>NW_022681460.1:70620780-73066613 GCF_009764315.1 Trachypithecus francoisi
TAGAATCCTTGAGAACTGTGTTAGCAAACTCTTCCAAGAAGGGAAGAATGGAACTCTGTGTGATGAAGTAACACATCAGAAAGCAATGTCTCAGAAAGCTTCTCTCTAGTTATTATAGGAGGAGATTTCCTTATTCACCATGGGCCCCAATGAGCTCCCAAATATCACTTTGCAGGTTCCACGGAAAGAGTGTTAGCAAACTGCTTCAGGAGGCCTAAGTTGTCATTCTGTGAGATGAATTCACAGAGCACAAAGAAGTTTCTCTGAAAGCTTCTTTCACGTTTTGAACTAGTGATATTTCCTTTATCAGCGTAGGCCTCAATGCGATCCACAGCAGGCCTTCTCAGGTTCCTCAAACACAGTGTTAATGGACTGTTCCAGGAAACATAAGTGTAAATCGGTGTGATGAATTCACACTTCACCAGAAATTCTAAGAAAGCTTCTTTCTGGTTTTCATCGGAGGTTATTTCCCTCTTCACCATAAGCTTCACTGCAATAAGTGTCCCATTGCAGATTTCCAAAAAACTGTGTTAGGAAACTGAACACTGAAGAGACCGTGTAACTCTGTGAGTTACCTTCATACATTGAAGTGCTTTTTCCCAAAAAGCTTCTTTCCAGTTTTTCTGTGAAGATACTTCTTTTTCCACCATTGCTCTCCGTGAGCTCCCAAATATCAGTTTGTAGAATCCTTGAGAACTGTGTTAGCAAACTCTTCCAAGAAGGGAAGAATGGAACTCTGTGTGATGAAGTAACACATCAGAAAGCAATGTCTCAGAAAGCTTCTCTCTAGTTATTATAGGAGGAGATTCCCTTATTCACCATGGGCCCCAATGAGCTCCCAAATATCACTTTGCAGATTCCACGGAAAGAGTGTTAACGAACTTCTTCATGAGGCCTAAGTTGTCATTCTGTGAGATGAATTCACAGAGCAGAAAGAAGTTTCTCTGAAAGCTTCTTTCACCTTTTGAACTAGTGATATTTCCTTTATCAGCGTAGGCCTCAATGCGATCCAAATTAGCCCTTCTCAGGGTCCTCAAACACAGTGTTAATGGACTGTTCCAGGAAACATAAGTGTAACTCTGGGAGATGAATTCACACCTCACCAAGAAGTTTCTAAGAAAGCTTCTTTCTGGTTTTCATCGGAGGTTATTTCCCTCTTCACCATAAGCTTCACTGCAATAAGTGTCCCATTGCAGATTTCCAAAAACTGTGTTAGGAAACTGAACACTGAAGAGAACGTGTAACTCTGTGAGTTACATTCATACATTGAAGTGCTTTTTCCCAAAAAGCTTCTTTCCAGTTTTTCTGTGAAGATACTTCTTTTTCCACCATTGCTCTCCGTGAGCTCCCAAATATCAGTTTGTAGAATCCTTGAGAACTGTGTTAGCAAACTCTTCCAAGAAGGGAAGAATGGAACTCTGTGTGATGAAGTAACACATCAGAAAGCAATGTCTCAGAAAGCTTCTCTGTAGTTATTATATGAGGATATTTCATTTCACCATGGGCCCCAATGAGCTCCGAAATATTTCCTTACAGATTCCAGGAAAAGAGTTTTAGCAAACGGCTTCATGAGGCCTAAGTTGTAACTCTGTTAAATGAATTCCAGATCACAAGGAAATTTCTCTGAGAACTTCTTTCACGTTTTGAAATGATGATATTTCCTTTATCAGCGTAGGCCTCAATGCGATCCAAAGTAGCCCTTCTCAGATTCCTCAAAGACAGTGTTAATGGACGGTTCCAGGAAACATAAGTGTGACCCAGTGAGATGAATTCACACATCACCAAGAAGTTTGTAAGAAAGCTTCTTTCTAGTTTTCATCTGAGGATATTCGCTTGTCACCATAAGCTTCACTGCACTAAGAAATATCCCATTGCATATTTCCAGAAAACTGTGTTAGCAAACTCAACTCTGAAGAGAAACGTGTAACTCTGTGAGTTGCCTTCATACATTGAAGTACATTTTCTGAAAAAGATTCTTTCCAGTTTTTCTGTGAAGATACTCCTTTTCCACCAAAGCTCTCCATGAGGTACCAAATATCACTTTGTAGAATCCTTGAGAACTCTGTTAGCAAACTGTTCCAAGAAGGAAAGAGTGGAACTCTGTGTGATGAAGTCACACATCAGAAACCAATGTCTCAGAAAGCTTCTGTCTAGATATTATGTGAGGATATTTCCTTTGTTACACATGATAAAGCAATGTCTCAGCAAGCTTCTGTCTAGTTATTATATGAGGATATTTCCTTTTTCACCATGGGTCCCTATGAATTCCCACATATCACTTTGCAGTTTCCATGAAAAGCGTGTTACCCAACTGCTTCATGAGCCCTAAATTGCAACTCTGTGAGATGAATTCACCTATCACAAAGAAGTTTCTCTGAAAGCTTCTTTCACGTTTTGAACTGATGATATTTCCTTTATCAGCGTAGGCCTCAATGCGATCCAAAGTAGCCCTTCTCTGGTTCCTCAAAGACAATGCTAATGGACTCTTCCAGGAAACATAAGTGTAGCTTTGTGAGATGAATTCACACATCACCAAAAAGTTTCTAAGAAAGCTTCTTTCCAATTTTCTTCTGAGAATATTTCCTTTGTAACCATAATCTTCATTGTCCTAAGAAATACCCCATTGCAGATTTCAAGAAAACTGTGTTAGCAAACTCATCACTGAAGAGAAACGTGTAACTCTGTGATTTGCATTCATACATTGAAGTGCTTTTTCCCAAAAAGCTTCTTTCCAGTTTATATATGAAGATATTTCCTTTTTCAGCATAGCTCTCAATGAGCTCCCAAATGTCACTTTGCAGAATCCACGAGAAGTGTGTTAGCAAACTCTTCCAAGAAGGGAAGAGTGAAACTCTGTGTGATGAAGTCACACATCAGAAAGCAATGTCTCAGAAAGCTTCTGCCTAGTTAGTATATGAGAATATTTCCTTTTTCACCATGGGCCCCAAAGAGCTTCCAAATATCACTTTGCAGATTCCACGAAAAGAGTGATAGCAAAGTGCTTCATGAGGCCTAAGTTGTAACTCTGTGAGATGAATTCACAGATCACAAAGAGGTTTCTAATAAAGCTTCTTTCTAGTTTTCATCTGAGGATATTTCGTTTGTCACCCTAAGCTTCGTTGTGCTAAGAATGATCCCATTACAGATGTCAAGAAAACTGTTAGCAAACTGATCACTGAAGAGAAAGGTGTAACTCTTTCCATTGCATTCATACATTGAATTGCATTTTCCCAAAATCTTCTTTCCAGTTTTTATGTGAAGATAGTTCCTTTTCCATCATAGCTCTCCGTGAGCTCCCAAATATCACTTTGCAGAATCCACGAGAACTGTGTTAGCAAACTCTCCTAGAAAGGAAGGGTGGACTCTGTGTGATGAAGTCACACATCAGAAAGCAATGTCTAAGAAAGCTTCTGTCTAGTTATTGTATGAGGATATTCCCTTTTTCACCATGGGCCCCAAAAAGCTCCCACATATCACTTTGAAGATTTCACTAAAAGAGTGTGAGCAAACTGCTTCATGAGATCTAAATTTTAACTCTGTGAGTTGAATTCACATTTCAAAAAGAAGTTTCTCTGAAAGCTTCTTTCACGTTTGGAACTGATGATATTTTCTTTATCAGCGTAGGCCTCAATGGGATCCCAAGTAACGTTTCTCAGCTTCCTCAAAGACAGTGTAAATCTACTGTTCCAGGAAACATAAGTGTAACACTGTGAGATGAATTCACACATCCCAAGAAGTTTCTAAGAAACTTCTTTCTAGTTTTCTTCTGAGGATATTTCCTTTGTCACCGTAAGCTTCTTTGCGCTAAAAATTATCCGATTACATATTTCAAGAAAACTGTGTTAGGAAACTGAACACTGAAGAGAAACATGTAACTCTGTGAGTTGCATTCATACATTGAAGTTCGTTTTCCCAAAAAGCTTCATTCCATTTTTATGTGAAGATAATTCCTTTTCCAACATAGCTCTTTGTGAGCCCCCAAATATCACTTTGTAGAATCCATGAGAACTGTGTTAGCAAACTCTCCCAGAAGGAAAGAGTGGAACTCTGTGTGATGAAGTCACACATCAGAAAGCAATGTCTCTGAAAGCTTCTGTCTAGTAATTATGTGAGGATATTTTCTTTTTCACCATGGGCCCCAATGAGCTCCCAAATATCACTTTGCAGATTTCACAAAAAGAGTGTTAGCAAACTGCTTCATGAGGCCTAAGTTGCAACTCTGTGAGATGAATTCACAGATCACAAAGAGGTTTCTAAGAAAGCTTCTTTCTAGTTTTCATCTGAGGATATTTCCTTTGTCACCAGAAGCTTCATTGCGCTAAGAAGTATCCCAATACAGTTGTCACGAAAACTGTGTTAGCAAACTGATCCCTGAAGAGAAAGGTGTAACTCTTGAGTTGCATTCATACATTGAAGTGCATTTTCCCAAAAAGCTTTATTCCAGTTTTTATGTGAAGATACTACCTTTTCCATCATAGCTCTTCGTGAGCTCCGAAATATAACTTTGTGGAATCCGCGAGAACTGTGTTAGCAAACTCTCCCAGAAGGGAAGAGTGGAACTCTGTGTGATGAAGTCACACATCAGAAAGCAATGTCTCAGAAAGCTTCTGTATACTTATTATATGAGGTTATTTCCTTTTTCACCATGGGTCCCAATGAGCTTCCAATTATCACTTTGCAGATTCCACGAAAAGAGTGTTAGGAAACTGCTTCGTTAGGCTTAAGTTGTAACTCTGTGAGATGAATTCACAGAGCACAAAGAAGTTTCTCTGAAAGCTCCTTTCACGTTTTGAACTGATGATATTTCCTTTACCAGCATAGGCCTCAATGCGATCCAAAGTAGCCTTTCTCAGTATCCTCAAAGATAGTGTTAATGGACTGTTCCAGGAAACATAAGTGTAACTGTGTGAGATGAATTCACACAACACCAAGAAGTTTCTAAGAAAGCTTTTTCTAGTTTCCATCTGAGGATATTTCCTTTGTCACCATAAACTTTATAGCACTAAGAAGTATACCATTGCAGATTTCAAGAAAACTGTGTTAGAAAACTCATCACGGAAGAGAAACCTTTAACTCTCTGAGTTGCATTCATAAAATGAAGTGAATTTTCCCAAAAAGCTTCTTTCCAGTTTTTATGTGAACATACTTCCTTTTCCACCATAGCTCTCTGTGAGCTCCCAAATATGACTTTGCAGAAACCATGAGCACTGTGTTAGCAAACTGTTCCAAGAAGGGAAGAGTGGAACTCTGTGTCATGAAGTCACACATCAGAAAGCAATGTCTCAGAAAGCTTCTCTCTAGTTATTATATTAGGATATTTGCTTTTTCACTCTGGGCCAAAATGAGCTCCCAAATATCACTTTGCAGATTCCACGGAAAGAGTGTTAGCAAACTGCTTCACGAGGCTTAAGTTGTAACACTGTGAGATGAATTCACAGATTACAAAGAAGTTTCTCTGAAAGCTTCTTTCACGTTTTGAACTGATGATATTTCCTTTATCTGCGTAAGCCTCATTGCGATCCAAAGTAGCCTTTCTCAGGTTTCTCAAAGACAGTGTTAATGGACTGTTCCAGGAAACATAAGTGTAACTCTGTGAGATGAATTCACACATCACCAAGAAGTTTCTAAGAAAGCCTCTTTCTAGTTTTCATCTGAGGATATTTTCTTTGTCACCGTAAGCTTCATTGCGCTAAGAAGTATCCCATGCAGATTTCCAAAAAAGTGTGTTAGCAAACTAATCACTGAAGAGAAACGTGTAACTCTGTGAGTTGCATTCATACATTGAAGTGCATTTTCCCAAAAAGCTTCTTTCCAGTTTTTATGTGAAGATACTTCTTTTTCCACTGTAGCTCTCAATGAGCTTCCAAATATCACTTTGCAGACTCCACGAGAACTGTGTTAGCAAACTCTTCCAAGAAGGGAAGACTGGAACTCTGTGTAATGAAGTCACACATCAGAAAGCAATGTCTCAGAAAGCTTCTCTCTAATTATTTTATGAGGGTATTTCCTTTTTCACCGAGGGCCCAATGAGCTCCCACATATCACTTTGCAGGTTCCACGAAAAGAGTGTTAGCAAACTGCTTCATGAGGCTTAAGTTGTAACTCTGTCAGATGAATTCACAGATCACAAAGAAGTTTCCCTGAAAGCTTCTTTCACGTTTTGAACTGATGATATTTCCTTTACCAGCGTAGGTCTCAATGCGATCCAAAGTAGCTCTTCTCAGCTTCTTCAAAGACAGTGTTAATGGACTGTTCAAGGAAATATAAGTGTAACTCTGTGAGATGAATTCACACATCAGAAAGAAGTTTCTAACAAAGCTTGTTTCTAGTTTTGGTCTGAGGATATTTCCTTTGTCACCATAAGCTTCATTGTGCTTTTGAAGTATCCCATTGCAGATTTCAAGAAAACTTTGTTAACAAACTGATTACTGAAGAGAAACGTGTAACTCTGTGAGTTGCATTCATACATTGAAGTGCATTTTTCAAAAAAGCTTCTTTCCACTTTTTATGTGAAGGTACTGCCTTTTCCAGCATAGCTCTTCGTGAGCTCCCAAATATCACTTTGTAGAATCCACGAGAATTGTGTTAGCAAACTCTCCCAGAAGGGAAGAGTGGAACTCTGTGTGATGAAGTCACACATGAGAAAGCAATGTCTCAGAAAGCTTCTGTCTAGTAATTATATGAGAATATTTCCTTTTTCACCATGGGCCCCAATGAGCTCCCAAATATCACTTTTCACATTCCACGAAAAGAGTGTTAGCAAACAGCTTCATGAGGCCTAAGTTGTAACTCTGTGAGATGAATTCACAGATCACAAAAAAGTTTCTCTGAAAGCTTTTTTCACGTTTTCAACTGCTGATATTTCCTTTATCAGCGTAGGCCTCAATGCAATACAAATTAGCCCTTCTCATGTTTCACAAAGACAGTGTTAATGAACTGTTCCAGGAAGCATAAGTGTAACTCTGTGAGATTAATGCACACATCACCAGGAAGTTTCTAAGAAAGTTTCTTTGTCGTTTTCATCTGAGGATATTTCCTTTGTCACCGTAAGCTTCATTGCACTAAGAAGTATCCCATAGCAGATTTCAGGAAAACTGTGTTAGGAAACTGATCACTGAAGAGAAACGTTTAACTTTGTGAGTTGCATTCATACATTGAAGTGCATTTTCAAAAAAGCTTCTTTCCAGTTTTCATCTGAAGATATTTCCTTTTTCATCATAGCCCTCAATGAGCTCCCAAATATCGCTTTGGAGAATCACGACAACAGTGTTAGCAAACTGTTCCAAGAAGGGTGGGTGCAACTCTGTGTGATGAAGACACACATCAAAAAACAATCTCTCAGAAAGCTACTGTCTAGTTATTAATATGAGGATATATCCTTTTTCACCATGGGCCCCAATAAGCTCCCAAATATCACTTTGCAGATTCCACGTAAAGAGTGTTAGGAAACTGCTTCATGAGAACTAAATTGTACCTCTGTGAGATGAATTCACACATCAAAAAAAACTTTCTCAGAAAGCTTCTTTCACGTTTTGAACTGATGATATATCCTTGATCAGCGTAGGCCTGAATGCAATCCAAAGTAGCCCTTCTCAGTTTCCTCAAAGACAGTGTTAATGGACTGTTCCATGAAACATAAGTGGAACTATGTGAGATGAATTCACACATCACCGAGAAGTTTCTAAGAAAGCTTCTTTCTAGTTTTCATCTGAGGATATTTCCTTTGTCACCGGAAGCTTCATTGCGCTAAGAAGTATCCCATTGCAGATTTCAAGAAAACTTTGTTAGCAAACTGATCAATGAAGAGCAACGTGTAACTGTGTGAGTTGCATTCGTACATTGAAGTGCATTTTCCCAAAAACCTTCTTTCCAGTTTTCATCTGAAGATATTTCCTTTTTCACCACAGGCCTCATTGTGCTCCAATATATCACTTTGGAGAATCCACGACAATAGTGTTAGCAAACTGTTCCAAGAGGTTGGTTGCAACTCTGTGTGATGAAGTCACACATCAGAAAGCAATCTCTCAGAAAGCTTCTCTCTAGTTATTATATGAGGATATATCCTTTTTTACCATGGGCCCCAAAGAGCTCCCAAATATCCCTTTGCAGATTCCCTGAAAAGAGTGTTAAGAAACTGCTTAATGAGAACTAAATTGTACCTTTGTGAGATGAATTCACACATCACAAAGAACTTTCTCAGAAAGCTTCTTTCATGTTTTGAACTGATGATGTATCCTTGATCCGCGTAGGCCTGAATGCAATTCAAATTAGCTCTTCTCAGTTTCCTCAAAGAAAGTGTTAATGGATGGTTCCAGGAAACATAAGTGTAACTCTGTGAGATGAATTCACACATCACCAAGAGGTTTCTAAGAAAGCTTCTTTCTAGTTTTCATCTGAGGATATTTCCTTTGTTACTGTAAGCTTCATTGCGCTGAGAAGTATCCCATTGCAGATTTCAAGAAAACTGTGTTAGCAAACTGATCACTGAAGAGAAACGTGCAACTCTGTGAGTTACATTCATACATCAATGTGCATTTTCCCAAAAACCTTCTTTCCAGTTTTCATCTGAAGATATTCCTTTTTCACCACAGGCCTCATTGTGCTCCAATATATCACTTTGGAGAATCCACGACAATAGTGTTAGCAAACTGTTCCAAGAGGTTGGTTGCAACTCTGTGTGATGAAGTCACACATCAGAAAGCAATCTCTCAGAAAGCTTCTCTCTAGTTATTATATGAGGATATATCCTTTTTTACCATGGGCCCCAAAGAGCTCCCAAATATCCCTTTGCAGATTCCCTGAAAAGAGTGTTAAGAAACTGCTTAATGAGAACTAATTGTACCTTTGTGAGATGAATTCACACATCACAAAGAACTTTCTCAGAAAGCTTCTTTCATGTTTTGAACTGATGATGTATCCTTGATCCGCGTAGGCCTGAATGCAATTCAAATTAGCTCTTCTCAGTTTCCTCAAAGAAAGTGTTAATGGATGGTTCCAGGAAACATAAGTGTAACTCTGTGAGATGAATTCACACATCACCAAGAGGTTTCTAAGAAAGCTTCTTTCTAGTTTTCATCTGAGGATATTTCCTTTGTTACTGTAAGCTTCATTGCGCTGAGAAGTATCCCATTGCAGATTTCAAGAAAACTGTGTTAGCAAACTGATCACTGAAGAGAAACGTGCAACTCTGTGAGTTACATTCATACATCAATGTGCATTTTCCCAAAAACCTTCTTTCCAGTTTTCATCTGAAGATATTTCCTTTTTCACCGTAGCCCTCAATGAGCTCCCAAATATCACTTTGGGGAATCCATGAGAACACTGATAGCAAACTCTTCCAAGAAGGGAAGAATGGAACTCTGTGTGATGAAGTCACACATCAGAAAGCAACCTCTAAGAAAGCTTCTGTCTAGTTATTATATGAGGATATATCATTTTTCACCATGGGCTCCAATGAACTGACAAGTATCACTTTGCAGATTCCATGAAAAGCATGTGAGCAAACTTCTTCATGAGGCCTAAGGTGTAACTCTGTGAGATGAATTCACAGATCACAAAGAAGTTTCTCTGAAAGCTTCTTTCACGTTTTGAACTGATGATATATCCTTGATCATCGTAGGCCTCAATGCCATCCATAGTAGCCCTTCTCAGGTTCCTTAAAGACAGTGTTAATGGACTGTTCCACGAAACATAAGTGTAATTCTGTGAGATGAATTCACACCTCACCAAGAAGTTTCTAAGAAAGCTTCTTTCTAGTTTTCATCTGAGGATATTTCCTTTGTCACCGGAAGCTTCATTGGGCTAAGAATATCCCATTGCAGATTTCAAGAAAACTGTGTTAGCAAACTGATCTCTGAAGAGAGACGTGTAACTCTGTGAGTTGCATTCATACATTGAAGTGCATTTTCCCAAAAAGCTTCTTTCCAGTTTTTATGTGAAGATACTTTCTTTCCCACCATAGCTCTCAATGAGCTCCCAAATATCACTTTGCAGAATCCATGAGAACTGTGTTAGCAAACTGTTCCAAGAAGGGAAGAGTGGAACTCTGTGTGATGAAGTCACACATCAGAAAACAGTGTCTCAGAAAGCTTTTGTCTAGTTATTATATGAGGATATTTCCTTTTTCACCATGGGCGCCAAAGAGCTCCCAAATATCACTTTGCAGATTCTACGAAAAGAGTGTTATCAAACTGCTTCATGAGGCCTAAGTTGTAACTCTGTGAGATGAATTCACAGATCACAAAGAAGTTTCTCAGAAAGCTTAATTCACATTTTGAACTGACGATATTTCCTTTATCAGCGTAGGCCTCAATGCGATCCGAAGTAGTCCTTCTCAGGTTCCTCAAAGACAGTGTTAATGTACTGTTCCAGGAAACATAAGTTTAACTCTCTGAGATGAATTCACACATCACCAAGAAGTTTCAAAGGAAGCTTCTTTCTAGTTTTCATCTGAGGATATTTCCTTTGTTACCATAAGCTTCATTGCGCTAAGAAGTATCCCATTGCAGATTTCAAGAAAACTGTGTTAGCAAACTGATCACTGAAGAGAAATGTGCAACTCTGTGAGTTGCATTCATACATCGATGTGCATTTTCCTAAAAACCTTCTTTCCAGTTTTCATCTGAAGATATTTCCTTTTCCACCGTAGCCCTCAATGAGCTCCCAAATATCACTTTGGGGAATTCACGAGAACACTGATAGCAAACTGGTCCAAGAATGGAAGGTTGGAACCCTCTGTGATGAAGTCACACATCAGAAAGCAACCTCTAAGAAAGCTTCTGTCTAGTTATTATATGAGGATATATCCTTTTTCACCATGGGCCCCAATGAACTGACAAATATCACTTTGCAGATTCCACGAAAAGCATGTGAGCAAACTTCTTCATGAGGCCTAAGGTGTAACTCTGTGAGATGGATTCACAGATCACAAAGAAGTTTCTCTGAAAGCTTCTTTCACGTTTTGAACTGATGATATATCCTTGATCAGCGTAGGCCTCAATGCGATCCATAGTAGCCCTTCTCAGGTTCCTTAAAGACAGTGTTAATGGACTTTTCCACGAAACATAAGTGTAATTCTGTGAGATGAATTCACACATCACCAAGAAGTTTCTAAGAAAGCTTCTTTCTAGTTTTCATCTGAGGATATTTCCTTTGTCACCGTAAGCTTCATTGTGCTAAGAAGTATCCCATTGCAGATTTCAGGAAAAGTGTGTTAGGAAACTGATCACTGAAGAGAAACGTGTAACTCTGTGATTTGCATTCATACGTTGAAGTACATTTTCCCAAAAAACTTCTTTCCAGCTTTTATGTGAAGATAGTTCCTTTTTCACCGTAGCTCTCAAGGAGCTCCCAAATATCACTTTGCAGAATCCACGAGAACTGTGTTAGCAAACTGTTCCTTGAAGGGAAAGGTGGAACTCTGTGTGATGAAGTCACACATCAGAAAGCAATGTCTCAGAAACCTTCGTTTAGTTATTATATGAGGATATTTCCTTTTTCACCATGGGGCCCAATGTGCTCCTAAATATCACTTTGCAGATTCCATGAAAAGAGTGTTAGCAAACTGCTTCATGAGGCCTAAGATGTAACTCTGTGAGATGAATTCACACACCACAAAGTAGTTTCTCTGAAAGTTTCTGTTGCGTGTTGAACTGAGTATATTTCCTTTATCAGCGTAGGCCTCAATGCGATCCAAAGTAGCCCTTCTCAGGTTCCTCAAAGACAGTGTTAATGGACTGTTCCAGGAAAGATCAGTGGAACTCTGTGAGATGAATTCACACATCACCAAGTAGTTTCTAAGAACGTTTCTTTCAAGTTTTCATCTGAGGGTATTTCCTTTGTCACCATAAGCTTCATTGCACTACGAAGTATCCCATTGCAGATTTCTAGAAAACTGTGTTAGCAAACTGGTCACTGAAGAGAAACTTGTAACTATGTGAGTTGCATCACACATCGCAATGCAGTATCTCGGAAGTCTTCTTTCCAGTTTCGATCTGAGTATATTTCCTTTTTCATGCTAGCCCTCAATGACCTCCCAAATATCACTTTGCAGAATCGATGACAACAGTGTTAGCAAACTGTTCCAAGAAGGGAAGGGTGGAACTCTGTGTGATGAAATCACACATCAGAATGTAGTCTCTCAGAAAGCTTCTCTTTAGTTATTATCTGAGGATATTTCCTATTTCACCATGTGCTCCAATGGGCTTCCAAATATCACTTTGCAGATTCCACCAAAAGAGTCTTAGCACACTGCTTCCTGAGTACTAATTTATAACTCTGTTAGATGAATTCGCATATCACAAGGAAGTTTCTCAGAAAGCTTCTTTCACGTTTTCAACTGATGATAATTCCTTTATCATCGTAGGCTTCAATGCGATCCAAAGTAGCCCTTCTCAGATTTTTCAAAGATAGTGTTAATCGATTGATCTATCAAATGTAAGTGTTACTCTGTGAGATGAATTGACACATCACAAAGAAGTTTCTAAGACAACTTCTTTGTAGTTTTTGTCTGAGGATATTTCCTTTGTCACCGTAAGACTCATTGCGCTCAGAAGTATCCAATTGCAGATTTCAAGAATACTGTGTTAGCAAACTGATCTCTGAGGAGAAATGTGTAACTCTGTGAGTTGCATTCACACATCGTAATGCGGTTTCTCAGAACACTTCTTTCCAGTTTTAACCTGAGGATAATTCCTTTTTCACAATAGCCCTGAATGAGCTCCCAAATATCACTTTGCAGATACCACAACAACAGTGTTAGCAAACTGCATCGTGTAGACAAAGTTATAACTCGGTGAGATGAATTCACATGTCACAAAAAGTTTCTCAGAAAGCTACTTTCTAGCTCTTACCTGTGGATATCACCTTTGTCACCGTCAGCTTCATTCCACTAAGAGATATCCCAATGTAGATTTCAAGAAAAGATTCTTAGCAATGGATCAATGAAAAGGAAATTGCAACTCTGTGAATTGCATCAATGTGTCACAAGTCAGTTTCTCAGAACTCTTCTTTCCAGTTTTTATCTGAGGATATTTCCTTTTTCACTACAGCCCTCAATGAGCTCCCAAATATCACTTGGCAGAATCCACGACAACAGTGTTAGAAACCTGCTGCAAGAAGGGAAAAGTGAATCTCTGTGTTATGAATTCACACATGAGAAAGCAACTTCTGAGAAAGCTTCTTTCTAGTTATTATCTGAGGATATTTCCTTTTTCACCGTAGGCCTCATGTGTTCCCAAATATCACTTTGCAAATTCCACGAAACACTGTTAGCAAACTGCTTCATGAAGACTAAGTAGTTACTCTGTTAGATGAATTCACATAACACAAAGAAGTTTGTCACAAGCCTTCTTTCACGTTTTTAATTGAGGATATATCCTGTAACACTGTAGGCCTCAATGTGATCCAAGGTAGCACTTCTCAGGTTCCTCAAAGACAGTGTTAATCGATTGCTCCATGAAACGTAAGTGTAACTCTCTGAGAAGAATTGACACATCACAAAGAAGTTTCTAAGAAAGCTTGTTTGTAGTTTTTGTCAGAGGATATTTCCTTTGTCACCATAAGCCTCATTGCACTCAGAAGTTTCCAAATGCAGATTTCAAGAAAACTGTGTTAGCAAACTGATCTCTGAAGAGAAAAGTGTAACTCTGTGAGTTGCATTCCCACATCATAATGCAGCTTCTCAGAACGCTACTTTCCAGTTTTAAACTGAGGATATTTCCTTTTTCACCATAGCCCTCAATGAGCTCCCAAATATCACTTTGCAGATTCCACTACAAGTTTTGGCAAACTGCTTGGTGAAGACAAACATATCTCAGTGAAATGAATTCACAAGTCACAAAGAAGTTTCTCAGAAAGCTACTTTCCAGTTTTTATCTGTTGATATTTCCTTTGTCACTGTCATCTTCATTGCGCTAATAGATATCCCAATACAGATTTCAAGAAAAGAGTCTTAGCAACGGATCAATGAAAAGGAAAGTGTAACTCTGTGAGTTGCATCCACATGTCACAAGGCAGTTTCTCAGAATGCTTCTTTCCAATTTTTATCTGAGGATATTTCCTTTTTCACCACAGCCTTCAATGAGCTTCCAAATATCACTTGGCAGAATCCACAACAACAGTTTTAGGAACCTGCTGCAATAAGGGAAAAGGGAATCTCTGTGTTATGAATTCACACATCAGAAAGCAACTTCTGAGAAACCTTCCTTCTAGTTATTATCTCAGGATATTTCCATTTTCACCATAGGCCTCAATGTGTTCCCAAATATCACTTTGCAGATTCCACGAAAACACTGTTAGCAAACTGCTTCATGAAGACTAAGTTGTTACTCTGTGAGATGAATTCACATATCACAAAGAAGTTTGTCACAAAGCTGCTTTCACGTTTTTAATTGAGGATATTTCCTGTAACAGCGTGGGCCTCAATGCGATCCAAGTAGCACTTCTCAGGTTCCTCAAAGACAGTGTTAATCGACTGCTCCATGAAACGTAAGTGTAACTCTATGAGATGAATTGACACATCACTAAGAAGTTTCTAAGAAACCTTCTTTGTAGTTTTTGTCTGAGGATATTTCCTTTGTCATGGTAAGCCTCAATGAGCTCAGAAGTATCCAATTGCAGATTTTAAGAAAACTGTGTTAGCAAACTGATCTGTGAAGAGAAAAGCTAACTCTGTGAGTTGCATTCACGCATCAAAGTGTAGTTTCTCAAAACGCTTCTTTCCAGTTTTAAACTGAGGATAATTCCTTTTTCACCATAGCCCTCAATGAGCTCTCAAATATCACTTTGCAGATTCCACAACAGTGTTAGCAAATTGCTTCATGAAGACAAAGTTGTAACTCGGTGAGATGAATTCACATATCTCAAAAAGTTTCTCAGAAAGCTACTTTCTAGTTTTTATCTGCGAATATTTCCTTTGTCACCATCAGCTGCATTGCGCTAAGAGATTTCCCAATGCAGATTTCAAGAAGAGTCTTAGCAAAGCGATCAATGAAAAGGAACGTGTAACTCTGTGAGATGCATCCAAAAGTCACGATGCAGTTTCTCAGAACGCTTCTTTCCAGTTTTTAGCTGAGGATATTTCCTTTTTCACCATAGCCCTCAATGAGCTCCCAAATATCTGTTCGCAGAATCCACGACAACAGTGTTAGGAACCTGCTGCAAGAAGGGAAAAGTGAATCTCAGTGTTATGTATTCACACATCAGACAGCAACTTCTGAGAAAGCTTCTTTCTAGTTAATATCTGAGGATATTTCCATTTTCACCATAGGCCTCAATGTGCTCCCAAATATCACTTTGTGGATTCCATGAAAACACTGTTAGCAAACTGCTACAAGAAGGGAAAGGTGAATGTCTTTGTGATGAATTCACATATCACAAAGCGATTTCTCAGAAAGTTTCTTTCTAGATTTTATCTGAGGATATTTCCGTTTTCACAATGGGCCTCCATGTGCTCCCAAATATCACTTTGCAGATTCCACGACAACATTGTTATCAAGCAACTTTGTGAAGACAAAGTTGTAACTCGGTGAGATGAATTCATATATCACAAAGAAGTTTCTCAGAAAGCGACTTTGTAGTTTTTATTTGAGGATATTTCCTTTGTCTCTGTCAGCCTTATTGCACTAAGAAATAACCCAAAGCAGATTTCAAGAAAAGAGTGTTAGCAAACGGATCAATGATAAGGAAAGTGTAACTCTGTGAGTTGTATTCACAAGTCACAATGCAGTTTCTCAGAACGCTTCCTTCCAATTGTAATCTGAGGTGATTTTCTTTTCCACCATAACCCTCACTGGGTTCCCTAATATCACTTAGCAAATTTCACGAGAACAGTCTTAGCGAACGCCTTCATGAGGAGAAAGGTGTAACTCTGTGAGATGAATTCACAGATCACATTGAAGTTTCTCAGAAAGCTTCTTTCTCATTTTTAACGGAGGATATTTAATTTGGCCCTATAGTCTTCAAAGGCATCCAAAATATCAGTTCTCAGATTCCACAAAAACAGGGCTAGCCAATGGCTCCATGAAACACAGGAGTAACTCAGTGAGTTGGATTCACACATCACAGAGTAGTTTCTCAGAAAGCTTCTTTCTTGTTTGAGCTGAGGTTATTTGTGGTCTTGGCACGCCACTGTGTGTCTTATTGCAGTTTCTGTGAAAACACTGTTAGCAAGCTCCTGAATGAAAACAATTATCTAACCCTGTGATCTGAATTCACCCATAACAAAGAAGTTTCTGAGAAGGCTTCTCTGCAGATTTGTCTGAAGATGTTTCATTATTCACCATGGGATTCAACGATATCCAAGACATCACTTCTGAGCTTCCACAAAGTCAGTGCTAGCAGACTCCTCCGTGAAACAGTGGTGTAACACTTTGAAATGAATTCACACATCACAAAGCAGTTTCTCAGAAAGCTTCATTCCGGTTTTTCATGGAGGATATTTCCTTATTCATCATAGCCCTCAATGAGCTCCCAAATGTCACTTTGCAGATTCCACGACAACAGTATTAGCAAACTGCCTCATGAAGACAAAGTTGTAACTCAGTGAGACGAATTCACATGTCACAAAGAAGTTTCTCAGAAAGCTACTTTCTAGTTTTTCTTTGAGGATATTTCCTTTGTCACTGTCAGCTTCATTGTGCTAAGAGATATCCCAATGCAGATTTCAAGAAAAGAGTCGTAGCAACGGATCAATGAAAAGGAAAGTGTAACTCTGTGAGTTGCATCCACATGTCAGAAGGCAGTTTCTCAGAAGGCTTCTTTCCAGTTTTTATCTGAGGATATTTCCTTTTTCACTGCAGGCCTCAATGAGCTCCCAAATATCACTTGGCAGAATTCAGGACAATTGTGTTAGGAACCTGCTGCAAGAAGACAAAAGTGAATCTCCGTGTTATGAATTCACACATCAGAAAGCAACTTCTGAGAAAGCTTCTTTCTAGTTATTATCTGAGGATATTTCCGTTTTCACCATAGGCCTCAAGGTGCTCCCATATATCACTTTGCAGATTCCATGAAAACACTGTTAGCAAACTGCTACAACAAGGGAAAGGTGAATATCTTTGTGATGAATTCACAAATCACAAAGCAATTTCTCAGAAAGCTTCTTTCTAGATTTTATCTGAGGATATTTCCGTTTTCACCATGGGCCTCCCTGTGCTCCCAATATCACTTTGCAGATTCCACGACAACAGTGTTAGCAAACTGCTTCATGAAGACAAAGTTGTAACTCAGTGAGATGAATTCATATATCACAAGAAGTTTCTCAGAAGGCGACTTTCTAGTTTTTACCTGAAGATATTTCCTTTGTCTCTGTCAGCTTCATTACTCTAAGAAATATCCCAATGCAGATTTCAAGAAAAGAGTCTTAGCAATGGATCAATGAAAGGGAAAGTGTAACTCTGTGAGTTGCATCCACAAGTCACAATGCAGTTTCTCAGAATGCTTCCTTCCAGTTTTTATCTGAGGAGATTTCCTTTTTCACCATAATCCTCACAGGGCTCCCAAATATCACTTTGCAAATTCCACGAGAACAGTCTCAGTGAACGGCTTCCTGAGGGGAAAGGTGTAACTGTCAGATGAGTTCACAGATCACGTTGAAGTTTCTCAGAAAGCTTCTTTCTCATTTTTAATGGAGGATATTTAATTTGGCCCTATAGTCTTCAAAGGGATCCGAAATATCAGTTCTCAAATTCCACAAAAACAGGGCTAGCCAACGGCTCCACGAAACACAGGAGCAACTCAGTAAGTTGAATTCACACATCACAGAGTAGTTTCTCAGAAAGCTTCTTTTGGCTTTGAGCTGAGGTTATTTGTAGTCTCGGAGCGCCACCGTGTGTCTTATTGCAGTTTCTGCGAAAACATTGTTAGCAAGCTCCTGAATGAAAACAATTATTTACCCTGTGAGCTGAATGCACCCACAACAGAGAAGTTCTGAGAAGGCTTCTCTGCAGATTTGTCTGAAGACATTTCATTATTCACCATGGGATTCAACGATATCCAAGACATCACTTCTGAGCTTCCACAAAGTCAGTGCTAGCAGACTCCTCCGTGAAACAGTGGTGTAACACTTTGAAATGAATTCACACATCACAAAGCAGTTTCTCAGAAAGCTTCATTCCGGTTGTTCTCGGAGGATATTTGCTTTTTCACCATAGCCCTCAATGAGCTCCCAAATATCACTTTGCAGATCCACGACAACAGTGTTAGCAAACTGCTTCCTGAAGACAAGTTGTAACTCGGTGAAATTAATTCACATGTCACAAAGAAGTTTCTCAGAAAGCTACTTTCTAGTTTTTCTTTGAGGATATTTCCTTTCTCACAGTCAGCTTCATTGTGCTTAGAGATATCCCAATGCAGATTTCAAGAAAAGAGTCTTAGCAACAGATCAATGAAAAGGAAAGTGTAACTCTGTGAGTTGCATCCACATGTCACAAGGCAGTTTCTCAGAACGCTTTTTTCCAGTTTTTTTCTGAGGATATTTCCTTTTTTCACCATAGCCCTCAATGAGCTCCCAAATATCACTTGGCAGAATCCACGACAACAGTGTTAGGAACCTGCTGCAAAAAGACAAAAGTGAATCTGTGTGTTATGAATTCACACATCAGAAAGCAACTACTGAGAAAGCTTCTTTCTAGTTATTATCTGAGGATATTTCCGTTTCCACCATAGGCCTCAATGCCGTCCCAAATATCACTTTGCAGATTCCACAAAAACACTGTTAGCAAACTGCCTCATGAAGACTAAGTTGTTACTCTGTGAGATGAATTCACATATCACAAAGAAGTTTGTCACAAAGCTGCTTTCACGTTTTTAATTGAGGATATTTCCTGTAACAGCATAGGCCTCAATGCAATCAAAGGTAGCACTTCTCAGGTTCCTCAAAGAGAGTGTTAATCGACTGCTCCATGAAACGTAAGTGTAACTGTGTGAGATGAATTGACACATCACAATTAAGTTTCTAAGAAAGCTTCTTTCTAGTTTTTGTCTGAGGATATTTCCTTTGTCACGGTAAGCCTCATTGTGCTCAGAAGTATCCAATTGCAGATTTCAAGAAAACTGTGTTAGCAAACTGATCTCTCATGAGAAACGTGTAACTGTGTGAGTTGCATTCACACATCATAGTGTAGTTTCTCAGAACGCTACTTTCCGGTTTTAATCTGGGGATACTTCCTTTTTCACCATAGCCCTCACTGTGATCCCAAATATCACTTTGCAGATTCCACGACAACAGTGTTAGCAAACTGCTTCTTGAAGACAAAGTTGTAACTCGGTGAGATGAATTCACATATCTCAAAGAAGTTTCTCAGAAAGCAACTTTCTAGTTTTTGTCTGAGGATATCTCCTTTGTCACCATCAGCTTCTTTGTGCTAAGAAATATCCCAATGCTGATTTCAAGAAAAGAGTCTTATCAAAGGTATGAATGAAAAGGAAAGTGTAACTCTGTGAGTTGCATCGACATGTCCCAAGGCAGTTTCTCAGAACGCTTCTTTCCAGTTTTTATCTGAGGATATTTCCTTTTTCACCGCAGCCCTCAATGAGCTCCCAAATATCAGTTGGCAGGATCCACGACAACAGTGTTAGGAAACTGCTGGAAGAAGGGAAAAGTGAATCTCTGTGTTATGTGTTCACACAGCAGAAAGCAACTTCTGAGAAAGCTTCTTTCTAGTTATTATCTGAAGATATTTCCGTTTTCACCATAGGCTTCAATGCACTCCCATATATCACTTTGCAGATTCCACGGAAACTCTGTTAGCAAACTGCTACAAGAAGGGAAAGGTGAATGTCTTTGTGATGAATTCACAAATCGCAAATCAATTTATCGGAAGGCTTCTCTCTAGATTTTATCTGAAGATATTTCCGTTTTCACCATGGGCTTCCATACGATCCCAAATATCACTTTGCAGATTCCACAACAACAGTGTTAGCAAACTGCTTCGTGAAGACAAAGTTGTAACTCGGTGAGATGAATTCATATATCATAAAGAAGTTTCTCAGAAAGCTGGTTTCTAGTTTTTATTTGAGTATGTTTCCTTTGTCTCCATCAGCTTCATTGAGCTAAAAAATATCCCAATGCAGATTTCAAGAAAAGAGGGTTAGCAAACGGATCAATGAAAAGGAAAGTGTAACTCTGTGAATTGTATTCACAGGTCACAATGCTGTTTCTCAGAACACTTCCTTCCAGTTTTTATCTGAGGAGATTTCCTTTTTCAACACAACCCTCACTGGGCTCCCAAATATCACTTTGCAAATTCCACAAGAACAGTCTCAGCGAACGGCTTCATGAGGAGAAAGGTGTAACTCTGTGAGGTGAATTCACAGATCACATTGAAGTTTCTCAGAAAGCTTCTTTCTCATTTTTAATGGAGGATATTTCCTTTGGCCTATAGTCTTCAAAGGCATCCAAAATATCAGTTCTCAGATTCCACAAAAACAGGGCTAGCCAATGGCTCCATGAAACACAGGAGTAACTCAGTGAGTTGGATTCACACATCACAGAGTAGTTTCTCAGAAAGCTTCTTCTTGTTTGAGCTGAGGTTATTTGTGGTCTTGGCACGCCACTGTGTGTCTTATTGCAGTTTCTGTGAAAACACTGTTAGCAAGCTCCTGAATGAAAACAATTATCTAACCCTGTGATCTGAATTCACCCATAACAAAGAAGTTTCTGAGAAGGCTTCTCTGCAGATTTGTCTGAAGATGTTTCATTATTCACCATGGGATTCAACGATATCCAAGACATCACTTCTGAGCTTCCACAAGTCAGTGCTAGCAGACTCCTCCGTGAAACAGTGGTGTAACACTTTGAAATGAATTCACACATCACAAAGCAGTTTCTCAGAAAGCTTCATTCCGGTTTTTCATGGAGGATATTTCCTTATTCATCATAGCCCTCAATGAGCTCCCAAATGTCACTTTGCAGATTCACGACCAGTATTAGCAAACTGCCTCATGAAGACAAAGTTGTAACTCAGTGAGACGAATTCACATGTCACAAAGAAGTTTCTCAGAAAGCTACTTTCTAGTTTTTCTTTGAGGATATTTCCTTTGTCACTGTCAGCTTCATTGTGCTAAGAGATATCCCAATGCAGATTTCAAGAAAAGAGTCGTAGCAACGGATCAATGAAAAGGAAGTGTAACTCTGTGAGTTGCATCCACATGTCAGAAGGCAGTTTCTCAGAAGGCTTCTTTCCAGTTTTTATCTGAGGATATTTCCTTTTTCACTGCAGGCCTCAATGAGCTCCCAAATCACTTGGCAGAATTCAGGACAATTGTGTTAGGAACCTGCTGCAAGAAGACAAAAGTGAATCTCCGTGTTATGAATTCACACATCAGAAAGCAACTTCTGAGAAAGCTTCTTTCTAGTTATTATCTGAGGATATTTCCGTTTTCACCATAGGCCTCAAGGTGCTCCCATATATCACTTTGCAGATTCCATGAAAACACTGTTAGCAAACTGCTACAACAAGGGAAAGGTGAATATCTTTGTGATGAATTCACAAATCACAAAGCAATTTCTCAGAAAGCTTCTTTCTAGTTTTTGTCTGAGGATATTTCCGTTTTCACCATGGGCCTCCCTGTGCTCCCAATATCACTTTGCAGATTCCACGACAACAGTGTTAGCAAACTGCTTCATGAAGACAAAGTTGTAACTCAGTGAGATGAATTCATATATCACAAAGAAGTTTCTCAGAAGGCGACTTTCTAGTTTTTACCTGAAGATATTTCCTTTGTCTCTGTCAGCTTCATTACTCTAAGAAATATCCCAATGCAGATTTCAAGAAAAGAGTCTTAGCAATGGATCAATGAAAGGGAAAGTGTAACTCTGTGAGTTGCATCCACATGTCACAAGGCAGTTTCTCAGAACGCTTCCTTCCAATTGTAATCTGAGGTGATTTTCTTTTCCACCATAACCCTCACTGGGTTCCCTAATATCACTTAGCAAATTTCACGAGAACAGTCTTAGCGAACGCCTTCATGAGGAGAAGGTGTAACTCTGTGAGATGAATTCACAGATCACATTGAAGTTTCTCAGAAAGCTTCTTTCTCATTTTTAATGGAGGATATTTAATTTGGCCCTATAGTCTTCAAAGGGATCCGAAATATCAGTTCTCAAATTCCACAAAAACAGGGCTAGCCAACGGCTCCACGAACACAGGAGCAACTCAGTAAGTTGAATTCACACATCACAGAGTAGTTTCTCAGAAAGCTTCTTTTGGCTTTGAGCTGAGGTTATTTGTAGTCTCGGAGCGCCACCGTGTGTCTTATTGCAGTTTCTGCGAAAACATTGTTAGCAAGCTCCTGAATGAAAACAATTATTTACCCTGTGAGCTGAATGCACCCACAACAGAGAAGTTTCTGAGAAGGCTTCTCTGCAGATTTGTCTGAAGACATTTCATTATTCACCATGGGATTCAACGATATCCAAGACATCACTTCTGAGCTTCCACAAAGTCAGTGCTAGCAGACTCCTCCGTGAAACAGTGGTGTAACACTTTGAAATGAATTCACACATCACAAAGCAGTTTCTCAGAAAGCTTCATTCCGGTTGTTCTCGGAGGATATTTGCTTTTTCACCATAGCCCTCAATGAGCTCCCAAATATCACTTTGCAGATTCCACGACAACAGTGTTAGCAAACTGCTTCCTGAAGACAAAGTTGTAACTCGGTGAAATTAATTCACATGTCACAAAGAAGTTTCTCAGAAAGCTACTTTCTAGTTTTTCTTTGAGGATATTTCCTTTCTCACAGTCAGCTTCATTGTGCTTAGAGATATCCCAATGCAGATTTCAAGAAAAGAGTCTTAGCAACAGATCAATGAAAAGGAAAGTGTAACTCTGTGAGTTGCATCCACATGTCACAAGGCAGTTTCTCAGAACGCTTTTTTCCAGTTTTTTTCTGAGGATATTTCCTTTTTCACCATAGCCCTCAATGAGCTCCCAAATCACTTGGCAGAATCCACGACAACAGTGTTAGGAACCTGCTGCAAAAAGACAAAAGTGAATCTGTGTGTTATGAATTCACACATCAGAAAGCAACTACTGAGAAAGCTTCTTTCTAGTTATTATCTGAGGATATTTCCGTTTCCACCATAGGCCTCAATGCCGTCCCAAATATCACTTGCAGATTCCACAAAAACACTGTTAGCAAACTGCCTCATGAAGACTAAGTTGTTACTCTGTGAGATGAATTCACATATCACAAAGAAGTTTGTCACAAAGCTGCTTTCACGTTTTTAATTGAGGATATTTCCTGTAACAGCATAGGCCTCAATGCAATCAAAGGTAGCACTTCTCAGGTTCCTCAAAGAGAGTGTTAATCGACTGCTCCATGAAACGTAAGTGTAACTGTGTGAGATGAATTGACACATCACAATTAAGTTCTAAGAAAGCTTCTTTCTAGTTTTTGTCTGAGGATATTTCCTTTGTCACGGTAAGCCTCATTGCGCTCAGAAGTATCCAATTGCAGATTTCAAGAAAACTGTGTTAGCAAACTGATCTCTCATGAGAACGTGTAACTGTGTGAGTTGCATTCACACATCATAGTGTAGTTTCTCAGAACACTACTTTCCGGTTTTAATCTGGGGATACTTCCTTTTTCACCATAGCCCTCACTGTGATCCCAAATATCACTTTGCAGATTCCACGACAACAGTGTTAGCAAACTGCTTCTTGAAGACAAAGTTGTAACTCGGTGAGATGAATTCACATATCTCAAAGAAGTTTCTCAGAAAGCAACTTTCTAGTTTTTGTCTGAGGATATCTCCTTTGTCACCATCAGCTTCTTTGTGCTAAGAAATATCCCAATGCTGATTTCAAGAAAAGAGTCTTATCAAAGGTATGAATGAAAAGGAAAGTGTAACTCTGTGAGTTGCATCGACATGTCCCAAGGCAGTTTCTCAGAACGCTTCTTTCCAGTTTTTATCTGAGGATATTTCCTTTTTCACCGCAGCCCTCAATGAGCTCCCAAATATCAGTTGGCAGGATCCACGACAACAGTGTTAGGAAACTGCTGGAAGAAGGGAAAAGTGAATCTCTGTGTTATGTGTTCACACAGCAGAAAGCAACTTCTGAGAAAGCTTCTTTCTAGTTATTATCTGAAGATATTTCCGTTTTCACCATAGGCTTCAATGCACTCCCATATATCACTTTGCAGATTCCACGGAAACTCTGTTAGCAAACTGCTACAAGAAGGGAAAGGTGAATGTCTTTGTGATGAATTCACAAATCACAAATCAATTTATCGGAAGGCTTCTCTCTAGATTTTATCTGAAGATATTTCCGTTTTCACCATGGGCTTCCATACGATCCCAAATATCACTTTGCAGATTCCACAACAACAGTGTTAGCAAACTGCTTCGTGAAGACAAAGTTGTAACTCGGTGAGATGAATTCATATATCATAAAGAAGTTTCTCAGAAAGCTGGTTTCTAGTTTTTATTTGAGTATGTTTCCTTTGTCTCCATCAGCTTCATTGAGCTAAAAAATATCCCAATGCAGATTTCAAGAAAAGAGGGTTAGCAAACGGATCAATGAAAAGGAAAGTGTAACTCTGTGAATTGTATTCACAGGTCACAATGCTGTTTCTCAGAACACTTCCTTCCAGTTTTTATCTGAGGATATTTCCTTTTTCACCATAATCCTCACAGGGCTCCCAAATATCACTTTGCAAATTCCACAAGAACAGTCTCAGCGAACGGCTTCATGAGGAGAAAGGTGTAACTCTGTGAGGTGAATTCACAGATCACATTGAAGTTTCTCAGAAAGCTTCTTTCTCATTTTTAATGGAGGATATTTCCTTTGGCCCTATAGTCTTCAAAGGGATCTGAAATATATTCTCTCAGATTCCACAAAAACAGGGCTAACCAACGGCTCCATGAAACACAGGAGTAACTCAGTGAGTTGAATTCACACATCACAGAGTATTTTCTCAGAAAGCTTCTTTCGTCTTTGAGCTGAGGTTATTTATAGTCTCGGAGCGCCACTGTGTGTCTTATTGCAGTTTCTGTGAAAACTCTGTTAGCAAGCTTCTGAATGAAAACAATCATCTAACACTGTGAGCTAAATTCACCCACAACAGAGAAGATTCTGAGAAGGCTTCTGTGCAGATTTGTCTGAAGATATTTCATTATTCACCATGGGATTCAACGATATCCAAGACATCACTTCTGAGCTTCCACAAAGTCAGTGCTAGCAGACTCCTCTGTGAAACAGTGGTGTAACACTTTGAAATGAATTCACATATCACAAAGCAGTTTCTCAGAAAGCTTCATTCCGGTTGTTCTCGGAGGATATTTCCTTTTTCACCATAGCCCTCAATGAGGTCCCAATTATCACTTTACAGAATCCACGAAAACAGTGTTAGCACACAGCTACAAGAAGAGAAAGGTGAATCTCTGTGTGATGAATTCACATATCAGAAGGCAATTTCTCCGGAAACTTCTTTCTAGTTTTCACCTGAGGATATTTCCATTTTCACCATGGGCCTCAGTGCTCTCCCAAATATCACTTTACAGATTCCACCACAATAATGTTAGCAAACTGCTTCATGAAGACAAAGTTGTAACTCGGTGAGATGAATTCCCAGGTCACAAAGAAGTTTCTCAGAAAGCTACTTTCTAGTTTTTATTTGAGGAAATTCCTTTGTCACCATCAGCTTCATTGTGCTAAGAAATATCCCAATGCAGATTTCAAGACAAGAGTGTCAGCAAACGGATCAATGAAAGGGAAAGTGTAACTCTGTGAGTTGCATCCACAAGTCACAATGCAGTTTCTGAGAACGCTTCATTCCAGTTTTTATCTGAGGATATTTCCCTTTTCACCATAGCCCTGAATGAGCTCCCAAATATCACTTTGCACATTCCAGAAGAAGAGTGTTAGCAAACTGCTGCAAGAAGTGAACGGTGAATCATTTTGTGATTAACTCACACATCAGAAAGCAATTTCTCAGAAAGATTTTTTCTGGTTTTTATCTGAGAATACTTCCATTTTCACCATGAGCCTCAATGCGCTCCCAAATATCACTTTGCAGATTCCACGACAACAGTGTTAGCAAACTGCTTCGTGAAAACAAAGTTGTAACTCAGTGAGATGAATTCACATATCACTAAGAAGTTTCTCAGAAAGCTACTTTCTAGTTTTTATTTGAGGAAATATTCTTTGTCTCCGTCAGCTTCATTGCGCTAAGAAATATCCCAATGCAGATTTCAAGAAAAGAGTGTTAACAAATGGATCAATGAAAAGGAAAGTGTAACTCTGTGCAGTGTATTCACAGGTCACAATGCAGTTTCACCATAGGCCTGAATGTGATCCCTACTATCCCTTCACGGATCCATCCACGAGGGATTTCCAAACTACGTAATGTAAAGAAAGCTTCCAATATATGAGTTGAATGAATATAGGAAAATGCAGGTTCACAGAAAGCTTCTTTCGAGTGTTTATCTGAAGATATTTCCTTTTTCATAATAGTGCTGAACGTGATCCTGAAGGTACCTTCGTGGATCCGTCCATGAGAGGTTCCAAGCTGCGTATGTAAAGAAAACTTAATCTCTGTGAGGTGATTACACATATCACATAATAGTTTCCTAGAAAGCTTCTTTCCAGTTTTTGTCTGAGGCTATTTCCCTTTTCACCATCGGCATCAACATGCTCCAGAATATCACTTGGTACCTGTCTCTAAAAAAGGGTTTCCCCGACACTGTATGAGAAGACAGGTATAACACTGTTAGTGGAATGCTCACGTCATAAAGCAGTTCCCTGGGAAGCTTCTCTTCAGTTTCGGTCTGAACATATTTCCTTTTTCACCGTAAGCCTCAAGGTGCTCCCGAATATCCCATCACATGCTAAACATGCACAGGATGAGAAAACTGATCAATGAAAAGAGAGGCTTAACTGAGTGAGAGGAATTAAGACGACACAGAGTACTTTCACAGAAAGCTTCCTTCTGGATTTTACCTGAGGATATTTCCTTTTCCATAATTTAAGGATCGTTCCCACATGTCCTTCCTCAGATGGCACAAAAACAGTGATTTCAAGCTGCTCAATCCAAAGAATGGGTTAACTCCACGAGACAAATACACACATCACAAAGCAGTTGCTCAGAAATTTTCTCTGCAGGTTTCATCGGAAGACATTTCCTTGCTCACCACAGGCCTCCAGGCGTCACTAAATATCCCTTCACAGATTCTTCAATGACAGAGTTTCAAAACTGGGCATCATAGAGTAAGCATTAACTCTCTGAAGTGAATGCACACACATCAGAGAGCAGATTCTTGGAATGCTTCTTACTCGATTTTATTTCAGTATATTTCACTATTCGCCATAGTCCTCAATGCACTCCAAAATATCACCTTTTTGGTTTCACAGGAACAGTGTTCAAACACTGCCTTGTGAGAAAAGAGTTATAACTCCCTGAGTGGAATGCATACATCACAAAGTAGTTTCTCAGAAAGCTTCTATCCAGTTTTTATCTGAAGATATCTCCTTTTTCACCATAGGCCTTAATGTGCCCCTGAATGTTCCTTCGTGGATCCGCGCATGACAGACTTTCCAAACTGCGTAATATAAGAAAAGTGTTAACTATGCAAGTTGAATAAGTATATCTAACACCAAGCAGTTTCACAGAAATCTTCTATGCTGTTTTTGTCTGAGGATATTTCCTTATTCACCAGAGCCGTCCCTATACTTCCGTATGTCTCTTGGTAACTTTTTCTCCAAAAGGGATTCTGGAATTCTTTTGGAGAAGAAAAGTATATTTCTTTGAGTGGAATGCACACGTCACAAAGCAGCTCCTCAGAACCCTTCTCTCCAGTTTCTATCTGAAGGCGCTTCCTTTCTCACCGCGAGTCTCAAAGCGCTCCTGAATATCCCTTCTCAGAGTAAACAAAAACAGTGTTATGATACTGCTCAATGAAAAGAGAATCTTAACTGTGTGAGCGGAATTCACGTGACACAGAGCAGTTCCACAGAAAGCTTCCTTCTGGTTTCTCTCTGCGGATATTTCTTTTTCAGGATATTCAAAAGAGCATTTCCAAATGTCCTTTCTCAGATTCCACAGAAACAGTGATTTCAAACTGCTCAATCCAAAGAATGATTTAACTCTATGAGATGAACACAAACATCACAAGAGTTGCGCAGAAAGCTTCTCTCCACTTTTCAATGGAAGACATTTTCTTGCTCAACACAGGCCTCTGTTTGCCAATTACTATCCCTTTGCAGAACCCTCAAAGACTGACTTTCAAAGTGGGAAATGTAGTGTCAGCTTTAACCCTGTGAACAGAACGGACATGTCAGAGAGCAGTTTCTTCAAGTGCTTCTTTCTGTTTTTTATTGGATGACATTTCACTTTATGCCATAGTCTTCAATGTGCTCCAAATATCACTCGTTTGGTTTTACAGGAACAGTGTTCAAACTGAGCCCTATGAGATGAAAGTTATAACTCCCTGAGTGGAATGCTCACATCACCAAGCAGTTTTTCAGAAAGTTTCTCTCCATTTTTCGTCTGACCATTTTTCCTCTTTCACCATAGGCCTGAATGTGATCCCAAATATCCCTTTGCGGATCCATCCACAAGGGAGTTTCCAAGCTCCGTAATGTAAAGAAAGCTTCATCTATGTGAGATGAATAAACATAGAAAAAAGCAGATTCACAGAAAGCTTCTTTCCAGTTTTTATCTGAAGATATTTCCTTTTTCACCATAGTCTTGAATGTGCTCCCGAAGGTCAGTTAGTGGATCCGACCATGACAGTTCCAAGCTGCGTAATGTAAAGAAAGCTTTATCTATGTGAGATCATTACACATATCACAGAGTAGTTTCCTAGAAAGCTTCTTTCCAGTTTTTGTCGAGGCTATGTCCCGTTTCACCATTGGCATCACCATGCTCCTGAATATCACTTGGTACCTGTTTCTCCAAAAGGGTATCTCTGACGCTGTATGAGCAGAGAGTTATAACAGTGTGAGTGGAATGCACATGTCACAAAGAAGCTCCTCGGAATGTTTCTCTTCAGTTTCAGTCCTAACATATTTCCTTTTTCACCATAAGCCACAAAGTGATCCCGAATATCCCATCACATGCTAAACATACACAGGGTTAGAAAACTGCTGAATGAAAAGGGAGACATAACTGAGGGAGCAGAATTAAGATGACACAGAGCAGTTTCAAAGAAAGCTTCCTTCTGGGTTTTACCTGAAAATATTTTTTTCTCCATATTCTAAGTATCGTTCCCAAATGTTCTTCCTCAGATTCCACAAAAACAGTGATTTCAAGCTGCTCAATCCAAAGAAGGTTTAACTATATGAGATGAATACACACACCACAAAGCAGTTGCTCAGAAAGTTTCTCTGAAGGTTTCATCGGAAGATGTTTACTTGCTCACCACAACCCTCTGGGCGTCACTAAATATCCCTTCACAGATTCTTCAAAGACCAATTTTCGAAACTGGGCAACATAGAGTCAGCATTAACGCTGTGAAGTGAATGCACATATCAGAGAGCAGATTCTTGAAACGCTTCTTACTCGATTTTATTTCAGTATATTTCACTATTCGCCATAGTCCTCAACGCACCCTGAAATATCACATTTTCTGTTTCACAGGAACAGTGTTCAAAAACTGCCTTGTGAGAAAAGAGCTATAACTCCCTGAGTGGAATGCATATATCACAAAGTAGTTTCTCAGAAAGCTTCCATCCAGTTTTTATCTGAAGATATCTCCTCTTTCCCCATAGGCCTGAATGTGCTCCCGAATGTCCCTTTGCGGATCCGTGCATGACGGAGTTTCCAAACTGTGTAATATAAAGAAAGTTTTAACTATGCGAGATGAATAAATATATCTAACACAAAGTGGTTTCACAAAAATCTTCTTTCCAGGTTTTGTCTGAGAATATTTCCTTTTTCACCATAGCCGTCCCTATACTCCCGAATGTCTCTTGGTACATTTTTCTCCAAAAGGGATTCTGGAATCCTCTTTGAGTAAAAAGATATATTTCTGTGTGTGGAATGCAGGCAGACTTCACAAAGCAGCTCCTCAGAAAGCTACTCTCCAGTTTCTATCTGAAGACGTATCCTTTCTCACCGTAAACCTCAAAGCATTGCTGAATATCCCTTGGCAGACTAAGCAAAAACTGTGTTATGATACTGATCAATGAAAAGAGAAGCTTAACTGTGTGAGGGGAATTCACGTGACAAAGAGCAGTTTCACAGAAAGCTTCCTTCTGGCTTCTCTCTGAGGTTATTTCTTTTTCAGGATATTCTAAAGAGCGTTTCCAAATGTCCTGTCTCAGATTCCACAGTAACAGTGATTTCAAACTGCTCAATCCAAAGAATGATTTAACTCTATGAGATGAATACAAACATCACAAAAGAGTTGCACAGAAGGCTTCTCTCCAATTTTCTATGAAAGACATTTCCTTTTTTGACACAGACCTTCGGTTGCCACTTACTATCCCTTCGCAGAACCCTCAAAGACGGACTTTCAACCTGGGAAATATAGAGTAAGCTTTAACCCTGTGAAAAGAATGGACGTGTCAGAGAGCACTTTCTTCGAGTGCTTCTTTCTGTTTTTTATTGGACGACATGTCACTTTATGCCATAGTCATCAATCTGCTCCAAATATCACTCTTTTGTTTTTACAGGAACAGTGTTCAAACTGTGCCTTATGAGAACAATATTATAACTCCCTGTGTGGAATGCACATATCACCATGCAGTTTCTCAGAAAGCTTCTCTCCAGTTTTTATCCGACTCTATTTCCTATTTCACCATAGGCCCAAATGTGATCCCAAATATCCCTTCGTGGATCCATCCACGAGGGACTTTCCAAGCTGCATAATGTAAAGGAAGCCTCATCTATGTGAGATGAATAAACATAGCAAAAAACGGATTCACAGAAAGCTTCTTTCCGTTTTTATCTGAAGATATTTCCTTTTTCACCATAGTCCTGAATGTGCTCCCGAAGGTCCCTTCATGGATCCATCCATGACAGTTTCCAAGCTGTGCAATGTAAAGAAAGCTTTATCTATGTGAGATGATTACACATATCACAGAGTAGTTTTCTAGAAAACTTCCTTCCAGTTTTTGTCTGAGGCTATTTCCCTTTTCACCATCAGCATCAACATGCTCCTGAATATCACTTGGTAACTCTTTCTCCAAAAAGGTTTCTCCGATGCTGTATGAGAAGAGAGGTATAGCACTGTGAGTGGAATGCACACGTCAGAAAGCAGTTCCTCAGAAAGCTTCTCTCCAGTTTCGGTCTGAACATATTTCCTTTTTCACTGTAAGCCTCAAAGTGCTCCCAAATATCCCATCATACACTAACATCACAAAGTAGTTTCTCAGAAAGCTTCTATCCAGTTTTTATCTGATGATATCTCCTCTTTCACCGTAGGCCTGAATGTGTTCCAGAATGTCCCTTCATGGATCCATGCATGATGGAGTTTCCAAACTGAATAATATAAAAAAAGTTTTAACTATGCGAGATGAATAAATATACCTAACCCAAAGCAGTTTCCCAGAAAGCTTCTTTCTCATTTTTTTCTAAGGATATTTCCTTTTTTTACCATAGCCATCCCTATACTCCCAAATGTGTCACGGTAGCTTTTTCTCCAAAAGGGATTCTGGAATCCTCTATAAGAAGAAAGGTATATTTCTGTGGGTGGAATGCACACGTCACAAAGCAGCTCCTCAGAAAGCTTCTCTCCAGTTTCTATCTAAACACATTTCCTTTCTCTCCATAAGCCTCAAAGTGCTTCAGAACATCCCTTTGTAGACTAAACAAAACCAGTGTTATGATACTCCTCTATGAAAGGAGAAGCTTACCTCTGTGAGCGGAATTCACGTGACACAGCAGTTCACAGAAAGCTTCCTTTTGGTTTCTGTCGGAGGTTATTTCTTTTTCAGGGTATTCTAAAGAGCATCTCCAAATGTCCTTTCTCAGATTCCACAGAAACAGTGATTTCAAACTGCCCAATCCAAAGAATGATTTAACTCTTTGAGATGAACACAAACATCACAAAAGAGATGCGCAGAAAGCTTCTCTCCAATTTTCGATGGGAGACATTTTCTTGTCCGACACAGGCCTCCGGTTGCCACTTACTATCCCTTCACAGAACCCTCAGAGGCCGACTTTCAACTGGGAAATGCAGAGTAAGCTTTAACCCTGTGGAAAGAATGGGCATGTCAGAGAGCAGTTTCTTTGAGTGCTTCTTTCTGTTCTTTATTGGACGACATTTGACTTATTGCCATAGTCTTCAATGTGCTCCAAATATCACTCTTTTAGTTTTACAGGAAGAGTGTTCAAACTGTGCCTTATGAGAAGAACATTAAAACTCCCTGAGTGGAATGCACACATCACCAAGCAGTTCTCAGAAAGCTTCTCTCCAGTTTTTATCTGACTATATTTCCTATTTCACCATAGGTCCGAATGTGATCCCAAATATTCCTTCGCAGAACCATCCATGAGGGAGTTTCCAAGCTCTGTAATGTAAAGTAATCTTCATCTAAGTGAGATGAATAAACATGGCAAAAAGCAGATTCACAGAAGGCTTCTTTCCAGTTTTTATCTGAAGATATTTACTTTTTCATCATATTCCTGAATGTGCTCCTGAAAGTCCCTTCGTGGATCCATCCATGACAGTGTCAAGCTCCGTAATGTAAAGAAAGCTTTATCCATGTGAGATGATGACACATATCACAGAGTAGTTTCCTAGAAAGCTTCCTTCCAATTTTTGTCTGAGACTATTTCCCTTTTCATCATCGGCATCAACATGCTCCAGAATATCACTTGCTACCTCTTTCTCCAAAAGGGTTTCTCTGACCATGTATGAGAAGAGAGGTATAGCACTGTGAGTGGAATGCACACGTCACAAAGCAGTTCCTCGGAAACCTTCTCTCCATTTTTGGTCTGAATACATTTCCTTTTTCACCGGAAGCCTCAAAGCGCTCCCGAATATCCCATCAGAAGCTAAACATACACAGGTTTAAAAAACTGCTAAATGAAAAGAGAGGCTTAACTGAGTGAGAGGAATTAAGATGACACGAAGCAGTTTCACAGAAAGCTTCCTACTGGATTTTATCTGAGGATATTTCTTTCTCTGTATTCTAACGATTGTTCCCAAATGTCCTTCCTCAGATTCCACAAAAACAGTGATTTCAAGCTACTCAATCCAAAGAACGTTTAACTCTATGAGACGAACACACACATGCAAAGCAGTTGCTCAGAACTTTTCTCTGCAGCCTTCATCAGAAGACATTTCCTTGCTCACCACAAGCCTCTGGGCGTCACTAAATATCCCTTCACAAATCCTTCAAAGACAGATTTTTGAAACTGGGCAACATGGAGTAAGCATTAACTCTTTGAAGTGAATGCACGTGTCAGAGAGCAGATTCTTGGAACGCTTCTTCCTCGATTTTATTTCAGTATATTTCACTATTCGACATAGTCGTCAATGCATACCGAAATATCAGTTTTTCGTTTACACAGGAACAGTGTTCAAATGCTGCTGTGTGAGAAAAGAGGTATAACTCCCTGAGTGGAATGCACACATCACAAAGTAGTTTCTCAGAAAGCTTCTATCCAGTTTTAATCTGAAGATATCTGCCCTTTCTCTGTAGGCATGAATGTGCTCCCTTATGTCTCTTCGCGGATCCATGCGTGACGCAGTTTCCAAACTGCGTAATATGAGAAAAGTTTTAACTATGCGAGATGAAAAAATATATCTATTACAAAGCAGTTTCACAGAAATCTTTCCAGTTATTGTCTGAGAATATCTCCTTTTTCACCATATCCGTCCCTATACTCCTGAATGTCTCTTCATAGCTTTTTCTCCAAAAGGGATTCTGGAATTCTCTATGAGAAGAAAGGTATATTTCTGTGAGTGAAAAGCAACGTCACAAAGCAGCTCCTCAGAAAGCTTCTCTCCAGTTTCTATCTGAAGACATTTCCTGTCTCACTGTAAGCCTCAAAGCGCTCCTGATTATCCCTTCACAGAGTAAACAAAAACATTGTTATGATACTGCTCAATGAAAAGAGAAGCTGAACTGTGTGAGTGGAATCCACGTGACACAGAGCAGTTTCACAGAAAGCTTCCTCTGGTTTCTCTCTGACGTTATTTCTTTTTCAGGATATTATAAAGAACATTTCCAAATGTCCTTTCTCAGATTCCACACAAACAGTGATTTCAAACTACTCAAATCAAAGAATGGTTTAACTCTCTGAGATGCATACAAACATCACAAAAGGGTTGCACAGAAAATGTCTCTCCAATTTTCGATGGGAGACATTTCCTTGCTCGACACAGGCCTCCGGTTTCTACATAATATCCCTTCGCAGAATCCTCAAAGACCGACTATCTAACTGTGAATTGTAGAGTAAGTTTTAACGCTGTGAAAAGAATGGACATGTCAGAGAGCAGTTTCTTTGAGTGCTTCTTTCTGTTTTTTATTGGACAACATTTCACTTTTTGCCATAGTCTTCAATGTGCTCCAAATATAACTCTTTTGGTTTTACAGGGACAGTGTTAAAATGGTGCCTTATGAGAACAAAATTATACCACCCTGAGTGGAATGCACTTGTCACCAAACAGTTTCTCAGAAAACTTCTCTCCAGTTTTTATCTGACTGTAATTCCTTTTTCACCATAGGCCCAAATGTGATCCCAAATATCCCTTCATGGATCGATTCATGAGGGACTTTCCCAGCTGCTTAAGGTAAAAGAAGCTTCATCTTTGTGAAATGAATAAACATAGCAAGAAGCAGATTCACAGAAACCTTCTTTCCAGTTTTTATCTGAAGATATTTCCTTTTTCACTGTAATTCTGAATGTGCTCCCGAAGGTCCCTTCATGGTTCCGTCCATGACAGGTTCCACGCTGCACAATGTAAAGAAAGCTTTATCAATGTGAGGTGATTACACATATCACAGAGTAGTTTTCTAGAAAGCTTCTTCCCAGTTTTTTTCTGAGGCTATTTCCCTTTTCACCATCAGCAGCACCATGTTCCTGAATATCACTTGGTACCTGTTTCTCCATAAGGGTTTCACCGAGGCTGTATGAGAAGAGAGGTATAACAAGTGAGTGGAAGGCATTCATCACAAAGCAATTCTTCGGAAAGCTTCTCTCTGTTTTCGGTCTCAACATATTTCCTTTTAAACTGCAAGCCTCAAGGTGCTCATGAATATTCCATCACACGCCAAACATACACAGGGTTAGAAAACTGCTCAATGAAAAGAGAGGCTTACCAGAGAGAGAAAAATTAAGACAACACAGAGCAGTTTCACGGAAAGATTCCTCTGGATTTTACCTGAGGATATTTCTTTCTCCATATTCTAAAAATCCTTCCCTAATATCCTTCCTCAGATGCCACAAAAACAGTGATTTCAAGCTGCTCAATCCAAAGAATGGTTAACTCTCTGAGACGAATACACACATCGCAAAGCAGTTGCTCAGAACGTTTCTCTGCAGGTTTCATCGGAAGACGATCCCTTGCTCACCACAAGCCTCTGGGCGTCAGTAAATATCCCTTCACAGATCCTTCAAAGACAGAGTTTTGAAACTGGGCAACATAGAGTAAGCATTAACTCTGTGAATTGAATGCACACATTAGAGAGGTAATACTTGGAATGCTTCTTCCTCAATTTCATTTCAGTATATTTCACTATTCACCAGAGTCCTCAATGCGCTCTGAAATATCACCGTTACAGTATCATAGGGACAGTGTTCAAACACTGAATTGTGAGAAAAAGGTATAACTCCATGAGTGGAATGCATACATCACAAAATAGTTTCTCAGAAAGCTTCTCTCCAGTTTTTGTCTGAAGATACCTCCTCTTTCACCATAGGCCTTAATATGCTCCCGAATGTCTCTTCGCGGTTCCATGTATGATGGAGTTTCCATACTGCATAATGTCCAAAAAGTTTTAACTATGCGAGATGAATATATATATGTAACACAAAGCAGTTTCACAGAAATCTTCTTTCCACTTTTTGTCTGAAGATATTTCCTTTTTCACCATAGCTGTCCCTCTACTCCCGAATATCTCTTGGTAGCTTTTTCTCCAAAAGAGATTCTGAAATCCTCTAGGAGAAGAAAGGTACATTTCTGTGAGTGGAATGCACACATCACAAAGCAGCTCCTCAGAATGCTTCTCTCCAGTTTCTATCTAAAGACGTTTCCTTTGTCACTGTAAGGTTCAAAGGGCTCCAGAATATCCCTTCGCAGACTAAACAAAAACAGTGTTATGATACTGCTCAATGAATAGAGAACCTTAACTGTGTGAGTGGAATTCACGTGACATAGGGCAGTTTCACAGAAAGCTTCCTTCTGGTTTCTCTCTGACGTTATTTCTTTTTCAGGATATTCTAAAGAACGTTTCACAATGTCCTTTCTCAGATTCCACAGAAACAGTGATTTCAAACCGCTCAATCCAAAGTATGATTTAACTCTATGAGATGAGTGCAAACATCACAAAAGAGTTGCGCAGAAAGCTTCTCTCCAATTTTCGATGAAAGACATTTCCTTGCCTCACACAGGCCTCCGGTCGCCACTTACAATCCCTTCGCAGAAGCCTCAAAGACCGACTTTCAAACTGGGAAATGTAGAGTAAGCTTTAACCCTGTGAAAAGAATGGACATGTCAGAGAGCAGTTTCTTCGAGTGCTTCTTTCTGTTTTTTATTGCATGACATTTCACTTTTTGCCATAATCTTCAATGTGTTCTGAATATCACTCTTATGGTTTTAGAGGAACAGTGTTCAAACTGTGCCTTATGAGAAGAAAGTTATAACTCCCTGAGTGGAATGCACACATCACAAATTGGTTTCTCAGAAAGCTTCTCTCCAGTTTTATCTGACTCTATTTCCTATTTCACCATAGGCCTGAGTGTGATCCCAAATATCCCTTCATGGATCCATACATGAGGGAGTTTCCAAGCTGCATGTTGTGAAGATAGCTTAATCTATGTGAGATGAATAAACATAGCAAAATGCAGTTTCGTAGAAAGCTTCTTTCCAGTTTTTATCTGAAGATATTTCCTTTTTCCCCAGAGTCCAGAATGTGCTCCTGAACGTCCCTTCATGGATCCGTCCATGACAGTTTCCAAGCTGCGTAATTTAAACAAAGCTTTATGTATGTGAGATGATTACAGATATCACAGAGTAGTTCCTAGAAAGCTTCTTTCCAGTTTTTGTCTGAGGCTCTTCCCTTTTCACCATCGGCATCCACATGCTCCCGAATGTCACTTCGTATCTGTTTCTCCAAAAGTGTTTCCCTGACGTTGTATGAGAAGAGAGGTATAACACGGTGACTGGAATGCACACGTCACAAAGCAGTTCATCAGAAAGCTTCTCTCCAGTTTCAGTCTGAACATACTTCCTTTTTCACCGTAAGCCTCAATGTGCCCCCGAATGTCTCGTCACACGCTAAACATACACAGGGGTATATAACTACTCAATGCAAAAAGGGACTTAACTAAGTGAGAGGAATTGAGATGACACAGAATAGCTTCACACAAAGCTTCCTTCTGGATTTTACCTGAGGATATTTCTTTCTCCATGTTCTAAGGATCGTTCCCAAATGTCCTTCCTCAGATTCCACAAAAACAGTGATTTCAATCTGCTCAATCCAAAGAACGGTTTAAATCAATGAGACGAATACACACATCGCAAAGCAGTTGCTCAGAACGTTTCTTTGCAGGTTTCATCGGAAGACGATCCTTTGCTCACCACAAGCCTCTGGGCGTCACTAAATATCCCTTCACAGATTCTTCGAAGACAGAATTTCGAAACTGGGTAACATAGAGTAAGCATAAATTCTGTGAAGTGAATGCACATATCAGAGAGCAGATTCTTGGAAAACTTCTTTCTCGATTTTATTTCAGTATAATTCATTATTTGCCATAGTCCTCAGTGCGTTGTGAAATATCACTTTTTCCGTTACCCAGGAACAGTGTTTAAACATTGCCTAGTGAGAAAAGAGGTATAACTAATTGAGCGGAATGCATACATCAAAAGTACTCTCTCACAAAGCTTTAATCCAGTTTTTATCTGAAGATATCTCCTCTTTCACTGTAGGCCTGAATGTGCTCCCGAATGTCCCTTCGTGGATTCGTGCATGACAGAGTGTCCAAACTGCATAATATAAGAAAGGTTTCAACTCTGCAAGATGAATAGATATATCTAACACGAAGCAGTTTCGCCAAATCTTCTTTCCAGTTTTGTCGGAGGATATTTTGTTTTTCACCCTAGCCGTCCCTGTACTCCCGAATGTCTCTTTGTAGCTTCTTCTCCAAAAGGGATTCCGGAATCCTCTAGGAGAAGAAAGGTATATTGCTGTGAGTGGAATGCACACGTCAGAAAGCAGTTCCTCGGAAAACTTCTCTCCAGATTCGGTCTGAACATATTTCCTTTTTCACCGTAAGCCTCAATGTGTCCCCAAAAGTCTCGTCACACGTCAAACATACACGGGTATATAACTACTCAATGCAAGGAGAGGCTTAACTAAGCAAGAGTAATTAAGACGACACAGAGCAGTTTCACAGAAAGCTTCCTTCTGGATTTTACCTGAGGATATTTCTTTCTCCATGTTCTAGGGATCCTTAACAAATATCCTTCCTCAGATTCCACAAAAACAGTGATTTCAATCTGCTCAATCCAAAGAATGGTTTAAATCTATGAGTTGAATACACACATTGCAAAGCAGTTGCTGAGAAAGTTACTCTGCAGGTTTCATCGCAAGATGTTTCCTTGCTCACCACAAGCCTCCAGGCGTTACTAAGCATCCCTTCACAGATTCTTTAAAGACATAATTTTGAAACTGGGCAACATAGGGTAAGCATAAATTCTGTGAATTGTATGCACATATCAGAGAGCAGATTCTTGGAACGCTTCTTTCTCGATTTTATTTCAGTATATTTCACTATTTGCCATAGTCCTCAGCAGTGTGCTCCAAAATATCCCTTATTCGGTTACACAGGAACAGTGTTTCAACACTGCCTTGTGAGAAAAGAGGTATAACTCCCTGAGCGGAATGCATACATCACAAGTAATTTCTCAGAAAGCTTCTATCCAGTTTTTATCTGAAGATATCTCCTCTTTCACACTAGTGCTGAATGTGCTCCCAAATGTCCCTTCGTGGATTCATGCATGACGGAGTTTCCAAACTGCGTAATATGAGGTACATTTGAACTACATGAGATTAATAGATATATCTAACATGAAGCAGTTTCACAGAAGTCTTCTTTCTAGTTTTGTCTGAGGATATTTCCTTTCTCACCATAGCCGTCACTGTATTCCCGAATGTCTCTTGGTAGCTTTTTTTCTAAAAGGGATTCTGGAATTCTCTAGGAGAAGAAAGGCATATTTCTGTGAGTGGAATGCACACATCACAAAGTAGCTCCTCAGAAAACTTCTCCCCAGTTTCTATCTGAAGACGTTTCCTTTCTCATCGTAACCCTCAAATCGCTCGGGAATATCCTTTCGCAGTCTAAACAAAAACAGTGTTATGATACTGCTCAATGAAAAGAGAAGCTTCACTATGTGAGCGGAATTCACGTGACACAGAGCAGGTTCAGAGAAAGCTTCCTTTTGGTTTCTCTCTCAGGTTATTTCTTTTTCTGGGTATTCTAAAGAGCGTCTCCAAATGTCCTTTCTCAGATTCCACAGAAACAGTGATTTCAAACTGCTCAATCCAAGGAATGATTTAACTCTTTCAGATGAATAAAAACATCACAATATTGTTGCTCAGAAAGCTTCTCTCTAATTTTCGATGGGAGACATTTCCTTGCTCAACACAGGCTTCTAGTTTTCACTAACTATCCCTTTGCAGAACCCTTAGAGGCCGACTTTCAAACTGGGAAATGTAGAGCAAGCTTTAACCCTGTAAAAAGAATGGGCAAGTCAGAGAGCAGTTTCTTCGAGTGCTTCTTTCTGTTTTTTATTGGACGACATTTCACTTTTTGCCATAGTCTTCAATGTGCTCCGAATATCACTTTTTTGGTTTTACAGGAAAAGTGTTCAAACTGTGCCTTATGAGAAGAACATTAAACCCACTGGAGTGGAAGGCAGACATCACCAAGCAGTTTCTCAGAAAGCTTCTCTCCAGTTTTTATCTGACTATATTTCCTATTTGACCATAGGCCCAAATGTGATCCCAAATATCCCTTCGTGGATCCATCCACGAGGGAGTTTCCAAACTGTGTAATTTAAAGAAAGCTTCATCTATGTGAGAAGAATAAACATAGAAAAAAGCAGATTCACAGAATGCTTCTTTCCAGTTTTTATCTGAAGATATTTCCTTTTTCACCATAGTCCTGAGTGTGCTCACGGAAGTACCTTCGTGGATCCGTCCATGACAGTTTTCCAGCTGTGTAATGTAAGGAAACCTTTATCTCTGTGAGATGCTTACACATATCACAGAGTAGTTTCCTAGAAAGCTTCTTTCCAGATTTTGTCTGAGGCTATTTCCCTTTTCATCATCTGTATCAACATGCTCCCGAATATCACTTGGTACCTGTTTCTCCAGAAGGGTTTCCCTGACGCTGTATGACAAGAGAGGTATAACACTGAGAGTGGAATGCACACGTCACTAAGCAGTTCCTCGGAAAGCTTCTCTAGTTTCGGTCTGAAATATTTCCTTTTTCACCGCAAGCCTCAAAGTGCTCCCAAATGTCCCATCACATGCTAAACATACACAGGGTTATATAACTACGCAATGTAAGGAGAGGCTTAACTAAGAGAGAGGAATTAAGACGACACAGAGTAGTTTCACAGAAAGCTTCCTTCTGGATTTTACGTGAGGATACTTCTTTCTCCATGTCCTAAGGATCGTTCCCAAGTGTCTTTCCTCAGATTCCACAAAACCAGTGATTTCAATCTGCTCAATCCAAAGAATGGTTTAAATCGAGGACACGAATACACACATCCCAAAGTAGTTTCTCAGATAGTTACTCTGCAGGTTTCATCGGAAGATGTTTCCTTGCTCACCACAAGCCTCCGGGCGTCACTAAATATCCCTTGACAGATTCTTCAGAGACAGAATTTTGAAACTGGGCAACATAGAGTAAGCATAAATTCTGTGAAGTGAATGCACATATCAGAGAGCAGATTCTTTGAACGCTTCTTTCTCGATTTTATTTCAGTATATTTCACTATTTGCCATAGTCCTCAGTGCACTCCGAAATATCACTTTTTCGGTTACACAGGAAGAGTGTTTAAACACTGCCTTGTGAGAAAAGAGGTATAACTTCCTCAGCGGAATGCATACATCACAAGTAGTTTCTCAGAAAGCTTTTATCCAGTTTTTATCCGAAGATATCTCCTCTTTCAATGTAGGCCTGAATGTGCTCTCGAATGTCCCTTCGCAGATTCGTGCATGATGGACTTTCCAAACTGCATAATATAAGAAATGTTTGAACTGTGCTAGATGAATAGATATATCTAACATGAAGCAGTTTCACAGAAATCTTCTTTCCAGTTTTGTCTGAGGATATTTCCTTTTTCACCATAGCCGTCCCTATACTCTCAAATGTCTCTTGGTAGCTTTTTCTCCAAAAGGGATTCAGGAATCCTTTAGGAGAAGAAAGGTATGTTTCTGTGAGTGGAATGCATGCATCATAAAGCAGCTCCTCAGAAAGCTTCTCTCCAGTTTCTATCTGAAGACGTTTCCTTTCTCACCGTAACTCTCCAATCGCTCATGAATATACCTTCACAGTCTAAACAACAGTGTTATGATACTGCTCAATGAAAAGAGAAGTTTAACTGTGTGAGCAGAATTCACGTGTCACAGAGTAGGTTCACAGAAAGCTTCCTTCTGTTTTCTCTCTGAGTTTACTTCTTTTACAGGATATTCTAAAGAGCATCTCCAAATGTCCTTTCTCAGATTCCACAGAAACAGTGATTTCAAGCTGCTCAATCCAAAGAATGATTTAACTCTTTGAGATGAACACAAACATCACAAAAGAGATGCGCAGAAAGCTTCTCTCCAATTTTCGATGGGAGACATTTTCTTGTCCGACACAGGCCTCCGGTTGCCACTTACTATCCCTTCACAGAACCCTCAGAGGCCGACTTTCAAACTGGGAAATGCAGAGTAAGCTTTAACCCTGTGGAAAGAATGGGCATGTCAGAGAGCAGTTTCTTTGAGTGCTTCTTTCTGTTCTTTATTGGACGACATTTGACTTATTGCCATAGTCTTCAATGTGCTCCAAATATCACTCTTTTAGTTTTACAGGAAGAGTGTTCAAACTGTGCCTTATGAGAAGAACATTAAAATTCCCTGAGTGGAATGCACACATCACCAAGCAGTTTCTCAGAAAGCTTCTCTCCAGTTTTTATCTGACTCTATTTCTTATTTGACCATAGGACCGAATGTGATCCTCAATATCCCTTCGTGGATCCATCCACGAGGGAGTTTGCAAGCTGTGTAATGTAAAGAAAGCTTCATCTATGTGAGAAGAATAAACATAGAAAAAATCAGATTCACAGAAAGCTTCTTTCCAGTTTTTATCTGAAGATATTTTCTTTTTCACCATAGTCCTGTGTTTGCCCCCGAAAGTCCTTTCGTGGATCCCTCCATGACAGTTTTCAAGCTTTGTAATGTAAGGAAACCTCTATCTCTGTGAGATGATTACACATATCACAGAGTAGTTTCCTAGAAAACTTCTTTCCAGGATTTGTCTGATGTTATATCCCTTTTCGTTATTGGCATCAACATGCTCCCGAATATCATCTTGTACCTGTTTCACCAAAAGAGATTCCCCGACGCTGTAAGAGAAAAGAGGTATAACACTTAGAGTGGAATGCAAACATAACAAAACAGTTCCTCGGAAAGCTTCTCTCAACTATCGGTCTGAACATATTTCCTTTTTCACTGTAAGCCTCAAAGTGCTCCCGAATGTCCCATCACACGCTAAAGATACACAGGGTTATAAAGCTACTCAATGTAAGGAGATGCTTATCTAAGCGAGAGGAATTAAGATGACACAGTGTAGCTTCACAGAAAGCTTCCTTCTGGATTTTACCTGAGGATATTTCTTTCTCCATGTTCTAAGGATCGTTCCCAATGTCCTTCCTCAGATTCCACAAAACCAGTGATTTCAATCTTCTCAATCTAAAGAACGGTTTAAATCTAGGAGACGAATGCACACGTCGCAAAGCAGTTGCTCAGAAAGTTACTCTGCAGGTTTCATCGGAAGATGTTTCCTTGCTCACCACAAGCCTCCGGGTGTCACTAAATATCCCTTCACAGATTCTTCAAAGACAGAATTTTGAAACTGGGCAACATAGGGTAAGCATAAATTCTGTGAAGTGAATGCACATTTCAGAGAGCAGATTCTTGGAACGCTTCTTTCTCAATTTTATTTCAGTATATTTCACTATTTGCCATAGTCCTCAATGTGCTCTGAAATATGACTTTTTCGATTACACAGGAGCAGTGATTAAACACTGCCTTGTGAGAAAAGAAGTATGACTCCCTGAGCAGAATGCATACATCACAAGTAGTTTTCAGAAAGCTTCTATCCAGTTTTTATCTGAAGATATCTCCTCTTTCACCGTAGGCCTGTATGTGCTCCCAAATGTCCTTTTGTGGATTCATGCATGACGGAGTTTCCAAACTGCGTAATATAAGAAAGGTTTGAACTATGCGAGATGAATAAATATATCTAACATGAAGCCATTTCACAGAAATCTTCTCTCCAGTTTTGTCTGAGGATATTTCCTTTTTCACCATAGCTGTCCCTGTACTCCCGAATATCTCTTCATAGCTTTTTCTCCAAAAGGGATTCCGGAGTCCTCTAAAAGAAGAAAGGTATATTTCTGTGATTGGAATGCACACGTCACAAAGCAGTTCCTCAGAAAGTTTGTCTCCAGTTTTTGTCTGAACATATTTCCTTTTTCACCGTAAACCTCAAAGTGCTTCTGAATGTCCCATCAGACACTAAACATACAGAGGGTTATAAAACTTCTCAACTTAAGGAGAGGCTTAACTAAGCGACAGGAATTAACACGACACAGAGTAGTTTGACAAAAAGCTTCCTTTTGGATATTACCTGAGGATATTTCTTCCTCCATGTTGTAAGGATCGTTCCCAAATGTCCTTCCTCAGATTCCACAAAAACAGTTATTTCAGTCTGCTCAAACCAAAGAACGGTTTAAATCCATGAGACGAATACACACATCACAAAGCAGTTGCTCAGAAAGTTACTCTGCAGGTTTCATCGGAAGATGTTTCCTTGCTCACCACAAGCCACCGGGTGTCACTAAATATCCCTTCACAGATTCTTTAAAGAGAGAATTTCGAAACTGGGCAACATAGAGTAAGCATAAATTCTGTGAGGTGAATGCTCTTATCAGAGAGCAGATTCTTGGAACGGTTCTTCCTAGATTTTATTTCAGTATATTTCACTATTCGCCATAGTCCTCAGTGTGCTCCAAAATATCACTTTTTCTGTTTCACAAGAACAGTGTTGAAACCCTGCCTTGTGAGAAAAGAGGTATAACTCCTTGAGTGGAATGCATACATCACAAGTAGTTTCTCAGAAAGCTTCTTTCCAGGTTTTATCTGATGATATCTCCTCTTTCACCAAAGTCCTGAATGTGCTCCCAATGTTCCTTTGCAGATACGTGCATGACGAAGTTTCCAAGCTGCGTAATATAGGAAAGGATTTAACTATGTGAGATGAATAGATATATCTAACATGAAGCAGTTCCACAGAAATCTTCTTTCCAATTTTTTTTCTGAGGATATTTTCTTTTTCACTGTAGCCGTCCCTATACTCCCGAATGACTCTTGGTAGCTTTTTCTCCAAAAGGGATTCAAGAATCCTCTAGGAGAAGAAAGGTATATTTCTCTGAGTGGAATGCACACGTCACGAAGCAGCTCCTCAGAAAGTTTCTCTCCAGTTTCTATCTGAAGACGTTTCCTTTCTCATCGTAAACCTCAAATCACTCCTAAATATTTCTTCACAGTCTAAACAAAAACAGTGTTATGATACTGCTCAATGAAAAGAAAAGCTTAACTATGTGAGTGAAATTCACGTGATACAGAGCAGGTTCACAGAAAGTTTCCTCCTGGTTTCTCTCTGAGGTTATTTCTTTTTCAGGGTATTCTAAAGAGCGTCTCCAAATGTCCTTTCTCAGATTCCACAGAAACAGTGATTTGAAACTGCTCAATCCAAGGAATGATATAACACTTTGAGGTGAACACAACATCACAAAAGAGTTGCGCAGAAAGCTTCTCTCCACTTTTCAATGGGAGACATATTCTTGCTTGACACAGGCCTCCGGTTGCCACTTACTATCCCTTCACAGAACCCTCAGAGGCCGACTTTCAAACTGGGAAATGTAGAGTAAGCTTTAACCCTGTGAAAAGAATGGGCAGGTCAGAGAGCAGTTTCTTTGAGTGCTTCTTTCTGTTTTTTATTGGACATTTGACTTTTGCCATAGTCTTCAATGTGCTCTGAATATCACTCTTTTGGTTTTACAGGAACAGTGTTCCAACTGTGTCTTATGAGAACAACATTAAAACTCCCTGAGTGGAATGCACACATCACCAAGCAGTTTCTCAGAAACCTTCTCTTCCGTTTTCATCTGACTGTATTTCCTATTTGACCACAGACCCGAATGTGATCCCAAATATCCCTTCATGGATCCAACCACGAAGGAGTTTCGAAGCTGCGTAATGTAAGGGAAGCCTCATCTATGTGAGAAGAATAAACATAGAAAAAAGCAGATTCACAGAAAGCTTCTTTCCAGTTTTTATCTGAAGATATTTCCTTTTTCACCATAGTCCTGAGTGTGCTCCCAAAAGTCCCTTCGTGGATCCATCCATGACAATTTTCAAGCTGTGTAATGTAAGGAAACCTTTATCTCTGTGAGATGATTACACATATCACAGAGTAGTTTCCTAGAAAGCTTCTTTCTGGGTTTTGTCTGAGGCTATTTCCCTTTTCATCATCGGCATCAACACGCTTCTGAATATCACTTGGTACCTGTTTCTCCAGAAGGGTTTCCCCGACGCTGTATGAGAAGAGAGGTATAACACTGAGAGTGGAATGCACACGTCACAAAGCAGATCTTCCGAAAGCTTCTCTGCAGTTTCAGTCTGAACATATTTCCTTTTTCACTGTAAGCCTCAAAGTGCTCCCGAATGTCCTATTACATGCTAAACATACACAGGGTTATAAAACTACTCAATGTAAGGAGAGGCTTAACTAAGTGAGAGGAATTAAGACGACACAGAGTAGTTTCACAGAAAGCTTCCTTCTGGACTTTACCTGAGGATATTTCTTTCTCCATGTTCTAACGATCGCTCCCAAATGTCCTTCCTCAGATTCCACAAAACCAGTGATTTCAATCTGCTCAATCCAAAGAACGGTTTAATTCGAGGACACGAATACACACATCCCAAAGTAGTTTCTCAGAAAGTTACTCTGCAGGTTTCATCGGAAGATGTTTCCTTGCTCACCACAAGCCTCCGGGCGTCACTAAGTATCCCTTCACAGATTCTTCAAAGACAGAATTTTGAAACTGGGCAACATAGAGTAAGCATAAATTCTGTGAAGTGAATGCACATATCAGAGAGCAGATTTTTGGAACGCTTCTTTCTCGATTTTATTGCAGTGTATTTCACTATTTGCCATAGTCCTCAGTGTGCTAGGTAATATCACTTTTTCGGTTACACAGGAACCGTGTTTTAAACACTGCCTTGTGAGAAAAGAGGTATAACTCCCTGAGCGGAATGCATACATCACAAGTAGTTTCTCAGAAAGCTTCTATCCAGTTTTTATCTGAAGATATCTCCTCTTTCACCATAGGCCTAAATTTGTTCCTGAATGTCACTTCGTGGATTCATGCATGATGGAGTTTCCAAACTGCGTAATATAAGATAGATTTGAACTATGTGAGATTAATAGATATATCTAACATGAAGCAGTTTCACAGAAATCTTCTTTCCATTTTTGTCTGAGGATATTTCGTTTTTCACCATAACCGTCCCTATACTCCCGAGTGTCTCTTGGTAGCTTTTTCTCCAAAAGGGATTCCGGAATCCTCTAGGAGAAGAAAGGTATATTTCTGTGAGTGGAATGCACACATCACAAAGCAGCTCCTCAGAAAGCTTCTCTCCAGTTTCTATCTGAAGTCGTTTCCTGTCTCATCATAACCCTCAAATCGCTCGGGAATATCCCTTCGCAGTCTAAACAAAAACAGTGTTATGATATTGCTCAATGAAAAGAGAAGTTTAACTGTGTGAGCGGAATTCACGTGACACAGGACAGGTTCACAGAAAGCTTCCTTCTGGTTTCTCTCTGAGGTTATTTATTTTTCAGTCTATTTTAAAGAGCATCTCCAAATGTCCTTTCTCAGATTCCACAGAAACAGTGATTTCACGCTGCTCAATCCAAAGAATGATTTAACTCTTTCAGATGAATACAAAAATTACAAACGCGTTGCGCAGAAAGCTTCTCTCCAATTTTCACTGGGAGACATTTCCTTGCTCGACACAGGCCTCTGGTTGCCACTTACTATCCCTTCGCAGAACCCTCAGAGGCCACCTTTGAAACTGAGAAATGTAGAGTAAGCTTTAACCCTGTGAAAAGAATGGGCACGTCAGAGAGCAGTTTCCTCGAGTGCTTCTTTCTGTTTTTTATTGGACTACATTTCGCTTTTGGCATAGTCTTCAATGTGCTCCGAATATCACTCTTTTGGTTTCACAGGAACAGTGTTCAAACTGTGCCATATGAGAACATTAAAACTCCCAGAGGGGAATGCACACATCACCAAGCAGGTTCTCAGAAAGCTTCTTTCCAGTTTTGATCTGACTGTGTTTCCTATTTGACCGTACACCCGAATGTGATCCCAAATATCCCTTCATGGATCCATCCACCAGGGAGTTTCCAAGCTGTGTAATGTAATGGGAGACATTTCCTTGCTCGACACAGGCCTCCGGTGGCCACTTACTATCCCTTCGCAGAACCCTCAGAGGCCGACTCTCAAAGTGCTCCCGAATGTCCCATTACATGCTAAACATACACAGGGTTATAAAACTACTCAACGTAAGTGTTTGGATAAACGGAAGCAAGATGGCGCACTTCTGGTTTCTTCATCACCATCTTTTCCCGTGCATACAAAAGTGCAGCCAGTGCCTGGGAAGGTGCAGACCAACCGTGCATGCCCCAGGTGACGTCAATCCAAAGAGACCAAAATTTACCTGGTCGCACCTACAGAATGCCTCCAACACGCCTGTTCCCCACCTATTGCCCTCCCACTCCTAGAAAAGCCACTCTCAGTGAGCGTCTCTCGCAGACTTCCCATTCCCCCACTCCTGTCGTGACTGCATTAGGAACTCCGTCCAAGAGCTCCACGGGGTGACTCTCTTGGCCTCCTTTGCCGGAGGCCGACAGACCTCTCCCTACCCACCTTCTTCCCTGAAGCTAGGTGACCAAAAATAAATTTGCAGTTTTGCTCCTACCCTTGCCTACTTGCTGGTTCTTTTGTTCTCACTCTGGTGGTCTTAGAAAAACAAAGCAGTTGGTGATGAACCTGGGAGGAGATCCATCCTCAGGGCCCTCAGAATCCGGGAAGCCTCCTCCTCCTGCTTCCATGCTGGGGACGGACCAGGACCTGAGACCCGCTTCCCTCACTCTCATGGCCTCTCTGGGGTAAGTGCCCTTGTCTCCTCTTTACCTCTTTTGTCCAAAAATCCTACACAGGTCCGAGGCCCAATTTTGAGCCACCAAGTGGCTCGGGAGACCCATTCAGGACGGAGACGTCCACCTGATGGTAATCTCCACCTTGGCTCCAAGAGTCTCCAGTCTGTCTCTGCTGGTTCCAAAGGACGCTTTGAAGCCAGGCAGAGATCCACTTCTATTTCCATTGTGTCCATTGTGTAAGTAAAGGTGAAACAAATGGGAAACCCCCAGTCCAAATTTCCAAAGAGCACCCCCTTAGGGTGCCTCCTAGCCAATTTAAAATCCTTACAGTTCAAACAAGACCTTAGGAGGAAGCAGTTAATTTTCCTTTCCACTGTGGTGTGGCCCTGATACAAACTAGAGAATCAGTCTCAGTGGCCACCAGAGGGCACCCTAGATCACAATGTTCTGACCGACCTCAGCAATTTCTGCCAGCAGCTAGGCAAGTAGTCCGAAATTACTTACATACAAGGCTTTTGGGTCTTATGCTCTAGTCCAGACCTGTGTAGCTGGTGCTCTTTGGCCCAAGTTAAGCGTGCCAAGGATGCCGTCTCACAGGAACCCGAAAAAGAGGAGTCTTCATTCCTTTCTGTTCAGCCGGAGGACCTAGGGTTTCCCTCACTTCTGCCCTACACTTCTCCTCCTCCCTCGGTCCAGACTCCTCCTTCCTCTTCCTTATCTACTAGTAATCCACTCGGTCCCGTGCCTCCTTCGGGGCTCCCAACTGGCTGTCTTGAGTCTCCTATCTCTGCCCACACCTGCTCTAAGTGCCCTGCTGATGCCGTCACTCCTGCCCCACACCCTCCTACAGTGTTAGCACCTTTGCGAGAGGTAGCTGGGGTGGAGGGGGTAGTCAGAGTACATGTCCCTTTTTCACTGGCCGATCTTTCCAAAATTGAGAAGCGTTTAGGTGATTTCTCAGCTAATCCTACCATATACATAAAGGAATTTAGATACCTTTGTCAGGCCTATGACTTAATTTGGCATGACCTCCAGGTTATTCTAACCTCCACCCTAAACCCTGAGGAGCAAGAGCATATCCTAGCGGCCACCAGGCAGCACTCCAACCTACTACATTTAACTGATGCTGCCATCCCACTAGGGGAGCAAACAGTCCCCTCGGCAGACACAGACTGGAACTACCAAGCAGGCCATCCTGGCCGCCGTAGGTGAGACATAATGGCCCAGTGTTTGTTGGCTGGTATGCAAGCAGCCTCAAACAAAACTGAATTTTAACAAATTAAAAGAAATTGCTCAAGATCCAGAAGAAAATCCAGCCGCATTCTTAAATAGGCTGCCTGAGGTTCTAATCCAATATACCCAGTTAGATCCAGCCTCCCCCACAGGGGCCACCATTTTGGCGTCTTATTTTATTTCTCAATCAGCTCCTGACATTCGTAAAAAACTTCAGAAGGTAGAGGATGGTCCTCAGGCACCAATACAAGACCTGGTTAAATTAGCCTTTAAGGTATATAACTCCAGAGAGGAGACAGCTGAAGCACAGTGACAGGCTCACCTTAAACAGAAAGCACAGCTCCTAGCAGCGACTTTACAGCCCTGTCGTAACCCCAGGCCAGAGAGCGCACACCCCACAGACTCCAAGGCTACAAAAGGAGCCTGCTATAAGTGCGGCAAAGCAGGACACTATGCCAACAGGTGTCTGAGGGTCCCCGAGCCCTAACACAGCCTTGCTATAAGTGCAAGGCATCAGGACATTGGGCCAGTGAATGTCCTAACCCTCATCCACCAGCAACCCCCTGTCCTGCTTGCCAACAGAGAGGACACTGGAAGTCTGATTGCCCCACCCTGAGAACAGGTGCTGCATCTCCACGTGACCCCCTTTCCTAGGATCCTGGGAGCTCCTTCCAGCTCCTACATCTGGACAATGACAACTGAAGGTGCCGAGACTCGGGGACCCCCATCACCCTAGCCGAGCCGCGGGTAACTCTCCTGGTAGCGGGTAAGACAATTAATTTTTTAATAGATAGCGGGGCTACATATTCTGTTTTGCCGTCCTTCTCTGGACCTAGCCTTCCATCCAATATCTCTGTAGTAGGAGTAGACGGAAAGCCATCCACTCCACGAAAAACTCCACTCCTTAATTGCTGCCTGGCCAACAACTACTTTGCGCACCAATTCCTCAATATACCCCCATGCCCTACCACTTACTAGGCCGAGACATCCTGAGCACCTTAAAGGCCTCCATATACATTCCCACCAAACCACCCACTCCCCTTCAACCCCCTCACGACCTGTTGCTCATGCTTTGTGCAGGTGCACACGCTCCTCCTATGTCGCCCCCACCCCCCATCTTCCCTATTTCTGTACACTCTCAAGTGTGGGACACTTCCACCCCGGTCATAGCTGCCCACCACCCACCAGTTCTTGTCAAGCTCAAAGATCCCACTCGTTTCCCAAACTCCCCCCAATTCTCTCTCTTTCTGACACATCTACAAGGTTTAAAGCCAATTATCATGCGACGACTTAGCCAACATATTCTTGTCCGCACACATTCCCCCTGTAACACTCCAATACTTCCAGTTAAGAAGGCAGGCGGACCGTATAGGTTAGTACAGGATCTTTGGCTACTCAGTGAGGCTATCCGTCCAACACACCCTGTAGTTCCCAACCCTTACACCCTTCTATCCCATATCCCCACCAATTCTACTTATTTTACTGTGCTAGACCTTAAGGATGCTTTCTTTACCATACCCCTACACACAGACTGCCAGTTCCTTTTTGCTTTCACATGGGAGGACCCAGACACACGTATCTCCACTCAACTGATGTGGACAGTCCTCCCACAAGGGTTCCGGGACAGCCCCCATTTCTTTGGTCAGGCCTTAGCAAGAGACCTTGCCTCCTGCCCTCTCACTAATAGCAAAGTTCTGCAGTATGTAGATGATCTCCTAATCTGTAGCTCTACCAAACAAGACTCTCTTCTAGACACTGCAACTCTCCTCAACCATTTAGGCTCATTAGGTTATAGAGTATCTAAACACAAGGCCCAAATTTCTTGCCAAACCGTCATATACTTAGGAATTGAAATCACCCCAACAACCTGGTCACTAACTACTGGCCGCACGGCCCTAATATGTAACCTTCTTCCCCCTCAAAATGCAAAAGAAATTCAATCATTCCTAGGTCTAATAGGCTTCTTCAGACATTGGATCCCCAATTTTGGACTCTTAGCCAAACCTTTATACGCCGCACTTGAAGAAACCCCACATGGGCCTTTGTCCAACCCCAAGTTAATCTCGACTCATTTCACCTGCTTAAAAGCTTGCCTTCTCTCATAACCCACTCTCTCACTGCCTGATTTCCAGCATCCCTTCCAACTCTTTACAGATGAAAGGCAGAATGTGGCAGTTGGTCTTTTAGCCCAGCCTGTTGGCAGCACCCACCACCCTGTGGCCTTTCTATCCAAACAACTAGACTCAACTGTACAAGTCTGGCAACCCTGTCTGTGTGCATTAGCAGCGGCAACCTGCCTGACCCAGGAAGCAAAAAAGCTCATTAGAGGCAGTAACCTAACAGTCCTCTCCACACACCGTCTTCAGGATCTCATCTCTCATAAAAGTATTAGCCACTTAACTCCATCCCGGCTCCAACTTTTCCATCTCTTATTCATAGAAGACCCCACTGTTACTTTAGAAGTTTGCTCCTCACTAAATCCAGCCACTTTACTGCCAGACCCTCTTAAACCACCCCATACTAAACATTCTTGTCCTGAGGTCCTGGAGGCTCAACCCCCCAGCCACCTACACTTGCATGACCAGCCCCTTCAGAATGCACAACTAACCCTATTTGTGGATGGCAGCTCCTTTATCAACCCTCAAGGAAACAGACAGGCAGGATATGCAGTAGTTACCTCCTCCACAGTTTTAGAGGCAAAACCCCTACCACAAGGGACCACATCACAGCAGGCAGAACTCACTGCACTAACCAAGGCACTCCTACTATCAAAAGGAAAAGCAGTAAACATATACAAAGATTCTAAATATGCTTTTCTCATTGCACACACCCATTCTGTCATCTGGAAAGAGAGAGGGCTTTTAACCACTGGCGGTACCCCTATTATTAACAAAATCCAAATAGTCAAACTACTAGATGCACTGTCGGAACCTTCCAAGGTAGCCATTATACATTGTAAATGTCACCAAACTTCATCTAATCCGGGAGCAGCTGGCAACAATTTTGCTGATGTCACTGCCAAGTCAGCTGCCAGATTTTCCACCCCTAAGCCTCCTTCTGTCTGTTTTCTCTCCCCCCAGTATCCCCCTAATTACACTCAGGAAGAAAAGGCTAAGCTATTACAAAATCCAACAGCCAAGCTAACTACAGGTGACTGGATATATATTGATAACAAATTAGTCATTCCTGAAACACAACTCCATACCATTCTAACAGACATACATGATTCTTTACATATAGGACCCAAAGCCTTATACAATTTTCTAAATCCCCTCCTCCACTGTCCAACAATACAAAAACACTTACTTACAATCAACCAGCAGTGCTCTACCTGCCTAAAGGCAAATCCTCAAGGCGCATTGCGTAATCCCCATCCCAGCCATCAACTCAGAGAACACCAACCAGGTGAATATTGGCAAATTGATTTCACACATATGCCAAGACATAAAAAACTCAAGTACCTCTTAACCCTTGTGGACACCTTTTCAGGGTGGATAGAGGCCTATCCTACCACAGGAGAAACTGCTAACATTGTTGCCTCTATACTCACTGAACATATTATCCCTAGGTTTGGCCTCCTGGTCACTCTTCAATCTGACAATGGTCCAGCATTCATCTCTAAGGTAGTCCAACAGGTGGCAGCCCTCCTAAACATCACCTGGAAACTCCACATCCCTTATAGGCCTCAGTCTTCTGGTAAGGTGGAAAAGGCTAATGGACTCATCCAACAACAGCTCACCAAACTCTCAATCGAAACCCGGCAGTCGTGGGTAACTCTCCTTCCCTTAGCCCTGACCTGACTGCGGCCAGCACCTCGAAGCCCAACAGGCCTCAGTGTGTTCAAATTCGTCTACGGACGGCCCCTAACCCCCAGCAAATACCTTCCCTGCCCACCCCTTTAGCGAACTACCTCCCATATCTCACTCTTCTCAGACAACTCCTAAGACAACACGCTGAGTTAGCACACCCTCCTCCAACAGACGCCTCAACCCACATCTCTCCCTCAGTCCCAGAGACCAAGAATACATAAAAGATATCCAAGCCAAAGACTTACAGCCCAGGTGGAAAGGCCCATACACTGTCCTCCTGTCTACACATACAGCAGCAAAACTCCTAGGACACACGCATTGGGTTCATATTTCCCAGCTAAAAAGGGCCCCCACCAAGAAAAATCAGTGGACATCAGTTCAACTTTCCCCCACTCACCTCAAACTTACCAAACTTCCTTGACTATCTCATGCTCCCCGACCCCTGGAGCTTAGCTCGCTTTCTCACCATCCTCTACATAAACCTATCTGACTTTCAATACATAACCCCAGACCCATATCTACCTCCAGACAATAGTCCAGAGCAGTGGTTCTCCTGTCTCCTAACCTTCATCGAACATCTTCAGTGGCAAGGGACACTCTGCGACTACAGTGAAAATGAAGTCTCATTTTACACTTATATTGCTGTCTCACTCATACACTCAGACCTTTGCTAGTCCACCTACTGTATGGGAATTTTTTTTTCATCACTGAAACTTGGTCACAAGACAGCCAAACACACTCAGTAGTACATAGTTCTGCCAGTTGTCTTCCTTAAGGCTGTCAAACTTCTCTCTGGACAATAGAGACCCTTTCTCATGGCTCACACTTATGCGCCAAGGGCTAAACTTAACCTACACTGTGAATATAAGCAACCTCTCCCATTGCTTCCTCTGTGAGGCTTTAGAAGCCCCCCCCGACCAGTGGCAGCACCCTGCCCATGGCCCCCAACAAAACTGGCCAAACATCCCACAATTTACTCACACTCCAGGCACCACTATACCAAAATCCAAATAGCCCAATCCTTCCTTTTTGGTATTCAACCCCAAATTCATCCTGGGGTAATCATACTCAGGTGCCCAATGGAGGCCAAACAGCCCCCCCCATTGGAGGCTATTTCTGGTGCAAGGGGTCCCTTTCTAAAACCTTTAACCAAACTGTCACAACTCAATCTCAATCTCTCTGTGTCCCAGTATCCTTAGTGCCCAGCCTCACCCTGTATACCAAGGCTGAACTAGTCGAACTGACACTGCAGCTACACCCTCCTGCCAGTCACTTACAAAAATGGGCTGTTTTCCTCCCTCCAGTTATTGGAATCAGCTGAAAGCCTGGCCTCCCTGCAGCACCGAACTACCTCAGTAGCCCAAGTAGCTGCCCAAAACAGGCGAGCCCTAGACTTGCTCACAGCTGAAAAAGGAGGCACTTGTCTCTTCCTTGGAGAAGAGTGCTGCTATTATGTTAGCGAGTCAGGCCTAGTAGACACTAACATTCAAACCCTCAACAAAATAAAAAACTGGAATACAGAACCTTAATACCCCAACCTTGCCGGGACCTTCCTTCTGGGTTTTGCCCATATTCCAACAAATGCTTCCATTCCTCATTCCTATACTAATACTGTGCCTTCTTTTATTCTTCATCCGTACGTCCAAATACCAACCATAGGCCCCGACCTTAACGACATCCCTTAACAGCAGGAAGTAGCCAGACAGACCATGGCGCCCCTTATCACTATTATCAATAAAAGGTTGGACTGTTTGGATAAATGGAGGCAAGATGGCACACTTCCGGGTTCTTCATCACCAAATTTTCCCGCGCACGTGAAAATGCAGCTGACACCGGGGAAGGTGCAGACCAACCGGGCATGCGCCAGGTGACGTCAATCCGAAGAGACCAAGATTTACCTGGTCGCACCTACGGAACGCCCCCGACACGCCCGTGCCCCGCCGATTGCCCTCCCACACCTAGAAAAGCCATTCCCGGTGAGCGTCTCGTGTGGGATTCCCAGTCCCCCACTCCTATCGGGACTGCATTAGGCATTCCGTCCTAAAGCTCCACGCAGCTACTCTCTTGGCCTTCTTTGCCCGAGGCCGACAGACCTCTCCCTACCCACCTTCTTCCCTGAAGCTAGGTGACCAAAAATAAATGTGCAGTTTTGTTCCTACCCTTGCCTACTCGATGGTTCTTTTGTGCTTGCTCTGGTGGTATTAGAAAAACAAATCAGTAAGGAGAGGCTTAACTAAGCGAGAGAAATTAAGACGACACAGAGTAGTTTCACAGAAAGCTTCCTTCTGGATTTTACCTGACAATATTTATTTCTCCGTGTTCTAAGGATCATTCCCAAATGTCCTTCCACAGATTCCACAAAAACAGTGATTTCAGTCTGCTCAATCCAAAGATTGGTTTAAATCTAGGACACGAATACACACATCTCAAAGTAGTTGCTCAGAAACTTTCTCTGCAGGTTTCATTGAAGATGTTTCCTTGCTCACCACAAGCCTCCAGGCGTCACTAAATATCCCTTCACAGATTCTTCAGACTATTCAAACTGGACAACATAGAGTAAGCATAAATTCTGTGAAGTGAATGCACATATCAGAGAGCAGATTCTTGAAATGCTTCTTTCTCTATTTTATTGCAGTATATTTCACTATTTGCCATAGCCCTCAGTGCACTCCGAAATATCACTTTTTCATTTACACAGGAACAGTGTTTAAACACTGCCTTGTGAGAAAAGAGGGATAACTCCCTGAGGGGAATGCATCCATCACAAGTAGTTTCTCAGAAAGCTTCTATCCAGTTTTATCTGAAGATATCTCCTCTTTCTCCATAGGGCTGAATGTGCTCCCGAATGTCCCTTCACAGATCCGTGCATGACAGAGTTTCCAAACTGTGTAATTTAAGAAAAGTTTTAACTATGCGAGATGAGTAAATATATCTAACACTATGCAGTTTCACAGAAATCTTCTTTCCAGTGTTTGACTGAGGATATTTCCTTTTTCACCATACCCCTCCCTATACCGCTGAATGTTTCTTGCTAGCTCATTCTACAAAAGAGATTCCGGAATCTTCTTGGAGAAGAAAGGCATATTTCTGTGAGTGGAATGCACACGTCACAAAGCAGCTCCTCAGAAAGCTTCTTTCCAGTTTCTATCTGAAGACGTTTCCTTTCTCACTGTAACCCTCAAATCGCTCCTGAATATCCCTTCACAGACTAAACAAAAACAGTGTTATGATACTGCTCATTGAAAAGAGAATCTTAACTGAGTGAGTGGAATGCTCGTGACACAGAGCAGTTTCACAGAAAGCTTTCCTTCTGGTTTCTCTCTGAGGTTATTTCTTTTTCAGTCTATTTTAAAGAGCATCTCCAAATGTCCTTTCTCAGATTCCTCAGAAACAGTGATTTCAAACTGTTCAATCCAAAGAATGATTTAACTCTGTGAGATGAATACAAACATCACAGAAGAATAGCGTAGAAGGCTTCTCTCCAATTTTCGATTGGGGATGTTATTTTGCTTGACACAGGCCTCTGGTTGCCACTTACTATCCCTTTGCAGAACCCTCAGAGGCCGACTTTCAAACTGGGAAATGTAGAGTAAGCTTTAACCCTGTGAAAAGAATGGGCATGTCAGAGAGCAGTTTATTCGAGTGCTTTTTCAGTTTTTATTGGACGACATTTCACTTTTTGCCATAGTCTTCAATGTGCTCCGAATGTGCTCTTTTGGTTTTACAGGAACAGTGTTCAAACTGTGCCTTATGAGAAGAACATTAACACCCCCTGAGTGGAATGCACACATCACCAAGCAGTTTCTCACAAAGCTTCTCTCCCGTTTTTGTCTGACTATATTTCCTATTTGACCATAGGCCCAAATGTGATCCCAAATATCCCTTCGTGGATCCATCCACGAGGGAGTTTCCAAGCTGCGTAACATAAAGAAAGCTTCATCTATGTGAGAAGAATAAACATGGCAAAAATCAGATTCACAGAAAGCTTCTTTCCATTTTTTATCAGAAGATAATTCCTTTTTCATCATAGTCCTGATTGGGTTCCCGAATGATCCTTCTTGGATCCGTCCATTAGAGTTTCCCAGCTACATAATGTAAAGAAAGCTTTATCTATGTGAGATGATTACACATAACACAGAGTAGTTTCCTAGAAAGCTTCTTTCCAGTTTTTGTCTGAGGCTATTTCTCTTTTCACCATCAGCATCAACATGCTTCCGAATATCACCTGGACCCTGTTTTTCAAAAAAGGTTTCCATCACATGGTATGGGAAGAGAGGTATAACACTGTGAGTGAAATGCAAAAGTCACAAAACCATTCCTCAGAAAGCTTCTCTCCAGTTTGGGTCTGAACATATTTCCTCTGTCACCGTAAGCCTCAAAATGCTCCCGAATATCCCATCGCATGCTAAACGTACACAGGTTTAGAAAACTGCTGGATGAAAAGAGATGCTTAACTGAATGAGAGCAGTTAAGATGACACAGAGCAGTTTCACAGAAAGCTTCCTCCTGGATTTTACCTGAGGATACTTCTTTCTCCATATTCTAAGGATCATTCCCAAATGTCCTTCCTCAGATTCCACAAAAACAGTGATTTCAAGCTGCTCAATCCAAAGAATGTTTTACGTCTATGGGACGAATACACATCGCCAAGCAGTTGCTCGGAACGTTTCTCTGCAGGTTTCATTGGAAGACGATTCCCTGCTCATCACAAGCCTCTGGGCATCACTAAATATCCCTTGACAGATTCTTCAAAGGCAGATTTTCAAAACTAGACCTCGTAGAGTAAGCATTAACTCTGTGAAGTGAATGCACATATTAGAGAGCAGATCCTTGGAACGCTTCTTCGTCGATTTTATTTCAGTATATTCCACTATTCATCATAGACCTCAAAGCGCTCTGAAATATCACTTTTTCGGTTTCACTGGAACAGTGTTCAAACACTGCCTTGTGAGAAAAGAGGCATAACTCCCTGAGTGGAATGCATACATCTCAAAGTAGTTTCTCAGAAAGCTTCTATCCAGTTTTTATCTGAAGATATCTCCTCTTTCACTGTAGGCCTGAATGTGCTCCCAAATATCCCTTTGTGGATCCGTGCATGACAGAGCTTCCGAACTGTGTAATATAAGAAAAGATTTAACTATGCGAGATGAATAAATATATCTACCACAAAGCAGTTTCACAGAAATCTTCTTTCCAGTTTTTGTCTGAGGATATTTCCTTTTTCACCATAGCTGTCCCTATACTCCCGAATGATTCCTGGTAGCTTTTCTCTAAAAGGGATTCCAGAATCCTCTAGGAGAAGAAAGGTATATTTCTGTGAGTGGAATGCACACATCACAAAGCAGATCCACAGAACGCTTCTCCCCAGTTTCAATCTGAAGACGTTTCCTTTCTCAACGTAAGCCTCAAAGTGCTCCTGAATATCCCTTTGAAGACTGAAAAAAAAAAAACAAAACAGTGTTATTATACTAGTCAATGAAAAGAGAAGCTTAACTGTGTGAGTGGAATTCACGTGACACAGAGTAGTTTCACAGAAAGCTTCCTTCTGGTTTCTCTCTGAAGTTATTTCTTTTTCAGGATATTCTAAAAATAGTTTCCAAAAGTCCTTTCAGAGATTCCACAGAAACAATGACTTCAAATGGCTCAATGCGAAGAATTATTTCACTCTGTGAGATGAATACAAACATCACAACAGAGTTGCGCAGAAAGTTTCTCTGCAATTTTCGATGGAAGACATTTCCTTGCTCAACACAGGCCTCCGGTTGCCACTTACTATCCCTTCACAGAACCTTCACAGACCAAATTTCAAACTGGGAAATGTAGAGTAAGCTTTACCCCTGTGAAATAAAAGGAAATGTCAGAGAGCAGTTTATTCGAGTGCTTCTTTCTGTTTTTTATTGGACATCATTTCACTTTTTGCCATAGTCTTCAATGTGCTCTGAATATCACTCTTTTGGTTTACAGGAACAGTGTTCAAACTGTGCCTTTTGGGAAGAAAGTTATTACTCCCTGAGTGGAATGCTCACGTCACCAAGCAGTTTCTCAGAGACCTTCTTTCCAGTAAATCTGACTATATTTCCTATTTCACCATAGGGCCGAATGTGATCCCAAATATCCCTTCGTGGATCCATCCACGAGGGAGATTCCAGGCTGCGTAATGTAAAGAAACCTTCATCTATGTGAGATGAATAAACATAGCAAAAAGCAGATTCACAGAAAGCTTCTTTCCATTTTTTATCTGAAGATCATTCCTTTTTCATCATAGTCCTGATTGGGCTCCCGAATGATCCTTCTTGGATCCGTTCATTAGAGTTTCCCAGCTACGTAATGTAAAGAAAGCTTTATCTACGTGAGATGATTACAAATAACACAGAGTAGTTTCCTAGAAAGCTTCTTTCCAGTTTTTGTCTGAGGCTATTTCTCTTTTCACCATCAGCATCAACATGCTTCCGAATATCACCTGGTCCTTGTTTTTCAAATGGGTTCCCGTCACGCGGTATGGTAAGAGAGGTATAACACTGTGAGTGAAATGCACAAGTCACAAAACCATTCCTCGGAAAGCTTCTCTTCAGTTTGGGTCTGAACATATTTCCTCTGTCACCGTAAGCCTCAAAGTGCTCCCGAATATCCCATCGCACGCTAAACATACACAGGCTTAGAAAACTGCTCAATGAAAAGAGACGCTTATCTGAGCCAGAGCAATTAAGACGACACAGAGCAGTTTCACAGAAAGCTTTCTTCTGGATTTTACCTGGGGATATTTCTTTCTTTATATTCTAAGGCTTGTTCCCAAATGTCCTTCTTCAGATTCCACAAAAGCAGTGATTTCAAGCTGTTCAATGCAAAGAATGTTTTACCTCTATGAGACGAATACACATCGCAAAGCAGTTGCTCAGAACGTTTCTCTGCAGGTTTCATCGGAAGGTGATTCCATGCTCACCACAAGCCTCGGGGCGTCACTGAATATCCCTTCACAGATTCTTCAAAGGCAGATTTTCGAAACTGGACACCATAGATTAAGCATTAATTCTGTGAAGTGAATGCACATATCGGAGAGCATATGCTTGGAACGCTTCTTCCTCGATTTTATTTCACTATATTTCACTATTCGTCATAGACCTCAAAGCGCTCCGAAATATCACTTTTTCGTTTTCACTGGAACAGTGTTCAAACACTGCCTTGTGAGAAAAGAGGTATAACTCCCTGAGTGCAATGCATACATCTCATAATAGTTTCTCAGAAGGCTTCTATCCAGTTTTTATCTGAAGATATCTCCTATTTCACTGTAGGCTTGAATGTGCTCCCGAAAGTCCCTTAGCGGATCTGTGCATGATGGAGGTTCCAGACTGTGTAATATAAGAAAAGTTTTAACTATGTGAGATGAATAAGTGTATCTAACACAAAGCAGTTTCACAGAAATCTTCTTTCCACTTTTTGTCTGAGGATATTTCCTTTTTCACCATAGCCGTGCCTATACTACCAAATGTCTCCTGGTAGCTTTTTCTCCTATAGGTATTCTGGAATCCTCTAGGAGAAGAAAGGTATATTTCTTTGAGTGGAATGCACACATCACAAAGCAGTTCCTCAGAAAGCTTCTCTCCAGTTTCAATCTGAAGATGTTTCCTTTCTCACCATAAGCCTCAAAGTGCTCCTGAATATCCCTTTGCAGACGAAACAAAAACAGTGTTATGGTACTAGTCAATGAAAAGAGAAGCTTAACTGTGTGAGTGGAATTCGTGTGACACAGAACAGTTTCACAGAAAGCTTCCTTCTGATCTCTCTGAGGTTGTTTCTTTTTCAGGATATTCTAAAGAGCATTTCCAAATGTCGTTTCTCTGATTCCACAGAAAGAATGATTTCAAATTGGTCAATCCAAAGAATTATTTAACTCTATGAGATGAATACAAACATCAAAAAAGAGTTGCACAGAAAGCTTCTCTCAAATTTTCGATGGGAGACAATTCTTTGATTGACACAGGCCTCTGGTTGCCATTTACTATGCATTCGCAGAACCCTCAAAGACCGACTTTCAAACTGGGAAATATAGAGTAAGCTGTAACCCTGTGAAAAGAATGGGCATGTCAGAGAGCAGTTTCTTTGAGTGCTTCTTTCTCCTTTTTATTGGACGACATTTCACTTTTTGCCATAGTCTTCAATGTGCTCTGAATATCACTCTTTTGGTTTTACAAGAACAGTGTTCGAACTGTGCCTTATGAGAAGAAATTTAAAACTCCCTGAGTGGAATGCACACATCACCAAGCAGTTTCTCAGAAAGCTTCTCTCTAGTTTTTATCTGACTATATTTCCTACTTGACCATAGACCCAAATGTGATCCCAAATATCCCTTCGCGGATCCATCCATGAGGGAGTTTCCAAGATGCATAATGTAAAGAAAGCTTCATCTATCTGAGATGAATAAACATAGCAAAACGCAGGTTCACAGACAGCTTCTTTACATTTTTTTATCTGAAAATAATTTTTTTTTCACCATAGTCCTGAATGAGCTCCCGAAGGTTCCTTTATGGATCCGTCCATGACCATTTCCAAGCTGCGTAATGTAAAGAAAGCTTTATCTGTGTGAGGTGATTACACATATCACAGAGTAGTTTCCTAGAAAGCTTCTTTCCAGTTTTTGTCTGAGGCTATTTGTCTTTTCACCATCGGCATCAACATGCTACCGAATATCACTTGGTATCTGTTTTTCTAAAAGCGTTTCCCTGACACTATATGAGAAGAGAGGTATAACACTGTGAGTGGAATGCACACGTCACAAAGTAGTTACTCGGAAAGCTTCTTGCCAGTTGCAGTCTGAACATATTTCCTTTTTCACATAAGAATCAGAGTGCTCCCAAATATCCCATCACATGCTAAACAGACACAGGGTTAGAAAACTGCTCAATGAAAGGAGAGGCTTAATTGAGCAAAAGGAATTAAGATGACATGGAGCAGTTTCACAGAAAACTTCCTTCAGGCTTTTACCTGAGGATATTTCTTTCTCCATATTCTAAGGATCATTGCCAAATATCCTTCCTCTGATTCCACAAAAACAGTGATTTTAAGCTGCTCAATCCAAAGAATGGTTTAACTCTATGAGACGAATACACACATAACAAAGCAGTTGCTCAAAAAGTTTCTCTGCAGGTTTCATCGGAACACGTTTCCGTGCTCACCACAAGCCTCTGGGAGTCAATAAATATCCCTTCACAGATTTATCAAAGACAGAGTTTCAAAACTGGGCAACATAGAGTAAGCATAATATCTGTGAAGTGAATGCACATATCACAGAGCAGATTCGTGGAATGCTTCTTCCTCGATTTCATTTCAGTATATTTCACTATTTGCCAGAGTCCTCAATGCGGTCTGAAATATCACTTTTTTGGTTTCACAGGAACAGTGTTCAAACACTGCATTGGATAATGGAGGTATAACCCCCTGAGTGGAATGCATCCATCGAAAAGTAGTTTCTCAGAAAGCTTCAATCCAGTTTTTATCTGAAGATATCTCCTCTTTCACCATAGGCCTTAATGTGCTCCCAAATGTCCCTTCGCGTATCCGTGCATGATGGAGTTTCCAAACTGCGTAATATAAGAAAAGTGTTAACTATGCAAGATGAATAAATATATCTAACACAAAGCAGTTTCACAGAAATCTTCTTTCCAGTTTTTGTTTGGGGATATTTCTTCTTTCTCCAGAGCCACCCATATACTCCTGAATGTCTCTTGGTAGCTTTTTCTGCATAGGGATTCTGGAATCCTCTAGGAGAAAAAAGGTATATTTCTATGACTGGAATGCACACGTCACAAAGCAGTTCCTCAGAAAGCTTCTCTCCAGTTTCTACCTGAAGACATTTCCCTTCTCACCATAAGCCTCAAAGCACTCCAGAATATCCCTTCACAGACTAAACAAAAACTGTGTTATGATACTGCGCAATGAACAGAGAAGCTTAACTGTGTGAGTGGAATTCACGTTACACAGAGCAGTTTCACTGAAAGCTTCCTTCTGGTCTCTCTGAGGTTACTTCTCTTTCAGGATATTTTAAAGAGTGTTTCCAAATATCCTTTCTCAGATTCCACAGACAGTGATTTCAAACTGTTGAATCCAAAGAATGATTTAACTCTATGAGATGAATACAAATTTCACAAAAGAGTTGTGCAGAAAGCTTCTCTGCAATTTTCGATGGAGGACATTTCCTTTCTTGTCACAGGCCTCTGGTTGCCACTTACTATCCCTTCGCAGTATCCTCAAAGGCCAACATTCAAACTGGGAAATATAGCGTAAGCTTTAACCCTCTGAAAAGAATGGACAGGTCATTGAGCAGTGTCATCAGGTGCTTCTTTCTGCTTTTTGTTGGACGACGTTTCACTTTTTGCCATAGTCTTCAATGTGCTCTGAATATCACTCTTTTGGTTTTACAGGAACATTTGTCAAACTGTGCGTTATGAGAAGAAAGATATAACTCCCTGAGTGGAATGCACCCATCACCAAGCAGTTTCTCAGAAAGCTTCTCTGCAGTTTTTATCTGACTATATTTTCTATTTCACCATAGGCCCGAATGTGGGCCCAAATATCCCTTCGCAGATCCATCCACGAGGGAGTTTCCAAGCTGCGTAATGTAAGGAAAGCTTCATCTATGTCAGATGAATAATCAGAGCAAAAGGGAGAATCACAGAAAGCTTCTTTCCAGTTTTTATCTGAAGATATTTCCTTTTTCACCATAGTCCTCAATGTGCACCCAAAGGTCCTTTCGTGGATGCGTCCATGACAGTTTCCAAGCTGCATAACATAAAGAAAGCTTTAACTATGTGGGATGATTACACATATCACAGAGTAGTTTCCTAGAAAGCTTCTTTCCAGTTTTTGTCTGAGGCTATTTATCTTTTCATCATCAGCATCAACATGCTCCTGAATATCTCTTGCTACCTGTTTCTCCAAAAGGGTATCCCCGACGCCGTATGAGAAGAGAGGTACAACACTGTGAGTGGAATGCACAAGTCACAAAGCAGTTCCTGGGAATGCTTCTCTCCAGTTAAGGTCTGAACATATTTCCTTTTTCACCATAAGCCTCCAGGTGCTTCTGAATATCCCAAAACAAGCTAAACATACACAAAGGTTAGAAAACTGCTCAATGAAAAGTGAGGCTTAACTGAGCGAGAGGAATGCAGAGGACACAGAGCAGTTTCACAAAAAGCTTCCTTCTGGATTTTACCTGAGGATATTTCTTTCTCCATATTCGAAGGATCGTTCCCAAATGTCCTTCCTCAGATTCCACAGAAACAGTGATTTCAAGCTGCTCAATCCAAGGAATGGTTTAAGTCTATGAGACGAATACACACATCGCCAAGCAGTTGCTCAGAAAGTTTCTCTGCAGCTTTCATCGGAAGACGTTTCCTTGCTCATCACAAGCCTCCTGCCGTCACTAAATATCCCTTCACAGATTCTTCAAAGACAGAGTTTTGAAACTGGGCATCATAGAGTAAGCGTTAACTAAGCATACTCATTAACATAGAGTAAGCATAACTCTGTGAAGTGAATGCACGTATCAGAGAGCAGATTCTTGGAATGCTTCTTCCTCGATTTTATTTCAGTATATTTCACTATTCGCCATAGTCCTCAATGTGCTCCGAAATGTCAGTTTTTTGGTTTCACAGGAACAGTGTTCAAACACTACCTTGTGAGAAAAATGGTATAACTCCCTGAGTTGAATGCATACATCATAAAGTAGTTTCTCAGGAAAATTCCATCAAGTTTTTATCTGAAGATATCTAATCTTTCAACATAGGTCTGTATGTGCTCTAGAAAGTCCCTTCACGGATTGGCTCATGATGGAGTTTCCAAACTGCGTAGTATAAGAAAAGTTTTAACTATGCAAAATAAATAAATATATCTAACACAAAGCAGTTTCACAAAAATCTTCTTTCCAGTATTTGTCTGAAGACATTGCATTTTCACCATAGCCGTTCCTATATTCATGAATGTCTCTTGGTAGCTTTTCTAGAAAAGGGATTCCAGAATACTATAGGAGAAGAAAGGTATATTTCTTTGAGTGGAATGCACATGTCACAAAGCAGCTCCACAGAAAACTTCTCTCCAGTTTCTATCTGAAGACGTTTCCTTTCTCACCGTGAGAATCAAAGCACTCCTGAATATTCCTTCACAGACTAAACAAAAACAGTGTTATGATACTGCTCAATGAAAACAGAAGCTTAATATTGTGAGTGGAATTCACGTGACACAGAGCAGTTTCACTGAAAGCATCCTTTTTCTTTCTCTCTGGGGTTATCTATTTTTCAGGATATTCTGAAGAGCGTCTCCAAATGTCCTCTCTCAGATTCCACAGAAACAGTGATTTCCAACTGCTCAATCCAAAGAATAATTTAACTCTATGAGATGAATACAAACATCACAAAAGAGTTGCGCAGAAAGCTTCTCTCAAATTTTCCATGGAAGACATTTCCTTGCTAGACACAGGCCTCGAGTTGCCACTTACTATCCCTTTGCGGAACCCTCAGAGGCCGACTTTCAAACTGGGAAATGTAGAGTAAGCTTTAACCCTGTGAAAAGAATGGGCATGTCAGAGAGCAGTTTCTTCGAGTGCTTCTTTCTGCTTTTTATTGGACGACATTTCACTTTTTGCCATAGTCTTCAATGGGCTCTGAATATCACTCTTTTGGTTTTACAGGAACAGTGTTCAAACTGTGCCTTATGAGAAGAAAATTAAAACTCCCTGAGTGGAATGCACACATCACCAAGCAGTTTCACAGAAAGCTTCCCTCCAGTTTTTTTTTTTTTTTTTTTGAGACGGAGTCTTGCTCTGTCACCCAGGCTGGAGTGCGGCGGCAGGATCTCAGCTCACTGCAAGCTCCGCCTCCCGGGTTCACGCCATTCTCCTGCCTCAGCCTCCTGAGTAGCTGGGACTACAGGCGCCCGCCACCTCGCCCGGCTAGTTTTTTGTATTTTTTTTTAGTAGAGACGGGGTTTCACCATGTTAGCCAGGATGGTCTCGATCTCCTGACCTCGTGATCCGCCCGTCTCGGCCTCCCAAAGTGCTGGGATTACAGGCTTGAGCCACCGCGCCCGGCCTCCAGTTTTTATCTGACTATATTTCCTAATTGACCATAGACCCAAATGTGATCCCAAATATCCCTTCGTGGATCCATCCATGAGCGAGTTTCCAAGCTGCGTAATGCAAAGAAAGCTAAATCTATGTGAGAAGAATGAACATAGAAAAAGCAGATTCACAGAATGCTTCTTTCCAGTTTTTATCTAAAGATATTTCCTTTCTCACCGTAGTCCTGACTGTGCTCTCGAAAGTCCCTTTGTGGATCCATCCATGACAGTTTTCCAGCTGTGTAATGTAAGGAAACCTTTATCTCTGTGAGGTGATTACACATATCACAGAGTAGTTTCCTAGAAAGCTTCTTTCCAGGTTTTGTCTGAGGCTATTTCCCTTTTCATCATCGGCATCAACATGCTCAGGAATATCACTTGATACCTGTTTCTCCAAAAGGGTTTCCCCGACGCTGTATGAGAAGAGAGGTATAACACTGTGAGTGGAATGTACACGTCACAAAGCAGTTCCTCGGAAAGCTTCTCTCCAGTTGCAGTCTGAACATATTTCCTTTTTCACCGTAGGTCTCAAAGTGCTCCCGAATGTCCCATCACACTCTAAACACACACAGGGTTATAAAACTACTCAACGTAAAGAGAGGCTTAACTAAGCGAGAGGAATTAAGACAACACAGAGTAGTTTCACAGACAGCGTCCCGTGGATTTTTCCTGAGAATATTTCTTTCTCCATATTATAAAGATCGTTCCCAAATGTCCTTCCTCAGATTTCACAAAAACAGTGATTTCAATCTTCTCAATCCAAAGAACTGTTTAAATCTATGAGATGAATACACACATCGCAAAGCAGTTGCTCAGAAAGTTACTCTGCAGGTTTCATTGGAAGATGTTCCCTTGCTCACCACAAGCCTCTGGGCGTCACTAAATATCCCTTCACAGACTCTTCAAAGACAGAATTTCGAAACTGAGCAACATAGAGTAAGCATAAATTCTGTGAAGTGAATGCAATATCAGAGAGCAGATTCCTGGAACGCTTCTTTCTCGGTTTTATTTCAGTATATTTCACTATTTGCCATAGTCCTCAGTGAGGTCCGAAATATCACTTTTTCGGTTACACAGGAACAGTGTTTAAACACTGCCTAGTGAGAAAAGAGGTATAACTCTTTGAGTAGAATGCATACATCACAAGTAGTTTCTCAGAAAGCTTCTATCAGGTTTTTATCTGAAGATATCTTCTCTTTCACCATAGGCCTGAACATGCTCCCAAATGTCCCTTCGGGGATTCGTGCATTACGGAGATACCAAACTGCATATTATAAGAAAGGTTTGAACTATGCAAGATGAATAGTTGTATCTAACATCAAGCAGTTTCACACAAATCTTCTTTCCAGTTTTTGTCTGAGGATATTTCCTTTTTCACCATAGCTGTGCCTATACTCCCGAATGTCTCTTGGTTGCTTTTTCTCCAAAAGGGATTCCAGAATCCTCTAGGAGAAGAAAGGTATATTTCTGTGAGTGGAATGCACACGTCACAAAGCATTTCCTCAGAAAGCTTCTCTCCAGTTTCAATCTGAAGACGTTTCCTTTCTCATCATAACCCTCAAATCACCCCAGAATATCCCTTTGCAGTCTAAACAAAAACAGTGTTATGATACTGCTCAATGAAAAGAGAAGCTTCACAGTGTGAGTGGAATTCACGTGACACAGAGCAGGTTCACAGAAAGATTCCTTTTGGTTTCTCTGTGAGCTTATGTCTTCTTCAGGATATTCTAAAGAGCCTCTCCAAATGTCCTTTCTCAGATTCCACAGAAAGAGTTATTTCCAATTACTCAATTGAAAGAATGATTTAACTCTTTGAGATGAACACAAACATCTCAAAAGAACTGTGCAGAAAGATTCTCTCCCATTTTCGATGGGAGACATTTCCTTGCTTGACACAGGCCTCTGGTTGCCACTTACTATCCCTTCGCAGAACCCTCAGAGGCCGACTTTCAAACTGGGAAATGTAGAGTAAGCTTTAACTCTGTGAGAAGAATAGGCATGTCAGAGAGCAGTTTCTTCAAGTGCTTCTTTCTGTTTTTTACTGGACGACATTTCACTTTTTGCCATGGTCTTCACTGTGCTCCGAATATCATTCTTTTGGTTTTACAGGAACAGTGTTTAAACTGTGCCTTATGAAAAGAACATTAAAACTCCCTGAGTGGAATGCGGACATCACCAAGCAGTTTCTCAGAAAGCTTCTCTCCAGTTTTTATGTGACTCTATTTCCTACTTGACCATAGGCCCGAATGTGATCGCAAATATACCTTCGTGGATCCATCCACGAGGGAGTTTCCCAGCTGCGTAATGTAAAGAAAGCTTCATCTATGTGACAAGAATAAATATAGAAAAAAGCAGATTCACAGAAAGCTTCTTTCCAGTTTTTATCTGAAGATATTTCCTTTTTCACCATAGTCCTGAGTGTGCTCCCGAAAGTCCCATCGTGGATCCATCCATGACAGTTTTCAAGCTGTGTAATGTAAGGAAACCTTTATCTCTGTGAGACGATTACACATATCACAGAGTAGTTTTCTAGAAAGCTTCTTTCCAGGTTTTGTCTGAGGCTATTTCCCTTTTCATCATCGGAATCAACATGCTCCCGAATATCCCTTGGTACCTGTTTCTCCAAAAGGGTTTCCCCGACACTGTATGAGAAGAGAGGTATAACACTGTGAGTGGAATGCACACGTCACAAAGCAGTTCCTCAGAAAGCTTCCCTCCAGTTCTGGTCTGAACATATTTCCTTTTTCAGCATAAGCCTCAACGTGCTCCTGAATGCCCCATCACACGCTAAATATGCACAGGGTTATAAAACTACTCAACACGAGGAGAGGCTTAACTAAGTGTGAGGAATTAAGACGAGAAGAGTAGTTTCACAGAAAGCTTCCTTCTGGATTTTACCTGAGGATATTTCTTTCTCCATGTTCTAAGGACCGTTCCCAAATGTCCTTCCTCAGATTCCACAGAAACAGTGATTTCAATCTGCTCAATCCAAAGAATGGTTTAAATTTATGAGACAAGTACACACATCGCAAAGCACTTGCTCAGAAGGTTACTCTGCAGGTTTCATCGGAAGATGTTTCCTTGCTCACCACAAGCCTCCGGGCGTCACTAAATATCGCTTCACAGATTCTTCAAAGACAGGATTTCGAAACTGGGAAACACAGAGTAAGCATAATTTCTGTGAAGTGAATTCACATATCAGAGAGCAGATTCTTGGAATGCTTCTTTCTCTATTTTATTTCAGTATATTTCACTATTTGCCATAGTCCACAATGTACTCCGAAATATCACTTTTTCGGTTACACAGGAACAGTGTTTAAACACTGCCTTGTTAGTAAAGAGTTATAACTCCCTGAGTGGAATGTATACATCACAAGTAGTTTCTCAGAAAGCTTCCATCCGGTTTTTATCTGAAGATATCTCCTCTTTCACTGTAGTCCTGAATGTGCTCTCGAATGTCCCTTTGCAGATCCGTGCATGGCGGAGTTTCCAAATGGCATAATGTAAGAAAGGTTTGAACTATGCGAGATTAATAGATATATCCAACACGAAGCAGATTCACAGAAATCTTCTTTCCAGTTTTGCCTGAGGATATTTCCTTTTTCATCATAGCCATCCCTATATTCCCGAATGTCTCTTGATAGCTTCTCCCCGAAAAGGGTTTCCGGAGTCCTCTAGGAGAAGAAATGTATATTTCTGTGAGTGGAATGCACATGTCACAAAGCAGCTCCTCAGAAAGCTTCTTTCCAGTTTCTATCTGAAGACGTTTCCTTTCTCACCGTAACCCTCAAATCGCTCCTGAATATCCCTTTGCAGTCTAAACAAAAACAGTGTTATGACACTGCTCAATGAAAAGAGAAGCTTAACTGTGTGAGTGGAATTCACATGACATAAAGCAGTTTCACAGAAAGCTTCCTTCTGGTTTCTTTCTGAGGTTATTTCTTTTTCAGCATATTCTAAAGAGCGTCTCCAAATGTCCTTTGTCAGATTCCATGGAAACAGTGATTTCAAACTGCTCAGTCCAAAGAATGATTTAACTCTTTGAGATGAACACAAACATCACAAAAGAGTTGGGCAGAAAGATTCTCTCCAATTTTCGATGGGAGACATTTCCTTGCTTGACACAGGCCACTGGTTGCCACTTACTATCCCTTTGCAGAACCCTCAGAGGCCGACTATCAACCTGTGAAATGTAGAGTAACCTTTAACCCTGTGAAGAGAATGGGCATGTCAGAGAGCAGTTTCTTCGAGTGCTTCTTTCTGTTTTTTATTGGACGACATTTCATTCTTTGCCATAGTCTCCAATGTGCTCCGAATATCACTCTTTTAGTTTTACAGGAACAGTGTTCAAACTGTGCCTTATGAAAAGAACATTAAAACTCCCTGAGTGGAATGCACACATCACCAAGCGGTTTCTCAGAAAGCTTCTCTCCAGATTTTATCTGACTATATGTCCTATTTGACCATAGGCCCAAATGTGATCCCAAATATCCCTTCGTGGATCCATCCACAAGGGAGTTTCCAAGCTGCGTAATGTAAAGGTAGCTTCATATATGTGAGAAGAATAAACATAGAAAAAAGCAGATTCACAGAATGCTTCTTTCCAGTTTTTATCTGAAGATATTTCCTTTTTCACCATAGTCCTGAGTGTGCTCCTGAAACTCCCATCATGGATCCCTCCATGACAGTTTTCAAACTGTGTAATGTAAGGAAACCTTTATCTCTGTGAGATGATTACACATATCACAGAGTAGTTTCCTAGAAAGCTTCTTTCCAGGTTTTGTCTGAGGTTATTTCGCTTTTCACCATCAGCATCAACATGGTCCCGAATATCACTTGGTACCTGTTTCTCCAAAAGGGCTTTCCGGATGCTGTATGAGAAGAGAGTTATAACACTGTGAGTGGAATGCACACATCACAAAGCGTTTCCTCGGAAAGCTTCTCTCCAGTTTCGGTCTGAACATATTTCCTTTTCCACCATAAGCCTTAAAGTGCTCCCGAATGTCCCATCACACGCTAAACATACACAGATTTATAAAACTACTCAACATAAGCAGAGGCTTAACTGAGCAAGAGGAATTAAGACGACGAGTAGTTTCACAGAAAGCTTCTTTCTGGATTTTACCTGAGGATATTTCTTTCTCCATGTTCTAAGGACCGTTCCCAAATGTCCTTCCTCAGATTCCACAAAAACAGTGATTTCAATGTGCTCAATCCAAAGAACGGTTTAAATCAAGGAGACGGACACACACATTGCAAAGCAGTTGCTCAGAAGTTACTCTGCAGGTTTCACCAGAATATGTTTCCTTACTCACCACACACCTCCCGGCCTAACTAAATATTGCTTCACAGATTCTTCAGAGACAGAATTTCAAAACTGGGCAACATAGAGTAAGCATAAATTCTGTGAAGTGAATGCACATATCAGAGAGCAGATTCCTGGAACGCTTCTTTCTGGATTTTATTTCACTATATTTCACTATTTACCATAGTCCTCAGTGTGCTCCTAAATATCACTTTTTTGTGTTTAAACACTGCCTTGTGAGAAAAGACGAATAACTAATTGAACAGAATACATCCATCACAAGTAGTTTCTCAGAAAACTTTTACCCAGTTTTTATCTGAAGATATCTCCTCTTTCACCATAGGCCTGTATGTGCTCCTGAATGTCCCTTCGCGGATTCGTGCATGACGGAATTTCCAAACTGCATAATATAAGAAAGGTTTGAACTATGCGAGATGAATAGATATGTCTAAGATGAGGCAGTTTCACCGAAATCTTCTTTCCAATTTTGTCGGAGGATACTTCCTATTTCACCATAGCCATCCCTATACTCCCTATGTCTCTTGGTAGCTTTTTCTCCAAATGGGATTCTGGAATCCTCTAGGAGAAGAAAGGTATATTTCTGTGACTGGAATATGCACGTAACAAAGCAGCTCCTGGGAAAACTTCTCTCCAGTTTCGGTCTGAACATATTTCCCTTTTCTTTTTTTTTTTTTTGAGATGGAGTCTAGCTCTGTCGCCCAGGCTGGAGTGCAGTGGCCGGATCTCGGCTCACTGCAAGCTCCGCCTCCCAGGTTTACGCCATTCTCCTGCCTCAGCCTCCCAAGTAGCTGGGACTACAGGCACCCGCCATCTCGCCCAGCTAGTTTTTTGTATTCTTTAGTAAAGATGGGGTTTCACCGTGTAGACCAGGATGGTCTTGATCTCCTGACCTCGTGATCCACCTGTCTCGGCCTCCCAAAGTGCTGGGATTACAGGCTTGAGCCACCGCACCCGGCCGTATTTCCCTTTTCACGACAAGCCTCAAAGTGCCCCCGAATATCCCATCACACGCTAAACATACACAGGGTTATAAAACTACTCAATGTAAGGAGAGGCTTAACTAAGCGAGAGCATTTAAGATGACACAGAGTAGTTTCACAGAAAGCTTCCTTCTGGATTTTACCTGAAGATATTTCTTTCTCCATGTTATAAGGATGGTTCCCAAGTGTTCTTCCTCAGATTCCACAAAAACAGTGATTTCAATCCTCTCAATCCAAAGAACGGTTTAAATCTAGGTGATGAATACACACATTGCAAAGCATTTGCTCAGAAAGTTACTCTGCATTTTCCATTGGAAGATGTTTCCTTGCTCACCACAAAGCTCCGGGCATCACTAAATATCCCTTCACAGATTCTTCAAAGACAGTATTTTGAAAGTGGGCAACATAGAGTAAGCATAAATTCTGTGAAGTGAATGCACATATCAGAGAGCAAATACTTGGAACCCTTCTCTCTCGATTTTATTGCGGTATATTTCACTATTTGCCATAGTCCTCAATGCATTCCAAAATATCACTTTTTCCGTTACACAGGAACAGTGTTTAAACACTGCCTTGTGAGAAAAGAGGTATAACTCCCTGAGCCGAATGTGTACATCATAAGTAGTTTCTCAGAAAACTTCTATCCGGTTTCTATTTGAAGATACCTCCTCTTTCACCGTAGGCCTGAATGTGCTCCCAAATGCCCCTTCACGGATTCGTGCATGATGGAGTTTCCAAACTGCGTAGTATAAGAAAGTTTTGAGCTATGCGAGATATATAGATATATCTAACACGAAGCAGTTCCGCAGAAATCTTCTCTCCAGTTTTTTTTGAGGATATTTCCTTTTTTACCATAGCCGTCCCTATACTCCCGAATGTCTCTTGGTAGCTTTTTCTCCAAAAGGGATTCTGGAATCCTCTAGGAGAAGAAAGGTATATTTCTGTGAGTGTAATGCACATGTCACAAAGCAGTTCCTCAGAAAGCTTCTCTCCAGTTTCGGTCTGAACATATTTCCTTTTTCAACATAAGCCTCAAAGTGCTTCCGAATGTCCCATCACATGCTAAACATACACAGGGTTATAAAACTACTCAACATAAGGAGAGGCTTAACTAAGCGAGAGGAATTAAGACGACACAGAGTAGTTTCACAGAAAGCTTCCTTCTGGATTTTACCTGAGGATATTTCTTTCTCCATGTTATAAGGATCGTTCCCAAATGTTCTTCCTCAGATTCCACAAAAACAGTGATTTCAATCTGCTCAATCCAAAGAATAGTTTAAATCTATGAGACAAATACACACATCACAAAGCAGTTGCTCAGAAAGTTACTCTGCAGGTTTCATCAGAAGATGTTTCCTTGCTCACAACAAGCTTCCGGGCCTCACTAAATATCCCTTCACAGATTCTTCAAAGACAGCATTTCGAAACTGGGCAACATAGAGTAAGCATAAATTGTGTGAAGTGAATGTACATATCAGAGAGCAGATTCTTGGAACGCTTCTTACTCGATTTTATTTTAGTATATTTCAGTATTCCCCATAGTGCTCAGTGTGCTGCAAAATATCACTTTTTCGGTTTCACAGGAACAGTGTTCAAACCCTGACTTGTGACAGAAGAGGTATAACTCCCTGAGTGGAATGCATACATCGCAAATAGTTTCTCAGAAAGCTTATTTCCACTTTTTATCTGAAGATATCTCCTCTTTCACCAAAGCCCAGAATGTGCTCCCGAATGTCCCTTTGTGGATACATGCGTGACGAGATTCCAAACTGTGTAATATAAGAAAGGTTTTAACTATGCAAGATGAATAGATATATCTAACATGAAGCAGTTCCACAGAAATCTTCTTTCCAGTTTTTGTCTGAGGATATTTCCTTTTTCACCATAGCCATCCCTATACTCCCGAATGTCCCTTGTTAGCTTTTTCTCCAAAGGGATTCCATTATCCTCTAGGAGAAGAAAGGTATATTTCTGTGAATGGAATGCACACGTCATAAAGCAGCTCCTCAGAAAGCTTCTCTCCAGTTTCTATCTGAAGACGTTTCCTTTCTCACTGTAACTCTCAAATGGCTCCTGAATATCCCTTCGCAGTCTAAACAAAAACAGTGTTATGATACTGCTCAATGAAAAGAGAAGCTTAATTGTGTGAGCGAAATTCACGTGACACAGAGCAGGTTCACAGAAAGCTTCCTTCTGGTTTCTCTCTGAGATTATTTCTTTTTCAGCGTATTCTAAAGAGTGTCTCCAAATGTCCTTTCTCAGATTCCACAGAAACAGTGATTTCAAACTGCTCAACCCAAAGAATGATTTAACTCTTTGAGATGGACACAAACATCCCAAAAGTGTTGCGCAGAAAGAATCTCTCCAATTTTCGATGGGAGACATTTCCTTGCTTGACACAGGCCTCTGGTTGCCACTTACTATCCCTTCGCAGAACCCTCAGAGGCCGACTTTCAAACTGGGAAATGTAGAGTAATCTCTAACCCTGTGAAAAGAATGGGCATGTCAGAGAGCAGTTTCTTCGAGTCTTGCTTTCTGTTTTTTATTGGACAACATTTCACTTTTTGCCATAGTCTTCAATGTGCTCTGAATATCACTCTTTTGGTTTTACAGGAACAGTGTTTAAACTGTGCCTTATGAGAAGAACATTAAAACCCCCAGAGTGGAAAGCACACATCACCAAGCAGTTTCTCAGAAAGCTTCTCTCCAGTTTTTATCTGACTCTATTTCCTATTTGACCATAGGCCTGAATGTGATCCCAAATATCCCTTCGTGAATCCATCCACAAGGTAGTTTTCAAGCTGTGTAATGTAAAGGTAGCTTCATATATGTGAGAAGAATAAACATAGAAAAAATCAGATTCACAGAAAGCTTCTTTCCAGTTTTTATCTGAAGATATTTCCTTTTTCACCATAGTCCTGAGTGTGCTCCCGAAAGTCCCATTGTAAAATGAGTGCAAACATCAAAGCGCAGTTTCTTGGAATGCTTTTTTTTGGGGTTTTATGTCAGGATATTTCACTTTTCGCCCTAGTCTTCAATGCATTGCAAAATACCTCTTTTTCAGTTTTACAGGAGCAGTGTTCAAACACTGCCTTATGGGAAAAGAGATATAACTCCCTGAGTGGGATGCACACTTCACAAATCAGTTACTCAGAAAGCTTCCCTCCAGTTTTTATCTGATGTTATTTCCTACTTTCCCACAGGCATGAATGTGCTCCTGAATGTCCCTTCACGAATGCGTCGGTGATGCAGTTTCAAAACTGCGTAATGGAGAGAAGTTTGTATGTATGTATAAAATGAATAGACATATCTATCACAAAGCAGTTTGACGGAAAGCTTCTTTCCAGTTTTTGTCTGAGGATATCTTATTTTTCATCGTACCAGTCCATATACTCCCGAATGTCCCCTGGTAGTTTTTCTACAAATGGAATTCCCCAATTATCTTGGAAAAAAAAGTATAACTCAGTGAGGGGAATGCACACTTCACAAAGCAACTTCTCAGAAATCTTCTCTCCAGTATCTACCTGAAGATATTTCCATTTCACCATAAGCCTCAAAGTGCTCCCTAGCATCCCTTAGCTGACCAAGCTAAAAGAGTGTTTGAATATTACTCAATGAAAACAGAAGTTTAACTATGTGAGTGGACTTCACGTGACTTAGAGCAGCTTCACTGAGTGTTTCCTTGTCTTTTTTATTGGAGGGTATTTCTTTTTCAATATATTCTTAAGAGCATTTTCAAATGTCCTTTCTCAGGTTACACAGAAACAGTGATATCAAAGTGCTCAATGTAAAGAATGATTTAACACAATGGAATGATTACACACATCACAAAGCAGTTGCTCCAAAAGCTTCTCTCCAGTTTTCATCGGAAGACGTTTCTTTTCTCAAGACTAGCCTCTGGGCGCCACTTAATATCCCTTCATAGATTCTGCAAAGACTTAGTTTCCAAACTGATCAACGTAGTGTAAGCTTTCACTCTCTGAGATGAGTGCACACGTCAGAGAGCAGATTGTTGGAACGTTTCTCTCTGGGTTTTATATCAGGATATTTCACTTTTCACTGTAGTCTTCAAGGCGATGCACAATATCACCTTTCCAGTTTTACACCAACAGTGTTCAAACACTGCCTTATGAGAAAAGTGGTATAACTCCTTCAGTGGAATACACACATCACAAAGCAGTTTCTCAGAAAGCTTCACTCCAGTTTTTATTTGAAGATATTTACTATTACCACACAGAACTGAATGTGCTCAGAATGTCACTTCATGAATCCATCCATGACGCAGTTTCAAAACTGCGTAATAGAAAGAAAGCTTTATCTATGTGAGATGAATAGAGGTAACTATCACAAAGTGGATTCGCAGAAAGCTTCTTTCCCGTTTCTTTTCGAGGAGATTTCCTTTTTTGCCGTAGTCGTCCATATACTTCCGAATGCAACCTGATACCTTTTTCTCCATACAGAATTACCCAATGCTCCAAGAGAAGAAAAGCATAACAATGTGAGTGGAATGCACACATCACAAAGCAGCTCCATGGAAACCTTCTCTCCAGTATCTATCTGAAGATATTTCCGTTTTCACTGAAAGCCTAAAAGTGCTCCTGAGTATCCCTTAGCTGACTAACCTAAAACAGTGTCGCATTCTGCTCCATGAAAACAGAAGCTTACCTGTGCGACTGTACTTCAAGTAACCTAGAATAGTTTCACAGAAAGTTTCCTTCTGGTTTATATCAGAGGGTATGTCTTTTTCAGCCTATTCTTGAGAAAGTTCGCAAATGTCCTCTCTGAGTTTCCACAGAAACAGTGACTTCAAACTGCTCAATCCAAAGAATGATTTAACTCTATGAGATGAATACACACATCACAAAGACCCTGCTCTGAAAGCTTGTCTCCAGTTTTCATCTGAAGACGTTTCCTTTCTCACCACAAGCGTCCAGGTTCCACTTAATGTCCCTTCACAGATTCCTTAAAGACAGAGTTTCCAAACTGGGCAACATAGTGTGATCTTTAACTCTATGAAAGCAATGCACACGTCAGAGAGCAGTTCCTTGGAATGCTTCTTTCTGGGTTTTATTTCAGGATATTTCACTTTTCGCCGTAGTCTTCAATGCGCTGAAAAGGATCACTTTTTCACTTTTACCGGAACAGTGTTCAAACGCTGCCTTATGAGAAAAGAGGTATAATGTCCTGAGTGGAATGCACACACCACAAAGCAGTTTCTCAGAAAGTTTCTCTCCAGTTTTTACCTGAAGATATCTCCTATTTCCCCACAGGCCTGAAGGTGCTCCCGAATGTCTCTGTGTATATCCATCCATGATGCTGTTTCAAAACTGCATAATAGAAGGAAAATTTTACCTATGTGAGATGAATAGAGGTATCTATCACAAACCAGTTTCACCAAAGGCTTCTTTCCAGTTTTTGTGTGAGGATACTTACTTTTTACCCATAGCAGTCCATATACCACCGAATGTCCCCGGTCACTTTTTCTCCAAATGGTATTCCCTAATCCTCTATGAGAAGAAAAGGATAACTCTGTGAGTGGAATGCACACGTCACAAAGCAGCTGCTCAGAAATCTTCTCTCCAGTATCTATCTGAAGATATTTCCGTTTTCACTGTAAGCCTCATAGCGCTCCCGAATATCCCTTAGCTGACTAACCTAAAACAGTGTCAGAATACTGCTCAATGAAAACAGAAGCTTAACTGTGCAAGTGGACTTCACTTGACCTAGAGTAGTTTCACAGAAAGTTTCCTACTGGTTTTTATCGGAAGTTAACCTTTTTCAGCATATTCGTAGGAGCATTTCCTAATGTCCTTTCTCGTTCCACAGAAACTGCTTTCAAACTGCTGAATCCAAAGAATGATTTACCTCTATGAGATGAATACACATATCACAAAGCAGTTGCTCCAAAAGCTTCTCTCCAGTTTTCATCAGAAGACGTTTCCTTCTCACCTCAAGCCTCCGGGCGCCACTTAATATCCCTTCACAGATTCCTCAAAGACAGAGTTTCCAAACTGGGCAATGTAGTGAAAGCTTTAACTCACTGAAATGAATGCAAACGTCAGAGAGGAGTTTCTTGGAATGCTTCTTTCTGGGTTTCATTTCAGGATACTCCAATTTTAGCCATAGTCTTCAATGCACTGTGAAATATCACTCTTTCAGTTTTACAGGATCAGGGATCTCACACTACCTTATGAGATAGGAGGTAAAATTCCCTGAATGTAATACACACTTCACAAAGCAGTTTTTCAGAAAATGTTTCTTCAGTTTTTTTTTTTTTTTTTTTTTTTTTTTTGAGACGGAGTCTCGCGCTGTCACCCAGGCTGGAGTGCTGTGGCCGGATCTCAGCTCACTGCAAGCTCCGCCTCCCGGGTTCACGCCATTCTCCTGCCTCAGCCTCCCGAGTAGCTGGGACTACAGGCGCCGCCACCTCGCCCGGCGAGTTTTTTGTAGTTTTTAGTAGAGACGGGGTTTCACCGTGTTAGTCAGGATGGTCTCGATCTCCTGACCTCGTGATCCGCCCGTCTCGGCCTCCCAAAGTGCTAGGATTACAGGCTTGAGCCACCACGCCCAGCCCTTCAGTTTTTATTGAAAGATATTTCCTATTTCCCCATAGGCCTGAATGTGCTCCAAAATGTCCTTTCACGAATCCATCCATGACGCAGTTTCAAAACTGTGAAAGTTTTATCCTTGTGATACGAATAGACATATCTATCACCAAGCAGTTTCACAGAAAGCTTCTTTCCACTTTTTGTCTGAGGATGCTTCCCATAGCCATTCATATACTCGGGAACATCTCCTGGTAGACTTTTCTCCCAACTGGATTCCCCAATCTTCCCTGAGAAGAAAAGCATAACTCTGTGAATAGAATGCAGACATCACAAAACAGTTCCTCGGAAATCTTTTCTGCAGTTTTTTTCTGAAGATATTGACTTTTTCACTTCAAACCTCAAAGCACTCCCGAATATCACTTCGCAAACTGAACAAAAACAGTGTTATAATACTGCTCAATTAAAATGGAAGCTTAACTGTGCAAGTGGACTTCGCATGACCTAGAGTAGTTTCACAGAAAGTTTCCTACTGGTTTTTATCGGAAGTTAACCCTCTTTCAGCATATTCATAGGAGCATTTCCTAATGTCCTTTCTCAGGTTCCACAGAAACTGCTTTCAAACTGCTGAATCCAAAGAATGATTTACCTTTATGAGATGAATACACATATCACAAAGCAGTTGCTCCAAAAGCTTCTCTCCAGTTTTCATCGGAAGACGTTTCCTTCTCACCTCAAGCCTCCGGGCACCATTTAATATCCCTTCACAGATTCCTCAAAGACAGAGTTTCCAAACTGGGCAATGTAGTGAAAGCTTTAACTCACTGAAATGAATGCAAACGTCAGAGAGGAGTTTCTTGGAATGCTTCTTTCTGGGTTTCATTTCAGGATACTTCAATTTTCACCATAGTCTTCAATGCACTGCGAAATATCACTTTTTCAGTTTTACAGGATGAGGGTTCACACACTACCTTATGAGATAGGAGGTAAAATTCCCTGAATGGAATACACACATCACAAGGCAGTTTTTCAGAAAACGTTTCTTCAGTTTTTATTGAAAGATATTTCCTATTTCCCCACAGGCCTGAATGTGCTCCAAAATGTCCTTTTGTGAATCCATCCATGTCGCAGTTTCAAAACTGTGTATTAGACAGAAAGTTTTATCTTTGTGAGACGCATAGATATATCTATCACAAAGCAGTTTCACAGAAAACTTCTTTCCACTTTTTGTCTGAGGATGCTTCCTTTGTCACCATAGCAGTTCATATACTCGCGAATGCCTCCTGGTAGATTTTTCTCCAAAATGGATTCCCCAATCCTCCCTGAGAAGAAAGGCATACCTATGAATAGAATGCATACATCAAAAAGCAGCTCCTCCAAAATCTTTTCTGCAGTTTTTATCTGAAGATATTAACTTTTTCACCTCAAACCTCAAAGCACTCCCGAGTATCACTTCAGAAATTTAACAAATACAGTTTTACAATACTGCTCGATGAAAACGGAAGCTTACCTGTGCGAGTGGATTTCACGTGACCTAGAGAAGATTCACAGGAAGTTTCCTTCTGGTTTTTATGGGAGGGTATTTCTTTTTCAGCATATTCTTAAGAGCTTTCAGAAATGTGCATTCTCAGGTTCCACAGAAACAGTGATTTCAAACTGCTCACTACAAACCATGATTTAACTCTATGAGATGAATGCACATATTACAAAACAGTTTCTCTGAAAACTTCTGCCCAGTTTTTATCGGAGCAGGTTTTATTGCTCACCTTAAGCCTTCAGACGCCACTATAATTTCCCTTCACGGATTCCTCAAAGACAGAGTTTCCAAACTGGGCAATGTAGGGAAAGCTTTAACTCTCTGAAATTAGTGCAAACGCCAAAGGGCAGTTTCTTGGAACGCTTGTTTTGGGGTTTTATTTTTATTTTTATTTTTTTTACAATTTGTAAAACAATGCTTGGCTAAAACTTTTTTATTTAATTATTATACTTTAAGTTCTAGGGTACATGTGCATAACGTACAGGTTTGTTACATATGTATTTTTGTGCCATGTTGCTGTGCTGCACCCATCAACTCGTCAGGACCCATCAATTCATCATTTATATCAGGTATAACTCCCAATGCAATCCCTCCCCCCTCCACCCTCCCCATGATTGGCCCCGGTGTGTGATGTTCCCCTTCCCGAGTCCAAGTGATCTAATTGTTCAGTTCCCACCTATGAGTGAGTACATGCAGTGTTTGGTTTTCTGTTCTTGTGATAGTTTGCTAAGAATGATGGTTTCCAGCTGCATACATGTCCCTACAAAGGACGCAAACTCATCGTTTTTTATGGCTGCATAATATTCCATGGTGTATATGTGGCACATTTTCTTAATCCAGTCTGTCACAGACGGACATTTGGGTTGATTCCAAGTCTTTGCTATTGTGAATAGTGCCGCAATAAACATACGTGTTCATGTGTCTTTATAGCAGCATGATTTATAATCCTTTGGGTATATACCCAGTAGTGGAATGGCTGGGTCATATGGTACTTCTAGTTCTAGAACCTTGAGGAATAGTCATACTGTTTTCCATAATGGCTGACCTAGTTTGCAATCCCACCAACAGTGTAAAAGTGTTCCTATTTCTCCCGATCTTCTCAAGCAACTGTTGTTTCCTGACTTGTTAATGATTGCCATTCTAACTGGTGTGAGATGGTATCTCATTGTGGTTTTGATTTGCATTTCTCTGATGGCCAGTGATGATGAGCATTTTTTCATGTGTCTGTTGGCTGTATGAATGTCTTCTTATGAGAAATATCTGTTCATATCCTTTGCCCACTTTTTGATGGGGTTGTTTGTTTTTTTCTTGTATATTTGTTTGAGTTATTTTTAGGTTCTGGATATTAGCCCTTTGTCAGATGAGTAGATTGCAAAAATGTTCTCCCATTCTGTAGGTTGCCTGTTCACTCTGATGGTAGTTTCTTTTGCTGTGCAGAAGCTCTTTAGTTTAATTAGATCCCATTTGTCAATTTTGGCTTTTGTTGCCGTTGCTTTTGGTGTTTTAGACATGAAGTCCTTGTCCATGCCTATATCCTGAATGATACTACCTAGGTTTTCTTCTAGGGTTTTTATGGTATTAGGCCTAACATTTAAGTCTCTAATCCATCTTGAATTAATTTTCCTATAAGGAGTAAGGAAAGGATCCAGTTTCAGCTTTCTACTTATGGCTAGCCAATTTTCCCAGCACCATTTATTAAATAGGGAATCCTTTCCCCATTTCTTGTTTCTCTCAGGTTTGTCAAAGATCAGATGGCTGTAGATGTGTGGTATTATTTCTGAGGACTCTGTTCTGTTCCATTGGTCTATATCTCTGTTTTGGTAGCAGTACCATGCTGTTTTAGTTACCGTAGCATTGTAGTATAGTTTGAAGTCAGGTAGCGTGATGCCCTCCAGCTTTGTTCTTTTGACTTAGGATTATCTTGGCAATGCGGGCACTTTTTTGGTTCCATATGAACTTTAAAGCAGTTTTTTCCAATTCTGCGAAGAAAGTCATTGGTAGCTTGATGGGGATGGCATTGAATCTGCAAATAACCTTGGGCAGTATGGCCATTTTCACGATATTGATTCTTCCTATCCATGAGCATGGTATGTTCTTCCATTTGTTTGTGTCCTCTTTGATTTCACTGAGCAGTGGTTTGTAGTTCTCCTTGAAGAGATCCTTTACATCCCTTTTAAGTTGGATTCCTAGGTATTTTATTCTCTTTGAAGCAATTGTGAATGGGAGTTCATTCATGATTTGGCTCTCTGTTTGTCTGTTACTGGTGTATAAGAATGCTTGTGAATTTTGCACATTAATTTTGTATCCTGAGACTTTGCTGATGTTGCTTATCAGCTTAAGGAGATTTTGGGCTGAGACAATGGAGTTTTCTAAATATACAATCATGTCATCAGCAAACAGGGACAATTTGACTTCTTCTTTTCCTAACTGGATACCCTTGATTTCTTTCTCTTGCCTGATTCCCCTAGGCAGAACTTCCAACACTATGTTGAATAGGAGTGGTGAGAGAGGGCATTCCTGTCTTGTGCCAGTTTTCAAAGGGAATTTTTCCAGCTTTTGCGCATTCAGTATGATATTGTCTGTGGGTTTGTCATAAATAGTTCTTATTATTTTGAGGTACATTCCATCGATATCGAATTTGTTGAGTGTTTTTAGCATGAAGGGCTGTTGAATTTTTTCAAAAGCCTTCTCTGCATCTATTGAGATAATCATGTGGTTCTTGTCTTTGGTTCTGTTTATATGCTGGATTACGTTTATTGATTTGCGAATGTTGAACCAGCCTTGCATCCCAGGGATGAAGCCCATTTGATCATGGTGGATAACCTTTTTTGATGTGCTACTGAATCCAGTTTGCCAGTATTTTATTGAGGATTTTTGCATCGATGTTCATCAGGGATATTGGTCTAAAATTCTCTTTTTTTGTTGTGTCTCTGCAAGGCTTTGTTATCAGGATGATGTTGGCCTCATAAGATGAGTTAGGGAGGATTCCCTCTTTTTCTATTGATTGGAATAGTTTCAGAAGGAATGGTACCAGCTCCTCCTTGTACCTCTGGTAGAATTCAGCTGGTGTCCATCTGGTCCTGGACTTTTTTTGCTTGATAGGCTGTTAATTATTTTCTGAATTTCAGAGCCTGCCATTGGTCTATTCAGGGATTCAACTTCTTCCTGGTTTAGTCTTGGAAGAGTGTAAGTGTCCAGGAAATTATCCATTTCTTCTAGATTTTCTAGTTGATTTGCGTAGAGGTGTTTATAGTATTCTCTGATAGTAGCTTGTATTTTTGTGGGGTCAGTGGTGATATCCCCTTTATCATGTTTTATTGTGTCTCTTTGATTCTTCTCTCCTTTCTTCTTTATTAGTCTTGCTAGCGATCTGTCAATTTTGTTGATATTTTCAAAAAACCAACTCCTGGATTTAACTGATTTTTTGGAGGGTTTTTTGTGTCTCTATCTCCTTCACTTCTGCTCTGACCTTAGTTATTTCTTGCCTTCTGCTAGCTTTTGAATGTGTTTGCTCTTGCTTCTCCAGTTCTTTTAATTGTGATGTTAGAGTGTCAATTTTAGATCTTTCCAGCTTTCTCTTGTGGGCATTTAGTGCTATAAATTTCCCTCTACATACTGCTTTAAATGTGTCCCAGAGATTCTGGTATGTTGTATCTTTGTTCTCATTGGTTTCAAAGAACATCTTTATGTCTGCCTTCATTTCGTTATGTACCCAGTAGTCATTCAGGAGAAGGTTGTTCAGTTTCCATGTAGTTGAGTGGTTTTGATTGAGTTTCTTAGTCCTGAGTTGTAGTTTGATTGCACTGTGGTCTGAGAGAGAGTTTGTTATAATTTCTGTTCTTGTACATTAGCTGAGGAGTGCTTTACTTCCAATTAGGTGGTCAATTTTGGAATAAGTGTGATGTGGTGCTGAGAAGAGTGTATATTCTGTTGATTTGGGGTGGAAAGCTCTATAGATGTCTATTAGGTCCGCTTGGTGCAGAGATGAGTTCAATTCCTGGATATCCTTGCTGGCTTTCTGTCTCATTGATCTGTCTAATGTTGACCGTGGAGTGTTGAAGTCTCCCATTATTATTGTATGGGAGTCTAAGTCTCTTTGTAAATCTCTAAGGACTTGCTTTATGAATCTGGGTGCTCCTGTATTGGGTGCATATATACTTAGGAGAGTTAGCTCTTCCTGTTGAATTGATCCCTTTACCATTATGTAATGGCCTTCTTTGTCTCTTTTGATCTTTGATGGTTTAAAGTCTATTTTACCAGAGACTAGGATTGCAACCCGTGCTTTTTTCTGTTCTCCATTTGCTTGGTAGATCTTCCTCCATCCCTTTATTTTGAGCCTATGTATGTCTCTGCATGTGAGATGGGTCTCCTGAATACAGCAGACTGATGGGTCTTGACTCTTTATCCAGTTTGCCAGTCTGTGTCTTTTAATTGGAGCATTTAGTCCATTTACATTTAAGATTTATATTGTTATGTGTGAACTTGATCCTGCCATTATGATATTAACTGGTTATTTTGCTCGTTAGTTGATGCAGTTTCTTCCTAGCCTCGATGTTCTTTACATTTTGGCATGTTTTTGCAATGGCTGGTACCGGTTGTTCCTTTCCATGTTTAGGGCTTCCTTCAGGGTCTCTTGTAAGGCAGGCCTGGTGGTGACAAAATCTCTAAGCATTTGCTTATCTGTAAAGGATTTTATTTCTCCTTCACTTATGAAACTTAGTTTGGCTGGATATGAAATTCTGGGTTGAAAATTCTTTTCTTTAAGAACGTTGAATATTGGCCCCCACTCTCTTCTGGCTTGTAGAGTTTCTGCCGAGAGGTCTGCTGTTAGTCTGATGGGCTTCCCTTTGTGGGTAACCCGACCTTTCTCTCTGACTGCCCTGAAGATTTTTTCCTTCATTTCAACTTTGGTGAATCTGGCAAGTATGTGTCCTGGAGTTGCTCTTCTCGAGGAGTATCTTTGTGGCGTTCTCTGTATTTCCTGAATTTGAATGTTGGCCTGCCCTACTAGGTTAGGGAAGTTCTCCTGGATGATATCCTGAAGAGTGTTTTCCAACTTGGTTCCATTTTCCCCCTCACTTTCAGGCACCCCAATCAGATGTAGATTTGGTCTTTTTACATAATCCCATACTTCTTGCAGGCTTTGTTCATTTCTTTTTCTTCTTTTTTCTTTTGGTTTCTCTTCTTGCTTCATTTCATTCTTTTGATCCTCAATCGCTGATACTCTTTCTTCCAGTTGATCAAGTCGGTTACTGAAGCTTGTGCATTTGTCGCATATTTCTCGTGTCATAGTTTTCATCTCTGTCATTTCATTTATGACCTTCTCTGCATTAATTATTCTAGCTATCAATTCTTCCACTCTTTTTTCAAGATTTTTAGTTTCTTTCCGCTGGGTACGTAATTCCTCCTTTAGCTCTGAGAGGTTTGATGGACTGAAGCCTTCTTCTCTCATCTCGTTAAAGTCATTCTCTGACCAGCTTTGATCCTTTGCTGGCGATGAGCTGCATTCCTTTGGAGGGGGCGATGCACTCTTATTTTTTGAATTTCCGGCTTTTCTGCCCTGCTTTTTCCCCATCTTTGTGGTTTTATCTGCCTCTGGCCTTTCATGATGGTGACGTACTGATGGGGTTTTGTTATAGATATTCTTCCTGTTTGATAGTTTTCCTTCTAATAGTCAGGACCCTCAGCTGTAAGTCTGTTGGAGATTGTTTGAGGTCCATTCCAGACCCTGTTTGCTTGGGTATCAGTAGCAGAGGTTTCAGAAGATAAAATATTGCTGAACAGCAAGTGTACCTGTCTGATTCTTACTTTGGAAGCTTCCTCTCAGGGGTGTATTCCACCCTGTCAGGTGTGGGGTGTCAGACTGCCCCTAGTGGGGGATGTCTCCCAGTTAGGCTACTCAGGGGTCAGGGGTCCACTTGAGCAGGCAGTCTGTCCGTTCTCAGATCTGAACCTCTGTGTTGGGAGAGCCATTGCTCTCTTCAAAGCTGTCAGACAGAGTCATTTGCGTCTGCACAGGTTTCTGCTGCTTTTTTGTTTTTGTTGTTTAGCTGTGCCCTGTCCCCAGAGGTGTATTCTACAGAGACAGGCAGGTTTCTTTGAGCTGCTGTGAGCTCCACCCAGTTCGAGCTTCCCAGCAGCTTTGTTTACCTACTTAAGCCTCAGAAATGGTGGGCGCCCCTCCCCCAGGCTCGCTGCTGCCTTGTGGTTAGATCGCAGACTGCTGTGCTAGCAATGAGGGAGGCTCCGTGGCTGTGGGACCCTCCCGGCCAGGTGTGGGTATAATCTCCTGGTGTGCCCGTTTGCTTAAAGCACAGTATTGTGGTGGGAGTTACCCGATTTTCCAGGTGTTGTGTGTCTCAGTTCCCCTGGCTAGGAAAAGGGATTCCCTTCTCCCTTGTGCTTCCCAGGTGAGGCAATGCCTCACCCTGCTTCAGCTCTCGCTGGTCAGGCTTCAGCAGCTGACCAGCACCAATTTTCCGGCACTGCCCAGTGAGATGACACCAGTGCCTCAGTAAAAAATGCAGATATCACCAGTCCTCTGTGTCGCTCGTGCTGGGAGTTGGAGACTGGAGCTGTTCCTATTTGGCCATCTTCCTTTTTGGGTTTTATTTCAGGATATTTCACTTTTCGCCCTAGTCTTCAATGTGCTGCAAAATATCACTTGTTCAGTTTTACAGGAGCAGTGTTCAAACAGTGCCTTATGAGAAAAGAGGTATAACTCCCTGAGTGGAATGCACACATCACAAATCAGTTACTCAGAAAGCTTCTCTCCAGTTTTTATCTGATGTTATTTCCTACTTCCCCTCAGGCCTCAATGTGCTCCCGAATGTCCCTTCACGAATGCGTTGGTGATGTAGTTTCAAAACTGCGTAATAGAGAGAAGTTTTTATGTATGCGAGACGAATCAACATATCTATCACAAAGAAGTTTGACGAAAAGCTTCTTTCCAGTTTTTGTCTGAGGATATTTTATTTTTCATCATACCAGTCCATATACTCCTGAGTGTTCCCTGGTAGCTTTCTCTAGAAACGGAATTCCCCAATCATCTTTGGGAAGAAATGTATAACTCAGTGAGGGGAATGCACACTTCACGAAGCAGCTTCTCAGAAATCTTCTCTCCAGTATCTACCTGAAGATATTTCCATTTCACCGTAAGCCTCAAAGTGCTCCCTAGTATCCCTTAGCTGACCAAGCTAAAAGAGTGTTTGAATACTGCTCAATGAAAACAGAAGTTTAACTGTGTGAGTGGACTTCACGTGACTTAGAGCAGTTTCACACAGTGTTTTCTTGTCTTTTTTATTGGAGGATATTTCTTTTTCAATATATTCTTAAGAACATTTCCAAATGTCCTTTCTCAGGTTCCACAGAAACAGTGATATCAAACTGCTGAATCCAAAGAATGATTTAACACAATGGAATGATTACACACATCACAAAGAAGTTTCTCTGAAAGCTTCTCTCCAGTTTTCATCGGAAGACATTTCCTTTCTCACCACAAGCCCAGGGGAACCACTTATTATCCCTTCATAGTTTCCTCAAAGACAGAGTTTCCAAACTGGACAACGCAGTGTAAACTTTAACTCTCTGAAATGAATGCCCACTTCAGAGAGGAGTTTCTTGGAACCCTTCTTTCCTGGTTGTTTTTCAGGATATTTCACATTTCACCATAGTCTTCAATTCGCTGCAAAATATCACTTTATCAGTTTTGCAGGAAAAGATTTCCAACACTGCCTTATAAGAAAAGAGGTATAACTCCCTGCGTGGAATGCACACATCGAAAAGCAGTTTCTCAGAAAACTCCTCTGCAGTTTTTATCTGAAGACATCTCCTTTTTCGCCATATGCCTGAATGTGCTCCCTAATATCCATTCGCGAATCCATCCATGAGGCAGTTTCAAAACTACGTAATAGAAAGAAAGGTTTATCTGTGTGAAATGAATGGACATATCTATCAAAAAGCAGTTTCACAGAAATCTTCTTTCCAGTATTTGTCTCAGGATATTACCTTTTTCACCATAGCCATCCATATATTCCCGAATCCCCTGGTAGCATTTTAGTAGCGTTACTCTCCAAACTAGATTCCCCGGTGCTCTACGAGAAGAAAAGTAAAACTCTGTGAGTGGAACGCATACGTTAAAAGCAGCTCCTCGGAAATCTTCTATCCAGTATCTATCTGAAGATATTTACGTTTTCACTGTAAGCCTCAAAGCGCTCCTGAGTATACTGTAGCTGACTAACCTAAAACAGGATTAGAATACTGCTCAGTGAATACAGAAGCTAAACTGTGCGAGTGGACTTCACGTGACCTAGAGCGGTTTCACAGAAAGTTTCCTTCTGGTTTTCATCAGAGCGTATTTCTTTTTCAGCATGTTCTTAAGAGCGTTCCCAAATGTCCTTTCTCAGGTTCCACAGAAACAGTGATATCAAACTGCTCGATCCAAAGAATGATTTAAGTCTCTGAGATGACTATGCACATCACAAAGCAGTTGCTCTGAAAGCGTGTCTCCAGTGTTCCTTGGAAGACTTTTCCTTTCTCACCACAAGCCTCTGGGCGCCACTTAATATCCCTTCACAGATTCCTCAAACACGGAGTTTCCAAACTGGGCAATGTAGTGTAAGCTTTAACTCTCTGAAATGAGTAATTTGAGAGCAATTTGTTGGGACACTAATTTCTGGGTGTTATTACAGGATATGTCACTTTTCGCCATAGTCTTCAAGGCAATACAAAATACGGCTTTTCAGTTTCACAGGAACACTGTTCAAACACTGCCTTGTGAAAAAAGCTGGATAACACCCTGAATGGAATGCACACATCAAAAAGCAGTTTCTAAGAAATCTCTTCTGCAGTTGTTATCTGAAAATATCTCCTATTTCCCCACAGGCCAGAATGTGCTCCCGAATATCCCTTCACAAATCCGTCATGACATACTTTCAAAACTGCAAAGTAAAAGAACCGTTCATCTATGTGAGATGAATAGACATATCTATCACAAAGCATTTTCACAAAAACCTTCTTTCTCGATTTTTTCCCAGGATATTTCATTTTTCACCATATCCGTCCATATAATCCTGAATGTCTCCTGGTAGCTTTTTCTCCAAATGGGATTCCCCTATCCTCTATGAGAAGAAAAGTATATCTCTGTGAGTGGAATGCACACATTACAAAGCAGCTCCTTGGAAATTTTCTCTCCAGTATCTATCTGAAGATATTTCCGTTTTCACCGTAAGCCTCAATGCGCTACTGAGTATCCATTAGCGCACTGCAGTAGATCAGTGTCAAGGAACACAGGAGCTCAATTATGTGAGTGCACCTCACGTGATCTAGTGCAGTTTCACAGGAAGCTTCCTTCTGTTTTTTATTGGAGGGTATTTCTTTGTCAGCATATTCTTAAGAGCATTCCCAAATGCCCTTTATAAAGTTACACAAAAACATTGATTTCAACTGTGCAATCCAAAGAATGATTTAACTCTATGAGATGAAAAACACATCACAAAGCAGTTGCTCCAAAAGCTTGTCTCCAGTTTTCATCTGAAGACGTTTCCTTTCTCACCACAAGCCTTCGGGCGCCACTTAATATCCCTTCACAGAATCCTCAAAGACAGAGTTTCCAAACTTGGTAACGTAGTGTAAGCTTTAAATCTCTGAAATGAATGCACACCTCAGAGGGCAGTTTCCTGGAAGCCTTCTTTGTGAGTTTTATTTCAGGACAATTCATTTTTCACCATAGTCTTCAGTGCGCTGCAAGGTATTACTTTTTCAGTTTTACAGGAACAGTGTTCAAACACTGCCTTCTGACAAAAGAGTTATAAATCCCTGAGTGGAATGCACACATCACAAAGCAGTTTCTCAGACAGCTTCTCTCCCCTTCTTATCTGGCGATATTTCCTATTTCCCCACAGGCCGGAATGTGCACAAAATGTCCCTTCACAAATCCGTCCATAATGCAGTTTCAAAACTGCATAATAGAGAAAAAGTTTTATCTATGTGAGATGGACAGACATATCTAACACACAGCAGTTTCACAGAAAGTTTCTTTCCAGTTTTTGTCTGAAGATATTTCCTTTAAACCATAGCTATGTATATACTCCCGAATGAGCCCTGGTAGCATTTACACCAAACGGGACTCACCAATCCTCTATGAAAATAAAATTGTAACTCTGTGAGTGGAATGTACACGTTGCAAAGCAGCTCCTCGTAATTCTACTCTCCAGTTTTTATCTGAAGATATTTCCTTTTTCACCGTAAGCCTCAAAATGCTCCCGAATATCACTTCACAGACGAACCTAAAAGCTTGTTAGAATACTGCTCAATGAAAACCGAAGCTTAACTGTGCGAGTGGAATTGATGTGACCCAGAGCCGTTTCATAGCAAATTTCCTTCTGGTTTTTGTCGGAGGGTACTTATTTTTCAGCACATTCTTCAGAGCATTCCCAAATATCCTTTCTCAGGTTCCACAGAAACAGTGATTTCAAACTGCTCAATCCAAAGAATGATTTAACTCTATGAGATGAATACACACATCACAAAGCAGTTGCTCTGAAAGCTTCTCTCCAGGTTTCATCGGAAGACGTTTCTTTTCTCAAGACTAGCCTCTGGGCGCCACTTAATATCCCTTCATAGATTCCTCAAAGACTTAGTTTCCAAACTGATCAACGTAGTGTAAGCTTTCACTCTCTGAAGTGAGTGCACACGTCAGAGAGCAGTTTGTTGGAACGTTTCTTTCTGGGTTTTATTTCAGGATATTTCACTTTTCACTGTAGTCTTCAAGGTGCTGCAAAATATCACTTTTTCAGTTTTACATGAACAGTGTTCAAACACTGCCTTAGGAGAAAAGTGGTATAACTCCCTCAGTGGAATACACACTTCACAAAGCAGTTTCTCAGAAAGCTTCACTCCAGTTTTTATCTGAAGATATTTACTATTACCCCACAGTCCTGAATGTGTTCCCGAATGTCACTTCACGAATCCATCCATGACGCAGTTTCAAAACTGTGTAATAGAAAGAAAGCTTTATCGATGTGAGATGAATAGAGGTATCTATCACAAAGTGGATTCACAGAGATCTCCTTTCCAGTTTCTGTTTGAGGAGATTTCCTTTTTCACTGTTGTTGTCCATATACTTCCAAATGCAACCTGATACCTTTTTCTCCAAACAGAATTACCCAATGCTCTAAGAGAAGAAAAGTATAACTCTGTGAGTGGAATGCACACGTCACAAAGCAGCTCCCCAGAAACCTTCTCTCCAGTTTCTATCTGAAGGTATTTCCGTTTTCACTGAAAGCCTAAAAATGCTCCTGAATATCCCTTAGCTGACTAACCTAAAACAGTGTTAGAATTACGCTCCATGGAAACAGAAGCTTAACTGTGCAAATGTGCCTCAAGTAACCTAGAGCAGTTTCACAGAAAGTTTCCTTCTGGTTTATATCAGAGGGTATGTCTTTTTCAGCCTATTCTTGAGAGCGTTCGCAAATGTCCTCTCTGAGTTTCCACAGAAACAGTGACTTCAAACTGCTCAATCCGAAGAGTGATTTAACTCTATGAGATGAATACACACATCACAAAGAAGCTGTTCTGAAAGCTTGTCTCCAGTTTTCATCGGAAGATGTTTCCTTTCTCACCACAAGCCTCCGGGTACCACTTAATATCCCCTCACAGATTCCTTAAAGACAGAGTTTCCAAACTGGGCAATGTAGTGTGAGCTTTAACCCTGTGAAACCAATGCACACGTTAGAGAGCAGTTCCTTGGAATGCTTCTTTCTGGGTTTTATTTCAGGATATTTCACTTTTTGCTGTAGTCTTCAATGTGCTGAAAAAGATCACTTTTTCACTTTTGCTGGAACAGTGTTCAAACTCTGTCTTATGGGAAAACAGGTATAATGTCCTGAGTGGAATGCACACACCACAAAGCAGTTTCTCAGAAAGTTTCTCTCCAGTTTTTAACTGAAGATATCTCCTATTTCCCCACAGGCCTGAAGGTGCTCCCGAATGTCTCTGTGTATATCCATCCATGATGCGGTTTCAAAACTGCATAATAGAAGGAAAATTTTACCTATGTGAGATGAATAGAGGTATCTATCACAAACCAGTTTCAGCAAAAGCTTCTTTCCAGTTTTTGTGTGAGGATATTTACCTTTTACCCATAGCAGTCCATATACCGCCGAATGTCCCTTGGTCACTTTTTCTCCAAATGGTATTCCCCAATCCTGTATGAGAAAAAAGTATATCTCTGTGAGTGGAATGCACACGTCACAAAGCAGCTGCTCAGAAATCTTCTCTCCAGTATCTACCTGAAGATATTTCCGTTTTCACTGTAAGCCTCATAGTGCTCCCGAATATCCCTTAGCTGACTAACCTAAAACAGTGTCAGAATACTGCTCAATGAAAACAGAAGCTTAACTGTGCAAGTGGACTTCACGTGACCTATCTGAGAGAGTAGTTTCACAGAAAGGTTCCTACTGGTTTTTATCAGAAGTTAACCCTTTTTCAGCATATTCGTAGGAGCATTTCCTAATGTCCTTTCTCAGGTTCCACAGAAACTGCTTTCAAACTGCTGAATCCAAAGAATGATTTACCTTTATGAGATGAATACACATATCACAAAGCAGTTGCTCCAAAAGCTTCTCTCCAGTTTTCATCGGAAGACGTTTCCTTCTCACCTCAAGCCTTCGGGCACCACTTAATATCCCTTCACAGATTCCTCAAAGACAGAGTTTCCAAACTGGGCAATGTAGTGAAAACTTTAACTCACTGAAATGAATGCAAACGTCAGAGAGGAGTTTCTTGGAATGCTTCTTTCTGGGTTTCATTTCAGGATACTCCAATTTTCACCATAGTCTTCTATGCGCTGCGAAATATCACTTTTTCAGTTTTACAGGATCGGGGTTCACACACTACTTTATGAGATAGGAGGTAAAATTCCCTGAATGGAATACACACATCACAAGGCAGTTTTTCAGAAAACGTGTCTTCAGTTTTTATTGAAACATATTTCTTATTTCCCCACAGGCCTGAATGTTCTCCAAAATGTGCTTTCACGAATCCATCCGTGACACAGTTTCAAAACTGCATATTAGACAGAAAGTTTTGTCCTCGTGAGACGAATAGACATATCTATCACAAAGCAGTTTCACAGAAAGCTTCTTTCCAGTTTTTGTCTGAGGATCCTTCCTTTGTCACCATAGCCGTTCATATACTCGCAAAGGTCTTCTGGTAGACTTTTCTCCAAACTGGATTCCCCAATTCTCCCTGAGAAGAAAAGCATAACTCTGTGAATAGAATGCATACATCACAAAGCAGCTCCTCGGAAATCTTTTCTGCAGTTTTTATCTGAAGATATTAACTTTTTCACCTCAAACCTCAAAGCGCTCCCGAATATCACTTCGCTAACTGAACAAAAACAGTGTTATAATACTGCTCAATGAAAACGGAAGCTGAACTCTGTGAGTGGACTTCACGTGACCTAGAGAGGTTTTACAGGAAGATTCCTTCTGTTTTACACAGGAGGGTATTTCTTTTTCAGTATATTCTTAAGAGCTTTCAGAAATGTGCATTCTCAGGTTCCACAGAAACAGTGATTTCAAACTGCTCACTACAAACAATGATTTAACTCTATGAGATGAATACACACATCACAAAACAGTTTTTCCTAAAGCTTCTGTCCAGTTTTTATCAGAAGACGTTTTCTTTCTCACCTCAAGCCTTCAGATGCCACTATAATTTCCCTTCACAGATTCCTCAAAGACAGAGATTCCAAACTGTGCAATGTAGGGAAAGCTTTAACTCCCTGAAATGAGTGCAAACATCAAAGGTCAGTTTCTTGGACTGCTTCTTTTTGGGTTTTCTTTCAGGATATTTCATTTTTCGCCCTAGTCTTCAATGTGCTGCAAAATATCACATTTTCTGTTTTACAGGAGCAGTGTTCAAACAGTGCCTTATGAGAAAAGAGGTATAACTCCCTGAGTGGAATGCACACATCACAAATCAGTTAGTCAGAAAGCTTCTCTCCAGTTTTTATCTGATGTTATTTCCTACTTCCCCACAGAGCTGAATGTGCTCCCGAATGTGCCTTCGCGAATGCGTCGGTGATGCAGTTTCAAAACTGGGTAATAGAGAGAATTTTTTATGTATGCGAGATGAATAGACATATCATTCACAAAGCAGTTTGATGGAAAGCTTCTTTCCAGTTTTTGTCTGAGGATATCTTATTTTTCGTCATACCAGTCTGTATACTCCTGAATGTCCCCTGGTAGCTTTCTCTGGGAATGGAATTCCCCAATCGTCTTTGGGAAGAAAAGTATAACTCAGTGAGTGGAATGCACACTTCACAAAGCAGCTCCTCAGAAATCTTCTCTCCAGTATCTACCTGAAGATATTTCCATTTCACCGTAAGCCTCAAAGCGCTCCCTAGTATCCCTTAGCTGACCAAGCTAAAAGAGTGTTTGAATACTGCTCAATGAAAACAAGTTTAACTGTGTGAGTGGACTTCACGTGACTTAGAGCAGTTTCACTGAGTGTTTCCTTGTCTTTTTTATTGGAGGGTATTTCTTTTTCAATATATTCTTAAGAGCATTTCCAAATATCCTTTCTCAGGTTCCACAGAAACGGTGATATCAAACTGCTGAATCCAAAGAATGATTTAACACAATGGAATGATTACACACATCACAAAGCAGTTGCTCCAGAAGCTTCTCTCCAGTTTTCATCAGGAGACATTTCCTTTTTCAACACAAGCCCAGGGGAACCACTTATTATCCCTTCACAGCTTCCTCAAAGACAGAGTTTCCAAACTGGACAACGCAGTGTAAATTTTAACTCTCTGAAATGAATGCCCACGTCAGAGAGGGGTTCCATGGAACCCTTCTTTCCTCGTTTTTTTTTCAGGATATTTCACATTTTGCCATAATCTTCAATTAGCTACAAAATATCACTTTGTCAGTTTTGCAGGAAAAGTTTTCCAACACTGCCTTATGACAAAAGGTATAACTCCCTGCATGGAATGCACACATCCGAAAAGCAGTTTCTCAGAAAGCTTCTCTGCAATATTTATCTGAAGGCATCTCCTGTTTCGCCGTACGCCTGAATTTGCTCCCGAATATCCATTCGTGAATCCATCCATGAGGCAGTTTCAAAACTACGTAATAGAGAGAAAAGTTTATCTGTGTGAAATGAATGGACATATCTATCAAAAAGCAGTTTCACAGAAATCTTCTTTCCAGTTTTTGTCTCAGGATATTACCTTTTTCACCATTGCCGTCCATATATTCCCAAATCCCCTGGTAGCGTTACTCTCCAAACTGGATTCCCCGGTGCTCTATGAGAAGAAAAGTAAAACTCTGTGAGTGGAACGCATACGTCACAAAGCAGCTCCTCAGAAATCTTCTCTCCAGTATCTATCTGAAGATATTTCCGTTTTCACTGTAAGCCTCAAAGCGCTCCCGAGTGTCCCTTAGCTGACTAATTTAAACAGGATTAGAATACTGCTGAGTGCATACAGAAGCTAAACTGTGTGAGTGGATTTCACGTGACTTAGAGCAGTTTCACAGAAAGTTTCCTTCTGGTTTTCATCAGAGTGTATTTCTTTTTCAGCATATTCTTAAGAGCGTTCCCAAATGTCCTTTCTCAGGTTCCACAGAAACAGTGGTATCAAACTGCTCCATCCAAAAAATGATTTAACTCTATGAGATGAATACGCACATCACAAAGCAATTGCTCCGAAAGCGTGTCTCTGGTGTTCCTCGGATACGTTTCCTTTCTCACCACAAGCCTCCGGGCGCCACTTAATATCCCCTCACAGATTCCTCAAACATGGAGTTTCCAAACTGGGCAACGTAGTGTAAGGTTTAACCCTCTGACATGAGTGCACACATCAGAGAGAAATTTGTTGAGACACTTCTTTGTGGGTTTTATAACAGGATATTTCACTTTTCACCATAGTCTTCAAGGCACTACAAAATACGGTTTTTCAGTTTCACAGGAACAGTGTTCAAACACTGCCTTATGAAAAAAGCTGGATAACACCCTGAATGGAATGCACACATCCAAAAGTAGTTTCTCAGAAATCTTCTCTGCAGTTTTTATCTGAAAATATCTCGTATTTCCCCACAGACCACAATGTGCTCCCGAATGTCCCTTCGCGAATCCGTCATGATGTACGTTCAAAACTGCATAATAGAGAAGAAATTTTTATCTATGTGAGATGAATAGACATATCTATCCAAAGCATTTTCACAAAAAGCTTCTTTCTAGTTTTTTTCCTCAGGATATTTCGTTTTTCACCATATCTGTCCATATAATCCTGATTGTCACCTGGTAGCTTTTTCTCCAAATGGGATTCCCCTATCCTCTATGAGAAGAAAAGTATATCTCTGTGAGTGGAATGAACATGTCACAAAGCAGTTCCTTGGAAATTTTCTCTCCAGTATCTATCTGAAGTTACTTCCATTTCCACCATAAGCCTCAATGTGCTACTGAGTATCCATTAGTGGGCTAACCTTCAACAGTGTTAGAATGCTGCTCAATGAAAACAGGAGCTCAACTGTGTGAATGCATCTCATGCGACCTAGAGCAGTTTCACACAAACTTTCCTTCTGCTTTTTATTGGAGGGTATTTCTTTTTCAGTGTATTCTTAAGAGTGTTCCCAAATGTCCTTTCTAAGGTTACACAAAAACAGTGATTTCAACTGTTCAATCCAAAGAATGATTTAACTCTATGAGATGAATACACACATCACAAAGCAGTTGCTCCAAAAGCTTGTCTCCAGTTTTCATCTGAAGACGTTTCCTTTCTCACCACAAGCCTTCGGGCACCACTTAATATCCCTTCACAGAATCCTCAAAGACAGAGTTTCCAAACTTGGTAACGCAGTGTAAGCTTTAATCTCTGAAATGAATGCACACCTCAGAGGGCAGTTTCCTGGAAGGCTTCTTTGTGAGTTTTATTTCAGGACAATTCATTTTTCGCCATAGTCTTCAGTGCACTGCAAGGTATTACTTTTTCAGTTTTACAGGAACAGTGTTCAAACACTGCCTTCTGACAAAAGAGTTATAAATCCCTGAGTGGAATGCACACATCACAAAGCAGTTTCTCAGACAGCTTCTCTCCCCTTCTTATCTGGCGATATTTCCTATTTCCCCACAGGCCGGAATGTGCACAAAATGTCCCTTCACAAATCCGTCCATAATGCAGTTTCAAAACTGCATAATAGAGAAAAAGTTTTATCTATGTGAGATGGATAGACACATCTAACACAAAGCAGTTTCACAGAAAGTTTCTTTCCAATTTTTGTCTGAGGATATTTCCTTTTAAATCATAGCTATGCATATACTCCCGAATGAGCCCTGGTAGCATTTACACCAAACGGGACTCACCAATCCTCTATGAAAATAAAATTGTAACTCTGTGAGTGGAATGCAAACGTTCCAAAGCAGCTCCTCGGAATTCTACTCTCCAGTTTTTATCTGAAGATATTTCCTTTTTCACTGTAAGCCTCTAAGCGCTTCCGAATATCACTTCACAGACGAACCTAAAAGCTTGTTAGAATACTGCTCAATGAAAACCGAAGCTTAACTGTGTGAGTGGAATTCATGTGACCCTCAGCAGTTTCACAGAACATTTCCATCTGGTTTCTGTCAGAGGGTACTTATTTTTCAGCACATTCTTCAGAGCGTTCCCAAATATCCTTTCTCAGGTTCCACAGAAACAGTGATTTCAAACTGCTCAATCCAAAGAATGATTTAACCCTATGAGATAAATACACACATCAGAAAGCAGTTGCTCTGAAAGCTTCTCTCCAGGTTTCATCGGAAGACGTTTCTTTTCTCAAGACTAGCCTCTGGGCGCCACTTAATATCCCTTCATAGATTCCTCAAAGACTTAGTTTCCAAACTGATCAACGTAGTGTAAGCTTTCACTCTCTGAAGTGAGTGCACACGTCAGAGAGCAGTTTGTTGGAACGTTTCTTTCTGGGTTTTATTTCAGGATATTTCACTTTTTGCCGTACTCTTCAAGGTACTGCACAATATCACTTTTTCAGCTTTACACGAACAGTGTTCAAACACTGCCTTAGGAGAAAAGTGGTATAACTCCCTCAGTGGAATACACACTTCACAAAGCAGTTTCTCAGAAAGCTTCACTCCAGTTTTTATCTGAAGATATTTACTATTACCCCACAGTCCTGAATGTGTTCCCGAATGTCACTTCACGAATCCATCCATGATGCAGTTTCAAAACTGCATAATAGAAAGAAAGCTTTATCTATGTGAGATGAATAAAGGTGTCTATCACAAAGCAGATTCACAGAAAGCTTCTTTCCAGTTTCTGTTTGAGGAGATTTCCTTTTTCGCCGTAGCCATCCAGATACTTCCGAATGCAACCTGATACCTTTTTCTCCATACAGAATTACCCAATGCTCTAAGAGAGGAAAAGTATAACTCTGTGAGTGGAATGCACACATCACAAATCAGCTCCTTGGAAAACTTCTCTCCAGTATCTATGTGAAGATATTTCCGTTTTCACTGAAAGCCTCAAAACGCTCCTGAGTATCCCTTAGCTGACTATCCTAAAATAGTGTTAGAATTCTGCTCCATGAAAGCAGAAGCTTAACTGTGCGACTGTACTTCAAGTATCCTAGAGGAATTTCACAGAAAGTTTCCTTCTGGTTTATATCGGTGGGTATGTCTTTTTCAGCATGTTTTTGAGAGCATTCTTCTCTATTGAGACTTCTGGTGAGAAAGGAAATCTTCACAGATAAAAACTGGAAAGAAACGTTTCGAGAAGCTACATTTTGTTGTCTGAATTCATCTCACTAATTTCCACCTGTATATCCAGAAGCCGTTTGTTAGCTCTGTTTTTGAGGAATCAGAGAACTGATATTTCCAATCACTTTTATGTACGGTCGAAGGAAACATCCTCAGATAAAATCGAGAAAGAAGCTTTCTGAGAAACTTCTTTGTGATGTGTGAATCCCTCTCAGAGAGTGACACATTTCTCTTCAGGAAGCCTTTGCTAAGACTGTTTTCGTGGAACCTGCAATGCGATATTTGAGAGAAAATTGAAGTCTATGGTGAAAAAGGAAGTATCCTCAGCTAAACACTGAAAGAAAGCGTTGTGATAAACTACATTGTGACGTGTGAATGCAACTCACAGAGTTACACTTTTCCTTTCATTGCTCAGTTTGCTAACACTCTCTTCTTCAAATCTGCAATGGGATAGTTCTTAGGGCAATGAAGTTTATGGTGACAAAGGAAATATCCTCAGATAAAATCTAGAAAGAGGATTTCTGAGAAACATCTTTGTGATGTTTGAATTCATCTCACAGACTTACAGCTCTCTCTTCATGAAACCGTTTGTTAAGACTGTTCTCATGGAATCTGCAGTGTGATATTTTGGAGTGCATGGATGCTTATAGTGAAAAAGAAAATATCCTCAGATAAAAACTGGAACGAAGCATTGTGAGAAACCGCATTGTGATGAGTGAATGCAACTCACAGATGTACATTTGTCTTTTCATTGATCAGTTTTCTACCATCGTTTTCTTGAAACCTGCAATGGGATATTTCGTAGCGCAAGGAAGCTTACTGTGACAGAAAATGTCATCAGATAAAAACTAGAAAAGTAGCTTTCTCAGAACAGGCTTTGTGATGCTTGAATTCATCTCATAGAGTTACACTTTGCTTTCATGGAGCAGTCAGTTATCACTGTCTTTGGGGAATCTGAGAAGGGATACTTTGGATCACATTGAGGCCTCTGCTGACAAAGGAAATATCCCCAGATAAAATATAGAAACAAGATTTCTGAGAAACGTCTTTGTGATGTTTGATTTCATCTCTCAGACTCACAGCTATATCTCCATGTAACCGTTTGCTAAGACTCTTCTCATGGAATCTGCAAAGTGATATTTTGGAGCGCATGGAGGGTTATAGTGAAAAGGAAATATCCTCAGGGAAAAATTGGAATGAAGCGTTGTGAGAAACTGCATTGTGACGTGTGAATGCAACTCACAGATGTACACTTTTCTTTCCATTGATCAGTTTGCTACCATCGTTTTCTTGAAAACTGCAATGTGATATTTCTTAGTGCAAGGAAGCTTACAGTGACAAAGGAAATATCCTCAATTAAAAATGTGAAAGGGGCTTTCTGAGAAACTTCTTTGTCTTATGTGAATTCATCTCACAGAGTTACATCTTAGTCTTCAAGAAGCAGTTGGCTACCACTGTTTTCGTGGAATCTGCAAAGTGATATTTGGGAGCGAATTGAGGCCTCTGGTGAGAAAGGAAATTTCCACAGATAAAAACTGGAAAGAAACGTTTGAGAAACTGCATTTTGATGTGTGAATTCATCTCACTGAGTTCCACCTGTATTCCCAGGAGCCCTTTGCTAGCCCTGTTTTTGTGGAATCAGAGAACTGATATTTTTGTTCGCTTTCAAGACTGTGCGGTCAAAGGAAACATCCTCAGATAAAATCGAGAAAGAAGCTTTCTGAGAAACTTCTTTGTGATGTGTGAATTCCTCTCAGAGAGTGACATATTTCTCTTCCTGAAACCTTTGCTAAGAATGTTTTCGTGGAATCTGCAATGTGAGATTACAGAGCACATTGAGGTCTATGGTGAAAAAGGAAGTATCCTCAGCTAAACACTGAAAAGAAGCGTTGTGAGAAACTGCATTGTGATGTGTGAATGAATCTCACAGGCTACACTTTTCTTTTCATTGCTCAGTTTGCTAACACTCTCTTCTTCAAATCTGCAATGGGATAATTCTTAGGGAAATGAAGTTTTTGGTGAAAAGGAAGTACCCTCAGATAAAATCTAGAAAAAAGATTTCTGAGAAAATTCTTTGTGATGTTGGAATTCATCTCACAGACTTACAGCTCTCTCTCCATGAAACTGTTTGTTAAGACTGTTCTCGTGGAATCTGCACAGTGATATTTTGAAGTGTATGGAAGGTTATAGTGAAAAAGGAAATATCCTCAGATAAAAACTGGAACAAAGCGTTGTGAGAAACTGCATTGTGACGTGTGAATGCAACTCACAGATGCACACTTTTCTTTTCATTGATTAGTTTTCTACCATCGTTTTCTTGAAACCTGCAATGGGATATTTCTTAGTGCAAGGAAGCTTACAGTGACAAAGCAAATATCATCAGATAAAAACGAGAATTGAAGCTTTTTGAGAAACTGCTTTGTGATGCTTGAAGTCATCTGATAGAGTTACACTTTGCTTTCATGGAGCAGTCAGGTACCACTGTCTTTGGGGAATCTGAGAAGGGATACTCTGGATCGCATTGAGGCCTCTGCTGACAAAGGAAATATCCTCAATTAAAGACGTGAAAGTGCCTTTCTGAGAAACTTGTTTGTCTTATGTGAATTCATCTCACAGAGGTACGTCTTAGTCTTCATGAAGCAGTTGGCTACCACTGTGTTTGTGGAATCTGCAATGTGATATTTGTGAGTGAATTGAGGCCTCTGGTGAGAAGGGAAAGCTCCACTGATACAAACTGGAAAGAGATGTTTTGAGAAACTGCATTTTGATGTCGGAATTCATCTCACTGAGTTCCACCTGTATTTCCAGGAGCCGTTTGTTAGCCCTGTTTTAGTGGAATCAGAGAACTGATATTTTGGATAGCCTTCAAGGCTGTACGGTCAAAGGAAACATCCTCAGATAAAATCGTGAAAGAAGTGCTCTGAGAAAGTTCTTTGAGATGCGTGAATTCCTCTCAGAGAGTGACACATTTCTCTTCATGAAGCCTTTGCTAAGACTGTTTTCGTGGAATCTGCAATGGGAGATTACAGAGCACATTGAGGTCTATGGTGAAAAAGGAAGTATCCTCAGCTAAACACGGAAAAGAAGCATTGTGAGAAATTGCATTATGACGTGTGAATGCAACTCACAGAGTTACAGTTTTGTTTTCATTGCTCAGTATGCTAACACTCTCTTTTTCAAATCTGCAATGTGATAATTCTTAGGGAAATGAAGTTTATGGTGAAAAAAGAAATATCCTCAATTCAAATATAGAAACAAGATTTCTGAGAAATTTCTTTGTGATGTTTGAATTCATCTCTCAGACTTGCAGCTCTCTCTCCATGTAACCGTTTGCTAAGACTGTTCTCGTGGAATCTGCGAAGTGATATTTTGGAGCCATGGAGGGTTATAGTGAAAAAGAAAATATCCTCAGGTAAAAACTGGAATGAAGCGTTGTGAGAAACTGCCTTGTGACATGTGAATGCAACTCACAGATGTACGCTTGTCTTTTCATTGATCAATTTGCTATTATCGTTTTCTTGAAATCTGCAATGGGATATTTCATAGCGCAAGGAAGCTTACAGTGACAAAGGAAATATCGTCAGATAAAAACTAGAAGAGAAGCTTTCTGAGAAACTGCTTTGTGATACTTGAAGTCATCTGACAGAGTTACACTTTGCTTTCATGGAGCAGCCAGTTACCACTGTCTTTGGGGAATCTGAGAAGGGATACTTTGGATCGCACTGAGGCCTCTACTGTCAAAGGAAATATCCTCAATTTAAAACGTGAAAGGGGCTTTCTGAGAAACTTCTTCATGTTAGTGAATTCATCTCACAGAGGTACGTCTTAATCTTCATGAAGCAGTTGGCTACCACTGTTTTCGTGGAATCTGCAACGTGATATTTGGGAGCGAATTGAGGCCTCTGGGGAGAAAGGAAAACTCCACAGATAAAAACTGGAAAGAAACGTATTGAAAAACTGCATTTTGATGTCTGAATTCATCTCACTGGGTTTCACCTGTATTTCCAGGAGCCGTTTGTTAGCCCTGTGTTTGTGGAATCAGAGAACTGATATTTTGGATCGCTTTCAAGACTGTACGGGCAATGGAAACATCCTCAGATAAAATCAAGAAAGAAGCTTTCTGAGAAACTTCTTTGTGATGTGTGAAATCCTCTCAGAGAGTTACACATTTCTCTTCATGAGACCTTTGCTAAGACTGTTTTCGTGGAATCTGCAATGGGAGATTACAGAGCACATTGAGGTCTATGGTGAAAAAGGAAGTATCCTCAGCTAAACACTGAAAATAAGCGTTGTGAGAAACTGCATTGTGACATGTGAATGCAAGTCACAGAGTTACACTTTTCTTGTCATTGTTCAGTTTGCTAACACTCTCTTCTTCGAATCTGCAATGGGATAATTATTAAGGCAATGGAGTTTATGGTGACAAAGGAAATATCCTCAGATAAAATCTAGAAACAGGATTTCTGAGATACTTCTTTATGATGTTTGAATTCATCTCTCAGACTTACAGCTCTCTCTACATGTAGCCGTCTGCTAAGACTGTTGTCGTGGAATCTGCAAAGTGATATTTTGGAGCACATGGAGGGTTATAGTCAAAAAGGAAATATCCTCAGGTAAAGACTGGAACGAAGCGTTGTGAGAAACTGCATTGTGATGTGTGAATGCAACTCACAGATGTACACTTTTCTTTTCATTGATCAGTTTGCTAACATCGTTTTCTAGAAACCTGCAATGGGCTATTTCTTAGCGCAAGGAAGCTTACAGTGACAAAGGAAATATCCTCAGATAAAAAGTAGGAAAGAAGCTTTCTGAGAAACTACTTTGTGATGCTTGAAGTCATGTCACAGAGTTACACTTTGCTTTCATGGAGCAGTCTGTTACCACTGTCTTTGGGGTATCTGAGAAGGGATACTTTGGATCGCATTAAGGCCTCTGCTGGCAAAGGAAATATCCTCAATTAAAAATGTGAAAGGGGCTTTCTGAGAAACTTCTTTGTTATGTGAATTCATCTCACAGAGTTACATCTTAGTCTTCAAGAAGCAGTGGCTACCACTGTTTTCGTGGAATCTGCAAAGTGATATTTGGGAGCGAATTGAGGCCTCTGGTGAGAAAGGAAATTTCCACAGATAAAAACTGGAAAGAAACGTTTTGAGAAACTGCATTTTGATGTGTGAATTCATCTCACTGAGTTCCACCTGTATTCCCAGGAGTCCTTTGCTAGCCCTGTTTTTGTGGAATCAGAGAACTGATATTTTTGTTCACTTTCAAGACTGTGCGGTCAAAGGAAACATCCTCAGATAAAATCGAGAAAGAAGCTTTCTGAGAAACTTCTTTGTGATGTGTGAATTCCTCTCAGAGAGTGACATATTTCTCTTCCTGAAACCTTTGCTAAGAATGTTTTCGTGGAATCTGCAATGTGAGATTACAGAGCACATTGAGGTCTATGGTGAAAAAGGAAGTATCCTCAGCTAAACACTGAAAAGAAGCATTGTGAGAAACTGCATTGTGATGTGTGAATGAACCTCAGAGAGCTACACTTTTCTTTTCATTGCTCAGTTTGCTAACATTCTCTTCTTCAAATCTGCAATGGGATAATTCTTAGGGAAATGAAGTTTTTGGTGAAAAAGGAAGTATCCTCAGATAAAATCTAGAAACAAGATTTCTGAGAAAATTCTTTGTGATGTTGGAATTCATCTCACAGACTTACAGCTCTCTCTCCATGAAACTGTTTGTTAAGACTGTTCTCATGGAATCTGCACAGTGATATTTTGAAGTGTATGGAAGGTTATAGTGAAAAAGGAAATATCCTCAGATAAAAACTGGAACACAGCGTTGTGAGAAACTGCATTGTGACGTGTGAATGCAACTCACAGATGCACACTTTTCTTTTCATTGATTAGTTTTCTACCATTGTTTTCTTGAAACCTGCAATGGGATATTTCTTAGTGCAAGGAAGCTTACAGTGACAAAGGAAATATCATCAGATAAAAACGAGAATTGAAGCTTTTTGAGAAACTGCTTTGTGATGCTTGAAGTCATCTGACAGAGTTACACTTTGCTTTCATGGAGCAGTCAGGTACCACTGTCTTTGGGGAATCTGAGAAGGGATACTTTGGATCGCACTGAGGCCTCTACTGTCAAAGGAAATATCCTCAATTTAAAACGTGAAAGGGGCTTTCTGAGAAACTTCTTCATGTTAAGTGAATTCATCTCACAGAGGTACGTCTTAGTCTTCATGAAGCAGTTGGCTACCACTGTTTTCGTGGAATCTGCAACGTGATATTTGGGAGCGAATTGAGGCCTCTGGGGAGAAAGGAAAACTCCACAGATAAAAACTGGAAAGAAACGTATTGAGAAACTGCATTTTGATGTCTGAATTCATCTCACTGGGTTTCACCTGTATTTCCAGGAGCCGTTTGTTAGCCCTGTGTTTGTGGAATCAGAGAACTGATATTTTGGATCACTTTCAAGACTATACGGGCAATGGAAACATCCTCAGATAAAATCAAGAAAGAAGCTTTCTGAGAAACTTCTTTGTGATGTGTGAAATCCTCTCAGAGAGTTACACATTTCTCTTCATGAGACCTTTGCTAAGACTGTTTTCGTGGAATCTGCAATGGGAGATTACAGAGCACATTGAGGTCTATGGTGAAAAAGGAAGTATCCTCAGCTAAACACTGAAAATAAGCGTTGTGAGAAACTGCATTGTGACGTGTGAATGCAACTCACAGAGTTACACTTTTCTTGTCATTATTCAATTTGCTAACACTGTCTTCTTCAAATCTGCAATGGGATAATTCTTAGGGCAATGCCTTGTATGGTGACAAAGGAAATATCCTGATAAAATCTAGAAACATGCTTTCTGAGAAAATTCTTTGTGATGTTTGAATTCACCTCACAGAGTTATAGCTCTTCCTCCATGAAACTGTTTGCTAAGACTGTTCTCGTAGAATCTTCCAAGTGATATTTTGGAGCGCATGGAGGGTAATAGTGAGAAAGAAATTATCCTCATATAAAAACTGCAACAAAGCATTGTGAGAAACTGCCTTGTGACATGTGAATGAAACTCACAGTTACACTTTTCTTTTCATTGCTCAGTTTGCTAACACTCTCTTCTTCAGATCTGCAATGGGATAATTCATAGGGCAATAAAGTTTATCGTGACAAAGGAAATATCCTCAGATAAAATCTAGAAACAAGATTTCTGAGAAACTTCTTTGTGATGTTTGAATTCATCTCACAGACTTACAGCTCTCTCTCCATGAAACCGTTTGTTAAGACTGTTCTTGTGGAATCTCCACAGTGATATTTTGGAATGCATGGACGCTTATAGAGAAAAAGGAAATACCCTCAGTTAAAAACTGGAATGAAGCATTGTGAGAGACTGCATTGTGAAGTGTGAATGCAGCTCACAGATGTACACGTTTCTTTTCATTGATCAGTTTGCTACCATTGTTTTCTTGTAACCTGCAATGGGATATTTCTTAGCGCAAGGAAGCTTACAGTGACAAAGGAAATACCGTCAGATAAAAACTAGAAAAGAAGCTTTCTGAGAAACTGCTTTGTGATGCTTGAAGTCATCTCACAGAGTTACACTTTGCTTTCATGGAGCAGTCTGCTACCACTGTCTTTGGGGAATCTGAGAAGGGATACTTTGGATCGCATTGAGGCCTCTGCTGACAAAGGAAATATACTCAATTAAAAACGTGAAAGGAGCTTTCGTAGAAGCTTGCTTGTATTAGGTTAATTCATCTCACAGAGTTACATCTTAGTCTTCTTGAAGCAGTTCGGTACCACTGTTTTCGTGGAATCTTCAAAGTGATATTTGGGAGCGAATTGAGTCCTCTGGTGACAAAGGATATCTCCACAGATAAAAAATGGAAAGAAGCGTTCTGAGAAAATGCATTGTGATGTGTGAATTCATCTCACTGAGTTCCACAGGTATTTCCAGGAGCCGTTTGTTAGCCTTGTTTTTGTGTAATCAGAGAACTGATATTTTGGATCACTTTCAAGACTGTACAGTCAAAAGAAATATCCTCAGATAAAATCGAGAAAGAAGCTTTCTGAGAAACTTCTTTGTGATGTGTTAATTCATCTCACAGAGTTACAGCTCTCTCTCCAAGAAACCGTTTGCTAAGTTTATTCTCGTGGAATCTGCAAAGTGATATTTTGGAGCGTATGGAGGGTTATAGTGAAAAAGGAAACACCCTAGATAAAAACTGGAATGAAGCTTTGTGAGGAACTGCATTGTGATGTGTGAATGCATCTCACAGATGTGCACTTTTCTTTTCATTGATCAGTTTGCTAACATCGTTTTCCTGAAATCTGCAATGGGATATTTCTTAGCACAAGGAAGCTTACAGTGACAAAGGAAATATCCTCAGATAAAAACTAGAAAGAAGCTTTCCGAGAAGTTGCTTTGTGATGCTTGAATTCCTTGCACAGTGTTACACTTTCCTTTCATCGAGCAGTCTGTTACCACTGTCTTTGGGGAATATGAGAAAGGATACATTGGATCACCTTGAGGCCTATGCTGACAAAGGAAATAGCCTCAATTAAAAACGTGAAAGGAGCTTTCTGAGAAACTTCCTTGTGTTATGTGATTTCTTGTCACAAAGTTACATCTTAGTCTTCATCAAGCAGTTGGCTATCACTGTTTTCGTGGAATCTACAAAGTGTTATTTGGGAACGCTTTGAGGCCTCTGGTGAGAAAGGAAATCTCCACAGATAAAAACTGGAAAGAAGTATTCTGAGAAACTGCCTTGTGATGTGTGAATTCATCTCACTGAGTTCCACCTGTATTTCCAGGAGCCGTTTTTTAGCCTTGTTTTTTTTTGTAATCAGAGAACTGATATTTCAGATCACTTTCAGGACTCTGCAGAGAAAGGAAATATCCTCAGAAACAATTGAGAAGAAGCTTTCTGAGAAACTTCTTTGTGATGTGTGAATTCATCTCAGAGAGTTACACATGTCTCTTCATGAAGCCTTTGCCAAAACTGTTTTCGTGGAATCTGCAATAGGAGATTACAGAGCACATTGAGGTCTATGGTGAAAGGAAGCATCCTCAGCTAAACACTGAAAAGAAGCATTGTGAGAAACTGCATTTTGACGTGTGAATGCAACTCCCATTGTTACACTTTTTATTGCTCAGTTTGCTAACACTCTCTTCTTCAAATCTGCAATGGGATATTTCTTAGGACCATGAAGTTAATGGTGACAAAGGAAATATCCTCAGATAAAATCTAGAAACAAGATTTGAGAAAATTCTTTGTGATGTTTGAATTCATCTCACAGAGTTACAGCTCTCTCTCCATGAAACCGTTTGTTAAGACTGTTCTCGTGGAATCTGCACAGTGATATTTTGGAGCACATGGATGGTTATAGTGAAAAAGGAAATATCCTCAGATAAAAACTGGAACAAAGAGTTGTGAGAAACTGCATTGTGAAGTTTGAATGCAACTCACAGATGTACACTTTTCTTTTCATTGATCAGTTTGTTAACATCGTTTTCCTGAAATCTGCAATGGGATATTTCTTAGCGCAAGGAAGCTTACAGTGACAAAGGAAATATCATCAGATAAAAGCTAGAAAGAAGCTTTCTGGGAAATTGCTTTGTGATGCTTGAATTCCTCGCACAGAGTTACACTTTCCTTTCATGTAGCAGTCTGTTACCACTGTCTTTGAGGAATCTGAGAAGGGATACTATGGATCACATTGAAGCCTACACTGACAAAGGAAATATCCTCAATTAAAAACGTGAAAGGAGCTTTCTGAGAAACTTCTTTGTGTTATGTGAATTCATCTCACAGAGTAACATCTTAGTCTTCATCAAGCAGTTTGCTACCGCAGTTTTTGTGTAATCTGCAAAGTGATATTTGAGAGTGCTTTGAGGCCTCTGGTGAGAAAGGAAATCTTCGCAGATAAAAACAGGAAAGAAGCGTTCTGAGAAACTGCATTGTGATGTTTGAATTCATCTCACTGGGTTCCACCTGCATTTCCAGGAGCTGTTTGTTCACCCTGTTTTTGTGGGATCAGAGAAATGATATTTTGGATCGCTTTCAAGGCTGTACAGTCAAAGGAAATATGCTCAGATAAAATTGAGAAAGAAGTTTTCTGAGAAACTTCTTTGTGATGTGTGAACTCCTCTCAGAGAGTTACACATTTCTCTTCATGAAGCCTTTGCTAAGACCGTTTTCGTGGAATCTGCAATGGGAGATTACAGAGCACATTGAGGTCTATGGTGGAAAAGGAAGTATCCTCAGCTAAACAGAGTAAAGCAGCATTGTGAGAAACTGCATGGTGACGTGTGAATTCAATTCACAGAGTTACACTTTGCTTTTCATCGCTCAGTTTGCTAACACTGTCTTCTTCAAATCTGCAATGGGATATTTCTTCAGGCCTTGAAGTTTATGGTGATAAAGGAAATATCCTCAGATAAAATCTAGAAACAAGCTTTTTGAGAAACTTCTTTGTGATGTTTGAATTCATCTCTCAGAGTTATTGCTCTCTCTCCATGAAACCGTTTGCTAAGACTGTTCTCACAGAATCAGCAAAGTGAAATTTTGGAGCGGATGGACTGTTATAGTGAAAAAGCAAATATCCTCAGATAAAAACTGGAACGAAGCATTGTGAGAAACTGCATTGTGATGTGTGAATAAAACTCATAGATGTACACTTCTCTTTTCATTGATCACTTTGCTAACGTCATTTTCTTGAAATATGCAATGGGATATTTCTTAGCATAAGGAAGCTTACAGTCACAAAGGAAATATCATCAGATAAAAACTAGAAAGAAGCTTTCTGAGAGACTGCTTTGTGATGCTTGAATTCATCTCACCGAGTTACACTTTCCTTTCAGGAAGCAGTCTGTTACCACTGTGTTTGGGGAATCTGAGAAGAGACACTTTGGATAGCGTTGAGGCCTATGCTGATAAAGGAAATATCCTCAATTAAAAATGGGAAAGAGGTTTCTGAGAAACTTTTTTATGTTATGTGATTTCTTCTCACAAAGTTACATCTTAGTCTTCATGAAGCAGTTGGCTACCACTGTTTTCGTGGAATCTGCAAAGTGATATTTGGGAGCGCTTTGAGGCCTCTGGTGAGAAAGGAAATCTCCACAGATAAAAACTGTAAAGAAGAGTTCTGAGAAACTGCCTTTTGATGTGTGATTTCATCTCATTGAGTTCCACCTGTATTTAGAGGAGCCGTTTGCTAACCCTGTTTTGTGGAATCAGAGAATTGATATTTCGGATCACCTCAAGACTGTACGGTCAAAGTAAATATCCTCAGATAAAATCGAGAAAGAAGCTTTCTGAGAAATTTCTTTGTCATGTCTGAATTCTTCTCAGAGAGTTACACATTTCTCTTCATGAAGCCTTTGCTAAGACTTTTTTTTTGGAATCTGCAATGGGATATTTCAGAGTACATTGAGGTCTATGGTGAAAAAGGAAGTATTCTCAGCTAAACACTGAAAAGAAGCGTTGTGAGAAACTGCATTGTGACGTTTGAATGCAACTCACAGAATTACACTTTTCTTTTCATTGCTCAGTTTGCTAACACTGTCTTCTTCAAATCTGCAATCGGATATTTCTTAGGGCCATGAAATTTATGCTGACAACAAAAATATCGTCAATGAAAAACCAGAGAGAAGCTTTCTGAAAAGTTGCTTTGTGATGTCTCAATTTAACTCACTGAGTTACATCTCTATTTCGTGGAACCGTGTGCTAGCCCTGTTTTTGAGGAATCTGAGAACTGATATATCGGATCATTTTCAAGACGGTATGGTCAAAGAAATATTCTCAGATGAAATCGAGAAAGAAGCTTTCTGAGAAACTGCTTTGTGATGCTTGAATTCTTCTCACAGAGTTACACTTTCCTTTCATGGAGCAGTCTATTATCACTGTCTTTAGGGAATCTGAGAAGGGTTACTTTGGATCGCATTGAGGCCTATGCTGACAAAGGAAATATCCTCAAAATTGAAAACCTGAAAGAAGCTCTCTGAGAAACTACTTTGAGTTATGTGACTTCATCTCACAGAGTCACATCTTATTCTTCATGAAGTAGTTGGCTACCACTGTTTTCGTGGAATCTGCAAAGTGATATTTGGAGCGCTTTGAGGCCTCTGGTGAGAAAGGAAATCTCCACAGATAAAAACTGTAAAGAAGAGTTCTGAGAAACTGCCTTTTGATGTGTGATTTCATCTCATTGAGTTCCACCTGTATTTAGAGGAGCCGTTTGCTAACCCTGTTTTGTGGAATCAGAGAATTGATATTTCGGATCACCTCAAGACTGTACGGTCAAAGTAAATATCCTCAGATAAAATCGAGAAAGAAGCTTTCTGAGAAATTTCTTTGTCATGTCTGAATTCTTCTCAGAGAGTTACACATTTCTCTTCATGAAGCCTTTGCTAAGACTTTTTTTTTGGAATCTGCAATGGGATATTTCAGAGTACATTGAGGTCTATGGTGAAAAAGGAAGTATTCTCAGCTAAACACTGAAAAGAAGCGTTGTGAGAAACTGCATTGTGACGTTTGAATGCAACTCACAGAATTACACTTTTCTTTTCATTGCTCAGTTTGCTAACACTGTCTTCTTCAAATCTGCAATCGGATATTTCTTAGGGCCATGAAATTTATGCTGACAACAAAAATATCGTCAATGAAAAACCAGAGAGAAGCTTTCTGAAAAGTTGCTTTGTGATGTCTCAATTTAACTCACTGAGTTACATCTCTATTTCGTGGAACCGTGTGCTAGCCCTGTTTTTGAGGAATCTGAGAACTGATATATCGGATCATTTTCAAGACGGTATGGTCAAAGAAATATTCTCAGATGAAATCGAGAAAGAAGCTTTCTGAGAAACTGCTTTGTGATGCTTGAATTCTTCTCACAGAGTTACACTTTCCTTTCATGGAGCAGTCTATTATCACTGTCTTTAGGGAATCTGAGAAGGGTTACTTTGGATCGCATTGAGGCCTATGCTGACAAAGGAAATATCCTCAAAATTGAAAACCTGAAAGAAGCTCTCTGAGAAACTACTTTGAGTTATGTGACTTCATCTCACAGAGTCACATCTTATTCTTCATGAAGTAGTTGGCTACCACTGTTTTCGTGGAATCTGCAAAGTGATATTTGGGAGTGCTTTGAGGCCTCTGGTGAGAAAGGAAATCTCCACAGATAAAAACTGGAAAGAATCTTTCCAGGAAACTGCATTGTGATGTGTGAATTCATCTCACTGAGTTTCACCTGAATTTCGAGAAGCCGTTTGCTAGCCCTGTTTTTGTGGAATCAGATAACTGATATTTCAGATTGCTTTCAAGACTGTACGGTCAAAGGAAATATCCTCGGATAAAATCGAGAAAGAAGCTTTGTGAGAAACTCCTTTGTGATGTCTGAATTCATCTCAGAGTGTTACACACTTCTCTTCATGAAACTAGTTTTTTTTTTTGTTGTTGTTATTATACTTTAAGTTCTAGGGTACATGTGCATAACGTGCAGGTTTGTTACATATGTATACCTGTGCCATGATTGTGTGCTGCACCCATCAACTCGCCAGCACCCATCAACTCGTCATCTACATCAGGTATAACTCCCAATGCAATCCCTCCCCACTCCCCGCTCCCCATGATAGGCCCCGTTGTGCGATGTTCCCCTTCCCGAGTCCAAGTGATCTCATTGTTCAGTTCCCACCTATGAGTGAGAACACGCAGTGTTTGATTTTCTGTTCTTGTGATAGTTTCCTAAGAATGATGGTTTCCAGCTGCATCCATGTCTCTACAAAGGACGCAAACTCATCCTTTTTTATGGCTGCATAGTATTCCACGGTGTATATGTGCCACATTTTCTTAATCCAATCGGTCACTGATGGACATTTGGGTTGATTCCAAGTCTTTGCTATTGTGAATAGTGCCACAATAAACATATGTGTGCTTGTGTATTTATAGCAGCATGATTTATAATCCTTTGGGTATATACCCAGTAGTGGGATGGCTGGGTCATATGGTACATCTAGTTCCAGATCCTTGAGGAATTGCCATACTGTTTTCCATAATGAAACTATTTTCTAAGACTGTTCTTGTGAAATCTGCAAAGTGGTATTTGAGAACGCATTGAGGGCTAAGGTGAAAAAGAAAATATTCTCACATAAACACTGAGAAGAAGCATTGTGAGAAACTGCATTATGACCTGTGAATGCAACTCACAGAGTTACACTTTTCTTTTCATTCCTCAGTTTGCTAACACTGTCTTGTTCAAATCTGCAATGTCATGTTTCTTAGGGCCATGAAGTTTACGGTGACAAAGGAAATATCCTCAGATAAATATTAGAGACAAGCTTTCTGAGAAACTTCTGTGTGATGTTTGAATTCATCATGCAGAGTTACACTTTCCTTTCATGGGCAGTCTATTACCACTGTCTTTGGGGAATCTGAGATGGGATACTTGGGATCGCCTTGAGGCCTATGCTGACAAAGAAATATCCTCAAATAAAAACCTGACAGAAATTTTCTGAGAAACTGCTTTGTATTGTGTAAATTCAACTCACTGAGTTACCTGTATTTCCTGGAGCCGTTTGCTAACCCTGTTTCTGTGGAATCTGAGAACTGATATTTTGGATCACTATGAAGACTGTACGGCCAAAGGAAATACCCTCAGATAACATCGAGAAAAAACGTTTCAGAGAAACTTCATTGTAATGTGTGAATTCATCTCGCAGAGTTACACATTTCTCTTCATGAAGTCATTTACTAAGACCGTTCTCGTGTTATCTGTAAAGTGCTATCTGGGAGTGCATTGATGGATAAGGTGAAAAAGGAAATATTCTCAGATAAAAACTGGAAAGAAGCATTGTGAGAAAGTGCATTGTGACGTGTGAATGCAACTCACAAAGTTCCACTTTTCTTTTCATTGATCAGTTTGCTAACACTGTTACCTTGAAATCTGCAACGGGATATTTTTTAGCGCAAGGAAGCTTAAGATGACAACGGAATATCGTCACGTAAAAACCAGAGAGAAGCTTTCTGAGAAGCTGCTTTGTGATGTCTCAATTCAACTCACTGAGTTATGTCTCTATTTCGCAGAACCGTTTGCTAGTCCTGCTTCTGAGGAATATAAGAACTAATATTTCAGATCTTTTCAAGACTGTACAGTCAAAGGAAATATTCTCAGATGAAATCGAGAAAGAAGCTTTCTGAGAAACTGCTTTGTGATGCTTGAATTCATCTCACAGAGTTACACTTTCCTTTCATGGAGCAGTCTATTATCACTGTCTTTGGGGAATCTGAGAAGGGATTCTTTGAATCGCATTGAGGCCTATGCTGACAAAAGAAATATCCTCAATTAAGAATGTGAAAGGAGCTTTCTGAGAAACTTCTTTGTGTTATGTGCATTCGTCTCACAGAGTTACATCTTAGTCTTCTTGAAGCAGTTGGCTACCACTGTTTTTGTGGAATCTGCAAAGTGATATTTGGGAGCACTTTGAGGCCTCTGGTGAGAAAGGAAATCTTTACAGATAAAACCTGGAAAGCAGCATTCTCAGAAATTGCATTGTGATGTGTGAATTCATCTCACTGAGTTCCACCTGTATTTCGAGGAGCTGTTTGCTAGCCCTGTTTTTGTGAAATCAGAGAACTGATATTTAGGATCGCTTTCAAGTTCGTACGGTCAAAGGAAATATCCTCAGATAAAATCGGGAAAGAAGCTTTCTGAGAAACTTCTTTGTGATGTGTGAATTCATCTCAGAGAGTTAGATATTTCTCTTCATGAAGCCAATTTCTAAGACTGTTCTCGTGGAATCTGCAAGTGATATTTTAGAACGCATTGAGGTCTAATGTGAAAAAGGAAATATCCTCAGATAAACACTGAGAAGAAACGTTGTGAGAAACTGCATTGTGACATGTGAATGCAACTCACAGAGTTACACTTTTCTTTTCATTGATTAGCTTGCTAACACTGTGTACGTCAAATCTGCAATGGATATTTTTTAGGGCCATGAAGTTTTTGATGACAAGGGAAATACCCTGAGATAAAAACTAGAAACAAGCTTTCTGAGAAACTTCTTTGTGATGTTTGAATTCATCACACAGAGTTACACTTTCCTTTGATGGAGCAGTCCATTACCACTGTCTTTGGGGAATCTGAGATGGGATAGTTGGGATCGCATTGAGGCCTATGCTGACAAAGGAAATATCCTCAAATAAAAAAGTGAGATAAATTTTCTGAGAAACTGCTTTGTGATGTGTAAATTCAACTCACTGAGTTACACCTGTATTTCATGGAGCCATTTCCGAACCCTGTTTCTGTGGAACCTGAGTACTGATAATTCGGATCGCTATGAAGACTGTACAGCCAAAGAAAATATCCTCAGATAAAATCTAGAAAAATTTTTTCTGAGAAACTTCTTTGTGATGTGTGAATTCATCTCACAGAGTGACACATTTCTCCTCATGAAGTCGTTTGCTAAGACTGTTCTCATGGTATCTGCTAAATGCTATCTGGGAGCGCATTGAGGGCTATGATGAAAAAGGAAATACCCTCAGTTAAAAGCTGGAATGAAGCGTTGTGAGAAACTGCATTGTGAAGTGTGAATGCAGCTCACAGATGTACACGTTTCTTTTCATTGATCAGTTTGCTAACACTGTTTCCTTGAAATCTGCAATGGGATATTTCTTAGCGCAATGAAGCTTACAGTGACAATGGAAATATCATCAGCTAATAACCAGAGAGATGCTTTCTGAGAAGCTGCTTTGTGATGTCTCATTTCAACTCCCTGAGTAACATCTCTATTTCATGGAACCGTTTGCTAGCCCTGTTTTTGAGGAATCTGAGAACTGATATTTCGGATGTTTTTCAAGACTGTACGGTCAAAGGAAATGTTCTCAGATGAAATCGAGAAAGGAGCTTTCTGAGAAACTTCTTTGTGATGTGTGTATTCATCTCAGAGAGTTACACATTTCTCTTCATAAAGCCATTTTCTAAAATTGTTGTTGTGGGATCCGCAGAGTGATATTTGAGAGTGCATTGAGGGCTAAGGTGAAAAAGGAAATATCCTCAGATAAACACCAAGAAGAAGTGTTGTAAGAAACTGCATTGTGACGTGTGAATGCAACTTACAGAGTTACAGTTTTGTTTTCATCGATCAGTTTGCTAACACTGTTTACTTGAAATTTGCAATGGAATATTTCTTGGGTCCATGAAGTTTATGATGAGAAAGGAAATATCCTCAGATAAAAACTAGAAACAAGCTTTCCGAGAAACTTCTTTGTGATGTTTAAATTCATCTCACAGAGTTACCTTTTCCTTTCATGGAGCAGTGTATTACCGCTTTCTGTGGGGAATCTGAGATGTGATACTTGGGATCACCTTGAGGCCTATGCTGACAAAGGAAATATCCTCAAATAAAAACGTGAGAGAAATTTTATGAGAAACTGATTTGTGATGTGTAAATTCAACTCGATCACTTACACTTGTATTTCATGGAGCCGTTTGCTAACCCTTTTCTGTGGAATCTGAGAACTGATATTTAGGATCTCTATGAAGAGTGTATGGTCAAAGGAAATATCCTCAGATAAAATGGAGAAAGAAGCTTTCTGAGAAACTTCTTTGTGATGTGTGAATTCATCTCAGAAAGTGACACATTTCTCTTCATGAAGCCTTTGCTAAGACTGTTCTCGTGATATCTGCAAAGTGCTAACTGGGATCGCATTGAAGGCTATGGTGAGAAAAGAAATATCCTTAGATGAAAACTGGAAAGAAACCTTATGAGAAACTGCATTGTGACGTGTGAATGCAACTCACAGAGTTACAGTTTTCTTTTCATTGATCAGTTTGCTAACACTGTCTTCTTCAAATCTGCAATGGGATATTTCTTAGCAGAGTGAAGCTTATGGTGACAACGGAAATATCCTCAGATTAAAACCAGAAAGAAGCTTTCTGAGAAGCTGCTTTGTGATGTCTCAATTCAACTCACTGAGTTACATCTCTATTTCATGGAACTGTTTGCTAGCCCTGTTTTTAAGGAATCTGAGAACTGATATATTGGATCATTTTCAAGACTGTACGGTCAAAGGAAATATTCTCTGAAATTGAGAAAGAAGCTTTCTGAAAAACTGCTTTGTGATGCTTGAATTCATCTCACAGAGTTACACTTGCCTTTCATAGAGCAGTCTATTACCACTGTCTCTGGGTAATGTGAGAAGGAATACTTTGGATCGCATTGAGGCCTATGCTGACAAAGGAAATATCCTCAATTGAAAACGTGAAAGAAGCTTTCTGAGAAACTTCTTTGTGTTATGTGAATTCATCTCACAGAGTTACAGCTTAGTCTTCATGAAGGAGTTGGCTGCCACTGTTTTCGTGGAATCTGTAAAGTGATATTTGTGAGTGCATTGAGAGTTATAGTGAAAAAGGAAATATCCTCAGATAAAAATTGGAACGAAACGTTGTGAGAAACTGCATTGTGATGTGTGAATGCAACTCACAGAGTTACACTTTTCTTTTCATTGATCAGTTTGCTCACACTGTTTTCTTGAAATCTGCAATGGGATATATTTTAGCACAATGAAGTTTTCAGTGACAAAGGAAATATCCCCAGATAAAAACTAGAAAGAATATTTTTGAGAAACTGCTTTGTGATGTGTGAATTCAACTCAGTGAGTTACACCTGTATTTCATGGAGCCGTTTGCTAGCCCTGTTTTTGTGGAATCTGAGAACTGATATTTCGGATTGCTTTGAATACTGTACGGCCAAAGGAAATATCCTGAGATAAAATCGAGAAAGAAGCTTTCTGAGATACTTCTTTTTGATGTGTGAATTCATCTCACAGGATTTCACCTTTTTCTTCATGTGTCGTTCGCTAAGTCTGTGCTTGTGGAATCTGCAAAGTGATATTTGGGAGCACTTTGAAGACTGTGGTGAAAAAGGTAATATCCTCAGATAGAAACTGGAAAGAAGTGTTGTGAGTAACTACATTGTGACGTGTGAATGCAACTCACAGATTTACACTTTTCTTTTCATTGATCAGTTTGCTAGAACTGTTTTCTTGAAATCTGCAGTGGGATATTTCTTAGCGCAAAGAAGCTTTTGATGACAAAGGAAATAACCTTAGATAAAAACAAGAGAGAAGCTTTCTGAGAAACTGCTTTGTGATGTGTTAATTCATCTCACAGAGTTACACTTTCCTTTCATGGAACAGTCTCTTACCACTGTCTTTGGGAAATCTGAGATGGGTTATTTTGGATCGCATTGATCCCTATGCTGACAAAGGAAATATCCTCAATTAATCACGTGAAAGAGGCTTTCTGAGAAATGTCTTTGTGATATGTGAATTCATTTCATAGAGTTACAACTTAGTCTTCATGAAGCAGTTTCCTAACACTGTTTTCATGGAATATGCAAGGTGATATTTGGGAGTGCTGGGAGGCCTATAGTGAAAAAAGAAATATTCAGATAAAAACTGGAAAGAAGCGTTCTGAGAAACTGCACTGTAATGTGTGATTTCATCTGGCTGTTTTGCACCTGTATTTCGATGAGCCATTTGCTAGCCCTTTTTTTGTGGAATCTCAGAACTGATGTTTCAGATTGCTTTGAAGACTATACGGTCAAGGGAAATATCCTCAGATAAATATGAGAAAGAAGGATTCTGAGAAACTTCTTTGTGATGTGTGAATTCATTTCACAGAGTTACACCTTTCTCTTCATGTAACCTTTTGCTAAGTCCGTTCTCGTGGAATGTGCAAAGTGGTATCTGAGAGCGCATTGAGGGTTATGGTGAAAAAGGAAATATCCTCAGATAAAAACTGGAAAGAAGAGTTGTGAGAAACTGCATGGGGACGTGTGAATGCAACTCACAGATTTACACTTTTCTTTCATTGATCAGTTTGCCAACAGTGTTTTCTTGAAATCTGCAAAGGGTCATTTCTTAGCACATGAAAGCTTACGGTGACAAAGGAAATATTGTAAGACAAAAACTAGAAAGAAGTTTTCTGGAAACTGCTTTGTGATGCATGAATTCATCTCACAGAGTTACACTTTCGTTTCATGGAGCAGTCTATTACCACTGTCTTTGGGGAATCTGAGAAGGGACACTTTGGATCGCATTGAGTCCTATGCTGACAAAGGAAATATCCTCAATTAAAAACGTGAAAGAAGCTTTCTGAGAAAATTCTTTGTGATATGTGAATTCATCTCACAGAGTTACAACTTAGGCTTCCTGAAGCAGTTTGCTAACACTGTTTTCGTGGAATCTGCAAAGTGATATTTGGGAGCGCTTGGAGACCTATGGTGAAAAAAGAAATATTCATAGTTAAAAACTGAAAAGAAGCATTAGGAGAAACTGTATTGTGATGTGTGAATTCATCTCATTGAGTTACACCTGTATTTCAATGAGCCGTTTGCTAGCCCTGTTTTTGTGAAATCTGAGAACTGATATTTCGGATTGCTTTGAAGACTATACGACCAGAGGAATACCCTCAGATAAATAAGAGAAAGAAGCTTTCTGAGAAACTTCTTTGTGATGTGTGAATTTATGTCACAGAGTTCCACCTTTTTCTTCATGAAGTCATTTGCTAAGACTGTTCTCATGGAATTTGCAAAGTAATATTTGGGAGTGCATTGAGGACTATGGTGAAAAAGGAAATATTCTCAGATAAATACTGGAAAGAATCGTTGTGAGAAACTGCATTTTGACGTGTGAATGCAACTCATAGAGTTACACTTTTCATTTCATTGATCAGTTTGCTAACACTGTTTTCTTGAAATCTGCAATGGGATATTTCTTAGCGCAATGAAGCTCACGGTGACAACGGAAATATCGTCAGATAAAAACGTGAGAGAAGTTTTCTGAGAAACTGTTTTGTGATGTGTGAATTCATCTCACAGAGTTACAGTTTCGTTTCATGGAGCAGTCTATTACCACCGTCTTTCGGGAATCTGAGAAGGGATACTTTGGATTGCATTGAGGCCTATGCTGATAAAGGAAATATCCTCAATTAAGAACGTGAAAGGAGCTTTCTGAGAAACTTCTTTGTGTTATGTGCATTCATCTCACAGAGTTACATCTTAGTCTTCATGAAGCAGTTGGCTACCGCTGTTTTTGTGGAATCTGCAAAGTGATATTTGGGAGCGCTTTGAGGCCTATGGTGAAAAAGGAAATATCCATAGGTTAAACTGGAAAGAAGTGCTCTGAGAAACTGCATTGTGATGTTTGAATTCAACTCACAGAGTTACACTTCTTTTCATTTCTTCGGTCAGTTTGCTAACACTGTTTTCATGAAATCTGCAATGGGATATTTCTTAGCTCAATGAAGCTTACATTGAAAAAGGAAATATCCTCAGATAAAAACTAGAAAGAAGCTTTCTTTGAAACTGCTTTGTGATGTGTGAATTCAACTCACTGAGTTACACCTGTGTTTCATGGAGCCGTTTACTAGCCCTGTTTTTGTGAAATCTGAGAAGTGATATTTCAGAATGCTTTGAAGACTATATGGGCAAAGGAAATATCCTCAGATAAAAATGAGAAAGAAGCTTTCTGAGAAACTTCTTTGTGATGTGTGAATTCACCTCACAGAATTACACCTTTCTCTTCATGAAGCCGTTTAGTAAGACGGTTCTTGTGGAATCTGCAAAGGAATATTTGGGAGCACATTGAGGTCTATGGTGAAAAAGGAATTATCCACAGATAATAACTTTAAAGAAGCTTTCTGAGAAAGTGCTTTCTGATATGAGAATTCCTCACACAGAGATTCACCTTTCCCTTCTTGTAACAGTTTGCTAACGCTGTTTTCGTGGAATCTGCAAAGTGATATTTGGGTGCGCTTTGGAGTCTATGGTGAAAAAGGAAATATCCACAGATAAAAACTGGAAAGAAGGGTTCTGAGGAACTGCATTGTGATGTGTGACTTCAACTCACTGAGTTATACCTGTGTTTCAAGGAGCCATGTGCTAGCCCTGTTTTTGTGGAATCTAAGAACTGATATATTCAATGGCTTTGAAGACTATAGGACCAAGGGAAATATCCTCAGATAAAAATGAGAAAGAAGCTTTCTGAGAAACTTCTTTGTGATATGTAAAATCACCTCACAGGGTTACACCGTTTTCTTCATGAAGCCGTTTAGTAAGACGGTTCTTGTGGAATCTGCAAAGGAATATTTGGGAGCACATTGAGGTCTATGGTGAAAAAGGAATTATCCACAGATAATAACTTTAAAGAAGCTTTCTGAGAAAGTGCTTTCTAATATGAGAATTCCTCACACAGAGATTCACCTTTCCCTTCTTGTAACAGTTTGCTAACGCTGTTTTCGTGGAATCTGCAAAGTGATATTTGGGTGCGCTTTGGAGTCTATGGTGAAAAAGGAAATATCCACAGATAAAACTGGAAAGAAGGGTTCTGAGGAACTGCATTGTGATGTGTGACTTCAACTCACTGAGTTATACCTGTGTTTCAAGGAGCCATGTGCTAGCCCTGTTTTTGTGGAATCTAAGAACTGATATATTCAATGGCTTTGAAGACTATAGGACCAAGGAAATATCCTCAGATAAAAATGAGAAAGAAGCTTCTGAGAAACTTCTTTGTGATATGTAAAATCACCTCACAGGGTTACACCGTTTTCTTCATGAAGCCGTTTAGTAAGACGGTTCTTGTGGAATCTGCAAAGGAATATTTGGGAGCACATTGAGGTCTATGGTGAAAAAGGAATTATCCACAGATAATAACTTTAAAGAAGCTTTCTGAGAAAGTGCTTTCTGATATGAGAATTCCTCACACAGAGATTCACCTTTCCCTTCTTGTAACAGTTTGCTAACGCTGTTTTCGTGGAATCTGCAAAGTGATATTTGGGTGCGCTTTGGAGTCTATGGTGAAAAAGGAAATATCCACAGATAAAACTGGAAAGAAGGGTTCTGAGGAACTGCATTGTGATGTGTGACTTCAACTCACTGAGTTATACCTGTGTTTCAAGGAGCCATGTGCTAGCCCTGTTTTTGTGGAATCTAAGAACTGATATATTCAATGGCTTTGAAGACTATAGGACCAAGGAAATATCCTCAGATAAAAATGAGAAAGAAGCTTTCTGAGAACTTCTTTGTGATATGTAAAATCACCTCACAGGGTTACACCGTTTTCTTCATGAAGCCGTTTAGTAAGACGGTTCTTGTGGAATCTGCAAAGGAATATTTGGGAGCACATTGAGGTCTATGGTGAAAAAGGAATTATCCACAGATAATAACTTTAAAGAAGCTTTCTGAGAAAGTGCTTTCTAATATGAGAATTCCTCACACAGAGATTCACCTTTCCCTTCTTGTAACAGTTTGCTAATGCTGTTTTTGTGGAATCTGCAAAGTGATATTTGGGTGCGCTTTGGAGTCTATGGTGAAAAAGGAAATATCCACAGATAAAAACTCGAAAGAAGGGTTCTGAGGAACTGCATTGTTACGTGTGACTTCAATTCACTGAGTTATACCTGTGTTTTGAGCAGCCATGTGCTAGCCCTGTTTTTGTGGAATCTAAGAACTGATATATTCAATGGCTTTGAAGACTATAGGACCAAGGGAAATATCTTCAGATAAAAACGAGAAAGAAGCTTTCTGAGAAACTTCTTTGTGATACGTAAAATCATCTCACAGGGTTACATCTTTTTCTTCATGAAGCCATTTGCTAAGACTGTTCTCGTGGAATCTGAAAAGTGATATTTGGGAGAGCATTGAGGGCTATGGTGAAAAAGGAAATATCCTCAGATAAAACTGAGAAAGAAGCTTTCTGAGAAACTGCTTTGTGATGTGTGAATTCATCTTACAGAGTTACACCATTCTTCTCAATGAGCAGTTTGCTAACAGTGTTTTCGTGAAATCTGCAATGGGATATTTCATAGCGTAATGAAGCTTACTGTGACAAAGGAAGTACCTCTGAAATCTCCACTGCTTTGTGACATGTGAATTTGTCCAACAGAGTTTGATCATTAGTTTATTTGGGCCATTTTCTAGCACTATTTACGTGTATCCTGCATTGGGATATTTGGGAAGGCATTGAGTCATTTGTTGAAACAGGAAATATCCTCAGATGTAAATTAGGAGGAAGCTTTCAGAGAAACTGCTTTGGAATGGGTAAATTCATCTCCCAGAGATACACCATTCTTGTAATGGAGCAGATCATAACACTGTTATTGTGGAATCTAACAAGCAATATTTTGAATCTCAATGAAGCCCATATTGACAAAGGAAATATAGTCAGATAATCACTACAAAAATTCTTTCTGAGAAACTGTTTTGTGATGTGTGAATTAATTGCTCAGAGTTACACTTTGTTCTCATTGAGCAATGTGCTAACACTGTCATTGCAGAATCTGCAATGGGATATTCGGGAGCGCATTTAGTCCTATGGTGAAAAAGGAGATATCCTCAGATAAAAACCATTAGGACGATTTCTGAGACACTGCTTGGGGATGGATCAATTCATCACACAGAGCTACACCATTACTGTCATGGAGCAGCTTGGTAGCACTGTTACTGTGGTATCTGAGAAGGGATATTCTGAATCGTAATGAAGCTTATGGAGACAATGGAAATATCCTCAGATAGTAACTATGGAAAACTTTCTGAGAAACTGCTTTGTGATGTGTGACTTCATCTGGGAGAGTTACACCATTCTCATTGGGCAGTTTGCTGACACTGTCCTCGCGGAATCTGCAATGGGATGTGCATGAGCCCTTTGATGCTTATGGGGGAAAGGAAATACTCAAAGATAAATTCTGGAAAGAAGTTTTCTGTGACACTCCTCAGTGACGTGGGAAATCATCTCTCAGAGTTACATCATTCTTACCATTTAGAGGTTTCGTAGCACTGGTTTTGTGTAATCTGAGAAGCAATGTTTTGATCTCAATGAAGCTTATGGCGACAATAAAATATCATCAGATAAAAACCAGAAAGCAGCTTTCTGAGAACCTGCTTTGTGATGTGTGAATTCATCTTACAGAGTTACACCATTCTTCTCAATGAGCAGTTTGCTAACAGTGTTTTCGTGAAATCTGCAATGGGATATTCAGGGGTGCCTTAAGGCCTAGGGTGAAAAATGGCACATCCTCAGATGAAAACTAGAAAGAAGATTTCTGAGAGACTACTTTGTGACGTATGAATTCGTCTAACAGAGTTAGACCATTAGTTTAATTGGGCTGTTTACTAGCACTGTTTACATGTAACCTGCATTGGGATATTTGGGAACACATTAAGGCCGTTGTTAAAACAGGAAAAATCCTCTGATATAAAGCAGGAGGAAACCTTCCGAGAAACTGCTTTGGGATGGGTAAATTCATCTCCCAGAGTTACAACATTCTTGTCATGGAGCAGATCGTAACACTGTCATTGTGGAATCTGAGGAGGGATATTTTGAATCGCAATGAAGCCTATGGTGACAAAGGAAATATAGTCAGATAAGCTCTACAAAAATTCTTTCTGAAAACTGCTTTGTGATGTGAGATGAGCAATGTGGTAACACTATCATCGTGGAATCTGCAATAGGATTATCAGGAGTGCATTAAGGCCTACAGGGAAAAGGAGATATCCTCAGTTAAAAACTATTGGGAAAGTTCTGAGAAACTGCTTGGGGATGGATCAATTCGTCTTACAGAGCTACACCATTCCTGTCATGGAGTAGTTTGGTAGCACTGTTATTGTGGAATCTGAGAAGGAATATTTTGAATTGCAAAGAACCTTATGGTGACAAAAGAAATTCTCATTGAGCAGTGTGCCCACACTGTCATGGCTAAATCTGCAATGGGATAATCTGGAAAGCATTAAGGTCTATGGTGCAAAAGGAGATATCCTCAGGTAAAAACTATAAAGAAGCTTTCTGAAAAACAGCTTGGGGATGGATCAGTTCATATCACAGAGGTACACCATTCCTGTCATGGAGCAGTTTGACAGCACTGTTATTGTGGAGTCTGAGAAGGGATAGTTTGGATCACAATGAAGCCTATGGTGCAAAGGAAATATCCTCAGATATTATCTATGGAAATATTTTCTGAGAAACTGCTTTGTGATGTGTGACTTCATCTGGGAGAGTTACACCATTCTCATTGGGAAGTTTGCTGACACTGCCCTCGCGGAATCTGCAATGGGATGTGCAGGAGCCCTTTGAGACTCATGGGGGAAATGAAATACTCAAAGATTAATACACAAAAGAAGTTTTCTGTGACACTCCTTGGTGACGTGGGAAATCATCTCACAGAGTTACAACATTCTTATCATACAGAAGTTTCGTAGCACTGGTTTTGTGTAATTTTGTGAAAAAGGAGATATCCTCAGATAAAAACTATTCGGAAAGTTTCTGATAAACTGCTTGGGAATGGATCAATTCATCTCACAGAGCTACACCATTCCTGTCATGGAGCAGTTTGGTAGCACTGTTGTTGTGGAGTCTGAGAAGGGATATTCTGAATTGCAATGAAGCTTATGGAGACCAAGGAAATATAGTCAGATAATCACAAGAAATATGCTTTCTGAGAAACTGCATTGTGATGTGTGAATTCATCTGACAGAGTTACACCATTCTTGTTGGGCAGATTGCTAACACTATCCTCGCGGAATCCACAATGGGATATGCAGTAGCACATTGGGGCTTCTGGGGAAAGGAAATATTGAAAGATGAAAACTGAAAAGAAGCTTTCTGTGAAACTCCTCGGTGACATGGGAAATCATCTCACAGAGTTACACCATTATTATCATTTAGAAGTTTCATAGCACTGGATTTGTGTAATCTGAGAAGTGATGTTTTGGATCGCAAGGAAGCCTATGGTGACAAAGGAAATGTGCTCAGATGAAAACCAGAAAGATACTTTCTGAGAAACTGCTTTGTGACGTGTGAATTCATCTCACAGAGTTACAGCATTCTTCTCATTGGGCAGTTTGCTGACACTGTCTTGGCAGATTCTGCAATGGGATATTCGGGAGTGCATTAAGGTCTCTGCTGAAAAAGGAGATATCCCCAGATGAAAATGAGAAAGAAGCTTTCTGAGTAACTGCTTTGCAATGGATCAATTCATCCCAGATTTACACCATTACTAACATGGAGCAATTTGGTAGCCCTGTGATTGTGGAATCTGAGATGGCAAAAGTAGTTCTCATTTAGGCCTGCTGTGACAAAGGAAAGATCCTCAGATAAAAACTAGAAAGATGTTTTCTGAGAAACAGCTTTGAGAGTGTGAATTCATCTTACAGAAGTACACCATTCTTCTCACTGTGTAGTTTGCTAACAATGTTTTTGTGGAATCGGCAATGTAGTATTCTGGGATGCCTTAAGGCTCATCGTGAAAAATGAAATATCCTCAGATAAAAACTAGAAAGAATCTTTCTGAGACACTGCTTTGTACGTGTGAATTTGTCTAAAAGAGTTACACTATTCTTATTGAGCAATGTGCTAACACTGTCATGGCGGAATCTGTAATGGGATATTTGGGAGTGCATTAAGGCCTATGGTGCAAAAGGAGATAATCTCGGATAACTATACAGAAGCTTCTGAGAAACTGCTTGGGGTGCATTAATTCATCTCACAGAGCTACACTGTTCCTGTCATGGAGCAGTTTGTTAGCGTTGTTATTGTGGAGTCTGAGAAGGGATAGTTTAGATCACAATGAAGCCTATGGTGCAAAGGAAACATTCTAAGATAGTAACTACAGAAAAGCTTTCTGAGAAACTTCTTTGTGATGTGTGACTTCGTCTGGGAGAGTTACACCATTCTCATTGGGCAGTTTGCTGACACTGTCCTCGCGGAATCTGCAATGGGATATGCAGGAGCCCTTTGAGGCTTGCGGGGGAAAGGAAATACTCAAAGATAAATATTGGAAAAAGGAAATATCCACAGATAAAAACCGGAAAGAAGCATTCTGAGAAACTGCATTGTGTTGTGTGAATTCAACTCAATGAGTTACACCTGTGTTTCGAGGAGCAATTTGCTAGTCCTGTTTTTGTGGAATCTGAGAACTGATACATCAGATCGCTTTGAATACTATACAGCTAAAGGAAATATCCTCATATAAAATCGAGAAAGAAGCTTTCTGAGAATCTTCTTTGTGATGTGTGAAATAATCTGCCAGAATTACACTTTTCTCTTCATGAACCCGTTTGCTAAGACTGTTCTCGTGGAATCTGCAAAGTGATATTTGGGAGCGCATTGAAGCCTATGGTGACAAGGAAATATACTCAGATTAAAACCAGAAAGCAGCTTTCTGAGAACCTGCTTTGTGATGTTTGAATTCATCTTACAGAGTTACTCGATTCTTCTCAATGAGCAGTATGCTAACACTATGTTCGTGGAATCTGCAATGGGATATTCAGGGGTGCATTAAGGTCTATGGTGAAAAATGAAATATCCTCAGATGAAAACTAGAAAGAAGCTTTCTGAGAGACTGCTTTGTGATGTGTGAATTCGTCTAACAGAGTTAGACCATTACTTTATTTGGGCCGTTTGCTAGCACTATTTATGTATAACCTGCATTGGGATATGCGGGAACGCATTAAGGCCTTTGTTGAAACTGTAAATATCCTCAGATTATAAAGTAGGAAGAAGCCTTCCAAGAAACTGCTTTGGGATGGGTAAATTCATCTCCCAGAGTTACACCATTCTTGTCATGGAGCAGTTTGGTAGCACTGTTATTGTGAAATCTGGGAAGGGATATTTTGAATCGCAATGAAGCTTATGGTGACAAAGGGAATATCATCAGATAATCACTTGAAAAATGCTTTCTGAGAAACTGCATTGTGATGTGTTAATTCATATGACAGAGTTACACCATTCTCGTTGGGCAGTTTGTTAACAGTGACCTCGTGGAATCCACAATGGGATAGGCAAGAGTGCGTTGGGGCTTCCAGGGAATGGAAATATTCAAAGATGAATACCGGAAAGAAGCTTTCTGTGAAACTCCTTGGTGATGTGGGAAATCATCTCACAGAGTTACACCATTCTTATCATTTAGAAGTTTGGTAGCACTGGTTTTGTGTAATCTGAGAAGCGATGTTTTGGATCGCAATGAAGCCTATGGTGACAAAGGAAATGTGCTCAGAGAAAAACCAAAAAGATGCTTTCTGAGAAACTGCTTTGTGACATGTGAATTCATCTCACAGAGTTACAGCATTCTTCTCATTGGGCAGTTTGCTGACACTGTCTTCGCAGAATCTGCAATGTGATATTCGGGAGCGCATTAAGGCCTCTGCTGAAAAAGGAGATATCTTCAGATAAAAATTATAAAGAAGCTTTCTGAGAAACTGCTTGGGCATGGATCAATTCATCTCACAGAGCTACACCATTCCTGTCATGGAGCAGTTTGGTAGCACTGTTATGTGGAGTCTGAGAAGGGATTGTTTGGATCACAATGAAGCCTTCAGTGCAAAGGAAATATCCTCAAATAATAAATAGAAAGATGCTTTCTGAGAAACTGTTTCGTGATGTGTGAATTCATCACTCAGAGTTACATCATTCTCGTTGGGCTCTTTGCTATCACTGTCTTCGCGGAATCTGCGATAGGATATGCAGGAGCGCTTTGAGGCTTAAGGGGGAAAGAAAGTATTCAAAGATAAATACTGGAAGGAAATTTTCTGTGAAACTCCTCAGTGACATGGGAAATCATCTCACAGAGTTACACCATTCTTATTGTTTAGAAGTTTCATAGCCCTGCTTTTGTGTAATCTGAGAAGCAATGGTTTGGATCGCAATGAATTCTATGGTAACAAGGAAATATCCTTAGATAAAAACCAGAAAGCAACTGTCTGAGAAACTGCTTTGTGACGTGTGAATTCATCTTACAGAGTTACAGTATTCTTCTCAATGAGTAGTTTGCTAACAGTGTTTTCGTGGAATCTACAATGGGATATTCTGGGGCACCTTAAGGCCTATGGTGAAAAATGAAATATCCTCAGATGAAAACTAGAAGGAAGCTTTCTGAGAGACTGCTTTGTGATGTGTGAATTCCTCTAACAGAGTTACACTATTAGTTTAATTTGGCCCTTTGCTAACACTATTTACGTGTAACCTGCATTGGGATATGTGGGAATGCATTGAGGCCTTTGTTGAAACAGGAAATATCCTCAGATATAAACTAGAAAGAAGCCTTCCAAGAAACTTCTTTGGGATGGGTAAATTCATCTCCAGAGTTACACCATTCTTGTCATGGAACAGATCGTAACACTGTCATTGTGGAATCTGAGAAGGGATATTTTGAATCACAATGAAGCCTATGGTGACAAATGTCTCAGTCTGAGAAGGGACTGTTTGGATCCCAATGAAGCCTATGGTGCAAAGGAAATATCTTCCAATAATATCTAGAAAGATGCTTTGTTAGAAACTGCTTTGTAATTTGTGAATTCATCACACAGCATTACACCATTCTTCTCATTGGGCAGTTTGCTAACACTTTTCTCGTGGAATCTGCCATGGGATATTCTGGAGGGCTTATGGTGAAAAAGGAAATGTCCCAAGATGGAAACTGGAGAGAAGTTTTCTGAGAATCTGCTCGGTGACTTGTGAAATCATCTCACGGAGGTACACCATCCTTTTCATGGAGAAGTTTCATAGCAGTGGTGTTTGGGAATCTGAGAAGGGAGATTTTGGATTGCATAAACCATAGGCTTATGGTGACAAAGGAAATGTGTTCAGATAAAAACCAGAAAGATGCTTTCTGAGAAACTGTTTTGTGATGTGTGAATTCATCTCACAGAGTTACAGCATTCTTCTCATTGGGCAGTTTGCTAACACTGTCCTTGCAGAATCTGCAATGGGATATTCTTGAGCGCATTGAAGCTAATGGTGAAAAAGGAAATATCCTAAGATGAATCCTGGAAAGAAGTTTTCTGAGAAGCTGCTCAGTGACTTGTGAAATCATCTCACAGAGTTACAACATTCTTTTCATGGAGAAGTTTCCTGGCATTGGTTTTGGGGAACCTGAGAAAGGATATTTTGGATTGCAATGAAGCCTATGGTGACAAGAAAATGTACTCAGATAAGAACCAGAAAGATGCTCTCTGAGAAACTTCTTTTTGACTTCTGAAATGATCTCACAGAGTTACACTATTTTTTTCCATGGAGAAGTTTCATAGCACTGGTTTTGAGAATCTGAGAAGGGATATTTTGAATCGCATTGAAGACTGTGGAGACAAGAAAATGTGCTCAGATAAAAACCAGAAAGATGCTTTCTGAGAAATTGCTTTGTGATGTGTGATTTTATCTTACAGAGTTACACCATTCTTCTCATTGGGCAGTTTGCTAACACTTTTCTCGTGGAATCTGCCATGGGATATTCTGGAGGGCTTATGGTGAAAAAGGAAATGTCCCAAGATGGAAACTGGAGAGAAGTTTTCTGAGAATCTGCTCGGTGACTTGTGAAATCATCTCACGGAGGTACACCATCCTTTTCATGGAGAAGTTTCATAGCAGTGGTGTTTGGGAATCTGAGAAGGGAGATTTTGGATTGCATAAACCATAGGCTTATGGTGACAAAGGAAATGTGTTCAGATAAAAACCAGAAAGATGCTTTCTGAGAAACTGTTTTGTGATGTGTGAATTCATCTCACAGAGTTACAGCATTCTTCTCATTGGGCAGTTTGCTAACACTGTCCTTGCAGAATCTGCAATGGGATATTCTTGAGCGCATTGAAGCTAATGGTGAAAAAGGAAATATCCTAAGATGAATCCTGGAAAGAAGTTTTCTGAGAAGCTGCTCAGTGACTTGTGAAATCATCTCACAGAGTTACAACATTCTTTTCATGGAGAAGTTTCCTGGCATTGGTTTTGGGGAACCTGAGAAAGGATATTTTGGATTGCAATGAAGCCTATGGTGACAAGAAAATGTACTCAGATAAGAACCAGAAAGATGCTCTCTGAGAAACTTCTTTTTGACTTCTGAAATGATCTCACAGAGTTACACTATTTTTTTCCATGGAGAAGTTTCATAGCACTGGTTTTGAGAATCTGAGAAGGGATATTTTGAATCGCATTGAAGACTGTGGAGACAAGAAAATGTGCTCAGATAAAAACCAGAAAGATGCTTTCTGAGAAATTGCTTTGTGATGTGTGATTTTATCTTACAGAGTTACACCATTCTTCTCATTGAACAGTTTCCTAACAGTATTTTGGTGGAATCTTGAATGGGATATTTTGGGGCCCTTTGAGGCCTTTGTTGAAAAAGGAAATATCCTCAGATGTAAACTAGAAAGAAGCTTTCTGAGAAACTGCTTTGTGATGCGTGAATTTGTCTTACAGAGTTACATCATTCTTCTCATTGAGCAATGTGCTAACACTATCATCACAGAATCTGCAATGGGATATGCTGGAGCACTTTGTGGCTTACGGGGGAAAGGAAATATCCAAAGATAAATACTGGAAAGAAGTTTTCTGTGAGACTCCTCGGTGATGTGTGAAATCATCTCACAGAGTTACACTATTCTTTACATGGAAAGTTTCATAGCTCTTTTTTTTTTGTGGAATCTCTGAAGGGATACTTTGGATAGCAATGGTGACAAGGAAATGTCCTCAGAAAAATACCAGAAAGAAGCTTTCTGAGAAACTGCTTTGTGATGTGTGAAATCTTCTCTCAGAGTTACACCATTCTTTTCATGGAGCAGTTTTTTTACACTGTTCCTGGAATCAGCATTGGGATATTCGGGAGCTCATTGAGACCTATGGTGATAAAGCAAATATCCTCATGTGAAAACTGGAGAGAAGATTTCTGAGAAACTGCTTTGTGATAGATGAATTCATCTCACAGAGTTACACCATTCTTCTCATTGAGCAGTGTGCTAACAGTGTCTTTGTGGAATCTGCAATGGGATATTCAGGAGCGCATTAAGGACTATGGTGAAAAAAATAAATCCTCGGATATAAACTAGGAAGGAGCTTTCTGAGAACCTGCTTTGTGTTCTGTGAATTCACCTAACAGAATTACACCATTACTTTAATTGAACCGTTTGCTAACACTATTTATGTGGAATTTACATTGGGATATGCAGGAGCACATTGAGGTCTCTGTTGAAAAAGGAAATATCCTCAGATATAAACTATAAAGAAGCCTTCTAAGAAACTACTTTGGGTTGAATAAATTAATCTCACAGAATTAGGCCATTCCTGTCATGGAGAAATTTGGTAACACTGTTACTGTGGAATCTGAGACAGAAAAATTTGTTGGCATTGAAGCCTATGCTGACAAAGGAAATATCCTCAGATGAAAACTAGAAAGAAGTCTTCTGAGAAACTGTTTTGTGGTGTGTGAATTCCTCTCACAGAGTCACGCCATTCTTTTCCTGGAGCAGTTCGGTAGCACTGTTTTATGGAATCTGAGAAGGGACATTTTGGATGGTATTGAAGCCTATGGTGGCCACGGAACTATCCACAGATAAAAACTAGAAATAAACTTTCTTAGAGACTGCTTTGTGATGTGTGATTTCATCTTACAGAGTTACACCATTCTTTCATTGAATAGTTTGCTAACACTGTTTTCGTGAAATCTGCAATTGGATATTTGGGAGCGCATTGAGTCCTATGTTGAAATAGGAAATATTCTCAGATAAAAACTAAAAAGAATCTTTCTGAGGAACTACTTTTTGAGGTGTTCATTCATCTCACAGATACACCTTTCTTTTCACTGTGCAGTTTGCTAACTCTGTTTTGGCAGAATCTGCAATGGGATATTTTGGAGTACCCTGAGGCCTACGGTGAAAAAGGAAATACCATCAGATAAAAACCGGAGAGAAGCTTTCTGAGAAACTCCTTTGTGATATGTGAATTAATCTCACAGAGTTACACCATTCTTTTCATGAAGCAGTTTTCTAGCCCTGTTCTTGTGGAATCTGAAAAAGTATATTTTGGATCACGTTGAAGCCAAGACAATGTCCTCGGATAACAACCAGAAAGAACCTTTCTGAGAAACTGCTTTTTGTTATGTGCATTTATCTCACAGAATTATTCCTTTCTTTTCACTGAGCAGTTTGCTAACGCTGTTTTATACAATGTTATACAACAGATTCATCTGTTGTACATAAGTTGAAGAATTTTACATGAGTTGAATAAGTTGTAGAACTTATTCATCTTGCATAAATAAAATTTCATATGTCTTGAAAAACAACTCCCCATTTCTCCATTCGATAGGCAAACAGCATTCTACTTTTAGTTTCTTTGAGTTTGACTATTTTAGCTACCTTGTATGGGTGGTATTTTATGGTAGTTGTACTTCTGTGACTGGCTTATTTCACTTAACATACCTTCAAGGTGCATTCCTGTCACATATGGTAGGATTTCCTTATTTATTTTGGCTGAATAAAAAACATTTCGTTGTACATGTATATCACATCTACCTTATCCATTCATCTTCTGATGGACATTTAAGTTGTTTTCACATCTTGGCTATTGTGAATAATATTGCAATGAATATGAAAGTGCAGATATTTCTTCAAGATCCTGATTTCAATTCTTTTGGATAAATATACAGAAGCAGGATTGCTGGATTATATGGTAGTTCTATTTTTACCTTATAAGAAAATGCCGTATGGTTTTCCATTGAGACATCCTTAGCAGATCAAAGCTATTTGAGATTCATACTCTTGAGATCCAAGGTCTATCACTTGGTTTTGTTTCTCTGGCCACATATTTCTCTTATCAGGTCCCAAAGAAGCTCTCCATTCGTATTTTTCTATGTTCAGCTGAGATAATTTCTGAACACACGTGAGATGCACTTAAAATCATCTCATAGTCTCCCAGCTCTGCTGTGGTGGCCCAAATGTAAATGCCATCAGTCTCTTTGATACTCACTGTTCTCCCATCCCTATCTTGATCCACTATTGTTTTCTGGCCAGCCTTTCAGCTTTAATTTAATCGATAGGCATTGACTGAACTCCTAGTTTATCTTGACATCTAGGTCCTCAGAGAGGCAAGGTTGGTTTCTAGTTGAGCTCCTGAAATGTTCCACTTGGTTACAAATTCAATTTCTTTCCCAGAAATTCTTTCACCTTCCTATGACTCTGCCTTGAGAACAGTAGCTGTAATTGCAGTCATCACCTGATTTATGATGCTTTACTGTCCATCTTCACTATCTCTCTCAATTTCTAGCCATTTGTTGAGTTAATGAGAATATGTTAGGAACCACTAACCCTGCATTTTGCAAGTCTTTCATGGTGGCAATAATTAGGTAGTTCTCCAAAGAATAACTTTTCGTTAATTATCCTGTTTGTGAAGGACAGTTACCAAGTGGCCTCTCTAAGTCTCCATTCTGACTGCCTCCTACTAGCATTGGACCCTTTGATATCTATCAGCTCAAAAACAATGTCTAGTAATCGTTAAAATGTATTGATATTTTCCTTTTGCCCAGTCACCACGGTGAATGGAGGTAGGTTTCTTTGGAGAAAGCTAAGAAGAGAATACATTGTACAAATACATGGTTTGTCTTTGGATCCTTTGTCAAAGTGACCTGTATTCCCTTCACACAAAGGGCTTGAACCTGTGGACTGGCTCTAGCGTAAGTTAGTCAAGACCTATAAATTGTGAGGCCTTAATATTTTTTGAATATTTATGTACCCCCAGATTTATATGTTGAAATTCACAAATTTCACAAAATTGTAAGATCTTTCAGCATCTTGATCTTAGACTTCTCAGTTTCTGGAACTATGTGAAATAAATTTCCATTGTTTATAAGCCATTCAGTCTGTAGTATTCTACTATAGTAGACTAAACAGGCTAAGGATGCCTGAATCTGATCTCTGTTCACAGTAACTAGAAATTTTGGTTTACACAGACCAAGTAAGATTTCAGTAAGCTGCCCATTTATTTCAATTCTAGAAAATTGATCTTAAGCATCACCATAGTTTTCTCTCTAGAAGACAGTATTTTAGTTCTAGATTTCAATTCTAGAGATGTCATAATTTGCAGTCATTACCAAGGATGTTTGTTTTTCTCTGATTATTGCTCCAGCCTTGCTACCAACAATACCCATACCCTTCTTATCTTTGGCTACTGAGTGGCCTCTATACTGCAAGATCAATCATTCACAATTACTTCAGGGAATCAGTTAATTTCAGTGGACATTTTTCCCACTGTCATTACCTGTCTGTAGAAGGCAGCTAGTGCAGAGCTTTCCAAATATGCAAGTACTCCCCAGCAATGTACTTCTTAATATTTTGATTAGAGAAGGAATGTCCTTTATGCCAACCTAGGTGACAAAGGTAAGAGTAGATGAGTGGCTTGCTATGATAAATCCACTCAAATGTTTTTGTCAATGGAGCCTTCAAATTTCTTTATATTAAGATTTCTGAACCTTGGTACTGTTGATAATTTTGGAGCAAATTATTCTTTGATGAGAGAGGCTGTCGAGTGCAGTATGGACTGTTTAACAGCATCTCTGGTCTTTACTCAGCAGTTCTTGTTAGTTATGAGAACCAAAAAAATCTCAAGAAATTGGCAAATATCACTTGAGGAGGGAGGGTAAAATTTCTCCTAGTCAAGAAACACTGTTCTATATTTTTGAAGGAAATGTGGCTGAGTCTAAGTTGTCAGACAAATATAACTGTTACAGTATTTATCTATCTAAAAACACATGTATCTTCTCCAGCTAACACATTGGATCCACTGTTTCTAGTAAATGTACATATATCAATAAATTTGACTTGATGCATTTTGATTTTCCCTGATCTAGTACCCTCATAATTCATTCCCAGCATACTTCCCACATTGTTCCAAATGCTGTTGAGAGAATCCCTCAGTTATTTCACTTTATAATCTGTCTCTCCTTGGCTTTGACTCCGAGCTCATGTCTCTTGGGTTTGTTGGTATCTGACTCAGTTATAGAACTCAGAGGCAATATGGGGTCGTGGGGCAGTTCTCAAGAAATACCAACACTCATTTGCAAGATAACTGCCTGTAGTGAACTGAAAGAGATATTCCATTCTCATTAAATATCCACATACTCCACTACATTTTTCAGACTCCTTCCAATTACTGTGGGCCATGTGACTAACCCTGGAAAATGTGCTTTGAAGAGAAATAGTATATGACACTTTTTGGCTGAGGCATGTAAGAACAGGTTTGGGACTCTCTCCTTCTTTCTCTCACTGTGAAACTCCAGTTCAACTCTGAGGTGACTGAGCTTCAGTCAATAGATAGAAACAGAGATCTTTGCCTATTTTCATTGGACATGTAGCAGGAGACAGAAATACACTTTTGTTAGGTTTGGTATTTCAGCACAGACCATCCTATTCTAAGTAATCCAGTAAGGTCATTAGAGAGTTTTCTATTATAGGGATGGTGGCTTAATTAGATAGGAGAGATGACTTGCTTTTTCTGTCAAAAGAGAGTTAGTAGGTATTTGATTCCTAAAACTACAGTTTATAATTTAAGTAAGTACTTCATCACTTGCATGTCATGAATGATCAATATTCATATTTTTGTTATTAAGGAAGTCATTACTGCAACCAACTTTAACCAGGTTAGATAAGTAATTCCAGGCATTGAAACTTGAGAGTTTGCTCCTGAAATCACTTTTCTATAATAATTTATTTTCTACTGATAAGATAGTAGTAAGCTTGCTGGATCTAATAGTTCTATTTTCAGTTCTTTCAGATATCACCATAATATGTTCCATAAAGTTTGAACTAATTTACATTCCCACCAATGGTGTATGAGCATTCCCTTTTCACTGCATTCATGCAAATTTTTTTTGACTGTTTAGTAATAGCCATTCTGATTGGTGTAACAGTGTGGTTTTAATTTGCATTTCTGTGATGAATATGTATATTGAACATTTTTTTCATGGGTTTTCGGCCACTTATATTTCTTCTTTTGAGAAATGTCTGTTCATGTCCTTTGTCAAGTTTTTAATGAGGTTGTCTGTTTTTTTCTTGTTGAGTTGTTTGAGTTTCTTGTAGACTCAGGATAATAATCCTTTGTTGGAGGCATAATTTGTCAATATTTTCTCTAATTCTAAAGGTTGTCTTTTTATGCTGTTGATTATTTCTTTTGCTGTGCAGACACTTTTTAGTTTGACTAAATCCCATTGGTCTATTTTTGTTTTTGTTGTGTTTGCTTTTGCGGTCTTCATCATAAATTATTTGCCTAGGCTGAAGTCCAGAAGAGTTTTTCCTAGATTCCAGAATTTTTATAGTTTCAGGTCTTGTGTTTAGTTATTTAATACTTCTTGAGTTAATTATTATATATGGTGAGAGAGAGTGGTCCAGTCTCATTCTTCTTCACGTGACTAGCCAGTATTCCCAGCACTATTTATTGATTAGGGAGTTATTTCCCCATTGTTTATTTTTGTTGGTTTTATTCAAGATCAGTTGGTTTTAAGTATGTGACTTTCTTTCTGGGGTCTATCTTTTTTTTTTTTTTTTTTGAGATGGAGTCTCACTCTTTTGCTAAGGTTGGAGTGCAGTGGTGCAGTCTTGTCTCACTTCAACCTCCATCTCCTGGGTTCAAGCAATTCTCTGCCTCAGTCTCCTGAGTAGCTGGGATTACAGGTGCCCACCACCACAGCCAGCTAATTTTCATATTCTTAGAAGAGACAGGGTTTCACCATCTTGGCCAGACTGGTCTTGAACTACTGACCTCATGGTCCACATGCCTTGGCCTCCCAAAGTGCTGGGATTACAGGTGTGAGCCACCGTGCCTGGCCTGGGGTCTCTATTCTGTTCCATTGATCTATGTGTCTATTTTCGTACCAGTAGCATGGTATTTTAGTTGCTGTAGACTAGGAGTAAAATTTAAAGCCAGTCAAGGTAATGTCTTCAGATTTGTTCTTTTTGCTTAGGAGTACTTTGGCGATTCAGGTTATTTTTTGGTTTTATATGTACATTAGGAAATTTTTTCTCATTCTGTAGAAAATGAGATGATAATTTGACAGGAACTGCATTGAATCTGTAGATACACTGGGCAATATGGTCATTTGAGTGATATTGAGTCTTAACAATCCATGAGCATGGGATGTTTTCCCATTTATTTGTGTCATCCACAATTTCTCTCATCAGTGTTTTGTATTCTCTTTGTGGAGATCTTTCACTTCCTTGATTAGATGTATTCCTTTGTACTTCATGTTTTATTCTGGCTGTTGTAAATGGGATTATGTTCTTGATTTGGCTCTCAGCTTGAATGTTAGTGGCAGATGGAAATGCTACTGATTTTGCAAATTTATTTTGTATCTTGAGATTTTACTGAAGTTTCTAATCAGATCTGGGAATGTTCCAGAGGAGTCTTTAGGATTTTCTAGGTATATGATCATGTTGTCAGTGAACAATAATAATTTGACTTCTTTTCCAATCTGAATGCCTTTTATTTCTTTCTCTTGCATGATAGCTCTGGCTAGGGCTTCCACTACTATTATTGAATAGGAGTGGTGAGAATGGACAACTTTGTCTCATGTCACTTCTTAGGGAACAAGAACTGGAGCTTCCTTTCAATTTTTCTCCATTCAGTATTATGTTAACTGTGGGTTTGTTACATATGGCTCTTTTATTTTGAGATACATTCCATCTATGCCTAGTTTGTTAAGGGTTTTTATCATGAAGGGATGTTGGATTTTATCAAATGCTGTTCTGTGTCTATTGAGATGATCATATGGTTTTATAATTAGTCCTGTTTATGTGGTGGATTATATTTATAATATATATGTATGTTGAATCATCCTTGCACCCCAGGAATAAAGCCCACTTGAGTTATTTTTTTTTTATTTTTTATTTTTTTATTTTACTTTAAGTTCTAGGGTACATGTGCATAACGTGCAGGTTTGTTACATGTGTATACTTATGCCATGTTGGTGTGCTGCACCCATCAACTCGTCAGCACCCATCAATTCATCATTTATATCATGTATAACTCCCCAATGCAATCCCTCCCTCCTCCCCCCTCCCCATGATAGGCCCCAGTGTGTGATGTTCCCCTTCCCGAGTCCAAGTGATCTCATTGTTCAGTTCCCACCTATGAGTGAGAACATGCGGTGTTTGGTTTTCTCTTCTTGTGATAGTTTGCTAAGAATGATGGTTTCCAGCTGCATCCATGTCCTTACAAAGGACGCAAACTCATCCTTTTTGATGGCTGCACAGTATTCCATGGTGTATATATGCCACATTTTCTTAATCCAGTCTGTCACAGATGGACATTTGGGTTGATTCCAAGTCTTTGCTATTGTGAATAGTGCTGCAATAAACATACGTGTGCATGTGTCTTTGTAGTAGAATAATTTATAATCCTTTGGGTATATACCCAGTAGTGAGATGGCTGGGTCATATGGTACATCTAGTTCTAGATCCTTGAGGAATCGCCATACTGTTTTCCATAATGGTTGAACTAGTTTACAATCCCACCAACAGTGTAAAAGTGTTCCTATTTCTCCACATTCTCTCCAACACCTGTTGTTTCCTGACTTCTTAATGATCGCCATTCTAACTGGTGTGAGATGGTATCTCATTGTGGTTTTGATTTGCATTTCTCTGATGGCGAGTGATGACGAGCATTTTTTCATGTGTCTGTTGGCTGTATGGATGTCTTCTTTTGAGAAATGTCTGTTCATATCCTTTCCCCACTTTTTGATGGGGTTGTTATTTTTTTGATGTGCTACTTGATTCAGTTTGCTAGTATATTGTTGAGGATTTTTCTCCAGTGTTCATTAGGGATATTTGCCTGTTGTTTTCTGTTTTATTGCTATCTTTTTGCATTTTTTGATGTCAGGATGATACTAGTTTTGTAGAATGAATTAGGGAGGAATCCCCCTTCCTCAATTTTTTGGAATATAAATTGGTACCAGATCTTCATAGATCTGGTGGAATTTAGCTGTGAACTCATTTGGTCTGGGGCCTTTTTTGATTGGTAGGTGTTTTATTACAGATTCAATTTCATTACTCATTATTGATGTATTCTGGATTTCTATTTCTTCCTGGTTCAGCCATGGGAGGTTGTGTGTTTCCAGGAATTTATCCATTTTCTCTAGATTTTCTAGTCTGTGCACATAGACATGTTAATAGTAGTTTCTGTATGTCTTTTGTATTTCTATTGGAGAGGTTGTAATGTCACCTTTGTTGTTTCTGGTTGTGGTCATTTGAATGTTCTTTTTTTTCCGTTAATCTAGCTAGCGGTCTATTAATCTTGTTTATCCTTTCAAAGGACAACTTTTCACTTTGTTGATCATTTTGGTCTGACTTTCGTTTAGTTCTGCTCTAATTTTAGTTGTTTCTGTTCTGCTAACTTTGGATTTAGTTTTGTTGGGTTTTTTTTGTTTGTTTTTTTTTTTGTTTGTTTGTTTTTTTAATTCCATTAGATGCAAGGTTAGGTTGTTCATTTGAAATCCTTCTATCTTCTTGATGTAGGCATTTAACACTATAAATATTCCCTTTAACACTGTTTTTGTCATGTCCCAGAGGTTTTGGTATGTTGTGTCTCCATTTTTATTTGTTTCAAATAATTCTTCATTTTTTCCTTAATTTCATTGCTTGCTGAAAAATTATTCAGGAATAAGTGGTTTATTTTCCATGTATTTATGTGGTTTTGAGAGTTCTTATGGTATTGATTTCTATTTGTGTTCCATTGTGGTTGGAGATTATGGTTGGTATCATTGTGATTTTTTTGAGTTTGTAGGGACTTGCTTTATGGTTGAGCATGTGATCAATCTTAGAGTATGTTCCATACGCAGATGAAAAGAACATATATTCTGTGGTTTTGGGGTAGAGTATTCTGTTAAAAGTCTATTAGGTCTAGTTGGTCAAGTATTGAATTTACCTCCAGAATTTGTTAGTTTTCTGTCTCAATGAGCTGTCAAATGCTGTAAGTGGGGTGTTGAAGCCCACCACTATTATTGTGTGGCTGTGTAAATCTTTTTATAAGTTCAGAAATAATTGTTTTGTGAATCTGGGTGCTCCAATGTTGAGTAAACATCTATTTAAGACAGTGAAATCTTCTTGTTGAATAGAACCCTTTATTATTATGTAATGCCCTTCTTTGTCCTTTTTCACTGTTTTTGGTTTAAAATATATTTTATATGATACAAGAATAGTGACATTTGCTACCTTTTGTTTTCCATTTGCATAATAGACCTTTCTCCATCCCTTCACTTTGAGCATATGGGTGAGATAGGTACATGTGAGATAGGTCTCTTAAAAACAGCAATAGAATGAATCTTGTTTTCTTAAATCCAGTTTGCCAGTGTGTGTCTTTTATGTGGGGTATTAGGCCATTTATAGTCAAGGTTAATATTGATATAGGAGTTTTGTTCCTTTTGTAGTGCTGTTAGCTAATTGATTTATAGTCTTGATTATGTATTTGCTTTATGGGTCCATAAGCTATGTGCTTCTGTGTGCTTTTGTGGTAGCAAACATTTTTCATTTCCATGTTTAGCACTCCCTTAAGCATCTCTTATAGGGCCAGTCTAGTGGTAACAAATTCTCTTAGTGATTTCTTATCTGGGAAAGACTTTATTTGTACTCTGTTTATGAAGCTTAGTTGGGGGAATATGAAATTCTTGACTGGGATTTCTTTTCTTCAAAAAAGTTAAAAATGGGCCCTCAATCCTTTCTGGCTTGTAAGATTTCTGCTGAAAGTCTGTGTTAGTCTGATGGATTCCTCTTTAAAGATAATATGGCCATTTTCTTTATCTGTCTTTAAGATTTTTTTTTTTTTTTTTGCATTGACCTTGGATAGTCTGATGACTATATACCTTGGTGATGTTTATCTTGTATGGCAACTCTCAGGACTTCTCTGGACTTCTTGTATCTCCATATTGACCTCTCTAGCCAGATTAGAGACATTTTCCTGAATTATATTCTCAAATATGTTTTCCAGGTTGCTTACTTTTCTTCTCTCTCTCAAGAATGTCAACAAGTTATAGGTTTCATTGCTTTACATAATCCTATATTTCTCAAAATCTTTGTTTTTTTTTTTAAATTTTTTTCTTCATTTTTGTCTGACTTGGTTGATTTGAAGGACTAGTCTGTGAAATTTTTTCTTCTGCTTTGTCAAGTCTGTTGTTAATGCTTCCAACTGTAGTTTGAAATTCCTTTAGTAAATTTTCCAATTCCAGAAGTTGTTTGGTTCTTTCTTAATAGAACTATGTGATATTTCAAGTCTTTGATCATTTTGCTGGCTTCTTTGTGTTGGACTTGAACTTATCTCTTGTATCTTGTTGAGTTTCTTTGCTATTCACATTTTGAATTCTATATCTGTCATTTCAGACATTTCATTCTGGTAAGGATCATTACTAAGAAGCTAGTACAATTCTTTGGAGGTGATAAAACACTGTGGATTTTTGTATTGCCAGAGTTCTTATACTGGTTCCTTCTCATCTGAGGGAGCTGACATTTCTTTTTATTTCTTTTTAATTTGCTGTTTTTTTGATGGGGAGTGTTGATTTTTTATTGTTATTTTTTTCCCTTGAAAGTATGACTGTGTTGTTTATTGTGTATCATTGATTTGCCTTGTTTCTGGGTGCTTTCAGAGGACCAAGGTTCTCTAAGGACTCCTTGGTTGCAGATATTCAGTGGCTTTCTCAAGTTTATTGTTGTAGTGGTTTACTTTTATTTGGAGGTGTAATTCACGCTTCAGACCAGTAGATTATACTGAGAAGTAAGAGAAAGCAATAAGCTCTTTGCATGTGTTTACCCTTAGCATGGGCAGAAACAATAGAGAGGCATGAAAAGCACCCTCCCTCAGCTCATGCTCACTTTGGTGGGGGTGGAGCCAATGGAGAAGCCCAGGAAGTGGCCTCTGTCTGTCCACACTCCCAGGCCCCACCTGGAAGTCCTTTTGTCATATCAACAGAGTACACTGAAGAGGAAAGCTGGGGGTGGGCAATGAACTCTAAGTTCATTTCTATGCTTTGGTGGTGCTGCCTTCTGTGGCTGGCACCATGCTCAATTTTTCTTTGACTTAAGAGGGCTTTGGCAGACTATGCACCTCTCTCCTTTAGGGCCACTTAGCATTGAGGGTTAGATCTCCAAAGAAGTGGGGTCCATCTCCCTCCTGTTCCTTGGAGCTAGTGGGGCACTGTCTCCCCATTGACCAAGGGAGCAGGCTGGGGCACCCACCAATGACACACACAGACTGGCCCCAGATTGCATAGCTGTCCCTGCCTGCAAATCTTGCGCTCCAGGAGAATCCTCAGCTTCAACAACTCTCCTCCCATTCTAGTCTTGGGTGAGAGAGAGCCTAATTCCAACATCTACTGCTGGGACACTCTCCACACTCACCGCTCAATTCGGAAGTGGGAGCCCTTCTCCTGCTCCAGTGCTAGAGTCCCAGTCTCTGGCCCAAAATTAAATGCCTGCTGTGGCCACTGCTTCCAGGTTGCAAAACAATGACTCACTTTGTATAAGCCTGGATGGAAAATGGCATCCTCCTCTTGGTTCTGGGTCTGGGACAATGTAGTTTTTTCCCAGTGTCTCCTTCTCTCCATCTCTCAACCTGTCCCCAAATGTTAGCTCTAGGGCTTGAGAGAAACAGGGTGCCCTCCCTTGGCACATATCCATAGTGGAAATGTGAATCACCAAGGGAGACTGACTGCCCCTCCCCCACATTTTATCAGCTGAATGCTGTCACAAGAGCTGCTTACCGACGTTCTCCTCCCCAGACTATGGGGTGTCCTTTGCTATTCCTGCAAATTTTCACCTTTCTTTTTGAATTAAAACTCAGAGTTGATTTTTACACACTATTTTGCTGTTTCCAAGTGGCCAATGCATCCTAAAAGTCTTTTTATCACCATCTTGGGAAAAGAAAAGGTTTTCTTTCTTTTAAAAAATTGAATTGAGATAACCAAGGTAAAATAAAAATGCATATCTTGCAGCAAAAAAAAAAAATGAAGTATTTGATTTTTTTTTACTTGTAATTTAAAATATCATCTCTGTTTCTTTAAAACCACATTCTTGGCTGAGTGTGGTGGCTCATGCTTATAAGGTGAGATTATAATCTCAGCACTTTGGAGGTAGAAAATGTCTGTATATTTAACAAGCTCAATAATTCCATATGGCAGGCACATGTTGACTGCTTAAGGATGGCCCAGATGCTCTTCATGGTGTTCGCAGGAAGCATCCTGGACCCTATTTGCTTGTCTCTCATCTATTCTCTCTTATCTTGTTTCTCAAAATCAGGAACTGAAGGGTGGGCCAGTCTGAAACAAGATCAGAAATTGGCTGGTCAGTGTGACCTCCTTGGCTTCAGCAATACTAATTAGATCCAAGGACTGCAGCTGGAAATTGGGCCATGCCCTCTAGGCCTGCTCACTGCCAGCTCAGGATTTGTATGACCCAGATACAACCCCTGTTTGCAGGGTGACTTATTTTCTTCATATTTTCTTTTCCATATGCTTGATCTGATATTATATATTCCATTTGAAAAATCTTTTTTACTCTTTCTCAACATAAGTACTTTGCATTGCTAGTGCATTTTTAATTCATACATTATATATATAACTGTATACCATTCTATCTTGTGTATATATAATAATTTACCTTACCTTTCCTTTGCTCTGTTTTTACTTTTATGAATCATAGAGTAATGAACACTGCCATGTCTAAGGCTTCTGTTTTCCTTAGGATTATTTCTTTGAGCAAAAATGCCAGGAGTGGAATTCCTGGATGAAAAGATAAGGTTGTTGAATAATTATTGCAGATGTTATTTAATAATTTATATGCCAATATCACTGATTAGATTTCCTTCTTAATACAATATAGACTTCATTTAAAAACAAAAATAAACATTATACACCATGATCTGCTATAACACAAATCAACTATGCTCCCTACACCAAAGGAAACTCTAGCATGAAGTCCTTTGACACAGGGGCTCTCTCTTTTTTTCTATAATTTCTTGACAGTAGATTACCAATTGTAAGTAATACCACTCAGAGGGGCTGCATTTCAGAGTGGCGCTCAAAGCTAGCTAACTCCTAGTGTGATGCCCTTTTTGGAGGGCTTTCTGTCCAAGTAATTCCATCTTATTCATGTTCAATCTACTAGGAATTTGTACTAGAATTTTGGAAATGATTTGTCATTAGCGATAAATAGTTTAAAATATTTAAAAGCAAAGTGGCACTATTAAATTTTAACTTTTTTCATTAATTTATTTCTTACTACACATGTTAATAGGAGAAAAAATTAATCTTGTTGATGCATTATAGTTTTCATTAAGGAAATAATCACATACCTTAATCTTTCAGTGACATATATGGTCCTATAGTGGTATTAACTGAAACTCATTTTATATTAATTCATACACTAGTTTTAGCTTGATACAGATATACAACTAATACTTTGCTTTTTAAAAAAATAAGTGTAGGGATTTCGTTTTGTTTTGTTTTACAGGAAGTTACTGGGACAACTGGTGAAATAAGAATAGGTCTGCAGATTTAATAATATTACTGAATAATATTGTTAATATCTTAATTTTAAAATACAGTGGTTATGTAGGTGGTAGTGGGACATCCTAGATTCGTGGCTGCAACTTACTCTTACATGGTTCAGGAAAAAAATTGTACATATATATACATACATATTCGTGTGTGTATGTGTTTGTATGTAAGAGAGAGAAAAATAAAGCACACATATGAAAATGTTAACTGTTGGGAGATCTGGATGAACAGAAATTCTATGTACCATTCATGCACCTTTTCTATAAGTCTGAAATTATTTCAAGATAAAAAATTATAAAAATAAATAATAAATAGACCTGAAAAGAATCCTTTTACACTAAAGCTTTCCTCTATACACATTTTGTATCATAGCAATGCTAGCATTTATTTAACAATTTTAATAGAAAGGCCAGATGATGGTCTGTAGATTAGTATTTTCATTTATAAACCATGTGCTATGCTGGTTATGCAAGCATCACTAAAAACATTTAAATGGGTTGTGGCAAATCTAAACCTAAAATTAATTGTTCTTTCATTTCGAATCTGTGCTCTGCAAATTAATTATGTATTCAAAATAATCTTAATGTGTACTCATAATGAATATTATCATGAATCTGCATTAAAATCATTGTTCAATTCAATGTAATAATTATTCAGTGAAAGCCTGAAGATTCCAAAATATTAATTTTCTTATTGATTTTCACATCCAGTTTGTATCAAATATATTAATAGTCATGATTTATTTGTAATTCATTGACTTTTATTAAGCACTTCTAATTTGTTAAATACTATGTACATACATGATAGGAGACAGTCACTGTTTTTTTCCAAGGTGCTTTCCTAAGACTGAATAACAACATCTTGAGCAAGGCTGGCACGGTGCCAGATTTTAATAAGCTGCCACTCCTCCTCCTTTTTCTAGATGAGAAGGAGAGGACAGCTGATATGTGCTGCTTGGGGTTGTGGGAAGAGAATGCATGTGAGTGAGCACGCACCTCCTCCCAGTGAGCAGCTTCCTCAGCTGGCTGTTTTCTCTTCTTCAGGAAAGTCATTTATTTGGGGGCTGTGCAGTCATTCAGACGACACTGCTCTGTGGTTCACTTTGGGATGACTTTGCTGAGGCAAGGAATTCTGGAAATTAAGCAGGCTGAGTTTGGCCTTGACCAGAGCTGTATGGCAGATGGAAGCCATGGGAGGGAGTCAAGAAGCTTGGCTGGGCTCAGTTTAGCTGGCAACGCAGGACAGCAAGAAGATGCACAGATGTCAGAGCATTCCCATTTCTTTCTTCTGAAAAATCTCCTTCACAGTTGCCTTTCCTTTAATGGACTTCCAAAGGTTTAGCTATGTGCTTTATACCACTTTCAAACTCTTACCTCTGCCTGTGCTCATGCCTTTGTTTTTTTGCTTAAGAGTGTCTCTCCCAGTGCCCAGGTAATAAAAGCTCCCTTTCACTCTTTTGTTTAAGGGCAAGAGTTTAGAGGTTAGCTGTTTAAGGTTCAATTCCAGACTCTTCCTTTTACTCCAGTACTAAAACTTTAGACAAGTATTTAAAGTCTTCCAGTCTAAGCCTTCACATATGTAAAATGAGAATAATAATGACAATTGTCACCTCTACCTGTGTCTATCCCTATCCTCTTTTAGATTTTGGCCTCGGGATTCTGGATTACTTAAAGTAAGACAGAAATGATTGGGATTATCTCCCTAACCTTAATATACCTCAGAAAAGATGGCAGATGGGTGATGACTGGTGCAAGTACACACAGAAAAGAAAAATTTCATAAGCATTGAATAATTGTGTTACTAATTAGTGGGACAATCTTTGTAACTCCTTCTTCCCCCACTTCTGCCCAATATGTAATAATGGCATGCTCTGAATAATTGTACTCAAATAAGAAATTACTCCTCCAAAGTTTCTGAGTGAAGCTCAGCTTTGTGCTTTGGGACACACAAGTTTACCAGTTATGTCAATTATATACCGTGGGAATGGAAGCAATGGCACTGAGATCCACCAGGTGGCCATAAAATACTACACACAGGAAAGATTCAGGAAATAGAGTAATTAATTGGGACAACCAGAAGGACAAGAGTAACAAATGCATTCAAGGCTATTCCACCTTGAAAAAATTTAGGGCCACTCAGTTTGTATTTTACAGCCTTCTGTGATACCCCTAAGATTATTGGCATACCCACAATTTGGGCACAAAGAATTATTCCAAAGTTTTTACTGTCCATCAGGTTTCTTCCAAATACATTTTAGTATTAGAATTTTTGTGATTATGACTCAGTAGTAGCAGAGATTTTAATCTTCATAGCACTAAACTCTTCAACATTTGTTTGTAAAAGTTGAGTGTGAAGGTGTAAAAGTCCTCTCTCCTCTCTCCTCTCCTCTCCTCTCCTCTCCTCTCCTCTCCTCTCCTCTCCTCTCCACAGTGTCTGGTACATTGTGAGTGTTCAGAAAATGTTAGTTGGCATTATTACAAATATTGTATGTGTCACTGAGTACTGACACACAGGGAATAAATCTCCTTTAAATGCTTGATGAATTTGACTAGTCAAATTATTCTAGAATCTTCACTTTATACTCTTACCAGTAAATTGAATCAACACATCAAACCTACCTAACATTTCCCACAAATCAAACCTGAGGACATTTGCTAGAAGGGAGAGAGCTGGTCAAGACAAGCTGTGTGAACAAGTAATTTTTGAAGACAATTTCCAGATCTACACTTGACTCAGCTATAGTTGAAGGTCATTTTCTCCCAGGTCAGAGAGAAATCTGTTAGCTCTGCTCATTCTTAGAAGGTAAGAATCTGAGTCTATGGGAACACAGTGGGGGAGCTTCATAAATATATTTAATATAAGGTCTGTGGGTCTCAGGAGCCATATGTTTGTTCATATGAGCAAATTTGGTGTTGCAGAAACAGGAACTCTCAAGAAAACAACCTCATTTTCCTCCTTTCCCTCTGTCTACTTATGGGGATAGGTCAGGAGGGGGATTGTCAGGAGCCTTCTGTGCCCTTGCTAGTGGACAGCTCTGTTCCACATGTCTGAGTGACCGAGTGCAGTTACAATCAGATACTGAGGTAAAGAATTAGCCATTAACTGCTTAGATTGTGAGGCTGAAGATACAACTTCCAAGTAGTTTCCTTTTTGCAGTTTTCTCACCTCTACTGGGACTACAACATCAAAATGCAAGCTGTAGAAAATCAAACAAAGAAGAATTTACATGTTCTGGAATCAAGACTCTGTCACTCCTACTTTATTTATGTCACTCAAACAGCTTTGATGAAGGATGTTTTGATGACTCTCTCTCTAAATCGTTGGAACATCCATATAAATGATTGTTCTATAGCTTTCAGGAAAATTCTGTCATATTGGCTCACAAATTCTTTTTACCCAGCTCTAATTACATAAATTGTGATATAAGCAGATGTCTGTTATACCAAAGTCTATTTCATTTGGGAACTATGATTTATCTGTGTTCAAATGTCAATGGGCTAAAAAAAAAAAAAAAAAAAAAAGCACACATCTTTTGATGTTACAAAGAAACATTTTTATGCTGTCAGGATATGAGCAGAAAGGCAATCATAAATCAGGCTTATGCTCCAGGAACAGAAAAAAGATGCAGAAGGGAGATCACACTACAGGCATCCTTAATGTAACTCTTTATCTTGGTTAAATTAGTTCATTTTTCCAAAATACACACTTGCATTAGTGACTCCCTTATAACCATGACAGAGACAATACTATATAAACATTTTTTCTCTGCAGAATTTTATTTGATCTTTTTAAAACAGTAATAAAATCAGTAGAGTGTTAGTGATGGTCTTCCATTAGGCAAGACTCCTGTCTAAAAGCCATTGTGCTAGCACCCATTCATTAATTTGCTCACTCATGCATGAATAAAACAGTATTTCTGAGTATTTACTATGTGCCAGAATCTGTGTTTCTGCTCGTATAGAGCAATGATTAGAAATGAACTTGAATGCTGCCCTTAAGAAACATGCAGTCTAGTTGAAGAGGTATACATTAATTAATTAATGGCAAAAGGTGATAATTATAAGCCAAGATAAACTTATGACTTGAAAGTATAAGAAGTATGAGAATATGTAGAAGTACTAAGGACGAGTCCTTCAGGAAATGAATTTTGAACTTAATCTAAATAACAGATAGGGCAGAATAGATAAAATGAACAGAATGAATTAGGAAAAAACATGTTATGTTATTTGATTCTAAAAAATATCAACTTAATTGGATATCAGGGAGAGAGGAGGCATGGAGTTAGATGAGAAATAATGTAGATGTAAGATGCCAGGTTATGAAAAGCCATGTATGCCATGTTAACTTTTTTCTTCATCTTGAGTGAGAGCATTATACATTTTATTCAGAAATGACCCATGATCAGACTTGTATTTTTAAAAGTTTAGTCTGGCTATAGTGTGAAGAATCATCAGGAATGGTCAAAAGTGGATGAGAGAGACCAATTGGGAGGCATTCTGCAGCCGGTTGTCTGTCGAAGAAAATATTGGAGTTTGAAACTAGGGCTTGGTAGAGGGAATAGAGAGAAATTTACAGATTTTTAAAAGATATTTAAAAGATAAAGTTCACACTCTTCAAAATAGTCCAGATATGAAAACAACCTTCATATCCATTAGTGAATGAATGGATAAAGAAACTCTGATGGAATGGGGCCAAGTTGACTGACTAGAAGCAGCTATGGTGCATGGCACTCACAGAGAGGAACAAAAGGGGCAGGAAAATATAGCACCTTCTACTGAAACATTCAGGTGCTTGCATTGGGACTGATCAAGGAAACAGTTTAACCCAGGGAGAATGGAGAAAAGCAGGGCAGAGTGACAGCCCATGCGAGAGTGACACAGAGCCAAGGGAACCTCCCCTACCCAGGGAAGTGGTGAGTGAATATGCGACCCCAGGACACCATGATTCTCCCACAGACTTTTGCAACTCTCGGGTCAGGAGATACCCTCATGAACCCACTCCACCAGGGCCTTCAGTCTGACACACAGAGCTGTGTGAAGTCGCAGTAGAGCAGCTACTCAGGTGTGCACAGAGTCTCAAGAGCTTTACATACTCTGGCTCCAGGATCCCTGGTAAAAGTGACTGCAACTCAGGCATGGCAGGCAGTCCACACTTACCCCTAGGAAGGGGGTGGAATCCAGGGGTCAAAGCAGTATTGGTCTGAGGACCCCACTTCCATGGTGCCTCACAGAATAAGACCCATTGGCTTGGAATTTCAGCCAGTCCCTAGCAATAGTGTTGTGCCTTCCCAGGACAAGTTGGTGTTCCTGAGGGGAGGGGTGGGCCACTATCTTTGCTGTTTGAATGACCCAGCTGTTCCAGACTGCAGGCTTCAGAGAGTCCAAACTGACTGGAGAGAGAAGGGATCCCCCAGCACAGCACAGCTGCTTTACAAAAATTTGGCCAGACTGTTTCTTTAAGCAGGATCTCAATCCATTCCTCACCTCTGGGCAGGACCTCCAAACTGAGGCCTACAGCCACCCCTGCCTGTGTTCTCCTGTAGACAGAGTTTTGATTCCTCTTTAAGATGAAGTACCTGGGGGGATAAGAGGGCCACTATTTTTTCTGTTCCAGCCTGCTGGCTTTGGCGATCCCAAGCCTACTGGGGCAGAAGCAATACCCCAGTAAGGCAAAGCTGCTCTACAAAAGTGTCGTGATTCCTTAAGCAGGTCTCTGATCTATTACCCCTCACTGGGCAGGACTTCCTGAGGCCTCCAGCCAGTTGGGTCAATGTTCTTGCGGCAACTGAGGTTTGAAAACTTCCAGGGACAGACTCCTAGAAGAAAGAGTGACTGTCATCCTTGCTGTTTCAGCAACTTAGCTGTCCCAGCCTCCAGGCTTTGGAGAGCCCAGACTGACCACAGGCAGAAGCAATACCCCAGCACAGCACAGCACAGCTGCTCTAGGAAAGCATGGCTAGATCACTTCCTTAAATGGATCCCTGATCTCATTCCTCCTGACTGTGTGAGACCTCCTAACCAGGGTCTCCAGCCACTCCCTACAGGTGCATTTGGGCTGGCAACATGTACGTACCCCCCTGGGATGGAGCTCCCAGAGAAAGGGGCAGGCTGCCACTTTGCTGTTTTGCAGCCTTCACTGGTGATATCTCCAGGTACTGGAAAATTCGAGGCAACTACGGACTGGAGCAGATGCCCAACAAACCTCAGCAGCCCTATGGAAAAGCGGCCAGACTATTAAAAGAGAACAAACAACAAACCCAAAACCTCATCCAAAGGTTAGCAACCCCAAAGATTGATGGTAGATAAGCTCACAAATATGCAAAAGAATGTGCTCCTTTAGATCAAGAATGCCAAAGTTCAAAAAGCCAGAGTGCTCGTGCATCCAAATGACCACATTACCTCTTCAGCAAAGGTTCAGAACCAGCTGAGGCTAAGATGGCTGCAATGACAGAAGTAGAAATCAGCATATGGATAGGAATGATCTTCACTGAGCTAAAGGAGCACATTATAACTCAATGCAGGGAAGCTAAAAAACATGATAAAACATTGCAGGAACTGACAGTAAAAATAACCAGTATAGTAAAGAACATAATCCATCTGATAGAGCTGGAAAACACAGTACAAGAATTTCACAATGCAATCACAAGTATTAATAGCAGAATAGAACAAGCAAAGAAAAGAATCTCAAAGCTTGAAGACTGTGTTTCTGAAATAAGACTGGCAGACAAGAACAGAATAAAGAATGAAAAGGAATGAATAAAACCACTGAGAATTGTAGAATTATATAGAGACTGAATCTACAACTGATTGGTGTACCTCAAAGAGATGGAGCGAATGGAACCAATTTGGAAAACTTACTTCAGTATGTCATCCATAAGAACTCCCCCAACCTAGCTAGACAGGCCAAGATTCAAATTCAGGAAATGCAGAGTAAGGAAATGCAGGAAATTCAGGAAATGCCTAGTGAGGTACTCCACGAGAAGATCATCCCCAAGACTCATAATTATCAGACTCGTCAAGGTCAAAATGAAAGAAAAAATGGTAAGGACATCCTGAGAGAAAGGCCAGATTACCTACAAAGGGAAGCCCATCAGACTAACAGCAAACTTCTCAGTGGGAACCCTACAAACTAGAAGAGATTGGAGGCCAATATTCAACATGCTTAAAGAAAAGAAATACCAATCCAGAATTTCATATCTGGCCAAATTAAGCTTCAGAAGTGAAAAAGAAATAAGATCCTCTACAGACAAGTAAATGCTGAGAGAGTTGATAAGCTCCAGACATGCCTTACAAAAGCTCCTAAAGGAAGCACTAAATATGGAAAGGAAAAACCTTTACCAGCAGTTATAAGAACACACTGGAGTACACAGACCAGTGACACTATAAAGCAGCCACATAGGCCATGTGTGGTGGCTTATGCCTGTAATCCCAACACTTTGGGAGGCGGAGGCAGGCATATCATGAGGCCAGGAGTTCAAGACCAACCTGGCCAATATGGTGAAACCCCATGTCTACTAAAAATACAAAAATTAGCTGGGTGTGGTGGCATATGCTTTTATCCCAGCTACTTGGGAGGCTGAAGCATGAGAATTGCTTGAACCTGGGAGGCAGAGGTTGAAGTGAGCTGAGATTGTGTCATTGTACTCCAGCCTGGATGACAGATCGAGATTCCATCTAAAAATAAATAAATAAATAAATAAAAAATAAATAAATAAACAAACAAACAAGTCTGCAAAATAATCAGGTAGCATCATGATGACAGGATCAAATCCACACAGAACAATACTAACCTTAAATATAAATTGGATAAATACCCCAATTAGAAAACACAGTGGCAAGCTGGATAAAGAACCAAGACCCATCAGTATGTTGTCTTCAAGAGACCCATCTCACATGCAATAACATCCACAGGCTTAAAATAAAGTGATGAAGGAAAACTTACCAAGCAAATGGAAAGCAAGAAAAAAAAAAAAAAAAAAAGTGGTTGCAATTCTAGTTTTTGACAAAACAGACTCTAAATCAACAAAGATTATAAAAAAGAAGGGAATGGCTGGGCGCGGTGGCCCAAGCCTGTAATCCCAGCACTTTGGGAGGCCGAGATGGACGGATCACGAGGTCAGGAGATCGAGACCATCCTGGCTAACACGGTGAAACCCCATCTCTACTAAAAAATACAAAAAACTAGCCAGGCGACGTGGCGGGTGCCTGTAGTCCCAGCTACTCGGGAGGCTGAGGCAGGAGAATGGCGTAAACCCAGGAGGCGGAGCTTGCAGTGAGCTGAGATCCGGCCACTGCACTCTAGCCTGGGCGACAGAGCAAGACTCTGTCTCAAAAAAAAAAAAAAAAAAAAAAAAAAAGAAGGGAATTACATAATAGTAAAGGATTCAATTCAGCAAGAAGAGCTAACTATACTAAACATATATGTAACCAACACAGGAGCATCCAGATTAATAAAGCAAGTTCTTAGAGGCCTCCAAAGAGACTTAGACTCCTACACAATGATAGAAGGAAACTTTACCATCTCACTAACAATATTAGATTATCAAGAGAGAAAAGTAACAAAGATATTCAGGACTTGAACCCAGGTCTGTATCAAAGGGACCTGATAGGTATCTACAGAACTCTCCATCCAAAAGCAACAGAATATACATTCTTCTCATTGCCAAATGTCACTTATTCTAAAATCCATCACATAATCATAAGTAAAATACTTCTCAGCAAATGCAGAAAAAAACACTGAAATCATAACAAACAGTCTCTCCGAGCAGAACACAATTAATGCAATTAGAAACCATGATTAAACAATTCACTAAAATCCATACATTACATGGAAATGCAACAACCTGCCCCTGAATGACTTTGGATAAATAATGAAATTAAGGCAGAAATCAATAAATTATTTGAAACTAATGAGAACAAATATACAACATACCAGAATCTCTGGGACACACTAAGGCAGTGTTAGGAGGGAAATTTATAGGACTAAATGCCCATATCAAAAAGCTATGAAGATCTCAAGTTAACAACCTAATGTCACAACTAAAATAACTAGAGAACCAAGAATAAACAAATTCCAAGGCTAACAGAATACAACAAGTAACCAAAATCAGAGCTGGACTGAAGGGGATAGAGACACAAGAAAACATTCAAATGGCCAGGAGTTGATTCTTTGAAAAAAATTAATTAAATAGATAGACTTCTACCTAGACAAATAAAGAAGAACAGAGAGAAGGTCCAAATAAACATAATCAGAAATGGTAAAGGGGATATTACCACTGAACCCACAGAAATACCAACAAACACCAGAGACTACAATAAACACCTCTATGCACATAAACTGGAAACTGTAGAAGAAATGGACACATACACATTCCCAAGTCTGAACCAGGAAGAAATTGAATCCCTGAACAGAACAATAATGAGTTCAGAAATTGAGGCAGTAATAACTAGTTTTCTAACCAAAAAAGCCCATGACCAGACAGATTGCCAGCTGAATTTTAACAGATGTACACAGAATGGCTGGAACCATCCCTACTGATACTATTTTAAACAATAGAAAAAGAGGTACTGCTCCCTAACTTATTCTATGAGGCCAGCATCATCCCAATACCAAAACATGGCAGAAATACAATAACAAAAAAGAAAACCTCAGGCCAATATTCTTTATGAACATTGATGCAAAAATTTTGAACAAAATACTGGCAAGCCAAATCCAGCAGCCCATCAAAAAGCTTATCCACCGTGATGAACTAGGCTTCATCCTTGGGATGCAAGGTTGGTTCAAATTACACAAATCAATTAATGTGATTCATCATATAAACAAAACTAAAGACAAAAACCATGTGCTTATGTCAATAGATGAAGAAACTGCTCTTGATAAAATTTACCATCCCTTCATGTTAGAAGTTCTCAATAAACTAGGTATTGAAAGAATATACCTCAAAATAATAAGAGCCATATATGACAAACCCACAGCCAAAATCACATTGAATGGGCAAAAGCTGTAAGCACTCCCCTTGAAAACAGGCACAAGGCAAGGATGCCCTTTCTCACCACTCCCATTCAACATTGTATTGGAATTTCTGGCCAGAGCAATCAATCAAGAGAAAGAAATAAAGGGCATTCAAATAGGAAGAGAGGAAGTCAAACTATCTCTGTTTGCAGATGACATGATCCTATATCTAGAAAATTCCATCATCTCAGCCCAAAAGCTTCTTAAGTTGATAAGCAAGTATAGCAAAGCCTCAGGATACAGAATCAATGCACAAAAATTGCTACCTTTCCTGCACACCATCAACAGTTAAGCTGAGAGCCAAATCACAAACAAATCCCATCACAATTACAGCTAACAAGGGAAGTGAAAGATCTCTACAAGAAGAGCTACAAACCACTGCTCAAAGAAATTAGTGGTACTGTGGCCACCCAGGTGTCCAACTGAGCACACATGCACCAGAAAGGCCAGAGAAGAGGGTGAACCCCGGCTCTTGTAGGGAAATGGAGGGGTAGGGAAAGTTGTGGGGTACATTGTGTCCTGAGAAGGGAAAGCATGGAATGAGAAGCTTTGAGGAGAGGAAGTGATAGGGACAGGAGGCAGAGAAATTCTGGGTAGAAAAGGATGGGTCCTTGGTAAGGGTCCCACCCTCAAGCCTGGAACAGCAGCCCAAATTGAGAACATGCATTCCTGCTTTTGGGATCAAATGTTGCCTTTTCCAAAACCACCCATCACCTGCCCTGCCCCCAAACCTGTGCCCATAAAATCCCCCAGCCAGAATGGAGAAGAGGAGAATCTGCTGGACATCAGAGACTATGGTTTGACCTCAGAGAGAAGCGGCTTGACTTCAGAGGGATGACTTGACAGCATTGCTTCGGAGAGGAGTCCAGTCCTCTCTGGAAAATCACCTTCTCACTCCATTCCCTTTTCACATCCCCTTCCCACTGAGAGCCATTTTTATCAGGAAAAAAATCCTCTGTATTCACCATTCTTCAATTTGCTCAGATGATCCGATTTTTCCTGGATGCCAAACAAGAGCTCAGGTGCCACAGGTGTGGATGATAGCTGTCACAATGACCCTCTGCCCTTGCTGGTGGAGAGCAACCACCTCACGTGAAAAGGCAAAGGCCCCACTGAGGTGTTATACCTGTGAAAGGCAAAGCTAAAAGAGCACTGTAACATATGCCCTCAGGAACTTTGGGGGTGGCAGGTGCACCACCCTAGATGGTACTGTTGGGGCTGCACAGAATTTTGTTCCTGCCAGCACCCAAAAGCACTCATCCCAGCTCCTGCACCTGCTCACCTGCATGCTTCCTCATCTAAGGGGCTGAGCGCAACTGGTTTGAGTGAGTGAAGTTAGTCCTAGCCGGTGCCAAAGAGGCCAGCTAGCCCCAGGACCCACACTCCAGTTCCTGCCTGCAAAAATGTCAGGGAAAATTTACTGCCTCAGAAAGAGGAAGGACAGAGCATGGAATAGGGCAACCTGATGGCCATGGAGGTTGAAGAGGGGATGAAATGCCTTCAAAAGTTTCCTGAAATCATAACATGATCCTCGACTGACTGACTGAATAAAAAGCAAGATCAGGACTGTTTTACTGACATTATCCTGATCATCAACAGACACCATTTTAAGGATCACAAGTCTCTTTTGACTGCTTGCAGTAAGTTCTATAAATTCTTTCAATTTACTCAGAAACCTGTGGTGGAGATAGAAGGTGTTGGTAAACTGATCTTTTGTAATTTAATTCAGTTCACATATACAGCAAAATAATTGATACAGGAGAAGAAGTCAATGATGTATGGAAAGCAGCAGAGTTCTACAAATGCTAGAAGTTATTGATAGGGACAGGAGGCAGGGGAATTCTGGGTAAAGGAGAGCAGGTCCCTGACAAGGGTCCCACACTCAAGCCTGGGAAAGCAGCCTAAAGTGAGAGCATGCCTTCCTGTTTTCCCACTCGAATGTTGTCTTTTCCAAAGCCAACCATGCCTTGCCCCACCCCCATCCTGTGCGTGTAAAAACTCCAGGCTCCACTAGCTGAGAGCAGAGAAGAGAAGAAGCAGGTGGACGTCAGAGACTGGTTTGACATCAGAGAGAAGCAGCTTGACTTCAGAGGGATGGCTTCATGGCTTTGCTTTAGAGAGGAATCCAGCCGGGGATGGAGGGTCCAGCCAGGGATGCAGTCCACAAGACCTGCATGGAGTTTTGCTCCTGCCAGCACCCAAAAGCACTTGCCCTGTCTCCTGCACTCGCTCACCTGCATGCTCCCTCCCTTGGCAGGTTGAGTGTAACAGGTTCCAATGAGTAGAGTTTGCCCCAGCTGGTGCCGAAGTGGCCAGCTAGCCCCAGCACCTGCACACCAGTTCCCACCCATGAAGGGGTCAGGCAAAATTTCCTGCTTCATTATGAAAGCCCTTGAAGTCAGGAACAAAGAAAACTCAACTCCATTAGAGGAAAATCCCATAGGGAAAAAGGTGGCCAAAAAAAGGAAGATTGCAGCAACTTCAAATGTTATCACAGGATGATTGCCATCTGCAGAATCAGAACCTATTGATATTGAGGTAGAGATTGCTGAAGGCACAATTGAAATGGAAGATCATCAAAACATTAGAGGAAGTGGATTCTGCCAAGCATCCATAAAGAAAATACAGAAAACAAGTTCCTCTAAAGATTCTGCTCTAGCACTGTTGGCAGATATTACCAGCAAGTATCACCAAGGTGACAGAAAAGGGCAGATTAAAGAAGAAGTTGGCCATGCATCTGACCCCATAAGCATACAGGTAGAAAGTATTGAAACTGTGGAACTTCAGTTGTCACATGTGAAGGACTTGTTCCATTGTGAGAAATGTAATGGTTCAATTTAAATTGTTTTATCATTTGAAGGAATACATGAAATCACACTCAACTAAGAGTTTCAAGTGTGAAATATGCAATGAAAGGTATGCACATGGAAACAGCACCTAAATTGTTACCATTTTGAAGAAGGTGGAGTCACTAAGAAGCAAAGAACTGGGAAAAAAGTTTATGTATGTCAGTACTGTAAGAAGCAGTTTGACTGTTTTGGAAATCTTAAAGAACATCTTAGAAAAATATACAGGTGAAAAACCTTTTGAGTGTCCAAATTGTCATGAAAGATTTGCTAGAAATAGCACCCTCAAATGTCACCTCACTGCATGCCAAACTGGAGTAGGGGCAAAAAGGAAGGAAGAAGCTCTGTGAATGCCAGTCTGCAACAGTGTGTTTAACAGCTGGGACCAGTTCAAAGATCACTTCATAATACAAATTGGATGTAAACCCAACCATTGTTCTTTATGAGACTTGTGGTTTATGCAAGGAAATAAATTAATGAGGCATCTCCTCAGTGACACAATATTTCAGAGTATCTAGTAATGGAAGAAGTTCTTTCAGTAGAAACATACATGCAAAGTGAACCTGTGACATCAATGACTATTATAGAACAAATTGGGAAGGCGTGTGTGCTACCATTGCTTCAGGTCCAGGTGGATTCAGCACAAGTGACTGTGGAACACATCCATCCAGATGTGCTCCAGGACAGCCAGATACTTGGTTCATACCTGAGTGTACTTCCAGAGCAGGTCCAAATAAGTTATCTAGAAGTGGGTCGAATTCAGACTGAAGAAGGTACTGAAGTACATGTAGGGAAGCTTCATGTTGAACGGATAAATCAGATGCCAGTGGAAGTACAAACTGAACTTCTAGAAGCAGACTTGGACCATGTGACTCCAGAACTCTATGACCCAAGAGGAGAGAGAACCTAGTCAACTAGACACTGTTCAGGCTGCCAGGGGAGATCACGAAGATGCTGAGGATGAGAGAGCAAGCCAATGGTGGATTCTGAAGCTGAAAAGGCAGAGAATGAGGACAGAACAGCTATGCTGGTTTTAGAATGAAATTACACATGAATATATTTTTAAATTTACTTGGGTTTTTGAATGGATTATGGACAGTATGACTGTCCTTAAGCTAACAGATAAGTGGACCAAAGTTAAGCTATTTGTTGTTGTGCTGAATTTTTTTTTGTTGAAACAAATTAATTCCCCTCCCCAGGCCCAATGCAACAGAGTAAAGATCTGTTCCATAAATTAAGGTAAGTTTTGAGAAGTACATTTCTAAGTGGATTATATTCTTATTACATAGTTTCATATGACTATATCTATTTTCATTGTGGTAAAAGTTCTCCCTTTTCTCTTTACCAGGTCATGTTTTCTTCAAATTTCTTTCACATTGTAAAATAAAACTGAAATCATTAGAACACAAGTTTATGTATTCTAACGCATGCTAGGAAATTGAATATATAGGAAACACAAGTCTGCATGATGAACATTGCATTGTTACTGTGCAGTTAAATTTTGACTTTCTTTAGCTTGAACAAACTTTCTTGTCTATCCCAGTAGTCACAGATGCCATCTCTGCAACACAGAGAGGACTGGTGGCAAAATTTCGAGAATGTGAAGAAAAAAAATCCACACCCATGTGCCATTTCAAAACCAGCTAAACTTCTGTAAAGCATCTCCAGTTCTTTCAAAGTTTGTGTTGTAAGGAGGAATGTAGCCAATGCTATAATACTTTATATTTTTGCTTATAATGACAGCCACGAGTTCTTTTTCACTAAGTTATGATGAGAAATTTTATTTAGAGGCAGCTGCAGTGCCAATTTCAATTGGGAAAATTTATTTACCTCTGTGGTAAACTTTATTTTGATGAAAAGTTGCACTAGTGTTTTGCTACCATATGAAAAAAGATGAGCATCATTTAAAAATTAATGTATTTAAAATAAAGTACAGGGAAAAACATGTATGTAATTATCGGGAATTTTTAAATGGAATCTTTTCCACCAATCCTTAATGTAAAGATCTTGTGCTATAACTTTTAAAGCCATACAAATAAGAGTGCTAAACTGTGGACTTAAAAATAAATGTGTAAATATTTTGAATCAGTATTACTTGAAAAATAAAGTATCTCTCTCTCTCTTTCTCTCTCTCTCTCTCTCTCTCTCTCTCTCTCTCTCTCTCTCACACACACACACACACACACACACAGAAATTAGAGATGACCAAACAAATGGGAAGACATTCCATACTCATGGGTAGGAAGAATCTTAATTGTTAAAATGGCCACACTGCCCAAAGCAATTTATATCTGCAATGCTGTTCCTATTAAACTACTATTGACATTCTTCACAGAGGTAGAAAAAAAATTTTTAAATTCATATGGAACCTAAAAAGAGCTTGAATATCCAAGGCAATCCTAAGCAAAAAGAACAAAGCTGGAGACATCACACTACCTATCTTCAAACTATACCGTGCTGCTACAGTAACCAAATAGCATGGTACTAGTACATAACAGACACCTAGAGCAATGGAACAGAATAGAGAACCTAGAAATAAGACCACAGACCTACAACTATCTGATATTTAACAAACCTTTAGAGAACAAGCAATGAGGAAATAATTCCGTACTCAATAAATGGTGCTGTGATAACTGGCTAGTCATAAGCAGAAAAGTAAAACTGGACCCCTTCCTTAAAACATACACAAAAATTAACTCAAGATGGGTTAAAGACTTATGCATAAAACCTAAAACTATAAAAACCCTGGAAGACAATCTAGGCAATGCCATTTAGGACATATACATGTCCAAAGATTTTACGATGAAGAAGCCAAAAGCAATTGCAATGAAAACAAAAATTGACAAAAGGAATCTAACAAAACTAGAGAGCTTCTGCACAGCCAAAAAAACTATCAACAGAGTATACAACCTACAGAACAGGAGAAACTTTTTGCAAACTATGCAACTGAAAAAAGTCTAGTATCTAACGTCTATAAGGAACTTAAATAAATTTACAAGATAAAAAGAACACGAACAGACACTTTTCAAAAGAAGACATACATGCGGCTAAGAAGCGTGTTGAAAAAAGCTCAACATCACTGATCATTAGAGAAATGCAAATCAAAACTACCGTTTGATACCATCTCACACCAGTCAGAATGGCAAGTATTAAAAAGTGAAAAAATAACAGATGCTGGTGAGGTTGCAGAGAAAAGGAATGCTGATACACTGTTGTGAGAGTGTAAGTTAATTCAACCATTGTGGATGACAGTGTGGCAATTCCTCAAAGACCTAAAGACAGAAATAACATTCTACTCAGTAATCCCATTACTGGATATGTACACAAAGGAACATATGATCCATGTGTTGTAAAGACACATGCACACATATGTTCATTGTAGCAATATTCACAACAGCAAAGACATGGAATCAACCTAAACGCCCATCAAGGTTAGACTAAAGAAAATGTGGTACATATACTCCATGGAATACTATGCAGTAATAATAAAGCATGAGGTCATATCCTTTGGGGGGCATGGATACAGCTGGAGGCTATTATCCTTAGCAAACTAATGCAGAAACAGAAAATCAAGTACCACATGTTCTCACTTATAAGTGGGAGCTAAATGATGAGAACACATGGACATCTAGAGGGTAGCAACACACACTGGGGCTATTGGGGGTGTAGGGTGAGAGGAGGGAGAGGATAAAAAACATCTAATGGATACTAGGCTTAATAACAGGGTGATGAAATAATCTGTAAAACCAACGCCATGACACATGTTTACCTATATAACAAATCTGCCTCCTGTACATGTACCCCTGAATTTAAAATAAAAGTTAAAAAATAAACTCTTATGCATATGTAATGTATAATAGTATAATAGAATATTATTTAGCCTTAAAAAGGAGATGATTCTTTCATTTGCCAGAACATGGATGAACCTAGAAGAATAAACCAGACACACGGAGAAAAATACTGCATGATTTTACTTATATGTACAATCTTACAAAATAGAGTCAAATATATAAAGATAGAACATTAAACCACATTTGGGGGTTTGGGGAAAAAAAAGGGAGAAGTAGGTCAAATGATACAAAGTAGAAGCTATGTAGGATGAACAAGTCCGGAGATTAATGTAAAACATGATGACTCTAGTTAATAACAATGTATTGTATTAGGGATATTTGCTAAATGAGTAGATTATAGCTGCTCTTGTCATAGGGGAGGAAAAATAGTTAACTATTTGAAAAGAAGAGCATGTTAATATGGTCTACTCTAGTAAAGATTTTACTATATACATGTATGTTGTTTATCATGTTGTAGCCCTTAAATAGGTATGATAACATTGACTTAAAAATAAAAAGATAATGTTTAGAGGTGAGTATCATTAGCACCTCCCACCTCAAGTACCTGAGAAGAGTCCTTCTGGGGTGACCTTCATCTGAAGCCTGCTACAGCTGGCAGCTTTAGTTTTACCTTTTGGGGCAACCCCTCAGGAAGGTTCTATTTGGAATTCTAAGTATTGGCAGCAGTTGGTGCCCTGATCTACATACTAGTAGATGCCTAGAAACTCTCAACCAACCCATGACTAACAGCACGAAATTTCTTGGCTTTGGTTTGGCTGTATCCTCACCCACATTTCACCTTGAATTTTAGCTTCCTTAATTCCCACATGTGGTGGGAGGGACCTGGTGGGAGATAACTGAATCATGGGGGCAGTTTCCCCCATACTGTGTTCATGGTAATGAATAAGTCTCACAAGATTGGATGGTTTTATAAGGGGAAACCCCTTTTACTTGGTTCTCATTCTCTTTTGTCTGCCACTGTATAAGATATGCCTTTCACCTTGCATCATGATTGTGAGACTTCCCCAGTCCGGTGGAACTGTGAATCCATTAAACGTCTTTTTCTTTATAAATTACCCAGTCTTTGGTATGTCTTTATCAGCATGATGAAAACAGATTAATACATATTTTATCCCAACAATTTCTCTCATCGCAAGGGCAGAACATCCCTTTTTTGCCTTAAGGTTAACCCAGGCTTTCATGCTCTGAAGTTCATCACTTATCCTCTGCTCCAGGACCAACACCTCACTTCATGTGACATTTAATCTTCTGTAGGTATTTTCAACCCTGTTTACTTCCTTCCCTGCAGTTTGTAGTTCATTCACTTCTCTCTCTGAAGTGCTGCCTGAATGCTATCCTATCCCACCCCCTGCCAGTAAAGGCCAAGAGCTTCTGCTTTTTGTCTTCATGCTCTGGCTTCAAAACTCACTCCCTCTCAATTCCCACCATTTCACTAATGATCTCATGGAGCCTGAATCTGGTTTATAGTTAGAATGTGTTTTAGAATAATATCTCAGTGGCCTTTGATGCCACTAAAAATGTCCTCTTTCAAAACTTCTCTTTGATTTTCCATGACACTACCCTCACCTTGTTGCCTCTCTTCACTCTCACCATTCCTTCTTAGGCTTTATACATTTTTCTACTGCAATTTTATATACCTGCCCAAGATTGGAGCTCAGTCAACTTTCCATTCTCAGGCTATAATGTGTGCTGGGGAACCCACTGCGTCATTGGTTTTGTGATAGTATCTTAGCATGTGGGAGAGAGTCAAAAGGGAATTTCTAGCCAATACCTCACTCCTCAGTGTTAGTGTGTCATTACATATGTCATTAGTCAGACACCTATACCTGAATACCAAAATAAAACAAAAACAATAAAAATAAAAACCAGAAACTCTTATGCCATATATTTAAGTAATTAATTATATGAAATGGACTGCCTTAGTCATTATTACTGGATATAGCCAAGCAGAATATAGGCAACCATGACTTGGGAAAATGACAGAGAAGATCCACATATTGAATGTTGAATTAGATCTCATTTAAGGTCTCATAACAACTGAGATATGATGAATCAAATAATATTTAAGTGGATATGGTAAATGCAAGGCATTTTTTTTCCACAGATTTCTTTTTATTAATCCTCTGAACAAACCAGTAATTTAAGTATGATGTTTGTTTTTGCATGATTTAAAGGGATCCAACAGTTAATGTATTTGTCCTATAATTACATACAGAACACAGATGGCAGAGCTGGGATTTGGATATTATATCTTTGACCCCAAACACCATACCTTTCACACCAAGATATCCTTTGGTGTGTATACATGTTATTTCTTCAACAAGATTTTTGTCTTTTTGAGGGTGAACATGGATTTTTCAAAAAATTCTCCAGAATACCTAGTCCATCAAATAAGTGCACAGGCAGATCTAGGTTTCATGGGAACTAAACCTCATAAAATATTTGGGGTGCTCTGTTAGAAAAAAAATAGAAAATCATAAGCATACCTTCTAAGGCTTTGTTTGACAGGGGTCAGTATACTTAGGGGTCCTGAAACCTAATCTTAACTAAATGTGTCACAAGACTGAAAACTTGCTAACTAAACACAGTTGTCTCCATCGTAAATCATTATGGACAAACAGCAGAAAATCTACTTACTATTCAGAATTACTAAAATAAAATTTTCAGCTGTTTCTGATCAGGGACATGATATTCTGATGGTTTCTGAAAGAACCAGCCAATTAATCTAAAAGCTGAATTCTGCCATTTAACAAGATAGATTTATATCTTTTAAAATTTTTGCATGGGGTTGTAAGGGATAGCCTGCTCATTAGACAGATGTGTTTGTTAGATGTATTAACTTCTTAATGCTTCTTCTCCATCTCAGACAGACTTTTAGAAACCCAAGTAGAACTAGGGTTCATGAGGCAAGCCTCTAGTGAGCATTATTGAATGTGTGAGATACCTTGGCAACAAACAAGAGATGAAAGATTTGATCATGGTGTTAGCTGAAATGACATGACAGATAAATTCGGTACAAAACAAAGAAGTGATTAAGAAGCTAGCATTTTCAAGACTGTTGTGTAGAATTATGTGCTTGGGCATCCTTGTTTAACATCACGGCTTGTTCTTGACCAATATGAAATTGCTTTCTCTTCTCTTGAGTTCTGATTCAAAGTCACCCTGAAGCATCACAACAAATTTTATCTCTAGATGATTCACTTCCTCAACAGTATGAGGTGGTTCTAGTCATTACTTTTAAGTAAGAGAATAAATGAAATAATACCATCATTTATATTTTAGTCTTCAGGGACATGGCAGATTGATGATTTACCTCCATAAAGTCTAACTTCAAATATAGGAGGCTAAAAAACTTTGAGTAAAAAAAAAATACAAAAAAACTAGCCGGGCGCGGTGGCGGGCGCCTGTAGTCCCAGCTACCGGGAGGCTGAGGCAGGAGAATGGCGTAAACCCGGGAGGCGGAGCTTGCAGTGAGCTGAGATCCGGCCACTGCACTCCAGCCTGGGTGACAGAGCGAGACTCTGTCTCAAAAAAAAAAAAAAAAAAAAAAAAAATTGAGTAAGTTTTAAGCTTTGTTTTAAGCAGGGAGAAAACCAACCTAGTATCTTTGTTCCAGAGAGGTATAGAAACTCTTCCATTTATGATGACTAATGATTAAGTGAGCTACCTGTGTTTGTTGAAAGCTGAATAATGCTGGAGGAATTCAAACAAGCTAGACACTCGGCTTATGTGCTACAGCAAACATCGGGTAGATTTAATTGAATACTTGTCTAAGCTACTTTTAAATTTAGGAAGCAGGTTTAAATAATAAGTACCATTCCATGCTAAAAGACACTGTTTTGATTTTATAAAAATAAAAAAAGAAAGAAAGAAACTTTGATGAGCTTACACTTTACCGTTTGCTTTTCTCATTGTGTCAATATTGTACCCAGTATATAGAAAATAAATTGATGAAGTCTGTTAGCTGAGAGAATAATTGATCCTAACGTGTGTTTCAAGACAACAAACAGTTTTAGTTCTTTGGAGCTGCATGCACAGCCAAGTACTCCATTCAGAAATTTCCTTTCACGCTTGCCCTTGAAGCTGTTCTTTAAGCCACAGCACACACACACAAAAAGAATAGCTATAATTTAAGACATAAATAATCAATGCAGTGAAACAAAGAGTATGGCTGAGTGACCAACAGAGAGCCAAAAGTTGACTAGTTGTTAATGCTGATCTAAAACAAAGAGATTCGTAAAGCAAACTGGATTCTCATTGTATTTTCTATCACCTAGTTTCAGTAAATTTCTGCTTTAAGTAGCTGAATATTGCAATTCTTTTCTGAACAAAGGCTTCTCTCCAAGTGCCTGTGAGGTTTTCATGCATTATGCTTACTAATGGTCCAGAGGTCCTCAGTTTGTCCAAATAAAGATTACATAGACTATCTTTTTCATTTTACACTAGCAGCAATTACTTTTATTTAAATAAATAGAGGCTCTTTATTGGTACCTATGGACTGTGATCAAACATACCACCTTTTAACAGCCTTTATTATCACCTACATGCTGTAACAAAAAGTAAATCAAGCAAAAAGAGCTCCGTTTAAAAAATCATCATATATTCCAAGCATTAACAACGACCATTATATTCACCATGTAGAAGACATTTTTTACTTCATTTCAAACTATTACATTTTTTCAACATAATTTCTTTTAAGCCTTAGTGTTAAAGCTGGAAAAAATTGCTGAGTGGCATTCTGTTAACTAACGATAATATTTGTTATCATTACCGCAACTAATAGTGCTACTGAAATCACAGTGAATATGAAATTATCATTTTCAAATTCTGCACTGCTTTTATGTTTCAGGAGAAAATGTAAATGTGCACACAAAAAACAGAAGAACTCTGTTGTTTGGATGTTTATAGTTCCCCTGAGAGAAAGAGAATAAGAAACATTTTCATTAGTTTCTTATCATGCCTTTTTTCACACATAGTGTAGATTTTTCTATTGAGTCAGGCATAAGATTTTCTTGTAAGCATTTGTGGGATCAATTTAGTGAATGACCATGGTTTAGTCCTTATTTATGTATTCATTCAAATAGGTTGTTTATGGTCTCATTAAATTATCCATAAAGAAACTAGAGCATCAGATTGATTTCAATCTAGGGACTATATACACATTTTCTGTTAGAAAAATATTGGATCTTAGTATTTTAATAATGACAGTGTATATTAGTTATCATTTCTGTGTAATAAATTATCACAAAACTTAGTGGCTTAAAATAACAACAAGTACTTATATCTCACAGTTTCAGCATACCATGAATTTGAAAGCAGCTTGGCTAAGTGGTTCTGGGTCATTATCTATCCTGAGATTGTAGTCAGGTGTTGGCCTGGGCTGCAGTTGTCTGAAGACCTGACTGGGCCGGATGATCCGTTATCAAAGTGGCCCCTTATAGTTAACTGTAACAACTAGGCTACTAAATTAGCATCCCTAGCCTTTAATAAGCTCATCAAAGGCAGCTACCAGTAATGCTTTCCCTGAAGCAACAATCTATTTTATCCTTGAAATAGTGTGATATTTATAAACTGATCATTTTGGACCTCCCCTTGTGGCAGTATGACAGAATAAATTTTCTGAACATTCTCCAGCTTAAAAAACAAACAAACAAATGAAAAATCGGCTTTTATTTTGAATCAAATGTGCCTTTTAATTTATTTTTGGTTTAAAAGTAAAAAGTAAAGGAAATTTTGAGGGCATGCTTCTCCATTATCCAAAGGATATAAAAGATTAGTGAACAAAAAGCAATCACGGAAAGCCTCAAGATTGCCCTGAGGGCAATTGTTTTTTCTAGTGCTGCCATCCATTGGAGATTAAATCCTGCGACAGTTAAAAGTGGAAATGCGGCAAGATGGCCGAATAGGAACAGCTCCAGTCTTCAACTCCCAGCGCGAGCGACACAGAAGACCGGTGATTTCTGCATTTTCAACTGAGGTACTGGGGTCATCTCTCTAGGGAGTGCCGGACAATCGGTGCTGGTCAGCTGCTGCAGCCTGACCAGCGTGAGCTGAAGCAGGGCGAGGCATCGCCTCACCTGGAAGCGCAAGGGGAAGGAAATCCCTTTTCCTAGCGAGGGGAACTGAGACACACAACACCTGGAAAATCAGGTAACTCCCACCCCAATACTGCGCTTTAAGGAAACAGGCACACCAGGAGAATATATCCCACACCTGCCGGGAGGGTCCCACGCCCACGAGCCTCCCTCACTGCTAACACAGCCCTCTGCGCGATCTATCCACAAGGCAGCAGTGAGGCTGGGGGAGGGGCGCCCGCCATTGCTGAGGCTTAAGTAGGTAAACAAAGCCGCTGGGAAGCTCGAACTGGGTGGAGCTCACAGCAGCTCAAGGAAGCCTGCCTGTTTCTGTAGACTCTACCTCTGCGGACAGCGCACAGCTGCAGTCAAGGGGAAAGAGCGGGGCCGTGGCAGACGCGAACGACTCTGTCTGACAACTTTGGGGAGAGCCGTGGATCTCCTAACACGGAGGTTGAGATCTGAGAACGGACAGACTGCCTGCTCAGATGGGTCCCTGACCCCTGAGTAGCCTAGCTGGGAGACATCCCCCACTAGGGGCAGTCTGACACCCCACACCTCACAGGGTGGAGTCACCCCTGAGAGGAAACTTCCAAAGAAAGAATCAGACAGGTACACTCGCTGTTCAGCAATATTCTATCTTCGGCAACCTCTGCTGCTGACACCCAGGCAAACAGGGTCTGGAGTGGACCTCAAGCAATCTCCAACAGACCAACAGACAGTCCTTCTGACTGTCAGAAGGAAAACTATCAAACAGGAAGGACACCTATACCAAAACCCCATCAGTACGTCACCATCATCAAAGACCAGAGACAGATAAAACACAAGATGGGGAAGAAGCAGGGCAGAAAAGCTGGAAATTCAAAAAATAGAGCGCATCTCCTCCTGCAAAGGAGCGCAGCCCATCGCCAGCAACGGATCAAAGCTGGTCAGAGAATGACTTTGACGAGATGAGAGAAGAAGGCTTCAGTCCATCAAACCTCTCAGAGCTAAAGGAGGAATTACGTACCCAGCGCAAAGAAACTAAAAATCTTGAAAAAAAAGTGAAGAATGACAGCTAGACTAATTAATGCAGAGAAGATCATAAACGAAATGACAGAGATGAAAACCATGACACGAGAAATACGTGACAAATGCACAAGCTTCAGTAACCGACTCGATCAACTGGAAGAAAGAGTATCAGCGATTGAGGATCAAATGAATGAAATGAAGCGAGAAGAGAACCAAAAGAAAAAAGAAGAAAAAGAAATGAACAAAGCCTGCAAGAAGTATGGGATTATGTAAAAAGACCAAATCTATGTCTGATTGGGGTGCCTGAAAATGAGGGGGAAAATGGAACCAAGTTGGAACACTCTTCAGGATATCATCCAGGAGAACTCCCCAACCTAGTAGGGCAGGCCAACATTCAAATTCAGGAAATACAGAGAACGCCACAAAGATACTCCTCCAGAAGAGCAACTCCAAGACACATAATTGCCAGATTCACCAAGTTGAAATGAAGGAAAAAATCTTAAGGGCAGCCAGAGAGAAAGGTCGGGTTACCCACAAAGGGAAGCCCATCAGAATAACAGCAGACCTCTCGGCAGAAACTCTACAAGCCAGAAGAGAGTGGGGGCCAATATTCAACGTTCTTAAAGAAAAGAATTTTCAACCCAGAATTTCATATCCAGCCAAACTAAGCTTCATCAGTGAAGGAGAAATAAAATCCTTTACAGATAAGCAAATGCTTAGAGATTTTGTCACCACCAGGCCTGCCTTACAAGAGACCCTGAAGGAAGCCCTAAACATGGAAAGGAACAACCGGTACCAGCCATTGCAAAAACATGCCAAAATGTAAAGACCATCGAGGCTAGGAAGAAATTGCATCAACTAACGAGCAAATAACCAGTTAATATCATATGACAGGATCAAGTTCACACATAACAATATTAACCTTAATGTCAATGGACTAAATGCTCCAATTAAAAGACACAGACTGGCAAACTGGATAAAGAGTCAAGACCCATCAGTCTGCTGTATTCAGGAGACCCATCTCACATGCAGAGACATACATAGGCTCAAAATAAAGGGATGGAGGAAGATCTACCAAGCAAATGGAGAACAAAAAAAAGCAGGGGTTGCAATCCTAGTCTCTGATAAACAGACTTTAAACCATCAAAGATCAAAAGAGACAAAGAAGGCCATTACATCATGGTAAAGGGATCAATTCAACAGGAAGAGCTAACTCTCCTAAATATCTATGCACCCAATACAGGAGCACCCAGATTCATAAAGCAAGTCCTTAGAGACCTACAAAGAGACTTAGACTCCCATACAATAATAATGGGAGACTTCAACACTCCACTGTCATATTAGACAGATCAACGAGACAGAAAGTTAACAAGGATATCCAGGAATTGAACTCATCTCTGCACCAAGCGGACCTAATAGACATCTATAGAACTCCACCCCAAATCAACAGAATATACATTCTTCTCAGCACCACATCGCACTTATTCCAAAATTGACCACATAATTGGAAGTAAAGCACTCCTCAGCAAATGTACAAGAACAGAAATTATAACAAACTGTCTCTCAGACCACAGTGCAATCAAACTAGAACTCGACTAAGAAACTCAATCAAAACCGCTCAACTACATGGAACTGACACAACTGCTCCTGAATGACTACTGGGTACATAACGAAATGAAGCAGAAATAAAGATGTTCTTCGAAACCAATGAGAACAAAGATACAACATACCAGAATCTCTGGGACACATTTAAAGCAGTGTGTAGAGGGAAATTTATAGCACTAAATGCCCACAAGAGAAAGCAGGAGAGATCTAAAATGGACACTCTAACATCACAATTAAAAGAACTAGAGAGGCAAGAGCAAACACATTCAAAAGCTAGCAGAAGGCAAGAAATAACTAAGATCAGAGCAGAACTGAAGGAGATAGAGACACAAAAAACCCTCCAAAAAATCAATGAATCCAGGAGTTGGTTTTTTGAAAAGATCAACAAAATTGACAGACCGCTAGCAAGACTAATAAAGAAGAAAAGAGAGAGGAATCAAATAGTCGCAATAAAAAATGATAAGGGGATATCACCACGGACCCCACAGAAATACAAACAACCATCAGAGAATACTATAAATGCCTCTACGCAAATCAACTAGAAAATCTAGAAGAAATGGATAATTTCCTGGACACTTACACTCTCCCAAGACTAAACCAGGAAGAAGTTGAATCCCTGAATAGACCAATAGCAGGCTCTGAAATTGAGGCAACAATTAATAGCCTACCACCAAAAAAAGTCCAGGACCAGATGGATTCACAGCTGAATTCTACCAGAGGTACAAGGAGGGCTGGTACCATTCCTTCTGAAACTATTTCAATCAATAGAAAAAGAGGAATCCTCCCTAACTCTTTTTATGAGGCCAACATCATCCTGATACCAAAGCCTGGCAGAGACACAACAAAAAAAGAGAATTTTAGACCAATATCCCTGATGAACATCGATGCAAAAATTCTCAATAAAATACTGGCAAACCGGATTCAGCAGCACATCAAAAAGCTTATCCACCATGATCAAGTGGGCTTCATCCCTGGGATGCAAGGCTGGTTCAACATTCGCAAATCAATAAACGTAATCCAGCATAGAAACAGAACCAAAGACAAGAACCACATGATTATCTCAATAGATGCAGAAAAGGCTTTTGACAAAATTCAACAGCCCTTTATGCTAAAAACGCTCAATAAATTCGGTATTGATGGAACGTACCTCAAAATAATAAGAGCTATTTATGACAAACCCACAGCTAATATCATACTGAATGGGCAAAAACTGGAAAAAATTCCTTTGAAAACTGGCACAAGACAGGGATGCCCTCTCTCACCACTCCTATTCAACATCGTGTTGGAAGTTCTGGCTAGGGCAATCAGGCAAGAGAAAGAAATCAAGGGTATCCAGTTAGGAAAAGAAGAAGTCAAATTGTCCCTGTTTGCTGATGACATGATTGTATATTTAGAAAACCCCATCGTCTCAGCCCAAAATCTCCTTAAGCTGATAAGCAACTTCAGCAAAGTCTCAGGATACAAAATTAATGTGCAAAAATCACAAGCATTCTTATACACCAGTAACAGACAAGCAGAGAGCCAAATCAGGAATGAACTTCCATTCACAATTGCTTCAAGAGAATAAAATACCTAGGAATCCAGCTTACAAGGGATGTAAAGGACCTCTTCAAGGAGAACTACAAACCACTGCTCAGTGAAATCAAAGAGGACACAAACAAATGGAAGAATACCATGCTCATGGATAGGAAGAATCAATATCGTGAAAATGGCCATACTGCCCAAGGTTATTTATAGATTCAATGCCATCCCCATCAAGCTACCAATGAGTTTCTTCACAGAATTGGAAAAAACGGCTTTAAAGTTCATATGGAACCAAAAAAGAGCCCGCATTGCCAAGACAATCCTAAGTCAAAAGGACAAAGCTGGAGGCGTCACGCTACCTGACTTCAAACTATACTACAAGGCTACAGTAACCAAAACAGCATGATACTGGTACCACAACAGAGATATAGACCAATGGAACAGAACAGAGTCCTCAGAAACAATACCACACATCTACAGCCATCTGATCTTTGACAAACCTGTGAGAAACAAGAAATGGGGAAAGGATTCCCTATTTAATAAATGGTGCTGGGAAAATGGCTAGCCATAAGTAGAAAGCTGAAACTGGATCCTTTCCTTACCCCTTATACGAAAATTAATTCAAGATGGATCAGAGACTTAAATGTTAGACCTAATACCATAAAAACCCTAGAAGAAAATCTAGGTAGTACCATTCAGGACATAGGCATGGCAAGGACTTCATGTCTAAAACACCAAAAGCAACGGCAGCAAAAGCCAAAATTGACAAATGGGATCTCATTAAACTAAAGAGCTTTTGCACAGCAAAGAAACTACCATCAGAGTGAACAGGCAACCTACAGAATGGGAGAAAATTTTTGCAACCCACCCCTGACAAAGGGCTAATGTCCAGAATCTACAAAGAACTCAAACAAATATACAAGAAAAAACAAACAACCCCATCAAAAAGTGGGCAAAGGATATGAACAGACATTTCTCAAAAGAAGACATCCATACAGCCAACAGACACATGAAAAAATGCTCATCATCACTCGCCATCAGAGAAATGCAAATCAAAACCACAATGAGATACCATCTCACACCAGTTAGAATGGCAATCATTAAGAAGTCAGGAAAAACAGTGTTGGAGAGGATGTGGAGAAATAGGAACACTTTTACACTGTTGGTGGGATTGTAAACTAGTTCAACCATTATGGAAAACAGTATGGCGATTCCTCAAGGATCTAGAACTAGATGTACCATATGACCCAGCCATCTCACTACTGGGTATATACCAAAGGATTATAAATTACTCTACTACAAAGACACATGCACACGTATGTTTATTGCGGCACTCTTCACAATAGCAAAGACTTGGAATCAACCCAAATGTCCATCTGTGACAGACTAGATTAAGAAAATGTGGCACATATACACATGGAATACTATGCAGCCATAAAAAAGGATGAGTTTGCGTCCTTTGTAGGGACATGGATGCAGCTGGAATCCATCATTCTTAGCAAACTATCACAAGAAGAGAAAACCAAACACCGCATGTTCTCACTCATAGGTGGGAACTGAACAATGAGATCACTTGGACTCGGGAAGGGGAACATCACACACTGGGGCCTATCATGGGGAGGGGGAGGAGGGAGGGATTGCATTGGGGAGTTATACATGATATAAACATCATGCACATGTACCCTAGAACTTAAAGTATAATACAAAAAATATATATATATATAAAAAAAGGAAAAAAAAAAAAAAAAAAAAATAAAATAAAATACAAACTAAAAAAAAAAAAAAAAAAAGTGGAAATGTGATACAGAAAATTCTTCATTAGTTTACACAACTTTAAGGGGCTAGACTGTTCCAGCATAAAAATGCTCTTAACTTTCATAAGATGCAAATGCAAATTTTCTTTGGCCCATGCAACCCCAGTTTACACTCAAAGGTTTTACACGTAAAAACATCCATTTATGAGCTCATTATTAAAGATCACCAAATAAACAAGGAAATAAGCCTCCATGAATAACAGTTACCAGAAATAATTGCTAATACATTTAAACCCCAAAAGACTTAAGATTAGAAGTATCCACTTTAGAATATAAAATAGTTGTAAAAGAGATATTTAAAGAAATAGTAGGAAATCACAAAAATGAGCAAATGCTAACAAGCTACCAAATACAATTGAAAAGGTTCTTTTAGTCAAAAGGTATATCATTTTGATACATGTGTGTCTCTAACTAGGTAGCCTCAAGTATAGTAAGAAAAAATGTAAATTGGACTTGATTGTACAAATCAAATACTTTTATAAATCACAGGACATTATGAAGAAATTGAAAAGGTAACCTTCAGAATGAGAGAAAATATTTGCAAGTCATATTTCTAATAGGGGATTAATAATCAGGATATAAAAAGATCTCTTATAGCTTGTTATGGTTTGGGTTTGTGTACCTACCCAAATCTCATGTCCAGTTGTAAACCTCAATGTCGGAATGGCGGCCTGGTAGGAGGTGATTGGGTCATGGGGCAGATTTTCACCTTGCTGTTCTCATGATCGTGAATTCTCACAAGATCTCGTTGTTTAAAAGTGTGTAACACCTCTCTCTTCTCTCTCTTCCTCCTGCTCTGGCCACGTAAGATGTGCCTGCTTCCCTTCCGCCATGACTGAGTTTTCTAAGGCCTCCTCAGCCATGTTTCCCATACAGCTTGTAGAATTGTGAGTCAATTAAACCTTTTTTTAAAAAAATAAATTACTCAGTCTCAGGTAGTTACTTGTAGCAGTGTGAACGAATACACTACTGAAAAACAAAGAGACAGACAACCCAATTAAAAACTGGCAAAGTATTTAATGGTATATTTCTTTGAAAGAAGATATATGAATGACTCACAGTCACATGAAAAGATGCTCAGCAATACTAATCATTAGCGAATTGCAAATCAAAACTACAGTGAGATACCACTTTGCAACGACTGGCATGGCTATAATTTTCTTTAAAAAAGAAAATAAAAAGTGTTGGCAAGGATGTGGAGAAATTGAAATCCTTGTATATGCTGTACAATGTAAAATGGTGCAGCCTCCATGCAAAATAGTTGGCGGTCCTTCAAAACTCTAAACATGGGATTGTCATATGACTTATCAAATCCACTCCTAGGTAGGTACACAGAAGAATTGAAAACAGGGACTCAAACAGATATTTGTATGGCAGTATTCATTGCAACATTACTGATAATAGCCAAAAGATGAAAACAAACCAGGTGTCTATCAACTATGAAAGGGTAACAAAATGTGGCATATAGAACCATAAAAAGTAATAAAGTTCTGAAACATGCTACAACATGGATGAAACTTGAAAACATTGTACTAAGTGAAATAAGTCTATCACAAAAGGACATATGTGTATGATTTCACTTATATGAAATACTAGAATAGGCAAAATTGTGCAGACATAAAGTAGATAAAAGGTTATGGGAACTGGGACAGAGAAAGTAGATAAAAGGTTATGGGGACTGGGACACAGGGGAATACGTAGTTGTTGCTAATGGTCATAGAGTTTCTGTTTGGCGTGATAAAAAAGTTTTGTAAAGAGGTAGTGGTGATAGCTGCACAACATTGTGAATGCAATTAATACCCTTGAATCATATACATATATTATATATGTATAGTTAAAATGGCTAATTTTATTTTATATGTATTTTACTAAAATAAAAAAATTGGCTAGGCCGGGCGCGGTGGCTCAAGCCTGTAATCCCAGCACTTTGGGAGGCCAAGACGGGCGGATCATGAGGTCAGGAGATGGAGACCATCCTGGCTAACATGGTGAAACCCCGTCTCTACTAAAAAAAAATACAAAAACTAGCCGGGCGAGGTGGCAGGCGCCTGTAGTCCCAGCTACTCGGGAGGCTGAGGCAGGAGAATGGCATAAACCCGGGAGGCAGAGCTTGCAGTGAGCTGAGATCCGGCCACTGCGCTCCAGCCTGGGCGACAGAGCGAGACTCTGTCTCAAAAAAAAAAAAAAAAAAAAAAAAATTGGCTAAAATGGATAATAGTACAGAAAGAAGAGGGTAGATCTTTACTACTGGGAGACATCAATCTACTTCTCTCCACTATTGATAAACATAGTTTCTCATTATAGATAGAACCAATGGTCAAAAATCAGTAAAGACAAAAATTTTAATGGCATAGATAGCAAGCTTTTAAAAAATATTGTAAAACACAGCACCTCCCAAATTAGAGAACAAAGTAGAACATATATAGAAACTACTCACAAATCGAGCCAAAAGTACATAGTAAAATAAGCATATAGTAGAACATACGTAGAAACTGACCACAAATCAAGCCAAAAGCAGATCTTAATAACATATAAAGTTATCATTATACAGACTACATTATCTGATATTTATGCAATGAAGTTAAAAGTAAAAAATAAAATTAGGAAAGCATACACAATTTCAAATAATTTATGGTGAAAATATAAATCATAATGAAAATAATAAGTACTTATAACAACTCTAACAACTAAAAATATTACATGTAAAACATATGGGATGATATGAAAAGGCTTCTTAAAGGGAAATTTATAATTGCAGATGCTTATGTTAGAAGATAAACAGAATCCATCTTAAGAAGTTAGAAAAAGAATAATTGAATAAATCCAAAAAGGAGAAAGGATAGTGACAACAATGACAGAGCATAAATTAATATAATAGAAAATAAAGGAATAATGATAATGAAGCTGAATTGAGTAGTATAATGAAATAGATTAGTTTCTAGTCAATAATAATCAGTCAATAATCAATAATAATAAAGATGAGTCAATAATAAAGCAGTCCTGGATGCTCAATATTATGAACAAAAAGGAGAGCATGTATCAGAGATGTAGAATTTAAAACATCTTATGTGACTATTATGAGCAACTTGAGGCCAAAGATTTTGGTTTTTAAACAGTTTTTATGGGTACATAATATGTGTATATATTTACAAGGTAAACCAGAGGTTTTGATGCTGGTACACAATGTGGAATAAGCACATCACCCCCTCAAGCATTCATCCTTTCAGTTACAAACAATTAAATTACACTTTTAATTTTAAAATGTATAATTAAGTTATTATTGACTATAGTCATCCAATTGTGCTGTCAAATAGTAGGTCTTATTCATTCTTTCTATATTTTTATACCCATTTACCATCTCCATCTCCCACCTCAACCTTCTACTATCCTTCCCAGCCTCTGGTATCCATCCTCCTACTCTCTATGTCCATGAGTTCAATTGGTTTGATTTTTAGATCCCACAAATATGTGAGAACATATTATGTTTGTCTTCCTGTGGTTGACTTATTTCACTTAACATAATGATCTCCTGTTCAATCCATTTGTTGTTGCAAGTGACTGGATCTCATTCTTTTTATGGCTGCATATTAGCACCATATGTGGCAAGTGTGGTACATATGTGTATATGTAGTATATACACACATATGTACCACTTTTTTTTATCCATTCATCTGTTGATGGACACTTAAGTTGCTTCCAAATCTTAGTTATAAATAGTGTTGCAGCAAACATAGGAAGGCAGATATCTCTTTGATATACCAATTTTCTTTCTTTTGGGTATATATTCAGCAGTGAGATGGAACACAGAGTAGCCCAATTTTTAGTGTTTTGAGAAACCTCCAAACTGTTCTCCATAGAAGTTTTAATAACTTACATTCCTACCAACAACGTACAAGGGTTCCCTTTTCTTCATATTTATTATTTATAATAAAATGCATAATTATATTGCTATAATTATATATATTTGTATTATAGTTACCATATTACTATAAGTATTTTTTATAATAATTATTATATTATATTATTGCCTGTCTTTTGGATACAAGCCATTTTAACTGGGTTGAGATAAGATCTCATTATAGTTTTGATTTTCATTTCTCTGATGATCAGTGATGTTGAACACCTTTTCATATGCGTATTTGTTATTTGTATGCCTTCCTTTGAGAAATATCTATTCAAATCTTATGCCTTTTTTTGATTGGATTATTAGTTTTTTTGTTTTTTGTTTTTTTCCTGTAGTGTTATTTGAGCTTCTTTTATGTTCTGGTGATTATCCGTTGTCAGAGAAATACTGCAAATATTTTCTCCCATTCTATGGGTTGTCTCTTCACTTTGTTAATTGCATTCTTTTTGTGCAGAAACTTTTTAACTTGATGTAATCCCATTCGTCTATATTTACTTTGGCCTGTGCTTGTGGGGTATTACTCAAGAAATCTTTGTCCAGAACAACGTCCTGGAGATTTGCCCCAATGTTTTCTTGCAGTAGTTTCATAATTTGAAGTCTTAGGTTTAAGCCTTTAATTCATTTTGGTTTGATTTTTGTATATGGTGAGAGATAGCAGTCTAGTTTCATTTTTTTGCATATGGATATCCAGTTTTCCCAGCATGAATTATTGAAGAGACTGCCTTTTCCCTTAGTGTATGTTCTTGGCACCTTTTTCAAAAATGAGTTCACTGTAGGTGTGTGGATTTGATTCTGGGCTCTGTATTCTGTTCCATTGGCCTATGTGTCTGTTTTAATGCCAGTACCATGTTGTTTTGTTTACTATAGTTCTGTAGTATAATTTGAAGTCACATAATGTGATTCTTCCAGTTTTATTCTTTTTGCTTAGGATAGCTTTGATTATTCAGGGTCTTTTTGTGATTCCATATACATTTTAGAATTTTCTTCTCTATTTATTTGAAGAATGTCATTGATATTTTGATAGCGATTGCATTGAATCTGTAGATTGCTTTGGATAGCATGGACATTTTAACAATATTGATTCTTCCAACCTATGAACATACAATATTTTTCCATTTTTTTGGTGTCCTCTTCAACTTCCTTCATCAGAGTTTTATCGTTTTTATAATAGAGATCATTCACTTCTTTGGTTAATTCCAAGGTATTTAATTTTATTTGTGGCTATTGCAAATGGGATTATGTTTTTGGATTTCTTTCTCACGTTTTTCATTGTTGGCACATAGAAATGCTACTGATTTTTGTGTGCTGATTTTGTATCCTGCAACTTCACTTCACTTGTTTATCTGTTCTAGTAGTTTTCTTGTGGAATCTTTAGGTTTTTCCAAATATAAGTTTACATCATCAGCAAACAAGGATAATTTGACTTCTTCCTTTCCATTTGGATGCCCTTTATATCTTTCTCTTTTTTGATTGCTCTAGATAGGATTTCCAGTACTATGTTGAATTACAGTGGTGACAGTGGGCATCCTTGTTGTGTTCTAGATCTTAAAGGAAAGGTTTTCAGTTTCTCCTCATTCAGTATAATACCATCTGTGGGCCTGTTATATATGAATTTTATTATATTGAGATATGTTCCTTCCATACCCAGTTTGTTGATGGTTTTTATTGTGAAGCAATAGTAAATTTTATCAGATGCTTTTCCAGCATCAATTGAAATGATCATATGGTTTTTATCCATCATTTGATTGATACAATGTATCACATTGATTGATTTGCATGTGTTAAACCATGCTTGTATCCCAGGGATAAGTCCCACTTGGTCATGATGAATGATTTCTCTAATGTATTACTGAATTTGGTTTGCTAGTATTTTGTTGAGGACTTTTGCATCAATATTCATCAGAGATAATGGCCTGTAGTTTTTTTCTTTTCTTTCTTTCTTCCTTCCTTCCTTCCTTCCTTCCTTCCTTTCTTTCTTCCTTTCTTTCTTTTTTTCGTTTTTATGTATATTTTTCTGTTTTTGCTATCTGGGTAATACTGATCTTGTGGAATGACTTTGAAAATATTCCCTACTCCTCTATTTTTTGGAATATTTTAAGTAGAATTGGTATTAGTTCTTTAAATGCTTGGTGGAATTCAACAGCAAAGCCATCAGGTCCTGGGCTTTTCCTTACTGGAAGACTTTTATTATATCTTTGATCTCGTTACTTGTTATTGGTGTGTTCGGGCTTTAGATTTCTTCCTGGTTCAATCTTGGTAGGTTGCATATATCTAGGAATTTGTCCATTTCTTCTATATTTTCCAATTATCAGCATATAATTGCTCATAGTAGCCACTAACGATCCTTTGAGTTTCTGCAGTATCAATTGCTAATGTCTCCTTTTACATTTCTGATTGTATTTACTTGGATTTTGCCTCTTTTTTTCTTAGTCTGGCTGAATGTTTGTCCATTTTCTTTAGGTTTTCTAGAAACCAAGTTTTTGTTGCATTGATATTCTGTATTTTTTTCCGTTTCAATTTTATTTATTTTTGCTCTGATCTATGCTATTTATTTTTTTCTAATAAATTTGGGTTTGGTTTGCTCTTGCTTTTCTAATTATTTAATATACATCGTTAGACTGTTTATTTGAAGTTTTTCTTCTTCTTGATGTAGGCATTTATAGCTATAAACTTCCCTGTTAGTACTGCCTTGGCTGTATCCCACAGGTTTTGATATGTTGTATCTTCCTTATCATTTGTTTCATGACATTTTTCAATTTCCTTCTTAATTTCTTCAATGACCCAATGGTCATTCAGGAGCATAATATTTAGTTTTTATGTATTTGTATAGTTCCCTAAATTCCTCCTATTAATTTCTAGTTTTATTCCATTGTGGTCAGAGAAGATGCTTTATGCTATTTTAATTTTTTGAAATGTTTTAAGACTTGTTTTGTGATCTAACATATGGTCTATTCTTGAGAATGATCCATGTGTGCTGAGGAAAAGAATGTGTATTCCTAAGCTCTCAGATGAAATGTTCTGTAAATACTTTTAGATCCATTTAGTCTATAGTACAGATTAAGTCTGTTTTTGCTGTTGTTGTTGTTGTTGTCATTGTTCTTGATTTTTCTGTCTGGAAGATCTGTCTAGTGCTGAAAGTGGGATGTTGAAGTCTCCAGCTAATATTGTATTGTATTTGGGCCTATCTCTCTCTTTAGCTCTAATAATATTTCCTTTATATACCTGGGTGCTACCCTGTTGGGTGCATATACATTTAAAATTGTTATATCCTCTTGCTGACGTGACCTCTATCTTATGTAGTGAACTTCTTTGTCCTTTCTTGTAGTTTTTGTCTTGAAATCTATTTTGTCTCATATGAGTATAGCAAATTCTGCTCTTTTTAGGCTTCAATTGGCATGGGATATCTTTTTTCATCCCTTTATTTTCAGTCTATGTGTTTCTTTATATGTGAAGTGTGTTTCTTGTAGGCAACAGATCAATGGCTCTTGTTTTTTTCATCCATTTCGCCAGTCTCTGTCTTTTGATTGAAGGGTATAGTCCATTTACATTTAATTTTATTATTGATAAGTGAGAATTTATTGCTGTCATTTTGTTATTTGTTTTCTGATCTTCTTTTCTTTCTTTCATTTCTGTCTTCTTATAGTAAAGATTATTTTCTCTGGTGATAATAGTTTCTTCCTTGTGTGTGTGTGTGTCTCTGTGTGTGTGTGTGTGTGTGTGTGTGTATCCATTGTATGTTTTTTGTTTTGAGGTTACCGTGAGGCTTTCAAATAATCTCTTATAACTTATTATTTTAACCTTATAACTACTTAACACTATTTGCATAACAAATGAACCAGCAGAAAGAAAACTAATAAATGTCACCATAACTTCATCCCCACTACTTTTTTTGAAAACTTTTTTTTTTAATGATACTTTAAGTTTTGGGATACATGAGCAGAACGTGCAGGCTTGTTACATAGGTTTACATGTGCCATGGTGGTTTGCTGCACCGATAAACTCGTCATCTACATTAGGTATTTCTTCTAATGCTATCCCTCCCCTAGCCTCCTACTCCTCAACAGGTCCCAGTGTGTAATGTCCTCCCTGTGTCCATGTGTTCTTATTGTTCAACTCCAACTTCTGAGTGAGAACATGTAGTGTTTGATTTTCTTTTCCTGTGTTAGTTTGCTGAGTATGATGGTTTCCAGCTTCATCCATGTCCCTGCAAAGGACATGAACTCATACTTTTTTATAGCTGCATAGTATTCCATGGTGTATATGTGCAACATTTTCTTCATCCAGTCTATCATTGATGGGCATTTGGGTTGGTTCCAAGTCTCTATTGTGAACAGTTCTGCAAAAAGACATACATGTGAATGTGTCTTTATAGTAGAAGGATCTATAATCCTTTGTGTATATACCCAGTAATAGGATTGCTCGGTCAAATTGTATTTCTGATTCTAGATCCTTGAGGAATCGCCAGACTGTCTTCCACAATGATTGAACTAATTTACACTCCCACCAACAGTGTTAAAGCATTCCTATTTCTCCACATCCTCTCCAGCACTAGTTGTTTCCTGATTTTTTAATGAGTGCCACTCTAACTGACATGAGATGGTATCTCATTGTGGTTTTGATTTGCATTTCTCTAATGACCAGTGATTATGAGTTTTCTTCACATTTTGTTGACTGCATAAATGTCTTCTTTTGAGAAGTGTCTGTTCATATGCTTCACCCACTTTTTGATGAGGTTGTTTATTTTTTTCTTGTAAATTTGTTTAAGTTCTTTGTAGATTCTGGATATTAGCCCTTTGTCAGATGGATAGATTGCAAATTTTTTCTTCCATTCTGTAGGTTGCCTGCTCAATCTGATTATAGTTTATTTTGCTGTGCAGAAGCTCTTTAGTTTAATTAGATCCCATTTGTCAATTTTGGTTTTTGTTGCCATTGCTTTTGGTGTTTTAGTCATGAAGTCTTTGCCCATGACTATGTCCTGAATGATATTGCCTAGATTTTCTTCTAGGATTTTTTTAAATGGTTTTAGGTCTTATTTTAAGTCTTTTATTTTATTTTTATTTTTATTTTTTCTGGGATGGAGTTTTTCTCTGTCACCCAGGTTGGAGTGCAATGGCACAATCTTGGCTAACTGCCACCTCTGCCCCCCAGGTTCAAATGATTCTCCTGCCTCAGCCTCCTGAATAGCTCAGATTACAGACACCACTACCACACCTGGCCAATTTTTGTATTTTTAGTAGAGATGCAGTTTCACCAGGTTGATCAGGCTGTTCTCAAACTCCAACCTCGGATGATTCACCCAATTTGGCCTCCCAAAGTGCTGGGATTACAGGCATGAGCCACCACGCCAGGCCCATACACACTACTTTTTAACTTTTTATTGTTTCTGTTATATCGTATTGTACTGACTATATCTTGAAAAGTTGTAGCTATGATTTTTTATTAGTTCACCATTTAGTCTTTCTAATTTGGATAAGAGTAATCTACACATTGCAGTTACAGTGTTATAATATTCTGTGTACTTACTACTACCAGTAAGTTTTGTACCTTCAGATGATTATTTATTGCCCATTAATGTCCTTTTCTTTCTAATTGAAGTACTACCTTTAACATTTCTTGTAGGACAGTTCTGGTATTGAGAAAATCCTTCAACTTTTGTTTGTCTGGGAAAGTCTTTATTTCTTCTTCATGTTTGAAGAATATTTTCACCAGTTATATTATTCTATGGTAAAAATTATTTTCCTTCAGCATTTTCAATATGCCATGCTACTCTCTTCTGTCCTGTAAGGTTTCCACTGATAAGTCTGCTGCCAGATGTACTGGAACTCCATTATGTATTATTTATTTATTTTCTCATGTTGCTTTTAGAATTCGTTATCCTTAACTTTCAGGAGTTTTGACTGTTAAATGCCTTGAGATAGTTATCTTTGGATTAAATCTACATCATGTTCTATAACCTTCTTGTACTTGGGTATTGATATTTTTCTTTCAGTTTGGAAAGTTCTCTGTTATTATCCCTTTGAGTAAACTTTCTAACTCTATCTTTTTCTCTGTTCCCTCTGTATGGTCAATAACTCTTAGATTTGGCCTTCTGAGGCTATTTTCTAGATTGTGTAGGCATGCTTCATTGTTTTTATTCTTTTTTCCTTTTGTCTTCTCTGTGTATTTTCAAATAGCCTGTCTTCATGCTCACTATTTTTTTCTTCTACTTGTTTGATTTTTCTACTAAAGTACTCTGATGTGTTCTTCAGTATGCCAATTGCATTTTTCAGTTCCAGAATTTCTGCTTGATTTTTTTTCATTACTTCAATCTCTTTGTTAAATTTATCTGATAGAATTCTGAGTTCCTTCTCTGAATTATCTTGAATGTTTTTGAATTTCCTCGATGTAGTTACTTTGAATTCTCTGTTTAAAAGGTGACATATCTCTGTTTCTCCAGGATTTTCCCCTGGTGCCTTATTTGGTTCATTCATTTGGTTGAGTCACAATTTCCTCGATATTGTTGATGCTACTAGATGTTCTTCAGTGTCTGGGATTTGAAGAGTTAGGTATTTTTTATAGTTTTCACTATCTGGTCTTATTTGTAGCTGTGCTTTTGGGAAGGCTTTTCACAAATTATTTGAAAGAATTTGAGTGTTGTGATGTAAGCAGTTTCTGCTTTAAGCAGTATCCCAAACCCAGTAACATTGTAGTTCTTGAAGACTTTCAGAGTTATCACCATGATGGTCTTGGACAAGATTAGATAGAAGTCTATCTCGTATTCTATTGTATTGTGGCTGAACTGGCATTCAAAACACATGATACAGTTCTTCCCACTATTCTTTCCCCTTTGCAAAGGCAGAGGAGCCCCATCCCATAACCATCACCACCCTAGACCATAAGGAGTACTGCCAGATTTCCTCTGATGTTCCCTTGAGGCCCACGGTCTCTTAAGGTAGCTCGTCATGAATACTCCCTGGCCCAGAACTCACCCTTCAGTTCAGTGGTCTTCCTTCTGGCTTAGGGAAGCTCCAGAACTACTGTCTGAGAGTCAAGTCCTGGAGTCAGGGACCCCATGAACCTGCTTGGTACTCTACCCCCTCAGTGGCTATGATGTTGCCTAAGGTGCAAGACAAAGTCCCCTTTGCTTTTCCCTCTGCTTGTCTCAGAGAGAAGGAGTTTTGCCCCATAGTCACCACAGTTGATAATCTGCTGAGTCTCACCTGAAGCCAGCAAGTCTCAGAGGCTCACCAAGGCCCTCAACGTAGCAACCAGGTATCACTGCTGGTTACTCAGGGCCCAGGGGCCCTTCAGTTAGTAAGTGATGAATGCTGACAGGACTGGGTCTTTTCCTTCAAGGAAGCAGGTTCCCTTCTGGCCCAAGGTATGTCTGGAAATGTCATCTGTGAGCTAGCACATGAAATGGGGGCCTCATGATTCTGATTGATGCCCTATCCTGTTGTAGTTGAGCTGGTATCTAAGATGCAAGACAAAGTCCTCCCCACTCCTTCCCTCTCCTCTCCTCAAGCAGAAGGAAGGCGTCTCATAAAGCACCCAACTGAGCTGTGGCTGTAGTTAGGGGAGGCATGATGTCAGCATTGCCAGCACTCCTGTAGCCACCCCAGCTGGTGTCTCAGTAGGTCACATGCCTCCCCAGTCCACTGTCTTTGGGCTTCGTTCAGCCTTAAGACTTACCTATGAGTTGTAGTCCTTTTGGCTTAGACAGACTTTCAAGTTTTCTTAGAAACAGAACATTGTGGTCTTAGGTGGTGAGGTTTGTGGGCACTCAAGTTTGGACTGCTGAAATAAATGATTCTCTGCTGACTAAGGCCGATTTAAATTATCCCTCCATGGGTGGTCACTTTGTCTGGTTTTCTTGTCCAGTTCAGTGCCTCAGAATTGCTGTGTTCTCTGCTAATGCCCATAGAGGCTCTTCACACCATGCTGCAGCTGCCTGAAGTGAGGAAGGAGTGGTCTTGGCAATTCAGAACTGTCTTTTTTATCTCTTCAGTGCCTTTCTCTGGGATATGAAGTGAAAATCACTCAGGTACTATGTGTGCTTACCTGACTTTTCATTCTCATGACTGGGTTTTTCCTGTGTAGATAGTTGCTAACTTGATGTCCTTGTGAGGGATACAGGGATGGGGATGATAGGTGGAGTTTCCTATTCCACCATCTTGCTCCACCTCTCAACTGAGGCCAATGATTTTGAAAATGTATAAAATGAACTAATTCCATAAATAATATCATTTACCAGAATTGACTCAAGAAACAGTGCCTAAATCCTCCTGCAATCATTAAATATATTGATCAATCAATAGATTAAACAATTTTCAACAAAGAAAACAATAGGCCTTGACAGTTTTGCAGCTGAGTTAATTTACCACTTAACATTATGATTACGTGTTCTGTCTATGAGGTCAATGACTTTGATAACAAATGAGACTCTTGTGTTTCTGCTATTGCCACAAAATGAACAATTACCAGCTAGCCTGCTACTTCAGGAAGGATGAGAGTGGTGTGGGGCAGACCGCATCCTACCTATAACTTGGAGTCAATACATGTGGTCCCAGCTTAGAACAGCTAACTACAGTCTACCAACAGAAGTATGAATGAGTAGAAATAATTATTGCTTTAAGACATTGAGTGTGGGTTGGTTTATTATATGGTATTATTTTATCAATAGCTAATATTCACTGTAGATAAAGCATTAATGAAATTCAACAACTACTTATGCTAGACTATTAGTAAATTAGGACTAAAAGAGAAATTCCTTTTGTGCATAAAGTGTATCTTCCAATAAATCTATAGTAAGCATTATAAACTTATGTATTCAAAATCTTTTTGGCTAGAAATTTTGCTTCTAAGGAATGTCCTAGAGAAAATCTTACACACATGCAAGAATATATGTATAATTATTTCACTAGCATTATTCTTAATACTGCAGAAAACTAGAAACAGGCAAAGGTGTTTTTAAAATGGCAAATATAAAACTAAATTGTTGGCTATTCTATTTTAAATGGAATATTAAAAGGCAGTGCATATAAATGAACTATAATGATTGGCAACAACAAAGGTGACTCTTACCTACATAATACTAGAATGGCAAAATGTTTTGGACTACATATAGCATGAATTTATTTGTATAAATCTCAAAATATAGATATTCTTTTAAAGAAATTTTTATTTTTATTTTTATGAGCACATAATTGGTGTATCTATTTATGGGGTACATTAAAATATTTTGATACAGAAATACAATGTATGAAAATCAGGTTAGGGAAAATGGGGTAACCATCACCTCAAACATACATTATTTTATGATGTTACAAACATTCCCATATGCTTTTTTATTTTAAAATATACAATAAATTATTGACCAATAGTCACTTTGTTGTTCTATCAAATATTAAAGCTTATTCATTCTATTTAGCTATGTTTTTGTCCCATTCACCATCCCCATTTATTCCTACCACTACCCTTTTCAGCCTCTGGGAGTCATAGATCTAATCTCTGTCTTCATGGGTTCAATTGTTTTAATGTTTAGTTCCCACAAATACATGAGAACATGCAAAGTTTCTCTTTCTGTGCCTGGCTTATTTCACTTAACATAATGATCTCCAGTTTCATCCATGCGGTTGTAAATGACAGAATCTCATTTTTCTTTATGGCTAAATAGTACTTCATTGTGTATAAATACAATATTTTCTTTATCCATTGATCTGTTGGTGAACACAGGTTGCTTCAAAATCTTGGTTATTGTGAATAATGCTGCAGAAAACATGGGAGTGAACACATCTCTTCAATATATTGATTTGCTTTCTTTTGGGGATATACATAGGAGTGGGATTCCTCGATTGTATAACACTATTTTAATTTTTTAAAGAACCTCCAAACTCTTCTTTATAGCAGTTGTACAAATTACATTCCCACCAAAAGTATATGAGGGTTTCCTTTTTTTCACATCTTTGCCAGCATTTGTCATTGCCTGTCTTTTGGATATAAGCCATTTTAACTGGAGTGAGATTATATCTCATTACAGATTTTATTTGCATTTTTCTGATTATCAATGATGTTAAACACATTTTTATATGATTGTTTTCCATTTGTATGTCTTTTTTTGAGAAATGTTGATATGGTTTAGCTGTGTCCCCACCCAAAATCTCATCTTAAATTGTAATTCCCACAATCCCCATATGTCAAGGGAGAGACCAGGTGGAGGTAATTGAATCATGGGGGTGGTTTCCCTCATGCTGTTTTTATAATGGTGAGTGAGTTCTCATGAGATCTCATGATTTTATAAGTGTTTGATTGTTCCTCCTGTGTTCACGTCTCCTTCCTGCTGCCTTGTAAAGAAGGTGCCTTGATTCCCCTTTGCCTTCTACCATAATTGTAAGTTTCCCGAGGCTTCCCCAGCTATGTGAAACTGTAAATTAAACCTCTTTCCTTTGTAAATTACCCAGTCTCAGTATGCTCTTTATAGAAGTATGAAAATGGACTAACACAAATATCTATTAAGATCTTTTGCTCATTTAAAAATCAGATTATTAGCTTATTTTTCTATATAGTTGTTTGAGCTCCTTATATATTTTGGTTATTAATCTCTTGTCGGATGGATAGTTAGCAAATATTTTCTACCATTCTGTGAGTTGTTCCTTCACTTTGTAGATTGTTTCTTTTTCAGTGTAGAAGCATTTTTAACTTGATGTGATCCAATACATCCAGTTTTGTTTTGGTTTCCTGTGCTTGTGATGGGGTATTACTCAAGAAATCTTTGCCCAGTCCAAAGTTCTGGGGGAGTTTCCCCAATGTTTTATTTTAGTGGTTTCATAGTTTGAGATCTTAGATTTAAGTCTTCAATCTTTTTTGATTTGATTTTTGTATACGGTGAGAGATAGAGGTCTAGTTTTATTCTTCTGCATATGGATCAAAACACAGATATTCTTAATTTGAATGTGGTTACTTGGTTGTTATTTTGCTTTTGGGATTATATTTTATATATTTGTTATATATCCATTTGTATCTATCGATATGAGATAAAATATAATATGGAATAAAATATAATCAAAGTTTATGCCAGAATTCCATTATAATAATAATGTCAGTTGGTAGTCTAAAAAAAATTTATTGAACACACTGTATTTTAGCCTTGGTGCTTTTATGAGGAACTTACAATATACAGCAATTGAAGTGATTTGAAGTATTGCTATTTATGTGCAGTATCATATTTTTGTAATTATTTTTCAGCTACAGAAATATGACTGCCCTCTGAATAAAACAGGTGACAGGCACTTCGAAACTGTGGGACATTATGTCTTATTTATCTGTGAAAGGCTATCATATAGTCAGGGAGACTATGATGGTACCTACTCTCAATATTATTATTCAAAATTTCATAAAGACAAATATAAACAGGACACAGATATTCATTGGTTGCACAAGGATTAAACTACTATATATCCAAAATATATGGATTAAACTACCACCTATTTTGTATAAAATGTGATTACCTACCTAGAAAACCCAAGAAAATAAAATGAAAAATCCCATTAAAAATAATAAGGTATTTGTAGACAAAATTTAACACACAATAATTTTTCCATATAGGGTAATAATCAATTAGAACATATCATGGAACAATACCCCAATCAGAATAGCAGTAGAAAAAAAAAAAAAAAAAAAAAACAGGGAGAATTAAACCTAACAAAAGATCTGAAAGACTATTATGAAAAGCAATATAACACTCTTGAAGTATACACAAATCAGCCTAAAGAAATGCAGAGGCATATCATGTTCCTGAAAGACAATATTTTAACATTGTAAATATGTTATTTCTCCCCAAATTAATCTATAAATTTAATGCAGTCCCATATAAAATCTTAAAAGAACTCTTTGTGAACCTTGACATGTTTAAAGTTCAATTGAAGAGAAAAATGTAATAATAGCCCAGATTACTTTGAAAATATCAAAAATTGGCATTTGCTCAATTTCATTAAAAAATACATAGTGTAAAGCTGTATAACAGCTAAACCTACCCTACTTAAACAGGTGTTCAGGAAGGGGCAATTTGCACAGAAAAAGAGTATAAGATCAGATCCAGCTACATAGGAAAATTTAATATGTGACAAAGGTAATGTAATATGTTACCCTGTGATGAAATTAATGGGAAATAAATAGGCCATTGAATAAATAGTAGTGGGACAATTTTTGGCAGTTTGGAAATAAAATTAAGTTTTGCCTTACCTTGCAACCTCACAAAATTATTTTGAAATAGACCAAACAATTATACATAAATTACAGAAATATAAAATTATGTTTAGAAAATAAAGACAATATTTATTTATAATTTAGGGCTTTGAAGGGTTTTCTAAGAAAGCCCTAAATTCAGAATTCATAAAGGAGACAGTTGTCATATTTACCTACATAAAAATTTAAAACTTTCAAAAGACAAAATTACAATAAATAAAAGAAAAGTGACAGACTGGGAGAAAATACGTTACACATGTAACTGTCAAAAGATTATTTACCATAATTTATAGGGACCATAGATTATGAAACAAAAAATTATACAATGAATTAAATAACTGAAAATAGCTTTAAAGCATTTTAAAATATGCTCAACTTCATTAGAAAGCAGGAAAATGTAAATGAAAAGAAAATGATATATTTTTTCCCATCATGGTAGGAAAAAATTACAAAGCTTAATAACCTCTACAGTAGGTAATGATGATGTAAAACAAGTGTTAATTAACTCTGTAGGTTTGTGCACAAGTTGTGTATTAGTCTGTTTACACACTGCTATAAAGATTTTCCCTGACACTGGGTAATTTATAAAGGAAAGAGGTTTAATCGACTCACACTTCTGCATGACTGGGGAGGCCTCAGAAAACTTATAATCATGGTGGAAGGGGAAGCAGGCATGTCTTACATCGTGGCAAGTGAGAAAGAGTGAGCAAGAGCAGGGAATACTGCCTTATAAAACCATCAGATCTCATGAGAACTCAATATCAGGAGAACAGCATGGGGGAATCTGCTCCCATAATTCAATTACCTCCCTCCCTTGATACATGGGGATTACAGGTGAAGCAGGCAAGTCTTAAATAGCAGCAGGCAAGAGAGAGAAAGAAACAGAAAGAGGGTAAACCGCCACTCATAAAACCATCAGATCTCATGAGAACTCACTATCATGAAAACAGCATGAGGGAAACAGTCCCCATGATCCAGTCACCTCCCACCAGGTCCTTCCCCTGGCAGGTGGGGCTTAAAATTTGTATTACACTTCGAGATGAGATTTGGGTGGGGACATAGCCAAACCATATCTAGTTGATTCAGCCTTTTGCAGAGAAAAATTTCAGAATCTAACAAAAATTTAATGTGCAGTCTTTCTAGTGCCAGTGATTCTACCTCTAGATGTCTTTTCTAGAGAAATAAGCCCCACTTGCCTAAAGATGCAAATACAAGGATTTGATAGTTAACGAAACAACACTCAAACTACTCATCCATTTGTAGTTGAATTTGTACTGTTGAATTTGTAGTATATTTGTACTGTAGAATAATGACATAGATTATATATATATATATGCCAGCCATATATATGCCAGCATGGAAAGATCTCAAACACATATTGAAAAGTGGAACAAGCAAATTACTGTTATTAAGTAAAGAATTCGGACACTTGGTAAAAAATGTGTTTAAAAACAAAATTACATGTATGTATGTGCATACATTTACACACACATATACAAATATATGCATGTGTATATATCTTACATATTGCATGGGAGGTGATCTGGGAATACTTACCAGGCAGGTGAGATATTGTGATTATGAAGGTGGTTTACCCAGATTGGGGCTTATCCATTGCACTCTGGATGTTCTGACCCCTGTGACGTCCCCTAATGTGGAAAACCCAATGGCATAATTTGTGGTAGTGAGGAACTTCGTTTGCACTTTCCCTCAAAAAGAAATTAAAAAGTAAAAACAAAAAAAAAAAAAAAGAAAGAAAGAAAGAAAGAAAAGAAGACAAAAGCAAATAAAAGAAAAAAGAAAAGAAAAGTTACCTGATATGAATTGCAACCTACTTACTGTTAACCCTCATTACCTGTGAAGAGAGGAGTGAGATTCACCTAAGTGAAATTGGGCTATTTATTCTTACAATATAGTGGTTCTGTGCTTCAATTTTTTTAAATAAAATGTTTATATAACTAAAATTAAACCAATACAGATGTAAAGAATAACTAGAAGTGTGAGCAAATGAATATGACATTTTAATATTTGGAATGAAATCTTGGTGTTGAATCAACTATAGTGTAACTCAATTTGCCATACTACATACATTTATCTACTTGATTTGCATTTGGAGCAAAAGCAGGAGGGAGTCATCTTTATTGAGGCTTTAAATAAGAGTCTTCAACAAGTTTTTGGTAGTGACAGATTGATGGGTCACGCAATCTCTTGCACTGGGATTCAGAGATGTGTTGACATAGTGTATATGCTTGTGGCAGGTGAGAGTAAGACTACCTTTCGGACGCACAGACTTACTGGGTTCCCGCTGGATTGACTGTCATTCCCACCTCAATAAGAATTACAACAGACATCTGTAGGAGTTATAGCTGAGTTGAATACCAAGCTGTATCTTAAGTTATGGGCAAGATTCATTGCTTTTAATTAGTTGCTCAAGGTAGGTATGTGATCAAATATATATATAGTTTGAAATGGAGTTTCACTCTGTCTCCCAGGCTGCAGTGCAGTGGCGCTATCTAGGCTCATTGCAAGCTCCGCCTCCCGAGTTCATGCCATTCTCCTGCCTCAGCCTCCCCAGTAGCTGGGACTACAGGCGCCCGCCATCACGCCCGGCTAATTTTTTGTATTTTTAATAGAAACGGGGTTTCACTGTGTTAGGCAGGATGGTCTTGATTTCCTGACTTCGTGATCCACCCTCCTTGGCCTCCCAAAGTGTTGGGATTACAGGCGTGAGCCACCGCGCCTGGCCTAAAATATTCTTTATAAAAATGCTTATGGATAAGTAAGCTAGAAATACCTAATCTTTTGAGAACTGATGAAAGGATATTCCCTGTGGAAAAATATACTTATGTAATACATTTGTATACAATGTCTTTTATGTAAATTTCCCATTTGACTTCATGCAAAAAGGGAATGATATATTTGTTGCACGGGGTTGATCCTACCCGCCCCACCCCACGCAACCAGCAAACAACAAGCATTTCCTTGGATCTTTTTAAGTACCATACCCTGCTTGATACAGTCTCCTTTCTTCTATCTGACATTCCTGGAAATATCCAAAGTACAAGACAGGAAATTTTGCAGCGTAGTTATATTTTGTTAATAAACATAAAATTATATAAAACAATACACATTTATTGGTATTTTAATGGTAGTGAATATGTAGTCACAGTACCAAGCACTATTCTGAGAGGAAACTGAAGAAAAGAGATGTTAAGGAACCTGCCCATGGACCCACAGCTGGTAAGGAGCAGAACTGGGATTTGATTCCAGCAGCCTGGCCCCTGAGGTTACGCTTTTACATACTGTGATATGTGGAACTGCCACGTCCCAATCCTCTACACACCCATATCCTGGCTTTAAGGTGATGAAAGGTTTTTTGTCATGGTTGAACTTCCTGGTTGTCCTTGAAGATTTTTCCCCTTCTTAAAGTCCCTCTGAAATTATTGTCCCAGCACCTCAAGAAACTGCTGTGCCTTCTCATTGCCTCAACCCAAATGCTTTGCTGGAAGTTAGGGAAGCCAGTTCATTTTTGCTTGCACTCACCATCTTTTCTGCTTTCTCTCCTCCAGAAAGTCACTTTCAGATGCCTCAAGAGGCCTTTTCTCTTTAGACAGTTAATAGTCTCTTGTTCCTATAACATCGTACACAACATATGGTATTGGGTTTTCTGATTGTTGCTCAGTCATTAAACCTTACAGAGATGTTATGTATGAATGCAGCCCATTCCAGAGTGGAATGGTTACATCTCTCCTTCAATCTCATCACCTGTGTTTCACTCACAGCTTTTCTGCGGCTTTCACAAACTGTGGCATTGCCTTTTAAAACTGCCCCCCAAATGTGAAAACCTCCCAACTGCCTGTTATTCACACGCATTCTCCAATCCTGACTGTATTGACTATGGTGCACTCCAACCAAAGAAAAGTCTATCACACACTTCAATCAAGTTCAAGGGACACAAGAACTGACTTACTGCTTGTGATTTTTGCTCAACTGCTCAAATTAGACAGGGACATTGCTTTGGGCTAGAAATATTGTTTAGTCTTCTAAGTATACTTAGATCCCACTGTAAAAGAAAGATCATAGTTAATACAGGTTGAGAACACAAAAAGGATTTAAATACTTAGGCTGATGAATGGGGGAATTGGTGAGAAAAGAGACCATAATTCAGTCAAACTATTTGATTGCTAATTAGTAAGGCCAGTGAATGAGGAATAAAAACCACTAATTACCAGTTCTCCATTAATACTTCATGTTGATATGCTCCTGTTAGATATTTCATATATCAGAGCTACATGAAGTTTAGGGTTTTATTTAAGAGAATATGTCTAGATTTGAATCTCAAAAATTAAAGCTATAAAACTGATTACATTGGTGATTTATTAAAGAGAATATTCCTTCTCTTAGTTAAAATTTTTAACTGATTTTATACTGTTTTCCCTTAGGACCCAAGTAGTGTATCCCAACATTCTAATCAAGTAAGTGGTCTAGAGTCTAAGGCAGTCTGCTCACTAACACTGATGCTCACCTGCCCACCCAGGATACCCATCATTCCTCATTCTGCATCTTCCATTTCATACAGGAAAGAAGGAAGGAAGAGAGGAAAGGAGGCCAGGAAACAAAGGGTAATAATTCCCTTAATTCCCGAACTTTATATTGAGGACATACTGTGCACTAACCCAGTGTGAGGTGTTTTCTTTATATATACTTGTCTTACACACCTCCATTCAGTTTAATGCAAGATTAAAAGCCAGCATTTTCAAACTGTAAGAAACCTAAATAATTATATCTTCTTCTTATTTTATAGTTGGGAATACTGTGATCAGGAAGGTTAAGAAACTTGGAGGATCATACAGTTTGTTGGTGACAATCTCAGGGAAAAGCTACAAATCTCTCTACTTCTGGCTTTTCATACAATTTCCATTGATATTTGAATAGAACTCTTGGTAAATAACATATTCAGTGTAAATCTCAGGATGTACAAAATACAAGAAACTCTAATTCAGACACAATATCAACTCCTTTATAGCTAAAGATGGTGATAGCCAGTCCTTACCCATCTCCTCTGAGAGGAGCAGGAGGAACTAGTATTTTCTATTATGCTTAGTCCAAGCCTTTAAAAAAATTCTTAATTCTGACTATTTTTGTTACTAGAATAAATGTTAAATTTAAGATATGAAATTCTATATTTATTTTTAGCTCAGTATTAACTATCAAACTTAATTAAAATACTAACTGTTCTGGACCTATGTTTCCTAAATTGCTAAAGGAGAGGGTTGAAAAAGATGATCATTAAAGCCTTTTTCAGCTGTTGCATGATTTTATGAATTATGGAAACCACTTCCTATCTAAATAGATTATAAAGGATGAAAACATTTTTTTCCAGATTATTTTTCTAAATTAATGAATCTGTGATAAGTTGGTAAAGTTATATGTGCAGATAGGGAATAGACGTATCTATCATCTTATTGTATAGTACAGTATAATATAATGTAGTATAGTATAGTATACTAAAAGAAGTGTATAGCAAAAGAGGAGATAGCAGTAAGATGATAGCCATCATTGAAAAAATAAATAGGTAAGAGCATAAATATTTGGGGAGGATCCAGGGACATTATTATCAAATTATTTGAATCTTATTTAAATAATTTCCTATTTCCGAATCTTTTATGACCTTTTTAAAAAGTCATAAATTGGTCGGGCGCAGTGGCTCAAGCCTGTAATCCCAGCACTTTGGGAGGCCAAGACGGGGGGATCATGAGATCTGGAGATCAAGACCATCCTGGCTAACACAGTGAAACCCCATTTCTACTAAAAAAAATACAAAAAACTAGCCGGGCGAGGTGACGGGCGCCTGTAGTCCCAGCTACTCGGGAGGCTGAGGCAGGAGAACGGCGTAAACCCGGGAGGCGGAGCTTGCAGTGAGCCGAGATCCGGCCACTGCACTCCAGCCTGGGTGACAGAGCGAGACTCTGTCTCAAAAAAAAAAAAAAAAAAAAAAAAGTCATAAATTAAGACATTTTGATATTGAGTTGATTGGAAAGTTACCACTTGAACAATTTGGATGAATAAATATGGAAGTGTAATAAACAGCCTCTCTCTACATTTCTGAACTTTTCGAGCGTGATTCTCAAAACCTGAATGTAACACTGGTTAGTGGCATCCATGCTGAGCATTGTTCTCAGGGATTGATAAAGATTCCTACCTTATCCAGATTTTTGTCTGACTCTTCTGAGCCCTCTTCTCAACTAGGCCTCAGTCTTGGCTTGCCTTTAACAAGAATCTCCCTATCCTTGATATAGCCTCTTAGTAATTTCCCATTTGCTGACCCCTTCTCTTGGCCCATTGGCTACATATCCCCAGTTATCCATATTGTATTCAGAGTTGTGTTCCGTCTGTCTCCTCTATTGCAATAGTCTTGAATAAAACCTTTTTTACAATTTTAATAAGTGGTGAGCAAATTTTCTGTTACATGACTTTAGTTGGAAGACTCGAAACAAAGTCCTTTCCACTTCGAAAGGGCCTACCTGTTTACTTACCAGGTACATAGTTGACTGCTTCCAAGACTGTGAACAATGTCTGGGAAAACTGAACTTTGATGGTTTTTGCAAGAAAACTTAGTAGTCCCTTGAGTTCTCTCCAAGAAAATGTATATTTGGCACATTTTTGCTAATGTGTTTAAAGCAGGAAAATTAATGCTAGTGCTTAAAGAACTATCAGTGAGGAAATTGCCTGGCAACAGGAATAGAACTGGGGAGGGAGATATCTATTACATCAGGATTTTTTGGTTCCGTATACATGTAAACATGTGCTCTGACCAGGTTGGACTGGTCAATGGATAAATTCATCCTGTGAAATTAGATGACCCCCATTTTCTATCTCCCCCAAACTCCACTTTTTCACAATGGTTCACAGAGTAGGTTTATCCTCTACTCTGATAAACCAGGGGTTCATCTACAGGAAGATTTCTGTAACTGCCATTGTGATTTATAGGAGGCAAGACTAAATCTGATACATGATATCCTAATGCCTAGAGAGATAAATTCATCACAAGAGAAAAAGTCATCTTGCTTGTTGAATCCAGCATAGGAATAGAACTACAATGGTTGTTCTCGGCCTGTGAGCACCTGGGGAGAAGAATGGCTGTGTATAAGAATATATAGAGCTTTCCTTCGAGCACAGAAATACTGAGAAACAAAATAGCGTTCAGCCTCCCCTACTGAGCTCAACACAGAGGGAATGGCCATTATCCTCATTTTTCTAGAACATTTATCATTGCATGGGGAGAATTGCCTAGGATTGACACTGAGGAATGGTGGCTGATTACCAGTAACACGTGACTAAGGATAGATGAACACATGGACATATACTTAAGTAAAACATTGAGAATTCCTTGAAATACTCAAAGAATGAGAACTCCTAAAAGGTCTGGACTGGTGAGTATAGCACTAAAACTCTCTGGATTTGAATATTAATATGAATGATACTAATTGGATTCAGAAGCTTGGAATATTTTGAATATTTCATTTTATATGAAAGGCATTGCTGATACAAGTTACATAGATTTTATAAGTATTGTCTAATAAGTTTCTTGTTTTATGTATTTTACTCAGTATTACATTTGTATTTGAATGGATCTTAATAATTCTTTACATTCAGACAACTGTATCTTCACAAATATCACAAATACAAAGTTTTTGTCATGTGAATCACATATTTTCTTTTTTCTTTTTTCTTTCTTTTTTTTTTTTTTTTTCCGAGACAGAGTCTTGCTCTGTCCCCCAGGCTGGAGTGTAGTGGCCGGATCTCAGCTCACTGCAAGCTCTGCCTCCCAGGCTTACGCCATTCTCCTGCCTCAGCCTCCCCAGTAGCTGGGACTAAAGGCGCCCGCCACCTCGCCTGGCTAGTTTTTTGTATTTTTAGTAGAGACGGGGTTTCACCGTGTTAGCCAGGATGGTCTCGATCTCCTGACCTCGTGATCCACCCATCTCGGCCTCCCAAAGTGCTGGGATTACAGGCTTGAGCCACCGTGCCTGGCGTGAATCACATATTTTCATAACATGTGTCAGACTGGCTGCTCAGAATAAAAATGAGCCCATATCTGGAAGTCAGGAGAAGGAATTCCAGTCCCTGCCATGTACCCATCTGACTGCCTCTCTATGTCACCTCATTTCTCTGACCTCTGGGTTCTGATTGGCCTCTTAGAATGTCTTAGAATGATCATCACTGTTCTATACATGCAATAAAAATTAAATGAGTGAATTAGGTGTTGTGAATGCAAAAGAGATGCACTGGTAGCAGTTTTTCAGAAGATGCATTAAAGGCAGAATTATCTTTTTCTTTTCTCTTTTTCTTCCTTCCTTCCTTCCTTCCTTTCTTTCTTTCTTTCTTTCTTTTCTTTCTTTCTTTTTTTTTTTGGAGACAGAGTCACTCTAGTGCCCAGGCTGGGGTGCAGTGGCATGATCTCAGCTCACTGCAACCTCTGCCTCTCAGGTTCAAGCAATTCTCCTACCTCAGCCTCCTGAGTAGCTGGGACTACAGGCGCCCACCACCATGCCCAGCTAATGTTTGTTTTTTTAGTACAGAATGGGTTTCACCATGTTGGCCCGGCTCCTGACCTCAAGTGATCCACCTGCCTCAGACTCCCAAAATGTTGAAATTACAGGAATGAGCCATCATGCCTGGCCAAAGGCAGAATTACCTTGTTTCAATTCTGTTGACTTATTAGAAGAAAAACTTGGGGCAAATTAATTTTTTGCTTCTCTTATCTATAAAGTAAGAAAAAATATTATATTTAACCTATCAGGCTGTGGTGAGCATGAAGTGAGCTAATATATGTTAAACTCATAAATGTTACTTATCACATAATAAACAATCAAATATGAGTATCTAAGCTTTGAAACTTTTGTTTTCTCATAGTCTTTGAATTTTTAATATTTACGTTTAATACTGTTGTCTTACTTTCCTTTATAATATCTGTAAGGTGGCTCAAGATAGAAGTATCTAAAATATATACATTGAAAATTTCAAGGTGATCTATATTGGGAGAGATGTATGAAAAAACATATAATGCTACCCAACAGTAGAATGAAAATTAGTGGAAAAATAAGAATATTTATTTGTTCTTGTTTTCTTTTCATTCTGTTGTTCATGTAAGTGTGTATCACATTTTTGTAAATAAAACCAAATTCCTGCAATTTTTACACCCATATTCTCTACCTCCAATTCCTCTTAATTTTTTCCTCTGTTTGGTACACAGTAAGCCCCAATAAGTTTGTAGAAATAGTCACTAATCATTAAGAGAAAAAAAAACGGAATGGAAATGGTCAAATGAAATAACCCAGGATTTGTGGCAGGAGGAGCACACTCTGGATTTTTCATTAGATGGAAAACTCTGTTCATTTGGAAAGTTCTTCTTTATCCTTCTTTCTCTCTGTCTCTCTCTCTCTCAATCTCCGTTCATCTCTTTTCTTTTTCTAAAGATTCTGAGGAGTGAAAATGCTTCAATTATAGATTAGTCTTTTTGCAAGCATGCAGATGTCTTTTCATTCATCCAAAAAATTTTATTTGGCCCCTACTAAGTGCTGGGGTACCAAGTATAATATTTTAAGGTTAGGGTAACTACCATGGGTTGGCAATGGGTAATTTCTATTATACTTTGTTTTATTTTCTACATGTATTTGCAATAAGTAGGTCATTACTATCATAGCAGTAAATTCACCTTGAGGTCTTCTACCTCATAAATCACTTTCTGACAGCCATGCAGGTCAATGGTAACTCACAATGCATCCCCCTTCTTCTCCACTTCAGTGTGCACATTTACATACAATAAGAATAATGCAACAGAGGGTTTTAATTTTAAAAAATCACAGTAATTTGCTAAAAAATATTACAATCATTATTACTTATTCTCCAAGGGTTATCTTGGGAAATTTTAAGTTCATTCTACACTGCTTAGTAGAGACATGAATTTTGCCTTCTACAACTGAATATTCAAATTGCCCCAATTCATATAATTTATAAATTTGTAGTCTCATGTCTGAATGTTTCGATGTATAAATTTTTCAGAAAACTTAGCCTATATTTCTTATGAATAATTTACCAGTAAACCTTCAGAATATGAAACAACTGACTATCTCGTTCTCAATGAATTATTCACTAAAATTAAAATATTTGGAGAAACAAGTACTGTAAAACAAAGTGATACTATATACAGAAAAATTTTAAATTATTGCCAGGTGTGGTGGCTCACGCCTGTAATCCCAGCACTTTGGATACTGAGGCGGGTGGATCACCTGAGGTCAGGAGTTCGAGACCAGCCTGGCCAACATGGTGAAACCCTTTCTCTACTAAACATACAAAAATTATCTGGCTTGGTGGTGGGCACCTGTAATTCCAGTTCTTCAGGAGGCTGAGGCAAGAGAATCACTTGAACTCAGGAGGCAGAGGTTGCAGCGAGCAAGATCCCACCACCGCACTCTGGTCTAGGCAATAGAACGAGACTTGGACTCAAAAAAAGAAAATAATTTTTTTAGTTGTATATATTAAAATGAAAATTCTAAATCATGTAAGTAAATCGTTGTTTTTTTATTTCACTTTTACATTTGAAAGCACTATTTATTCACTTATGATTACATAAACTCATATACACATATTTACTATCAAAATTTAATATATGTTGATTTTGAGGGGAATACATTTAAATTGTACTTCTATATTTTCCAAATTCCATTTGTTACCACAACACAATTTTAAGTAATCCCATATGCCCACATATTACCACATCCTCTTCAAACACTGATACAAGTAAGTGTATATGTGTGTATATATTCACACACATATCTATGTTTATATATGTATACACACACATACATACACAATTTTTTGCACACAATTGCAAAATTTTCAAACATATTTAATTTTTCTAGTAATTATTTATTATTAATATTCAATTTAATTTCACCTAGGTCAAAGGAGATGAGTTATATGCCAATCCTTTGCAATGTGTTGAAGCTAAATGTATGCATATGGCATGGGATCAATTTTCATAAATGTCCCATGTGTTCTGAAAAACTAGAGGATTCTGCCATTGATGGGTATAAAGTTTCATATATGTCCATGCGAATCACCCAGGTAGTGTGAATTCAGATCTCAAGTCTGCTGCAAGGGTTAGTTTGGGATTATGGAAAATCAAAGAAGAATTTTTCTCTCCACTTGGCACTTGATGTGAAATAGGAAAATTTTCTCAGTATCCCCTTTGCATAGCAAGGTTTAGTTCTAATTCTCACTTTTACTGGGAGTGTTTATTTCTAACCCTCACTTTTACTGTGAGTCCAGTGTCTATGGGGTCGTCTCTTATTATGTTCACTATCTTGGGAACATGCTGTCTTTTATCTCCTCTCCCCCATACCCCTCATACCACCATGGAAGCTTGAGATAACTAGAGATGGGTAGTCATCCACAAGATAAAAACCAGCTTTGGGGCTTGCTAACCTGGTTTTCTGGTATCATTCGAATATTGGGGGGCTTTTAACATTTATTTATTTCCTGAAAGTTCAGGAATGCATTTGGAATGATGTTATACACGTTTTAAAATATTTTTCCAGCAATTTAGTTAATTCCACCACTTCCGGCACTTGGGAAGATTATTCTGTGTGACCAATCTACCATATTATTGAAAATAGGGGCACCTGAACATCTTCTTAAGAAGGAAGTGACATGCTGAATTTTGAAATTTTTCGCAGAACACCAATTTGATTTAATACTACAGACGTATTATTAGATACTAATGGAATCAACAAAAGCGTCAAGAACAGATGGGAGTAATTCTCTTCAAACTGGAATATTAGATGAAAAACTCATAGGATGTGCTTAGGTTCTCCTTTCTTCTTATTTTAAATACATGCATTAGACACACTCAATTGAGAATACATTTGTTAAAAAAAACAACAACACCATGAAACAATTTAAAAATACTTTTAAGTTAAGAGAACACAATACTGCCTCAAAGCAATAATTCTCAGAGCCTTTTATATGAAAAATGCATAAGCAACAGTAACACATGAGGGTGAACTTGGTTTATGAGTATTTTACTCTGGGTCTTTAGGTAATAATTATGAAGCCATATGCTAATAAAAAGCACTCATGAATTAAGTGCTTTTTGGTCTGCTATCCTGAAATTGCCTGACTCTGAAATGAGGAGGCAGACACAGTGAAGGAATTACAAAGGAAATAGTTTTCTTAGGAAATTCTACTCTCCATAATCTAATCTTGGCACAGCTGCAATACAATTAAGGAATACCAGAGGCAAGTTACAGCAAGAGAGTTTTATTTGTTATCTTTTTTTTTTAACCACACGACAGTGTATCTATTAGAAAAAAACAACAATTGACTCTCTCAAAAACCTCTGAGAATTTTTTTAAAATTTAATTTCAAAACAACAAGGAATGGGGAATCATCTGAGTGGAAAACTTCAAATGATGAGAATCTTTTTCCCCCTACCTCCATTCTGTTAACCAACTTCAGGGTTTAATCTCATGTAATATTTTTTAATAATGTAATCTGGTTAGAAATAATTTCATAGAGATAATCATACTTAAAGATGACATTATGATCTTTTGGGCATAATGTGTGAGCACTGGGATAAATTACAGAAAGAGACTGTGAGCCTGTTGGACAAGTAAACAGCATGAGAAGTTTTAGAAACAATACTTCAAAGGTATGAGACTTTGGAAAACAACTTTAACAATAAATATAGGATTACAGTCCTTCAGTTACATGTTATAATATACAAAAAGCTTGGAAGTTCTGATCACCCATCACTAAAACCAACAAGTTCAACAAAAGCCTTATGTCATTGCAATTAAGAGAGAAAGAGTGAAGTTTCATATAAGTAAATGCTTGACTGGCAAAGCACAAGGAAATTCCCCATATTCCAAGGCAGCTTCCTATACCCAGTGTGCACACACTCAGCCCTATTGGTAAGTGTATTTTACTCCTAGAGATTCAGCAAAAATGGGCAATGCTCCTGCAGAATATTTAAGTTCAACATTACTTGAAAATATATAATTATTTTTAATTTGCCAAAATCTGGATTTTTTTTTTTTTTTTTTTTTTGAGACAGTCTCTCTGTTGCCCAGGCTGGAGTGCAGTGGCGTGATCTCACTGCGAGCTCCACCTCCCGGGTTCACGCCATTCTCCCGAGTAGCTGGGAGTACAGGCGCTTGCCAAAACGCCCAACCTTTTCTTTTTTTAATTTTTAGTAGAGATGGGGTTTCACCATGTTAGCCAGGATGGTCTCCATCTCCCAACCTCGTGATCCACCCGCCTCGGCCTCCCAATTTCTCTACTGGTAAAGTAGAGAACAACATCTGAAATTTAGACAGAAGCAGACATATTAGCTGCAGACAGTAAAAATACAGAACTGAAAAGGTCTTTGGAGATGATCAGGTTAACACAGGTCACACAGCAGGTAAAGAAAAACAACGTGATTTTGTGGAGATGGAAACATAATTGTTAAGGGCAAGGACAGAGATCTGGGTAATCCCACAGTTGCAGGAAGTATAGTTTTAGCACCAGAGGCTGATGTCTGGACTTGGAGAATGGGATATGGAGATAAATTCTCAATCCCAATGAACCTCCTGGCAGGCCACTGTTAAGAGAGCCAGGGTGTAAAAGAGATGGGTAGGCCAAAGAAGAACAAAGGGCTGTACTGACACAGGAAGGAGAATGCTAGCAAGAACATTTCAAAGGAGAAAACAATGATGAAGAGGAGTTGAAAAGAAGCATTCTATCCATAGTTTTTTAGAGCAGAAGCCTCTCAACGCTTTTGGTCTCAGAAACCTTTTACACTCCTTAAAATCAATGGACATCAAAATGCTTTTATTGTGCTGATATTTGTTTTCTATGTTTTATATGTGCTGATGTGCATTCATATTTATTGTAATACAAATTAAAATTAAAAAATAATTTACAATTCTTAATTCGTTAAAAAAAAACCAATACTAGTTAACACAAATAGCTTATTTTTCTGAACAAATGCTACGCTTTCGAAACCCAAAAATATTTAGCAAAAATATTGATATTGATTTATATTTTACAATTCTATTTAATGTCTGGCTTAATAGACTATACCTAGATTCTCATATCAGTTTCTAAAGTCAGTCTCTTGCAGCATATTGTTTTCATTGAAGAATATAAAGAAAATCTGGCTACACATATATCTCTATTTGGAAAAGAGAAGAATATTATAATGGCTATTTCAAATAGGAATGTATTCCCATCTTTGATGCTACATTAGAACTCAAGAAGTGTTAGTTCTTTAAAATTTAATTTCAATGAGATGTTACAATAAAATCCATTGTTTTATCTTGTACCTACAATGGATTTTTTATCAATGCATGATTTTGTAACATCATGTGTTGGTCATTTGAAAAATAGTGATACAGCAAGTAATACAGACCTTTCCTTCCCATGTTGACACATTTCATTATGCAATATTCAAAAATCACATGCAGTAAGATCAGCACTGATTTCAACAGGTAAATATTTATGTATTGGACAACTGTCAAGTTAATGGTGGCACATAAACGTTTTCTAAAATTCTAAATTTCACTTGAAAGCTTAAACCGTCTCATTGATAACAAATACTACCAGTTGCTTTTCTTGAAGTGAAAGGCTCATTTTGTCTGCCAAACAAACATCTAATCCAGAAAAATCATAGACTGGCCTTCTGTTTTTCTTTCAGGTAAAATTCATGTTCCTAAGGTAACAAGGAATGAACTTACCCAACTGCCTAAAAATAAATAAATAAATAAATAAATTAAAAAAAAAGGACAATAAAACAGCAGTTTACAAGATATTGGAAAATGGTCCTTGAGAGATGGAAGACAAATAATGGGCATCTATAGTTATTCCAGCTTACTCCCCTAGACAATTTCTGGGTCATAGTATAGAGAGGAGGAAACAAGACAGAGCCTGCTGGACTACCCAGGGTAGGGAGACGATGCTGAGAGTTCATATAGAACAAAAGCATCTGCTGTTACCAGCACAGAGCACAGGAGAGAAGAGAACTGTAAAACGAAAATGAAATTTGCAGAGGATTTGCCACAACAACATTCAGCTGCTTACTGATCAGAGTATGCATGTGAGAAAGCTTCCAAAGTCAGGGGAAGAATCGTCCAAAAGGATGAAAGGTAACAGTGCTGTGATCATTCTTGTATGTGCCTTTTGGTGAGTATACATATACATTTCTTCTGGGTAAATACTTAGGTGGGGAGTTCTGGATTAATAGAGTCTGCATATGTTAGTGGTTGTGCCAATTTATGCCCCCACCAATGGTTTCAGTTTTTCTACATCTTCTTTAAGACTTGTGTTGTCCGAGATCAGGAGATGGAGACCATCCTGGCTAACACGGTGAAACCCCGTCTCTAATAAAAATACAAAAAACTAGCCAGGCGAGGTGGCGGGCGCCTGTAGTCCCAGCTACTCGGGAGGCTGAGGCAGGAGAATGGCGTAAACCCGGGAGGCGGAGCTTGCAGTGAGCTGAGATCCGGCCACTGCACTCTAGCCAGGGCAACAGAGCAAGACTCCATCTCAAAAAAAAAAAAAAAAAGACTTGTGTTGTCTATTCTTTTTATTTTAATTATTATAATAGATGTACAATATTCTCTCATTTGGTTTTAATTTTCATTTTCTTTATTACAATGGAATTGAGTTCCTTTTTATATATCCAGTGTCTTTGTTCATATAGCCGTTATGACATAACTAATCATTAAAATAACTTTGTAATAAAAACCCATTTCCTGTTATAGTGAGTTAACAGGGCTTTTTCTCCCTTAGAAATAATATATGCAAACATCAAAGCTTAAAGGAATTTCTTTGTCAGACTTGTTGACTATCTTAGGAAGAGTCCACTGAAAATCTGAAATTTAGAAAAATATTATTAAATAAGTAGCTGTAGAAAAGTTCATTGATTGCACTAGCTAGAAATTCTGTACCAAACTGAAAAAAAACGTGCTCAAGTGCGAATTAGCCAGTGGGTGATATGAACGTCTTGAACTGGGTAGCAAAGCTCTTTCCCCATGGGCTTGTGCGGGGGCTTGCTATTTCCAACTTTTACATTAGACCAATTCACCTCATAAATTGAGACACTTAGATAAATGGGGTAAAAGATGCTACGACGTGATTCTGGCAAATTTTTTCTCAACAAAATTAGAACAAGTTGATGGATCTCTGTCAGCTTTATAAATAACTTTTCTATGTAAATAAAAATAAGACTACACTGAAGGGGGCATCTGGTTGTATAAAAATAGACTGCACATGGCCCAGTAAAAAGTAACTCTCATGAGGAAGAGTTTGATAATTATTTTTTTCTTTGGTGCTGTGATTCCTGAAATACCTTCACCACCTGAAGCCTTGCACTTGGCATTTCTCGAATCACTTGATTTAAATGTTGAAAAAAATTGTAATGGATGTCTAAATATGTCAATGGCATAATCCCAGTCAATGTAAATAGTCTATAAATCACAGTAGCCCTGACAAAATTGTTAACAGGCATCATTAGACGTTCTGCATCACTCCTTAGGTGAAACATGAAGCCCGAAAAGCTTCTCACATGAAACAAAATATCACAAAGAAAATAGATATGAAGCACATCCCTGGTCCTCAAAGCTTTACTACTTACATTTTGTACTATTTATTTAGCTGAGGCCCATGGTTTTACACTGCGATTCTCATATTGCTTATTCATAGACAGCATCAGAATAACTCATGAGTTAAACAACTAAAAGAATGTTTTGAAAAAGAGGAAGAGACTCTTGTTTAGATTATTTTTTATTTTAAAATAAGTGTATAAATTATCTTTTAAGTTTCAAATGTTTAGTCTATGTATCATCTCTGTGCTTTCATTTTCCTATTTAAGTAAATAAGATAAGCAATGGTTCAGAGAGCAGGTATGTAAGGTACTTGCTGTTGGTGATAGAGAAGTTGGCTTATGGTCTAGCTGTAGATGTAGCTGATTGAGCACCAAAATATTGTTATTTTCAATCAAACAAAACCGGCAATATTTATGCATGTTTACTAAACATCAAGCATTATTTTAGAAGTCTCCCCTTGCATTAAGTCTTTGTTCCTCAAGTTAAATATTATTGTTTGTGTTTTGTCGGTAAGGAGGCTTAAAAGTTCCTTCCTTTCTCTTCATTAATCTGACTCCTTTGTTGTCTCTTTTGCTGATCTCTTTCTTTTGCCCTGTCCTTTAAAGCAATTGTTCCCTAAATTCTCTTGTCTTTTTCCCAGTGTAGTCTCCACTGAAAATTTGATTTACATTGTGGTTTTGTATAAGTTTGGGTAATGAGATAGAAAATGCTAAAGACAGAGTATTAAGCATGAAAACCAATGACAGATGAAGGAATACTTCATTTGGGTGGCTTAACCATTTTACACATATTTTTAGTAAGTACTTTTTAAATTAAAAAACGGAATGGAAAATAATCACAATCCTGTATTTACTTCAATTAATCTATTATGTGAAATCACTACTCTTGTGCCCTTTGAGAGAAAAAGAAAAATTGTATCTTACACATATTTATGTCCTGAACAATTAGACAGTAATAGACATGGAAAACATAGTAAGTATTCGAGAATACCAATATAACTTTATCTTTTTGATTCCATAGTTTATCAAGTATAAGAAGTCCTACCAGTTTGATGTCTTTTGAGAATTTTTAAAAACAAGATATGAATTCAAGCCTTACTTATTAACCAAAAAAAAAAATACATTTATTTGTTAGGTTTATATTCCACTTTCTTCTTCAGACTAATCCTTATATTCCATTGAATAATTATTCCTCTGAGTATTTTTTGTCAATCAAGAGTTACACATAAAATTAGAGTGGCATACTTACGTTCTTGGAGTTTTAGGTGCTTTAAAATGAAGTTTATGATGATTTTAAGGTTTATTAAAGAGTTCTTGAGTTCTTGTCTTTCACTGTATGTTTGAAGGTATGTTTGAAGTTTCTTTTTTTTTTCAGTTCATATACTTTATTTTTTAGAGCAGTTTTAGGTTTACAGAAAAACTGAGGAGAAAGTACAGAAAGTTCCCATATACCTCCTCTTCCCTTTCCCCTATTACTCACATCTTGCATCAGTATGGTGCATTTATTACAATGGATGAACCAATATTGATCTATTGTTATTAACTAAAGTCCATAGCTTAAATTAGGGCTTACTCTTTGTGTTGTACAGTTCTGTGGCTTTTCAAAAAGCCATACTGTCACTCGGTCACCATTTTAGTATCATACAGAATAGTATCTCTGCTATAAAAATTCCGTATTCTCCACTTATTCATTCCTCCTGCCTAAATTCCTGGCAACTACTGATCTTTGTACTGTCTTCACAGTCTCACTTTTTCCAGAGTATTACATAGTTGGAATCACATAGTATGAAGTCTTTTCAGGTTGGCTTCTTTTACTGACCCATATACATTTAAGGTTCCTCCAAGTCTTTTCAGTCTTTTCATAGACAGATAGCTCATGTATTTTTTTTTTTAATTTTACTTTAAGTAAAATAAAGTACGTTGTACATGTGCACGAAGTGCAGGTTTGTTACATATGTATACATGTATACATGTGCCACGTTGGTGTGCTGCACCCATTAACTTGTCATTTACATTAGGTATATCTCCTAATGATATCTCTCTCCACTCCCCTCTCCCCACGACAGGCCCCAGTGTGTCATGTTCCCTTTCCTGTGTCCAAGTGTTCTCATTGCTCAATTCCCACCTATGGGTGAGAACATAGTTTGCTGAGAATGATGGTTTCCAGCTTCATCCATGCCCCTACAAAGGACATGAACTCATCCTATTTTATGGCTGCATGGTATTCCACAGTGTATATGTGCCACATTTTCTCAATCCAGTCTATCATTGATGGACATTTGGGTTGGTTCCAAGTCTTTGCTATTGTGAATAGTGCCGCAATAAACATACATGTTCATGTGTCTTTATAGCAGCATGATTTATAATCCTTTGGGTATATACCCAGTAATGGGATGGCTGGGTCAAATGGTGTTTCTAGTTCTAGATCCTGGAGGAATCGCCACACTGTCTTCCACAATGGTTGAACTCGTTTATAGTCCCACCAACAGTGTAAAAGTATTCCTATTTATCCGCATCCTCTCCAGCACCTGTTGTTTCCTGACTTTTTTTTTTTTTTTGAGACGGAGTCTCACTCTGTCACCCAGGCTGGAGTGCAGTGGCACGATCTCGGCTCACTGCAAGCTCTGCCTCCCAGGTTCATGCCATTCTCCTGCCTCAGCCTCTCAAGTAGCTGGGACTACAGGTGCCCGCCACCACTCCAGGCTAATTTCTTTTGCATTTTTAGTAGAGACGGGGTTTCACCATGTTAGCCAGGATGGTCTCAATCTCCTGACCTTGTGATCCACCCGCCTCAGCCTCCCAAAGTGCTGGGATTACAGGCGTGAGCCACCACGCCCGGCCGTATTTCCTGACTTTTTAATGATCACCATTCTAACTGGTGTGAGATGGCATCTCATTGTGGTTTTGATTTGCATTTCTCTGATGGCTGGTGATGATGAGCATTTTTTCATGTGTCTGTTGGCTGCATAAATGTCTTCTTTTGAGAAGTGTCTGTTCATATCCTTTGCCCACTTTTTGATGTTTTTTTTTTTTTTTTTCTTGTAAATTTGTTTGAGTTCTTTGTAGAATCTGGATATTAGCCCTTTGTCAGATGAGTAGACTGCAAAAATGTTCTCCCATTCTATAGGTTGCCTGTTCACTCTGATGGTAGTTTCTTTTGCTGTGCAGAAGCTCTTTAGTTTAATTAGATCCCATTTGTCAATTTTTGCTTTTGTTGCCATTACTTTTGGTGTTTCAGACATGAAGTCCTTGCCCATGTCTATGTCCAGAATGGTATTACCTAGGTTTTCTTCTTGAGTTTTTATGGTTTTAGGTCTAACATTTAAGTCTCTAATTCATCTTGAATTAATTTTTGCACATTGATTTTGTACCCTGAGACTTTGCTGAAGTTGCTTATCAGCTTACGGAGATTTTGGGCTGAGACCACAGAGTCTTCTAAATATACAATCATGTCATCTGCAAACAGGTACAATTTGACTTCCTCTTTTCCTAATTGAATACCCTTTATTTATTTCTTCTGCCTGATTGCCCTAGCCAGAACTTCCAACACTATGTTGAATAGGAGTGGTGAAAGAGGGCATCCCTGTCTTATGCCCGTTTTCAAAGGGAATGCTTCCAGTTTTTGTCCATTCAGTATGATATTGGCTGTGGGTTTGTCATAAAAGCTCTTATTATTTTGAGATACTTCTCATCAATACCTAATTTATTGAGAGTTTTTAGCATGAAGGGCTGTTGAATTTTGTCAAAGGCCTTTTTTTCATCTGTTGAGATAATCATGTAGTTTTTGTCTTTGATTCTGTTTATACACTGGATTACGTTTATTTATTTGCATATGTTGAAGCAGCCTTGCATCCAAGTGATGAAGCACACTTGATTATGGTGTATAAGATTTTTGATGGGTTGCTGGATTTGGTTTGCCAGTATTTTGTTGAGGATTTTTGCATCAATGTTCGTCAGGGATATTGGTCTAAAATTCTCTATTTTTGTTGTGTCTCTGCGAGGCTTTGGTATCAGCATGATGTTGGCCTCATAAAATGAATTGGGGGAATTCTTTCTTTTTCTATTGATTGGAATAGTTTCAGAAGGAATGGTACCAGCTCCTCCTTGTACCTCTGGTAGACTTTGGCTGTGAATCCATCTGGTCCTGGAGTTTTTTTGGTTGGTAGGCTATGAATTATTGCCTCAATTTCAGAGCCTGTTATTGGTCTATTCAGGGATTCAACTTCTTCCTGGTTATACTTGAAGTTTCTTTTATTCCATGCAAATAAAATTCAGTGTTTCTTTTTTTTTTTTTTTTTTGAGGCGGAGTCTCGCTCTGTCGCCCAGACTGGAGTGCAGTGGCGCAATCTCGGCTCACTGCAAGCTCCGCCTCCCGGGTTCACGCCATTCTCCTGCCTCAGCCTCCCGAGTAGCTGGGACTACAGGCGCCCGCCACCTCGCCCGGCTAGTTTTTTGTATTTTTAGTAGAGACGGGGTTTCACCATGCTAGCCAGGATGGTCTCGATCTCCTGACCTCGTGATCCGCCCGTCTTGGCCTCCCAAAGTGCTGGGATTACGGGCTTGAGCCACCGCGCCCAGCCTCAGTGTTTCTATTGTTTGGTGTATATTCTTGTAGACAATATTGCATCATTAACATTTTTAGGCATTTTTAAACCCCTGAAAAATAATAAAATCTGTGTTTGGGAAAAATATTGAAAACTCTAAATAAGAGATAGAAAGAAAGTAAAGAAAACTAGAGGTAAGACATCAATTAGCAGATGTAGATAGTAACAAAGTAAGAGATAATGAGACTCCCAATCTAGGGTAGCAAGGATGAATAGAGAAGGTAATATTGGAAAGATATTTGAAGTGTGGAATAAATAGAACTTATTGGCTGATTAGAATTGCCAAGTAAGGAAGTAGAATAAACTTAAAATATATTGATCAAAGAGGATAAATAAAAGTCTTTAAAGAAAGTTTCCCAAGTATGTACCTGAATGAAAGAATTATTAGAAAAGCAATAAACCTACTGGTTTTCTTCCTTTTTTTCTTCTTTCAGAAATATTTACTGAGTATCTTTTTTACACTAACCAAAATTCTAGGCTTTGTGGCTAGAGAGTAAATAAAACTATGTTCTTGCTCTCAGTACCATACTGAAGAGACATATAATAAATAAAAAGTAAATACAGAGTACTTAGCATACTCTAGAGAAAACCACTGTAGCATAAACTTTCACATAAAGTATGATACAGTAGTTTGTATCTAATTAATTCTCCTACCAATAACACCTGTTAAAGCTGGATTAAAATACAACAGAACAAAGAAGGACAACTATATGAAAGCATCAAAGAAGATCCAAGGTAATCAGAATTTCAGGATAAAGATTTCAGAAGAAAAGCATACACAGATGTGAACCTGACATACTGTGCACAATTTCTACCTTGAGCCATGCTTTTGAGTATTTTGCTGACTCCAAAGTTATGCATGTGTGGGACAATTTTCCAAGAAACCAAGTAGAAAGAAGTGATAAGAGGCTCAAAAGGCAAGAGGAGCTTTTGGCAGGATCAAGTTTCCAGAGACAGAGAGAAAAAAAATAAAAGGTAATCCTGTCAAAGAGTTGAGACCCTGGTGAAAAACCCAGAGCTAGGTCATATGAACAAACGCAAAGAAGAAATTAATGGCCATCAGCTGGATCAAGGAAATACACCAACACTAAATACTTTTTGGAAGAAGATAGCATCACACAGTGCTCCCACAAATTTTCATATATGATATCTGCCCTTCAACAAAAAGTACATGGCATATTGCAAACATGACCAAACTGAAAACCAAGAGAAAAAATAAATGATAGAAACAGGCCAACTGATGATCTAGTTATCATAATGTTTCAGTTATTTTTGCTACATAGCATATTATACCAGAACTTGATATCATAGTGTTTCAGTTACTTTTGCTATTATACCAGAACTTGGTGGCATAGAACATATACATGATTTTAAGGGTCAGGAATTTGGGAAGAGGTCAACTTTGCTGTTTTCACTTAGGGTCTTTTATATGGTTGCAGTTACATGTTGGCTAGGGCTGCATCACCCACAGGCTTTACTGGGCTGTACATCCAAGGTGGCTTATTTATATGGCTGGGTAACTGATGCTGACTGTTGGCTTGGGGCTCAGCTTGGGCTGTTAACAAGAGCAACTTAGTATGGCCTCTCTACCATTGTTCTCTCAGTATAGTGAAACTTATGTAATAACTGGTTTGTCCCAGTATAGTCATCCCCAAAGAGTCAGGCAGAAGGTATAAGACCACCAATAACATAGCCTAAAAAATTCTATGGCATCATTTACATGTGCTTTTTGTGCTAAGCATAAACCAGATATAAGGGAAGAAGACATAGACCCTGCATCTCAATGAGAGGAGCACCAAAAAATTTATAACCATTCTTAATTTCTACATGGAAGTATCAAAGGTAGACTTTTCATAACTATGATTACAATGATGTCAGTGAAAATGGTGAAGTAAGGAATTTTGAAAGCTCACTTCTCCAAACAAACAAACAAACAAAAAGTCAGAACTGCCATAATTAACTTTTTTAGAACTCTGGAAATTAGCCAAAGGCAACAGCCCCAAGGAATGCTTATTCAAGAAAAATGGCTTAGTCTTAGTAAGCACAGTAAGCTCTGTAACATTTTAGCATACCCCAGTCCTACACTTCCCCTTCCCATATCAGTAATAATCTATTCTTCTGAAAATTATAGCCTAGATTCTCTATACTAGATAAAACAGAATAGACCTTATTCATAAACAATTATATTTACTTGCTTTGATGTATATAATGACTATCTGGAAGACAAGCTCAAATGTCTGTCTTTATTTCACCTGGATGGAACTGGACCAGTGCTAATGCTAAAACTGTTATCTAAAGGTCATTTGTCAGAGAAAAATTTATAAGCAAATGTTTTGTTGCTGCTGCTTTCCAGATTTCCAGAAATATTAATCATTTCTGGGAATCTGGAAGGCCACACATGCCTAGGGCTGTGTACATACTTAGAAAAAAAAAAAAAACTAGAGAAAGTTCTAAGCTCTTACATCTGACTACTCTTGACACAATACAGAAACAGAAAGCGAAGGCTAAGGCAGACTTATAAATTGCCTGAGTGAGTGTTGAGGTGTGATCTAATGGCACCTTGGTAAACACTGGGAAACTTTGATTCCAGGTGTTTAAGGAAATTTCAGTCCAATCATTACCTGACCACTAAACTAATGGAACAGACACTTCAGCAGCCATGAATGAAAAAAAATTTTAATTTTCTAAAATATTTTGGAGAATTAATTCAGAAAAGTCACTTAATAAACAAACAACAACAGCTTTAATAAGCAGCACTGGCAACAAATCTAGGTTAGAATAGAGTGTCTTTTTTCTAGAGTTACCATATTTATAATATTCAAAATATCCAACTCTAAATGAAGTTATGAGACATGCAAAGAAATAAGATAGTATGCTCATACATAAGAAACAAAAGCAGTAAACAGAAACTGTTACTGAGCAAGCTCAGACATTGGACTTTCTAGAAAAAAAAATCTATAAGTAAGCTATTTAATTGAAGAGGAGGGACTCATCCCCAACTCATTCTATGGGGCCAGGATCATCCTGATACCAAAAATTGACAAAGATACAACAAAAACAAGAAAACTTCAGGCCAATATCTTTGATGAACACTGATGCAAACATCAACAAAATATTAACAAACTGAGTACAGCAGGACATCAACCATGATCAAGTAGGCTTTATCCCTGGTATGCAAGGTTGGTTCAACCTATGCAAATAAATAAATGTGATTCATCACGTAGACAGAACTAAAGACAAAAACCACGTGATTATCTCAATGCAGAAAAGGATTTCAATAAAATTCAACATCCTTTATGTTGAAAACCCTCAATAAACTAGGTATTAAACGAATATACCTCAAAATAATGACAGCCATCTATGCAAACCCACAGCCAACATCATACTGAATGGGCAAAAGCTGGAAGCATTCCTCTTGAAAATCAGAACAAGTGAAAGATGTCCACTCATGCATAATATTGGAAGTCTTGGCCAGAACAGTCAAGCAAGCTAAAGAAATATAATGAAAGACATCTGAATAGGAAGAAAGGAAGTCAAACTATTCCTGTGCATTACTCCATTTTTACACTGTTGATAAAGGCATATCCAAGATGGGGCAATTTACAAAAGATAATGAGGAGGTTTAATTGGACTTACTCTTCCACATGTCTGAGGAGGCCTCACAATCATGGTGGAAGGCAAGGAGGAAAAGTCACATCTTACATGAATGGAGGCAGGTAAAAAGATGAGGCTTGTGCAGAGAAACCCCTGTTTTTAAAACCATCAGATCTTGTGAGACCCATTCACTATCACGAAACACCATGGGAAATACCCACCCCCATGATTCAATTATCTCCCACTAGGTCCCTCCCACAACACATGGGAGTTATAGGAGCTGCAAGATGAGATTTGGGTAGGGACACAGAGCCAAACCATATCATCCTGTTTGCAGATGACATGATTCTCTGTCTAAAAAACCCCATTGTCTCAGTCCCAAAGGTCCTTGAACTGATAAGCAACTTCAGAAAGTTTTGGGATATAAAATGAAAGTATGAGAGTCAGTAGCATTCCTATACACTAATAGCACCCAAGCTGAGAGCCAAATCAATAACACAATCCTATTCACAATTGCCACAAAACGAATAAAATGTCTAGGAATACAGTTAATGAGAGAGATGAAAGATCTTGAAATCAGAGATGACACAAACAAATGGAAGAAACTTCCCTGCTCTTGGATAAGAAGAATCAATATTGTAAAAACGGCTATACTGCCCAAAGCAATTTCTGGATTCAATGGTACTCCTATCAAACTACCAATGTCATTCTTCACAGAACTAGAAAAATGTATTCTAAGGTTCATATGGAACCAGAAAAGAGCCTTAATAGCCAAAGAAATCCTAAACAGAAATAACAAAACCGATGCTGGGTGTGGTGGCTCAGACCTGTAATCTCAGCACTTTGGGAGGCTGAGGCAGGTGGATTATGAGGTCAGGAGATTGAGACCATCCTGTCTAACACAGTGAAACCCTGACTCTACTAAAAATACAAAAAAAAAAAAAAAATTACCCAGGCATGGTGGCAGGTGCCTGTAGTCCCAGCTACTTGGGAGGCTGAGACAGGAGAATAGTGTGAACCTGGGAAGTGCAGCTTGCAGTAAGCAAATATGGTGCCACTGCACTCCAGCCTGGGTAACAGAATGAGACTCCAACAGAAAGGAAGAAAGGAAAGGAAGAAAGGAAGAAAGAAAGGAAAGGAAGAAAGAAAGAAAGAAGAAAGAAAGAAAGAAAGAGAGAGAGAGAGAGGGAGGGAGGGAGGGAGGGAGGAGGGAAGGAAGGAAGGAGGAAGGAAGGAAGGAAGGAGGAAGGAAAGAAAGAAAGAAAGAAAGAGAAGGAAGGAAGGAAGAAGGAAGGAAGGAAGGAAAGAAAGAAGAAAGAAGAAAGAAAGAAAGAAAGAAAGAAAGAAAAGAAAGAAAGAGAGAAAGAAATAAAGAAAGAAAGAAAGAAAGAGAGAGAGAGAAAGAAAGAAAGAGAGGGAGGGAGGGAGGGAGGGAGGGAGGGAAGAAAGAGAAAGAAAGAAAGAAAAAAGAAAGAAAGAAAAGGAAGGAAGGAAGAAAGAAGAAGAAAGAAAGAAAGAAAGAAAGAAAGAAAGAAGAAGAAAGAAAGAGAAAGAAAGAAAGGAAAAGGAAGAAAGAACAAAGCTGGAAGAATAACCTTGTGGGACTTCAAATTGTACTACAAGGCTACAGTTACCAAAGCAGCATGATACAAAAACAGATACATAGACCAGAAATAAAGCCACACACCTACTACCGTCTGATACTTGACAAAGCTGACAGAAACAAGCAATGGGGAAAGGACTACTGATATGGCTTATCTGTGTCCCCACCCAAGTCTCGTCTTGAATTGTAGCTCCCATAATTCCCTTGAGTTGTGGAAGGACCCAGTGGGAGATAACTGAATCACGAGGGCAGTTTCCCCCATACTGTTCTCACGGTGGTGATTAAGTCTCACAATATCTGGTGGTTCTTTAAAGCAGAAACCCCTTTTGCTTGGCTCTCTCTCTTCTCTTGTCTGGCACCATGTGAGACCTGCTTTTCACCTTCCACCATGATTGTGAGGCTTCATCAGCCACATGGAACTATGAGTCCATTAAACCTCTTTTTCTTCCCAGTCTTGGGTATGTCTTTATCAGTGGTGTGAAAATGGACTAATACAATAAATTAGTGGGGTACTGCTGAAAAGACACATGAAAATACAGAAGCAACTTTGGAACTGGGTAACAGACAGGTTGGAACAGTTTAGAAAGCTCAGAAGAAGACAGGAAAATGTGGGAAAGTTTGGAACTTCCTAGAGACTTGTTGCATGGCTTTGACCAAAATGCTGACAATGATACGGACAATGAAATCCAGGCGGAGGTGGTCTCAGATGGAGATGAAGAACTTGTTGGGAACTGGAGCAAAGATGACTTATGTTATGTTTTAGCAGAGACTGGTGGCATTTTTGCCCCTGTCCTAGAGATTTGTGGAACTTTAAACTTGAGGAAGATGATTTAGGGTATCTGACAGAAGAAATTTGTAAGCAGCAAAGCATTCAAAGGGTGACTTAGGTGCTGTTAAAGGTATTCAGTTTTTGTTTTTGTTTTGTTGTTGTTTTTGAGATGGAATCTCGTTCTGTCACCTAGGCTGGAATGCAATGGTGGAATCTCGGCTCACTGCAACCTCTGCCTCCCATGCTCAAGTGATTCTCCTGTCTCAGCTTCCCAAGTAACTGGGACTACAGGCATACACCACCACATCCAGCTAATTTTTGCATTTTTAGTAGAGACAGGGTTTATTGTTGGCCAGGCTGGTCTTGAACTCCTGACCTCAGATGATCCACCTGCCTTGGCCTCCCAGAATGCTAGGATTACAGGCATAAGCCACCACACCCAGGCAACATTCAGTTTTAAAAGGGAAACAGAGCATAAAAGTTCAGAAAATTTGCAGCCTGACAATGCAATAGAAAAGAAAAACTCATTTTCTGAGGAGAAATTCAAGCAGGCTGCAGGAATTTGCATAAGTAATGAGAAACCAAATGTTAATCACCAAGACAATGTGGAAAATGTCTCAAGGGCATGTTAGATGTCTTCACAGCAGTCCCTGCCATCAAAGACCTGAGGCCTAGGAGGAAAAAATGGTTTAGTGGGCCAGGGCCTAAGGTCCCTCTGCTGTGTGCAGTTTAGGGACTTGGTGCCCTGTGTCCCAGCTGCTGCAGCCATGGCTAAAAGGGGCCAAAGTACAAATTGGGCCATGGTTTCAGAGGGTGCAAGCCCCAAGCCTTGGCAGCTTCCACGTGGTGTTGAGCCTGTGGGTGCGTGAAAGTCAAGAACTGTGTGGTTTGGGAACGTCCACCTAAATTTCAGTGGATGTACGGAAATGCCTGGATGCCCAGGCAGAAATTTTCTGTGGGGGCTGGGCCCTCATGGAGAACCTCTTCTAGGGAAGTGCAGAGGGAAAATGTGGGTTTGGAGCCACCACACAGAGTCCCTACTGGGGACTACCTTGTGGAGCTATGAGAAGTGGGGCACCATCCTCCAGACCCCAGAATGGTAGATCCACCAACAGCTTGCACCATGCACCTGGAAAAGCTGCATACATTCAATGCCAGCCCATGAAAGCAACCAGAAGGGCTGTACCCTACAAGGCCATAGGGCAGAGCTGCCCAGTGCTGTGGGAGCCCACCTCTTGCATCAAATGACCTGGATATGAGACATGGAGTCAAAGGAGATCATTTTGGAGCTTTAAGATTTGACTGCGCCACTGGATTTTGGACTTGCATGGGGACTTTAGCCCCTGCGTTTGGACCAGTTTCTCCCATTTGGAATGGTTGTATTTACACAATGCCTGTACCCCATTTTATCTAGGAAGTAACTAACTTGCTTTTGATTTTACAGGCTCATAGGCAGAAGGGACTTGCCTTGTCTCAGATGAAACTTTGGACTGTGGACTTTTGAGTTAATGCTGAAGTGAGTCAAGACTTTGGGGACTGTTGGGAAGGCATGACTGATTTTGACATGTTGGAACATGAGAGTTGGGAGGGGCCGGCATGCAATTATATGGTTTGGCAGTGTCCCCACCCAAATCTCAACTTGAATTGCAGCTCCCAAAATTCCCTTTTGTTGTGAGAGGGACTCAGTGGAAGATAATTGAATCATGGTGGCAGTTTCCTCCATACTGTTCTCATGGTAGTGAACAAGTCTCATGAGATCTGATGGTTTTATAAGGGGAAACCCCTTTCACTTGGCTCTCTCTCTTCTCCTGTCTGCCACCATATGAGATGTGGAGCTTCTGCTGTGATTGTGAGGCTTCCCAGCCATGTGGAGCGGAGTCCATTAAACCTATTTTTCTTTTCAGTCTCAGGTATGTCTTTATCAGCAGCATGAAAACGGGCTAATACAACTCCCTATTCAATAAATGGTGCTGGGCTTACTGGCTAGCTATATGGAGAAGACTGAAACTGGACCAATTCTTTAAACCATATACAAACATCAACTCAATATGGATTAAAGACCTAAATGTAAAACAAATATATAAAAACTCTGAAAGATAACATAGGACATACAATTTGGACACAGGAACTGGCAAAGATTTCATGATGAAAACATCAGAAGCAATTGCAACAAAAGCAAAAATTGACAAATGGGACCTAATAAAGTTAAAGAGATTCTGCACAGCATATGAAACTATCAACAGAGTAAATGGGCAACCTACAGAATGGGGAAAAATATTTGCAAACTATGCATCTGACAATATATCTAAATATCCAAAATCAAATATCCAAAATCTTCAAGGAACTTAAACAAACATACAAGCAAAAAGCAAACAACTTCATTAAAAAGAGGGCAAAAACATGAACAGACACTTTTCAAAATAAGACCCACATGTGGTCAATAAGCATATGAACAAAAGCCCAATATCACTGATCATGACAGAAATGCAGATCAAAACCATGATGAGATACCATCTCACATCAGTCAGAATGGCTCTTACTAAAAAGCAAAATAAAATAAAATAAAATAACAGATGCTGGTGAGATTGCAGAGAAAAAGAAATATTTACACACTGCTGGTGGGAGTCTAAATTTGTTTAACCATTATGGAAAGCAGAGTGGCGATTCCCCAAAGAACTAAAAGCAGAATTACCATTCAACCCAGCAATCTCACTACTGGGTATATATCCAAAGGGATGTAAACTCTCTTCCATAAAGACACATGCACACGTATGTTCATTGCAGCATTATTCAAAATAGCAAAGACATGGAATAAACCTAAATGCCCATCAACAGTAGACTGAATAAGGAAAATGTGGTATATATACACCATGGAATACTATGCAGCCATAAAAAGAAAGAGATCATGTTCTTTGCAAAAACATGGGTGAAACTGGAAGCCATTATCCTTAGCAAACTAATGCAGGAACAACAAACCAAATACCACATGTTCTCGCTTATAAGTGGGAGCTAAAGGATGAGAATACATGGAGAGAAAGAGGGGAACAACAGATACGGGGGCCTACATGAGAGCAGAGGGTGGGAGAAGGGAGAGGTTTAGAAGAAAAAGAAGAAAAGAAAAAAACACTATTGGGTACTATGGTGAGTACTTGCTTGATAAAATAATCTGTACACCAGATCCCTGAGTCACAAGTTTACCTCTGTAACAAATTTGCAAATGTGCCCCTGAACCTAAAATAAAAGTTAAAATATTTTTAAAAAAGATTATTCTTGGCCTAGTGCGATGGCTCATGCTTGTAATCCCAGCACTTTGGGAGGTTGAGGCGGGCGGATCATGAGGTCAGGAATTTGAGACCAGCCTGACCGACATGGTGAAACCCTATCTCTACTAAAAATACAAAAATTAGCTGGGCATGGTGGCGTGTGCCTGTAATCCCAGCTACTCAGGAGGCTGAGGAAGGAGAATCACTTGAGCTCAGGAGGTGGAGGTTGCAGGGAGCTGAGATGGTGCCACTGCACTCCAGCCTGAGTGACAGAGTGTATATATATATATATATATCCTTCTAGGGGGAATCTACCCTGGGAATACCAAAACTCTTCATGTGAAACTCAAGATCTACCTTTGTGTGCAGCCTTATCTATGAACCCAGACTCAGAATATAATAGCCTAAACTCAGGGCGTCAGATAAGCACACAGTTACAGTTAGCAGAACAAGGAGGATAACTCCCTATACTGTCAGCCCTGCACCCTGCTTCCCCAAATGGGCTTCTTTAGTTATTCTATTTCCCTTCTCGTTTCCATAAACCTCACTTCCCACTGGGGACCTTGTTCCATGACACTATTGGTCTTGGACTTGATTGTTCTTTAGATTTGACTTCAGAAAACCCAAGCCAGAGCACCTTTCCTGTACACCCCCACACACACATATGCACACACACATACACCACCTGAAAAGAGGTAAGAGTGAACAATGTATCTCTCAAGATACCACGGATTACATCATGAAGCAAACCTGCCACAAACATGAAATTTCTTATCAGTTTTGTGTTTTATCCTGAAACGAATGTATAATTTGCATTCTGATTTCTAGCATATTAATTTTTTTCATTTTCAAGGTAGGTTTAGATTACTCAAAATTCCACTAAGTAACCTAAGCAGGTAAGAGCTGAGCCTGATATACAAAGCATGCCACTTTCAAGGTCTGGACTGAATTGAACTGAACTGATACTTGACAAATCAGATGCAGCAACCATGCAATTGCTGTTGTCTGTCTTGGTATTACAATATTTCAAGAGTCTCAGTTCCCTCATGTGTAGACATAAATAGAATCAGCTTTTGATGGTGGTGGTTTAATGTTTTATGGAGAAAGAGGCTGCTTGTTTATTTGTTTTTACGTTTTATTTTTAGGTCAGTGTGATCACCTAGGTGAGCAGCCAAAATAATGCAATGAGGTGGCAACATTTTCAACTTATTTTTGGTGGAAATTTTGATCAGCATATTTTCTTACTGAGAAATCAAATAGCTTTTATTCATTTTTTAGGTCAAATGGTTTTGATCCACTGGTCAGTTTATTTTACTATTTGGGGAAAATATATGCTGTATTAGTCTGTTCTCACACTGTTATAAAGAACTACCTGAGACTGTGAGACTGGATAATTTATGAAGAAAAGAGGTTTAACCAACTCAGAGTTCTACAGGCTTAACAGGTAGCATGAGTGGGAGGCCTTAGGAAACTTACAATCACGGGAGAAGGCAAAGGGGAAGTAAGCACCTTCTTCACATGGAGGCAGCAGGGGGGCGGTGGGGGAAGTACCACACACTTTTAAGCCATCAGATCTAGTGAGAGCTCACTCACTATCATGAGAATAGCATGGGGGAAATCTACCCCCATGATCCAATCACCTCCCACCAGGCCCTACCTTCAACACATGGAGATTACAATTCCACATGAAATTTGATTGGGGACATAGAGCCAAACCATATCACATATCAAATAAATGTATTTTCAGCAAAAACCTATTTTAAATATGTCTGAAAAGCTAAAAACACCTAAAGAACTGAATAATTGGCCGGGTGCAGTGACTCACACCTGTAATCCCAGCACTTTGGGAGGCCAAGGCGGGCGGATCACAAGGTCAGGAGATCGAGACCATCCTAGCTAACATGGTGAAACCTCATCTCTACTAAAAATACAAAAATAAAAATTTAACGAGGCATGGTGGTGGGCACCTGTAGTCCCAGCTACTTGGGAGGCTGAGGCAGGAGAATGGCGTGAACCTGGGAGGCGGAGGTTGCAGTGAGCCGAGATTGCACCATTGCACTCCAGCCTGGGCGACAGAGTGAGACTCTGTCTCAAAAAACAAAATAAAGCAAAAAAAAAAAAACTGAATAATTAAAGTAATCCTAAAGAATTAAAGAAATGTGGGCGACACATGTTTTACCAAATGGAGAATATCAATAAAAAGATAGAAATTATAAAGAAAAAACAAATAGAAACTTTATAGTAGAAAAAAATCCAAATAAAATAAAAAAATTCACTTGAGGGACTCAACAAGAGATTTGGTCAGAAGAAACCATCAGTGAACTTGAAAACAGGTCAACATAGATTAGTTACCCAGCCTGAGGAATATAAAAAAAGAAATAAAATTGAACAAGTGAAGATAACCAAATTTAAAAATGGATAATTCATTTGAAAAGACAGTTCTCCATAGAAAATATACCAACAGCCAATAAACAACAAAAAATGCTCAACATCATTAATAATTAGGTAAAAACAAATAAAAACTACAAGGAGATGGCACTCGACACCCCCTAGGATGGCAACAGTAAAAAAGATAGTCAATAGCAAATGTGGGGAAGGAGATGGAGAAATTGAAACCCTAATGCATTGCTGGTGGAAATGTAAATTGTAGAGACACTGTTGAAAACAACTTGTCCATTTCTCAAAAAGTTTAGCATAAAACTATGACAAAACCCAGCAATTCCATTCCTAGATATGTATCTAAGGGAATTGAAAAGATACTTTCACACAAAATCTTGTCTATGAATGTTTATGACAACATTATAATAGCGAAGAAGCTGTAGCAACACAAATATCCATTAACTGATGACTGAATAAATAATGTGTGATATATCTGTACAATACAACATATTTGGCTTTAAAAATAAACGAAGAGTTGATACATGCTGCAACACAGATGAGCCTTGAAAACATCATGCTAAATGAAAGAAGCCAGATATAAAAAAAAAAATTGTGTGATTAACATATATTAAGTATCTAAAATAGAAGTGTATTAGTAGTTGTATTAGTCAGTTTTTGCACTGCTATAAAGAAATACTTGAGACTGGGTAATTTATTTAAAAACACATGTACACTAGAACTTAAACTATAATTTAAAAAATAAATTTAAAAAATCAGAATAATTCCCACATTCTCTGCAGTTGCCCATAATTTATAAACTATTTTTATTTTTCATTATTTCTTGATTATTTAAATTTAAAAAATTATGGTGAAAGTATTACATGAAAATAATTGCTAAATACTTACATAAAGCATATATATATAAAATTATTCACTCTTTTCTCTCATTGATTTGTCCCATTTCATTGATTTGTGCCATTTGCTAGAAGAATCACTTTGTTTTTAACTGTTTGTTCTGGTATTTACCTCTCATGTGAAAACAATATTCCTCTTGACAAATCAATTAATTTCTATAGGGTACGTTAGGATTTTTACTCATTTATACCTTATACTTCATATTCCTTTTCTCACTTCTTCCATATATGTCTAAACTTTTAGTTACATCTTTTAAAAAATAAAAATAAATAAATAAATAAAAAGTGGTTTAATTGGCTCATGCTTCTGCAGGCTGTACAAGCATGGGGCCAGTATCTGCCTGGTTTCTGAGGAGGCCTCAGGGAGTTTTACTCATGGTGGAAGGTGGGGCCAGAGTAGGCACATCACGTGGCAAGAACAGAAGTAACAAGGAGGAGGTGTCACACACTTTTAAACAATCAGATCTCATAAGAACTCATTATCTTGAGGACAGCACCAAGCCATGAGGGATCTGCCCCACAAGCTAATCACCTCCCACCGGGTCTCACCTCCAACATTAGGGATTACATTTCAGCATGAGATTTAGAGGGGAAAAATACCTAGACTGTATCAGTGGTTGCCAGGGGACAGGAAAAGGGGTGAATTGGCTGCTAGTAACTGTGAAGTTTCTTTGGGAGTAATAGAAACGCCCTGGCATTAAATAGTGGTGGTGTTTGAGCAACATAGTGAATATACTAACAACTACTGATTGGTAATATTTAATATGTTAATTTTATATTATGTAAATTATATCTCAACTAAAAAATAACTATGCTTAATATTTTCAAGCCAATACATGAAAAGATGGAGATTTGACTAGAGAATTGGATTCCATTTTAACAAATGAAATAGAAATCCCAGAAATAAAAATGATTACTTAAAAGCAAAGAGGAGGAAGTGCCACACACTTTTAAACAACCAGATCTCATAAGAACTCATTATCTAAGAATTTAATATAGGGTTTAATCAACAGATTAGACAGAGTAGAGGCTAAGGTAGGAGGATCACCTGAACCCAGGAGGTTGAATCTGCAGCAGTGAGCTGTGATTATGCCACTGTACTCTACCCTGGGTGACAGAAGGAGAACCTGTCTCAAAAAAAAAAAAAAAAAAAAAAAGGGAAAGGGAGACAAAATTAAAGAAAAAGATAGAGAAGTTGAAAATCATTCAGCACAAAAAGGAAAAAAGGATACATTATTCAAAAGATCCACAGTAATACCAAGTTTTCAACAAAAAATGATGGAAGTCAGAAGCCGGTGAAATGACATCTTTGAAGTGTCCAGAGAAAAACACTGTCAATCTAGAATTCAATACCCAAAGAAAATATCTGTCACAAAAAAAGAGGGTAAAGATTTTTTTTTTAAAAAAAGATAAAGAATATTTTGCTAGAAGAGATGCAATAACAAATACTAATAATCATCATCCTACTAGTAATAATAACAGCAAATTTCTGCCCTTCAAGTAGAAGGGACATGATCCCAGCTGGAACTACATACAAACAGAAAGAATAAAGGACACTGGTACATATTTGGTTAAATGTACATAAATATTCACCGTTTAAAGCAACAAAACCACAATACGTTCTCATTTAATGTTATTAATAGGTTTTTGAAAATTTTGAATTTAGCAGGTTTTCAAATAATATTGTTTTATTCAATATGTCCTTACAATGTTAATGAGGGAAAAAATTGGATCTGTTATACAATGTTTCACTGCAAGTCTCAGTTTCCAAGAACGCGTTGACAATGTTACATGAAGGCTTATTTTAACGTATTATGAGGTTTAAACTATATAAAGAATGTGTGAAGGTGCATTTAAATATATCTAGACATGAGGATAATCATTAAAAAAATTATAACTAAAAAGCTAATAAGAAGATGGGAAGAAGATGGAATGATTAGAAAAATGAATCCAAAATAAATCATGAAAGGAGTACATAGAATAAAAAGAAAACATAAACTAAGAAAATAAAATGTGGGATAAATTTTTTAAAGACAGACTTAAACCCCAAAATGTCATAATTACATTTTATATAAATAGACTAAGCCCAGTGAAAGTTTTTCTCACTTTAAATAAAAAGCTGGAAGTTATTAAGTTTAGTGAGGAAGGCATGTCTAAATCTGAGATAGGCCAAAAGCTAGGTCTCTTCTACCAAGCTGTTAGCCAAGTTATGTAAGACAAGAATGCAAAAATGCAAAGGAAAAGTTCCTGAAGGAAATTAAAATTGCTACATCTGTGAACACATAAATGATAAGAAAATGAGACAACCTTATTTCTGATATGGACAAAGTTTGAATGGTCTGGATAGAAGATCAAACAAGCCACAAGATTCCCTTAAGCTGACATCTAATCCAGATCAAGGCCCTAAGTCTCTTCTATTATATGAAGGCTGAGAGAGGTAAATAAGCTGCAGAGGAAAAGTTGGAAGCTAGAAAAAGTTGATTCACAAGGTTTAAAGAAAGAAGCCATCACCATAACATAAAAGTGCAAGGTAAAGCAGCAATTGCTCATTATAAGCTGCAGCAAGTTTCCAGAAGATCAAGGTAAGATGTTTGATGAAGATGGCTATACTAAACAATAGATTTTCAATGTAGATGAAATCGCCTTATGTTGGAAGAAAAATGCCTGGTTTTAAAGCTTCAAAGGACAAGTTGGCTCTTGTGAGGAGCTAACATGGCTGGTGGCTTTAAGTTGAAGCCCTCACTCATCTACCATTCCAAAAATTTTAGGGCTCTTAAGAGTTACACTAAACCTACTCTAACTGTGCTCTATAAATTGAACAAGAAAGCTTGAAAGACAGAACATCTCTTTACAGCATGGCTTATTTAATATTTTAAGCCCACTGCTGAGACCTACTCTTCAAAAAAAAAAAAAGACTCAAAGAACTACTGATCATTTACAATGTACCTGATCACTCAAGAGCTCTGATGAAAATGTAACAGGAAATTAATGTGGTTTTCATGCCTGCTAACACAACATCCATTCTGTAGCCCATAGATCAAGGAGTAATTTTGACTTTCAAGTTATATTCTTTAAGAAATACTTTTATAAGGTGATAGCTGCCATAGACAGTGAGTAGATCTGGACAAAGTAAGTTGTAAGCCTTCTAGGAAGAGTTCATTCTAGATGCCATTAAGAACACTTCTGATTCATTGGAGGTCAAAATATCAACACTAAGAGGAGTTTGGAAGAAGTTGATTCCAGCCCTGATGGATGACTTTGGGAGGTTCAAGACTTGACTTCAGGAGAGAAAGCAACTGTAGGTCTGCTAGAAATAGCAAGTGAACTAGAGTCAGTAGTGGCTCCTGAAGATGTGACAGAATTGCTGCAATCTCATGATAAAACTTGAAGGGATTGCTTCTCATGGATGAACAAAAAGTATGATTTTCTGAGATGGTATCTCTTCCTGGCGAAGATTCTGTGAGTATCATTTGTATGACAACAAAAGATTTAGAATATCACATAATCTTAGTTAATTAGGCAGAGGCAGCATTGGAAAAGATTGACTTCAGTTTCAAAAGAAATTCTATTGTGGGTAAAATGCTATTATATCAAAAATATCCAGGGCATGCTCCAGAAAAATTATTTATGAAAGGAAGAGTTCAACGGTGTGGCAAACTTCATTGTTGTCTTATTTTAAGAAATTACTGCAGTCACACCCGTTTTCAGTAACCAGCATTCAATCAGTCAGCAGCCATCAGCCTTGAGGCAAAACCTTCCTCCTGCAAAAAGATTACTACTAGCTGAAGCCTGAGATGATCATTAGCATTCTTTAGCAATAAAGTACTTTTAAATAAGGTATGCACATTATTTAGACATAATGCTATTGCATACTTAATAGACTACAGCATAGTGCAAACATAACTTTTATACATACTGGGAAAACAAAAAAATTGTGTGGCTCACTTTATTGCAATATTCGCCTTTCCATGGCAGTCTGAAACCTGGCTCAGTATCTCTGAGATATTCTTTTACTGTGAAGCTGCTTTCTTTTTATATCCTGTATTCAGTTTTCTGATGTACCAGGCTTTGGATCTTCTGTTGGTATTCCTCCATTCAGGATGCAATCCTTTCCTCTTGATGGTAACTCTTGATATTATAATAACTGTATTTCTCTGCTATTAGGACTCTAGTGTATTCTGTTCTCCTTTGCAAAATATTTGACCTTTGACCCTGGCCTGTAAAACAGTAATGTTGACTTACATGTGAATTAAAAATTTCAGTTATTTTCCATCTCTCTGCTAATTGTCATAGGCTACTGGTGATTTTATTTGTTCTTGTTGACGTACATGTTTTCTGGGGGAGTGTATGTGGAAGAATTTGAAATTAAGTGGTCACAATCAGCCCATGGGAAACCAGAAGCTCTATTTTTTAAGCTCTGATGTTTGAAGTTAAGAAGATTGGCAATATATCTGGGAAATCTTCAGATTATATAATTAATAGTTTAGCATTCATGTTTTATATTATAATTTTATATTTTTGTGAAAAAATTATTTCCAAGGCTGAAACTATGAATATTTTTCAGCATTCTTTTGCACCTAGATTTAGTTCTTCAGTATTAATTAATTTGAAAGTAATTTTGATCTTTCCATTTTTCATATCATCTTTAATTGAAGAGCAGCAAATTCACTGCGTTTTAGAAATCTAATCTCAGCTATCAGACAGATAGAATTAAATAAACAAGAAATTGTATTCCACACCTCTTCTGTTGTATTTGTTGTTAGGTTTTTGCCTTGTATGCTATTAATGGTGGTTTTTTTTTTTTTTTTTTTTTTTTTTTTTTTTTTTTTGAGATAGAGTCTTGCTCTGTTGCCCAGGCTGGAGCGCAATGGCACCATCTCAGCTCACTGCAATCTCCATCCCCCAGGTTCACTCCATTCTCCTGCTTCAGCCTCCCTAGTGGCTGGGACTACAGGTGCCCGCCACCAAGCCCGGCTAATTTTTTTGCATTTTTAATAGAGACAGGGTTTCACCCTGTTAGCCAGGATGGTCTCAATCTCCTGACCTCATGATCCGCCCGCCTGGGCCTCTCAAAGTGCTGGGATTACAGAGGTGAGCCACCGCTCTCGGCCAATAATCTGTTTTTAACTCCTGTTTCCACATGAAAGATGTTGATACAAATGCCATTTCTCATTTTGGGGATTATTTATTTCTTTTGTTTTCCTTCAAACATCTTTTCTTTTTTCTTTTTATTTATTTATTTTTGAGACAGAGCTTCACTCTTGTTGCCCAGGCTGGAGTGCAATGGCGCGATCTCAGCTCACCACAACCTCCGCCTCCCGGATGTTATTCTCCTGCCTCAGCCTCCCTAGTAGCTGGGATTACAGGTGCCCATAACCATGCCGGGCTAATTTTTGTATTTTTAGTAGAGACGGGGTTTCACCAGGTTGGCCAGGCTGGTCTCGAGCTCCTGAGTTCAGGTGATCTGCCCACCTCAGCCTCCCAAAGTGCTGGGATTGTAGGCCTGAGCCACTGCGCCCGGCTTCCTTCAAATATCTTTTTAACCTATGTAGAAGAATTCTACTAGTCACAAAGATAACTTTTTAGGGGAATTTGATTTTCATCTGAGCCATTAAAATATCACAATCCTATATGCTTTCTACTTACAAAAACAAATCTCTCAATTAACTATTTTGTAAGAAAATGTTAAAAAATTCTCTTAATTTAAAAAACGTCAACAATTTTTATAAAAGATCCTTATGTTTTCACAATAATGAACATGTATTTCTTGTTACATTTTAAAAAATTAAATTTGCATTATTTTGGCGATCTTAAAGATGATTACAAAGAATGAATAACTCTAGGTTCTAGAAGTTTTTAAAATAAAATGCTATAATCAGGATTTTGACATGATTGACAATTTTATTTTTTCTAAGGTTTATCATGATGAAATTAAAGTTTTTTATTATTTAAGAACATTGTAATATTCTTTATCACTGGAGAAATATAGATTAATCACCTGCTATATACACCAGGTCTTGTTTTAGATGCAGAAGATATGGAAGCAAATAATAAAAAGAAAAATCTTGCTCTTAAGAAGAAAACAGGGATTAGATAAGCAAATAAATAAGTTAATTGATAGATAAAATATAGTTGATTTTTGTTTAAGAACTAAAATAAGGTATAATATGAAAACATTACTGGGTTTGATTGGATGGTTAAGGTGAACAATATGCTAGGAAATGGAAACAGGAAGATGGTTAGTATTGCCAGAAGAAAGCTGGGGAAGAAGAGAGTATTTTGTTTTCTTTTTAAATTTGATCATCAAATTAGACTAAATTAATATTCATGTCGACAATATTTGAGAATAATTTAAGAATCTAGTGATTATCTAAAAATACTTCATTGACTGAATCATTTGTCTTTGGAAAGCTCAGTTGGCTCTTTTGGTTATAAGCTCTCTTGTACTGAATGCCAATGGCAATGTGGTTTTAAAGAAACGGTGCTCTCTTTGAAAGAAATACTTCCCTAAGGATAGCTTTTCAGCACTAGCAGCTGGGTAGCTCTCTGGGTTAATGATAAGTGCTGAAGCAAAGAAAATATAGTGTCTGCCTCTGCGGGCTTCCAAATGGTCCTTGAGGCTCTCACTGTGCAATGAAGAAGATAAGGTGTATGTTGCCTGTCGATGTTAAGATCTTCTGCAGTATCTATTCTACCTCACCATGTTTACAAAACAACATGTAAAATCATCTGTCATAGCAAAGAAAGTAAAACACTTTTCCTCAAATAAATCGCACATAAACATAATAAGATGTGTGTGTGTGTATGTATGCATTATAAACCCTGTTTCTAAATGAAGGAAAATGATATAATTTAATGTGATATGGATAATTGTATCCTTTTCTAAAAATTATGATGGTGGTTCTCTTACAATGAGGAGTAGCTAGTGCTCATTGAATGAGAGAGAGCTCCATCTGGATGTTCAATGCTGTTCAAAACAATAGATTAACCACTTGTTGGGAAGGAGTGGTTCAGCTATGCAAAGAAGGTGGGTATAGATAAAAAGTACTCAGTGCAGTGAGAGAGGCAAATAAAAGTTAAATGTCAAAGCATATGAAGGTAGAGAAAGACGGTTTCAAAAATCACAAAAATATAACTGGAAAACTAAAGGAACGGTGATATAAAATTTAAAAAGATACAGGTAATAAATACAAATAATTTATTTAAGATATTAATGAAAATACAAAATTATGTGTATTATGATTTTGAGGGCTGTCCACTCAAATAATAAGATTAGGAAGCATAACTTTTGAAACTCTAAAGTAAATAGAATTGAACGGCAACAACAACAGCCAAAAAATAAAATAAAAATAAAAATAAACTATCAACACAAAAAGGAAAAAAGAAAACCAATAAACAGAAAATATAAAATAAAATAGCACAAATAATTATAAATATCCACTATTAAACAATAATAATGGGATAAATTTTCCTGTTTGAAGACACTCAGATTGGGTAAACTAAATATTGATATACTTCCCGGCTTAAGGAGACACACTTAAAACAAAATGTGATTTAAAGTTGAGTATAAAATATTGAAAAAGAAATTTCAGGCAAATACTAACAATAAGAAAGTGGGTGTGAATATTTAATAAAATCAGTATTCAAATAAAAAGCTTTGAATAGAAGAGAACAAAGAGACATGTTATATATTGAAAAAGTGTAGTCTGATGAGAAGACAGTAGTAAGGGCTATCATTATTTTTTTCTTGTGCTAATTGAATTATCTCCTAACTAGACTGTCTTCTTTCACCCTTGACCCTGTATATCCTATTTTGAAAAGCAAAATGAGATTTTAAAACACCATTTCTTTATTTACCCTTCTATTGGCTTTCAGATTCATTCAGTGTGAACTTTCAGGTTTCTAGGAGATGCACCATGACTCCTCCACCCCCATTACCTCTCTGATAATCTTATCTCTTACTGCATCCCTCAGGCTCACTCTGCTCCAGCCCAGTGACCTCCTTGCAGTTTCTTAGACATGCCACTCTCACCCTTTCACCTATGTCCGTTGCATCAACCATTTCCTCTGTTACACTCTGCCCCGAAATCCACAGGACTAATTCCTTTACATCTCTCAGAATTTATCCTATTTAAAATGGCTATCTTCCCTCCCCACAAACTCCACATGACCAATTCCACCTACCATATCTCTCAGTCATTAGTTTTGTAAAAACAACATTATGTTAGCTATAGGAGAGCAAACTAGGGGTGTGGACTTGATATTGACTGTCTAAGGTTGTCAGAATGAGCACAGGGTGGAATTTGTTGAATGATGCTGTGTCAGGAATACTTCTGTGCTCTGTCCATTTAAATTTCTTTGGACTCCATGAATAACTCTACAAAGTCAAAATTGCCACCAAATATAAAGAGAAATATTGTTTCCCCTTTCAAATTTTGTTATTATTCAGAATGAACTAAGTATCTATGCACCTAAACTAAAAAGAAGAGAAATAATTCTCTTTCATCAGTAAGGTCATCATTTGAGTTGCATTTTGAAGATGATTCAAGAACTTTTTGAGGATATAAACAGATATTGAATAAAATACAGTCTCTTTGAAGTCAATTAAGAATGTGGATGAAAGCAACGAAATACAAATGTACATTAAAAATTGAAAAGCCACATGTAAAATATTTTAATATATTTTTAAAAATCAAATTTCATTTCAGTTCTTTGGCTCTCTGAGTTTTGCAGTTTTATGCTTAAGAAATTCCAGCGTAAAAGAACTTGATGTTCAAACTTTTATATAGTGTAATTGCAAAGAAAACAATAAAAATCTCTATATGCAGATATGTGTATTTCCCTTCCTCATGATTACAAGGATGCATAGTTTTATATGTTTTGACCTTATTTTTCTTCTATATTTTCAACCCTTTAGTGTCCCATCTCTAGAAGTAAAAATCCATTCAGATGTTTGGAATAATATATGCTACACTGTTAATTTAAAAAATAATTGTGGAATAATATGTGCTACAATATTGATTGTGGAAATTATTTTGATATAATTCTGGTTTTGATTGTACTGCCAAAGGAGAAAGCTTTTCAGGAGCCCACTGGAATAAATAAATTCAAGGGCTGACTCATAGGATGAGGTATACATGCAAAGGGAGCAGTGTGAAGACTGCCATGATTCTAATGGAAAGGACAGCGTGTAATAAGGAGGAAAAAGTGATGGGTCCCTATCCTGGCCTGCTGTGAACATCAGCCGGTAGTGAATTGGCCCTTTTCTGAGAGTGAAGATTGCTGCTTGATGCCTAGAATGTCAACCAGAGAAGAGTTCAATGGAAACTCCTTGGAAAAACTTATAGTACTTAAATATTGCTATATTTTTACAAAGTTTATTCGTAATTTTAAAAATTGTATAATTTAAAGATTTTAATTCCTACAGAGGCTTTTTAAGTAGATAATTTAAAATATTTAACAACGAATTTTGATTGAGTAGCAAGCAATGATCTTCATGAAACTCATGCGATTGATCACATTTGAGACTTGGTAGAGAAAGTATCTAATAATAAAATCTTTCAGCTGGGCAGAAATAAGACAACATGAAGCAATCACACAGTGCTACATTACAGCCAGTGGCTACAAGTCTTCAATAAAGAGCAACTACCTCAGAAGAATCAAACCACTGCCTGAAATCTGGCCTTCACAGTAACGAAAGTGCAAATGACAAATGCAATATTTGATTCATATAGTTTTTCCTTTTTGCCATTCTCAAATATCCGACTATTTTAAAGGAATGGATTGATTTAGGTACAGAAGTTATCTTTGGCAAGCTATTCCAATAATCTTTAAAATACTAATTTCCACTGGCCTAGAAATTTGATTTCCAGAAAATAATATGAAATTCAGAAAATGACTTACAGCTGAGCATGGTGACTCACGCCTGTAATCCCAGCAATTTGGGAGGTGGAGGCAGGTGGATCACTTGAGGTCAGGGGTTCAAGACCAGCCTGGCCAACGTGGCCAAACCCCATCTCTACTAAAAAATACAAAAATTAGTTGGGTGTGGTGGTGGATGCCTGTAACGCCAGGTACTCAGGAGGCTGAGGTGGGAGAATTGCTTGAACCTGGGAGGCAGAGTTTGCAGTGAGCTGAGATCACACCACTGTACTCTAGCCTGGGCGACAGAGCAAGACTATGTCAAAAGAAAGAAAGAAAGAGAGAAAGAGAGAGAAGAAGGAAGGAAGGAAGGAAAATGACTTACACACAAAGCTACTAATTGAAATTTTACATAAGAGAAAACACACACAATCTCAACTGCATATAGTACTCTACTGTATATAGATATGTGGTACTTTATATATAGTACATAGGTTAGATAAATAAATACATAGACAGATGTATAGACAGATATGGATCCATGTCTGTATATCTAATATAGTTTAGTCCATTGGGGCTGCTATAACAAAATACCTCACACTGGGTAGCTTTTAAACAACAGAAATTTATTTCTCATAGTTCTAGGGGGTTACTAGGAAATCTATGATCAAGGTTTCAGCAGATTCAATGTCTGGTGAAGACCCATTTCCTGTTGCAAAGATGATGCCTTTTCTCTGCATCTTCACGTGGTGGAAGGAGCAAGGCAGCTTTCTGGGATCTGTTTTACAAAAAAGTGAACTAATTCCACTCATCATGGCCCCTCTGCCACGATCTAATCACCTCCCAAAGGCCCCACCTCCTAATACCATCCCAATGGGGATTAGATGTCCAAATATGAGTGTTGAGAGGACACAAACATTGAAACCATAGTAATATATATTTAGATCTATATCTAATAGATCAGACATAATTATTGACACTCTTACACAGATATACACTGAATTATTTTTTCACACAGTAGAATACACTCATTGTTTACACTTCTACACTTCTATAAGCTTCGTTACTTATTTCTCTATAACTTATCTTTATGAAAACCACATTTTGCTAGATATTAGGGAAAATAAATCTAAAAATTTCCAATTAATGCTATTACTTTCTCTTCCAGCTTAATCTCCTTCAGTTTAAAATAAAGTTTCTCAAACATTTAGTCAATTTAACGTCACATCCCTCATCCAGCTGTTTCTATATTTTTCCTCCTCCTGCCTGAGACAGTATTTCTAATGAAGAGAAAGTTTATTGTTCTGTGGGGTTGATGGAGGGTGCCAGGTTTTTTGTAGAACAGCTGATAGCTGGTTGGTATTCACCAAGTGTGGTTGGGCTGGTCCTATCTGTGGGCTTCTTGCTGGTGTCTGCCACTGTAGACCATGGCTGGTGTAACCCGTGTTATGTTTACCTAGTTTAGGCAGTGCTCTGGGGAGCACAGCTATTTCACCTTGTTGATGGGCCTCATTGGCTTAGTCTCATATCAGGGACACTCTGGTTTCTGGCAGAGATTCCTACTTAGTCCCCAGCCCAATAACATATTCTACAGTTCTTAGCTGTGGAATTATCCTAAGTAATACTAACCCCTGAATCTTCCTGGAAATTTCCCTGTTTATTCAGTTGCCCTCTTAATCTCCACTTGGGAGACTGGAGGAGGAACTACGGAGCTCTTTCTTGCCAAACAGTGGGTAGAAGGTGTGTTGAGATTGCCTCCCAACTCAGTAATCTGACCACTTGCCGTGCTGTCTGTTGCCATCCCATATTGGCAAGGTCACCGGGAGTGGGCAAACTCCACCTGAAGTTCAAAACAGGAAGTGGATAAAAACCCTTCAGCTTATCCTTCTTTACTCCCTGGAACTTTTGTGCATATGGGAAAGTTTGCACCCAAATGTGTGAATACTTGCTTCCCCTACTTCTGACTCTCTTTTCTCTTCCACAACCACTGTGGCCAGGGAGAATAGGCTTCCCCCTTCCATATGACAGGACATATCTTGTGTACTATCTCATAGTTTTTCCATGATTGATTTTAGTAAACTTGACAGTCAAGGCCACCATATCTGGGTAGAAAACCCTTTCCCTCTTGTGAAGATCTGCGTACAACAACTACAGCCATGTTAGGGGAAAAGAAAAATAAACAAAACATAAACTTTGATAATTAAAACTGAGAAATTACTGCCTCCTCTGTAAAACATGCTCTCTTCCAAAGGGATGAAGCAATACAATTTTTGGAAGAAATTGGGGAAGTTTAAAGCAAGGTTGAAAAATTATGGTCTATTGAATATTATTAATATGAAAAAGTAGAGAAGATATTTTAAAGAGAACAAATAAGAAAAAGGAAAGGTGTTGAGGGTCTGCAGGCAGACAGTATGAGAAAAGACATTTTTAATATATATTTTACTTTTCTAAATCCATCTTTAAGCTTAGTAAAATGAACCCTAATTAAATTAGCTATCATTTATTATATTGACAATATATGACAAATATATGTTCTTATAAAACATAACCAAGGCTAAATATTTTAGGGTAAAAGTGAGTGAGTCATGGCTTAGAAAAAAAATCTTTAGTGGTTAAATATTAAAAACAACAGGACCCTTATTGATTGATACTACCTTGTTGATTAATTGTGGCTTCATAATTTCAGTTTAGGAAGAATTTAGGGAAAAGAACCTCGTTGAAAGAAGTAAGGGAATAGTAGGATAACAAAAACAAAATTCTGTTTTATTGTACTGCCAATAAAACTGAGAAAAAATCAATTTCATATATAAAAAATGGTGGTAATAAAGTTGGGGTAGTAGCTGAAAACCTTTTGAGCCCTGCCTAAGTGTCATCAATTTTTCTGATGGTCAATGAGGTCAGATTTTTTGAGAAAGGTGAACTGACTTGAGTTTAATTTACATGGATTAGAGTGCAGTTTCAATAACATTTCTGGTTTCCAGTGACACAAAGATAACTGATGTTTCAGATTTTTTTTTTACAAAAGATTATATGAATTATATGACCTATCTGTATGGGAAAATTATTTGATAAAGAAAATAATAAGAAAATAAAAAATAGTGTATCCTAATTATGAAAAGTACAAAACTGGGACTTTCATATTATATATCTAATTATCTAATTATATGTGTATATACACACAAAAATGTATATATTTATATATACAATATAATTATATAAATCTCTAATATATGTAGTTATATTTATATATAATATATATAAATATATAGATTTGTATAATGATATCTAATTACAGATTTGTATAATTATATATTTATGTAAAATTTTATAATACAAATATATTTTATATTAAATAGAGATTTGTATAACTATTTTATGTATTTATGTGTATATACATATATTATCTCTTTATATGTATATATACACTCATATATATTCTATTTAAGCTAATATTTTTAACAAGTGAATTCAAATCTACACTTTGGTGGATTTTAAAAATCTTTACAAATCCATCAGTTTTCACCTTTTATACTTTGAAGGTATGGTTATATGGCTTTTTAAAAATCATAGTTCAGTATCTTGTCTCTTTTTGTAATTTTTTCCTTAAATTCTATTTTAGCTGATTTTAATGTTATTTGGTTTACTATTTTTCAGCCGTAGTTTGTCCAGTTACCTTGCTGAAAACCTGTTTTTTTAACTTTAAATATATCTCTTATAGATAGCTCACACCTCTTTTACTTTAAAACCAAATCTCTTATTATCTTTCTTTAAAACCTAGTCTGTTTATATTTATTGTTATAACTGGTGTATTTGAACCTATTTCTACCATCTAATTTAAGTTTTCCATTTACTTTTTTTTCCCTGCTTTTTTCTTTAACCTATTATTGGACTGTGAACTTTTTTTAAAACAACTTCTCTTTAATGATAGTCCTTAAAATTTTTATAAACATCTTTGTAATTTTCCCCACAGATACTCACAGAAATTAAAATTATTCTGTAATGCTATTTTCACCTTAAAAAAGGTGTACAAATACATAAACATAATGTTCCTTTACAAAGATATACAAATGCTTAAACATAATGGTAGGAAACTCCCTTCATTACTTCCGAAATAACTATGCAACACCATGAAAAAAAAGTCTGTTATTCAAAGGTAACCAGAAAGCAAGATTGAAAATTCAAGTACTCCTCCATGAAACTATGTAATATGATCTTCTCACAAAGTATCATTATTCTTGTTTAGTCCTTCACTGTCTATTTACAGCATGTTATACACTGTATTTTATCACCTGTTGGTGAAATAGTTAAAAAAAAAAAAAAAAAAAAGCAGTGTTACCACTATGTAATCATTCAGTGTTACCAAAGCATCAATTCTCAAAGAATTTGCTTAGATAAGTTCTATGGCTTGAATGTATCCCCAAAAGTTCCTGTGTTGGAAACTTAATTTCCAGTGCAACAATGCTGAGAGGTGGGATCTTTAAAAGGTAAATATGTTGGAAGGGCTCTGCCCTCATAATGGATTAATACCATTTAGTGCCATTATTGTAGAAATGAGTTGGTTATCTTGGGAGTGCATTTCTAATAAAAGGATCTCTCTCTCTTTCTCGCTCTTCTCTTGCAGGCATGCTGTCTTACCCTTTTACCTTCAGCCATAGACACAGTAAGAAGGCTCTCTCTAGAACTGTAAAAAATAAATCTCTGTGTTTTATAAAGTAACTAGTTTCAGGTATTCTGTTATGGCAGCACAAAATGAACTAAGGCAGTAAGATTTAGACACTTAAATAGTATAATTAGTACCATAAACTATATACTCCATTGTCCTCCTGCCAATATAATTATTGTTGAAATAATTAGAATTTTTCTAAGTGGATGTTCATTGTCAGGGCAAGAAACTAGTTAGATTCATGATTAGCTTTTAAATTTTAATGACCTCATTTATTTGAACAAATATTTTTTGTCTGTTATAAAAAGAACTTATAAAATGTATACAAAAAGCAATGAAGAGGATGAAGTTACATCCACAATTATATGCATACATAAACTACTGAAATTATTGATACAGCCAGCATAAGACATAATTTTAAAAGTTCTAGTAGTACCATATGGTGAACAATTTGCAGAAATTGTAGAACACCATAAGCATATGGGTATATTCCATATGATCTGAAGAAACTTTAGAGGCAAAGAGTATCATATCAAAGAATATGCTCATTTAAGTGGCAAAATAGGTAAATATTAAATATTACTGGCTTGAATACCGCGGTGTTGGTGGTGATTTGCATGTGTATGAATGTGTATAAGAGAAAGAGAACACAAAAAAAGAGATGATTTCATTAAAATCAAGCATATTCATTATAAATATTTAATTTGGCTCTCAGAAGATGATTCTGTCAAAGCTGACTGGCAGAGACCATGGTTTTGATTTCAATATTCTTAACATTTTCCAGTAAAAGAAGCCAGCAATGCATAACCTAAATGACAACCCTTAATAAAATATATTTTAAATTTTGATTTCAATTTTTTCTTTAAAATATTGACTATTCAATGTTTAGTTTGTTTCATTTTAGCTCATTAATGTATATTTGATTTATTTAATTATTTTTGTTTTTGTATCACTCATATTTGTAATAGTTATTTCATTAATTAATAAATTATTCAGAATATTTTTACCAAGTTCTTTCAGATTCGTAGTTTTCTGTCAAACCCAAAATTTTTTCCGTTAGACACTGAATGTTGATAATTTCAGTTTTTAGTGCAATGAAAATTTCTAAACACATGATGCATCAAAGATAGACAAGTTTTTTCTTTTCCAAATGTAGTGGTCGTTCACAAAATTGAAGGCTCTTGTGCTAGAGAATAAAAATATGAGGAGTCTCATGATATCTAACCAATACATTTGCTACAAGTGTGATCATTATATTTAAGGCAATTCACATCAAAATCTTTTACAACCATTCTTCCAATTTTTGAGATTTGATTTCTGTTTCTATTCTTAGGTTTCCATCTGCCTGTGCTTGAAATATTTTTTCATAACCTGTCTGATATAGTTGTATTTTTGAAAAAGTTCTCATCAACTCAAAGGATATTAGACCTGGAAGGACTTTTGGAAATACTTTAGCCCAGTAGAAAATTTTTCCATCCAACACATCTGAGGGCTATAACACGCTTCTGTTAGCAACTGTGGTTCACTGTACTGTACTGTTCAATGGTGAGGCCATGCACTGCTGGGGAAAGGAGCAGGGAGGGGCATTTAACAGAATTTGCATTGGCAGTGGGTGTGTATAGTTTTAAAAAGCCACCCAAGAGATTAGGATGTGCCTCTTCCTGTTGAGAATCATCATTCTGCAGGTAAAGTCATGTGGGAACAAAATAATTGTAGCTGTCTTTAGTGGAACTGGAAATAGAACCAAAGGTCTCTGACTCACAGTCAAATGCCTTTTCTTCAGCACCATATTCAAGTTCTATAACATTTAGACTTCTTTGATCTTCCAAGGAATATAAACATACTTTGGTTAACTTAATTTAAAAAGACATTTTTAACTACATAGCATAGTTCATGGAATTGAGGGAAAAGTGGAAGAGCCAGGTTTCAGCGCAGCTCTGGGCACTCGCCTTCAGGAATGAAGAGACATTCATTCACTGCCAGTCTGAATCAGAGCAACAGTCCCTATATCATTCTGCTTAAAAATCTAATTCAGTCAAGCGGGGTCATGTGCCCATCCTTTGGCCGGAATGGAATGGAATAGTCTGATCTGAAGTCCCATTAAGACTGAGGAGGAATTTGTTTCCCAAAGAATGATTGGGGTGTTGTTACTCAAGGAAGGAAGAACTGGTAGCTGGCAGCCACAGCAATACATGTCTGCTAAAGCTCCCTTCCTGAGAGAAGTCTCATTCCAATAGAGTCTTCAAAGCTTCCTCTGTGACAAACAGCCCTGGCATCTTTTCTGCATGGCTGGGCAGTGGTCACAGCAGAGATTCTTTTTTCCAGCGCTTGTCACTCTCCCACTTGAGGCATCCTTTCCCCTCACCTGCACCCAGCCATTGGGATGAAGCACACAATGGAAGAGATATTCCTGGAAAGAAGCTTTGCAGAAAGGAATAAAGTAAGAGTGAACAAAAACTGAGCAGGACACACTTAGCATTGAGCGGAAGAATTTGTGGGAATTTGTATCCATTTGTCTCTGCTCTCTCAGAACATTTCCTGAGGAGCAGGTATAGAATATGGGAGCTCGTGTGCAGCAGATTAGTGGTGAAGTGAAGGCTTCTGAGGAGCATATCACATACAGATGGAGAACAGAAATGTGCAATGGCCAGCCCAGGTGACTAAAGACTTTTCTCCTGGCTCTGCTCTTCTTCTCATGAGTCTAAATGAAGCCACCAGAGACTGGAATTTTTGGTGGAGAATCAAGTGGGAGCAGTGAATTCTCAGGGCAGGGGATGGGCAGTTGTGGTGAGATGGTAGTTTCCATCTTGGTAATGGGGTCCAGGTGGAAGGGAGCACCTGAAGGAGTTGAAGGAGTGGGGCTCAGCTGTGGGAAGCTGTTGTATGTAAGAACCACTCTCGGGATGTGTGGAAACACAGCCATATGCAACCTAGAAGGTTGTGACCATTGGGAGGACTTTCTGCATTCAGGGTTCAGCTGTGGAGTCTGGGGGCAGCCACTGCAACTGTGTGGCTGAGGTGAGAAGGATTGAAAATTAGTAGCATACGAGCAAAGTCTATATTCAGAAAAAAGTCACCCCCTCATTTTTAAGAAAATACCAGAAACATATGAATGTAAAATGGAGTGATGAGATTGATAAGTCATTGCCTTGAGTTATACCTAGAGTCAAATTATATTGGAGCTTCAGCTAGAAATTCCATCTTAAAATTCTTTTCTGGGAGGGTTATTTTTCCTGCCTGCATTTATTAATGCACTATGCTATGAAAACACACTTACTGAAGAGAATTTTAGCCCCTGAGCCTGACGAACTCAATACGTTATTTTTTAAAAGCTATAAAATGGAAGAAAAGTGACAAGCCAACTGCCTGGGATGCTAATGGCTCAAGGCATTTATGAGACGGGCAGTTTTGAGAGCTATATCCTGCAGCACAAAATGCAAAAATGGTTTTCCTACGTGAAGCACAGCAATAGAGTTTTACAGACTTCTGTAGGATTTGGTACTACTGAAAATCCATAGAGCCACACAGGCTAGGAAAGCTAAGTAGGAGCCAGCTAAGGAGAAAGCCAAATTAAAATAAATGAAGAGCAACTAAAACTTCTGAGGAATCTTATCTAAGCGCTCAGCTGCACACTCACCATAACGAGCTTCCTGAGCTTCCCTGGAAACACCAACAAGGTCTCAACATCACCTCAGCCAAGGCTGGGTCTGCTTAGCTATGAGGGAGATTTCAGCCATTAGGGGAAGAGATTCAATTCCTCAACAGAGGAAAATTTTCTGTCCCCTAAACATCCTGTAGAAACTCTTCTTACAGTTTTTAAAATTATTTTACCTTTCTCTTCACAAGATATATTTACTCTGGGACTCTCAGTAAAAAAAAAAAATAAAATAAAATAAGAAATCAATGTACATTTCCTTTGACCTCTTAAACATGAATCACCCTCAAAATGTTGTCAGTTTGTCTATTGTGTAACAAATCATGTATATTTTAATAACATAAAAGTAAAAGTATATCATGTAATGCTTTAAACTTATAAGTAAAAGCAGTCAAAACAGTTTTCTCTCAGGAAATATGGGACAACTTATTCTGAAATATAAATACTCTTATCTAGGCTAAAAGCTGCCATGTGCAAACTGTTCCTACAGCGGCAACATTCAACTCTCTGTGCTCCATCTCCCTACGTTATCCTTATTCTTCAGGCTTTCTGCCATTCCTCTATTTATCTGCTTGATTTTTAATTCTTGCAAGTCATTGACACCCGTGTTGCTCAATATATCCTACTTATGGGTAATAGGAAAAATTCATGAAAACTAGAGCTATGTATATCCATATAAAATCCTATACAAACAAAAGCCATAAGTATAGTGGTCAAATTTTCATAAGAAAAGCATTGAGAAAATTCCAAGTTGTGAGACTGGGCATCAACTAACATAGTTCCGTGTTTAATATAATCACAAACATTAGAAAATTGTTGTGCTAATGACAATCCACATTATAAAAAAAAAAAAAAAAGCCTGCCTGTTTTGAAAAAGATGCACAGCCTTCACTGGGAATATTGTATTCTAAAGTCATGCTTCTATTTAGAAAGAAAATAACAACTCATTTAGGAGCTCTAAGCTGGGAGTTTTATATTTCTCTTTTTGCCGACAATTGTACCCATGACTTCCATCCCTAAGTGGGCAGGATCAAGACAGTGGTTTCATGATTTGCAGCTGAGAGTGGGTGGTGATGCCATTCAGCTGCAGGACCCAGAGCACAGTGCAACCAAAGCCAGTCTTCTGGCGTAAGTCAGGCTCAGGAAGCATGTGACTGTGTCCAGTCTAAAGAAGAGAATGGAGAGCAGGAATGGAAACCAAATCAATGGCTTTGCAACTGGGGTCAGAGAAGCATAAGCAAATGGGCTTAGGAGCCTGGGGAGTTACCTGAGCAACAGAACTTGGGGGATGTAGTTCTCTCTGGAATGTCAGCAACAAAGCTGGTGGGAGGCAGAGGAGCTATTATGGTTTCTGAAGAGTCAGAAACAAAGTAGTCATCACAGGCACATTTTTAGAATAAGATAAGATAATGTTCATGACAGTACTTTGTAAAGCATAACACAAATGGGAGGTGTCATTATTGTTATTAACATCATTACCCTCATCACATACCTCTGAACACCTCATAAATCTATATGACGGAAAAGAATGAAAAGAAATGATAACCTCATTCTTCAAGCAACAATTTAGAAGCAAAATATCAGGCACAGATATAACTGGAAGTAAAATAACTTAACTAATATGGGCAAAATCTAAATTCAAAGGCTATGCTATGTGCACCTTCAGGGGAAAATTATGTTAATAATGGAAGGCTAGAGTACTGTGGACCTATCAGGTTGAAAATTATCAGAGTAAAACAATCCTTCTCTGAGAAATGTGGAAAGACCTCAAAGATCAGGAGAGATTTCAGAATCTCTTTAAATTTTATGAAAGCCAGTTGTAGCTCAGGTGAAAACTGTACATTGTCAGGCCACACATTTTAACATATCTAATGTTCTCCATTTCTTTTGATGTGTTCTGTTCTAGCCAATGAAATTAAAATTCTCTGAGGGCAAACCCTAACTTTCCCTGATCTTGCATGCTTCCCAGGATAGTGCTCAATACTCTGGAGGTATTCAGCGAGTACTCGGTGATTATGACTAAAGTGACAGCATGGTCAGAGCATGATCCAGTTTTTACAAAGGAAGCAACTCAGGTGGAGTGCACAGGTAGAGTGAACAAGAAACAGGAGACAAAGTAGCATACATGGGGGAAAAAGTGAGCCAAAGAGGCCTTTGAAGAAAAATGGTTTAAAAAATAACCTTTTCTAGAACTGTAGACGCCACAGTAGAACTTTCTAGAATAAGACACTAAAGAATAAACAATAGACTGAAATGAGCTATGATAGCAGCTAGTGGGTAGACAGAGGGAAGGATAGCATATTTTCAAAGGCAGGAAGTCCAATGAGGAGAAATTACAGAATGGATTCAGCATTGAGGAGGAAAGTGCTGTCCAGGAGAATTTGCTATCCACGTTGGACTTGCAGATCAGAGGGTAGAGAAGAGACAGAGAGTAAATGGTGATGTTAGAGTAATAGGATGTGAACACAGGACTCTCTGCCTTAGTTTAGTCTGAAGACTCAAAGGAGGAGGACAAAAGAGAGGTGACAAGCATTCCTCTTAATATTTCAAAGTATAATAGATCCTCTGTGAGAAATTAAAAGGAAAATAAAGATGGGGGGAAAATCTAGGGATATTTAGGATGCTGAATTTACAAAGAGCCTAGATTAGTTTTGAAGATAATTTCTTCAGCAGAAGTGAATCAACTGCTATGATAATCTCTGCCACCCCATCCCCAACACAGAGCAGGGGAGATGTGTGCCTGTGCGTATTCCCCACTTCAAGCAGAGACCAACTGGTATCAAGAAAGCCACTTGGGAAGGTTAATTTAGAAATTCAGAGTTCATGAGGTAGAGGTACTGGTATCAAATCCACATCTAACAAAGCCAAAAGGCAAAAGATGGTGGTTGGCCAACTATCCAGGACAGCAAAAAAGAAAGGGCTGCACTGAGAATGGCTGTACTTGTTCTGAAGGCAGAACTGAATGTGGAAGGAGTTGGTCTGGAGTACTTCCATCCTGCCCAAGAGGAGGATCACCTAGGTTGCAGGGGACTGGAATCCAGCAGCATCAAGCTTAGCTAACACCCACACCATATTATGGCAGTATCAGTCAAGTAAACTTCCATCTCTAAAAAGAAGGGAAAGACAATCTAGAGAAGGAGAGTGGGAAGAGGCCAAGTACAAGGAGGGGAGAAATGGAAGAGACTGCCTAAGCAACCCACCACTCCTCTCCCTTTGTCCACTGTAGGCTTCCAAGCCAAGGAGGAAAAAAAAATGTGTAAATGATTCAGTCTACTTGCGAGGAGTTTTTATGTGAAAATAAGCTATTTGTCAGGACCCCAAGGCCTTGTAACTATGGCCAATAGATAGAAGTTACAGGGTTAATATTTTGTCTCAATATAAGAAAAGACATTCTCAAAGGATTATCAAAATATGCATCAAAACTCACTGAATTTTATCTCATGAAGAGTTTCTTAGCATCATAGTAAGAACATAACATTTCCAGAATGATTGGATGGTCACCCTGAGTGCTGAAGGGGCTCTTGGTGGAGATATGGTAGAGATGATTCACCCACGGGCTGGAAAATGGACCACATCTTTGAAGTCTTTCTAGTTTGTCTACTATTAAGATTCTATTAGCACAATTAATAAGACTTTATTCCTGCCTTCTTTCAAGTGCTGTATTTCACTTTACAGGGTATGGTGATAATTTCAAACTACACAATAAAACTTTAAGTCTTCATTATATAAAGTTGTCATAAACCTTTAATGGCCTTTGTGAATGCTTTTGAAAATAATTTGGCTTGCTCTTTGCTCTTAATTGGAAATCATGCTCTGAAATATAACCAGACAACTAAATTTTTACAAAGTTTCTCCGTGACTTTCAAGACCTCTCTCTAGACATCCTCTGTATTTAACAACATCATTTTACTTAAACTGATTCAATGTAGTCACCTTCAAAATGAGAATTGTTTTTCCCTGATTCTGTGCATTATGCTTATACTATTCTTTTTTCACAGTCACTATTGATTTCACCCCCCTTAGTAAAAGGGAAAATTGATGTCATAAAGAGCAAATCCTGGCTTTTGTCACCATATCTAAACTACCATAGACTCCTTCACATCTTCTGAGCTGGTAGTAAGTGGTGGAATGGAGGTAGGGCTTAAAAAATTACAACAGGGAAACCAACCAGCAGAGGATGCCAGATGCCTTCCCCTCACTCTGTTGTCTTAGCCACTGTATTGGACAAAACCTACCATCTCAGGGCCTTTTGCAAAAAACACATTTTCTGGTTCCATACAACTATGACAAGCACCACAGGATGCTCATTTATTTAGCACAATTCTGACAGAAGTTATACTTTTCTCTCTATTGGTAGGCAATAGAATAGGTGAGAAATGAACAGCATCAAAAGCCTCAATCCACTTGGTCAATCCCTTTGTAAATATATTCTCAATTTTGAAAAATGTAAGTCTGCAAACATTCCCATACTTTAGCAGATTATAATCTAATCCTGAGTATATAATTGATTTTGGCCAGAGCAATGTTGAGAACTAAAGGAATTCAATAAAAGGGAAGAATTAATTCTACAAAATCCATTGATATGACCAGATATGTAATTTATTTTCTCTCTTATTTGTCCCCCACGGAGTACTTACACTTAAATCAGTAAGCTTTTGTAAAGTGCCTATTGACATTTCAGACCTATCTATTAAAGATATTTGTGAGGAATGTGTGTATATTATGTGTACTTTGATATTCAGCTATGCAGTTACTTAAAAATATGTTTATTCTATATATAGTCTAAATGTATATGTACTCCAGCATTGTGAAGATGAGGAAGATTTTTTTTTTTTTGAGACAGAGTCTCTCAGTGTCTCCCAGGCTAGAGTGCAATGGCACAATCTCAGCTCACTGCAACCCCTGTCTCCCAGGTTCGAGATATTCTCTTGCCTCAGCCTCCCGAGTAACTGGGATTACAGGTGTCCATCACCACGCCCAGCTAATGTTTTGCATTTTTAGTAGAGATGATTTCACTATGTTTGCCAGACTGGTCTCGAACACCTGACCTTGTGATCCTCCTCCCTCTGCATCCCAAACTGCTGGGATTACAGTAGTGAGCCACCACACCCAGCCAGATGAAATTCTTTATCAGGTCAAGTCTGTACCTGCAAAGGTGTTTTTAGATACACACCTTACCCTTGTTCTGTGTCTACTATTGTAAAAAGGGTCAAGATGCTGATGTCACAGAGACATGAACTCAAACCTCAAATTTACTCCATACTAATCAAATGGTTTTAGAGGAGGTTCTTACCCTCTTTGAGTATTAGTATAAAGTAACATATATAAAATCCTTGGCATACATGGGTTGATGATTTTTGTAGCTGGTTAATGGTTCATGTACTTTTGTTTATGTTTGAACATTTTCTAATTTTCTAATAAAATAATTTTAAAATGCCTGGAAAGTACAGAATTTACTTTTTTTTTTTTTTTTTTTTTTTTTTTTTACCATTCTCAAACCTCATTTTTTCCTTTCTAAACGTAATTGATTTCTTTTCATGAGCTGTTACACTGACCACCTATGCCAATATTGTAAAATTGATCATATTTTGCCTAAGTGCATAATTATGGCTCAGCTCAATGTATAATTAGATATGTAGCAAATACATCTTGATGATGATTGTTTCCATGCTTAAATCAATCAAGTCATTATGCAAGGAAAATGTCATATTTGCACCTTTTATATATTAGTTCAAAAATAAGCTTATTAAGGAATGTATATTGTCATCATAGAAAGAGCTGATATCTTTTATAATCATGAGACCTGATTACTGATCATAAGTGACTCTGATCAAGTAGTCCTTTTTTTTTGAGACAGAGTCTCGCCCAGGCTGGAGTGCAGTGGCCGGATCTCAGCTCACTGCAAGCTCCGCCTCCCGAGTTTACGCCATTCTCCTGCCTCAGCCTCCCGGCAGCTGGGACTACAGGCGCCCGCCACCACGCCCGGCTAGTTTTTTGTATTTTTTAGTAGAGACGGGGTTTCACGGTGTTAGCCAGGATGGTCTCGATCTCCTGACCTCGTGATCCACCCGTCTCGGCCTCCCAAAGTGCTAGGATTACAGGCTTGAGCCACCGCGCCCGGCCAAGTAGTCCTTTTAACCTCTGTTTCGAAATTGAAAATTTATAGATAGTATCTACTTCTATTATTCTATGGCAGACATTCTCACAGAGGAAAAGTAAATAATCATCAGAGTCCCCCTAGTTCATATAGTAGATGAAAGATTCACATATCCTCCCTCATTAGCTTCCTTTGTCTCATATCTCTTGTTTTCTGGGTTCCCTTGTTGCCTGACTATTAAGTTGAAACTGTGATATTGTTAGAGAAAACTGGTCAGGTCATCTGCTGAAGCTATGTGAAATATACTATTCATAACAATAACAAGAATTATTTTTAAAGGGCCAACAGCTTTCTAAGAATTGTAAGTGTGGCTGGGGAGAGTCACAAGTAATAGCAGGGGCTGCAAATGAAAATATAGTTTTAACATGTCTTTATAAACTTGGCTGTCACACCTCAGACTCAGCTTGTCTCTGCAAGCATATTGTCGTACTACCTGCTTTGATCCCCCAAGATTATCTTCTCTGTTTCTCAGCCATTAGCACCCTCATTCTCCAGGTTACTTGAGTTTGAAGACACAAAGTTAATGTTGGCTCTACTCAGGCACTGTCCATAACTAGCCCTTGTTAATTCTTCATTCAAAATGTCTCCAACATACATACCTATTTCTTTATCATTGACTGCTTCCAGCAATAATTTTATCCTTCAAATTTAAATAACTCCAATGATATCCTTACTTTAATTGTCTTCCAGTATTAATTTCATCATGTCAGTCACAATCTTTTCTATTGCCTCAATGGATTAAACTCCAACTCCCAATAGGTCTCCAACTTACCCTCAGATCTCTCATTAGTCTTCTTGAGGATTACTCTTCTCAGTAATTCTCAGACACACTCTACTTGGTCATTCTTTCTTTGTTACATTTTCCAGGAAGGTTCATGTTTCCCCATGTCTTCTTCCATCCCTACATTTACAAATCTTACCGTTCTGCAAATCTAGTGCCACTTCAGCCTCTCGGTCTTTTCTACAATTTCAAGCAACATTGACTTCGCTTTTGCAACACTGTCTCTCATAAACTCTCATTTGGATACCTGATTGTATTATTGTCGTATTTCCTAGATGTATGTGGTAGCCAGCATCCAAGAAGGCTCCCGACATCTATAGCCTTCTTCTATATTGAATCAAAGTTGACCTTTGGGGTCAACGGAGTGTGGCAGAAATGATGATGTGTTTCAAGCCAGGTCATTCATAAAATGCATTGCAACTGTCACCTTGCTCTCTTGGGTCACTCACTTGGAAGATATATCATCAGGACACTCAGGTAGCCCTATGGAGAGGTCAATATGGATAGAAACCAATTAGCCAGCATTAACTTGCCAGCTGTGTGAGTAAACCTCAGTGAAGTGGATTCTCTAGTGCTGTTCAAGCCAAGAGGAATAACAATGTGAGATCCCCTGTAAATAATCATCAGCGTCCCCCTAGCTCATATAGTAGATGAAAGTCTAGCCAATCCATTTCCACACTCCTGATTCACAGAAACTGGGAAAGATAATAAGAAGTGAGTATTACTGTTTTAATCCACTAAGCTTTAGGGGCGATGATTTAAATAATTAATAGAAAAAATAATAGTGTATAATTTGCTCCTCATCTACATTGCAAGCTCCTCAAGCATAGAACACTTCTTTGAAATTTTAAAATCCAGGCAATAATTTATATATTATCAAACATCATAGCATAATTAGATACTGAGTGTGGAATTAGAAAAAGGAAGTAACATTTATTGACTGCCTACTAAGGTGCTTTGTATATACCTGAACCTCATATACATAAAAATGGCTACCTATATGTAGAAACAGATAGTCTCTAAAGAATAAAACATTGTACCCAAACTGCAAAGTAATGAAGTCAATTTTTTTTCTTTTCTTTGTCATCATTTCGCAGACTTGTTTTTTAAGTGAGATGATGTGTGTGAAAGGATTTAATAAACTATAAATTGCTCTACAGACATGTGACATTATAGCTTGCATCAATTTATTTTCCTATCAAGTTCTTTAAAGGATAATTAATACTTCCACTCTGGTCTTTCTTTTGCCTTTCTAAGACTAGAATTAGATATGACACTGTGATATAAACACTTCTGATTTCCTGAAAATCCATTAAAGGGCAAAATAAAGGATGTTTTGGTATTAGTACTTGCTGTGATCTGAATGCTTGTGTTCCCCAGAGTTATTTTGTTGAAACCTAGACCCCAAGGCAATGGTATTAAAAGGGAGGACATTTGGGAGATGATTGGGTTATGAGGGTGGAGTTCTCATGAATGTCATTAGCGCCCTTATAAAAGAGGACTCAACTAGAAAGTGCCATCTAGGAAGCAAAGAGCCCTCACCAGATGCTGAATATTCTGTGCCTTGATCTTGGACTTGCCAGCCTCCAGAATTGTGTGAAATAAATTTCTGCTGTTTATAAATTACCCAAGGCATTTTGATATAGTAACCTGAACTAAGACAGTACCACATTGTTCCATTTGCTGTTGTATGCCCAGGAGACAACAGTATGTTTAAAACTGTATCAATCAAGTTCTCAGACTTGATTGGGATGAGATAGGGTCATTGAGGAGAATTTAACATGGCTAAGGAAAACAAGTGCAGAAAGAGGAGAGAACCATTAATGAAACTCAGCGAGAGTAATGTAACTGTAGTAGAAGCCCTGACAATGTGATCTTTGGTAGAAAACACAACCAACTGGTCTCAACCTAGCATGAAGGGGACAAAGAAAATCAATTCATGAACTTCATCCTCCTTGTACATCTTTCTCTCCCACCCATGGCCCACACTGGCTGAATGCAAATCAAAGCCAGAGAGAAAGGGTGCTGGGTAGTACAGCTGTTACTGGTCATCTTCCTGGGACACAGAGCACGATGAAGAAGAGCAGATAATTAACTGAGAGTGGACAACGGAAAATGCCCAACTCAAAATGTAGTGTTATTTGTATAATAGCAAATAACTCCAATGGTGGCACAGAAATAAGATATATATTCCAAAGAACAGCAAGTCACTGAAGCTCATAACAGACAGTTTCAAATTTAAGGCAAAAAGGAGAAATAAGAGATTATGTCCTCAATGGCACGAAGATGAGGAAGTTTCATTTTTTAAATTATGAAAAATTGCTTTAACTTCCAAAGGGAATATTAAATGCATAACTATCTTATGTCAATGCTGTTTAAACTGGTTATATAAAACTTAGCTATTTAGCTATATAAACATGTGACCTTACCCAGAGGATATTGAAAAATCATCTTAGAAACAAGCTTCAGTCAAACTGACAGTATAATTTCTGTATCTACTTATAACTTCCTGACTTGATGACAATTTTTAAAGAATAATTTAATAGCCTTTGCTTATATCTGATAATGAATAAAAGGTTCATATTCTAATAACCAACAAAACTGTAAAATATCTTTTACATTTGAATCATAAAATCTATTTAAAGCTATAAAGGGAAATAATTTTTAGACTCACAACTTTGAAAAAGCCACTCAATGGCATTTTAGTTTAGTTCATGAAGTACATCTGGAATTCTAAATTGTGAAAACTCCTCACAATTATAGGAAAGCTGGTAATTTTCTTATATTTTGCATAGGTGTGCAAAACTTGCACTAAATATACATTTATGCTGTAGCCTTTTTTTAAATTTGCTCTCATTATGTCAATAAGACAAGATAACCCTTTGAAATATTATTAAATTGTATGGCTAATTTTAGAGGCTCTTCTAGAACTGAGAGACTTATTAAAACATATCTACTCTCAGAGTTTCTAATTCACTAAGTCTGAAATGTGACCTAAGGATTTGCATTTCTAATGACTTCCCAGGTGATGTTGATGTTGTTGGTGGGGTCAATACTTTCAGAACCATTGCTCTCACTTATCCCTGGGAAGTGTTCTAGCCTGAAGGTAACACCAGTCAAAAAATTGCCATATTCATACTTTCAAGACATTTGGTTTCCCTGAAAATCCACTGTCTGGGACCAAGTGTCTTTGTTTACACTGTGTTCACACCACCTGCCTGGGCTATTGCAGTTTATCTGACAACTTGGTAGCTGCCATTAGAGGAAGAAATTTTAGTCAGATGAAAAGCAACTACAATGTATGTATATACATTCACCAGAGTGCCTTATCAGACATCATTCTTACTACCACTTTCGCTTGTAATTATTGCCTCCTTAAGAGTGGAAATTAAATTACAACAGATGATGCAGTTTCAACAGCAGTGCCATTATTCTGAAGCATTGCCGTTGGAACTATAGATCTAGCAAAAAATAGTTAATTTTTTATATGTAAAAGGAAAAATGTTATTTGAAGCTTCTTGTATATTATGTTAGATAATTTAGGAACTTACATGATCACTTTGCCATGGCCACCTTCCTGTTGTGGAAGATGAAAATGAGTGATTTTAGTTCGTTTTAAAACTAATCAGATTAAAAAGAAATACTTTAGTTATACAAAAAGGAGCAGACTTTGGTGGCAGCAGCCTGTGGCGGCAGCAGCCTTTAACTGTTGAGTATTGAATATTATTTCAGAGGCCTGCATTAATAATCTAAACAAATTATTTGTATATTTGCATGGTGTAAAAAAGATATAGACAGAGTTTAAATAATATACTGTGTGTGTATGTATGTTTGTTTGTGTGTGTGTGTGTATGTAGGTATCTCCATGATTAAATAGTTCTAAGAGATTTTCATAAGCAATTAATATTCATGAATGGTCAAATTCAAATGATTTTGATGGAATAATAACTAAGATTGAGACAAAGTTGTAATGTGGGTATAAACACTTGTACAGCTTATAATAAAATAAGACATTTACTAAAAATGGGGATGTCCTGGAAAACAACTATTCAACAGTTTCCAGAATGACTATTTCTTACCTGAAGATTCTCTAATCTAGTAGTTCTCCAATGTGGTTATAGCCCCAAGTTTATAAGTTGACATCAAATTCAACAACTTCTTTGGGAGGCAACCTAAATAAAGTAATAATCCTGATTCTTGTTTTTTGGAATTAAAAAAGGATTTTGCATATTTCTGCTGCTTTATTTTTTAAAATTTAGAAAAGGAGAGTTGAAAACTTACTTGGAAAGAACAGTCTACATAGTACAGTGCTTTATCAGGGGAATATTACCTATGCCATTTCTGCTTCTGACATGAATTTCATCCTTTTTAAATTCTATATTTAACTATAGGGTGTCATTCATATACTTACAGTCCCCAAGAGAAAGCTTTGCCTTAGGATGAAAGGACTGTCTGGTAATTACATGATGTAACCGGAAGCCACAGCAGACACGCAGACATTCAGTTCACGAAAAAGACTAGCTGTCATCAGAACACAGGCTGTCAAATTGACAATGAGTCACTGTGTGTTTGTCTAGCAACTTGTATATAAAAATTGCATTTCTGGAAGAGGTATATGATGAGCTAACTTGGCTGATTAAACATGCAAATTCAAGTCCAGCATCTTCTTAGGTAGGACTTTCATGTAAGCCTAGTTTTGCTAACATTGTCAGCAACTTTTCTATTCACAACAGCAGCAATCCAATTAAAATGGCCATCAGAGCAGAGTTGAGTTGCATTAAATGGTTCCCATTAATGTCATTTTAATATGGAAGTACAATGTTCAAGATGTTCATTACAGTCCTATGAAAGTCATCATGCAGCTATGGACACCAAGTTTTATAAATTATATTTACATCTTTTAGGAAAGAAAAAGATCAATTTGCTTATATTTCAAAACCACACTTCTAGGTTATTTATATTCCTTAAAATCTGCAACATGCAAGTCACTACATTTAAACCAGCTTCCTGCAGCAGTCTTTCAAGAAGGTATGAGGAGAAAAGAAGCAAATTGTGACTGCATGTCTTCCAGTAGGCAAAGGATATAATTAGACTTCAATTATTCTTTTGGATTTTCAAGATTGACAATGTTGTTGAGTCTATTTTCCCACATAATGAAGAATCAGAAAATAGGAAGCTTTGGTGTTAATTTAAAAGAAATCTACTGAAGAGGGCTACCATTGAAACAAAGTGCAAAGTAGTCAGGGCAATACTTCAGGCTTCTTGCAAGCATCAGTTCAGCACGTGACTGAATGAATGGTGAGTTTCAATTTGAATTTTTCAGGGTATATGCCCTTATTCTGACTCTCAAAAGGCAGAAAACATTAGACAAACTCATATACACATTTAAAAAAAATTTACATACAAAATAAATATGAGTATATAAATACCTGTATATCAGTAAGAAAGATATAAAAATAAAAACTTTCAAAATGGACAAAGAGTATGAATAGACAATCCATGGGATAAAAAACTTGGGTGTTTAAAAACATATGAAAATATGTTCAAATGTAAAAGTCATCAGAAAAGTATAAATGAAAATAACAAAATAAAGAGACAATGCACAGAATGGGAGAAAATATTTGCAAACTACCCATCTGACAAGTGATTCATAACCAGGATATGTAAGGAGCTCAAGCAATTCTAGAGGAAAAGGTTTAATAATCTGATAAAAAAAGGAGGGGGGCAAAAGATTTGAATAGGCATTTCTCACAAGAAGACATACAAATGGCAAGCAGGAGTATGAAAAGGTGCTCAGCATCACTGGTCATCAGAGAAATGCAAATAAAAACTAAAACGAACTATCATCTCACCCCAGTTAAGATGTTTTATATCCACAAGACAGGCAATAATGAATGCTGACAAGGATGTGGAGAAAAGGGAACCCTCATACACTGTTGGTGAGAATGTAAATTAACACAACCACTACGGAATATAGTTTGGAGGTTTCCCAAAAAAACTAAAAATTGAGCTATCACATGATCCAGCAATCCCACTGCTGGGCATATATCCAAAAGAAAGGAAATCATTATATTAAAGAGCTAGCTTTACTCCTGTTTGTTGCAACACTGTTTATAATAGCTAAGATTTGGAAGCACCCTAAGTGCCCATCAACAGATGAACGGATAAAGAAAATGTGGTACTCATACACAGTGGAGTACTATTCAGCTGTAAAAAGAATGAGATCCAGTTATTTGCAACAACATGGATGGAACTGAATATCATTATGTTAAGTGAAATAAGCCAGGGACAGAAAAGCATCACATGTTTCACTTATTGTGGGATCTAAAAATCAAAACAATTAAACTCATGGACATAGAGAATAAGAAGGTGGTTACCAAAGGCTTGGAAGGGTAGTGCAGAGCAGGGGTGTCAGGAGGTGGTGGTGGTGGGGTGCTGTGGGGGGATGGGTAATGGGTACAAAAAATAGTTAGAAAGAATGAATAAGACCTGCTGTTTGATAGCACAATAGGTTGACTATAGTCAATACTAGGTTAATTGTACATTTGAAAATAACTTAAAGAGTAATTGGATTGTTTGTAACTCAAAGGATAAATGCTTGAGGTGATGAATACCCTATTCCCCACGATGTGATTATTTGATCATTTCATGTTACACATCTATATCAAAACATCTCCTCTACCCCATGAATATATACACCTACTATGTACCCACAAAATTTTAAAATATTTTAAAAATAACAAAATACAATTTTTTTAATTATCAGGGTGGCAAACATTGAAGTGTAATAGTATCAGGTTTGAGGAAAGCTACAGAAATGTGAGAATTCTCTACACCACTGGAAATGGAACTTGAAGTGACAGCGTAAGAGAGTAATTTGGCATTAAAATTGCAAATGCACATATCCTTAGAATAGACGTCTCACTTCTAGGTTATTACATAGAAAGTAACCGAGACATATGTAGAGATATAAAGTAGATTTACCTCTTTAAGAAACATTGTTTTTTCATTTCATTTTTATATTTTGGCCTAAGTTCAAACTTACTGACGAGTTTCAAGAATAATACAAATAATTCACCTAGGTAGATCAAATGTTAGCCCGTTTACCTGTGTTCTTTTGCTCTTTCTCTGTCTATACCAAATTACTTTTCTGAATCAATTAAAAATAAGCTGAAAACATGATTTTTCCTTTACCCTTTAGATACATTGGTGAGTTTCCTAAAAACAAGAATATCTTCTCACTTAATCAGACTATAATTATCAAAATCAGGGAATTGATATTGATAGTACATTACTATCTAATCTACTAACCTATGCAAATTTCATCAATTGTCCAACCTTAATCTTTGTAGTACAAGTAGATGCCATCTCGACACTGCACAGTAATGTCATGCATCTTTATCTCCTTTAATCTGGAAGACTTCTCTGTTTTTCAGGACATTTAACACTTTTGAAGGGTACTAGTCAGTTATTTCGTGCAATTTCCCTTCATTTGAATTTTGCTGAAGTTTCTTCATAATCAGATTCAGCTTATGTGTTTCTAGCAGAAATTCCACGGAAGTCATGCTATGTCCTCAGCTCATCTATCAGAAGGCATATTATGTCCATTTGTCTCACTAGAGCATCATTCATTTTGATCACTTGGATAAGATTATGTTGGCCAGCTTTCTCCCATTTACAAGTTACGATCTATCTCTTTGGAATTAAGAAGTATTTTGGGGAGTAAGAGTCACTAGCCCGGAGCAAGATGGCCCAATAGGAACAGCTCCAGCCTCCAGCTCCCAGAGTGAGCGACACAGAAGATGGGTGATTTCTGCATTTTCAACTGAGGTACCAGGTTCATCTCACTGGGAAGTGCCGGACAATCGGTGCTGGTCAGCTGGTGCAGCCCGATCTGTGAGAGCTGAAGCAGGGTGAGGCATCACCTCACCTGGGAAGTGCAAGGGAGAAGGGAATCCCTTTTCCTAGCCAAGGGAAACTGAGACACACAACACCTGGAAAATCGGGTAACTCCCACCCTAATACTGCGCTTTACCCAGGGTCTTAGCAAACGGCACACCAGGAGATTATATCCCACATCTGGCCCAGAGGGTCCCACGCCCACAGAGCCTCCCTCATTGCTACCACAGCAGTCTGAGATCTAACTGCAAGGCAGTAGCGAGGCTGGGGGAGGGATACCCACAATTGCTGAGGCTTAAGTAGGTAAACAAAGCCACTGAGAAGCTCGAACTGGGTGGAGCCCACTGCAGCTCAAGGAGGCCTGACTGCCTCTGTAGACTCCACCTCTGGGGACAGGGCATAGCTAAACAAAAAGCAGCAGAAACCTCGACAGAGGTAAATTACTCTGTCTGACAGCTTTGAAGAGAGCAGTGGGTCTCCCAGCATGGAGGTTGAGATCTGAGAATAGACAGACTGTATGCTCAAGTGGGTCCCTGACCCTTGGGTAACCTAACTGGGAGACATCCCCCAGTAGGTGCAGACCAACACCTCACACCTCACATGGCTGGGCACACCTCTGAGACGAAGTTTCCAGAGCAAGAAACAGACAGCAACACTCGATGTTCAGCAATATTCTATCTTCTGCAGCCTCTGCTGCTGATACCCAGGCAAACAGGGTCTGGAGTGGACCTCAAGCAAACTCCAACAGACCTGCAGCTGAGAGTCCTGACTGTCAGAAGGAAAACTAGAAAACAGAAAGGACATGCACACCAAAACTCCATCAGCACGTCACCAGCATCAAAGACCAAAGGCAGATAAAACCACAAAGATGGGGGAAACAACAGTGCAGAAAAACTGGAAATTCAAAACATCTGAGTGCATCTCCCCCTCCAAAGGAACACAGCTCATCGCCAGCAATAGATCAAAGCTGGACGGAGACTGACTTTGACGAGTTGAGATAAGAAGGCTTCAGTCAATCAAACTTCTCAGAGCTAAAGGAGGAACTACATACCCAGCACAAAGAAACTAAAAATCTTGAAAAAAGAATGGAAGAATGGATAACTAGAATAATCAATGCAGAGAAGGCCATAAATGAACTGATAGAGATGAAAACCATGACACGAGAATTACGTGACAAACGCACAAGCTTCAGTAACTGACTCGATCAACTGGAAGAAAGAGTATCAATGATTGAAGATCAAATGAATGAAATGAAGCGAGAAGAGAAGTGTGGAGAAAAAAGAGTAAAAAGAAATAAACAAAACCTCCAAGAAATATGGGATCATGTGAAAAGACCAAATCTATGTCTGATTGGTGTGCCTGAAAGTGAGGGGGAAAATGGAACCAAGTTGGAAAACACTCTGTAGGATATCATCCAGGAGAAGTTCCCCAACCTAGTAGGGCAGTCCAACATTCAAATTCAGGAAATACAGAGAACGCCACAAAGATACTCCTCAAGAAGAGCAACTCCAAGACACATAATTGTCAGAATCACCAAAGTTGAAACAAAGGAAAAAATGTTAAGGGCAGCCAGAGAGAAAGGTCGGGTTACCCACAAAGGGAAGCCCATCAGACTAACAGCAGATCTCTCAGTAGAAACTCTCCAAGCCAGAAGAAAGTAGGGGCCAATATTCAACATTCTTAAAGAAAAGAATTTTAAACCCAGAATTTCATATCCAGCTAAACTTAGTTTCATAAGTGAAGGAAAAATAAAATCCTTTACAGACAAGCAAATGCTTAGAGATTTTGTCACTACCAGGCTTGCCCTACAAGAGATCCTGAAGGAAGCACTAAACATGGAAAGGAACAACCAGTACCAGCCATTACAAAAACATGCCAAAATGTAAAGACCATCGATGCTAGGAAGAAACTGAATCAACTAGCAAGCAAAATAAGCAGTTAATATCACAATGACAAGATCAAGTTCACACATAACAATATTAACCTTACATGTAAATGGACTACATGCTCCAATTAAAAGACACAGACTGGCAAATAGGATAAAGAATCAAGACCTATCAGCTTGCTATATTCAAGAGTCCCATCTCACATGCAGTTCCATCTCACATCTCACACACATAGGCTCAAAATAAAAGGATGCAGGAAGATCTACCAAGCACATGGAGAACAAAAAAAAAAAAAAAAAAAAAAGCAGTGGTTACAATCCCAGTCTCTGATAAAACAGACTTTAAACCATCGAAGATCAAAAAGGACAAAGAAGGCTGTTACATAATGGTAAAAGGATCAATTCAACAGGAAGAGCTAACTATCCTAAATATATATGCACCCAATACAGGAGCACCCAATTCATAAAGCAAGTCCTTAGAGACTTACAAAGAGACTTAGACCCCCATACAATAATAATGGGAGACTTCAACACTCCACTGTCAACATTAGACAGATCAACGAGACAGAAACAAGGATATTCAGGAGTTGAACTCAACTCGGCACCAAGCAGACCTAATAGACATCTATAGAACTCTCCACCCCAAATCAACAGAATATACATTCTTCTCAGCATCACATCACACTTAGTCCAAAATTGACCACATAGTTGGAAGTAAAGCACTCCTCAGCAAATGTAAAAGAACAGAAATTATAACAAACTGTCTCTCAGACCACAGTGCAATCAAACTAGAACTCAGGACTAAGAAACTCAATCAAAACTGCTCAACTACATGGAAACTGAACAACCTGCTCCTGAATGACTACTGGGTACATAATGAAATGAAGGCAGAAATAAAGATGTTCTTTGAAACCAATGAGAACAAAGATACAACATACCAGAATCTCTGGGACACATTTAAAGCAGTGTGTAGAGGGAAATTTATAGCACTAAATGCCCACAAGAGAAACCTGGAAAGATCTAAAATTGACACCCTAGCATCACAATTAAAAGAACTAGAGAAGCAAGAGCAAACACATTCAAAAGCTAGCAGAAGGCAAGAAATAACTAAGATCAGAGCAGAACTGAAGGACATAGAGACACAAAAACCCTCCAAAAAACCAATGAATCCAGGAGCTTGTTTTTTTGAAAAGATCAACAAAATTGATAGACTGCTAACAAGACTAATAAAGAAGAAAAGAGAGAAGAATCAAATAGAGACAATAAAATATGATAAAGGGGATATCACCAGCAAACCCACAGAAATACAACCTACCATCAGGGAATACTACAAACACCTCTATGCAAATAAACTAGAAAACCTAGAAGAAATGGATAATTTCCTGAACACTTACACTCTCCCAAGACTAAACCAGGAAGAAACTGAATCTCTGAATAGACCAATAACAGGCTCTGAAATTGAGGCAATAATTAATAGCCTACCAACCAAAAAAAGTCCAGGACCAGATGGATTCACAACCGAATTCTACCAGAGGTGCAAGGAGGAGCTGGTATCATTCTTTCTGAAACTATTCCAATCAATAGAAAAAGAGAGAATCCTCCCTAACTCATTTTGTGAGGCCAACATCCTCCTGATACCAAAGCCTGGCAGAGACACAACAACAAAAAAAGAGAATTTTAGACCAATATCCCTGATGAACATTGATGCAAAAATCCTCAATAAAATACTGGCAACCGAATCCAGCAGCACATCAAAAAGCTTATCCACCATGATCAAGTGGGCTTCATCCCTGGGATGCAAGGCTGGTTCAACATACGCAAATCAATAAATGTAATCCAGCATATAAACAGAACCAAAGACAAAAACCACATGATTATCGCAATAGATGCAGAAAAGGCCTTTGACAAAATTCAACAGCTTGTCATGCTAAAAACTCTCAATAAATTTGGTATTGAAGGAAGTTTCTCAAAATAATAAGAACTATTTGTGACAAATCCACAGCCAATATCATAATGAATGGACAAAAACTGGAAAAATTCCCTTTGAAAACTGGCACAAGACAGGGATGCCCTCTCTCACCACTCTTATTCAACATAGTGTTGGAAGTTCTGGCCAGGGCAATCAGGTAGGAGAAAGAAATAAAGGGTATTCAATTAGGAAAAGAGGAAGTCAAAATGTCCCTGTTTGCAGATGACATGATTGTATATTTAGAAAACCCCATCATCTCAGCCCAAAATCTCCTTAAGCTGATAAGCAACTTCAGCAAAGTCTCAGGATACAAAATTAATGTGCAAAAATCACAAGCATTCTTATACACCAGTAACAGACAAACAGAGAGCCAAATCATGAATGAACTCCCATTCACAATAGCTTCAAAGAGAATAAAATACCTAGGAATCCAATTTAAAAGGGATGTAAAGGACCTCTTCAAGGAGGACTACAAACCACTGCTCAGTGAAATAAATGAGGACACAAACAAATGGAAGAACATACCATGCTCATGGATAGGAAGAATTAATATTGTGAAAATGGCTATACTGCCCAAGGTAATTTATAGATTCAATACCATCCCCATTAAGCTACCAATGACTTTCTTCACAGAATTGGAAAAAAACTGCTTTAAAGTTCATATGGAACCAAAAAAAAGCCCGCATTACCAAGACAATCCTAAGTCAAAAGAACAAAGCTGGAGGCATCATGCTACCTGACTTCGAACTACACTACAAGGCTACAGTAACCAAAACATCATGGTACTGGTACCAAAACAGAGATACAGACCAATGGAACAGAACAGAGTCCTCAGAAATAATACCACACATCTACAGCCATCTGATCTTTGACAAATCTGAGAAAAACAAGAAATGGGGAAAGGATTCCCTATTTAATAAATGGTGCTGGGAAAACTGGCTAGCCATAAGTGGAAAGCTGAAACTGGATCCTTTCCTTACTCCTTATACGGAAATTAATTCAAGATGGATTGGAGACTTAAATGTTAGATCTAAAACCATAAAAACCCAAGAAGAAAACCTAGGTAATACCATTCAGGACATAGGCATGGGCAAGGACTTCATGTCTAAAACATCTAAAGCAACGGCAGCAAAAGCCAAAATTGACAAATGGGATCTAATTAAACTAAAGAACTTCTGCACAGCAAAAGAAACTACCATCAGAGTGGACAGGCAACCTACAGAATGGGAGAAAATTTTTGCAATCTACTCATCTGACAAAGGGCTAATATCCAGAACCTACAAGGAACTCAAACAAATTTACAAGAAAAAAACAAACATCCCCATTAAAAACTGGGCAAAGGATATGAACAGACATTTCTCAAAAGAAGACATGCATACAGCCAACAGACACTTGAAAAAATGCTCATCATCACTCGCTTTCAGAGAAATGCAAATCAAAACCACAATGAGAAACCATCTCACACCAGTTAGAATGGCAATCATTAAAAAGTCAGGAAACAATAGGTGCTGGAGAGGATGTGGGGAAATAGGGACACTTTTACACTTTTGGTGGGATTGTAAACTAGTTCAACCATTGTGGAAAACAGTATGGCGATTCCTCAAGGATCTAGAACTGGAAATACCATTTGACCTAGCCATCCCATTACTGGGTATATACCCAAAGGATTATAAATCATGCTGCTATAAAGACACTTGCACACGTATGTTTATTGTGGCACTATTCACAATAGCAAAGACTTGGAATCAACCCAAATGTCTATCAGTGACAGACTGGATTAAGAAAATGTGGCACATATACACCATGGAATACTATGCAGCCATAAAAAAAGATGAATTCGTGTCCTTTGTAGGGACATGGATGCAGCTGGAAACCATCATTCTCAGCAAAGTATCGCAAGAACAGAAAACCAAATACTGCATATTCTCACTCACAGGTGGGAGTTGAACAATGAGATCACTTGGACATGGGAAGGGAAGCATTACACACTGGGGCCTATGGTGGGGATGTGGAGGGGGGAAGGATAGCATTAGGAGATATTCCTAATGTAAATGACGAGTTAATGGGTGCAGGACACCAACATGGCACATATATACATATGTAACAAACCTGCACATTGTGCACATGCACCCTAGAACTTAAAGTATATATATAAAAAAAGGTATAGAAAAATATTTAAGGAGAATAAAAAAAAAAGAAGTATTTTTGGAGAGGTAACTTCGGATTTTGCAAATATCCTGCTATTCCCCAAGTTTTCACCCACTAGTTTTAATATCTATTTAATTATTCTTTCTTAAACCTATTATTTTTCAGATGATTGTCAAACCATGCTTTTCTAATTATTTATGAGATGACTTTCTAATCTAGGAAGAATGCTTCCTTCTCTCTCTTTTATTATTCATTTATTTATGTTAGTATTGACTCACTAAATATTATTTTACTCAATGGCTTATTATTTAATTTGAAGCTCAAAATACCCCAGATTTAACCACTTGAGGCAGCTCCCATATCCTTTTGACTTGCCGTCATCATTCTTTAAGCCCTGCCTTACCTTCTGTCACAAAAACATGTTCAGAGGTAAATTGATAGCCCGTAGGCACTATAAAGCAATGTTCATTAATGAAGTACTTGGGATGCAGTCAAGTTCATTGATGGAGATTCAGCCCATGAAATCAAGAGGTTTGGCGTTAATTCTACCTAATTTCTCACTGTATAATGTCAGTCCCATCTAAAATTTCATTAAGCCTCATATTAGTTCGTAGTTTTGGGGGGCTTTGGGGTAGAATGCAATAGGATCATACTTAACATTGTGTCTGACACATGGTTTACCCAAAATTCAAACACATTCTGAGCATCAACAAGAAGAGTAATTGGACATAAAATAGGAATTACTATCCATCCTTAACAATGTACATTCATACTCAAGGAACACTCTTTGCCATTCTGGGCACCAGACCTTAAAAGAGAGATTACAGATCTTGCTAAGGTGAAAATAGAGTACTTTTGTATATTATATATAAAAAGATGGGTACAAATATGCATATGACAAATGCTGCATAAATGACAAATATTTTCTTTTTTTATTTTTATTTTTATTATACTTTAAGTTCTAGGGTACATGTGCATAACATGCAGGTTTGTTACATATGTGTACTTGTGCCATGTTGGTGTGCTGCACTCATCAATTCATCAGCACCCATCAATTCATCATTTATGTCATGTATAACTCCCAATGCAATCCCTCCCGCCTCCCCCCTCCCCATGATAGGCCCCGGTGTGTGATGTTCCCCTTCAGGAGTCCAAGTGATCTCATTGTTCAGTTCCCACCTATGAGTGAGAACATAGGGTGTTTGATTTTCTGTTCTTGTGATAGTTTGCTAAGAATCATGGTTTCCAGCTGCATCCATGTCTCTACAAAGGATGCAAACTCATCCGTTATTATGGCTGCATAGTATTCCATGGTGTATATGTGCCACATTTTCTTAATCCAGCCTGTCACAGATGGACATTTGAGTTGATTCCAAGTCTTTGCTATTGTGAATAGTGCCGCAATAAACATACGTGTGCATGTGTCTTTATAGCAGCATAATTTATAATCCTTTGGGTATATACCCAGTAGTGGGATGGTTGGGTCATATGGTACATCTAGTTCTAGATCCTTGAGGAATCGCCATACTGTTTTCCATAATGGTTGAAGTAGTTTACAATCCCACCAACAGTGTAAAAGTGTTCCTATTTCTCCACATCCTCTCCAACATCTGTTGTTTCCTGACTTTTTAATGATTGCCATTCTAACTGATGTGAGATGGTATCCCATTGTGGTTTTGATTTGCATTTCTCTGATGGCCAGTGATGATGAGCATTTTTTCATGTGTCTGTTGGCTGTATGCATGTCTTCTTTTGAGAAATGTCTGTTCATATCCTTTGCCCACTTTTTGATGGGGTTGTTTGTTTTTTTCTTGTATATTTGTTTGCCATCTGATCTTTGACAAACCTGAGAAAAACAAGAAATGGGGAAAGGATTCCCTATTTAATAAATGGTGCTGGGAAAATTGGCTCGCCATAAGTAGAAAGCTGAAACTGGATCCTTTCCTTACTCCTTATACGAAGATTAATTCAAGATGGATTAGAGACTTAAATGTTAGACCTAATACCATAAAAACCCTAGAAGAAAACCTAGGTAATACCATTCAGGACATAGGCATGGGCAAGAACTTCATGTCTGAAACACCAAAAGCAACGGCAGCACAAGCCAAAATTGACAAATGGGATCTAATTAAACTAAAGAGCTTCTGCACAGCAAAAGAAACTACCATCAGAGTGAACAGGCAACCTACAGAATGGGAGAAAATTTTTGCAACCTACTCATCTGACAAAGGGCTAATGTCTAGAATCTACAAAGAACTCAGACAAATATTTTCATTTTCTCCTTAATTGATTACATTAATTTATTTTGTCATATTGGGCATTAGGTGTTTTTTTCTCCCCTACCTATTTTCTAGACTTGATTGTAGTAAAAAAGACAAACAAAACATAATGATAATGGAAATATATTAACTTGTTGATGTATTATTACAATATTGTATTAAGAAGTGTATTCAATTAAACCTTTTAATAAAATCAAAGATACTTTATTAACCATTTCTTAATCTAACAGTTTTTTCATTCTGTAGGAACATTGTTTTATGGATAAGCTTGTCAACCAAAAAGTCGCAAAATCTGTAAGTTTAGAAAGGAGGACTTTATTTGTAAAGATGGGGGTATAACAACCTGTACGCGGGAAGCAGAGCCTCTACTGAAACCAAAAATTAAGTACTTTGAAGGAGGGAAAGAAGAGACAAGAATTTATGGTGAAGTTTATCTAAGTATATATATTTAACAGATTATAGGAGGAGATATGAATATTCACATAGAAAGTTATGCACATGCATAGTAAGCAAAAATGGATAAAATGGATGTTGCATATGTTCCATGTTCACTTTGGGGTGGAGACTTAACATTGAAATTATTACTATTAGTCCTAAATATCAAAGGTTGAAGCAGAGGATACAAAGGCACTCAGTAGGCAGCCTCTGTAAACTGGTCAGAACCACTCCATAGTCAGTGGTCTCTTACCAAGAAAGAAGACCAGCTATTGTGCTGAAGTCTCCTAAAAGGACGGGAGTCAACGTTAGGCAATTGATGGAAATCATCAGTAGAACAAATATTTTGAAAGGGCTGGTTTCTGTTTAACTCCTAAGAAAGATAATGGGGTTTAGTGAGGAAAGGGGATAATGAGATGTGACTTTCTGTCTGACCTTCTGTCTCATCAGTTTTTAAGGTTTATCTAAGTGCCCCTTGGACAAGAGGGGATTTATTCAGTTTGCTGGGTGTCTTAGGATTTTATTTTTATTTCTCATTTACTCCTTTGGCCAAGATTTGGCAGTCAGCATCAATGCCCAAACTTTCATTTCATGTCATATCATTGTATGGGTGGTCTGGCTACTTTCCCTGGGATTACCCAGTCCCACTGTGGGACCCCTGTGGCCAAGGAACTTAGAGCCAGAAGAATTACAACCTATCAAATGTTTTAGGCCAGATGGGAATGGGAATGGGCAGGCACTCATCAATCCTTAAAACCTTTTAAGCAGCATAAAAATCATAACCCAAAAGCCAAAATAAGCTCTAAGTTTTGAGCCACAGTGATCTTGGTTTTAATTACAAATTTGTAATAGTTATACAAAACATAAGCATTATGATTATCAGAAAAAAAGGAACGAAATAACAAGGACAATAATAGCAAGGATTTGTAAAATGTATTGAAGCCAGTTTCCTAATCTAGTCAGGAGAGAGCCAAAAAGATTATTGAGGGCATCTGTAGTTCATATTTTTTGTAACCATTTGGTTTATTTGGAAATATTTTCTATATGAGTTTCTACCTCAACTGAAGTGTTGATGTAAATACAAGGGGTGGTATGAGCCATCGTACAGAATCCTCCTTGTCTGACTAAGAGAAAATCTAATGTAGCCCAATTGTCTAAAACCACTTGGGCCAGAAAAAGTCTCTAAATTCTTGGGCCAGAAAAAGTCTCTAAATTGTTGTTCCACAATACTTCTTGCACTCTCTTCAGCAATTTGCCCTGAGGTGGCTGATGGATTTTTTTTCTAGTCACATAAACCCTATAACCAGGAACTAATGTACACAGAGTTTGTGCCACTAATTCTCTTGAGAAACTCCCAGTAATTCTCTTTTTAGTCTGTTGAAAGCAGGAAACTTTTATAGTTGGGGATGATGGAAAAGGGGTTACAACATGTCCCAGCAAACAAGAATCTTCTTGTGTAGGCTGTTGAGGCAGTGGTGTGCCCACCCAAGTATGAGTGGATCAGCTCTTATGTCACATATAAGCACATAACTTGGGGGAAACAAGTGATAGTCCCAAGATGACCTAAATAATGGGAAGTGCCAATAAGACTAAATTAAACCATGTGTCACCTCTATCGCAAACTTTTTAAAATTCATTTACATGACATAGTAAATATAAATATTGTTGGCGTAATAGGGACAAATTTTAAACTTTCTTTATTTGATCTAGAATGTATCCGTCTACCCAGTAGTTCATTGATCAAGGAAGTCTTGTGGTATACAGTGATTTTCTAACATTAATAACATGGGATAGATTAAGAAAGGGGTGGTAATATTTGGGTGTGCAAGCAATTGGACTCAGAAAATTGACAAGAAAAGAAATTAGTCCAGATAAGGGGTGATGCCAGGAACATCGAAGAAAGTCTGTGATGGGTGTTTTTTTTTTTTTTTTTTTTGAGATGGAGTCTCACTCTGTCACCCAGGCTGGAGTACGGTGGTACAATCTCAGCTTACTGCAACCTCTGCCTTCTGGGTTCAAGGGATTCTCCCACCTCAGCCTCCCAAGTAGCTGGGACTGCAGGTGTGCACCACCACAGCTGGCTAATGTTTGTATTTTTGGTAGAGATGGGGTTTTGCCATGTTGGTCAGGCGGGTCTTGAACTCCTGACTTCAAGTAATCTGCCTGCCTCAGTGGCTCACACCTGTAATCCCAACACTTTGGGAGATAGCAGGTATTATTAATGGCAAATGTTTGTTATTAATGGATTTGGGAAGCTCTTGACAAATCTAACAATTTGGTAAATTGTTTCCAGCGGCAACACTTTGAGACAGTTTAACTAAGTAATTATCATGCCATTTTACATGTTGACATAAAGTGACAATTACAGAGATGGGAAAAGGCTGTTAAGTCTGTAAAAGAAAACAAAAAGGAGACACACATTCTATTTAAAAATTCAAACCAAAGAAGAAATCACAAGCTTCACACAAACTCAAGGGAGCTATCAGGCACCTTTTGGGATTGTCTTTGAGATAACAGAGCACCTTACTAATAAAGAAAACAAATAACCATACCCTTAAAAGAAAGTCCATAAATCCTATCAGATTCTGACTGTTGCAGAAGAGGAAGCTTATACGTCTTTTAATTATCTATGGGTGTCTAGTTGTTGGGACGCACAGGCCTATCTCAACATGGTGCAAAATGTCTAAAATACATAAAATTTCTACAGATCTAACAATTAAAACAATTAGAAAATAGATGTGCATTTAGCAAGGTGGGTGTGGGTATCTCAATACTTTACATAAGAAAATGATAACTGTGAAAATTCCTAAAACACTAAATGTGATAACCAATACAAAGAGCATATAAATATTCCTCTCAGTATAGACTGGTTCAGAGTGTTATGAAGTTCACTGTGGTTGTCTTTCTTTGGGCCTAAGTACTAGGGTTTGATCATCTTGGATTTGGTGTCAGATACAGGCATTAATGTCCATGATTCAGCAGTGATTGCTGCCTTTTTCAGATGAGATATATGTACCTAATAGTAAATTCTTTGTAACTTAATAGCATAATAGGTTGGTCAATAATACTTGTTAAGAGCCTTTTCAATGGGGCTAAATGGAATCTTTTAACTGATGTATTTTCCAGTATGTGTAGCCACCAGGTTGGAGTTAGTGAGACTAGAGATTATGGCCTCACTGGAAGCTGTAAAATGATTTTTCCACCTTGTGGTGGTTGACGCCTATAGCTTCAAAGAGCTTCTGGCAATAAGCTGGGAGTTCCTCCTGTAATTGGGTAGAAAATAACATTTCTTGGTCTAAAGGCGTAGACCAACCAATTACAATTTCTTTCCTTTTGATTTTTCTTTTCTTTCTTTTTTTTTTTTTTAAGGCTCTTACTCTGTTGCCCAAACTGGAGTGCAATGGCATAATCATACCTCACTGCAGCCTCAAACTCCTGGGCCCAAGCAGTTCTTCTGCCTCTACTCCCAAGTAACCAGGACTACAGGCATGTGCTTTTTAAATTTTTTTCACTTTTAGTAGAGACATGTTCTCGATATTTTTCCGAGGCTGGTAGTGAACTCCTATCCTCAAGTTATCCTCCTGTCTTGACCTCCCAAAGTGCTGAGATTACAGGCCTGAGCCACCAAACTGAGCCAGTAACAATTTTGGAAGGAGAAAGTCAATGTTTTCTCATGAGAGTGAACTGCAAAATCAGTAAAACCGACAGAAGAGCTTTAGGCAGGACACATGAAATGTTTTGTGATTTTTGCCAGACGGATTTTAATGATTTCATTAGTCTGCTCAACTAGCCCAGAAGACTGGAATGATAGGCACAGTGAAAGTGCTGTGGGACGGGCCAGGTTTTAAAAACCTGTTTCAATACTTGACTGGTAAAATGAGCTCACCTACCTGTGATGTTTAAAGGGAATCCCAGGTAGAAATTGTTTTCTTAAGTAGTATTTGGCCACCACCATAGCTATGACTTGTTTGCAAAGGAAAGCCTCAACCCAATGAGAATAAACATCACTATTACAAGAACATATGTATATCCATGGGATGGCAATAACAGAATGATAACAACTTGCCATTACAGTGAAGGGAAGTGAAAGTTAGCTTGGAGGAGAGTTTAAGGGTTTACTGAGGGCAGACATTGCAAAGTTTATGTACCTGAGAAGCAACAGTTGGAGAAAGTCTCCAATAGTATTGTCTGCTCCATTGAATTATTTGTCTGGATTGCAGTCAGTCAGATTCTGTATGAGGGTTAAAGTCAGTTTCTAAAGAGTGCTGGGTACAACTGGATGTCTACTTGAACGTTCCTATAATCTTGTCTGGGGGTTTAAAGAACAACTTTGTTTTATCTCATTCCTCCTTTCAGCCTCTGAAACTGTTTTTAGAAATAGTGAGAGTCTGGAAAAGAGATCTTCAGATGGGAAAGGGAATGAGGAAGAGGAAGGAGCCCGGGAAGAAGGAGGGGTAGTGGGTTGAGCAGCCATAATTGGGGAAGGAGTCACCCTGCAGCAGCTGGAGCTGCCACACTTCTTAGGTAATTGTCTTTGCTGCCCTGTGTCTTGTCAGAGAAATTTCTCTGGACTTTGATAATGACTATTGCTTGAGAAGCCTGGGTATCCAAGAGGACCAGAACAAAGTCTTCATTCTTAATAGGCTCTTCAGAAGAGTTGAAAAATCATTTTTGGCTGTAGATCATGTTGAAATCACAGGCAACTCTGAAGGGATGTCTGCTGTCTGTATAAATATTACCCCCTTTATATTTGGCTAGTGGACAGGCTTGAGTGAGGGCATGCAGTTCTACTTGTTGGGCAGATTAGGCACCTGGCAGAGCGCCTGATTTAATGGTTTCTATCAGAGAACTCACCATGTAGCCTGCCCTATAGGAAATAGCAGAATCTCTGATAAAAGACTCATTAGTCTTTTATAAAATTCAGATTGAGTAAGGATAAAATTCAGATACCAGATAAAATTCAGATTAAGTAAGGGAGTTTCCTTTAGTCTGTGTGGGGCAAAAGAAGGATGTCTAAAAGCAGTATAGTCATGGAGGATACCTCTTCTGGTAAAGGAAAGAAGGTGCCAGGGTTAAGGAGGTTATAGGGAGCTAAGGCTAGCTTAGGAGAGGAGGAGAAAAGTGTCTTATAGCAGGTCAGAGTGGACTAGTTGAAAGATGCTGAGTGTGGTGCAGGGTGAGAAGGGCCTCAACTGAATGAGGAACATGTATAGTGAGAGGGGCTCTCATTGTTATTTTTTCAGAAGTTTTAAAGCTTTAATGAGGGTGAAAATGGCCGTGACTGTCCTAAGATAGGGTAGAGCTACAGAATTGAATTGTTGACTCTAATCTCAATGGGCTGATTGTTACCCCCATAAGGCTGAATTAGGATTCCCAAGGTATTTCCTTCTGGTTTTGGGACAAAAAGGGAAAAGGGGAGATCATAATTTGGGTGTCCCAGAGTAGGGGGCAGTGAGGCCAACTGAACTTTTAGGTCCTTGAAACCTCTCTACCTTATGGGATTCAAATAAGGGGGTCAGAGGGGAAAACTTTAAGTAAAGCATATAGAGTTTGTGCCATTAAAGAGGGGTTGGAAACCCAAACTCTGTAGTAAGTCACAGAAACTCTCCATGCTGCTTCTTGATAGTGCAGAGAGGCGAGGAAAAATGCCTTAAAGGTGAGAAGGGTTGTTGTTTAGCCCTGAAGGGGTTAATAGATATCTGTGAAATTTAATAGTATTCTGACAAAACTGTAGCTTGTCTTTAGAGACCTTGTGTCCCTCAAGGGCCAGCTGGTAGAGCAAGTGAAGAGGTCAGTAAGACAGGCATCTTGTGAGAGACAGCATAAATGTATTATAACAAGGTAGGATTGTTGGGGAAGCTTATATCCTATAACTCAACTCATGAGATTTGAGAAACATAAGTGAAGTTTTCTGTATATTCCCAGAGAATGACCACATTAGTGAACGATTGGCCCTTTCACATGAAAGCAAAGAAAAATTGACTTTCTGGATTGACAGGGCTGCTGAAAAAGACATGACAGAGATCAATAGCTGAGAGACACTGAGTGTTAGAAGGTCTGCCAGACAGGCATGTGTGTGGGTCTGCCACAACAGGGTGTCAAGACATAACAATATTATTAATATCATTAAAGTCCTGAACAAACTTCCATCACTTTCTATGTGGTTTCCAGACAGGTAATACAGGTGTGGTACAAGGGATAATGCAGGGCATTATAAAGCCCTTGGAGAGGAAATCATTAAGGACGGACTCTATTCTGGCCAAAGCTTCAGGATTGAGGGGATATTGTCTTATATTAGGTAGAGGTTTGTTGGGCTCTATCTGTATGGTAATTGGCAGTGCTGAGTGAATCAGACAGATATCAGTGTTAGATTGGCCCAGAGTGTATCAGGCAGTGTTTTAAAAGCCTGGTGCTCAATGGCAACTGAGAAACTAATGACTGACACGGGAAAGACATGAGTAAGGTCAGTGGTCAAGATGTCCAAAGGATAGACCTCTAGAATGGTTCCTCCCTCATGAGAAAAAGAAATATGAACCCGATGCCTTTAAAGGAACTCTCTATCATATGGAGAAGAGTAGAGGAAACAAGAATGATGATTCCCCAGCTTTGCCTTAAAAATAGTCATAGGTTGGGCAGTGTGTGGTCGGTCATACCTGTAATCCTAGAACTTTGGGAGGCTGAGGCAGGTGGTTCACAAGGTCAGGAGATCGAGACCATCCTGGCTAACAGGATGAAACCCTGTCTCTACTAAAAATACAAAAAAAAATAGCCAGGCATGGTAGCACACTCCTGTAGCCCCAGGTGCTTGGGAGGCTAAGGCAGGAGAGGCAGAGGTTGCAGTGAACCGAGACTATGCCACTGCACTCCAACCTGGATGACAGAGTGAGATTCTGTCTCAAAAAAAAAAAAAAAAAGAAAAAGAAAAGGAAAAAAAAAAGAAAAAAGAGTCATAGGTTGATTAGTGACCCTGACCATTTTTATGGTTTGGTTACAACCATAGCATAAAATGCTATTATGGGGAACCTAGATTCTAAGGGAACAGTCACTGATCAGCCCCCAGCAAAACCCTGGCAGCTTCTGGGGTGGTGTTAAGCACTGAGGGTTGGGGTTAAGCACTGAGAGAGTGGACCCAGTATCTATTTGAGTTCAGACTGTTTCATTATTAATTTGAAGATCAAATTCTCCCAACTGATTTACCATTAGGAAGAGAAAAATTCTCTTCCCCTCCTCATAGTACCCCATTCTTGTAATGGGGAAAAAAACTGTTCTGGCATCAGTCTACTTTAGTAGACTTTAGAAAGAATTAGTTTTCTTTATCATGATCAGAGTTTTTTTTTTTTTTTTTTTTTTTTGAGCCACATTTTCTATTTCTCACAATCCTGTTTAAAGTGACAGACTTCCCTGTAAAAATAACAATCTATGATTTTTTATGTCAGGCTCTGCTCTCTTCTGCTCCTTAGGTGGGACTTGTTGTTTAATGGAAAGCCCCTGATACTGCTTAATGTGTAGGGCCATGCGTTTTGCAGTTTCTTCCTGAAAATGAGTATCTTAACTACCCAAGTATCTTTCTTTTTCTGTTGTTTTTGAGAGGTAGTTGAACAAGAAAACCAATTATTGAGGTCTTTTAGAGTCCAGCCAGAATCATGGCTTAAGTGGAGTACTGGTTCATCTGCTTGACCAGAGTACTAAGGGTCTCATTGAGACCTGAAAGAAGAAGTGAGTTGGAAAGCTTGGCACTATCATCATTTAAATCATTGATGCCCGAATTCTCTCTGAAAGTTTTTTTAATTGATTGAAAAAAAGATCAAAGACTGGCTCATCCCCTTTCTGGATATATTGTTGAATAGCCTTCCAATCTATTTGACATGGAAAAATTACTAGGATGGCCTTAATTAATTCTGTAATTACCTCCTGAGCCCTCCTAAAGTTTGCTTCCCACTTAAGTACAAGATCAATTTCAGGGTGTGCCAAACCCTCATGATTCATCTATTCCCTGGCTAAAATAGTCCCCCTAACATCTGGAGAAATTGACAAACACTGAGAAGGGCTGGTTGATGTATATTTATAATGAAGCCAAAATGGTGTTCAAATTCAGCTGAGTCTGTTTTAGGTTTAGGGAAGTCCTTAATAATAGGCATAAGATCAGTTTTGGACCAGAGGGAGGAGAATGACTCTACTGTCTGATGACTCCCTGTAATTTGAGCAACTTGTAAGGGAGCAAGAAGAAGGGTTGGTGGGGGGATGGGGAAAGGAAGGGGTGGCTTCAGGGAAGAAGAGTAAGGGAAGAAAGAAAGCTCAGAAAGGGTGAAAGGTGGCAGAGAAGGATAGAGTGTTGTTGGCATGAAAGGTGCAGTAGAAGAAGGAGAATGGGGAGACACAGTGTTTTCCTCTGTCTCAAGGTTGGAATCTAACGTAAGGTAGCTCTCAAGTTTTTAAATATACTGGTCAAGTTTCAAATTAGACTCCTTCAGCCTTGAATTTGTCTCCTTTGAGGAGGCCATCAGAGACTCCAGAACACATTTAGAGTTCTCGTAATACCAATTAATTACAAAAGGTCTCACACTGCTATTGAGAGGTCCAAACCCTCTCTGTTCTAGTTGTGCAAATAAACAAACTAGTTTAAGCATGTCAAAAGTTCCCCCATTGTGACCAACAAAGCTTTAAATCCTCCTGGTTAGCTTTAGTCAGGATCTCAAATATTCACAAGAATGTTTTCCTAGTTCTTAAACATGTAAGCCACCAGGGTTTTGATGGTGGCTGATCAGAGGCTATTCCCTTACAACCCAGGTTCCCCATAACAGCATTTACCAAAGTTGTCCCTTTGAGGACCCACTGAGTTAAGCTAAAATGCCCCCCACAACCTGCTCCCCACCTAAGACCCAGGGCCAAGAGAAATTTCTCTTCCAAGATGCAGATGGAAGGGAGAGGTAGGAAGAAATAAAGATTCAAGATCTTCAGCCTGAAAGTGGGAGATCTTGGGACTTACCTGGCTCTTCCCCAGTGGAGCTGGGGAGACAACTGAGCTGTCAGTGGGCTCATGCTTGCATTATCTTCAATCATGCTGTGGGGAATCTGGGGATCTGTCAGAAAAACTGTAAATTTAGAAAGGAGAACTTTATTTATCAAGCGGGGGTATGGGAACCTCCAGCTGACACTGAAAAGCAGGCACTTCGAGGGAGGAAAAGATGAGACAGTAATTTATGCTGAAAGGATTGGCTGAGTATCCACATTTAACAGATTATAGCAGGAGCATGAATATTTAAAAAGGGGGGCAGGCACATGTGTATAACCTAGCATGTATGTCACATATGTCTCATGTTCACTTTGGGGTACAGATTTAACATTGACGTGTATTACAATTAGGCCCTATGCTTAAAAAGGTGAAGTAGAGTACACAAAGGCTCTCAGTGCACAGCCTCTGCAAACGGGCACCAATTATTCCATGGTCGGTGGTCTCTTATAAGGAAGGAATATCTGTCAGCTGCTATTTTATTGAAACTGCAAAAAGGGAAGGGCAGTGTCAGGCTGATGGTTGAAATCAGCAATGGAATATGTCTTTCAAAAAAGCTAAATTCTGTTTAACCCTTAGGAAAGAAAGTTTAACGATGGTTAGCAAGAGAGTGGTATAACAGGTGTGTCCAACCTCTTGTTTCGTCGTGGCTGGGCACTAAGTTTGTAAGGTTTCTCTGGGGTCCCCTTTGATGAGAGAGGATTTATTCAGTCCACTGGGGGACTTAGGATTTTACTTCGATTTCTCAAATTGCCTCTTTTCCATCTCAGGCTGTTTCCAAACCCCCAACCAGCAAGTAGTAAGACACACATCACTAACTCCTCTGAGCAAAGACAGACAATTTGACCAAGTTCAACTGGGCAACTTGACCAGGTTGAACTAATCTGTTTCCTAGGAATTACATATTGAGATAGAAAACAGGTGAAAAGTTTGCTGCAGGTGTTGGACTAGCGAGAACATTTAAGTTTGAGGCTGGTCAGTCATAATAAACCTTGTACATCGACAAGCAAGTAAAGAAATTGGCCTCAGGCAGAAAAAATACGATGTAAAAATCCATATGTACATCTTTTGCATCAAATATAATGTAAAAATATGAGCAAAGTCAAGAAAGCAATAGAATAAAAGCCAGAAAGTAAGATAGCAAAACACAAATAGAGAACAAGACTGCGCAGAAGTATGAATGAGAGAGGGAGAAAGAGGCAGAGAGAGAGAGAGAAAGAGAGAGAGAGAGGGAGAAAGAGAGAGAGAGAGAGAATGTGCAAGCACAACTTGGATAAATAATAATGGGAAGAGGGCCGGGCGTGGTGGCTCAAACCTGTAATCCCAGCACTTTGGGAGGCTGAGACGGGCGGATCATGAGGTCAGGAGATCGAGACCATCCTGGCTAACACGGTGAAACCCCTTCTCTACTAAAAAAAATACAAAAAACTAACCAGGCGAGGTGGCGGGCAATTGTAGTCCCAGCTACTCGGGAGGCTGAGGCAGGAGAATGACCTAAACCTGGGAGGCGGAGACTGCAGTGAGCCGAGATTGCGACACCGCACTCCAGCCTGGGCGACAGAGCGAGACTCTGTCTCAAAAAAAAAAAAAAAAAAAAAAAATGGGAAGAGAATGAACCTTTTGTTTACCCGAGAAAAGAAACTGTCCTACCAGACAAGTTTGGCAGAAAATAAACAGCCTAAGAATTGTAAAGTTTATGCCATGAAGGGTACCTTATATCACTTGGCTGGGCCAGGTGCCCAGATACTTGTTCAAACATTATTCTGGATGTTTCTGTGAAGGTGTTTATTAAATTTAAATTTAAGATGAGATTAAAATTTAAATTGGTGAATTTTCAGCAAAGTAGCTTAGTCTCCATTTTGTGGCTGGGCCTCATCCAGTCAGTTGAAGGTTTTAATAGAACAAAGACAGCCCTCCCCAAAGAAGGAAGGAATTCTGCCAGCAAACTGCCTTTGGACTAGAACTGTAGTTCTTCCCTTGGTGTCCGGTCGGCTGTCCTGTCAATAGATTTTGCACTTACTAAGCTTCCACAATAGTGTGAGCCAGTCTCTTCAAATAAATCTCTCTCCTTCTTACTCTCTTTATCTCTCTCTGTTTCTGTTTCACTCCTGTTGGTTCTATCAGGAAAGCCCTGAGTGTACACAAAATAAGAAACACAAGAATTAACCATTTTTAATTCTTATATTTTGTTCCATCATGACAATATTTGCATATTTTATATTTTCTAATATTCCTATAAGTTCTCTCAATGCCCAATTGATGAAGAAAAATTGTAAATTGGGTGTCATAGTTGACAATAATTACTTCTTGGGGAAAAGGGTTCAGGTTGTAACTACACCTCAAGGATGCAGGAATTACTCTTCGTATGCACTGAAAAATGGAGGTAGGAGAACTTCACTGCTTCTCGAGCAAGGAAACTTCACAGAATAAGGTTGAGAAATCATTTGTTCCTTTATTCACCAAATATTTATGGAGCACCAATTAAATACTAGGCATTGTTCTAGGCACTTGCAGTATGAAAACATGGATTTCTACCTGATTGTCCCCTTGGAGCTTACATTCATGAGACAAAAGAGAGAGAGAGTTAACATTAACATGTAAAGTGTTTGTATGTTAAAAGATAATGAATGGGTCGGGCATGGTGGCTTACGCCTGTAATCCCAGCACTTTGGGAGGCTGATGCTGGCAGACCACCTGAGGTGAGTAGTTCGAGACCAGGCTGGCCAACATGGTGAAACCCTGTCTCTACTAAAAATATTTTTAAAAATTAGCTGGGCATGGTGGTTGGTGCCTGCAATCCCAGCTATTCAGGAGGCTGAGGTAGGAGGATTGCTAGAAGCCAGGAGATGGAGGTTGCAGTGAGCCGACATAGTGCCACTGCACTCATGACAGAGTAAGACTCCATCTCAAAAAAAAAAAAAAAAAAGATGATTGCTTTGAAAAAAAGCCAACGGGAGGAGAAGAGGGGGTTGTATTTTTAAATGCAGATGTGAAGGTAGGTCTAATTGAGAAACTAATATTTTTGTAAGAAATTAGTGTGGTGATTCCTCAAGGATCTAGAGCTAGAAATACCATTCGACCCAGCAATCTCATTACTGAGTATATACCCAAAGGATTTTAAATCATTTTATTATAAAGACACATGCACACATATGTTTATTGCAGCACTGTTTATAATAGCAAAGACTTGGAACCAACCCAAATGCCCATCAATGACAGACTGGATAAAGAAAATGTGGCACATATACACCATGGAATACTATGCAACCATAAAAAAGGATGAGTTCATGTTCTTTGTAGGGACATGGATGAAGCTGGAAACCATCATTCTCAGCAAACTAACACAGGAACAGAAAACCAAGCACCACATGTTCTCACTCATAAGTGGGAGTTGAACAATGAGAACATATGGACACAGGGAAGGAACATAACACACCAAGGCCTGTTGGGGGCTAGGTGGCAAGGGGAGGGATAGTATTAGGAGAAATACCTAATGTAGATGATGGGTTGATGGGTGCAGCAAGCCACCATGGTACATGTGTACCTATATAACAAACCTGCACATTCTGCACATGTATCCCAGATCTTAAAGTATATTAAAAAAAAAATGCAGCAATCTCACAATTAAAAAAAAAATTGGTCTGGGTTTTATCTAAGGGAATGGGGCAACAGGGAGATGGAACAACCAATGCAAAGATGTAACTGGTGCACATGCCTGGTAACTTCAAGGAACAGCTAGCAGTGGCTGTAGTATATGGTTATAGTAGAGTGAAGAGGGCAGAGATTAATAAGGGTTGAGGTCAAGAAAGATCACAGGAGAGGGCAGTTCTTAAAGAACTTTGTGGATCTTCATAGGTTGTTTTGAAGGCTTATCTTTTACTAGTAGTGAAATGGAGAATCTCTGAAGGATTTAGACAGAGAAGAGAAATAAAGACAACAGTGTATCAAATTGTTGTGGGAAGTCAGAGACCCCAAATGGAGGGACCTGCTGGAGCTCAGGCAGAAGAACATAAATTGTGAAGATTTCATGGACATTTATCAGTTCCCAAAATTAATACCTTTGTAATTTCTTAGGCCTGTCTTTACTGCAATCTCTGAACATAAATTGTGAAGATTTCATGCACATTTATCACTTCCCCAATGAATACTCATAATTTCTTATGCCTGCCTTTACTTTAATCTCTTAATCATGTTATCTTTGTAAGCTGAAAATGTACATCACCTCAGGACCACTCTTGTACAAACGGATTGTAAAATATGTGTGTTTGAGCAATATGAAATCAGTGCACCTGAAAAAGAACAGAATAACAACAATTTTCAGGGAACAAGGGAAGATAACCATAAGGTCTGACTGCCTGCTGGGTCAGGCAGAATAGAGCCATATTTTTCTTCTCACAGAAAGCCTATAGATGGATGTGCAAGTAGGAGAAATGTCGCTGAATTATTTTCCCAGCGAGGAACAACCTTGGGGAAGGAATGCATTCCTGGGGGTAGGTCTATATATGGCCGCTCTGGGACTGCCTGTCTTGTGTGGTTGAGATAAGGGCTGAAATATGCCCTGGTCTCCTGGAGTACCCTCAGGCTTTCTAGGATTGGGAAATTCTAGCCTTGTAAATTCTACTCAGACCCGTTGTCTGCTCTCAAACCCTGTTTCCTGTTAAGATGTTTATCAAAACAATGAGTGCACAGCGGGACACAGACTCTCATCAGTAATTCTAATTTTGCCTTTGCCTTGTGATCTTTATAGCCCTTTGAAGCATGTGATACTTGTGACCTACTCCCTGTTCGTACACCCCTCCCCTTTTAAAATCCCTAATAAAAACTTGCTAGTTTTGTGACTTGGGGTTGCCATCATGGTCCTACCAATATGTGATGACACCCCTAGAGGCCCAGCTGTAAAATTTCTTTGTACTCTTTTTCTGCATTTCTCAGATTGGCTGACACTTAGGGAAAATAGAAAGAACCTACACTGAAATATTGGGGACTGGTTCCCCTGATATAAATGCTTAAACAATCACTTCCAAGCTTCAATAACCATGAACCTCCCACCATCTTTGTTTCAGGCTATCCCCCTCTATATTATTTATTTCACTTTTTAAAAGTGTGTGTTTAATTGTGAAATGCACAGATCTTATGATCACAGTTGGATAATGTGAGACAAACATATATGCCTGTGTAGTTAACACCCAAATGAAGACACACAACATTTCTGTCACCCCAATAGCTTACATTATGTTTATTTCCAGTCCAACCTCTTCAACCTGACAGAAAACTACCCTTCCCACATCTCAAATCATAGACAGTCTCCCCTTCTCCTCTGCCTGTTTGTACCATAACTTGGCACTTGGTTCCAGGAACACAACTTTTGTGACTCTTATCTCATCTACGGTGATTTCATCCCCCTCTGGAATTTATTTTCTTAAACTTATTTTGGGTCCATATTTTTTCAAAACTTGATAAAAATTGTAATTTTGATTTTTTCTTTTTTTCTCTGCTGTTACTGTGAAAGCAAATGTCTTTCTTATGTCTTCCTGTATTTGAACCAGGTGTGGTAATCCCTGGCTGGATGACAGCCCCCAGACAGTGGGAATAGACAGAAAGGAGATGAGGACGAAGGACCAAGACATAGGGTGCTCCCTCTGGTGCCTGACAAAACCAGAATAAACAGTTCATGGGATTGTCAAGGGAGACAGACACACAGTGAGTGTCAGGAGACAAGAATAGATCACATTTAGAACTCCTCCTTGATCTATGTTGGTGGAGGCAGGCAGTCTGAAGAAAAGTGACTTTAGGTCCCTGTGAGTGGGCAGCCTCTTCAATCACTGTTGAGGAAGAAGCTTAATGTGATTCCTAGCATGCAGAATGCTCATCATCAATGTTCAAGATGTAGAGGGTGTTGGGAGGAAAGGTCTTTGTCTCAGTGGTAGGTATTTTCTTGAGAATATCATTTACTATGTAACATAATCCTGCAAACAGAACAAAGCTATCTCTGTTGGAAAACTTCAGGGACAATTGTCTATTTCTCATAGTTCCCGATCACAAATTTTCTACTTTATAAAAGGAAACAGTACTTCATTTGAGATCTAGTTTAAGAAAAAATATTTCTCTTGGGTTTGACCAAGAATATTACCCCAAAACAAGTGGGTATCTGATGACTTTTCCATTCCCACTTCTAGTCCTCTGTAAGGCTCAAAGACATTATCTGCCCCTAGATCCGTTACAGTATGTCAATAATCTGAAAAAGTCTTTTTAAACAAAACAGACAACTTTAAGTAGATTTCTGTTACTGGCACCCAAAAGATTCTAAGAAAAAGAACGAAAACCCCACTGATTATGAGAGATGACAAAATTTGGTTTAAGATTATCTGCACCATGTCTGGCTCATATCTCTGGTTTCTCATTTTCATTTTTTCATCTCTCTCTCAACCTACTTAAATTGCAACCACCTGCCTGAAAACTGATATCACACATCTGAATATGGCCTTTTATTTTCCTACTTGTTCAGGACAAATATTTAGCACAGACCAGTGGCTGTGTTTAAGACTTATTTAGTGTTGTAAACTCAGTTATTAAGTGTGAAGAACTTTAAAAAAAAAAAAGTTTTGAATTTTTCTTTGTATATAAAGACAGCTTTAACAGGTCAAACTCCCAGTGGAATATCTAGTGACATCTCTATTATATGATTGAAACTCTTAATTTCAAAGCTCTTGGAACTATTAAAAATGATTTCTAAGTTTCCTACATGTAGGAAAGCTTTGATAATTCTGATGATTTAGATAATTCTTGGATGGTATACAAAAGCTTTTTTTTTTCTTGTTTTAAATACAGTTTTTCTCACAAAATAGCACAGACTAAAAATCAGTAGTGTCCATACGTAGTATAGCAGGCATCACTGTAATGAATTCACTTATTTGTTTAACATATCTTTCCAGTGTCCAATCTGAGCAAAACATTGAGCTAGGCACCATGCTTCTACTAAAATAATTACAACTACCTTGGATTTTATGCTAAGTAGTATCTGAATGTAGTTTACTATTGATTATACATTTCCCTAAAATCTTTTTTTTTTTATTTTAAAGAATATTGTATTGAACTTAGTACTAAAGTACAGCTCTTTGGCAATTTTGTTCGTTAATTCAGTACCTGATAAAATAGTAGAACTGGAATGCATTTGAGATCTGAATGAAATCTCCCTGGCATGTAGTTTTGTTTACATGAGTCTGAATTACACATTGAACTTTAAATTCTTGATTTCCGGCTAAAAGGGGACAGGGAGAAGAATACAAAAAGGTGTTTAATAAGAAAAATTGATAGACAACAAACATTGCATGACATGGAACAAAAAAAAGTAGAAAAAAGAAGGAGACAGATTTACAGATAGAAAGCAGTGGGTAATTAAATAAATAGTCATTTTTAAAGAGTGCAAAATGGGAAAATTCAAGTTACTTATTGTCTTAAATACTGTGAAGGTTTGTAAGACTGGAAAATCTGGGTACAGAAACACCATCACCTTGGTATTTTCAAATTATGTCCAATTTTTGCCTGGAAAAAAGTTTAAAAATATAAAAATGCCTGGATAAATAAAAAGCATTCCTCTGTAACTTTGGCAGGATTTGCTTTGTAACATAAAAACAAATCAATCACACCCAGATTTGGTACTTTGAATTTTTGAATTTACTGAGTTTTGAAACAAAAACTCAGTAAAAACTGGGAGTTTAATTTATATCATCAGAATACTCTAAAGCTTTGGTCATTTACAAATGACCTTTTTTTTAAAATTTTTTTCAACAACCCAGCTATTATTGAGATGAGCTCTATGTTTAAGGAAGAACTACATTACAAAATTCCAAACCAAATATGTGGCTTTAGTTTATGCAGTCAAAAAGCAGATCATCTTATTAGACAGAAAACTATTGAAGGCAAGGATCTCTTCATCCTTTGTAATTCCCTTAAAAAGGGTATTATTTGTTCTCAAAGACATACACCAGCTCCCAGAGGTCTACACATTATTTTTTAAATGGGTATAAGTGACTTTTAGTCCATTCTAAAGTTCTTTAAGAGGAAAACTTTTATCATGTTATATAGTTCTAAATGTACTTTTATTTATTCTAAACATCTGAAAAACCTTTATTCATGCGATGCCATTTATATTTCCTTGATATTTAGAAGATTATTGACAGTAGTTTAGTATTTTTGTCTTTGTATTCTCAATTTCTCCACATAACATTCATGTCTTATGGAGACCTCATAGATGCCTAGTCATTCTCTTATCTCTTCACTTATCTCTTAAACATTTTCTTCAAAAAAGTTTACTCTAGACTTTCCAATGTGAAGCTCTTTCTTCTATGACATACAGAGAAAGTGGTAAATGGAACTGCTTTTTTTGACCTCTGTTAGTGATGACCTGTACTTAGATGCATATCCAGATGTGTATTCAGAATCCAGACGCATGTATCAGGATGCATATTTCAAGACTGAATGACTTATTCCAAGTTGCCTGGAGTGCTGCTGGTGTTAGCTGGCAACACTCCCCAGGAACGGCTCTCCCCCGAAGAGAGCTGCTTTCCCCACCTGCCTTGAGGTAGCCTGTAGCCAATGCCCAATCAATGAGGGGTTATAAAGTCCAACCTCCTTGCCCCAACTGACCACAACTCTGCAGGCTGATCCAGCTTAGAGCCTACTGTGAAGTCAGCTTATGCCTTTATTGACACTGAATCTTAGACCACGTTTTCCCTTTGCCAATTCTTCCTCCTTCCATTGCCTCACAGGTGTTGATCCCATGATTATCGCTAAAAAATACCACTCTGACTCAGAGGCTGCTTTCCCAAGAAATCCAACTTACAACAGCCATCTTGTTAAAGCAAAGTCAGTCCCTTTCTTGATATTGTTAATAGTTACGTGTTGTTATCATTTATGTTTTCGTAAGGTACATTTAACTGAAAGAAGAAAAATTATGGACTTGCAATTTTCCCTTGTGAACTTGATAGTTAGGAGTCATTTTTGACTATTTACCTAAGATCTCATACAGATACAAAGTAAAATAATTTCAAGACTCTTCCCTCTGACTTTTTTTTTTCAGGCCAGATACTAAGAGGAGGAAGAAAATGGACAAAGACAGACATACAGAAAGGACCAATGCTATGGATATTATGAACAGCAACCTCAATTTCTTTCATGACTACAAGGAATGGACAACATTAATAAAATGTAACCTTGTTTAATGACAACATTAAGAATCTATCAACATGATTTAACAGATCGATATGTTAAAGGAGAAAAAATATGTGAATGCTATCAATAGCTGAAAATGATTTTCAGAAATCTGTAAGTAGAGGAAATGTGTTCATATTTTTCTATATTCTAGAATAGATATTTCTGGCTAGACAAAAGTTGAAATCTGTGTTTTATATTTTTATTTAAATGATAGACTCAGTAAGTAAGTAGTCCGAAGACATATGATACGGCCTGGATCTGTGTCTCTGCTCAGATCTCATGTTGAATTGGCATCCCCAACGTTGGAGTCAGGGCCTGGTGGGAGGTGATTGAATCATTGGGGTGGTAAATGCTTTAGCACCATCCTTTTAGTGCTGTTCTTGTGATAGAGTTCTCACAATATCTGATTGTTTAAAAGTGTGTGGCACCTCCTCGTCTTCTCTCTTCTTCTGTCTTTGGTCATGTAAGATGTATCTGTTTCCCCTTTGTCTTCCGCCATGATCAAAAGTTTCCTGAGGATCTCCTGGAAGCTGAGTAGGTGCTGCCATGCTTCCTGTAGTCTTTGGAACTGTGAGCCAATAAAACCTTTTTTTCTTTATGAATTACCCAGTCTCAGATATTTCTTTATAGCAGTGCAAGAATGAACAAATACAACACATGAAAGAGAAGGGTGGAAATGCATGGAAGGATATATCCCAGGTGTATCAGATAATGTTGCTCCCCACTTAGATGCCCCAGATCATTTGGCAGCTCTGTGCACCCTGTCCCAGATCCAGCATGCTTTGTGCTGAGATCCACCTGTGACATTGGAAGGTTACTTTGGACACTGGAACTAACTCACTCTTAAAAGAGTTGGAAATACCAACTTTTTTTTGTTGTGGCTTTTGTACTGGACTGAGCACAAAGCCCTAGCCTCTAAGCAGACACATTCCCAAAGCATTACATACACTACAGAGCTTTCTCAGGAAGTTGAAATTACATGCTTGCCTGACTCCTTCCCCATTTCTGTCCTTTCTCCTCCATTCCCTCATTGCTTGCTCCTGGCAGTAAATCTTTAATATATCATTTGCTTCTGAAATACTTTTTCAGGGTTTGCTTCAGGAATAATTCAACCTAAGCCACCAGGCTAACCTTGGTTACCTTCAGGGATAAGGAATGTACCAATTATTATTTATATATGTTTACATTGTTGCATTAATTACAATAAATCTTATTTTTCATTTAAAAAACAATTCAAACATTTTAAGAGAAACAACTCATTTTCAGTATCATTTACTTGCCATGCTTTGTTTGAGATAGCAAAGAGAGATTTTCTCAGTTATAGCTTCTCATTTACCATATACAAAGGTAAATGCATGTAACTCTACTTCTGAAGCAGAAATCGATATTATATTGCTGTATTTTCAGTTATTATTTTATGCCAGAGTACATCAGAATAAAGCAAGACATTCTGTACCTGGCTTCATTTGTTCCTGCTTTAAGCTACACGAAAGAATCAGAAGTGAAGTTTCAAGGTTCATTTTACTTCAACTTCCTTTATCACTTGCAAGATAACAATTCCAAAAGCACTTGTATTTTATCATCTTATTCTTTCCTCAACCTCCCATTCACCTTTTCCCCTATTATTATCAACAAGTGGCTTATAAAAATATTTTGTAAGTGGGAATGTCTAGAGAAAGCTTTGTTTTTAACTATGATTATAAAACTCTCACATATGCACATCTATTTCCCAATGGTTTTTGCCCTGAAAGGAATATGAACATGCTCTCCCTGCCAAAGAAAATGAATCCTCTTGGCAGACGGTCTCTAAATTTAAGCTGTAGTCATATATTTGTGCTAAACTGGATCAAAAACATCTAATAAGACAATTGTATTTCTTGGAGTTTCCACCCTCTCTTAGGTTCAAACTTGAGCAATTCATTCCAAAATAGGTAACCACCAGGGCAGACACAAAGCAAGATATCACTGATTTACTTTGTTAACTATCTTTTGTAATGTATAACAGCTATTTAATTAGGTTTACTATCATCACACTATATTTTATATATTATAAAACAATTTTAAGAAAAAAATTATAATGATGAACTATTTTATAGGAATTGGAGTTTTTTTCTGACAAAATATCTGTATGGTATTTTCATCCAATTTGACAAAAGCGTTCTTATTCAGACGAGAATATTTTATGACTAAAAAAACATACAATGTACATAGGTAAAATTTCACCAGATGATATGAAAACCAGTTAATAATTTGCTAGCATATTTAGAAACCATTTTTAAAATGAGGAAAAAATGTCTTTTAATATTTTTGGCATCCAACTACATGTACTTATCATTGCCATGCTCTTCAGCCATGGATGGGTGCTATTTCTTTAGGCACAATTCCAGTGAACATGATATAGTAGAACAGAAAGTAGTGAGGGAAGTCTTAAAAATGTAGATATTTGTAGACGGATTTAGTGTTTATGGAAAAATTTCTCTTTGAAAATATTCTCTTTGAATAATGGATTTAATTTTCTTGTTGGGTTATAATTTACATGCAATAAAATACGCAATGCAAGTGTTCACTTCAGTGAGTTTTGTTAATTGTATGTACCCGTGTAACCAGCAAACCAAAACAAAATGCAAAACAATATGATCGTTTCAGGAATTTACCTCATCCACTTTTGAGTCAATTCCGCCTCAACAGAGCCATCAACTTTCTGGTCTCCATATCCATAGATAAGTTTTGCCTTTTCTTATACATTATGTAAATGGAAAGATGCAGTATGTATTCTTTTGTGCCTGCCTTTCTTGTTGAAATGTTTTTGAAAATCACCCATGTTGCTGTGTGTACCATCAGTTCATTCTTTTTAATGTTGAATTGTATTGTTATATAAAAATACCACAATTTGCTTATCCTATCTTCTCTTGAAGGACGTTTATATTGTTTTTGGCTATTGCAAATACATCTGCTGTGAACGTTTACGTATGAGTCTTTATGTGGACCCATGTTTTGTTCTCTTGGGTAAGTACCTGGGAATGGAATTGTGGGATCATGGGGTGGTTATATGTTGAAATTTTAAAGACACTGCCACACAATTGTCCAAATAAGTTGCATTATTTTACATTACTACCAGCAATGTGTGACAGTCTCAGTTTCATATCCTCATCATCATTTGATGTAGTAAATTTTTTATTTTAGTTTTTGTAAAGGATTAGTTTAGGGCGTGGGCCATACCTTACAATTATAGGATCTCTGGTAAATGTTGAAAAAAAAAGTGTAAACGTGGACATCTCTGTCTTGTTTATAATCTTAGGGGAAAAGATTTAATGTTTTACTCCCAAGTGTCGTGTCAGCTGTAGCTTTTTGATAGATGCTCTTTATCCAATTGGGGAAGCTTTTTTCACTTCCTTTTATCTGAGAATTTTTTATGTGAAATGGGAATTAAAATGGATGTTGGCTTTTGCCCAATGCATTTTTTTTTGCATCTGGGATCATGTGGTGTTTTCTTTCGTTCTTTAGTCTAATAAGCATTTATTGATTTTCTAAAGTAAAACAATCCTTGCAATCCTGGAAAAACCCCACTTGGTCACGGTATTCTACCCTACTTAAGTATTGCTATAGTTAATTAAACAGCTGGTGATTGTTAAGTCTATGTTTATGAATTGTCTTCTCTTGTTATTTCTTAGGTTTTGGTATCACAGTCTTGGTATATTGGCCTCATAAATTAAGTTGAAAAACATTGCCTCCTCCTGTTTTCTGACATTTATGTAGTATTGGTATTATTCCTAAATCTTTGATAGAATTCAAAGCAATCTGGGCCTATTTGAATTTTCTCTTTCTCATTGTATCTGTCTGCTAATTTGTGTTTTTCAAAGAATTTGCCTGATTCATCTAACTTGTTGAATTTATTTTCATAAGTTATATAATATCCCCTTGTGTCCCTTTAATATACATAAGATCTATAGTAATGATACTCTTTCATTAGTAATTCATGTTTTTTTCTCTTTTTGTGAATAATTTTATTGGTATTACTCAAAATATCCTTAAATATTTCAAAGAACCAATTTTAACTTCGTTGCTATTTTGTATTTTGTCTTTTTTTCTACTTTTCTTGTTCTTCTAGTTATTTTATTTTTCTTGGTTCCTAATTTAACATTGTGGTAAGAGTACATACTCTATGTGATTTTAATTTTAATTTTTTACATTTATTGAGACATTCATCGTATGGTCCACTTTGATGAATGTTTCATGTGCCCCTGAAAAAAATATTCTCTAGTTGTTAGGAGTAGTGTTCTGTTAACGCAAATTCAGTTATGTTGGTTGATTGCAGTGTTGACAGCTCTAACATGTCCCTGATTCTCTGCGTTTTACTAATTAATTATTGAACCAAGGACTTCAACGTAATCTTAAATAGGAGATAAGAATTTCAACATACTATAATTATGCTAAGTAATATAGAGAAAATGATGGTCAAAATGAATGAAAATATGAAAAATTTCAGTAAAGAATTGGAAACAAAAGAATTAAATGAACATTCTAGAATGAAAAAAACAACACTGTCTAAAACAAGTTCACTGAATGGGCATTAAGAGCAGACTGATAACAGCAGAAGCCAGTTTTAGTAAACCCAAAATGTCAATAGAAAATATTTAAATTGAATCCTTTTTTGCCCCCCATCCTTTCTCTCTCTCCATCTCTTCTATTTTTCTTTTTTCCTATTAGAGCAAATCTTTAATACATGCAGAACCTGCCCATAGCCAGGTACTGATGAAGAGGGAAGTGACATCATGGGCTGCAGGAGGGAGTAAAAGTTCTAGGAGATGCCGGCAGCTCATCGGGTGGACAGCACAGTGGGACCCACAGCAGCCACTGGAAGTGGAATAGACGGTTGTGCTGTGGGAGTGAACTGGTTTCCACCTGATACCAGTGGTATCCGAGGTTGCTGAGAACTTCCTGTGTTCCCCCATCAATTTTTAGAAAATCTTCACTTTATCCTCATTCCATTCGTTGCCTTCAGGGTCAACAGCGTGGAAATGCACCTTGTCTCCTTGATAGCCTCCTGCTGCATCTCACTGGCTCTGACCCCAGTGTGTCTGATCACATTCATCTCAGAGAAGGGGCCATCAGCTTGCATCTTGCTCCTCTGTGGGCTCCAAGTTCACACACAGCTGGTCCATGTCTTTCCCCAGGATGACCAAGCTTCACCTGTTCACAACGTCAGGGCAGGACCTCAACTTCTTCCCTGCTGGCCACTCTCTCCCCAGTTCTCACGGCCATCAGAAGGGTGGGGACAGGCCACAGACAAAAGCCGAACCAGATGCCAGCCCTCCCAGGGCTGACTCCCACCTCCAGTTCTTTCCCACAATCCGAACAGTGGAGGAGCCAGGAGAGCCCTTGAGGCCTCCAAGAGGACTCAGCTCAGGCCATGGTCATCTTCTTTCTGGAAGAAGTTGGTGAGCCGCCATGGTGTGGCACCACTGCATGGCCCAACTGTGAGGGCAGGGGTGCTGCCATCTTCCCTCTGTGAGGAAGTGGTTGCCTGAATGCAATTTTATTTTATTTTATTTATTTTATTTTATTTTTTATTTTTTTTGCCTGAATGCAATTTTAAAACAAACTTAAAAACAGCCAACTATGCAGAAAAATGGATTTGCCACCATTATGCACCTGGTTAGCATTATTCAGACATAAAACACTCACACAGACAAAAAGGAAAATACTAGGATATTAGTTTCCAGTGCTAATAGGCAAAGGGAATAGGCAAGCCATGAAAGACTAAATAGGAATTGCTTTAAAACATGACAATAGACTTATTTCACTAGTAATCAAAGAACTGGAAATTAAAATTATTTATTTTATTAGTTATTAATCTCATTTGCATACTTAAAAAAACACTATTCAACGTTGTCCAGGAAGAGTGAAATAGGCAGTCTATTAGCACAATCTCTTTAGAAAACAACATATAAATAAGCATGAGAGTAGGAACGAAAAATCCAATCATGCAGGTGGTTAGGGTTGGGCCTCAGTGAAACTCCTTCAAATCAAGAACAGCCTGAAAATCAAGCTGCAGGTCCCAGATAAGAAAAAGCCTGTCTCTGTGAATGGAGACACCTACTCTATGAACCCAGATGCACCAGTTCAACTCCTTTGTTGGACAGATTTCTCTTTCCTTGGCATGCCTTTGTCTGTTTCATGTGCTTCCTCTTAACTCTTCCTTACCTTTCACCTATTTTACATATACCTATCTTTCTGTGATTGGTGTGTGCTGAATCTTTCGTTGCATAATGTGTAACGTCACTCCAGCCCCTGACTGGTTGCAGGACAATACTTCATCTCTGCCTCCAATTGGTTCTTTTCGCTACTGTGTCCCTTACTGAGTGGTGCTTTCTCCAAGATGGCCCACAGACCAGTCGATGCACTCCTCCCACTTTGAAGTCCATAAAAACCCTGAACTTAGCCCTGCAGCCACCAACTCTCTTTTGTGTCTCCTCTCCTTGCTGAGAACTTTTCTGTTGCTTAATAACCTGACTCAGTCTTATTCACTCTCTGGTGTCCACATCCCTTATTCTTCTTGGTCATGAGACAAGAACCCAGAGCTCACTGGTGGTGGAGGTAAAAGAGTTGTAACACTCCCCACCAACTCACTGAACAATAGGAGTGAAAAAGCTGCAACATAAGCTCCAGGAGACTTAAAAATATGATACCCTTTGTTTCACACATTTAGGACTCTTTTATCAGGAAATAATTGGAAAGATATCCAAAGATATGTACACAAAGGAGTTACTTGTTAAAAAACATAATTGTTACATAATTTAACCTAAAAATATCCTAAATACTTAACGTGAGGGAAACTAAGTTGGCATAGTCATGTAATGGAATATTAGACCTCTATTAAAATTATATTTATGAAAGCGTTTATAATACAACAAAATGCCTATAAGTAAAATGTAAATGATGTACATTTCAATTTATGATGTGCCTTCCACTATGTTAAAAATTTCTTTCAGTACTGGAGAATATGTGCCAAATATTAAATATTTTTCTGGTAATATCATCATGAATAATATCTTTTGTTTATAATGTTTTAGTGCTTCAAACTGTCTTTTACAATGATAAAAGGAAAGTATACATATAGTATAGTTTGTGTGTACATAATGCATATGTATTTAAACATCTGAATGATGTTTAAGGTCCAAATTTGAACTTAATTGCATTAGCTTTGCTTTAATAAAATATTCAACACTGCACTAGAGAATCGAAAATAAAACAAAACATGAGAGAAAAGCCTAAAATTCCACATGGGAAAATATTATAGTAAAAAAGTTAAAAATAAATGTAAAAACATTTCATAGAACAACAAAAAAATCCCAATAAATTTACTGAGGACAGAGGATAGAACTAAAAGTCTTAACACAACAAATGTAATGCAACTTTGACATGCTCAGAAGATATAAATAATGTGTATGTAATACACATGCATGTATATAAATACAGATCAATACCTGAAGTTAGACGTTTATTTAAGTAAACATTTTTTCAGGCTAAGACTGTTCAACTTGAGGCATTTTTATTAATGTTATTAATTTTTTAAATTAATCTGTCTCTGAAAAAATATTTAAGAAGAAGATATGCTAAATTTAAAACTCTAAAGAGTGTTTTTATTGCTGTAATTAGATGTAATCAAAAAGTTGGAAATTATGTACCCAGAGGTTGAAGGCTGATTTAATACTCATGAAACAAGGCTCAGGCTATGGTTTATAAATTTATAAATTAAGTAATTTTTCTCTGCTGATAATGGTTTCTAGAAGAATTGGAGCAATGAGAAAATTTAAGTATGAGAAAAAGAATTTTTAAAGGAAACGTAGATGGGGCTTGATCTCATTTTTCTTCCCCAGATAGCATATGACTGAATTTACAGCTCTCATCCCCAGCCACATTACATATGTGAATTTTGACACAACCACTTGTTTAACAAAAAAATGAGGGACTGAGGCAAGTGTCTCAATCAGTAGAGGACTGTTGAGTCAAAGTGTGAGAATGTGCCCGGGAAAAACGCAAACCACAGAAGCACCTGTGACCTGTGTTTTCCGAAGAGGGTTTTGTGAACTCAGCATTTAAGGGGAGAGAGCGTGTCAGTGCGGGGGGAAAGGGATGATGGGGGTAGGCAGTGAGGCAAATGGTTACAATCTTGTGAGGCTCTAATTCTTGATCAGCAAATCTACGTTTTAAATAAGACAAGGTAAACACTGAAAAGAGAGAGCAGAGGAAAGATTCAATTGTGCAGCTGTCTCAGGGAAGGTGGAAGAGTGATTGATCTCATCTTGTCCTTATTTGGTACCTGGCAACATAAGCTCTTCATGGACAGTGTCAGTGTGAGTCTAACAGAACTCAGTTTTAGAAGTTTAACTCAGGTTGCAGACCTACAGTTACAACTGGCATGTGTTTGCTTTATAAGAGGCTATGTATCCTGAAAGAGCCAGGGGCCAGCAAGGAATGTCCTTGCGAGCAATTTGTGAGGGTGTCCACATGGATAGGTATAAGGTCCTTTGATGTTGTGGGAAACCGGCTTGTGTATACTGCTATGACACAGAGTTGTGAAGTTACAGCTATATGTTTACAGTAAGAAGAATGGAAGTGTTGAATGACTCAGTTCCCAGGCTTAACTTTTCCCCTTGGCATAGCAAGTTTGGGAGTCCTGAGATTTTATTTTCTTTTACATACTGAGGAGCTGATTGTCTTTGGACCAGGCTCAAAGCATTCCTGAACTTGAGTTTTCTCATTTTTAATGCACGTGTTGTAAAAGCTGCAACTCTTATTATAGTTCCTTAGTCATCTTTAATTTATTTTTCAATGATTTAATGAAATTCTATCTCAGTTTTGAAAACACGGTAGGATTGTACTCGCTTGCTTTCTTGTGCCTGATTGAGGCCATGCGACAAGTCCTGGTCAATCAACTGTGAGGAGCAGAACATCCATTGCCCATGCAGCACCTTACAAAGCTCTCTTTGCCTCTCTCATGACAACCAGAAACCCATTGGTGGCTGTTGTGTCAGCCTGTATCATGGAGTGCAGTCAACATGGGGCACTCTCAGCCCCTGGCAAACCCACAATGGACATGCAGCAGAACAAGAAATAAAATTTGTTGTGTAAAACTACTGCAATTAAGTGGTTATTTCTTAACACAGTATAAGTCAGTCTATATGAACTGATACCTAAACAAAATATTAAGCAATAGAAAGTCGGCTAAGTGATTTACGATGCAACATAACTTGGAATAGTGTATGGTCATTAATTTTAATGTCAGACTACATTTTTGACATGAAGAGATGGTTATATTACTGAAAAAATGCTTATATGGATATAGATATGTAGATACATAGATAATATGGTACTATTTTAAGATATTTAATACAAATTTATGTGCACATATTTGCAGACAAAAATTAGAAAGTTTTGTACTAAAATATTACACAGAAAAATATATACTAAAATATTAGTATTAGGATAGCAAGGTAGTGTTGTCACGGTGATATTTTCTTTTTGCCTAATTCTATACTCTGTTGTTTTCTATAATGAATGTATAAAACACTAATGAAATAATGAAAGTTTTTGAAGAGAGCAAAGAAAAATGTTGACAGTGAGCTTCGATGTATGTAGCTGTATTAAAATACTAATTTCCCAATCCCCAGTGTCCGAATCAAACCATGTAGTAAATGCACTTGATAAAAATTGGAAGACATTCTAGGGTAAAATGCTGTTTCACTGGCATAATTATCATAGCTTGAAATGTCTTGTCTTCAATTCAAAGACAACGGTTTCAATTATAGAGGAAAGTTCTAAAAATGTGACTCCTTCCCATGGAGATAATAAGGCTTGACAAATAGTAGTTGCCCTTAGGCCTTTACTGATCTTGTATTTTTCTCCTTAGAAATGGCTCAAATGGTCTGCTCTGCTGAGAAACCCCTACAGTAGACATCTGACCTCTTGTGTTTACGCTAAATCTCCATTATGATAGAAGCCTCTGGGACTTGTCAAAAAAGAAAAAACTGCCTCAGGGTGTTCATGTTGGTCACACTTTAAGGTAGTTTTTATTAAGTAATGTGTAGAAGCTTCTGGCAACTCCAGGAGAGATTAGTCCAACTTCCTGGATTGTTCCAATGCTAAAGATATCTTGAGTCTTTCTTATCCCCCAATAAACTGGACAAGAGAGCCTCAGAAGGAATATTGATGGAACTAAATTTTGGTGTGCTTCTCTTAGGCCTAAGGGCACAAAATTAATAAAGTTTAATGTAACCTTTTGATCAGTTAAGAGGATCAGTGGAGGAGAACTGCTTAAAGGCTTTTGACAGAGTATTTTTTAATTGATGTGATAATGATGTCAAGTGCATTTTCTTCCTCTTTGAAAAATGCCTAAAGCCTTTCCAACAGTGCCAAAAGAGCAAAATCTAAAACCTCTTTAAAGGTAGGTCAGCTCCCAACTTTCAAAGAGTTAACACAGCATTCTGCCTTTTAGAATATTGCTCTGTAAATATGAAGATGGGACACCCGTTTCTTTGCCTAAATAAATTAGAATTATAGGGCTTTACATAGTATTGCAAAGTTGTGGGACTTTTTTCCCCACTCAATTCATAAGGTTGTTGTTTTGTTGTTTATCAAAATAGTCCAAACTTTGGGAAATACCATGAAATTGTCTTGCAGTAGCCATAGAGCCAGACACTACTGTGTTTTTCACATCTCAAAGATGTCCAGTGGACCTAAAAAACAGCTTAGATGCTATTTCCAGTGTCCAGTGGATGAAAAGACACTGTTTCCATTATTCTGATCTCTCATTGAAGCCTCACTAAAAGCCACTGCCTTATTCCAGTTGTGCAGCAAGGAACAAAGGAAAGGTCTGGCTCTACTCATGGGAGTGAAGCAGAATGGGGAAGTGTGATGCCTGCTCACTGTGGCAGTCACTGTCTATGACCAGCTGTGATCTCACCAGGGTTATCAAGTGTGGTGCTAACCAAGTGATGACAAGTGTGCTAAGCTAAACTAAATTTGGCCAGAGGATGCCTCTGCACTTTGAGTCCCTATGTGAAGAACTGCAACCTAACTTATAATAGTGCTTAAACTAACTGAAAGCCAGGAGTCTACTGTTGTAACAAATAGCCGAGTCTCAGCCAATCATAGCAGCCAGGCTTCACTCAACCATAGGCTGCCAGCTGATCAGATCACATTCAAGTAAGGCAAAGGCAAAGTTGTAACCAGTCAAGCTGTTTCTGTACCTCACTTTTATATTCTGTTTATAAATGCAGCTTGGCCATGTTGTGGGAGGGAGTTATCTCAACCTCTTCTGATTCAGAGCACTGCCTGATTCATGTATTGTTCTCTGCTCAACTAATATCTGTTATGTTTAATTTGTCTAAAGTTTTTTTTTTGAACAACTATAAGGTGGGAATGAAAAAGAAAGCAAAAGTATAAATGACATTTTAGATTTCAACTCTATGAACAACTGATATCTAATAGTGTTAATGGAGAAGTCAAATCTGATTTCTAAGTTGTTTTTAAATCACAGATGATTAAGGCAAAACTATAAACTGAAAGAATAGTCTAGAAATTTTAATTTGAAAGTAAAATTAATTTCTTTGCGAAAATTGAATTTAACTTCCAGGCTGTTAATGGAAAGAGGTGGTTTTCATTCCATAGTGTTATCAAAGCAACAATGTCTTGGCAAGTAAGCCATTAGAGGGAGAAAGTAAGATGACATTATAATTTGGGTCATGTAGGTGGTGCTATTGACAGCGATAAGGTAGTGGTAAGAAAATTAAAAGGTGGTAAAGAAGAAAATACTGAAGAGAGAAGAGAGAACTGCTAATTGATAGAGTAAGACCTTAAAGGAGGAAAGAGGGAGAAGTCAAATGTAAAGGAGGAGGGGAGGTGGGTAAATATTGGGAAGAAAGTTGTATTTCGAGAATTTGTTATGCCCAGGGTAATTTTTTGAATAACTTTATCATGTGTGTGCATGTGTATGTGTGTGTGTGTGTGTATGTGTGCGTGCGTGTGTGTTTAACAGTGTAAAGCCCCTTTGCTCACCCAGTTGGGGAGTAAATATCAAATTTCCCAACTCAGCAAGCAGGGGGGCTTTATCTTCTGATGCTAGAGTTGAAATCAGAGGTAGGGAGATGAGGAAGCAGCCCCAAAGCTGCATTCAGTTCAAAGGGCACTGTCAGAGAGCACAAACTAGGTCCCTGGGTAAAGGCATATGGTAGGCTCAGAAGACAGAATGAATATGTGCTGGAATGGGAATAGGGTACTAAGCCTGGAGTAAGACCTCTTTTGCAGGGTATAAGCAGTCATGCCCATAGTCATGCACACCAGTGAGATGAAGTATTATGGTTGAATCTTAAGTTTTGATCATATAAATGTATAGAAAATACAATTGGGTTGAATTTTTTATTGAATTTTCAAGGCAAGTAGTGTATTTATTTTTAGTGAAATGGAAAATGACAATTAGGATCCATGTATTTACCTGTTTATTTAGTATAAACATACATCACAAATGCAGAGTGGTTTATAATTTCTTTAAAACTTCTTTTCCAAGTCCAATGCTTAATTTTGTAGGCAGCCAACTCTGCATTTCATTGATATAGAGTACTTCTCTTTGAATTCCCAAATAAAATTTACTTCTGATCTGCTGAGATTTGATTTTCATGGTTCTGATTAACAAATAGCAGAAGTAAAAAATGCCATTTATTTAGAAGTGCAAAAGTGATTGAAGAGAAGAAGCCAAAGCTAATTCACTGCATTCCCTAAAAAGTAATTGGTCTTTTGGTGAAAGATTTGATGGACAAATTGCTTCCATTAGTAAAGCGGTCTTAGGAAGGCTGATTTAACAAAAACAGGTCAAGTAGTTTCCAGCTTGATCTCTTTTCTATTAAGCCATTTTTCAGAATAAGAAAGTCTGACAAATATTTAACTGTAATTTTTTATGTCTTTCTAAATTATCTTCCTATTTTGTCAATGTATGTAAGCTCCATTCTACATATTAATAATCACTGTATGTTAAATTGAGCCATTTTTCATGTAATACTGCTTCATATTCATATTTTATAGATGTCAAAATATTTGCCATTTTAAATGTTTTTTAGTGTGTCAAAACTAATGGTTTTGCTTTTGTTTTTTATTTGTTGTTTAAATCATGCCCTATTAGCCATTTGGACGATTGTCATGTGTTGTGTCTTGGGAAATGGCACCCTCTAGGCACACTTCTTGGCATGATTGCAATCACAGTCTGGGAGGCAGCAGAGGGTGTTGGGTGTCTCAGCTGCCCAGATGTGGTCAGGGAGCAAATTGAAATTGAAACCTGTGCTTTACCTCAGTGCCCTGGAAAGTCAGAAGAAAATCCAAATGCCAAATCTGAGGAAAGGAATACAGAAGGGGAATGGAACCTAAATTGAAGATCTGCTACAAGGAAGGGGCAAGACCAGGATCAGGCTTAGTGGTCTGGATATAGAGTTGAGGTAGAATGCTAATACCACCATTGGCCTGCACAGCTGCCCTGAGTCCGGTGTGCTCTTCCACGGGGAGAAAAACCTGGTTCTGATCTCCAAGGAAAAATAGAATTAAATGGCATACAACCTAGTAGTGATGCCCTCAATAGCAGATTCACAAAAAGTACACAGGTCTCACACATATAATCATTTTTAAATACTAGTTCTTTTTGAAAATGAAGGGCACAATGTCAAAATGGTCTTCATATAGTCATTTTATGTATTAATGCTTAATGAAAATGACTTAATATTAAAGTCATATAAGAAGTTTTTACCAGACCGTAAAGTTATATAGTCCAAGTCTGTCGTTTTCTGGATATCTAAATGTATATAGAAATGAGGCTTAGAATCAATTCTGGATTTCATCCCTACCACTGTACTTCTCCCGCTCTTGCTGAAATGACTGTGATTTTCATGTGGTGCATTTATTTGGAAATCTTAGACCTAATCTCATTTAACCTTTTGGGAACACAAAATACTCCCTCCTGCTTAAACACTTTCTTAATATTAATAAATAACATTTATCCTGCATGGTGCTAAGAATATTGCATTTTAATACCGTAGCCATATCATTAACCTCATTTACAGATGAGGAAATTGAGGCTTGGGAAGATTAAGTAGCTTGATCGATGCATCATAACCAGCAGAGTTCAGACCCTGTGTGTCTAATCCCCAAGCTGGTGTTATTAACCAGCATGCATCCTGCACACCCACCTGTCGGCTTCCTGTGCATCCTTCTCTCTTCCTCTCCCTTCTTCCTATTCAGCTCCTCCTTCTCTAATGGATCATCAGCTTTGACTGCATCTTATTTGGTGCAACAGTAGAGTCTGGACTCATTAGTAGTCCTTAGGCATGACTGCACACTAATATCACCTGGGAATTTTTATAAGGCAGATATCTGGGCACCATCTCAGATGAATGAACTGGAACCATTGAGAATGGGGCTTGTCTGGACATCTACAGGCTTAGAAGTTCTCCTGCCAATTCTAATGGCAGAAAGGGTTAAGAACAGAGACTCTAAAACAGTAGTTCCCAACAATATTTATTAGTATTACCTGAGTAACATTTTAAAACCCTGTCTGGGATGGGGCTGGGAATGTATAATTTTTCAGGAATTCACAGGTGATTCTGATGAGGAACCAGGTTTGGAAGCAACTTAGAGTTTCCTTCTCAATTACTCACTACAGAAGCACAACTTTATACAGGAGCTTTGTGGTGTAAATATTCTGTGCTTTAACTATCAGACCACCATAAACAGCAAAATGATATTTTGCAACAAAAATAGGGAACATTGTGTTCAACCCTCACGCCATGACTGACAAGGATCTCCATAGCTGACACCTATTTGCTTCCACCTCATTGTTCACTGCTGCTGCTCCAAACCCTGTTGAATAGAAGCATTCCCAGAGCTCAAATGCTGCTTTCTGACTTTTCCCTTCTGCTGTTTCCTTTATCAGGAATTCCAATCCCTTTATTTCCAGGGCTGTGATGGGGTTCAGGACATGCTACCACGTAATATTTGAATCTGAAGGAATTGAGAAAACCGCAGAAGCAGGAAGGTCCCTCTGCCTTCCCTTGCCCTTCCTCCCTGAAGCAGTTCATAGAATCCAGAGGGATTTTCAGACCTTTCTCTAAAGCAGGTCATAAGACTTTCATGTTAGAGACACCCTTCTTATTCTCAGAAGAGAAGGGAACATCCTCATCTCCAAAGAAGGAACACAGAGGAATCTGAATAGGCCTTGCTGAGTTTTCCCCAAGTTTCTCGCCATTGAATCTCACTCTCTTGCCTGTCATCTTTCTCTGGGATTGTCTACTCTTTGTTAAAGCTAGCATAAAAATAGTCAAGTTTACCAATTTCTTTGAATCTTTTTTTCTTTAAATGAAGACTCTAGTGTCATGTGAAACAAATATTAAATAAATTTGTATACTTTTCTCTTATTAATTTGATTTTTGCAGTAGAGGCCTCAGCCACGAACATAGCATGGGTAGAGAAAAAAACATTTCTTTCTCCCCTACAACTGACTAACTTCTCATTGCCCTTTCAACCACTGAGGTCTCTCTGCATCCAACAGGCCTCCACCAGTGGGGTCAGGGGTAGGTGGCATAGCCAGGTGATTCCTCATCCCGTATGCCTTTCAGTCTTTGTCACACTATGTTGAACTGCTCTGCACATGTGTTTGCTCTTCCACCAGCCTGTCAGTTCCGTGAGAACAGGGACCATGTGTTTTCCATCCTGCTATTCTTGGGTTCTCAAAAGTTCCTGGCAACTGAAATGGTTTAGTAAGTGTTCGCTGACTGAATGTTAAAATGAACTAACATAATGCAGACATAGGAATCCTTCCCTAACTAAAAGAGTAACATTGGGGCAAAATTCAAAATATACAATAATTAATTTTCAAAAAAACAACTGTTTATATGATGGTAAAAATAAGTTCCTGTTCACTGAAAAAACTTAGGGAGAAAATTTTATATATTACATATATATGTGTGTACACACATGCATATATGTATACATATATATGTGTACACACATGCATATATGTATACATATATATGTATATATGAAGTGATAACTAGAAAGATAAAAGCACCCATAGCCCCAGAGTAAACAATTATGGAGGTTTAGTCTCTTTCTTTCTTTTTATGCAGACTCAGTACATAAAGTTATTTCCTCTACAGTTATATACTGTATGTTTCCCAGTTTCCTGGATTGCCAATCTAAAGCTCTGGGAGAAGTCCTAGCCCTGCCAGGTTCCCAGCCCCTCCTTACTCCCTGAGAGTCCGACACCCTTGGTGCCCCTTCCCCACCCCACGCCACCCCACCCCTATTTTAGCCCTGTCATGCTCTCTACCTAACCTGGGATCCACCCCATTTTGGGATTCATTTCAATCCCAAAGATAGGTACTGATTCTGTACCTCAAAGAAGTCACTGCATCAGGCACGACGGAGGTACAGTGGAGACAGATTCTGTCTTCAGGGATGTATTAGCAGAGACAACACAAATGACACAATGCAAGACAACAGATGGTGAATATGGGGGTGTCTTGTGTAAAAGAAGCTTATTTAGTAGAGGGATGGTTAAACAGTTGAAGGAAAGAGATGACTATGAGCTGAGCCTTCAGGGCTGTTCTGAGTCTGACAGGTGGGGCAGTACACGCCAGATGAGGAAACAGCAGCATAAGGAGGAACAAGAGAACTTCTTGAGGCTCAGCACAGTTGCTTCTTAAAAAGGCAGATTTCTAAACCTCTGAATTGAGGAAAGGTGACAGTGGCAGCATGATCTACCTTTTTAACAAGCTTCCAGGTGATGCTGACGCCGCTGATCGACAGGCATTTGAGGAGATGAGAACATGTTCAGTCTGTAGCCATGGGTTTATGTCACAAGGCTGTGGGATATGGAACAGGGAATGAGAGATTGTAGATGATCTGTGGAAGGCGAATGACAACTTCAGAAGTTAATACTTGTTTCCTGAGGCAAAAGGGAGCCACTGAAGGATTCTGAGCAGAGAAATGACATTATCAATGCTGTGATTCAGAAAAAAGAAAACCTATGGCTTAGTTCCTAATTGATATTTCCTACCAGAGTCCAAGTTGAGCTTTCAAAAGATGAAGGCCTGAAACTTCCACCTGGAACATGGAGTCAGTTGGTCAGGGTAAACCCAAGGCTTATGCATTTTTCAGTAATTCCACGATCTAGACAGAGACTGAAAGTTCAGAGGAAAGGCGTTAGTGGCAGAGACATTTTCATGGGGTTGACCTAAGAATGCGATGAGATCTTGCCTGCCAATTTGTGGTTTCTATTGGTATTTCCCAGAGTGAGAGAAAAATCATCCTTCAGCTTCAACTCTGAGGGAGTCTTATGGGGACTTCACCTCTCCGGAAGAGCTCCACTAACTAAAACCCTTGAGTTTGGGAAAATAAACGGTAGAACTAGCTGCTGGCAAACTGAACCCCCTTAAAAACATTACCTGCTATGTGTGCTCAATGCTCTTGGCTGACCTCATGCATAAAAGTGTTGATTCAAGCAAAATACTAGAAATGGAGATAACCGAGAAAAAGCTTCTTAATGTCAAGTGATAATCAGAGATAATTATGACTAATGCTTTATAAATCTCTGTCCTAGAATATTTGTTTAGTGTCTTATTTTCAACCACAAATAGATATTTCAAATTGTGTAGTATATCTGTGGAGAAGCATTTGTGTAAAAATATAACTTGTACACAAAATCCCTTTAAAAAATAGATGAGCATGGCATCATTTTATTTTTCAATTATGGAAACAAGTTTCTCAAAGGTAGCGTTGTTTCACAGAAAGGTTATTATCTGGTTAAAGAAATGAGCATTCTTTACTCACCTGTAATTTTTCATTAAATTTTACAAATTGTAAAACCTTGGAGATAAGTATGATTAACCTCCTACCCACTCCCTTTTTCAGATATGAAAACTGGGGCACTCGGCTAGGTAAGTTATGGAAATGATACCTGAACCCATGTCTGTCTGAGCCTATGACTACTGATATCAAGAGGTCTTGATTAGAATCCTGGCTTTGACATCAGCTAGCTGTGGAATATTGGATAAGATACCTCCTCTCAGCTTTAATTTTCCTTACCTGTAAAACAGAGTTAGATTTCATGTTTAAAATCTCCTTGCAAAGTACTCCATGAAGTACCCTGACTTTCACTATTTGCCTACTTTCTAAAATAAATGTAAATGTTACTAAAATCAAGTTATTTAGATGTTTCTTATTTCCTAAACTGCACTGATCATTGTTCAATCATTTGTTATAATATTTAAAATTATAACACAACTTTTATTTTATAAGTACTAAGTAGAAATTCTGCTGTTCTGTTTTACTTGAAATAATTTGCCATTGCATTCAAAATTAAGAGAAAACAACACCAAAGCAAACATACAAAAAGCCACAATTAAAAAGATCACATATTACGTTTTCACTTATAAGTGGGAGCTAAACATTGGGTACATTTGGACATAAAGATGGAGAGCACAGATACGAGGAACTCCAAAAGTGGGGAAGGTGGGAGGGTAGTTAGAGTGGAAAAGTTACTTATGGACTACCACGTTCAATATTTGGGTGATGGGTACACTGGAAACCCAACCCTTACCATAGCATGCATGTAATACCCATGTAACAAACAAGCACATGTATCCTCTGAATAAAAAATTTTAAAAAAATTAAAAATCAAAAGACAAGTCCATTCAATTCTATGTATTTTCCATTTTGAGTTTTTCTGTGTCCTATGGGTTATTTCAAAATGTTTTACACATTTCAAATTGTTTTACATTTGTATACACATGGAGATTTTATTTCTTTTTGCTTTTGACTTTTGATTTAGTTGCATTGTAGACAGTAAATACATTCTATACAAAAATTCTTTAAAATTATTGAGACTTATTTAGTGGGACAGTAGATTCACTACTAGTGGATCCATTAATAGCAATGTAAATCCAAGGCTATAAACTGATCTACATTAAATATATACATCTACATTAAATCAGGCTTATTAATGGTTTTGTTCAAATTTAAATCCTGAAATCTTCCACCATGTTGCTGAATTTTTTCAAATCTCTTTTTATATATGCTGATAATTCATTTGTGTACAAGTTTAGAATATTTATGTTTTGATGAGGTAAACATTTTCATCTTTATACAATGATTATTCTCTCTCTCCCTAATGGTATTTTTCTGTCTTAAAGTCTATTTTGTCTGCTATTCAAGCTCTCTCTGGTGTTTGCCTTATGTCTACACACACACACACACACACACACACACACACACAGACAAATAAATGATTGACATGTATTATTTCTTTCTTTTTTTTTTTTTTAATGTGGAATCTCGCTCTGTTGCCAGGCTGGAGTTCAGTGGCGCAATCTTGACTCACTGCAACCTCTGCCTCCAGGTTCAAGTGATTTTGTAGTCCAAACTTTCTTTGTTCTTAATTATTAGATGTGCCTTATAAAAGAAATGTACTACTAGGTAGTACATTGTTATTGTTTTTCATATATCCCACTGGAACTATTTTAGGTAGAATTTTAAATATAGGTTATTACGTTTTTCTATTTTTACACACAAAACAGCCTTCAAACCATACACACAGTTCTTGTCCTGCTTTTTTTCATTTAACACTGTACATTGGAGAGTTTTTTATAGCAGTGTCTTCTTACTGTTATTTACTATCTGCACTATATACCTACTGAACCAGTGTCCTACTGATGTACATTCTTATTATTACCAATATTTTTCTATCCAAGACTTACCTTGGATATCATTTCATAATGTGAAAATCCATCCCTAGGATAGGTTTCCAGAAGTGCAATTTCTGAGACAAAATGTCTATGTAATTGGAATTTCTAAACGTCTTGCCAAGTTACCCTCTAAAAGATTGGACCAATTTAAACTCTGAAGAGTAATATGTGAAAATGTTCGAAGTCATTGAGAAGGCATTATCAAACTTTTAGATATTTATCAACCTGAAAGGTGAAAATGTAGTTTTAAATCTCATTTCTGTTAATATGATCATTAATAAGCTATTAAGAACACTTAATGAGTTTAGAGGCATCTGCAGGGACATCTGTAGGTCCTTTTCTGTTAACTGATCATTATCTTTTACCTGTTTTTTTAATTTCAATGTTGGTCTTTTTCATACTAATTAAAAGCACTTTTTGTGTTAGATTAGCCCTTTGTCTATGAGTTGCAAACAATTTTCCCAGTTTTTTATTTATTTTGCCTTCACTTACATGTTTTATTTTGCCATGTAATTTTCTTTTTTGTGGTCAAATGTATCACTTTTCTTTTATAATTTATAAATTATGAATTATAGTTCACTCTAAGTTTATAAAGAAACATGGTTTCTATAATACTTCTAGTACTTTTATTATCTCACATTTGGTAGGTAGATCTTTGGTCTATTTGAATTTTTTTCTGATAAGCAATGTGAAATGTTGGTCAAATGTCATTATATTAATTTTTAGAAGCCTATATAGCTGATTGAGCATATTTATTAACTGGTCCATAATTTGAACATTATTTTGAAATGCTCCTTTTATCATATACTAAACTCTCCTACATATTTAGGTCTGTTTCTGGCCATTATATTCTATACCATGGCTCTGTCTCTGTTTCATTACCACATTGTTTAATTATTGAGGCATTATAGTATGTATTAATACATAGTAGGTCTAGCTGCCCCTTTAACAATTTTAGAATCTATTGGCTATGTATATATGAATATTTTCTACATAAAATTTAGGGTCAGCCTATGTATTCTTGGAGTCTGTCCTCACACTTCTCTTTGCATATGAGAAGATTATATTACATTCATAATTTAGGAAGAATTGACATGTTTATGATGTTCAGCCTTGCTAGCTGAGAACACAGTGCTTTCTTTTGTTCAAGACATTATTGGTGTCTCTCAGTAATGTTCACTTTACTCATGAGAATTACATAATTCTCGTGAAATTTATTCCTGGGAACTTAAATTTGTTAGTGCTATCGTAAATGGGTTATTTTTCTCATTGTATTTTTCAATTTTGCGGGGGAATGGGGGATAGGAAAACTTAATTTATATACGTTATGTTGTACCATGCCATTTACTAAATTTTCTTTTTATTTACAGGCATTTCCCCAGTGGATTTTCCTGGGATTTTTAGCCAAAACTACATCATCTACACATTATAAAATAATGTTTACCTCCTCTTTTCCAATTTCTATACATTTAAATTCTTCTGTCTAATTGCATTGGCCAGTACCACCAATAGAATGCTAAATAATTATAGTGAACATAGGAATCCTTTTTTGTTTCTAACTTTGGTGGGTCTTGTATTTCAAAATTAGGCATGATGATGATTTGGGGGTCAGATAGATATATTTTATCATGTGGAGAAAAATCTCCATGTATTCTTTAATTGAATATCTTTATCAAAAATTGAATAAATTTGTCAACATTTCAGCATCTATGAAAGAAATCACAAGATTTTTTTCTTAGATGCATTAATAGGATGAATTTATATTAATAGATTTACTGATATTGAATCACCCTTCCCTTAATAAAAGAAACATGAAATGTATATTCTCTTCATTTTCTGCTGGATATTTGTTAATATTTTATTTAGAGTTTTTACATCAATATACTTCTATTTTTAATTGAAAAACTTTCAGGTTTTAAATTACATATTATAATCACATTATAAAAAGGATTTGAAAATTTTCCCCACTACTATATGTTTAGAAAGAATACAAAAGCATAGCACATATTAAATACCTATCTCTATCTATCTATCTAACTATCTATCTATCTATCTATCTATCTATCTATTTATTTAGAGACAGAGTCTCTCGCTGTTGCCCCGGCTGGAGTGCAATGGCACAGTCTCGGCTCACTGCAACCTCTGCCACCGGGTTCAAGCAATTCTCTTGGCCTCTCGAGTAGCTTGGATTACAGACACTTACCACGATGTCTGGCTAATTTTTGTATTTTTAGTGGAGACAGGGTTTCACCATGTTGTCCAGGCTGGTCTTAAACACCTGACCTCAGGTGATCCACCCAACTTGGCCTCCCAAAATCCTGGGGTTATAGTCATGAGCTACTGCACCCAACCATATTAAATTGTTTCTGTAAAATCATTTACATTAGGTTCATTTTCTGGAAATAGTTATTTTACTCATTTTTTATTGATTCTCTGGAAATCATTCCACTTACATTTGTAAACCTTTTTCACCAGTATTATTAAACTATATTTTTTAAAAGTCTATACATACTGGTTTTCAAAATGATTTGCATAAAATTGAGAAAAGAAGTCTTTAGATAGTTTCCATATTTGTTGATTCTATAGTCTTTGTTTTTGTTTTTGTTTTTGTTTTTTTTGAGATGGAGACTCACTTTGTCACCCAGGCTGGAGTGCAGTGGCAGAATCTTGGCTCACTACAACCTCCACTTCCTGAGTTCAAGCAATTCTCCTACCTCAGCCTCCTGAGTAGCTGGGACTACAGGTATGCACCACCACACTCTGCTAATTTTTGATTTTTAGTGGAGACTGGGTTTCACCATGTTGGCCAAGAAGGTCTTAATCTCATGACCTCATGATCTGCAGGCCTCAGACTCCCAAAGTGCTAGGATTACAGGCGTGAGCCAACGCGCCCAACCTATATTTCTTCTTTTTGAAGCAGCTACCTTGTCTGGGGTAAATACCCGGGGTTCATCGTCTCACGCCAGGAAAATTTAGGATAGGGACACACACGAGGAGTTTAGGAGTGGAGGTTTAATAGGCAAAAGAAAGAAAAAGAGAGAGGAAAACAGCTCTCTCTCTAGTGAGAGAAAGGGGAGTTTGAGAGCAAAAAAACTGGCAGGGGCAGATGTGTCAAATTTTATAGTCAGGCTTGAGGAGGCAGTGTCTGATTTACATAGCGCTCACAGATCCTTTCTATCAAGTTTGACGTTCACATAGCTCGCAGAGCAGGCTGGCGGCCCCACCCTAATCCTATGCAAATGAACTTTCCCCTTGGTCAGTGCCATCCTGTCTGCTCCTTACTGTACAGGTGGCTGACAGAGAAGGGAAGATAGAGCTGCCATTTTGAACATGATTGGCACAACTGCCAACACCTGTGTCTGCAGCGCAACACTCTCTCCCCGCCCCCCCGCTTTTTTTTTTTTACAGGCTGCTCCTTGATAGAAAGGAAAGTGATTTGGGGCTGCTTTTCATTAAAAGGTAAACCTTACCAAGGACTTCCATATCCTCGCTATCTGCCTAAGTAATTTCTTCTTAACTCCTGTATCATTTTCATGTACTTTCTTATCTTGTATATATGTGCTTTCTTCACTTCCACTCCTTTTTTATTGATTAGTTTGTGGATCATTTATTTTATCAGTTTGGTCAAAGACTTGACTTTCGATTTGAGGACTAAATTCTGATTTCTTTTTTATCTTGCCCAGATTCCTAAGGTGTCTGGGGTCATACCCTACAAACCATAAATTCTCATCAGATGAGTTTTTATTTAACCATATATATCGTGACTTACTTCCCAAACTGACTCTGGCATAACATTACGACACAAGGAAGAAAATCAACATATTTTACCCAAAAGCATGTTTCTTTGCCATATCGTGAAACGCCCCTGCAGAGCTGTTCTTTGTGAGAGAAAGTTTGCATCTGTAAAGAATCTCTATTAACATAGTTAGATCTTTTTCTTCCATACCCTCCCAGTTCTAAAGAGATTAAGAGTCTAGCACCTTTTAAAAATCTGAATAGGAAATACTCGTCATCTATTGTCTCTAAGGGCAACCACTATAAGAATTCAAAAGAATCCTGGTCTCCACAGTCTTTTATCTTAACCTGAACATTTCTTTTCTCTCCATTCCAGTTCTTCAGACAAACTCAACCAATTGTCAACCAGAAAATGTTTAAATTTACCTATAGCCTGGAAGTGCCTCGCCCCACTGCTTTGAGTTGTCACACCTTTCTGAACTACATTTCCAACCAATGTATTTCTTAAATGTATTTGATTGATGTCTCATGCCTCCCTAAAATATATAAAACCAAGCTGCACCCCGACCACCTTGGGCACATTGTCTTCAGGACCTCCTGAGGGCTGTGTCATGGGCCATGGTCACTCATATTTGGCTCAGAATAAATCTCTTCAAATATTTTAGAGTTTGACTGTTTTCGTTGATAAGTTTATTTACTCCTTTCCTAATTAACTTATGCATTTATTTTTAAAATTTGCTTTTTTATTTTACTTTTATCAATTTTATTTAGATGATTATTTTATTTCATTTTTTATTGATGCAGACACTTAAAAATATTAATTTGTCTTTGAGCATCTCTTTAACTGCAATAAACAGGGTATAGATCTTAGTTTTCAACTTATAACAAAATTCTTTTTTTAAAAAATACATGATTTTGGCCGGGTACGGTGGCTCATGCCTGTAATCCCAGCACTTTGGGAGGCTGAGGTGGGTGGATCACGAGGTCAGGAGATCAAGACCATCCTGGCTAACACGGTGAAACCCTGTCTCTACTAAAAACTTCAAAAGATTAGCCGGGCACAGTGATGGGCGCCTGTAGTCCCAGCTACTCAGGAAGCTGAGGCAGGAGAATGGCGTGAACCCGGGAGGCAGAGCTTGCAGTGAGCTGAGATCGCGCCACTGTACTCCAGCCTGGGAGACAAGAGTTAGACTCCGTCTCCAAAAGAAAAAAAAAAAAGAAATACATGATTTTTACATGTAAATTAAAAAATAATTAAAATAAAAAGTTTCAGAATCTTTCCTTTTATTATTATGCATCATAGACTTGCCTTATTCTTTTCTATATCTACCTAATATTCCATTCTCCAATTAGTTGACAGTAATTTTTATTTTCATGGGTTTTTTTTTTTTACAACTATGAACATTGCTGCAATAAACATCTTTCAATATATTCAATATACATGAGATATTTGTTTATCAGTTGGTGTTTTTATTTCTATGCATTAGAGTTCAAGGAGTAGGATTTCTGAGTTGAATAGTATGTGTAATTACAGTTTTAATAAATATTGCCAAATTGCTTTTTAAAAAGATTATTCCTAGCCGGGCATGGTGGCTCATGCTTATAATACCAACACTTTGGGAGACCGAGGTGGGTGGATCACCTGAGGTCAGAAGTTCAAGACAAGCCTGGTCGACATGGTGAAACCCTGTCTCTACAAAAATACAAAAATTAGCCAGGTGTGGTGGCATGCGCCTGTAATCTCAGCTACTCATGAAGCTGAGGCCAGAGAATTACTTGAACCCAGGAGGCAGAGGTTGCAGTGAGCCGAGATCATGCCTCTGTGCTCCAGCCTTGAGACTCAGTCTTAAAAAAAGAAAAAAAAAAAGATTATTCCTGATATCCTTATCATATATTAATGTCTTTTGGATCTGTAATGATGTCTTCTTTTTCATTCCCTCATATTAGTATTTGGTAATTTTGTTCTCTTTATTTCTTTATCAGTTTTGCTAGTTTATTGGTTATATTCATCTTTTCAGAAAATACTTTTTGGCTGTGGCAATTTTCTCTCTTGTACAATTGGTTTCTATATTATGGAACTTTACTTTTTTTTTTTTCTTCAGTTTTTAAGTTTAGTGGTACATGTGCAGGATGTGCAGATTTGTTACATGGGTAAACATGTGCTGTGGTGGTTTGCTCTATCATCTAGGTAGTAAGCCCAGCATCCATTAGCTATTCTTCCTGATGCTCTCCCTTTCTGTGCACCCCTCCTCTGACAGGCCCCAGTGTGTGTTGTCCATGTGTTCTCATCATTCAGCTCCCATTTATAAGTGAGAACATGCGGTGTTTGGTTTTCTATTCCTGTGTTAGTTTGCTCAGGATAATGACTTCCAACTCCATTCACGCCCTAAAATTATTTCATTTTAAATTGTGTTCCCTCTTTGACATAAGGGTTGCTTAAAAGGTTTTTTTGGTCATTGTTGTTGTTTTGTATTTTTAGTTCCACCTGGACTCATATTTTTATTTCTTAGTTTTGTAATTAAATGTTAATTTTAGTTCATGGAAAACAGAGAATAGCATCTGTGTATTCCTACTTTTTAGATTCATCAAAATTTTCTTTGTGCCCTAATATATGTTCAGATTTTATGAGTGTCCTATGCTAACTTAATAAAATGTATGTATTTTCAATTTTCTGAGTTAAAAATTAAGTTTTTATCAATCAGATATGACTGATTAAATGTTATTAAACCTTTTGTGCTTGTTATTTTTTTCCACTTTTTTAAGCATTGACCAAGAGAAATAAATTAAAGTTGCTGCAACTAGTCTGTTTCTAATTCTTCCTTCTTATGTTTCCTGAAATTTTGATTTATGAATCTTGATGCTATGTTACTTGGTGCAAACATATTCAAAAGTGTTAGTTCTTCATTTTGAACAGAATGTTAACATCATCATGTATCCTTTTTTTGCAATTTAATGCTTTTTGGACTACACTCCACTTTTCTGCTATTAACATTCTTTAAATTTTTATTTATTTTTCTAAAGCTTTGTCTTATGAGTATCTGCTATAAAAAGCAGCAGAGTTTTCTTTTTGAAACAATTTGGAACACCCCCCCATTTTTTAAAGTTACTGTTTCAATCATGATTTGAACAGAAAAATTAAAATCATTCTATACATTTTAATTAGAGATAATTAAAGATTTATACAACCACTGGAACCATTGAAAAAGACATTGTCAGCAAGCTGTCTTAAGAAAATCTGGAAGCGCCTATATCGCAATCAATGATTTCAGCTGCCTGCAGCACCAAAGTGGTTGATTCTTAGGAGAAATCCCAAAGAGAAATGAACACCAATTTTCTCAGTTGCCTACACACAGAAGGTGTAAGCTCAGTTGATTTCTCACAGCACGTGTTTCTCAGGAAGGCCCAGAAACTACCCTGATGACCTGATTTGGCCTGCTCAAAGTTTGGCAAATGTCTTACTAGGACATCTAGTCAGTAAGTTTTAGTTAGTGTGATATCATCTATGTATTGGGCTAGCAGATTCTCCTGTGGGAGAGCAAGCTGATCAAAGAAAGTGAAAATATGGTTCCATTGTCTTCAGTCTGCTTTTATTTCTGTCAAGAAATTTGTTGTCATGTCCTTCGTAGGTTATTTCACTTTCCACTTTGCCTACCTTTTAAATTCTTCTCTTTATCGAAATCTATTGTTCTACAGTTTCAACATGATGTACCTTGGCACAGATTTCTTTTGTTTCATCCTGCTTAGGGTACATTAGAATATCTGAATCACAGTAACACTCTCAACATTTACCTCAGAACAAGTAGGTCTTTGCAATAAAAAAAATTATGTTACATTCAGGGGTACATGTGCAGGTTTGTTACATAAGCAAACTTGTGTCATGGGGGTTTGTTGTACAGATTATTTCATTACGCAGGTATTAAGCCTAGTACCCATTACTTACTTTTCCTGATTCTCTCTGTCCTCCCACTCTCCACCATCCAATAGGCTGCAGTGTGAGTTATTTCCCTCTGTGTGTCCATATATTCTCATCACTTAGCTCCCACTTACAAGTGAGAACATGTGGTATTTGGTTTTCTGTTCCTGTGTTAGTTTTCTAAGAATAATGGTTTCCAGCTCCATCCGTGTCCCTCCGAAGGACATGATCTCATTCTTTTTATAGCTGCATGGTATTCCGTGGTATATATGTACCACATTTTCAGTTTCTTTGTGTGTTCACTGTTTCAAACTCTGGATTCAGCTCACTATTTTTTTCAGAGAGAGGGAGGAAATATACATTTCTCTTTATTTCTTGAGAAACCAAAACATAACACAAAGTTTATTATATCCAGCATCTAGTTAGTTATATTTTATTGAGAGGCCTTCAGAGTGTTGTCAATTGAAAATATTTAGCTCAGACTATCTACCATAAATTCCATGTCTGAAATAACTATATTTGTTAAAATAATGTTAGGGTTCTTAATTATTTAAAACATCATCAAAACACTTGATATTTTTAAAATGGAAAGTCTGTAACTACACTCATAATAAATGCATAATTTATAGACATTAAAAGCATTGTCTTCCTTTAATCACTATCCCAGAGTTAAATTCTGATTCTTCCTGTTTTGCTCCTCAATGCTGGAAACATTCTGAAGCATTTACCCTCTTCAAGGGTTATAAATTCTAAATTTCATGCTCTTTTCCTGAATTATGTATATATGAATATATATAATTATATATAATGATGCTAAATAATTTACTATGAATATATATTCATAGTAATATATGCACTACTCATAGTATATAAATATATATATACACACACACATATATATCTTATATATTATTTAGCTTCATTCATGAGTAATTTGATGCTTCCTCTTTTAACGTTTTGTACCAAGAGATGATGCAATGAAACATGGTCTTGAGAGTCAAAGAAAAAAAAAAAAGGAAAAGACCAACTCAATGTATTGATAGCTTTAGAAAATCTAAATGAAATGGTGCATTTGCCAGCATTAACATTACTGTAATGAGAGCTTCACTTCTGGACTGGCCCATATCCACAGGAGTAAGAAGTTTTGGAAAAGATTCACTGCAATTCTTTCTGCCAATCTTCTTAAACATTATCAAAAAGATACTGTATCATTGCTTTCTTTTTGAAAGTAATGTATACCCTATTTTAGTTACAGGCTTATCCTCTGTCAAATCAATCATTATTGATTTTATATATATGCAATTATGTATATATGCAATCTAGAATTTCTATTACCCATTTCATTCCAGATGCTAAATTTTTCTTATATCATATTTACCTACTCATTATTTTCATAAAGATGGCAAATATAAATATTATTGATTACCATTTTCCACATGGAAAACATGAAGCAGGGAGTGATCAACTGTCATTATGCCAGGTTAAGAACCTAAGGCTCTCTTTAATTTTACCCAAGAGTTTGTTTTCTAAAACCTCTTAAAATATAATCAACACAGAGAAGCCTAAATAGTCTAAAGGCTATCATTATCCATCTTGCCTCTAAAAAATTAAAGGTTCCTATCACAGCCTTAGTTTTATAAACTCATTTTGATAATTTCAGGCTGAATTTTTTCTGGATATTTCTAAAGGATTTTTGCCAGTTTCATAGCCAAGAGAATGAATGAGTGAAGAGAAAAAAATATATACTCAAATTTCTTCCTTATCACAAGGGTCTAAGTAATGGTTGTAAACTTAATGCAGTGAGCCATCATTCCCGCAAGTCCTTTTTGTCCATTTGTTTCAGGTGGGCTTCACCTCAGGTGCCACACTGCTCTTTGGTCCTTCCTTTGCTCCTCTTCTGCAGAAGGCAGAACTCTCTTCACTGCAATCCACAACCTATCCACATATCCCCTATTCAGTCTCTGCCCTAGATTCTACTCCATGAGTTTAAGTCCTGTCTTATTTTACTCTCACAAAGTTTCATGTGGTTCTTCTTGTTATTATTAATTATTATTACTACTGTTTCCATTTTATAGACAAGGAAATTGAAGCTCAGGGAGATAAAGTCACTTGGCCTAAGCCACTCAGCTTGTAAGTAAAAGAGACAGAGTTTGAAACAGATTTGTTTGAGTTCAGAGGCTCACTTCTTAACCCCTAGGTCATTGTATTAGCCTTTTCTCACGCTGCTGGATAAAGACATACCAGAGACTGGGTAATTTATAAAGAAAAAGAGGTTTAATGGACTCATGTAGCTGAAAAGACCTCACAATCATGACGGAAGATTCCACATGGCTGAAAAGGCCTCACAATCATGATGGAAGGTGAACGGCACATCTTACATGGTAGCAGACAAGACAGAATGAGAGTCAAGCAAAAGAGGAAACCCCTTATTGTTGTACCTGAGTGAGTTAGGGAAACGCCACACTTTGAGACGAACTTAAGAGTCATTTATTAGCCGGCGACCAAGACGGCTAATGCTCAAAATTCTCTCGGCCCTGAGGAAGGGGCTTGATTTTCCTTTATACTTGGGGTTAGGAAGGGAAGGGGGAGCTCAGTTGCACAATTTTACAGAAGTAAAAACATATAAAAAAAGTAAAAAGACAAATGGTTACAGAGAAACAAAGAGTTCCAGGTGCAGGGGCTCTAAATCTTTCATAAGATGTTATATATGTGGGCTGTGCTAGACACAAACTCAAGGCTATATGGTGTTATCTCTTGAGCAAAATCCTGGGAACTTCGTACATTGCTTACTTCAGTACCTTATCAGTTAATTGGACTCTTTGATATGTTGAGAGTCTGCTTAAACAAGTTAACTCCTTGAGGAAGGGGGTGGGTAAGGAGTCCTTGAAGCCTTGCAAATGGCAGAGCCAAATGGAGTTTGTCTGGCTTTCTCAGCTAAGGGAGAGCTTATTCATGTGGAAACAAGGCTAGGTGATTAGGGGAGAAAGAAAGAGTCTAAAAACAGTAAAAATCAAGGTTAGGTATTACATTATAAAACCATCAGATCTCATGAGACTTATTCACTACCATGAGAACAGTATAGGGAAACCATCCCCATGATTCAGTTATCTCCCACCAGGTCCCTCCCACAACAGGTGGGAATTATAGGAGCTACAATTCAAGATGAGATTTGGGTGGGGACACGGCCAAATCGTATCAGCCACACACATTTTCATCTTTGCCTGATGTCTGTGGATAAAGCTGGAAAGCTATTCAGGGAAACATCATCCAATGTCTCACCTGTAGTTCTCCAAAACCCCTGCTCGTCCTGAGGAAGGGCTGACTTTTGTCTGACTCTGGTTGAGTTCCTAGGGAATCTTTCCCCACAGGGCCTATGTTTTCTCCTCCCAGGAATATTTTGTCTCTGGTGCATGTGAATGTGTATGGGTTGCTGTTGTGCCCGTACCTGTCTAAATGCTGTTTGCTTCTTCTTTATGGGATAAAATTAGGCCAATGTCTTGCCATTAAACTTTCTCTGAAAGACTTAGGAAGTCTCAGGCAGAAGGTTCCTCCAGGAAAGGCACTTAAAAAGATTACAGGACCTCAAATAACTCAATAAACTAAACACCCTTGCATATAAATGCAACTCTGGCTTTTATATGATATATTGCTAACAGACTAGAAGATTCTTCGGGGCAAGATCTGGGTCTAATTGTTGAATGTTCCTTATATATTCTATGCATCAAAATGATACAGGAGGGGGACAGAGAAGTGCTGGGTAAAGAGAGGTGGGGTCCCAGGTGAGGGGTCCACCCTCGGGCCTGTGCCCACAGACCTAGATGAGAACAGGCACTCCTGTTTTCATGACCAAATGTTGCATTTTCTAAGATCAGCATGGCCCACCACACCCCCAATACTGTGCCTATAAAACCCTGAGATCCTAGCAGGCACAGACACAAGCAGCTGGACATCGAGAAGAACAGACGGGCAGAAGAACTCACCAGCAGAACACACCGGCACAAACCAGCAGACACCAGCAGGCCATCTACAGCAGGGCTATGCAGAGTTCAGCCGAGGGCAGTCAGAGAAGAGCTCCAATGCTGGGTGGCCTGACTCCAGGGGAAGACCTCTTTCCCACTCCATCCAGCTTCTGGCTTCCTCATCCACCTCCCTGAGAGCTATCACCACTCAAAAAAACCTTGCACCTATCCTCCAAGCCCATGAGTGATTCGATTTTTCTGGTACACTAAGGCAAGAACCTGAGGATACAGAAAGCCCTCTGTCCTTGCAATAAGGCGGAGGGCCTAATTGAGCTGATTAACACAAGCTGCCTGAGGACAGCTAAGCTGAAAGAGCGAGCTGCAGTGTAATGCGTGATGCCCACTGGGGCTTCAGGAGCTGTAAACACTCAACCCTAGATGCTGCCCTGGGGTTGCCCCACATGTAACCTTGTCTTATTCTCTGTTCCACAAACTGGGGCCCAGGAGTGAGACTGGTCTGAGAGATTTGTACAATGTATTTTTTTTTATCCATGAATAAATGCTCAACAGAAAAAAAATTAGGAACTTTCAAATAAAAATCCAGATTTTAGACACTTCTTGCAATGTCAAGAGATGAAGCAGCACTGGACTCCCGTGTCTGCCTAACAGCCATAGGCTGGAGTGAAAAGCAACTGTCTCTTGCAAGGGGTATGAGCTTCCCGTGTCTCTACCGCTTCTTGTGAAATTGCAAGCACTGAGGCCAAAACTCATTGCTGGTAACTGTAACACACTATTGTTTTTCTTCTAGCAGAGTTAAAAGGCCAGTAAAACAATTCATAGTATCATTTCTCTATCCAAAGTGGGGAAATCAAAGACTGTGTGTTTCAAGAAAAATTGATGTGAACATATTTTTTTTGCAAAGATGAAGACTATTCCTATGAGTTTTATATAAAGAATGTTTGTGATCAAAGAAAAAACCTAAGATACCCTGAAAAATAATTTATGGTAAAAGTTATAAAAATATGTTGAAGACATGCTTATTTAAAAACAATAAAAAATGAATGATATTTAAAATATTTTGTTTTTCAAAGTGATGTTGCTGTGAAACACAATTATGATGTGTGAGGGCAATTTTGTTTTTCATCTTGACACCCTGGTCTAGAGGATTGGATTTCATTAGCCCGTTTGGAATGTTTCATTTATAATTTAATTTTATTACAATAATAATTCTGTTATATGAAATTAACATTTTTGGAGCTACAGTTTGTGATACAAAGATGTATAAAATATACCCTCTGCCCTCAAGCAACTCTCTAGATGTTGACTCATTCATTATTTCAGAAAACATTTATTGAGTCCCCCTGAGGGTCAAACACTGGGTTGAACGGGTGATGCCAAGATGAATTATAGAGTCTCATCTCATAAGAAGCTTATAGTCAAATTGGAGAGGCTTATAAGTAAGCAAGTACAGTATAGTGTGGCAGTGGGTGGGCTCAGGGCACAGTGGGATCTTACAGTGGAAAGAGTGAAGAAGCAGGGGCAGGGCATGGGAAGATAATGAGAAACACAGCCAGGTAATCTGTGGGGAGTTAATTCTCCGTGGGGTAACATGTTGTCCTGCACATTTTGTAAGCAGAGGCACAGAGTGTCTTTTACTCTGGAAACTCTTTTAAGGATGCCTGTACAGCAAATAGCCTTGGAAGATAAAGATGTCTCTCTGTAGAGCAAAGGGTGGGCATGCTTACCATCCTCTATAGTAAAGGTAATGTCTCCCTCTGGAGACTGTCCATCATAAGATTTGAGTTCCTTAAGCTCAGGGTTCTTCTCCTATATTACAACCCATTGAGTATGCAGGTGTCATCTGGGCCTGTCCACATTGCCCTCATGGGATGTGAAGGCAAGGGGAACTGATGCAAATATGTTGATCCTTCTGCTGCTCCCCTTGCCATGAATAACAATGTTCTTTGTCTCTGATCCAGGAGTCTCACTTCTGCTAGCATCCATGAAACTGTAGCAGACTAATTTCTTAGCTTATAAGCTGAGTACAATCTCAGACTCTTCACAGTTCTTTGTATAGTCTGTTGGCAGAATTTTGTCCTGTTTATCCAAAATCTTGTGTATCTAGGTTGGGGGAGGGATGTATTTATTTATTGGAGTTAAAAAACAAAATAGATTGTGAAAAGGTGTTTCGAGAAAATAGAGTCAAAGACCCTTCCTGTCGTTGCTCACATTTCTGTGCGGGTGAAATACAGGAAACATAGACGTCAAAGACAGTCTAGAGGGAAATAGAAGGAAAGTTTTCACAAAACAGCAGCATGTGATCCAAGATAGTTGTGGTGCATTGGAGACATAATTATTACTGCTCACCGTCTAGAGACTGGGTCATGAAATAGGAACTTCAAGCTTTTTCTAATTTAACTTTTTGGTTTTACCAGTTAGTGGCAGTACGTTAGCTGCCTGATTCCAATAGTCCTACCTTGCACGTTCCTCCACATGTTCATCCCTCTTCCAGCTCCAGCCAGACAGCGCCAGCTCCTGATCTTTGACCTCTGAATGGTGCTGTGCAAGGTCACTTCTCTGTCATGCTTACTTCTGAACCTTGGTGAATTCTTTCTGCTCATTATATCATTATAACTGGGGGGTTTCCTTTTCAGTGCCTGTTTATGGTTGAACTTGTTAGCATGCTTGAACCTGTTAAAGAACCAAAAATAGCTACACCTCTAAAGAAATTACATTCTGAGGCTGGTTTAGGTTTTATGTAACTGCTCTCTCTTCCTTGAATGTGTCTATTTCTGCCTCAAACTTTTCCTGTTCATAAAAAGCATAGCTATTTTGATTGGATTTGCATTTGTTCTGTCATGCAGAAGCACACTGACATCCCTTAGGGGCAATGCTGGATTCAGTCAAATGAGCACGTTCTTCTCCCTCTCCCTAGCATTTCATCTCTGTAAGAAAGTGACCAGCCACTAGAATGGTAGCATTGTTAGAACAGCCACACTTATCACAGAGATGTTTTAAAACAGGCAAATTAAAACAAGTCAGGAGAAGGTGGCTAATCCAATTAATTAGGAAGAGAGAACTTCCAGCAGAAGACAAAGTGGGAGACTCACCATGAGGCTTAGCGCAGCCGTGCACTGCAAAACATAGATGTGCAACTGCCTATGTTTTTCACAGCCATCCTGCTTCTCCTCAGACATGCATCACTCAATCAGTAGCCTATAAAACAGGTTTTTTTTTTTGTCTGTGCTTTTTCAGGTGAATGTGTGGGTATGGGGGTTGAGGTGGAGGTGGAGAAGGGGATTTATTAAAGAAGAAAGACCAGAGGGGTGAGAGGGTAGAATTTATTAGAAATGGCACAAGTAAACAAAGTTTATTGGGAAGAGTTTATGTTTGACTGAAAGTAACAGTGAAAGAGGGAGTGGAGATTATATATCAGATACCAGGCTGGGTTTGGAAGACCAGTCCAGGCAGGGTGATGCCAGATGTCATGCTTTCCATGAGAGTCTTTTTTAAATATCTATTTTTAAAACTTTAAAAAATCTTTTTAAAAACTCTATTTTTGCAGATATTGGCATTGTTCTACTCTGGAAAGGCTTTAAAAGTTCACTCAACTACAGTTCTTTCTTCATTTTTTTTCTCTCTCTGCTTGCTAAATTAACACCAAGCTCACAGGCCCAGATTGTCTTTGCCTAAAGGAAGGCAGCACTTGTGTACTCTGTGAGATGGCAGTTTATCAGCCCAGTTGAAATGCAGTCTTTTAGGATTTGTGCTGCTTTTCTCAAGCTCTATGCTAATCATCCTGTTATCATCTCTGTCAGATTTGTTGATGATAATCAGTTTTCCATCAAAGGTAGGCATATCTGAACACAAGTAGCTAAGCTTACATCCAATGATGAGTTCTTTCATTTGCAAACAGCTAAACCTAATAAAGTTTTAAACCATGAGTCACCTTTTACTAAGGATAAAAGCCACCTGTCACTTTCCATCTGTGTATTTGCCTATTTTGATGCAAGAACAATTGATACACTCTATTTAGTTTCATAAACAAGAAAATGCAAGTCAAATACTCCTGGTGATTTGTTTACTGGTCAATGATACAGCCCGAATCAGATTCAAGTACTCAGCGAAATGTCTATATGGGGAGGCATTAAGAACTTAAAAATATTTAGGTTGGTGCAAAAGTAATTGCAGTTTCTGCCATTCAAAGTAAAGGCAAAACCACCATCATTTTGCACCAACCTAACGTCTTTCCCTCGATGTTCACTCACAGGCTTTGGTATGAACACTAATTTTGAATTTGTGACAAAAGTAATCTAGGTAAAGACAATTTAGACAGTGATGTATCAAGCTAGAGAAATTGTTTTCCCTTTTTTTCTAGGAAGAACGATTTGGAAAGAAACACTTTGATAGACAAATAAAGGGAAAGAATGGGATCCTGCAGTCTGCTCAGGCTTTAAAGGATGACTTCCATATATTGTGCATTACGCAAAGAGAAGACTTTGTTACCCTCCTTGGGAAGAAAAAAAAGAGGAAAGGGAGAAGAAAAGAGGGAGAGACTTTAGCCATTGACATGGTAAATGGCTGTGCTTTGAAAAAAAATGTGATTATTTCCTATGACTCTCCCTGTTTGGTCACTGTAGCCAAATTCAAAATACTTTGTGGGGATAGAATTTTGTTGAAACCAGGGAGCTGTTTAAATCTTTTGTCCAGGCTGATTGATCTACAGTGAAAGTCACTACTCTCATTGAGCATACATTTAAGAGAGGAGAGAGATAAATAAATTAACAAATATATAAACAATACAATTTAATAAGAGTGATAAAAGTTTCAAAGAAAGAAACACTTGGATAATGAAAGACAGTTGACTAGTGTTGGGCTGGCTAGAGACGGTGAGGAAAAGACTCTTTAAGGAGGTGACATTTATGCAGAGGCAAGCAGATACCCCTCCTTCTTCCAAAATAATGCATATTCAAATGTTTTGTTAGTTGATTGTAGAGAATAAAAGACAGTTTTGATGTGCAAGGAGCTCAAGAACTAAGAGGAGAAACAAAATACAACCAAATGAAAGGCATTTAACATAGTTCTAGTTCTACAAACTCATTCAGAAATACCGCTTCAACATTAATCCAGCTGGAATTAATCTCTATGATAATTGGAAGCATGACTGGCTAGCTTTATGTTAACATCTCTCCGGACAAAAGAGAGTGTGTTGGTCAAGTCTCTTGGTTGCAAACTTCAGAGTCCAACTCAAGCTTGCTTAATTGAAATGGGGAATTATTGAGGGAACTTAGAGGGGCTGTCAGAAGTGATGGAAAAAATGGATGACAAATCTCGGAAAACAGACAGGAAAAAAGACAGTTCCTAAGACTATGCAGCAGCAAACATCTGACCAAGATGCCACCAGGTCATCATTTCTCTAAGCCACAATTGCTTCTGGGGACACTGCCTCCATGAATGAATGAATCTCAGCCTGACAGAGTCACTCATAGACTGTCTCACATCAATCAAACAAATTCTGACAGTCCTGTGCACTTTGGACACTCCCACAAGCTTCAAAGTTTCAGGTAGCTATGTCCAATCAGTCAAGCTAAAAGCCAGTTCATTTTCCAGGTCTCAATGAGGAGGGAGAGGGCAAGCCTGGCTGCTTTCCTTTGGTTTCAACAATGAGAAATGAAACTCCCTATTCTACTAAGATTCCCACAAGGGAATTCCCTTGAAACAGGAAAGAGAATTGAAGTTTGGGTAGGAAAAATATCAAATATTCCAAAATATGTTACTATGGTTGCTCCCTAGCTGCATTTACATCTTTATCCCCATACTAATATTTTAAAATAAAAAGCTCTTGTCTAATGTGACTATTATTTGTATTGTCAAAAATTGCAGCCACCCAATTCTAGTACCAGAATCCCTTCCATCTTTAGACCTGTCCCAACCTCACTTCCACAATTTCTAACATAGAGCCACTCTGTGCTACCAGGTCTCCCTAGGCCAACAGCATTATCATCACCTGGGAACTGGTTAGAAATGGAAATTCTCCAACCACAACCCATCCCTAATGCATTGCAACCTTTACACATAGGGCTCAGACATCTGAATTTTAAGAAGCCCACTGGATGATTCCACTTTTTATTATGGAAGGATCTTGGTCTCTGTTGGTCCATTTTTGTGTAACTAGTAGTCTTCTGTTAGTTTTTTCCACTGGACATGATAGGATTAGTACCCCAGGGGCTTTCTCAGTTCCATAAATCCTCCTTCCATTCCCCTTGGTGAAACAGTCATCTTTGGCCACCTAATAAGTTTAATTCTTATTTTATTTAAGGTTAAAATTTTATCATTCATTCTTTTTTTTTTTTTTCCCATTGCATGAGTTTCATAAAGACTATCAGCTGTTTGTGTTGGCCACTTTGATGCACTGTCCCAATCTCCCTTCTGGAATAAAAAACCCAAAAATCTAGCTGCTTTGGGGATTGCCTCCATTAAAGAGAGTCATCTCACTGGACTTCACACCCCCTTCCAGGGTGGTCCACATCCAGTAACTGATTGCTTCACAGGTGTAAAGGACCGACCCTCTCCTTACTCAGTTTAGGACAATGTTGAAGGATCAACAGAGCTTAGCTACCTATAGGGCCAGCTGAGGCTTCTTTTGAAGCTCCAACACAGTGTGACTTTCCCCTCTGCCAGGTCCTGCTTCCTATTCTTTCCCTTCCACAGGTGTGGCTTTCTAGAACACTCCCTGATAAACCTGTATGCTAAGCCCCATCTCATATTCTGCTTCCTGGGGAGACACACCTGTAAAACCATTTCATTCCAAATCTAAGGAATAATTGTTGTATTCACTGGGAGAAACAATTCTTCATTGAATATTAACACTCCAAAACTCCAGAAATCCAAAGTTGCAAGAATAAGACACAAACATTTTGTGAGTGGATCATTGTTTTCTGAACACGTGTATTCTGACCTGAAACTAACTACTTCATACTTTGCTGGTTCAGAGCATCTAACATATCCAGCAGTTCTGCACCACCATCTCTCATGACATTGTCTTCAAGCTGGCATCATAAGAAAAATGGCAATCATTCTTTCTCTCATTTTGTTAGGGCCAGTTGTTTCTGGATACAGAATCAAACAATTGACTGACTTTGTTGATGTCCTAATGGAAAGCAGGACATTGTTTCTCATCAAGATTTATATCAAGAGGGATTATTTCCAAATAGAAAAGTTGTTTGAATGCTACACAACTAAAATATTGACATAGGGCTATGGAGACTTCAAGCTGGATGGCAAGGAATTATATGGGATGGGGAAAATAAACTCGTTGGGAAAAACAGGAGCAACATTGCATGTAGCTGGCTAAGCTTTAGATAGGTGCATAAAATGGAAAGCAGTCTGGTTTGTCACAAGATTGAAAGTAAACTTTATAAATACTGTCAGGATTCAGACATGTCCATCAATATACATACAAATATTTGATGCATCGGCTAGTTACTCTCACACATTTAAAAAATGGGGTCTGGGGCATTCAATCTCCAGTGAGCACAACTTAAATTAATTTATATTCCCTAAGGTAAAAGAAAAAAACATTTTATTTGAAATATTAGATAAGTCTGACTTTCATAATTGAGATGACTCTTCTCCCTACTTAGCGTAATAACTGAATGTTCTGTATATGTTGCATTCCATGGGTCATGGGTGACTATTTGGACCTTATCCAAAGAAGAATGGTTAGAATCACTCAAAATTAATCTGTTAACTTAATTTTTTTCATGTGCATAGGAATGCAAATGTCAATTTGTGTCTGGCAGCCTAGTAAACTAATTTGAACTATTTGAATAATTATGAAAACTTTATTTCAGAAATTTTAAAAATTAGCAGCAGATAGGTAAAACAATTTCCCATATAAACAGAATTTATTTGACTTCTTGTCTTGACAGAAATATGAGCTAAAAGTATCTGTAAAGATTTTTCACATATATGTGAACTGTATATACTCATACATATACATACTTAACACTCATAAGAGTAAGATCAGAGAAATCTTTCCAAAGTCCATTATACTTAAACTTTGTTACAAAGATCAGATTCTTCAAGTGAAGAACACCATGGGAATCAGTGGAAACTGTGCAAAGGTAAGAGAAAGAATCATGTATTATAAAACTTCAAGGGATTTAGTGTGGCTGGAAAATGATTTGTACATGAGTACGGCAAGAAATAGCGTTAGAAATGAACAAGGATGAGGTCACAATGGGCATTTTATGTCACTCCAATGAGCTTAGATCCTGTTCTTCCCTTTAGTACCACAACCTCCCAAGATATTAACTTTAAACTGGAACCATAATTAAATTTCCAATCATCATTCCTTTTATTCTATCAAGACCAACAGCCTTTGGGGAGAGGGGGAAAAAAATAATCAAATCCCTAAATTCAGCTAATGATTAAGCATTTCACAGTATTCAAGTAATAAGAAATATGTTTTTTAAAATAATTTTGTTTTAAATGATAATATGCATACAAGGAAATAGTTTGTAATTTCCCCATACCACAAGCCTTGCTTTAGCATGCAGGAGTTGTGCGAATCAATGAGTCCATCAAGGTAAAAGCAGACCCAGGCTGGTGCTTCAGATTTCATCATGAAACCCTGACTGCTGCCTCTCTGTAACTTCTTCAACCAGCAATGTCCTGCTGCTTGCTTATCCAGGAGGGCTGCCCTTCTACATTTATTAATGCTTTCTGTCATGTAACACATTTCCTACCCAAGATCTTTTCAGAGCCTGCAAATACGCCTGGAAGATTAACTGCTTTCCCCGGTAACAAAAGGCACTGGGCAAGCGTGTGGGTGCTTGGGGCAAGGAGAAACAAAGAGAGAGACTTTCTTAGGGAAGAGAAACTACCATGGACAGGAAACATTTTGGAAATCAGAAAAGAAAACTTCACAAACTTGCTTATGGCTGACATCACCTAATTATCTATAAATATGAATCCTTTGCTGATGAAAAATGAAAAGAGAAAGAAAAAGGCAAAGTGCATTAAATCTACTTGAGGCACTGGATTCTCATTAGGAATGAGGAGGTTTCCTTAGGGGCTCAGACTCATGAACCAGTGCTTATTTTCATGATCACTGTATTTGAACAATTGCATTCTTGTTTCCTGAATTTTATTTTTGTTTTCAAATAATGTTCTCAGGAATCTAAAATTCATACTAAAATCCATGAGGGATGCATGATTTATTTATTATATCTACTCTTAGGACCAAACTACTCTAGTTCTTATCACAGAGACAATAATATTCTTAACAACAATCAAATTAATAGAGGAAAATGGTAAGAAATCCCTATTTATAAATATAGTTTATTTCCAAAGAAAGTGTCTCAAGTGTGTGTGAGTATTTAACTACTCACCTGCCATGATTGCCCATAATATGTGTGGTGCAAATTAAGAAAATGACATCTCTAATGAGATAAACTCCTATGAAAATATTCCCTGACCTTAACATTTTCATTGGGAAGGTTTTGCTAGTAAAATTTTTATTGATGGAGTTTATATGACCTTACCAGGCCAAATTTGATGATATTCATATCATTAAAAGTTTAGAGTGATTGCTCCGTCATTAGACCTAGAGTTGTTATGAGGCAATGATAGAAAATGCAGAGAAGAACACCTACTAGACTTGATGTAATCATAAATTTTCAGTGTCCCTCTCCTCTCTGTTGGAACGTAGAATTGAAAACCATTTTCCAGGCCGAGTGCGGTGGCTTACGCCTGTAATCCCAGCAATTTGGGAGGGAAAGGCGGGTGGATCACCTGAGGTTAGGAGTTCAAGACCAGCCTGGCCAACATGGTGAAACCCCATCTCTACTAAAAATACAAAACATTAGCTGGGCATGGCAGTGGGTGCCTGTAATCTCAGCTACTTAGGAGGCTGATGGAGGAAAATCGCTTGAAACCGGGAGGCAGAAGTTGCAGTATGCCGAGATCGCACCATCGTACTGCAGCCTGGACAACAAGAGCAAAACTCTGTCTCAAAAAAAAACAAACAAAAAAAACCAAACCAAACGAAACAAAAAAAAACAACAAAAAAGGAAACCCATTTTCCTTGCATAATTTAATTAACCTGTCACTTTATTTTGGAGGCTTGCTAATTCATGATCCAAAAGGACTGATTTATGGAGCATCATGAGAACAAAAGCTAGATGCTGAATAGAATAGAATTAAGCAGACTAAGGATAATATAAGAACAAATTTACTTCTGAGTTGACATCAATTATAAAATGAGTTCAAGAGAATATTTACTGCTAAAGCTGGAAAGTCTGTGGTTTATCGACCTGATATTTTTTTATCTGACTAGAGCTTCCTCTTATTTCTCACTGAAGAATTAAAATAATATTAGAAATAGTAACAGTAATCCTTTAATAGTGCTGATTAACAGATAAAACGTAAGTTACTATATATATTTTTCTGTTATATAGTATATATTATTCCATTTTATGTTCTCACAAAAAGTCACCAAATAAAAATTATTATTAATGATGATCAAACCATGTTCAGGGAATGTTATCATTCCAAGTTAGTTTGCAAAATTTGTTATGATACAAAAAGAATTAAAGTGAGTGCAGAGGAATGGCAAAACAACCATATTTGGCTTTGGGAGACTCTATTTTCCAAAATATTTTAAGGACTAAAATTTGATTGAGAATGTCTTAAATATCAGTCTCTTGACACAGTAGCTAAGAGATATCTTCTTTTAGAATATTAGGAAGTTATCTTAGAAAATATAAGAACACATGTCTTTTAGTATTGAGAATATTAGTGAATATTTATAAATTAATATTGGGAACATTTATAAATAAAAGGAGGAGACAGTGACACATGGAGAGCAAATGTTAGCACTGAGGGAAACAAAAGTGTAACTCTGCTGGTGTTTGAATGGTGGTCGTTTTCTTATTAGGCTTTTGGGACTGGGTTGTGCAGAATGGAAGCCTAGCATTTGAGCAGGAGTTAATAGAGTGAGAGATGGATGGTGAATGGGGTCCTTTTTGCACACTCCAGGAAGTTCCAGTTTTTTTTGGTGTTCTTGCAAGAGGTCATTATGGGTAAAGCTAAGGGGTGAGCTACAGGTAGGTAGCCCACACAGTATGCTAAGGAAATTACTGGAGGGGTGATAGGGTTTGGCTGTGTCCCCATTCAGATCTCATCTTGAATTGCAGCTCCCATAATCCCCACGTGTCATGGGAGGGACCTGGTGGGAGGTAGTTAAATCATGGGGTTAGGTTTTTCCCATTCAATTCTCGTGATAGTGAATAGGTAGTTAAATCATGGGGTTAGCTTTTTCCCATTCAATTCTCGTGATAGTGAATAAGTCTCACGAGATCTGATGGTTTTATAAAGGGCAGTTCCCGTGCAAAACTCTCTTGCCTGCCAACATGTAAGATGTGCCTTTGCTCCTCCTTCACCTTTCGCCATGATTGTGAGGCCCCCCCAGCTGTGTGGAACTGTGACTACATTAAACCCCTTTTTCTTTATAAATTGCCCAGTCTCAGATATTTCTTCATAGCAGTATGAAAATAAACTAATATAGATGGTTAGCTTCTATTTACACACAGCCTTATCACTCTTAGAATTAGGTAATAAGCACCGCACCTGTGCCTCCACCTGACACCCACATTACTGTGAGACCCTCTCCTGGCTCACCTGGAGTAGGAGTTTGTGGAATTAACACCACATGGTCACCAGAATCGCAGACCCTCCTCCTTCAAAATTGTGCTTGGATACCCAGGAATTGAAAATTCTCCCCGCAGTGTCCTGAGCCTCTTTCCAGGGCCCTATGAGTCTGTTCCAGGGTCTACTCCTCTGAGTATGGGAAACCCACTCATGGGATCGCCTTTGTGCCTAGCAGATAACCAAAGGGGGCCTGTGTGTAGGCATGATGGCAGAGTCAGGGCTTGCAAGCATGTCAGGCACCTCTTGATGTGGGAAAAAGCCAAGGGTGAGAAGAAAAGGCTAACCCAGCTAGGGGCTGGGTGCTGGGACATGATTTTTCCTCACCTCTATGCTCCAGCACAGGATTTCAAGCATTCTAAGTAAGATTCTGTCCTAGGGCATTATGAAAGTGTATTAGTCAAACTAGGAGAACAGAACATATTTTACTTAACAGATTGTGAGCTTGACATATAACATTTAAATATTCAGACAACAGCTTGTAGATTTCCATTTGTACTCCTGCCCTAGGCACTGCTGATGTTAAGGGTGGGTGTGCCAAATATTCTAGATGAAGGTGTTTAAGTTTATATTGCATGATAGCAGAGGCTCTTTAATGATTAGCATCTATTACAGTGCCTGACACAATAGTAAATAATTAATATTTTGGGAATGAAAGACTACATTATTTTATTATTAATCCTTTATCATTTATTCATCTTATAAGCACAGTGGTGAAAAATCATATCTCTGGAACACAAGCTCCTGGAATGGAAAGTAAGAGACAACATTTTCTACAACAACAGAGAGTAGATTATCTGTATAGACCACTTAGCAATGTCTCTGTCACTTAGTGAATCTACAGTAAACATTACCTACCATTATTAATTATATGGTCTATAGATTACGAATTCTGGATATTTCATCAGTCAACATTCAGTAAGTGTAGTTTGTGCAGTTGCTTTAAAATGGGTCATCAATTTTCTAATATCATGAAAGTGTGAAAGTACCCATGAAAAGACTTCCTGCCACCTAAATAATTTAGTATTCATCTTAATTGGTGACTTCTAGGACTTGTCAAACTATTTATTTGATTAATGTCTAGAGCAGTGATATCCTCAGAGTAGATATAAATTTTATTTTAAGATATCTTTTAAATGAGAGAGTTTTATTGCCATCAAATTCTAATATGCCTGTTAATTTTTCCCCCATATTTGATTTTTTTTTTTTTTTTTTGCGAACACTCATCAATTCATACTCAGCCTACAAATCCAAAAGCACTCATCTAGGATTTTTAAACATACTGCATGCTGAGACCATTAAAGGGTTTGATTAAGTTACAAGAATACTGTATATAGGGGGGCAGAGCAAGATGGCCGAATAGGAACAGCTCCAGTCTCCAACGCCCAGCGCGAGTGACACAGAAGACCGGTGATTTCTGCATTTTCAACTGAGGTACTGGGGTCATCTCTAGGGAGTGCTGGACAATCGGTGCTGGTCAGCTGCTGCAGCCCGACCAGTGAGAACTGAAGCAGGGCGAGGCATCGCCTCACCTGGGAAGCACAAGGGGGAAGGGAATCCCTTTTCCTAGCCAGGGGAACTGAGACACACAACACCTGGAAAATCGGGTAACTCGCACCCCAATACTGCGCTTTAAGCAAACGGGCACACCAGGAGAATATATCCCACACCTGGCCGGGAGGGTCCCACGCCCACGGAGCCTCCCTCATTGCTAACACAGCAGTCTGCGATCTAACTACAGGGCAGCAGTGAGGCTGGGGGAGGGGCACCCGCCATTGCTGAGGCTTAAGTATGTAAACAAAGCGGCTGGAAAGCTCGAACTGGGTGGAGCTCACAGCAGCTCAAGGAAACCTGCCTGTCTCTGTAGACTCCACCTCTGGGGACAGGGCACAGTTAACAACAACAACAACAACAAGCAGCAGGAACCTCTGCAGACGCAAACGACTCGGTCTGACAGCTTTGAAGAGAGCAGTGGATCTCCCAACACTGAGGTTGAGATCTGAGAAGGGACAGACTGCCTGCTCAAGTGGGTCCCTGACTCCTGAGTAGCCTCACTGGGAGACATCCCCTACTAGGGGCAGTCTGACACCCCACACCTCACAGGGTGGAGTACACCCCTGAGAGGAAGCTTCCAAAGCAAGAATCTGACAGGTACACTCGCTGTTCAGCAATATTCTATCTTCTGCAACCTCTGCTGCTGATACCCAGGCAAACAGGGTCTGGAGTGGACCTCAAGCAATCTCCAACAGACCTATAGCTGAGGGTCCTGACTGTTAGAAGGAAAACTATCAAACAGGAAGGACACCTATACCAAAACCTCATCAGTACATCATCATCATCAAAGACCAGAGGCAGATAAAACCACAAAGATGGGGAAAAAGCAGGGCAGAAAAGCTGGAAATTCAAAAAATAAGAGTGCATTTCCCCCTGCAAAGGAGCGCAGCCCATCGCCAGCAATGGATCAAAGCTGGTCAGAGAATGACGTTGACGAGATGAGAGAAGAAGGCTTCAGTCCATCAAACTTCTCAGAGCTAAAGGAGGAATTACGTACCCAGTGCAAAGAAACTAAAAATCTAGAAAAAAGAGTGGAAGAATTGACAGCTAGACAAATTAATGGAGAGAAGGTCATAAACGAAATGACAGAGATGAAAACCATGACACGAGAAATACGTGACAAATGCACAAGCTTCAGTAACTGACTTGATCAACTGGAAGAAAGAGTATCAGCGATTGAGGATCAAATGAGTGAAATGAAGTGAGAAGAGAAACCAAAAGAAAAAAGAAGAAAAAGAAATGAACAAAGCCTAAAAGAAGTATGGCATTATGTAAAAAGACCAAATCTACGTCTGATTGTGCCTGAAAGTGAGGGGAAAATGGAACCAACTTGGAAAACACTCTTCAGGATATCATCCAGGAGAACTTCCCCAACCTAGTAGGGCAGGCCAACATTCAAATTCAGGAAACACAGAGAACACCACAAAGATACTCCTCGAGAAGAGCAACTCCAAGACACATAATTGTCAGATTCACCAAAGTTGAAATGAAGGAAAAAATCTTAAGGACAGCCAGCGAGAAAGGTCAGGTTACCCACAAAGGGAAGCCCATCAGACTAACAGCAGATCTCTTGGAAGAAACTCTACAAGCCAGAAGAGAGTAGAGGCCAATATTCAATATTCTTAAAGAAAAGAATTTTCAACCCAGAATTTCATATCCAGCCAAACTAAGTTTCATCAGTGAAGGAGAAATAAAATCCTTTACAGATAAGCAAATGCTTAGAGATTTTGTCACTACCAGGCCTGCCTTACAAGAGACCCTGAAGGAAGCCCTAAACACGGAAAGGAACAACTGGTACCAGCCATTGCAAAAACATGCCAAAATGTAAAGACCATCGAGGCTAGGAAGAAACTGCATCAACTAACGAGCAAAAGAACCAGTTAATATCACAATGGCAGGATCAAGTTCACACATAACAATATTAAACTTAAATGTACATGGACTAAATGCTCCAATTAAAAGACACAGACTGGCAAACTGGATAAAGAGTCAAGACCCATCAGTCTGCTGTATTCAGGAGACCCATCTCACATGCAGAGACATACATAGGCTCAAAATAAAGGGATGGAGGAAGGTCTACCAAGCAAATGGAGAACAAAAAAAAGCAGAGGTTGCAATACTAGTCTCTGATAAACAGACTTTAAACCATCAAAGATCAAAAGAGACAAAGAAGGCCATTACATAATGGTAAAGGGATCAATTCAACAGGAAGAGCTAACTATCCTAAATATATATGCACCCAATACAGGAGCATCCAGATTCATAAAGCAAGTCCTTAGAGACTTACAAAGAGACTTAGACTCCCATACAATAATAATGGGAGACTTCAACACTCCACTGTCAACATTAGACAGATCAATGAGACAGAAAGTTAACAAGGATATCCAGGAATTGAACTCATCTCTGCACCAAGCGGACCTAATAGACATCTATAGAACTCTCCACCACAAATCAACAGAATATACATTCTTCTCAGCACCACATCGCACTTATTCCAAAATTGACCACATAATTGAAAGTAAAGCACTCCTCAGCAAATGTACAAGAAAAGAAATTATAACAAACTGTCTCTCAGACCACAGTGCAATCAAACTAGAACTCAGGACTAAGAAACTCAATCAAAACCACTCAACTACATGGAAACTGAACAACCTGCTCCTGAATGACTACTGAGTACATAACGAAACAAAAGCAGAAATAAAGATGTTCTTTGAAACCAATGAGAACAAAGATACAACATACCAGAATCTCTGGGACACGTTTAAAGCAGTGTGTAGAGGGAAATTTATAGCATTAAATGCCCACAAGAGAAAGCTGGAAAGATCTAAAATTGACACTCTAGTATCACAATTAAAAGAACTAGAGAGACAAGAGCAAACACATTCAAAAGCTAGCAGAAGGCAAGAAATAACTAAGATCAGAGCAGAACTGAAGGAGATAGAAACACAAAAAACCCTCCAAAAAATCAATGAATCCAGGAGTTGGTTTTTTGAAAAGATCAACAAAATTGACAGACTGCTAGCAAGACTAATAAAGAAGAAAAGACAGAGGAATCAAATAGACGCAATAAAAAATGATAAAGGGGATATCACCACGGACCCCATAGAAATACAAACTACCATCAGAGAACACTATAAACACCTCTACGCAAATCAACTAGAAATCTAGAAGAAATGGATAATTTCCTGGACATTTACACTCTCCCAAGACTAAACCAGGAAGAAGTTGAAGCCCTGAATAGACCAATAGCAGGCTCTGAAATTGAGGCAATAATTAATAGCCTACCAACCAAAAAAAGTCCAGGACCAGATGGATTCACAGCTGAATTCTACCAGAGGTACAAGGAGGAGCTGGTACCATTCCTTCTGAAACTATTCCAATCAATAGAAAAAGAGGGAATCCTCCCTAACTCATTTTATGAGGCCAATATCATCCTGATACCAAAGCCTGGCAGAGACACAACAAAAAAAGAGAATTTTAGACCAATATCCCTGATGAACATCGATGCAAAAATCCTCAATAAAATATTGGCAAACCGGATTCAGCAGCACATCAAAAAGCTTATCCACCATGATCAAGTGGGCTTCATCCCTGGGATGGAAGGCTGGTTCAACATTCACAAATCAATCAACGTAATCCAGCATATAAACAGAACCAAAGACAAGAACCACATGATTATCTCAATAGATACAGAAAAGGCCTTTGACAAAATTCAACAGCCCTTCACGCTAAAAACACTCAATAAATTCGGTATTGATGGAACGTACCTCAAAATAATAAGAGCTATTTATGACAAACCCACAGCCAATATCATCCTGAATGGGCAAAAACTGGAAAAATTCCCTTTGAAAACTGGCACAAGACAGGGATGCCCTCTCTCACCGCTCCTATTCAACATAGTGTTGGAGGTTCTGGCTAGGGCAATCAGGCAAGAGAAAGAAATCAAGGGTATCCAGTTAGGAAAAGAAGAAGTCAAATTGTCCCTGTTTGCAGACGACATGATTGTATATTTAGAAAACCCCATTGTCTCAGCTCAAAATCTCCTTAAGCTGATAAGCAACTTCAGCAAAGTCTTAGGATACAAAATTAATGTGCAAAAATCACAAGCATTCTTACACACCAGTAACAGACAAGCAGAGAGCCAAATCATGAATGAACTCCCATTCACAATAGCTTCAAAGAGAATAAAATACCTAGGAATCCAACTTACAAGGGATGTAAAGGACCTCTTCAAGGAGAACTACAAACCACGGCTCAGTGAAATAAAAGAGGACACAAACAAATGGAAGAACATACCATGCTCATAGATAGGAAGAATCAATACCGTGAAAATGGCCATACTGCCCAAGGTTATTTGCAGATTCAATGCCATCCCCATCAAGCTACCAATGAGTTTCTTCACAGAATTGGAAAAAGCTGCTTTAAAGTTCATATGGAACCAAAAAAGAGCCCGCATTGCCAAGACAATCCTAAGTCAAAAGGACAAAGCTGGAGGCGTCACGCTACCTGACTTCAAACTATACTACAAGGCTACAGTAACCAAAACAGCATGGTATTGCTACCAAACAGAGATATAGACCAACGGAACAGAACAGAGCCCTCAGAAATAATACCACACATCTACAGTCATCTGATCTTTGACAAACCTGAGAGAAACAAGAAATGGGGAAAGAATTCCCTATTTAATAAATGGTGCTGGGAAAATTGGCTTGCCATAAGTAGAAAGCTGAAACTGGATCCTTTCCTTACTCCTTATATGAAGATCAATTCAAGATGGATTAGAGACTTAAATGTTAGACGTAATACCATAAAAACCCTAGAAGAAAACCTAGGTAGTACCATTTAGGACATAAGCATGGGCAAGGACTTCATGTCTAAAACACCAAAAGCAATGGCAGCAAAAGCAAAAATTGACAATTGGGATCTAATTAAACTTAAGAGCTTCTGCACAGCAAAAGAAACTACCATCAGAGTGAACAGGCAACCTACAGAATGGGAGAAAATTTTTGCATCTACTCATCTGACAAAGGGGTAATATCCAGAATCTACAAAGAACTCAAACAAACATACAAGAAAAAAAACAACCCCATCAAAAAGTGGGCAAAGGATATGAACAGACATTTCTCAAAAGAAGACATTCATACAGCCAACAGACACATGAAAAAATGCTCATCATCACTCACCATCAGAGAAATGCAAATCAAAACCACAATGAGATGCCATCTCACACCAGTTAGAATGGCAATCATTCAAAAGTCAGGAAACAGCAGGTGTTGGAGAGGATGTGGAGAAATAGGAACACTTTTACACTGTTGGTGGGATTGTAAACTAGTTCAACCATTATGGAAAACAGTATGGTAATTCGTCAAGGATCTAGAACTAGATGTACCATATGACCCAGCCATCCCACTACTGGGTATATACCCTAAGGATTATAAATCATGCTGGTATAAAGACACATGCACCCATATGTTTATTGCGGCACTATTCACAAGAGTAAAGACTTGGAATCAACCCAAATGTCCATCAGTGACAGACTGGATTAAGAAAATGTGGCACATATACACCATGGAATACTATGCAGCCATAAAAAAGGATGAGGTTGCATCCTTTGTAGGGACATGGATGCAGCTGGAAACCATCATTCTTAGCAAACTATCACAAGAACAGAAAACCAAACACCGCATGTTCTCACTCATAGGTGGGAACTGAACAATGAGATCACTTGGACTCGGGAAGGGGAACATCACACACCGGGGCCTATCATCGGGAGGGGGGAGGGGGGAGGGGAGGTGATGGGCGCAGCATACCAACATGGCACAAGTATACATATTTAACAAACTTGCACGTTATGCACATGCACCCTAGAACTTAAAGTATAAAAAAAAAAAGAATACTGTATATATTTGCTAAGTGAATATTATTTTTTAAGATAATCTGTCCAAAGGATACAGGATCTATTTATGAGTTTGTCCAAATTTATCCCTGTATGAAAGAAGGTGACCCTAAAAAGAGCTGAGCCATAATTATTTCAGGCCTCCACAAAAAAACAAACAAACAAACAAAAACCTCCTGACTGGGTTAGAGTCATATATACCCCTTGCCTTTCAAAAAGTTCAATACCTCATTTGCCTATTTGAACAATGTTTCTGTAATAAAGCAAGGATTACAATGACTCACCTACATTTAGTTTCAGAGAAACCCTTGCTTTTCCAGAAAAATTTGTAAGGCAGTGGTGAGGAAGAGTTTATTGAAATATTTGACTATGTAAACATAGGTAAACCTGTTGTTATTTAGTGAGCCGAGATAAATCAAGTCGTATCACTTTCCAAAGAATAGTGATTGCAATAGCTCATTGAAGGGGGCAGGTAAAAATCTATACATGTGTTTTTCCTCTATGGTTTGTAATTTTTATTTTTAATTCTTTTGTTTCTCTGTTTCTTTTTCTTTCTTTTTACTTTGGCTTTATTCATATATACTACTCAAAATCCTTTTGAGAATAGGCAGAATCAAAATACTATGGACCCCATAGTGTAAACACATGAAAGTTGCTGTGTGTTTTCAGTGCCTGTCTCAGGGTCTGATCCAGTATACTGGCAATATGTACGTAGCCAATAACTGAATAAAATAAATAGAACATTTAACTATTTTAAAGGTATCCCAGATTCTATTAGCAGTTTGCAAAACCCACATGAAACTACAATTTGACAGGGAGAAATTATATCCTGAGCAGGAGAAATCAAATTTCAGTCACCTAAACCTGTGCCATCTAATAGCATTACTGACTGAATCAAGCTGGCTTACTTTGCTGCAAAGCCCAATGCTTGGGCACAGGCATGGAGGATAACAATAAGGAGGCCAATTTTCTGGAAAGTACTATGTTCTGTGCCTTTTCTGCCACTATCTGTCACCAAAGAGGTGTTTAAACAGTTAAGGGAATTCAGTTCTGTATTATCACAATATAAATTTAAGCGAAATGGTAAAAGCCCATTTTCCTCAGTTTTTCCAAATGTTGTTCCTCACATCCCTAGAAAAACACCCTTTCTCTCCATATATGTTTTCCATTATTCACATGAGGGAGTTGCATTCTTGCTGCTCTGTTGAGCCATGTTGCCTCAGTAAATGTCAGCTTGGCATTGGTCAATTGGAAGAGCTCTTCATAGGCAACTGTACCATGCTCAACAACCTGCTGTCCACTGGTCACTGCAGTCCCATGGGACTATATTGACAAACCAGTAGCCCTTCTAGAATTGTAAATGTATGTGGGTGGAAAAAAAGATGGAATTGTGACAATATTGCTGTAAATATATATTGGTACAGTACTGTATTTATACCCTTCATCATATATCATTTGATTATAACAATACCGCTGTGAGCTAGAAAGAATAATTATTAGTATATTCATTTCAGAGCTGAGCAAACTGATACTCAGAAAGATTCAGTAGCTGGTTCAAGCTTCATTGCTCACTTTGTTAGTAAGGCAGAAATGTGGCCCTGCGCCATGCTGTCTCACTAGTTGTGTCCTATAGGACATAATTAAAATGAAAATTAGCCATAGGGAGAAAGGAGAGAAAAGTGCTTAGATTCCTAAAAGGAGATTTTTTTCTGAAGATTCTGCAAGGATGAAAAAGAAGAGCCAATTTAATTAAAATCCTTAGGAAAATAGTATAAATATCATCCAAGGCTTCTCCCAATTGCATAGTGTTGGAATTTGAAAGCTTACTTTATATTGGATGCATTACATGTATCATATGAACAAGTGCTACTGTAGATTGGATGAGTCCTTTCATCAATAAAATAAAAATAAAATAAAATAAAATAAATAAAATGGCTCCGCTTCAATGGAAACCAGAAAGAAAAGTAAAATTATTTTTTTATCTACCTCCAAAACTGTGATCTCATTTTAGTAATGAATAGCTAAGCTAAGCTTAGTTGCTGCTTCAGGTACTCTTCTATATATTTTAAATCACTGAGTCTTCATAATAACCCTAGGAGCTTCGTTCTATAATTGTGCCATTTAATAGATGAAGAAACTGAGGCACACACTGGTTAGAAAGTACCTGAGGTCACACCACTAGTGACTAGCAGAGGGAGAATTTGAACCTGTCCCATATCCTTTACTTTTAACACTAGGTTCAAACATCTCTGAAATAAATGGCAGACTAACATTTCTCTGGTAGAAAACTCATACACGATACAATTTCTTGGTGGATAGCTTCCTCTTACAAAAGTTACTGCCAAAAATACAATGTAACACTTTATTTTGCATGCTTTTTATTCCATCAATAATAAGTACAACAGTGTGGTCATTGTGATTTCAGGATCAAATAAAATACAGAAACACCAAAGGGTCTATTTTCACTTGAACTTGCAGGCACTCCAGATACTATCACCTATTATTATCATATATTTTTGATGTGGATCTCTAGAAGGAGATAAAACAATGATGAGATCATACTGAGTGCTTATGTTTCAGGTGAAGTGTGTCACAGTTTGCTAAACCCCTCGAAAATAGGGATGAAATTATCTATACAGGAAGTCACCACTTTCATCCAGAGAATGACCACAAAATTGTTCCATGAAAACACACACACAAAGAAGCAGTATAAAGTTAAATGTAAAAGTAAAAGGTCTGGGAGGTGCGCGCAAGATGGTCGAATAGGAACAGCTCCAGCCTCCAGCTCCCCGCACGAGCAACAGAGAAGATGGGTGATTTCTGCATTTTCAACTGAGGTACTGAGTTCAGCTCACTGGGTCATGTGGGACAGTTGGTGCTGGTCCCCAGGTGCAGCCCAACTAGTGAGAGCTGAAGCAGGGAGAGGCATCACCTCACCTGGGAAGCACAAGGGGGAAGGGAATTCCTTTTCCTAGCCAAAGGAAATTGAGACACAAAACACCTGGAAAATCGGGTAACTCCCACCCTAATACTGCGCTTTACCAAGGGTCTTAGCAAAGGGCACACCAGGAGATTATATCCCACATCTGCCCAGAGAGTCCCACGCCCACGGAGCCTCCCTCATTGCTAGCACAGCAGTCTGAGATTTAACTGCAAGGCAGCAGTGAGGCTGGGGGAGGGGCACCCAGCATTGCTGAGGCTTAAGTAGGTAAACAAAGCCTCTGGGAAGCTCAAGTTGGGTGGAGTCCACCACAGCTCAAGGAGACCAGACTGCCTCTGTAGACTCCTCTTCTGGGGACAGGTCATAGCTAAACAAAAAGCAGCAGAAACCTTGGCAGAGGTAAACGCCCCCATCTGACAGCTTTGAAGAAAGCAGTGGATCTCCTAGCACGGAGGTTGAGATATGAGAATGGACAGACTGCCTGCTCAAGTGGGTCCCTGACCCCTAGGGGCAGACTGAAACCTCACACCTCACATGGTGGGGTACACCCTTGTGACGAAGCTTCCAGAGCAAGAATCAGACAGCAACACTCTCTGTTCAGCAATATTCTATCTTCTGCAGCCTCTGCTGCTGATACCCAGGCAAACAGGATCTGGAGTGGACCTCAAGCAAACTCAAACAGACCTACAGCTGAGGGTCCTGACTGTTAGAAGGAATACTAACAAACAGAAAGGACACCCACACCAAAACCCCATCAGCACGTCACCATCATCAAAGACCAAAGGCAGATAAAACCACAAAGATGGGGAAAAAGCAGTGCAGAAAGGTTGGAAATTCAAAATATCAGAGTGCATCTCCCCCTTCAAAGGAACGCAACTCATTGCCAGCAACTGAACAAAGCTGGACAGAGAATGACGTTGACAAGTTGAGAGAAGAAGGCTTCAGTCGATCAAACTTCTCAGAGCTGAAGGAGGAACTACATAACCAGTGCAAAGAAAATAAAAACCTTGAAAAAAGATTTGATGAATAGCTAACCAGAATAACCAATGTAGAGAAGTCCTTAAAAGAACTGATAGAGATGAAAACCATAACACGAGAAATACATGACCAATGCACAAGCTTCAGTAACCGACTCGATCATCTGGAAGAAAGAGTATCAGCGATTGAAGATCAAATGAATGAAATGAAGCCAGAAGAGAAGTGTAGAAAAGAAAAGAGTAAAAAGAAATGAACAAAGCCTCCAAGAAATATGGGATTATGTGAAAAGACCAAATCTACGTCTGATTGGTGTGCCTGAAAGTGACAGGGAAAATGGAACCAAGTTAGAAAACACTCTTCAGGATATCATCCAGGAAAACTTCCCCAACCTAGTAAGGCAGGCCAACATTCTAATTCAGGAAATACAGATAATGCCACAAAGATACTCCTCGAGAACAGCAACTCCAAGACACATAATTCTCAGATTCACCAAAGTTGAAATGAAGGAAAAAATGTTAAGGGCAGCCAGAGAGAAGGTTGAGTTACACAGAAACGGAAGCCCATCAGACTAACAGCAGATCTCTCAGCAGAAACTCTCCAAGCCAGAAGAGAGTGGGGGCCAATATTCAACATTCTTAAAGAAAAGAATTTTAAACCCAGAATTTCATATCCAGCCAAACTAAGTTTCATAAGTGAAGGAGAAATAAAATCCTTTACAGACATGCAAATGCTGAGAGATTTTGTCACCACCAGGCCTGCCCTACAAGAGATCCTGAAGGAAACACTAAACACGGAAAGGAACAACAGGTACCAGCCATTGCAAAAACCTGTCAAAAGGTAAAGTCTATTGATGCTAGGAAGACACTGCATCAACTAGTGAGCAAAATAACCAGCCAATATCATAATGACAGGATCAAGTTCACACATAACAATATTAACCTGAAATGTAAATGGACTAAATGGTCCAATTAAAAGACACAGACTGGCAAATTGGATAGAGAGAAGACCCATCAGTGTGCTGTATTCAGGAGACCCATTTCACATGCAGAGACACACATAGGCTCAAAATAAAGAGATGGAGGAAGATCTACCAAGCAAATGGAGAACAAAAAAAAGCAGGGGTTGCAATCCTAGTATGTCATAAAAAAGACTTTAAACCATCAAAGATCAAAAGAGACAAAGAAGACCATTATATAATGATAAAGGGATCAATTCATCAGGAAGAGCTGACTATCCTAAATATATATGCACCCAATACAGGAGCACCCAGATTCATAAAGCAAGTCCTTAGAGACTTACAAAGAGACTTAGACTCCCATACAATAATAATGGGAGACTTTAACACTTTACTGTCAATATTAGACAGATCAACAAAGACAGAAAGTTACCAAGGATATTCAGGAATTGAACTCAACTCAGTACCAAGCAGACCTAATAGACATCTACAGAACTCTCCACCCCAAATCAACAGAATATACATTCTTCTCAGCACCACATCATAGTTATTCCACAATTGACCACATAGTTGGAAGTAAAGCACTCCACAGCAAATGTAAAAGAACAGAAATTATAACAAACTGTCTCTCAGACCACAGTGCAACCAAACTAGAACTCAGGACTAAGAAAATCAATCAAAACTGCTCAACTACATGGAAACTGAACAACCTACTCCTGAATGACTACTGGGTACATAACGAAATGAAGGCAGAAATAAAGATGTTCTTTGAAACCAATGACAACAAATATACAACATACCAGAATCTCTGGGACACGTTTAAAGCAGTGTGTAGAGGGAAATTTATAGCACTAAATGCCCACAACAGAAAGCAGGAAAGATCTAAAATTGACACCCTAGCATCACAATTAAAATAACTAGAGAAGCAAGAGCAAATGCATTCAAAAGCTAGCAGAAGGCAAGAAATAACTAAGATCAGAGCAGAACTGAAGGAGATAGAGACACAAAAACCCTCCAAAAAATCAATGAATCCAGGAGCTGGTTTTTTGAAAACATCAGCAAAATTGATAGACCGCTGGCAAGACTAATAAAGAAGAAAAGAGAGAAGAATCAAATAAATGCAATAAAAAATGATAAAGGAGATATCACCACCGACCCCATAGAAATACAAACTACCATCAGAGAATACTATAAACACCTCTACAAAAACAAACTAGAAAATCTAGAAGAAATGGATAATTTCCTGGACACTTACACTCTCCAAGACTAAACCAGGAAGAAGTTGAATCCCTGAATAGACCAATAGCAGACCCTGAAATTGAGGCAATAATTAACAGCCTACCAACCAAAAAAAAGTCCAAGACCAGACAGATTCACAGCCAAATTCTACTAGAGGTACAAGGAGGAGTTGGTCCCATTCTTTCTGAAAATTCCAATCAATAGAAAAAGAGGGAATCCTCCCTAACTCATTTTATGAGGCCAACATTATCCTGATACCAAAGCCTGACAGAGATACAAGAAAAAAAAGAGAATTTTTGACCAATATCCCTGATGAACATCGATGCAAAAATCCTCAATAAAAAATACTGGCAAACTGAATCCAGCAGCACATCAAAAAACTTATCTATCATGATCAAGTGGGCTTCATCCCTGGGATGGAAGGCTGGTTCAACATACACAAATCAATAAATGTAATCCAGCATATAAACAGAACCAAAGACAAAAACCATATGATAATCTCAATAGATGCAGAAAAGGCCTTTGACAAAATTCAACAGCCCTTCATGATAAAAAATCTCAATAAATTCGGTATTGATGGAACATATCTCAAAATAATAAAATACTGAATGGGCAAAAACTGGAACTCCCTTTGAAAACTGGCACAAGACAGGGATGCCCTCTCTCACCACTCTTATTCAACATAGTGTTGGAAGTTCTGGCTAGAGCAATCAGGCAAAAGAAAGAAATAAAGGTTATTCAGTTAGGAAAAGAAGAAGTCAAATTGTCCCTGTTTGCAGACGACATGATTGTATATTTAGAAAACCCCATTGTCTCAGCTCAAAATCTCCTTAAGCTGATAAACAACTTCAGCAAAGTCTCAGGATACAAAATTAATGTACAAAAATCACAAGCATTCTTATACACCAGTAACAGACAAACAGAGAGCCAAATCATGAATGAACTCCCATTCACAATAGCTTCAAAGAGAATAAAATACCTAGGAATCCAACTTACAAGGGATGTAAAGGACCTCTTCAAGGAGAACTACAAACCACTGCTCAGCGAAATAAAAGAGGATACAAACAAATGGAAGAACATACCATGCTCATGGATAGGAAGAATCAATATCGTGAAAATGGCCATACTGCCCAAGGTAATTTATAGATGCAATGCCATCCCCATCAAGCTACCAATGACTTTCCTCACAGAATTGGAAAAAACTGCTTTAAAATTCATATGGAACCAAAAACGACCCTTAGCATTGCCACGACAATCCTAAGCCAAAAGAACAAAGCTGGAGGCATCACGCTACCTGACTTCAAACTATACTACAAGGCTACAACAACCAAAACAGCATGGTACTGGTACCAAAACAGAGATATAGACCAACGGAACAGAACAGAGCCCTCAGAAATAATGCCACACATCTACAGCCATCTGATCTTTGACAAACCTGAGAGAAACAAGAAATGGGGAAAGGATTCCCTATTTAATAAATGGTGCTGGGAAAACTGGCTAGCCATAAGTAGAAAGCTGAAACTGAATCCTTTCCTTACTCCTTACATGAAAATTAATTCAAGATGAATTAGAGACTTAAATGTTAGACCTAAAACCATAAAAACCCTAGAAGAAAACCTAGGTAATACCATTCAGGACATAGGCATGGGCAAGGACTTCATGTCTAAAACACCAAAAGCAATGGCAACAAAACCCAAAATTGACAAATGGGATCTCATTAAACTAAAGAGCTTCTCACAGCAAAAGAAACTACCTTCAGAGTGAACAGGCAACCTACAGAATGGGAGAAAATTCTTGCAAACTATTCATCTGACAAAGGACTAATATCTAGCACCTATAAAGAACTCAATCAAATTTACAAGAGAAAATCAAACAACCCCATCAAAATTGGGCAAAGGATATGAACAGACACTTCTCAAAACAAGACATTCATACAGCCAACAGATACATGAAAAAATGCTCATCATCACTCACCATCAGAGAAATGCAAATCAAAACCACAATGAGATACCATCTCACACCAGCTAGAATGGAAATCATTAAAAAATCAGGAAACAACAGGTGCTACAGAGGATGTGAAGAAATAGGAACACTTTTGCACTGTTGGTGGTACTGTACACTAGTTCAACCATTGTGGAAAACAGTATGGCGATTCCTCAAGGATCTAGAACTGGAAATACCATTTGACCCAGCCATCCCATTACTGAGGATGTACCCAAAGGATTATAAGCCATGCTGCTATAAAGACACATGCACACGTATGTTTATTGCAGCACTATTCACAATAGCGGGGACTTGGAATCAACCCACATGTCCATCAGTGATAGACTGGATTAAGAAAATGTGGCACATATACACCATGGAATACTATGCAGCCATAAAAAAGGATGAGCTTATGTCCTTTGTAGGGTCGTGGATGCAGCTGGAAACCATCATTCTCAGCAAACTATCACAAGAACAGAAAACCAAATACCGCATGTTCTCACTCATAGGTGGGAATTGAACAATGAGATCACTTGGATGGGGGAAGGGGAACATCACACACCGGGGCCTATTGTGGGGAGGGATAGCATTAGGAGATATACCTAAATGGGTGCAGCACACCAACATGGCACATGTATACATATGTAACAAAGCTGCACATTGTGCACATGTACCCTAGAACTTAAAGTATAATAAAAAATAAAAAAATTTAAAAAAAGGTCTGAAGGAAAGTGTATCAACATAAAGTAATAATTGCCTCTAAATGGGAGAGTGGTAATGAATTTAAAACAATACTAATGTTGCTTAAAAACTGAAAGTATGTGCTGCTTTTCAAATTATTTGAAAAACAATGTATATTTCTTAAAAATTTTAGAAGATACATAGGACAATTAATAACCACAGAAAATTAATTACTATATGAAAAGTTGCCATAAGATGACATGCGCAACCATGCCCAGCTGATTTTGTATTTTTAGTAGAGATGGGGTTTCTCCATGTTGGTCAGGCTGGTCTCGAACTCCTGACCTCAAGTGATCCACCTGCCTCACCCTCCCAAAGTGCTAGGATTGCAGGCGTGAGCCACTGCACCCAGCCACAGTACAATTTTATAATTTGGGTTTGATTACTAACCAAGGACTTAGACATAGAGCATCAACTATTTTTTAAATGTATAGCAACAACTATTTTAAACATGTATAACAATGGTTAGCAAACTTTTTCTGTAAAGGGCCAGATGATGATTATTTCAAGCTTTGCAATCCATAAATTCTCTATCACAACTACTGAGCCTGTGTAGCATAGACACAGTCATACACAATATAAAAATAAATGAGCATACCTGTGTCCTAATAAAACTTTATTTACAAAACCAAGAAGCAAGCTGGACTTGGCCTATGGCTATAGTTTGGTGACCCTGTTAAAAAATATTATTTTCCAAGTTATAGAATTACAGAAAATTAATCTGTTTAAGTGATGGATTAAAATTAAATTTCAAAATTTCAATTTTTAATCATACTAAATATTTCAAGTGCAATCACCACATAGAGTTCCTGCCACCATATAGTATAGCACAGGCAGCACTTTTATTGTCCCAGAAAGTTTACTGGCTAGCATAGCTATAGATTCAGATACGATTGACAGAAAGAAAGATATATGATAGAAGATAGATTGATGGATAGGAGGGTGGAAGAAGATGGCCAAATAGAAGCTTAAACTGTTTATTCCCACCCCCAACCCTGCAGATAGATGGAGGGATGGATAGATAGATAGATAGATAGATAGATAGATAGATAGATAGAGATGGATAGATAGATAATAGACATATATACAGATGGATGATAGGTAGCTAAATAGAGATAGATGATAGATATAGATTATATATAGATAGATCTAGATAGATAGATAGATAGATAGATAGAGATAGATGATAGATGGATAGGTTGAAAGAGAAATAAGATAGTGGTAGAGACAAAGATAGAGCTAGAAAAATATAAAGATACAGAAATACACATACAGAGTGACTGATTCTCTGAGGAGGTGATACTTGGTCAGAATAATGAGGAGATTAGTATCTTCTCATGAAAAATACTGTGACAGAGAGTTCCAGGGAGAGGCAGGAACAAGTACAAAGGCTGAGACCTAGTACAAGCTTACTGTAGAAGGACAGAACAGAATGTGGGACAGGGAAGACTTAGAGGAGACAGTCAGGTGTAAGTCATACAAGTTCTTATCAGTAGTTTGGATTCTAGGTTAATGCCAAAGAAATTCATTGGGGTGTTTGAAGTAAGGGATACCTTATTCTGATTTACATTTTTGACAGATAACTTTGGTACATATGTGGAAAATGGACTGTTTGGTTGCAAAGTTAGAAGTACAGCATTCTTACAGAAGACTATCGTAGTAATCCAGGCAAGAGATAATAGTGGCTTGGACTGGAGGTAGCAGAGAAGATAGGAAAACATTTAGATTAGATTTTGAAGGTAATGTCAACTAGATATGCTATTGAATTGGATGAGTAGAGAGAGGGAAAAAGAAATAGTAAGTGTCACTTCTAGCTTATTTCTTGGAAATGGAAATGGCAACTAAGAAGAGAAGAGGATTGGGGAGGAAATCCAGAGCTCTGCTTTAAAGCAGGAAACTAAGATGCCCATTGGACATATACATTAGTTTCCTAGGGCTGCAGTAACAAATTCCCACAAACTTGATGGCTTAAAACAACACAACTTTATTCTCTCATGGTCCTGGAGGCCAGAAATACAAAATCGATTTCAGTGGGCCAAATGCAAGGTGTTAGCAGAGACAGACTTCCTTTGGAAGCTCCGGCAGAATTCATTTCTTGCCAATTCTGTCTTCTGGTGGCTGTTAGTTCTCTTTGGCTCCACGGTCACATTCCCTTCTTCTCTTCTTTGTATCTTCTCTTCTGTCCACATGAAATTTTGTCAGCCTCTCTCTTACGGGGACATATATGATTGTATTTAGGATCCACGTGGATAATCCAGGATAATTTCTTTTTATCAAGATCATTAATTTAGTCATTTTTGCAGACTCTTTTTCCAAATAAAGCAATGTCCACAGATTCTTGGATATTCTTTTCTAGGGGGTGAGAGTGGGAAGAAGCATTTTCCACTGTACCTCAATATCCAGGGGGAATTATTTAACTGAATATGTGCATTTGAACTTGAAAGAAGAGAACAGGAACTACATACATGAGTTCAGGTGTGGTATATAGATGGCGGATAAAGAAATGGCACAAGTGTAATCACTTAAGATGGGATGGAAGGGAGGGTTAAGAACCAGCCCCTATGACAGCCACAAATTTAGAAGTTTGACAGAGAAAGAAGTGTTTGCAAAAACATACTGAAAAGGGAAATCTACTGGGATAGAAAGAAAAACAAGAAAATGTGGTGCTTCTGACTCCAAAGTGGAAGGATATTTTTTTAAAAAAAGATTATGGAGTATACCATAAAACAGACTTTATAAAATTAAGATCACAGAATCCATTAACTTTAATCACAATACAACTAAGGTAGACATCTGCTACAAAATTACTGAAACAAAGTATCTATCTGGAAATTAAAAACATTCTTCTAAATAATTCATGGGTCAAAAAAATAATCGTAAGAAAAATGTAAAAATACCTAGAACTCATCAGAAACGAAAATGCAATCTAGAAACTTTTAAAAATAATTGGTACAATATTTAGCAGACTGAAAATGTATAAGCTATTACAAGGAAGAAAAACTGATCACTAAGAAAATAGAATGAACAAAGCAATAAAGTAAAATAAATGAATTTGAAAACAAATATACATAGAATGGACCAACAAAAACCAAAGCAGTTTTTCTGAAAAGGTTGAAATTTACTAAATCTTTGGCATGACTGAAAAAGGAAAAGCAAGAAATAACGTGTCTGAAATGAGGAGGTCTGTAACTACAGATGAGAGAGAAACCGGAAAGATAATAAAGAATGCCAAAAGAAGTTCAGGATAATAGTTGTGAAAACTAAGAGGAAGTAAATTATTTTCTAGAAAATTGTAACTTACTAAAGCTAACTTCAAAAAAAAAAATTGAAAAATTGAAAAACGCTTACAATCATTAAAGATTTTGAATAAGCAATTTAAAATCTACCCATAAAAACACACAATGCTAAGCGTTTTATTGATGATACCTGCTGAACATTCAAGTTATATATAATTTTAATCTACTCAAACCCTTCCAGGGAATAGAAACAGAGGGAACAATCTGTAACTCATATGAAGTTGGTGAGTCTGAGTTTCTAATACAAGCTTCCCTAAAGAGAACACACACAGGAAAGGAAATAACATGTCATCACATTTATGAACATAGATGAAAACATTTTATCAAACTAAATATACAATGCTTTTAAAAATAAATTCAATATAGCCTAATTGGGTTTATTCTGAGGGTCCAATAGTATCGACTTACAAAAAAACACCTGAGGCAAACTTAATATAAATAGAGAGTTGATTTGGCCCAAGCTTGAGGATTGCAAACCGAGAACACAGATCTAAATTGCCCTGAATATACACTCTGATTAGCATTAGTTGTAAGTGGATTTATAAAGGAAAAGAAAGGGCAGTTTGTAAGTTTTTTACCAAGAATTTGCATTAAAATATCACAAGCTATCAATTGGCTATACATTGTTCTTTGTATCACAAATTCCAGGACTTAAATCCAACGCAGGAGGCAGCTAGTGAGGAACAAAATGCCGTTAAACGACTGGCCCCAGGAATCAGTGTGTCAGGGAGGGAATGATTGAAGTCCCATACTGATGTTTCTCTGGGACTGATACATTTTGCATACCTCACAAAGCTCAGACTGCTGTGAAGTATTTTTCCTTCCTTAATAGGCAAACATTAGATTAAATAGTGTGACACGATAATAAAGGAGAGAATCCATACGACCAAAATTGTTTGTAATAGAAAAAAACAACCTCCACAATAACAACCTAAGGTCCATTAATAGAAGAATGAATGAATCAAATATGGCATATTTATTCGATGGAATAATGTACAACAAATGAGAATGGTGAAATGGTTGGAAACAGGTCCACATACTAACAGGAGTAAATTTCATAAACATAACTTAGATCAAAAAAGACACTTTGTAGAATATATACAGTATAAAACAATTCTTATAAAATCTAAAAACATGCTAAACAATCTTATATATCTTTAGGGAAGCACACATATGTATTAAAAGTAGAACTGTATACTTGAAAATGATTTTAAAAAGATAATTTAAAAATGAAAAATATTCAGTATTGTGGTTACTTTGGAGGCAATGGAGGTAGAAATGAGATCAAAAAGGAGTTTCATATTTTAGTTCAGATAATGGAAAAGTGGATTTTCAGCACATTAATCTTTTTTCATCTTTTATGTTTGAAATATTATTACTCTAAACATTTTTTATGAGTGAGGAGAGGTAACAAAGAGGAGAGTAAAGGGAAGTAAATTTGATAGAGTTGAGAGGCTGTATGTCCCAAAATGTTTGAAAGTTTGTTGGGCTAGCAATAGCAGGAAAAGGAAGCTAAAAATGTTATCGACCATGGGCTGTTAGGCTCTCAAGCCATAGATATTGAACTGACATGAAGCCAAAAAGTGTCCCAGACAAGGCTTTATTGGGGCTTACGATTGAGCACAAGGGAGTCAGCATAAGAGGAAAAATTATCTGGTTGGCTTCCCAAAGGGAGCTGGAAGGACAGTATTAGAGGGGCTATAGCAGGAAAGGAGAGATGTTTTAGCATGCAGAGACAGGAAATATCAGCGCCTGTGCAGTTGGATAACATGCTTCTTCGTGTGTTGCATGCCTAATTGGCACGTTAAATCTCTATCCCTGGATGTGATTTTTAGTATTATAATGAAGCTATGGGTTAGAATCGGTCACTCTCAGGCTTTGTGCACATGTGAGTAGTGGGGGTACCAGCAAGAGATGGAAGTTAGAAGTTGGATACCTGAAATTGAGTTTCAGAAATGCAAAACTTAGGGCAGTAACAAAAGTGGTAATGTATCCATGGAATACATAGTTTCATGTGGAGTAAAAGATCATTGCTGTTGAAGAGGCCACAAAACTAATGGGTCAATGTGTTAGATAAATCACCTACCTGGAATTTGAAATTGCCCAGAATTACAGCAAAAATAACAATGGAGAAGACAACAGTGGTCCAGTGTCAATGTAGAATGACGATATCCTGGAAATCTCCACTGATAGCAGAGAGGAGGGGCAATATGGCAGTCTGATTTTCAAAAGGCCTGGTTTCTTTCTTTCTTCTTTTTGTTTTGTTTTGTTCTAATAAATAAGGAAGATAAAAGATTTTAAAAAGTAAACAGAGCAAAGGGGTCATAAACTCACCTGCTGAACCTGATACATGGGTTCAGTGGTGAAGGTAGTTGGAAGAGGCTTTATTTGGTAGTATTTCAAGCAAGGCAATGTCTCCGGGGGGCAACCAAATTCAGTTATAGCTAGATGATGAATGAAGATAATGTTCAGAAGAGGGGTTGAGGTGTATTAGAGGCAGTTATCATTGACTTACTATGTTCTACAGAGAGCACAATCCAAGGATGTGAGAAAATGGTATGGGAGGGAGGTAGATCAGGTCAAGTTAGGTGATATGCTCAACAATATATATATAGGTTGAGTATCCCTTATCTGAAATGCTTGGGATCAGAAGTGCTTGGACTTGGGTTTTTCTGCTTTTTTGATTTTAGAATATTTGCATTATGCATACCAGTTCAGCATCTCTAATATGAAAATCTGAAAGTTGGAGTGCTGCAATGAGCATTTCCTTTGAGCATCATGTCAGTTCTCAAAAGGTTTCAAATTTGTGAGTGTTTCAGATTTCAGATTTTTGAATTTGGGATGTTCAACCTGTATTGGGATGATGGAGAATTATCTGGGAAATGTGGGCTTCTAACAATCACTATAGGGCATGATGAGAATAGCTGTGGCAATGTCTTATGGAAAGAGAAGAGACTGGTTTAAGTTAAACCTCAGAGTACTTAGGTCCAGAAGGTAAGCTTTGTCAGCTCGCAATCCAAATTTTTTCTGCTTTCCTCAGCTCCCCGGTCATCATTCTTCAACATGAACGTCCACTCAGATCAATCCACTCTCTTTTTCTACTTTGATTCAGGTATTTCTTTCTCTTTTGTTTTCCCAACAAATTGTGATGTCTTTTAGAGCTTGGTTTTTCTTTAGTATTCCTGATTCACCAAGCAAAGAGCTGGACACACAGTGGATGTTTAATAAATATTTGATTGATTGAGCTGACATTTCATTTGTCTAGGTTATAATCAGTACTCAGACACTCAAGGTATGGCTATAAATTGAGAAACAAAGGATTTGCACTTTAATTAGAAACATTTTCCGTGTTTAAAATAAAAGCTTGGCTTATAAAGATTTTGCCTTTACTCTTGCTTCCTCCCCATTTCATTGCAATCTGAGATTTACAAAAACATAAGTAGTTGCTGTGGAGACAATTGCTGGGCAATAGAGGAGCCATTTGGGAACAACAGCAAGAACAGCTATAACAGTCAACAGCAGAATTTTACATTCATCTTTTTGCTTTCAATAGTGGAAATGAAAATAGTCTTAGTCTTTTTTTAAAAAATCTATTGGATACTGTGAACTCTCTTTGCTACAGGGCTCATAAGCATCTGGTACATACAAGTAGACCCTACCACTTATTAAGATACTGAAATGATTCCACACTGGTTGGGAAATAATCATTGTCTCTCAGACTCACCTGAGTGCCACTCCATGGCCGCAGCTCCCAGCCCCTGTCCCCATATCTTCCATAGCTCCTCATTATCCAGCAACTAAAGTTTAAGCCCTGGTCAAGCAGGGCCCAGCACTATGGCTATAGTTGGCATACCAGCCGCTACACATCGTGAATCTACCAGCTCTTATATATAGTGAATACCGTTTCTGACTATATTTATCAGACATCACAAACAAATATCCTTCAGGTATGATTGTGAGGCATTCTCAGGGTTTTACATTCCAGAATTATCAGGTAGCATTTAAAATTTCCATGAATTCATCTCATTTTAACTTCTCTTGAAAAATTGGAGATCCTGACTACATTGGACTTTCATTCCAAAAAATCAATAGAACAGAGCAGCCATTGACCCCTTTGGACACTCCATGTGCTCTTTGTGCAGCAATCTCCACCACTTATTGTTCACCCAAATGACTGCCTCTTTTAATGTGACTACTCTTACCCCTGTGGATGTTTAAGTTTCTGTGCCCTGCACTATCATACCCCAAATCAAATTCCTGGGGACTGTATTTGGTTCTAGACTTAAGGGTTATTTGATGGGACACAGGGCCAGCGTGGATCTGCTCCTGCTCTATCTCCTTTCTCTTCTGTACATCATTTGGTTCTAGAAACTACAACAGCAACTCAGCCACCTTCACTTCTAATTCAAAAAGGCATTTCTTTGCAGACAAGAAAATCTTGTCAATGCCTATATTCCTGACGTTTCACAGAAAATAATCTAGCATTGGAAGGGGCATGTACACTGGTCTTGATAGTAACTACCAATAAAAGATAGAAATGAAACTGTGACCTCTGTTGTATATATTTGCACAGTAAGTGAAAAGAATTGTGTCTTCTACAGGAAAACTGCTAGTGCCAATTATGCTGCTAATTATGAGAAAGAAGGGCTTTAGGAGCGACAGGTTCAGGGTTTCTACCTGCTTAGCTGCTATTTTCTGCCTTAACTGTGACTGCCACCTGGCGAGTTTGTGAATTCACAGCTATATCTAACGAAAAACAAGAAGGAATGATCTAAAACTACATTTAATCTGAATCCTTGGTTCAGTTTTCCATTGCTGCAAAACACACCATCCAGAACTTAGTTGCTTAACATAACTGCAGTTGATTTTCTTGTACTTCTGTGGTTTAACGATTGCCAAGTCATTCATGCCATTGTAGTCACCTGGAAGTTCAACTATGGCCCCTCTCACATTTCTGGTGATTTGCATAGGATGCAGTCAGGGAAGCTGGCTTCCTCACCACATGGCCATACAGTGTACCTTGACATGCTTTTCTCAAAGCAGCGTTCCAAGAGGGTGAGAGCAGAAGCTTCCAAATTCTTACAGTGTCACTTCTGCCACATTCTGTTGGCCAAAGCCAGTTGCAAGACCAGTCCAGACTCAAAGGGTGGGGAAATAAGTTCCAACTCTCTATGGGAGAAGCAGCAAGTCACAGGGGAATACATGCAGGGATGAGAGGTGTTATTACCACACTCTGTGTAAATAATCTGCCACATTCCTGAAGCTAGAATTTACAGAGGGCTGGGCTCCACTAAAATAGAAGAGAGGAATTATGGTAGACAAATCCTTAAAATGTATTGGAAATCTTATACAGAAATTAAAAAGTCTCTAATGAGTGGAAACTGTAAAAATCAGGAAGATAGGGGAGGAGTTCCGATTTGGAATTCACTGGGACAGCTATGAAGGTGAAAAGAAAGGAGGAGGAAATGGAGGTAGGAAAAAAATAGTGAGAGCCAAAGAGTCTGGGAGCCCTGATGGGAGGACTCTGTTCCTGAAAGGGTTCCCTGCCAGCTGCCACAGCATGGCCCAATCACATTCCTGCCCTTGTTCAGTCCTCAAAGCCGGGGCTGTGTTTGCTGATCCATCCTGTCTACTCTCAATCCCAAGGGCAGGATCTCTTCATCTCAGACCTGATTACTATGATATCATCCAAACAACTCCTCCAGGTTTCCTTTTCTGGTGCATCCTGCATATCACACCTGCTTGGTTTATTTGTTTTTTAAAATATTTATATTTCTTTCTGAATAAGTAAAATATGCTCACTTTATAACATTTTAAAAGTGTGGGGCTGGAAGGAGTGGCTCACACCTATAATCCCAGCACTTTGGGAAGCTGAGGTGGACAGATCACTCGAGGTCAGGAGCTCAAGACCAGCCTGGCCAACATGGTGAAACCCTGTCTCTACTAAAAATACAAAATAAATTAATGAGATGTGGTGGTTCTTGCCTGTAATCCCAGCTACTCGGGAGGCTGAGGCAGGACAATTGCTTGAACCTGGGCAGCAGAGGTTGCAGTGAGCCAAGATCGTGTCACTGGGCTGCAGCCTGGGTGACAGAGTGAAACTCTGCCTCAAAAAAGGATAAAAAAATAAAAATAAGATATGAAAGGTAGACAGACAGGAAAACAGGGATTCAGAGAGGTTAAGCAACTTGCCTACTAAGAAGCAGTGGAGCCTGGACTTGAATGCTGGAGGACGGTGTTCTTGGCCACAGCACTGTTGGCTTCTGGAATCAGGTCTCCTCATCTGCCATGACCACACAAAAGTTTGAGATTACTTTTCCCACCAACTATCAAAACTGGTACATTGACTTGGGTTAGTAAGTGATAACTGTAGATCTGCACAATTCTTGACTAAAAGAATAAAGACTAGGACAGCTTTATAAGAAGTCAATATTGTCACTGTCACAAAGATAATATATCGTATGAAACAGACACCAACATTACTTGTACTATGACCTAGTCATGATGTATTAATTTTTGCAACACTTGGACATCTTGTCATGCCAATAAAGACACTGAAGTTGGAAGCAGAAATTTAAAACTAGATGTCACCTGCATCTATCAGTGCAGGTGTTGACCCAGGAGTCAGTAAGGAAGATTGAAGACGAGGGTTGTTGGTAGATAAATAATGAGCACTCAGGAAGGAAGGCAAGTTCTGTTGCTTCTTGCCTCATGTCTAGGCTCCTTATTTGCAAAGTAGCCTCAGGAGAGAGATCTTTTCCATTTGTGTTTCATCTTCTTGATTGAGAAAGGGTACATAGGAAGAAGCATGAGTATTTAGTTTATAAAACTAAAACCCACAGTGTTCGGATGATATATCTAAATATATTTCTGCTACAGCTGCAACATGGGTTGTGTCTGTTTGTGTATGATCATGAGGCATTTGCAAGGGTGCACACACTGGCCAGAACACATTTACCAATAATACCTCACACAATGTCTACCTGCCACAGCCCGCTGGGTTTTAAACACTGGTGTATGGCATCGTGGAAGAGGAAGGTCATCTTTCCTACTGGGCTGTGCATAATTCCATCCTGCAGTCAGGTAGACTATCTGAAACTGGATGTTCCAGCCATTCTTTACTCAATTAAATTTCTGGCAATACCTTTCTACTTATCACACAACAGCCACTTTCTTAGAAGATCATTTGCACATTTCTGGCCATTCAGAGGCATCCTGTAATAAGGACTGTTTGCACTCAAAAAGATGGACTTTACCCATTTCTTGGAAAAACCATTTGGGGCATTTTCTGATGCTAGCTTTTAATCAATTACCTAAGCCACCCAGACTTGGGGGAGGTAGATTGATCTTCCTGCTCATTGATGAAAGGAATGTTCCTCTAGCCACTACACCCATGCCAGCCTGTACATTGGGAATTTTAAAAAAAATTATTTATATAACATTAATTATCAAAGCTGCAGTTTGAGTCTTTTCTCTCTTTTCAGAAGAAAATTCTCTTTTATTTTCTCCCTTTCCTTGCATTTTATAAATAGATCAGTCTTAAAGCAAGTCTCCAAGGGGCATTCAGGTGAAGTTAATGGAGGTTAATCCTTTTTTTACATGCTACACAAAATCCTACCTACTTGAACAGCTTGAGTTCCTCCCATTAGGGAAGATAACGGGAAGGACATAGAGAAAAATGAAATTTCTTCTTACAGATGAGAAGCTGCCTGGATTCTCAAAGATACTGACTTGGATACCTTACAAATTCCAGATTATACACCTTCATAAAAATCATTATTCCATATCATAGGATCAAATTTTCTGGAAAAGATGTATGTACAATATTTGTAAAAATAGAATTTGAATCTATAGGCATAAAATGGTATACAAATTAATTATATTAAAGTAAGAAAACTTATATCTATTGTTTTATGTACTAGGCAAGAACAGTAAAATTGTATATTGCCTTTCTTATCTGCATGTGCATATGCTAAAAAAATACAAGGGAAATAAAAATATGAGTGAAAGGATAAGTCTCTTATTTGCATTCTGGGGACAAAAATATACCTTCTGTGTCTTTAGCAATCACAGTCTGACCATGAAATGCAGGAACAGGACTCTCAGGGTCCTTTTTACAGTAACAGGACCATAAAGACAAGGGCAGACAGGTCCTAGAGCCAGGTACCTTGTAATCACAGACTCAAATCAAATCCCCTGTAATGGAATATAAATTACACCTATTTTTTTTTCTATGCTGCAGTGTTATAGTGGCCTTGCACTATGACATTTTTTTGAGTACATATGTACTCAACAGAAGGCAAGTTTCTCAAACCAAACATACATTGAATGAGGGTGAGGGGAAGCCAGCCCCTTCCTGACTCTCAGGTCCCTCGTTCACAAGCCTGCCTTTGAGGCAGATGATAGAGATGAACACATTTCTGATAAGCCATTTCCAGTTTGGAGCACCACAGAGCATACAGCCTTCATAACCAAACTACTGAAGTCATTGGGCATCGAGGACAGTGGTTTGTGGCCCGGGAGACAGCAGAAATAACCCTCCTCTGCTATTCCTTCTGGTGAGACCACTAAAATTGCTTTAAAGAAAGTCTAAGTATCTTTCAGAGAAGGGACAGGAGCAGGTACGAGATAACTGCTCTGAACAGGTCATTAATTAGTACCAACACTTGCCACTCTAATCTACCAGATGATTCCCACCCTATTTGCCAAAAATATATATATTATTTTCTTTGATATCTTCAACTCACATATCAAGTCTGCAAAGACCGAATCAAGTCTTCAAACAAGTAGAATGATGAGGCTCTGCTGAAACCCTGGGAAGAGAAGCACCCTGTTTGTCTCTATTGCTTCAGTGCGCAAAATTGATTCCCACTGATCACCTCATCCCTGCTCTCAGCAAAAGCTCCTTTCTGGAACAATAACCTGGAACGAGTGTCAAAAGTTAATCACCACTTGGCTTAAGGGATGAGTTTAAAAGACCTGTTTCAGGAATCAAGATTCCCAGTACCCTTTTAGAACAAGGCTTGCTATTTATACAGCACATTTCCCAAATGGGGCATCTGGTTATTTATAGAAAAGCCAGTTTGAACATGTGTCTGGGTTACTTCTGTGATTGGCATACTGTGGGGAAAGTTGGTTGCATCAGTCAAGAGATGTTTATGGATTATCTACTCTATGTAAAATAGTGTAAAAATGAAATTTGTATCCAAGCTTTACTCTTGAGTAAAATAGAGGATTTCAAAATCGAACTGTCTTAAAAAAAACCTGCATGATTGCCATTCTAACTGGTGTGAGATGGTATCTCATTGTGGTTTTGATTTGCATTTCTCTGATGGCCAGTGATGATGAGCATTTTTTCATGTGTCTGTTGGCTACATAAATGTCTTCTTTTGAGAAGTGTCTGTTCATATCCTTTGCCCACTTTTTGACGGGGTTGATTTTTTTCTTGTAAATTTGTTTAAGTTATTTGTAGATTCTGGATATTAGCCCTTTGTCAGATGGGTACATTGCAAAAATTTTCTCCCATTCTGTAGGTTGCCTGTTCACTCTGATGATAGTTTCTTTTGCTGTGCAGAAGCTCTTTAGTTTAATTAGATCCCATTTGTCTATTTTGGCTTTGTTGCCATTGCTTCTGGTGTTTTAGTCCTGAAGTCCTTGCCCATGCCTAGGTCCTGAATGGCATTGCCTAAGTCAGGAAACAACAGGTGCTGGAGAGGATGTGGAGAAATAGGAACACTTTTGCACTGCTGGTGAGACTGCAAACTAGTTCAACCATTGTGCAAGACAATGTGGAAATTCCTCAAGGATCTAGAACTAGAAATACCATTTGACCCAGTGATCCCATTACTGGGCATATACCCAAAGGATTATAAATCATTCTACTATAAAGACACATGCACCCATATGTTTATTGTGGCACTATTCACAAGAGCAAGACTTGGAACCAACCCAAATGCCCATCAGTGATAGACTGGATTAAGAAAATGTGGCACATATACACCACAGAATACTATGCAGCCATAAAAAAGGATGAGTTCATGTCCTTTGTAGGGACATGGATGAAGCTGGAAACCATCATTCTCAGCAAACTATCGCAAAGACAGAAAACCAAACACTGCATGTTCTCACTCATAGGTGGGAATTGAACAATGAGAACACTTGGACACAGGGTGGGGAACATCACACACCGGGGCCTGCTGTGGGGAGGGGGGAGGGGGGAGGGATAGCATTAGGAGAAATACTTAATGTAAATGACGAGTTAATGCGTGCAGCACACCAACATGACACATGTATACATATGTAACAAACCTGCACAGTGTGCACATGTACCCTAGAACTTAAAGTATAATAAATAAATAAATAATAAATATTTTTTAAAAAATAAATTTAAAAACCTGCATGATATGGTCTTTCCATATCCATACTGTGTGTCAGAAAATGCTATTGAAACCTGTTATCATAAGTAAAGGAGTGATGACAAAAAATTAGTGCAAAATATATACTATGCCACTGTCATTCAAATAAGCATTTGCTTTAAAAAGTACACAACATGATTTGAAATAAACACTAGACTAGGACTCAGGACTGGATACTACTTTAATCATGACCATTAACACACTGGATGACCTGAGCAAATCCTCTTTGAATCTGAGTTTTGACTTCCTAATGGGTAACGCTAAGCAGGTAGAACAGGATGATGTATTAAGTTTATTCCAGTGTTGAAATTCTATGATTTTGTAATTCTACCTCAGTCATTCTTCCATTAACACTGAATTTCTTTTAACAGAAAACATATTAAGCATCAAAATAGCAAAATATTCATTCTGCCTTTCATCATTAATATATATCTCAAAGCTTTTGAATCTTTAGTTCACCAAATTATATCACATAATTAATGCAACATCTACTGGTATTATCCACAAATGCTATATTTTGTAAAGAGTCACTATCGAGGAGTAATTTAAAATTCTGAATATTGAATTCATTACAAAGTACACTCATCAAACACTAATGATGATTAATTTTTGTTTTGCTGTGATTAACTCACCTTGTGTCTCATTATGATAATTTGTTCTAATTCCCTCATTCTTCCCTAGCAGAATAATCTCCAACAAACATTTGAAGGGAACATCAAAAAAACTGTTATTTTCATAAGAAAAGACTGAAATACACTTAGTAATTATTTTCCGGAATATGAAGCCACAGGTTATGATCAGCTATTTTTCATTTACACAAAGGAGAGAAAACAAATCAAAACAGGAAACAAGGTTGTGATTACCAAAGGAGTTTTCGTTATCGTTCCTCTCTAGAATCTGATACTAAGAAAAACTGGCAAACCCATTGTTCTAGATGCATTTCAGAATATGGTAGATACATTTGTGGTGCCTAATGTTTCTTTCTTGTTTTATTTGAGAAACGGGGGGTGGGGGTTTGGGGGGGAACACCAATATTTTTCACAAGTTCCGTTTTATATTTTCCAGTATCACTTCACTACTTCCTACCTTCGAACTACCTTGGTATATTTAAAAGGTAACCAAAAACACCTTTCTAACTATTTACTTCTACAAAAGTTAAGGCTCTGCTGCTGAGTCTGTGTCTTAAATAAGAACATTAAACATAGTTTCTACTAAGCTATATATAAGCTCAGCCATTTGACCTATGTAAGCATGCTCCCCCAAAATTTGGAGCAGACCTATCTACGCTTCAGTATGCCCATGGAAAAGATTCCTGAAAGATTTTGGTCCCTTCTTTAGGGTTTGCTAAGTGCAATACAAATAATAGCACTGTTATCCATGATCAGAGGTCATTGCAGGGGGAGGGTAACAGGATGAGCTAAAGTAGATCTTTACAATATTAATAAATTAATACAAATGACTGCTATATTCTCCCAAATTTTACATATTCTCTTATATAACCCTCACAACAAACCCAAAGCCATATTCCCAGAAAAATTTACTTGCCTAGCATTGTACAACCTATAAGAAGATGAGTAAGAATTTGAATCCAGGTAAATTTCTTTATGTTTAAAAGTGTTAAAGAAAAATTCTATATTGACAATATTTTTAGATAGATGATGTCCAGTTTGAAAGGTTTTATCTGCAAGTTTCAAGCGCATTCACTTACCTGACCCGATTAACCTGGGATCAATAACTTAGAATTTCAAAATAATGAAAAAATTATTATGTATTTGTTAATAAATGATATTGGATAGTCATCCAGGAGGTAAAACAGTCAGTCAAATTCTTATTTATTGGAATCAAATTGTTTGAAGATTTTAATATAAATAAAAAATGAAACCATAAAAGTACTTAAAGGAATATGGGAAAAATATTGAATAAATGAGAGCAAAAAAGGCCTTTCTAAGAATGACACAAAATTCTGAAGACATAATAGAAAAGTGTTACAAATTACATTATTTAAAAAATAAATTCAACATGGCAAAACCAACATAAGCAATATGAAAAGAATACAACCAATCAGAAAAAAAGATTTGGTATTTATATGATAATTGAAATGTTTCTAAAATATAAAAAAATCTAGAAATTAATATAAAAATACCCCACAGCAATTCAATAGAAAAATGGACAGTGGGTATGAAAAGGCAGTTCACATTTTTAAAAAATGAAAATACTTATCTTAAATTTAAGAAAAATATTTAACCTTACTCATAATAACAGAAAACAAATTATGAGATCATAATGATACCAGATTCTGTGTATTAGACTGGCAATGATGAAAGGTCTTGTTAATACTTTATTAATACATCACATTGAAAAGTGTGTGGAGAAATTGGCCTTTTCACAAATTTCTTAGGAGACTGATGTAACTTCCATATAGGGCAATTTGGCAATATCAAGCAAGATTTTAAATACACATACTCTTTCACCCAGCAATTTCACCCCCAGGATTTTATCATTTCATATTCATGAAATTTTGTATGTACAAAATTATTCATTTTTGAATATTCATGTTTGTGACATTTTTGCAATAGCAAAAGATTGGAAGCACCTTAAATGTCTATCAATAAGTGACGATCTAACCAAATTATGGTACATTTATAATGTTGAGGTTATGGGGGATGTAATTGCCACTCTCTTTTGTTGCCATCAGGAAGGGTTTTTCCTAAACATTCTTATATTCTTGCCCACTGTTTACTAAACTGAGTTGCCGAATTCATGAGTTTAGTGAGAAACTGGGTCCAGTACAGCTGAGCCCCCTTATCCAGCTTTCTCTTGGGATCTGCCTGCAGTGCATTTAGATCTGCTCCACCAGGTAATGAGCCCTTTAGGGAGGGTATCGTGTAGGGAGGCCTGTGGCTATTTGAGCTCTATGTCTGGGTTGGTAAATATGCCCAATTTGAGGGCTTAGTGTTAGGAAATCATTGCGTTGTGCACCTGGGCTGCATTCTCTAGTATAGGTTTTAATAGTAATACAAAGATTTTTATTTCCATCTTCTTTGCACTTAGTCTAATCTCTCAGTTAATGCAAAACACAGGTGGGAAAAGCATCAGCACCATTTACTTTGTCTCTCTTATACCAATATGCACATTTGAATCCTATTTACCCACAAAAATAAGAAATACCTCTCCTGGTACAAATAGGAGGTCATCTGCAAGTTTAATCACTGGGAGAAAAGAGCAAGGTGCAGAACAGCATGTGAAGAATGCTACCACTAGGTGGAAAGAGGGGAGAGAGCATATGTTCACATGTACCTGCATAACATATCTCTACAGGGAAATACTGGAAGCTGATAATATCAGTTGCCTCCAGACAGGGGAAGAGAGTGGCTGGAGACAGACAGAGGAGTTTTTTTGTAGTATTCATTTTTGTATTTTTTGAATTGTGAATCCATGAGGATGTATGATCATATGAATCCATTACTTCACAGTATATTGTACATGTTTCTAAAATTACCTCTTCTTTCCCTTTCCTGCTCCCCAGGAAAATTATATTTCAATAATGCTGGTGTTAGTAAAACAACATAATTGCAAAATATGTTAGGGGGCAACAAATAATATATGATTAGTCTTGGGCTTTCTTACCTATGACAACCAAGGACCTTCCTTACTCAGTGTCTCCTTGTCCCTCCTCCTCCATGAAGGACTCTTTCCCCGGGGTTTAAATTTAGGCTTTCCTGACACAACATCAGGAGACAAGGAGGGGGACAGTAGCAAGCTAAACAAGGAAGGAAGCTGTAGAGAGGAGTTCAGGTTTTTTGAATGTGTCTGGTGCACTTCTATGGAACACAGTATTAGAAGTCCTGGCTAGTGCAATCAAGTAAGAGAAAGAAATAAAAGGCATCCAAAAAAAAAAAAAAAAAAGACAGAGAGAGAGAGAGAGAGAGAGAGAGAGAAAGCCAAACTATTCATGTTTGCAGACAACATGATCCTGTATCTAGAAAACCCCTTCGTCTCAATCCAAAGCTCCTTAAGCTAACAAACTACTTCAGCAAAGTCTCAGGATATAAAATCCATGTGCAGAAATCACTAACGTTCCCATACACCAACAACAGTCAAGCCAAGAGCCAAATCAGGAGTGAACTCCCATTCACACTTGCAGCACAAATAAAATATAATACCTAAGAATACAGCTAACTAGCAAGGTCAAAAGTCTCTGCAAGGAGAACTACAAAACACTGCTCAAAGAAATCACAGAGGAGACAAACATGGAAAAAACATTCCAAGCTCATGGATAGGAAGAATCAATATTATTAAAATGACCACACTGCCCAAAGCAATTTATAGATTTAATACTATTCCTATTAAACTACCATTGACGTTCTTCACAGAACTAGAAAAAAACTATATTAAAATTCATATGGAACCAAAAAAAAGCCCAAATAAACAAGGCAATCTTAGCAAAAAGAACAAAGCTGGAGGCATCACACTACAAGACTTCAAACTATACTACAGAGCTACGGTAACTGAAACAGCATGGTACTGGTACAAAACCAGACACGTAGACCAATGGAACAAAACAGAGAGACCAGAAATAAGGCCACACACCTACAGCCATTTGACCTTTGACAAAACTGACAAAAAATAAGCAATTAGGAAAGGACTCATTATTCAATAAATGATGCTGGAATAACAGGCTAGCCATATGCAGAAAATGCAAATTTGACCCCTTCCTTACATCATATACAAAAACCAACTCAAGATGAACTAAAGACTTGAATGTAAAATCCAAAACTATAAAAATCATAGAAGCATTCTGGACATAGGTATGGGCAAAGATTTCATAATGAAGACCCCAAAAGCAATTGCAACAAAAGCAAAAATTGACAAATGGGATCTAATTAAACTTAAGAGTTTCTGCAAAATGAAAGAAACTATAGCAACAGAGTAACCACATAACCTACAGAATGAGAGAAAAAAATTGCAAACTATGCATTCAACAAAGGTCAAATATCCGCAATCTACAAGGAACTTAAATTTACAAGCCAAAACAAACAATCCCATTAAAAAGTGGGCAAAGGACATGAACAGACACTTTTCAAAAGAAGACAAACATGTGACCACAAGCATATTAAGAAAGCTCAACATCACAGATCATTAGAGAAATGCAAATCAAAACCACAATAAGATACCATCTCACACTGGTCAGAATGGCTGTTATTAAAACATCAAAAAATAACAGTTGTTGGCAAGCTTGTAGAGGAAAAGGAATACTTATACTCTGTTGGTGAGAGTGTAAATTAGTTCAGCCATTGTGGAAAGCAGTGTGGAGATTCATCAATTGACCCAGCAATCCCGTTACTGGTTATATACCCAAAGGAATATAAATCATTCTATTATAAAGATAGATGCATGCCTATGTTCATTGTAGCACTAGTCTCAATAGTAAAGACATGGAATCAATCTAAATGCCCATCAATGGTAGACTGGATAAAGAAAATGTAGTACTTATACACTGTATTAGTCTGCTCTCATGCTGCTAATAAAGACATACCTGAGACTGGATAATTTATAAAGCAAAGAGATTTAATGGACTCATAGTTCCACATGGCTGGAGAGGCCTCACAATCATGGCAAAAGGCAAATGAGAAGCAAAGTCATGTCTTACACGGTGGCAAGCAAGATAGTGTGTGCAGGGGAACTTCCCTTTATAAAACATCAGATCTTGTGAGACTTATTATCACAGGAACAGCAAAGAAAATACCTGCCACCATGATTCGGTTACCTCCCACCAGTTGCCTCCCATGACATGTTGGAATTATGGGAGCTACAGTTCAAGATTTGGGTGGGGATACAGCCAAACCACATCATATACCTTGGAATACTATACGGCCATAAAAAAGAATGAGATTATATTCTTTACAGGAACATGAATGGAATCGAGGACATTATCCTCAGGGAATTAATGCAGGAACAGAAAAGCAAATACTGTATGTTCTCACTTGTAGGTGGGAACTAAATGAGAACACATGGACATATAGAAGGGAACAACACACTGAGGTCTACCAGAAAGTGGAGGCTGGGAGGAGGGAGAGCATCAAGAAAAATAACTAATGGGTACTAGGCTTATTACCTGGATGACTAAATAATCTGTACAGCAAATTCCTGTGACACGTGTTTACTTGTATAACAAACTTGCACATTTAAAAAAAGTTAAAACAAGAAAATGCAAAAAAAGAGAGATTGGTGGAAAAAATCGCTGGAATATATGTAAAAAAGTCGACAGGAGAAAAGTCAGTACTTTTAGGAAGAAGTTCTTTGAACTTATATACATATCATGGTTATTGGGCTCTGAGATAGGACCACCTGGGTCCCAGTTTCAGTGGACTTAACAAATATGACTTGGCCCTGAAACCTGAGCCATGATGGTGCCTTGTTGCTTCAGATGGCTCCCAGTACCACCATTTAGCAGACACATAAAACAAATTAACAAGATTAAAATCCTCCCGCAGACAGGCTTTTCTTCTACTGATTCATTTACTATAGAGAGGCATCACCCGCTATCTAAGCTGCTAATGAGTCATAAAACTGGCATCTGTTTTTTGCTTTTTTTTTTTTCCTTTCAGAAGAATATAATGGGGGCACCAACAGCCTGTGTTCTGGGATCTCCTAATAAACAGTTTTGCTCACTGCTAAATATAAGATATATGCACTGGGCAGACACTGTGGGCACTGGGCTGGTTTATACAGCACCTCCATGTTGTGGGCCCTATGAGGAGAAGGAAGTGAAGTAAAGGCAATTCCCTCTGGCAGGGATGAGAGGAGGGTTCACTCAGACCCCTTTCCCAATTTGGCTGACTCTGTAATCCACATCTCTCCTGCCCCTAACTTCTTTCTTTTTGTTTATCTCAGAATTGCTTAGTTTAACTATTCATAAAAGACATATTATCATTCATAGGACTAGCTTATTTTTATATAAAGTATAATACTACACAGTTCATGCATAGATCATTAAAGTGTCAGATTGTCTTTGTTACGAATTTTCTTTCATCTCAATATGAAATCCTGTTCACATATTTTTGGTTGTCACAGTTTGTGGCTCACAAACCTCATAATTTAAACACACACACACACACACACACACCCCAGAGGGAACCTTGAGTTTCAGTGTGATTAACATAGATCCCCTCTGCTGAGATTTGTTGGGATGTTTGTCAGAGTCCTTGAATTGCTGGCATTATCATTTGTTTCTACAATGATGGCAGTGATGGGAAATAATCACTGGCAAGAACTCTGATCCCCTTGCCAGAGAGGTTTGGAGTATGCGGAGAAAGCAGCCAAGAAACTTGATTTAAAATTCTAGAAAAAAATTTTTTTTGCAACAATAAATGTTACTGTCATTCAGATACCTAAACAGAAGCAGAATTCCCTACAGGACACAGACTGTTCCGAAATACATAACAAATAAAAAATCCTTCTTAGACATTTTATTATTATATATGACAGCAAGAAGAACAAAGGCAGCAAAAAAGGATATGCTCTGGAAGTCTTTCAATGTTCTCCTTATATCACGTTTTCAGCTGTATTCTCCCACTCATGGAAGTCAAATCATCCTAGCTAGATTCTATTTTTGTTTGTGAATATTGCTTACATTAGGAGGTTAACATTAAATTTATCACATATATATATTTTCAAAAACAGATTTCATTTTCCTGTATTTCTAAATCACCAAATCTTTCTTAATGGAATCATTAATTCATTAATCACTTATTAATAAATAAATAAATATATTAATCTGCTTACACAGAACTGTGTTTTGTTTAATAAGATATCACAAGGGAACGAACTATCCCCTGTTGATGTGGTTTGGCTGCATCCCCACCGAAATCTCGACTTGAATTGTATCTCCTAGAATTCTCACATGGTGTGGGAGGGATGCAGGGGGAGGTAATTAAATCAGGGCGACCAGCCTTTCCCGTGCTATTCTTGTGATAATGAATAAGTCTCGCTAGATCTGATGGATTTATCAGGGGTTTCTGCTTTTGCTTCTTCCTCATTCTGTCTTGCTGCTGCCATGTAAGAAGTTCCTTTTGCTCTCTGCATGATTATGAGACCTCCCCAGCCATGTGGAATCATAAGTCCAGTTAAACCTCTTTCTCTTCCCAGTCTTGGGTATGTCTTTATCAGTAGCGTGAAAACAGACTAATACACCTGTGCTCTCTAAACTTTAGCTGATTGGGGTGAATAACTGGGCAGATAGTCGCCTCTTCCTTTTCAATGTAGCCACAACACTATGCCACGCATGTGATGATGCACATCAGAGCTACCTCCTCTGATGCAAGGGAGAAGAAGGAGCCCTTACCTGGACAGAGCCCTGTAGCCTGGGAATCCTCAAGGTTGCCACCAGTGGAGAAACCATACTTCCTTCATATGCTAAGTAATCCAGAACGGGAAGAATATTCCAGTTTTGTGGCCAGAAAGGCAATTCTGAGAAACATATTCTACAGCTCCAAGCTATTACAGTCAAATACTCTTCTGTCCAAATTCTACCTAAAATCTTCAAATCTTTCTGTCCTTCTCCCTTGGGACAATTGTTCCCTTTCTGCTGAAATTTTAAGCATTTCCATTGACTAGCATCATTGCAGCCCTTGAGTATTAGGTCATGGTTTCAACTTGAAACCTTGCTAGGTTTCAACATTTATGGGAGTTAATCAATATCACAAGTGGGTTTTACTTGTGAGACTATTGGAGCTAAATTTATTTCCATATTCTCAGGTGGCATCTAACTGCTGCCATGGTGTAGGCAATATGTGGATTGATTGCAAATGTGACTCAGAAAAGGAGGGGTGTGTGCTAGTGGTAGCTACTATGAAGAGATGATGGTCATAATCCATGTTGGTTCTATTTTCGTTATGATGAAATATTAGACCAATGAAAATTATGACTTTTCTTTTCAATTTATCCATCTGATTACACAGTGTTTGATAGTTCTCTTATATTATCCATCATTACCAATTTTGTATTCCATTCTGGGATTTGACCATTACATTGTGTGAAAAGGACAGGACACAGGTACTTTCTCATACCAACCACATGGTTAAGAGTTGAATAATCCTCATGTGCTATTTTGTTGTCATAAAATTGTATGCATGAATCATCAGCCAATGAGGCCCTGCACTTAAAAGATAAACAACCTGCTAGCTCTTGGGTAGAAGACTGAAGCCATAACCAGTCTCTGCTTAATTTGACTGCAAATGATTAATGATGACAACAAAGTTTTATTACTCCAAGTGCTGGTCACTTCTTAAAGTTATGGTTTCTAATAATAGAAAACTGCTTTCCCACTGTATTTTAAAGAGTAAGATTGCAGTCCTACTAATTAAGGTGATGGCAGAAATACTCTGAGATTTGGCAACCCAGCTTGGAGGCAAAATGAAGAGTTAAAAAGAATCTACATGACTTCTGTCTCCACGAGTCAGTACACCACAACAGCAGTTAGATCCTACCTGAGAGTATGGAAATAAATTTGCCTTCAATCGTTTGACAAGTTAAATCCACTTGTGGTATTGATTAACTGTGGGAGCAAACACTAAGAGATTACAAGGTAGGTGACTGTGACACTTCAATAAAATGTGATCTGGTGCTAATTTCAGAATTATTACTCAGACTCTTTCAAGATGGTAAGAAGCAAAGACCTACTCAGGTTATCTCCAACAGTGAACAGTTATCATAAGAAATCACAGGGAAGGAAATCAGGAAACAATCTTAGGAGCCTCAAAACCAGGGATTAGAGAGCCCAGAAAGCTGCTGGGGATTCAGCAGGGGCTTTTGTCTGAGATGTGACCCACCAGAATCTCTTTCTCTGAAATTGGAAATGCTTGGCTCTATCCTCCAAGCATTGCTACTGAAATGAATCTATAATTTTCTCTTCCTGCTTCTTTTACTTGCAGCCCTACAGACTCAGTTTACTCTCCTGTTTATCTGGTAGTTTCTTCTTATTTAAGGCTTTGCTGCCTCACGACTTCTGCTCCTCACCGTTCCTTCTAATGCCTCCTTTTCGCTGCCGTTGACCCAATTGCCAGACTCCTTCTCTGTGTGTCTCCTTCAAATGCTCCACGTGAGACGATCTAAACAGGTTAGCAAAGTCGCTGGTGCCCAGCATCATCTTGGACAGGAGTCGCATATCAAGATACCTCATATGTCACTGACCAGCACAGAAATCTCTGCCTTTGGGTTACAGGCCCATTAATTCTTGTTCTAATTAGCTGTAGCTAATGTAGCAGGATTGTGTGGTACAAAAATGATTCACTATGTGTAAGGAGCATCTCAGAAGAGTGCAGCAGGTTCTCTGATGATAACTAGAGGACCTCCTTCCATGGCTGATCCAGTACATTAGGAAATCAGGACAGAATTGTAACTGAGAAATTGGAAGCTGGTCAATTGTATTGTGCTGTGTGAATACAGGGATTCCTAGAGTGTGAAAGAGGAAATCCCTAATATCGGTGGGTGTCTATTCATTCTGCCCAGTAAAGAGCATGCTCAGATAGGGAAGCTCAGGTGTCAGTCCATCTGAAAAGTACATTTATTGCAGAGATGTGGTATTTTCATCAAACCCATATATTAACCCTCCTTGTTCTGAGCTCATGCAGGCCCAGCAGGCTTCACATAAAGCCACTTGATGTTGTCAGCCTACTGAGCAGGGATGTATGGCTCTGTCAACATGAGTATGCCTGTCTACCTGACAGTCAGTCACAGTTGTCATTATAAATAAGCATTATGGTATATATTTGTTAATATGAATACATTCCTGAGAGAGAAGAACTCACAAAAATCAAGGTTACTGGTCTTGCAAAATTGAGGACCAGCTCTGGAATGTGATCAATGCCTCCAAGATAGGTTTCATTTTGTGGGGTCCTAGCTTAGTTTCTGCAAACCTTCCCTATGTTCTCTTCTCTGCACCACCATGAATAATGAGCTGTATATTTGAAACTTAATACAAAGTACTTTATTGCCAAGTAAATTCCATTTGTATTCACTCAACAATTAATAAGCATCAGTTTAATTTAACCAAATCATCGGCCATTGGAGAGCACGCTGGGTTCACAAAATGTTTTCCAAACTGAACCATGAAAGACAGTTAAAAGAAAAAAAAAGTTTAAAATGTTTATAAGAACATTCTAAACTTGAGACAAATATACTATTATTTAAGGAATTAATTAGGCTTAAACATGGCCACTCAGCATCATCAGTTCTTAACCTTCCTTTCTACCTCCCTCCTGTTCATAGAGTCAGTGGACTTCCATTACTGACACCTCTCACACACATACTGAGTTTCAACCAAGTGGTATTCACATAGCTGAGGACAATTCTTTCATTATTCTGTATTACTGAAAGCTTCAGGGAGCACTGGGCACATTGTCTTCTATATAAATGGTACCCAGAGTTGCACAGTGTAGAATCACATGACCACAGGTGTTGATGGACACTTGCATGTGGTAATATTAACTCTCTAATGTATGAACTTGTCTTCATAGGTAAAGAGTATGGATGAGAGAAAGATGTGGATAATTTGAGAAGCAATATCCAACTATGATATATGAAAACACTTTTCTGAAATATGACCAGATAGTTGGTAATTAAATTATTAAGATAATTTGTTGAAAATGTTGTTAAGAGAAGAATCTGTAGTATTAGAAGTAACAGAAGCATTACTGAATTGAACAAATTAAATATTGAATCAGGTGACATGAAACCTTATGTTTTGGGAACTATGTATCATTAAGTGATTTGGAAGTAAAAGATACCTCTGGAGGGGAGGGGAGCATGAGTTGTTTAAATAACTAAGACTTTCATACACCTGTTTTTAAGAAGTTATACCATTTATTTTATTTTCTTGTATTTGATTTATATACAGTCTAGGTTTAAACTACTGCTGTCTTTTCACTTCGTCTTTTGAGCTCTTAGAATGTGTGAAAGGGCTATAATTATGGACAATTAGGAAACAAAAGTCTCCAATGTACACATGTTTACTTTACTAAGAACAATCAGTGATGAAATGTTTAATGCTCCAACTTAGTAAAAACCACAGGGCTAGGGGGCTTGTTTACATCATTCTTCAAGATTTTGAACGAAATAAACTGTATAAGGAGGAAATATTGCTTTGTGTCTAGGGCCAATGCTTGAAAAATGAATGTTAAATGCAAGAAATTGCTTGAGGTGTTTCACTGTGGTCAATAATTCCAGAAAGCACACTATATCTTAATTCTCTGGAAACTGGTTTCTGTGAGGCTCCTGTGTGTGTGTATGTGTGTGTGTGTATATGTGTATGTGTGTGTGTACAGGAGGTACACTTAGTTAAATTTGGATAGGCTAGTTATATGTAAGAGTGTATCACTTCCTTCAATCAGAAAAATCATTCTGAATAGAAATTGTTTGATTGCAGGGGTGGTTATGGGATCCCTTCAGCTTAAAAGCAGCAATTCTCCACCCCATTAATTCTTTATTCAAGTTCTTCACTGTTTAAACACTGCTGTTTGTCTCTTGCTCAGAGTTGCTAATTTGGAAAGAATCTTTTGATATTCATTACCCAATGAAGCATGCAAGGCTGTTGTTGCATTATCTTATTAAATGAGTAGTTGTTTTGGTGATGCATCATAAAAAAAGCACAAGAATTACTTACTGTTATGAAAATCATACTGATTTAAAAACAAATCCAACAAGATGGGCTCAAAACTTGTTTATGCCAAATTGATGATGACTAAAAACTTTTAGGATTTCTGCAAAATACCTTTAAGATGAAGCACCAACAACAACTACTTTTGCTGAGACAAACAGTACTAAGCTAACTAGTATGAGAAGAACCTGGCTAGGTGAAATGGTCCGTATTATGTGCCTTAGCTTTTGATATGCCTTGAAAGTTTTAAGGTAGTATGAATTAGAGAACTAAGGAACTCAATATGAGCAAAGTAAACATGTCTCTTACTTGCTTAATTAGTTCCCCTTCCTCTAATGCCTTCCTGCCAGTACAATCTCCAAATAACCAAAATGTCTTTCTTAGATTTGAGTCAATTAAAACTCCTGCATATTTTCCTCCTGTGTACAGATGAAGTTCAAGCTTTTTAGCATTCTATCTGATACCCTTATTATTTTTATTTTTTCTGACTCTTTGGATGATGACTGTCTCCTAGTCTCATTGCTACCAAAGGCTCTTCCTATCTCTGTTTTATACTATTCTTTCTACCTAGTATGCCCTTCCATCCTTGGACCCTCAAAATCAAATTCAGACATAACTCCCAACTGGGTTCTTTCTGAGACTCCTTTCCCTCTTTTAAAATCTATTGTTGTACCTATCACCCTGTGATGGAGGGAGAGGAGGCATCTGGCAGACAGTTTGCTTGAAGTGGGTATTTGGAACTAGGATAATTACCTTTAGGTTGTAGTTGTTTGGCAAATATGTTGACTTAACCTAACTTACCTAAATTGGGTGTTCATTTGGGTGGTTTAGAGATGCTGCTGGAGATTTTGCACTAGGGCTCATTAAAACCCTGTAAGCCACCCTTTGTTATCAAACTGAACTGGGATCTGCTCGCCAGGCACAGTGAGTCCAAAACATCCACACTGAGGTTTGCAGCAGAAGAAAGGAGGGCATTTATTTGCAGGGCGCCAAACAAGGAGAATCGGGCAGCTCTAGCTTAAATCCCAAACTCCCTGATGGCTTACATGTAAGGGTTTCTAAAAGCAGGAGTAAATTTCAGGAAAGCAGAAGTTACAAGCAAAACCATAAATCAATATATAGGGATTACACATTGGTGTGACCTAAAAGGGCAGGATATCTTGAAGCAGGTGGCTTGCAGGTCATAGGTAGATTCAAACATTTCTGATTTGCAGTTGGTTAAGAAGGTGAAGCTTTGTCTAAAAATTTGGGGTCAGCAGAAAAGAACGTTGGCTCTGGCCCGTGGGTGTGACCTTTTCCAGGTCCCTCAGGAAAAAACTTAGAACAAAGAACAGTGGTCAGAGTTCAATCCTCAGTTTCCCCTTTTCAGAGGTCTACGTGCCACAGATACTTCTAGTGGACGTCCAGGTTTCTGAAAAGCAACTTAAATACATATGTTAAGATATCATCTTTAGTTTCTGTAGGGGAACATCCTGTGATTCTAACTTCCTTGGCTATTGTTTTAAGATACTATTTACCTTCTTGCTTATCAAGTCATTTATTTACTTCTCAGGGCTAAGTAGGTGCCTGGAATCTTCCTTGAAGGAACTAAAAACTTTTCTTCTTTTCCGAGGGGGCCTGCAGGCCCTAAGTGAAGTTCCAATTCCATCTAACTTTGGCACACCACAAGCTGCACGTGTTTCTTAACATCTTCCATCTGTATCTGGATTTGCATTTCTTTGGGCAGAAGATTTTTCATTGCAGCATCCTACTGGCTAGCAGCATTAGGCACTCTAGGTACTCAGGAAATGCTCATTAAATTTTTTAGTTAATTGAAATAAGCATATTATGAATAAGTCTTAATGAACAAAGTCATAACATCCCTGAGAAAATAAAAACAGCAACTAATAAATGAACCACTTGAGGATTTATGAGGATCTTGATCCATATTTTATTTAATCCACACATAACTCCATGAACACAGTTGAAGGAATAACAGCCTCAAATACACCTGAGAGATTAATAGCTTTTGCTTTGCCTCTTTTCCCTGACTCTGACTTCATCCCTTTCATACCACACTGCCACCAGGCAAAGACTGTGTCACAACTGTGACAGGCTGATGGCGAGCAGTCAAGAAGTCTCATAAAGTGACTTTTACAATAGTATCTTTGCCATAGTCAAAGGCCTAGTCCTTGTTCTTGAGGGTTCAGAAATTCGGTTGCTAAGACTTCATTAGTATATTAGTATCTCTCCTCAAGAAGGCTTTACCTGAATTCAGAAACATGGACTAGGTACTCTTTCTAAATGGTCCTACAGGAGTCTGTGTTTACCTCTCTCTAAGCACTGAACTCGATACTGTTAATATCCATGACTGTCTTCCTTATCAGATTATTGATATCTGGAAGGCAGGGCTGGTCCTAACTCATAATCTCTTCTTATTGAAGTAGGGTGATGTATAGAAGGGAAAAGTTGCTTCCTTCTACCTTCCTAGATCCTTTGGCTAGTCTACAAATTAAATGGACATAAAACAGATTAACAGGAGAATAACAGGCTGGCCACGGTGGCTCATGCCTATAATCCCAGCACTTTGGGAGGGCAAGGTGGGTGGATCACAAGGTCGGGAGATTGAGACCATCCTGGCTAACACGGCGAAACCCCGTTTCTACTAAAAATACAAAAAATTAGCCGGGTGTTGTGGTGGGCGCCTGTAGTCCCAGCTACTCAGGAGGCTGGAGGCAGGAGAATGGCGTGAACCCGGGAGGTGGAGATTGCAGTGAGCCGAGATCATGCCACTGCACTCCAGTCTGGGCGACAAGAGCAAGACTCCATCTCAAAAAAAAAAAAAAAAAAAAAAACAGGAGAATAACAATTTACAAATGTGTACATACAAGTATGTAACTTGTAGTATGTTAATTCATACATAACAAGTATTATGTTAGTTACATACTTACAGATGGGAATCTCACACACAGAAAAATGAGACTCAAAGAAATGACCAGATGATTGAAGGCTGTACACCATCCTGAGCTACAGAAAGGAACAGGAGTTTGGGGCTTCTGGTAGGTGGTATAGACACATTATGGGAGTGTGAGGAGAGGAAATATATCATAAGTTAAGATTGCCTTGTTATGCAGATAAAAGTCTCAAGTCTCTCAGGTAGGCGGAGTGCAGTGGCAAGCGCCTGTAGTCCCAGCTATTGGAAAGGTTGAGGTGGGATGCTCACCTGAGACCAACAGTTTGAGGCTGCAGCAAGCTATGATGGTGCCACTATACTCCAGCTTGGGTGACAGAGTGAGACCCTGTCTTTAAAAATAAATAAATAAATAAATAAATAAATAAAAATCAGCCTTTCAGTTGATAAAAGTTCTCTCAGAGTGGCTCTCTTCCTGGTCCTGATACCTTTACTAACGAAAATTTCCTTTATAAGTATATGTTTCTCTGTACAAAAGGGGTTTCATACTTTATTTTAGGCAGTTGAGTGGGAGGTGAAGAGCTTTTCCTGTGTTGGTTGGTTCTCAGTGTCTTTCAGCCTGAAGTAATCAATATGCCAGGGTGGCATGCTTTAGGTGGCCTCCTCAGTGTCAATAAGTGTTTAATAAATAATGAATGAATGCACACATTCACTTTGGAGATGCTTCATCTTGTTAAAAATGTCACGAGATTCTGAAACCTAAAACTATCTTGTCAGTTTCATAGTTTTACATTTGGAAATGTCACTGTCATGTTGCAACACCTTCACTCCTTTGGTCATGAGGGCTGTGGCATCTGATCTGCCCGTGTCCTTGATGACCCCCTGCCATTTCCACATTGAGTCCTGCGACTCTCCACTTTCTGCTCGCTTTGCTGACCAGACTCTTTATTTTCCAGTCAAATTCCTGTTGATCTTAGCAGCTCTGAACTCATCCTAGCTTCTAAAGATAGCCTTTATATTTCTCCCTGGTCCATTACACATTGATTTATAATTTAACACTCTAGGGGAAATATCTGGGGACACACAGGCTTTCACCACTCATTGTCAACCCACGTAGTAGGTATAATTACTCTTATTTTATGGATAAATAAAACAAGACCCAGAAAGGCCTTATTAATTAAACAGGTTATATAACTTTTAAACCACAAAATTTGGGCTAAAATAAATGGCTTCTACTTCCTAGTCCATGATGCTTCTCTCATTTAAAGAAGAATACATGTTGTTGAAGAATAATATACACAGAGAAAACTGCAAATATCATACTGTATACCTAGATGAATTTATTCAAATTGAACAAATCCATGTCATCACCAACCAGACTCAACATCATCACATTCCCAGCACCCCTGAAGGCCCTTTCAGTCTCTCCTCCAGTACTACACCATCTCCACCCAAAGTACACACACTATCCTAACTCCTAATAGCATAGATTAGTGTTCCTTAATTTAATATATTATATCAATGGGATCATACATTATGTACACTTTGACATCTGGCTCTTTTCACCCTATATCATGTTTATGACATTTATCCATATAGCTGCAGTTTGTTCATTCTCACGATTATATAGTATTACGTTGGATAAATGTATCTTACTTTTTAGCCACTCTTCTTGATGAACATCAGATGACTTCTACTTTGGGGCTGTATGAATAGGACTGCTGTTAACATTTCAGTGTCTCTCTTTTTGTGAATATCTGTTTTCATTTCTATTTTATAATTGCTCGGTCATAAGGTACATGTATATTCAGCTTGTGTAGATACTACCAAACAGATTTCCAAAGTGACTACGTCAATGTTATGAAAGTTAATAATGTCAACTTGATTGGATCGAAGGATACAAAGTATTGATCCTGGGTGTGTCTGTGAGGGTGTTGACCAAAGAGATTAACATTTGAGTCAGTGGGCTGGGGAAGGCAGATCCACCCTTAATCTGGTGGGCACAATCTAATCAGCTGCCAGCAAATATAAAGCATGCAGAAAAACATGAAAAGGAGAGGCAGGCCTAGCCTCCCAAGCGTACATCTTATCTTTCTCTTGTGCTGGATGCTTCCTGCCCTAGAACATCGGACTCCACGTTCTTCAGTTTTGGGACTTGGACCAGCTCTCCTTGTTCCTTAGCTTACAGACAGCCTATTGTGGGACTTTGTGGTTGTGTAAGTTAATAATAAATTCCTATATATGTATATATGTATACCTATGTATATGTGTTAGTTCTGTCTAAGAGAACTCTAATACAAATGTATACTCCTAAAGCTATGGAAAAGGGTTATCCTTTCCTTTCTTTCTTTCTTTCTTTCTTTCTTTCTCTCTCTCTCTCTCTCTCTCTCTCTCTCTCTCTCTCTGTGTGTGTGTGTGTGTGTGTGTGTGTGTGTAGATTAGACAGACAGATAGATAGATAATGTGATTAGAATTATTTGAATGAATGCTTTCTAGTTATTAGTAAGGATACATCCTGGCCATTATCTACCAATGGTCATTCAACAATGATTGGTTGAGAGCACATTATATGCAAGATACTATGCTAAAGACTAGAAATATAGCAAAAACTGGACATTAAAAGGACTCTGCTTTCATGGAGCTTATAGTCTATAAGGGGAGACAGATGATCTACAAATAACTATGTAAAGTTAATTAAATTTACAATAAATATGATAAAGGACAAATACAGTGTCTGATAAAAGTATATAGCAGAAAAGTATATATGTCTTAGTTAAAGAAGCAGGTCAAGTTCTGGGCCTTAGCTAAGAGAAACAAGGGGAATGGACAGTATAATGACAACATGGGTAGAGGTGACATACTTAAACAGCAGTCGAGGTTAACTAAGAGTCTTCATTGTTGGCAGATTATTCTACAGATTATAAAAGCTTCCAAATATCTTTAGGTTTTACTTCCTCGTCCTCGAAATCCTGATTGTGCACATCAAATGATGTTAGAGATGAAAACATAAATCCATGGCAGAATGAATCAAGCCATGCTGTGGTCTAAATTTTTCTAAATGTTTGTGTTGCCACCAAAACTCACATGTTGAAATCCTAATCCCAAGGTGAAAATATCAGGAGGTGGAGACTTTGAGAAGTGATTGAGTCATGAGAGTGGAGCCCTCACAGATGGGATTAGTATTCATAAAAGAGACTCAAGAGAGACCCATTGTTCCTTCTATCACATGAGGATGCAGTGAAAAGGCATTATCTATGAACCAGAAAGTGGGCCCTCACCAGAATGAATATGCTGGTGCCTTGATCTTGGACTTCCCAGGCTCCAGAACTGTGAGAAATAAATTTCTGTTGTTTATAAGCTACCAAGTATACGGTATTTGGTTACAGTATATCGAACAGACTAAGACAAGCCATTGATTCTTAAAATGTTTGTTTAACCACAGAATGTCAAGGGTGGCATAATTTGATTAACACAATAATGACATTGAAAGTGTAAAAGGGGAAAAAATGATCATCTAAAGAGATACAGAATGTTTTCCAACAAAATTAACTGTGTAGCTCCAATTAAAATTCTTAACAAACTAAGAGCAAAAGGAAATTTTCTTAACATGTTAAAGATCTAAAAAAGTTCTACAGCAAAATGATACATTTTTTTGAAATGTGGAAAAGCCTTCCCTTTAAGATCTGGAGCAAGACAAGTGTGTTGTCTCTCATTACTATTCATTATGCTGAAGGCCTTAGTAAGCACAATGAAATGTGAAATAATAAGTGAAAGTTGCAAGGATCATGCAAAAAGCATTTTATCAACAAATGATATAATAAAACCTGTACACATAAAATATTAAATATAATTAAAATTTAACAAGTTTACTGGATGCAAAAAATTATTTAAAAATCTACTCGACACATAAGCAAAGACTGTTCAAAAATACAATTTAATTAAAAGGGTAGAATTTATATCACATTTTAAAAATGAAGTATTTAAAAATAACTCTAAGAGCTCTTAAAAATTAATTAAAAAGTCAAAGGAAAATATTGGCAAAAGTCTTATAGAAGCACTGCATTGAAGAAGCCTCTATAGTATAGAAACAAACATGAGAAAAGATGTTCAATCTCATTAGTAAGCAAAGAACTGCATGGAAATTAACTACATCCCATTTTCTTCCTACTTTATGTGCAAAAATTAGATGTTGTCAAGGTTATGGAGCAATAGTACACTTAAAAACTGGTACTGTGTAATCGCTTCAGAAAACAATTTATCAGATAAAGTTGATTTTTGTGCACTGAATGCAACTCAACCATTTCAGTCCTGAATGTATACCCTAGAGATACACTTAGACACATACCAATATCTATCCACAGTAGAATGGAAAAATATGGAATACTCATATGATGGATTACTTTATGTTGGGGAAATGAATGCATTTCAAATACCTGTAAAAACATAGATAAATGTTAGTGACATAATATTGAATAAAAAAGCAAAGTTGAAGATGATACACATATAGTATGATTCAATTTATGTGAAGTTTGAAAGCAGGAACAACGAAACTATTTAAGCATAGACATATTTGATTAGTCTATAAAATAAAGCAAGGAAATGGTAAACATAAAATTCAGATTAGTCATTACTAATCAGGGAGGAAAGAAGGGATAAGATTTGAGAAAGATAAGGATCTCGAAAGGTAACAGCAATGACCTTTATTTTCTTATCTGCATGGTATTCAAGCAGGCCTGATATTCACCCGGCATAAACTGGTAGATCTGGGCTAATACATTCTTAACTTGTTGCAAAGATCTGCTTTTCTGAAACTTCTGATTGCCCCCCCAACCACTGGAATTGCCCCAACCTTGGGTTATTAATGTATTTACATGTAATTTAATTACTGATATATTTGGATTTAGAGCAATTACATTAGTTTATTTTCTACTTGTTGTCCCTGTTTTATGTTCCTTTGCTCCTCTCTTCCTATCTTCTTTTGGTGTTCTTTATCATTCCTATTCCATTTTATTTTTTTTTATCCTTTTGCTATACATTCTTGTATTTTCCCGGTTTTGGTACCCTAGAGATAAATGCATGCATCCTTAACTCACCACAGTATACCTTATATTAATATTTTATTACCTCTGAAACAATGCTGAGAACCTACAACAGTTAACTGGATGGTAAACTAGAATGTTAAACACTTTAAGATGGAATAACACACAGCAAAGGCAGTTTGATACTTGCAAAATGTGCGCCTTCTTGTAAAAAATGAACAATTGTTGCAGATCAACTCCTTTAAAATGGCATGTCCCATTGGTCTGGCAAACTGGTAGATTTCTTGGGAGCAAGAAGGCAGCCTTGGATTTTCTTTAACTCTCCATCACTGCCCAGTCAGCTCCTCACATATATGGTAGGAGTTCACTTGGTATCTGTTGTAAATATCCAAAACATTGAACATAAACAAAAATTTCTATGCCACTTCACAACATTAATCAATAAGTGAGGGTCATCATCCACTATTTAGAGTAGCAATAAAAGCCTAGGAATTAGATTGCAGCATATATACAGGTAAGGAAGAGAAATTTTCAATTCCATCAGGTAAAACTGTTAGGAATGAGTACACAGTCTCTTAATACACAGCACTGGTTCTGGTGCCCTTCAATAAGAAAATTCCAAGAAAATGTGATTTGGACAAGTCACTTACTGAATATAATTTTCAAGTCACTCAACACAAAAGAGTTTTAAGAGAACATTGTAGTATTAGAGGGGAAAGGCAAGTATAAGTCATTAAAACTAGCTGATGTTACAGGCAAACTGAAATTACAAAGCCCTAACACAATAAGGAATTTTTTTTCTCAGTCAGTCAAAACCTAATACAGGCTTCACATCCCACTTCATCATGAGGCTATGCTACCCAGGCCACATGATCTCCAAGGCCACCAGGACATGATCACCTGGAGTGGAGGAACTAGAAGATATTTTAGAGGACTGCCATCACTTTGTTCATTTTCCACTGGTCATAACCCAATCATTAGGCCCAACCAACTATAAAGAGGTTCAGAAATCTAGAAGAGGAGCTGTATTGTAAATTACTAAAACTCCATATTTTCCCAATTCCCCAACATTCTCCATCAATAGTCAGTGAGCACGCCAACCAGGTGACCAGGTGCAGCAGTGTGATAAGGCTGGTCCCTGACACAGTGTTGTAAGGCTGACGCGTTCTTGCCCTCTCCGACTGTGACCTAATGACATTAAACCACACTAGTGAAATCCCCTCAGACCTTCTGCTTGGGTCCTCCACCATGATCTCCAGTAAAGTTATGTCCAGAATTGGTGAGTTCTTGGTCTCACTGACTTCAAGAATGAAGCCGTGGACGCTTGTGGTGAATGTTACAGTTCTTAAAGATGGTATGTCCAGAGTTTGTTCTTTCTGATGTTCAGACATGTTCAGAGTTTCTTCCTTCGTGGTCTCGCCGGCTTCAGGACTGAAGCTGCAGACCTTCAGGGTGAGTGTTACAGCTCATAAAGGTGGTGAATCTGGAGTTGTTCTTTCCTCCCATCCAGAGTTGTTCATCCCTCCTGTTGGGTTAGTGGTCTCACTGGCCTCAGGAGTGAAGCTGCAGACTTTCGTGGAGAGTGTTACAGCTTATAAAGGCGTCGGGGACTCAAGATTTATTGCAAAGAGCGAAAGAACAAAGCTTCCACATCACAGAATGGGACCTAAGTGTGTTGACCCTGTTGGCTAGGGCAGCCTGCTTTTATTCCCTTATCTGACCCCACCCACATCCTGCTGATTGGTCCATTTTACAGAGAGCTGACTGGTCCATTTTACAGAGTACTGATTGGTGCGTTTACAATCCCTGAGCTAGACAGAGTGCTGATTGGTGCATTTACAATCCTTTAGCTAGACAAAAAAGTTCTCCAAATCCCCACTAGATTAGACACAGAGTGCTGATTGGTGCCTTTACAATCGTTTAGTTAGACACAAAAGTTCTCCAAGTCCCCACCAGATTGGCTAGATACAGAGTGCCGATTGGTGCATCCACGAACCTTGAGCTAGATATACAATCCTTTAGCTAGACATAAAAGTTCTACAAGTCCCCACCCAACTCAGGTGCCCAGCTGTCTTCCCCTAGTGGATCCCATGCTGGGCTGCGGGCAGAGCTGCCCGCCAGTCCTGGCTGGGTGCCAGCACTCCTCAACCCTTGGGCAGTTGATGGGACCAGGACCGGGTGCTGCGAGCAGGGGGTGGCTCCGGCGGAGTGGGAGTCCACCAGTGGTGGGGGGTGGAGGGCTCGGGCTTGGCGGGCTGCAGGTCCCCAGCCCTGCCAGGCAGGGAGGTGGCTGAGGCCCGGCAAGAATCCGCCTGCTGCGTGCGCAGGCGCCGGCAGTGCTGGGGAACACTGCACACCCTCCGCAGCTGCTGGCCCAGGTGCTAAGCCCCTCACTGCCCGGGCGGGCAGCTCCAGCCGGTGGCTTTGAGTGCGGGGGCCCACTGAGCCCACGCCCACCCAGAACTCTAGCTGGCCTGTGAGCCCCGAGCACAGCCCCGGTTCCCACCCGCACCTCTTCCTCCACACTTCCCCATAAGCAGAGGCAGCCTGCTCCAGCCTCGGCCAGCCCAGAGAGGGGCTCTCACAGTGCAGCATTGGGCTGAAGGGCTTCTCAAGCACGGCCAGAGTGGTCGCTGAGGCCGAGGAGGCACCGAAAGCGAGCGAGGGCTGCTAGCACGTTGTCACCTCTCAAAGGCACTTGCCCACTGGTCCTCAGATCTCTCTCTCTCTTTCCCCTCTGCACCTGCTTGGTTGAGCTCGCTCACCAGGAGTTCCTCCCATATAGCTGGCTTCCTGTGTGGCAAGCCTTGCCGTGCCTCCTGTCTCTGGGTCCTGTGAGTATAATAAACACATGATATTTTTAAATATCATATATCTCTCCCAGTGTGATTTCTGTGACTATGTTGGAGTGATCTGTAAAGATTCCAACAGGACTTCCTTCCCCATTTACAACATAGGGGCACATGGCATTTGGTGACTGTTAACAGTCTCTATGGAAAGAAGAAGAGGAGAGGATATCTATGTGATGTCAAATTTATGTCAAAAGTATTTCTTGGCCTGGATTTTTCGCTCTTCTATTATTGGGTGAAAACAGAAACAGAGAATTCTGACAGTGGTGATAACAGAGGTGTAATGGTTAATTTTATGTGCCAATTTAGCTAGGCCACAGTGCCCAGATTTGTGGTCAAATCTTATACTAAATGTTTCTGTGAAGGTGTTTTTGAATGAGATTAGCATTTAAAGTGTTGGATTTTGAGGAAAGCAGATTACCCTCCGTAATGTGTGGAGAATTCATCCAATCAGTGAAGGCCTGACTAGAACAAAGACTGACCTCTCCCAAGCAAAAATGAACTCAGCCAGCAAACTGCCTGTGGGCTTGAACTGCAACTTTTCCCTTGGTCTCCAGCTTGCTAGGCTATGCTGCAAATGTTGGATTTACTAAGCCTCCATAATCACATAAGCCAATTCCTTAAAATAAATCTCTCTCTCTCTCTCTTTCTCTTTCTCTCTCTATATATATCTGTACACACACATGCACACACACACACACACATCCTGTTGGTTTTGTTTTTCTGGAAAGCCTTGACTAATACAAATAGTTTTAGGGGCTTCTAAAGCAAATATTTTTCTTTTATTCATTTAATAAGGTGTATTACAGAACTACTATATGCATCCAACACTGCAATACGATGAAATAGAAATAAAAGTAAATCAGCCAAAATGTTTTCCTCAAGGAGCAAGATGTCAAAGAGGGAAGATAAAGACATGTTGCAAAATGTCTACTCGTTTACCATTTCTTGTATCTGTCTCCCCAAACTATTGTTTTTTTTTTTTCATTTCTTAACAAAAGTAACCAAAAGCATATAAACGCCATTTTGAGTTCTTCATTTTCTTTTTAAGTTAGAAATTATATTCTTATCTGTATCTGCAGGCTGGATGAACAGTTGTCAAATTAGTGTGAAAAGCATGAATATAGGAAGCCGTAATAATTTTGTTTTAATGTGGGGAGAGCATGCTGCCAGACATCAAAGCACTGGAGTTTTATTTTCCTTTTGCAACTGTGACGTTCATCAGGCCAGCTCAACCCTAAGGTCTTTGATTTTCCCATGGTAGGTGAATATGTTCTCCAAGGTCTCTCTCTTCCAAGTGAGCTTTGTTTCTCTTTTCAGATTCGCTTTCACTATTTGTGCATTGCTCTTCCCTCTCTAGCAAAATAAGTTTCCTCAGCTTCTGCCCATGAACCCCAACTGGTGACCGTGATGAGTTTGACGTCTCCAAACAAAGGCCCGGTCTCTGGACTCTGAATCTTCCTGAACCTCTTCTTGCTCTGCTTCAATGTTGTCTTAGTTCGTTCAGGCTGCTATAACAGAAACCATAGACTCAGTGGTTTGTTTAATTTTATGTATGTATGTATGTATGTATGTATTTGTTTATTTTGAGATGGAGTTTTGCTCTTTTTGCCCAAGCTGGAGTGCAGTGGTGCAATCTCAGCTCACTGCAACCTCTGCCTCCCGAGTTCAAGCAATTCTGCATCAGCCTCCTGACTAACTGGGATTACAGGCACCCACCACTAAGCCTGGCTAATTTTTTCTATTTTTAGTAGAGATGGGGTTTCACCATGTTAGCCAGGCTAGTCTCGAATGCCTGACCTCAGGTGATCCTCCCACCTCAGCCACCCAAAGTGCTGGAATTACAGGCATGAGCCACTGCACCTGGCCTTATTTTATTTTATTTTTTGAGACTGGCTCGCTCTTGTCACCCAGGCTGGAATGCAGTGGTGTGATCTCAGCTCACTGCAACCTCTGCTTCCTGGATTCTCCTGCCTCAGTCTCCCAAGTAGCTGGGATTACAGGCACCCGCCATCACGCCCGGCTAATCTTTTGTATTTTTAGTAGAGACGGGTTTTCACCATGTTGGCCAGGCTGGTTTTGAACTCCTGACCTCAAGTGATCCCCCCACCTCAGCTTCCCAAAGTGTTAGGATTACAGGCATGAACCACCGTGCCCAGCCGACTGGGTGGTTTAAGCCACAGAAATTTATTTCTCACAGTTTCAGAAGCTAAGTAGTCTGGGATCAGAGTACCAGTGTGGTCTGGTTCTGATGAGGGCTCATTTCCTGGTTTGCAGATGGCCATCTTCTTACTGAGTCCTCATGAGGCAGAGAGATGATCTCTCCCATCTCCCATCTTATAAGGACAAGAATCCATTCATGATGGCTGCCTCTCTCTCCACCTCCCTCGGGTTCCCAATGCCATCATATTTGTGATTAAGGCTTAAATATATACATTTTGGAAAGATATGAACATTCAGTTCACAGCAAATGTATACCTGTCCTGTGGCTCATTCTCTCACGATCCATTTTCTGCTTCTAGAGATTTGTCTATTCAGTTAGGTAAACTAACACGCACCAGTGGAATAGAGAACCTGTTGCTTCATGCCTATAGTAAGTAGCACACATGCAGGGAAATTTGTAGTTTTCTGGGAAAAAAACAAACAAACAAAAAAAACCAGAAACCTCACGAAGAGCACTGCTAAGGAGGCAAACATCAGGCTTCTTGTCTGATGAGAGGCCGAGAAGAGTGAAGCACCACACCACCTGATTAATTAATTGTTCCAGTGACATAGGATAGACATGTCACTAAAGCTATTAATATTTGCTGTGGATAATTTCATGACAGAATATATCTTACATCATCCCCTCTCTACAACAGCGCCACTCTCTTTAGCCAGTCTTAATATCTTCCAAGCTGTGATTGCACTGATTATGTAATAGTACATAAAGAAAATGTGTTTAAATTTTACCAAATACTTTTTCACATATAATGAGCTGATGATATGGTTCCCTCTTTTATTTCATAACTGTGCTAAATTATGTCAACTGAGTTTTGAATGTTATGCCAAACTTGTATCTGGGAATAAACCCAACTTTTTGATGATATATTACCCTTTTTACATATTCCTGAATTTGATTTGCTAGTATTTTGTTTAGGGTTTTTGCATTTGTAATTTTCCTTTCTTGTAATGACTCTGAAAGTTTAGTATCTAAGTATCAAGTTATGCTGCACTCAAAAATAGAGTTAGAAATATTTCTTCTACTATTCTGTAGAAAAGTTATATATATTTGATATTATTTCTTACTGAAAAATTTGTAGAATTCATTGCTAAAGCCACCTGAGAACTTTGTTGAATGGTTTTTAATTACGTATTTCTTTTGATTAAGTTCTATTATTAAGATTTTATACATTTTGTCATCATTAATAAGCTGTATTTTCTTCAAGGAAATTTTTCATTTCACTTACATATTTAATTGACTAGCAAAAAGTCAGAAATAATGTACATTTTTATTCTTTTAATATATAAAATATCTATAATGACTCTTTTTTATTCTTGATATTTGTAATTTATATCATTTTCTTTTTTTTTCCTTGATCAATCTTCCCAGGAGTTTTTCATTATCATTAAACTTTTCAAAGAAGCAATTTTTGGCTTAGTTAGGTTTTCTCTATTGCATGGTTTCTGCTTTTATTATTTTGGATTGAGTTTGCTATGACTCTTCTGATCTATTTATATGAGTGCTTCAAGATATGATTTTTAGTCTTTTTTTTCTAACATATGCATTTAGAGATAGATATTTCTAAGCATGACTGTTGTGGCATCACAGATGTTGATATATCATATTTTCATTATCATTTAATTAAACATATTTTCTAATTCTCATTGTAATTTTTTCTTTGACCTAGGGTGTGCAGAAAAGAGTTAACATAGCAAGCTTGAATGCTATCTTTTGAAAGTCCTAAATATAAGATTGACCTTGGAAGATTTTTTTTTTTTTTTTGAGACGGAGTCTCGCTCTGTCGCCCAGGCTGGAGTGCAGTGGCCGGATCTCAGCTCACTGCAAGCTCCGCCTCCCGGGTTTACGCCATTCTCTCGCCTCAGCCTCCCGAGTAGCTGGGCCTACAGGCGCCCGCCATCTCGCCCGGCTAATTTTTTGTATTTTTTTAGTAGAGACGGGGTTTCACCCTGTTAGCCAGGATGGTCTCGATCTCCTGACCTCGTGATCCGCCCGTCTCGGCCTCCCAAAGTGCTGGGATTACAGGCTTGAGCCACCGCGCCCAGCCGACCTTGGAAGATTTACTAGAACTTGGATTTGGGGAAGGATCCCCCCATTTCCACAACTGATAAGAGTGGCTCACTATGCGTAAACTGTACAAAGAATATGATGTATGCTGAATGCTTGCTTTCCTTCTAGGAGTCTGAAATTTTGGCACATGACAGGCAGAGCCTGCCTGTATGAGCAACCTCCAATATAAACCCTGGGCACTGAGTCTTTAATGAGTTTTCCTGGTTGGCAATATTTCACATGTGTTGTCACAACTTGTTGGAAGAAATAAGTGCATCCTGTGTGTGACGGGTAATTTTATGTGTCAACTTGACTGGGCTAAGTAGTGTTCAGATCGCTGGTAAAATACTATTTCTGGGTGTGTTTGTGAGAGTTTCCAGAAGAGGTTAGCATTTGATTCAGTAGACTAAGTAAAGAAGATCCCATCTCACCAATATAGGCAGGCATCATCCAAGCTGTAGAGGGCTAGAATGGAATAAAAAGGTGGAGGAAGAGTGAATTCTCTCTTTTCTTTGGTGGGGGCATCCAGCTTCTCCTGTGCTTGGACATCAGAGCTCCTGGTTATTGAGCCTTTGGACTCCTAGGTTTACTCCAGTGTCTTCCTGCTCCCCAGTTCTCAAGTCTTCAGCCTTGGACTGGGAGTTACACCACCAGTGGCTCCCCTGATTTGTAGGCCTTTGGACTGATACTGGACTACACCATCTGCATTCCTTGTCCTCTGCCTTGCAGATGGCATGTGAGACTTCTAGGCCATAATCATGTGAGCCAATTCTGATAAGTTTCTTCTTATATATGTCTATATTTTTCTATTAGTTGTTTCTCTGGAGAACCCTAATACAATGTGTGACCCTCTTTGGGAGAAGAGTCTGGAAATTTGCCACTGTATTTTCCCCTAGACTTTACCCCATCAGTTTTTCCCTTTGCTGATTTTGCCTTTCATTTGTAACAAATCATAGCCATGAGTATGACAATATGATGAGTCCTGTGAGTCCTCATAGCAGATCACTGAACCTGGAAATTGCCCTGGAGACCCTCGACAAACGTAGTCTTAAGCACTTAGGAATCCCTCCCTTTTTTTTCTGTGCATCTGTTTTGCTTAATTCCATGTTGTTAGAGAACTACGCTGAATAATTCTAGTTAGAATATGTTGAAACTGACTGCATGAAAAGCCAACTTTAGTAAATATTCTATAAGCAATTTTAAAGGAAGCGTTTCTTGAACTTGTATGCCTTATTTATATATGCTGATTAGGTCAAGTTTCTTAATTGTATTTTCAAATATGTATAATATTTAGTGATTTTGTCTGTTCCATCAGTTACTGAGAAAAATGCATATAAGTGACTTAAAATAATTGTGAAATTAAAATATTTTTTCTTACTAGTTCCATCCATATTTGTTTTATGTATTTTGAGTCCGTATTATTATTTGCAGTCAAGTTAGAGTTAATACATCTTCCTGGTGGATTGACGATTTTATTATTATGAAACATCGCTTCTTGTCACTCATTATATTTCTTGCCTTAAATTCTACTTTGATTGATAGTAACAGTGCAGCATTCATTTTGGCATATGTATGTGCGTGTGCATGTGTATGTGCATATGTGTTTTACTTAGGTTTGTATGGTATATATCTCTTTTATTCTGTGACTTTTTAATCTTTCTGTGCTGTTATATTTAGGTATGTCTCTTGTAAACACTACATACTTAGCATGTTTAATTCTTACTCAATCTGAGTATTACATTCCATTGGATTACTAATATTTTTTAATTTAAGCCTACCATCTTGTTCTTTGTTTTCTACTTCTTCTATGGTAATTGATTTGCTTTAATGCGACCCCCAGAGCAAATGCCAGAGAAAAGGCAAGTAGGCAAGGCAAAAAAACACTTTATTTACAAGCCAATGTGAAGGAGGGAGCAAGGTTCACCGGTCTCTGGCAGTGGAGGCCAACGAAGTCGCTCCGGTGTTCTCGGGTGAAGTTCCTAGGTCCGCACAGGAGCAGGGGCCAAGGAAGTTCGCACCAGAGGTCTCGGACCAGGTTCCTGGGTCCCGCGTACGAGGAGGGGCCAAGGAAGTTCGCACCAGCATTCTGGGACGAGGTTCCTGGGTCCCGCCTATGAGGAGGGGTCAAGAAAGTTCGCTCCGGCGTTCTCGGATGAGGTTCCTGGGTCCCGCGCAGGAGGAGGGGCCGAGGAAGTTAGCACCGGCGTTCTCGGTGAGGTTCCTGGGTCCCACGCACGAGGAGGGGCCGAGGAAGTTCGCTCTGCGTGCCCGCGGGAGCGGCTTTTATGTCCTGGGCCCAGGAGTGGGCGGGCAGTGGGCGGGACATAGGCGGGTCGGGGGCGGGTCGATAGGCGTGGCTAGGCGGGTTCCGGTTTCTCTCAGTCGGAGGTCGGGTTGCGCCTGTGCAGTCGACCCGTGTCTTTCCTGGGCGTGGGAAAGTTGACGGTGAAGAACCTGGAACTGCGCCATCTTGCCTCTGTTTGTCCAAACAGTAATAAATTAAAAAACATTATGGGAAAGTATGGATATTCAAAACCTATATTGACTGGAGGAGGTCAGTTATGTCTTCAAGGGAGGATTTGAAACACTTTTTCTTAAAAAGGAAGATAATTAACATTTTACACTTGCAGTTCATTCAGTTTCTAGTACAACTAGCCAACTCCACTATTGTAACCCAGAAAACTTCCTAAATAGTATGTAAATGAGTAGAAATGGCCATTGTTCAATAAATTGTATTTACAAAAATAGGCAGCCAATTTATAGACTATAGTTTGTCTATTTTTGCTCTGGAATCAATTACTTATATCTTTATTTGTGCCACATATGTTTCTTGCATTTCCTTATATATTTTTTGCTTTTATGTTTCTCTTTGTTGGGTCTTAATATGTTCTACTGAGCTGTTTTCTGTTTCACTAATCTTCTCTTCTGTGTATCTAATCTTCAGTAAAACAATTTATTGTGTACTTAATTTCAAGGTTTTTTTTTGTTGCTGTTGCTACATTTTCTTTTTTCTTTTTTTTGAGATGGAACCTCAAAAATTGAATTGCTGGAGTGCAATGGTGCAATCTTGGCTCACTGCAACCTCCATGTCCTGGGTTCAAGTGATTCTCCTGCCTCAGCCTCCTGAGTAGCTGGGATTACAGGCATGCACCACCACACACAGCTAATTTTTTGTATTTTTAGTAGTATTTAGTATTTTTGTATTTTTGTAGTTTTGTATTTATGCAACACAGCGTTGCATCATTTTGGCCAGGCTGGCCTCAAACTCCTCCCAAAGTGCTGGGATTACAGGTGTGAGCCACTGGTCTGTTGATACATTTTCTGTTTAATGTTTTTGTAGGTTTCAATTCTCTGGTAAAGTGCTCCATCTAATCATCTCTTTTCTTTAACTTATTGGTCATAGTTACATTAAAGTCCATTTCTATTAACACTCTCTGAGTTGTCTGTGGTTCTATTTTTATTTTCTTTTTTTCTCCTTGGTTTTCAGTCATTTGTTTCTGTTTTCTAGTCTTCATGGTAGGCCAATAATTATGTATAAAAAGATGTGGAGATAACTGAAGGCTATATCTAATGTTATGGTTTTCCAGATAGAATTTAATTTTGTTTTCTTACGGACATTCAGAATAGGGGCATGCCACCTTAATCCAGATTGGGCTATAGCTAGATTAAAGATAGGTTTTAATCTTTTGTGTATACAGATTAATTTCTTTGTAAAACTTAATCCCAGAGTACAGATATTCAGGAGTTCTAACTGGAAGGGTGGCCCTCCTTCCCTGACAGGCTTTGGTTCCAAGTCGGTACCATCATCTTTTTGAGACTGTTAGAAACTCAGTTGTTTCCCAGCTTCTTAGCCAAACATTTCTGCTCTGCCTTGTAGCCTTTGGTTCTGCAATTTAGGAATTGGAAAATACCTCAAGGGGAAAAGCAGTTCAGATTATTGGCTCACACCAATATGTTTTTCCTTTTTCTAAGATCTTCATTTCTTAAATCTTGATTGCCTTAGTAGCCCTGCTTTAGAGTCTTAGGTGAGAGTTTTGAAAGCTTTGCTCAAGATCTCAGCCCCCTATCTTCACAGATTCTCAGTTTTATAGACTTTTGTTAAAATAGCTCAAGGGGAAGGATTTCACAGAACTCCCAGTCTATAACAATTCATTTAGCTTATTTCTTGAATCTTGGTAACTCAAATCATGACTGCTTAAAGAGCATTCCAATGTTTTCAAACAGTTTTGTGTGTGTGTGTGTGTGTGTGTGTGTGTATGATGTAGTTCTGTCCATTTGTAAATTATTCTCTTTGAAAGGATTAGTCTGTAATAAGCTATGCCAATTAAAACAGGCAGGCAACTCAATGTACTCATTTATAAATCTAAGACTTTAGATGTTACCAGTTCAAACCGCAATGTGAGCTTCATTTACAATGACTGGAATTCTATCCTTCTGTTAGTAAAATCTAAATTTATGTTAGTTAGTTTGAAAGCTTCTACACTGCCTTCTTACATTGAATCACCAGCATGTAAAAGTATATTTTTTTTTTAATGAGCAACTATTGAGAAGTGTTTTTACTAGTGTAGTATATTTCTTTGTGTAGAATTGTATGTTGAAATTATACATTGTTAATTTAAATCATTCTTCTTTATAGTAAAGAAAAATGAACCAAAATAATAATTTAAAAGTTATGTTTATTTCATATTTATATTAAATTTCTTGAGAAAACCATAAATCTTCCATCTTTTTTATTGTTTTTTAAAAAAACAATTTAAAGCCACATTTTAATTCCCTTAGCAACTCACTGAAAATTTATTCAGATGAAAGATCATGACTAACAAGTCTCAAATCCCCTTACACCTAATGGATAGTGCCTTTTATGTGGTAGATCTACCGAATTTTTTGAAGGTTCTGTTGATTCTGGGTTTTTAGCTTTTTCTAATACTGTTATTATGCTCTATGCCCTTCTTGTATAATCATTGCTGGTTACATCACTCTCTTCTATTATTTAAGTGTCCTTTAAAAATATAATTTTTTATAATGGCTATGAATTGTTAGATGCCTCCTTTTTTCCTCCGTGGATCATTTTTTAAATTAGATTGAAAGTTTTCTTTTTGAAAGATTTTAACAGTCTTGGGCTGCTTTCCTCTCTAAGCCTGGCCATTGGATTATTTTTTCCTGAGTATATAGATATATGCCTGTCTAAGCTTTAGTTCACCTGTCTGTCCAGACTCAGCATTCCCTTCTTTGGACACAAAAACTCTAAGATGAAAATGGTTCTTCTTTCTGAATCTGGCCTTATCTGGATAGCACCAAACATCTTTGTTGATTAGAATTAAGTATAAAAGAATAGCTCACATTGTTTTATCTTTTGAAAAGAAAGAAAACTGTCAATAAAGTAAATCAAGAATTTATCAGACAGACTTCTTGGAGCAGAGAGAGATTTTCAGCAAATGCACAGCTTGTTGGATTAAACACAATCCTTAGTACAACTTACCTCTTTAATAGTTGCTTGATTTTTATTAAATCACAAAATTTCAGCTCATGAGACAAACAGGGGAAAATGCCAAAATAGAAAATCAAATCAGGAAAAAAGAAATAAAATGAAAAACAATTTTGCATACAAATGAGTAAATGGAGGAAAAACAAACATATGTGAGCTCTAATTAGATGCTGATTTTTTTCTAAGTTGCACATCTATGATCATTTATTTAAATAGAAAACTGAAAATACTTAACAAAAGGACATTTAAATAAAACAGAATGGAATTTAAGCAGAAGCTGACTTCAACTTTTGCACAAAAGCTGCAAAATTGGGAGGGAAAGAAGGAGAAACACTTACAAACTCAGGCAGCCAACTTATTCCAAAAGATGTACCAAAATTGGGTACGTAACTGTTTATTCTAGGCCACTGATGTCTGTACTTGCAGCTAGCCAACTCCAAGCAACAAAGGGATAAAGCTAGGTGGAATGGCTGCCTCCAGGAGTTGGCCAGCTACCTCAAGACACATTCATATAGAACTTGGATGTTAATGGTTTTGGCAGTCAGCACAAAATTTTTAAATGAATATTTCTATTTCAGCTTGATCTCCAAGGGCCATATCTTCTAAGGTGGCCACAAGCTGTGCTGCCTGCCATTCACTTCAGGGTACAATGGAATATGCCATCTTGAAGTTGGCCAGATCTTGTTTTCTGGCTCTCCTTGTAGATTGAATTTCACTGTATTTTCTTTTTCCTAAACAAGTCTGGCACCAAACTAAAATTCAAGAATAAACAAAGATGATCGAGGTTTTTTTTTTTTTTTTAATCAACATTTTTTACATAAGATTCTGTGTAGAAATGATATCTAGCTGTTCCCCCAAACATTTGTGTTCCCCTTCCATGATGCCATTGCAGCTGGGAAGGGACTACCTAGCTCCACCAGTTGTTTAAAGTAATGTCATGGAACTTGTTCTCACCAATTCAATATAAGCAGAATGGTGGGTGCCACTTCTAACCTGAAGTGGCTAGGATATAGGTAGACGTATTCTCCTGTGTGTCTTATCCCATCTTCTGTCTGAATGCTGTTGCCCAGGGAGACCTCAGTAGTCCTTTCTTGGAGAGAGAGAAGTCTCCTGAGGCTAGGTTTCTAAATAAGTACAGAAAAAAAAATGTATCCTCTCCCACAACAAAGAGAAATGCATTAGACTTCTGTGGAGCAAGAAAAATTTATTGTGTTAAATTACCGAGGTTTGTTTTAAAGATGTTTGTTCCAACAGCTAGCATTACTCAAACTTATAGTGCCTTTGTCTCAATCATACACACACACACACACACACACACACACACACATGCGTGCACAGAGAGAGAGAAAGATAGAGAGAGAGAGCACTCTTCAGCAATTTATCTCCAGGGTCTGTTAGACCAGCTGTATCAAGCAGGATTAAACTGGAGAAGCAGAACCAGTAGGAGGTATATATACATACATATTCACATGCATACATAGGGGGTGTGTATGCATGTAAAAGATTTCTTACAGGAATTTGACCTTGCGCAGTTGTGAAAGTTAAGCAGTGTTGGTAAGGCTATTGTCTTTGCATCTGATGCTGGAGCTTGAAGTCTGCTGCACAGGCTGTCGGAGGCAAGATGGCTATAGAATGAGGGAAAACTGGGACAAGCTAGAGCCCACAAGCAGATGCTGGGACCCACGAGGACACACTGGAGCCAGCCTCAGTTCTCAATGCTTCTAAACTTGCAGATGTGAGTATTCCACAGGGCACACCAGCACCCTTCATCATGGAGCTGAATGTACAGGTGACTTACAAACTCGAGAAATTCAAAGGGAATCTGGGGATAGGTGAAGCAGTTTCTGTCCTGGCTGCCATTCATGTCAAGGAGGTGCAACAGCAGATAAGCAACAATCTTGGTGAGCAACAAAAGCATCTGATGACCTTGCCTCAAACTTTTGAGTGCTTAAAAGCAATGTGTCTGCTGCTTCCTTTCTGCCCTCTGAAGCTTACACAGAATATTTCTCATGGATCACCCTGAAAGAAAAATTTCAGAAAAAAGGAAACCTTGTAAACATAGGTCAGTCTTGCCAAGTGGGCACATTACAAAGCCTCTATACTAGTTCACTGATTAAATAACCAGCCAATTTTTGTTCTTTAAAAGGTTACTACTCATTTATTAAATGTGCATTCAATTCTACTTATTTTCTAGCATTTAGGAAAGTACTACAAATAAAAATAAAAATGTGAATAAATATAGCTTCAGTCTTTAGCAATGGACTATCTATTGGAATTAACAAACCTATAAACAGAAGAGTATAATATAATGATGTCATTGCAATGGTACTGCTATTCAAAGGACATTGTATGAACACTGTCTGAGGAGGAGCAGTGCAAGGGTATTAATGTTAACAATTACACTAGACTGCTCTGCCCACATCTACATTTACAAATACCTGGGAAACTCCTGCTGTCCCAATACCAACTTCCAAGTCAGCTTTTTGCTGTCAGCAACATCCCCTACTGCCTTCCTAATGTGTTAGATTGACAGTCATAAGTGTAGAAAGAAACAGGGGCCTCATTTTAGCTTCAGAAGCCAGAGTTGAGGCTAAAAGCAGTCACCAGGAGAAAACAATGTCAATCGTTTTATTTTAAATGTAACATAACATATAGGAGAGGAAAACAAAGAGTGAACAAAGATTGGTAGACACTGCGTAAAGTCATTTTTCATACACACTTCACCAGGACTACGCCATGGTATTACAGCAAGCATGCCACTGACAAGAAATGAGAACTGATCTGTCCTTCTAACTCTGATGAGTAAATTGTGTATAGGTCCGTCATCAAGGCATGGGACATACATATTATTTTTCTCAAATTGTTGAAGGCGTTTCACCAGCATTCTCTAATTAAGCAACATATAGCAAGAAAATAAAAAGCCAATTATTATAACCTTCACTTCTCAAGTGGGAAAACCAAGGGAAAAGAGACATTTATTCAAGGTCAGGAAGAATTTATGACAAAGCAAGAAACAAGGGCCATGTCTCCGACTCTTTTTCAGGATCCACATTGCTAATCTCGATCACTGGGCAGTAACTGAAAGGCATTGTGTAGTTCAGAGTACTTGTGTTACACTTGAATTTAGTTGTTATTGCTCCCATTCTCCCCCACCCCAGGTATGACTAGTTGTGTTTATTCCAACTTGTTTAAACAAAGCAAAATATTTCCTGAGGACCCAAGTACTAGAGGTGTGATTTTGTGGGTCTCAGAATGAATTAAGCCTGAAAGTGACCCAGGCTCTGGGAATCTTAAATCTTCAATTCACTACAGTGTTAGAGGGATTTTGCCTGTGACACTAGAAATTTTTTAATGGAAAATACGGAAGATTAGTGATGAAACTGTATTCTTTCACTAAATGCTTAATAGTGCACATAGAGGGAGAATGGTCATAAATTATTATCCATACTGGGATACTGTGAAAGTGAAAGGGTCCTAGTAGTTATTATGCCCAGAAAGTAAGTGGAAACCAGCACTCCCTGGACGAACTGAGACAAACCTTGTCAATCTGTACCTCCCACATATTTAGCGATGATTGCAATATACCCTTTCATTAACCAATGTGTGGAGACGTTCGACATCATTGGTCAAATACCCACATCGTGCATTACCAGTTTGTCTCTATATGCTCACTAGCTTCTTACCCTTCACTCTAGAGATTTAAATTTAGATAGTATATTAGTTTCCTAGAGATGCTGTAATAAAATACTATTATACAAATTAGGTGGCTTTAAACAGCAGTAATGTATTCTTTCCCAGTTCTGGAGGCCAGATGTCTGAAATCAAGATATTAGTAGAGCCATTCTCTCTCTGAAGGCTCTAGGGGAGAACTTGTTCCAAGCCTTTCTCTTAGCTCTGGTATTGCTGGAAATCCTTGGTATTCCTGGCTAAGAGAGCATCATGCCAATCTCTGCCTCTATTGTCATGTGGTATTCTCCTTGAGTGACCGTGTCTGCCTCTTTCTTCCTCTTATTTTTTATGTATTTGTTTGTTTGTACGTTTGTTTGTTTATTTATTTATTTTTGAGACTGAGTTTCACTCTTGTCGCCCAGGCTGGAGTGCAATGGCAGCTTACTGCAACTTCTGCCTTCTGGGTTCAACTGATTCTCCTGCCTCAGCCTCCCAAGTAGCTGGGATTACAAGTGCCCACCACCACGCCCGGCTAATTTTTGTATATTTAATAGAGATGGGGTTTCACCATGTTGGCCAGGCTAGTCCCAAACTCACGACCTTAGGTGATCTACCCACCTCAGCTTCCCAAAGTGCTGGGATTACAGGCATGAGGCACCACTCCTAGGCCTTTTCTCCTCTTCTTATGAGGACATTAGGCATACTGAATTAGGTCCCACCCTAATGACCTTATCTTAACTTGAGCACATTTGCAAAGTGTACTTCCAAAGCTGGTCACATTCATAGGTACCTGGGGTTAGGGACTTCAGCATATCTTTTTGGGGTACACACTTTAGCCCATAACAGATAGCTATGGTATTTAGGAGCACATGCTTAGAGTGGAAAAACAGTGTCCCAGATGTTATAGCAATGGCATGGTTGCCTCTGGAGCGTACTTTTCAGTCCTTACTGTTATTGTCCTTTCTTGAACAAATGAACCTCTAGAGAGGCTAGAAGCAAGTTATTGAAAGGGGACACTAGAGAACTGCAGAGCACAGAGGAAGTTATTCCACAGCACAGTTCAATCCATCATACAGCAAATAGTGTTTAAGAATGCAAAATGCCTTCTGTGTGGCTATGCCTTTACTGAAGAATATTCCCCACCCCTGTCCTTGAATAGAGCCTCAGTAAATTCAGGCAACAAAACCTTTTAAATATTTCTTAGTTTCTGTGGTATAAAAAAAAAAAAGCCACACCTGTTTTAAAATAGCTGCTGGAAAGGCTAGTGATCGGATGCTGGTGGCTGTGAGCTCCGGTGATGCACTCACTCACCTGCACAGCGCACAGCTAAATATATTTGCGGATGCATCTGATCCATTATTCATGTGATTTCTTTCAAAAAGCAACACTGCCATTTAATGCTCATCAGATTTACTTCCTCCTTGCCACGTTCTTTTTTCTTTAGACAAACACCAGAGAGAAATCATTACCATGTCTTCCTGAGGTATTGTTTGCAGCTCCATGCTGTCATTTCACAGAAATAAGTTATTTGTTACCCAGAAATAAGTTAATTGTTAGCTGGAATGAAATATATGGTATGATACAAAATCAGAGCTGAATTGTTATCTGGAAAAGCGAAAATGAATGAGGGAGAAAATATTCCTGCCTTCAAACAATGTGTTTATGTTTATAGAGTTTTCATATTTTATCATTGAAGTTTATTCCACCAAGAGGCTTTAGGTTTTGTTCTTGTAACTCATAGAATAGTGCATTTCAAGATCATTTGTTTATTGACAAACAGTAACATATAGAAACCTTTCTCTCAAATGCCATTATTAAAATACCAGGGTGTGAAATCATTGTAGATTCATCATATTTTATTGGGAAAGCCAGTTATTATTATAAAGTCCATATATTTAACTATTATTCCATAATATTTTTAGGTCTCATTGAAATGGAATCCTCTTTCTTTTGTCCAGAAGACATGCATCACACTTCCAAAGGATTTGTTGACTTAATGCAAATGTGTACTGTATACCGCATGGTGATGTCTGAATGATGCATGCCTTCAACATCAATGGTCAGTCATCTTGCCTTCACACTGTGAGAAGATTATATTTTATCTTACATTTTCACATGTTTCCTTGCAGAAACATCTAAGAGATTGATTAAGAACATTTCAAATGGCTGGGTGTGGAGGCTCACGTCTGTAATCCCAGCACTTTGGGAGGAGGAGGTGGAAGAACCACCTGAGGTCAGGAGTTCGAGACTAGCCTGGCCAACATGGTGAAACCCTGTTTCTATTAAAAATACAAAAATTAGCTGGGCAAGGTCGTGGGCACCTGTAATCCCAGCTACTCTGGAGGCTGAGGCAGGAGAATCACTTGAACCCGGGAGGCAGAGGTTGCAGTGAGCTGAGATGGTGCCACTGAACTCCGGCATGGGCAACAGAGTGAGACTCCATCTCAAAAAAAAAAAAAAAAAAAAAACATTTAAATTAAGGGATGGGGCACATATGAATTATTATAAATTTGAAAAAGGAAAATTTAGGGAATCTGATTAATAATAGAAACAATGATGTGGCTTCAAGTACTGCCATGACAGGTAAAAAAGACAGTAATAACCTAGGTTAAAATGGAATGCCTAAAAATTGCAACAGACAGTAATCTTTAAAAATCATCAAATGTCATGTATTGTACTTAATTCATATCACAATTCATTTACTCCTAAATAGCTTGGCACTTGTGGCAAAGTGTATATCTCATATATATATTTTTTATTATACTTTAAGTTCTGGGTTACATGTGCAAAATGTGCAGTTTTGTTTGGGTATACATGTGCCATGGTGGTTTGCTGTACCCATCAACCCATCATCTACATTAGATATTTCTCCTAATGTTATCCCTCCCATAGCCCCTCCACCCCCTGACAGTCCCCGATGTGTGATGTTCCCCTCCCTGTGTCCACGTGTTCTCATTGTTCAACTCCCACTTGTGAGTGAGAACATACAGTGTTTGGTTTTCTGATCTTGTGATAATTTGCCGAGAATGATGGTTTGCAACTTCATCCATGTCCCTGCAAAGGACATGGACTCATCCTTTTTTAAGACTGCATAGTATTCCATGGTGTATATGTGCCACATTTTCTTTATCCAGTCTATCATTGTGGACATTTGAGTTGATTCCAAGTCTTTCCTATTGTGAATAGTGCCACAATAAACATACGTGTGCATGTGTCTTTATCGTAGAATGATTTATAATCCTTTGGGTATGTGCCCAGCAATGGGATTGCTGGGTCAAATGGTATTTCTAGTTCTAGATCCTTGAGAAATCATCACACTGTCTCCCACAGTGGTTGAACTAACTTACACCCCCACCTGCAGTATAAAAGCATTCCTATTTTTCCACAACTTCTCCAGCATTTGTTGTTTCTTGGCTTTTTGATGATTGCCATTCTAACTGGAGTGAGGTGGTATCTCATTGTGGTTTTGATTTGCGTTTTTCTAATGGCCAGTGATGGTGAGCATTTTTTCTTATGTCTGTTGGCTGCATAAATGTCTTCTTTTGAGAAGGGTTTATTCATATCTTTTGCCCATTTTTTGATGTGTGTGTGTTTTTTTTTTTTTTCTTGTAAATTTGTTTAAGTTCTTTGTAGATTCTCGATATTAGCCCTTTGTTAGATGGATAGATTGCAAAATTTTTCTCCCATTCTGTAGGTTGCCTGTTCACTCTGATGATGATTTCTTTTGCTGTACAGAAGCTCTTTAGTTTAATTAGATCCCATTTGTCAATTTTGGCTACTGTTGCCATTGCTTTTGGTGTTTTAGACATGAAGTCTTTGCTCGTGCCTATGTCCTGAATGGTATTGCCTAGGTTTTCTTCTAGGATTTTTAAGGTCCTAGGTCTTACATTTAAATTTTTGATCCATGTTGAGTTGATTTTTGTGTAAGGTGTAAGGAAGGGGTCCAGTTTCAGTTTTCTGCATATGACTAGCCAGTTTTCCCAACACCATTTATTAAATAGGGAATCTTTTCCCCATTGCTTGTTTTTGTCAGGTTTGTCAAAGATCAGATGGTTGTAGATGTGTGGTGGTATTTCTAAGGCCTCTGTTCTGTTCCATTGGTCTATATCTCTGTTTTGGTACCAGTACCATGCTGTTTTGGTTACTGTAGCCTTGTAGTATAGTTTGAAGTCAGGTAGCATAACGCCTCCTCCTTTGTTCTTCTTGACCAGACTTGTCTTGGCTATGCAGGCTCTTTTTTGGTTCTATATGAAGTTTATAGTAGTTTTTTCCAATTCTGTGAAGAAAGTTATTGGGAGCTTGATGGGGATAGCATTGAATCTATAAATTACTTTGGGCAGTATGACCATTTTCACGATATTGATTCCTCCTGTCCACGAGGATGGAATGTTTTTCCATTTGTTTGTGTCCTCTCTTATTTCCCTGAGCATTGGTTTGTAGTTCTCCTTGAAGAGGTCCTTCACATCCCTTGTAAGTTGGATTCATAGGTATTTTATTCTCTTAGTAGCAATTGTGAATGGGAGTTCACTCATGATTTGGCTGTCTGTTTGTCTATTATTGGTATATAGGAATGCTTGTGACTTTTGCACATTGATTTTGTATCCTGAGACTTTACTGAAGTTGCTTATCAGCTTAAGGAGATTTGGGGCTGAGATGATGAAGTTTTCTAAATATACAATCATGTCATCTGCAAACAGAGACAATTTGACTTCCTCCCTTCCTATTTGAATACCCTTTATTGCTTTCTCTTGACTGATTGCCCTGGCCAGAACTTCCAATACTACGTTGAATAGGAGTGGTGAATAGGTGTGCTGGTTTTCAAAGGGAATGCTTCCAGCTTTTGCCCATTCAGTATGTTATTGGCTGTGGGTTTGTCATAAATAGCTGTTACTATTTTGAGGTACGTTCCATTGATACCTAGTTTACTGAGAGTTTTAGCATGAAAAGGTGTTGAATTTTATTGAAGGCCTTTTCTGCATCTATTGAGATAATCATGTGGTTTTTGTGATCGGTTCTGTTTATGTGATGGATTATGTTTATTAATTTGCATAAGTTGGACCAGCCTTGCATCCCAGGGATGAAGCAAACTTGTTCGTGGCACATAAGCTTTTTAATGTGCTGCTAGATTGCTTTTATTTTATTGAGGAGTTTTGCATCGATGTTCATCAAGGATATTGGCCTGAAATTTTCTTTTCTTGTTGTATCTCTGCCAGGTTTCAGTATCAGGATGATGCTGGCCTCATAAAATGAGTTAGGGAGGATTCCCTCTTTTTCTATTGTTTGGATGGTTTCAGAAGGAATGGTACCACCTTCTCTTTGTACATCTGGTATAATTCGGCTGTGAATCCGTCTGGTCCTAGACTTTTTTTGTTTGGTAGGCTATTACTTACTATCTCAATTTCAGAACTTGTTATTGATTTATTCAGGGATTCGACTTCTTCCTGGCTTAAACTTGGGAGGGTGTATGTGTCCAGGAATTTATTCATTTCTTCTGGATTTTCTAGTTTATTTGCATAGAGGTGTTTCTAGTATTCTCTGATGGTAGTTTGTATTTCTGTGGGATCAGTGGTGATATCCCCTATATCATTTTTCATTGCGTCTATTTGATTTTTCTCTCTTTTCTCCTTTATGATCTGGCTAGCGGTCTGTCTATTTTGTTGATTTCTTCAAAACACCAGCTCCTGGATTCATTGATTTTTTGAAGGGTTTTTTGTGTCTCTATCTCCTTCAGTACTGCTCTGATCTTAGTTATTTCATGTCTTCTGCTAGTTTTTGAATTTGTTTGCTGTTGCTTCTCTAGTTCTTTTATTTTTTTATTTATTTTATTTTATTTTTTTGAGACGGAGTCTCGCTGTGTCGCCCAGGCTGGAGTGCAGTGGCGCGATCTCGGCTCACTGCAAGCTCCGCCTCCCGGGTTCCCGCCATTCTCCCGCCTCAGCCTCCGAGTAGCTGGGACTACAGGTGCCCGCCACCGCGCCCGGCTAGTTTTTTGTATTTTTAGTAGAGACGGGGTTTCACCGTGTTAGCCAGGAGGGTCTCGATCTCCTGACCTCGTGATCCACCCGCCTCGGCCTCCCAAAGTGCTGGGATTACAGGCTTGAGCCACCACGCCCGGCCTAGTTCTTTTAATTTTGATGTTAGGGTATCAATTTTAGATCTTTCCTGCTTTCTGCTGTGGGCATTTAGTGCTATAAATTTCCCTCTAAACACTGCTTTAAATGTGTCCCGGAGATTCTGGTATATTGTGTCTTCATTCTCATTGGTTTCAAAGAAGATCTTTATTTCCTCCTTCATTTCATTATTTACCCAGTAGTGAAAACCCTGCTCATTCAGGAGCAGGTTGTTCATTTTCCATGTAGTTATGTGTTTTTAAGTGAGTTTCTTAATCCTGAGTTCTAATTTGATTGCACCATGGTCTGTGAGACTGTTTGTTATGATTTCCATTCTTTTGCATTTGCTGAGGAGTGTTTTACTTCTAATTATGTGGTCAATTTTGGAATAAGTGTGATGAGCTGCTGAGAAGAATGTATATTCTGTTGTTTGGGGGTGGAGAGTTCTATAGATGTCTGTTAGGTCCATTTGGTCCAGAGTTGAGTTCAAGTCCTAAATATCCTTTTCAGTTCTCTGTCTCGTTGATCTGTCTACTATTGACAGTGGGGTGTTAAAGTCTCTCACTATTATTGTGTGGGAGTCTAAGTGTCTTTGTAGGTCTCTAAGAACTTGTTTTATGAATCTGGGTGCTCTTGTATTGGGTGCATATATATTTAGGATAGTTAGCTCTTCTTGCTGCATTGATCCTTTTACCATTATGTAATGCCCTTCTTTGTCCGTTTTGATCTTTGTTGGTTTAAAGTCTGTTTCATCAGAGATTAGCATTGCAACCCCTGCATATTTTGTAGCCATTTTGACTCACTTTCCTCTTACAACCTTTTTGCGTTAATATAGACTGAGGTGTGAAGAACTGTCTAACTGGTCAAGTGTCGAGTTAATGAATCATTATTGTTAGTAGTTTTTCTTTTCTTTTCTTTCTTTTTTTTTTTTTTGTGACAGACTCCTACTCTATCACCCAGACTGTAGTGCAGTGGCATAATCTTGGCTCGCTGCAAACTTCGCCTCACAGGCTCAAGTGATCCTCCCACCTCAGCCTCCGTGGTAACTGGGACCACAGACACGCACCACCATCCCTGGCTAATTTGTTATTTTGTTGGTGGGGTAGGGTTGTATTTTTGGTAGAGACAGGGTTTCACCATGTTGCCCATGCTGGTCTCAAACCCCTCAGCTCAAATGATCCACCCCACTCTGCCTCCTAAAGTACTGGGATTACAGGTGTGAGCCCCTGCACCCAGACTGTTAGTAGTTTTTCTTTCGATTAATTTATATTTGTATATTTATTCTCACCAAAGCTTCTTTAACTTATAGAGATCTTTATGCCAAAGAAAGCCACCTCAGAATGTTCTGCTAGAACATCTGTTTTGTTCATTTGCCAGTGTAGCAAGCCAATAATGACTTAAACAAGGTTCAAATGTAGTCACTGAAAAGCAAACTTTTTTACATTTTGCTAATTTTCTTTAACTAGCCTTTTCTTATGCCCTCTAATGTGAGTTCAATCCTTTAGGCAAGCATTGCATTAAGATCTACTTATAGAGGGGATGAGGGAAGGAATGGGAGTTCTGCATCAGGTTACAAAGCCACAGGGTTTGGTAAGGTGGTTTTCACCAGGCTTGTATTTATCCAGAGATTTCATTTGTACATGTTTCATAATGCTATGTAGGTAACTTTAAGCTGTGTCATTTTTCTTTTGGTAAAAACTCTCCTTGCTTCAACTAGAGGATTGTTCCATAAGCTGTTGACCCAAAAGAAACCAGATCTCAGTGGAACCTGGCTAGGATTCCTATTATGAGTTCAGGGTGTTGCATGTGACTAATTCCAATAATAAGATATTATCAGCCAATATTTATCATGTCAGTCATTATCCTAAGTATTATTGCAGTAGATCTTTATAGTAAACCCCTGAGATAGGTATTATAATTGCCCTGAGTTTAGAGATGAAAGTAACAAAACCAGGATTTGAACCCAGACAGTCTGATTCTAGAATGTGTCATCTTAAAGCTATTCTAAACTGGGATAAGATTAACAGAGAATCAAAGAGGAGGGGACAGTGAATACAGAGGTGCTAGTTCATTCAGGGATGAGAGCCTAAAGTGTGATGACTGAAGTGTTAGGACCACAGTACAGTCCTTGAAGCCAATGTCTAGATGTGATACATTTGTTTGACTCATTTCCAGCCACATGTGCCACAAGTCTTAACCCCACTGTCATTAATATGTCTATCCTGCTTTAACCCCAAAGTGCATGAAGCAAGAACTGTAGTCACAGATAGGGAGGTTGGAGAAGAACTGTAAACATACAGATAAAATGCTAGGAGAGGTAGTAATATGAATTGATGTTGTTCTCAACCCAAATTTAGGCTAAAAACTGCTTCAACACTGGATGAAAGATTTAAATTTTCTGTAGTATAGATCCCTGGGTCCCACTGAGAAGTCCTTCTGGTTCCATCTAAGGTGGAGTTAACCTCTCAAGGCACACTAAGTTTCCGTAATTTGGAGGGCTTCACCTAATGGCCATAGGGGACTTAAAGAACACCTGCTCAATTGTGCAGAAACCAAAGCTATTCCCAGTCATCCCCAAGACATATAATTTGGTGCAATAGTCTACTAAATGGATTATTGACAGTGATGTTCTTGTTTGAAAGTCACTAAAAACCAGCACAGACCAAGCTCCTACCCCAACCCCGGGAGCTACTGCATACAACATTACTCCTTATCTTTGGAAACCAGGGGTCCACAAATTACACTGAAAGTGACAAAGATATGACTTACATGAAAGAAAAATTAAAAGGAAAAAGAATTAAACCCCACAAGAGTCAAAACATGAAATTCATTTAAGAGAAAAATTGATTCTTCTCTTGAACATTGTTAGGGTGAAAGAAAAGAGACATGATGATGAGGATAATGTTGATGCTACTTATTTGTTGAATATTTAGTGTGCTAAGCATGACAGTAGACATTGAAGCCCCACAGTCAGCAATTATTATCTTCATTTTTCAGATATGAAAACTAGGGCCTAAAGAAGCAAGGTCATTTGTCTAAAGCCCCACAGACATTCTTTCAGTGGTGAGACTCAAATCCAGCTGTCTATTATTCCAAAACTTGTATTTGTCACTGCTAAATGATGCAATCTGTGAGTAGATGATAAGGACCTAATTCTGATTGTAGCTAGAATGTATCCACAAAGCTACATTTCCCACTTGACGAGTATGATTTAAGAATGCACTAAGGGACCGGACACGGTGGCTCACGCCTGTAATCCCAGCACTTTGGGAGGCTAAGGAGGTGAATTACTTGAGGTCAGGAGTTCCAGACCAGCCTGGCCAACATGGTGAAACCCCATCTTTACTAAAAATACAAAAATTAGCTGGGCATGGTGGTACATGCCTGTAGTCCCAGCTACTCAGGAAGCTGAGGCAGGAGGATCGCTTTAAACTGGGAGGTGGAGGTGGCTGTGAGCCGAGATTGCACCACTGCACTGCACTCCAGCCTGGGCAGCAGAGTGAGATTCTGTCTCAAAAAAAGAACAGAAAGAAAGCTACCATGGACAACCTCAAGGATGATAGTTGTTGTATAGTCTGTCTAAAATCTAATGGTCTTTCATCCCCTGTCCGTGAGACCCCACAGAGGTCTGGTTAAACATGCTGTGTATTTACAATTATCCCAGGCCAAAAGGATTGAGAAAACATTTGACCAAGCCTGTAACAAACAATATTTGTTTATCTTTCTTCAGGAATTAATCCAGTTCCTGCTGAGTTCAGAGTAAAGAATGAAGACAAAGATCATAGCATCTGAGAAATTAAACATTTATTAAAACTGGGATGACCATTTTAAGTAAATCAGTTTTGATTTTTAGTTACCCTGGAAAATAACCTGTAAATCAATTATTAGATTTGTCTTCCAAAATTTCTTGCAGGCTACTGAAACAATGCCTTTATACAAATTATGAAGTGGTAGCTCAAGTGGTTTTGTGAAGTGGAGTCCTGGGAGCTCTGTGCACAAATGCTGTTGTTTGCTGACAGGCTGTGTGAGCAGAATCTCCAGAAACTACCTCAGACAAAGGTCTGAGGACCAAAACGCATTTAAAATCACCCTGTTCCCATTGTACATTTACTTCCTTCTGCTCTCTCTTATTTGTGATGATAAAAACTTTGACTGTAGCCCAGGAATCTAAAAACGTGAAATTAGGCGCATCCTCAGGCTTCTGAAATGTACTGTTTGTATTGATAGGTACTGTGTTCCGAATGTTCGTACCCCTCCAAATGTCAACTGTTTAAATTTTAACCCTCAAAGTGCTGTTGTGAGAAGGTGGGGCCTTTGGTAGACTCCATCCTCAGAAATGGGATTAGCATCCTTATGACTCCAGAGAGCTGCTTGCCTCTTCCACCGTGTGAGGACACAGCAGGAAGCCAACCATATATGAACCAGGAGGGGGCGCCCTCACCTGACACCAAATCTGCCAGAATCTTGAGCACAAACTTTCCAGCTCCCAGAATTGTGAGAAATAAGCTTCCGTAGTTTGTAAGCCACCAGTTTATGGTAGTTTGTAACTAAGAGAATAGGGGCTTTCTGTGAGCATATTATTTCTAAACATAGGCTACCTGAGGAAAAACTACCCCCGCCACTCCCCTCCCCACTACACACCACGGCTAAGGCACATCAGCCAGGTGCACTTTTCTCCTGCAAACCAGAGGAGTGAGGGATACACTATGGTAGATACTGAGAGGCGCCGCCTACTCCTTCAAGGAAGACCCGCTGAGAGCCCAGGAAGCGTCACTGCCAACAGCCTGTAGCTATCATACTCTTCAGGGTTGCCTTCACCTGCAGGGAGCGTCCTCACCCAGGGCCACAAGCTCCTCTGAGCAGCATGTGGTGGTTGGTAAGGGGAGCGTCTAGAGGCTGCCCATTTCCACCCAGCACAGAGTGACTATGGAAGGAAATATTTACGGTCGGGAGCAGTGGCTCACGCCTTAATCCCAGCACTTTGGGAGGCTGAGTAAAGTGGATCACTTGAGGTCAGGAGTTCGAGACCAGTCTGGCCAACATGGTGAAACCCAGTCTCTACTAAAAATACATAAATTAGCGGGGCATGATGGTGGGCGCCTGTAATCCCAGCTACTAAGGAGGCGGAAGCAGGAGAATCGCTTGAACCCGGGAGGTGGAGGTTGCAGTGAGCCGAGATTGCGCCACGGCGCTCCAGCCTGGGTGACTGAGCGAGACTCTGTCTCAAAAACAAAAAAAGAGAGAGAGGGAAAAAAAGGTAATGCTTACTTTAAAACCCAGCATGGCCAACATCTCAGTTGAACTTCTTCCCTGCTTCCTTTCACAGGTGTTGATCCTCAGTAAATGAATGCATCTGAGGCAAATTCCATCTCAGTATCTGTGGCAAACACCTAACATGTCCGCAGCACTTACTGTGTATCAGAAAATCCTCCAAGATCATCTTACTTCTTTCTACTAACAATCCTACAGATTAGGTCTTTTTTTAAAAAAAAAACCAAAATTATTTCATTTTTTATTAGTCTTATTAATAACATTTTAGAAAAGCACTTTCTACTATTTAGGAACTATCATACGGTTTCTATGTGTACACATTTGGGAATCATACACTTTTTTCCTTCACACTGTCCATTTTCTCTTTAAATTTTCTTTATTTTTTATTTTTTTATTTTTTATTTTTTATTACTATACTTTAAGTTCTAGGGTACAGGTGCATAACGTGCAGGTTTGTTACATATGTATACTTGTGCCATGTTGGTGTGCTGCACCGATAAACTCGTCAGCACCCATCAACTCGTCATTTACATCAGGTATAACTCTCAGTGCAATCCCTCCCCTCTCCGCCCTCCCCATGATAGGCCCCTGTGTGTGATGTTCCCCTTCCCGAGTCCAAGTGATCTCATTGTTCAGTTCCCAACTATGAATGAGAACATGCAGTGTTTGGTTTTCTGTTCTTGTGATAGTTTGCTAAGAATGATGGTTTCCAGCTGCATCCATGTCCCTACAAAGGACACAAACTCATCCTTTTTTATGGTTGCATAGTATTCCATGGTGTATATGTGGCACATTTTCTTAATCCAGTCTGTCACTGATAGACATTTGGGTTGATTCCAAGTCCCCGCTATTGTGAATAGTGCCACAATAAACATACGTGTGCATGTGTCTTTATAGCAGCTTGATTTATAATCCTTTGGGTATATACCCAGTAATGGGATGGCTGGGTCATGTGGTACTTCTAGTTCTAGATCCTTGAGGAATCGCCATACTGTTTTCCATAATGGTTGAACTAGTTTACAATCCCACCAACAGTGTGAAAGTGTTCCTATTTCTCCACATCCTCTCCAGCACTTGTTTCCTGACTTTTTAATGATTGCCATTCTAACTGGTGTGAGATGGTATCTCATTGTGGTTTTGATTTGCATTTCTCTGATGGCCAGTGATGATGAGCATTTTTTCATGTGTCTGTTGGCTGTATGAATGTCTTCTTTTGAGAAATGTCTGTTCATATCCTTTCCCCACTTTTTGATGGGGTTGTTTGTTTTTTTCGTGTAAGTTTGTTTGAGTGCTTTGTAGGTTCTGGATATTAGCCCTTTGTCAGATGAGTAGATGCAAAAATGTTCTCCCATTCTGTAGGTTGCCTGTTCACTCTGATGGTAGTTTCTTTTGCTGTGCAGTAGCTCTTTAGGTTAATTAGATCCCATTTGTCAATTTTGGCTTTTGTTGCTGTTGCTTTTGATGTTTTAGACATAAAGTCCTTGCCCATGCGTATGTCCTGAATGGTACTACCTAGGTTTTCTTCTAGGGTTTTTATGGTATTACGTCTAACATTTAAGTCTCTAATCCATCTTGAATTAATTTTCGTATAAGGAGTAAGGAAAGGATCCAGTTTCAGCTTTCCACTTATGGCTAGCCAATTTTCCCAGCACCATTTATTAAATAGGGAATCCTTTCCCCATTTCTTGTTTTTCTCAAGTTTGTCAAAGATCAAATGGCTGTAGATGTGTGGTATTATTTCTGAGGACTCTGTTCTGTTCTATTGGTCTATATCTCTGTTTTGGTACCAGTACAATGCTGTTTTGGTTACTGTAGCCTTGTAGTATAGTTTGAAGTCAGGTAGCGTGATGCCTCCAGCTTTGTCCTTTTGACTTAGGATTGTCTTGGCAATGCGGGCTCTTTTTTGGTTCCATATGAACTTTAAAGCAGTTTTTTCCAATTCTGTGAAGAAAGTCATTGGTAGCTTGATGGGGATGGCATTGAATCTATAAATTACCTTGGGCAGTATGGCCATTTTCATGATATTGATATTGATATTGATTCTTCCTATCCAAGAGCATGGTATGTTCTTCCATTTGTTTGTGTCCTCTTTTATTTAACTGAGTGTTTTGTAGTTCTCCTTGAAGAGATCCTTTACATCCCTTGTAAGTTGGATTCCTAGGTATTTTATTCTCTTTGAAGAAATTGTGAATGGAAGTTCATTCCTGATTTGGCTCTCTGTTTGTCTGTTACTGGTGTATAAGAATGCTTGTGATTTTTGCACATTAATTTTGTATCCTGAGACTTTGCTGAAGTTGCTTATCAGCTTAAGGGGATTTTGGGCTGAGACAATGGGGTTTTCTAAATATACAATCATGTCATCTACAAACAGGGACAATTTGACTTCTTCTTTTCCTAACTGAATACCCTTGATTTCTTTCTCTTGCCTGATTGCCCTAGCCAGAAGTTCCAACACTATGTTGAATAAGAGTGGTGAGAGAGGGCATCCCTGTCTTGTGCCAGTTTTCAAAGGAAATTTTTCCAGTTTTTGCCCATTCAGTGTGACATTGGCTGTGGGTTTGTCATAAATAGCTCTTATTATTTTGAGATACGTTCCATCAATACCGAATTTATTGAGAGTTTTTAGCATGAAGGGCTGTTGAATTTTGTAAAAGGCCTTTTCTGCATCTATTGAGATTATCTTGTGGTTTTTGTCTTTGGTTCTGTTTATATGCTGGATTACGTTTATTGATTTGCGAATGTTGAACCAGCTTGCATCCCAGGGATGAAGCCCACTTGATCATGGTGGATAAGCTTTTTGATGTGCTGCTGAATCTGGTTTGCCAAATTTTATTGAAGATTTTTGCATCGATGTTCATCAGGGATATTGGTCTAAAATTCTCTTTTTTTGTTGTGTCTCTGCCAGGCTTTGGTATCAGGATGATGTTGGCCTCATAAAATGAGTTAGGGAGGATTCCCTCTTTTTCTATTGATTGGAATAGCTTCAGAAGGAATGGTACCAGCTCCTCCTTGTACCTCTGGTAGAATTCAGTTGTGAATCCATCTGGTCCTGGACTTTTTTTGATTGGTAGGTTATTAATTATTACCTCAATTTCAGAGCCTGCTATTGGTCTATTCAGGGCTTCAACTTCTTCCTGGTTTAGTCTTGGGAGAGTGTAAGTGTCCAGGAAATTATCCATTTCTTCTAGATTTTCTAGTTGATTTGCACAGAGGTGTTTATAGTATTCTCTGATGGTAGTTTGTATTTCTGTGGGGTCGGTGGTGATATCCCCTTTATCATTTTTTATTGCGTCTATTTGATTCTTCTCTCTTTCTTCTTTATAGTCTTGCTAGTGGTCTGTCAATTTTGTTGATCTTTTCAAAAACCAACTCCTGGATTCATTGATTTTTTGGAGGGTTTTTTGTGTCTCTATCTCCTTCAGTTCTGCTCTGATCTTAGTTATTCTTGCCTTCTGCTAACTTTTGAATGTGTTTGCTCTTGCTTCTCTAGTTCTTTAATTGTGATGCTAGGGTGTCAATTTTAGATCTTTCCAGGTTTCTCTTGTGGGCATTTAGTGCTATAAATTTCCCTCTACACACTGCTTTAAATGTGTCCCAGAGATTCTGGTATGTTGTATCTTTGTTCTCATTGGTTTCAAAGAACATCTTTATTTCTGCCTTCATTTCGTTATGTACCCTTCAGTTTCCATGTAGTTGAGTGGTTTTGATTGAGTTTCTTAGTCCTGAGTTCTAGTTTGATTTCACTGTTGTCTGAGAGACAGTTTGTTATAATTTCTGTTCTTTTACATTTGCTGAGGAGTGCTTTGCTTCCAACGAGGTGGTCAATTTTGGAATAAGTGTGATGTGGTGCTGAGAAGAATGTATATTCTGTTGATTTGAGGTGGAGAGTTCTGTAGATGTCTATTAGGTCTGCTTGCTGCAGAGCTGAGTTCAATTCCTGGATATCCTTGTTAACTTTCTGTCTCGTTGATCTGTCTAATATTGACAGTGGGGTGTTGAAGTCTCCCATTATTATTGTATGGGAGTCTAAGTCTCTTTCTAAGTCTCTAAGGACTTGCTTTATGAATCTGGGTGCTCCTGTATTGGGTGTATATATATTGAGGATAGTTAGCTCTTCCTGTTGAATTGATCCCTTTACCATTGTGTAATGGCCCTCTTTGTGTCTTTTGATCTTTGATGGTTTAAAGTCTGTTTTATCAGAGACTAGTGTGGCAACCCCTGCTTTTTTTTGTTCTCCATTTGCTTGGTAGATCTTCCTCCATCCCTTTATTTTGAGCCTGTGTATGTCTCTGCATATGAGATGGGTCTCCTGAATACAGCAGACTGATGGGTCTTGACTCTTTATCCAGTTTGCCAGTCTGTGTCTTTTAATTGGACCATTTAGTCCATGTACATTTAAGGTTAATATTGTTATGTGTGAACTTGATCCTGCCATTATGATATTAACTGGTTATTTTGCTCATTAGTTGATGCAGTTTCTTCCTAGCCTCGATGGTCTTTACATTTTGGCATGTTTTTGCAATGGCTGGTACCGGTTGTTCCTTTCCATGTTTAGTGCTTCCTTCAGGGTCTCTTGTAAGGCAGGCCTGGTGGTGACAAAATCTCTAAGCATTTGCTTATCTGTAAAGGATTTTATTTCTCCTTCACTGATGAAACTTAGTTTGGCTGGATATGAAATTCTGGGTTGAAAATTCTTTTCTTTAAGAATATTGAGCATTGGCCCCCACTCTCTTCTGGCTTGTAGAGTTTCTGACGAGAGGTCTGCTGTTAGTCTGATGGGCTTCCCTTTGTGGGTAACCCGACCTTTCTCTCTGGCTGTCCTTAAGATTTTTTCCTTCATTTCAACTTTGGTGAATCTGGCAATTATGTGTCTTGGAGTTGCTCTTCTCGAGGAGTATCTTTGTGGTGTTCTCTTCATTTCCTGAATTTGAATGTTGGCCTGCCCTACTAGGTTGGAGAAGTTCTCCTGGATGATATCCTGTAGAGTGTTTTCCAACTTGGTTCCATTTTCCCCTTCACTTTCAGGCACCCCAATCAGAGGTAGATTTGGTCTTTTTGCATAATCCCATACTTCTTGCAGGCTTTCTTCATTTGTTTTTCTTCTTTTTTCTTTTGATTTCTCTTCTCACTTCATTTCATTCATTTGATCCTCAATCGCTGATACCCTTTCTTCCAGGTGATCGAGTTGGTTACTGAATCTTGTGCATTTGTCACGTATTTCTCGTGTCATGGTTTTCATCTCTGTCAGTTCGTTTATGACCTTCTCTGCATTAATTATTCTAGCTATCAATTCTTCCACTCTTTTTTCAAGACTTTTAGCTTCTTTGCGCTGGGTACGTAATTCCTCCTTTAGCTCTGAGAAGTTTGATGGACTGAAGCCTTCTTCTCTCATCTCGTCAAAGTCATTCTCTGTCCAGCTTTGATCCACTGCTGGCGATGAGCTGCGCTCCTTTGAAGGGGGAGGTGCACTCTTATTTTTTGAATTTCCAGCTTTTTCCCTGCTTTTTCCCTATCTTTGTGGTTTTATCTGCCTCTGGTCTTTGATGATGGTGACGTACTGATGGGGTTTTGGTGTGGGTGTCCTTCCTGTTTGTTAGTTTTCCTTCTAACAGTCCGGACCCTCAGCTGTAGGTCTGTTGGAGATTGCTTGAGGTCCACTCCAGACCCTGTTTGCCTGGGTATCAGCAGCAGAGGCTGCAGAAGATAGAATATTGCTGAACAGCGAGTGTACCTGTCTGATTCTTGCTTTGGAAGCTTCCTCTCAGGGATGTACTCCACCTTGTGAGGTGTGGGGTGTCGGTCTGCCCCTAGTGGGGGATGTCTCCCAGTTAGGCTACTCAGGGGTCAGGGACCCACTTGAGCAGGCAGTCTGTCTGTTCTCAGATCTCAACCTCTGTGTTGGGAGATCCATTGCTCTCTTCAAAGCTGTCAGACAGAGTCGTTTGCATCTGCAGAGGTTTCTGCTGCTTTTGTTGTTGTTGTTGTTGTTGTTGTTGTTTAACTGTGCCCTGTCCCCAGCGGTAGAGTCTACAGAGACAGGCAGGATTCCTTGAGCTGATGTGAGCTCCACCCAGTTCGATTAGGTCTTATCATTACCCCACATTGCAAGTGAGAAAATCAATTTGGAAGTCACAGATTTAGGATTTAAGGCCAGGCTGCTTGATTGCAAAGCCTGGATGTTTAACCATTGATTTTATTACCTCAATTTGAGGCATATTTGTTGTTTGCAGGTAGCTTGGGTATACAGGCTATACCTAAAGCACGAGAACCTGAAGGAAATTGATGAGGAAAGAAATTTAAAACTGAAAAAAAAAAAAAGAAACCTAGGAGGGTAAAGATTAAACTAGCAAACATTCATCAGTACAGAGATGATCTTTTGGAGATCTGTAGGGGAGAGCAGAGTTGTGAAGATTCCTGGGTTTAGAAACTGGGAGGATAAAGCAAGGAGCTGTCAGTGTCAAGAGGCTATTTGGGAGATTTACCTAGAAACAGATGGGGACCAAATGAGAGTGTAGTTGACATTCAGGTTAATTGGGATGGAATAAAGAAAGCTTCCTGAATATTGAACATTGCAACTCTGAAGAGTCAATTACTGCCTCCTTAAACACAGTTTGTAAGCCCGGAGATTTTCCCACACTTTTTGGCTGTCAGTGGAATGAGGTGGTGTACTACTGCGAATCAGAAAAAGGAGGTCACCTCTTGCCACTGGAATGTTAGAGCAGGGTTAATTAAAACCTACAGCCCAGGGTCAAGAAAACCAATCCTGAGCTCAAAGAGCTCTCACAAGTGAAAATCAGGTTAACATCTGGGAACAGAAAAACAGAGATCCTGGAGTGAGAACTGCAGACAGAAATTGAAATTAGGAATAGAATCAGAGGAACCAAGCCAAAGTCAGAGCACAAAACAGAGAGTTTAGGTGAGAGAGTCTACCAGTCACAGCAGTCACCCCTTAACCTTGGCTGTCCATTAGAATCACCTGGGAAGCTTTTAAATAAAAATATGGATACCTAAGCAACACCACCAATGGAGATAGGCCAGAGCATCAGTATTTTTTTCCGGTGCATAATCAAGATTCTGATCTAATGAGCTAGAGCCACAAAGTGTCACAAAATAACTAGCATTCATACTTAGGCTAAAGGAGAATTGCCAAAAGAGGCAAATCCCAAGTTGTATCTAATGAACGGGCCATCTCAGCTTTACTTTGATGCTATGAATCACCTGGTCAGCCTACTTTCAACCCAGAACGTGAACACGTGGGAAATGAAGCATGCATGCATTTTCCTCACTGTGGCCCCAGGGCAGCTTGGAGTGTAATCTCACCATCCCTGGATTCTGCCATTGATAATGAGGCAAGTGGGTGTCTAAGAATTTCATTACAGTCACCATACATTCAGCATTTTGTAAACAGTTGAGGGTAGGTTATATAAATTAATATATAATAACTAATATTTTAATAGAAAAATCAGAGAAACATAGGAAAGCAAAATTAATTCAAGATAAAGTTACCACTAAAAATATAAAATACATTTCTATATAACTAGAAGCAATTTGCCCCCAAACCACTGATCATTACACACCCATCTTTACCCATCTGACACCCATTCCTCTGCTTCTTCTTTAATGCAAAATTTTGGGTTTGGAGGCAGAGTTCTTTAATCTCTGGAAAGCTAGGTCCTTCCTCAGCCTTCTTTAGAGCAGAAGCAAGAGGAATTTGGCTGGAGTGACTCAGAATATTTTTCTTTCTAGCCAAGAAGACAGACGGTACAGAAGGAAGAGATATGCTTTGTTTTCCCCTTCTTGTCTTCAGTGGCAGGCACTAGAGCAGTGGTTCTAAAGCTTGGGTCAATAGTGGAATCATCTAAGAACCCGGTAAATGTATAAGAGGCACAGGCCCTATTCTCTTTCAAGGAGCTTGGGCCTCTGGGCACTTCCTCCACTCCCCAGGTGATTCTGTTGCACACTGAAGTTTGAGAATTATACCTGAAGCTGCAGCAGCCATCCTGTGTCTGAAAGAAATTCAGAGATGTTTGTCCTCATATGAGATGTTGAATTAACCCCAGCAGTCAGTTACTTTTAGACTTTCTTGCTACAAAAAAATTAAAAACTCACTTACCTTGGTTATTGTAAGTAATTGTAGCTAAAACTATTCACAGTAGATACACGGACAAAGCAAAAAAGGAATTGCAATCAATTACAATATCACCAATGCCTATAGAATCAAAATGTTCCAGTTGTTCAGAAGAAATTCAAGTTCATGTCTGAGGACAAAGAAAAACTACTCTCATAGGCCTGCACAAAAGAGGCAGCCTGCTGTGGTAAGTAATACCTTCAACAATATTCCTACAAGAGATAAAAGAGAGTATTTCATAAATCTCTTTATAATATCTCAATGCAAAATACCAAAGCACAGTCCAGTAAAAGTGATTCTTGGCAATAAGATGCAACTTGCAAGGGACCTGACTTAACTCAAGGATAAAATTTAGACTATCTAGATGATGAGGTGTTGCATGACATAAAAAGGTAAAAATTTAGAAGCAAATCTAAATATTGATTAATTCATTATCATGGGCTTCTCATAATTTGGTTTGACAATCTTTTCTGACTCATGATACCAACAGGAACTTCCAATTTGTTTATAATTACCCAGTCTTTACCAAATGTATATAATAACTTTACCTTCTTCACTTTATCACTGAAGTATAAATTAATTTCAAACTCAGCTTGTTCCAGTTGTAGTTTATCTTCACTTTGCATCCCCAGTTGTCTTCTCAGACTGTGGTCACTCCTCTCAACAGCCTCCGAAAAGAGTTGGAAGCACTGCTGTCTTTAAAGAGTAGAACCTACCTCAGTAGACCTTGGTCAGAACTGCTTGTGGAAAGTCAATGGAGAGCAGCCATGATGGGAGAAATATTGGGCCCTGCAATGCAGATTCAGGAGAAGGAAGATTGGCCAGCACTGGACCAGTGATACTTACAAGGCTCAGATCTTGACCTGGTCTTGAAGTCTTTCTGGGTAACAAAAGTATTGACTTACATAGCCATATACGTTCTGCTTGATGCTGACATGGCTCGGATATAATTCTCATCAAACCCACAGTTCTCTGAGTCTCTGATCAGGCTGATATCCCCCTCTGTCTAGGCTGAAGGGTAAACACTGCACCCAACGCTGGGTTCATTTCCATGAGACTCTTAGAATCAGCTACTTTAATTATCCTCCTCTTCACCTTGGATTTCCTCTGACTGGTACCAATACTTTCCACTGTTCATCCTGTCTCAGAGGACGAATTACTTTGTCTTTATGTAGAATAATTATTCCATTTGTTATCTCGATGCCTTTCATCCTTCTGTCCTGTGGAACTTTGCTCCATCAGTCATCCCTGTTTCCTCATCCTCAATCCATCACTTTCCTCTTGTTTCTTCTCTTCTGATTATAAACACGTTTATATATTCCCTATCTTAAAACAAATTACTTTCTTGATCCTGCCTCTGCATTAAGCTACTATCTCATCTTCTTTTCCCTTTAATAAGAGACTTCCTAAAATAATAGGCTATGCTCAAAGACTTTACTTCATAACAGCCATCACCCTCTACTTCAGTTTACTTTCCAATGCTTTGAAAATGAGATCTTCAATTAGCACCCCAGTTTATCTTTTTCTTAGAATGATTTCAATAACAATTATCCAAGTCAATTGCATTTTACATTGTTATCCTTCTCTCCACACCATCTAATGGTGCTGATCATTCTTTGCTTTTGAAATGTTCTTCCTCCTTGGTATCCATCATGATCCTCTACTTTTCTGGTTCTTACTGGAACTTCTACTTTCCTGACGATTTTCAACAGAAAAACATTGCTCTTCCACCTTCTTGTACACACACAGACACAAAAACACACAGAAACACACACATGTTCTCTAAAGCTGCCCATGGGAGAATGGCACCTACCTGCTCTCACCCGCAACTGAAATTGACTAGAGCCACCAAGTGGGGCAGGCTAATTTAGTGGAGTAAGCAGGGTGGGCAGGACATGGAGGTTCAGATTCCCTTAAAATGTAGGCAACCTCAATAGCACGATTCTATTCCTGGGCCCTTTCATTTCACTGTGCTGATTACATTAATCATCATTTCTATATAGATTATATTAACACCTATTCACATTTAGTCCTGCTTACTCTATGCAGACTCAGACCAGAATGTGTCTTAATTGCCTCCTATACATGACCATCCTGACAACCCTTCAAATGCTTCACATCCAAAGCTAAGCCCATCCTCTTCACTCACAACACCCAGCACCTAATATAATCCTTTGTGAAATAATGGAATAGATGTCTAATTGAATATATATTTTTATAGAATTTAAACAATTATATACTATTTAAATGCAATTAATTTTTACAGCATAATTGTGCAATCTTTGACTAGTGGTTTGTAACTTTTAAAGGCATGAGGAGGTTTTACCATTGAGAAGCATTGAGTCACAAGAGCCTAAGGCGTTTCTGGTTCTTTTCATTATTTCTCAAATATGTAATTTTCAGAGCCTTTAACAGCACTGCTATCCCTCTTTGGCCAAAGTCTGTCTTGTTAATGTTCTTTTTTAGAATATGGCTCCAAGATTGTTGGAATGAATTCAGGACACTCTTATAACTATGTAAGTTTTGTTGACACAGCTAAACCTAATAACCATTTCAACCTGCAAGTGGCTTTTTGCTTCCATTTTAAGTGATAGCTAGAATAGCATGGACCTTCTTATTGCCCATGTGTGAAGTGTGTAAGTTGTGTGTATGTGTGTGTGTCTATAGGGAGTATATGAATGAAATAAAAAGTGAAGGAAGAAAAAGAAAGTGAATTTGTTTCTTGTATGTTACCTGTCCTACAACAACCTTCCATGATAATATATGAGCCTTTGAAAATGGATCTATTGTTTTGTGAAAACAGATTTGGAAGTAAAATTGGTCTTTCTTTTAGCTGTATAAATGCTCTTCTATAATGCAATGATCAAACAACAGATGGACAAGCAGATAAACACTAAATAAGAAATATGTGCTAAATCCATGTCCCTGCATTTATTCATGAGCCTATGAAATTTGAACTGCATACTTATGAAGCTCAAAATAATGGTATATTATTATTTCCTAACCTACAGGCCTCTTCATTTTATGTGTGCATAAAATGACTGTAATTTTGAGAGGTAATATTTGATGGGTGAAAGAGAAGGACCCCAATGTCATGCAGATTCATCTAGAATCATGAAGTTAAAAGTGAATACAAGACCTTATTTGACTATTGGACATTACTCAGTTTTGCACTATTTGCTTTATTAAAGAGTTTAATGACTTTGAGTGGTCTGATAAGTCCCCACTAAAGGCCACCAAAGCCAGTATTACCCATGTAAGAAACTGAGTCCAAGCTAATGCAGCAATAACCAGGTTTTGTATTATCTCACAGTAACTCAGTGGGGTGAGATAAAAGTTGAACTGATTTCTCATATTAAATATCCAAAAAAAAAAGTGGCAGCAATTAACAATAAAGTGTTCCTATGTACCAGGTATTGTTCAAAACACTTTACATGTATATTAATTCATTTTAATCACAAAGTAACCCATAGAGATGGGCAATTCTATTATTCTCTTTATATGGATGAAGAAATTTGGGCACACAGCAGACCCATTGCTTGTAAATAGTGAAACCAAATTTCAAATTTAGGCAAAAAATTTCCAGAGTCAACATTTAACTTTTTTGTTATGTTGTCTCTTTTCCAAATAAGTTCAGCCAGCATTTTAATGTAGTACAATGCTATACATATTTAATTATCTCATTAATCCATTCATACACTCTTTTATCTTCATAGCTCTGTTTAAAACTTTAACATGTTAGCATTCACTATCTGAAAAGTTGAAAGCACAGGATGCCAATGTTTCATTTAGCTCCAAACTCCCCTACCTCACAAAGCGTTTCAAGGAAAATATCTCAAATTGTCTGGGAATTGCCCCATGATCTCAATCCATAGATCTTAAACTACAGCAGCACTTTTGTAGCATGACTCAGTCACTAGGGCCACAGATTATTCCTGGGATGGGTGCATGATTTGCACTGAGCCATGCGATCCCTGCGTTGAGAATTTGAGGACTGGGACTCTTCCTGGGTTCCTCAATGATGACATATAATATATGGATTCTTTTTAAAAGTTACACTCCACTATGTGGATTTGGGGGCAGCACAAGGTAAGAAAAAAGTACATTTACATTCACAGGAAAAGCCCAAACAAAAGATATAGAAGGAAGGTTTCCCAAGTTTCCGCAGGGCTCCATTTTTGTGGCCCATTTTTGAAGCCCAGTGGACTTTATATCTGGATTCTATTACATGCTTTGGTGTTTATATACATTTTGGGATATCTTTCTGATGTCCTTTCTCTTTTTGCTTCAGATGGTTCCTATTGTGCTTCTATTTCTTGCAACAAAAGAATCCTACCTAGTTTGTAGAAAGATGCCTTTATATTTAGAAAGGTTTTCTAGATTCATGATATTTGATAAGTAGATTTGGAAAGCACTTTTTAAAAAGTTTTGCTGAAGCATTTGTCAAACACTTTACCAGCTAGATGAATCTCTGAGAATCAACCCTCTAAAGGGAAATGTGAGAAAGAATAATCTGATTTTACCAGGCCATCATTGAGCTGAGTCTTTTACAGCATTGTGAGGCATATAGTTTTTTTTCATGTTTGTTACTTAAGGTCATGAAATAGAATACTTAATGCACCATGTTTATTGTTGATCTCTTTATTTCCAGCTCCTTAGTCTAATGTCTCCTGATTTGGTTATCTTTCCAACCAGGAGGTTGGCTTCTTGGCAGACAGAGGCTCTGAGACACTGGATGTGAGCCCAGTGTCTCTAAGAGAGGCAGAGTAATAAAACTGTAAGACAAATGAAAGGCCCTGCCCACCTCCAAATCTTTCTCTCGAATGCCTTTCCGAGAGAGTGCTTTAGTGAGAAAACAGAAAAAAGTAAGTCCTCTAAAGCGGTCCACCACTGACCAAATGTTCTGGCCAAATAGCAAGTCAAGAACAAAATGCTTGACATAGAATAAAAATGCTATCACTCAAATAAGCAGTGATTAAATGTAACATGGTACATTGAGGAGTTCAAAATTGAATCTGAGCCAACACTGTGGCATCAGTGCAGGCTATGTTTTGTTTAACACTGTTAACATAACAGTGTTATATTCTCAACATAGGGATGTTCTCAAGATAGGGATGGTGCTTTATTATCAGGAGTCAGGTGGCTGGAATGTAATACTGGTGTTTCATTTCGTGTGAATATTTACTCCATAATAGCTAATGAATGCTCAGTGTTTGATACAGAAAAAAAGAAGAGAAAAATTTATCATGGCTAATCTAAGTTAATTTTCAAAAGACGTGATTGCAATTACAATTTGGCTGAACAGTAAGTTGTTCTCTCAAATATTTGAGAAAAATCATTTGCTACTCAATTTTATAGGTCCTGCCTATTTTTCTCAGGGCTCCTATATTCCTGGCCATAGATGCAGATTCAGCATTTGTCTACTGAGCACTGACTATGCATTTACAGGAAAAATATGATGGAAAGGTTTTTGAAATCAGATCAGTTTTGTTGAAAATTCAACAAATTTTATTTGGCTCTTTACTTGTTTAGGTCATGAACAAGTAACAACCTGGGATTAATTTTCCCACTACTAGGATAACACAAATTTTATTTCTTCATTCCTAACAGCTTTAGTCATGGAGTCAGAAGAATGTTTCCATGTTGAGATGACCTGCAATTCCACTGTGTTGGGGCAAGGGATTCTCCAGGGTTCTCATGGACCGGAGGGAGAGAAAGGCTTTTCCATATTAGAGGAATTCATCATGAGCCTATTCCAAGTGACTGCATAGTGAGCAGAGAAACAAAAGCAGCCAGAACCCAGAGGTGAGTGCCAAATTCCTGGGGTAAAGAAAGAGTACTGAGGGCCTCTCAGAAATAGAGAGGCTTTCACTTGGGTCAAGAGAGCTGCAGGACAGAGGGCCCAGCAGAGTCCTCTGAAAAGCCAAATAAAGTGCCCCCAAGACAGTCACATGCCCACTGGCCCCAACAGCACAGGCCTATGTATAACACTAGTTCCAGAAAGACCTTCCCTGCATAATTATCACTTCTCCCTCTCCAATTGCAACACGTAAAGTGTTAGAAATTGGGTAGTCAGCTAGGGAATGGAAGAAGACTGCCATGCAGAAGTAGAAAAGTTATCACAACTACATTTTCCATTGAAGTCTTCTACCCCAAGCAGAGGCTGGGAGAAGACCTGACATTATATCACATTGAGAATTTTGGTTATTATCTGGGAATAGGCCACCTAATTTCTGAATGACAGTATGTTTACAACTTAAAGTGATTTAGGTAGTACTCAATTACCTCAAAATGAACAGAAAAGTCAGGGGTCTGTGAAAATTTCAACTGCAGGCTTGGAATGAATACATTACATGCAATGAATATGGGAGAACTCCTTCTCCAAAAAAAAAAAAAAAAAAAAAAAATGTTGATTTCCAGTATTTCCTGAGCTTTTCCTGTTCACTAACTTGGTAGAATAACTAATTATTATTTTCCAGGCAGTATGCTAAATCATTTACATGTATTGTTTTATCTTAATACTCAGAACACACTTACAAATTAGGTATAATTGCCTTTATTTTGCAAGTGAGACAAATGAAGCTTGCAGAATTTCACTATTTTGCTCCAGGTCACAGATCTGGTAAGTAGAGGACCTGGGATAATAGTCAGGTCTGTCTGATTCAAAGTCCATGTTCTTAACTCCTGTACTTTCAACCATTATCATGTACTGTTGGCAGAAGCTATTCATAATTCATAATTTAGTAAAAAGCTTTGAGAGAAATATATTTTATGAAACAGCATGCAAAATATCCATTTTGTAAGAAAAAATATATATTTTTTCTATATATTTACATAAATGTGAGTGTATTACTATGTGTGAAATATTTTTAATTGTGCATAAAATCTATAATTTTTAATTGATGGTGGGAGGACAGGTCCTTCTACTTACTTGCCTGTGCTTCTACTTTTTTTTTTTTTTTTTTACTATATATTGCTTTTCTAGCAAGAAAATTGAGCATTTGTTTTTTGTTAGTTAAAAAAAATTTTCTCTATCTTGTGTTTTATTTCCTTAGGCTTAATTATGTGACTGGTGTTTTTCTGAATCAGTCTCAATGTTTCTATCACTGAACTTGTTTTTAATTGGTAAATTCTGCCCTCCCAAGCAGTTCACCTCCCCCAGGTCTGCATGTTTGTTTACAGTGCAGGTAGCTCTCAAAATAAATTCTTCCTGGTTAAGGATTACAGGTTTCTCTTTCAGGCAAGAATATCTAATCATTTCGGAACACATTGCAGAAAATCTACACCTTAATTATGCCATATTAAAATATAACTATTAAAACGACAACAAAACTGCATGACTTTGTTTACAATACATTCAGAAAAGACAAAACCAGAAGAATAGAAAAGAGGTCAGAGTACAGTGGTGTGCACCTATAGTCAGGTCTAGGAGTTCAAGGCCAGGCTAAGCAACATAGCAAGACCCTGTCTCTAAAAAAGAAAAAAAGAAAGAAAGAAATCAGTGATTGGCAGGGTCTAAGGGTAGAGGAGAGAGGTTGATTACAAATAGGAAGATGGTAATTTTTAAGGGGGTAACTACTATATAGTGGTTACAAAACTGTGTTTGTCAAAACTTGCAGAACTAGACACCGAAAAGAGTCCATTTTGCAGCATGTACATTATATTTTAATTTCAAAAAGTGGGAAGTAATACAATGTAAATGCAATCATTATTCCATTGTCAATTTTGTATTTTAGTCATATGAGAAAAATAAGATTCGATATAAGATCTTATTGCTCAAAACTATTTCTTCTTATCAACACCACTATATATATATTTCTACTCCTTTTGGCCCTTTTTCTCTTTTCACAATTAACAAATTTACTAAAGATAAGTATTATGGCCACACAGAGGTAAAGGATTGCCCCTTACCCCAATCCCCTGTCTCCATGTATCCTGAATTAAAGATTATTATATATTTTAATCTATGTTTTAAATGGTTTACTGAATCTTCTAATTCTACTATGAAGATAAATACCCTTTACAAATGCTTCGTGTTATTATCCTATTCATGCTGGAGGACATCCAGAGAAGTGGTTGTCAACCTTGGCTTCCCAATGGAATCACCTGGGGAACTTTATAAAAAGCGCTGGCTCCAAGGTACTGCTTCCGGCGATTCACACATACTGTTGGGGTACAGATTTGGTGCAAGGATTTAAAAATCTTCCCAGATTATTTTAAAGTGCCACCAAAGTTGAGAACCACAATCTAAAGTTTGTAGAATGAGCTTTTTCGAATAGAAACTTCTTCATTCATAGCTATTCTTTAAGAAGCAATGCTCAGAGTTAGAAAAAATAAAAATAAAAAACAAAACAAAAAATAGATACAAAAAGCCATCACACTGTCATTTTTTCACCCTGATGAAGTTATCTGAGATGATGTTAATGACTAATGAGGACTCCACACATTTCCTTCCCAGGTGACATCTGTAATCACACAGAAGCCTCAGCAGCACCTCACTTTGGTGTCTAGACTAATCAGTGGAGGTGACAGGATGAGACAGTGGGAGAACTGGATTATCGGATTTTCAAATTGTACTTGGTGGGCAGCTACCTATTCCACTTGTGCATAAGAATAACATATGTCGGCCGGGCGCGGTGGCTCAAGCCTGTAATCCCAGCACTTTGGGAGGCCGAGACGGGCGGATCACGAGGTCAGGAGATCGAGACCATCCTGGCGAACACTGTGAAACCCCGTCTCTACTAAAAAATACAAAAAAAAAACTAGCCGGGCGAGGTGGCGGGCGTCTGTAGTCCCAGCTACTCGGGAGGCTGAGGCAGGAGAATGGCGTGAACCCGGGAGGCGGAGCTTGCAGTGAGCTGAGATCCGGCCACTGCACTCCAGCCCCGGCGACAGAGCAAGACTCCGTCTCAAAAAAAAAAAAAAAAGAATAACATATGTCACTTGGAGATCATTATAAAATCAGTCATAAAAGGAAACACAGTATCAATTCACAAGTGGGAATAAGAATAAAAACTGAACAGCCAACATAGTTTATATTCACTATATAAAAGGAAAAGAACCCTGCACTCATTTTATTTAGGAAAATATGTTTTATTATTGGTGTCCAGTCCAGAATCATGGCTGGTCCTTTCCTGACCAGATTCCCCAAGGCTACACTAGGCATCCAACCAAAATAGACACAGATCTTTCTAGGAAGGTGGAGTTTTCAAATATCCATTGTGTACTTTCGATATTATTGATTGTGAGTCCCTACTATGAAAGGTAAAATTCTGGGCTGGACATAAAAAGGCATATGCAATGCTCCCACTTCAGCTTCATGGGTGAATTATGTGATTAAACTATTCTTGGCTTTAGTTATCACATACATCAAGTTACTCTATATACATACTACATCCTTCATGGGTCAAACTACTATTCCTTAGATAATAGGACATTATGTTAGTGCTATAAAGCCAAGGAATTATCACCTCCATGTCGACCTCTTATTTCAACATGCAGAGTCTCATAATGCTTGAGTCCTCCCCATGACTCTGATTACTTCGGATGTCCTTGCCACTGAAACCTCAATTTCTATCACTGAGGTCCCTTGGTCTGGGCCAGCTGATACTTATCAGACAAGGTTTCAGGAACTTTGCATGAGACTTATGGATTATCCTGTGCCCTGGATCCTTTGTTATCTGAGTACTGGATGTTTCTTCTCTTTCTTGAGTCCCTGTCCTTGTATTTTAAACATTAATATAGTTTCTTCTGAATATTTGCTCTATCTTGCTCTCTCCAGTCCTGATGGGCTTTAAAGCTTTGTTCCTGCAAATGTGTGGTCAGCCTGTCTTGAATTCTGTCAGTCCCATGACCACAGCATCCCAGGTTTCCTAGTCGAGTCCCAATTAATTCTTCTTCATTTCTGGGCTGACCTACCAAGGCTTCTCATCTTACCACCTATACACTAAGAACAGTTGCAGCCCATTGAGATTTTATGTGGGCTAAGACCTGTGCTAGACACATTGGAAAGGAGATATTGTCATTGCTATTTTATATCTGAGGAAGCTGAGGTTTGGAGATCAATCTTTGTGTATGACAATGGCCTTTTAGATGAATAAAACTCAGAGGAATCCAAGAGTCTTACAATATTTCTAACCCAATCCAACACTAGGCAAAATAAACCATCAAATAGGAAATCCAGAATTTAGGGCCCTCTGTCAAAATGAAGTCAGTATTTTTACTTGTACAAACATAATCAGTCAGAATTAAAGAAACCTTTAGATTATATTACAGGATAGTCATTCAACCTTTCTGACCTTGCATTATCACTAAAGAATAAATAGTCACATAAACCTCAAGAACTCTTGGCATCAACTAGACGTTTTTAAAAGTGTTTTTATGGAGAACTATAAAAGTAGTTAATTATTTTCTATTTGGAAAAATCTTTCATTTAGATTGAGCTGCAATCATACATAGACTCAATGGATTTGTCTTACTCATTTCTGAGTTCTCACAGCCCATTCGATTTTTCATTTATTTACTACATGTTTATGGAATGCTTATGATGTATCATGAGCTATATTGGGGCTAGATAGGCATTGGTGAGAAAAACAGACATAAGAATAACTGTCTTGGCACTTACATTGAGTAAAGGAGAGAGACAATAAGTAATTTTAGATAATTAAGAATGGCTATTGAAACATAACCAAGGTGCTTTACCAGAGGCAATGGGTTAATGAAAGAAAGTAGAAATGAAAGAAGCATTGGTACTCAAGGGAGGTATCTCCAAGGAGAAGGCATTTAAATTGAGGCTAGAAAAGTGGGAAAGATCCAGTCATGACATGTGAAACACTGGGGGTGCAGAGAGAGTGATTCCAGCCTAGGAGGTCAGTGAATATAAAAATACTGCAGCGGCCAAGATTTTGATGAGTTTCAGGAGCAATCAGACCAGTGCTGTGGTTACCATAGAACAAGCATGTGGGAATATGGCCTGAGGTGAGGCTTGGAGAAATATGACCTTATGGATCATGGGTAGGAGTTTGAATTTATAATCAAGTGTGTTGGAAATTTGAAAATGGATTTATAATGGTTAATTTTATATATCAATTGACTGGGCCACAGGATGCCCAACTATCTGGTAAAACATTATTTGGAGTGCTTCTATGAGGGTGTTTTTGAATGAGACTGACATTTAATTGGTAGATTAATTAAGCAGATTGCTCTCCCCAATGTGGGTGGGCCTCATCTAATCAGTTGAAGCCCTGAATAGAGTGAAAAGCCTGATCCTTCCCCAGGTAAAAGAGGGTTCTTTCTTCCCGATGGTATTTAAGTTGGCACATTTTCCCACTTTTTTTCAAGAAAAAACCTTGGCTCCTCATGGGTCTTGAGCCTGCTCAGCTTCAAACTATTAACAGAACTACACAACCAGCTATCCTGATTCTCAGACCTTCATAACTAAACTATTGGCTCTCTTGGATCTCCAGTCTTCTCATTCACTCTGCAGATCTTAGGGCTTGACAGCCTCCATAACTGTGGGAGTCGACTCCTTATAAGAAATCTATCTGTCTATCTATCTATCTATCTATCTATCTATCAATCATCTATCTATCTATCATCTATCTTTATACACAAACAGAACCCCGTGATTCTGTTTCTCTGGAGAACTCTGACCAATACAGCATTGAACTTTTGAAGGTTTTTTAAAGGAGAGAAGTGACATAATTCAATTTTATTTTAAGAACATCTCTGATTACATTGTGGAGAATAGGCGATAGAGAGAGGTTGTGGTAAGTATATTACTATTTTTAAATACTTCTTGTAAAAAGATACACCTCCTATCTATTGGCATCAATCGCAGCCCTCTGACCTACCTTGGCCAATAAAGTATAAGCAGAATAACTGATGCCACATTGGAGTGGCAGTGCAAAGAGCCATCATGGGGTCTTGCCGTTATTCTTTCTCCCTTGGCCATGAGAGCAGCACAACTCAAACAGGAGCTGCTCCTTCAGCCCAAGTCCTTCAGTAAAGATGTAACATTGAATACAACCAGAGACAACATGTAAAGTGTGCAAGCAACAAAACCTTACCAACATAAGGCACTGAGATGTAGGGTTTGCTTGTTACCATAGCATAAGCTGAAACATGCTGACTGATAACAGAGCAGGTAGAATACTGTTGCATTTGTCCAGGTGAAAGAAACTGGTTGTTTAAACAAGAATAGCAGCAGTAAAGATAAAGAAGAGTAGAGAGACCTGACATAGTTTGCATATTATGATGATTAATTTTATGTGTCAACTTGGCTAGGCTATCATGCTCATTTGTTTGGTCAAATACTTGTCCAGGTATTGCTGTGAAGGTATTTGTGGATGTGTAATTTACATATATAATCAGTGAGCTTGAAGTCAAGCAGATTACTCTGCATAATGTAGATGGGACTCACGTGGTCAGTGGAAGGTCTTAAGAGCAAAAATCGGAGGTTTCCTAGAGAAAAAAGGATTCTGCCTCAAGACTGTAACATATAAATCCTGCCTAAATTTCTAGCCTCCTAATCTACCCTATGAATTTTAGACTGGCAGGCCTCCACAATCATATGAGTCAGTACCTTAAAATAAATCTCAGTCTCTCTCATTCTCCCTCCAAAAAAGAGAACCAATAGGATATATATGTTCTAGGAAAATCCAGATTGATATGGATACGAAGAACTGACTTACAGAGCTGGGGGTGGATTTAATGTAGGCGAGTGTCTATGTCTCTAGGTTTCTGTCTTGTGCACCTCTGCGGGTGGGTACTTAATCCATGGTACATGTCGATGAGTTGTATTTGCATTGGGTGGAATAAAATTGAATCTCTAACTCAAGAATAACCTCAAACATTTTTGCTGCTCAAACTCTTAAACATTGCTTAAGAGAAGATTTGATAGCCAAAGGAATTTTATTGAAAAAATAAAAATGGCAACAAAGTATTATTGGTCTTTCTGAGCCTTAGGGAAAATAAAGTCTGTGCCAAAACTGTGAGCACCACAAGAAAGCCTTGTGAAATAAAGCAGTTCCTTGAAATGGATATTGATTTTTCACATATTTAGTAATACACATCAAGAGCTATTCATGACATCCTAGTCACCTTAAAATGCTACTTTTAAGATGGTAAAGGTGGAAGAAAGCCTCCAGGATGTGCTGAGTTTCAGAAACTTGCTGCAAAACAGTTGCATCCTCTTTGTACTTTGTTCCCTCATACCATCAGCCAGGCAGGCCAAAAAGCCAAGGAAAGCTAACACCTGAAAAGATGATTTACAGCTCTTGGTGGCTAAGGGAATAATATGTAAAGAACTCTTTAAGCTCTCCCACTGGAGCGATCCTTCATTATAAACACCAGGAGCACACAGAGGGTATAAACCAGCAGCCCCCCTGCAATCAGAATATAAAACACTGTCGGTCTAACAGTGAGGCCAGTATAAAAAGGGCACCAGGAGACCCTGGACAGAAAATATTGGGGCTCAAAAATTGTATGCTATCCATGCACTCCTACCTGAGAGTGACATTTCTGCTACGTAGAAGATAGAAGGCCACATGTACTATCAAATTGATTAGTTCAATACTGACCAATTTTCACAGGCAAAGGTAATTTTCTTGGAAGGTGTACCTATATTTACAATTGTAAAAATTTATGATAACAATAATTATAGACTAATTGTTCAACTTTACTCCAGCTTCTCCTGCTAATTTTTTGTTGTCATTGTTGCCTTAAATCTTTTTAAAAACTAAGGCTCTCTTGTAGCATCCACTTGACCTTTTTTATTTTTTCCCACTGAGCTTCAGTAGTTAGTTACGTGTCCTTGTTTTGACAGTTCAGCAGCTCCCAGGAACCTTATCAGTAGAATTGTAATAGGACCCATTTCTTGTACTCACTTCTGCCAGTAGAAAGGGTTATTTATTATTTCAATGAATGGAGATTTTCATTTTTGGCTTTCTTTTAAAATGTGATGTCCAAGAATACTAGGCTTTTTGGGAAAAAAAAGGTAAATTTGATAGTGGGGACTAGATGTAGGTTGCTGGCCCCTCCTTGATCTACAGGGATTTCCTTTTTCTTTTACCCCTTCCCAATTTAGCATGCAGCTTTTTTCTTTTCCCTTTAGACTTTTTACAGTTTCTCCCACAGGGCTAGAGCTGCACTGCTGACCAATCTCAGAATACCAATGCATGGAGAAAAAAACAGTGGCAGAGACCAACCAAAACAGCATCCAATTTATCTTTCTTTTCCTGACAGTTTTGAGATTTAATAGAAAACAATATAGAAAGAGGAATTTAAATTCCCCCTCCTCACCCTATAACTGGAAATAACTCAGGGAAGTTCAAGAGTAGAAACTAAGAATGACCAAGGAAAGACTATCTGTGGGATTTTAAATTGTTAGGATGCCATTTCTCTTGCCTCTGAGGATTCATCTTTCCCACAGTGTCTCCTAGGTTCCCAGGAGATAGGATTTAGGGAAAACCTCAGGCAGAAAGACTCCGTTTGTGCAATGCTAATGCTACTCCACAAAATCTGCAAGTATTTTATTAACAGAAAAGTAAAATCTTCAAAACGTCAAAACTCTCTTTTCCCCAGGGCTATACTCCCACCCACATTCCACACCCTCCAAGTTCCAAACATTCTCCTGAGCAGAGGACCCTCTTCCCCTCAGATACAGGGTTCTAGCTGCCACCCAGTAGAGAAGCTTGCGTAAGCATTTGGAGAAGGAGAACTTAGCTCTTTTATCCTTCTGTAGATGACTCCACTGCTATGCTGACCTCCTCTAACCCCATTGAACAGGGGTCTTATGTTTTTCTTGATGGTTCCCCCCACTGAAAGGGTTGCATATTGGAGGAAATAGTTTAAACAGTTTCGTGGGTTGAAGCCCACCTCAGTAGTTTGGGGTGGATTCTGTTTTTATTCCCATCTTGTTACACAGATCCATCTGCATCCCACACAGGGAAGGTGCTAGTAGGAAGAGGCCTCTTATCTCTCCTGCCTCTTTGTCATGAGTAGGCATGCACTTTGAGAATAAATTTCAAGCTGGCAGCTCAGCCACCATAAACTTAAAGGTTTTGATCCATTTCATCTGTTCCAAAGGAAATATTAAATTGACATGTAAAATACAATCCTGAGCAAGACAAGCAGGAAGATAAAGGGAGGGTGAAAAGAGAATTGTTAAGCATCAATTCTTTTTCAATTTTGCCATTACCTTCAAATATACTATCTCGTTAATCTAAAAATCATCCTGTAGGCCAGGTATTAATATTCCAGGTGCAGTGGCTCGTGCCTGTAATCCTAGCATTTTGGGAGGCCGAGGCGGGCGGATCACGAGTTCAGGAGATTGAGACCACCAGGCTAACACAGTGAAACCTCGTCTCTACTAAAAAAATACAAAAAATTAGCCAGGTGTGATGGCGTGTGCCTGTCGTCCCAGCTACTCGGGAGGCTGAGGCAGGAGAATCGCTTGAACCTGGGAGGCGGAGGTTGCATTGAGCCAAGACTGCACCACTGCACTTCAGCCTGGGCAACAAAGCGAGACTCTGTCTCGAAAAAAAAAAAAATTCCCAATTTTTATATATGAGTAAAACTTAAGCTGACTGGTTATTTGCCTAAATTTAACTCAATGTCATGTAAATTATAGGATTTATTCACAAATATCCATTGTTTCTGACTAAACACAGTATCTTCCAAAAACAAGATAAAACAAAGGAGCACAAGAGTTTATAAAAGGAGAAATTAACAGTCATCTTGCTGGCAATGTAGGCAACTCTTCAAGTGATTTCATAGGATCTGGCAATGCACAGATGATGTCTACGGACAAAATTCCTCTGTTTTGATATAATTGCTTTATCTTTAAAATGATTCCTGTTTTTATGAATAAAATCATAAAAAGGAGTACACTTTAAACAAGTTTTCATCAGTTATACTTTCAGTAAAGGAATCCCCCCATCCTCTGAAGAAGACAAGCTACTTTTAATTTCCTCCAAAGCTGTGAAAACCTGAAAACATTTGGAACTTTTGGCCAGAAATGTCTTTATCAACCACACACAAGGTATCTGTTTCATTACATGTATTCACATATTTTTAAATCCATTTGTTTATCTACTTCTTATATTGGGCTCTAAATAACTTTTAAGGATTTCCAAAAGTAGAACTCAGTATGAAAGGATAAAGATTGGCTACTTTGGAAAGAAAATTTTAAAAATTTATGTTAGATTCTGAAGACAATGCCAAACACATTTTGTGTAAAAGCAAACAAGAAAAATAAGTCAATGACTTCCAAGAAGTTTATTTTGAAGGGGCCCAAACTTCTCTGAATGCAAAAGTGAGGGTATGTTCATGATCATTTTCATTACATTAAGAATAGCATTTAGTATTTTTGGCATACAATCAAAGAAAAATAAAAATCCTCTTCTTTCTCAGATTTAGGAAACTGGACATGAAACTGTGTTTTTACAGAAGTACTTGGAACACTGCTTTCCTGTGGTATGATCCTTTGCCAGTGTGAAACTGATATGAAATGAAGGAATAGATGTTCTCAGAGGAATTTTGAAGGAGAAGAGGGGAGCATTACATAATCTGTAAAAATCTAAGAATGAAACAGTCAAATGGTGCTGGAAACCTCACCTACTGAGATCTTATCAAACACACAGACAACACGATTCATTAGTTGCAGCAGACGTTGGCAACACATAAACACTAGAGCTAGAATGTTCACCCAGATAGCATGAAACTGCAGCCTAAGGAAGAAGGAAAGATGGAAGAAATGAGATGGCCCAAATACGGCACATGTTTGAAAAACTATTGAGGTTGTTAAGGTCAAAACACAGAAGCAAGAGATTGGTGCCTCTGTACCAGGATTGATTCTTTAAATTAAAAAAGAAAGAAAGAAAGAAAAAAGAAAAGAAAACAGTGCTTATTGTCTGACAAGAGAACTTTGTGGAAACAGACAGGCAAACTAAATATTTACCCTTTGGCTGTTAAAAATGAACATTTAGGACCGTATGTGCTCAGAACTACAGAAGTAAGTCCATAGTGGGAGACAAGGCTCTCATGTTTCTGTTGAAATGCACTGACAATATTTTGTTCTGGACTGTCTTTTCAAGGATGTTTACAGAGCAAACAGATTTTTGGAAGATAGAGAGAGTGTCTCTCTCTGGAGCAGAGGGCAGGTATTTTTTTTTTTTTTCTCCTGCTGTCCGGGATAACAAAGATAATGTCTCTCTGGGGCAGTTTGAGCATGTTTGCTAACAGCCCTTGTAAATGAATGGGTTTCCTCAGCTCAGGTTCATCAGGGCTACAGACCTGCTGTGTGTGCACCAGTCTGGGCTGCTGTGTGCTGCCCCGCTTAGGACTAGGGGGAAGGGGAACCAATGGGAACATGAAGCCTAAAAGGCCTGTTGTGCGCTGAATAACAAAGTCCTTTGTCTCTGATCCGAGTCTCATTTCTTCAGCTGGCATCCACCAAGCTGTGGTAGGCTACCCTTTTAGCTTGCACACAGGGTAAAATTTCAGGCCTTTCACGGTTCTTGACAAAATCTTGACAATTTCCAAAAAAAGAATCACACAGAATCTCTTGATAAACTCTTCAAAGCAACAACTTTGTATCTACTAGATAATAATTAAAACAGACATATTGTCAATGAGAAAAACAGATACAAGCACAAGGGGATAAAAACACTATCACATGCAGAACAAAAACCGTATTTTAGATGACTTAGAAATGAAGATAAATAGATGGGTTTGTGGATAGATGACAGAGTAACAGAGAGAGAATAAAGTGCCTATTTGAAGGTGTGAGTGTATATGTGCATGTGTGTGTATTCATGTGTATGTGTGGAGACTGAACTGTGCACTATTATGCATGTTCAGAATGTATGCACATAATAATAAAAATCCATTTGTAGTTCAGAATTTCAATTTTAAAAAAAGTATTTCTCAGGCAAGATATTAAGCTCTCCCCGTTTGATGAGATGAGTTGAAGGTGAAGTAAGTTGTTTTTCTCTTTATTTTTCTCTTTGGTTTCTATCTTTGGTGGACTTTCAGGAGAAATGATGCTGTATGAAAATTAGGTTTAAAATTGGCTCATTCATTTCAATTTTATTGCTTGTTCCCTAAAAGAAAAATGGAAGAGCAATAAATGATCTCTTGCCTCAGCATTATCAATTTGTATTCACTGTGTTTTATATCTCCCATTCAGACACGGCTGTGTTCTGACCTTCCTTTTAATTTAGTTCCAATATATTGTTAGCATTTTATCTCATGCTTGGTCTCAAACACTTCTGGAACATTTCACAGCTTTCTGAGGTTACATTTCACGAATACATCAACCACTTAGTTTAGTTTTTTCACTCCATACCTAAACATAATAAAAAGTGTTGGCTTCGGCCGGGCGCGGTGGCTCAAGCCTGTAATCCCAGCACTTTGGGAGGCCGAGACGGGCGGATCACGAGGTCAGGAGATCGAGACCATCCTGGCTAACACGGTGAAACCCCGTCTCTACTAAAAATACAAAAACTAGCCGGGCGAGATGGCAGGCGCCTGTAGTCCCAGCTACTCGGGAGGCTGAGGCTGGAGAATGGCGTAAACCCGGGAGGGGGAGCTTGCAGTGAGCTCAGATCCGGCCACTGCACTCCAGTCCGGGCAACAGAGCGAGACTCCGCCTCAAAAAAAAAAAAAAAAAAAAAAAAAAGTGTTGGCTTCATAGATTTCGGATAGTCTTAGCATATTTCTCTCGGACTTCGTGCTTCTTCAGAAAGTTTTGCACATTAGCACTTACCTGGACAAGGAAAATATCTTGAGGCAAAATGTAGGGTATATCTAATCTCTAGAAGCCATCTTAGTGCATGCACTAAGTGAGAAAATCCTTAATCTCTCTTAAATCATTGACTGTACAAACAAGGCTCACTGCCTTTGAAGGTGCTTCATGCTTCAGTCGGAGCTCCAGAGATGAGCTTCCCAAGGCACACGACCCAAAACCTCCAACATGTTTCATCATACTCTTGTGGGTTTCTAATGCAGCTTTTCCCACTCACTTTTATTTATGTCTTCTGTTAACACTAAGTCTAGCAATGGTAAGGGCATTGGAAATCCGTTTATCCTCCAAGTAGTCAGGGTTCATCAAGAGTGAGGGCCTGACATCCCTCACCATATGCTCTTTAATTCTTCATGCTGCGAGAGCACCAAACTATTTACATTTGTTACACCCCCTTGCCTTACTATAATATGCATATCTACATAATATAGTTTTAATTTCAAAATTTAAAAAAGTATCATGCTTACACTTCAAGTGGACAGTTAATCTCATTTCTAGCATGAAACTTCTTCAAAACGAGATTGTTCTTTTTCACTTTTCACTTTATTACTCTTTATTTAATGTTGGGTCCAGTTACATTTTCCAGAATATGTGTTTTTATAACTGATTGAAAAGAAGAACTATTTTGCTTTGTTTCATAAGAAATAAAGTTAAAATAAAAATTTTGCACAACAGAAGCCTTCATGTAGGAGAACTGATCACCCTTACTGGTTTTAAATTTCTCCTAAGAGTCCATGATTTCTATTCTTTATAGATGCTCGGCTTTGGAAGGAAAAAAAAGGATAGACTGTCTTCCAGAGTTCACTAAGGTGCAGCCAAGTGTCTCCAACATCATATCTCCACTTAGGGAGTGTCCAGTCCTCTTTACTCTGTCTTTTCTTTAACCCTTTTCCTTTTTTTCTTCCTACTTTGGATTATCTGCTTCTTTCCCCAAGTCCTCTGTGTTGCAATGACACCTAAAGCTTCCTGGTTTTCCTAAATGATAAACCCTTTTCTTGATCCAGTTGTCAGCTTTCTCACCTTCCTGAATGGTCCTTTGATAACATTTTGCTAAGGTACGGGGACTTCCAGGAATCTATCATTGCAGTTTTGTCACAAAACTATTTTAAACATACATTAAGAGCATACTTTTAATTCCTTCTAATTCTTCACCACATGTTTTCCTTGGGCATTCAACAAATATATCAAGTGTTCACTATGCACTAGATAAGTTGTTATGCACAAGGAACACGGAAATTCATTAGACATGGTGCCTGCTTTCTTTGAGCTTACAATCTCTCAGATATATTAACAGGTGTTTTCTTTTGTTGCACATAATCAATTACTAACACTCAAGCTTTGAAATGTCAAATGCATTAATCTATTTGAAGCTCTTTTCGACTTATCTATATTGTACCTTTGACTGCATAATTTGCGTAAATGAAATAAAAAAAAAACTCTTCAAGGCTAAAACTTTTTTAAAAAATCTAGATATACCAGCCTTTTAACAGATTTTAATACTATAAGCTATTTAATAAAGAATCATCTGAGAGTGGAAATAAAAGAGCTCTGAACCAACAATGAGAATGTCTAGGCTTTGTCACACACACACAAAAAAATCTCATGACTTCAGAAAAGCCACTTAACCTTTTGAATTTCATTGCTATCATCTGTTAAATGACGGATGAGAGTAAATGTTCTCTTAGCTTTGTGATCTAAAATTCAATGATTCTAAATGTAAAAGTATTTCAGGTATGAAATTCGGCTCTAAACACTTTTTTTCATGGAAATTCAGTGAAATGTGAAAATTCATCCAGCGGATGCATGCAAATTTACTGGATAGAGAGACCAGAAGTTGCACCGCAGTTCCCTGCTACAAACAGTCTAGGAGGCTATCCAGACTTGTCCACGGGCACAGAAAATCAGCTCTCAATCGGTTCCACACATCAACCTCCTCTCTCTGCAAGGTCAGGCTCAGTGTCATCAAAGCATTATGAATGTGCTGTGGCTTTTCTTCTATATCTGGTGATCATCTTTCCAAATTTATCAACAAAATTAGATGGAAAAAATTATTTGTGATTGGATATGCATGACTATCACATTCATTAATCTGATTAAGGCAGAGGGGAATCCATATAATAATCATGTGCATATGATGAAAATTGATCCTTCCTGCATCCTGTGGGGATCTGGCATTCCCAGTGGTGTAGTCTGAAGAGGGCCAAAACATTAAATGTGGAGTATAAAAATCATAACATTTGCAATGTTGATGACTGTTGTATTGCCTCTTCCAAGGACAATGAAATGAGGGGAACGGTAGACATTTTCTCTATGCAATCTTAAATTTATATTGACTTAAAGAAAAATGTTAATTCATGTAATTTATTTTCATGCAAAATTGTCTTGGAGATGGATTTCTACTATTCGTTTAATGATGATTTGAAATATATTTTATATGTTTGTTCTAAGAAAAAAATGATTTTTTTCTCTTTAATCATTTTTGTTTATACTGAAGTTGTTAGAAATTTATTTTTAGGACAAGCTCTTCTCAGCCCTTGGTACTGTGTCTGCACACCACAATGCTGATATTTGGTTTGTTCCTTATTTTATAATGGGTAATATCATAACCTTGATATGCATACCTTGATATGTCTTCTGACTTAAAGGGCATAGAGCCAATGACACATCTCATTTTCTGGGTTTTTTGACAACAAAAGAGTTTTAAAAATCAATAAGTTTACCTTTATTAAACCTTGACCAAATGTGAAACTGTGTAGCAAATTATCCATAGACATATATGCCATTATAAAATAGTGCCATAGAGTAAGGATTATACTCATTTTCTACATTTTTCATGTTTTATTTAGCAACATAAAACTATTCATCATAACAAAATATGATTTAACTCACAATATTCCCCAAACTGTACTCCCAGAAGGTGATTTCTAATGGTTTTACTATAAATGCATATATAAACACTGCTTGTATTAATATATGTATTATCACACTTTGATATTATCTCAACCTCCTCAGGGGAAGCCCATAATGCTATAATGGCTAGAGATGTACAGACTATCCATATCAAGCAACAACAGCAATTTTCCTGGATGCTATGCAAACCAAGTTAAAGAGCACATTGGATAGAAATAAACCATTTTATTTTCTTTTTAGTGTTCTAATTACAAAAGTAGAATCAAGCCATGGTTATTAGGTTTCCAGAAATTTAGTGTGTCACAGTAAAGCAATCTGAAAGGGTAATAAATATCGATGAGTGTCTAAGTTAAATGAATGTGTTTGTGTTTTCCAATTTTTATTTGTTATGCAAAAAAAGACCATATTACTTTAAGGTCATTTAAAGGTATCTTAAAATTTTGTTATCTGTGATTTCTCTTTTTTTTCCAAAAACTATCTTTTCCTACTCCAAATCTCACACTCTCATAAATGTCTACTGAAAATTGCAGTGTGCTCACATAACTCATCTTGTGGATTGAGATCATAAATATTAACAAATTAGCTGCAACAGCACTTGGCACCTTAAAGTTGTATTTCTCCTCTTCAGAGCTTGCTGAGTCAGAGCCCTTCAACTGATAAAGGTCAGTCAGGAGATATGAACTAATAATAAATTATAATTTGCTGATTAAGGAAGGAACACTTATGAATGTACAATGTATGCTTGAAACCAGTGGATTTTGAGAGATACATTTTTCATTTATACCTATCTCTCCTGTCAAAAATGGTGATGTAATAACTGGCATGTATCTCTCCCTTATAAGTCAACCAAAATTGGAACTAATTGGGAACTTCTTGATTCATTTCCTGCTAGTGATGACAGGGTATTAAAGCAGAAAGTGCATCTTGGGTTATCAAGTATGTTATTGAGGCACATTGGTCAGAAACTACTTGGAAGAAGAGTCCATTTGTCTCCATTAGAAAGGAACTCCATTGAGGTAATTTGTCAGAGGGATTTGGCAAGAATTTGACTAGATAATCCTGTTTGAAGACACGATCTTCTTGTTATCATCCTGAAACCCTAGAAATGCACTGGAATTTTGTCACTTGCAGCAAGTTTGGGGAATTTAAGAACTTGTCGATAATGTCATAACAACTGGTTTATGTGGTCATACATTCCAAACTAAACATTCAGTTCATTATAAAACAAACACACAAAATGATGCCAAATCATATTTAGTGAATAATTCAATTGAAAGAAAAGCTATTTTGTAAATGGATAATTCAGAATCCTGTGTTGATATTGGTTAGATATGAATTACATAATGTCTCTATATGGAGAAATTTGAAGAAATGATAGGGGTATTATTAAACTTTTAAAATAGAATGATAGGGAACTAAAGCATTAGATAAAGAGGTACTATAAATGGCATTATACATATATAAAGCAAAAGTAGACACATATAAATTATGATAATGATAATCTAACTTTATATGTGTATTTAACCATGGATTTTTAAGAAATCATGCTAAATTTTGCACTATAAGAAAAACATAGTAACGTCACACAAACTGATGCTCCTTATTTCATATTTCAGCTATCCATAATATTTTAGTGATTTTTTAACCTGAATACACAACTTCAACTAATTTGACCTGTGTCAGTAATGTACCCAAATTAAGCTTTCCACTGAAAGGTAATCATACCAATTGTAGAATTCCACTGGGGACTTCTGTATATAAAGTATATAAAGCTGTAAAAAATATAAATTTGGGCATAATGCTGAGATATGCTTTTAAACATTTTTATCCGTTCTTCTTTGTGCCTAAAACTTTGATGTATATGGACATTACATTTGTTTTCTTATTTCTCATAAACTATGCTTGATTCACACATTTTCCAATAGTGATTTTTTTCATAAAAATAGCTGTATTTATATTAGTCTCTATTTGAGGTAATAAACAATAAGAGAAATAAGAAGTCAAGTGAGAACAAACATGTTTTAAAATCTCAAGGAGATATCTACATATAAAGGTATTATATACAATTTTGTCCTGTGTTGAGGCAAAGCATGGCTCAGACTCATCTTTGGAATTCATATTTATTCTGATTATCAAGATGTGAATGGCTTAAAATTCTAAGCCACTCTTAGTCCTGAATAATTTGTAAGCTTAATGATTATATTTTTAATTCATTATTTATTTGTAGGTAGAACTTGGATTATTGTTATTGTATTTGTAGAATAGCTGTTCTTCTAAAAAAAAAAAAAATCACATTCAACTTAGGTAAATTGAATTAGGAATTTTGATCTTATCTAAGCAGTTCAGTAGGATACAGTTCTTGAATGAAGCCTTGCACTAAGATTTTCAACCCAGCTGTAGGTTGGTGCCCAGAGACAAGGTTTTTAGATTCTATTTCAAGGTAGAAGTAAAAATTTATGAAAGACAGAAATTTAGAATAAGGGTTCCTATACAGGAGAGAAATTTCTCTGACTGAGAGAGTTATTGGGGTGACCAGAACCAAAGGAAAAGTTGAAAGACACTACAAAGAAGGATCTCCTTGGGCTTAAATTCAACCATCCGACAGGTTTGGGTGTTAGGCACACAAACCAGTCATTCTATGGGACCGATAGACATCTTAAGCCGTTAATGGTTGAAGTTTTCATTTCACTCTCATGGAGAGATTTCCCCCATGAGCACTTCACCCATTGGACAATGAAAGTCAGTGGAAGATAAAATTATCTTTTTAAAAATCACTTTGGTGTGTATTTTGCAATTCAAATAATAAAAATAATTAATACCTATATGAGGGTTTTCATCAGACTTGCTTAGGCTGACATGGGAGAATGTGTGCCTTTCCATAGTCCTGCTTCCTTGGAAGCTGCAGCATAAACTTGGAACATCATCTCTGTAGAACTACACTTGGGCTGTGGGAGCCGAAGGTTGGCAGGCCTTGGACCTATGGGACAAGAACAACATAAAAGATACGTGGGAAGCTTGGCTACTGTCTGGGGACACTGCAGATACTCTCAGTGGGGAATGAGACAAAAAGAGCTGTGTACTTAAGTATCTGCTGAGCCCCAGGGGATGATGATGTGCCTGCTGAGGTTCCTGCTCTGTATCCTTCTATAAAGCTAAGGAAACACAACATTAAAGCTTACTTGCATCTTGTGAGTCTGATTGCCAGTTCAGACCTCTGTGACTACATTGGTGCAATGCATATGCATTTCTTCCTATATTCATCAACGCTTCCACTCTGTTCCCCCAATCCTGCAGAGGCAGGGAATACCAAGAGATAGCATAAAATAGAATGCAACCCAATGAATATTTATTAAGTGCCTGCTATTTGAGAGGAGGAATGGGATTTTCAGCAAAATCTCCAGAGGAAGCTATTTTTCTTCATAAAAAATGCACACACAGCTGCGTTCTTACAGACATGCACATAGCCTGTGTGTCATCTCTCTGCACTGATGCATAGTAACATATCGGAGAAAATGTCATTTATTACTACAGGTTGTGACAATCACTGAAAAAAATTTACTGCAGGAAATTAGCCAACAGTATTTCAGCAGGAGGTCCAAAAATTATCTATCAAAGATTAAGAGACCTGTGGAAACATTTCACTTCATTTATTCAAATGCTCTGGGCAAATAAAATTATGATGAAGCACCTAGCAACCTCTGCCTCACACATTTTGACAAGCTTACTGCTAATTGACTGTTTGGGTCCCACTCACACTGCAAGAGAAATAGATTACTATTGATTTTAGCTGACATTTCACATTAGCGCATAAATTTTATTTTTATTTGTTTTTATGAAACTGAAATCAGGCTTTGTAACACCACAGGAGGAAATGGAGGTGTCAGAATTTGGCTCCATCTTGTGGCCTTTAAAAGAAAGGGATAAAGTAGCCATCCCATTAACAGTACCATGAATAAACAATTGGTTTAGCATTTGTAAAGCAATGATGTTAATATTACACCATCTAAGCAAGGCTTTCATATTTGGCATGGAGAGGATGTTACACAAATAAGAACACAAACAAATTCCCAAATCAGGTTATTCAAGCATACCCACTCTCAACACCCCAGTTGATCTCTTCAACCTTCCTGGTCCTTATGAAACTTAAATATATTTTAGGTGATACAACAGGTGCATTTGTAAAGCGTTCATAAGGGTTCCCTACATGCATCAGCTTTTAATGCACTAATAAAGCTATAATCTGGACAGCATGTTACATCAACATAATCAACTGTTATGTTCGCCAAACATTTATTGAAGATTTGCTATTATCCCATGCTAGGCCACATGCAAACAACTTTACATTAGAAACAGATCGATCCTAAAAGAGTTCCAGTCTACTGGAGGAGGACGGATGAATAAAATCAGTCAAATGTGGTAAGGGTAACAATAACAGTAAGCATGTGCTATTTGGGAGCTCCTAAAAGATATGCCAAGCCAATATGCTCAGACCTGATTTCCTCAAGGAAGTGACTGGAGAATAGTACTACCGAATTGCATAGTATTGAAACCGAATGGGAATTTGAAGGTCATCTAGATCCAGTATCATGAGTCTCACTGTCAAACGAGGTGTGAGTGAGAACTGTGTGAGGACATATACATATTTTTAGAAAGTATTTTATGGGCTTTCTCAACCTACAGAAAGGGATAACATTGCACCAGAGCCAGGGAAGAAAATTATTCCTAACCAGAAGACATGCTCTCTAGGAAGCCACTTGTGAGCTGAGGTCAAGAAGCTGAGAAACACTGACCTTGGTTTACAGATAAGAAGACTGGAAGACTGGAGCCAAAGAATAATAAATGTCTTTTCAGAAGTCATTTTCATTGAACCTTTATTGAGCTCCTACTACACGCATGAAGGCATTTTACAGATTGGAATTAAAACACGTAGTTAAATCCATTCTATCCCAGGACAGTGAGAGGAAAAATTTGCCTTCCGTTTTAAAGGAAGTTATTATGGGTGAGTATATGAACAATTAGACAAAGGAAAAGGAAGTTGTGATGGAAAAAGATAATCAGATCATTCTGTGCAATGGAGGAAGTCAAAAAGGAAGGAATACCAAATGACGTTCAAACAGCACAAAAAAGAACACATATTCCCCAATGTACTGCCATGCAAGGCAAGCCAGATGATGATTGCTGCAAAACTCAACAGAAATAAACACCTGAGACAGAAGGAGAGAAGCATTGAAATCCTCTATCCAGTCAAGGCCTGTGGCCTACCAATGGATTTTTTGGTATCAATTGCCTCTTAGTAATTTTTACTTAGCTTATTTATTTACTTATTTATTTATTGAGACAACATCTCAGTTGGTCACCCAGGCTGGAGTGCAGTGGCATGATCTTGGCTCACTCTAACCTCTGCCTCCTGGGTTCAAGCGATTCTCGTGGCTCAGCCTCCCCAGTAGCTGGGATTACAGATGCGTACCACCATGCCTGACTAATGGTTTTTTATTTTTCGTGGAGATGGGGTTTCACTGTTGTTGACCAAGCTGGTCTCGAACTCCTGACCTCAGGAGATCCACCCCTCTCAACTTCCAAAAGTGCTGGGATTACAGGTGTGAGCCACCACGCCCCACAATTTGCTTAGCTTCTTGAAAAGAGGCAAACACTTTAGCATCATGAAACATATCCCATTTTCCTTGTAAATGTTTTGTAATAAATGAGAAACTGTAGAGCAGTTAGTTCAATATTACCCATGCAGAATGAATCCTCTGAGCAATTACCTTGTTTCCATGGCAACAGCCTATCTGCCCATCCTTCAGTGCAATACTGGGAAGTCACCAAATTGGGTCTGCCTAGTAATGCCAAGGAAAACTTGGGGGGAAATGCAAGATGATTGCAAATCTGACGCTAACTGCATTAACAAATAAACAAACCACTATCTATACTATTTATTTACTGGTTCATTTGAGGAGCTCAAAACAATCCACAAGGGAAGATCTGCAAAGTTGGAAAACAGAAACAGAAAGCAAAATCTGTGGAGGAAAAGGAGGAAGAAAATGACAACTAGGCTGTCTAGTGTCCTTGCCCCCACCTACTTTCTTGGCAGGAGGCCTCTGAAGAATTCTAGGACCTTGAGTGCAGAATGGAAACGAATCTCCAATAGATTCCTGCCTGGACCTCACGCTCCCCCCAGAGTTGGCTTGGGCCCAAAGCATGTACTTTTTATTTTTTAGAAAATCCTGAAAAAAGCAAAAGAGGCCAGCAAGTATGCCTTGGACATCTGTGGAAAACTCATTCTCCTATTTTGGCTGCTACACTCCAAGGTACTGCAAGAAAAAATAAACCAGAAGAATCACATCATGCACAATGAGACATAACTCAAGTCCAAAAGTAGAGGAAGCTACTTTAGAGCAAGACTGCCAGGCCCACTGCAGCTACCTTTATAGAGAGGGTTTTAGACAGAGATTTAAAGTTAGAAATTAAAGATATGTTCCTTGGGGAAAATCAGACATTAAAACAATGCTGTGTCCTCTGTTATCACTCTTGATTATAGGCTCTCATGGGAACTAGCTCCCAGACAGTTTTAGAAGTAGAATGTAATTTAGAGACATTTCCTTGGTAGGGATCATAAGGGAGGCTCTAAAAAGGGAGGTGGGAAGAGAATGTGGGAAAGGTCTAGGGAGGAGAGTAGCAGAATCATGACCTGAAACACGACTGGTTGATGAATATGACATGTAATTACATCTAATTACAGGCATCCCTTGGAACCTGGACCACTGGGTTGAAGATAAATTTAATACCAGGGAGAAATACTCAGTCTAATATAATAAAGGTCTTTATTCTATTAGAAGGGATAAATGTATTCATGTAAAATCTCTAAATCAAATGATTATGCTTCTGAGAAATTTGCTTGTTGAAAATTAAAAGGACATAGCAATCTGGGATACTAAAGGGACAAAGAAAATAAAAACATTCAAGGGATTATTTCATTTTATAAACCACTCTGCTTTTAAAGTGCTTATCTTGAAGCAACTTGAAAGAAAAGTTAAACATCAAGATAGAAAATAATCTCTGAATAATTAAGATAGACATGCTTTAAAAATTATCTTGAAAGTAGGATCCTAAAATAATAACTATAATGTGGCCCACAAACTCTGCTGATCACTGTTCTACATAGGGACATGGGAACAAATTATTTATACTTGATAGATAAAATTCACCAAGATTCTCAGCAATTACACCTACAAAAGTAATATGCAAATAAAAAATTTGAAAATATTGTTTTTCTATTTATAAAATCATCTCATCATGTTTTATAATTAAAAATTGTATTGCTTGATGTAGTGTACAAGAAACAAATATATTTGATAACTTATGTTAATGTAAACTCTATAATATTTCATGTAGAAAAATACAATGTAAGAAACCTATGCCACAACTCACGGCTTTAAAATCATTCACATAATATTTAGTCTGTCCAAAATTAAATTACTCAGTTCAGATATTTGACCAAGATATAGCTAAAGATATAACATTATCAATGGAAAATATTAAATAAATGTTGAATTAATGAACTAAAGGGGAGTGCAAATAATCAGTTGTTTTAATTTATCATGTAGTTTGGGATCACAGGCATAACCACAGGTATGTCTAAACTGGGCATCGTGTATCAAGGGCCCTTTCTCCCTCCTGAAATAGCATTCTCTCTTCTCCACTCCATGCTCCCTAAGCAGGTTCTCCCTAACTTCCCTGGAACTGTGGAATCCTTTTTCCTTTTCCATTTTGTTACATGTATCCTACACAGTTTGCCAGTGAAGATTTCCTTTGCTTTAGTGGATTATAAAATGCAAACACAACAGATTTACTTAACATCGCCTCTGTGCTCACTGCTATTCATCACTGTGAGGTGTGGGCATGATCTCCACCCTAATCTACTGAGATAAGTAAGACAGATAAATAATAAAACTACAGTAAATTATTGGATAAGGGCAAATAGGTGGTATACAACCAAAAATTTTTTGGTGGCTTAGAAAAGGACAATGGAATGGAATAGGTAAAAACTCCATAAGTGGAGCGATATAGGGAAACTAGTATTTAGTAACAACTGGTTTTTATCAGGCCCCATGCTGGAGAGTTGACATGTATTATTTTATTTATTTCTCATCTCAAAATGTTGAGATGTATCACTGATAGGGACAGCAGGCAGGGAAATTCTAGGCAGAAGAGGGCAGATGCCCAGTGAGGGCCCCATCCTTAAGCCAAAAAGCCTGGGACCACAACCCAAAGTGAGAACCTACATCTCTGTTTTCCTGCTCCAATGTTGTCTTTTCCAAAACCACCCATGACCTGCCCTGCCCCTATCCTATGCCCATAAAAACCCAAGGTTCAGCTGGCAGAGAGAGGAGAAGGAGCTGGACGTCTGGGACTACGGTTGGATGTTGGAGAGAAGCTGCTTGACTTCAGATGGACAGCTTGATGGAATAGCTTCAGAGAAGAGTCTACCCCTGGCCGGACTCCAGGGGAAGAGTACCTTCCCACATGGTGCCCTTTTCAGCTCTGCTTCCTGCTGAGGGCCACTTTCACCAGCAATAAAATCTCCCACGTTTACCATCTTCAATTCATTCAAGCAACCTCATTCCTCCTGGACGCCGGACAAGAACTCGGGTGCCATGAGTGTGGGTGCAAAAGGCTGACACTGACCCTTCAATGAACTGTTAACACTTAAGCCATCCACAGACAGCAAAGCTAATAGGGCACTGTAACACTTCCTCTGGGGCTTCTGGGATCTTAGGCACCCTTTCCTAGATGCTGCCGTGGGGCCAGCATGGAGTTTGCTCTTGCTGGTACCTAAAGGTGCTCGCCCCAGCTCTTGCACTTGCTCACTTGCACTTCCCCTCCCACGAGGGGTGGAATTCATGGAATTCCCCCCTGCTGGCATCCATGCACTCCAGTTCTTACCTGCAAAAAGTCACGGAAATATCCTGCTTCATCTCTTCATAATTTCACAAGATACGAGGCCCAGTAGAACTTCAAAGGTTGCCCAGGACTATATTGCTGGCAAGTCTCTCAGTACACATTCTAATTCAAGTTAATACTATCTCCATTCCAACCAGAAGGAGTATGAGTGTGCACTGAAGCACCAAGCTAACATTATGCACAAGTGTGTTTGACAGATAATGATAACAGCAATCACCTAGACTAGAGCATCAGAGGGGAGACCATGAGTTTGCAAACAGTACATCTGGAGACACCCAAATTCTTTAACATGGTCTACAAGGCCCCATGTGATCAGGCCTTGCCTGTCTGTCCTCATCATAGCTGCTCACTCCTTTGCTCACCTCCAAACTCCAGCCATGCTGGGCTTCTTTCAGTATCCCCAGGAAGCAAACTCCTTCTGGCCACCAAGCCAAAATTCTCTCCTATCAAGCTGATGCCTGGCTGACCTTTATATTCCATTAGATCTCAGCTGAAATATTGCCTCCTCAAAGGCATCTTCCCTAATTATGGAAAGGCAGGTCCCCCCATCCCATACCTTCCAACTTTATCATTTTATTGTAACAATGCATGTTCTTTCTTTCAATGTACTGATCACAATCCGAAACTTTACATTTATTAGACTAACTTGTTTATGATGGGTTCCCTGGCTAACGGGAGTATCTTGAAGGCATTAAACATGTAAAGTAATCACAGTTTAACCAGAGCCCAGGGCTATGGCTAGCAAACAGAAGTTAGGCAATAGATAATCGTTGAATTAATTAAAGTAATAATAAATGAATGATTCATTTTTTCCAGTTTTAGTTTTAGCACAATTTAATACATTGAAAAGAATGTCCATTCCTACTGTTTAATATCTGTTGCTAAATAAATGTTGAATTTGTGACAGATCTATTTAAGAATGTCAGGTGCTCACGCCCAGAGGATGAGAACATATGGCTGTTGATTAAAACAATAATTGTGACACATTGAGAAATCGTAATGTAAGAAAACATGGTGTTTCGAAAGTTAAATGTGGCTGAAATCCTAATTAGCTGAGCAAGTAGTAAGTTACCATTGTTGTTAATATGTACAGACATCAACAACTCTAATGCTGGAGTTCTGAAACAAAGAAATGTTTGTTTCTGTGCCCTCTGAAGGATCTGACGCTAACAGAGGGTCTAACTGATCTTCAATTTTGGGTTCTTGTTTAGCTCTGGACTCAGATTAAACCCATCTCTTTTCCCTACAGATTCTTTAAATCTATGCTTTCCCAGTGCCTATGATCCTTGCACTAAGTAGCAGAATTAACATCAGGGTCACCAGCACTAACAGCTACAGCCACCCACAATGTGTGCAATGTTTGTGTAGAAAAAGAGCCCTCAAGAGAAAAATCCGTATGGCAACAGTGGTTGCAATTGGATGGTGGGGCTATGAGCGGTTTTTGGATGCTCCTTCCATTCACTGTTTTCCAATTGGGAAAATAAAGTAAAATAGCTCTGTAATTAAAAAATAGTAATAAAGCCAGCATGATCCTTGAGCTCACTTATTGAGAAAATGAGCCTGCATAAGGCCAATTTCCTCACTGTTAAATATAATAATAGTGATGATGAGTGAAAAGAATAGACTCACGAATTACCCTCCTGATAATGCCGACCAACAGTATTACCAGTAGAAGCAGAAAAGTTCATTGTTGGTATTATATTGTCATATTCAGTGAGCAATTACTACATCAGGCACCATGCCAAGTGCTTTGCATAGTACTGTCTTGTTTAATCTCTGTAAAAATCCTGTAAGGTGATTAATCTCGTTATACTCATTTTGCAATAAGGAGAATAAAATCAAGAGAAGTGAAATGATTATATCGGCCCAGTGTTCAGTTTGACCTTGAGATATCCAATCCATGATTTTTATCTAAATCATTCCCTGATACATCTATTTGATGACACCATTAAGCATATATTATGTGACAGGCACTGCCCTTGGTATTGTTCCGTCCTCGGGTATTCAAATCAGTGGGAGAGACGGTTGTATAAACAGACAAATCTAAAGTTATGGACTTTTACAAAATAGCTTGCTAATTGGAAGATGATGAATGTGAGAACATTTAATATAGTAGGGTCTGAACACAGGCCTGGGACAGGAAACATCATGACAGATAAGAGCAATGGTGTCATGAGGAAGGGAGTGATAAGAAATGAGATGGAGAGACAGCAAGGATTTAAAGATGAATGAAATGTCATGTTTCTATTATAGAGATATGACTTTAGCATATACTGAATAATTTGAGATAGACAACACAAAAGAGGCTAGAAGGTTTGTTGGGAAGCTGCTGAAATTTGATAAGCAACAGAAAAAAAAAGGGGGTCCTTAATAAGGATAGTATGGCAGAGACACAGTGAAAGGGGAAGAGTTGAGAAATATTTAGGAAATTAAATTTGCAAATTTGATTTGCAACAAAAACAAGGTACAGAAAGAAATAAAAAATAAATGAGTGTTAGCGTAAAACATTGGGGAAATAAATGTTGGCACACTTGGTCCCCTGTAGAGATAGAGAAAGCAGTAATAGAAGCTAACCAAGCAGGGCAGAGATGAACTCAGTTTCAGACTGTGGAACAATGGAATGAAATAATCAATGTGTGTCTGTCTTTTAATATTTGGAGTTTATAGACAGCTTTGAGCTGGGTGTAGATCTTTCATGATCTTTAGTATATTAGTAGTAGATACCTCACCAAGGAATTTGGCGAGATAGCTCAAGGAGAGTGGAAAAGATAGAATCTTGCACACAAAATACAGGAATTTTGGAGGTAGAAGCAGAAGAATTCAGTGGGCAATGGGCAATGACAGAGCCTTTGGAAAGAGGCATTTTAAGAATGTGCCAAAGAAGAGGAGCACACTAAAAATACACAGGTAAGGGTCCCTCGTAAAAGCATACAGAGAATCAAAACAGAGTGGTACTATGGAAGAGAAGAAGAAAGAGATTTTTCAAGAACTGGGGAGAGATCAATAGCAACAGAGGCAGACGCATGGCCCAATTAGGTAAAATTGAAAACTTAATTCATTTGAGAATTAGGTGATCATTGGTGACTGGGTGAAATCAGTAAATGGGTGGGGACAGAAGGCAAGTTGTAGTTGTTAGATGAGTGAATGGAGAGGAAAGAAATGAAAACAGATAGATGGAGGCACTTTCTAAAATTTTGATAAGAAGTAAAGAAGAAAGAATGGAATTGCTAGATAGAATTCAAAGTTAAGAGTTTAGAAGAGATATTTGTGTTTTTTAGTAAGGGAGAGAGATATCAGCTAGATTTGAGAAGGTCTATGAAGTCAAGGGCAGAAAGGGACAGGTTGACTTTGGGAAGGAAAAGAAGTGCCCATCCACTAAGACTGTTGGAAATAAGAGAAGACTGGGTGTGTGTAGATAAATTTGTGAATAGAGACGGAAAGTTGAATAATAAACATTATGCCCGATGACTTCCATGTCGTGAATGGGGCAGAAAAATCGTATAATACAAGGCTCATAAACAGATCAGGGAATAATAGTCCAGTGAGAAATCTTTAAAAAGTCAACAGCAACAACAACAAAAACAGAGGGTGGTTGCTAGTGCCAGGACACCTTTTCTAAAAAGCACTGACCTTTGAACAAAGATTTTTAGAAGCTGAGGGTTGATCTACAATGCAGAATGTTTTATCAATGTCAGAAATCTTCAGTATGGAAGTTGGGCATGAATACATAAAAACGACCATTACAAATAAATTTAGATAAGAAAAAGAAGAACATCTTCCTACACCTTATCAATGAGACCTTTGCACTTGACTCAAAATGTTTTTCATTGGAGGAACCTTGTAAATTCTTTCTCATGAACTACCAGCAGCATTATGTGACATTTAAATCACCATCATAGCCCTTAAGTCTATCCCTTTGTCCAGTAGTAGTAGATGAGACACATATGAAAATTACAGAGATTTCCAGATATACATGTATGGAAGAAATTTTGTTAACCAGAATTCATCTTAGTAAGGGCACTGCATTGTTTTGAAGAAATACTTGTGTATACTATTTCGTACATAGGAAAGGTCACACAGAATTCAAAAAATGTGCTCGCCAAAAGACAACATACATAAAAAGAGGAACTTATGTTTGAGAAATAAGTGGGGGAAGGAGTTCAGGGGAGAGATGTAGAAGATAAAAGAGAGTCCGAAAAATAAAAAAACCAAAAGTGTTACAAAAAAACCAAAAGTGTTACAGCTTTAGTAAATTCAATTAAATTCAAAAATATTACAGTTCTATGGAAGTACTTGAGAGAGACGTAAGGAGTGTGAGTTTGTTGCCTGTACCCAGAGGATGTGTAGAAACCAAATATGTCACACAAAGATCCAGGAGATAGAAAGTGAGATGAGTTTAGGATTCCCCCCAGCTCCCGGGTATAGTGAGAACTGGAAGGAGAGGGCTAAGCTGTGGACTTTCACATGCTATGGAAGTGAAGATCTGAGCTCAGTCCAACCACCTGTCCTGGGACAACACTGCCATCCGTCCCCACTCTCCTCAGCTCATGTCTGCCAAGCACCAATATTCGCTAGGGAAAAATTTAGGCAAAATATTTAGACAGAGCTGTTTGGTAGATAATCAGTAGGATGACAGAAGTGTAACATTGTTTACTCAGAGAAAATAATGGGAAAGAAATATTAACTAGAGCAGCTTTGACTCCAAATATTTGACAATTAAGCAGAGTCAAAAAAGTCTTTAATGTGAACAGATTGGTCTTAGAAAAATAAATACAAATAGCTCATAAACATATGGAAAGATAGTTAACCTTACTCATAATCAGAGAAATACAAATAACATGAGTGAGATGCCATTTTTCACTTAGTAGATAAAGAGGCACCTCATTACTAGGAGGACTATAAATTGACACACCTTTGTGGAAAGTGATTTGGTAATATTTTTCCAAATAAATTTAAAATGTTCCTACACTTCAAATCAACAATTCAGTTTCTAGGAATATCCTGTGGGTAACTAGTATTCATGAGAAATGACACATATGAAAATTTTCTCATGAAAGAACTGTCTGTGACAGCCAAGAGTCCATCAGTTTGGGAGTGATAAGTTAAAGGTTGATGTAAGCAGACAAGGAAATATTATACAGCCATCAAAAATAATGAAACATATCCCTATCCACTGATGCGGAACAATCTTCTAATTACAGTGTGCAAAGTAGGATGCCAGGCAATATCTCTAATATACTATCAAATGGTGTATACACACACATATACATGCTTAAAAACTGTTTATAGACACATATACACAAATCTATGTGCTCACATTTTATAGCATATTTCTAGGTGGTTAGACAAGAAGTTTAAAACAATGGTTATCTTCTAAACTGAAAACTGTCTATTAAAGGGAGAGATCCAGAGGGAGACTCACTTTTCATTACACCTCTTTTTACCTTCAGAATTTTGATGTTGTTTAAGTTGAGAATCAAGATATGAGATCAGCCCAGATAGTCAACTTTGGGGTCTGGCCTGAGCAAACCAGAAAGACACCCTAAAGGAACCGATAAAATGTGACAAAACTGCAGTATCAACAGCTTGCAGGTCTCTAAGCTACCAAAACCAGCTACAGTGGGGGATGAGGGTGGTAGGGTACATACTGGACAGTGAAAAGTGTCTGATAAAGCAGTTTCCAAGTGATGCCTGGTGTGGGTTGAGGGTGGCTGATTGCAGAAGAGATAAAGGTCACCTGAGCAAGGAGATCAGGAGTTGTGTTCTAGATGTTTGTAAAATTCATAAAAACACTGCATCAGTGGACACTTCGTGTTTTTGTGTTTGAGACGGAGTCTTGATGTGTTAGTCTTGATCTGTTGCCAGCCTGGAGTGCAGTGGTGCGATCTCGGCTCACTGCAATCGCCGCCTCCCGGGTTCAAGCAATTCTCCTGCCTCACCTCCTGAGTAGCTGGGACTATAGGCACGTGCCACCACGCCCAGCTAATTTTTTTTTTTTTTTCATTTTTAGTACAGATGGGGTTTCATCATGTGGACTAGGATAGTCTCAATCTCCTGACCTCATAATTCGCCCGCCTCGGCTTCCCAAAGTGCTGGGATTACTGGCGTGAGCCACCAAGCCCAGCTGGACACTTTGTTTTCATGAATGTTGCAAACATCTAGAACTACTGGCAAAAGGTAGAAAGGAAAAGTCTATGAACCAGGAAGCAAAGTTTTCTTTGATGGAGAGTAAGGGGTGATCCTGAGGCTAGCATGTGATGGGGCAAGGATGAGGGAGAAGTTGTACAGTCAAATGACATGATCCCCACAGGTTCTATAAGATCCAGGTTTCATTACCTCTGACCTAACTCCTACCACTCTCTCGGGGTCACAGTGCTAGAGCCACGCAATAAGGTCCTCTTACTCCCTGGAGAAGTCTACCTCATAGCTTTGGCACTGGTCATTCCCTCTGCTTGGGGAACTCTCTGTGGGTAGCTGCAAGTTTCCCTTGGGTTTTTGCTCAAATGTTACCCCCTCAAAGAAATCTGCCTGGGCAACCCACATATAAAATAGTACTCCTTCATCAAATCTTTTTCCTTTCTTCCTTTTTACCCATAACACTTACCATGTTCTTAATCTTCTCTGTTAATTGTTTCCATTCTCTGGAATAGAAGCTCCTTGAGGGCAGGAAATGTATCTGGGTTTTTGTTGTTGTTGTTGTTGTTATTGGATCCTCAGTGCCTAGAACAGTGACTGGCAATAATATATACTCAATACTATTTGTGGAATGCGTGGAATTAGCTTTTACATAGGGGTAAATGAATAGTAATCTCAAATCACATTTATTTTCTAAGATGTGTGCATTTAAACATAAAGTGCTTTGAATGACTCACAGATAAATCTCTTCTGTTTCACCAAATGTTTATTGAGCACTTGCCAGGTGCTAAGTAAGCACTGCAGGGCAATGCTGATAGAAGAGTCAGATAAGGTTCCCAGTCTCAAGGCTTTCATCAACTTGAGGGGGATATGAAGATGTATAACCCCTAATAACAACTCAAGGCACAACCAAATAAGGACAAAGTACTGCATTAATCCAGAAAAATACTTTATTGGTTTCCAAAGTGGGAAGTAAGCAACTTCCTGCCACGTGTGATCACCCTGGGGGTCAGGAAGGAATCATGAGCAACACCATAAATGGTGATGATGACTAACCTGCTCTCAGCACTTGGTGGGCTTCTTTGCTCCAAGCACATTATAGATGTATCCAGTTCAACTCTTGTTAACCTCATGAGGGAGTTAACAAGATGAGGACATTGAAACTCACAGTAACTTGCTCAATAGGACTTCATTCTCTAGGCAGTGGAGAGCTGTTGTAGGGTTTTAGGAAATGACATCATCTGTCTTACGTTTCAAAATAATAACTGACCACATTGTGAAAGAAAGGAGAGAGTGAACGCCTACATTTGTTCAAAGGAAATGGAAAAGAGGGCCAGGTTGGAAGTATTTCAGAGGCATAAATGGTGGAACTAGATGAGGCCATGAGGGGTTGACATATGAGTGTTCTATTCACTGAGAGGCAGCATGGAGGAGATAAATAGAGAATTATTAAAACTAAGTAAGTTTTTATATTCATTTGTGTCAATCCTTACTATCCAGCGCAAGGATAGGAAATATAAGTTTAAGTCGTTTCTGGGCAAGATATGGAAATTAAAAATTCTTCCTTCCAGTCTAACAGAGATTTTACCACCTACTGGTAAGCGCAATTTAAAATAACTGTAGTAAAAGGTGTGCATATGTTTTCTTGAAACTGTTTTTATGGCTTTTGCAGTTTTTTTTTTCATCTGTATTCTGTTTGTTTTTCTTTTTTGTTTTTGTTTTGTTTTTGTTTTTGTTTTTATTATACTTTAAGTTCTAGGGTACATGTGCATAACGTGCAGGTTTGTTACATATGTATACTTATGCCATGTTGGTGTGCTGCAACCATCAACTCGTCAGCACCCATCAATTCATCATTTATATCATGTATAACTCCCCAATGCAATCCCTCCCTCCTCCCCCCTCCCCATGATAGGCCCCAGTGTGTGATGTTCCCCTTCCCGAGTCCAAGTGATCTCATTGTTCAGTTCCCACCTATGAGTGAGAACATGCGGTGTTTGGTTTTCTCTTCTTGTGATAGTTTGCTAAGAATGATGGTTTCCAGCTGCATCCATGTCCCTACAAAGGACGCAAACTCATCCTTTTTTATGGCTGCATAGTATTCCATGGTATATATGTGCCACATTTTCTTATAGATGTATCCAGTTCAACTCTTGTTAACCTCATGAGGGAGTTAACAAGATGAGGACATTGAAACTCACAGTAACTTGCTCACAGTAACTGTCACAGATGGACATTTGGGTTGATTCCAAGTCTTTACTATTGTGAATAGTGCCGCAATAAACATACGTGTGCATGTGTCTTTGTAGTAGAATAGTTTATAATCCTTTGGGTATATACCCAGTAGTGGGATGGCTGGGTCATATGGTACATTTAGTTCTAGATCCTTGAGGAATTGCCATACTGTTTTCCATAATGGTTGAACTAGTTTACAATCCCACCAACAGTGTAAAAGTGTTCCTATTTCTCCACATCCTCTCCAACACCTGTTGTTTCCTGACTTCTTAATGATTGCCATTCTAACTGGTGTGAGATGGTATCTCATTGTGGTTTTGATTTGCATTTCTCTGATGGCCAGTGATGATGAGCATTTTTTCATGTGTCTGTTGGCTGTATGAATGTCTTCTTTTGAGAAATGTCTGTTCATATCCTTTCCCCACTTTTCGATGGGGTTGTTTGTTTTTCTCTTGTATATTTGTTTGAGTTCTTTGTAGATTCTGGATATTAGACCTTTGTCAGATGAGTAGGTTGCAAAAATTTTCTCCCATTCTGTAGGTTGCCTGTTCACTCTGATGGTAGTTTCTTTTGCTGTGCAAAAGCTCTTTAGTTTAATTAGATCCCATTTGTCAATTTTGGCTTTTGCTGCTGTTGCTTTTGGTGTTTTAGACATGAAGTCCTTGCCCATGCCTATGTCCTGAATGGTACTACCTAGATTTTCTTCTAGGGTTTTTATGGTATTAGGTCTAACATTTAAGTCTCTAATCCATCTTGAATTAATCTTCGTATAAGGGGTAAGGAAAGGATCCAGTTTCAGCTTTCTACTTATGGCGAGCCAATTTTCCCAGCACCATTTATTAAATAGGGAATCCTTTCCCCATTTCTTGTTTCTCTCAGGTTTGTCAAAGATCAGATGGCTGTAGATGTGTGGTATTATTTCTGAGGACTCTGTTCTGTTCCATTGGTCTATATCTCTGTTGTGGTACCAGTACCATGCTGTTTTGGTTACTGTAGCCTTGTAGTATAGTTTGAAGTCAGGTAGCGTGATGCCTCCAGCTTTGTCCTTTTGACTTAGGATTGTCTTGGCAATGCGGGCGCTTTTTTGGTTCCATATGAACTTTAAAGCAGTTTTTTCCAATTCTGTGAAGAAAGTCATTGGTAGCTTGATGGGGATGGCATTGAATCTATAAATAACTTTGGGCAGTATGGCCATTTTCACGATATAGATTCTTCCTACCCATGAGCATGGTATGTTCCTCCATTTGTTTGTGTCCTCTTTGATTTCACTGAGCAGTGGTTTGTAGTTCTCCTTGAAGAGGTCCTTTACATCCCTCGTAAGTTGAATTCCTAGGTATTTTATTCTCTTTGAAGCAATTGTGAATGGAAGTTCATTCCTGATTTGGCTCTCTGCTTGTCTGTTACTGGTGTATAAGAATGCTTGTGATTTTTGCACATTAATTTTGTATCCTGAGACTTTGCTGAAGTTGCTTATCAGCTTAAGGAGATTTTGGGCTGAGATGATGGGGTTTTCTAAATATACAATCATGTCATCTGCAAACAGGGACAATTTGACTTCTTCTTTTCCTAACTGAATACCCTTGATTTCTTTCTCTTGCCTGATTGCCCTAGCCAGAAGTTCCAACACTATGTTGAATAGGAGTGGTGAGAGAGGGCATCCCTGTCTTGTGCCAGTTTTCAAAGGGAATTTTTCCAGTTTTTGCCCATTCAGTATGATATTAGCTGTGGGTTTGTCATAAATAGCTCTTATTATTTTGAGGTACATTCCATCAATACCGAATTTATTGAGCGTTTTTAGCGTGAAGGGCTGTTGAATTTTGTCAAAAGCCTTTTCTGCATCTATTGAGATAATCATGTGGTTCTTGTCTTTGGTTCTGTTTATATGCTGGATTATGTTTATTGATTTGCGAATGTTGAACCAGCCTTGCATCCCAGGGATGAAGCCCACTTGATCATGGTGGATAAGCTTTTTGATGTGCTGCTGAATCCGGTTTGCCAGTATTTTATTGAGGATTTTTGCATCGATGTTCATCAGGGATATTGGTCTAAAATTCTCTTTTTTTGTTGTGTCTCTGCCAGGCTTTGGTATCAGGATGATGTTGGCCTCATAAAATGAGTTAGGGAGGATTCCCTCTTTTTCTATTGATTGGAATAGTTTCAGAAGGAATGGTACCAGCTCCTCCTTGTACCTCTGGTAGAATTCAGCTGTGAATCCATCTGGTCCTGGACTTTTTTTGGTGGGTAGGCTATTAATTGTTGCCTCAATTTCAGAGCCTGCTATTGGTCTATTCAGGGCTTCAACTTCTTCCTGGTTTAGTCTTGGGAGAGTGTAAGTGTCCAGGAAATTATCCATTTCTTCTAGATTTTCTAGTTGATTTGCGTAGAGGCGTTTATAGTATTCTCTGATGGTTGTTTGTATTTCTGTGGGGTCGGTGGTGATATCCCCTTTATCATTTTTTATTGCGTCTATTTGATTCCTCTCTCTCTTTTCTTCTTTATTAGTCTTGCTAGCAGTCTGTCAATTTTGTTGATCTTTTCAAAAAACCAACTCCTGGATTCATTGATTTTTTGGAGGGTTTTTTGTGTCTCTATCTCCTTCAGTTCTGCTCTGATCCGAGTTATTTCTTGCCTTCTGCTAGCTTTTGAATGTGTTTGCTCTTGCCTCTCTAGTTCTTTTAATTGTGATGTTAGAGTGTCAACTTTAGATCTTTCCTGCTTTCTCTTGTGGGCATTTAGTGCTATAAATTTCCCTCTACACACTGCTTTAAATGTGTCCCAGAGATTCTGGTATGTTGTATCTTTGTTCTCATTGGTTGGCTTTTGCAGTTTTATGGAGATCTTTACCTGGGTCTAGGATTATAAATGGAAATTTTCACCAACTTTCCCTCTGATATTTGTCCCATAAAAGAAAGAAAAAAAAAATCTACATTCTGATAAAGTTATTTTTAATTTCAATTTTATATACTAAAATATTTACTCCTCTGAATTTGGCTCACTTTTCCTTGGATTCCCAATCTCAACTATACACACCAGTGTAAGAGTCAGCAGGGATCTGGCAGATGCAGTGGGGTGAAGGCAGCCCTGGAAGGCAAGAGGTGGATTATATGTCCTCCAAGCAAGGATACCTTGAAGACATTACTACAATGTTTGGAGACTATTTCCTTATCCAGAAATGAAGGTGGTGAATGAGACACTCTAAAGTTCATTCATTTCCTAATTAGTCATGTAAGTGACACAGGGCACTCGAGCCCCAAAACTGGGGCTTAGTCCAGGAGAATTCTTGGCTTTGCCGAGGAAAGAATTCAAGGGTCATTCGGTAGTATCAGACAGCAGCTTTTTTTTTTTTTTTTTTTTTTTTTTGAGATAGAGTCTTAATCTGTTGCCCAGGCTGGAGTGCAGTGGTGCGATTTCGGCTCACTGCAAACTCGTCCCCCCTGGGTCACCCCATTCTCCTGCCTCAGCCTCCTGAGTAGCTGGGACTACAGGCGCCTGCCACCAAGCGCACTAATGTTTTGTATTTTTAGTAGTAGAGACGGGGTTTCACCGTGTTAGCCAGGATGCTCTCAGTCTCCTGACCTCGTGATCTGCCCACCTCGGCCTCCGAAAATGCTGGGATTACAGGCGAGAGCCATCGCGCCCGGCCTAGACAGCAACTTTTATTGACGCAGCAGTGTATAGCAAGAGCAGAGGTACTGGTCCTTGAGAGCAGAGCTACCCCATAGGACTTAGGCCCAGAGTAGCAGCTCAGAGGCAGTTCTACAGTCATATTCATACCCACTTTTAATTATATGCAAATTAAGGGGCCGATTATGCAAACATTTCTAGAAAAGGGGTGGTCACTTCCAGGTATTCGGGTGGTTGTCATGGAAAGGGGTGGTAACTTCCAGCTGCTGACATGGCAACGGTAAATTGATATGGCACACTAGTGGGCTTGTTTAATAAAAAGCTGCTTCCACCCTGTCCCTGTTTTAACTAGTCCTCAATTGGTCCAATGGCTGAACTCCACCACTGGGTGTCCAAGTCCCCACTCCTACCTCACAAGGATTCAACAAACATACATTGAATGTTCACAATATGCAAGTCTTAGAGAGATACAGAGCTGAAAGAGTCAGCTCCAGGTCTAAAGGAGTTTTCAGTTTAAGAATCCCAAGCTAAGTAATTCTGATTTTAAAAATTAATATAATATTTTAAAAGCTACAATGATATCTCAAGGAAGTGGTCTCTGCAATAGAGCCAAATTAACCATTCCATTGAAACACGTTCAAAATTGTTGATATGTGTTTCCTAGATAATTTATGTTTTAGGCTTTCTTTCTAAAAATTGAATGACTCAGGGAGCCAAGGGAACAAAAGCCAGACTGCACGAAGATTTGCTTTCTGTCTTCAGTATTGTTGTATCATATTTGTAAAAAGAGGTCTGAATCCAAGAAAGCAATGTGGAGATACTAGGAGACTCCCAGTTTTCCTCCAGCCCTTGCTTTTGCATTTGAAAAAATGAATTATTTGCCATCAGGTGTTATCTGGAGCAGCCTGTATAACTGGGGAAAAACCTGTGCTTCTGACTCCATACCCTCTATTACCCACTGTCTGCAGACACAGAGAAAAGGCAGGTCTCCTGTGGAGCATAAAGAATGTTTTCTATGAAACATTGCAGGAGGGCTGCGTTGGCACAGGTTCTCACAGCCTGCCTTACATGCATTTCTTTTCTTTACTGGAAATGCACCGTTTCTAGAAGGAGTGTGTCTGGGGTCTGCTCCCAAGCACAGCGGTGACTATGGGAAGCCTGCTGGCTCATAACAGCAAAGTGCTCACTGTTCCCATTGGCACGCAGGTTCACAGCTGTCAGCACAGTTCAGAGAGAAATGCTTCTTCCTTTAGAGCTTCAGGGATCTGTGCAGAGCATCATTCCCCTGGGATAACACAACCAACCAGCTCTTTTGTGCTCTGTTTAGCTTACACAGAAAGAACCAAGATTTTCTTCAAGCCTACTTCTGAATATGAATAACAGCAGAGAAACCAAGAGTCAGGGCTTCTGATTCATGGCAGCTGAGATTTGTCTTTTACTACCAACTAAGCCCATGACTTGGAAAATGGTAGATGCTTAATAAATATTTGTCAAATTAATTATAGGTGATTTAATAAGCTAATTAATTTATGGGCCTAAGTCTAGCACAATGCCTGACACATGGTTAGTGTCAACAAATAGTTGATGAGTGAATGAACCAAGAGCAAAGTCTACAATGCAATTAAGTATTAGGCTCCAGGAGCAGACCCAAGGCACCATTATGAAATGGATGGCACTATTCCAGACTCTCCCGTCCTCACTTTCAGCTCTGCATACACTTACCAGGGCCTGCATGGTTCACTCTGGATACAGCTAACCTGTATTTCATTCTTTTAGAGCAATAAACAAGGTTCTGAACCCAGAGAAGAAGGGAAAATGGTGGATGCTGCATTTACTTGTTTAATTCATTTGCTTAGAGACTTCCAGAAATATTTGTTGGGAGAAATTATTTGTAGTGGTTCCCAAAGTATAGTCCCATGACCAGTAGTGATGTCATCTTGGATCTTGCTAGGAATGTAAATTCTCAGCCCCCCTGCAGATCTACTGAATCAGAAACTCTGAGGGTGGATCAGTAACTTATTTTATAATAAGCCCTCCGTGTGATTCTGAGGCACATTAAAGTTTGAGAACAACTGCTTGGACTTTTGTTTTTCTTTTGTTTTTTCTGTTCCCAAATAACTAACTGCATGAGACTCACCCAGGAGCGCTCCCTGAACACACAGTTTGGTCTCTCCCCTAGATTCTGAGAATTTGTATCTCTAGGATTACAGCCAGGGAATCTGCATTTTGAACAAACGGTTCTTTTACACAATTGAATCATTTTCCTGGGTGCTCTGCTTTCTTTCCATCAGCTATTAGTTGATTAGTTTCAGCAAAAGTTTATAATTGATTAGATTTATTTTATTTTATTACCTTAACAAAGGGACAACCAGGGATATTTTAATATTTGACAGATAACTAAAGGACCCTCTGTCCTAAAACCAAAATAATCACTAATGATGGAAATTCAGGTCCTGCTACAGGTAGCACAGGGTGACTCTAGCCTGGGGTGAGGCTCTCCCCTTCAAATTAAACAGCATCGATGGTTTCCTATTCAGCAAAATGAAAGGGGAAAGGAGAAAAGTGGATTACATATTGACTATCGTGTTTTTAGAATTCAGCTATTAAAAAACTTGAAGGCCACAGGGATCAGCCTGAATATGTGTGGGATTTGTTTTTTACCATTAAAACATTATAAACAAAAAACTGTTAACACTATACAAAAATCTGAATTGCCAGAATTTCTTGAAAGAATGAAACTCTGGCCACATTGATCATCTATTCCTACCTGGTAACAATAAACTAGATCTGACAAGTTGCCGCTTTTTTAAATTCACCACAGTTGCCATCATCCCCTAATGCTTCGCATAATCTCCCCCAGTTTATGATACATTGCTATTCTCTATAGGTATTTGATTTTATGACTTCTGCTTTACATGGATCCACTACCACATAGCCTCAGAGGGAAGCATTTAGAGAAGAACTGGAATTCCCTAAGGAACAAGAGAAGGGACTACAGCACCAGTATCCCAGTCACTCCACAGTTCTGGCTAACTCACTTAAAACAACGAAGCTGCTGGTGCTACTGTTGCTGTTCCCTGTTGGTCAGGTGTATGTTCACGCAGTTTGGTAACCATTTGAGTTTTAATGTGTTTTTCTTGTCTCCTCATCTAGGTCAGGAGGATTTGCTAGCTTTCCAGTCCATTGAGAGTTCTTGACAAACATTTTAATGCATTTGGTTACACTGTGATATTTTTCCAAAAAAATTAAATAAGCCTTTTATTACAGACATTTCTCATGTTTTAAAATTGCATCACAACATTTCCTCGATTTGGTATTCATTCTATTATGAGAGTGGTCATTTTTAACCAAGCATGTAATCAGGCAAAACAAATTATAGCTGGTCCACTTAAAAGCCTGTCCCCTCATACCTATCAGAAATATTATATGCCTTATACTGTTATTGTACTGTGTATAATGCATGAATAACTAACCTTATAAATTTATACTATCTGTCCCTACTACAAATAATCTCCCCTGAACAAATATTTCTAGAAATATCTAAGCAAATGAATTAAACAGGTAAATGTGGCATCTGCTATTTTCCCTTCTTCTCTGGGTCCAGGACCTTGTTTATTGCTGTATAGTTATTTAATTAGCAATCTGGGAGTGAAAAGATTTAAACTCATGAGCTCCAGTAGCCACACAAAGTAGAGGTTAAGACATGTCTTGCTCATGATAGAACAGGTGGATTGAAAGATATCATGCTTTTTTCCCATGCTGATTTTTACAAGGTAGCCATTATTTCCCCCAATGCTCCTCCAAGTGATCTTATGCTAAAGTGGAAAAATGTTGCAGAGGAAGAAGATTTGAAACCGTGCACACCCATACAAGTTACTGTCGACTTTTAGCAAGACTTTACTATTCCTTTGACTTCATCAACTGGGCTTTACTATTCCAGGAAACTCCTGCCCACAAAGATAAAAGTTGCAGAAAACTTCATTGTTTATTTCAGAGACTTCTCCAAAATCCCACTTAATTTATTATCAGACTGCCCAGCTTTTCAATAAATAGCATCAAATGACTGTTAACTCTCTGAGACTCTTGGAAATCCTACCCACCCATTTTAAATTAGTATGGTTTTCACCTAATATTAACCCTTACACATACACCCAAATCTCATAAATATTCTGACTTTTTGTTCTCTTCTCCTTGACTTTATGAGCAATAAGCTTGGGTTTGTCTTATCATCAGGTATTTTAATGGTATTGTTCAGGGAACCAGCATTAACACTCCAATACACAAGAACCATCAAGGACTTAGTTAATATTTTTACCAACAAGCTGTTTTCCAAGCTTAATTTCACCAAAGTTTCTTCCTCTATTTCAATTTGGTTCTTTCCTGCCGTGATGGGAAGTTGTTTCGAATTGGATTCCAACTCTGAAGCTTCCTACGCCTGCCCACGTTTCTGGTCCATGATGGCTCTCATTTCCATTTTAGATAGCATTTTTATTTTCCTCAGCTTTAACTTCTATTGAAAAAAGTCGCTTAGTCACAGAGTAAACCTAATTTTGGCCTCATCCCACAGATACTTCAGCCACACATTACTCACTGTTTTCATTTCCAGAATGTAAATCACAAATACAAAGGAACACTCATCTCTGGACCCTTGGCAGAATCCAGTGTTGCAATGCACATGTCCAGCTTAGCAGGTTTATCCCACAGACAAATCCCTCCAAAGAAAGAGCAATCCAATCCACAGCAGTTCTTATGCAAATGTTAAATGCTTTAAATATTTTATTTTAAGGTTTCTTGTAAAAATCATGGCTCATTAATCCAGTGTGTTTTTGAACAAGTACCATATAGATCCCAGAGAGGTCTTGGGTTCAGCCTTGGGGAACATGAGGAATAAGCTTAATATAGTGTCTTCACCATGGAGCTCAGTCTTATGATAAGCAGCCATGAAGTGAGCATTGTAAAAATAATTGCCTACATTGCAATTGTATAAAGTTCTGTGGAGGGGGAATACAGAGGACTGCAAGAGTATGTCACAGGACATATTGTGGAAGACAATGTGGCGATTCCTCAAAGATTTAGAACCAGAAATACCATTTGACCCAGCAATCCCATTACTGGGTATATACCCAAAGGATTATCAGTCATTCAACTGTAAGGACACATGCACACGTATGTTTATTGCAGCGCTATTCACAATAGCAAAGACTTGGAACCAACCTAAATGCCCATCAATGATAGAAGGGATAAAGAAATATGGCATATATACACCATGGAATATGATGCAGCAATAAAAAAGAATGAGTTCATGTCCTTTGCAGGGACATGGATGCAGCTGGAAACCAACATTCTCAGCAAACTAACACAGGAACAGAAAACCAAACGCCCCATGTTCTCACTCATAAGTGGGAGTTGAATAATGAGAACACATGGACACAGGGAGGGGAACATCACAAACCGGGGTCGGAGGGTAGGGAGCGAGGGGAGGGAGAGCATCAGGACAAATACCTAATGCATGTGGGGCTTAAAATCTAGATGACGGGTTGATAGGTGTAGCAAGCCACCATGGCATATGTATGCTAATGTAACAAACCTGCACATTCTGCACATGTATCCCAGAACTTAAAGTAAAATTTTAAAAAAAGAAAAAAAAAAAAGAGTATGTAAAAGGGGAACCTAGACAAACCTGGGAAGCTGGGGAAGGTCATTCTACGAAAGTAATCTTTAACTGAGACTTGAAATTATTTCACCCTATTGGTCTCCACAAGGACATGTTGAATGTTAATGACATTAACTAAAAGAACAAAACCTTTAAAAGATAAATATTAGCTGTTTTGGTTTGGTTTGGTTTGGTTTGGTTTGGTTTGGTTGAGATACATGATATGATAAAAAAATTTACAAACTATCTGAGAAAAAAGAGAAATTTGGCACGTTGTAAATTGACAGGTGAGCCTGCTTATACAGATTACTGTAGCTAAATGTGTGCAGTTATTACTGATGACTGCTTTTGGATTTTTATTTGTTTGTTTGCCAATATAGATATTCATATATACATGCGAGACATATTGTGGTAATCCTCAAGTTTCAGGCCAAAGTTTTCTGTTCCATCGTCTGAAGTATTATAAAATTAAGTTTAGAAAGTAAAGAATGACTTAGTAATTCCTTCTAATTTTTGTTTATCTGGAAGATATTCAATTTTATTTATAATATTTTTACCTTTCACATACTGTTTTCCTTTTACTTATATTGGAAAGAAAATGTCACAAGATGACAGGGCTCTAGAACTTCTTGGAGAGGTTAGACAGATTGTATTATATCTGTTTAGAAAGCATAAATGAGAATTCATGAATATAAATTAGTGTTTTATTTTTTCTAGTGGCACATAGAATAGATCAATTACCTGACAAGTGACAGTGATATAAACAGTAAAACATCTCTTAATTTCTATGCAAAAATACAAGACTTTAAGACAAATAAAAGAAGTATTTGAAAATAAAAAGACAAACATTCTTTTATGTCTCTTAGAGATGCAGTTGAGGATGGATAACAGAGGAGGAGGGTTTCATAACTGTGTGATTCCTGGCTCACTATGGAAATTGACCAATGCTCCTATTCAAGCCTGGCTTACAGACAATGGGTTTCACAAATATTTTGAAAGCCAAAATATTAAAATATTATTTTTGTTGAGTCAGTCTTACAATTCTCACCCATATCAGGCAAGCAATACAACAGGAAAGACGGAGGGAGGTAGGGAAGGAAAGAGGGAAGGAGGGAGGAGGGGAGGGAAAAAACAAAGAAGGAAGAGAGGGAGGGAGGGAGGGACAAAGGAAGGAAGGAAGGAAGGAAGGAAGGAAGGAAGGAAGGAAGGAAGGAAGGAACCCTGTTACCTTTGCACAGACACACAGACTCAGTATTCTGTTAAACAAAGCAAGTTGCCCAAAATTTATGTTTCAGTGGAGCTGATTTCTCTCCAACAAAAATGAGGATATTACAAGGATAGCCTGAAAAAACTGTCTGAGGAATAACTGGAAAGTCATTATATGGACATTCAAAACCACACAAGCTGTAGATTTTTGGGCCCCTTGAAGGAGAATCTGGAAAGGAGGAAGGCTGGGAGTTTTGTGCCTATATCACCTTCTTTTCAATTGCATTTGAATATTAGAATTGTTTATGTTTTTAATTTTTTTCTCAACTCACCCCTTTTCTTTCCCCAGTCTATTCTGTACAGCTACATCTTCTCTAGAGTAATCCCATTAAAAAGAACGTAAAGGATACTAATTCCAGATTTTTGTTTGTTTGTTTGTTTTTTGAGAGAGAGTCTTCGCTCTGTCACCCAGGCTGGGGTGCAATGGCCGGATCTCAGCTCAATGCAAGCTCCGCCTCCCAGGTTTATGTCATTCTCCTGCCTCAGCCTTCCGAGTAGCTGGGACTACAGGCGCCCGCCACCTCGCCCAGCTAATTTTTTGTACTTTTTTTTTAGTAGAGACGGGGTTTCACCATGTTAGCCAGGATGGTCTCGATCTCCTGACCTCGTGATCCACCCGTCTCGGCCTCCCAAACTGCTGGGATTACAGGCTTGAGCCACCGCGCCTGGCCTACTAATTCCAGATTTAGCTACCTTTAATTAAAATTTTTCTGCAAAAGGCTCTCTTAATGGCCACAGAAGCATGTGGAACCCAGAGCCCTATATCTTAAAGTTGATCAAACTGATTCTCTACGAAGTTTCTCATCTTGGTACTATAAGAAAATATTTTCTCCCAGGCCTTACAATGGAAGTGCTCCCTGCAGTCAATAGTATGTCTCTCTGTTTAACTGCCCTTTTTCTTTGTTTCTTTGGATTTCCAGTTCAGGAATAAAATAATCTGTTGACAAAGAGTCAATCTCTGTAAAATACTTGAAGAGATTTATTCTGAGCCAAATAAGAGTGCCCATAGCTCATGATACAGCTCTCAGGAGGTCGTGAGAACATGTGTCCATGATAGTTGGAGTACAGCTTGGTTTTATGTATTTTAGGAAGGCATGAGACATCAGTCAAATACATTTAAGAATTACGTTAGTTTGGTTTAGAAAGGCAGGACAACTCAAAGCAGGGGTTTCCAGGCTATTGGTAAATTTAAACATTTTGTGGTTGACAATTGGTTGAGGTTGTCTGAAGACCTGGGATCTATAGAAAGAAATATTCAGGTTAAAGATAAAGGATTGTGGAGACCAAGTTTTATTGTGCAGAGGAAGCTCTTAGGTAACAGACTTTAGAGAGAGCAGGTTGTAAATTGTTTTTTATTGGACTTAAAAGGGTGCCTGGCTTTTAGCTGATTATCTCCTGGATCTGGGAAGCAAGGAAGGAAAACAAAGGGGGAAGGGGATTCTCTACAGAATGTGGGTTGCAGGGCAATTTTAAAGTATGGCAAGGAAATATATTTCGGGGTTAAATATTTTTTTTTTTTCCTTGTCTCATAATGTTATGCCAGAGTCAGATTGAAAGGTAAGCCACAATATACAGGGCCAAATAAAACCCATCTGATGAGAATTTATAGTTTGTAGAGCATGACTCCCTAGACCCCTTAGGTAGGAATTTGGGTAAGGTTAAAAAAAAATCAGAGTGGCCGGGCACAGTGACTTACGCCTGTAATCCCAGCACTTTGGGAGGCTGAGGCGGGTGGATCACTAGGTCAGGAGATTGAGACCATCCTGGCTAACACGGTGAAACCCTGTCTGTACTAAAAATACAAAAATTAGCCGGGCGTGGTGGCAGGCACCTGTAGACCCAGCTGCTAGAGAGGCTGAGGCAGGAGAATGGCGTGAACCCGGGAGGCGAAGCTTAAGGTGAGCCGAGATGGCTCCACTGCACTCCAGCCTGGGCGACAGCGAGACTCCGTCTCAAAAAAAAAATAATAATAAAAATAAAAATAAAAATAAAAATAAAAAAATCAGACCTTAGTCCTCAATCTCCCGATCAGATAGATTACCTTAACTTTAACATCTTCTGTTTTTAAAGTTTGAAGAACATCTTGCACATGAATGCTAATGAAGCATTTTTTTAAAGAAAACACTAAATTGAACTCCGTGAAATTAAAAGAAACAATTTCAAAATGCCAAGATACTTCCTTTATCTCTTAACTGCTGCAATAGTTTAAAATGAGAGCCAAACAATTTTATCAAGGGACAAGGTATTCATCAGAAAAGGTTAGGTCCTCAACCCTGTCCAGGATCTCACCCGGCTTCTGGGAAACCTGACTGAATGCGTTTCAAACATTCTCACCTTTTGTCAGATATCCCATAGTTCTTGAGGTGTGCTTGGAGCTAGAAAGATAGAAATGTTATTTTCCAAGGACACATACATGATGGTAAGCTTAACTCATTGCCCTGGAGCTGTATGGTTAGACCCCCATTTCAAAGTTAATTTCCTTTTTTTTTTTTTCTTCTTAAGATTTTACAAAGGTCTTATCATAACACATGAATTAAGTTCAATCATTTGCCTCTCGTAAATCAGTTATTGTTCTCTCACAGAATATAAAGGAATAGGGTAAATCTGTGCTTCTGAACCAGTAGTCACAGGCACATATTGCTATATAAATTCGAATGTATACTAAAGTTAAATTAAGTTAAAAATTCAGCTCCTCAGCCACACTTGCTACATTTCAAGTGCTCAGTAACCACATGTGGCTAGTTGCGTTTGAACTGGCCAGTACAGAAATAGAACATACCCATTTTTGAAAAAAGTTACATTGGACAGTGCTGCACTAAATGATTAAAGAAATTAGGAAATTAATTGGTGTCTTAACAGGGCTAAGATTATTTTCCATGGTTGTAGGTTTTTTTGTTTTTTGTTTTTTGTTTTTTGGGACAGGGTCTCAGTCTGACAGCCAGGCTGGAGTACAGTGGTGCTATCTTGGCTCACTACAACCTCTGCCTCCAGGGCTCAAGAGATCCTCCCACCTCCGCCTCCCAAGTAGCTAGGACTACAGGCATACACTGCCATGCTCAGCTAATTTTTGTATTTTTTTTTTTTTAGCGGCATGGTTTCACCGTGTTGTCCAGCTGGTCTCAAACTCTTAAGCTCAAACAAACCACCTGTCTGCCTCCCAAAGTGCTGGGATTACAGATGTCAATGCCATACTTGGCCTCAATGTATTTTTTAACTTTTCACCTCCTTTAGAATAAAGGCATGCTCTTGCAACCATATAGCTAGACTAGTATCCAACTTGAGAGTTTAATTCAGTGTCCACTGAGGAGTTTATCAGGCTACATGAGCAGACATAGAAAGATGTCGTGCAAAGAAGGACCAGTTGAATCAGGCTGTTGATCTGGAAGATGCAGGAAATCAGGTGATTGGTGGTCTTTTTCTGTAGCTGAAACCATGGAACAAGTCAGAGGCCAGAACGTTAGGGCTGGATGTAGATCACAAGGGAAGTTAAAGGCAAAATGCAGCTGCTGGCAAAGGAACACAGATGGATTCACAGATAACAGTTGGAGCTCAGTGTCAGAGAGTAGTGGTTACTGACAAATGAGGGCAAGTTGTACTGTCCAGACCATGTCAGCAGACCCCATCTTCCTTTGAAATAGACACTAGAATTTCTAGGTCAGCTCCTCCTTGGATCAAAGGGTCATGGTCATGCCAAGCTGAGAATAGACTAAGTATAATAAAAAAAAATTCCAATATCTGTGAAAAGATGACCCTTCTGGACCCTCCCACTTGAACTCTCTTCTAGTTTGTTCCCACCCTGTCCTCACAGACTCTTCTAATCATGAGTTGCAGTGTTCAATATTCTAATTTTTACCTGAAAAAAACCCCTAGCTCTCTCAATTGTTTATTGTAATGGGAATATACACACACATACATATACATACACACACAGATACATTTATATATAACATATTTTATATATATTATATATGTATATAAAATATATATAAAGGCAGGCTCTACTGACCCTGAAAAGAACTCTTCACAAAGGGAGTGGAAGCTATGCAACACCCTTACTCCCAGGGCTGTGACACCTGAGTAGGAATTTCAGGTTGCCACACATTCATAGACTTGGTTTCCTGGTCCCTTCCCATGAGTGAGGAAGGAAGCAAGCAGCTTTGCTGACTTAAACAGGTCCACACCCTGCCACCCAACATTCTGCCTCAGCCCACAGTCTGGTCCTGTTTTGCTTGTTTCTTCGCTAGAGGTTCTCCCATAATACAGCCCAGCACGGGGGTCTACCATTAGTATAAATGACAGGGATCTATTCTATATGTGGAAATTGTTGTTTAATTAAACTATGTGTTTTGAAGCTATTTTATTACTGCTGATATTTCTCTATTGTTTTAGGAGTTGCAGAAAAGTGTGTATGATTAAAGCATGCAAAGCCACCAATGAAATCATGTACCTCCAAATAGCTGTTTCTTTTATTTAATGCACAGAGACCTTTAAAAAAAATCTGCAATGTTTTTGGCCAGAAAATTACTCATTCAAACTAAAGTGACATCAAGAATTGCTTTTGCCCTGGAAATATTATTGGGATACTGAGGGATGATATTTGATATCTCATGTGCCACTCATATGCTTGAGTAGTTTTTAGAATACAATAATATTCATCTTTCCTATTGTGATGTTACATCAACTTGCTCTACACAAGTCTCCCAATTCCAGGGTACAGTAATGTAAAACTACATGGAGATTACTTGAGACATTTGAAACCTCCAAAAATATCTCTACTAAAATTCAAAAATCTTCTACAAAATTATTCTATAAAGCTTCTACAAAATTTCAGCTGCCTATCCAATGCATTATATTTTACATTTATTCTAGACTACTGGCTATTTTATTTATTCTTCATCTTCTTTTTCCTAGGTTTCAATATCTGGATACTATTTCAGGTATAAAATATTTTTGTTGTTAATGTGGTCAAATAAGGTAACTTTTTCTTTAAAAAAATAATACATCTGGCCATCATCATAATAGGGTGAATTTTCCTGTTACACAATGGCAGAATATTTCTGGCAGAAGTTCTGGTTAAATTAATCACTATTTTCTGCACAACAAAATCAGAAGTGATATTTCTGAATCCCTCTCAATTGCACTTCCAAGTAACTTGACCCCATACTTCTTGTAAGCAATGTTCAGAGCACAGGGTATGACTACTGTTATGTAAAGGCTGACCTTAGTATCAAAGTAGAAGGTTAAAGAGTCATCCTCAGAAACTGAACCTAAAAAACAGCAAGATAAAATGGATGCTGGTTTCCTATGGAACTCTTTCTAGAAAGGATCCTATTCTAATAGATATTTTCTTTTAAAAGTATTGCTGATGAGAATAGGGTGTCTTCTAAAATCCATATGCTAAGACTTTTATACAATGAATATAAAGAAATCTAAGCTTAACTATTTGATACATGATTGCCATTAGAAAGTTGGAGTAATAGGTTCTTTTGCTAGAATGTTGAAAAGAAGTGACTTGGCTAAGTGAATACTGGTAAGTATTTACTGAGCATCATCCAAAAAAACATTCTGAATTGTTGAAGCACCAGTGTTCTGATCACTAGCGTCTTTTTTACTATCTTGTCTGATAACATAAGAATATCTCTTAGGAAGAAATGGTCCTCAAAACAACCACCTTATGTTCCCTTAAGAGAAATGAAACATTAACAGAGGGCATGAACATCAGCAACGGATATTGTAATTGATTTGCCTGAGAAAAGTGTAATGTGTGGGATTTGTGCCCAAAAGCAAATGAGAAAGATAAGTAAAGAGGAGTGAGAAAGGGAGGATGAAGAGAGGAGTAGTGAAATCTCCAGGGATGGGATGGTCTAGATCTCCATTACACTTGTTTTTCCCAGTGCTATTATGTGACCCTCTTCTCTCACTCATTTCCAAAAATCATTAATAAAGTCTACAGGGCATGAACACTTTGTTTGAGAGTGTGTTTTTGGGTAGGTGGGTGCTAAACTTGAGGGGGATGTATTCCATACCTTGGTCATTGTGTTTCACAATCGAGATTGCCAATGTGAACAAGAAAGAAAGAGGAAGAAAAGAAAGAAGGAAGGAAGGAGAGAGGGAAGGAGGGAGAGAGGGAAGGAGGGAGAGAGGGAAGGAGAGAGAGAGGGAGGGAGGGAACAGGAAAGGAAAGGAATAGGTTGAAAATAAAGTATCTATTAGATTAAGATTCCTTCTAGAAAGAACTCCACAGGAGACCAGCATTCATTTTATCTGGCTGTTGTTAGATTCAGTTTCTGAGAATGGCTTTTTAACCTTCTGCTTTGATACCAAGGGCAGCCTTTACATAACAGTAGTCATCCCCTGTGCTATGAATGTTGCTTACAAGAGGAATTTATTTGGTCAAGTTACTTGGAAGTGCAATTGAGAGAGAGAGGAGGTAAAAGGAAGGGAGGTGAAGGCAACGGGGAGGGGTAGGAGAGGGGAGGGGAGGAGGGGAGAGAAGAGGGAAAAGGGAAAGGGAAATTTAAAAAGGAGAAGGAAAATAAAGGAGAGGAGAAAAAGGAGAAAGAGGAAAGGAGAGAAAGGAATTTGGAGAAATCTTGGGGTGTGACTTCCATAGGCTGAGAAACTGTGACAGGGTGCTGGGCTAATGTTACTTAGATCTCAAATAAAGGTGGCCCCAGCAGATACCTCACTGGCCTTAGGAAGAGATGCTCTTTGTGAGGTTCACTTACTTTCCTAAACTTTTCTAGAATCTCATTATTATTATTCAATGTCTCTTGCCGTGATGCTGACAGACCCTGCCTTGCCTCCCTGCCTTCATCTTTGACAGTTGCCCAAAGTTAGCCATATTGATGAGCAGGAAGGGTAACAGCTTTGTTTCCATCACACAGTGGGAATTGGAATTCAATGTCAGGGCTTGGAACAGAAGCACCAGGGACCACCCTTCCCTAATAAGGGATGGCTCAGTGCACAGAGCTCCTTCTGAAAGTACCCTGGCTCCTCCGTTCCATGTTGCCACTCCTCCTCTCTCACTGGAACCAGACTCTGAACCCAACGCCATTTTATCACAGCCATGGTTTAATGTCTTGAGAGTTCCATTTTGTGAGGTAAAGGAAACTGCATTCTAGGATTTTCTACAATGAGAGTCCTTCTGATACTGCAATGATCCAACCACCAAATTGAAACCCCTGGTAATGCCCTAGCCTGATGAGTACCTAGACAGCTACCACTCTGGGGCCCTGCTTCCTGGGGCACGCAGCTATAATTGTTGAAGCCAGCCTTAGCAACCTGTGATGTTTTCCCCAGCCGGTATCCCTCACCCTTGAGCTGAGTATTCCAGAGTCAAACTAACCTGATGACATAATATTATCTTCATTTCTCAGGGAAAACTGCAGTTTAGAGCTGTTAAGAAGTTGCTCAAGGTCATCTAGCTAAATGAAGTTCTCAGAAACTCTTTTGTCTAAATCTAGACCATATATTCTCTCTGTGTTGCCACCCAGCCTTCCATTATTTATATTCTGAGCTATTCCACAAAGAATTTGAAGCTTTAAAAATTAACAACTGAATTATAAATTATAAGTAGTCCTCCTGTGCGTTTGGAGAACATAAATAAATTCCACTGAGATTTATCCTCGTGAGAAGCTGGTCCTCAGTATTACAGATCCAGAAACTAGACCAATGGTGAATTCAAATGCCAGCCCCCTCCATAAGGCTACCTGAAACAACCCTGTGGTCTTTCCCAAGTATAGGAACTACCGAGGAAACAGCTGGGCCTCCATGGGTATCATCACAGATACTGGGGGTGATGTCTCTTATAAGACTGTTTAGCACTGAGACTTGAGATCCAGTTGCAATTATCCTCAGCTCTTGACAAGTCACCTTAACAGCAAATTGAGTTTAACGATTAAACCTTATGTTTAAGCTCAGAATAGCTGCACGGGGATGAGTTGAACAAGTCAGTCCTCCCAACACATTCTCATCTTAACCTGCCATATTGCAATGCTACCCAGCTGCTAGCACTGAGATACTGCCATAATTCTCCTCAGATTATTTTGGCTGGATCTTGATTTTTGGAAGCCCAATGGGTATTTTATGTGCTTGACAGACACATTTGGCCCAGTTTCCTATTTTCAAAGTGATTATTGCTGGGTCATCATTAAAGAAAATTTTGAAATGTTCTTCCTTTTTGGTGGACCCATTTTGGTTTTCTACCCTGAGAATGGTCTTTGGCAGCCTAGCTCCTAACACTGTGCTTTAGCTGATTTAGCATCCCAAGTCAATATGTCAATTTCACTAAAAAGAAGGGATATTTTTTCCAAAATGGCAAAGGGTTTCTTTACTCAGCCTGTTCTTTAGGGCCACAGTGGTTGGGATCTCTGGATTTACAACTGAGTGAAAAAGCCAGCACCAGCATTTACCAACTGTGTGGTCTTGGACAAATTCCTTATTCTGTCTAAACCTAATTCCTTGATCTGTCTACACCTAATTCCTTAATTCATTCTAAACTCAGCCTTATTCGACCCTGTGATGATTAACAAAATGTATATAAAGGCACTTAGAATATACTCTTACACATAATTAAGTGTTCAGAAAATAATATTTTTATTAAAATTATTGCCATTCATTACATAAAAAGTGAGAAAATGTGAATTACTCCTTGGAAGGTAGAGTACAGAAAACCATTTGTGTATCTAAGATATTTATATGAGTTCATGGATTAGGGTTCCATTTAGCTTTAAGAGGTCTGTCTTCAACGTTTTCTCTATATGAATAATATATTTAGCAGGCAACTGACAGAGTAATCTCTCTAAAACTAAGCACTAATCTGGTTGCACACCATTTAAAAGACATCAATGAATCATCATTGTCAAATATTTAAACACATACTCTTTGTCTTGACACCCCCACCCTACCCCTACTTGAGACATTAACTATAAAGAGTCCAGAAGAGGGTTTGAAACATAATTGGCACTCATTAAGTCTCACTTTGCCTTCCTTTCCTTGAACATTATTGCCCAACTCAGCAACAATTCCCTCTACACTCCTGTGTGTAAGGACATTTCAGTGTTTCCTGAACGCAACCAGCATTTCCCAGTTCCCTCTATTTCTCATCCTATCAGTCAAAACCCTGCTTTTCTTCCAATCTCAGGTCAAATGTAAACTTGTTTATAAATCTTTGCCTGAAAATTCCTATTTGAGGGAACTCTGTGTGTATGTGTTTGTGTGTGTGTGTGTGTGTGTGTGTGTTTTTGGAATAACTTTATATTCTTGTATATTTTACTACAGTCCTAGAACTCTCCAAACATTCCATACCACTTTGGAAATGCTAGAAAATTTATATGCCACCAAAAAAAATGATGCTGGGAGGATGATCTATTAGGAATCCAACACCTTTCCAACCTTAGGACTTAGGCTTGGATGTGTGAAAGAAAGAGCACAGGCTTCAAGGTTCAGCAGACCTGGGTTTGAATCTTATCTCTAGTATTTAATAATTATTTGTCCATGGACAATTAGTGAATGTCTATGAGAATTAATCTGCTCTAATAGGATCATTAATACCCACTTTTGAGGTCTGGTTCTGCAGATTCTAAATAATATAAATGAATTTCAATGCCTAGCAAAAGGTGTATGCTAGGTAAATGGCAAATGTTATCATTATTTAGTCAACTGGCAAAAGTATTGGCTCTAGTCCTTACTTAAGCCTGTTAAACTGCTCAGGAAGTCTGTAGAATTTTCCTACGATTTAGATGCCATGTTTCAGTCAAGGAATTCAGTTCAGCTATGCCTGTGTATCCAACCCAAAATGGTACCTTGCTTTGAGAAGCCCAGTTAGATTCTTCCAGAGGAATATGAATTCCTTTTATAAATGTAATAAACCACGAAGGGAATTGCTTTGACTCAGTGCCATATCCACATTTCCTTTTGAGAAAACAGGACTTAATAAAAGCTGAACTGATCCTATGTCTTACAATTTAAGTATCAATTGTAATTGAAAGCAACTCATTTTGTAAGTGAAAAATGTGAGGCGAAAGCATTAATGTCTGTATTCTGTCCAGCATCTCAAATCTGTTTAATGACAAAACTAGATCTGGAAACCAGGTCTTCTAACTCCTAACACAGCATAACCCACGTGAGACACATGAAAAGGCCCAGCATATCACTAGCATCCACTGTAAGTATTTTTTTTTTCTTTTCACCTATTCCAAGCTAAACCTCTACTAATTACAATGCCTCTAAACTTATTTCAGTTGGGAAGTTTTTTGCAGGGGATCTAAAATGATGGTGATAAAGTGTTTTTTCCCATGGTGAAGTTATGTACTGTTCATGCAATGGAACCAAGTTGGCTAATGATTGTAAATTATTATATTTTTTAGATGGAGTCTTGCTCTGATGCGCAGGCTGGAGTGCAGTAGTGTCATCTCGGCTTGGCTTAGCTCACTGCAACCTCCACCTCTTGGGTTCAAGCAATTTTCCTGTCTCAGCCTCCCAAGTAGCTGGGACTACAGTTGCACAGCACCATGCTTGGCTAATTTTTGTATTTTTAGTAGCGACGGGGTTTCACCATATTGGTCAGGCTTGTCTCGAAGGAAATCTTTTTCTAGTGAGTACGAAACAGTCATTCCTTCCTTTGGTGTAGAGAAAATTGAAGTACAAGGATACAAGCTATGTCTAAAACATATCGGAACCTCTTAAACTTGCGTCTGGATGTTTTTGACATCATGTAGAGTCAATCAAAGTAAAATTCTGCAAGTCTTAGAAAATCAATGTAGATGAATAATAAACAAGATCCAGAACTGCTGGACCTTTTTTTCATGACTTCATTAATTCAGCAGCAATGCTTCTGTATTCCTAATTGTTTCTAAGCATATCTATAGTTTTCTCTCAAAAATCACAGTGGCTTTGGAAAATGTTTATCATCTTCAAAGTCAATAGATTGCTTCATAATTAACAAATTAAATTTATTCTTTTTTTTCCAACAAAGCAGGCAATCATGTTAGACTAAAATTTCCTCATTGATGAACATTCCAGGATGCCATTTACCCTTACCTACATGCTTGTAAAAAAAAAAAATGTAATATTAGATCATTGGTGTTTGTGCAGTTTTTGATGAATTAGCATTTTAATCAGACATAATTCAGACTCACATTTTAAAGCCTTAGTAGGGGTAATCCACATGTTTCTCAAAAACGAGGAAACCCTCTTCTTTAATATTTCATAGGGCAAAATTAGGTGAGTCTGGACAAATACGGTCTGCACACTAGAGAGGCCTCAGTCACTCTATCACAGACAACCACTGCTTCACTCTTTCTTCAAAGTTTACACCAACAAAAAGCAGAGATTGCTGTAGAAATTATAGGATTATTCTCAAGGTCTGTGAAGATCCAAAACCTAACTAGGTTAAAACTTTATATGCAGATCTGATGTCTTCAATATGAGTCAGCCCATCAGCAAAAGCACTCCATTGATTACAGAGAGTAAAGCATGTGGCAGACACTCTCTTGCCTACTAAATACCCATTTCCCTTTATTCCTTACAATAGGAACCCCTATTGCTGCTGTAATATCAGTGTTTCCAGATTAAAAACCAAAATCTCAGCCCACCTTGCAGGTGGGCATAGACAGTGACATCCTTCTAGCTAAAGATATGTAAGTGGAAGCCAAGAAGTGTGACTTCTCAGAAAGTTATTTGAAAGCAGAGTGACAAATGCCTTTGTCCCTTTGTTCTTTCCATTACTCTTGCATGGAACACTGATGTTATGCTAGAGATGGAGCAGCCATTTTTCAACCTTGAGGAGGTATGATTATGAACAATCTAATCACAAGCTGAGGGGAAAGATAGAAAAAGCTAGGCACTCTGGGACATCAAGGTGCCACTTTACCAGTTCTCAACTTTCTATCTTGTGCATTTGTTATTCTAGAAGACAAACAAAAACAAAAACAACTTTAAAGGCTCTAGCTGGATACATCACAATAAATTGCATTTTCTGTTTTATGCATTGAACTGAATTATTTTTCTCTTGAATGGGAACTTTATGTATCCTGTGGAGAGGAATATGAAAAATAACATGGCTTCTTCCTGATGAAGTCATTTTATGACAGGAATAGAAATCTTAATTTATCAGCAGCACAGAGATTCCTATATTGATCATGCCTACCCTGGAAATGTCCACAACCCAAATTAAAATAAGAATTGTTTACTTACATCAGATCCAGCAACAGAACTGATTAAGTCAGCAACTATTTTACTGCATCTATTGAAATGCTTTATATTTTAGGCTGCTAACATGGCAAATAGCATTGATTGATTTTTCCAGTGTTAAATCAACCCTGTATTGCTGGTAAATTTCACATGGTTCTGATTTATCCTTCTTTTAATATATAGTTGTATTCGATTTGTGAAAATTTTGTAAAATTTTTGTATCTATCTTTATAAGAAATATTGATAAGTATTTCTCTCTCTTTTTGTATTGTCTTCAGTTTTGCTATCAGGATAATACTGGTCTTATGGAGTGATTTGGAGTCTTCTATTTTCAGGAGGGGTTAGTACAGAATTAATATTATTTCTCCCTTAAATGTTTATTAGAAATAACTAGTGATATTTTCGTGGCCTGGAGCAAGCTTTTGTAATTTGTATTTTACAAGAAATGTGTCTGTTTCAGATAAGTAACAAATATATATCATCCTTCTCATGTTTGCATAATCTGTTGTGGTGTCCTTTTAATCAGTCCTGTTTTGGTAGCCTAGATCTCTTTTATCTCCATAAGTCTTCCTATAGCTTTATAAGTTTTATTGAACTTATAACTAACTAACTTTGGGTTTTATTGATATTCTATATTCTTTTTGTTTTCTACATCATTGATTATTCCTCATATTTATTAATTCTTTCTTTTGGTTTTGGGGATTAATTCGTTCTTCTTTTCTTAAGGGAGACACTTACACTATTGAATTAAGACTTTATTAATAAATTATTTATTGCTATAAATCTTCCTCTAACCATGGCTTTAGCTGCATCTCACAAATTTTGTTATGTAGTGTTTTCATTTTACTATGTAAATTTTTTCTTTGACCCATGCTTTATTACAAAATGTTTTATTTAATTAGCAAATATCTGGAGATTTTCCAGATATGTTTCTGATGTCTATTTTCCATTTAATTATGTTGTGATGAGAGAATATACTTCTTGAGATTTCAATCCTTTCAAACTTCTTCCATGTTATTTTAGGCCCCCCAAAAATGTGCATTCTGTTGTTTGGGTGAAGTATTCCATAAATGTCAATTAGATTAAATAGGTTGATTGTGTTGTTCAAGTCTAATACATTCTTACTGGGTTCTGTGTGTGTGTGTGTATCTTCCTCTTCTATTAGTTATTGAAATGGCGTGTTAAAATTTCCAAACATAATTGTGTATTTGTCTCCTTTTTTTTGTTCTGTCTGTTTTTACTTCGAGTACTTTGAAGCTCTCTTTTTAAGTGAATACTCATTTGAGATTGTTATATCTTGATAGTTTAACACCTTTTAAATAAGAAATGCCACTTGTTATCCCTGGTAATATTCCTTGCTTTGAAATGTATTTAATTTGATATAGTTTTCTATTGATTAAAATTTTATGGAACATAATTTTTCATCTTTTTTTTGTATTAAACTACCGGTTTCTTATATTTAAACTGTGTTTTTTTAACTTTTATTTTTAGATTTAAGGGTACATGTGCAACATTGTTGCATAGGTAAACTGTATGTCATGGGGGTTTGGTGTACAGATTATTTAGTCACCCAGGTAATAAGCATAGTACCCAACAGTATTTTTTAAATCCTCTCCCTCCTCCCCACCTCCACCCTCAAGTAAGCCCTGGTGTCCAGTGTTGCCCTCTCTGTGCCTATGTGTTCTTGTTGTTTAGCTCCCACCTATAAGTGAGAACATGTGCTGTTTGGTTTTCTGTTCCTGCATTAGTTTGCTTAGGATAGTGGTCTTCAGCTCCATCCATGTTGCTGCAAAAAACATGATCTCCTTCTTTTTTATGGCTAGATAGTATTCTATGACGTATATGTACCATATTTTCTTTTCCCAGTCTACTGTTGATGGGTATTTAGGTTGATTTCACATCTTTGCTATTGCAAATAGTGTTTCAATAAACATACATGTGCGTGTGTTTTTATGGTAGAATAAATATATTCCTTTGGATATATACCCAAAAATGAGATTGCTGGGTTGAATGGTAATTCTGTTTTAAGTTCTTTGAGAAACCATCATCCTGCTTTCCACAATGGCTGAACTAACTTACATGCCTACCAGCAGTGTATAAATGTTCCCTTTTCTCTGCAATCTTACCAGCATGAGTTCTTTTTTGACTTCTTAATAATGGCCATTCTGACTGGTGTGAGATGATACCTCATTGTGGTTTTCATTTGCATTTCTCTATTGATTAGTGATGTTGAGCATTTTGTTAATATGCTTTTTGGCCACATGTATATCTTCTTTTGAAAAATGTCTCTTCATGTCCTTTGCCCACTTTTTGGTGGGGTTTAAAAAAATTTTTTTTAAGGTCATATGTATTAGTTCACTCTCACACTGCCATAAGTAACTACCAGGCCAGGTGGGGTGGCTCACACCTGTAATCCCAGTACTTTGGGAGGCCGAGGCAGGTGGATCACCTGAGGTCAGGAGTTCAAGACCATCCTGGCCAACATAATGAAACCCCATCTCTACTAAAAATACAAAAATTAGCCAGGCATGGTGGCAGACACCTGTAATCCAAGCTACTTGGGAGGCTGAGGCAGGAGAATCACTTGAACCTGGGAGGTTGAGGTTGCAGTGAGCCGACATCACACCATTGCACTCCAGCTTGGGCAACAAAAGTGAAACTCCATCCAAAAAAAAAAAGAAGAAGAAGAAGACAAAGAACTACCTGAGACTGGGTAATTTATAAAGAAACGAGGTTTAATTGACTCACAGTTCTACAGGCTGTAAAGGAGTCATGGATGGGGAGGCCTCAGGAAACTTACAATCATGGTGGAAGGGTGAAGGGGAAGCAAGTGCATCTTCACATATTGGCAGGAGAAAGAGAGGGACAGGTGAAGTGCTACACATCTTCAAACAACTAGATCTTTTAAGAACTCTATCATAAGAATAACAAGGGAGAAATCCACCCCCTCACGATCCAGTTGCCTCCCACTAGGTCCCTCCCCCAACACTGAGTATTACAATTCAACATGAGATTTGGGGTGGTGACACAGAACCAAACCATATCACCATATAATTGGATCTTGCTTTTATATCAGTCTGACAACCTCTGCCTTTTAGTTGTACTGTTAACCCCTTATCTTAATAGGATTATTCATAAAGGAGGACTTACATTAACATCTGGTTATTTTTTATTTGTCCCATCTAATTTTGAGAGTTTGTCCCCCTTTTTCCTGACATTTTGTTACTAATTGAGTGTTTTTCTAATATTTCATTTTACATCCATTGTTGGTTTATTAGCCTAGCCTCTTTGTAGGTTTTTTTATGGTAGCTTTAAAATTTACCATCTATATTGTTAACTTGTACATTCAAGTAATATTGCACAACTTTATTTATAGTATGAGAACTTTACAACAGTATGCTTGTTGTATTTCCATTTATCTGCTCTGGCCTTGGTGCTATTTTGTCACAGTTTTACTTTTACATATATTAGAAATGCCAAAATATATTATTATTCTTTGCTTATAAAAGTCTATTATCTATTAAATTTCTCAAAAACATTTTCATAAGCTTTTAAATTTACCCATATGTTTCCTCTTTCTGATGCTTTTTATTTCTTTGTGTAGTAAATTCAAACTTCTGGTAGTATTTTCCTTTTTCATGAAATATTTACTTTAACCTTTTTTGTAGTAAAGATCTGATGGCAATACATTCTCTTAGCTTTTATTTATCTGAAAAAGTATTTATTTTGAATTTGTTTTTGAAAAATATATTGTCTGGATATAGATTTAGTTTTCTTTTTCTTTTCAGCATTTTAAAGATATTTCATCATTTCTTCTTGCTTGGGTGGTTCCTGATGTCACATCTGCTGCCATTCCTCTGTACTTGACTTGTCTTCTATCCTCTGGGTGGTTTTAATATTTTCTCTTCATCACTGATATCAGCAATATTACAACAATGTGCCTCATGGTGTTTTTTTTTTTCATTTTTTTTCTGCTTTGGGTAATTTGGGAGTAATTTAGCTGCAATACTGAGACAATAGCTTCCTAAGAACTCTACCCAATGCCTTGTATATAAAAATATATCTCCACTGTGACCACTGGAAATAATAACTATTTCTGATCCATTAATGAGCATTTAGGATTGTTCTGCCTGCTCCTTTCCGTGATTCTATGATGCTTTCCCTTGAGTCAAGTAGTTTCCTTACCTGCAAGCCTACATCACTATTTCACCAAAGACTTTAGAGGATCACTTTGTAACCTCTGAAGATACCTACCTCGATTTCAAATAGATAGGTAGACAGATGACAGAGGGATAGATAGAAGATAGATAGATAGATAGATAGATAGATAGATAGATAGATAGATACATAGATAGATCTAGAACAATATTAGATATCATATATCTAAATATAGAGATAGGGATAGAGAGAGAATGAGATAATAGAGACAGAGATATATGAAGTGTCTGTCTCTCTGTTCCTCTGCCTCGCAATGCTAGCTTCCTTGGATTTCCAAACACCAAAATCTTTCTTCTTCCTTCAATAAGATCACTGGGCTCTAGACACATTTGTTAAAATATGTTAATTTTATATTTGTCACTTTCCTAATTTATTTTCCAATTCCCCTTACATTTCCAGCCTCTTCTTTTCAGGCCTTCAGACCAACACAGTTCCAGTATTTTCCCCTTATGTCCTCAGTGTAAGATTTAAAAAAAATATGTAGCCATAATCACAGTATGATGGAGTGTAGGGAAGTAACAATCTAAGCTTTCCAGGAATCAAGTTTCTGTATTTCAAAATTATCTATTCCTATCCCTCCAACCCAAATTCCTCTTCCTTCTATGATAGATTAGAAAAAAATCTGGACCAAATATAGGAGGGCAGTGGTTAAGAGGGTAGGCTCTGGAATCAGACTTGCTGTGTTCACATCCCACCTCTGCTTCTCACTAGATGTGTGACCAGGGCAAGTCACTCAGTTACTCTGAACCTCGGTCTCTCTACTTGTAAAGTAGGAATAATTATAGGTACTGTTAGAAGGCACTGTAGGGATTAAATAACATAATCTGGTTAAAGAATTTAGGACTGTGACTAGTGTAAGAAATGCTGTAATGATATTAGGTGTTATTATTATTACTCAGTATATAACCGATGAACCTCTTGGCACTTTCAAAAGACACTTTTATAGTTTTAGAGGGTGTTTATTAGTCCAGATAAACTCCAGATTGGTCAAATATATGACTCTTTTTCCTTTGTATTATTCCACTTTCAAACAGTATGGATAGGGAACATTACATGGCAGGTCAATTTTTCCTGTGTTGAGTGTAGTCCCCAAGCCCACAATCTAGCTTGATGATTTGCTAGAGCGGCTAACAGGACACAGCATATAGTCATGCTCATGGCTATGACTTATTATAGTGAAATTATACAAAACAAAATCAGCAAAGCAAAAAGGCACTTGGAAAAATCCAGATGAAACCAAGTACAAGCTTCCAAGACCGGAGTCACACAGAACACACTTAATTTCCCCATCTTTGAAATGGGACAACACGAATGTACTAAGCAGCCCATTGAAGATTCAGTGTCCAAGGCTTTTATTGCAATCTGATAATAAAGGCATTCTCTGCCTAGCATGTACCAAAATTCCAGATTTCTTTAAGGAAAGCAAGTGTTCAGAATAAATTGTATTGTTTGTATAAATAACTTAAGGAGTAAGCACAGTGAGCCACTTGTTTCATTTAAGGAAGTTTTATTAGTGTAGAACGCTGTGTGCCAGTCAAGTTCCCTGATACCAGACAAGGCTCAATCTTTCAGGCAGGCCTTTCCAAGAAAAGGAGCATCAGGTCTACTATGTTAATTCTTTTCTCGCATAGTCACCCTCTTCAAGCTTTTAAATCAACTTTTCAAGGCTTCCTGCCTAGCTTAAAATTCTCCAAAACTTCCAATGGTTTCAATGCCAACAGGCTTTCTAATAGAAGGCAATGAAAGGGGAGAAAAGGTACAGTGGCCAGGATTATTTGCACTATTTTTTCTTTATAATTCTAGATGAATACAATGTATTTATGAACCATAAATTGCTGCAGATATATTATATAATGCATTACTGTGTTAGGGGCAAGGTTTTTTTAGATAAGGCCTACTGAAATAGAATCATAATTGATATTCAAGAATAATATTTTGGCTAGACAGTCTCTTTCTATCTCAGTTGTATTAACTATCAGAACACGTTTATTTTTATAATTGCTACTAGTAATAAAAATGTTTACTGCTCAGATGATAAGCGCACCAAAATCTATCAAATCACCACTGAAGAACTTACTCATGTAATCAAATAGCACCTGTTCCCCCCAAAACCTATGGAAATAAGAAAATTAAAAGAAATAAAAATGGTATTATGCTAATCACCCGAGGTTGAATATTAGGCAAAATAACACTTTCATTTATTTACTTGTAATCAACTACTTTTTTCTTTACCTTATTGACATACAATGAAGAAAGATACTTATATGATATGTATATTTATTACAGGATCAGATCTTTGTCCATAGCCCTGATAGTAATACATATCTCTCTCTTCCTGATTAAAGATGGGAAAATTGTAAGGAGTCATCTTATGCAGCACACTGAGATCTGTAGCTTAACTAATGATGTGCTAATTTGTATGATAATTTATCCCATGAAAATTCATTTAGAAAAAGAATATATATGTTCTTGGATACAGCTGAAATCACATTCTGGTGGATTACAGTGGTGTACCAACCTAGGTATTGACTTAGAAATCAATAACAACAACTACAAACCTTATTTTTAAACTTCATGTGTATGGAAATTTAAAACCTGCAAGTTTAAACAGTTTATAATTTCAACTCGAAGCTGAAATTATTAAAAACTCTCAACTAAATAATAGATTAGTCAACATACACACACGTGTGTGCATGTATTTTAATTACTAATAACATTGTAAATTGATACAATAATCCTGTTTTGTTCTGCTGTATTTGGATTTTACTTTCAGTAGCTTATATTTTAATTTTCTTCCACTTTCTTTAATTTCCAAAGTTTCTACTTTTTCACTAAATGTTTTAAGGCTCTAATATTTCCTCTAAATACTATTCAAAACTTTGTCCTATTTCTTCCAATGTGTAACATTTTCATTAAAGTTTTGTCACTTTTATATTTTTCTTATGATTTCTTCTTTGACCTATAGATTATTTAAACATCTGGTGTATTTCACATTTTCATTCATATAGAGTAGTAAAATAAATTAGCGATTTCTAAATTAATTGCATTGTGATCAGGACATTTTGTCCAAATTATACTAGTTCTTTTAAATTTACTGACACTTGCTTTTTACCTGAATATATGGTCAATTTCATCCTCAAATTGTACCTTTCAGAAATACAGAGCTAGTTGCCATCTCCTAAAAGTGCCAAGCGCTCCCACATGGAATTCTTATTCTTTCGCTTGAAATTGTAGACTCCTTTTTGAATTCATTCCTTCTCATGGTTTACTCCTTATCAGCTTCTCTGACTCTTAATTGAATTAAACACACTTTCTTTATGTTCCCTTATACCTTGTGCTTACCTAGTTTTATAACATCCATTTTTCGTATCAAGTTTTCTTGTGTGTTCTATGTCTTACCACTTGCATCGGGGATTACTTAAAATACTTTTGAAAAATACAGGTTCAAGACTTTACTTTCAGACCTATTGGATCAGAAGTAATATAATTGTTTGAAGTAATCAGGCTCTATTAGAGCCCAGGAATCTACAAATTTATCAAATATTGCCAGTGATTTCTATAAACATTCAAGTTGAGGAACCACTAAGGTATGCCATAATCTTTTGTTTATTTCCATCTTCCTAATGTTATTTATCTATTGTTTATGACTATAACCCCAGGAGCTAACAAAGACTCAATAAATGGTGATGAATAAAATAAACAATAAGTGTGATATAAATTATAAGTAATAAACCAGGCAGTTGCCCATATGGCATCATTGAAGGAAAGGCTAACTGTTCAATCTAATATTAAGTCTGGGAAATTCTATCAGCTTTTAGTGCCCTGAATACAGTATTAACAGCTGTAGAGGGTTTTAACTGGTCAGATTCGTTTAAATTTAAGTTAATTTATTCATGACTTCATAGAGTCTCAGAATTGTAAGAGAACACTGACCATAAATAAGTCAGTCCCTGACATTATATAGATGTGTAATATGAGAATGAAAAGTAAAGTTGCTTGCCCCAGATGTTTAGCAGGAAGATCACAAAATTGAGACCAGATTCTTCACAATTTGTTCATAAACAAAAAAGGAAACTAATGAAGAATATTTTGGGAGAAAGGGAAGCTGAGGTGAGGAACGGCAAGGAAATTTTACCTGGTTTGTCTTGGTTTGTTGAGATGTTAGATAGACCAAACTGTAGAACACAGATGAGAGAAAGAATCAAGCCACAATCAGGCTGATTCACTAAGGGATACAAACAAACAACATTAATACAGAGAATCAAAGATAAAGAAAATTTAAGCAAAAAACTTTCTAGTTTTTTAGGTTTTTCTGACATTTGCTTTCATGTCTAAACAATCACATTTGAATTAAAATCAGATTAGCATTGCCTACTACATTGGGACAATAAATTAATAACTAGACAAAGAAAATACAATTGAAGCCCAAAGTCTTTCTTTGGTTCAGATTAATTTAAGTTACATATGGGCCCAGATTAATTTTACATACATGGCTCCAGGTAAACTAGCATACTGACTCAGTGAAGAAATTTTACCTCCTTAGGTATTTTTAATGGTTCTTTTTTTTTTTTTTTTTTTTTAACTAATCTAGTTTCTATTTATCTCTCCTCTCAAACATTCCACCAGGTGGCAGTAAATGCACCACCTATTTTTTTAAAAATGGCAACAACCTGCTGAATTATGGCAAATTTATCACGAAGTATTTCGTAGGGTTAAATTTTCACTGGTGTAAGAAAAAATTTGCAGAAAAAAATGTAAGTTGGATATTTTGTGGGTTAAATTAAGGGTATAGTCATAAGACTAATGATGAAGAAAAAAAATCAAAAGAAGTACTGAAATAGAGAATACAAAACACTGACCTTTGTAAAAAATCTATAAATTGAGCCAATAAAAGTAAAAAGGCCAAGTCAGCCACATGTTGAATATGTTTTAGTAAAGTTTTGCCTTTCTTTACTTAGTATTATGTTGTCTTTGAATTAGCTTCAAACATTTCTTTTACATAGTCCAACCAGAACACTTCAAATAGATAACAAAAACCATTAAAATTAATGCACATCTTCAATCTACTTGAGCGTACTGAAACCAGTCAACAAAATTAAACTTCAGTTCTACCCTGTTAATACAGCAGCACATTGAAATTTATTTGACTAAACTTATTCTGGGCCAATAGCTTCCAAAGCTGTCAAAATGTGCCTGTGCAATCACAGATTGCATTATTAGAAGAATAGGATTCAGAGCAAAAGAGGGGATAATTTAGTTCTTTTGTTTACATTGGTTAAAATACCCCGGGATGTTAGGCTTTGGGCCTATGACTTTAAGGTAATTGAAAAACTGAAAAGCATCTAAAGAATGGCAACCACACTCCATCTCTACTGGACCTTTTGGGTGATGTCAGAATATAGCAGGAAGACCAGCAAGGAGAAATTATACTGAGAGGCCCATGTTAGTTCAATACAAAGCAGATGTTCTTTCACTCTCAGTTCTTACATTGGGAACTGAGATAGGAAGTCACTCCTCCTGCTATAAACAACTAGAAATTTGACATAAAACATAACTGAAAAACAAAGTAAATATAAATGGGCCTGTAAGAAGAAAGAAAAATCTCCATGGGACAGAAATGAAAAAGAAAAGAATGCAACCTAAGGTGAAGTTGAGATAAGCTGGAGAATAGAAGTTTGGACCCAGAAATTTGCCCTGACAGCCAATGGCTTTAACTTTTTTTTTTTTTTTTTTTTTTTTTTGAGACGGAGTCTCGCTCTGTCGCCCAGGCTGGAGTGCAGTGGCCGGATCTCAGCTCACTGCAAGCTCCACCTCCCGGGTTTACGCCATTCTCCTGCCTCAGCCTCCCGAGTAGCTGGGACTACAGGCGCCCACCACCTCGCCCGGCTAGTTTTTTGTAATTTTTAGTCGAGACGGGGTTTCACCGTGTTAGTCAGGATGGTCTTGATCTCCTGACCTCGTGATCCGCCCTTCTCGGCCTCCCAAAGTGCTGGGATTACAGGCTTGAGCCACCGCGCCCGGCCCAATGGCTTTAACTTTGACGTGATCATGACATTTAAGATCTTGATAGGAAGAATCAATATCGTGAAAATGGCCATACTGCCCAAGGTTATTTATACATTCAATGCCATCCCCATCAAGCTACCAATGACTTTCTTCACAGAATTGGAAAAAACTGCTTTAAAGTTCATATGGAACCAAAAAAGAGCCCGCATTGCCAAGACAATCCTAAGTCAAAAGGACAAAGCTGGAGGCATCACGCTACCTGACTTCAAACTATACTACAAGGCTACAGTAACCAAAACAGCATGGTACTGGTACCACAACAGAGATATAGACCAATGGAACAGAACAGAGTCCTCAGAAATAATACCACACATCTACAGCCATCTGATCTTTGACAAACCTGAGAGAAACAAGAAATGGGGAAAGGATTCCCTATTCAATAAATAGTGCTGGGAAAATTGGCTAGCCATAAGTAGAAAGCTGAAACTGGATCCTTTCCTTACCCTTATACGAAGATTAATTCAAGATGGATTAGAGACTTAAATGTTAGACCTAATACCATAAAAACCCTAGAAGAAAATCTAGGTAGTACCATTCAGGACATAGGCATGGGCAAGGACTTCATGTCTAAAACACCAAAAGCAACAGCAGCAAAAGCCAAAATTGACAAATGGGATCTCATTAAACTAAAGAGCTTTTGCACAGCAAAAGAAACTACCATCAGAGTGAACAGGCAACCTACAGAATGGGAGAAAATTTTTGCAACCTACTCATCTGACAATGGCTAATATCCAGAATCTACAAAGAACTCAAACAAATATACAAGAAAAAAACAAACAACCCCATCAAAAAGTGGGCAAAGGATATGAACAGACATTTCTCAAAAGAAGACATTCATACAGCCAACAGACACATGAAAAAATGCTCATCATCACTGGCCATCAGAGAAATGCAAATCAAAACCACAATGAGATACCATCTCACACCAGTTAGAATGGCAATCATTAAGAAGTCAGGAAACAACAGGTGTTGGAGAGGATGTGGAGAAATAGGAACACTTTTACACTGTTGGTGGGATTGTAAACTAGTTCAACCATTATGGAAAACAGTATGGCAATTCCTCAAGGATCTAGAACTAAATGTACCATATGACCCAGCCATCCCACTATTGGGTATATACCCAAAGGATTATAAATTATTCTACTACAAAGACACATGCACACGTATGTTTATTGCGGCACTATTCACAATAGTAAAGACTTGGAATCAACCCAAATGCCCATCTGTGACAGACTGGATTAAGAAAATGTGCCACATATACACCATGGAATACTATGCAGCCATAAAAAAGGATGAGTTTGCGTCCTTTGTAGGGACATGGATGCAGCTGGAAACCATCATTCTTAGCAAACTATCACAAGAAGAGAAAACCAAACACCGCATGTTCTCACTCATAGGTGGGAACTGAACAATGAGATCACTTGGACTCGGGAAGGGGAACATCACACACTGGGGCCTATCATGGGGAGGGGGGAGGAGGGAGGGATTGCATTGGGGAGTTATACATGATATAAATGATGAATTGATGGGTGCTGACGAGTGATGGGTGCAGCACACCAGCATGGCATAAGTATACATATGTAACAAACCTGCACGTTATGCACATGTACCCTAGAACTTAAAGTATAATAAAAAAATAAAAATAAAAAAATAAAAAAAAAAAAGATCTTGGGCTCCAAAGAGCCAGGGAGTTTGAACAGGACTCCTTGCATAAAGCAGACCCTTGGAAAAGCTACGTCCTCCATTAAAATGCGGCTAGAGAGAACTCAGACCATAAATTCAGAGAGAAGTTTGTCTCTGCTCTGGTGGAAGAAAACTCCTCCAGAGCTGCAACTACCCAGACTTCCCAATGAAAGACTGACTTTTCTCTCAGTTGGTGTTTCCCAGCAGTGGTATTTACTGCCATTTGTACCATGCAACGCATGAGTTAGTAAGCTTGTAACCACTTGTACCATGGAAAGAAATCAAGTGAACAGTTACTTGGGCAGAGTCTTAAAACTCTAATCGGGCCGGGCGCGGTGGCTCAAGCCTGTAATCCCAGCACTTTGGGAGGCCGAGACGGGCGGATCACGAGGTCAGGAGATCGAGACCATCCTGGCGAACATGGTGAAACCTCGTCTCTACTAAAAAATTTAAAAAAAAAAAAAACAAAAAAACTAGCCGGGCGAGGTTGGCGGGCGCCTGTAGTCCCAGCTACTCGGGAGGCTGAGGCGGGAGAATGGCGGGAACCCGGGAGGTGGAGCTTGCAGTGAGCTGAGATCCGACCACTGCACTCCAGCCTGGGTGGCAGAGCAAGACTCCGTCTCCCAAAAAAAAAAAAAAAAAAAACTCTAATCAGAGTCTGGCAAAGAGAGCCTTCAGATGGGATCCTTGAAACACATTCATAAACATACTTTTTAGTTTTTGTCAAATGACACATCCCATAATATATAGAACTTTTTCAAATTGTGTTAAACCTGTGACACTGCCAGAGTCAAGGCTTCACTTCTAAAGAAAAGGAAACAAAGCCAGGACTCAATGAACTGGAACATTTTTACTGTATCCTCTTTTGAGCTGCATTTTTACTGTATCCTCTTTTGAGCTTCCTTTGTAAAAGGAAGAACCTGGCTTTCAGGCCTACTTTGGTTTTGTAATTTTTTTTTTTTTTTGAGACAGAGTCTCACTCTGTCGCCCAGGCTGGAGTGCAGTGGCTCCATCTCGGCTCACTGCAAGCTCTGCCTCCCAGGTTCACACCATTCTCCTGCCTCAGCCTCCCGAGTAGCTGGGACTACAGGCTCCCACCACCACGCCTGGCTAATTTTTTGTATTTTTAGTAGAGACGGGGTTTCACTGTGTTAGCCAGGATGGTCTTGATCTTCTGACCTCGTGATCCGCCCACCTCGGCCTCCCAAAAGTGCTGGGATTACAGACCTAAGCCACCGCGCCCGGCCTACTTTGCTTTTAACTAAAGGCACTTTGAAGTTACGTTAAGCAACTTATTATCTTCAGCTTCATCTAATTAATTATTCCATAGTTGTAAAAATACTAACAACAGCAGCTCTCAGGTATCCAGTGAGAGCTTAGTATGTACCAAGAGCACTTTACATAGCTTTTTTTTTTTTTTGAGACCGAGTCTCACTCTGTCGCCCAAGCTGCGGCAGTGCAGTGGTGGAATATCAGCCCACTGCAACCTCCACCTCCTGGGTTCAAGAAATTCTCCTGCCTCAGCCTCCTGAGTAGCTGGGACTACAAGTGCATGTTACCACGCCTGGCCGATTTTTATATTTTTTAGTAGAGATGGGGTTTCACCATGTTGGCCAGACTGGTCTGGAGGCTGACCTTGTGATCCGCCAGCCTTGGCATTAAAAACTGTATCCTCCGCCAGGCATGGTGGCTCATGCCTGTAATCCCAGCACTTTGGGAGACCGAGATGGGTGGATCACCGGAGATCGGGCGTTCGAGACCAGCGTGTCCAACATGTTGAAACCCCATCTCTACTAAAAATTCAAAAATTAGCCAGGCATGGTGGCATGCGCCTATAATAATCTCAGGTACTCGGGAGGCTGAGGCAGGAGAATTCCTTGAACTCGGGAGGCAGAGGTTGCAGTGAGCCAAGATCACGCCATTGCAATCCAACCTGGGCAACAAGAGTGAAACTCCATCTCAAAAAAACAAAAAAAAGAAAAGAAAAGAAAAGAAAAGGCCGGGCATGGTGGCTCACACCTGTAATCCCAGCACTTTGGGGGGCCGAGGCAGGCGAATCACGAGGTCAGGAGATCGAGATCATCCTGGCTAACATAGGGAAACCTCGTCTCTACTAAAAATACAAAAAATTAGCCAGGCGTGGTGGCGGGCGCCTGTAGTCCCAGCTACTCGGGAGGCTGAGGCAGGAGAATGGCGTGAACCCAGGAGGCGGAGCTTGCAGTGAGTGGAGATGGCGCCATTGCACTCCGGCCTGGGCGACAAAGTGAGACTCTGTCTCAATAACAACAACAACAACCACCAAAAAATGGATCCTCAGAAAAACACCGTGAGGAAAGTATTATTAAAATGATCATTATGTATATGAGGAAGTTAAAGTTTAGAAAAGTTGAAAAAGATTAGCCAAGGCCACACAGTGGTAGTAAGCAATAGTGATCGCATGGCTAAATAGAAGTCATGTAAATATACAGATTCCAGGTCTCGATTTTGGAGATTCTGATTCTGGGTTGAGGTCCAGCTATTTTATTAAAGGGTACCCTTGGTGATTCTGATATGCAGTTAGTTTGGATAACAACTATCATAGATAATACAAATTCACGCTTCCAATAAGGAATTGGTGTAGAATAACTCTAATTCTCCTTTCAATCAGAGACGATTTTAATTATTTGAGAAATTATTGAGGACCCTTCAGCCCAGAGAAGCCGGCCATTCAGAATGAAGATTAACCAATAGACCTAAGTTTTGGGTCTATTCTTTATCTCTTTCTTTCTTTCTTTTCTTTCTTTCTTTCTTTCTTTCTTTCTTTCTTTCTTTCTTTCTTTCTTTCTTTCTTTTTTTTCTTGCAAAAAGGATTTCAAGTTTAAAGACGTTTTGAAATACTGCATACTGCACCCTTCTACTGGAGAATGACAGTCTACCACAGTACGTTATAGACTGACAGGTCCCGCTATTAAGAAACTAGTTTGTTTTACTTAGCCTAGGATTTCCCCAACTGTCTCAGTTGATCAAGCTGTTATAACAAAATACCATAGATTAGATGGCTTATAACAACATAAATTCATTTCTTACAGTACTGGAGGCTGGGAAGTTTAAGACCAAGGCACCAGAGGATTTGATGTCTAGTGATGAGGGTTTGCTTTCTCATATATAGCCATTTTCTCACTCTAACTTCACTTAATATAAGAGACGAGGGGTCTCTCTCAGGCTTCTTTCATATAGGGACACTAATCCCATTCATGAAATCTCTGACCTCATGACTTAATCACCTCCCAAAGGCCGCATCTCCTAATAACATCAACTTGAGGATGAGGATTTCAACGTAGAAATTTGGAGGGACATAAACATCTAGATGAAAGCACCAACATAGCTTACCACTAACTTCTTTTCTCTTATAGCACCTGTGAAATCCACAGCAGTTCTTAGTCTAGGCTGAAGACATTCATGGGCCTGTGGAAGCAACTACTGCCAGGGCTTTCTGGCTCTGCTGTGTTAATTTATTGCTTCCCGAATTCAGTCTTCTATTAAGCATGTGCCTTTCTACCCTTGACCAGTTACCTGCTGTCAAAATGACCAGCCAGATCTGCTATAACAGTTCTTGCCTTCCACCTTGCCCTTAACTCATTGTAAACTGGACTGGAAACCTCTAAGTTATTTAAGCTTTCTTAGCTGGCATTTCTGAACCACTGGTCCAAATATTGGAAAGGCTAGAGAAAGATAGTAAGAGACCAGGAGCTTGGTTCCACCCCTATAGCTGTCTTCTAATACTAAATGGCAGCCTTGAGAAAGAGAAAGCAGGCTTGTAAGAGACTTTTCACTATCCAACATTGGAATGGAATGCTCCACAAACTAGTAGTGGTCACCCATTCCTTGACATACTCAAGCGGTAGCTGTATGACCATCTTTCAAAGTTAACTTGAAAAGGATTCTTGTAGAAGGTTGAGCTAAATAATCTAATCCTAGAAGTTGTGTCATTTTTAAAGAAACTGCACGTTCTTTATAGAACATTTGCTATGGGAGAACTGATTAAATCACATCTCCAGTGGCTTTAATATAATTAGTGTTGTCTAGTCAATGAAGCAATGGCATAACCAGATTGACTGCTTAAATATTCACAAAGAGTCAGCAAGGGCTCCCCAGGATGAGGGAATTCTGCATTCCATTTAAGCATATGCCCTGTGCTAAAATGAGTCTGCAAATTTCACTTCAGTCGTTTAGCCATTTGACTGCCTGACTGAAAAGATATCATAGGAGAATTATATGAACACCATTTGTACTTGAAAAAAGATAAAACATTTAAATTGTCTATTTTTAAAGCAAATAAAATTAAATGCTTATTAACACATCATATTTCATGTGTTGGTGGAACATTGCCATATTGTGTCTATCCTTCTAGGAGCATATTCTCTGTGTATGACCATGAAAATAAATGATTTGCAACTAGAGATATATACATAAAAATCAGGATAGTCCATAATGTAAAAAGTAGATATGTTTGCATTTTATTTGCTAATGAATGAGCGATTGATTCGATTTTTGCAAAATCGGGTTTTTGTATCAGTGATTTGAAGGAAATGAAGTCACTCCACTGTAATAAACCTAGTTGTGCTACTGTATTCTAAAGCTGAAAATTTTGTGGCTGATCTTAGTTTTGACAAACAGCTCTCAACAGACTTATAAGTAGAATCTTGCAGTGGGATAAATTAATGGGGTTGTACAAAGAATTAATAGTAGAACAAGGAGAAAATGTTAGGTGTCCAGAGCCTTATCTCTGGATAAATAATGCCTGTTATATTCTTAGTGAGTGGGTCTAATCTTTGTTTTTAAAAACTCTGGCTTATCATCCCATTACTTGGTATATATCCAAAGGATTATAAATCATGCTGCTATAAAGACACATGCACATGTATGTTTATTGTGGTACTATTCACAAGAGCAAAGACTTGGAATCAACCCAAATGTCCATCAATGATAGACTGGATTAAGAAAATGTGGCACATATACACCAAGGAATACTATGCAGCCATATAAAAAGGATGAGTTCATGTCCTTTTTAAGGACAGGGATGAAGCTGGAAACCATCATTCTCAGCAAACAATCACAAGAACAGAAAACCAAACACCGCATGTTCTCAGTCAGGTGGGAACTGAACAATGAGAACACTTGGACACAGGAAGGGGAACATCACACACTGGGGCCTGTCGTGAGGTGGGGGGAGTGGGGAGGGATAGCATTAGGAGATATACCTAATGTAAATAATGAGTTAATAGGTGCAGCACACCAACATGGCACATGTATACATATGTAACAAACCTGCATGTTGTGCACATGTACCCTAGAACTTAAAGTGTAATAAAAATTAAATAAATAAATGCATGGGGGGAAAAAAAAAACCCTCTGGCTTATTTAGTATTTAATGTTGAGCCAAGCAAATAGAAAGAAGGCACCAAAATGTCACCAGTAAGAGTCAAGGATCCTATTGATGAAGACAAAAGAATATCAACAGTCATCAAAGCTGTAAACTGTGATTGTTGGGACACTCAGAATGTGCTGGGGATGTGTCGAATGACTTGGAAGAGAACGAATGATTAGAGGTAAATGAGCTCCTTGAGTGCAGACATAAGTCTCACTCCAGTTTATATCTTCAGAATACAGGGAAACAGCAAGAACTTGATACGTTTTTTGAGTAAATAGATGGATGATTATCTATTATTTATAATTTAAATGAGGAATAAAATACTTGGACAAGATGATTAGCCAAGAGAAAAATTCAACTGTTTATTAATAGAACCGAAATTGAAGGGAAATATTTTAAAACATGAAACAAGTATTTTCAGCAAAATGAGATCTTGCACGAGAGAAAGAGGAGCCAAAGTATGGAAGAAGAGAGATACCAATTTCTTAATTTTTTCAAGCTATTTAAAAAGTACAAAGTTATCACATCTCTTCCAGCTCTAGTCAAATTAAAATAACCTTAAAAGAATGGACATCTTTTGAGGTACTATAAGTCTTAACTCTTTTTACACTAAAATTATATTTTCATTTCCATACTATTTTCAGAGAACTATGAATTCGGATACCTTGAGTCTGGGTTTTTCTTTTTAAATAATAATCCTAGGCCGGGCGCGGTGGCTCAAGCCTGTAATCCCAGCACTTTGGGAGGCCGAGACGGGCGGATCACGAGGTCAGGAGATCGAGACCATCCTGGCTAACACAGTGAAATCCCGTCTCTACTAAAAATACAAAAAAAAAAAAAAAAAAAAAAAAAAAAAAAACTAGCCAGGAGAGGTGGCAGCACCTGTAGTCCCAGCTACTCGGGAGGCTGAGGCAGGAGAATGGCGTGAACCTGGGAGGCAGAGCTTGCAGTGAGCTGAGATCTGGCCACTGCACTCCAGCCTGGGTGACAGAGCGAGACTCCATCTCAAAAATAATAATAATAATAATAATAATAAGCCTACTAATTTAAAATAAGTCAAATAAAATGGATGTGAATAAAATAATGAATTTGGAAAAGTCAGTTTATAAAAATTTCACAAATAATGAAACTGTGTATCATTTCCAACTTGTTCTTTTCAAATGTCCATTCTATATAATTAGTTATGTTTACAGAGCACTATATCTTATCTGCCAAAATTGGAACAAGATTAGGGCACATATTAATAAACAGAATGGAGTATTTGTCTAGACTTTCTATATTTGTTCTTTTTGCCATTATCCGATGCTGATACCACATTGAGCTAGACCATCCCAGAAATGAGATACTAATAATTCAGAAACAAGAACCTTAGCTACTCGAGGAAGAGGAGGTAGAGGCATTTGGATTCAGACTCTATTAACTGAATTTAAATATCAGTTTAGGAATTACTTGAAGTAAAAACTGAATGAATCAAAAATGTTTTTAATAATATTCACCACCTATGAAACACGATCTACATGAGCAGCTTGCCTCCTGTTTGGAACAGCTCAGACATCTAGAGCTAATACCCTGCAAAGTTTGAGATGGATGGGTGAGCTGAACCCTGCCCATTATCTGTGTCCTCTGATCAAAATAGTTAATACATTCATGCCTGCACACTATCAAATATAACCTTCAAAGATTGCCCCTCTTCGTCTTACTACAAAGTGAGGTTTTTCCCCCATCTTCAAATTCTGCCAGTTTTAAAAACAAAAAGAACAGTTTTTTTAAAAGTATTTCCCATGTGTCTGGCACTGTGCTATGTATATTAAATACATGACTTCATTGACTCCTCCCTTTAGTACTGCTCATAGATTATTTTCCCTGTTTTTCTAAAGAAATTGAGGCCTCAAAAGACTGCTATTTGTTTACTTGCCAGCACCTGTTTTTCTCTCCAAAATAAGTTTTGGGGATTGGTTTAGACCTTGGGAAATGTTCTGTCTCTCTAAAAGAGCAGATTTGGTTACAGCAGAATAGACTTCATCCTTATTACTAAATAAGTCAACCATTTGACTTCAGTCTTGAAGGTGATTTGGCCCTCTCTTTACCGGACTGTTCACTCTAGCTTATTAAGTCAAGTATGGGTATATTCTTTAAACCAGAGTTCAAGATTTTTAGAATAAATATCAGAAATATAAATCTGGATGTTATACATTTCCCACCAGAATGGGAAAAATAAACAATATTTACTTCCATTTCACAGAATCAAGAATGTATTTGAAATCTCAGAAAGACAGAGGCAGAGATTAGAGAAGCAACATGAGCTAAACCAGCCTCTCTCACTGCGAGGAGATAGGGGCAGGACAGGAATGACAGGCACTATAAATTCCATTGTTATATATTGTTCATATGGCAAAAAATACCTTGGATTCTAGGTTATTCCTCTCTTCCAGTTGGAAACTTTTCATATTTGTACCATATGCTTGCATGTAGAACTTAAGAATAGCACGTTATAATGGCAATGTGCAGGCTGAGGGATCAGGTCAAGAGGCTTGGGACCAGGCCCAGGTCTGTAACTAAATAGCCTGGGAGACTGAGCAGATACCAAAATGTTTTCTATCTATCCATATCTATATTGTTCTTGGATCTTACTTTTTCACAAATCAATAAACATTACATCATCTTGAGGGTTCTTTCCAGATATATGATTCTAGAAATACATGGGTTTGCTTTTCTTTAATTTAGTTTTCTTTTTCTCAGTTATTAGTTCATCTACTCCATGCTTGGATGGTACGTATCAAATTGCTATCTGCTTTACTCTGCTAATATTGGAAATGGTCACACATGTTGTGCTCACAGACCCTAGGAACTCTAAGACATATACGATATAAAACGCCAAATTTTGCTGCATTATATATAGACCATATGAATGCATAAATTGATAGTAGACTAACAGTTATTAACTTGAGAATATTTCTTGGTTTATAAGCCATATCTGATGATTTCCATGATCCTGTGGAGTACATATTATTATCCCATTACCTAAATGAAGAAACTGAGACTCAGAGAGATTAAATTAAAATGCCCAGATTACTGAATCAATGAACAACTCTTCTATTTGTTGAATCATATTCTTCTAACCTAACAAATTCATCTTCTTTCACAATAGCAAGATGCTTTTCAGTGGAACAAACATATAACATTTATTGAAATTTAGACGCAAGAGTGAAAGACAGAAGAAAGGGACACGGAAGTTGTATTTCCAGGTTATGTGGAGCCAGAAATTGTTCGCAGTCAGTGAGTAGGGGAGGAAAGTGATCAAATTAAACTGGTCATCAAAAGGGTTTTCAATTTTTTTTTTTTCTGAAATAGCATACAATCCCTACTGGGAAAAGTTGGACTTATTTCCAACACAGTCTAAATAATAGACATTTCTGCTTTTTCCTGCCAAGACCCCAAGTGAGTGGTGAAAACTACAAGATCTAAGCATGTGATGTTAGTGATACATTTATTAGTACCTCTTGGAGTCCATCACAAGGCAGTGAGGCAAGATGAAGGGGAAGCAGAAGCCCGATTAAGAGATAAGATGAGGGAGGTGCCGACTGTTCAACAATAGAAAAACAACTGACACACAGGGAAAAGCACATGCTGGGAGCTAAGAAATCCTAATTGCCACACCAAGCATCCTCCCACCCATTAGAGACAAAAACCAGCCCAGCAGAAGCAACCCATTTAAAATGGTTTCATTTGCTTTCTCCTATTAATAGATATAAAGCAAAGTGCATTGCCAATCTTTCTTTGGAACTTTAAGAGATACCAAATTTAAAGAGAAAGAGTATCCATGTGAAATCTCTTCTCTGATCATGGAGGCTGGGTTAAATTTGCCCTGGAAAACTTTGTAAAATAATCTCAGAAAAGGACACCCAAAATGAAGATGGCCTGACCGCAGCAGACATGCCTATGAGTATCAGTTCAGCACAATCACATTCTTTCTTTCTCACTGTTTCAGACAGAATTTTGGTGAGAAGATTTATTTTTTCCAAGAAAAGGCAGAAAGACTAACAAACCAAGTTACAATGATGCAAGAAAAGCCCCTAAAAAGCTTCATAACTACAAAATTGGTCACGAGGAAGAATATGTTGCTTTAAAAGTCCTGCATAGAGCTTCCTAGCTTGGGGCTATCTCATGGATGGAGATAATCACCTCCAGCTGACCCATAATTACCTCATTTGGACTGGATCCACTCCGATTATGTACCAGTAAGTGGATTTAACTGAAATTCAGATTTTTCTAAAAATAAAACAGCCAAAGACCCAGAGCAAATAACAACCTCTAGATGATTCATCATAAAGACTAAACTTAGCAAGATTATGACGTCTGCTTGCCAGAGCTCTTGCTGTCTTGTTTTTGTAGACATGAAATCTTGTCTTCCTCTAAAATGCTTGAAAGTCAGCAATTCTGTTGAGAGCCACATGTGCCTGGGAGACTGAAAGACGGCTCTCTGAACACAAACTGGCCCGGTAGCCAGGGGCTACTGCTGTGATGACAGCAAGCTGTGCAGATAGCAGATGAGGTCACTCAGCTACGCTACATTGAGAAGGAAAAACACCGTTTCACTAATTCACAAAAGACTATTACCCACCAGAGAGATGACGGCACTTACTGATTTACCACTGTGTGCACAGACTGTCAAATATGCCGGGAGGGAAAGTCGCAATATTGAAGATGCAGCCCTTGCCCTGAAGGACCTCCAATGGTAATTGAAAGGGTAAGGAGAGTAGAGGAAAGTGTGGCTGTGAAAAGAGAACCAGGTGGAGGCTCTATTCACTACTTACCTGCTGGGTGAATTAGGACAATTTACTTATTGACGAGTCTCAGTTATCCCATCAATAAAAAGGGAATCATATTAGAATAATAATATCCTTCTTAAATGAGAATTTCTTTTGTAAACGATGCAAGTATGAGTTTCTATTTATTTGAAAAGATGACAGAAATGTTTACTGAGGGCTTGAAGTCTCCTGTGTTTGAATTTCTTTTACTTCCTTCCCTCCTGGCCAATTCCCTTTCCCTTTACTCTCTTCCTCAGTCCACGTAGGATAGAAGCATCTATTAGGGTTCCAAAAGGATCATAGTTGCTAAAATAATGTCCTCTCTAGAGCAAGATGATTGAAACCTTAAAGCAAACAACATTTTTACACACAGTCACTAACAGAAGTGTTCTTGAAATGCATATACAGTTCTGCTACTAGTCACTTGTGCTAACTTCCAAAAGTAAGGGGAAATGAATAGATTTAAGGAACAGGTGCTTGCATCGGAGACGAGAGGAGGAGAAGGATCTCAGTTTGGTACATTGCCATTGCATTAATTGAACACAGCATTCCTACCTGCACTCACTGACCCAGATATGTCTTTTCAAGAATGGCCATCCTTGGTGAGAAAGTTCGCTTTGCTGTTAAACCAAGGTTGAGATTAGCCAGCCAGTCATTCACTGTCACAAGTAATGAGCTGACATCTACAAAGCTTGAGAGGAAAATCTCTCTAAGATTGATGAGATAAATACCTAGAATAATGGAAAAAAAAAAAAAAACCCCATTGTTGTAAGACAGAGGTTGTTTGTAAATAATCCAGTTATACATTATCATTTTATTGTCAATTTTCATATGTGAGAAGTAATAGCTTTCATTGCAAAAATTTATTGAAGTGAATTTCCAAAGCAAGGAACCACCTCTTACTTGGCTTAGGCTTTCAATGTCTAGAAAGATAACTTCTGAATCAGGGACAATTCTCTTCCACTTTACACATTTTTGTGTTTGAGATCTCACATAATCATTATTGTAATAAATTAACATGTTGAATCTGGTTGTTTATGTTAGTGGAAAACTAACGTAGTGGGAAGACATGGAGCTAAATCTCAAGTTGTATTTTCGCCTCTGTCAATTACCCTATGACTAATAAATATTTACAGACTTATCAAGTATATCCTTAAATTACCTTAAACAAGGCATGTACTCTTTTTGAGCCTGAGTTGCCACATTTATATGATGATGACAGTAATATTTATTCCATTCTTCTACCTCTCAGGGCTGTTGTGAAGACAAATAGGAGGATATTTGAGAACACAGTGTCCTTCGAGTAAATGTTTTACTTTGAAGTGTAAAAGACCAAGTTTTGCAAGATTTTTAGTTTAAAAAACATGGTGCCCATCACAGGTAAAGGAAGCCCTTAGTCCATCCTAGCCTGATTTTTCCGATTTGATATGCTTCTAATGTAGTGGAGAGGAAATGCAATTAAAAAATAATAAGTTCTTCTCTGAGAGCTCTAAACAATAAGCCAAAGGCTATGTGACCTTTCTGCCCTAACAATAGCATGAGGAAAGCCCATTTTATAAGGAAAAAAAAATACAGTGTCACAAGTATATGAGTAGTGAGAGAAGCCAAGGACATTTTATTTTCAATGGCACCATGTGCTCTCTCTGCTTTAGCAGAGGCGTATCACTTATCACTCTAATAGATTAAGTGAATTATTCTGCAAGACAGAACATCACACTGACATTTCCAGTAGGCTGCAAAATGCACAAGACAGAAAACAAGTTAGAAAGGCCCCATGTCTGAGGTGCCATGTCAACATAATTTATTGTAAGACTAATTCACCCTCCCCTTGACAATAACCAGGATACAGACCTATGTGTCAACCCTCTGTAGCTACCATTTCTCTGTTCTGTTTTTAAATGCCCAGAACAGTGTTGGAACACAGTAAGTGTTCAATTAAAACTCACTGATACTAAACCTGTCTTCTTTCACTCTTATTAGCCTTCTTTTTTGTGTTGAATAACCATTCTGAAGGATCAACTTTTGCTTCTCATTAAAAAAAAAATTACAAGCTAGAAAGCTGAGAATATAATATGTATAAAGGGCATGAAGTTAACAGATTTGAGCCTAGAAATGACCTGTCTTATGGAAAGAAGGGCTGCAAACTGGAGCACTTCATCACTCTGATGCTTCCACCTTATGGGGAAGAGCTACTCTATGGATTTGAAAGAACAACTGGGAAAACAGTGCAGCTTTCCTCACTTCTCAAAGCTCTGAGGTCACAGTTCCTGACCATCCAGCACTCTGTGAGGACTGGGAATCTGCTCTCATCATGATCACAAAATAGAAGTAGCAAGTGCCTCTGGGTGAGATGTAAAGCTTCTTTTTCTTGGTTAACTATGCTCTTCTCAACAAATGCACAGCTCTTTCAGTTAGGTCAAAACATTGGCTTTAAAAATATATACACTTTGATTATTATTTTTATTTTCAGACATGGTCTCACTCTGTTGCCTAAGCTGGAGTGGAGTGGCATGATCACGGCTCACTGCAGCTTTTCACCGCAGGGGCTCAAGCAATTCTCCCACCTCAGCTTCCCAAGTAACAGACCACAGATGTGCACCACCATGCCCTGCTAATTTTTTTTTTTTATTTATTTGTAGAGATGAGATCTTGCTATGTTGCCCAGGCTGGTCTCAAACTCTTAGGCTCAAGCGATCCTATTTCCTTGGCCTCCTAAAGTGCTGGGAGAACAGACAACAGGCATAAGCCACCATGCCCAACCTGTACCTGGATTTTGTTTAGGAAATTGTGCTGTTTTGTTGTTTAGTTGTGTTTTCATTAGGTGCCATCTCTTATATTGATGATTTAATGAAATGACCATCTCCATGCCTTCTTTTTCTTGTCAGTATACATGGTTTATTATTTTGAGTTTCGAGGCACTAATGAACATCAAAAATAGATTTTTCATAGAAAATTTCATGATAACATCAAGTTCTGATCTTGATGTAAATAGAGAGAAGTGATCTCCAAAATTCACAATGACGTGATATAATTTGCAGGGGTGAAGTGTGAGATAACTATTCAAAACTTATGAAAAATAAAGCACTGGCTGGGCGCGGTGGCTCAAGCCTGTAATCCCAGCACTTTGGGAGGCCAAGACGGGTGGATCAAGAGGTCAGGAGATCGAGACCATCCTGGCTAATACGGTGAAACCCTGTCTCTACTTAAAAATACAAAAAACTAGCCGGGCGACGAGGCGGGCACCTGTAGTCCCAGCTACTCAGGAGGCTGAGGCAGGAGAATGGCGTAAACCCGGGAGGCGGAGCTTGCAGTGAGCTGAGATCCGGCCACTGCACTCCAGCCTGGGTGGCAGAGCAAGACTCCGTCTCAAAAAAAAAAGAAAAATAAAGCACCAAAATGCCACTGCACTGTAGTCAGGATTCATTTGCAATGCACCACGAGCTGAGCTGACATTAAATGACCTTTCTGAACTGGCTGTCTACAATCCACATGCATTTCTCAGAGTGTCAAATGAAGATTAATAAAAATCACTGAGAAAATGGGGAACAAGACTAACAACTACTCCTCGGTGTTTGCTAGCCTAAATAAAACGATACATTGGACAATTTTATAGGTTGCCACAAGTGGGTCAGCGTGAGTAGTGGCAGTGACCTTGCAGTTCTCAGGAATCTATGGGTTGAAATGGGAATACTTGAACAAATTACCATCAGCATTAGACAAGTTGAGGAAGTGGGGTCTGGCTTATAAACATATTTAAAAAGAAATATTTACCTCAGTGTGCTATCACTACCTACTTTTATCCTATATTTCCAATTTACACTTTGATGGCTTTAGAAAAAGACAGTAAGGGAGCTCTTCCTGGGAGACATGAGAAGGGAGGCCATGGCTCCAGGCTGCATCAGTTTTAACCTGGAGGTCCAAATAGCTCTCTACGCTTCATCTTTCCATTTTTCTTTCTGTTTTCCTGCTTATTTTTCTGAGCTACTTCTTTAATATCCTGCTCTGTTAGATTCCTTGCCCTCTTTCCTTCAACTGGATGTTTACTGAGCACCTCCTGTGTACCAGGCACTGTATTAGACTCTGTGGCATAGACAGGTGCAAATGACAAAATCCCAGCCCTCAAGAAGACACAGTTCAGAGGTAATGTTATCTTCTTTAATCCTCACCATAACTCTGGGAAATAGATATAATTTTTTCATTCACAAATGAAGAAACTAGGGGTCAGAAAGTTTGGGTAATGTGCTGCGAGTAGCGCAGACAGGATGAGGCAACAGATGAAGCTGACCCGGGGGCAAAGCCCTGAGCTTCTCCACCAGGACTCAGCCACATGGATTCTCCTCCTCGGTCTGCTCTCGTTCCTCACTTGGTACTTCCCCAATCTTTCTTCTAACTCCTAACAACTGCCCTTAACTTCTCCACTAGGAGAAAGCGATTATTTTTTAATTGATAAAAGTTCATTAGTTTCTAACCAAGTTGTTGAAAGCCAAGTGAGAAGAACATGACTCATTTGTCCAGCTTTCCACAGATGATGATGAAAACAAGACCTTGAAAGGAGTCAGAGAAAATTATATCCATTCCTTAAAGGACAATTTCTTGAGGTTTTTTTTTTGCCTGTCTGTTTGTTTTGAGGTTTATGGGTGTGGGGATTCACCCTGAGTCCTAACCCAATGCTCTTCCACCTTCTGGTATCTTCTCTAGCCCCACTATACGAACTGAAATATGCCTTCCTGTAGCAAAGCTGGGAAAGAATAAAGAAGAAGGAAGGAGAAGGAAGGAAGGAAGGAAGGAAGGAAGGAAGGAAGGAGGGAGGGAGGGAGGGAGGGAGGAGGGAAGGAGGGAAGGGAAAGGGAAGGAAGAGAGATAAGTAGAAAGGGAAGGAGTGGGGAGGAAGGAAGGAATGGAGCGAAGAAGGAAGGAAGGAAAAGAAAGGAGGGAGGGGCTACCTTCCCCATGCAAAGAAAACTAGAACATCTGCTTTCATGTATCCTGCAAGTTTGTTGTTAACCAACCACAGTGCATTATCACTAAAATAACTTGCACAAACAATTTATCACTAAAAACAAGAAAGTGAGGGGTGGTGGGGAACACAGAAGAAATGAATTCTTTGCCATCAAATAAATAAATATAAAATAATAAAATAAAATAAGATCTGAGTACCATTCCAGAGGAAGGACAGGGGGACTAAATCAGTATCTTTGAATCAAACTATAAAAAAGCAATCCAGTTGGAAACAAACAAGCCTGACAGAAATTGATCACTTGGGAAACAGGACAAGAGGAAAGAGGAGAAACCAGAAAAGCTTACAAATTAGTGGAACTGCAATGTAGGGTTAACATTCAGGTCATCAATACCTAACAACTCAGATTAATGACACCCCTGGCAAAAGAGTCTGACTTTTCCGTATCACTAATGCCCAAATGGGAAGGATGTGACTTTCAATCAAAACAAGATAACAATGTGGAACAATCCAATCTCGCCTATTCTCAGTATGAAATAAAAGGAGTTTATAGACAGAACTGGTGCCTGCCCACTCCTTTCTTAAAAAAAAAAAATAAAAGCATTAATAAGAGTTAACCTGTGACACCTTCCTGCCAACATTTACAAACCATACTACAAAACAGGGCTTTCTACCTAGAAGCAAAGAAGTCTAGAGGTGGTTTAAAAGAAAAATGCAACAACAAAATCTTACCTCTCATTCAATCTGCAACTAAACAAACTCTATAAATATAATACTTATAACAACAGATTGCAAAATTTTCCCCATGCTGCATAGTTTTTTAAAAAAATCATTACTTTTCTGGCAAGTACTCTAATCTAATTATATATTTTTTATTTCACTTCTATTTGGATTTATCCTAATTACATTTATAAACAAATACAAATCAATCCATTTTATAGTCACAAACAGATTAAGACATTCAAAATTTTTAATAATTTTGATTCTGAAATACATTTTTGGTTAATAGAATTTGCAGCAAATTATACTTGGAGAGGAAAAAGTGCTTTATCTCCATCAAATAATAGAAGCACATCCATTTGTTATTTTTTAAATGCTGACAGCAAAATCAATTCTAATGGGGGAAAGGAAAATGAGATTCTGAATTTCTCACCATACCTCTAGTTCCCCTTGACACACTAATTAGTCTCCCACCCTTCTTTTTAATGCCTTACAAGATGTTTGTCTGGAGGAAAAATGAAACTGGCAAAACAGAAAAGTGGCAGTGACTAATGAAAAGGACAATAAAGAAGTGACAATTTTTTTGAATGGAGCCATTAGCTACATGGTGTTTCCGTTGCTCCAGGCCTCAATAGTCAAGCATTTCCAGTGTTTATAAAACTTCCTATGGAGGGATATGGACTGTATATGGCCCCATCCTTGACAGTTTGGTACAGTCATGTGTTGCTTAATGACAGGGTTGCATCCTGAGAAATGCATCATTAGGTGATTTCATCATTGTGTAAAATTATAAAGTGTACTTGAAGAATGTATTTCAGAGTGAACTTACACAAACCTAGATGGCATAGCCTTCTACACACCTAGGCTGTATGGCCTAGCCTATTACTGCTCAACTACAAATCTGTACAATATGTTGTACACTGAATAGTGTAGGCAATTGAAACACCATGGTGAAGATTTGTCCATCAAAACCTATTTAAACCTAAAACAGGTACAGTACAAATACAATATTATAACTTAGGAAGCCACTGACGTATATGTGTTCCATCACTGCCCAAAATGCCATTACGCTGTTAATGACCATATTTGTACAATTAAGGGTGGCATATCTTTTTTGTTTTGCTTTTCAAGATTCTTACAGCTCTTCTCTGGAGACTCTAGAGGAGATTAGTGTAAAAGATAGTGTCACCTTACAACCATTACCTTGTAGAATTTAAAAGAAATTTTTTAAGTTGTGAATATCAAGTATACATGACAGTAAAATTCCCTGAAAATGATAAAAAAAACTGTTATCTGCACAGTGTGTGGCCAAAATTCAATATTTTAAAATGTATAAAGTTTGAATTTTAAATTAGGGGGATTATTTTAACACTTGTATTTTTAGGGAGTTTTTGACACAGTACAGAATTAGAGTTGGGATTTTACTAGAAATCACACATCGAAGAAAGCGTGTGACTGGATCCAAAGTCATCAAGAACTAGTAAGTTACTAACACACAAGAAACGTCTTCATTATTGTACTGTTTCAGGCATGATACTACCCTATCATACTTTTATTTAAATGCCCTGTTATACCTCTGAGAAAAAATAAAGCAAATTTAAAATGAATAACAACAATAAAATGTCTTTTAACTCTATTTTTATCATTTATTACATCTTCCAAAATGAACTAAGAAGTGCTAATTATTTATGTTTTCACTACAGTGAGATCTGAGGTTATCCATAACTGTTAGAATTCTGAAATGTTATAACTGGTATTAGATTTAGCTAAGATATGATTTTAAAATTTAGAGTGAAAACATCAAATTGACATTTAGGGATTAAGCTCAGGGGGGAAATCCTGTTGCTGTGGAAACAAGTGTGAACACATCTTCTATATACCTTAAGTTTCTCTGTATCCAAGGGCTAATTCTGACTTAAGTTAGTCATCTACACACACACAAACCTAGTCTTCTCCACACAGACTGGGTTGAGAAGCAGGTTGTGTAGCTGAATTAGTCTCCAAAATACGCCTCTCTGGCATGAGGACTATTTTCAGCCAGTTATTATAAGACCCTTTTGTTAGAAAAAAAAAAAAAAATCAAGTGCAAGTAACTTCCTAGAAGAAGTGACTTACCTATTCACCATATTCAAGGATGGTTTCTACTAGTTGGTAAAGAGGAGTGGATCCTAGAAACCAATTCATTTACTCAGGGACCACCTGCCTGTGGATAGTCCTGTCTTCTTCAAGAGCTTCTCTTGAATCCTCCCCTCCATGGCCTGCAACCCAATAAAATTTAGGTGAATTCCACATCGGCAGAGGAAACACCAAGAATGGATCCAAACTGCTATAAAGATACCAAGAGCTGACAAACTGATTATGCATCTTGCCTTACCAACTTCATCTATGATAATATTGATGGACATGTTATTTCTCACTGTACAGTGTTCTGTCTATAAAATTGTGGGAACATTCTTTTCCTACTGAGTTTAGTGTGAAAAACAGTGACTACTTTAATTTTCGTTAGAGCTTAGAAATTGCTTATTAAAATTAATCCTGTTAACAGATGAGTTCAGTTGTACAGAGAAGGCAGCTGAAGCATAGGAGTTCTTCCTTTTTCAGAGAAAGTGCCTAAAAACATGTCTTTTAAATGTTCTTTTAAATATCCACATACTATGAATGTGTAGATTTTATTCTGACATGCAGATTAGAATAGCTATTTGTAGTGATACGGAGTTTGGTGCTTAGTTGACATTGTTGCTCTGTAATGAAAGAGTTGGGATTCTCTTCTTAGCCAGAACAAGTCAATCCATAAAGTGCTACCTTATTAATTTCTGCCATACCCTGGTTTCTCCAAATGGCAGAAGTAGAAAATCTAACATCAAAATACTCTGATCTTGTTTTGTTATGCGTTTAGTTCTTTCCTTTTATGAGCTTCAGTTTGCTTTTAGTTTCCATTCTGTCTTTTCTATCCAGACAATAGATGAACAAATTAAAAGAAAATATATTTCCATGCAATGGAGAATTGCTAATAAAAAGATATTGAGTTTTAACTCAGTATCTTTCTTCCTCACTTACTGACCAGGAGTCTCAGGGAAAATGTTAGTTAAAACCTATGTTTTGAAGTTTATTTATTTATTTTTTTATTTGAGATGTTATACTGTGTCAGACAGAAACTGGACTGGGTGCAGTAGGGAGGTCTCCAGTAGGTAAGATTATAAGAAGACAGGGGTCATGGATTCATCTGGATCCAAGAAGTCTAGAACGCCTCCACGTGGAACTCTAGCCAATTTCATCTATAAGAACTATAGACCAAGAATATGTGCTTTTCTAGAGAAATTGGTGAAACTTACCAAAGGTAACTCAGAGACACATTCACCAGAGCATGAAAGTCTTAAACTAGATAAAATTATTCACTTGCAAGGTGCGATAGAATAATAAAAGGATTACAAATGCCATAGAAACAATGGAGAATGTATGTTTGGCATGCAGAGCTTCTAAAAGACTAGATGAGAATATATGCATTCTCTAAAATCCTTACAAAAGGCAAAAGAAAAGTATAAGCAATTAATTGATTAGAAATATCAGTATATTGACTCTCTCCAACTACACTTTCTCTCTTTCTATTCTTCTCTGCCTGCTCTGAATCTACTAACATTTTAGCTTAGTTACCTTCTCACCCTAAAAATAAAAAGAAAATTAAACAAGTGCCTTAAAAGTTAGACCTTCAGAACAATCAGATGTGCTTCTTTAACCACCTGTTCAGGTTGATCAAAATCTCGAGAACAGAGAAAAAGTGAAATGTTTTCCTGTCCCAAAGGAAACTTCCATAAAATTGCCAAGAAGTTTAGAATACTCACTGGAGTAAATGATCCAAGACTATGACCTTTGGCAACTTTATATTTACATGATACTGGGACCTGGTAAACCCTGAAAATAGATGGCTAAAGCCAAATGGGAGGTACTGAGAAATATATCAAAGATTCGATTACTTAATCTTCCAAGATAGACAAAGAAAAGGGTTAAGAAAATAACAACCTCTTAAAACCCAAAGTACTTCCTAAAAACCTAAACAAACCCTAACTGGTCATTCAATCTTGTGAAAAGAAGAAGGATGGGCCAGGCAAGGTGGCTCATGCCTGTAATCCCAGCACTTTGGGAGGCTGAGGTGGGTGGATCATGAGGTCAGGAGATCGAGACCACCTGAACATGGTGAAACCCTGTCTCTACTAAAAATACAAAAATTAGCCAGGTGTGTTGGTGGGCACCTGTAGTCCCAGCTCCTCGGGAGGCTGAGGCAGGAGACTGGCATGAACCTGGGAGGCAGAGCTTGTAGTGAGCCCAGACTGTGCCACTGCACTCCAGCCTGGACAACAAAGCGAGACTCTGTCTCAAAAAACAAACAAACAAAAAAAGAATCTGTTTCTGACTATAAGTAAAGGTTAGAAGTATTATTTATAGAAGATTTTGGTCTATCCATGCTGAGTCCATGAAAATGCTCTGTTTGCCCTACTTATTAATGAGCTCCACACTGAACTCAGTAATCTAGTTAAAGAAACACAAATTGGGTTGAGAAGCAGCCTGTGTAGCTGAATTAGTCTCCAAAATACAACTTTCTGACATAAGGACTATTTCAGCCAGTTATTGTGAGACCCTTTTGTTAGGAAAAAAAAATCAATATATAAAGAAAATCTCCATTTGAAAATGTGGATCTCTCTCTGCACAAGAAAGCAAAAAAAGGGCTAAATCATTAGAAACTCTTACACTGGAGAGGTCTCAGCTTAAATCTATAGAACAAATCTTACCTTTGTTTAAGTTGCTTTTTTTGGCCATCTTATTTTAACTGGGCCTTTACCTACACCATTCATTCTTTCTGAAAATGATGGTATTAAAGCACAGGTTTAAACTCTGTGTATTTGAGATGTAATTTTTTTGCCTTGTCTTACCTAAGAGCCATTCCTGGAACCCACATGTACAAAAGTCAGCCCTCCATAGGCATGGGTTTTGCATTCCAGGAATACTGTGTTTTCTATCTGCATTTGGCTGAAAAAATATTGGTGTATATGTGGACCTCCACCTTTCAAACCTGTGTTGTTCAAGGGTCAACTGTATTTAGGAACTGGCAAATAAAAAATCTTAAAACTTCTTTTCACAAATAGTAGTAGAAAGTGTTAACTATCAATGAAGAAAATTTTATTTCATCGACCAGAATGAAACTCTGATTCATATATTATTTTATAAACTACTAGTGAGTTTTTTATTATTGTCCATAGTACATGACATAAATTTGCAAACAGAAGCTGATATCGTTTGAATTTGTTTCCCTACTCAAATCTCACCTAACTATAATTCCCAATGTTGGAGGAGGGGCCTGAGGGAGGTAATTGGATCATGGGGGCAGATTTCTTGCTTGATGTTCTTGTGATAGTGAGTGAGTTCTCATGAGATCTGATTGTTTAAAACTGTGTAGCACCTCCTGCTCTGTTCTCTTCCTCCTGCTCCAGGCATGTGGAAAGTACCTGTTTCCCCTTTGCCTTCCACCATGATTATAGGTTTCCTGAGACCTCTGCAGCCATGCTTTCTGGACAGCCTGCAGAACTGTGAGTCAATTAAACCCCTTTTTTTTTTTCTTTTTTTTTTTTTTCAGATGGAATCTTACTCTGTTGCCCAGGCTGGATTGCAGTGGTACAATCCATCAGCTCACTGCAACCTCTGCCTCCTGCGTTCAAGCAATTCTTCTGCCTCAGTCTCCCTAGTAGCTGGGATTAGAGGCATCCACCATCATGCCGGGCTAATTTTTGTATTTTTAGTAGAGATGGGGTTTCACCTTGTTGGCCAGGCTGGTCTTGAACTCCCAACCTCGAGTGATCCACCAGCCTTGGCCTCCCAAAGTGCTGGATTACAGACATGCGACACCACATCGGGTCAAACCTCTTTTCTTTATAAATTACTTAGTTTTAGATAGTTCTTATATAACAATGTGAGAACAGACTAATACAGAAGCTATATGATCTGTATTTCCTTCTGTCTATGTGCTTATGCACATCTATGTATGTATGCAATCTATATGTGATATTCTTCTACCTCCAGATGGTATTGACAAAATTAACTTTTAAAAGAGCTTTATTTAATTGGCTTAAGGAAAACTAAGAGCTTATATAAATTAAGTACAGTCATGTGTTGCTTAACAATGAGGATACCATACCTTCTGAGAAATGAGCCATTAGAGGATTTTGTCACGATGCAAATGTAACCAGTGTAGTCAATTTGCTAGGATTCTCTAAAAGTAACCCTTCCCTCCCTTCGTTTCTTGCTACACATATATCTAACTACCTGTTCACTGGAGAACTCCAAAGGCTAATCTTAAAACAATCCAGGCATGGGCGGGCTCAGTGGCTCAAGCCTGTAATCCCAGAACTTTGGGAGGCCGAGGTGAGCGGATCAGGAGATCGAGACCATCCTGGCTAACATGGTGAAACCCCGTGTATACTAAAAATACAAAAGATTAGCCAGGCGTGGTGATGGGCACCTGTAGTCCCAGCCACTCGAGAGGCTGAGGTAGGAGAATGGCGTGAACCCGGGAGACGGAGCTTGCAGTGAGCTGAGACTGCGCCACTGCACTCCAGCCTGGGTGACAGAGCGAGACTCCATCTCAAACAAACAAACAAACAAAAAACACAATCCTGGCATGAAGTAGAGATGGCAGTTGCACAGTTGATCCATAACTTGATACCAGCCAGGCCTCTGGATAGTCTATTACTCAACCATTGGATGACAAGCAGATCTATACCCCACACCACTCATGCACATAGTTTCCATGCCATCTTTCCCCTTAAAGCCTCTTTAGTTAGCCTGAAAGTTTGCGATGGCTTTTTGAGACCAGAATATGGCTGTCTCCCAAGCAGTTACCACTTGAATAAACTTGCTGTCCTTCCACCAAACCTCACTTCCAGTGTCTGGCTTTCTGAGCGGCAAGCAGCCAAACGTGAGTTTGGTTACACAAACATCATATTTACACAAATCTAGCCAGCATGGTCTGTTATATACCTAGGTTACCTAGTGTAGCCATTTGCTCCTAGCCACAAGCCTATATAGGAGGTTATTGTACTGGATGCTGTAAGCATTTGTAACACAAAAGTATATAGAAAAAGATATGCTATACAAGATTTTTTAAATGGTGCATTTGCATAGAGTACTTATCATAAATGGACCTTGCAGGATTGGAAATTGCTCTGAGTGAGTCAATGAGTGAGTGGTAAGTGAAGGTGAAAACTGAGACATCATTGGGCACTACTGTAGACTTTATAAACACTTTATAAACACTGTACACTTAGGTTACCCTAAATTTATATAAAAACTTTCTTTAATAATAAATTAACCTTAGCTTACTCTAACTTTTTTACTTTATAATCTTTTTTAATGTTTTTAACTTTTAGACTTTTATAGTAACAGCTTAAAATACAAACACGTTGTACAATGGTACAAAAATATTTATTTTAAAAATCCTATAGCTTTTTTCTATTTTCAAATGTTTTTTAACTTTTTAAATTTTTGTTAAAAACTAAGACAAAGTACATATGTTAGCCTAGGCCTACATGGGGCAAGGATCATCAAGATCACTGTCTTCCACCTCCACATCTTGTCCCACTGGAGGTTTTTCATGGTCAATAACATGTACGAAGCTGCTGTCTCCTGTGATGATAAGGCTTCTTCTGAAATACCTCTTGCAAGACCTACCTGAGGCTGTTTTACAGCATTTTTTAAAAATAAGTACAAGAAGTGCAGTCTAAAATAATGATAAAAAGTACAGTTCAGTATAGCAGGGAAGTAATGTAACAATGTGTAAGAAGGCAGAAACTAGGGAGGGGCAAGGAAGAAATCTAACTCATTGAATGTGGTAATCTGGTGAGTTTTAGGTATTCGATACTTTTTTTGAGAGGCCTGAAGGATGTTTCCTGAGGAAGGAACTCAGATAAAACAAATATAAGTTTTAAACTTTAAGACCAGAAGGGTGGATTTCTATGTTTATTAAAAAAAACTATCTATGGAACTATTGGGTCAGTTTCCATTTATGACCAGTATCATGCATTATGTACTACACATAATCGTTTGTGCTATAATTTACATGACTGGCAGTTCAGTTGGTTTGTTTACAAAAACACATAGACATGTAGCATCATATAAGCATGTGAGTAATGCATTACACTACAAACCATGCTACTAAGCCATTAAGCAACAGGACTTTTTCAACTTCATTATAACCTTATGAGACCACTTTTTATACACAGTCCTTCACTTACTGAAACGTCATTTTGCAGTACATCAGTACTTTTCTTAAACTCTTGGAATTATAGAAACTAACTCAAAATGTGTTTCAAATTCTCATGACTGGTAAATCTTTGGTAAATAAGATTAGTTTAATATTGTTCATTTATTAAAAATAGCTGTGGCCAGGCGCGGTGGCTCACGCCTGTAATCACAGCACTTTGGGAGGCCAAGGGAGGCTGATCGCCTGAGGTCAGGAGTTTGAGACCAGCCTGGCCAACATGGTGAAACCCTCTCTACTAAAAATACAAAAATTAGCCCCGTGTAGTGGTGCGTTCCTGTAATCGCAGCTACTCAGGAGGCTGAGGCAAAAGAATCACTCAAACCCTGGAGGGAGGCGGAGGTTGCAGTGAGCCGAGATTGCACCGCTGCACTCTAGCCTGGGCAACAGAGTGAGACTCTGGTTCAGAAAAAAAAAGCTACATCTTCTGAGTTTTCAGTTTTAGGTATAATATGAGCTAAATATGTTTATTTTACCTGGATTTACTAGGCAGATACATTTATCTCTACTAGATATTTAGTATCATAAAGAAAATGTGTAAGTGACGTGCAGTGTGCGTTACTAATATATTTCAAGCACAAACAAAAAAAAACCAGTATAGTTAACTTTTTAGGATTCTTGCTTTCATGATGGCTGCCTAACATGTGCATGCAGTGAAAATACCTATAGGGAAATAACTTGATGATGGCTAGCTTTGTTTGATGTTATGTCTACTTGAAAACAGTTTTTCAGATCTCTTTGATAACTTATTCCCTTGGACTTTTACTCAGTTAAATTAAATAATGAATATTTATTGAATATCTAAATCACTTTCCAAATCAGATAAATACTGAAACATTAATTGTGGAATGTAAGTTTTTCTACACTTGGCTTCTTATTACAGAAGAAAAAAAGATATTTGGGTCTGTTAGTAAACATGAACTGTGCCACATTGAAAGAGAATAGGCAAAACTGAATAGATATAAGAAAGGTGGGGCCGGGCGCGGTGGCTCATGCCTGCAATCCCAGCACTTTGGGAGGCCGAGGCGGGAGGATCACAAGGTCAGGAGATCGAGACCACGGTGAAACCCCGTCTCTACTAAAAATACAAAAAATTAGCCGGGTGCGGTGGCGGGCACCTGTAGTCCCAGCTACTCGGGAGGCTGAGGCAGGAGAATGGCCTGAACCCGGGAGGCAGAGCTTGCAGTGAGCCGAGATCGCGCCACTGCACTCCAGCCTGGGCGACAGAGCGAGACTCCCTCTCAAAAAAAAAAAAAAAGAAAGAAAGAAAGGTGGGCCAGGTGCGGTGGCTCAAGCCTGTAATCCCAGCACTTTGGGAGGCCGAGATGGGCAGATCACGAGGTCAAGAGATCGAGATCATCCTGGTCAACATGGTGAAACCCTGTCTGTACTAAAAATACAAAAATTACCCAGTTGTGGTGGTGCACGCCTGTAGTCTCAGCTACTCAGGAGGCTGAGGCAGGAGAATCTATTGAACTTGGGAGGCGGAAGTTGCAGTGAGCTAAGATCCTACCACTGCACTCCAGCCTGGTGACAGAGCCAGGCTCAGTCTCAAAATAAATAAATACATAAAAATAAAAAGTAAAGTTGTAGGTTTGTGGAAAAATAAGCAAATAATGTTAGGAAAGGAATTTTATCTGTGGTCAAGGTGGCTAAGATTTGAATGGATTTGTTTATAAGTTATTTTAAAAAATAATCTGCCTTAATATCAAAAGTCCACTGAACTACAACCAAAATTTGATCTTCTCTTTTAAACTGGTTGTGAAAGGTTTTTTTTTACCTTTAAGTAACTCACTTAGGAGAAAAATTCTGTGTTTTATTAAAATAATTTCCTGTGCTTCATGTTATTAGGTCTTCAAATACTTAAGAAAACTGAGTCCTCTTTATTCAAATAGTGAAAGGATAATTTTCCCTAAAACTATGGAACTTTCTGCATTTGCCTTTGAAGTCTTTTAACTATCACTCTGGTTAAATAAATGACTATTGCTTCAAAGTGACCTGTGATTGTCTTTTAAACCTTTGATATGTTTTAAACCTTTGAATTTAATTCCAAAATTAAGTTCTAAATTATGTATTTTTGACTTTAAACTAACTTTGAGAATTTCTAGGGATTTCTGGAATATATAAAAATTATTTCCCGCTCTTTATAAAAGGAAAGGTATCACACTAATTAGACTTATTTGATATGTTAAATTTGTATGGGAAGCATTGTCAAATAAAAAATGTTGTTTAAACTTCTTTGAATTATATTTATATGGATATGTTATGAGTGTCACAGAAATTACATGAAATTTCTAAAAATTTGGTGTGTCCTGACACTTTTATCAGGCATAATTTTGGTATTGTGTTAAAATATTGTATGCCATAGAAATATCCAAATTTCCTTGTCAATTTCATCATTATCATAATGAACTCTCTCATCAGATTTTTAACTATGTCCTTTTTAAGCATTGATGTCCATAGATGGTTACTTGTTTTACTCTGATATTCTGAAAGCTTTTGCAAGCATCTGTAGTCCTAAACTGTTTCATCATCAAGAAGATTCATGAAAAAGACTCTAACAAATACAGGTTTCTAACTTTAAGATCACACCATTGAACTAGGTAAAGAATTTCCAGGACTCTAATGAAGAAACTGATTGGTTCGTAAAACTGCTAACCCAACAGCAGGCAGAACAAGAATTAATTACATGGGAATGAACAAATAGATTATTAATTTTACCGCCGTTTTGTTTGAAACATTGCTGGCTCTTTAATATTTTTCTTTTTCAGATTTAAGGAAACCGTTTTCTTTTCCCTTAAGCTATCTATAACTTACAGCAATTTGATAAAGTATACCTCTGTGAAAAAAGATGAAATAATTACTTTTTCTTTTTACCTGATCCCTCTAGAATTCAAAAGCTATCTGTGAGTATTCTTACTTTATGGCAATATCATTATTTGCATAAGTTCAATAGGAATCTGCTTGCCTTGTAACAGGAGACAACTGGAAACTTTGGTTATACAGTATCATCAAGACTTTAAATGGGACGTTACATTTGAGAATGTGCACAGAATCAGATATGATCAGACAGTTTTAAAAAACTAAGGTTGACTTTATGGAGCCAATAAAGGCCCTTGTAAATAACTGGCCTGACATCTGGCTTTAAAGGTTCCCAAGCCTCGTGAAAGAAGGCCCTAGAACCTCAAAAATATTTTGAGATTTTGAAAAACAGAAGGATTACCCTAAATTTATAGGTATTACAGGAAAATTCTGATGGCAAGTCTTTGGCTTACTAGCAGGGAGAACACTTTTAAAAGTCTAATCAGAGATTCCTTTTTAAAAGCAGACTTAAAAGGGTCTATATGGTTGATCACTGTTCTTGCTACACTTGTGTAAATAATCAAGCCAAGTTTAATGAGACTAGATCTGTTTTGCAAACAAATTGGTCTTTCTCTGATTATCTGTGGTAGAAATGTCGGCATCTGTGGAGATGCATATTCATATAATCTTTTAAAATATTGCATCTTGGATAGCTACTTTATCTTTTAGTCAAATAATCTAAATAGAAAAATTATAGTACTTCACAGATAGGCATCAATAAATATCCATTTAAAGAATAAATGAATGAGAAATTTTTTTTTTTTAAAGATTGATAATTTTCCAAATTGCAAATTTAAGAACCACAAAATATATTTTGACTAAAAGTACTAAAACATTAATATTTTAATTTAAGGTTTGACCAGAAAACAACTTTTTTCAAATTTATTCTTCATTGAAATAAAATCATTTTTACAATTTTTTATTATGAAACATATTACCTGTATTACTGTTCTTGAGTTGTGTCTTTCACAACAAACTATGGAATGTAAATAAAGTGTTTTCCCAAGTTCTGCGAGCTGTTCTAGCAAATTATCAAACCCGAGGAGAGGGTGGTAGAAGCCTCTGATTTATAGCCAGTCAGTCAAAAGTACATGAGACCCAGATTTGCAATTAGCATCAAAAATGGTGTTAGTCATGTGAGACCAAAGCATTTAACTTGTGTGACCTGATGCTAACTCTAGGTAAATAGTGTCAGAATTGAATTAAATTGTGAGACACGCAGCTGATATCCAGAGAGATATAAAACTGCTTCATGTGAAAAAAAAGCACATTTGCTATCAGAAGTGTTGTATGTGTAGAGAAATGGTGTTTTCTTTTAGCTATATCCCTAAGGGTAGTTAGGTTATAGATTATGTATGTACTCATATATCAGGTAATGCCTATTTTCCTAAAATTAATTAATTAATTAATTTATTTATTTATTGAGATAGAGTTTCACTCTTGTTGCCCAGGCCAGAGTGCAATGGCACAATCTTGGCTCACTGTAACCTCCGCCTCCCAGGTTCAAGCGATTCTCCTTCCTCAGCCTTCCAAGTAGCTGGGATTACAGCCATGTACTACCATGCCCAGCTAATTTTTTGTGTTTAGTAAATACGGGGTTCACCATGTTGGTCAGGGTAGTCTAGAACTCTTGACCTCAGGTGATCCACCCGCCTTGGCCTCCCAAAGTGCTGGGATTGCAGACATGAGCCACTGCCCACGGCCCCTATTTTCCTAAAATTTACACCACCTAAAGTGAGTGGAATTCTAATTAATCAATATCCTCTCCATAAATCTGACATTATTAAATTTTCATTTTTGCCTAATCTGATGGTAATGAAATATTATAACAATTTTAGTTTAATTTCTCTTAATAAGCTTGAGCATCACGTTACGTTAATCAGCTGTATTTCTTCTCAAATAAAATACCTGCTTATTTTAGTTCCCTATTGCTGCTCTAATTATCACAAATGCAATAGCTCAAAACATACATTTGTTATCTTATAATTCTTGAGGCTAAAAGTTTGAAATGAGCCTTATGGAACTTTGTGATATTATAATATATAATAAAAAATGTGATATTATAAAATATAATAAGAAAAATATATTTGATCTCTACACACTCCTCCTATTTTTATATACATAGTCACTAAAACCCTGAGAATCTTAAAGTGATTACTGCCTTTCTGTATGCTGATTAGATCCTGGGGGACTAGCTGGGGTATCCTGGATAGCCTCCTGATGAGGACTTGTCAGGGGAACCAACCTAGTGAAGAAAGGTTTGCAATTTTCAGCCTCACTTTTCAACCTCTGGGGAAGGAAGAGAAGCTGGAGGCTGAATTAATCACCAATAGCTACGGATGTAGTCAATCATGCTTACATAATAAAACTTCTGTACAGAACCATAAAGGACAGGGTTCAGGGAGTTTCCAGGTTGCTGAACTCCTGAAGGTGCTGGGAAGGGGGACCACCCTGAGGCATCATGGAAGCTCCAGGCTTCTTCCTCCCTATCTTGCTCTTGCATCTTTCATCTGGCTGTTTATTTATATGTTTTTATATGCTTTTATAACACACTGGTAAATGTAAGTAAAGTATTTCCCAGACTTCTCTGAGCAATTCTGGCAAATAACTGAACCTGAGACGGGGTCATGGTACCTCTGATTTATAGTCAGTCAATCAGAAGCACAGGTTGAAACAACCCAGGATATTGGTTGGCATTCGAAGTTGGAAAGGAGGCAGTCTTCAGGGACTCAGCCCTTAACCTGTAGAGTTTGCACTACAGTTAGTGACAGAACTGAATTAAATTATAGGACACCCAGTTGGTGCTGAAGAATTGCTTGATACGGAAAACCTCACAGATTTTGATGACCGGAAGCATCCTGTGTTGAGAGTGTAGTTGGAGAAAAACGTTTGCCTTTCTGCCTTTTCCTATTAATACAAGCTTGAATAAAGATGTCAGCATGGCTGGTCTTCCTTTTGAAGGCTCTCTGGGAAAATCAATTTTCTTACCTTTCTCAGCTTCTAGGATAGCCACAAAAAATATAGAATTCGTATATTCTTCCATAAAAAAATTATTTTTGTGTACTATATTGAATCTTTTCAGATTTTTGGATTTTCTTTTTTTTTTATTATACTTTAAGTTCTAGGGTACATGTGCACAATGTGCAGGTTTGTTACATATGTATACATGTGCCATGTTGGTGTGCTGCACCCATCAACTCGTCATTTACATTAGGTATATCTCATAATGCTATCCCTCCCCCCTCCCCCATCCCCACCATAGGCCCCAGTGTGTGATGCTCCCCTTCCCATGTCCAAGTGATCTCATTGTTCAATTCCCACCTATGAGTGAGAATATGCGTTATTTGGTTTTCTGTTCTTCCGATAGTTTGCTGAGAATGATGGTTTCCAGCTTCATCTGTGTCCCTACAAAGGACATGAACTCATCCTTTTTTATGGCTGCATAGTATTCCACGTATTGTTACGTAATTCTTGTATCATGGTTTTTATCTCTATCAGTTCGTTTATGGCCTTCTCAGCGTTGACTATTCTAGTTATCCATTCTTCCATTATTTTTCCAAGATTTTTAGTTTCTTTGTGCTGGGTACGTAGTTCCTCCTTTAGCTCTGAGAAGTTTGATCAACTGAAGCCTTCTTCTCTCAACTCATCAAAGTCATTCTCCATCCAGCTTTGATCCATTGCTGGCAATGAGCTGTGTTCCTTTGGAGGGGGAGATGTGCTCTGATTTTTTTGAATTTCCAGCTTTTCTGCCCTGCTTTTTCCCCATCTTTGTGGTTTTATCTGCCTTTGGTCTTTGATGATGGTGACATACTGATGGGGTTTTGTTGTGGGTGTCCTTTCTGTTTGTTAGTTTTCCTTCTAACAGTCAGGAACCTTAGCTGTAGGTCTGTTGGAGTTTGCTTGAGGTCCACTCCAGACCGTTTGCCTGGGTATCAGCTGCGGAGGCTGCAGAAGATAAAATATTGCTGCACAGCAAGTGTTGCTGTCTGATTCTTGCTCTGGAAGCTTCGTCTTAGGGGTGTACCCTGGCGTGTGAGGTGTGAGGTGTCAGACTGCACCTAGTGACGGATGTCTCCCAGTTAGGCTACTCAAGGGTCAGGGACTCACTTGAGCAGGCAGTCTGTCCATTCTCAGATCTCAACCTCCGTGCTGGGAGATCCACTGCTCTCTTCAAAGCTATCAGACAGGGGCATTTACCTTTGCCAAGGTTTCTGCTGCTTTTTGTTTAGCTATGCGCTGTCCCTAGAGGAGTCTACAGAGGCAGTTTGGCCTCCTTGAGCTGTGGTGGACTCCACCCAATTCGAGCTTCCTTGTGGCTTTGTTTACCTACTTAAGCCTCAGCAATGCGGGTGCCCCTCCCTCAGCCTGGCTGCCGCTCTGCAGTTAGATCTCAGATTGCTGTGCTAGCAATAAGGGAGGCTCCATGGGCATGGGACCCTCCGGGCCAGGTGTGGGATATAATTCCTGGTGTTCCGTTTGCTAAGACCCTTGGTGAAGCACAGTATTAGGGTGGGAGTTACCCGATTTTGCAGGTTTTGTGTGTCTCAGGTTCCCTTGGCTAGGAAAAGGGATTCCCTTCCCGGTTGCGCTTCCCAGGTGAGGCCATGCCTCGTCCTGCTTCAGCTCTTGCTGGCCAGGCTGCAGCAGCTGACCAGCACCGATTGTCCGGCACTCCCCAGTGAGATGAACTCAGTACCTCAGTTGAAAACGCAGAAATCACGTGTCTTCTGTGTCACTCAGGCTGGGAGCTGGAGGCTGGAGCTGTTCCTTTTTGGCCATCTTGGGCGTGCCTCCTCGGATTATCTTTTATAATACTTTTGCCTTGAAGTCTATTTTGTCTGATATTAATACAGATGTACTACCTTGTTTTGATTAATATCTGCTTAATATATCTTTCTATAAACGTTTATTCCCAAGCCTCCTGTATTCTAATGCATTAGATGAATAGATTTTAAATTCATGCCATTGAGTATATTTTTTATATCCAGTTGATATTCTTTGTCACTTTAGACAATTAGGGCCATTTATACTTATTGTGATTATAGTATATTTGGGTTTATTTCTAGAACTTAATTTTGTAGTAATACTTTTTTCCCCCATGTGTATGTGCATGCATGTATGCATGCGTGTGTGTGTGTGTATTTTGTGCCTTCTTCTGGATCAATGGATTATTTTACTATTTCTGATTCTATTTTTCTCCTATTTGTTTGCATGTGCTGTGCTGTCTGTTATTCTTTAGTTTTTTAAATTTTTTTTTTTTTTTTTTTTTTTTTTTTTTTTTTGAGACGGAGTCTCGCTCTGTCGCCCAGGCTGGAGTGCAGTGGCCGGATCTCAGCTCACTGCAAGCTCCGCCTCCCGGGTTTACGCCATTCTCTCGCCTCAGCCTCCCGAGTAGCTGGGACTACAGGCGCCCGCCATCTCGCCCGGCTAATTTTTTGTATTTTTTTAGTAGAGACGGGGTTTCACCGTGTTAGCCAGGATGGTCTCGATCTCCTGACCTCGTGATCCGCCCGTCTCGGCCTCCCAAAGTGCTGGGATTACAGGCTTGAGCCACCGCGCCCGGCCAGTTTTTTAAATTTTTTAGTTAAAAAATAATTTTTAATTTTATGAACACACAGTATGTGTATATATTTATAGGATACATGAGATTTTTATATAAATATACAATAGATATACAATGTATAATAATCATATCAGGGTAAATGGGGTTTCAGTCACCTCAAGCATTTATTATTTCTTAGTGTTATAAACATTACAATTTGACTACTTCATTTATTCCAAAATGTACAACAAATTACTGCTAACTGTAGTCAACTTGTTGTGCTATCAAATATTAGACCTTATTCTTTGTATCTGACTATATTTTTGTATGCATTAACCATCCCCATTTCCCATATCCTCCCCTGCAACTACCCCTCCAAGGCTCTGGTAACCATCATTCTGCTTTCAATTTCCATGAGTTCAATTGTTTTAATTTTTAGCTCCACAAATAAGTGGAAACATGCAAAGTCTGTCTTTCTGTACCTGACTTATTTCATTTAACCTAATGTCCTCCAGTTCCATCTATGTTGTTGCAAATGACAAGATCTTATTCTTTAAGGGCTGAATGGTATTCTATTGTGTGTAGGTAGCACAATGGAATACTGTTTTTTTAATCCATTCATCTGTTGATGGACGTTTAGGTTGCTTCCAAATCTTGGCTTTTGTGAATAGTGCTGCAATAAATATGAGAGTGTAGATATTTATTTGATATACTGATTTCCTTTCCCTTGGGTATATTCCCAGAAGGGGCTTGCTGGATCATATGGCAGTTCCATTTTTAGTTTTGTTTTTTTGTTTTTTTGTTTTTTTTTTCCAGGAACCTCCATATTCTTGTCCATAGTTGCTGTGCTAATTTACGCTTTCACCAACATAGTTTGAATATTCCCCTTTCTCCACATCTTTGCCAGCATTCTCTATTACCTGGCTTTTGGATAAAAAACATTTTAACTGGGATAAGATGATATCTAATTGTAGTTTTGATTTGCATTTCTCTGATGATCAATGAGGTTGAGCACCTTTTCATATGCCCATTTTCCATTTGTATATCTTCTTTTAGAAATGTCTATTCAAATGTTTTGCCCATTTTTTAATGAAATTGTTGGATTTTTTTCATATAGACTTGTTTAAGCTCCATATGTATTATGGTTATTAATCTTTTCTGAGATGAATAGGTTGCAAATATTTTCGCCTATTCTGGGCTGTCTCTTCGCTTTATTGATTGCTTCCTCTGCTATCTGGAAGCTTTTTAATTTGAGGTGATCCCATTTGTCCATTTTTGCTTTGATTGTCTGTGCTGTTGGGGTGTTACTCCAGAAATATTCAACCAGGCCAATGCCCTGTAGAGTTTTCCCAGTGTTTTCTTTTAGTGGTTTCATACTTTGGGATCTTAGATTTAAGTCTTTCACCTATTTTATTTTTATACATAACGAGAGATAGAGGTCTAGTTTCGTTCTTATGCATGTGGATATCCAGTTTTCCTAGCACCATTCATTGAAGAGGCATTTCCCCCAATGCATGTTCTTGATACTTTTGTCAAAAATGAGTTCACAGTAGATGCATAAATTTATGTGTGGATTCTCTATTTTGTTCCATTGTTTTGTATGTCTGTTTTTAATGCTAAGACCATATTGTTTTGGTTACTATAACTCTGTAGGATAATTTGAAATCCAGTAATGTGATTGCTCCAGTTTTTGCTCAGGGTGGTTTTGGATATTCTTGTTCTTTTGTGGTTCCATATAAATTTTAGATTAATTTTTTCTATATATGTGAATAACGTCATTGGTATTTTCATAGGAATTACATTGAATCTTTAGATTGCTTTGGATAGAATAGAGATTTTAACAATATTGATTTCCAGTCCATGAATGTGGAATATCTTTTCATTTTTTGTGTCCTCTGCAATATCTTTCATCAATGATTCATAACTTTAATTGTAGAAATCTTTCACTTCTTTAATTGAGTTATTGCCTAGGTACTTAATTTTTTTTGTGGCTATTGTAAATCAAATTACTTTTTAGTTTCTTTTTCAGTGTGTTTTTTGTTGGCATATAGAAATGCTACTTATTTTGTATATTTATTTTATATCCTGCAATTTTACTGAATTGCTTTATCAGTTCAAATAATTTTTTGGTGAAGTCTTTAAGTTTCTCTAAATATAAGATTATATCGGCCGGGCGCGGTGGCTCAAGCCTGTAATCCCAGCACTTTGGGAGGCTGAGACGGGCGGATCACGAGGTCAGGAGATCGAGACCATCCTGGCGAACACGGTGAAACCCCGTCTCTACTAAAAATACAAAAAAACTAGCCGGGCGAGATGGCGGGCGCCTGTAGTCCCAGCTACTCGGGAGGCTGAGGCAGGAGAATGGCGTAAACCCGGGAGGCGGAGCTTGCAGTGAGCTGAGATCCGGCCACTGCACTCCAGCCTGGGCGACAGAGTGAGACTCCGCCTCAAAAAAAAAAAAAAAAGATTATATCATCTGCAAACAGGAATAATTGGACTTATTCCTTTCCAATTTGGATGCCTTTTATATCTTGCACTTGTCTGGTTGCTCTAGCTAGGATTTCCACTACTATGTTGAACAACAGTGGTAAAGATGGGCATCCTTGTCCTGTTCTACATCTTAAAACAAAGGCTTTCAGTTTTTCCTTGTTCAGTATGATAACTAGCTGTCTGTCTGCCAAATATAGTATTTATTGAGTTGAGATATGTTTCATCTATACCCATTTTTTAAGGTTTTTTTCATGAAGGGGTGTCAGATTTTACCAAATGCATTTTCAGCATTAGTTGAAATGATCATATGATTTTTCTCCTAAATTCTCTTGATATGATGTGTCACATGGATTGATTAGTGTTTGTTGAACTATCCTTTGCATATCTGGGATGAATCCCACTTGGTCATGATGAATGATCTATTGAATGTGTAGTTAAATTCAGTTTGCTAGTATTTTGTTGAATGTTTTTGCATCAATGGTTGGCCTGTAGTTTTTTTTTCTTTCTGTTTGTTTGTTTTTTATGTGTCTTTGTCTGGTTTTAATATAAGGGTAATACTGGCCTTGTAGAATGAGTTTGGAAGTATTCCCTCCTTTATTTTTTGGAATAGTTTGAGTTGGATTGGTATTAATTCTTCTATAAATGTTTGATAGAATTCAACAGTAAAGTCATTGAGTCTTAGGCTTTTGTTTGCTGCAAGCATTTTTATTACAGCTTCAATTTCATTATTGGTCATTGGTCTATTCAGATTTTGGATTTTCCCATAGTTCGATCTTTGTAGGTTGTATGTGTCTAGGATATATCCATTTCTTTTAAGTGTTTCTATTTGTTGGCATATTGCTCATGTTAGTCTCTAATGATTCCTTGCATTTCTGTGATATCAGTTGTTATGTTTCCTTTTTCATCTGTGATTTTTATTTACTTGGGATGTCTTTCTTTTTTCTTAATCAGGCTGGCTAAAGGTTTGTGGATTTTGTTTATCTTTTCAAAAAGTCAACTTCTGTTTTGTTGATATTTTAATTATTTTTTCATTTCAATTTCATGTATGTATGCTCTGATCTTTATTACTTCTTTTCTTCTACTAAATTTTTGTTCAGTTTTACTTTTCCAGTTTATTTTTATTTTTATGGGCATGTAGTAGTTGTATATATTTATGGAGTCCATTAAATTTTTTTATTGTTTTATTTTTTTGAGATGGAGCCTCGGTCTGTCACCAGGCTGGAGTTCAGTGGCACAATCTCAACTCACTGCAACTTCCAGTTCCTGGGTTCAAGCGATTCTCCTACCTCAGCCTCCTGAGTAACTGGGATTACAGGTGCCCACCAACACGCCAGGCTAATTTTTCTATTTTTAGTAGAGACAGGGTTTCGCCATGTTGGCCAGGATGGTCTCGATCTCTTGACCTCGTGATCCACCTGCCTTGGCCTCCCAAAGGGCTGGGATTACAGGTGTGAGCCACTGCACTGCATCCGAAATGGTTTTTTTGCTGTTTTTTTTTTTTTTTTTTTTTTTTGAGATGGAGTTTCACAGGATCTCGGCTCACTGCAACCTCCACCTCCTGGGTTCAAGAGATTCTCTTAACTCAGCCTTCCGACTAGCTAGGATTACAAGCATGAGCTGCCACACCTGGCTAATTTTGCATTTTTAGTGGAGACAAAGTTTCTCCATGTTGGTCAGGCTGGTCTCAAACTCCTGACCTCAGGTCATCTGCCTGCCTCAGCCTCCCAAAGTGCTGGGATTACTGGTATGAGCCACCGCACCTGGCCAAAATGTACTCCTTTGAAAGGTTTCACTGAGATTCAAACTCGGATTGCTGGATTCAAAGTCCAGAGTGCTAAGCATTGCACCATGGGACCAACCCAAAATGTTTTAATACAAGCATGCTATGTGAAATAATCACATTGTGGAGAATGAAGTATCCATCCTCTTAAGCATTTATGCTTCATGTTACAAACAATCCAATTACACTCTTTTAGTGATTTTATAATACACAATCAAGTTATTATTGACTAGAGTCACACTGTTGTGCTATCAAATAGTAGGTCTTATTCATTCTTTCCAACTACTTTTTCTTTTCTTTTTTTATTATTATACTTCAAGTTTTGGGATACATGTGCAGAAAGTGCAGGTTTGTTACATTGGTATACACGTGCCATGGTGGTTTGCTGCACCCATCAAATCATCATCTACATTATGTATTTCTCCTAATGCTATCTCTCCACTAGCCCCAGAATAAGGTTTCACTGTGTTGGCCAGGATGGTCTCAATCTCTTGACCTTGTGATCTACCCACCTCGGACCCAGTGCGTGATGTTCCCCTCCCTGTGTCAATGTGTCTCATTGTTCAACTCCCACTTATGAGTGAGAACATGCGGTGTTTGGTTTTCTATTCCTGTGTCAGTTTGCTGAGAATGATGGTTCCCAGCTTTATCCATGTCCCAGCAAAGGACATTAGCTCATCCTTTTTATGGCTGCACAGTATTTCATGGTGTATATATGCCACATTTTCTTTATCCAGTCTATCACTGATGGGCATTTGGGTTGGTTCCAAGTCTTTGCTATTGTGAATAGTACTGCAGTAAACATACGTGTGCATGTGTCTTTATAGTAGAATGATTTGTAATCCCTAGGGCATATACCCAGTAATGGGATTGCTGAGTCGAATGGTATTTCTGGTTCCAGATCCTTGAGGAATCACCACACTGTCTTCCACAATGGTTGAACTAATTTACACTCCCACCAACAGTGTAAAAGTGTTCCTATTTCTCCACATTCTCTCCAGAATCTGCAGTTCCCTTACTTTTTAGCCATCACCATTGTAACTGGCGTGAGATGGTATCTCACTGTGTTTTTGATTTGCATTTCTCTAATGACCAGTGATGATGAGCTTTTTTTCATATGTTTGTTGGCCGCATAAATGTCTTCTTTTGAGAAGTGTCTGTTCATATTCTTTGCCCACTTTTTGATGGGTTCTTTTTTTTTTTTATTGTAAATTTATTTCAGTTCCTTGTAGATTCTGGATATTAGCCTTTTATCAGATGGATATATTGCAAAAATTTTCTCCCATTCTGTAGATTGCCTGTTCACTCTGATGATAGATTCTTTTGCTGTGCAGAAGTTCCTTAGTTTAATTAGATCTTATTTGTCAATTTTGGCTTTTATTGTCATTGCTTTTGGTGTTTTAGTCATGAAGATTTTGCCCATGCTTACATTCTGCATGGTATTGCCTAGGTTTTCTTCTAGGATTTTTATGGTCCTAGGCCTTACATTTAAGTCTCTAATCCATCTCGAGTTAATTTTTGTATGAAGTGTAAGGAAAGGGTCCAGTTTCAGTTTTCTCCATATGGCTAGACAGTTTTCCCAATACCATTTATTAAATAGGGAATCCTTTTCCCACTGCTTGTTTTTGTCAGATTTGTCAAAGATCAGATAGAAGTGTGGCATTATTTCTGAGACTTCTGTTCTATTCCATTGGCTATATATCTATTTTGCTACCAGTATCTTGCTGTTTTGGTTAATATAGCCTTATAGTATAGTTTGAAGTCAGGTAATGTGATGCCTCCAGTTTTGTTCTTTTTGCTTAGGATTGTCTTGGCTATATGAGCTCTTTTTTGGTTCCACGTGAAATTTAAAGTAGTTGTTTTCTAATACTGTGAAGAAAGTCAATGGTAGCTTGATGGGAATAGCATTGAATCTATAAATTACTTTGGACAGAATGGCCACTGTCACAATATTGATTCTTCCTATCCATTAGCATGGAATGTTTTTCCACTTGTTTGTGTCCTCTCTTATTTCCTCGAGCAGTGGTTTGTAGTTCTCCTTGAAGAGGTCCTTCACATCCCTTGTAAGTTGTATTTCTAGATATTTTGTTCTCTTTGTAGCAATTATGAATGGGAGTTCACTCATGTTTTGGCTCTTTGTCTACTGTTGGTGTATAGGAATGCTTGTGATTTTTGCACACTGATTTTGTATCTTGAGACTTTGCTGAAGTTGCTTTTCAGCTTAAGGAGATTTTGGGCTGAGATGATGGGATTTTCTAAATATATAATCATGTCATCTGCAAACAAAGATAATGTGACTTCCTCTCTTCCTATTTGAATACTCTTTATTTCTTTCTCTTGCCTGATTGCCCTGACCAGAACTTCCAATACTATGTTGAATAGGAGTGGTAAGAGAGGACATCCTTGTCTTGTGCCAGTTTTCAAAGGGAATTCTTCCAGCTTTTGCCCATTTAGTATATTAGCTGTGAGTTTGTCATAAATAGCTCTTATTATTTTGAGATACAGTCCATCAATACCTGGTTTATTGAGAGATTTAGTTGAATTTATTGAAGACCTTTTCTGTGTCTATTGAGATAATCATGTGGTTTTTGTTATTGGTTCTGTTTATGTGATGGATTATGTTTATCAATTTATGTATGTTGAACTAATCTTGCATCCCAGGGATAAAGCTGAATTCATTGTGGTGGATAAGCTTTTAGATGTGCTGCTGGATTCAGTTTGCCAGCATTTTCTTGAGGATTTTCGCATCAGTGTTCATCAGGAGAATTGGCCTGAAATTTTATTTAATGCAGTTTCTTCATAGTGTCTATGGTCTCTACAATTTGGCATGTTTTTCCAGTGGTTAATACCAGTGTTTCCTTCCCATATTTAGTGCTTCCTTCATGAGTTCTTGTAAGGCAGGCCTAGTGATGACACAGTATCTCAGCATTTGCTTTTTTGTAAAGGATTTCATTTGTCTTTTGCTTCTGAAGCTTAGATTGGCTGGATATAAAATTCTAGGTTTAAAATTCTTTTCTTTAAGAATGTTGAATATTGGCCTCCACTCTCTTCTGGCTTATAGGGTTTCTGCAGAGAGATCCGCTGTTAGTCTGATGTGCTCCTCTTTGTTGGAAACCTGACTTTTCTCTCTGGCTGCCCTTGACATTTTTTCCTACATTTGAACCTTGGTGAATCTGACGATTATGTGTCTTGGGGTTGCTCTTCTTAAGGAGTATCTCTGTGGTGTTCTCTGTACTTCCTGAATTTGAATGTTGGCCTGCCTTGCTAGTTTAGGGAAGTTCTCCTGGATAATATCCTTAGGAGTGTTTTCCAACTCGGTTCCATTCTCCCCATCACTTTCAGGTACACCAATCAAATATAGGTTTGGTCTTTTCATATAGTCCCATGTTTTTTGGAGCCTTGTTCACTCCTTTCATTCTTTTTTCTCTAATCTTGTCTACATGCTTTATTTCATTAAGTTGATTGGCAATGTTTGATATCCTTTCTTCTGGTTGCTTGATTAGGCTATTGATACTTGTGTGTGCTTCACAAAGTTCTCATGCTGTGCTTTTCAGCTCCATTAGGTCATTTATATTCTACTCTAAACTGGTTATTCTAGTTAGAAATCCCTCTAACCTTTCTTCAAATTTCTTAGCTTCCTTGCATTTGGTTAGAACCTGCTCCTTTAGCTCAGAGGAGTTTGTTACCACCTTCTAAAGTCTACTTCTGTCAATTTGTCAAACTCATTCTCCATCCAATTTTGTTCCCTTGCTGGTAAGGAGTTGTGATCCTTTGGAGAAGAAGAGGCCTTGTAGTTTTTAGAATTTTCAGCCTTTTTGCACTAGTTTTTCCTCATCTTCATGGATTTTTCTACCTTTGGTCTTTGATGTTGGTGAACTTTGGATGGGGTTTCTGTGTGGACATCCTTTTTATTGATGTTGATGCTATTCCTTTGTTTGTTAGTTTTTCTTCTAACAGTCAGCCCCACGTTGCAGGTCTGCTGGAGTTTGCTGGAGGTCCACTCCAGACACTGTTTGCCTGAGTGTCACCAGCAGAGGCTGCAGAACAGTAACGATTGCTGCCTGTTCCTTCCTTTGGAAGCTTCATCTCAGAGGGGCACCCACCAGACCCTAGCCAGAGCTCTTCTGTATGAGGTGTCTCTCGACCCCTGCTGGGAGGTGTCTCCCATTCAGGCGGCATGGGAGTCAGGGACCCACTTGAGGAGGTAGTCTGTCCCTTAGCAGATCTTGAGCACTGTGCTGGGAGAGCCATTGCTCCCTTCAGAGCAGGCAGGCAGGAATGTTTAAGACTGCTGAAGCTGTGCCCACAGCCGCCCCTTCCCTCAGGTCCTCTGTTCCAGGGAGATGGGAGTTTTATCCACAGGCCCCTGACTGGGGCTGCTGCCTTTCTTTCAGAGATACCCTGACCAGAGAGGAGGAATCTAAAGAGGCAATCTGGCTACAGCAGCTTTGTGGAGATGCAGTGGGTTCCACCCAGTTCGAACTTCCTGGCAGTTTTCTTTATGTTGTGAAGGGAAAACCACCTACAAAAGCCTCAGTGATGGCAGATGCCCCTCTCCCCACTAAGCTCAAGTGTCCCAGGTCGACTTCAGACTGCTGTGCTGGCATAGAGAATTTTAAGCCTGTCAATCTTAGCTTGCTGGGATCCATGGGGGTGGGATCCACTGAACTAGACCACTTGGTTCCCTGGCTTCAGCCCCTTTTCTAGGGGAGTGAAGGATTCTGTCTCACTGGCATTCCAGGTGCCACTGGGATATGAAGAAAAAAAAAAAACCAATGACAATAACAACAACAAAAACTCCTGCAGCTAGCTCATTGTCTGCCCAAATGGCCACTCAGTTTTGTGCTTGAAACCCAGGGCCCTGGTGGTGTAGGCACCCAAGGGCATCTCCTGGTCTGCGGGTTGTGAAGACTATGGGAAAAGCATAGTATCTGGGCTGGAATGCACTGTTCCTCATGGCACAGTCCCTCACAGCTTCCCTTACCTAGGGCAGGTAGTTCCCTGACCCCTTGTGCTTCCCAGGTAAGGCAATGCCCCACCCTGCTTCAGCTCATCCTCCGTGGGCTGCACCCACTGTCTAACCAGTCCCAAAACAGATGAGCCGGGTAACTCAGTTGGAAATGCAGAAATCACCTGTCTTGTGCGTTGATCTCGCTGGGAGCTGCAGACCAGAGCTGTTCCTGTTCAGTCATCTTGCTAGTCACCCCTCTCTAACTACCTTTTCATACTCATTAACTATCCCCACCTCCCTCTACCCCTACTACCCTACTCAGCTTCTGGTTTCCATCCTTCTGCTCTCTATGTCCATGAGTTCACTTGTTTTGATTTTTAGATCCCATAAATAAGTGAGAATATGTGATGTCTGTTTTTCTGTGTCTGGTTTATTTCACTTAACATGGTTATTTCTAGTTCTATCCATGTTTTTGCAAATGACAGAATTTCATTCTTTTTCATGACTGAATAGTGGTACATTGTACCTATGTACCACATTTTCTTTATCCATTCATCTGTTGATGGTCACTTAGGGTGCTTCCAAATCTTAACGATTGTAAGCAGTGATGCAACAAACATAGGAATGCAGATACATTTTTGATATACTGATTTTCACTCTTTGGGGTATATGCCCATCAGTGAAATTGCTGGATCTTATGGTAGCTCTAATTTTAGTTTTTTGAGGAACCTCCAAACTCTTCTCTGTAGAGGTTTTACTAACTTACCTTCCCACCAACACTGTACAAGGGTTCCCTTTTCTCCATATCCTTGTCAGCATTTGTTATTGCCTGCCTTTGGATATGAGCCATTTTAACTGGGGTGAGATGATATTTCATTGTAGCTTTGATTCACATTTATTTGATTATCAAAGATGTGAAGCACTTTTTACACAACTGTTTGTTACTTGTATGTCTTCTTTTGGGAAATGCCTGTTCAAATTTTTTGGCCATTTTTTGATTGGATTATTGGTTTATTCCTTTAGTTATTTGAGCTCCTTACATATTCTGATTATTAATCCCTTGTCAGAGGGGTAGTTTGCAATATTTTCTCCCATTCCATGGGTTGCCTCTTCACTTTGTTAGTTGTTTCCTTTGATGTTCAGAAGCTTTTTAAATTGATGTAATCCCATTTGTCTGTTTTTGCTTTGATTGTCTGTGCTTGTGTGGTATCACTCAAAAAATTTTTGTCCAGGGCAATATCCTAGAGAATTTCCCCAATGTTTTATTGTAGTAGTTTTATAGCTTAGGGTCTTAGATTTAAGTCTTTAACCCATTTTAATTTGATTTTTGCATATGGTGAGAGATAGGGTCTATTTTCATTCTTCTGTATGTGGGTATCCAATTTTCCCAGCACCATTTATTGAAGAGACCATTTTTTTCCTCAGTGTATGTCCTTGGCACTTTCATCAAAAATGAGTTCACTGTAAGTGTGTGAATTGTTTCTAGGTTCTTTATTCTGTTCCATTGGTCTATGTGTCTGTTTTTGTGCCAGTACCACAACTGTTTTGTTTACTATAGCTCTGTAGTATAATTTGAGGTCAGATAATGTGATTCCTACAGTTTAGTTCTTTTTCCTCAAGATAACTCTGGATATTCTTTGTCTTTTGTGGTTCCATATAAATTTTAGGATTGTTTTTTCTATTTCTGTGAAGAATGTCATTGGTATTTTTATAGGGCCTCACATTAAATCTGTAGATTGCTCTAGGCAGAACAGACATAACAATATTGATTGTTCCAATCTGTGAACATGGAGTACTTTTTTCATGTTTTTTGTGTCTTCTTCAATGTTTTTCATCTGTGTTTTATCATGTTTATTATAGAAATCTTTCACTTCCTTGGTTAATTCCTAGGAATTTAATTTTATGTGTGGCTATTGCAAATGGGATTATTTTTAAGTGTCTTTCTCAGATTGCTCACTGTTGGCATATAGAAATGCTACTGATTTTTGTATGTTCATTTTGTATCCTGTACCTTTACTAAATTTGTTTATCAGTTATAATAGCTTGTTTTGTAGAGTCTTTAGGCTTTCCCAAATAGAAGATTATATCATCTGAAAACAAGAATAATTTGATTTCTTATTCTCCACTTTGAATGCCCTTTATTTTTTTCTCTTATCTGGTTATTCTAGCTGGGACGTCCAGTACTAGTAACAGTGTTGAAAGCCAGCATTCTTGTAGTGTTCCAGATCTCAGGGGAAAGAATTTCAGTTTTTCCCTGTTCAGTATGATACTAGCTGTGGGTCTGTCATATATAGCTTTTACTGTGTTGAGGCATATTCTTTCTATACTCAGTTTTTTGGGGTTTTTATTGTGAAGGGATTTTGGATTTTATCAAATGATTTTTCAGCATTAATTGAAATGATCATATGGTTTTTGCCTTTCCTTCTCTTGACATAATGTATTACGTAGATTGATTTGCATATGTTGAAGCATCCTTGCATCCCAGGGATAAATCCCACTTGGTCATGATTAATGATCTTTTAAATGTATTTCTAAATTTGTTTTACTAGTGTTTTGTTCAGAATTTTTTCTTTTTTTTTTTTCTTTTTTTTTTTTTTTTTGAGACAGAGTCTCCCTCTGTTGCCCAGGCTGGAGTGCAGTGGCGAGATCTCCGCTCACTGCAAGCTCCGCCTCCCGGGTTCATGCCATTCTCCTGCCTCAGCCTCTCTAGCAGTTGGGACTACAGGTGCCTGCCACCATGCCCGGCTAATTTTTATGTGTTTTTAGTAGAAACGGTGTTTCACCATATTAGCCAGGATGGTCTCTATCTCCTGACTTCATGATCCGCCTGCCTCGGCCTCCCAAAATGCTGGGATTACAGGCGTGAGCCACCACGCCCGGCTTGTTGAGAATTTTTGCATCCATATTCATCAGAGATATTGGTCTATAATTTTCTTTTTTTGAAGTGTATTTGTCTGGTTTTGGTATCAGGGTAATATTGGCCTCATAGAGTAAGTTTCAAAGTATTCTTTCCTTCTCTGTTTTTATGTAATAGTTTGACTAGGATTGGTATTAATTCTTTAAATGTTTGGTGGAATTCAGCAGTAAAGCCATTGGGTCCTGGCCTTTTCTTTACTGGGAGGCTTTTTGAAGTTTTGATCTCATTACTTGTTACAGGTCTGTTCAGGGTTTGGATTTCTTCCTGATTCAATCTTCGGAGGTTATATGTGTCTTAGAAATTGTCAATTTATTCCAGGCCAATTTATTGGTATGTAGCTGCTCGTAGTAGCCACTAATGAACCTTTGAATTTCTGCAATATCAATTGTAATGTTTCATTTTTTCATTTCTGATTGTATCTACTTGGATCTTTTCTCTTTTTTTCTTAGTCCAGCTGAAGGTTTGTCAAATTTGTTTAGCCTTTTTAAAAAACCAATGTTTTGTTTCATTTATCTTTTGTATTATTTTTCTTTATCTCAAATTCATTTATGTCTGCTGTGATCTTTATTATTTATTTTCTTCTACTAATGTTGGATTTGGTTTGCTCTCTTCTAGTTTTTTAAGAAGCATCTGGCCGAGCACAGTGGTTCACGCCTGTAATCCCAGCACTTTGGGAGGCTGAGGTGGACAGATCACCTGAGGTTGGGAGTTCAAGACCAGCCTGACCAACATGGAGAAATTCCATCTCTACTAAAAATACAAAACTAGCTGAGCGTGGTGATACATGCCTGTAATCTCAGCTACTCAGGAGACTGAGGCAGGAGAATCACTTGAACCCGAGAGGTGGAGGTTGCTGTGAGCCAAGTTTGCACCATTTCACTCCAGCCTAGGCAACAAGAGCGAACCTCTGTCTCTCAGGGGAAAAAAAAAAAAAAAAATTATCTTTAGATTGTTTATTTAAAGTTTTTTTCTGTTTTTTGATGTAGGTGCTTATAGCTATGAAATTTTTAGTACTACTTTTGCTGCATCCTACAGGTTTTGGTATGTTGTGTTTACATTACCATTTGTTTCAAGAAAATTTTCAGTTCCCTTCTTTATTTCTTTATTGACCCACTGGTGTTTTTCTAGTTATTTAAAACGTATCATTAGGTGACATTTTCTATGTTTTTGAGGTAGGCACTTATTGGTATAAACTTTCTTCTTATAACTGTTTTTGCAGAATCCCGTAGGTTTGGGCATGTTGTATTTTCATTTATTTCAATACATTTTTAAATTTCCTTTTTAATATATTCATTGGCCCACTGGTCATTTGGAAGCATATTTTTTAATTTCCATGTGTTTGTATAGTTTTCAAAATTCTTCTTGCTATTGATTTCTAGTTTTATTCCATTGTGGTCAGAGAAGATATCTAATATAATTTCAATTGTTTTGAGCTTTATAATATCTTTTTTAAGGCCTTATGTGTAGTCTATCCTTGAGAATTATCCATTACTCTTCTGTTGAAGAGAAGAATGTGTATTCCCAGCTACCGGATGAAATGTTCTGTAAATATTTATTACATCTATTTCATCTACAATACATATTAGGTCCAATATTTCTTGTTGGTTTTCTGTCTGGATAATCTGTCCAGTGCTGAAAATGGGGTGCTGACATCTCCAAGTATAATTGTTTTGGGGTCTTATCTCTTTCTTTAGTGCTAATAATACTTGCTCTATATGCCTGGGAACTCCAGTGTTTGGTGCATATATATTTAAAATTGTTACATCATCTTGCTAAGTTGATCACTTCATCATTATGCAATGAAATTCTTTGTCTCATTTTATTAATTTTGTCTTAAAGTCTGTTCTATCTGATATATGTATTGCTACTACTGCTCATTTTTTATTTCCATTTGCATAAACTGTCTTTTTCCATCCCTTCATTTTTCATTCTATGTGTGTTTTTATAAGTGAATTGTGTTTTTTGTAGACATCAGATAATTGAGTACAGTTTCTTAAATCCATTCAGCCACTGTCTTTTGATTAGAAAGTTTAATTCACTTGTATTCCATGTTGTTATTGATAAGTAAGGACTTAACACCTGCCATTTTGTTATCTATTTTCTCTGGTGGTTTTGTGGTCTTCCCTTTCTTTCTTTCTTTCTGCCTTCCTGTCTTCCTTTTTCTGAAAGTTATTTTCTCTGGTGGTATGCTTTAACTTATTGCTTAATATTTTTTGTGTATCTGTTACAGTTTTTTTAATTAGAGGATATCATGAAGCTTGCAAATAGCATCTTATAACTCATTTTTTAAACTGATGACAACGTACATAATTCTGCTTGCAAAACAAATAAGGAAAGACAAAGCTAATAAAAACTCCACAATGTGACATCATCTCCACTCCTGCTTGTAAGCTTTTTGTTGTTTCTATTTATATCTTATTATATTGTCCATGTCTTAAAAGGTTGTTGCAGTTGTTATTTTTAATGTTAGTCTTTTAGTCTTCCTAGTCAAGATATGAGTAGTTTATACACCACAATTACAGTGTTATTACATCTGTATTTGTCTGTGTACTTACTGATACCAGTGAATTTTGTACCTTCAGATAATTTCTTATTACTCATTTGGATTCTTTTTTGTTTTAGACTGAAGGACTCCCTTTAGTATTTCTCATAGTTCAATACTATGAGCGTTGGTGACAACGCTTAGCTTTTGTTTGTCTGGGAAGTCTTTATTTCTCCTTCATGTTTGAAAGATATTTTCACCAGATATGCTCTTCTAGGGTAAAAGGTTTTTTTCCTTCAGCACTTTAAATATGTCAAGTCACTCTCCCTTGGCATGTAAGGTTTCCACTGAGAAGTCCACTGCCAGTTGTGTTGGAGCTTCATTGTATGTTATGTGTTTTCTCTTGTTGCTTTTAGGATCCTTTCTTCATCCTCTACCTTTAGGAGTTTGGGTAATACATGTCTGGAGGTATTCTTAATTGGGTTAAATCTGCTTGGTGTTCTATAACCTTTTTGTACTTAAATGTTGATATTTTCCTCTACGTTTGGAAAGTTCTCTGTTATTATCCCTTTGAATAAACTTTCTACCCCTATCTCTTTCTCAATCTCTTCTTTAAGACCAGTAACTCTTAGATTTACCCCTTTAAGGCTGTTTCTGGATCCTGTAGGCATGATTCATTATTTTTTATTCTTTATTCTTTTAGTCTTTTTTCTTTTGACTCTTCAGACTGTATATTTTTAAATAGACTGTCTTGAAGCTCATTAGTTCTTCTCCTGCTTGATTAGTTCTGCTGTTGAGATATTCTGTTGCATTCATTCTTCAGTTTGTCAATCACATTTTTCAGCTCCCAAATTTCTGCTTGATTTTTAAAAATTATTTCATTCTCTTTGTTAAATTTATCTCATAGGATTCTGAAGTCTTTCTCTGTGTTATCTTGGATTTTGTTGCATTTCCCCAAAACAGCTATCTTGAATTCTTTGTCTGAAAAGTCACACAGCTCTGTCACTCCAGAGATGGTCATTATGCCTTATTCAGTTTGTGCTTTGAGGTCATGTTTTCTTGGATGATACTGATGGATGTGGATGCTCATCTATGTCTGGGCATTAAAGAGTTATTTATTCTAATCTTTGCAGCCTGGGTTTGTTTGTACCCACCTGTCTTGAGAAGACTTTCCAAATATTCAAAAGGAATTGGGTGTTGTGACCTAAGTTTTTGGTCATTGCAGCCTTATCTGTATTAAGGGTCACCCCAAGCCTAGTAACACTGTGGCTCTTGCACATTCATAGAAGTATACTGCCTTGGTGGTCTTGGATAAGATCTGGGGGAATTCCCTGGATTATCAGGCAGAGTCTCTGTTCTCTTTCTTAACATTCCCCCAAACAAATGGAATCTCTCTTTCTTTCTTTTTTTCTTTTCTTTTTTTTTTATTTTTTTATTTTTTGAGATGGAGTTTGGCTCTTGCTGCCCAGGCTGGAGTGCAATGGTGTAATCTCAGCTCACCACAACCTCCACCTCCCGGGTTCAAGTGATTCTCCTGCCTCAGCCTTCTGAGTAGCTGGGATTTCAGGTGCCTGCAACCATGCCTGGCTAATTTTTGTATTTTTAGTAGAGACAGGGTTTCTTCATGTTGGTCAGGCTGGTCTCGAATTCCCAACCTCGGGTGATGTGCCCACCTCAGCATCCCAAAGTGCTGGGATTATAGGCATGAGCCACCGCGCCCAGCTGGAATCTCTCTTTCTGTGCTGAGCTGCCTGGAATTGGTGGAGAGTTACAGAAGCACTCCCATGGCACCACTACTGAAATGTATTGGGTCACATCTGAAGCCAGCACAGTATTGGTTCTCCTCCAAGGTCTGTGGCAACTATTTCCTGGCTATTGCTGATGTTAATTCAAGGCCCAAAGGCTCCTTAGCAGATGATGAATCGTGCTAGGACTGGGTCTTTCCCTTCAGTGCAGCAGGTTTCCTTCTGGTATAGGGTGTGTCTAGAAATGACATCCAGGAGCTAGGGCCTGGAACTAAGGGCTTTAGGAATCTACCTGGTGCTTTATTTTACTGGGGCTAAGATGATATCCAGGTTGCAAGACAAAGTCCTCTTTGATTTTTCTTATCCTTTCTTCAAGCAGAAGGCATGTCTCCCCATGGCCATCGCAGCTGGGAATGTGCTGGGGTCACACCTGGAGCCAGCATGCTACTGGGTCTTACACAGTTGCCCGTGGCAACTACTGCCTGGGTCTTGCTGATGTTTATTCAAGGTCCAAGTGCTCTTTAGTCAGCAGTTGGTGCATTCTGTCAGGACTAGGTCCTTCCCTTCAGTGCCGTGGATTCCCATCTGGCCCATGGTGGATCTAGAAATGTCATCTGGGAGTTCTGGCCTGGAATGGGGGCATCAAGACTCTGCCTGGTACTTTATTTTATGGTGGCTGAGCAGGTATCCAAGTTGCAAGACAAAGTCCGTTTTCACCCTTCCTTCTCCCAGATCTGTGCTGTCTGGAGGGGAGGGATGACGTGTCACAAGTACTCCCTTGGCCACCCCAGCTAGTATCTCACTGGGTTGCATGTACCCCAAGTCCACTGGCTCTGAATACATCACAGCACCAGGACTTTTTGGGAATTGCAGTCCTTGTGGCGTAGACTGCCATTGCGTTTATTTAGGACCTCAGAATGCTTTAGTCCATAGTGATGAGGCTAGCCAGAATTTAGGTTCCAACCACTGGGAGGGATGATTTCCCCCTGGTTAGGGCTGGTCTAAATGCTCCTTCCATGGGCACCAGTCAAATTCTGACCTGTGTTGCTTTGCACTGTGACAGAGCAGCACTGAGTTCTGCTGCAAAGTCCCATGGTAACTTTGCTTTCCCTTCCCCAAGCACATAGATTCTCTCTCTATGCCACATAGCATTGCCAGGTGATGGGGGAGGGGTGGTGTCGGCAATTCAAGACTGTGTTTCCTACCCTCTTCAGTGCCTCTTTCCTTGATACCAGGGTAAAACCAGGTACTGTGATTGCTCTCCTGATTTTTGATTCTTATGAAGATGCTTTCTTTTGTGGATAGTTGTTAAATTTGGTGTTCCTGAGGGTAGGGGATGATCTCCAGAGGGTTCTATTTAGTTACCTTGCTATGCCTCTCCTAATTATGTTTTTAAATAAGCTTTTTATTTGATATAATTTTAGATATATAAAGAACTTATGTTATTAGGGTCCAGTATTTTACATATTAAATGTCACTATTATCATTACTATTGTACATTTCAGGTTTGTTTATACTTTCCCCTTATATGCATTAATATATTTATTCATCTTTCATAAATTTATTTTAAACACTAAACCTAGACATACGTTCCTTCTTGTTGAAGTTGTCCTTTAGAATCCTCTGGCATCCTCTGATGATAAATTCACCAGCTTTTGTTCAGCTCTGAAAAGTCTTTATTTCATCCTCATTAATGAAAGAAAGCTTTCCTGGGGATATAATACTAAATTGGCAGTGATTTTCTCTTGCAGTGTTGAAGATGTTATTCTGCTTTCTTCCGGCTTCCATTTTTGCCTTTGAGAAGTCAGAAATCAGTGTAATTTTTGTTCCTCTGTAGGAGGTCTGTAGTTTTCTCTGTCTGCTTTAAAGATATATTTTTTGTTGATATTCAGCTATTTCATGACGGTGTGTCTATGTGTTGATTTTTTGTTTCTGTAAGTAATTCATTGTGTTCCCTATATCTGAAGAATTGTGCCTTTGTACTTTTCAACAATTTTGGTAAAATATCCTTCACTATCTCTTACACATAGCCTCCTCCATTTTATTTCTTTTAATTACCTCTGGAAGATAGATAGATAGATAGATAGATAACAGATATAGATTTATAGATTTTTACATATATTTATATAGAGAATATATGAGTCACTCCTATCCTTCATAAGCATAGGAGTTAATCTGCCTTCATTTCTTTCATCTTGTTTTTTTGGATCAGTATACCAAATTTTTTCAGACCTATATTCCAGTTCACTGAGTTCCTTTTCAGTGTATCCAATCTGCTATTTAATTCATCCATAAAATTTTAAAATTTGTTTGTACATTTTTTATTTCTAGAAGTTCTATTTGATTATTTTTCCAAGGTGATAGGTTATTTTTTGTAATCTCTTGTTTGCCCAATGGGCAAGTTGATTTTCAGTTTATTTAGGCATATTCCATAGTTCCATATTTCATATTTCATTTACAATTCAATTTCTGATAATACCAGAAGTACTTGTGGGTCTGTTTTAATGTCTCACCTCACCTGTTCTCACAGGACCTCGTGTGCTTTGGGATTTTCTACTGTGAGCCTGTTCATTTTCCTTGGAATTCTTTCTGTGAGAATACTTTGAGGCCTGAGTTGAAGTTAAGCTTCTCCAGAGAGGTTTTATATCTGCTTGTGTCACAGCCTTGGAGTCACTTGCAAACATGGACCAAACTAAATTTGCTGCTTGAAGTTTTTTAGACCACATAGATAGAATGAATTAAGATGATGTGTCTTCACTAAGGCTAAATTTCATTACAAATTCTCAGGTGAGATTATTTTTTTCCTCCAGCTCACATCAGAGTAAAAAGAGTTAAGTCTTCTTGCTTTCCCCTACTAAGAAGGTAAAGACTGTAACTATCTGGAGTCTCAGCTTCAAATAAGTCTCCTGTTAGGTTCCCCATCATATATACTCTTGAGTCTTCATATCCATGTGCAGCCTTCAAAAGGAAAGTTCAAGGTCTCAGTGCAGATAACCCCAGAGTAAATGCCAGCATTAACATTTGCTTAGGCCCCAGAATTTTTGTTTAACTTAGTTTTTGCCTCTCCATCTTTCTTCCTTTTCATCAGTGTACTTAAGAAGCTTTTCAAAACATATTTTATCCAGAATTGTACCTGTTTTAGTCAGGAGAGTCATCAAGGTATCTAATTTGCTATATTGACGGAAAAAGAAATTTCTGGGAGCAAAAGTGCTTTAGTTCCATTTTTAGACTCTGTTTTTGCTTCATAGGGGAAGTTTCCCAAGCTCTGTTACGCAAGTTCGAACAATATAACTCATGAATGTCCTACTCTGGTTTTATTTGTATTACATAATGTATATAAACTGATGTCTGATATACAATAACACACAAACAAAGTGAAAAATACAGTCAACTAAAAGAAGCCCTGTATCTAGCCTCACCAGTTGGAAAAACTATGTCACCGATTCCTCATCAATCACACTGTGGTGCCAGAACTAACATTGATTCTATGCATATTACTTGTTTGTCAACCCCAAATTATGTGCAAATTACTATAGCATTGCCTGGCACAAAATTATTTGGAGTAGAATAATGAACAGAAATTGAGAGTCAGGCAATGCTAGGCAGTGCTATAGTTAGCAATGCTAACTATCAATAGTGTGCCTATATAATATGATTAACATTATGTCCTTGTACTTTTGGGTATTTATTTTTTAACATTATTTATGAAATTACACAAACTTTTTATTTGATAAGTTTTGTGAATCAATGGGCACTTTAAATTATAAACTTTTTACTCTAAAATTTTTTAACTTTATACCTAAACATCAGTGATTAAGCAGTTTGCTATCTAGTCTTATCAGTACTATTCTCTTTTTTTCCATTCTTTAAACTCAACTTCACTTTCAGCAACTGCTGACAACTGTTAAAAGTTTTCTTTTAAATGTAAAGATGCTAAACTAAAATTTAAAACTCTGCTTCAGTTGCTCTTTTAAAATGAAAAAAAAATTAACACTCCCTTGATAACCCACTGGTAAGTCTGCTAATAATTTTTAGTGCATCAGTAACCCTAGAACTGTGTGAACTACCTTGAAAACTCATGAAAGTGAAATTCTGGTCTTGTTGACAAGAAATTTTATCATCTACATGAACCACTAACAACATTCTAATATCTGCTCTCTGTAAGCTTTATTTTGCCTTGAAAATTAAAGTTACCAAATGACATTGAACACCTAGATTTATTTTAGAAATTAAGCAATAGCATATATGAATTGGCCATAGGCCTTCCACACTTAACTTCAAAATATCAAACACTTTTTTTAAGTAAGCCTATTTATTGAGTGACACTATAAGAAAAAGAGAAAAATACAGAGGCAGCACCAAGCAACAAACCTCTGTTCACTTATTCTTGGTGTAAGGTATCTTGTTCCTTTGGTGTTCTTCTGCAAAATAATGTATCTATTAAGCAGTTTGGTGCTGATGACTTCTCTGAACTATGATTTGGTGAGTGTTGAGCCATTTTTCTAAGGGATGTTTGGCGTTAGCACAAAAAAACTAGAACTACTCAGTTGCCCCATTCTGAGTTAACTGCTCATTGGAAGCAGACCAGTCATGGGTTGTCCATCTTACCTAAAGCTCTTTCTTTAAAAAGAGAGTTATTTCTCATTGGTTTATTTTTTTCTAAGGCTCACTCAGAGAATGAAGTGTAATAATTATTGGTTCAATTAATTTATAAAACTTAAGAAAAATCAAAATGTTCTTCCAGGATATATTACTGGTATCATTGACCAGTAATTACTATATTTGATTTATTGTACTTTTAAGCCAAAATAGGCTTAATATCTAATATCAATTCAGTCTCCATTTTATGACTTTTATTCTATAATCTTAACAGTATTGAGTGGAATTCTCCTCTACCTGATGAGATCACAAACAGATTTTTAAGAAATCTATTTGAGAATGAAAAGGGCATGCAAGAAACCTAGAATGACTTGGAGATTTTAGACCCAAGTGACAAGATCAGGTGGAACTTTTTTTTCTTGAGGCGGAGTCTCTCCCTGTCGCCCAGGCCAGAGTGCAGTGGCACAATCTTCGGCTCACTGCAAGCTCCACCTCCTGGGTTCACGCCATTCTCCTGCCTCAGCCTCCGGAGTAGCTGGAACTACAGGTGCCCGCCACCATGCCCAGCTAATTTTTTTGTATTTTATTTAGTAAAGACGGGTTTTCACCGTGTTAGCCAGGATGGTCTGGATTTCCTGACCTCGTGATCTGCCCACCTTGGCCTCCCAAAGGGCTAGGATTATAAGCGTGAGCCACCGCGCCTCACCCAGATGGAACTATTAATAGAAATAAGGAAGTAAATAGAAGAAAGTGAGTCTAGAGAGAAGGGGAAGAGAAGAAATTTTTTTGTGGCATATTGATTTTGAATTAGAAATGAACAAATGAAACGAATCAGAGATCTCCATCTAAAACAAAATGAAACCAATAGCGGTAAGTAATACAGTTAATGAAAAATCATCCAGTCTCCAACTCCCAATGCGAGTGACACAGAAGACCGGTGATTTCTGCATTTTCAACTGAGGTACTGGGGTCATCTCACTAGGGAGTGCTGGACAATCGGTGCTGGTCAGCAGCTGCAGCCCAACCAGCGAGAGCTGAAGCAGGGCGAGGCATCGCCTCACCTGGGAAGCACAAGGGGGAAGGGAATCCCGTTTCCTAGCCAGGGGAACTGAGACACACAACACCTGGAAAATTGGGTAACTCGCACCCCAATACTGTGCTTTAAGCAAACGGGCACACCAGGAGAATATATCCCACACCTGACCGGGAGGGTTCCACGCCCACGGAGCCTCCCTCATTGCTAACACAGCAGTCTGCGATCTAACCGCAAGGCAGCAGCAAGGCTGGGGGAGGGGCATCCACCATTGCTGAGGCTTAAGTAGGTAAACAAAGCCTCTGGGAAGCTCGAACTGGGTGGAGCTCACAGCAGCTCAAGGAAACCTGCCTGTCTCTGTAGACTCCACCTCTGGGGACAGGGCACAGCTAAAAAACAACAACAACAACAAAAAGCAGCAGAAACCTTTGCAGATGCAAACGACTCTGTCTGACAGCTTTGAAGAGAGCAGTGGATCTCCCAACACCGAGGTTGAGATCTGAGAAGGGACAGACTGCCTGCTCAAGTGGGTCCCTGACCCATGAGTAGCCTAACTGGGAGACATCCCCCACTAGGGGCAGTCTGACACCCCACACTTCACAGGGTGGAGTACAACCCTGAGAGAAAGCTTCCAAAGTAAGAATCAGACAGGTACACTCGCTGTTCAGCAATATTCTATCTTCTGCAAACTCTGCTGCTGATACCCAGGCAAATAGGATCTGGAGTGGACCTCAAGCAATCTCCAACAGACCTACAGCTGAGGGTCCTGACTGTTAGAAGGAAAACTATCAAACAGGAAGGACACCTATACCAAAACCCCGTCAAAACGTCACCATCATCAAAGACCAGAGGCAGATAAAACCACAAAGATAGGGAAAAAGCAGGGCAGAAAAGCTGGAAATTCAAAAAATAAGAGCACATCTCCCCCTGCAAAGAAGTGCAGCCCATCGCCAGCAACGGATCAAAGCTGGTCAGAGAATGACTTTGACGAGATGAGAGAAGAAGGCTTCAGTACATCAAACTTCTCAGAGCTAAAGGAGGAATTATGTACCCAGTGCAAAGAAACTAAAAATCTTGAACAAAGAGTGGAAGAACTGACAGCTAGAATAATTAATGCAGAGAAGGTCATAAACGAAATGACAGAGATGAAAACCATGACACAAGAAATACATGACAAATGCACAAGCTTCAGTAACCGACTTGATCAACTGCAAGAAAGAGTATCAGCGATTGAAGATCAAATGAATGAAATGGAGCAAGAAGAGAAAGCAAAAGAAAAAAGAAGAAAAAGAAATGAACAAAGCCTGCAAGAAGTATGGGATTATGTAAAAAGACCAAATCTACGTCTGATTGGGGTGCCTGAAAGTGAGGGGGAAAATGGAACCAAGTTGGAAAACACTCTACAGGATATCATCCAGGAGAACTTCCCCAACTTAGTAGGGCAGGCCAACATTCAAATTCAGGAAATACAGAGAACGCCACAAAGATACTCCTCGAGAAGAGCAACTCCAAGACACATAATTGCCAGATTCACCAAAGTTGAAATGAAGGAAAAAATCTTAAGGGCAGCCAGAGAGAAAGGTCAGGTTACCCACAAAGGGAAGCCCATCAGACTAACAGCAGATCTCTTGGAAGAAACTCTACAAGCCAGAAGAGAGTAGGGGCCAATATTCAATATTCTTAAAGAGAAGAATTTTAAACCCAGAATTTCATATCCAGCCAAACTAAGTTTCATCAGTGAAGGAGAAATAAAATCCTTTACAGATAAGCAAATGCTTAGAGATTTTGTCACTACCAGGCCTGCCTTACAAGAGACCCTGAAGGAAGGCCTAAACATGGAAAGGAAAAACCGGTACCAGCCATTGCAAAAACATGCCAAAATGTAAAGACCATCGAGGCTAGGAAGAAACTGCATCAACTAACGAGCAAAATAACCAGTTAATATCATAATGGCAGGATCAAGGTCACACATAACAATATTAAACTTAAATGTACATGGACTAAATGCTCCAATTAAAAGACACAGACTGGCAAACTGAATAAAGAGTCAAGACCCATCAGTCTGCTGTATTCAGGAGACCCATCTCACATGCAGAGACATACATAGGCTCAAAATAAAGGGATGGAGGATGATCTACCAAGCAAATGGAGAACAAAAAAAAAGCAGGGGTTGCAATCCTAGTCTCTGATAACACAGACTTTAAATCATCAAAGATCAAAAGAGACAAAGAAGGTCATTACATAATGGTAAAGGGATCAATTCAACAGGAAGAGCTAACTATCCTAAATATATTTGCACCCAATACAGGAGCACCCAGATTCATAAAGCAAGTCCTTAGAGACTTACAAAGAGACTTAGACTCCCATACAATAATAATGGGAGACTTCAACACTCCACTGTCAACATTAGACAGATCAATGAGACAGAAAGTTAACAAGGATATCCAGGAATTGAACTCATCTCTACACCAAGTGGACCTAATAGACATCTATAGAACTCTCCACCACAAATCAACAGAATATACATTCTTCTCAGCACCACATTGCACTTATTCCAAAATTGACCACATAATTGGAAGTAAAGCACTCCTCAGCAAATGTACAAGAACAGAAATTATAACAAATTGTCTCTCAGACCACAGTGCAATCAAACTAGAACTCAGGACTAAGAAACTCAATCAAAACTGCTCAACTACATGGAAACTGAACAACCTGCTCCTGAATGGCTACTGGGTACATAACGAAATGAAGGCAGAAATAAAGATGTTCTTTGAAACCAATGAGAACAAAGATACAACATACCAGAATCTCTGGGACACATTTAAAGCAGTGTGTAGAGGGAAATTTATAGCACCAAATGCCCACAAGAGAAAGCTGGAAAGATCTAAAATTGACACTCTAACATCACAATTAAAAGAACTAGAGAGGCAAGAGCAAACACATTCAAAAGTTAGCAGAAGGCAAGAAATAACTAAGATCAGAGCAGAACTGAAGGAGATAGAGACACAAAAAACCCTTCAAAAAGTCAATGAATCCAGGAGTTGGTTTTTTGAAACGATCAACAAAATTGACAGACCACTAGCAAGACTAATAAAGAAGAAAAGACAGAGGAATCAAATAGACGCAATAAAAAATGATAAAGGGGATATCACCACCGACCCCACAGAAATACAAACTACCATCAGAGAATACTATAAACACCTCTACGCAAATCAACTAGAAAATCTAGAAGAAATGGATAATTTCCTGGACACTTACACTCTCCCAAGACTAAACCAGGAAGAAGTTGAAGCCCTGAATAGACCAATAGCAGGCTCTGAAATTGAGGCAACAATCAATAGCCTACCCACCAAAAAAAGTCCAGGACCAGATGGATTCACAGCTGAATTCTACCAGAGGTACAAGGAGGAGCTGGTACCATTCCTTCTGAAACTATTCCAATCAATAGAAAAAGAGGGAATCCTCCCTAACTCATTTTATGAGGCCAACATCATCCTGATACCAAAGCCTGGCAGAGACACAACAAAAAAAGAGAATTTTAGACCCATATCCCTGATGAACATCGATGCAAAAATCCTCAGTAAAATACTGGCAAACCGGATTCAGCAGCACATCAAAAAGCTTATCCACCATGATCAAGTGGGCTTCATCCCTGGGATGCAAGGCTGGTTCAACATTCGCAAATCAATAAACGTAATCCAGCATATAAACAGAACCAAAGACGAGAACCACATGATTACCTCAATAGATGCAGAAAAGGCCTTTGACAAAATTCAACAGCCCTTCATGCTAAAAACACTCAATAAATTCAGTATTGATGGAATGTACCTCAAAATAATAAGAGCTATTTATGACAAATCCACAGCTAATATCATACTGAATTGGCAAAAACTGTAAAAATTCCCTGTGAAATCTGGCACATGACAGGGATGCCCTTTCTCACCACTCCTATTCAACATAGTGTTGGAGGTTCTGGCTAGGGCAATCAGGCAAGGGAAAGAAATCAAATGTATTCAGTTAGGAAATGAAGAAGTCAAATTGTCCCTGTTTGCAGATGACATGATTGTATATTTAGAAAACCCCATTGTCTTAGCCCAAAATCTCCTTAAGCTGATATGCAACTTCAGCAAAGTCTCAGGATACAAAATTAATGTGCAAAAATCACAAGCATTCTTATACACCAGTAACAGACAAACAGAGAGCCAAATCAGGAATGAACTTCCATTCACAATTGCTTCAAAGAGAATAAAATACCTAGGAATCCAGCTTACAAGGGATGTAAAGGACCTCTTCAAGGAGAACTACAAACCACTGCTCAGTGAAATAAAAGCGGACACAAACAATGGAAAAGCCCCTTATAAAACCATGAGATCTCATGAAAACTCACTCACTATCATGAGAACACCCTGGAGGTAACTGGCCCCATGATTCAATTACCTCCCCCCAGGTCCCTTCCATGACTTGTGAGGATTATGGGAACTATAATTCAATAAGACATTTAGGTGGGGAAACAGCCAAATCATATCATTCAGCTCCCAGCTCCTCCCAAATTTCATGTTCTCACATTTAAAAAAAAAACATGCCTTCCCAACAGTCTGCTAAAGTCTTAACTCATTCCAGCATTAACAGAAAAGTCCAAGTCCAAAGTCTCATCCGAGACAAGGCAAGTCCCTTCTGCCTAAGAGGTTGTAAAGTCATTAGGTGATCATTAGGTTACTTCCTAGATACAACGGGGGTATAGCCATTGGGTACATACACTAGTTTCAAATGGGATAAATTGTCCAAAACAAAGGGGCTACAGTCCCCATGCATGTTTGAGATCCAGCAGGGCAGTCAAACCTTAAAGTTCCAAAATGATCTACTTTGATTCCGTGTCTCACATCCAGGTCATGCTGATGCAATAGATGAGCTCATATGGCCTTAGGCAGCTCTGCCACTGTGGCTTTGCAGGGTGCAGCCCTGCTCCTGGCTGCCTTCATTGGCTGGCATTGCATGTATGTAGCTTTTCCAGGAGCACAGTGCAAGCTGTCAGTGGAGCTACCATACCATTGTTCTGGAGAACAATGCCGTCTTCTCACAGCTCCACTAAGCAGTTCTCCAGTGGGAACTTTGACTTCACATTTCCCTTCAACATTTCCCTAGCAGAGATTCTCCATGAGGGCTCTGTCCCTGCAGCACACCTATGCCTGGACATCCAGTTATTTTCATACATCCTCGGAAATCTAGGCAGAGGTTCCCAAACCTTAATTCGTCTTCTGTGCACCTGCAAAACTAACATCACATGGAAGCTGCCAAGGCTCATAGCTTGCACACTCTGAAGCCATGTCCCTAGCTATACCTCGGCCCCTTTTAGCCATGGCTGGAGTGGTTCAGATGCAGGGCATCAGCTCCCGAGGCTGCACACAGCAGGGGGGACCGTGGAACTGAACCATGAAACCATTTTTCCATCGTAGGCCTCTGGGCCTGTCATGGGAGTAGCTGCTGTGAATGTCTCTAATATGCCCTGGAGAAATTTTTTCCATTCCCTTGGAGATTAACACTTGGCTGCTCATTACTTATGAAAATTTCTGCAACCAGCTTGATTTTTTTCTCAGAAAATGGATATTTCTTTTCTACTGCATTGTCAAGCTGCAAATTTTCCAAACTTTTATGCTCTGTCACCTCTTGAATGCTTTGCCGCTTAGAATTTTTTTCTGCTAGATACCCTAAATCATTTCTTTGAAGTTCAAACTTCCCTGCCTCTAGGGCAGGGCCAAAATGGTGCCAGTCTCTTTGCATAGCAAGAGTGACCTTTGCTCCAGTTCCCAACAGGTTACTCATCTCCATGTGAGACCACCTCAGCCTGGACTTTATTGTCCATATCACCATAAGCATTTTTGTCAAAGCCATTCAACAAGTCTCTAGGAATTTCCAAGTTTTCCCACATTTTCCTGTCTTCTTCTGATCCCTCTAAACTATTTTAACCTCTGCCTGTTACCCAGTTCCAAAGTCACCTCCACATTTTTGGGTATCTTTACAGTAGCACCCCACTCCTGGTACCAATTTAGTATGTTAGTTTGTTCTCATGCTGCTAATAAAGACATACCTGAGACTGGTAATTTATAAAGGAGAGATGTTTAATTGTTTCACAGTTCAGCATGACTGGGGAGGCCTTAGGAAACTTACAATCATGATGAGAGGGGAAACAAACATGTTCTTCTTCACATGGCAGCAGCAAGGAGAGCAATGGGCAAAAGAGGGAAAACCCCCTTATGAAAACATCAAATCTCGTGAGAACTCATTCACTATCACAAGAATGGCATAGAGGTAACCACCCCCATGATTCAATTACCTCCCTCCAGGTCCCTCCCATGAGACATGGGGACTATGGGAACTATAATTCAAGATGAGATTTGGGTGGGGACACAGCCAAATCGTATCAGAGACTTCTCTAAAAACAGTCATACTCTTTCTTTATTTATTTTTTATTTTATTTTATTTTATTTTTATTTATTTATTTTATTTATTTTTTTTATACTTTAAGTTCTAGGGTACATGTTTTACATGTTTAAAAAAATAACTTTTAAAACACCTATAAGATGGTTTCCTCATTCCTCTTTTAGAGTATTTGCGATTTATTTAGCTATATTAGGGGCTTAAGCCCAAGCAATGAAAACTAACTGTAGGAATGTAATAGGCTGATGAGAGAATGATTTGAGATTAGATGGGCTTTTCTAGTGAACATAAAATAATTTTTATCAAACTTAAAGTTAAAAATACCTCTGAGTATGAAGGGCATGCATGCTTAGCTAGTATCTCAAAAGAAAGTTCCCCACAAGGAAGCATTACTTGGATCTGTCCAGTATACTTTCTGTGATGACCAATGTTCCATATTTGCTTTATCTTAGTCCACTTGGACTTTATAATGGAACACTATACACTGGGTAGCTTAAAAACAACAGAAATGTATTTCTTGTTGTTCTGGAGGCTGGGAAGTCCAAGATCAAGGTGATAGTAGATTTTGGGTGTGGGGTTGGCCCTCTTCATGGTTCATAGATGGCCATCTTCTCACTGTATCCTCACAAGGAGGAAGGAGTGAGTAAGCCCCCTTGGGCTTCTTTTATAAAGTCACTAATTCCATTCATGAGAGGTCCACCCTCCTGACCTAATCACTTCCCAAAGGCCTCACCTCTGAACACCAGCACATTGGGCAAATGAATTTGGAGGGGGACGTAAATGTTCAGTATGTAGCAATCCTATGCCAGTTATTTAGGCATTAAATTATAATTTGGTTGTGCATATATGCCTTAACTCCCTAACTTCATTATAAGTTCTTGATAATATAATATCATCTTTTTTTTTTTTTTTTTTTTTTTTCCGAGATGGAGTCTCACTCTGTTGCCCAGGCTGGAGTACAGTGGTGCGATCTTGGCTCACTGCAACCTCCACCTCCGGGTTCAAGCGATTCTTCTGTCTCAGCCTCCCAAGTAGCTGGGACTACAAGTGAGTGCCACAATGCCAGGCTAATTTTTTGTATTTTTAGTAGAGACAGGGTTTCACCGTGTAAGCCAGGATGGTCTCAATCTCCTGACATTGCGATCCACCCACCTCGGCCTCCCAAAGTGCTGGGGTTACAGGCATGAGCCACTGCACCCAGCCGAATATAGCATCATCTTTTATTTTGCTTGTTACAGTGCCTACTATTCTCCCAGACATATGTTTATTAAAGATATTTTTGATCTGTGAATGAGACTTTCCTTTTTAAAAGTCAATTGGGTGAAATCTAACCACTAAACACTATTATATCTTTTTAAAATCACTATTTCATTTACCTGTTTTCCAATGCCTCCATCTAAGGTAAGGATAGCAGTGTTGCTGCCAAACAGCCTTATGATACTTTTCAGCACAGTTATCCAGGCAGTCAATCTGTCAACCTAGGCTGCCCTCCTTGATCCAAGCCAAGAAACCAACATCAGAGCTACAAGTGATGCAGTAGAGGCACAAATATATTCCACATTCTCTCATTCATGAAAATAATTGTATTTAAATTATTATTCTACTTAAAATATAACCAACTCGCACTATCTTGCCCCCTTCAGTTTTAGTCCCTCCAGAGTCAAACTTCCTGTAAGAATCACATACATACACCCTGTATCCACTTTGTCCCCTCCCATTCTCTTATCAACCCACACCAATTTAGCTTCTTCTCCACTAAACCACTCAGTGGATTTTTGGCAAGGTCCACCAACAATCTCCAGGGACTCAAACCCAATAGACAGAGTTCTGGCCTTATCTCTCTTACCTTCCTGCTTTACTAGACACAGTTGACCATTCTCTACTACTTGAAACAGTTTTTTTTGATTTCTATGACACATCTGTTTCCAGTTTCCCTTATATTAGGTGTATTAGTCAGAGTTCTACAGACAAAGAGAACAAGTAGGATTTATATATATAAATTGAGAGTCACAGGGATTCATTATTAGAAATTGATTCACATGATTGTGGAGGCTGAGAAGTCTCAAGATCTGCAAGCAGGAAACCCAGGAGAGCCCATGGTATAATTCTTGTTTGCTTCTGAAAGCCTGAGAATCAGGGGAAAGAGTGGTGTAAATTCCAGTCTGAGTTCAAAGGCAGGAGAAGACAAATGTGTTAGCTTGAAGTCAGCCAAGGAGAGAGAATGACTTGTCTCTTGCTCAGCCTTTTGTTCTATTCAGGGCTCCAACAAATTGGATGAGACCCACCTACACTGGAGAATGGCAATCTGTGTTATTAAGTATACTGGTTTAAATTTAATCTCATCCAGAAACACCCACACAGACACACCCAAAATAATGTTGAACCAACTATCTTGGTACCCTGTGGCCCAGTTAAGTTGACACACAGATTTAGTCATCACACCACTCCAGCTACTCCATCTCAGTTAACAGTTCCGCATTTGTGGGCGTCAGTGTCACTCAGGGCTTAGTCCTGTAAACCAAAAAGTATCTGAGACAGGCCTCAATCACTTTAAAAGTTTATTTTGCCAAAGTTAAGGACCTACCCAGTAGTAATAAATGCAGAGTCACAGAAACAGTCTTTAGCAGATGCCTTTCTCCAAAGATGATTATGAGGGCTTCATTGTTTAATGGAGAAAAGCAGGTTGGAGGGGAAACAGGGAGGGAATGGTAATCCACATGCTGCAAGACAAAAGGGGCAGGTAGGGGAATAGACAATTATGTATTCATGTCATGCTCAGTAAATCAGCACTTTACATAAGATAAGGTGAACATAGAACAGCTACCTGTGGAGATATTTCACCTTTTATCTGTAGCTAATTGCTTAGGAACAAAAGGAAGGCAGCTTCTTGCATGACTCAGCTTCCAGCTTAATTTTTTTCTTTTGGCATAGTGAATTGGCATCCCAAGTTTTTATTTTCCTTTTATCATCCTGGGCCCTCTTCTCTTATTCAGTCTCTCCCTAACAACGTGTATATGACAGATGTATATGTATATGTATGCATGTGAATACATACAAACACATATACATACTTGGATACACATAGCTTACATTATCTATATAATGAAATTTCACTACATGTATACATATATATGATTTGCATATATATGTATGATTAGGGATATATATTTAATTTTGTTATATGTGTACATGAAATATATAAAATATATGTGTATATTTCATGTACACATATACCAAAATTATATATACATACATATAGTGAAATAGAAAACATCAAAAAGAATTATATAGACTCATAAACTATTATTGTGTGAAGCTGCTAATTTCAGTATACGTGTTTATACTGAATATGTGAATTTCACACTGAATATGTGAATTTCAGTGTACACATATACTGAAATTAGCAGCTTCTCACAGTAATCTTTTATGAGTCTATATAATTCTTTTTGATATTTTCTATTCCACTATACTATATTCACTTCTACCCAGTTTTTAAACATTTTAGTCTTAACTCACAAAAAGTGATGTAATATCACTAATGGATTGTGACTCACAGTTCTAAAAACACTGTTTTTCTCGTGACTTTAAACAACGTCTATAGGCTGAGGATTCCTAAATTTATCTCTCCTCTCAGCTACGGGCTTGTAAATCCAACTGCCTGTTTGCCACGTTGTAAGAAAATCAAATGTGACTTCATAAAAACTGAGGTCTCCATTTTGTCCACAAATCTTTACTTTTCCCAGTTAGCAAATGACACTATCTTGCACCCAGTCGACGGAGCCTGAAAACTCTGTGTTGTCCTCATTCACCCTCTCACCTTGGTTCCCACCCTCCCACCCTCAGTCACACAGAAGGAATCTATGATTAAGTCTGGTCAATTCTACACAGGGTCTAAGATGACAATTAGGATCATTGTGACAACTGGGTTCTGATACCAAACTGTAACTTTTTACCTGGAGTTATGCGAGGCCATCCTCACTTCAGTGTCTTGGGACAGCTGCTTAGTACCAGGTCTGTCAGGAAAGTCCTGCCCAACTTTCTTGTAGGTCAGGAGTTAATATGTTCCTCTCTCCATGAAGCCCCTGAGTCTGTTTCTGCTACCATTCTCTCTGGAGGGATGAAGAAATTCAACTAAGAACTCTACTGACGTGTAGTCCTCCAAGCCTCCATTTAACTCATTCCTTCCTTCCCAGTACTGGCCTTTAGTCAGTATAATAATTTGGTTGTTTTAAGAAAGAGAGGCTACAGTGTCTCACCCCAAATCTGCATCTAATAAATAATTCACCAAGAGGCAATGCGCTCAAAGATCAGTTCTTCAAAAAATCAATTTTCCACATTTTGGAATATATATATATTTGAGACAGAGTTTTGCTCTTGTTGCTCAGGCTAGGGTGCAGTGGTGCAATCTTGGCTCACTGCAACCTCCGCCTCCCGTGTTCAAGCGATTCTCCTGGCTCAGCCTCCTGAGTAGTTGGGATTACAGGCATCCCCCACCACGCCTGGCTAATATTTTGCAGTTTTAGTAGAGACGGAGTTTCATCATGTTGGCCAGGCTGGTCTGGAACGCCTGACCTCAGGTGACCCACCTGCCTCGGCCTCTGAAAGTGCTGGGATTACAGGCGTGAGCCATTGTGTCCGGCCATCTTAATTCTTTATACTGCTTATAATATTTAATATCAACTAGACTGACAGGGTCTAGGAGAATTGTGGGAAGCCATGACTGCAGCGTTTTGAAGCCTTCACACTGTCTCTTTGTCTCAGTCCTACTCTACCCTAAGTCTCCTCCTTTTCTGCGACTGGCAGCTTCCATCTTTTCACCAGCGGGAAGTTACTGGCTTTGCCCAGCTTCCAATAACTGAGGCAGCAGGGAGTCTGAACAGATGCAAATCAAACATTCTTTTAAAAGTTGTTATGAGCAGACCAAACTAATCTACAGAGATAGAGGTCAGATCCAGGTCTGAGATGGTTAAGGACTGGAAAGGGAGAGGGTCTTCGGATGCTGAAAATATTCTACACCTTGATCTGGTTCAACAGGCATATATATGTTAAAATCCATTGAGTATAACCATAGCATTTTTGCATTTTGCTGTGTTCATGTTATACCTCAATATGCAATAAAAATACTGAAATCCACGAAAAATGTTACAAATACTGCATGTCATACTAATTGTTACAAACTTTCTAAACAGTTAAAAGTATTATTTTCTATTAATTTGATAAATTATTTGGTCATTACACACACAGCAAAACCTGAATCCTAAAAATGTCAAAATACAAGACAAAAAGTGATTTCAAAAGAATTGTGAAAAAGAAGAAATTGAAACTGAAAACTTCAAAACAAAATTTGAAATGTTTGACTTGGGATCCCATGTTTGACATCCCAAGCTGAAAGTTGGGATGTTTCCTTAAGAATAATATGTTTAACATATTCAAAAATAGTTTCATGAATATATTTAAAGGAAGAATATATACATAATAAGGCTAAACTACCCTTAGCTTTTAACAATTTAAAAATTTCTTAAAATTTTGCTAACTATAATGTATTTCTATAATATTTTCATTGAATATATTCAAGAAAAATGCATTCATTAACACATTCATAAGGATATATTCCTATCCATTGCACACATTTAAGAAAATTATTCTCTTTTAAACCATTTTATAAGGTTATTTTTGTATATTCAAACAATTGTCATTCAACCAGTGGATGATGCTTCAGCAAATTGTTCTTTGGAGAATTGTTTTTTAAGGAAGTGCACACCAACATGGCACAAGTATACATATGTAACAAACCTGCATGTTATGCACATGTACCCTAGAACTTAAAGTATAACAAAAAAAAAAAAAAAAAGGAATTGATCTGTTTTTGAGACAGGGTCTCACTCTGTCACCCAGGCTGGAGTGCAGTGGCACCGTCATAGCTTACTGCATCCTTGACCCTTTTAGGCTCAATCAATCCTCCCACCTCAGCCTCCCAAGTGGCTGGGACTACAGGTATGCAGCACCACACGCAGATAATTTTTGTAGTTTTTGTAGAGACGGAGTTTCCTCATGTTGCTCAGGCTGGTCTCAAACTCCTAGACTCAAGCGATCTGCCCACTTCAGCCAAACAAAGTGCTGGGATTATAGGCCTAAGCCACTGCACCTGGCAAGACTGATTTTTAAAGCCAGAAACTACTATGGTTGAGCAAAGATTAAAGCCAAATTAGATTAAGGTAAGTGGCAACAGGTAATAGCAAAACCAGTGGGTAGCCTCGAAGCAATTGAACAATTTTGAAAGAAGAGACTACAGGAGAAGAAAAGAAAAAAAAGGGAGGCTAGACACCATCACTGCTTAAAAATTTAAAAACAATAAAAGTAAGAAGAGCCTCCAAAAGAAATAAAAATAAACTGTGTGATCAATTTGGGAGGGAAGGATCAATAGGAGATGCATGGAAGAGAGTGGTCTGGATCAAGTCAAGTAGCAACTGTGGAGACCCCTTCAAGACCCAGGGTTTGTAGGTAAACTTGTTCAGAAATTAATGAAGATACCCTGCTGTGGGACGACTGTGTTTCCATCTCTCTTCTCCTGCACAGGCACAGGGCTTCTGCTTCATACAAATACCCCTTCTCCCTAGGGGAACTCCCACCACAGGCTCTCTGTTCCTGCTGTTGCAGAGCTGGGATTTGCTCTGTATTCTTTCCCTCAGAGAGATGTAAAGAGCCAGCACTTTTGAATGTAGGAGTCCTCTCTCTGATTCCCTCCCCACACATTCCCTACTCAATTTCTACTTGTTTTGGCAGTCCCTTTACTTACTTTGTAGTTTCAGGTTTCATTTGGAATTTGTGCTTTTGCTTCATATCCTCCTTATAGTATTTGTGTGATTTCCAAGAAAGAAGGGGAAAAGTCCAACTTCATCATCATTTTCAAGCCAGACATGGCTAAATGTTTGATGAATTTTAATGAAAGCATGAAGTCCAAGGTAATTGTTTTTAATGTAGGGTACCTTTTAATTCTATAAAATAGACTTCTATGAGGGGAAAGCATTCCATGTTAAAGCAAGCGAATAAACGAACAGAATACCTTTTAAAGTTCGAATGAAGAAGATCTATAGGAGGAACACCTCCGGCAAAGGGGCAAGCTCCTAGTGAGTCTCCCTAGGGATTTCTCTGATATTTCCTCTTCCACCCTCAAGCCAGGACCTAGGAGAGCCCACCACCCTCCTTTAAAACCCTGCTCCTAGCTATCCTACCCTCTTTTCAAATGGGAAGTTTCCAAAGATATGAAAGAAGCCCTGAGCAGGAAAGGGTATCTCATCAATTGAGACTGATATTCCTAGAACGATGAAACCCTGAGAGGGTGTCCTGAGGTGGGGGACTGTGAGTGAGAGTGGGAGAAAAGAGGAGGAATCAGAGCACAGACTCTGTGCTGCACTAGGGATTCAGGATGACTTGACTTAGTCAGTTGTCAGGACACACAGGCTAGACAACAGTTGGCTGATGGATTCAAGCACCCTGAAGATGTGCTGTGATCCATGACCCTGGAAATTTTCCAAAAACCATTTAAGAAATCAGAACAGAGTAGACTGATAAAACTGACATATCATCCCTACAAGGGTACTGGCCTGTGTTTTCAGTAAAAGGTGGGGAATCTGAAGACTGGTCAAACTGGAATAAAATCTCCTTACTTTGGGAAGACATGTAATCCTCTGCAACCTCACCTCTCAGTAGCTCAACAGTGACTTTTTATTGTTAATGAGACTTTACTGTTTCCCTTTTTAAAGTTGTGGGGCCTAGCAACATGTCAAATGATCAATCAATCAATAACACCGGCTCGAAAGTCACCAAATCAAAATTTTATGTCCTTGTTCCCCTTAGCATAATTGAGAGAAGAATTTTTCCAGAGGAATTTTATTTTAAAAAGTAAAGGAGCCCCAGATAAATTAAATGTACAAAGAAAACACAAAACGCATAAAACACCTTGCTTCAGAGTGCAAATTTCTAATCCTGCAGTAGTTAACTTCCTAACATATTGACTCATATGTATGTTAAGCCTGGTGAAGTGCCACCCCACCCACACAGATGCACACATTAACACACATTATGCAGCTAGCTCTGTTCACATTCATACTCTTGTGTTCTAAATTATTCTCCTCTATATGAGCAGGGCTGTCAAGAGGTTTTGACCTCTTGATTTATTTCTTTTCTCAGTCCTGCACTCACCCCTCCCATCAGATTCTAATCATTGACCACTGATCAGCTCCCTCGTCAGACATGAGCCACAGTTTGTCTTCAGATAGCAGTGCTTTCAGATCTACAGAAGCACCAGGAACCCCTCGGTGGTGTTCTCATTGCTCGAATTTACCTTGCAAATCTTGGAAGTAACCTAAACACATTGTGTTCCTTCTAGAAAATGTCAATTCTGAAATTTACATAATCACCTGAACCCTTTCTACTCCGCTCATTCCCATATTGTTTTCTGAACCCTACCAGATTTCTTGCATTCCTAGCAGAAATAATGGAGTGCAAATGAATCAATGATTCTACCTATGTGTTATAAAGAAATTGTCAAGGCATAGAGGCTTCTCCCTTCCACTCTGCCTGCTCCCTGCCTCCCTACCCTCCCACTAGCAGAGTCAGGAGATTTTTCTTTCCCTGCTGCACAGTTACAAGAGCAAAATGCTGTATAAAGTGAGCACTGGAAAAGCCCTAAGTGTGGTATTTATTATGGGTTACGTTGTTGGGTCTTATATCTACTGTGATGCTTCTTGAAAGTACAATGGAAACTAGGGGGAAAAAATCATTAAATGTGTATATAAACATATTTTCTCTTAGCATTTATTAAATTCATGCTACATGCCAAAAACTACTAAGGATGAGGGATTCAAATAGGGATAAGAAAATTATCTGCATTTAAAGAAACCAGATAAAGGCACAGGTAATTAAAATAAATATAATAATAAATATGGGATTGTAGGAGACAGAATAATTAATGTTGGTATGTTGGAGGAAGAATAGCAAAAATTGTTCAGTATTTGAACTGTACTTGAAGATAGGAAACTGCATGAATTTTCATATTAATACATGTAACTAATCTGTAAAATGATATCTGTCTCAATTTTCTTAAACTATATATTTGTATATGTAGTACTTAACCATACGTTTAAATAGAAAAAAAAAAAAAAACTACTTAAAACTACAGTATTCCTGAGAATGCTTTGAAAAGAAGATTTTAAGGATAGAAGTAAATTCAAGTAAAAAGCCAAGGCACCAGGACTCACATTTGTTATACTAAAGAGGTTTGTCTGCTGCCCTTCATGGCACGATAAGAAATATTGACCAGAGGGATCCATTGTACAGGACACTGGCCAAGGAGGAAGGTGACATCTATTCTCAGCTCTACCACAAATGTGCTCACTGACCTTGGGTAAATCTCTTGACTTTCTTCTGTTTTCTGATTCTCTGCCTGTTCCACTGACATTTAGTTTATTTTCTTTATGGGTAGCCAGGATCATGGATGTATCTTCAAAGTGCTCTCATTTCTTAATCAAAATGAAAAACACACATTCAAATGCTTTTGCCCAGATTTGCATACCAAGTTCGAGAGACTCTAAGTCTGTGGAATAAAAATAGTTTCACTAAAGGATAACTAGTGCAATCAGAATAGATTCAAAAATTCCGTGGTGAAACCTGTAGAAAGATTGATTTTTAAGTGATGACTCTGGATACTCCTTGTTTTCATAGCAACAGTCTTCAAAGTGAACAAAACTTTAAAAAAAAAGAGAAAAAGAATGGATAGATATAAATAGGTAGTGAATACAGCAGCCAGGATAGGTATACAGGAAATGCAAATGTAATACACAAGGGCCAGCTCTTGTTCACATGAGAGCCGCCAGGTGGAGCAGAAGAAAATCTTGAGCTCTGATGCAGGTGTAATGACAGCCTCGTCTGACCACACTGGGTGCCCTGCAGCTACAATGACCCATCAGAGTTGCCCCATGTTGAACCAAAATGCCCTTGAGATATAAACATCCTTAAAGTACAAAAGGAAATTACCCCAGGCTATATTGATATGGTGCAAGTATTTTTATGGCAAATATTCTCTGGGTGTTTTCCTTATCATGAACTTGTATATGATCACTCATATGCCCACTGCACGTGGCTGATCTATCCTTATTCCTAGGTTTAGCTACAATTAGAGTAATAAGTTGGCATTCTTAACAATAAACTCAGTTCCTTGTGAGTCTGAAGAACTGTCTAAGCTGATGGAAATAAGTTTGTGCCTATGTTCAGAAGACTACTACTCCTGGGCCATGTTAAAGGAAACACCCCCACAGCCCTTTCTGGGTTCAGGCTGCTATATAGCAGCCTTCATCACCCCAGTTAGCCAGGGACTGATGAGACAGGAGATATTCTAGAGCTCTGCCTTTAACTATGACTATCTTTAGGATCTATAGCATATATCTATGCCTGCACAGGTCCAGATCTGGGTCTGTAGCTGTCTCTCTGTCTGCCTACTTATCTACCTACTTCTTGAAACACTTGCATTAAAAGTGATAGCAAAGCTTAGATGCAGATTCATGATGGCAAGTTATCTTAGAGTGTGACTTCTTTCTTTAGAAGGGGCCCAGAATCACTCATAGTCTTATAATTATGAAAAGAATATTCACTTAGTACTGTTGGGGAAGCTAAAATGAGGGTACAATAATCCAAATATGTACAACTCAGACTGTATCATTAAGTATTTCTGATGTCATGTAAGGCCTCTTAGAGAGAGAATAAGCATAGTTGAGGGAGATGGGATTTTCAAGCTGCAGCTAGTCTGCAGGAGGTGAGAAAGCAGATGGGATGGAAACAGTGTAAGTGAAGAGGCTGAGCCTTGGAGAGTGAAAGGACAGCCAGCAGAGGTGACATGTGGTCAGAATGACAGATATAGAGAGTTCCCAGACACTGAGGTCTTGCTGTCTTGTATGTGGGCACTCTTCAGGGACTAGACATATGGATTTTGCTCACTTTACTTCATACTTCTACTATACTGTGGTTCAATCTGACAGATTGGAGAGATGAGTGTGAAAGTAGAACAAGAGTATATTGATTATATGTTGCATGACTTGCTATATTTTAAGGAACGGCAAATGTACTGAATAGATTTATTGATTCTAATTTTTTAATGCAATCATCATTATGTGGATAAAGGGTTTCTATGTGTTGATTAGATGCTAAGAATACTGCTAAAAGTAAATCCTGAAGAGTAAGCATTAGTGTAAGAAAACACTGGTATACACCCTACAGAAAATAAATAATAACAATGACTGTTATCCCACATTTTACAGGTGAGGAAATAAGGCTTAGAGGGATTACACGGCTTGCCCAAGGTCTCACTTCTGACAAACAAATTTTGTTCTCTTGATTTACGCTCTTAATCATTATGTTCAAAATTATTCAATAAACTTATCACAAAGGAAATATTTTAGTCAAAAATACAATTGAAGAAATGCAGAGATCCACAAAGAAAGAAATGGCTCCAGAATCTTGTTTTCAGCATCCTTTCTCATCCCTACTTGCATGGGCCCAGCACGTAAGAACAGAACAAAGGAATCTAATCTATTAGAAAGTTCCCAAGAAAACTGCCATTTGTCTTCTATCTTATGACTTAATAATTAATGGTGTTAACAGAGTCATTAATTAGAAATAATATTTTATGTGGTCATTTGCAATTTACAAAATGTTTTCATAGACATTATCTCTTATTTTATCTATTTATGTTTAAATCCTACAAAGCTTATTAGTTCAACTCTATCCGCATGATTCTAAATATTGGGTAAAATGTTTAGGATGAGAGGAAGTGTGAAAATTAGTCATTCAATCATAGCTAGATGCTTTGCATCCTGAAAGTACCGCATACATATGATTGAGTGATGTTTCCCATTCTATCAGGATGTTTTGTTATATGCCTCAATCTAACTTTCAAAAAAACTTGAAAATATATTCAATGTTTCTCATCTGGCAGGTTTCTCAGATATTTCAAATATATTTTATTTACTAGCATCAGAAGTTAAAGTAGGCTGGTTCGCAGTGCTATGCCGTTCAATCACTTCTTTTTTTTTAAATCTATTCCTACCTGCCTTTTGAAAAACTCATTTATTCATCTGTCCAGATTCATTATCAATAAAGACACATACATAGAAACACACACACACATGCCTATTTTCCAAATATATAAAATAAAGTTTGTGTTGGGTAGTCCATGTGATTCATTGATAAATATTCATATAGCAATCATGAGCTCTGATTTGTTAAATATAAAATTTATAATTGACATACTACTTGATTAATTAATACAATTCATTTTATCACTATGACATTAAACATACATTGGTTGTTTTTGATCATCAGTATTGCAAAATCAAGTGACTAGAAATTAGATAAAGGACATATCACCTGTCTCCAGGTCTCAACAAGATGACTCTTAATCCCTCTGTTTCCACCAATTTGAGCATCTCAAAAATTATTTTTTTCATATCTTGTAAGGCCATTCATGAAAATTAAAGGTGCTTATGTTACTATGCAACTGCAAAATTAAGTGTTTTAAAGCGTTGGAAAAATACTTGTGTTTAATAAACTGTTATGCTTCCTTTCATATTGTCTCTACTCCTGTGGTTGACATAGAGTTATGACATCCACAGTTTCTCTGTATCCTGTTTCTCAGGGGAATCAGAGCTAAGTGTGGCCTCCATTAGCATGTTCTGCTCTTCTTGATACTGGTCTTAGGCTGGGTGCTTTGGGGACATATCCTCTACTATTTTTTACTGAGTTCCTATGTTTTATATTATAAAAGCAAGTGGTTAGAAATTTTTTTAAAGGTTCCAATATCTCAAGAGTGAATCTCTGTCTCAATTCATTCCTAATACATATAAAACTTCTGAATTTCCACAGAATTCCAAATTCCTTAATGATTTACCTTTCCATCCTTGAATAGAGGATCTATGCATCTTGAGTGTTTCCTTCACAGCTGTGACCATGGCTGCCACGACCACCTCCACTGGAGTCCCTGGAAGTTTACACAGCAGTACGGTTCTATGAGCTATTGTCACAGAGTGCTTCTTGGAGACAAAATATCTACCTGAACATAAAAGTGGCATCTGATGCTCCTGATGCTCTTGCAATAAGTTAATGGCTCAAGAAATGCTCATGTCAGAAAGATGCCCCAAATATTCACTATTCAACCACCTCTGTGGCCTTGCAGTTCACCTCAGGGTATGCCAACTATTTGCCCACATCACAAGGTCCTGTAGGGGTTGCAATGCTCTTCTGTTTGTAGGTGAGGTCAGACATTCACTGTATCTCAACTGCCACTTCAGAACCAGTGTCCTTTTTCCCAGGAGTAGGGTGATGTTGGGCGTTTCATTCCCCAACCTCTCTACCCACTTTGTTCAGAGGTTGAAAGAAAGTCTTGCTTTCCCTCCGTCTCCCCATATTATTTATTAAATGGCCATTGACATTATTTTCTAAGCCTTCCAGAGAGTAGTCATAGGATAAGGTCTATCCCAATTTAAGCTGAATGCCAAGCAATCTCTCAATGGTATGCACCTAGCAAAGTGAATCCTGAGAGAAAGACATTTTGAAATAAATCCAATCAGAAAGGGAGAAAGAGCTTTGATTTAGGCAGCAAGACCCCATCCTAGAAGTCTTTTTATAATTCATACTATCTGAAGGCAAGTATAACTGAAAAATAAGCCCAGTCATCTATTCTAGCAAACTAGTAAAATGGTTATCTTGAGGTTTGAAAAGTCCTGAAACAGGAAGCTAAATTTCTATTAGGTTTTTCTCTTCAGAAATGGCATCATCACAGTTAGTCAGACTATAGCTTTAAGTCATATTACAATCTTGAAGATCAAGACTTTTGATTGTCTGTAAGAAAATTACATTTCAAATGTAAAAATGAAAGAATACACAACATAAAACAAAAATCATACATCATGCAGGGATCTCAAAAATAACCCACTGAGCAAATAATTGGTCTTAGAGAAGCCTTGAAGGACATCAGATATTTCAAAAAAAAAAAAAGGTAGCCAATAACTCTTTTATTGACAAAGATTACAAAACAAACCTTACTATGCCAACAATTTTGAAAAATTTGTAAGACTGAACTGCATGGCATCATTGCTAAGAGACAAGAGTTCCTAATTTTAAAGAGTTTCACTGTGTGCCTAAGTTTACTAATTATTTCACCAGCCAATTAGACAAACTAGCAATTCAAGAGATTATAAAATCAATGTAAGATGAAAAAGGGAAGAAAAAATGGTGTTTTTTAAAATATACACAATTATTCATAAAGGACACATTAGCTATTTTCAGTAGAACATTAAATACATCTCTTTTGCTTATTGTAAAAAACTTAGTTTAAAACATCTGCCACTCTGTTTTATCTCTTATGTATTTTCACATGCTATTGTTAAATGAAACCTTTCTCATTGTTTATAGACTTTGCAATTTCATTCTCATTAACTCTATATTACAGTATGAGCAGTTTTTATATTATCAGATATATATAATCATCCCTTGGTATCTCTGGGGGACTTTAAGACCTCCTGTGGATACCACAATCCACAGATGCTCAAGTCTCTGATGTAAATATATATATGTATATATGCATAGTTTTTGCTTATAACCTGCACCCATTCTCCCATATACTTTAATTCATCTTTATATTACTAATAATAACTAACATGATATAAAGCCTGTGAAGTAGTTGTTATACTGTATTGTTTGGGGAATAATAAGAAGAAAAAAGTCTGCATACGTTCAGTGCCAAAGCAATTTTTTCAAATATTTCCCATCTATAATTTGTTGAATCTACAGATGCAGAAACCACCATTGACTGTACCCAGAAATGAGCAGGCAAAGGAAAACCGACAGAAATCAGCAACTTGGGCATGACTATCCAGCTCTTCCCTTATGCAGTTGAGTATGTTTTTGTTCTGATTTATTCCAGGGCATGTTTAAGTGTTAGCCCCATATAATCTTGGCTTTAGAAAATTCTTTTATACCCACTGTCAAGTGCTAAATTAGGGGGAACATACAATTAGAGGAATCAGACAGACCTGGGTTTATATTCCAGCTCTGCCACCAAAGGTCAATCTAAACAAATCATTTAATGCTGGGAGGCCCAGCACCGTTATTTGTAAGAAGAATTAACAGTTCCTGGCTGGGAGGGGTGGTGTGGAATCAAGTTAATGTACTCCACACATCTAACTGTAGTGTCTCTCATAGACATGGTGCCCAATAAATGATAGATTGTGGCAGTAAACATTGAAACAGTTTGTTCTCCCAAATTTACCTAGTTCTTTCATTCTAACTTCCAAAATGGTTATCTAAAATAAACAATTCTTAATCAATCTCTTCTTGGCTTAGTCTCTACTTGGCTTAGTCTCTTTCTAATTGTATTATATGGGGGTTCCACACATGCATGACCTATGAACAAATGAATAAACAGAAATGCTGTTACTCCTACATTAATCTGTTTCTTTAGTATCCCCTTTCTCGAGTTGTTTGTCTCTAGTTTTCTGTATCACTCTACTCACCATCTCGTTTGGTTATTCTTTATCCATTTGGATAACAAACAAGTCTATATTCTTATTTGAGTCACCCATTACTAAATTATTTATGCATACTTCTTGTAGGTGCAAGAAAATGTCTTTATCAGGCGTTAATTATTTTAAAAATAGTTATTGTTATCCTCAATGATTTCTTGGTTATGTTAGGGTCTTTCAGCAATGAGATGATATATGTTACTATCCAAGAAAGCATGACACAGATTAGGAACTCAGGTGACAGTGAGTTGGTCCCTTCTCATGCTTCCACCCTACTCTACTAAAGGAATTCTTACTCTGTACTGTATTTTTTTTTTTTTTCAGCTGATGTTTCCTACAACAGATAGTGAGTTCTCCCAGGGCAGAGTCTTTGCATTTAAACAGCCCAGAACAGAATCTAGTTCATATTAGGCTTTCAATACACATTTGTTGAAAAAAAAAAAATCCAGTGCTTTACCAACATTGTACTTACTATCCCTTACTAATTAAAAAAGAAAAAAAAAAAAACTAAGAAAATTCACTTCTGCCTCTCATCAGATTTCTAAATATTTAAGCTAATTAATTCTACACTTAGCTGTTTACACTAAATTGATTAATCTCATTCTTATAAAGAGGTGAAACAACATATTCATGCTTGGTCTAAAATATTCCACTTATAGTAAAGGAGTGGTCACCTGGCCATGTCCAGCCTGAAAGAAAATTCATTTATTGTTATTTTAGTCAAGTTCGAAGTCCTAAGATTCAAGACTCTCTGTATTCTGCCAGCAGAGGTAACTGCCCATAAAGACAGCATTCCTACTGAGCTGCCCTTGGTCATGCCAACAGCGAAACTGGAGGAGTCAGCACTTCCCAACTGAACTAGTCCGGAGAACTTAGGTAAAAAATTAATTTAGAGACTCTTCAGTGAGCTGAAATAAACCAGGCAGAATCGGGAGACCTATCCTTTTGGCAAGGAAGCAAAGAGCCCCTGCCCTTTCACCTAGGTCCAAGCTTCCCCACCAAATAGAATCCCTGTATAAAAAAAAAAAAAAAAAAAACAAATTTTGACCTAATGCATCAAATATTCCAGTAACACTACAGCAGATTATCACCTAGCAACAGTATGCACTGCAAAATAAATTACCAAACAGACTGTTCTTGGGGATCCCTTCCCTACTTACAATGCCGAATAGCATATTTAAATGTATTTAAATAAAGTTCATTCTAGAATGAATTTCAGTACTGTACAAAAAGGTTATTTCTGTGATGACTGGCAGATGGACAGTTGTAACAGTGCTTTACAGATTTGTTTCCTTGCCTATAAAAATTTTGTTCAATGACACTTTCTGATGAACCATTATCATAATTACTTCCTGACTATGTCAGAATTGGTCTCTGTAATGAAGACAATGTTTTCTTTCCTTCTCCTGATTTTATTTACTGTAAATGGCATATTGTCACAATGGAAAAGAACACTATCCAATTTCCCTTTGGGAAGAGAAAAACAGAGTCCTTGTGGCAAGTTTACATCAAGGTTTTCAAAAGGTCATGGTGTGCATTTTGTGGATAACCTAAAGAATCAATTGTTAGAAGGTAGAGGAGAAGTGATTAATTATTTCTGTGGAAGGAGTGAAATTGAGATATGCCTCAGAGGAGGGCTATGAGAAAGTATCTTCCCTCCCAGCACTTTGTAGAGTAAGTTTGCATTAAAATATTTCCTGACAGGTAAGAAATGTTATGAAATACAAAACTAAACTTTTCAAATGTTCATGAAGTGAAGCAGGAACTTAGCATTTGTGAATGCTCATGCCCAGGAGAGGCAGTGTATCCTTCAAACAAACATTTATTGAGGATCTGCTGTTTGCTGAACATCTGAGTCCCAATGAACATATAATCTTGTGAGGACTATGCGAGCAAATAATGACAATGAACTACACCACTGGAAATAAAAGAGGTGCATATGAGAGGCAATGAAATAACAGAGAAATTAATGCTTCAGATTGCCCTAAGTAATTAGAAAAGATATTATTGGATTTTTGATTCAGTACCTCTTTTTTTTTTTTCTGTGTCACCCTGACAAACAGCTTGGACTCATATCTGTTTAATCCTTGCCACCACCAAAATCATTTTGCTGTACCCACCCCACTTCACCCTTCCTGTACCCTACATACAATGCTGTGCTAAACATCAGGGTAGATTCTCCTCCTGCCTCTTCTTTTCCTTGGGCTCACCAGTCCTCATCATGGAGTAACTAGAGGCTTAATTCTCTGTTTAACTTTAAGGCCTAAGGTGAAGGGCCAAGGATGTTACTAAGCTATTTTTAGTGTATGCCAGAGGCCAAGGCCATCAGCGCATCTTTGCCATTCATTTATGGCCTGGCCCAGACCCTAGCCGTTTGAGATCAAACTATTTTATTTGTTCTTTCAAGAGATATTTATTGAGCTCTACCCATGCTGGGCTGTATTCTAGGAGCTGAAGATTCAGTAGTAAAACTAACAGAGAAAGCCCTTGCCTTCCTAGGAAATTGAGGTGGAGAGAGGTGAATTTATTTGCTGAAGGTCAGATTGACGTGACTGGCAGAATCAGGCCTAACCCCCTTAGGTCTCCTAACTTACAGAAATCATGGAGGTATTTTTCTACTGTTATAGTTTTGCTACTTTCACATTGACCTTGAACACTCCGGATCCTGAAAGTGTGTGTGTATGTATGTTTATGTGTATTTGTATATGAATGAGAGAGAGAGCACACAAGTACATGCGGTATATGCCCAACTTCACAGATCCTGCCAGGCTTATTCAGTTCAGCCCATTGCTCATCATAATCTTATGTATGAGACAGTCCATGTCCTCAATAATTTTATTTAGGTAAATTTTAGATAGTACCTTTAAACATAGTAAGTCCTTAATAAATAGTTACAGAATGAATGAATGGACACATGAAATGTGAAATGCCTGGGTAACAGTTTACCATGACTATACTAATTGTGTAGCATCATCCGTTAAGATAAACAATTCACAAATGGAGAAGAACCCCAGAAGGAGAATGATATGAGAAAGTCAACCCTCTAATTTGGAAATGTTCTATTTCCAAAACAGGCTCCCTTCTAGTTTTTCCACCAATTATTGAATTGACTTGGCATAAATTGATATTGTTCCCAAACCCATTTTCAAATTTAGCTAGAGTTTCTGAAAGGCTGCCAACGTTCATTGTACACAGCAAGTGCACAGTCTCACCCCAAATGCGTGGACTGCTGCACAGCAGGAGACTCAATCACTTCAGCTGTTTAGCAATCAATGTGAGTTACTCTCTGCCATCAGTGCTGATTGGGAAAGTGGCTGAAATGGCCGGGACACACGCATACATGTGCTCTGCCCAGGTTTGCATATATTTTTCCTCTCAACGTGCCTCTCAAAGCTTCTTTGTTATCAATAATTAGCCTTTATTATAATCTGAGAGATTTCATGTGAAAGAATTTATTACACTTGCTAAAATAAGTACATTTTTTGAATTTCTAATATACTCTCCATGACATTTTTTTTCCTCTCCTTGCCATGGCTCTCAGGCTAAATTATTTCTGTGATGGCTTATTTCTCTTGGGCCTCCTTTACTCATAAGCAGGCAAGCTTTAACTCTGACATCCACAGTGTATATTCAAGCCACAGTGAAAACTGCATCTAATTTACTATCTGAAATATAGAAAACAATATTGGGGAAGAAGCTAGAAATCAAAAGGTAATAAGGTTTGAAGAACAATTCTGCCACGGCTGTCAGAATGCTGATAAAAGGCAGACTCTTCTTCATAATCAGCCCTTTTAAAGTCAGAAGAAGGAAGAAGACAAGGGACTGGTCCTTTACTTTGTTTTCCCAGTGACTGAAAGGAAATTCTAACAAAGAGACAGACTGAGGGTTCAGTGCTCTGGATGAAGGTACCTGTGTCATTTGTGATAAATCTCATGCTTAAGTGTGAAGAATTGGCACCCTCTTGAAGATCAGAGCCAGAGCCTCCACCATCCCACACCCTCTCAAGGATTTCCCTAATGACTGCAGGGCCTCAGTCCCTAATGACTGCAGGGAAAGAATGCTTTTGAAAAAAATTTCCTGTGGTGAATAGTACTTGGAACAGAGTCTTTAATGCATTGGTGCTTTTGATAAAACATTGCACTAAATAATCCTTATAAATCCAAGGAATGACCATTCGTGCAGTAATCAGTAGTAACTTTTAATTTTATATTATTTAATTTTATTTGTTTTATGCTTAATATGTTTTGAATTATATGTTTATTATATTTATTGTATGACTATTAATAAATACTTCATTTATTTGTTATGTATATTTTTTTTTAATAGAGAAAAGGTATTGCTGTATTGGCCAGGCTGGTTTTGAATTCCTGGCCTTAAGAAATCTTCCTGTCTTGGCCTCTCAAAGTGTGTTAAAATATTTTTATGTTAAAATATAAGAAATACTTTGGGGAAAGTGGATTATTTTACATTGGGTTCTCCAAAGGCAAAGCCAGAGACAAGGATTTGAGTGGAAATAGTTTATTTGCAGGGTGATTCTAGGGATCACTGGCAAAGGAGTCAGGAAAGAAAACTGGGATAGGGAAGAAACCAATATGAATGGGTTAATGAGGAGGTACCACTATGGGCAGCCAGGGCTCTAACTCCAAGAAATCCTCCGAGACACTTTGGAAAACATGGCTTAGAGTTCTTCTATCTAAAAGTCAAGGAAGTTGGGGTACTTACCCACCAACATCTGTATTATTATTGGTAGAGGGATGCTTCCAGGGATGTTAGCACCAACCAAGGAAATTGGGACCTGAATTTCATACAGACTGAGTACACTTCTGTAACAGAAAGCAGAAAGTTAGAAGTGCCACAGTAATAAGCTGTGCGTGTGCATAGAAACATGAACACTAGGGAGAGATGGGCTGGGCATCATTAGCATCTCCACAATATGCTGGGTCCAACTCCTGGTTGAGGAATCACTTTCTGCAGGCCACTGATTGGATAGCACAGGAAAGGAAGAGTAGGAAGTCTGTCAAAGGATCAGGGGGACTGCAAAATTGTAACCCTCTTGTCCTCCATCTTCTACAGTGATATAAAAAGTGTGTCCCAAAAAAGAAAGAAAAACATTGACAATTGCATGTAAATAAGAGAAATGCAAAAGCATTCTCCCAATATGTCCTGCAGACAACTCCCAGTTTTGCTGCCTTCCCAAGCAATTCTGGCCCTAGCTCATAATAATAATGTATTGTTTTCTACCCTTTTACTTTTCAAAGTATTCTCACTCTTATTAACTTACTTGACCTTGAGGGGGCAGTCTGGTCATTCTCATCTACATTTTCACAAGAGAGAACTAAAAGCATATAAATATCAAATGAGTTTCTCAATAGAGCCAGGGTTAGAACTTCAGTCCCAATGAATATGTATGGAGCATCTATATTCCAGAAACTGTGCTTAGTTTGGGGGACACGGAAATTAATAAGACATGGCCCTCATTGTTGAGGAAGTCACAGTCTACTGATGAAAACTGATATATAAACAATTTAATTATAATGTGGAATTCACTAAACAGATGTTTATGCTTATGGTTATTTAGTAAAATGCTGTGTGAATACGGAGTTAGCAGGTAAATCTTCCTGGATGAGTTAGGTATGTGTTATCAGTCAAGATGGGGCAGATTGTGCAATGGTAACAAATGAGTCCAAACTCTTTTGGCCTTAACAGGGCTGAGATTTACTTCTCATTTATACAAATTCTACTGTATTGTGGTCTGGTCACCCACCTGGGTAACTGTTCCCTATATGGTAACACACTGGTCCATGGCTGAAGGAAGATTTGCCACTCAGTAGCTTCATCATCTTGAACACATGGCCTCTTCAGTTGATTCTGCAAGGGAAAAAAGCACGTACAGAATCATGCATGGGCTCTTACACGTTTCCAAGCAGAAGGGAACAGTAAACTTCTCATACTGTATTGGCCAAGTCACATGGCTATACCTAAGTTTAAGGGAATAGAGAAGTATAGTCTTTTATTTACCTGGAAAGGCAAAAGAATCAAAAATATCGGTAAGAAGCATAATCACTTTCTAAAGGAGATCACATTTTAAATAGACAGAATAATAATTGGGGAAAAAGTACTTTCGGCAGACAAAGAAACCTGTGTAAAGGCACAAAGATATGACATGGTCTGATGTGTTCAGAGATTCAAAATTCAGAAAGTTTCAGGAACTTGAAGGTAGAAGGTGAGGCTGGTGAGGTTAACAAGAGCTAGATAATTAATGACTAAATTATTTTGGAATTTATCATCATGAGCCAGCAGCAGTTTAAAAGCATACAAAACACATGACTAGCTGCCATTTTTTAAGGCAACATCCCATGTTAATGAGAAATGACTACATTGTGGCATCTCTCAGCTAACACACATTTCTAAGAGTATCTGAAAGCTACAGAAAAATCTAACAGAAGTATTTGCGTGTGAGAGCAAGAGCAAGTGTCACGATAGATTCCGAGTGCTGGGATCTCTTATACCTACCCAAGACTCATACCCAAATGATGTCTTGAGCACATGGGTATCAAAGCAAGCAAGTATCAATGAACATAAGCAAGACCCTCCCTTCATTTGTCATTGGAATGGCAGAAACTTAAGTACTGTCTTTCCCATATGTCCTTGTTTATGATGTTCCTCTATGAGTCTAGTCTTTTCTTACCTATCCCATGAGAAAGAATGAGGTTGTAGCTATTTTTCCTGTTGCCAGACTTAAATAGAGTAGACCAAACTTTTCATGTAAAAGATAGATTCAAGAGAGGGGTGAAGCAATACGGCAGAGTAGAAAGCTTTACCAACTGTCCCCCACTACAAAGACACAGACTTAACAACTATCTACACAAAAAATAAGCAACTTCATGAGAACCAAAAATCAGGTGAGCACTCATGGTACCTGGTTTTAACTTCATATCACTGAGAGAGGCACTGAAGAAGTAGGAAAAACAGACTTGAATCGCTAATACCACTCCTCCCCAAACAACCGGCAGCAGCGTCATGGTGCAGAGACCAATTCTCCGTGTGGGGAGAGGGAGAGTACAGCAATTATGAATCATTGAGCTCAATGCTGACCTGTTATAGCAGAAAGAAAAACCAAACCAAATTCAACTGATGCCCGCACACAGAGTGAGCATTTAAACAAGCCCTAACCAGAAGAGAATTTCCAATCCTAGCGAGAACTTGATTTCCCACAAGTCTCACCACCATAGGCTAAATGCTCTGGGGCTCCAAATAAAACTCAATGCTGTGCTGGCCTCAGGTCTGACACCTAGGGTGGTGGCCACAAGGCTGCATGTGTTACTCCACCCACAGTTCCAGGTGACTCAGAACAGAGAGAGAGAGACTCCATTTGTTTGGGAAAAAGGAAGGGAAAAGGACAAGCGTCTCTGCCTGGTAATCCAGAGATTCTTCTGGATCTTATCCAAGGTCATCAAAGTGGTACCTCTGTGAGTCTGTAAGAACCACAGTGCTAATGGACTTGGGGTCCCACTAAAGCAGATGCAGCTTAGATCAAAAGACCCAAGTCCTTTCAAATATCGGGAAACTCTTCTGAAGAAGGATGGGTACAAACAAGCCCAGACTGTGAAGACTACAATAAATACCTAACTCTTTGATAGCCATACACAGATGAATGACTCCGAGTATCAAGATGATCCAAGAAAACATTACCTCGCCAAATGAACTATGTAAGGCACAATGGACCAATCCTGGAGAAACAGATATGTGACCTTTCAGATAGAGAATTCAAAATAGATGTTTTGAGGAAACACAAAGAAATTCAAGATAACACAGAGAAGGAAATCAGAATTCTATTAGATAAATTTAACAAAGAGATTAAAATAATTAAAAGGAATCAAACAGAAATTCTAGAGATGAAAATGCAATTGGCATGCTGAAGAATGGATTCAACTCTTTAATAGCAGAATTGATTAAGGAGAAGAAAGAATTAGTGAGCTTAAAGAAAGGCTATTTAAAAATACACAGTCAGAGAAGATAAAAGAAAAAAGGATCAGAAACAATGGAGCACACCTAAAGGATCTAGAAAACAGCCTCAAAAGGGAAAATCTAAGAGTTATTGAACTTTAAGAGGAGGTGGAGAAACAGATTGGGGTAGACAGTTTATTCAAAGGGAAAACAACAAAATAACAAAGAACTTTTCAAACCCGAGAAATATATTAACATCTAAGTACAAGAAGGTTATAGAACACTAAGCCAACTTAACCTGCAAAAAACTACCTCAAGGCATTTAATAATCAAACTCCCCAAGGTGAAAGATAAAGAAAGGATTCTAAAAGCAGCAAGAGAAAAGGAACAAATAACATTCAATGGATCTCTAATATGTTTGGCAGCAGAATTTCAGTGGAAACCTTACAGGCAAGGAAAGAAGTGGTTATTTAAAGCGCTGAAGGAAAAAAACACTTTTACCCTAAAATAGTATATACGGTGAAACTATCACTCAAACATGAAGGAGAAATAAAGATTATCCCAGACAATCAAAAGCTGAGGGATTTCATCAATACCAGACCTGCCTATAAGAAATGCTAAAGGAAGTACTGCTATCAGAAAGAAAATGATGTTGATGAGCAGTAAATAATCACCTGAAGGTATAGAACTCACTGGTTATAGTAAGTACACAGAAAAACACAGAATATTATAATGCTGTAATGGCAGTGTATAAACTACTCTTAAGTAGAAAGACTAAACAATGAACCAATCAAAAATAATAACTACAACAACTTTTCAATACATAGACAGTACAATAAGATATAAATAGTAACAACGAAGAGTTAAGAAGCAGGAGAATGAAGTGAAGGTGTAGAATCTTTATTAGTTTTCTTTTTGCTTGTTTGTTTGCTTGTGCCAACAGTTTTAAGTTGTTATCAGCTTAAAATAAAAGGTTAAGATTCCCGGGGCGGAGCAAGATGGCCGAATAGGAACAGCTCCAGTCTCCAACTCCCAGCGCGAGCAACACAGAAGACCGGTGATTTCTGCATTTTCAACTGAGGTACTGGGGTCATCTCACTAGGGAGTGCCGGACAATCGGTGCTGGTCAGCTGCTGCAGCCTGACCAGCGAGAGCTGAAGCAGGGCGAGGCATCGCCTCACCTGGAAGCGCAAGGGGGAAGGAAATCCGTTTTCCTAGCCAGGGGAACTGAGACACACAACACCTGGAAAATCGGGTAACACCCACCCCAATACTGCGCTTTAAGGAAACAGGCACACCAGGAGAATATATCCCACACCTGGCCGGGAGGGTCCCAAGCCCAAGGAGCCTCCCTCACTGCTAACACAGCAGTCCGCGGCGATCTATCCGCAAGGCAGCAGCGAGGCTGGGGGAGGGGCGCCCGCCATTGCTGAGGCTTAAGTAGGTAAACAAAGGCGCTGGGAAGCTCGAACTGGGTAGAGCTCACAGCAGCTCAAGGAAGCCTGCCTGTCTCTGTAGACTCCACCTCTGCGGACAGCGCACAGCTGAAGTCCAATAGGGGAAGCAGCGGGGGCCGGTGCAGACGCGAACGACTCTGTCTGACAGCTTTGGGGAGAGCCGTGGATTTCCCAACGCGGAGGTTGAGATCTGAGAACGGACAGACTGCCTGCTCAGGTGGGTCCCTGACCCCTGAGTAGCCTAGCTGGGAGACATCCCCCACTAGGGGCAGTCTGACATCCCACACCTCACAGGGTGGAGTCACCCCTGAGAGGAAACTTCCAAAGGAAGAATCAGACAGGTACACTCGCTGTTCAGCAATATTCTATCTTCGGCAACCTCTGCTGCTGATACCCAGGCAAACAGGGCCTGGAGTGGACCTCAAGCAATCTCCAACAGACCAACAGACAGTCCTTCTGACTGTCAGATGGAAAACTATCAAACAGGAAGGACACCTATACCAAAACCCCATCAGTACCTCACCATCATCAAAGACCAGAGACAGATAAAACCACAAAGATGGGGAAGAAGCAGGGCAGAAAAGCTGGAAATTCAAAAAATAAGAGCGCATCTCCCCCTGCAAAGGAGCGCAGCCCATCGCCAGCAACAGATCAAAGCTGGTCAGAGAATGACTTTGACGAGATGAGAGAAGAAGGCTTCAGTCCATCAAACTTCTCAGAGCTAAAGGAGGAATTACGTACCCAGCGCAAAGAAACTAAAAATCTTGAAAAAAGAATGGAAGAATTGACAGCTAGACTAATTAATGCAGAGAAGATCATAAATGAAATGACAGAGATGAAAACCATGACACGAGAAATACGTGACAAATGCACAAGCTTCAGTAACCGACTTGATCAACTGGAAGAAAGAGTATCGGCGATTGAGGATCAAATGACTGAAATGAAGCGAGAAGAGAAAGCAAAAGAAAAAAGAAGAAAAAGAAATGAACAAAGCCTGCAAGAAGTATGGGATTATGTAAAAAGACCAAATCTACGTCTGATTGGGGTGCCTGAAAGTGAGGGGGAAAATGGAACCAAGTTGGAAAACACTCTTCAGGATATCATCCAGGAGAACTTCCCCACCTAGTAGGGCAGGCCAACATTCAAATTCAGGAAATACAGAGAACGCCACAAAGATATTCCTCCAGAAGAGCAACTCCAAGGCACATAATTGCCAGATTCACCAAAGTTGAAATGAAGGAAAAAATCTTAAGGGCAGTCAGAGAGAAAGGTCGGGTTACCCACGAAGGGAAGCCCATCAGACTAACAGCAGATCTCTCGGCAGAAACTCTACAAGCCAGAAGAGAGTGGGGGCCATTATTCAACGTTCTTAAAGAAAAGAATTTTAAACCCAGAATTTCATATCCAGCCAAACTAAGTTTCATCAGTGAAGGAGAAATAAAATCCTTTACAGACAAGCAAATGCTTAGAGATTTTGTCACCACCAGGCCTGCCTTACAAGAGACCCTGAAGGAAGCCCTAAACATGGAAAGGAACAACCGGTACCAGCCATTGCAAAAACATGCCAAAATGTAAAGACCATCGAGGCTAGGAAGAAACTGCATCAACTAACGAGCAAAATAACCAGTTAATATCATAATGGCAGGATCAAGTTCACACATAACAATATTAAACTTAAATGTAAATGGTTTAATTGCACAAATTAAAAGACACAGACTGGCAAACTGGATAAAGAGTCAAGACCCATCAGTCTGCTGTATTCAGGAGACCCATCTCACATGCAGAGACATACATAGGCTCAAAATAAAGGGATGGAGGAAGATCTACCAAGCAAATGGAGAACAAAAAAAAGCAGGGGTTGCAATCCTAGTCTCTGATAACACAGACTTTAAACCATCAAAGATCAAAAGAGACGAAGAAGGCCATTACATAATGGTAAAGGGATCAATTCAACAGGAAGAGCTAACTCTCCTAAATGTATATGCACCCAATACAGGAGCACCCAGATTCATAAAGGAAGTCCTTAGAGACCTACAAAGAGACTTAGACTCCCATACAATAATAATGGGAGACTTCAACACTCCACTGTCAACATTAGACAGATCAACAAGACAGAAAGTTAACAAGGATATCCAGGAATTGAATTCATCTCTGCACCAAGCGGACCTAACAGACATCCATAGAACTCTCCACCCCAAATCAACAGAATATACATTCTTCTCAGCACCACATCGCACTTATTCCAAAATTGACCACATAATTGGAAGTAAAGCACTCCTCAGCAAATGTAAAAGAACAGAAATTATAACAAACTGTCTCTCAGACCACAGTGCAATCAAACTAGAACTCAGGACTAAGAAACTCAATCCAAACCGCTCAACTACATGGAAACTGAACAACCTACTCCTGAATGACTACTGGGTACATAACAAAATGAAAGCAGAAATAAAGATGTTCTTTGAAACCAATGAGAACAAAGATACAACATACCAGAATCTCTGGGACACATTTAAAGCAGTGTGTAGAGGGAAATTTATAGCACTAAATGCCCACAAGAGAAAGCAGGAAAGATCTAAAATGGACACCCTAACATCACAATTAAAAGAACTAGAGAGGCAAGAGCAAACACATTCAAAAGCTAGCAGAAGGCAAGAAATAACTAAGATCAGAGCAGAACTGAAGGAGATAGAGACACAAAAAACCCTCCAAAAAATCAATGAATCCAGGAGTTGGGTTTTTGAAAAGATCAACAAAATTGACAGACCACTAGCAAGACTAATAAAGAAGAAAAGAGAGAGGAATCAAATAGACGCAATCAAAAATGATAAAGGGGATATCACCACTGACCCCACAGAAATACAAACAACCATCAGAGAATACTATAAACACCTCTATGCAAATCCACCATGATCAAGTGGGCTTCATCCCTGGGATGCAAGGCTGGTTCCAAATACGCAAATCAATAAACGTAATCCAGCATATAAACAGAACCAAAGACTAAAACCACATGATTATCTCAATAGATGCAGAAACGGCCTTTGACAAAATTCAACAGCCCTTCATGCTAAAAACGCTCAATAAATTCGGTATTGATGGAATGCATCTCAAAATAATAAGAGCTATTTATGACAAACGCACTGCCAATATCATACTGAATGGGAAAAAACTGGAAAAATTCCCTTTGAAAACTGGCACAAGACAGGGATGCCCTCTCTCACCACGCCTATTCAGCATAGTGTTGGAAGTTCTGGCTAGGGCAATCAGGCAAGAGAAAGAAATCAAGGGTATCCAGTTAGGAAAAGAAGAAGTCAAATTGTCCCTGTTTGCAGATGACATGATGGTATATTTAGAAAACCCCATTGTCTCAGCCCAAAATCCCCTTAAGCTGATAAGCAACTTCAGCAAAGTCTCAGGATACAAAATTAATGTGCAAAAATCACAAGCATTCTTATACACCAGTAACAGACAAACAGAGAGCCAAATCAGGAATGAACTTCCATTCACAATTGCTTCAAAGAGAATAAAATACCTAGGAATCCAGCTTACAAGGGATGTAAAGGACCTCTTCAAGGAGAACTACAAACCACTGCTCAGTGAAATCAAAGAGGACACAAACAAATGGAAGAACATACCATACTCATGGATAGGAAGAATCAATATTGTGAAAATGGCCATACTGCCCAAGGTTATTTATAGATTCAATGCCATCCCCATCAAGCTACCAATGACTTTCTTCACAGAATTGGAAAAAACTGCTTTAAAGTTCATATGGAACCAAAAAAGAGCCTGCATTGCCAAGACAATCCTAAGTCAAAAGGACAAAGCTGGAGGTGTCACGCTACCTGACTTCAAACTATATACAAGGCTACAGTAACCAAAACAGCATGGTACTGGTACCACAACAGAGATATAGACCAATGGAACAGAACAGAGTCCTCAGAAATAATATCACACATCTACAGCCATCTGATCTTTGACAAACCTGAGAGAAACAAGAAATGGGGAAAGGATTCCCTATTTAATAAATGGTGCTGGGAAAATTGGCTCGCCATAAGTAGAAAGCTGAAACTGGATCCTTTCCTTACCCCTTATACGAAGATTAATTCAAGATGGATTAGAGACTTAAATGTTAGACCTAATACCATAAAAACCCTAGAAGAAAATCTAGGTAGTACCATTCAGGACATAGGCATGGGCAAGGACTTCATGTCTAAAACACCAAAAGCAACGGCAGCAAAAGCCAAAATTGACAAATGGGATCTCATTAAACTAAAGAGCTTTTGCACAGCAAAAGAAACTACCATCAGAGTGAACAGGCAACCTACAGAATGGGAGAAAATTTTTGCAACCTACTCATCTGACAAAGGGCTAATATCCAGAATCTACAAAGAACTCAAACAAATATACAAGAAAAAAACACACAACCCCATCAAAAAGTGGGCAAAGGATATGAACAGACATTTCTCAAAAGAAGACATTCATACAGCCAACAGACATATGAAAAAATGCTCATCATCACTGGCCATCAGAGAAATGCAAATCAAAACCACAATAAGATACCATCTCACACCAGTTAGAATGGCAATCATTAAGAAGTCAGGAAACAACAGGTGTTGGAGAGGATGTGGAGAAATAGGAACACTTTTACACTGTTGGTGGGATTGTAAACTAGTTCAACCATTATGGAAAACAGTATGGCAATTCCTCAAGGATCTAGAACTAGATGTACCATATGACCCAGCCATCCCACTACTGGGTATATACCCAAAGGATTATAAATTATTCTACTACAAAGACACATGCACACGTATGTTTATTACGGCACTATTCACAATAGCAAAGACTTGGAATCAACCCAAATGTCCATCTGTGACAGACTGGATTAAGAAAATGTGGCACATATACACCATGGAATACTATGCAGCCATAAAAAAGGATGAGTTTGAATACTTTGTAGGGACATGGATGCAGCTGGAAACCATCATTCTTAGCAAACTATCACAAGAAGAGAAAACCAAACACCGCATGTTCTCACTCATAGGTGGGAACTGGACAATGAGATCACTTGGACTCGGGAAGGGGAACATCACACACTGAAGCCTATCATGGGGAGTGGGGAGGAGGGAGGGATTGCATTGGGGAGTTATACATGATATAAATGATGAATTGATGGGTGCTGACGAGTTGATGGGTGCAGCACACCAACATGGCATAAGTATACATATGTAACAAACCTGCACGTTATGCACATGTACCCTAGAACTTAAAGTATAATAAAATAAATAAATAAATAAATAAATAAAATAAAATAAAATAAAATAAAAAAGGTTACAAGATAATATTTACAAGCCTGACGGTAACCTCAAACCAAAAAATGTGAAATAGATACACACACACACACACACACACACACACAAAGCAGGAAACAATCATATCTCCAGAGAAAATCACCTCCACTGAAAGGAAGACAGGAATGAAAGAAAGAAGGAAGATAAAACCATAAAACAACCAGAAAAAAAAAAAATAACAAAAATAAACAAAATGATAGGAGTAATTCCTTACTTATCAATAATAACTTTGAATTTCAAAGGATTAAACTCTTCAATCAACAGATGTAGAGTGGGCCTGGCACAGTGGATCACACCTGTAATTCCAATATTTTGGGAGGCCAAGGTGGGCAGATCACTTGAGGTCAGGAGTTCAAGGCCAGCCTGGCCAACGTGGTGAAACCCTGTCTCTATTAAAAATACAAAAATTAGCCAGGCATGGTGGCAGGCACCTGTAATCCCAGTTACTCAGAAGGCTGAAGCAGAGAATTGCTTGAACCTGGGAAGTGGAGGTTGCAGTGAGTTGAGATCGTGTCACTGCACTCCAGCCTGAGCAACAGAGTGAGACTCCATCTCAAAAAAAAAAAAAAAAAAAAAAAAAGAAAGTACTGATCTATTGCCTGCAAGAAACACACTTCACCTATAAAGACACATATAGCTGGGCGCGGTGGCTCAAGCCTGTAATCCCAGCACTTTGGGAGGCCGAGAAGGGCGGATCACGAGGTCAGGAGATCGAGACCATCCTGGCTGAAACCAGGTGAAACCCCGTCTCTACTAAAAAGGACAAAAAACTAGCCGGGCGTGGTGGCGGGCGCCTGTAGTCCCAGCTACTCGGGAGGCTGAGGCAGGAGAATGGCATAAACCCGGGAGGCACAGCTTGCAGTGAGCTGAGATCCAGCCACTGCACTCCAGCCTGGGTGACAGAGCGAGACTCTGTCTCAAAAAAAAAAAAAAAAAAAAAAAAAAAAAGACACATATAGACTAAAAATAAAAGGATGGAAAAAGATATTCCACACCAATGGAAACCAAAAAAAGCAGGAGCAGATATACTCATATCAGACAAAATAGATTTCCAGACAAGAACCATAAGAAGAGACAAAGAAGGTCACTATATAATGAAAAAGGAGTCAATTCAGCAAGAGGATATAACAATTTTAACTATATATGCACACAATACTGGAGGACTCGGATATATGAAACAAACATTATTAGAGCTAAAGGGAGTGATTGACTTCAAAACAATAATAGCTGGAGATTTCAACATCCCACTTTCAGCATTGGACAGATCTTCTAAACAGTAAATCAACAAAGAAACATCAGACTTAATCTGCATTATAGAACAAATGAATCTAATAAATATTTACAGAACATTTCATCCAATGGCTGCAGAATGCTCATTCTTTTTCTAAGCACATGGATTATTCTCAAGAATACACCATATGTTAGGTCACAAAACAACTCTTAGACCACTCAAAAAATTTAAATAATATGATGCATCTTCTCTGACCACAATGGAATAAAATTAGAAATCAATAATGAGGAATTTTTGAAACTATACAAATATATGGAAATTAAACAATATGCTATGGAATGACTAGTCAGCCAATGAAGAAATTAAGAAGAAAATTTAAAATTTTTTTGAAACAAATGATAATAAAAACACATATCAAAAGCTTATGGGACAGAATGAAGTGCCTACTCTACTTTAAAAGAAAACCTTCAAATAAACAACCTAACAATGCATCTAAAGGAATAAGAAAAGCAAGAGCCAACCAAACTCAAAATTAGTAGAAGAAAAAAAAAATAAAGAAAAGAGCAGAAATAAATGAAATTAAAATAAACAATAAAAAGACCAATGAAACATAAAGCTGGTTGTTTTAAAAGTTAAACAAAGAGAACAAACCCTCAGTCAGACTAAGAAAAAAAAAAAAAACACAAAAGATTCAAATATATAAAATCAGAGATGAAAAAGGAGCTATTACAACTGATAATACAAAAATTCAGAGGATCATTAGTGGCTACTATGAGCAGTTATATGCCAACAAATTTGAAAATCTAGAAGAAATGTACAAATTTATAGACACATACAACCTACCAAGATTGAACCAGGAAGAAACCCAAAACCTGAACATATCAATAACAAATAACAAAATTGAATCTATAATCAAAAGTCTTCCAGTAAAGTAAAGTCTGGGACCTGAGGGCTTCACTGCTGAATTCCACCAAATATTTAAAGAAGAATTAATACCAAATCCTACTCACACAATTTCAAGAAATAGACAAAAAGGGAATACTTCCAAACTCATTCTATGAGGCCAATATTACCCTGATACCAAAACCAGACAAAGACACATCCAAAAAAGAAAACTACAAGCCAATACACCTGATGAATATTGATGCAAAAATCCTCAACAAAATATTAGCAAACAGAATTCAACAATACATTGAAAAGATCATTCATTATAATCAAGTGGGATTTATCTCTGGGATGCAAGAAAGGTTTAACATACACAAAAAAATGGGTAGGATACATCATATCAAAAGAATGAAGGACAAAAATCATTTCAATTGATGCTGAAAAAGCATTTGATAAAGTTCAATATCCCTTCATGATAAAAACCCTCAAAAAACTGGTTATAGGCCAAGCGCAGTGGCTCAAGCCTGTAATCCCAGCACATTGGAAGGCCGAGGCGGGCGGATCATGAGGTCAGGAGATTGAGACCATCCTGGCTAACACAGTGAAATCCCATCTCCACTAAAAATACAAAAAATTAATGGGGCATGGTGGTGGGCGCCTGTGGTCCCATCTACTTGGGAGGCTGAGGCAGGAGAATGGCATGAACCCGGGAGGCAGAGCTTGCAGTGAGCCAAGATAGCACCACTGCACTCCAGCCTGGGTGACAGAGTGAGACTCCATCTCAAAAAAAAAAAAAAAAAAAAAAAAAAAGAAAAACTGATTATAAAAAGAATATACTTCAACACAATAAAATATATATGTGACAGACCCACAGCGAATATCATACCGAACAGGGAAAATCTGTAATCCTTTCCCCTAAAATCTGGAACATGAGAAGGATGCTCACTTTCACTGCTGTTATTCAACACAACTGGAAGTTTTAGCTAGAGCAACTGGTCAAGAGAAAGAAATAAAGGGCATCCAAATTGGAATGGAAGAACTCAAATTATCCTTGTTTGCAGATAATATGATCTTATATTTGGAAAAGCCTAAACATTTCACAAAAATAACTATTACAACTGATAAACCAGTGCAGTAAAGTTGTAGGATACAAAATGATCATACAAAAATCAGTAGCATTTCTATATGCCAAGAGTGAACAATCTGAAAAAGAAATCAAAAAATTAATCCCATTTACAATAGTCACAAATAAAATTAAATACCTAGGAGTTAACCAAATAAACAAAAGATTTCTATAATAAAAACTATAAAACGCTGATGAAGGAAATTGAGGAGGACAACAAAAACAGGGAAAGATATTCCGTGTTTATGGATTGGAAGTATCAATATTGTTAAAATGTCTATACTACCCAAAGCAATCTACAGATTCAGTGTAACCGATATCAAAATATCAATGACATTCTTCACAGAAATAGAAAAGAACTATTCTAAAATCTGTATGAAACCACCAAAGATCCAGATTAGCCAAAGCTATTCTAACTAAAGAAAAAAAATAAAACTGGAGGAATCATAATACCTTACTTCAAATTATACTTCTGAGCTATGTTAACCAAAACTGCATGGTGCTGACATAAAACCAGGCACATAGACCAATGGAACAGAACAGAGAACCTAGGAGAAAATCCATACATCTACAGTGAACTTATTTTGAATGAAGTTGCCAAGAATAAACACTTGGGAATAGACAGTCTCTTCAATAAATTGTGGTTGAAAAACTGGATATCCATATGCAGAAGAATGAAACTAGACACATATCTCTCAGCATATACAAAAATAAAATCAAATGGTTTAAAGAATTAAATCTGAGACACAAAACTATGAAACTACTGCAAGAAAACATTGGGGAAACTCTGCAGGATGTAGGTTTGGCGAAAGATTTCTTGAATAATACCCCATAAGCATAGGCAACCAAAGTAAAAAGTGACAAATGGGATCACATCAAATTAAAAAGTTTCTGAACAGCAAAGGAAACAATCAATAAAGTGAAGAGACAACCAACAGAATGAGAAGAAATATCTGCAATCTATTCATATATCAAGGGATTAAAGACCAGAATATATAAGGAGTTCAGACAACTCTATAGGAAAAAATCTGATAAGCTGACTTAAAAATGGGCAAAGGATTTGAATGGACATTTCTCAAAAGAAGACATAAAAATGGCAAAGAAACATATGAAAAGGTACTCAGCATCATTGATCATTAGAGAATTGCAAATCAAAACCACAGTGAGACATCATCTCATCCCAGTTAAAATGGCTTATATCCAAAAGACAGGCAATAACAAATGCTAGCAAGAATGTGGAGAGAAGGGATGCCTTGTATACTGTTGGTGTGGATATAAATTAGTACAACCAATATGGAGAACAGCTTGGAGGTTCCTCAAAAAACTAAAAACTACAACTATCATACCATCTAGCAATTTCACACTGGGTATATACCCAAAAGAAAGGAAATCAGTATAGTGAAGAGAAATTCATACAATTTTAAATAACTAAGAGTGTAATTAGATTGTAACACACAGAGTAAATATCTTAAGGGATGAATATTCCATTTTCCATGATGTGATTGTTGCATGCCTGTACTAAAATGTCTCATGTGTTTCATAAAATATACTTCTACTGTATATTTTATATTTAAAAAAAATTATAAAAATAAAAAAAGTTAGAGGAAAAACTGGAGGTGAGGTCTAAAAATAAAAGGCTATGTTTTCAGTGGCAGCCAAGATAACTCTATATGGAACTTTTGTCATCGTAGGCCTGATTAGAAAATTGCATGGTATCAACTCAATTCTCATATCTGTATTTTGTTTAAGCATCCTAAAGGAAGATGCACATTCTAGTGTGACCAAGCTCATAATTCAGTGGCTTATTGAGTACTATCATAGTAATAAGAGCAGCAGATATAGCAGGCTCTCTATAAAGAGAAGTGACTTCAACAAAATTATCTATTTATATTTCTTTCCTTGCTATGCTATGAATTCCTCAAAGACAATGACTATTTCTTATGGACTTTTATGTATCTCTAGGGCATAACCCAGTGCCTGGTGCGTTAGATGCTCAATCAATGTTGATTGAATGGAACTGAATTGACGAATAACTACTCACATGTGATAATTGGTGCTGCACCAGCCTATAAGAATTAACACATCTTGCCATTGCAGGTATAGATTTCTCTGTAGTACCCAATTCAACCGAGTGAAACAGATCATTTGTTTAAAATATGTATCTAAAATGATAAGAGAGACAAGCTCCCAATTTGGTCTACAAATAAAGTCTTAGAGAATGACTACTTACAATCAGGGAGGGGGGAAAAATCTGTCTGCCCTAACATTCTCGGGCCAATTAAATATATTACTCTAATTCAGCTGCAAGCAACACCCAGCTCACTTGTGGGAAAGGCATAAAAGAAGCATCTCCTGTTGATTCTGGCCAGCCATTCTGCTGAGGACAAAGAGCCTAGAGTGTTGTTTTCTAGAGGTGACCTCACCCTTTGCTACCCAAATCCTGCACAAGTACCTTTGTGGGGTTGCCTTTGAGCCAAATACCCAATCAGGTAACTATGCTAGATTTAACATCATCATCTTATGACATATGAATAGATGGAAACAGAATTCTACAAATTCAGTAAATATATCCTTGGTGGCTCATTTTGATGTTTCTCATGAATGTTTCTAACATTCTTGACTTCTATGCTTATTATATACCACAATCCTTAACACCTTTTACTCACCAATCTACCAAAATCCTGTTGATTTCACTCAATTTTTTGATTATGTCATTCCCCTGCTGAAGCCCTTTCTATGGTTTTTCAAAACCATGAAAAGAAGCCACAAGATTCTTGCTCTCACTACTGCCTAGGTCACTCACTCGTCAACTTCAATACTCCTACCACTGATCATCACCTATGCTAAAATGCTTTCCCCTCCAACCCCAAATACACTTTCCTCTTTTGCCTTCTTAATTCCTACCCTTCCTTTGGGTTTCTTGAATTTGTCTGTGTTAGTCTGTTTTCACACTACCAATAAAGACATACCCAAGACTGGGCAATTTACAAAAGAAAGAGATTTATTGGACTTATAGTTCCAAATGGCTGGGGAGGCCTCACAATAATGTGGGAAAGCAAGGAGCAAGGAGTAGTAAATCACATCTTACATGGATGGCAGAAGGCAAAAAGAGCTTGTGCAGGCCAATTCCCATATTTAAAACCATCAGATCTCATAAGATCCATTCACTATCATGAGAACAGCACAGGAAAGACCTGCCCCCATAATCATTTCCCACCAGATCTCTCCCATAACGTGGGAATTATGGGAGTTATAAGATGAGATTTGGGTGGGGACACAGAGACAAACCAGATCATTCTGCCCATGGCCTCTCCCAAATCTCATACCTTCACATTTCAAAACCAATCATCCCTCCCAACAGTTCTCCAAGGTCTCAACTCATTCCCACGTTAACTTAAAAGTCCGCAGTCCAAAGTCTCATCTAAGACAAGGCAAGTCCCTTCTGCCTATGAGTCTGTAAAATTAAAAGCAAGTTATTTACTTCCTAGATACAATGAGAGTACAGGCGTTAAGTAAATACAACTATTCCAAATGGGAGAAATTGGCCAAAACAAAGGGGCTACAGGCCCCATGCAAGTCTAAAATCCAGCAGGGCAGTCAAATCGTAAAGCTCCAAAATTATTTCCTTTGACTCCATGTCTCACATCCAGGTCACACTGATGCAAGAGGTGGGTTCTCATGGTCCTGAGCAGCTCTGCCCCTGTGACTTTGCAGGGTATAGCTTCCCTCCCAGCTGCTTTCTTAGACTGGCATTGAGTGTCTGCAGCTTTTCCAGTTGCATGGTGCAAGCTGTTGGTGGATCTGCCATTCTGGGATCTGGAAGATGGTGGTCCTCTTCTCACAGCTCCACTAGGTGGTGCCCCAGTAGGGACTCTTTGTGAAGGCTCTGACCCCACATTTCCCTTCTGCACTACCATAGCAGAGATTCTCCATGAAGGCCTTGCCCCTGTAGTAAACTTCCGCCTGAGCATCCAGGCATTTCCATACATGTTCTGAAATCTAGGCAGAGGTTCCCAAACCTCAATTTTTGAATTCCATGCCCTTGCAGGCTCAATACCATGTGGACGCTGCCAAGGTTTGTGGCTTCCATCTTCTGAAACAACAGCCAAAGCTGTACCTTGGCTCCTTTCAGCCATGGCTGGAGTGGCTGGAATGCAGGATACCAAGTCCCTAGGCTGCACAGAGCAGGGGTGCCCTGGGCCTGGTCCATGAAACCATCTTTTCCTCCTAGCCCTCCCAGCCTGTAATGAGAGGGGCTGCCATAAAGACCTCTGACATACCCTGGAGACATTTTCCCCATTGTCTTGGGGATTAACATTCAGCTCCTCATTACTCATGCAAATTTCTGCAGCCAGCTTGAATTTCTCCTCAGAAAATGGAATTTTCTTTTCTATTGCATAGTCAGACTGCAAATATTTAGAACTTTTATGCTCTGCTTCCCTTTTAAAACTGAATGCCTTTAACCAAACCCAAGTCACTTCTTGAATGTTTTGCTGCTTAGAACTTTCTTCCACCAGACACCCTAAATCATCTCTCTCAAGTTCAAAGTTCCAGGAATCTCTAGGACAGGGGCAAAATGCTGCCAGTCTCTTTGCTAAAACATAACAAGAGTCATCTTTGTTCCAATTCCCAACAAGTTCCTCATCTCCATCTCAGACCACCTCAGCCTGGACCTTATTGTTCATATTATTATCAGCATTTTTTTGTCAAAGCCATTCAACAAGTCTCTAGGAAGTTTCAAATTTTCCCATATTTTCCTGTCTTCTTCTGAGCCCTCCAAACTATTCCAATCTCTGCCTGTTACCCAGTTCCTAAGTTGCTTCCACATTTTCGGGTATCTTGTCAGCAACACTCCACTCCTGGTATCAATTTACTCTATTACTCTGTTTTCACGCTGCTGACAACGACATACCCAAGACTGAGCAATTTACAAAAGAAAGAGATTTATTGGATTTACAATTCCACATGGCTGGGAAGGCCTCACAATCATGGAGGAAGGCAAAGAGGAATAAGTCACATCTTATGTGGATGGTGGCAGGCAAAGAGAACTTGTGCAGGGCAACTCCCATTTTTAAAACCATGAGATCTTGTGAGACCCATTCACTATCATGAGAACAACACAGGAAAGACCTAACACCATAATTCAACCATCTCCTGCTGGATCCCTCCCACAACAGGTGAGAATCATGGGAGCTACAAGATGAGATTTGGGTGGAGACACAGAGCCAAACCATATCATCGTCACACTCTATATATCCTTGGGAATGTCTTTCCTACACACTCTCCCAGCCCTCAGACAAATTTGCATCTCCCTGTTATCTCCATAGCACTCTGCACCTTTTCCTCACAGCCCTTAGAATTCTATTGTTGTTATTCTGTGAAAGAAACAGGAGGAGAACATGATCTGGGTCTATTTTTCCCCCTTTGTATCCCCAGCACCAGGCATCAGGCTTGACCTTCAACATATGCTTGTATCATGTTGAAGAAATGAAGAGAGAGCCTCCTTGTTCATGAATGTATATGTGGATTACATGAGGAGGTGAGAGAGCAAGCCTCATTCAGGGAGCCTACCTTATATGGAAACCACTTCTAGCAAGTTAATTTTGCTATTTTAGAGATCATTTGCCCTATTTCAATTTCCACATAATATTAAATTTTGAAAATCTAGGGTAGAATGTGAATGCATGTTATTTATGGAATTTAAATTAGTTTTGCATTGACCTTCTTAGTTGTATTTTTATTTAAAAGCAACTCCTTTTTTAACAGCCAAGTAAAAAAAAGTACTGTATCGAGTATCTCCATATCTTCGCCTTCTATCTATGTCTCAATCCATTGCAATCTGGCTTTAGACTTGATTTTTGCATTAACTAATTCTTCTCAATTTCCTTTGCTAAAGATATTAATAACTTTCAAGTAGAACTCATGATAGTTGTTATCTCATTGGACCCCAAAGGAGAATTTGACACAGTCAACCAAACTCTACCCCTTCCAGGTCTGAGACCCATTCTCCAACTTGTCTCCTATCATTTGACCCATTTGTTGATGACCTTACCTCCATCTACCTGCTAGCCTCTTTAACCATGCACTTTAAAGTTCAGCACAAGGAGAAGAAAAAAGCCTTATAGATTTCCCAAAACATATCACACTCTTTCATATTTCTATTCCTTTGCACATACTGCTTCCTTTTCCTGGAATTCCATTCTCCTATTTGTTTCCCATGAAATCTTATTTCACTCCTGCCTTTTAGGAAAGTCTTCCTCAACTCCCCAGGCATTCCACTGCTCCTTCAGCAGTGCACTCATTGAATGTTTTCTATATCCCCATGGAAGTCATTTTCTTGTTTGTTTGCTCATCTCTTTCCCGTTCTTTACTGTTAGCTGCATGAGAAAAAAGTCTGTGCTTTTCATCTTTGTCACTGCAGTACTTGCACAATTCCTAATATGTGGCATATGCTTCATAAAATATCTGTAGGTTGGCAGTTTAGGAGTACAGTTGGAGGATGTATTTTTTTCTTGTATTATAATTTAGATTCACAGAGTGGGAGCATTTGGGGGATGTTACAGGATTAGAAAATGATTGCCCCTAAGGCCAAGACTATGGAGAAGAATAAGTAGTCCCAGCTGCCATGTCTATGACCCTGGAACCACGTTCCCACACATGTTTTATTTTATAAGGAATCAAGAATTACAGATTCTAGTTCTCTGTCACTAAGTATTTGTAGCATTTGACCAATGATGAGATTTCTACTTAATCTCTAATATTCTCCCCAGCTCAGAAGTTATTTGAGGAGGTGACTTGTGCTTCTAGTGTGATAGAATATCTGAGTCAAATCAGCTTTACCAATGAGAGCATCTGTAAAAGCTAAATAAAATATGTTAAAAATAGCAGTTTCTAAAAAATGGAAGAGCAATGAAAGGTAGCCAACATTTGAGAGTGACAGATCCTGGAAAGAAGGGAGGCACATTGAGTTGCTTCATTTGCTCCACCATTTTTTCTTTCTGGGTATTTGTTGATTCATATGTAGTGCAATAGTCAGAAGCAGAGCAGAAACTCGTGGTTTTAGCTTTTGGAAGTTAAAAGTTTAAGTATACAAAAGCACTCAGTACTTGAGCAGCCAAGATCCTTAAGAAAATATAATGTCAGGCCAGGCACGGTGGCTCACACCTGTAATCCCAGCACTTTGGGAGTTGGAGGTGGAAGAAACACCTGAGGTCAGGAGTTCGAGACCAACCTGGCCAACATGGTGAAACCCCCATCTCTACTAAAAATACAGAAATTAGCCGGGCATGGTGGTGTGTACCCATAACCCCAGCTACTTGGAAGGCTGAAGCAGGGGAATCACTTGAACTCGGGAGGTGGATGTTGCAGTGAGCCAAGATCGCACCACTGCACTCCAGCCTGGGTGACAGAGTGAGACTTCATCTCAAAGAGAAAAAAAAAAAAGAGAGAGAGAGAGAAAATATGTAACCTCAAAGAAGTGAGCCTACATTCTGCACCACATTTTCCCTCAAGACATTAGCTTATTTTGGAGCTGCAGGTGGTAACAATGGAAATTAGATAATATTTTACCTAAATGATAAAGAAAAACATAACACAACATAGTTCATGTGATGTAGCCAAAGCCATATTTAGAGGAAAATGTATAACCTTAAATGTATATGTTATAAAAGCAAAAAATCCAAAAATTATATAAAGATCTATCTCAAGCAATTAAAAAAGAATGGTAACTTAAATCTGAAGAATGTAGAAGAAAATAATGATGATAAGAGTAGAAATAACTGAAATAGAAACAAATGTATAATAGAAAACAATTAACAAAACCTAAAGTTAGTCCCTGAAAAGAATAATAAAATTGGTAAATCTTAATAGGATAGATAAAGAAAAAAATAAGAGAGTAGGAACAAATTATAAATACTAGTATTAGAAATGGTACATAATTACAAAACTTATGGACATTAAAAATATAAGGAGATTGTACTATTAATATTATGGCAATACATTTGAAAATGTAGACAAAATTTCTTAAAGACTACAAATATTAAAACTGACCCAAGAAATATATACTTACATACATATGTGTATGATATGCATATAAAATTCTTTTTTTTTTTTTTTTTGAGATGGAGTCTCGCTCTGTCGCCCAGGCTAGAGTGCAGTGGCCGGATCTCAGCTCACTGCAAGCTCCACCTCCCGGGTTCATGCCATTCTCCTGCCTCAGCCTCCCGAGTAGCTGGGACTACAGGCGCCCACCACCTCGCCCGACTAGTTTTTGGTATTTTTTAGTAGAGATGGGGTTTCACCGTGTTAGCCAGGATGGTCTCGATCTCCTGACCTTGTGATCCGCCCGTCTCGGCCTCCCAAAGTGCTGGGATTACAGGCTTGAGCCACCGCGCCCGGCCAAAATTCTTAATTTAAAACCTTTCAACAAAATATTCAAGACTTAGATGACATCAGAAGTAAATTATTTATGACATTTAAGAGAGAAGTCACACCATCTTATAGAAGAAATTCTTGCAGAGTAGAACAAAAGAGAAAATACTTCAAAGCTAATTTTATGAGGACAGTGTAACCTTGATACAAAAACCTGGTAAACACATTACAAAAAATAAAAATGTAAAGCCAGTCTCTCTCATTAATATAAATGGAAAATTTCTAAATGTAATATTAGCAAATTGGATCCAGTGATACATGAAATACGTAACAAATTATGATCAAATTCATGTTTTTACAAGAATACAAGGTTGCTTCAACATTTAAAAATCAATTAACTCAACTCCTTAGTTTATTTGAATAAAGCAGAAAGACCATATGATCATCTCAATACTTTCAGGAAAAACATTTAATAAGTTATTCTAAGTGAAGTTACTTATTCAGGAGTGGAAAACCAAAACTGTATGTTCTCACTTATAAGTGAGAGCTAAGTTATAAGTATGCAAAGGCATACAAAATACTGTAATGGATTATAGAGACTCAGAAGCAGGGTATGACAGGGGCCTAGGGATAAAAAAAAAAGCTACAGTTCAGGTGCAAAGTACACTATTCAGGTGACCACTGCCCTAAAATCTAAGAATTCACTATATAATTTATCCATGTAAACAAAAAAACACTATTAAAATAAACTTTTTAAATTTAACATTGATCATGTTTTTTAAATAAAATAACTCTCAGTAGACTAGAAATAAAAGAAATTTTGTTTTATTCCAATAAAGATCATTTACAAAAATTCTCACCAAACATCATGGTTAATGATGAAATATTAAAATCTTTGTACCTGAGTGATCAGAAATGAGACAAAGATCTCCATTTCCTTTAAACGTTGTACTAGAAATCCTAACCAAAGTAGTAAGGCAGTATTTAAAATTTTTTTAATGTAAAGAATGAAAAGAAAGAAACTAAGTGGTCACCATTTGCAGAACACATGATTCTATATGCAAACAAATTCAAGGAAATCTACTGATGAAAATAGTAAGTTACTCATGTAACCAAACACCACCTGTTCCCCAATAGCCTATGACAATTAAAAAAATTAAAGTGGCAAGTTAATGTATTAGGCAAAACCAATCTATGGTGATAGAATTCAGAATAGTAGTTACACTTTGTGGGGGTAAGCTATTAGAAGTAATAAGTAAAGCTACTAGATTTAATAAGAAAGGATACTAGCTACATGGTTAGAATTTCTACATTCTAGCAAAAAACAAACCCCAAATTTTTTATTTTTTATTTTTTTATTTATTTTATTTTTTTTATTAATTTATTTTTTTTGAGACGGAGTCTTGCTCTGTTGCTGAGGCTGGAGTGCAGTGGCGCAATTTCAGCTCACTGCAAGCTCTGCTTCCCGGTTTCACGCCATTCTGCCTCAGCCTCCCAAGTAGCTGGACTACAGGCACCCACCACCTCGCCCAGCTAATTTTTTGTATTTTTAGTAGAGACAGTGTTTCACCGTGTCAGCTAGGATGATCTCAATCTCCTGATCTCATGATCTGCCTGCCTCAGCCTCCCAAAGTGCTGGGATTACAGGTGTGAGCCACTGTACCCGACCAAAACCAAAAATTTTTAAATGATATCACTGATAAGAGAACTTTTTAAAATCAAATAGTTATGCATAAACCTAATGGAAGATATCCAAATACTTTACACAAAAATTATAAAACATTATTGAAAAAAATGTTTAAAGCTAAATAGTCGTGTATATTGCCAAGAAAAGGCAAGACAATTTTGAAATTGGAAAGTTGGAATTACATAACAGACATCAAGACTTTTATAACAAAGCTTTATTAGTTAAAACAGTGTGATAACTGCTCAAATATAGACAAATAAAAAAGTTTAACAGACTAGAGAACCACATATGATCATTTATTTATAAGAAAGTTGACAGAGAAGTGTAATAAGGATAGAATGGTCTTTTCGATAAATAGTGAATTTATTTCTATTAGTCCATTGGATATCCATATTGTAATATTAGAATCTTGACCTCTACTTCACAAAAATATTATTTTCACACAAAAATATTATTTCCAAGTAGACTGAAGAATGAAATATAAAAGGTAAAACTATAAAAATTCCAAAGCAAACATAGAGGAATATCTTCTTTATTTCGAAATAAGCAAAGTTTTCTTAATAAAGTGCAAGAAACACTAACTACAAAGAAAAAGACTGATAAATTAAATGCTATTAAAATCAAGGTCATCTCCTCATCCATGCAATTTGGAGACTGAAATGGCAAGTCATAGAACAGGAGAAAATATTTGCAATATATACCCCTGAAAAAACTTTTTTGTCTAAAATATATAAGGTTTTCTAGAGGCCAATAAGAGAAAAATAGTCTAATTTCAAAAGGACAACTGGAACTCTCATGCACCTGGTGGGGGTATAAATTGGTGTCATTACTGTGGAAAACTGTCAAAGCTGAGTACACAGAGAACCCTCAACTCAGCAATTCCACGTCTGTGTACTGTATTCCAAAAGACCAACAGACAAGAATGCACACTTCACAGCAGCATTAACTGTGTAAGCCAACGTCTAGAAATAACTCCATTTCCATCAACAGAGAATAAGTAAGTGAAATGTGAAATATGCATATAATAGAATATTCTATGCAATGATGAATAAATTACTGCTACACAATGTTTTAATCTCACAAGGAAAAGAGGCCAGATACCAAAAAATACACACTACATAAATCCAACTGTATAAGTTCAAAAATAGCCAGAAGTAATCTATGAAAAAGAACTCACAATAGTGGTCCCCTTTGGTGGAGGGGATGACTGGGATGGATGATGATTTAAGCTACTGGGTGTTTGTAATGCTTTATGGATCTGAGTAGTGCTTACATAGGTATATTTACTTGGGAAGAATTAACTGAGCTAAGTGTAACTCATGATTTGTGTTGATTTTCTATATGGACGCTAAATTTTAAGTTTAAAGAATTATACTTAAAAATAAAGTGATACCATTTTTCTATTTAGTAGTACACACAAGCAAATGCAGAAGTTTGGGACAGAAGGATGAGAGAAGCAGAATGGCATTCAGCTACTGAAATCACTGAAATAGCTCTTCTTTATCAGAAGGTAACCGTGGGTAACCTGCCAGCCTCGTCTGCATATTTTATGCCATTGTGTATTTGAGCAAGTGGAGAGAGAGCAGCTAGGCAGGCCAGCTAGACCAGTCTCCAGTGTAGACAGAGTATGTGGCCATATTTTGACACCATTAGAGTTTCCTGAAAACCCCCCGCCCACCCTGGTAAAGCCTACTTCCCACTAACCTGCTACAATCCCTGAAATACATACCAGTAGGTCAAAATAGCAATTTTAAAATGTGAGTCTGAGGTTTCCAACCGAATTTTCTAATTTTGTTGTTTCTTGTATGTGGATAAAAATCTTTGAATAGTCTGTCATTATAAAGACTGTTTCTCTTTTGCAGAGACTTTCTTAATAATTTCTTAAACTTGTGTTTGTGAATATATTGAAGTCCAGCTACATATTTTCCAAGGTTCAGGCAAAACTTTTTACCTATAAAATGACTATCTCCAGAATGCTGCAGCTAACATAAAAACATAAAATTAAGTTGTCTAAGAAGGATAATTCCTTAATTATTACCACTTATTACTAGCTTAGGTGAGCCAAGAGGAGGGGTGAGCAAATTATGGTCCCAGGACCAAATCCTAACTAATGCCTGCTTTTTTTTCTTTTGAGATAGAGTCTTGCTCTGCCGCCCAGGCTGGAGTACAGTGTGGTGCGATCTCAGTTCACCGCAAACTCCGTTCAAGCACTTCTCCACCTCAGCCTCCCAAGTAACTGGGATTACAGATGTGCATCACTGTGCCCGGCTAATTTTTCTATTTTTTGTAGAGACAGGGTTTCGCCTTGTTCACCAGGCTGCTCTTGAACTCCAGGCCTCAAATAACCCACCCTCCTTAGCCTCCCAAAGTGCTGTGATTACAGGGGTGAGCCATCATGCCCTGGCCCAGTGACTACCTTTGTATATAAAGTTTTATTGGCAAATAACCATTCCCATTCACTTACATATTGTTCATGGCTATTTTCCAGCTATAAGAGCAGAGTTGAGTAGTTGTGGCAGAGAAAATTTTAAGCCCACAAAATCTAAAATAGTTCTTTACAGAAAATGTTTGCCAACCTTTGGCTAGATTGATATATGATCTTTCTCAACTCAGAGGAAATAATAGTCCTATACACATAAAACACAAGATAAGTACCTTTCCTTAATGGCAAGATTAATTAGGTTGATGATGAGATAGAGAGCTACCAGAAAGGTCTAGATAGAACAAGCAGCACAGCAAGGGGTACTGTTCACTGGAGAGCAAGCAAACCTCATGGTCATTTTTTATTAGGAAGGATTAAGGTTCCTTTGCAGGGATTTTTTAAAGGCACTGTCAAATAGAAGTATTTCCAAAGGGTATGTCTTCTAATGCCTTAGCTAGTATATTGAACAGGACAACTAAATGCAGTATATGATTTTTAATAGGATCTTGGATTAAAAAGAAACTGTACAGAATATTATTGAGATTGATGTGTAAATGTTAATATGGGCTATAAATTAAATAATATTGATCATGTTAAATATATCAACTCGATCATTGTATTATAGTTTTGTAACAGAAAGTTACTGTTCTTAGAGGATATTTATTGAAATATCAAGGGCTAAAGTTTCATGATTATCTGCAACTAACATTAAAAGGTATAATCAAGTCATCAGAGAGGAAGTAAATGTGGCAAAATGTTAATAATTGGTAAGTCTAGGTAAACGACATACGGGTGTTGATTATACTATTTTTGCAAATTTTCTGTAAGTTTGACTTTTTTTTTCAAACTAGACTGTCAGAGGAACATTTTAAAACATAGATATTGAAAGCTTTTTTCCCTGTATTTGGGGAAAAGATGGAAGAGATAAAACAAAGAAAACTCTTTTTTTTTTTTTAACTAAGAAGCTAAACTCATCAGCAGCTAATTTATCTAGATATTCCTACACAATTATATTTCCCTCTCTCTTTATGAGGTTTTATCTCAGACCTCTCTGCATCCCTAAAACTCTTCATTTGATTTTCCGCACATAAGAGAAAATTGTGTTGAATATTTTCCCGAGGAAAACATTATACATATTACACAAGAGTATACCTAAAATGTGTGTTATAACCATATGCTTCAAATAAACATTTCCTCCAAAAAACAAACCTCAGTTTTAAAATATTTTGCAGAATTTGTCACCTTGTATGATACAAAATGGAAGATAAAACAGGTTCAAAGGGATCTCAAACACATATCCCTCATTGCTTCTCGGAAATATGGTGCCATATAACCTTGTGAGATTGACGTAGTCACAGATGACAGTAGAGAATTACCAAGGGACATGCAGCTTCGCCTGGCATCATAATATATGTTGTTGGTAACTGTTGACAGATATTCCATGTGGCGTTTAGATATGAATCTTGAAGTGTATTTGAGAGCCTACAGCTCTGAGAAAAAGAAGAGGCCTTTTCCCTAAGTTCTTCAAAGCAATTCCTAAATGTTGATGTGTCCACCAACATACAACGAATGTGTTTCAGCAGCTTCATGGATGCCATTCATGTGTGAGAGGACAAGGCCATTTCCTAGGTGATTCAGACCCCACTTACCTTGTTACCAGGTAAAATAATATAGGGTATCTGGTCCCACATCCACATCTGGTATGGAAAGCCAGGCACCTCTATCTGGGTTCTAAATTTGAATTCATTTATCTTGTGTGAAGGCATTTTACTTGACTGACTTACAGAGTGGATCCCACTATGTACTAGTTCTAGTTTCTTTTTTTTCTTTTTTTTTTTTTTTTAACCCCAGGGCTTTTCAGTAGACACCACTTTTCCTTAGAGTTCACAGTTGGAGCAGGGTCTCACAGCAGCATTTACAGAGGAGGTGAAGACAAATTGTTACTGGGGAGGGGAAGGGAACAATGGCAGAAGGGGTTTAAAGTGGAATTGAGTGTGTAACAAAAATACTGTGTTTGTCTAATAAGGCTGAAATTGAGTGGCTGCTTGAATATGTCAAGTGAGCCAGTATATCAGAAAGACAAACTCCGTCTTGTCCTGTGTTATGACTGCAACATGGGTAAATGGGGCCACAGAGTCATAACATCTAAATACCACAACAATATAGAACCTCAAAGACATGATACTTCTCAGTTATCATTCATGTTCCAAATATGAAATGAGCTATAATCCTAATGATAAACACCATTTTGATGAAGTGGTCAGCAATGAGTATCCTTTCTGGGTCAAAATAATGACAGCAATTCCAGGCAATTTACTTATTTTTAAGACAAAAGGATCAATCCTTGATCTTAAACATGAAGTTTGTGAATATTTTTTATACCTCCTAAATTAGGTAGGTAAGATCTAAATGCTGATGATATGGATGTAGGTAACCAGTCAGGATAATTATAAAAGAGACCATGTAAACTTCAAAATTTTAGCTCATGCATCAGTTACACTGCAGGAAGAATAAAACAATGTTGGTTTGGGGCTCAGAGTTAATTCAAATAAGCCAAAAAATTATGTGGCTTTTCTAAAGTCCATATAGATGCCACAGTAGTTGAGTACTAACTGCTTTTTTAAAATTCAAAAAATAAAAATAAAAAACAGGAGGCTGAGGCAGGAGAATGGCGTAAACCCGGGAGGCGGAGCTTGCAGTGAGCTGAGATCCGGCCACTGCACTCCAGGCCGGGCGACAGAGCAAGACTCCGTCTCAAAAAAAAAACAACTCAGCAAGTCAGATGGACACTAATTAGGAGACAATCATAGAATATCATAACCTAAGCTTCCTTGCTTTCTTTTCCAGTCATAATATCTAAGATAAAAAAAAAATTCCCATTACCCCTACCCTGCCTCTTTTTGAAAAAGAGCTTCCAAATGGTGAATATTGTTTTATGGGTTTTAAGAACAAGCAATGAGATTAGAAAATTAGTCTGAAAGTCTTGGAAAAGCAAAAGAGGCAAGATATAAATGAAGCCCTTATTGTTGTAAAATGAATCATTTGGAACAATTATTACCTAACTCAAAGAAATAAATACGAAATATGAAACTGTAAAATCTACATCAAAAGCATCTACACCTGAATGGCAGAGTTTGTCAGTAGCAGATGAAAGATCAGAACAAAATCTATTTGGAATTGCTTGCAATAGATAAATATCTACTTCAAGCTAATTGTTCTCATAATTGGAGAGGAGATGAGAACTACTGAAAAAAAGAAAACTACAAAACGAGAAGACTGGATTTTAGGGGTTGGCTGACACTGACTTGCTTAACAAAATATTCTATATGTTGTTTACAACCCAAGCTAACAGCAAAGATTTTATTTTAGTGGCTTGCTACATGAATTGGCCAAAGAATTCACCTACCCACAGCATTCATACTCCATGAGACTATAAACTTCCCAAAGGCAGAAATCTTGTCCAATCTAGCCTAAGCCTTGTACATAGTAGGCACTCATGAAATGGTTTAGTGAATTAAAGTTAGAGAGGAGTGAAAGTGTGAATGAATTAAGAAACAAATGCCAAGCTGATAGGAAATATGATGGCATGAGGAGAATCGCTCACATTAACAAATTTCAGAGCTTCTTTACTCATAAAGAACCAGATTATCAATCTGTGAACTGTATAGCCATTTGCAACAGGAAGATTAATTGTGCGTGATATTTTTTAAAATACATATATTTTGTCTAGACTTCAGAAAAACAAAGCTCCAAAAGCTGTGTCTATCAGTGCTGTCAGTTCAGAAATTGCCTTGAGCAAAATTGAATGAGAATTTTCACAAACATTCATGAAAAATTTGGTTTGTATGACTAACCTGTCTCACCAGGTCAGATCACTGCCCTTAACATCCAAAGGCAATGCCATGGGCATCATGCTCTGTAAAGGGGGCTGCTCAGATCTGAGAATGAATGTCTGTCCTTTCCATTTGCTACAGAATTTTTTGTTTGGGGTGTTGCTGTTGTTATTGTAATTGTTTGGTTGTTTGGTTGTTTGGTTGGTTGGTCAGGTTTTTTACAGAGCCTTTTGTTCTTTTAGTAACCTTATTATTAATTATGGTGCTGATGTTTTTGTCCAAAGTGTATTAAAATAATTCCTACAATACTTTTTGCAGCAATTTGCATTTCTCAGCCTATGAGTTGTCTAGTGTCTTTTTCTTTGCCTGATGTTTTGTTTTGTTTTGTTTTGTTTTGTTTTGTTTTTGTCAAAGAAAGCAATCCCACATTCTGGTAAGCTGCTTAAGAAAAATAACTGAATTATCAACATTTTACTTTAGAGAATATACAGATAATCAAATATGGTTTTGTACACAATTTAGAAGAGCACTGCGTCCAGGTAAGAAGATTGAGGAACTCAAGCCTGAAGCTCTCACGTCTTATATCTTTCTGACTTTCATTGATAACTTACTCTCTCTGAATCTTCTTTTCCTTCACTTCAAACATTTAGGACTGATGAGGGGAGACGAGGTGGGTGGCAGCTAGTTTCCTGCCTTACTTGTTTTCAGGGACTATTGTAGACAGCAAGTAAACTGTGAAAGCATTTCAAAAACAGGAACAGTCCTTACCAATCTCAGCGGGGTTGGTTTCAGCTGTCAAACCTCATTTGCTGATTCTCAAGTCTTCTCAATGCAAACACGCATTTCTTTTCCTGTCCTAGACTGTTTACAGCCCTGAAAAGGAAAGCTAGTGCTGACTGCTGCCCATCCTTTGCTTTCTTAACCAATCCAAATAGCGGAAATTCCCCCAAATTCACACAGTGTCAGGCAGCAAGTCTAGAGCTTCTTAATTGGTCTGTGTTCTTTCTTGAAGGGCTAAAGTGAGGCCATGGACAGAGGTCGGCTACCTTAGAATGCCCTCAATAAGATCCAGCATGTAGTATTAAAACCCAAGTATGCAACTAAGTTGTGTGACTTTGGGAAAGGTTTATTTTTAAAGCCCATATGTGACTTAATTTCCTAATCTTAATTCAGAGCCTTTCTTATTTCATTTGGGATGCTATAACAAAATGCCATAGGCTTGGAGGTTTATAAATGACAGAAACTTATTTCTCACAATTCTGGAGGCTAGGAAGTCCAAGATCAAGACACCAGCAGATTCAAAGTCTGAGGGGAGCCCGCTTCCTGGTTCATAAGGTGGCTGTCTTTTTGCTGTAACCTCATATGGCAGAATGGATGAGAGAGGTCTCTGCGTCCTCCTTTATAAGGCCACAAATTCTATTCATGAGGTCTCCACCCTCTTGATCTAATCACCTCCCCAAAGCTCCATCTCCTAATACCACCACATTGGAGATTATGTTTCAACATAAAGATTTTGTTTATAAGGGCACAAATTCTATTCATGAGGTCTCCACTCTCTTGATCTAATCACCTCCCCAAAGCTCCATCTCCTAATACCACCACATAAAGATTATGTTTCAACATAAAGATTTTGAAGGGATACAAATATTCCATCTCTAGCAGAATCTTTCTCATGGGGCTGCTGTGGTCATTAAATCAGATAACAAATGCAAAGCGCTTAGAAAAGTGTCTGACTGTAGAGTAAGTGCTTACAGAAAGATGTGAACTTATGATCGTTGTTACCACTGTTATTAGCACCACTTGTATTGGCTGGCTGACGTCCTTCCCACTGTCTTCATAGGAGAAACTGAGAAACTGTTTCCTGAGACCAGCAACGCTTATGCAGTCCACAAATGACTGGGTTTCCCAATGCTTATCTGAGGTACTATGTGCAATAACTGATGAATGTCTGTTTGCATCTGCTTGCTTTCATAGCCAGGTACATTTAACTTGATTTCTCTCTGGAGTGAGGTCAGGGATTTGCTCACCCATACATACATGCATTATGCTGAGAATATTCAGAGTCCTCCTAGGTGCCAGGAGCTGTTTCAGCTGCTGATGATATAACACAATGGCTGAGATTCCTGTCTTTAGGGATTTCTTAATGGGAGAAAGACAATAAACAAGTACATTTTAAATATGACAGATGTTGGTCAGTGTTACCAGAAAATGAGACAGAGTAAGGAGAATGGAGATTGAAATGGGAGCAAGAGCTATTTTAGTTTGGGCAGCACAGGCATCTCTGATAAGGTGATGTTTGAGCAGAGACCTGATTGAAGAAGGTAGGGGGTAGAATGCAACTGATTGGGAGAAGAGTCTTCCCTGAAAAGGAAGCTTAGGTGCTAAGATGCATGGGTGTGTGGTGTGTTCCAGGCACATCCAAGAGGCCAGTATGGATAAAACGCAGAGGGAAAGGGACAGAGTAATGGAGATGAGGTCAGAAGGATCAGGAGGGGTCAGATCATGAACGGCTTTCAAGTCCGTGACAGGGACTTTGAATTTTATTCTGAGTGAGACAAAAAGTCATTGGAGTGTTTCCATTGGAGAAGGGACTGTTGTAAAAGGATCTAGCTTTTCTAGATCTGTTTCAGTTTCTAGAACTGTTGGGAGTTCTAGCTATTGGCAGAAGAGTATAGCAGGGCAGAGGTGAGAGAAGAGAGATGGGTAGGAGGCAAAAATCCAAGGGAAAGTGATAGTAACTAGAAATATGGTGGTCATTCTGGAAGTAGTAAGAAATGGCGGAATCCTGGATACTCACTGAAGAAAGAGCCAACAGAATTTGCCAATGGATTGTATTTGAAAGAAAGAGGACGGTCAGCAAAATCATCCATTCTAAGATGTTTGTCAGAAATGCTTGTTCTTCGGTGCCATAGAGAAATAGCACTTGAACATAACTTTAATTTCTTCAGCAAGGCCATTGTTTTACTTTCTGCAGAAGGGGTACACTTGCCAGCAGTTTTGCTCGAGAGTACACCAAACAAAGCAGTCAGGGTCTTTTATAATTAGATGGGTCCACCTTACTGCTGTGTCCAGTTTCCACTGGCTGGAACGGGACCTCACATTCTGTATTTGTCCTGACTGGCTAGCAATTTAGAACTTTTTAAAAGAGGCAAAGGCAGAGGAGAACAAAAGAAGGAAGAAGTAACTTGTGGAATGCTGACAAAGGTAAAAATACCTTCAAATAAGGAAGAGGACCAGGCTATGACCTAATGCTTGCTTGGAACAGTATAAGCATGCCAGGGCAAATATTTAGGCTAAATTGTGGGAGCTAAGAACATAAAGTACATTGATTTCTTTATTATGGCTAGCAGATATTTAAGAATGTTAGCACAGGTCTTTGAATAAATTTTTCTTCTATGAGAAGTTACTATTTATTGCTGATTAGATGGGGAGGAAAGTCTTTGAAGAGGAACCTCTACTTTACTTTTTACATGTCTAAAACAAATATCCCATTAACAAGGCTTCTTGTTTGCAAGGGACAGAAAAGTAAGTCAAACTAACAAGTTTAAAAAAAGAAAACAGTATGAAACCAAACTGAAAAGAACAGGAGTGATACTGGTTTCAGGACTGTTTTCCATTCTCTTCCATTTATGTCTTTCTGCGGTCAACTTGTTCTCTCAGAGTAGTTTTTCCAAATGAGGGTAGAGGGGCATAGCTACAGGCATTTCTGAGCCCAGGTTCTTGCCCTTTTCACCTGGAGAGGATAGGAATGTCTTGGTTCTGCCGAACCTAGGGAGTCCTGGGAGGAGAGTCTTTCTGTTACCACAAAGCAGGCCCCTGTCAGACATTGAATCTGTTGGTGCCTTGATTTTGGATTTCCCAGCCTCCAGAACTGTAAGAAATAAATTTCTGTTGTTTATAAACCTCCCAGTCTATGGTATTTTGTTATAGCATCCCAAGTAGAATAAGAAAGGCCCTGAATTATATCTATTCAAGACTAGGAGATTAAGTCACAAATGGGTTTTTAAAAACCTTGCCCAAAGTCACAAAATACAGTTGCATAGCTGGGTTTCAACTATTGCATGCTGGCTCACAAATTTAGATTGTTAACCACACAGCCTTAAACTGCAAATGTTCTTTACCTACAGTTTGAGATACAGTTCTCATCGCCACTTAGTGTATACACACACAACAACAACAACTAAAGTAAAAGCTTTGTAAAACAATACTTTTCCCACTAATGAATTGTGTTCAGCACTTCAAAAACTACAGCGATGGGCTCTGTTTTGTCGTCCTTTCTTCTGCCATTCACACCTCCACCCTCAATCCTGCCTTTTAAAAAAGGTTCTGGGGTAAATTACACTCAAGTCTCTGTTGACTGAAGGATCTTATTAGAGGGCTAACTCTATAAGGAAACGGATGTCTGGGAGGAGCCTCCTAGAGAGAGAAGGAAATGTGGAAAATAGAAGGTGAACAACCAACCTCAGCTTCATCTACTACCTAATTTTGCCTAAGGCTAGCCCTGTCCTTCATGTTGGAGGATTTCTGCCACTCTGCAGAACCAAAGGTGAGTCTCTGTAGTAAATAGAAAGCCTGAACCTACAGAGGCTTTTAACATTCTGCCAGTCTCATTCAGCCCAGCTCCCTTTCTGCCATTCAGAGGGTAATGTCATTATCAACTGAGGTGCCCTGCTAGGATAGGCAGTTTCAACTATTTTTTAAACTTCAGTTGTCTAATTGTGGGGTTTTTTTCCTGCTATTTTTAGCATTACTACTAGACATTTAAAATATTTGTCTTTTTATCCTTTTTATTTGTGCCTTAATACAGAAAAACATTGTAAAAATATCTGAATAAATTATAAACCTCTGAATAGAATAACTGTCAACTTTTATACAACAACCCCTGATTTTCACTCATACTGTCACCATGTTGCCCAAGGTAGTTTAGAAGTTTGGATCTGCTGGTTCTAGAAAAGAGATTATTTTAGGATGTTTCAAGAGTAACATAACACACTTTATTTGTATGGCAGTTGTAAATGAAAATATTGGAACAAACTAGTTGTCTTTTATAACTCACCATCCTAAAGCCCAATTCAAAAAATCAAATGCAGTTGATTTTTAAAACTTGGACAAGTTTTATCTAGTTGCATTTATGGGTTCTGACCCATTTTCAGCTGATTTTGTGAAACTGTTACAGGACCTTCATAGGCTCTGCATCCTGATTCTAGGTACTTTCCTAATGCTTCACTACCCTTTTTTTACATTCCCAAAGGCCATTTTGGAAAACCAGTCCAGTCCAGGATGACCGCAGCTCAGAGCTTGTCTCTGAGCTACAATTTACAATTACAGGCACGCTGGGAATGTAGTCCTAAATTTAATTAGTAATTTCTGCTGTGAAATGCAAAGCCCCTTGGAAAGTTTCTTTGGAAGCTCTAGAATTAGCCTTAAATTGTTCCTCCTTCTAAAATAGATCTTAGCATGCACAGTGAAAACTAAACATCTTAGTAGCACTAAACTGAGTCAAAGTTTGTGGTCTTGGAAAGAATGATGCTTATAATATCATAAAAACAGAATTAATGGCTGGGCTCAGTGGCTCACACCTGTAATTCTAGCACTTTGGGAGGCCTAGGCGAGTGGGTCATGAGATCAAGAGATCAAGACCATCCTGGTCAACATGGTGAAACCCCATCTCTACTAAAAATACAAAAATTAGCCATGCATGGTGGTGCGTGCCTGTAGTCCCAGCTACTTGGGAGGCTGAGGTAGGAGAATCACTTGAACCTGGGAGGTGGAGGTTACAGTGTAAGGAAAAAAAAAAAAAAAACAGAATTAATGTCCTAAATCTAAATCTACTACTTATGAGCTATGTGACTTCTGGCAAGCCCTCTGGTCATGATAAGTCTCACAATCCTCATCTATAACACGGAAGGTGATAATGCCTACTTCATTGCCATGATAGATATTAGCAAAATTGCATACAAGCCATCTGCACATGGTACAGTGGGGGAGGAAAAATATCCTTTTATTCTCTACCCGTCTTAGGTCATTAACTGGGGCCCTATGCAATTAGATTGACAAAAGACAGATTAATAGGAGAAAAACAAATGGAATTTTGTAACATGTGCATTGCACATATGCGTGAGAGATCTCACTGATGAGTAACTCAAAGGAATCGTTAGAACTTGGGCTTTTATAGCATCTTAGCAAAAGAACAATAAATTTTAGAGAAGTGACAAGACAAAAGAAAAGGACTTTGAGTGTTTAGGGCAGCAAATTATGGAAAGGTAAATACATAGGAGTAACCAATGGAAGATTAGTAAAGCTGATTAGTGAAGTCTTTTAAGTAAATTCCACTGAGCTGTTAAGGGTTGAGAGTTTGTCTCTGGTGATTCACTTCTGTCCTTCTTGATAGAGAGGGAAGTGAGGACATCTTTATAAATGTGTGTCCTGCTCTTAAGCAAATGAGGGAGGACAGAGAGCTTTTCTTGTATCTGCTTCTTCTCACTTATCTTCAGCTCAAAATAATCAGTATCTGGAAGTGGCATATTTGGGGTGGCCTATTCTGCCACCAGTCATTACCTTGATAGAGTGCAAGGTCGCACAGTGGCTAAGAGGACAGGTTCTGGAACAAGTCCAAGTTTGAGCTTCCTCCACTACTTAAGGATAGTAGAACCTTGAACAATTATTTAACCTCTTTTTCCCTCCATTTCTTCATCTATATAATGGAAATAATAATAATAAAAGCTTCTCCTGGCCGGGCGCGGTGGCTCAAGCCTGTAATCCCAGCACTTTGGGAGGCCGAGATGGGCAGATCACGAGGTCAGGAGATCGAGACCATCCTGGCTAACACTGTGAAACCTCGTCTCTTCTAAAAAAAATACAAAAAACTAGCCGGGCGTGGCGGCGGGCGCCTGTAGTCCCAGCTACTCGGGAGGCTGAGGTGGGAGAATGGCGTAAACCCGGGAGGCAGAGCTTGCAGTGAGCTGAGATCTGGCCACTGCACTCCAGCCTGGGTGACACAGTGAGACTCTGTCTCAAAAAAAATAAAAAATAAAAAATAAAAAAAGAAAAGCTTCTCCTTTATAGAGCCTTTTTACTAAGAATTCAGAACATTTTTAAACATTCAAAACATTTTAAACAAATGTCACATAGTAAAGGTTAAATAAATATTAACTCTTAGATGCTAATAATAGATAATGAATATCCCTTGATGTCTTCCAGGAATAACTTGAGGGGCTAGAATATTTTCTTCAAGATATAGAAATTGTATTTTTTTCTCCCCAAATATGGCATTGAAAAGAAAAACACTGAAGGAAAATTTCCTCTACATCTTGTTTATGTGCTTGTTTACTGAACATAAGGCCATTAAAATCATTTAAGTTTAGAGAACATTAAAACATATATTAGGCCAAGGGAAATGCTGATGCTGAAAACATTTGCTTTCATTGTGTTGCTGGTAAAATAAAAGGCAAATCTCACTTGGCCAGTGATATACTGCTTTCTCTGAGATCTACAGGAAGATAATACTACCCAAGTGCCCTCAAATGATGCCTCTTCTCAAAGCCCACGTATCCTAGGGGCATAACCGACAGCAGAAACAAACAAACAAACAAACATTCTGCCAGAAGCTGAGCTTAATGTGTGCTCTACCTGGCAATGAATAATTTAAATAATTTCCCAATTTTGGGGAAATATGAGAGGAAAAGTTTTATTGTGGGTTTGACAAGGTGTAGTCAAGCATGAGTGGCAGCCAGAAATAGTGTCTTCTTTGGTAGTGATGGAAGTGTCCTGGGTTAACTGATTTAGAACAACTGCAGGGACCTTTTTGTATTTGTGTATTAAATCAGCTTCACTTCCATCAATACAGTATACATTTAGGACTTATAAAATGTATTGTGCACTGGCATGTTTTTGAATAACAATAAATAGTAGAGGAATCAAGCAAAGCAGAGAAGAATAATCTGCTGATGATACAATTTAAACTACTGCTTCTATGTTTTGTCAAATTATATGCTCACTATTATTAGAAGCACTATTATTGTAAGTTGAAATTGACTAGAAGCTATGTTATAGACCAATATGTAGTTTCAACCTCTGTGTAGATTTGGTAAAAATTGCTTCAATCCTCTGTGGAGACCATGGAATGGACTATATGATTTTGGAAAGTTTACTCCTGGACCAAGCAGCAATTGCTCTTTTTATAATGAATCAAGTTTGGAACCTAAAGAACAATCTGTGCATGGATGTTAGTCACTGGACTAGGGAAACCCAACTGTGTCCTAAGCCCCGTCTACCCATAGAAAGCTCTCATTATTTCCCACTGCTGCCTTCACACTGGTCTCAAAGACCCTGCCACTTTTTCAAATGTTTAGCAGAAGTATCTCTTCAGACCTGTCCATGATATAGCTGATACAAAGCTGAAACATTTGAGTAAGATTTTCTCAAAGTCTCAGGCATAACAGAAAGAAAAAATACATTATTATAGTAATATGACAGTAGATATTACTGCTAAATAGATATGACCCATTTGCTGGGCTCACGGTACCTATATAATATTCAGATCTTTTTTTTTTTTTTTTTTTGAGACGGAGTCTTGCTCTGTCGCCCAGGCTGGAGTGCAGTGGCTGGATCTCAGCTCACTGCAAGCTCCGCCTCCTGGGTTCACGCCATTCTCCTGCCTCAGCCTCCCACGTAGCTGGGACTACAGGCACCCGCCACATCGCCCGGCTAGTTTTTTGTATTTTTTAGTAGAGACAGGGTTTCACCGTGTTAGCCAGGATGGACTCGATCTCCTGACCTCGTGATCTGCCCGTCTCGGCCTCCCAAAGTGCTGGGATTACAGGCTTGAGCCACCGCGCCCGGCCAATATTCAGATCTTAAGAAAAAATTGAAATAATGTATGTGGAAGTACATTATTTATAAGGTACAAATTATGGCTTGAATAGAGGTATAACATTCTAATTTTTGGCATTTTATACATTCTATGCCTTAAATTTCACTATGTATTACTCATGACTAAAAATACATGGGGGTAAACCCTAGTGATTAAAGAAATATGACTTAGCATGATACACTTATGGTTAGCTCATGAAACTTTGCACTTTTCTTTAAGATGAGAAAGTTTTCACTCCAGATTGTGGTATACAGAAAATACCGTTATATGATTATTTATACTACAAGGGAAATGCGGAAATAACTTGAGAAACAAAGTGGGAAAGGAGGGCGAGAGAAAAAAAAGAAGAAATTAATTCATAAGGCTTCCAGATTTGCTTCATAATTGAGGTATCTTATTAACTGAATTGTAGTTTGTAGTCATCCCTTATTACTACTTTGGTTCATTTATTTCTGGCTCATTTGCTTGTCATAAATTCTAGAGCCCCAGAGGTACTAGAAATGCATTGCTGAATAGCATCTTGCCACAGTAACCTTTTATTTCACCACTTAAGGCATATATTTTATGATGCTGGTTTATCTTGGATAACATCAAGTGATTCTGATATAATGCAGGCTCAATAGCACCCATTGAACTTTGTAGAATTCAGACAACTTCTTTCTGCCATTGGCCCCACCTTCTCCCTAAATCTACCACCTGCTCATTTTCTTAACCACTCTTACTTGCTTTTCTTTGTCACCAACACCTTTCTCTGACATGCATATTCCTCGGAGACAATGAAACGTCCAATGTTCAACCAGAAAGAGAATGCTCCCTTATTTCCTTCCTCTGATCCTCTTTCCCTTCCCTCTTCCTTCCTTCTATCTATCCTTGCTGCCATGTTCTTCATCCAATAAACAGTGAGAACTTCATGCAATAAACAGTGATATGACAAATACTGTGCTATGTCTAATAGATACAGATATATACAGTCCCCCAACCATACAGGATGCTGCAGTCTGATGGGGATGACAGACACTCCCACATGTTGTTACATGAAACTGAGAAAATGTGTGAACATGGTGCTATGGGTGCAGAGACACTGGACACACACCTGGAGACAAGGGAGACTGCTTCCCAGGGCATGGGACCTTTGAGCCTGTAGAAAAGATGAGGCTGAAGTGGAGACCAGAAAAAGAGCATGGGAAGATTAACTGTATCAAGGAAATGAACTTCACCCTATGGAGCAGAGGTCGGCAAACTAAGGCCCTCAGGCCAAATCTGCATTCTGCCACCTATCTTTGTAAATAGTTTTATTGGAACACAGCCATGCCCATTAGTTCAATATTGTCTATTGCTACTTTCATGCTACAATGGCAGAGGTTAGTTAACACAGAGACCATATGGCCCACAATGCCTAAATCTTTCCTATCTGGCTTTTTACAGAAAAAAAAAAAATGCCAGCCTCTGCTGAAGAGCAATATTTTCCAACTGTTTTCCCCCACATCATGGTATTATGAAGAAAATGAAAACATCTGAACAGCAAGTTGAGTGAAACAGATTCTGTTGCTGGTCAGAGGCAACTAGACCAAGGACCTGAGCTACCAAGGCCCAATCTGTAGGGCCTTGGGCTGGGATGAGGGTCAGCATTTCAGTATGCTGGCATCCATCTTTAGGACATTGGTTGGCAAAGAACTCTCTGATAAAATAAGAAGTCACTGGAGAAAATTTTAATCAAGAATTTACATATGTAATGTTTTAACCAGAAATTTAAAAAAGCACTGGAAAATACAAAAGTAACTTCCTTAGGGAAACCAGAGGTTAAAAATGTATAGTTCTAAGCAGCAAATTGACATAAATCAGGCAAAAAAAAAAAAAATCTTTTATTTAACAACTTTTATCTGGAAGATACTCTGCTAGGTTCTGATGGGAAATAAAGACATACGTCTAATCATGGATCTGGAGTCAACTTGGTAGAGCAGATTGTGTAGCTGAGTCCAAGCTCATACCACTCACCACACCACACCACAGCCAGTAAGTCAAGAGACAGGGTGTTGAGGCTAAGAAAGTGACTTTATTCAAGAGCCAGCTGTTGCAGGAAGTCAGGGACCCCGAACAAAAGGACCCCCTGGAGCCACAGCAGAGGAACATAAATTGTGAAGATTTCATTTTAATATGAACATTTATCAGTTCCCAAATAATACTTTTATAATTTCCTATGCCTGTCTTACTTTAATCTCTTAATTCTGTTATCTTCGTAAGCTGAGGATGTATGTCACCTCAGAACCCTGTGATAATTGTGTTAACTGTACAAATTGATTGTAAAACATGTGTGTTTGGACAATATGAAATCAGTACACCTTGAAAAAGAACAGAATAACAGTGACTTTTAGGGAACAAGGGAAGACAACCATAAGGTCTGACTGCCTGCAGGGTAGGGCAAAAAGAGCCATATTTTTCTTCTTGCAGAGAGTCTACAAATGGACGTGCAAATAGGGAAGATATCACTAAATTCTTTTCCTAGCAAGGAATATTAATATTAACACCCTGGGAAAGGAATGCATTCCTTGGGGGAGGTCTATAAATGGCCACTCTGGGAGTGTCTGTCTTATGTGGTTGAGATAAGAACTAAGATATGCCCTGGTCTCCTGCAGTACCCATCAGACTCATTAGGGTGAGGAAAAACTCTGCCCCGGTAAATTTGTGGTCAGACTGGTTCTCTCTTCTCAAACCCTGTTTTCTGTTGTTTAAGATGTTTATCAAGACAATAAGTGTACAGCTAAACATAGACCCTTATCAGTAGTTCTGCTTTGCCTTTGTCCTGTTCCATCAGAAGCATGTGACCTTTGTTCTGCTTTTGGCCCTTTGAAGCATGTGATCTTTGTACCTACTCCCTGTTTTACACCCCCTCCCCTTTTGAAACCCTTAATAAAAACTTGCTAGTTTGAGCCTCGGGTGGGCATCATGGTCCTACTGATATGTGATGTCACCCCCAGTGGCCCGGCTGTAAAATTCCTCTTTGTACTCTTTCTCTTTATTTCTCAGCTGGCTAACACTTACGTGTAATAGAAAGAACCTATGTTGAAATATTGGGGATGGGTTCCCCCAATAGCCAGCAAACCAAGAAGATGGCAGATGAGTGTCCTAAAGAACTGTATTAAGTTAACACAAATTTTAGGCTCCTTCTAGGTTAGGGTAAGCAGGAGAAGGGAGGGGGTTGAAGTTAACAGGTGAGCAATGACCAAAGACATCTGGGCAGCAGTGAGGATCCAGGGAGGTTGAGAAACTTCTTTTTCCTTGGTCAGGTCACATTACTCCTATAGATATTTAATGTAACATTGTTATTTGTGTGTACATCTTCCTTATCTCCTTGGGAGCTAGTTTGGGGAAGGGACTATTATTATCCTCACTGTAAACTATAAACTAAATTTCTCCCATAGTTAGCTTAGCCTACTTTCAGAAATAAGCAAAAGTAAGTAACCAAAAGAGATCACTACAGAGGGTTGGGGGGTAGGAGCAAAATGGAGCTAGTCATGCTAAGCCTCCTTTTCACCATTACAATTACTCTGGAGAAGAAGGGTAATTAGACACATGTGGTGGTATCAGCAAGGGGCCAGATTGTTGCTGAGTATCTTAGCACATGCTTTCTTCATAGGACTGGATAGAGGGGCACCATTTTTCTGCCCCTGGTTTACTCTGGAGTAGAAGAGAGCTGGTGCCAACTGTAGCAGCCTTCTGTGAGTGGATGCCCTGGATTGAAATAGAACCCAGAGTCCTAGAAATGCAGGAATTGCCTTCTGCATTCACAACAGGCAGTATACGACATGACTTCCTCATTGCCAGGCAAAGCTAGCTGCTCCTGTTCCTGATGTGATGCACCACCCATCCTGTTGCCAGAAATTCTGTTATTAGAGGCTCTAGCTTTAAGAATGTCTTATTGAATTGTAAACACCTCTCCCTCCAGAAGTGACTGAGCCTCTTTTATCTAACATCTTATTGAAGCTTCCATCACTCATGAAAGATTTATTGAGCACTTTCATAATTCCAGGTGTTGGGCTAAGCCCTGGGGACACAGAGAGAATTCAACAGCCCCAGCTTAGTGGAGAAATAGCTTCACTAGGCTCTGTAGGAATAAGACTCAGGACAGCTGCAGGAGTTGGGGGGTGGGGGTGATGCATGTGCACATGTTGGGAGGATGTTGGGGAGATGACAAGGACTTTAGAAAAGGAACAGAGGCAGGTGCAAAAAGAGAATGTGACAACCTTTAGCCACTTCACACATTTAGCCTCAGGCTGTCCCTGTAAGACAATTTCTTTTGATAACACAGAAGAAGCAGTACCACCCAAGCCTCATGTGTCTGCATGAAGTATTTACATACTTCTTTTCACTTCGTTCTCAGAGGACCAATTGCTAATTTTCCGGTTAAAGGACCTGCTTATTTGGAGAGCAAACCAGGAAAGCAACAGAAACAAGAAACAGATGCTTATCAGAACCAACTGACGCACAAAGCCAAACTGGCATTTTGATTGATAGCTACCATGCTCCTCAGTGACACAACAGCCTTGGAGATACCCTTCGTCCTTCATCAGATGACCTATGACTGTCTTTGCTCCTTTTCACCTTTCGCTACTCCTGGTTTCAGGACGATCAAAATAAGCTGGCCCCCTCCTTAAAAAAAAAACTTCTCAATAGATAATATTTCAGTAACTTTTTTGAACAACCATTCAGAGAGCTCAAAAATAGTGTGTCAAATAATCTAGGGCACACTTTATTGAAGTCTTTTAAACTCTATCTGTTTTCATTCTTTCTTCACTGTCAGGAGGCATATAAGATGCATTTTGATTCTCAGCCCATTTCTTTGTTGGGAGTAAATCTGGTGTCACATTCCTAGCAGGTGTGGGCCATTAAGACTAGATTGTTTTCAAGATTATTTACCTGATAAATGACTTCCATCATCCCCTAGCAATATAGCCAGTCCTTTATATAATTGCATGGTTACAAAGGGAGCAATTTAAAGTCTTTGCCAGCATGGGAGATCATCCAGTTCAACGACTAAATTTATTCTATTAATAAGGCAAAGAGTGAAGCTTGGAAATGTCATCTGATGTTGAGCCTTAGCAGATATGATCACATCTGATTAATCTGATGTGGTTCATTGTCCTATGCTCAAAAGCTGATAGAAAATTGTGATGGCATTTTTCTGTTTTGCAAATTGCTCTTGAGATATTGCTACTCTCTGGGGAAAATTCACTAAACACACATTTCTCAGAACTTGCTTCTAAAGTATTCAAGTCAATTCAACCCATACTCTGGAGGAAACTACTATATTATGTGCCAGGTATTGGACTAGCCACTTGGAAGCCAGCAGTAAGCAAAATACTCCTACTTACTACCCTCAGGAAGCCAGAAAAAAAGAGTGGGAAGTCTGATGGAATTGCTATACAGAGGTTGCTGAATATTCTGTTTGTGTCCCCTCCCCTCTAATCCTCTCTCTACCTATTCCAACCCTCCCTACTCCTGAAAGCTGACCTATGTGGATATCGCCATGGTTAATGTTATGCATCAACTTAGATAAGAATGGTTGCCAGTTGTTTGGTCAAATACCATCTGGATGTTGTGATTGGTGAAGGTAGATTTTTAGATGTGATTAACATTTCAAATAGCAGACTTTGAGCAAAACAGATAACCTTCGATAGTGTGGGTAGCTTCATCCAATCAGGTGAAGGCCTAAGGGAAAAGACCAGAATACTCCAAGAAGGAAGGAATTCTGCCTTAAGATTACCTTTAGACTTAAGACTGCAACATCAACTCTTCCTTGGATTTCCAGATTGACAGACTGCAGACTTCAGGCTTGCCAGTCCCCACAATCACATCAGCCAATTCCTTGAAATCTCTCTCTCTCTCTCTCTCTCTCTCTCTCTCGACACACACACACACACACATACACACACACACACACACACACACCATTGGCTCAGTTTCTCTAAAGAATCCTGAATAATACAGGTCGTATTCATAGGCTCCCTTTTCTCTGGCTTTAGATTTGATCAATAGAAGGTGCAGAAAGGAGCTCAGAGAGAGGAAGGAGATGGTCCCTTCTTGTGGGGCTATGGGTTAGCAATGACTGCATCCCTCCTTCTGAAGGCTCTGGCACCTGTCCAGTGGTCCTTTCTTATGCTAGTGTTATAGGTCTCCCTCTGTGTCCTGGTATCCACTCTGTCCTCTTACCCTTCAGTCCCAGGGTAAGTGACAGTTCCTAATATTGTTTATTTGGATGTCTACCATACCTAATTGACATTCTTTAATCCTACCTATGTCTATGTAAATAGTTATTCCACCTAAGTTCTCCTAAATGTGTCCATTTGAATGTGCCAGCTATTTCTCACTGAGACTGTGATTCTGGTTCATAAACATCCAACAAAACACCCTATCTTCTACTTTATTCGAAAATAGTTTGAGAATACATAGGATACTCGGATCGAATGAGTGGATCACTTTTTCCTGGTGTCTATGAATTATTTAGGTGGAGAGGTAAATTCTCTTCAATGTGACCTGAACTTATTTACAAAGAAATTTTTTTTTTTTTATTTTTAGAGCTGAAGGACAATTGATTAAACATTCAGTTCAGTCCTGATCGAATCCTATTTTCACACTGAAGAAATTAAATGCAAAGAGAGGAAGAAACTGCACCAGATTACACTGGTAGCAATAGAACTGATTGCAGAACCCAGGGGAATCTAAAATTGTTAAGGTGGAATTTTATGACTCAGACCATGATTGTAAAAGTATTTTAGATAAGGAGAATTGTTCTGAACAAACTATAAAACAAATTATTTAAAAGTTTTTCTGCAAATAATAACAATAAAAAAAAGTCCCACTGAAGAGCTTCTGCTCACTGGTTATCCAGTGGCTTATGCCAGCGTTGCACTTTATCCTCAATTTGCTCTAGTTATGGGTATTTACTCTCCAAAGCATTGGTGGAACACCCCATTAGAAGCATATATTTATCTGCACAAACACCTATGACTCTACCTGAATGCAGAGGTCTTTTCTTACTACAATAAATTCTATCAACAGATAATGCAACTATGCTTTTGATGGCAGTCAAGGATTAATGAATTAGTAAAACCACACAACTGGTTTCCATCTGAGCAAAGATCTGTGCCTTTGCTTACTTTATTCTTGTTTATCAGTATCAGAGGCTATCTTAATATTTGCAATGGTACCATTTCTGATAAATTGGATAAGCCTATCAAAATAAAAATGTGTTTATAAATTCAGATCTTAATATATCAATAACAGTTTACATTTGGACAATTATCCCCCATCAATGTTTTTAGAACTTTGGAGTAAACACATATGAAACTATAGTATAGTCAAGAACCAAAAGTAGACTTTTGTAGGCTTATAAAAAATGTGTTCAAAGGAACTTAGCCGCTACCCACACTCAATTCTCATAAGCCACTCAACAGCTGACAGGCATCCCTGGGATATTTCTAACTATCTTGCCTGGATCCAACCCACTGAAGCTGAAGCTGCTGTGCTCCACTTGCTAATCCCCTGAACCCTGCAGCTCTCCCGTACTATAGAAGAAAGGTCCTTTTCTGGCTTCCAGCAGGCTCCAGGGGGAAAAAGAGTTCATTTAGGTTTAGAAAGGCTGGGGATCCATGTGAGCCCCAACACCACAGCAGGCTATCCCCAGCCAAGGGCTCAGTCATCAGCTCAGCATTTAAGTGCTCCTTGGAAAAGAAGCAGAAGCTCTACCTGAGCTGCTAATATTGCCTCTTCTCCTTCCTTCCCACCTCCAGGACCCTACCATTCCCACCACACACTTTTAAAATATAGATTAAAAGTTTGTGATTCTATTTTTAGTTAAACTGCATTTTGTTAGCTCCAGTGTGGTTTTCTCTAAGACATCAGTGTGGAGGTGCTTGTGATTTACCATCAGAGTCACAGGAGAGCAGGAACATGAGTTTCTGAAGCACACTGTCTTCATCGCAGTATTTCAATTTGTTTTTCTGGGAAGAAAATGCATGTTCATTTAACATAGAGGAAACAAGCCTTCCCCTCAGCGTTTTTATCCTCAGACTCCACAGGAAATCTACCACCATAGGAACATGATTTGCCTGGATTGTGCAAAGTCCAACAGGTGTTCTAGTAGGGCAAAATCCTGTGCAGTTTCAAATGCTCTCAATCAGCCAAGAAGGAAGGGAGGGAAGGAGGGAGGAAGAGAGGGAGAAAAGGAGGAAGGAAGCTCACATTTCCAAACACTGCATTTATCCAACCTTTATCAGATTAGTTGACCACTAGGTCAAGGTCCACCATATTGAAGGGTGAGGGAGTTAATATGTTTTTGTTGTGTGCTGATCCTTTACATAGTTTTTAATACAAATATTACTTTACCCTTTTTAAGATCTTATGTCAGCCATTATGGAAAGCATTTTCTGTGCTTTTACTCATTTAATGCTTATAGCCATCCAGAAACTATTTTCATTCCTGTTTAAAGAGGGGAAAACTGATGCCATCCTAGGACTTCAGTCAGTGCCTGAGCTGAAATTTGTACATGGAGCGCTGCAAAATCCATCCTCTTTAATTTTTAAAATTCCTCACTAACTTTAAATCTGTTTTAAAGCTAGAAAACTGAGATTAGCTGTACTTACATAACTCGTCCAAAACTGGGCATCTATTTAGTGGTGGGCTTTGACACCCAAAGCCCAAGTTCCATCCACAGTGCCTTCTTACCTCTTGAATTCTGACTGAAATCAACATGTTTATAATGTTAACAAAAGACCATGAGATCCGTGAAGGAAAAAGGAAGACCTTTATTTTCTTAAAACAAAACAAAACAAAATCTAAAAATAGGGAAGACACAGTCTTTGGTGTAAAATGAAAGTGCACTCTGAAGAGGGGAGAGGAAGAACTGGCATTTATGTCATTCGAGGGCCATGTTAGATGTGTATTTAGCAGGTGTGGAGGAAGTCTATGAATATTTATGAGGGAAGTCAAGCCCTGTGGCAGTAGGCAAACATACATAACAGAAATATTGCGCTTATTTTTGGGTGGAGTTTTAACATTAAAGTAAGGTGAAATTTTATGTCAAAAGGTGAACTAAAGAGCAGAAAGATGTTTGCACATGCTCCATGAGCTGGCTGAAACTGAGTTGAAGCCTGTGGCTGTTTATCAGGCAAGAATGTTTGCAAAGTCAGTCTCCTATCCAATCGGAGTTGCTAGTGGGGCCACAAGGAGGGGTGGGGGCAGTTCAGTTGGCTGCAGTTGGGTTGTCCACTCAGATCAGTTTGGAAACTCCCAGTTGTAGCTGTTTTGACAGTTTTTAAGAGCTAGTTTTTGTTTAGTTACAGGAAAGAAGACTTTATGGCAGCTGATAATATAGGGGTACCTGATCAACCCTTCTCCCTGCTATGGACATTTGATTCCATTTCTGGTGTGTCTCATTTTAGCCACAGGGTGTTCATTTGGTCTGTCAGCTGGGGTATATTTTAACAATAATAATCTAAACCATGCTGGGTAGGTGGAGCCTTTGAATCGCAATTTCTCTGCCTAGCCCCTTTGCACCACTGCCACTCTTATGCCATAGTCTTCGTAGGAACTGAACTTCACCCTCACCAACACAGCTCCCACATGGCCACTATCGCCCTGCCTGTGTTCCTGCTAGTAGCCACACTGCAGCCTGATTACCAGGATCCAAGAAGGGAAGCGTCCATCAGTAATTCAGCATTTTTGCCCTACAGCAAAACTTCAGACATATAGCACTCTTGGCATTTGTTATGCATTCATTCTGCAAACATTTATTGGTATTCCAACATGAACTATGAATGCTCTTAAGTTTTTAGACATGTGCATACTTCAATGAGAGCCCTTATCCACAAAAATCTTAATATTGATATGGACAGGAGGCAGGGAAATACTGGGTAGAAGAAAGCAGTTCCCCAGCAAAGGCCCCACCCTCGAGCCTGGAAACCCATGGCCTTAAAAGAGAACAGGCATTCCTGTTTTCATGCCTGAATGTTGCCTTTTGGCCCACCATGGCTCCCAGTCATGTGCCTGTATAAACCCCAAATCCCAGGCTCCATAAGCAGCAAAGCAGCAAAGCAGCAGAGCAGCAGACTGGTATGGCAGAGAAGGAGAGAAGAGAACACACGTCTGAACTTTGAGAGGAGTTCAACTGGGGATGGTCAGAGAGGAGATCAGCTGTAGGATGGCTGAACTCCAGGGGAAGATCACCTCCCAACTCTATCCCCTCTCCAGCTCCCCGTCCCACTGAGAGTCTCCTCCATCACACAATAAAATCCCCACATTCACCATCCTTCAAGTCTGTGTGACCTGATTTTTCCTGGATGCCAGACAAGAATTCAGGAGACACTGGGTGCAGAAACCCAAAAAGGCTGTCACACTGACTCTTCACTGAGCTGTTTAACACTTAAGTTGTCCCTAGACAGCAGCGCTAAAAAAAGCATTGTAACACCCCTAGACACTGTCATGGGGTCAGATTCCATGGCTCCTTGGCTCCTGCACCTGCTCACCTGCATGATCCCCTTCAATAAGAGGTTTGAGCACATGGAGCCCAAATAAACGAGCCACACCCCTATTGCACATCTCACGAGGGGGTCAGGGAACTCTCCCATTTCAATATATATTTTGGAAATAGATATGTCAGTCAAACATTTATGAATAAATTCCCTAGGGCCTTTAAGTTAAGTTGAGATGCTATTAGTAGACCAAAAACAAGTACCTAATTTTTCTTAGGGAGTCCCAAAGGAGCTAGCAACTGACCTGAGTCTTGAAAGAAAAATAAGTGCTTGCCAGGCCTAAAAGCTGGCACAACATGCAGAAGCCCTAGCATGAACAAAGGAAAAGTGGGCAAAGAGCACAGCAGATTCTGGAAATTCCATATAGTTCCATGATGGGAAGAGAGGTGTAGGAAGTGTGGGATATTTTGTTATGTAAAGTTTTGTACCGAATTCTATAGGCCTCTGAGTTCTGAAAGAATCTAAGCTCCTGGTTGCAGCTCAAGCTAAATACATGGCTAGTCTGGCTTAAGGGCTTGACATTGGCTCCATTAGATTGAATGCTCAGTTGTCTTGTCCACTTCATCTCCCTCAGATCTAAGCTGATGGAATGGGACCAGACTTTCTGTGACCTCCTGTCCTTCCAATATGGTTAGAACATCTCCAGCCAATGTGCTCACAGTCTCGCTGGCTCTGTGCTTCTCTCTCTTCCCTCCTCCCAGCAAAGCTTTGAATCTAAGATAAAACCACCTTCTGCCTTAGTGCATAATTACAATAATAATGATATTTCTAAGAGCTTTTGTCTCTCTCTCCTCTTCTGTCCTGCGGAGACCTCAGGGGACTGATAAACTCAGAAAATGTTGCATGATGTGAAAACTAAATCACACATCTAAAAGCTTCCCGGCCGGGCGCGGTGGCTCAAGCCTGTAATCCCAGCACTTTGGGAGGCCGAGACGGGCGGATCACGAGGTCAGGAGATCGAGACCATCCTGGCTAATACGGTGAAACCCCGTCTCTACTAAAAATACAAAAACTAGCCGGGCGAGGTGGCGGGCGCCTGTAGTCCCAGCTACTTGGGAGGCTGAGGCAGGAGAATGGCGGAAACCCAGGAGGCGGAGCTTGCAGTGAGCTGAGATCTGGCCACTGCACTCCAGTCCGGGCGACAGAGCGAGACTCCGCCTCAAAAAAAAAAAAAAAAAAAAAAAAAAAAAAAAAGCTTCCCAATGAGGTTATTTTGGAAGGGAACACTACCCAGAAAGCAGAAATCAAAATGCCAAGAGGCAAAGAAAACAATATTCCAATCATTGCCTTTCTGATATCCAAAGCCAAAGGAAATCCAAGAGGATCAGGAATACTTGAAGTTAACAAAAATCATAATACATTCACAGAAAGCTGATCATCATACAGGTGAGAATATGAACAAGAATAACCCTCTACACTTGCAGAGCAGCACAGGACTCAACATTTCCCCAAAAGCTTTTGTAACTATCATCTCAGTTGAGACTCACATCTGTCGTGTAAAGGATGGACGCTCAGAGAAACTGGGGGCCAGATGTTTGAATAATTCCCATGGCCATGTGACGCACAGGTGGTAAAGCCTGGAGAGAACCCAGGACCTGTGTCTATGGTCAGTATTTACATAATAAGCTGAATTTGACTTTTCTTCCTGGAAGAAATTTATATTATTTCACAAATATATGTTAGCATTGATTATGCACTATTCAATATTTTAAATATTTAAAGATATCGACTCATTTAACATTGATACTAACCCTGGAGGCACAGAGGAACTAATTAACTTTCCCAAGTTGCCACAGTTGATAAATAATAGGGCCAGGATTTGAACCCCTGATGTCTGGTTCCAGAGACAGGGCTCTTAACCATCTCATGCTGCTGCTCCCCTAAGTTCATTGATACATTCTGTTCAGATCTATACTTTTAAAACAAAAGAAAATGATTCATCTCTGATCTATATCTAATGACTTTCTAAAGACCGATTGGCTTTTTAGAAGCTCACTCCTTAAATTTCTTTGAAGTCAGTGCATTTCATTGTTGCAAACTAGGGGTTCTAATGTCTTACACCTGGAGATCCTCTTAAAGCCCTTTCATGGGATCCCTGAGATTAAAATCAATTTTACGGTAATAGTAAGACATTATGTGCCCTTTTCACTCTCATTCTGTCACAAGTGTGCAGTGGAGTTTTCAGAGGTTACCTAATGTGTAATATTGTAGTGGATTAATGCAGAAGCAAAGATAATATAGCCCTTGTCTGTTAAGCCAACATTAACTTGCAATAATATAAGACAATCCCACTCTTCTCATTAAATTGTTTTATTTAGAAAAGCAATTATTCTTTATTAAAAATATTCCAACATGTAATGGGCTTATTATTGTCATTTTAAAAGAAGTTAAATATTTTAAATTTTCCATTTTTAATTTCTAATAAGTAATTATCAAAGGCTGTAACTCACATAAACAATAGTTATTTGGGGTCCCCAGTGGCTTACAGAGTGCACAGGACTCCTGGAACCAAACTTGGAGAATTTTTTTCTTAGACCATTTTAAATCTAGTATAGAGCCTAGCTATGATGAGCTCTAAGGTAGAGTTTCAGAGATGCTAAATATTGTAACATTTTGAAAGTGACTTTTTCAATGTCATGTCCACTCCTACTCAATTCTTTATTAATAAGTCAGAAAACTGAGGCTTGGATTGAACATTTTTGTTTAAAACTAGTACTAGAACCCATATTTTCATTATAAATTAAACTGAATTTTTCTCAAGCATTTGTTGAATAAGTTTTAAGACAGAATGGGGAATTAAAAATAATGATAGGTAAAATGCCACATATTGATAGTATTTTCGAGTTTTCAAAGTGCTTTCATGCTCATAAACTCTGGGAAATCTTGCACTTGCGATGTCTGATTCCTAGGCAGGGTAGATATTCCCATTTTTTAAAATTTAATTTTTATCAAATAAATATGAGTATTTAACTTTGAAAGTTAAATACTGCTATAAGAGTTACAGCTAAAATCAGTGATCCTCTGTCTCACCTGTGCTTACCCTGGAACTCTTATTCTCTAGGAACAACCACTTTTATGTGCTTGAGTTTTTTTTCTTATGTTTTGTATTATTTCCAGCTACGTTTCTAAACTAATATGCTTATGCTACTATTTCTTGATGACTTTATTTGCTGTTTTTGGACTTTAAATTACGAAAAATAGGATTTAGCACTTGTTTGGCTCCCCTATTGCTTTATAAAAATCAGCCCCAAAACATAAAAGCTCGAAACAACAACCAATTATTACCACTTCTCACAGTTGTGTGGTTCAACTACGTGCAGCTAGACACATCTAGCTGTCTCAGGGTTCTTCGTGTGGCAGCGGTCAGGCAGTGGCTAAGTCTGGAATCTTCTTCAAGACTTCTGCACTCACACATCTAATGTCTGGACTGTGATGACTCAGATGACTAAGTACTGAAACAGCTGAAACCTGTGGTCATATGTCGTCTCTCTCTGCGTGGTATGTCCAGCCCTGTGGTCTCAGGGCAAGCAAATCTCTTATATGACAGATGAGACTCTGATAGCAGGAGTTCCAGTAGAAACAGACATAAGTTGCAAGGCCTTCGCTAGCCTAGCCTTAATAGTCGCTTAGTGTCACTTCTACTGCATTCTGTCAGCAACAACTAGGTCAGAAGCTTAGTCGAGATTCACCAGAAGTAAAATTGGACTCCATCTCTTGATGGGAGATTGACAAGGTCACATTAGAAAAGAGCATATGGATGGGAAGCATTGATAGGGCCACCTTTGGAAAATACAATCTGCCATGGCACTCTTTGTTCAACCTGCACAGCCACACTTCCCTTTCTGCCTCTTCTCAATATTCAATGTTTACATCCTTATTGCCTTGTAAATATTTTACATATTGTATATTATGCTGAGCCACATAATATGCAATAACAACATCACTTTTCTTTTACATAGTTTTATTTTTCTGGAAGTTAGGGATTGTACCTTCTCTGTGTGTGTGTGTGTTTTATTTTATTTTTTGCTTAATTTCTGTGTGTTTCTATCACTAATTCTTTCCCAAATATTCAACAGAACTGTCAAAATCACCACATCAGGAAATCTAACTACTATGTTTTGGATATGATTTATTTGGCCCTGCCAATTCTCATGCTGAAATTTGATGCACGTTGTTGGAGATGGGGCCTGGTGGGAGGTGTTTGGATCATGGGTGTGAATCCCTCACAAATGGCTCAGTGCCATCCTTATGGGAGTGACTGAGTTCTCACTCTCAGTTCCCTAGGGAGTTGGTTGCTGAAAAGAGTCTGGCACCTCCTCCTCTCTTTCTTGCTTCCTCTCTTGCCATGTGATCTCTGTATACACTGGCTCCCCTTTTCTTTCCTCTATGAGTAGAATCAACCTGAGTTCTTCACTAGAATCAGAAGCAATGGTAGCATGCTCCTTGTACTGCCTGCAGAACCACGAACCAAATAAGCTTATTTTCTTTATAATTTACTGAGCCTCAGATACTCCATTAGAGCAACACAAATGGACTGAAACACTAACACATCCACTTTTTTTCTTTCTAGAAATTCTTCCTGAAGGCTTTGTCCTCCTGATCCAGTGTGTGCCATGTAAGCCAGCTACTCTGTCTCCCTTATAACCAGGTGTCTTTAGAATAACTTCCTTTAGTCATTAGCTTTTTTCTTTCTCTGTGTTGAATCCTCTGTTTGATGGATTTTATTTTTTTCCTTTTTATTAATTTATTTATTGAACAATGATTCTGTCAGCTTGATGAGAAAAAAATGTGTGAAGATGAGATAAAAATTTTGAAGACCTTACCTATATGAAAATGAGTTTATTCCACATTTACACTCATTTATCTAGATATAGAATCCCAGGTTGGAAAGAACTTTTCCTCCACATTTTGAAGACATTATTTCATTATTTTCTAGTTTCAATGCATTGTTGAAAAGTCTAGAGCTAATCTGATCCACAATCTGATCACACAATCATTTGTGATTCCCTTCCTTTCCTTAGTTCTATGTGAAAATTACATGATGATGGAAGTTCCTCCTCATTGTGCTGGACATGCAGTGGGGCCTTTTGATATGAAGACATACTTGATATTATCTCTTTGATCGCCACCTCCAACCAGCATCATTTTATTTATTGTTTATTTTTTAAAATTCTGCTCTTTCTTGTTCTTCTAATTTTTTCCCTCTCTTGCTTTCCACCTCTTTGTGCTTTACCCCTAGTTTCCAGAAGATTTTATCAAATTCTGTGTTTCATTTCTCTATTTATCTCTTTGAAATTTATGCTATCATGTTCTGTTTTTAATTTTCTAAAAGTTCTATTTTTAGTACCAATTAATAGTATTATCTTCTCAATTAATGGATACAATCCTTTCCAAAAGAATATTATGAATGGGTTTTAAATGATTTCAGTTGTTTTTCTTACTTTTTTCTTTCTGTTTGTTTTGTTTATTTCATATTGAAAGCTTTCTTCACATATCCAGGATGCTTAATGTTTCATTCATGTTTAATAATGGGGCGCTAATAGTTTACTGCTTCTCTATATGGTGATTAAGGAGAAATCAGGCTATTTCGAGTAAACTATCTGAATGACGACATCTGTTGGTCTTTTCTCCTTGGTCAGTGAAGAAAAACTGAAAGTTATAATCTTGGTAGCTAGCATTTGGGCACAGAGATGGGAGATGAGGTAAGAAACGTAATGACTTTTTTAGACTTTTACATAATCCTTTGGTTTTTAGCAATTTACTGCTGCTCCTTAATGTTTTTGGTGCTCCAAGAATACAGTTCCTCCAGTTACATTTCTCCAGAGGAGAAGCTGCTCCACTTCTTCCAGGTGGAAGAGCAGTAGCTAACTGACTACATGGCATGTGGGATGGAGTTGAAAAGATTTGCCTGCTCTTTATACAACTTGGAACTGATTCTCCTGTTCTTAGCACCTCCACTTACCTTCACCTTCCAGGACTGGATGATTCCAGTTCCAGTGGGATGAGCATGTACCTGCATCCTGTTGGTGCCCCATCCACATTTGTTTAGGTTTCAGCTGATTCTACACTGCTAAATTAGAGACTGCACATTCACATGCTTTTCTTTCTCTAGATAGTTGCTTGCATATCAATCCTGTTGTACTTATTCCATTTTCTTTGTCCTTATGGGCTTATGCTTTATTTATTTATTTATTTATTTATTTATATGTACAGTTGGCCCTCTGTACCCAAGGATTCCACATCAGTGGATTCAACCAACTATGGATGAAAAATATTTGGAAGAAAATCCACAAAGTTTCACAAGCAAAACTTGAATTTGCCACACCCTTAGTACTTTGTTGAACCCACTTGAATGAAGCAATGTGTAGGCAATGTATTAGGTATCATAAGTAACCTAGGGGTGATTTAAGTACACAGGAGGATGTACATAACTTATATGGAGCTACTACACCATTATACATAAGGGAATTGAGCATCCTCAAATTCTAGTATCCAAGGGGGTCCTGGAATCAATCCCCTATTTATATTGAGGGGCTCAGAGGGTTTAGAAGTTAGTGAGGGCATGAGTTTAATCTTCTGGAATATTTAGTTATAAATTCTGTTTCCCCTTCTTTTATCTGATATAAAGAGTGATTTTTCCAAAGTTATAAAGATAGCAACTGGTCAAGTAGATCCCAGAGACTGATACTCTATTTCATTCGGAATAAGGGCCACATCCATAGTCATTTGGAATCACATTCCAGTTACAGATTTCGTATTTTTCATTTCTAAGGATAATATGCAAGTTTAAATCTTTCTTGCAGAAATGTGCCCCAGGTTAACAAATTATAATACCCTACTTCATATCATCAATACAAAAGGCTTATGAACCTTGAGAAATGATAACAAAATCTTAGCTTTATTTTTTATTTCCATGTGTTCCTGAATTAGTTGATGGAAATCTCTCAGCATCATAGTCCAGACTTACCTGTGATGAAAACAACGTGTCAGGCAAGTGCCTATTTCAATTAATTAGTACTTTCCAAGTACTGTACTACTACTTTTTAAAATTTGTTTATTTTCAGGGTTTTTAAAGGAGATAGTCTTTCACTCTGTTTCCCAGGCTAGGGTGAAGTGGCGTGATCATAGTTTACGGTAGCTTTGAACTCCTGGGCTCCAGCAATCCTCCCACTTCAGACTCCTGAGTATCCAGAACTACAGGCATGCACCACCACACTCAGCTAATTATTTTTTATTTGAAAAGACATGGTCTCACTATGCTGACTAGACTGGTCAATATTTGGAACTCCTGGCCTCAAGCAATCCTCCTGCCTCAGTCTCCCAAAGCACTGGGATTATAAGTATGAACCACCCCACCTGGGCTACTACTTCTTTTGTATTTAGTTTGGAAGGGTATTTTTTATCTTTTGCTTTTCTATGCTCGGTTTTTATTTTTTTCCCCTTGACTTATTCTTCAGAGCAAATACATAGTTTATTTTTTTTAATAAGGAAAATAAATGTATTTGGCTCATGGTTCTGGAGGCTGGGAAGTCCAAGAACAGGGCACCAGCATTTAGTGAGGGTCTTTATGCTGTTTAATGTTTAATGCAACTGGAAATAGTTTTATATCAATTAAATGCACAGCAGTTCTAAGTAGAGATAAGAATTTGCTTGAATGAACAAAGTCACAGAACTTACACCTGAGTGATACTCTCATGAAACCAGGATGATAGCTAGTCAAACTAATGGGAAGATTTCTTTCAGAAAAGGGTTTCTATTGTTTTTGAGTCTGATAAATACTATTCTGGAAGAGGTAGATGATGTAATATGAAAGGCTATAGACAACACCAGCTTTAAGGGATAGGAAATATAGTGTTTACAAGAAATTTTCCTACCAATGACTAGCAATAATCCAGCAGCTGAGTTGTAGCCACATAGCCAATTAGCCTTTGGTTCTATTTAATAATGTTCATTTGATAATATAGTTATTTCTTTACTAAGTAGAAATTATCTAGCTGAGAAGTGGGAAAGAAAGAGGCATGAAATCAAGCATATTCATGTTTTATTTAACAATGAGTATACATCCTGAGAAATACATTGTTAGGTAATTTCATCATTGTACAATCATCATATGGTGTATCTATACAAACCTAGGTGGTATAGCCTAATACACACCTAGGCTAGATTGTACAACCTATTGCTTCTAAGCTGCAAATCTGTATAACATGTTACTGAACTTAATATTGCAGGCATTTGGAGTGCAATGGTATTTGTGTATCTAAACATGTCAAAATATAAAAAAGGTACAGAAAAATACAATATAAAAGATAAAAAATAAATGTATACACCTATATGGAGCACTTACCGTGAATAAATATTGCAGAACTGGAATTTCTCTGGTGAGTCAATGAGTAAGTTGTGAGTGAATGTGAAGGTGTAGGACATTACTGTCACTACTGTAGACATTATAAACACTGTACACTTAGGTTATACTGAACTTATTTTTAAAATAAAGTAATTGCACTACTCTATCACTAAGTGATATAACTTTTTCAGCTCTACTGTCATCTTATGGGACTATTATACATGTGGTCCATTGTTGACCAAAACATTGTTATGGGTTGCATGACTAGATTATCCTCTCTGAATACTGACTTTGTTATTAGTTTTAAAAACGGGTTTTATGGAAGTACACCATACAATAAAATACACTAGTTCTAAGTGCACAGCTCAGTGAACTTTTCATGTGTAGATGCCTGAGCAACCACTATGCTGTCAAGATAGAAAACCCCAGGAAGTTACCTCATGTCCCTTTCCAGTCAATAACTCACTCACGGGTGATTACTGTTATGACTTAACTTTGCCTACTGTTGAACTTTATGAAAATATAAGCATACAATTTGTACTCTTTTGTTTCTGGCTTCTTTCATTGTCACATTATGTCTATGAAATTGATCCATTTTATTATGAGTAGCTGCAATTTTTCTTCTTGTTGTTTTTTCCTTGTTCCATTATAAGAATATTTCACAATTTATTTTTCCATTCCAACTGATGGAGATTTGGGTTGTTTCCAGTTGGGGCTGTTGTGAATAAATATACTGTGAACATTGTTACACATAGATTTTTGCGGGTATATGAACTCATTTCTCTTGGGCATATATCTAGGAGTAGAAATGCTGGGTCATAGGTCAAGAGATTGAGACAATCCTGGTCAACATGATGAAACCCCATCTCTACTAAAAATGCAAAAATTATCCACGGGTGCTGGTGGGCACCTGTAGTCCCAGCTACTTGGGAGGCTGAGGCAGGAGAATCTCTTGAACCCGGCGGGTGGAGGTTGCAGTGAGTGGAGATCATGCCCCTGCACTCCAGCCTGATGACAGAGCAAGACTCCATCTCAAAAAAAGGAAATGCTGGGTCATAGGTTATGTATGTAGTTAGTTTTCATAGATATTGTCGTATCATTTTCCAAATGCAATTGCTATGTTCTTCACGTCTAACTGTTTGTAAATTCCTAAATCAACTGACATTGTTCCATAAAATTTAAATTAAGACCAATTGACTGAAATGTCTGGTTTTAGGGATTATTTGTAGAACAAATCTGCCATGAGGTATCATTCGCTTTGACCACTCACGTTACTTCTAATACTTCCTACATGACTGTTAAGGGCTTTTTCTAGGTTCTGGCACTTTCTGTTCCCTCTTAAGCTATTTTCAATTTTGCTGTTAATTCTCTGCAGTATACTTGAACGTTTTCACTTTACGCTTTTTATAGAAGTGCCTTTTGAGACTGACTCACAGTCATCAAATCTAAATCACTCTTTCTTAACAAGCAGTTTCTTATTTACTTGGTCACCAAGGCAAATTTTTAAGTTGATTCAATTACTTGAAAGAATACAGAAGAAATTGTAATGAACTGCCCAAATAAGAGTATGTAACTCAGGTTCACAGAGTCTCATCACACTCAATAGGATTGTTTAAATATTAAAGGGGAATCATTCCAGTAAAAAGAATTCTGCAAATTAAAGATCTGTTCTACTATCTGAGAGGGATTATCTAGTCCATGTCCAAATCTGTCTTGTCATTTCCATTGCCTCTCTTCTTCACTTTACATGTAAAGTTATAAACCTGAATTTGACTTTAAAAGAGGCTGATTCTTTTTATTTTTTATTTAGGTTGGATGGGCTCACAAAGGGAAAGCAATTACCTGGATCGAATTAAAACTTTAAAGCATTATGTAGAAAAAAAAATTTGTTAAAGGTGAACTAGTTTATCTTTTTTAGAAAGTACATTTCATTAATCTGTGGACTCAACATTAATCTGTGGACTCAACATGTCCACAATGGTCACATGGGTAATATTTCTTGAACCTATATTAATAACTGTAAATATTGAAAGGAAAATCTCATGGCAACATCAAAGTGCCACCAAAAAGTGGGCCAGGCTGTATCTTTACAAGAGATCAACTAACTCAAAAAAATGTGACATGGCCCAGTTTGTGATGGTAACTTTTAAATTAAGCAACTTGATTTTGTCAGCACATAGCAAATATGTCCATCTCTTAGGATTAATTCATAATAAAGCAAGCTCACAAAAGACTTGTGCACAAATCAAATGTATAATTAATGGATTAAAAATAAGAAGTATGGCCGGGCGCGGTGGCTCAAGCCTGTAATCCCAGCACTTTGGGAGGCCGAGACGGGCGGATCACAAGGTCAGGAGATCGAGACCATCCTGGCTAACACGGTGAAACCCCGTCTCTACTAAAAATACAAAAACTAGCCGGGCGAGATGGCGGGCGCCTGTAGTCCCAGCTACTCGGGAGGCTGAGGCAGGAGAATGGCGTAAACCCGGGAGGCGGAGCTTGCAGTGAGCTGAGATCTGGCCACTGCACTCCAGTCCCGGCGACAGAGCGAGACTCCGCCTCAAAAAAAAAAAAAAAAAAAAAAAAAGAAGTATAACTCTTTCAATGTCCAGATGACACCAGCATTTTCTGTGCATTTCCTCCCTGTAAACCCAGTGATCATCATGAGATTGCTTCTTGAGCAATGGGTTGTTCATTAAATGTGTCAATGGCACCAGGCTCAGGTTACTCAATACATTCATTTCTATGGGAAGAAGAGGGAAGCAGCTTTGAAGCACACTTTCTTCTTAGTGCAAATACAATAATCTATTTTACCTTAAGCAGGAAAATTTATAAAAGCTATTTATTTATTATTAAAAGCTATTTATTTCTTATTCTGGTTTACTGAATCTTTGAAGGACCAAGGCATGGAGGATATGAGACAGGAGTAGCACCAAATCACACCACAGGAGAACTCCAATAATGTCCTTGCTTCCTTGTAGATATTGGACCACTGTAACACATATAAAGCTGTCCAATGTTCTTTATCAATCTTCTTTCATGAAGCTTGAGGTTGGGGGAAATCCCTCCTCCACCCACTGCAGCACAAGGTACCTCTCTCCAGATAAATTATCTTGCTTATTTTCAACCTCCTAAGGCACTTCATCATCAGTTCTTTTGTAGCCAAAATGTGAAGAGAACATTCACCACCTGAATCCATATATAATACCCAGACTTCAGGGTTATTTTATCAAAATTGAAATAGAATTCAACGGTAATATCATTTCACACACAATCTTGTCTATAGCCCTACCATCTGAATAAACCGCAGTCAATTATTTCATGTATTTCTTTCTTATCTTTTTTTCTGTACAAGTAATTTTTAAAATTTTTACCATATTTCATCAGATTTGTGTTTCCTGGTTTTTAGAATTAACATTTTATTGTTAACATTTTAAAGATATTATTATCCTTAAAAAATATGACTATATATATCTTTATTCACAATAGCTCCACACTGGAAACAATCCAAATAGCCATCAATGGGATGAATTAATACATTTTGATGTATTCATAAAATGGATTACCATGCATCAATGAAAATGAATAGACTATAATCACATGCACCAACATACATGATAGACACAAAGAGTATGTAGTGTGCAATTTCATTTACATAAAGTTAAAAGACAGGCACAACTAATCAATGGTGATAAAAATTAGAATAGCAGCTACCTTTGGGGAGAGGTATTCACTGGGAGGGGATATGAGGAGTCTTCTGAAATACTAAAAATGTCCTATCAGGGTGTTTGCTACATGGGTGTATCTGTGTAAAACATACGAAATTCAGCTGGGCATGATGGCTCATGCCTATAATCCCAGCACTTTGGAAGGTCAAGGCAGGTGGATCACTTGAGGCCAAGAGTTCAAAACCAGCCTGGCCAACATGGCAAAACCCCGTCTCTACTAAAAATACAAAAAAATCAGCTGGACGTGGTGGTGCACACCCGTAATCCCAGCTATTTGGTAGACTGAGGTATGAGAATCAATTGAACCCAGGAGATGGAGGTTGCCATGAGCCAAGATTATGCCACTACACCCCAGCGTGGGTGACAGAGCAAGACTACATCTCAAAAATAATAACAAATAAATCAATAAATAATTTTAAAAATATGTAATTAAATATAATATCCACTGTATTAAGTGTAAGTGAATACTGTGTATTAAGTATAAGTGAATATTGTATATTCACTTAATACAGTGAATATTTTATTATTGCAGGAACCCCACCCCCGATATTTATCGTGAGTTCTTTTCTATTTCCTAGGCGTCTTGCCTGGGTGGAGAAATAAAGGGAAAGAGTAAAGAGAAATTTAAAGCTGGGTGTCTAGGGGAGACATCACATGTCGGCAGGTCCCGTGATGCTCCCCGAGCCGAAAAACCAGCAAGTTTTCATTAGCAATTTTCAAAAGGGGAGGGAGTGCACAAATAGGGTGTGGGTCACAGAGATCACATACTTCACAAGGTAATAAAATATCACAAAGGAAGTGGAGGCAGGGCAAGATCACAGGACCACAGGATGGGGTGAAATTAAAATTGCTAATGAAGTTTCAGGCACGCATTGTCATTGATAACATCTTATCAGGAGACAGGGTTTGAGAACAGACAACCTGTCTGACCAAAATTTATTAGGCGGGAATTTCCTCATCCTAATAAGCCTGGGAGCCCTACAGGAGACCAGGACTTATTTCATCCCTTCAGCTTCGACCGTAAAAGGTGATCTCCTTAAGGGGGCCGTCTATAGACCTACCCTCAGGGCACATTCTCTTTCTCAGGGATGTTCCTTGCTGAGAAAAAGAATTCAGCGATATTTCTCCTATTTGCTTTTAAAAGAAGAGAAATATGGCTCTGTTCTGCCTGGCTCACCGAGGCAGTAAGGCTCCAAGTCTTATCTCCCTTGTTCTCTGAAGATTGCTGTTACCCTGTTCTTTTTTCAAGGTGCCCAGATTTCATTGTTCAAACACACATGCTCTACAAACAATTTGTGCAGTTAACGCAATCATCACAGGGTCCTGAGGCGACATATATCCTCCTCAGCTTACAAAGATGATGGAATTAAGAGATTACAGTAAAGATAGGCATAGGAAATCACAAGGGTGTTGATTGGGGAAATGATAAGTGTCCACAAAATCTTCACAATTTATGTTCAGAGATTGCAGCAAAGACAGGCGTAAGAAATTATAAAAGCATTTATTTGGGGAACTAATAAATGTCCATGAAATCTTCACAATTTTTGTTCTGCCGTGGCTTCAGCTGGTCCCTCTATTCAGGGTTCCTCACTTCCCACTGTATTCACTGTATTAAGTGAATATACATATTGTATATTCACTTAATACAGTGAATATTGTATTTAAGATTTGTGCACTTGATGTATGCTATAACTCAATTTAAAAATTATAGATGATGTGCAGAAAAAATATGATTAATTTGTAAGGGCTGGATGTCACTTCATCATTGCCCTATATTTATTATTTATTCCTTACTAAGTGGTTAGTATTTATTTTCCCATTTGCCACTTTAATATGAAAAAAGTAAGTGGTGGAACATCTTTGGGTACATACTTTTTTCCATGGGAGACATTCTTGGAAGTGAAATCACCAGGCCAAACATGCTGAACATTTTTAATGTCTTTCTCACCACATGGCAGTCCCAGAGTCACTCTGAACCCATTCTGGTTGTGGGGACTACCTGTTCATGAATTATTATTTGCTTAATTAAATTCTGTTAAATTTAATTTGTCTGAAGTTTTGCTTTCAACATTGCCTAAATGACCATACACAGTCCCAATGTTTTAAATACCAAGTTAACTCATGAGTTTTTTCCTCCAGGATTAACCACTCTTCGAAACTTCCTATTCAATTTTCCACTGGCAACCTAACTGTGACACTAAAGAATCTTAAGTTTCAGTATCCTTTCCTTTTGCAGGCCCATTTAAAGAGCCTGTGTGACATATGTCCAACTTGTCATCTGTTTTTATAAAATGTGTAGAGTAATATATTTTACCTGTGGTTGTTTCATAAACCTATCACTTTCCACTTCTCCTTCTCATCTGTCATACCTTCTCTTCTGTTGAATACAGTTGTAGTGACCAAGGGTCATTAGGATGACCTTGTCAAAATGGAGTTAGTACTGAAAGAAATTAATGTTTAGTTGGATATATTTTTGTCATTTGCAGTTACTTGCAGATACAGTTGAGGTATTGCTAGCCAGCTTCATTTAGCAGTGACTTCCAGGAATACTCCTAATATCCTGAGTGCTGACTTGCCAAGTCATTACATAAAAAGGTAAGACCACAGATAACATGTTCTATAGACACCTAGCATCAGATATATTTGGGTAGTGGAGGAAAAACAAGTTTTGAAATGTGTGGAGACAGCATACCCACTGGAATGACTAAAATGTAAAAATACATCCAGTTGAACAACTGGATCAGATACATTTCTACTGAGAGTGGAAAACAGCACAACCACATTGGAGAACTATTTGGCAAGTTCTAGTAAATTTAAAAATACAGCCACCTTATGCTTTACCAATAACACTCCCAGGAATTTAATTAAGTAAAATGAAAATTTCTATCAAGAAAAGTACTTGCACAAAATACATATGGATGCTTTATTCATAATAGCCCAAAACTGGAAAAATCAAAATGGCCATCAAAAGAAGAATGAAAAAATAAATTATGGCATATTTACACAATGGAAAATTACTCAACAATAAAAAGAAAGAAAACTGCTGATACACACAAAAGACATGGATGCATCTCAAAAGCAGAAGACTGACACAAATCCCACAATGTGTGATCCCTTTTATAAGTTATAGAACAGTAAGAGTTAATCGGGAGAGATAAAAATCAAAGGAATTGTTGCTTCTATAGGAATTATTGACTAGAAAGTGGCATAAGGAAAGTTTTTTGAGTGATGCACATGTTCCATATCTTATTTTTGATAATAGTTTACAGGGGTGTATACATTGGCCAAAATCCATCAAAATAAACAATATGTGCATTTTACTATCTGCAAAAAAAAAGCAATGAAAGACATATATAAAGCCATCAGGTAGTCTACGGAAGAGCCTTCAATTATCAAAATTTTAAGTGTAGGGTTGGTTTTTATTGATGTCTTGTCTCAATGAAAGTTCTCTTTTACCAGGAAAATCCTTTATTATGCAGTATGTGTAACTATAAATGTATTATACTTTTTTCCTTTTCTGATAGAAAATGTACAAATGAGAATTTATCGGAATTCCTATATTTCTAAGACCAACTTTGTAGAAGTACTACAAATAGGAAGTTCCTCTGTATTTGTGTATAAAGTTGCATGATTTATGCTTCCTGACCTTCATTAATGTTTTTTAAAAAATTGAATTGAACATACTAGGGAAAAAAATAATTGAAATGATACAGACAGGAGATAAGGAAATACTGGGTAGAAGAGGGTGGTTCCCTGGCAAAGTCTCCACCCTCAAGCCTGGAGATCCACAGCCCTAAGTGGGAACAAACTTTTCTGTTTTCATGCCCAAAAAGCTGCCTTTTGGCCCACCACACCCCCCTATGCTGTACCCATATAAATCCTGAACCCCAGGCTCCAGAAGCAGATGAGGTGACAAGGAGAAAGAAAGCCTAGAATATTCTCCCTTCTTCCCTTCCTCCTTCCCTTCCTCCCTCCCTCCCTCCTATTCTCTTTTCCTTCCTCCCTTCTCCCCTCCCTTCCTCCCTCCTTCCCTCCTTTTCTTCCTTCCTCCCTTCCTTCTTCCCTTTCTTCCTTCCTTCCTCCCTTCTTTCCTCCTTTTCTTCCTTCCTTCCTCCCTTCTTTCCTCCTTTTCTTCCTTCCTTCCTTCCCCCTTCCTTCCTCCTTCCCTTCCTCCCTCGCTTCCTTCCTCCATTCCTTTTTCCCTCTCTTCCTTCTTTCCTTCCTCCCTTCCTTCCCCCCCTGCTTTCCCCTCTTCCTTCCTCCTTCTCTTCCCCAATCCCTTCCTCTCTTCCTTTCTACCTCCATTCCTTCCTCCCTCTCTCTTCCTTTATTCTTCCCTTCCTCCCTTCCTTCCTCCCTCCCTTCTTTACTTCTTTCTTTCCTCCTTTCCTTCCTTCCTTCTTTCCTTTCTTCCTCCCTTCTTTCCTCCCTTCCTTCCTCTCTCCTATTATTTAATTTAGGGCTTGGCAAGGAGAAGAACTCTTTGGTATTTAGACAAAAATAACCCTTCTTAAAACAACTATGAAAACAAGTTATATGAACTTAAATTATACTAATGTTAGGTTAATTTAAGAAGAATTTATGCCTTTAAATAGTGATTTCTTTCATCTAGCTAAAAAATACCCCAATCTTCTTTTATATCTTTCTTAAGCTTTTGTCTTTTTCTTCATATAGAACCTACACATCTCTTTTTATGTTGGTTCATAACTAGTTAATGGTTTGGATGTGTTACAGCAGATGGAAATTTTTTCCATTACAATTGCTTAACAGCTGTCACTGGTATAGAGAAGTATTGATTATTGTGCATTTTTCTTGACTTACGTGCTTTTTGAACTCTCATTAATTTAAAATTCTTCAGTGGATTCATTTGGATTTTCCAAGACATTTTCAGATGCATTGACATAGAAGGTAAGTCATTCTACCAGTATAAGACGTATTTCTTCACTCTGTTTGCAGTCATTTTCTGCTAATTTTTATGTCTTACTTCAAATTTAGTTGGCCCTCCTTGTTCCCACACCCATATTGAACACATGTATGCATGTACACACACAGTCATGAAAAACCAATGCCCAAGACATTTACAACATGACAATGTCAGGACTATCCTTCATCCTCTGCCATGACCAGTCCAGAATTTTTCCAGATGACGTAGTAAACGTGGGAAAAGGGGTTATTCCATTTAAAAGATATGAGACCAGTTACAAATGGTCCATGATAAATGAAGCCAACAATAGTGACCTGGCTTTAAGGTTGTCTTCTTTACACAGTTCTATAGCCTGAATAAACTATGACCAATTATCTCAAGTATTCTAAGCACAGGCTGTTTCAAAGTACTTAGATGCCATTATTTCTGTCACCAGTCATAAAGACAAATAAAAATGAAGAGAAAGTCATGATGTTATTTAGTATTCTTAAAATTGTAAACGTTAAAATGCTTGAAATGAGTCATGAAGCAATTAAACAACATAGCTCACTCATTCTCATGTCTTACTCATTCCTAAGGAGTTTGTAATCCCTGCCACATCAGCTCCAGGAGTTAGCAGGATGGAGCTAATTTTGTTTTCTTAACATCAGGTGCAATATCAATATTCTTCTGGTTGCAAGAAATGGGAAGTCCAACTCATCCTGTTTTAAACAAAAAAATAAATATAATAGCTCGTTGAACATAAAAGTGCAGACATAGGATCCAGCTTTAGGTAAAGCTTAGTCTAGTAGCCCCTCAATATCACCAAGGGCCTGGTCTCTCTTTGTACTTTGCCATAGCATCTGCTTCACACCAGCCTGCTCTGCCCCAAACCAATACACCCACTCCATCCTTTAGAAGCTCCAAGTTTCCTTCTGTGGAAGCCAAAACAAGAACCAATCAATACAAAATAAAAATAGTAACAATAAAAGATGCCATATTAGTTCTGGCCCTTGCTCCCTTACATTTTTCAAAGAAGAGAAAAAGAGGACTTTCTTTCTTCCTTATAGAAGGAAGAGGGAACTTCCTCTTCAGGGCTGCCCCAACAGATTTCTTCTAACATCTAATTCAGTCCACTGGTGTGACATGATATCCCTGATCCAGTCACTCTGACTGAGGGAAAGAGACCCATTGATGGACAGTCCAGACTCATCCTTTGAGAGAGCAGTGAGGTCAAAGCCATGCACCCAGTGACTGAGAATGAGGAATGGTGGCCAAAGACAATGTGGGAGGGGGAATGGATGCTAAGAAGCAAACTGCACATACTCACCACTGATGGTAGGTGCTAGCTATGGTTTTGTTTAATTCCTGTGTTCTGAAAATCCGTACCTACCCAGTTCACACGGTGTTAAGGCAGAGTCCCTTATAAGGATTAAAGTCTCCAAATGTGTGTTCGACCAGCATGAATTCATAGTCACTGTGATTTCAAACTAACCAGTCAAAATATTATGGTGTGTTTATAGTTTTCAACTCTTGTCTCCCCTCTTCTGGGGAGCTGAAGATAGACGACTTCATAACTATGAAGCCTGTAGATTTCCTCTATCTTAAAGTCTCAGGCTAAAACACTGTCTCTGGATTGCTGCAGGCCTCAAAGAGCCTGGGAGGCAGAGGACAAATAATTCAGTGTAGAGTCATCACTTACTACTGAATTCCAAACTCACAGACATAAATAACCACCCTCTCCCCTACTCCTCTAAGAATATCTTTAGTCCTAAATAGGGAATTTGCTTTTAAACAAGAGTGCAGGCTTGATCATCTCATGCTTGAATTCTGCCACTACCCCAGAAGACGCCACCAGTTCCATCCAGATGCAGCTATTCTCTCTGTGACACAAGCCCCCACTCCTATGTGGACCCCACAACTTGATTTTAGACATGATCATTTCCCACGAGGTGACAGAGCTGATTCTGGACAGGTCTTATCTTAAAATCCTTGCCTGATTCATTCCACAATCCTTTTGACTCTGCTATAAACATTCTATGTCCTCAATAAATATTTTAATGACTTGATTAATTCAAAATCATTTTGCTGTGAGAATTTTATTCCTTTGGAAGAATTACATACCCCTTGAAATGGAACAAGGCAAGCTGAGACTGGATATATAATACACTCTTATTTCACATATATCTCTCATATGAGCAATGCCTCAGTAAACTCCCTTTTAGATTTCAACACACACACACAAAACAATGTTTTTCTGTTAGCAATGATAAGGAAAATTTTTATATGAATGTCACCAAAACTCATTACAGCATCATTAACAACATCATGTGCAGATAGAAGTCTTAAGTTACACTCAAAGTACAGCATCACCAAGAGTGTAAAGGGGCTGTGAGTGTCTCAGCTGTTAGTGGTGCTGAGAGTAGACCCTAAGAGAGGATCAAACCACAATGAGTCATGCAGAGGCAGTGACAAACATTATGCTGAAACATATTGGTGATATGACAATATTTCTGTTTAAAACTTTTTCTTTGAAGTAAGTAAAGTTGTTTGCTTTTAGCATTTTTTCATCCTAAAGCCTCAACCAGCTCCCCAGCAGACTGATCACAACCTCCTGTTCTGGAGCCTTTCATATAGCCTCAGGAACATGGTGCCTCTTTATCGGCTCCTTTGATTCTGAGAGTTTGCCTAAAATTTTCTTGTCGCTGCTATGGTCTGAATATTTGTGTCCTCCCAAAATTCACATGTTGAAATACTAACCCCCAAGGTGATGGTGTTAGGAGATGGAACCTTGGGAGGTGATTTGGCCATACAGATGGAAACCTCATGAATAGGATTAGTATTCTTATAAAAGAGGTCCCAGAGAGTGCCCTCCCCATTTCCACCATGTGAGGATACAGTGAGAGGCAATATCTAGGAACCAGGAAGCTGGCCTTCAACAGACACTGAATCTGGACTTGTCAGTCTCCAGAACTGTGAGCAATAAATTCCTATTGTGTATAAGCCACCCAGGCAATGGTATTCTGTTACCACAGGCCAAGGGGACCAACACAGTCACCCAGACACAGCAACTCCTCATACCACCTCTTTCCATAACCCTTGACAAACCACTGCTTCAATCCTTCTCCCCAGTTCAATTCTCAACTTTTTTCAAGCTGCAAATGATGAAGAATTTATTATAAGAAATGAACTTTTTATTGTAACTTTTTGTTTTTTTCCGTAACAGCTTTATTTATTGATGTGTGTTTATTTCTATGCCTTATCATAAACAAAATATTTATGATGTGGTATAAAAACTGTACATGTTACTGTATACACAGTGATTACTAACATCCTAATTAATTAGTGATCAGAAAGTGATGTTTAAGCTTTTTACTCCTAACATGGTAATTACTTCTAACTACACATTTTGCTGGGTTTAGTTATCTGTCAGGAAATTGGTGGGTTGTTTTGTGTTGCCATGTATTATATTCTTTCTCCTCTTCAAATAGTGGGCAAGAGGTTCTGGTTAGAATTTTCATGCAAAATGCCTGATTTCAGAAACACAGTCTTGTAACTATCACTTCATTATATTAGACTGAACAAAACAACTTATTCAGCATTTATGAAGTTTCTACTGTATTCAAAGAACTGGGCTAGCTGCTATAGAGAAACCAAGATGATCATTATGTGATTCCCCACCCTCAAACAGCCCCAGAATAGTAGGGAAGACAAACATCTATTCACCAAATCACAATGCAGGTCTAATTGTGGTAAGCAATAAAGTCCAGGCAGAAACAAAGCTCTATGTGAGCAGAGATGCAATCATTCCAATTGCAACAAAGGATGGAGACTTCACTATGAAGCCGAAAACCATCAAGTTAGAAAAAGAAAGTTCATAAGCATTTGCAAATGTGTTGATACATATTAATGACAGCATCAGTGTTCTAAAGACAACAGCAAATATATCACATCTTCACTGATCCCAGCAGTAGTAGGGATGAGAAACAATTCTGCAATGCTGGTGAAAAGGCAAGTTTATTTACTTAACAAATTGGTTAAATAAGAACATGAATGAAACACCTATTTCCTTTTTTTTTTAATTTTTTTTTTTATTATACTTTAAGTTCTAGGGTACATGTGCATAACGTGCAGGCTTGTTACATATGTATACTTGTGCCATGTTGGTGTGCTGCACCCATCAACTCGTCAGCACCCATCAATTCGTCATTTATATCAGGTATAACTCCCAATGCAATCCCTCCACCCTCCCCCCTCCCCATGATAGGCCCCGGTGTGTGATGTTCCCCTTCCCAAGTCCAAGTGATCTCATTGTTCAGTTCCCACCTATGAGTGAGAACATGTGGTGTTTGGTTTTCTGTTCTTGTGATAGTTTGCTAAGAATGATGGTTTCCAGCTGCATCCATGTCCCTACAAAGGACGCAAACTCATCCTTTTTTATGGCTGCATAGTATTCCATGGTGTATATGTGCCACATTTTCTTAATCCAGTCTGTCACTGATAGACATTTGGATTGATTCCAAGTCTTTGCTATTGTGAATAGTGCTGCAATAAACATATGTGTGCATGTGTCTTTATAGCAGCATGATTTATAATCCTTTGGGTATATACCCAGTAGTGGGATGGCTGGGTCATATGGTACATCTAGTTCTAGATCCTTGAGGAATTGCCATACTCTTTTCCATAATGGTTGAACTAGTTTACAATCCCACCAACAGTGTAAAAGTGTTCCTATTTCTCCATATCCTCTCCAACACCTGCTCTTTCCTGACTTTTGAATGATTGCCATTCTAACTGGTGTGAGATGGCATCTCATTGTGGTTTTGATTTGCATTTCTCTGATGGCCAGTGATGATGAGCATTTTTTCATGTGTCTGTTGGCTGTATGAATGTCTTCTTTTGAGAAATGTCTGTCCATATCCTTTCCCACTTTTTGATGGGGTTGTTTGTTTTTTTCATGTATATTTGTTTGAGTTCTTTGTAGATTCTGGATATTAGCCCTTTGTCAGATGAGTAGATTGCAAAAATTTTCTCCCATTCTGTAGGTTGCCTGTTCACTCTGAAGGTAGTTTCTTTTGCTGTGCAGAAGCTCTTTAGTTTAATTAGATCCCATTTGTCAATTTTGGCTTTTGCTGCCATTGCTTTGGTGTTTTAGACATGAAGTCCTTGCCCATGCCTATGTCCTGAATGGTACTACCTAGGTTTTCTTCTAGGGTTTTTATGGTATTAGGTCTAACATTTAAGTCTCTAATCCATCTTGAATTAATCTTCGTATAAGGAGTAAGGAAAGGATCCAGTTTCAGCTTTCTACTTATGGCTAGCCAATTTTCCCAGCACCGTTTATTAAATAGGGAATCCTTTCCCCATTTCTTGTTTCTCTCAGGTTTGTCAAAGATCAGATGGCTGTAGATGTGTGGTATTATTTCTGAGGACTCTGTTCTGTTCCATTGGTCTATATTTTTGTTTTGGTACCAGTACCATGCTGTTTTGGTTACTGTAGCCTTGTAGTATACTTTGAAGTCAGGTAGCATGACTCCTCCAGCTTTGTCCTTTTGACGTAGGATTGTCTTGGCAATGTGGGCTCTTTTTTGGTTCCATATGAACTTTAAAGCAGTTTTTTCCAATTCTGTGAAGAAACTCATTGGTAGCTTGATGGGGATGGCATTGAATCTATAAATAACCTTGGGCAGTATGGCCATTTTCATGATATTGATTCTTCCTATCCATGAGCATAGTATATTCTTCCATTTGTTTGTGTCCTCTTTTATTTCACTGAGCAGGAAACACCTATTTCCTAAGCAAATGATGTGCTTGGATTATTTTTAAATTATATATTAGTCATAGGATCTTGAGCAAAAACTTCTGTTGGCTTCATTTTTCTCATCTGGAAAACTAGGACTTGAATTAAGTGGTATCATAAGGTTGAAAATGCTGTAATTATATCATCTGCATACAATTCGCCTAATTTTTGAGTGTATATAATGCTGTGTACACTGAAAAATAAAAAAATTACCATAATGCATAGCCTCTGACTTCAAGAAACATAATCTTTGTGGAAAGGGCCATCAATATCAGACAGTATGTGCCTAAGTGTTGAAAGGAATGGTCCAAATAATAAGCACTGTGGGAACTGAGCACATAGGGTCTAGGAGCCAAGGAAAGCTTCCTGGAGAAGGAAAGTCTTGAAATATAATTCAAAGAAAGTTAAGATTTGAATAGGATATTGGAGGTGGGAGGCAACCACCATCTTCACCCATCTGCTACCCATGGCCGAATGCATCGCCAAGTGGGTGTGCAGGAATCATTCAGGCTCCAAATCACTGTTTGGAAAATATTGTTATTTAATTTCAGCAGTTACCCACTAAATGTCAATATCCAGGCCATGCATTAGAGCAATTAGGAAAGACTGGTTTTCCAGGCTTTTGAAATGGATTAACTTACAAACATTTTATTACTTCTGTTGGCACTGTTCTTAGTTTTATGTAGTCACCAATTTAAACTTTGAAAACAAATCTACAATCTCTGCAATAGCAGTAGTGATGAAAACCATGTTACCTTATTCATAGACTTTATTATTAATGATTATAATGCCTGTTCAACGATTCATCCTCCTTCCTACCTGGAGTGCTCATGGCTGTTATTATCTCATCATCACAGTTATTGTCACTGGGCATAGTATTCTACAAAGTGTAATGGTCTTGTGATTATTATATTGTGGCATATGAATAATGTACTTCATCAGTTTATAGACTATCCTTTGTGAGAATATGTTACTATTAGTTTGATTAAGATTTCCTAGGAAACAAGAATGAAATTTTAATATCAGAGATGCTTTCAGTTAAATACAATGACTCACTCACAATACGATCATCATACATAGTCAGTTGGGAAAATTAGAAAAAATGCAAAATTATTTACCTCACTTTTTGTTTAAAAGATCAATTTTAAAACATCAACCAAATAGGGAAACAAAATTTATGCAAATGTTCTGTAGGCTTTGTACACAGTTACAAACAAAACCCATTTTATAATATATACACTCAATGTCATATTTTTTTTTTCACTCACTGACTATGTGGCCAGCTCCTTTGTCATCTTTCCCAAGATGCTCTATATACTTATGACTTATTCTTTCCTGTTAGTCTGTCTTTTTTTCTAACTTCCTAAATGATCATCATTACACATACCTTTTGAGATTTGTAAGGTAAGATAGGTTTTTATCATTTTTAAAGGGTTCTGAGAGCATTCACCTGACCTGTTCATGTGAATGTATTACCATGCATTGTTTATGTCCAGTGAAATACATCAAATTCTACTTTGAGGGAATTTGTACCATGAGAACAATTCTGACGAATGTCTGGATCACACTAAACGTCCTGACAGCTTCCCTCCAAGCCCTGAACTTAATTCATGACTTGGTCCTGATTTTGAATCCCCAAATCATAAATCTACCTTAGACAAGGTAGAAACTGATAACCAAGACTTCAGATGGGTATATCCCTACTCCATCCCCATATGGCAAGGATATTAGAAAACTCCAATACATCAAGGACTTGACAATATCCTTGGTTATACTGTCTAAGGAATCTGTGTCTCATAATCTCATTTGGCAAGAAGCACTAAAATCCCTTTCTGTTTCCAAAAGGGTGAAGCCTGAGGACTAATGAGAAATTTGGAAACAAGATACCATTTGTCAGAAATGCAAAAGCATTGTCAGTTAATGCGTGCCTCATCGAGATGGGGGGTGAATGGGGTGCATGAAAAAAAGGGGAATCATGCTTTTGTACATAATATGGCCAAATGTTTCACTTTCATAAAAAATCACGAAGATTAGTTTTTTAACAATGGGAGTAAAGAGGGGCATAAACACTGAGAGTAAGCATTTCTTATGTAGACTAAACTTGGGAAACTTTTGAAAGAAAATATCAGTTATCAAAGTCACCATACTATTTGTGTCAAAAATTTCTAGAAAAAAAATGAGACCACAGCTCTGTTATTGGGCCAAGTTTGAACAAGAGAACCTTCTGTTATCTCAAACCTGTCTTCCCTACAACCAGAAGGCCCCTTCAGCCATGAGGAGACAGTACCTGTTAGAGGAGACAGTACCTGTTAGAGCAGACAAAACTCTGCTGACATCCAGTCAAGCTACCCGAAGACTAGACTGGAACTACACATGGGACTGAGCAAAGACTGGCGAGTTGGGTGTGTCTAGAGAGAGATGGTGTAAACACCGAACAGTGAAGGATTAAAGAGGATTGCATGGGAGGGACTATGAGAAGGATTGTCAGGAGAAGGCTAGCATCATGGAAGGCAGGGGTATCCACCTGAGTCATCCTCTGAAGGAAGACTCACCACAGGAGAATCTATGTTTTACCAGGACTTAATTCCAGATATTCAAACTCTGCTCTTGTTCAGAACACTTAGAAAGAAATCAGTAAAAGGGCAACTTACTTCTTCCTTTGGAAGAAGATGGGAAAGGTAATAGCTCTTTGGTCCATGGTCATCTGAAGGGCAGTTGCCAACTCCAAGTAAAGGAGCGTGCCAGTCTGTACTCATCTAATCAGTCTGGGAGATTTTGAATCTGATGCTCCAAACTCCTCCTCATTCCCCTGCACAGAGGAGCTAAGAGCTACCTCCAAACCCCGAAAACCCTGCTAAGTTGAAGTAACATATCAGTCCATTTGGTGGTGCTTAAGCAAATCTTAAAACAATCATGTCTTAAAATGTTTCAGAATAAATTCACACAGTGGTAGGAGTTTGAACAAGATAACTTGTTTGAGTAACCATCTTGTAACTTTACTGGCAAAATTCAGGGTCCTCATCAGTATCTCCATTTCAGGAAAAAAAAAAAAAAAAAAGAGGAGTAGAAAGAAGAGAATCAGGAAAAAATAAATATAGGAATGAGGAGAAAAACACAGCAGACAACATGAGAGTACTTTATTCAGCCTTAAAAACCCCAGTGTTCTAAAGCCTATAAATATTATGCTTTTCTTCTCCAGGCAAGATGGTGTTTTGACTGTTATTTATTGCACTGAGCTGGAAAAATCCAGAGTACCATGAGACAGCCAAAAGGGTTTCACTGGGCCTTTATTTCCTATTGGATGCAGAACCAATTAATATCCAGACAAAACTTTCACTGCTTCCCACTGCCTGAAGATTGGATTCCGTAATTTTCCAAAACGTCTTCAACCCACTTAGGGAATCTTCCCACAAACTTGATACAAGGGATAGCAAAGGCATCAGCAGTCTCTTTCAAGAAATCTTTCCTAAGCCCAGCACGTTCTCTCTTAACTGGCTTTGTTGGCTTGGAAGGAAGGATAGCAATTATTTCTTTCCTCTGTGCCTCCCTCGACTGTGGTTCTGTAGATGACTGAGTCAATTTTAAAAGAAATGCCACATTTGGGTGCTGATAGGTTGCCACAAAATGGGAAATGATAGGATGTAGAATTGTCTACACCATCACACCCTCACCTTATACATTTGGAAATACTGTGTTTTCTAAGGTAAATGGTACAGGCACCCAGATTCCTCTGAGTCACTATTGGCTAGGCTTTTGTCAATTAATTAACACAAGTTTTCACACTAAAGTCTCCATGCAGGTTTCCTCTGCTGCCTCCCTTCAAGGTTATAATTGTTAATCTTATGGTGAATATGACAAAATAATCAACTTGCTATCTAGAAAAAAATGAACAGATGCACAAATACTCAACATTTCAGAGGCTTCCTGGTCCCCATGAAGGCCATACACTGATCCTTAGGGGCACATGGACGTGGAGTTACAAACTCCTACACAACTGAACTACTTCTGGACTTACACCATAAAGATACCTGCAGCTGAGCTTTTAAAATTAGCAGCTCTAACTCATTTTAATAACTTCAATCACTTGCCTTGGTGCAAATTTTGAAATGAAGAAATGACATTCCCCTAGAGAATTGAATGAAATAGCCCAAAATGCCAGTAACCAGACTTTTAAGAGTGGCATATAGTACCACAAAGATCGAGTGACAGAACTGCAAAAGGATGCATGTCCAAATAATTGAGAATAAATTTAAATAAAGTCTATTGCCTTATGAGCAGACAGCTTCTGCATACTTTACATCACTGGAATTCTCAGGAATTACAAACATTTGTCATATTTCAGACACTGAAAATCTGTGTTTCAGAGGGTTTGTGGGTTCCCTGAAGCCCATGCACTGCTTGCCTAGGGACCCGTGAGTATTTAGTTACTATCTCCTCCGCAAGTACATTGCCTCTGGGAATGCTTACACATTTAATTCTCAATGTGAGAGTTATGAGTATCATACATTAAGCAGCCAGTGTAGATAAGGTCTTGATAGAACTTTTTTACTTTAACACTAATTCTCACCTTATAAGAAGAACATGATACTTAACCCCAATAGCAAAATTTTAACAATAATTTTGTGTGATATTGACATTAAGCAATAAAGTCAATAATATATTAAATAATATCTTAAGTCAAGAGTACACACAAACAATAAGGAAAGATAGCACAGTGAGTCCAGAAGGAGAAAAAATAAGCAGAAACAGAGAAGCATGGAACTCTATCTTTAGATACTGAGAAAAATACAGAAATAAGACATGAAAGAAGATTTTAAATACAGATTTATATAAACTTAAAAAATAGAAACTTTCAAAAAGAGAGAGCTTGGAATATTCCAAAGTCAGGAAGGCATGACACACACAAGGACAACGGTAGCTTGATCCCCTAAAAATAAACCCTAGAGAATCATTTAAAAGTTTGAAGAATTTTCCAGGAGAATCAATTTAACCTGAAATATAAGGTGAAGTTTAGAATTGAAGAAAAGCTGACAAACAAATTTTTTTCTGCATGTTGGTATCAAATTTCATATCTTTTTAATGAAGAGGACCATCTGGCTTTCTTTACTTATGTATACAGTCTTTGGAGATGTGACACTATTTACTTCTGCTTAATTCTGTAATAGTCTCTTTTCTCTTTTTATAGCTTTCATTTCAAGCATGCCTTAGAGAACAACATTCTCTAGAAGACTGCTGAATTGCATGACTTCTGAGTTCTTGGGAAAATATTTTGTTGTTCTTGTTATGAGGAAATCTTTGAGGGAAGTTATGAGTATAGTACATTAAAACAATAAATGTTTAAGTGAGTAGGAAGCTGTACATTTTTGTAATGTTATACAAGATGCTATGGTTCTAATGGGTAGGTTAGTATTAGAGTATTATGAATTTGATTATATATTTACATTTATCGGCGAATTTTATACTTTCACATGTTTTCATGTTATATTAGGTTGGTGCAAAAGTAATTGTAGTTTTGCCATTAAAACTAATGGCAAGAATTGCAATTACTTTTGCACCAATCTAATAATTAGTAGCCTGTCTTTCCAGCTTGAAGAACTACCTTTAGCATTTTCTGTAAAGTAGGTCTAGTGATAGTGAGCTCCCTCAGCTTTTGAGCTTTTGTTTGTCTGGGACAGTCTCTATTTCACCCTCCTTTCTGAAGGATGGCTTTGTAAAGTAAAGTATTCTTCGTTGGTAGTTTTTTTTTTTTTTTTTTTTTTTTTAACACTTAGAACTTGGACTCTATCATTTCACTCTCTCCTGGTCTGTGAGGATTCTGTTGAGAAATCCACTATTAGTCTTACTGGCACCCCCGTGCAAGTGATAACACTAATATGCATAGGTTAGAAGAGAGTTTTCCTTCTTCAGGGGGCCTGAAATTCAGCTTTCAGACAAGACATAATAGATATTAAATTCAAGGCAGTATATAATCAGCATCAAGTAAACAGTACACACAAGTGTACAGAGAAAGCAGGGGATCATGTGGGGTTGTGTGATCATGAAAAGTTTCAAGGACTGGGTAGAAATTGACTATTAGCTGCATGGACACCTGAATAAGATGGAGCTAAATGAAATATGCTGATTATGATGACATAGACCTAGAACCTCATTTCTTACTCATTTTCCTGTCAAAACAACATGTGCTCTAGTGGTCAGCTCTATACAGAGAACCAACTGCTAATCAAATTTTAGGAACTGAGAAATCATGTTTAGTTTAAAATCAACCTCATACCTACTTGCTCACTAGAATGAACACAACTTTAAAGAAAAGTGGGAAAAACCTAAAGGATTTAATAGTATATATTTAATTGTATTCCATTAGCCATTTTTCTCTTCTTAAGTGATGCTAAGTGGCTTTGGGAATAAAAGGTTATAATGACATAGGTTTTTTCAATTATTCAATTAATATTGGTGATTAATTAACATGCTATCTTACTATTAGTGTGTTAGTACTTTGAGACTCAATGAAGACATAGTAGTTTTCACCTTTACAATATTATTATTTTATGTGACAGGTGCATGGGTTTTAATGCCTGTATTTCTCACACAATGGCACATTACCTAACAAATGAGTAATGACTAGAAATGGCTCTGGATAGAGAATTTTTTCTAAGTTTCAAAATATTTATGAAGACAAAGAAAATGGGAGAAGAAGCAGATACATTTTCTGTGCCCTGCTCTATTTCCTTTCAGAATTTAAATACATTTGCATAATTTTTGATCCAGATTGTATGCAGCTGGTCTAATTAGATTTAGACCACTCAGTAAGTCAGGAGATATCTGTAGACTCCTTGTACCAGGTATATATTCTAGTTAATTTCCAATAGAAACATGTCTATTTAAAAAGTTCTGTTAAAAGACCAAAATTTTGACTACATTTGATTAAATGTGATTAAAATACTTGTCACAGAAAGTTTTTTTATCATTCTTATCACAAAAAGTTCACTAAATTTCAAGAGGATGCGTGGACAACAAGGTGCAATTGTTTAAAGCAAGACCCTAACTTGCATTTCCAACCCCACATCTCCTTTCCTATCTTCTACCATCTGGCCCCTGGGTAGAAACCCAGCAGTGTAAACCTCAACTGACACTATGAACTACAAACTAACTGTAACTGAGGCAAAGAGACTCCAGTTTTCTGGAACCCACAGGCACTGAACACATATAAGCTATATTCACAAGATCTGAGGCAATAGTTCTTCTCACAAAACTACAACAATCTGGAAAAAGAAAAACAAGAAACTTTAGAAGCTGACAGCCAAAGTCAATGGGATTCATAGGACAATATTTTTGGCAGGTTAGGGTTTGGGGCATGTAGGCCAGGTACAGGTGGGGCAGTGGGGCATTTCTAACAAGTTGTCAGATGTTGCCGTTGTTGCTGCTCTAGGGGCTTCACTTTTAAAACCACTGGTCCATCGATAAACTCCTTTCTTCCTGTCATCCCTACCCATGTGGCAGTTTCTGGGCACACTGAATCATGCAGCATGCCACTGCTCCCTGTCGGCAAGAATGGACTCTTAAATGGTGGCACAACATCTAAAATAACTTCCCTTATATATTTTTGAAATGATGCAATACCCTTCCTCAAATATCACTAACATTTTTTCTATGAAGACTAATTTTTGAAATCAGAAGTGACAAATTTATCAGAATTCTAACTGTACATTATTTCATATTAAATGCCATTAGTATTATTTCATTCTTGTTCCCTCTCTGCCCCTAACTCTCCATCTTGCCCCTTTGTAAAATGGCTCAGTAGGGAAAATGAAGTATCTTTTTTATTCTCATGGACTTCTTGCTCTAAAGACATTTAATGAAAGAAAAATAATGCGAATGTTAATTCTGTCCTAATTCTATTTCCAGCCTGGGTGACAGAGCGAGACTCCGTCTCAAAATAAATAAATAAATAAATAAAATAATTTTCATTCCAGAAAATGGGGCCCCATCCTGGTAAAGTATTACCTTTGAATTAGTCTTTCAACTGTGTCTTCAATAAACTGTTCTTCCATTCTATTGTCTGGCACTACTGGGTATAATAACACACCAACAGTGAATTCTACAGTCATGGATTCCCATCTGTACCTCCTTTGCTGGAAAGGGTGTCCACTGGTCTGATGCAGTGGGATTTTGCATGGGAATCAAACACACCCTGCTAGTGATGCTGGTGGGAGCCCTGCAGGCAAGAAAGGCAAACCACCTATACGTGGAATATGTGTCTATTTCTATAAAAAGGAATCACTGTTCCTTCCAGGGTAGAAGGATTCAAATGTAATCGACATGCCACAAGTAGATATTGGTCTTCCCAAGGGATGCTATTGGTATCTCAACTATATTGGTGGCTCAACATTGATCTCTGCCACTGGCATTTTGAGAATGTATTGTCAGCTCAATTAGCCTTCTTGGGCTATTGGGCCCATGCAGAACTTCCACAACTGCAGTCATGACTATTCATTTCATGCATCTGTGTGACAGCACTGGATTAAATAGAACAGAAGCTGACTGATTTCAATTCTCTATTTGGTTGTCCTGTGCCTCCTCCAGGGCGTATACCCTTTGATGGGTATTAATAGGCAATATAACAATTTTCACGATTGGTGTTTAATCGAAGGTCCACCCACATGCCTCTCCTCCCAATTCTCTTGGTTCCTGGTCTTCTAATCTGTCTCTTTTTAGGACCCAGGCCAGTCAACCGAGGCATGAACCTCCACTCATGTGTTTGTATATGTTTCATCCTTTAGCCACAAGGAATACCGGATGCATTGCCTGAAGCTCTACCCAAGAATATACCTGAACTGTACTGTAGTGCAGCCACTGTCCATTTTCAGCTAAACCTTCTACGAACTTTGCTTGGGCTTTTTCCTCTTCCGTCAGCTTGTATAAAGGTTTTCCCATGTTACCACCAATGCAGACTGAGAGGGAGGCACTGAGCCAATAGTGGTGGGAAAATGGGTGTCCAACCCACATGCTCATCTAGCTTGCTCATGCTCCTGGTTATGTCTCTGAGTCATCTTAGATGAACATCGCCTATCCTATGAAATGTTAGCTTCTGAATGTGTCTGACCTGGACTTAGTGGGTCTGATCAAACCTAGCTAATGATGGATACTTCTGTCCACATGAGCACTTGGTGCCCATGGTCAGGTGTTGTGTTCTACTAAGGCCCAGAGATATGGTGAAGTGTTTTTCAAAAATTGTGTTTCCCTGCTTCTTTGTTGCTCCAAAGCCCTGCACACATGCACCACAATTTCCCCAGCAGGGGCTTACCATAAACTCCCTGTGGTATGTCCCCTCCACCAGTATCTCTAACACCACAAGGCCTGCCCACTCACCTAGCCTATATTGCAGAACAGCCTCACCCACTTTTTGCTGTCAAAGCTTTGCACTTTCTGCATTTAATGGTGTTTTCAGACAGAAGCCTGTTTGATGATTGTTAGTGAATCCTTTCTTGCCCTGAACCTAACTCAAGTTTGGCAGCCTTTTGTGTCACCCACTATATAGACATGCCAGAGCAGTGTTCCCAAGTGTGGACTATGCTGCAGCTAGAGTCCAAACAGGCCTGCCACACACTGGCCTTTCTTCTTTATGGTAGAAGTTGCAAAATGAATAATTTGTCCTTAATTTTCAGGAGATGTGCTGGAGCGGAGAATGTATAGGCTTGCTAAACATTTGCAGGCTTGATTGCTCATTCTCTGGAGAATGAGTCCTTACAGAGTTCTCCATGATAGCAATTTCTTGCTTATCCACTCTCTTTAGCATGATATTATCATTACAGAGACCAGTGTAATGTTCTACAGTATGGTCATCTGGTCAATATTTGACAGCTGGAGGAGGAGGTGACATAACATTGGAAAAAAATGGCAAATGCTAACCTCCACTTAAACACAAACTCTTTCTGTTCCTCTTTTTGGATAGAGATGAAAAGAATCAGAATACATGTGACTGATCAGTGGTCAGATATCATGTACTTGAAGCTGTGTTAGTCTAATCTTGCAAAGATATGTCTTCAAGCACAGTATATGCGACCGATCAATTACTGAGTTGAATTTGCGATAATCTGTCATCATCCTCTAGGGCCAGTCTGGTACTTGAAGGGGCCAAACCAGTAAGTTAAATGGAGATATGGTGGGATCAAGACAACTTTAGGACTTTAAAAAAGGCACTAATTTCTGCCCTATACCCCAAGATAAGATTTTTTTTCACAGTATGTATTATTGCTAAGAAGGGTAGCAGAACGTTTTAGGGATTTTCACCTGACCATTCCTACTATAATAGTTTTACCTCATAGGCCAAAGACAAAGTTGGGTTGAGTGGAGGATTATGACAATTACCCAGTGTGTGTACTTTTGGGTCCCAGGAAAGTAAATGATAGGTTCATCTAAGGACCCATTGAACCTATCATAAGCTGGACCAGATACACATAATGCTCCTACTCTAATAGGTTTCAAGTCTCCAGGAAGTAACTCAGATCCTTGTCCATCAGATCTCAAAATGTTTGGGTGTTGCTCTTTCCTCAGTATATAATTACTCTCACAAATGGCAGAAAGTACCATTGGGGGAGGATGGGGAAGATCATGACTAGGTACATTTGGCCAGTATTGCATGGTCTGTCTCTCAGGGGACCTAGCCTTTCTTTCAGTCAATAAATTCTGGGTTCGAAAACTGTTTCAGGTCCAGAAATCGGTTAAGGAATTGTGACATTTTATTGAATTAGCTGCTCATAGCTTCCTGATTACCCAATTTGATTTCCATTGACTGTACAAGTTCAAGTACACTTGTTGGCTGCCCGTCTATTTTGCCTGTAGGTGTGTTTAACCATCTTGATAACTCTCTTTAAGTCAGGCCCCTTTGCTGCCACTAATTATGATAATTGGGTCCACTTGGCTTGAGAGGGTGACATGCTGCTATCTGGATTCTATTTTTTTTTTTTTTCAGGATTCTGTGATTGCCATTGCCATTTCTGAGCCCAAATCTGTAATGTAATCTCCCATTACAGATGGAAGACATGACCCGTAATGATGTCAGCCCTGAGCTTCTCGGTGATGCTGCCTCCATTCTCACCAGTGCATTCCTCACGGGTATGGCCAATGACGTGTCCCTCAGGCACATCCACAGAATATAGGAATCAAGTGGAATTCCCAGAACTACATATTATATCCTCTCTAGCAAGTCTATTTTTCTGAACCTTCAATTCCTTCTTTCATTGTCTGCTGTAGGAATTCTGGCATTTCCATCTATCTTGGTGCAGACCACAGCATTTTCTATACTTCTCAGAGCCATCTGAGAAGAATATTCATGGCATCTCCAGATGCTTTCAAGGTGCTAAATTCTGTATCCTGAGAGAGCGCTCTCTAATGATAAGTTCTCTTTTATCTAAATTTCTGTTATGCCACCTCTTGGGCTATCACCCTCAGCATACAGTTGCACATGTGCTCTTCTAGCTCCTGCTAGTACATATTGTCCAGGTATCCCATATTCTTCAGTGATTACTCCCTTTCCTCCACTGGAAGACCCTGCGTAGCCCTGCCTTTGACCTAGTTATTGCTCTAGTAGCCAGGAAGGGAAGTTCCTGAGGGAGCAGATGATGTCTTCCAAAAGAGAGGCCTCCAAATGCTCTTCAAACAAGAAAGGAGTCCCAGTCTTTTACTTCTGTAGGCTCAGAGGAACTTAGGGATATAAGATTTACATGCACATTCAACACATAAGTTTCCATCCTAAATGCGGGGTCCTATTCTCTTCTGATCAGGGCTTTTACTTTGACATAGCAGACCAGTCTTTTTTTTTTTTTTTTTTTTTTTTTTTTGAGACAGAGTCTTACTCTGTCGCCCAGACTGGAGTGCAGTAGCATGATCTTGCCTCACTGCAACCTCTGCCTCCTGGGTTCAAGAGATTCTCCTGCCACAGCCTCCTGAGTAGCTGGGATTACAGGCATGTGCCACCACACCTGGCTAATTTTCTTTTTAGTTGAGATTTATTCATTTTAATTTATTTTTAGTAGAGATGGGGTTTCGCCATATTGGTCAGGCTAGTCTCAAATGCCTGCCCTCAGGTGATCTGCCCGCCTCAGCCTCCCAAAGTGCTGGGATTATGGGTGTGAGCCACCACCAGATCCCCTCTGTTTTTTTGAGATGAAGTCTTGCTCTGTCGCCAGGCTGGAGTGTAGTAGTGTGATCTCGGCTCACTGCAACATCCACCTCCCAGGTTCAAGCGATTCCCTGCCTCAGCTTCCTGAGTAGCTGGGATTACAGGCATGCGCCACCACATCTGGCTAATTTTTGTGTTTTTTTAGTAGAGATGGGGTTTCATCATGTTGGTCAGGGTGGTCTCAAATTCCTGACCTTGTGATCTGCCCGCCTCAGCTTCCCAAAGTACTAGGATCACAGACATGAACTACTGCACCCAGCCCAGACCCCGCTTCTTTTAGAGTTCAACCTTCTTTGAACTTTATGAGAAGGCAGGGGTGGCCTTCTGCTTTCTCTGCTGTTCCACAGAAGGAAATGAGAACCTCTTTATATGCTGCTAAGGAGGCCCTCTGGCTTTCAAATTTGGCTTTTTTCAACAATTAATCACTCTTAGCTTTGAATTATCTTTTTACAGAGTGCAATATTATCAATAGCTGCCTGATTCAACCATCCATATAGTTCCCAAATTCCTGACACATGGCACCAACTAATGGTACAATTAACTTTCATCAGTATAGTATCCCATTTCATCACCAGTAAACATTTAAATAATTTCACTGTTAGTGCCATGAGCTATCTGTGTTCCACACACCAATAGTTCCATGTTCCAACTGGACAGTAGGCCATCCAACTCTGAAATCCCTTCTCAACCTCCACTTTCATGAATCTGGTACTCAGTTTTGTAGTTTGAGTCCTCTGAATATACACTTTGGCAGGAAGATGAATGTGTACAATGTTAACTAAGGAGGTGTCTTGGAGCCAACATCTGTGTAAAGGAACAGAAGAAAGGAAGATTCGCAGAGGAAGAAAGTGAGCTGTGATGAAGTCCCAGTGAATGTTTTAGCTGACCTCCAGTGAAGTTCTAGAATTTGTCTGGCCGTTTAGTGGTGTCTCAGGTTGAGGCCGGAGATCAAGCTTTTATATTACTGGGTTAATTAGTCATCGATGTGGGCTGGCCCTGAAAAGAGGTATGACCTTGAGTGGGGTATGACATTAACTGAGACAAGTTCCAAGTAAGAGTGACAGCTGAGTGTCATCTTGTGTCAGTCCTTCCAGCAGCTATAAATAAGCACTCTAATCCTGCAGGAGGAATCTGGGCAGCACCATAAAACATGTCTATGAAATAAAAATTAAGTATTCTAAGAATTATGGATACAAAAAAAAACAGAAAGAATAAGACCTACTATTTGATAACACAAGAGGATGCCTATAGTCAATAATAACTTAATTGTATATTTTTAAACAACTTAAAGAATGTAACTGGATTGTTTATAACTCAAAGTATAAATGCTTGGGGGGATGGATTCCCCGTTCTCCAGGATGTACTTATTTCCTATTGTATGCTTGTATCAAAACATCTCATGTACCACATAAATATATACACCTACTATGTACCCACGAAAATGTAAGTATTCTAAAAATCATGATTATAAAAATTATTATCAAAATAATATGACTGTGGGACACATTACTAATCATGAAGTATTTTGACTAATTATATTTTTCCTCCCAAAAACCCTGTGAAGTTATCAGGTTTGGGTACTATTATCTTTAATATACAGATTTTTTAAAAACCAAGTCACAGGGAGTTTAATTTCTTATAGTAGCAAAACTGTCACTCACTTGATGATTGACATTTGCACATTTGATATTTGTATAACTATAAAATGATAATAAAACAATGTAATTGGATTTCATGTTAAGAATGCTTTCCACTCTACCACTGAGGATCTTTATATGATAAATAAGAGAATAAGAGATCCAATAATAAGAGCATAACATTAAACTTCCCCTCTAGACTATGTGAGTGAAATTTCTCAAACTTTTCATTATGGCTCTGATCTTTTACACTGAGGAATAATTATAAGAACTGACACTCGAGAAACAGGTTAATCAGTGAATAAGAAAATAGATTATTTTAAAAAATAAGAGTTCTTAGCACTTCTTGTGGGCTGTAGGGAGGCATCTCTCCAAACTCTGAAATAAAGTTCTTCACTGAGAGTTAAACTTAAAAATCAGTCTTAAAGATTAGAAAAGAATAAAGTAAATTCCTCTTGAAAAGACATACTTAGGCCCACAAATTTTAACTACAATTGAAATATAAACACACTTATATTTAAAGAGGAATAATGTGCCATTTTAAAGGGGCTTAGTCATGGCAGGAGAGAATCAGGGCTTCAGCAGCAACATTGGCATATTCAGGCTAACCTTGCCCCTAGAAAATTGTGTCCCGCCTAGGAACTGCCTGCCCAGGTCTAGTGAGAGGAATATGCAAAAAGTCAGATAGATGCAGTAGATCACCTTAGCTTGCAATCATCAAATATCTTTACAAAAATGAACACTAGGCTATTAAAATTCTATTACCAGGGCTCCTTGCACTCCCTCCTCCCCACAAAGGGATTATTGCATCATCATGCCCTTTTTGCATGGCAGTCAAACCATTTGATGGAAATTCCCCAGCCACTGAATTTTTTTAGACTCTCAATTTTTACACTCAGTTTGTTCTTGGCACCTAGATAGGAGAAGCAATAGCTATCATGAGGCCCATATGGCAGGAGAAGGCCATTTGCTTTGCACGGACTGATGGATGGGCTTATTCCAGAAAGCTTCAATTTCTAGGAGGAATGACAAGCCAAAATCTGTATCATTCTTTTCTGAGGAAGCCAGAATTTCTTTAACAATACCCAACCTTTACAAAAACCCTACTGTAGGAAGACCATGTGCTCACCACTGGACTGTCCCCAGAAACAGTAAGTCTACAGAAACAGCTCTTCCTCTGAAGGCTCTCCTTTCATCACAGCCCTTCTATGATTCTCCTATTTAAAACTGACAATAATTTTTCTTTTCATCAGGGAAATTTCTATTTAAAAAGAACAATCAACTCAAAGAGAAACTGTTCTTAAAACCATTGAATGAATATATAAATATATTGATATATGGTTTGGCTATGTCCCCACCCAAATATCATCTTGAATTATAGTTCCCATAATCCCCATGCATCATGGGAGGGACCAGGTGGAGACAGTCGAGTCATGGGGGCAGTTTTCCCCATTCTGTTCTTGTGATAGTGAGTGAGTTCTCATAAGATCTGATGGTTTTATAAGGGGCCTTCCCCTTCACTGGGCACTCATTCTTCTTCTTGCTGCTGCCATGTGAAGAAGGACGTGTTTGCCTCCCTTTCCACCGTGATTGTAAGTTTCCTGAGGCCTCCCCAGCCCTGTGGAATTGTGAGTCAATTAAACTTCTTTCCTTTATAAATTACCCATTCTCAGCTGTTTCTTCAGAGCAGCATGAGAATGGACTAATACAAATATGCATATTAATAAAACATTTCACCTTTACAACTCATTTAAAGGAATCTGTCATGCCACTCCCATGAACTGGAGGTGGCATATCCAGAAGTACCAAGTCTTTCTCTTGGAAATGGAGGGAGAGGAAGAAGAAGAAAAGGCCACAGACATCTTGGTGACTGTAGCATCCTTGATTGCTTTTTAGATGTAAGTTGAGCAGTGTCAAAGGATGTACTCAAGAGGTAGTCACTCTATCTAATGAGGCTTCAATGCTCTCCACAGTCCTTGGCTTCTTCAGCTCCAAATTAACATAGCTCTCCTGAGAAATGTATTAGAACCCTAAAGTTCACTCCAACATTCTTCAACAAAAATGAAGTAAAGTAATACAATCAAATAATCAATAAAAAAGGAAATATGTATTACTCCCTTTTTTGCTGCCTCCCCTATACCTTTTACTATATAACTCTATTGCTTTGTTTATCTTAGTATATGAAAATTCTATGTTTAATAGTGTTTCTCTCCACTAGGCTGCAGATCTGTTGGAAAGGTTATAATTGGGAGGCCATTAGACTGCTGCACCTTAAGTTTCTATGTAAGCAACCCAAAGCCCAACATGAACAGTAAAATGAAACGACAGACTTCACCAATCAGAAACTGTCAAGTGACATCCAAGAATTTCCACCCTAACCAATCAAATATACTTTCTTTGTCTTGCTCTGCAAATGTCATATAAACATTTCTCTATCACCTCATCCCTGCACAGTGGAATGCTAACCTGCTTGCAGTCTGGTACAGCACAATTCATGAATCACTAAATATTCAAATAAACTCTTTAACATTTTAATATACCTGAGTTTATCTTTTAACAGTTCTGGTGTCATAAGTGAGGACCAGGGTGCTGATGGAGACCCTCAGAGTAATGAACAAACAAGCATAGGTACCTAGGAAGGCCCCTGTGCTTACTGCTCTTCTTGCTGCACCAAAGGTCCCTCAGTAAGCACCCACTCTCAAATACAAGTTCCACAACTTGGGTCAAGCACCTGTAGCTTATCTGATCACTTTTAATCCAGACTAGATTTGAAAGTCATATTGGGTTCCACATCAGATTTGGTCTAACGAAACCTGAACTGGGTCCAGTAAGAGGCCTCAGGCAGGAAAGATCATGGAAAGATATCTAGGAAGAGTCTGTGAAATAACTAAGAAGATTTAAATAATGGGTTTATCCAAATCCAGAGAGTCTGGATTACTCCATCTTGGAACCTGTTATTTTCTAGAAAAATAGGTAAACTTTGCCAAAAATAATTTAGAATTTTGGTGGCCACAGTGGGGAAGTTTTAACCTAATCAAAATTGCTCATCTGTGGAGTTCACCAAAGGAAAAGAGGGACCCCAAATGCCTCAGAAACAATGAGATGTATTTTTGATTATCATGCATAGCTTTCTAAAAGACGAAATAAAAAGTTGCCTCCTAAAGACTCCTTACAAAGTGAAAATAAGAAATCTTAAAGATCTGCTTTACAAATGTTAGTCAAAAGTTTTAGATATTAGGACAGGTAATTTTGTTCCATCTGCCATAAACAGAATTCACATCCAGATATTTATTTACAAACTAGTAAGTTTTGTATGACTGTACCTGGATCATAACTAAAATTTCAGAATGAAAGCTATAAGATTTGCTTCTGTTCATATGTTCATGTACGTCTATGTATGTTACACAAATGTGATATATTTTTCTACCTCTGTATGTTAATGTCAAATTAATTTATTAAAAAACTCTAATTGACTTAAAAGAAAAACTAAGCACTTGTATGTTATATTCTTTAACCTCTTAGAAAAATAAGAACTAACCCAAAATATTTTAAATTTACATGATCTGATATAATCTTCAATAAATAAAACCTAAAGTATATTGGTTTAATTAAATGTAAGAATGTCGTCAGAGTGTTGGCATTATATATAATGCAAATACACAACTTTTGTTTTACATGGATTTATTACTCAAATGCATTTATGTTATCTCTACTAGATGTTTAAGATGCTAGAACTATAAATAACTTCTATCTAAGAACAATTGTGAAAATGGATGCAATGTTTATTACTTCATATATATCTAGCACAGAATTACAAAAAACAAAAAAAATATATATTTAACTTTTTTAGGATTCTTGCTTTCATGATAACTACTGCCTAACATGTGCATGAGGTAAAAATAGCTATCAGGAAAAAACTTGAGATAATAGCGAGCTTTGTCTAACGGCTAGCTTTTGTCTCATAAATTTTAAGAGTAATCCAAGATAATTATTAAATACAATTGAATTAAATAACCATAAGAGAAGTAAACATTTATAAATAAACCTTTCAACAATAATTATGTTTTTAATATGTCTGTTAAAATAATTTTCCAAATCTCTTTCATACCTCATACCCTTAGAGTTTTGCTAAGTTAAATTATGAATATTTATTAAATAATCTAGATCATTTCCAAATAAGGTCAATTACTGAATCCTATTAATTACTGAAAATAAGTTTAACCTTATTCACATTTGGTTTATTATAGAAGAACTAAAAACATTTGAGTCAGTTAGTAAACATTTCTTGTGCCACAATGAAAAATTGTACTATGAGGAAGCTGACACTTCTCAAAATTATAAAAACGATGCTAATCTACTGAATGCTAATGTGACAGAAAGTTGACAATTTCTTACTTCCCAATTTTTACTAGAAATTAAAGCTACGAGAAGGTAAGAATTCTAATTAATAGGATAATTAAAAATAGAATTAAGGTAAATGACTTTGTGTCTTATTAAAATAATTAACATTTTTTGTCTTTTTCCAGTCTTTGATTACTTCAAAATAAATACTGAGTCCTCTCTACTGAGAGAGCTAAGATTTTCTACAACTAGGTAACTTTCTCTATTTGCTTTTAAAGTATTTTAATTATCACTCTGGTTAAATGAATGACTCTAGTTTCCTAGTAGCCTATGATCCTGTTTAATAAAGTATTTAAACTTTTTGATTTTGTTTGATCCAATATCAAATTCTAAATTAAGTCTTTTTGACTTTGAATTAACTTTAGGAGCTTCTAGAGGGGACCCAGAATATTTCAAAATACTTTATTCTCTTTTCTTATAAAAGGAGAGATGTTAAACTAATTTGAGTTATTGATGTGTTAAATTGCATGGGAAGTATTGACAAAAAATAAGTGATATTTAACTTTCTTTGAGTTATATTTACATGGATGAGTTATTAATGTGTTCCAGAAATTGTATGAAATTCCTAAAAATCTGATAGTCTTGCTATAACTTTCAGTCATAATTCTAGTTATTATCTTAAAATGTTGTACGTCACAGAAATGATAAAATTTTCTTATCAATTGCATTGTAATCAACACTTATCAGATCTTTTACCATGGTCATTTTAAATCTTGTCATTCATAGACAGTTATTGTTTTATTCTGCTATTTTACTGAAAGTTTTTGCAAGCAATTATAATTTTAAAGTGTTTTGTATTCAAGGAGATATATGAAAAGGACTCTGACAAGTACAAGCCTCTAACTTTAAGGATTTTGCCATTGGAATGAGTAAGAATTTCCAGAATTCTAGTGAAGAAACTGATTGGCTCATGAAACTGCTCACATCAAGCAGAACAAGAATTAATTACATGGTAGTGAATGAACAGATGAAAAAAATGGGTTTTCATGGCCTTTTTGTTTGAAACATTGCTAGTTCTTTAATGTTTTCAAGATTTAAGAAAACCTTTTTCTTTTTTCTTAAGCTACCAATAGCTTACAGCAATTTGGTAAAGTATACCTTTGTGAGCAAAATTGAAACATGTACATTTTTCTCCCTCCCTCAACCCTCCAGAACTCAGAAATTATAAAATATTCTTATTTTCATGGCAATATAGTTATTTGCATAAGTTCAATAAGAATTAGTTGCCTTGTAACAGGACGTAATTGGATATATTCATTATATTACCAAAGCTTTGACTGGAATGTCATATTTAAGAATATGCATAGTTTTAGATATGACCAGATAGTTTTAAAAAACTGAGATTGACTTTGTGGAGGCAAAAAAGTTCTTGGAAAAAATTGGCCTACTATTTGGCTTTAAGGATTCCCTAGTTTATGAAAGTAAGGCCCAAAAATGTAAAAAATATTTTAAAGACCTCAAGAGAGGAATTTACCTAAATCTATATGTATTGCTGGCAAAGTTTGATGACAAGTTCTTGACGTGGCTTGCTAGTCTGAAGAGGCTTTTAAAATTAAAATCTCAAAGTCTTTATTAAAAGTTCTGGCAAAGCACCCTGATAAGGAGCCTATATGGTCAACCACTAGACTTGCTGCACTTATGTAAATAATCAGTCCACATTTCATGACTTATTTCACAAACAAATTTGTCTTACTGTGCTACACCCTTATAGATACCAGATTTATCCTGTTCATTGTTCTTGAAATTCTTTTATATATGAACTTAACTTTTCACAAAACCCTACAAGCAGGAGCAAGACTATTCAACATAAATTTCACAGGACAACTTTTGGGCCTGATATTGTATGGCCCTCTCAGGAAGTCCACCAAGATGCCTGATGCCGTAACTAGTGACATTCAGACTGCAAACTAGGAAAATATGCTTTGAGCTGAAATCTAAACATTCTCTTGACTAACTGCCTTCTGAACACAGAGACTGAGTTATATTCATTAACCTGTTTTTGTTGTTGTTGTTGTTGTTTTGTTTCCACTGAAATGTTAGCTTGTTTGGTTTCTGAAAACCTTGGCTAAGCAGCATACTCCAGTCTCTTGGATTTATCTTCCTGATAGCCCTCATTTAATCTCCCAGGTGCACTGTGTTCTCTCAAGGGTTTTAAATGCATGTTTGCAACCATCAACAGTACAACAGATGGTCTCCCTGTGATTAGCGACAAAAAACAAGATGAACAAAAGGAACATTTCTACCAATGAGTCTGATGTCGTGAGTTATGAGTTCCATGCTGAGACCAAGACAAAGCAGACATGATTGTGACAGAGATGTGCTTATGCTCAAGTTTTGCCCAATCTCTCATCAGTGAGTGGCAGACAAAAGGAGGAAATTGTCAAGAATATTTTTTTTAACTAGAAGGCCATTAGACTGGGGCAGTCAAGTGGTATTCAGTTCCTACATAAGCAAACTGAAGCCCACTATAAATGGTAAGATGAAACTAGAGAATTTATCAATCAGAAACTGCCAAGTAATCTCTAACTAAGGACTTTCTACTCTAATCAAATATGTTTTCTTTGTCTTTCTTCCACGAACATCTTATAAAAGTGTCTCTCTTCACTCTCACACCAACCCTCACCTCTACAGTGAAATGCTAAACCATGTGCAGTCCTGTGATTCTCGATTCATGCATTGTTAAATGCTAAAATAAAATCTTAAAAATTTTAACATGCCTAAGTTTATCTTCTAACAGTTCCTTGAGGGACTATGGAAATAAACAAAGACCACCACTCGAATGAGAATAAGCATGAGTTGCTTGTTCAGAGCTTATTGCAGCAAGGGAGTCAGCCGCCATCACTTGCATTTAGCAGAGACACAAAGGTAGGCAAGGGAGTGGAAAAGCTTTATAGTTCCAAAAATAGAAAGTGTCAGGTCTGCTCTGATTAGCAGTTATCAGTATGCGGAAGCTAGGGGTGAGCTAAATATAAGTGGTGCCTCTCATGTGATAGCGGTCTGGGGAACATATTTGGTTTTCTGTTTGGTCTTGAGTTAAAAGAAGAGCCAAAAACTAGGAAAGTTGGCAGTCATAAGCAATGCTCTGACCATTCCAGGCTGATTGCTGCAGAGGTTACTGTCTGGCTTCCTGTGCTGTTTGCTACAGAGGTCGTGAGTCAGTGTCCTGTATATGCTCTCACCATTACCCATTCGTACATTCAGTCTCTTGGGGAAAATCCTACATCTTGTTTTAATCTTTCTCACTTGTTTCTAGCCCCAGGACTGGTAAAGAATAGAAGTTTAATAAGTATTTGAGTAAGCAGAAAGAAAGGGAAGGAATTAAAGGGTTCAAATAGCAGTGAACCCTGATTAGGTATTGTGAGCTGGTAAGGGAAGTGTTCATGTAAGAAATGTAATGAAGTTCCTCCAGAGAGCCAAGTGCGGTGGCTCACGCCTGTAATCCCAGCACTTGGGGAGGCTGAGGCTGGTAGATCACTTGAGCTCAGGAATCTGAGACCTGTCTGGGCAACACGGTAAAACCCTGTCTCTACAAAATATGCAAAAGTTAGCTGGACATGGAGACAGCTACTCAGGAGGCTGAGGTCCCGGCTATTCAGGAGGCTGAATGGGAGGATGGCTTGAGCCTAGGAGGTCGAGGCTGCAGTGAGCCATGATCGTAGCACTGCACTCCAGCCTGGGCAACAGAGCAAGACCATGTCTCAAAAAAGAAAAGAGTTCCTCCACAAGATCTCAGGAAGCACTCCTTCAGGTGGTGCTGCTTTGCTTAGCTATGGCTTGATCAGAAACACAAGCAGACTACTTATGGATGTGATGTGCAGCAACCTAAAAAGAGGCCACTTAATCAGAGCAAAGCTACCTGGCAGCCACATGCAAATAAATAGAGTCACAATGACTGGCCAACAATATTGTCCCCTGCCAACAAAAGGAATAATCTTTGAGGTAGTCCCCTGTGGGACCAAGTGCTCCAGTGTCTTTTAAACCAACTTTCCCTGAAGAGTGAGCCCTGTTAGAAACTTCTGAAATTCAATGAAAGATGGAGAGACTATCTTCTATTTAGACTACTTCTGGATGAGTACTTTCTATTGCTTTTACAAGCACTTAAGCTAAAGAGGACATTGCAGAGATGTTTGTCCAATTCCTTTGCTTTTTATATGCACCTGCACACATGTACACCACCACTACCCTCCACACACATAAAAGCCAGAGAGAATGTAAATATGTTCAATGTGATCTGAAGGAAAGAGTGATAGATTCTTTAAAAAGGAAGCAAATGGGTGTCTGAGATATTTGTGAGAGCCCTACTTAAGAAGTGAGAAATAAGCCAAGGGAGGTTAGCAAAGACATAAATTGTATGTTAACTTCAAATTAGCATTTACACCAGTTTCAGGCTTCAAAGGGCAAGGATCTGAGGAAAAGGTAGAAGTCTGTGTAGGAAAATGATTAGTCCTCATTGGAAAAAAAACAGTCTTGAGGGATTCATATTAGGAAGTCGGGTACTTGGGATCATTGTCATCTCTGCTGTTTTTAGCTGAGTTGCATGGAGCAAAAAGCCATTTCCTTTGGTGTGAAACTGAGGTGCAGGGAGGCACTGCAGAGCAGGGGATGGTCAATGGCATTAAAGACTTGAGGTCATAATTCAGAGCCAAAAGAAAATTATAAAAGTTTTGATACCTGATGTCAAGAGCTGTCTTCAGGGCACTGGAGCTATGGAGATAACCACGAAAATCTAGAAAGATATGGAGTGAGAAATTCTGTAGGTCTTGTACTGGGTTAAGTAATTTCCTATTCTTATAAAGATACCAATCATTCTTTTAGAGCAGGCAGATAGCTAGACATGAGCAGGGGCAGGGAGCCCCTGAGAAAAGTGAGGAAAATGTCACACCCCAGAGATCACCGGAAGCATGCATGTTAGAAATGAGCTGAGATGAGAGGAAGTACCTATGCAGAAGGAAATGCTTCTTCAAATGCACCAATCATCATTCACTCTGCAGTTAAAATGTCAGAACGTTGTTAGGTACATGCTAATAAGAAAGGAAAGAGAGCAGAAGGGAAAATTCCTGAGAAATATGCTGGCACCATAAGTACAGGTTAGGGCAAAGGGAAAATTCCTAAGAGATACTCGGGTGCAAGAAGTATAGATCTGACCACCGTACAACCTTCCTGGCGTGGTGGTAGTGAGCAATGCAGCCATTAGGTAGAATTCAGATCCAACACCGGGCCCGCGTGTATGCACCAACTAATAGTAAGTGGAGTCCCACAAGCTTAGGATGGGAACTAGGCAGGAAAAAGGCAGGGACTTAAGGCAGAAGAGGGAAAACTAGACAGAGAAAAAAGGCAGACACTTAAGGCAGAGGTGAGAACTTCAAGAAAAACATCTGACACCATAAATACCCCAAGCAGAACTGTTGGGCAGCTGCGGGCTCATACTCTTCATCAGCAGCCTGCTCTGCCTCATCTTTCAAAGTATGCTGTCTCTCTCTAAATAAACTCTCTGCTCTCTATTTTCCTCCAATAAATTCTCTTTCGTGGAGGCTAAATTATCTCTTGGTAGAACTCTTTCTCCCAAGTAAGACCTAGCACTTCCCGATAATTCAATCAGGGCTCACCCAAACCAGTGTGACTTCATCTTAACTTGAGTACATCTGCAGAGGCCCTATTTACAAATAAGGCCACATCCACAGATCTTAGGTAGACATGATGATATAGTTTGGCTGTGTCCCCACCCAAATCTCACCTTGAATTGTAATAATCCCCATGTGTCCAGGGTAGGGTCAGGTGGAGATAATTGAATCACTGGGGCAGTTTCCTTCATACTGTTCTCATGGTAGTGAATAAGTCTCATGAGACCTGATGGTTTTATAAATGGGAGTTCCCCTACACAAGCTCTCTTACCTGCTGCCATGTAAGACATGACTCTGCTTCTCATTCGCCTTCTGCCATGATTGTGAGGCCTCCCAGCCATGTGGAACTATGAGTCAACTAAACCTCTTTCCTTTACAGTTTACCCCGTCTCAGGTATGCTTTATTAGCAGCATGAGAACAGACCAATACACATGAGTTTTGGGTGGGTCCTAACCAAATGACTGGTATCCTTATAGGAAGATAACAGACACAAGGGAGAAGGCCATGTGAAGACAAAGGCAGAGACTGGGGTGAGGCAAGAGTGGCCAGCAAGAAGCTAGCAAGAGGTGAGGGAGCAAGGCCCTGCCAAAACCTTGATTTTCGACCTCTAAGCCTTTACAAATGGGAGAAAGTAAATTTCTGATGCTTTAAGTCACCCAGTTTGTGGTAATTTGTCATAGCAGCCATCAGAAACTATTGCAGGACTAAGGAAAAAAATTACATGTAAAGTTCAAAAATGGATGCCTAGTAACCTCAGTAGCTATTTATTGTGTACTTGCTATGCCCCAGACTGCAGTTGCAGAAAATATAAGGATATCTATGAGCCCATTCTGCTTTTGAGGAGCTTAGAATCAGGTAGGTTTGCAAAATAAGTTAAAAATACAATTATTTTATGATAATGAAATAGCCTTTTTTACCCATCAAATTGGTGAAAGTTTTAAATATTGTAATATACAGTGTGGTAAGCACATAGAGAAATGGGCGATGACAGGAATGTAAAATGGTACAGCTGATTTTGAGAACAACTTGGCAGCATCTTCAAAATTTTTAATCTAGCTTCAGAAGTTTATGAAGTCCACTTACATAAGTGGACAACAATGTTTTATTCATTGGCCACATGCCTTTCATTATGCTAGAAGCTGAAATGACAACAATGAAAAAGAAAAACACAGTATCTGACATCAGAGCACTTATATTCCAATAGGAAGATGAGAAAACAACAAATGAATAGACAAATATTTAAATCAACGAAGGGCTGAAAGATAAAATCGAAGCATTATTTGTACTGGTGAACCAACCTGAATAGTATTAGAAGAATAATTGTATAAACCATCCAGAGTCAAGCATTGATTAATGACAGAAATACATTCTGAGAATGCCCCATTAGTCAATTTTGTGGTTGTGTGAACATCATAACGTGTATTAGCACAAACCTAGATGATCAAGCCTACCACATTCCTAGGCTATGGTACAGCCTATTGCTCCTAGGCTACAAACCCGTGCAGCATGTTACTCTACTAAATACTGTAGGCAATTGGAATACAATGGTAGATATTTGTGTATCTAAGCAGATTTAAACATAGAAAAGGTACAGTTATAGGGTCTTATAATGTTACAAGACCACCATTGTATATGTGGTCTGTTATTGCCTGAAGTGTCCTTATGCAGCACATGACTGTACATTCCTACTATGAAATATTATGCAAGTGTTAAAAAAGATGAGGTGTACTTTCTGTTATGGGTTGAATTTGCGACCCCCCCAAATATTTCTTGAATTTTTTTGGAAATAGGGTCTTTGCAGATATAATTAAGATGAGGTCATATTGGTGTAGGGTGGGCTCTTAAACCAATATAACAAGTTTTTTTTTATTAGAAGAGAAGAAGGAAAATAAAGACAGACATACACAGAGAGGAAAGCTCCATGTGAATACAGACATGCAGAGGTGCACAGCCATGTGATGACATTGGTAGAGATTAGAATTATGCAGCTACAAGTCAGGGGATGCCCGTGAACACTGGCAACCACCAGAAGCTAGAAAGAGCGAGCATGGCCCTCCTGGACCTTGATTTTGGACTTCTAGCCCTTAGAAGAGTAAGAGAACACATTTCTGTTGTTTGACTCCATTTGTGGTGCTTTATTACAGCTGCCCCATGAAATGAATACACTGATAGAAACATTCCCGTATCTAAACATCCTTAACATATATAAGGACAGAACCAAGACAGGAATCTCATTCAAACTGTATTTTTAAGAACTCTCTTTTTCCACTGGTATTGATAACTAGCATTTTGTTTTGTTTTGTTTTGTTTTGTTTTTTGATACAGAGTCTTACTCTGTCACCCAGGCTGGAGTGCAGTGGCATGATCTCTGCTGACTGCAAACTCTGCCTCCTGAGTTCATGCCATTCTCCTGCCTCAACCTCCCGAGTAGCTGGGACTACAGGCACCCACCACCACGCCCGGCTAATTTTTGCATTTTTAGTAGAGACAGGGTTTCACCATGTTAGGCAGGATGGTCTCGATCTCCTGACCTCATGATCCACCCACCTCGGCCTCCCAAACTGCTGGAATTACAGGCGTGAGCCACTGCGCATGGCTGATAACTAGCATTTCCACTAACATGAAAAGTGTGTTTTATTAAATATTGGGGCTTTTATATGAAAAACCATTCACCGGATCTTGTTCAACAATAAAACACTCAGATTTAGCCCCCAACATGAAAGGGAGAGGACAGCCAAGAAAGGAGTTCATTGTTCAGACCACAGAATTAAAGCCCAGGCTCCGCTGAGATTCATCTGAGGCCAGTTTACCCAAATGCAGGTACAGTGCTGCCAACTGCAAAAATAAGCCTCAGTACAAATCATAGTGATATCACTTGCAATGTTTCTGTTTTTCATACATCTGACTGATTTACCTCTACATCCCCAGTTCTCAGACTTCACTTTACCTAAGAGTTGGAGAATCTTTTAAGAAGTCTTTCAGGTTATTCTTTTCCAGTATTACTGGAAAATGGTCCTGCAAACAAGGCAGAAAGCCATCTAAAGTCTGACTGCACAATGAGCAGCCCAGGAGGCCTCTGCTCGCATGAGCACACTGGATTGATTGAACTGACTGCCTCATCCCCAAATATTCTCATGGTTACAAAGCTTCCAGTGACTTTGAAAAATACTTTTTTTTCTTCCTTTAAATAACCCTGTCATGTTAGCAATCTAAGCCACAGAATGAGACAAGAGGATTCAAGCTGTATATGGCAAGCAATATTTTGAAAAGACCTGTAAACCACGGCAGAAAAATACATGCAACTTTATGACAGGAAGGTACAATGCAGCTCTAGAAAACTGAACTTTCTGAACCACTTTTCCTACCTAATGCCCATTCCTTTCTCTTCGATAATAAAGAAGGCGAAATTTGAAGTAGCAGGAAAGTAAAAGATTGTGGGAGTTAATGACTGATAGCAATATCAGTGCTGATAGGTGCTGGAGGAAACCTCCAACCTCTAGCATTTCTACCCATAACAAACCTGTCATCAGTGAAGGCACTCAAGGAAGGCTCCTTGCTAGTCTTCTGAGCACTAGAAAAATAATTATGGTAATGTAAATGATCTAATAAACATTTCATGAATGAAAAAAGGATGACCCTTCTTCTGAAAATCGCCTTCCAAAATAATAGTTTATCCCCTAGTGATAGAAATTGACTTCTCTCTTCCCCCAGGTAATCGGATTAGAACAATTCCACCTGAGATTGATACCTGAAATTAAAAAAAAAAAAAAAAAAAAAAAAAAAATTTATAAACTCTGGAGCTGATGATTCCTGAGGTTAATTCTTCACATGGCCTTTCACATTCTCCCAGGAAGACCTCTTTCCAATATGGTGTGGCTTTGGGCTATGGGAAAGAAAAACTGCATTTTCTTTTCTTGTTAAACAAACAAGGAAGACTTTATTTAAGAGACGATTACAATAGCGGTCAAGTCTGTTCCCAGAGGGAACACAATTCTGGGTACAACCGAAGCAGCTGGGGATTTATAGCCAATGGGAAGGGTAAGGGCCTAGTGAATGAAAAATTAGTAAAGGAACTTGGTTAGATATCAGTGGTTGGGGGTGACGGGACTTCTGCTAAACTGGCTTGGCAGAATTCTTACTGAACTTGGCTAGAAGGCCAAGGACGGCAGGCCAGGGATGAAGCTCTCAACAGGAGAGCTCAGAGGATCCCGAATCAGTTGACACACCCAGAGTCTGAGGAATCGACTGCATTGACTCCGTGGTTTTTGCTTTGGTGTTTGTTTGTTTTTAAGACGGACTCTCACTCTGTCACCCAGGCTGGAGTGCAGTGGCACTATCTCGGCTCACTGCAACCTCCACCTCCCGGGTTCAAACAATTATTCTGCCTTTAGCAAGGGTTACAGGCAGGCACCCCCACACTCAGCTAATTTTTGTGTTTTTTTTTTGTTTTTTTTTTTTTTTGAGAGGGAGTCTTGCTCTGTCGCCCAGGCTGGAGTGCAGTGGTGTGATCTCGGCTCACTGCAAGCTCCATCTCCCGGGTTCGTGCCATTCTCCTGCCTCAGCCTCCCGAGTAGCTGGGACTACAGGCGCCCGCCACCACGCTCTGCTAATTTTTGTATTTGTAGTAGAGACAGGGTTTCACCGTGTTGGCCAGGATGGTCTCGATCTCTTAACCTCGTGATCCACCCACCTCGGCCTCCCAAATTGCTGGGATTACAGGCATTTTTATATATTTTTAATAGAGATGGGGTTCATCATGTCAGCCAGCCTGGTCTCAAACTCCTGACCTCAAGTGATGTGCCTGCCTTGGCCTCCCAATGTGCTGGAATTACAGGCATGAGCCACCACACCTGGCCCTTATTTTGTTTTTGTTTGGTTTATTCACCAACTATTTAAAACATTATAGAGCCTGATATTTAAATCACTCAAGTCATTTTTACTAATTGGTATTTTTAAGTGTATAGAAAGGCTGCACTTCAAATAACCAATATGATTATATAAATTAAAAAAACAAAATACTTAAAAATAACTTTCATGGTGAAGTTGCTTATTTCTTGCTGTTGGTGAGAAATTATACATAAAGGACAAAGGGAAGACAAGACAGGAATGAGGGACACACTCTGTCACCCTTATGCACAGCACCTGGACCACTCCCTCCCTTGGGGAAGCCTCAGACCTGTCCTCTGACTCACTCAATGTCAAGTGTAGGAGCAAGGATTTGAAGCCAGATCTGTCTGACTCCAGAGATAATATTCTTTCCATTACACCAGAGCTTCTCAAACATCAGGCACTGGACATGGGCCAGTTCAGAATTAAGTTATAAGCTGTCAGAGGCAAAGTGAAAAATATAAGGACAATGCGTGAGTTTTTTGTAAAATAAAGTAAATTCAATTTAAGGCACTGTTCCTTCTGAGAGTATGGCCTACTTGAGGTGTTAAAAATGCTTTCTTTTATAAAATGATAGTTACTGTAGCAGTTATTATTTGTTTTTGTTGTTTAGGGTTTTTCTTTGTTTTTTTGGGGGGTGTTTTTTAATTGTCCTTACTTGGCAAAATTTAAAATTCAGCAAAGTTGTATTAGCACTGGAGTATATTGAGTATATCAGTATATTCTGATATCTTATCATTTGGGGAATTTTAGAGCCTGGGAGCCAGGACCCCAAAAGGAAACATTCCCATGAAGCCTGGAGGGTGATAGAGCCAGAAAAGACAACATTATGACTTCAGTCAGTCATTCTCCACCTTCACATTCACCTCCACCTCTGAAATTTGGAGAAAAGCAACTGCAATATAAAGAAAAGATAACATCTCTCATTGTGATCAAGTCAAGAGGGAACCAAGAACAGACATCAAGGCACAGCAGAGGGGAGTGAGAATCAAGACAGTTCTAAGGAGGAGAAGAAAAACAGCTGTTGGAGAACTAATGACACGGAGGAGCAGCCACAGGATGGTGCTCAAATGGAGGAGAACATGCACAGCATGGCTCCTGAGGGCAGGGCAAGCAGCATCAGTGTCCTCTGTTGGCTCCACCATGTTTTCATATCTGGGGTTTTGTGCACTGGAGGGATGCTTGCTTTTGCTGCTTCCTGTGTGAACAAACAGCATATTTGTATGCACAGAAGGGTATTATTTCTCAGGTGTCTCTTGAGCCATTTTTTAAAGGTGCCTAGACATACATCTTTAGTATATCTAGTCACATTGAATAATAACAGAAAGTATTCTAGTTTTTACTTTTTCTCACTTGCTTATATGAATAGGACAAAAAGGAAAAAAAGACCTTGTTTCCTACCTGTCCCGACCCGCAGGACAGTCGATAGGGCCCTGGAAGGGGGAGTGGGAATGGAGGAGCCAAGAAAACACAAGAAATGGGGACAAGACAAATAGCCTGATCAAGTCTCGTTTAATGGTGGCAGTGCAATGCCTTATATACGCTGGCAGAGGAAGAGGTTGGGCCAGGGCGGTGACGGGGTGCCGGATTTTCTCAAGTTACAATTGCGCATGCGCCGTGGGTTTGTAATTTTCCCGGGAGCGGGATTGCGCCTGCGCCGTAGGCTGCATATCTTCCTGGGCGGGGAAAAATGTTTGCGCGCCTGCGAGAAAGGCTTGCGCGCGCGCGGGAAAGGTTTAGGCGCGCGTGGGAAAGGTTTGTAATAAAGAACCCGGAAATGTGCCATCTTGTCTCCGCTTTGCGGAGATCAAGCAACAGAGGTCGGCTAATTCCGGGCCTCATGGCTCCGGACACCCACCTAACCTAAAGGAGGCAGAATAACGTCATGTTTGAGAATCGTAGAATTAAAACAATTAATGTGCGTACTATCCATTTAGGTGTGTTACTCAAGGCAGCTCTCTGAACTCTGGACCTTTCTACTTCCACTTGTTCCAACCCACTCCAGAGACTCAACCTCTCAGAGTCCCACAGGGTTTGCACATGGAAGTGAGTGTGTGCCATGTGCAATGTTGGCTCTCTGCCTCACGAGGTCAAGGCATGTTGGTTTACTTTAGACAGTGAAAAGCGCTGCGCAAAGGGCACTCACTTTTGTTAACAACTAACTGTTGGTAGATTGATTGACACTGAGGAAATATGACAACAAAGTGAGGACATGAGTGTTATTCCGAAGACCAATAGTTGCCATTCACCTACTTTGAGGGAATCCATTTCTGAAAACCTTTCGAATTCTTGATAACTTTTCCAAGTTTATTTCTAGGCATCAATATCCTTTCTTATTGCTTTGAAATGATCTTATACACAATCTTTTTTTCTTTTTAGTTTATCATCAGAGTTCATTTTTAAACCAAATGATATGGTTTGGCTGTGTCCCCACCCAAATCTCATCTTGAATTGTAGCTCCCACAATTCCCATGTCTCATGGGAGGGACCCTGCAGGAGGTAATTGAATCATGGGGGTGGGTCTTTCCCATGATGTTCTTGTGATAGTGAATAAGTCTCATGAGCTCTAGTGGTTTTATAAAGGGGAATTTCCTGCACAAGCTCTCTCTTGCCTGCCACCATGCAAGACATGACTTTGCTTCTCCTTTGCCTTCCGCCATGATTGTGAGGGCTCCCCAGCCATGGGGAACTGTGCGTCCATTAAACCTCTTTCCTGTATAAATCACCCAGTCTTGGGTATGTCTTTATTAGCAGCAAAAGAACACACTAATACACCAAGTTTTACTTTTTACTGAATTTTTTTTCACTGTAAAGTTGATAATCCTATTAGGGTTGAGAGATTTCTGAAACAAAGTGGGATTACTACTGGAGGTCACCTAAAGCCACATTCCTTAAGTGAGGTGTCAGCAAACTATGACTGGCAGGCTAAATGGGTCAGCTGCCTGTTTTTGTAAATAAACTTTTATAGGAACATATCCATATTCCTGCATTTACATATTTTCTGTGGCTGCTTTCACACTGCAAAGGCAGGTTAAATAGTCATGACAGAGAATGTACGACCAACCAAGTTGAAAATGTTTCCTCTATGGGACCTTACAGAAAACCAACTGCTGACCTCTGCCTAATGGAGTCAGACCACGCTGAGAAAAGTTGCTAACATCATAATTAAGTAATCAGTTCTGCCCAGAAAAGTTTCCATCTATATGGCAGCATGCCATAAGATCTGATGCTTGAAACTCTTTTCTGTTTTGATGGTTCAAAATGAGACAAAAATTACTATCTTCCAATGGGAATTAACCATTGGAAGTTCTATATTAGGAATCATGTCCCAAAAAAGGCCTTCTGTTAATCAGAGTTGAACACCTTAAAAAACTACCTTGGGATAATTTTGGTAGGAAAATAAGAAAATGGAAACTTAGTCTAAGCCTTGATTAAATTTAATAACTGAGACAAAACTCCAGATTTGAAAATTTTTATACCTAAATCTAAACAACAGTTTAGTTGAAAAAAAAAAAAATAAAGTTCTTGTCTCTTTTTACCACACTAGAAGGAAGCTATGTACTGCAGTAGGGTCAACAGCAATATTTTTTTCCTCCTGTCCTCTTTATTTATGTTTTTGTGGGAAAAGCACCCTTGTAAGATCTACTGTCTTATCAAATTTTTAAGTATACAATGCAACATTTTTACCTATAGGCACCACACTGTAGATGATATCTCCAGGATTTAATTATCTTGTGTAACTGAAACTTTATACTTTTTGGCCAATACCTCCCAAATTCCTCCTCCCCCTAGCCCTGGGCAACTATCATTTTACTCTCTGTTTCTATAAGTTTGACTTGTAGGTTTCTCAAAAAATTAGGATCAAGTAGTATTTGTCCTTCTGTGTCTGGCTTCTTCCACTTAGTGTAATGCCCTCCAGGCACATTTGTGTTTTCCTAAGTAACAGAATTTCCTTCCCTTTTTAAATGCTGAATAACATTCCATTATATATATTTCTCACATTTTCTTTATCCATTTGTCTGTTGATGGGCACTTAGGTTGTTTTCATTTCTTGACTATTGTGAGTAATGCTGCAATGAACATGGGAATGCAGATATACCCTTAAGATACCAATTTTATTTCCTTTGGATATATACACAGAAGGATTGCTGCATCAAATGGTAATTCCATTTCTAATTATTTTTAGGAACTTCCATCCTGTTTTCCATAGTGGCTGTACCAATGTATATTCCCACCAACAGTGTACAGGGTTGTCTTTTCTCCACATCTTCTCCAACACTTCATTTTTTTTAATAATAGCCATCCTAACAGGTGTGAGGTGATTTCTCATTGTTATCTCATTTTTCTGATGACTGTTGATGTTCAGCACCTTTTCACATACGTGCTGGCTATTTATGTGTCTTCTTCAGAGAAATGTCTATTCAGTTCCTTTGCCAATTCTTTAATCTGGATATTTCTGACTTTTTGCTATAGGGTTGTAGGTGTTGCTTACGTATTTTGGATATTAACAGCAATATTTCTGAGCCAAATCTGAAACCAAACAGTAAGTACTTAGTGTTAATATGTGTTAATCAAAGTAATCTGTTCTTGATGGTTTGCTCCATTTATGGAATAAGAAACAAAGGATGGAAAAATGAGACCATGAGATGTTAGGCCAGAAAGGCTACTCCTGGTTCCTCGTGCAAAGACTTTTTTTAAAACTGAAATAAATAAAATATATTTCCTCTAAAGAATCAGAAAGAATGGTGTTCTGTTAAAAAGACAGCTTTCTCATATTGTTTGTTATTTGTTCATAGTCACTGCTACAAGTTCCATGCATTTTTCCTTTGTGTGGGGGGGTCGTATACTGGTAGGTCACATACGTTCTGTATGATGTTAAGCTTTCACTGACTTCCCTTAATTCAGGCATCAATAAAATTTGCCACCCATTTAAAATTGTCACCTCCCTTGTGGAAAGCAATTTGGAAAAACATTTTAAGACACACAGAACGGGCCGGGTGCGGTGGCTCAAGCCTGTAATCCCAGCACTTTGGGAGGCCGAGACGGGCTGATCACGAGGTCAGGAGATCGAGACCATCCTGGCTAACACGGTGAAACCCCGTCTCTACTAAAAAATACAAAAAACTAGCCGGGCGAGGTGGCGGGCGCCTGTAGTCCCAGCTACTCGGGAGGCTGAGGCAGGAGAATGGCGTAAACCCGGGAGGCGGAGCTTGCAGTGAGCTGAGATCCGGCCACTGCACTCCAGCCTGGGTGGCAGAGCAAGACTCCGTCTCAAAAAAAAAAAAAAAAAAGACACACAGAACGTTCAACAGTCTTTGACCCAGTTATCTCATTGCTGGGAATTTATCTTAAGAAAATAATTCAGAAAGAAATTATGCAGAAGAATAAAAATTCTTATTAACTACAAAATTATTTATAGTGGCTAAAACTCTTGACATCCAAAAATAAGGGAATAATTCAATGAACTATGATACATCAACCACAAGATCTGTTATACAGTCATTTAAAAAATTATGAAAACTATGTAAACACAGAAAGTACTTATGGCATCATGTTAAGAGAGAAAAGTAGAATGTAAAATTTTACCTGCTTTGTGATTACCATATGAAAAATGACATCTGCATATGAACTAGGACTGAAAGAATCACAAAACTGATTTGTTGGATAAGTCAAAATATAAAATTATTTACAGCGGTCTGATGAATGCTATATATTTTTCTTTAAGAAATGTTCATTTTTATGGTATGTTTATAAGATTAAAAATGAAGGAGAACATCTCATTTTTTCTCTTCTTTACTATTTAAATTAATTTAGCAATGATATCAGTCATGGTCTAGTCAGAGAGCAGATAAAATTTTTCCAAATACCTTAAGCAGAACAGAATTTATTACAGGATCAAGACAATTTATTATAGAATCAAGACCAAAAAAAAATAGACTCTTAGTTGAGTTTGTAGGGATGATCCTCAAGGATGTGCCACATATAGTTGGACCACTGAAATAATTGCTTCCCCTGCCATGACCAGGAAGCAGCTTATAAAACAAGATAGTTCTGCTTACAATGTGTTAGCTCCAGAAGAACATTGCCTTTGTGAGGTCTGCACTTACTCAGTAAGATGGGGTTTCATGTCCTCTTTTTCTATGTAACTCAGTTCTGAATTTAAGTCTTGAACAAGCACATCAGACTGACAGTACTTAAATCATATGCAAAATGCCTTATACCTTTCCATGTCATAGGAATACACCAGAAGGCAGCTGAATTAAATAGTGAACGAGCCAGTCTGTAGTACCTGCCATGTAGGATTGCCAGATAAAACCAAAGACACCCAGTCAAATTTGAATTTCAGGTTAACAACAAATAATTCTTAGTATAAATATTTCCCAAATATTGCAAGGGACATACTTATACTAAAATACTATTCATTGTTTACTTGAAATTCAGACTTAGCTGAGTATCTTGTATTTTTATTTGCTAAATATGGCAACCTTATTTCCATGAAAACTAACAGAAATTGAATTTTTCCCAATTCATACAAAGTTTTAGTGATATTTATTCTCAGATACGGATTCGTGCAATAGAGTGGCCCCAAATATCTAATGGAAGCATTGTTGTTTTTTTAAACCAATAAACATTCTTAGATTATTTTAAGGTTTCTCCCAAAAATAGAAAGCAGACAGGTGTATGTGGGTTAGAGTCTTATAGCTGATCAGAGAGTATCTATGCTGGAAGAGACCCTAGAGAGAATGTATTCGTTAGAGATAATCACTTTTATCCCTTTCATGTAACAAACAAGAAGTCAAGTTTGTATGTAGTCTCAGAGTTAGAACCCAGGACTCCCAGATTTAACTTTTTCTAGTTGGATGCCTCCAAAAAGATAAAACTTCCTATTTCAGTTGTGGGTTAAATTCAAATTTAAGTTGCTATTACCAAAATGTAGTGTCTTTATTTACCTCTCACAATTTATTGAGTGCTAGAGAAAAAGGTGAGTTCAACAATTGCAGTAGAAAAATCTCTGGGCCAGGGATGGCCTGGATTTTAGCTCTGGAAGTATTACTAATACACTCAATGAGTTTGGATATGTGATAATTCTTCTGAGTCATAGTTCTCTTGTCTCTAAAATGAGATCATTAGTACTTTTTCTGTCTCCCTTATGAATTTGCCATAAGGATCAAATAAGTTCAAATCTGCAAAGTTTTCTAAAATATAAGAGGTGCTATTTCAGAAGCTTTGTACAATCTCATAATTGAAAATTTCTAAAGCTTTAAATATTCACTATTTCAGCTGTAGTCCCTTCCAGGAGTCGGGTGGAAGGGCTTATGTGTGATAATTTTAATTCTTGCATATTTTACTCTTGAGCAGAACAAACTTAAAGTAGTGATGGAAAGCCCAAAGTAGAAATGGTTTAAACAGGATAAACACATATTTCTTGCATAAGTAAATGAATTCTAGAGGGAAGTGACCATGGGATTAAATGATCCTTAAAGACACTGCTTTCCTCTGTGTTGTTTCTCTGCCATCCTTATTACATAGATTCTACCTCATTAGCTAACACGACTGATCAAACTCCAGCCATCACTTCTGCATTCCAGACATTGGGGTAGCAGGATAGAGGTAGTTTTGAAGAGAGTATCCATCCTTCCTTTGCTTCGTACATGCTTCCTGAAATGTAAATACCATTTTCACTTACATCTTGTTGCCGTAACTTCATCAAGTGGCCACATCTCACTACAAAAAGTAGAGAAATGAAGTTGTAATTTCAGGTAGCCATGTGTTCCTCTACAAATCAAGACCTATATGGCTAAGTCGGTTGGCAGTCTCTGCCACAGTAGGTAAACTCCAAGTATCTTCTCATATGAATTAGCTGGTGATTCAATTAAAAATAATCCTTTTTAAAAATGAAGACACAGCTGGAAAAGCTAAATGATGGTTGCTTTAATCATATAATTAAATCACTGCTAGCTAGATTATAAATGCAATGCAGCAATAGTACAGTATCTGTCACATATTGATAGTTTATAAATATTTGAAGAATGAATTGAATAAACAACTGTTTAAGAAGGAAGAATCTCATATTTTATCTCTGCAGATAAAACTGCCAACACTAAAATTATTCTGCTATTGAGAACGGACATAGAATCAACTTGCAAAACTGTCCTCTGACTCACAAAACAGGTAAAGTATCCCAAATCATTAAATGGAAGCAAATTATCTAAGATCACATTTTTCATCCCATTCAGACCCATATGTTCCAAGATAAAACCACAGATAAACCGATCTAAATTTTCCTGGATTCATAAGCCTTCTGACTGTTCAAAAACACCTGAGTTTACAAATTCTGACCAGTAACTCCAGAAGACCTGCCTGTGATTAGCTCCAGCCTACAAGCAATACTGTCGCCTAACTCCCTCTTTTCTGAAACATGGTACAGTAGCCTTGATATGTATTAGTTACACTAATGAATTTAACTTTGATACACCTGTGTTCCTGGTCTTGCTTGGCTAGTGGTCACGGTATTAATCACCTTAACAAAAGATGATGAACATAATTTCCAGGTAATGTTGTATTAAATGCTATGCTTATTGTTAACGTCTCATTTCACAGAATATTTAAGGAGCGTACATGTCTTCAGGATGTAGATTGGACAATTCAAATCCTTTCTGGAAAAAGGTAGTAGAAATACAGATAGATAGTCAGTGCGACAACTAGAGAAGTTTTTTTCCAACACAAATTATGTGGTATCTAAATTATCCCTGGTAAAAGAGAGAAGAAATTGGCTGAGACACGGTATCTGTTCAAAAAAACAATATTATGAGAAGCAGCAGGTACAAGAAAGAAATATTTTGGAATCACTAGTAAACAAAACAGAAAATCACTAGTGAACAAAATAGAAAAATTTTCCATACTGAAAAATATAAGTCAGATACATTTATCTTATGAAAAGTTATTGCATTCCCCTGCTTTTTGTCTTTTCTACAAGCCTTTAAAAGCTAATAACTAGGCAGAAATTGACACCAGCTTTGGATTCAGAATGTATTATTATACATTTTAATTTTGCTTCTTATATGACTTGGGGCACCCATCTGAGTTTTAATAATCTCTTTTGTAAAGTAGAGATATTATATTACATTTAACATTACATATTTGGCCATATGGCTGCCTTTTATATAATTAGAAAACACTGTAAGTTTTATTTTACATCTATACACTATATTATTATATACTCATCTGCATGCATCATGTACTGATGATATTCATAGTTCTGTACTATGTATGACTCTGTATACAAAATCATGTTTATTATCCCTTATGAGCAATTCTAATAATTTTTCACAGATAGTTCTGAAATGTCTGGAAATGAATTGTAAAATAATTTTTTATTCCACTGTAAAAACTATAACACAAGTGAGTGGTTATGAACATTAAAAGAAGAAAATGGTAAAAATGTCGACACACGGTAAGTTCTCCTTTTTGTGGGCCAGATCTGAGTTTTTATTCCCTAAGCCTAAGACAAGCATGTTTTAATGATATAAACAGCAAAAGGGTAACATCTTTTAGCAAAGACAATGACTGTATTAATGAGAGTCGCCTAACTACACTGAAGGCCACCAGAATATGGCAGTCACATTTCTTCAAGGAATAGAAAGAGACAAATGAAAACAAAGATGGCAGATAGTGTGGGGGACAAAATTGTTCAGGTCACTACTGGATACTGCCTGTCAGCATAATTCTTTCTCCAGGTAAAGCCAATCAACTTGCTTTATAGGAAGTGCCAGAAGCTAAAAAGCATGACCATCAATGATATAGATTTTGCCAAAAAAGAATAGATACGGAGAGTAAAAAAGAGTTCACAATTCATCTGAAACTTTTTTACCAGTGGCTTGTTCTCATCCATCCTGGCACATTCCTCCTCCGTGCTATGTCAGAGCACATGGGTCCTGCGGCAACACGAAGGGCACTCCTTTGCCGTTTCTTCTAGATTGACTTATTTAAAGAGAAAGCACATTTACTGTGGTCAAGAGGTGACACTGAGACCAATTATCTAGTCATTCCCATGTCCTTTAAAAAAGATATTCCAACCTAAAATACATTGAAATCCAAAAATATATATTGTCTGGCATCTTTCCCAACCCTGAGAACTCAGGCCTTAAGGAACTGGACATAAGCAACACATTGGACCGTCAGGCTGTGTGCTCCTAAAACCCTCTCCTATGGATCTTTGTGACTTCCAGATGTACCACAAAAGAGATACATATGCTGGGCACAAAAATTCAAACATTCTAAATTAAAGTTCTCTAAGAGTTACCCTGCTCTTTTATTTCCTGTCTTTTTGATAAGCTGCGTCTCTCCAACCTATGCATATAGAACAGAAACAATTTAGTTTGCCCTTGAAGAATCCCTCCTCCCCCAAAAAAGAACACTGACGATATTCACATTTTTCAAATGTAGATACATGTAATGCCATTTGTTTCGTTCAGTTTTGAAAGTTTGAAGAGTGGCGAAAGCTCACATTAATAAGCATAACCATTTAATTTCCAAAATTAATGAGTACAGCTCAACATATTGAGTGCATTGCACCAGAATATTTGATGCCTTTGGAATTGCTATGAAACAAAGAGAGATTATCATGACCAAATGGTGCTAAACTAATGATGTTTTCATAGTAGGATAGAAAAAGAGAGACATAAATATTGTAGAACGCATGCACAATATTGTTTCAATTTGCTGATGACAAAACACATTTCATCTCAATTAGCAAGTAAACTTTGTTATGCAGTGCTAGCCAGATTGCTAATAATTAAAAACCCAATGTGTCTTCAGTCATTATAACAGCACAATGATGAAAGGTTGTGAAAAGTATTTGAATTCTGTTTGCCGTCCTTATTTGGGAAAAGAAAAAAAATTCCCTTTCTTCCTGATGAATTAGTTAATAGTGCCTATGATTATTCTGGGTCTTCTGGAAAAGTTAAGATATCATTTCTGTGTTTTCCAATGATGATACCTCAAAATAGAAATTGCATCCAGAGAATCCCCAGGCTAGTTCAAATAACTGCCCACCCCCTAACAACTAACTCCCTGGCACTTCTTCCACATACCTGTGACCCCAATATCTTTGAGAATACTCACTCTTTAAAGTTATTAATTAAGAGTTTACTCAGATATGTATGCTTTCTCCTACTTGGGGTTATATTCCTTCTGGGTAACTGGCCTACATGGCCAGTTTTATTTTGTTTGTTTGTTTGCTTGTTTTTGTTTGTTTTGACTTGGACCGCATAATTGCTTTAGCAGTTTGTGTTGAGATTACTTTAGCTACCCATTTTCTCCTTCCTTTACCTGCACCTTAGGCTGTAGACATGATTTTCTGCATTTAAATTATCACCAGCATCCATTTTTTAAACCCAAACCAGCTTAGGGTCCAAAGATGTCAGTTTCCAATATATTTTATGTTCATGTCAATTGCTAATCAGCTTCAATATTTACTAAGGACCTCTTTCATCCTAAAATTTTAAAATAGTGAGCTCATGCCCAGTAGTAGTATTTGCTGTTTCAAAGTCCACGTGGTCCTGTGGTGGTGTGGTGCTTCCGTTCTTGCCTGAACTTTAATTCACCAGTATCACTGGCAACGGAGACAGTGAACTAGACCTGCACATGGTGCCCACAATGCCAGATGCTGTCCACAAGAAGCTAAAAAAAATGTCCTTTTTGTCCCCTGGGAACTTTCTTTTTGAGATTAATTTGATCTCAAGCAGGATTACAATATGATTATTCCTGACTGAAAAATGTAGACAGAAGTTTCTGGCACAAATATGCCTTAAATTTATTTTGTTTTATGCTGATTCAGAGCCTCATCTTCTTACCAAAAAATTGAAGCACTCAGCAAACGTTAAGGATATTTTTTATCAGAGTTAGCCATTCTATTTAGCCATTATATTTAATTTTCTTTTACATTATACACACTGCCTTCACCATTTAATCCCAAATACAGATTATTTGCCAACAGGTGATTCTTCTTGACGAGAATGATCAGACACTAGATTTTCTATCCTTATGCTTATACTTAATACAAATGAGTGAATAACTCATTCAGATCATAAAATTTGAAACTGTAATAATCATCATCACAGTTTGATTCACATGGAATTTCCATTTAAAGAATCCAAAGTATTTTCCTGTGTTCTGCTTTATTTTCTATAGTCTCCTAAAATGTAATAAGAAAAAAAAAATACATTTTATTTTGATTTTCATTTTTCTGACTGGCCTTGTACGGTACAGTTTGGTTTAGTTGACTTGCAATGGTCATTCATTCACAACACAGTATTCAATCAATATTTCCAGAGCACTTATTTCATGCCAGGGATTGTGCTACATGCTGGGAATAGAACACTAAATCAAAACAAACACAGTCTCTACCCCTGAGCTTTCAGATACTTTTATCACCAATTGGAAGCAGACTCTAGAGATTCAATATCTCAATTTCCTATTAATTTCTTTAACCATTAAGATATGATTACCCAACAGATTTTGTTATTAAATTAAATTTAATTATCTCGTATTTCCTCAGCTCTCAGTAGAATGTTTTGGCAGAAATTTTTCAGATATCATTAATTTAACAGCAAAAATGCTATCAAATGTGATGATGATATTGTGAAAGTATAGTTCTAATCTTAAAACATTTTCTTAGCTTTCTTTATGGAATCTTCTTAAACTGAACAAGTAAAAATAAGAAATTTCTGAAAGAAAAATTAAGAAATTATTATTGACTCAATAATAACTTTTTTTGAAAGTGCAAGTCTCTTTTAAGAAATATCTTGCACAAGACAGCCAGTTAGTGAATGACTTTTTGAATGAATGTAAGCTCCATGACAACAGACTTGGCCACTTTTGTTCACTTTTCTATTTCCGGTACGTTAAACAATACCTGGACCATAGTAGACACTCAATAAATGTTTGTTTAATGAATGAATATGACCTAATTGGTAGCAAAATACCAATTCTTACTATTGAACTGAAAAAGAAAAAAAAAATCACATGAAATTCCTCTGTAAAGAACATTTTTGTGATAGTTTTAGTCTACTAACCTTGTGTGACAATGTGTTTATAGGAGGATTTCTTTTTTTTTTTTTTTATTATACTTTAAGTTCTAGGGTACATGTGCATAACGTTTATATCATGTATAACTCCCCAATGCAATCCCTCCCTCCTCCCCCCTCCCCCTGATAGGCCCCAGTGTGTGATGTTCCCCTTCCCGAGTCCAAGTGATCTCATTGTTCAGTTCCCACCTATGAGTGAGAACATGCGGTGTTTGGTTTTCTCTTCTTGTGATAGTTTGCTAAGAATGATGGTTTCCAGCTGCATCCATGTCCCTACAAAGGACGCAAACTCATCCTTTTTTATGGCTGCATAGTATTCCATGGTGTATATGTGCCACATTTTCTTAATCCAGTCTGTCACAGATGGACATTTGGGTTGATTCCAAGTCTTTGCTATTGTGAATAGTGCCGCAATAAACATACGTGTGCATGTGTCTTTGTAGTAGAGTAATTTATAATCCTTTGGGTATATACCCAGTAGTGGGATGGCTGGGTCATATGGTACATCTTTTTAAAAAATGTATATTGCTTAGAACTTTCCTGTTTTGTAGATCTTGCTTTGTAGATCTATTTCTTGTTTCGTAGATCTGTTTTCAATTCTGGGAAATTCTCACTTATCTCTTTAAATATTACCTTTCATTTTCTCTATTTTTCTATTTCTGAATACATGTTAAATGTATGTGAGAGCTTCTTTTTTTATTTTTTTTGTTGTTGTTTGTTTGTTTTTGTTTTTGTTTTGTTTTGTTTTTGAGACAGAGTCTCACTCGGTCACCCAGGCTCAAGTGCAATGGCACTATCTCAGCTCACTGCAACCTCCGCCTCCCAGATTCAAGCGATTCTCCTGCCTCAGCCTCCTGAGTAACTGGAATTATAGGCACCCGCCATCATACCCAAGTAATTTTTTGTATTTTTAATAGAGACAGGGTTTTACCATGTTGGCAAGGCTGGTCTCGAACTGCAGACCTCAGGTGATCCACCCATCTCGGGCTCCCAAAGTGCTGGGATTACAGGCATGAGCCACCATGCCTGGCTGAGAGCTTCTTATTCAGTTTTCTATCATTTAATCTTTCTGTCATGTGTTTTATTATTTTTATCTCTTTCTGCTGTATTGTGTTAGATTTCATTGTTTGTAGCTTCTAGTTCACAATTTCTTTACTGTGTCCAATCTGCTCTTTAACCTGTAAAGTGTTTAATTACAGCAATTATATTTTTCATCTTCTGAAATTATATTTTTATTCTTTTCCAAATCTATCTGCTTCATTCCATAATATCTTGATCATATTTTTGTTTCATCTTTTATTTGTCACTATTATGTCTCTAAAGAAAATAATGTGAATCTCAGGAATCTATTATTTGAAGTTCTGGGGAAATGTAAATTCGTATTTTGCAACTTCCAATGACACTTATTCATGGCCGGTGTAGAGAGCGTGGCCCTGCTGAAAAAATTTCCATTTGTTTCTGCTTACTGCCTCCAGGGGACAACGCTAATGGACATTATCACCTCAAGTTTTCTCAATAGGTAAACATTATCTCTTCAAAACACTTAATGAAATGAGGCCAGGCCTATAGTTACAAATTCTCGGAGGTGACTTTTTTCTTCCATCCACCACCAAGGCCATGACAGATAGTTTTACCTTTGCTGGTAACCATATATATATATATAGTTGTATATATATATATATATATATTTTTTTTTCTCAGTTCATCTTTTCACTATGTGTTATGATTGTGGTTTTCTATGCAGTTAGTTGATTTCCCATTTTATGGAGTACAGGTTTTTGTCTCCCCCAAGGGCAATTAAAACCTGGTCACTAAATCTAGCTAATGTCCCTAAGAGAACTCAGCTATGACTTTCAGCTTCCTAGTTGTGCGGATTTTCCCTTTCTGTCTTTGAAACTCAGCCATGCAATCAAAGTGTCTTGTTAAATTTTGCCTAGTGACTTTTTTTTTTTTTTTGGAAGGGAGGGTAGTGGAATATCTAGTAGGTCATATTACTAAAAATAAAGGTCTTACAAGCTATTTTTAGCTTTCCTTTATTATTTTGCTCTTGATCCTGGCACACATAATTAAAAACTGCCATTTCCATCCCAGTTGAAGGTAAGAAAAGATGACAGATAAACTCTCCTCTTCCCAGGGTGCTGGGACATCTGCAGCCCTGCCAGAAAAATACTTCAGCTTCCAGAAATTTCCTTCAAAAAGGTGCTGATGCCTGTGCTGGAGGGTATGACTGAAGTGTAATTTCTTCTTAAGTATAAAAGAATGCTGTCCATCAGTCTGGGTGAAGGTTACTGAATTTTACTTCCTCTCTCTTTTCACATTGCAGTCTGCTTTCCTGATGTCCCCTTGACTTGGAGCCCCCTCTGAGTCAAGGACTTTCTTCTTGAGAAAAAGAATCATAACTCATCTAATCCTAGCAGCATAGAAATACTCATTATGAGGCAACACCCACAAATGAGGAGATTCCTAAATCTTTCAAAAAAAAAGACAATACATCCTTGTTTTCAAGCATTTATTTCCCCGCCTTCCCCCCCTCCCCTCTTCCCCCGCCCGCCACCACAATCAATTTCCACTTAAAAGCTTATGGAGTTTTTTGTTTTTTCGCTGGTGGTGGTTAAATGGAAGCTATGTGTGTTAAAGATAGGAATAGAAGTGAAAATGAGAAAAATCAGTCCTTAAAACATCTTCCTGAATGGAAGGCTCCCACAGCATTCAGAAGCCATTCAGTGGTCCTGACAAGTTAAATCACTGGCATAATTATTCTTGCAGAGGAAAGAGAAGTCATGATTTCAAAAGAATATGAAGAATGCTTATAGAAATCTGCATATTTATTTTATTCTTAAACCTACTCTTTTCAACTCCCACTCTCATCATATTTATGGACAAAGCAAAGGGTGAAGAGACAATTTAAAAGGTCACATGATGTGCAGGCTGATTAAAAATGAAATCCAGATCTGCTGACAATTGACAAAAGATCGGGTCATCATTTATTTAATTGGACTCTGAGTGACAAGAAGGGGAGATGATTATTGAAGAGATGACTCCTTTGTTCCAGCCTCACAGTTTAAGTCATTTCAAATAGACAGGGAACTTCTTCAATTTCTCTAGGACATCAGCCTGAAGAGGTTTTTCAGTTTTAATCCAGGTAATCAGGATCAAGAATACTATTTGCCTCCCTTACAGAAAGAAAAGATTATGGGCCACTGAAATGGAAGGGCTAGGAATGAGAAGGTATTGACTCTGCTGCATGTCAATGAGACACAGGGAAGTGAATAATCAGTCTGTGCAGTTTGACTCTTCCATTTTTATTCAGTGATATAAAATTATGGCTCAAAAGAGAAGCGCTCAACTTCCTTCCTATCGCGGTGTACCCTATGGAAGAATTGGAATTTACAGTTTACAACTGCTAGAATTCTGACCTAGGAGTCTGAGCTCTGGTACAGAAATCTGGATACTGGGGGCATATACTTTTATTTTCTTTGCATTAGATATATGAGAAAGAAGAGAAAAGAGTTAAAATTCACTGGTTATCTAATATGTGAATATGTATGAAGGAATGTGCAAGGCACATTAAATATTTTATTATAGTATTTCTCACAATAACCTTGTTTTAAGAAGAAAATATCTTAAATCTTCATAAGGTTGATACACTTTGAAAAAAATGATTATTTACATCTCCAATACTTTTTTGTTTGATTTAAAGGTAAAAATGAAATAAAGAGTCAGCTTCATGACAGAATGATGCTATGTTCCCTGTTTAAAGCTCAAGTATTGGCCACTCCAAGCAAAAACAGCCTCCCTCAATAGAATATCAATATGTCCTTAAAGCAGACTGTATCACTAGTAACTCCCAGCAGCTAAGGGGTACTTCCTGAAAAGGAGGAAGCAGTGACCTATACTGTAACCCCTCCTTGTGACAGGTGGCACTCCTCACCATGTTATGAGACTTCATTTCCATAGTTGTAGGGTTGGATTTGATCTGGATAGGCTAGAATCAGGATAAAAGCAAATGGAAAATTTGAAGATTGCTGCTGATGTCAGTCTAAATTTTACTTACACAAGTAATGCATGGATATAGGGTACTCTGGAGAAGTGGGTAAGAGTGCTGTCAACAAGCCTTGGGAGATGACAGTGGTATCATGCAGGCTGAATGGAAGCAGCTGGTGTCTGAAAGGCCACCTTCTATACACCTTCCTCTGCCATTCCAGATGAGTGTAGCTCTGGAAAGACGTGAGTCCGTGAGGTCACCTCAGACCATTGTCAGCAGGAGAGAGGAGAATTCTCAGACAGTGGCCACATTAAGGCCATAGGAGCTCTCCATAGAGGAAGCTTCTCTACAAGTAGCCCGTTAGAGCATCTGCAGAAAGTGGAGGGCCAGGTGGAACTGCATCACAGTCTGTGCCTGTCACTCAGAGAATCTTATGTTAGACTCAGAAAGGGAGAATATCCACTGTGCAGGATCCAATGGCTAAGGACCCACTGGGCAGGGAGATAGACTCTGAGCACAAATTCCAGAGACTAGGAGAACATCTTTCTCTTGATCTCAAAGAACCTCTTGCTAGGCAGTGTATTGATACGTGATTCCTAGCGGGAAGGAATAAAACCAACAAGTTATGTGTGCAAAAAAACTTACAAGTGTGTGCAAAGATTTTCCAGCAGACAGCAATCTTACCAGGATGAAGCCTGAAGGACACAGGAAACCTCTGGGGTGCAGTATAGGCAACAAGTCAGACCAGCAAGGAGCAGGGCAGGGCATTGATTAATTATTTCTCTATTCATGCCCAGAATGGAGAGGCCTTTGCTGAAACTGAAAGCAACTTTACACAAAAGTCTAGCAATCCCAAAAGACTGGGAATACAACCTACAACCTGTCCTGGTAATTTTATCCTTCAGGGCTTTCCTGAGACCATCTTTGAATCAGATCGAGGCAAACTAACTCTTGCTGACTGCTAAATTAGATTGCAAAGCTCTCTGATCTCTCACTTTATAGGTTTCACCTGATAACAGAGTAAGCAAGCATTTTCCAAACTATATCCCATGGAGTTTCAGGTGTTTCCTGAAAGAAAAATTTCTACATCAAACTAATTTTCAGGATTCTGAAAACAGTGTTTCCCTTGTATATACAGAGTCACAGGTATATTAGGATATTAAAAGTTCTGAGGAATCCAGCAATAAGGGAATCCAGTTGCGTTTGTTTAATTCAATGATTGCTAAACTTATCTGACCGTTGGACCCTTACTGAATCAACTAATAAAATATCTTGGAACTTCATTCATCATAATTTAATAGATAGTGATCCAGCAGGTGAGATCATCATTCAGATTCTGTAGACCAATCAGAACAATCAACTTTATTTCATTGTCTCATGGGTTCTGCTTATCTGTTCATTCATAAAGTATTTATTCAGAACAATTTATATGACCCATATAGTAATAGTTGCTGGATAATATGTAAATAAATAGAACATATATGCATCCAACCATTTGGGAAGGAAGGGAAATCAGACAAGAAATAAATACTACAATTACTAATAGTAGCAAGTGCTATGATGAAAATGAAAAGTGAAAAAACACGGTCAGAAAAGACCCGAATTGGGGCCTAGCCATGAAGAATTAAGTGATGTCGACCTTGAGAAAGCTAGTATCAAAGACTCATAGCAAACCAACTAAAACTGTGTGCCCTTGGAATACTATTTTTGTTTTTCACACAATAATGAAAGAAACTTCTTAAATTCAAGAAATTGCCTTCTTATTCTACCATTCTAGAAATAAAACGTGGGACATTATCATCAATGTAAGTTCCTTACTTTATCCTGCATTTTTTTTTCATACTAGTCATTAAGTGTATCTCCTGTTCCACAGGCATCTACTTTGTCTATGGTAAATGAGGCCAAAGACCACGTCTGTCCTATTCCCTATCCTGCCATATATTAGACATTTAAAAACTATTTGTTACATGAATAAAATATTTACCTGGCCAGGTGCAGTAGCTCACGCCTGTAATCCCAGCACTTTGGGAAGCCAAGGCAGGAGGATCACGAGATCAAGAGATGAGAATATCCTGGCCAACATGGTGAAATCCCATCTCTACTAAAAATACAAAAATTAGCTGAGCATGGTGGTGCACACCTGTAGTTTCAGCTACTAGGGAGGCTGAGGCAGTAAAATCTCTTGAACCCAGGAGGCCAAGGTTGCAGTGAACCGAGATAGCACCACTACACTTCAGCCAGGTGACAGAGTGAGACTCTGCCTCAAAAAATAAATACATACATACATAAATATTAAAAATAAAAATAAATTAAAATAAAAAGTCTACAAATAATTGCCTCAATCCTCAAGAAGGAATCAGGGCAACCCATCACAGAACCTACTACAAATATCTTCTTTTGGGTAATATAATCTTTATGTCCAGGGTATTTATTGTGCTTTGTTTTTAACTACAAAAACTTTTAGGTGTCATTAATTTGGCACACACAGTCTGAACAGATACAAACGTTCTTTACATTATTCTGTATCTAATAATAGTGGACTGGAGAGTAGAGAGATGTTGGTCAAAACAGAAAATTTTAGTTAGACAGAAGGAATAAATTCAAGAGATCTATTGTACAAAATGACAACTTTATTAATAACAATTCACTGTATTCTTGATAATTGCTAAGAGTAGACTTTAAGTGTTCTTAACGAAAACAAAGTAGGTGACTATGTGAGGTAATGCATATGTTAATTGACTTGATTTAGCCATTTTACAATGTATACATATTTTAAAATAACATGCTGTATACAATAAATATATACAATTTTTATCTGTTGATTAAAATAAATAAAACTGAACAGTAAAATAGATAGATATCTAGCAATATTTCAAAAGCTGAGATGATACTCTTTTATTTAATTAGAAAAAATTTAAGGTGATTAATATGTATCAAGAATCATTAGCATAAAATTGTACCTGAATTTATGTTATGGCCTAAGTTCTCTACACATAAGGCTATAACATTATTCAAAGAAGGACCATAGGGGAGGCAACACGTTTTTCCGACCCATCTTAGGCTCAGGCCAGGGCTCTGTAACTCTGACTACCAAAATACAGATAAACAGAAGAAAAGCAAACACTATTTAGTAATTTTCACATATACATGGGAGCCCTCACAAGAGAAATGAAGACCCTAAGAAGCAGTTGCAGTCAAAAGCTTACGTACCGGGCTGGACAAAGGGCAGTAAATTGTGAAAACACAGACTAGAAAAGGGTTTGGGGTGGGGGGCGGAGCAAGATGGCCGAATAGGAACAGCTCCAGTCTCCAACTCCCAGCGCGAGCGACACAGAAGACCGGTGATTTCTGCATTTTCAACTGAGGTACTGGGGTCATCTCATTAGGGAGTGCCGGACAATCAGTGCTGGTCAGCTGCTGCAGCCTGACTAGCGAGAGCTGAAGCAGGGTGAGGCATCGCCTCACCTGGGAAGCGCAAGGGGGAAGGGAATCCCTTTTCCTAGCCAGGGGAACTGAGACACACAAAACCTGGCAAATCGGGTAACTCCCACCCCAATATTGCGCTTTAAGCAAACGGGCAGACCAGGAGAATATATCCCACACCTGGCCGGGAGGGTCCCACGCCCACGGAGCCTCCCTCATTGCTAACACAGCAGTCTGTGATCTAACCGCAAGGCAGCAGCGAGGCTGGGGGAGGGGCGCCTGCCATTGCTGAGGCTTAAGTAGGTAAACAAAGCCGCTGGGAAGCTCAAACTGGGTGGAGCTCACAGCAGATCAAGGAAACCTGCCTGTCTCTGTAGACTCCACTTCTGGGGACAGGGCACAGCTAAAAAAAAAAACAACAACAACAATAAAAAGGCAGCAGAACCTCTGCAGATGCAAACATCTCTGTCTGACAGCTTTGAAGAGACCGGTGGATCTCCCAACATGGAGGTTGAGATCTGAGAACGGAGAGACTGCCTGCTCAAGTGGGTCCCTGACCCCTGAGTAGCCTAACTGGGAGATGGGAGACATCCCCCACTAGAGGCAGTCTGACACCCCACACTTCACAGGGTGGAGTACACCCCTGAGAGGAAGCTTCCAAAGTAAGAATCAGACAGGTACACTCGCTGTTCAGCAATATTCTATCTTCTGCAACCTCTGCTGCTGATACCAAGGCAAACAGGGTCTGAAGTGGACCTCAAGCAGTCTCCAACAGACCTACGGCTGAGGGTCCTGACTGTCAGAAGGAAAACTATCAAACAGGAAGGACACCTATACCAAAACCCCATCAGTACGTTACCATCATCAAAGACCAGAGACAGATAAAACCATAAAGATAGGGAAAAAGCAGGGCAGGAAAGCTGGAAATTCAAAAAATAAGAGCGCATCTCCGAGCCCTGCAAAAGAGCGCAGCCCATTGCCAGCAATGGATCAAAGCTGGTCAGAGAATGACTTTGACGAGATGAGAGAAGAAGGCTTCAGTCCATCAAACTTCTCAGAGCTAAAGGAGGAATTATGTACCCAGTGCAAAGAAACTAAAAATCTTGAAAAAAGAGTGGAAGAATTCACAGCTAGACTAATTAATGCAGAGAAGGTCATAAACGAAATGACAGAGATAAAAACCATGACACGAGAAATACGTGACAAATGCACAAGTTTCAGTAACCGACTCGATCAACTGGAAAAAAGAGTATCAGCGATTGAGGATCAAATGAATGAAAGGAAGCGAGAAGAGAAAGCAAAAGAAAAAAGAAGAAAAAGAAATGAACAAAGCCTGCAAGAAGTATGGGATTATGTAAAAAGACCAAATCTACGTCTGATTGGGGTGCCTGAAAGTGAGGGGGAAAATGGAACCAAGTTGGAAAACACTCTTCAGGATATCATCCAGGAGAACTTCCCCAACCTAGTAGGGCAGGCCAACATTCAAATTCAGGAAATACAGAGAACTCCACAAAGATACTCCTCCAGAAGAGCAACTCTAAGACACATACTTGCCAGATTCACCAAAGTTGAAATGAAGGAAAAAATCTTAAGGGCAGCCAGAGAGAAAGGTCGGGTTACCCACAAAGGGAAGCCCATCAGACTAACAGCAGATCTCTCAGCAGAAACTCTACAAGCCAGAAGAGAGTAGGGGCCAATATTCAACGTTCTTAAAGAAAAGAATTTTCAACCCAGAATTTCATATCCAGCCAAACTAAGTTTCATAAGTGAAGGAGAAATAAAATCCTTTACAGATAAGCAAATGCTTAGAGATTTTGTCACCACCAGGCCTGCCTTACAAGAGACTCTGAAGGAAGCCCTAAACATGGAAAGGAACAACCGGTACCAGCCATTGCAAAAACATGCCAAAATGTAAAGACCATCGAGGCTAGGAAGAAACTGCATCAACTAACGAGCAAAATAACCAGTTAATATCATAATGACAGGATCAAGTTCACACATAACAATATTAACCTTAAATGTACAAGGACTAAATGGTCCAATTAAAAGACACAGACTGGCAAACTGGATAAAGAGTCAAGACCCATCAGTCTGCTGTATTCAGGAGACCCATCTCACATGCAGAGACATACATAGGCTCAAAATAAAGGGATGGAGGAAGATCTACCAAGCAAATGGAGAACAAAAAAAAAGCAGGGGTTGCAATCCTAGTCTCTGATAAAACAGACTTTAAACCATCAAAGATCAAAAGAGACAAAGAAGGCCATTACATAATGGTAAAGGGATCAATTCAACAGGAAGAGCTAACTATCCTAAATATATATGCACCCAATACAAGAGCACCCAGATTCATAAAGCAAGTCCTTAGAGATTTACAAAGAGACTTAGACTCCCATACAATAATAATGGGAGACTTCAACATTCCACTGTCAACATTAGACAGATCAACGAGACAGAAAGTTAACAAGGATATCCAGGAATTGAACTCATTTCTGCAGCAAGCGGACCTAATAGACATCTATAGAACTCTCCACCCCAAATCAGCAGAATATACATTCTTCTCAGCACCACATCACACTTATTCCAAAATTGACCACATAATTGGAAGTAAAGCACTCCTCAGCAAATGTAAAAGAACGGAAATTATAACAAACTGTCTCTCAGACCACAGTGCAATCAAACTAGAACTCAGGACTAAGAAACTCAATCAAAACCACTCAACTACATGGAGACTGAACAACCTGCTCCTGAATGACTACTGTGTACATAATGAAATGAAGGCAGACATAAAGATGATCTTTGAAACCAATGAGAACAAAGATACAACATACCAGAGTCTCTGGGACACATTTAAAGCAGTGTGTAGAGGGAAATTTATAGCACTAAATGCCCACAAGAGAAAGCTGGAAAGATCTAAAATGGACACTCTAACATCACAATTAAAAGAACTGGAGAGGCAAGAGCAAACACATTGAAAAGCTAGCAGAAGGCAAGAAATAACTAAGATCAGAGCAGAACTGAAGGAGATAGAGACACAAAAAACCCTCCAAAAAATCAATGAATCCAGGAGTTGGTTTTTTGAAAAGATCAACAAAATTGACAGACCGCTAGCAAGACTAATAAAGAAGAAAAGAGAGAGGAATCCAATAGATGCAATAAAAAATGATAAAGGGGATATCACCATCGACCCCACAGAAATACAAGCTACCATCAGAGAATACTATAAACACCTCTATGCAAATCAACTAGAAAATCTAGAAGAAATGGATAATTTCCTGGACACTTACACTCTCCCAAGACTAAACCAGGAAGAAGTTGAATCCCTGAATAGACCAATAGTAGGCTCTGAAATTGAGGCAATAATTAATAGCCTACCCACCAAAAAAAGGCCAGGACCAGATGGATTCACAGCTGAATTCTACCAGAGGTACAAGGAGGAGCTGGTACCATTCCTTCTGAAACTATTCCAATCAATAGAAAAAGAGGGAATCCTCCCTAACTCATTTTATGAGGCCAACATCATCCTGATACCAAAGCCTGGCAGAGACACAACAAAAAAAGAGAATTTTAGACCAATATCCCTGATGAACATCGATGCAAAAATCCTCAATAAAATACTGGCAAACCGGATTCAGCAGCACATCAAAAAGCTTATCCACCATGATCAAGTGGGCTTCATCCCTGGGATGCAAGGCTGGTTCAACATTCGCAAATCAATAAACGTAATCCAGCATATAAACGGAACCAAAGACAAGAACCACATGATTATCTCAATAGATGCAGAAAAGGCTTTTGACAAAATTCAACAGCCCTTCATGCTAAAAACGCTCAATAAATTCGGTATTGATGGAACGTACCTCAAAATAATAAGAGCTATTTATGACAAACCCACAGCCAATATCATACTGAATGGGCAAAAACTGGAAAAATTCCCTTTGAAAACTGGCACAAGACAGGGATGCCCTCTCTCACCACGTCTATTCAACATAGTGTTGGAAGTTCTGGCTAGGGCAATCAGGCAAGAGAAAGAAATCAAGGGTATTCAGTTAGGAAAAGAAGAAGTCAAATTGTCCCTGTTTGCAGATGATTTGATTGTATATTTAGAAAACCCCATTGTCTCAGCCCAAAATCTCCTTAAGCTGATAAGCAACTTCAGCAAAGTCTCAGGATACAAAATCAATGTGCAAAAATCACAAGCATTCTTATACACCAGTAACAGACAAACAGAGAGCCAAATCAGAATGAACTTCCATTCACAATTGCTTCAAAGAGAATAAAATACCTAGGAATCCAACTTACAAGGGATGTAAAGGACCTCTTCAAGGAGAACTACAAACCACTGCTCAGTGAAATCAAAGAGGACACAAACAAATGGAAGAACATACCATGCTCATGGATAGGAAGAATCAATATCGTGAAAATGGCCATACTGCCCAAGGTTATTTATAGATTCAATGCCATCCCCATCAAGCTACCAATGACTTTCTTCACAGAATTGGAAAAAACTGCTTTAAAGTTCATATGGAACCAAAAAAGAGCCCGCATTGCCAAGACAATCCTAAGTCAAAAGGACAAAGCTGGAGGAGTCATGCTACCTGACTTCAAAGTATACTACAAGGCTACAGTAACCAAAACAGCATGGTACTGGTACCAAAACAGAGATATAGACCAATGGAACAGAACAGAGTCCTCAGAAACAATACCACACATCTACAGCCATTTCATCTTTGACAAACCTGAGAGAAACAAGAAATGGGGAAAGGATTCCCTATTTAATAAATGATGCTGGGAAAATTGACTAGCCATAAGTAGAAAGCTGAAACTGGATCCTTTCCTTACTTCTTATACGAAGGTTAATTCAAGGTGGATTAGAGACTTAAATGTTAGACCTAATACCATAAAATCCCTAGAAGAAAATCTAGGTAGTACCATTTAGGACACAGGCATGGGCAAGGACTTCATGTCTAAAACACCAAAAGCAGCGGCAGCAAAAGCCAAAATTGACAAATGGGATCTAATTAAACTAAAAAGCTTCTGCACAGCAAAAGAAACTACCATCAGAGTGAACAGGCAACCTACAGAATGGGAGAAAATTTTTGCAATCTAATCATCTGACAAAGGGCTGATATCCAGAATCCACAAAAAACTCAAGCAAATATACAAGAAAAAAACGAACAACCCCATCAAAAAGTGGGAAAGGATATGAACAGACATTTCTCAAAAGAAGACATTCATACAGCCAACAGACACATGAAAAAATGCTCATCATCACTGGCCATCAGAGAAATGCAAATCAAAACCATAATGAGATACTATCTCACACCAGTTAGAATGGCTATCATTAAAAAGTCAGGAAACAACAGGTGTTGGAGAGGATGTGGAGAAATAGGAACACTTTTACACTGTTGGTGTGATTGTAAACTAGTTCAACCATTATGGAAAACAGTATGGCAATTCCTCAAGGATCTAGAACTAGATGTACCATATGATCCAGCCATCCCACTACTGGATATATACCCAAAGGATTATAAATTATTCTACCACAAAGACACATGCACACGTATGTTTATTGTGGCACTAGTCACAATAGCAAAGACTTGGAATCAACCCAAATGTCCATCAGTGACAGACTGGATTAAGAAAATGTGGCACATATACACCATGGAATACTATGCAGCCATAAAAAAGGATGAGTTTGCATCCTTTGTAGGGACATGGATGCAGCTGGAAACCATCATTCTTAGCAAACTATCACAAGAACAGAAAACTAAGCACCGCATGTTCTCACTCATAGGTGGGAACTGAACAATGAGATCACTTGGACTCGGGAAGGGGAACATCACACATCGGGGCCTATCATGGGGAGGGGGGAGGGTGGAGTGATTGCATTGGGACTTATACCTGATATAAATGACGAATTGATGGGTGCTGACGAGTTGATGGGTGCAGCACACCAACATGGCAGAAGTATACATATGTAACAAACCTGCACGTTATACGTTATGCACATGTACCCTAGAACTTAAAGTATAATAAAAAATACAATAAAATAAAAAAATAATAAATAATAAATAAAATTAAATGACAATGATGATTAAAAAAAAGAAAAGAAAAGGGTTTGGGCTGTGGTAGTTAGTTGTGGAAAAATAATTAGGAAGACAAGGGTTGGTTTAACAAGAGTGTTTGTACAGATTTATCTCATCTTGACCCCCTATCTCTGATAATAATACCTTCCTTCTTCCTGGCACAGGGGGACACACCTTTCACAGAGGAGTTTTATCTCCTGCTTTCAGGAAGAAAATGGAAAGTCAGAATGCTCTTTTTGAATCTGCTTTTTTTTTTTAATGCCTTTAACTCAAAATACTTCTTATCAATACTCAAAATACTTCTTTTTTTTTTTTTTTTTTTTGAGACGGAGTCTTGCTCTAGCCCGGGCTGGAGTGCAGTGGCCGGATCTCAGCTCACTGCAAGCTCCGCCTCCCGGTTTACGCCATTCTCCTGCCTCAGCCTCCGGAGTAGCTGGGACTACAGGCGCTCGCCACCTCGCCCGGCTAGTTTTTTGTATTTTTTAGTAGAGACGGGGTTTCACCGTGTTAGCCAGGATGGTCTCGATCTCCTGACCTCGTGATCCGCCCGTCTCGGCCTCCCAAAGTGCTGGGATTACAGGCTTGAGCCACCGCGCCCGGCCTCAAAATACTTCTTTGCATATTTTGGGATGGCGTTTCTGCTGCCCTATAGAACCAATGATGGAACAAGACTCATCTTTTGGAGTGAAAGGAGGGATGATCATAAAAATAACATAACTCTGAGTAATTTTTAAATTACCATTTCAAGGAAAATGAAGACAAACATTAAAAAAAAAAAAAACAATAGAGGAGGAAACTTAATAAGAAAACCAGATGACTTTAAGCTAAGAAAACTCTAAGGAGACCATTTGGGCCCTTTTGCTCAATGGCTCTCCTGACAGAGTGAGTGCTTCTGAGCCATAGTCTGAGGTTGCAGCAACTATGTTGATAAATACTTTTTTAGACTCATTTGCTTGACTCACACTTCACAGGAAGGAGCCCTCTCAGATCCTCTGAATAAAAGAAACCTGATAATGTCTTGACTCAGTTAAACAGACTGTCATCTCCCCAGAATGGGGTTTTGTAATACAACTGTCATCTCCAAATCTTCAACAGCCTTCTGGATAAGGAGGGCTTGGGAAAATGAGGCAGAGATGTGATGCATGTAAGGATGGCTCTGACTAGGATGTGACCAGGAGAGGCTGAAGCACTGTGGTGGGTTTGGTGTTTTGTCCTTGCTGTCTTCTTTTTTAGCTTTCCACAAAATTCATTGTAACTCACAGGGTAGAAAAGCAAATAGGGACACGGGGTCATAAATAAAGTATCTGCAAACTGCTAAAGCCATGCATGAGCAGATTATTGGTTGAGGCACAGACACAGACAGGGCAAGGAGAATATTGACTGTGTTTATGTTGCCTTGAAAACTAACCTAAGGTATCCACAGCTGATTTCTGTTACATTTCTCCTCAGCCAAGTAACCAAGTGAATAATCAAAGAATGAATGAATGCTTTTTGGAAATGATGTCTAATAATTAGCAAACCACTCAGACATATTATAATTAAACTATACTAACTGATTTAAATGCTATCATTTTATAAAATCTAACAAAAGTAAAGCAAACATATTTGTGAAACAAGCCCTATTGTCCCATAGAAATTATATTTAGATTTTTGAATAAACATAGCGATTGACCCTCCTGGTCTCAAAACTTGAAATCTGTGTGTGTCACATCTGAGTTCTTCCCTCAGGAAACTGATCCTCAGGCCAGGGACTAAACCTCACCAGATCACCACATCCAGATAATGATACACCAAACCTCATTCCTTATGATTGCTTTCTTACCCCTCCTTAATTCTTATTTTACATTCCTTCCTCACTACATAAACTCCCCAATTTTTGTTGGTTGGGGTGATGGATTTGAGACTGATTTGTTCTGCTCAGCTGCAGCACCTAGTTAAAGTCTTCTTTCCTGGCAATACTTATTGTCTCGGTGATTGACTTTTTGTGAGGCAAGCAATGGGCCCTAAACCAAATCCCTGACATTTGGGATTTTTTTTTAAGTTGCTCTAAAATAGACAGAAATAATTCTGACAAATATCCTAGGCCCAGAGCTACTTTTTTGGTTGTGTGAATGTGTGTATATATGTGCATATTTGTATATTTTATATGTATAATTATATATATTATATATGTGTGTGTATATATGTGTGTATGTTTGTATAATTTAACGATCCTTCAGACACTGTTGTGGCATTCTACCTGGCTAAAATTACATATGATTTGTGCCTTCTTTTGCCTTCACCTGTACCACATGTTGTGGTCACCATTTTGTCCCTGAATACTATGAGATCCACAGTTGGAATGCAGATGTAATGTTTCAAGTGCATTTGGATAGTAATATGTCTCGGAAATCCAGAAATGAACAAGTGAATTCTTAAAAGTAACCTGCCCTCCTGACATGCCTCTTTAGGGAAGTCTATATAAGAAACCAAATCTGACTCAAATTATGACTTAGTCATTCCCATATTTGAGTCAGTAACTCCCAGTACTTGTTCCCCACACAGCAAGGCTGGCTGTTAACAACTGTGCTGAGCACACAGCATAGACCCTGAAGACTAAGTGTGGTCATTCACTCCCTCCCTCTAAACCTGACTCTTAGAGTTTACCAAGGGCATTTATTTCTGCAAAGAGAGAGATAATGGCTGACCTGCCCAAGGTGAACCAGTCTGGCCCTGACTAATCCTCTAACCTGTGACAGCTTAAAGAGAGAAAGCAGGAGAGACAGGCCCCGGAGAGAACTAGAAAATCTCCATGCATTTTTTAACACATAACAACTCTGATAGCCAGTTTTAAAAGTGGCTTGGAATACCCACTTTGGGCCTAACATTTTTCTCCATTAGGAAAGCTGGCAAAATGCATGTGCTTGCACAGGAAAAGGACAGGAAAGATTTACAAATAAAATATTTAAAGTGACTCTCTTCTGGTCTTGGGGTTATATTTACATTTCATATGTTTTATACTTTTCTGTATTTTTCCTGGGGGCATATATCATTTTTATAACGAGAAAAAAACTTTTTAAAAATCCTGCCTTTTAATATTGGTTTTGGCTTTTAGTTCAAGGACTTGTGAAAATGATAGTCTACAAATTTCAGGAAACATGAGTTTTTTACTGGAGTTTTTACTTTTGATTTGGCAAGAAAAAAAATCATTCTTTAGTTCAGTATTGTTAATGTAAATCACTCATAGGTACACGAGTTCAAATTTTTTAGTCATATCAGCAGTTCCTAGTTGTGTTAACAAAAAGTAGTCTATATTTTAAAATATTTTCCAGGAAATAAGAAAAAGAATTCAAAATTCATTTTTTAATTCATTCCAGCATTGAATATATTTATTGGCTACTATACACAGAGTTTATAAAAATGAGTGAAACACAGTCCCAAATGCAAGGCATTCACAATCTAGTGGGAAAGACTCATAAATTGACAATCATAAATAATTGCACACATATACATCTACACACACACATAATGTTAGAGAAAAACTAAAAGTAACTCTTCAGGGGAGATTATGTTTGAGTCTTGAAAAACAAACAAGAGGTAAGTCAGCATTCCAGAAAGGAACACAGGGAAAGAACTGCTGAGTCCAAGTAATAGCATTTGCAAAGCCATGAATCTGTGAAATACTTAGGGCCTTCACCACATTTCCACTAACTCAGAATGGTTGGAATATGGAATATATGAGTGTGACAGAAGGTGAGCATGGAATGTGGATCACATAAGTTTTATAAATTCACTTTGAAGAGATACGATTTTACTCTTTGAGCAATGGGAAGCCAGTAAACATTTTTAAACTTACAAATGTCAAAGTCACTTCTAACTCAATATATCCAAACCCAGTACATCTAGTTTCCCTCCAAACCTAGCTCTCACCTGGTGCTGCATAGTCTGGTGACTGTTGCTATCATCTGTGCTATTTCATAAACCAGAAATATATGTAGCATTTTTTATATGAAATCACCTTAATCCCCATACTCACTCTGTCGACAGATCACTACTAAATGTCTCTCCAGTCCCTCAGTTTACCTCCTTTTCAATGGTCACCACACCAGTGCAAGTTTCTAGTACTTCTCATCTAGATTATAGTGATAAAGTATTACCTGGTGTTCCCAAATCTCTGGTTTTCCTCCAATTTGATATTCACTTTGAAGCAAAAGCTGATAAAAAGTACAAATCTAATTCCATCTTTACTGCATTTAAAAACTGTTACTTTGCAATGCTCTTATGATGAAAACTAAGGACCTTAAAAAGTGCCGGTAATAATTTGCATAACTTGGCCCTTGCTGGCTTTCCCAACTCTTCTCCCCTCACTCCCTGGGCTACGGCCATGCTGGTCTTGTCTCAGCTCCTCATACATATACTGGGCCCCCACCCCAACGCTGTTGCACTTGCTGCCTTCTCTGTCTAGATTAAGCTATCTTCCCTCCATAGTTTCCACCTCTCTCCTCCATTGTCACTTCCTCAAGTTAACTTTTTCTGACATCCCTAGAAGGTCAGGTACTTTTGTTATATATTTACATATTCTTCAGTGTAATTATTAGTACTTGACTGTGTGTCTTTCTCATTGAACTGTCTTTTTATCATTATTATATTTCTGGCATCTAATGATGTTCAACAAATCTTTTTGAATAAATGAAGATGATACTAACAATTTGTGTTTTAAAAAGCTATTTTTGATAGCAATATAAAAAATGAATTTGCATTAACATGATTAGAAGAAAGGATCGAGTTAAGAGATAAGTTTGATAATCAGACTCGAGATGGTGGTGGTTTGAGCCACACATGGAGGGAAGATTAGAGAGAAGAAGGCAGATCTGAGCCCTGTCAAATAGAAGCATCATCTTACTTAGCTAAGATTTCCTTCTGAAATCAGAAAATAACCTATCAGTTTATAGAAATTGCTGGATGGCTGCCACAGTGATATTTGGATGCTTCTAGATCTTTGGGCCAGGAACTTTTCCTTATAGCAGAAAGTTTAATTGATTGTTGACGTATAGGTTCTTTTAAACGAGTACAAAGAGGTATCCTAAGATAAATATAAGTTGTTTCTGTTTTGGGAAGGGGACAGTGGGGAAGTGAGAGAGATCCCAGAACACATGTATTTCAAAAAGTTTCCTATGTGAAATTGACATAACCTTTACTCCTACTTCCACCCTTGTTATTGGCCCCTGATATAAGCTCTTTGTTTTGACTCCATTAGGGATGGGAGATGAGTATTACCATAATGTTACCTACAGCTTCAAAAACCTGTAAACTCTGAGCAATCAGAGCTTTTCATGTTGTCAAGAGCTTATGCTAGATGAATAGAATAAAATTTCGATTCATCTATGCATGAGATGTCTTAGAAAAAACTTAGCCACTGTGGTGTAGTCTTAGGCCACAATGAATTTCTGAGAAAACATGACAGTGCCATAATCTATTTCAAGGCACTTGGAACAGAAAAGTCATCTTTCTAATTTTCAAGAAAGAATTTGAAGAGTTGAATGTGGCAACACCATGTTTGCTCTTTCAACCTCCACTCAGCTCTTACACATACAACTCTAGCAACCTTCAGTGTGCTTTGTCACCCATGAATGTGCCTATTACAAGAAATTTGTAGAAATTTCTCTTTCAGTTAGTGTGCTTCCCTGTGAATGGGCTCATCTTTTTAAATGTGGAAAAACATTAGGGCCATTCAGCATCCTCTGCAAGATGTCTATTAGGGATGCAAATGTGCAGATATGGACAAAAATAGTAGTCTCACTTGTAAAACATTGAGTTTGGGAAATTTAACTTAGAGAGAAAGCACTGCTACTTTCCATTTGAGCAAATTTTTTTAATTCTTTGTATCTATGTATTCTCAGACTTCATTTCCTCTCCACTCCTCAGATGTGGTCATACGTTTAGTCCTTGGCATTCTAACTTTCTTGTTCTACATTTTTTTATTACAAAACTCTCATACAAATTCTTAGCTTCACTATTTTCATCTGCTACTCTGAGATTGAGTCCAACACCTCCAACTGAGGTCTAGACAATTTTACTTAAACTTAAGATGTCATAAGCCAAGCTCATCATCCTTCACCTACCCCACCCATAGAGACATTAGCAGTGCAATAGACTAGGTGTCAGCCTTCACTTAACACTTTCCAGGTTGACTGGTTCAAATGATAATCAAGTGCTGTTGGCCCTTACCATGCCCACTATTTCACAAACCTGCCCTTATCCACCAACATTCCTTTAACCTTACCCACCTGTGTCTCTGATGACACCATGGTTCATGGATTTTTTGCCCTTTAACCTGAACCAGGCTCTCAGTACTGCTCATCAACATTTTATTTATCTGTAGTTGAATTGTTTAAATCCTCACCACAGCTGTTGCTCACATCTTCCCATAGCCTGACACCCTCATCTCCACAGTCAAGTTCCAGGCTACATATCACAAGCTCTCTAAGCTTGCATACTCTCCTTCTCCAATGTATGTTGTTATATTTATATATATTACTTTTTATTTCCAAACGTGTTTTACATTTTGCCCAGTATATCCATTTCCCAGTGTCCTAAACCCAGTTTTATTCATTTTCCCTGGCAATTTATTTCCTCATGCATCCTCCATAGTTCCTTCATTTCTGTTCACATAATATCCATTGGCATTTTTTCTCTCATCTACAAGTATATCTAGTTATAATATTTTCTTAAAAATAAATTTAGAAATGCCTATCTTACCTCTTCTAGCTGCCATACTAGCTCTATCTTCCATTTCTAGGAAAATGTCTATAATCAAATTATTTCTGTATACTTTTAATCCTGATTTCTTCTCTACCTACTTAATGATTTGGCAATGTGTGATCAGTAATTACACTACTAATAAAATCACACTTTCAAGGTCATCAGTAACCTCCTCATTACCAAACTCAGTAACCCCTTTCAGTCTTCCTTTTCCCTGACTACCCTGCATTATCTAACATTTAACTCTTTTCTCTTCATTATCTCTCTTGCCTAGTTTCCATGAGATTACACTTACTGCTAAGCAGATTCTCTCCTTAACTTTGTGACAAATCTTTTTAGTCCTGTATTGGCTCCTCAGTAGTCTACCTCCACAGCTCCTCAGGCTTCTCTCTATGTCCTTTTATTTTACTTCACCTTCAATACATTCTTCCTTGTGATTATTATTATTATTATTATTATTACTATTATTGAGGCAGAGTCGCTGTATGTCACCAGGCTAGAGTGCAGTGGCGTGATCTCAGCTCACTGCAACCTGTGCCTCCCAGGCTCAAGGGGTTCTCCTGCCTCAGCCTCCCAAGTAGCTGGGATTACAGGTGCATGCCACCATGCCCAGATAATTTTCTGTATCTTTAGTAGAGACAGGGTTTCACTATGTTGGCCAGGCTGGTCTCGAACTTCTGACCTCAGGCGATCCACCAGCCTCGGCCTTCCAAAGTTCTGGGATTACAGGCGAGAGCCATTGCACCCAGCCCCTTATTAATTTTTTATGTTGCTATTGCCTTTATTTAAGTGCTCATTTCTTAGAAATGGATCTCAAATTTTGTATTTCCAGTTCCAATGCCCAACCCTCTTCCTAGACTTGAGGCAAGTATTCATTACCACCGTATTTTCCCAAATTCTACACTTTAAAATAAATCTCATTGTCTTCACCTAAATGCCTCTACCTCCTGCATTTCTTTTGTTTTTCATTTTTTCCAGTTCTCCATATACTAAATGTGTTCTTTCCACATTTACTCTGCTCATTGCTCATGCTGTGTCTGTTTAAGGATCCAAACAGAAAACTAAAAACCACTAAAAATACTTTAAACAGGAAGAACTTTCTACAGGAAATTGGTTCACAGGTGATGGAAGACATGAAAAGCAAGACAGGATGTCTCAGTCTATTTCTGCTGCTATAATGAAATTCAGCAGAATGGGTAATTTATAAATAATAGAAATTTATTTTCCACTTTTCTGAAGGCTGGGAAATCTAAGATCAAGGCAAGTTCAGTGTCTGGTGAGGGCTGGGTCTCTCTGTTTCCAAGATGGTATCTTACCACTTTGTCCTCCAGAGGTGAAAAACACAGTGTCCCTACATGGTGGAAGGTGGAAGATAGAAGGTCAAAGGGGGCCTAAGCTAGTTCCCTCCAACCCTTTTATAAGACACTAATCCCTTGCTCAGAGTAGAGTCCTCACAACTTTATCACATCCCAAAAGGTCCCATCTCTATGACCACCACAGTGGGGATCAAGTTCCAATACGTGAATTTGGGGGGGAGAGGGACATTTAGATCACAGCACAAGGGATGGTGAGGCAACACACAGATTAGCAACTGCTAATCTCAGCTGGAAGGATGAGGAGAGGAAGTTTTGTAGAAAGCTCAAAATTTAATTTCACTCAGAAGAAACTAGAACTATGCCAGAAGCTATAGCAACAGAAAAGATACAGCTGTTCCCAGGGAAGCTGTTCAAGTCAGGAAGAGAGGGTGAGAAGTACCCTAGATTCTCACTTCTTCTTGTCCTCCAGTCTCCCCTAGTGCCTCCTACTGGCCAAACCAATCTGGAAGCCAGTGGTGATGATAACCTGGGAAATGCAATGTACAGAAGTCATCCCTCCTTCCCTCCCTCCCCAAACCTGCTATACAGACTAGAGTCAGAGGAGAGTCAGGACTGGATGTGACAGTAAAATAGGCCAAAAATGGATTATTCTGTATCCATTTTTACTATTCAGCCATCTATTCCTCCTATGCAACACCACCAAGCTTCCACCTAATATGTTGTAACTATTCTTTGTAGAAAGTTGTTCCCGTGTGCCCTAAAGAAAGGAGATACAAATCTCTGTGTCTATCCCTATGTCTATCTCAATAATTCAGGGACTCCTCATGATATGCAGTTATCTACATATATTTCAGATGTAATTTCTTGTTGGACTAGTGACTATGAAACTCAATTGTAAAGTTAAGCACTGCCAACATCCCTTTTATTAAAAAGTAGAGGAAAGAAAAAGAGGAAAACATAATGTCCTTAGCAGCCTCAGTCCCCATTTCTGTAACTGATGCCAAGATCATAGCTAATATTTTTTAATATAAGAGCTTTTCTGAGATGTAATTCATATACTGCATAATACATCAATTCAAAATATGTAATTCAATGACTTTTATTATAGTCAGAGTTGTGCAGCTATCGCCATAGTTTTAGGAGATGTTCATCACCCCCAAAACAAACCCTATGCTCATTAATAATCACACTCCATTGTTGAAGATCCCCCGTCTCATTTCTTTGAAGATCAGTTCAAGACTTAGTCACCTAGGCTTTCGGGCTCTTCTCCAGATTCTGAAATCTGTAGCATTTACTATCTGGACAATTCATCTGGATTCCCCCTAGAGCCATTCATCTTGTTATGTATGTGCTCTCTCTCTCTCCAATTAGATTGTAAGCTCTTAAGAAAAAGACCCTTGTCTTGATTGAAGAGATAGAAAAAATATTTAGAAATGTAGCTCCTTCATAGAATTTAATCCTTTTTCTTTGTGTTTGATTAATTCATATTACTGCACATCCTTCTCCTAACAAAGATTTTCTTTCTTAATGATTTTCCCAGAGAAAACAATTCAAAACTGCCAGAACATACTTAAACGGAAAATTTAAAGTGTTCATTAAAATGCAAAAATGGAACAGATTAGAAAAAAAATCAGAAATCACTTGTTATTCTCATCTACTCTGAATATGCATTTAAGATGTGCTGGAAATGCTGATGTTTCTTTTATTCCAGTATTAAAATAGTGCCCATTCACTGTCGTATATAACAAAGCGTGATATTAACCAATGGGGGAATAAAACACATTCATTTCCTCTAATAAATATTACATTTGCAAGTTAAGGTTGGTGTTACATCTAGTGCAGCTGTAATCAATTCTTTCAAATGTATAAACATTTACATATGTTTTTAAATATGTGTAAGGATGCCTTTAAGAGTTTCTTATGAACTGGAACACCTGTACCTGTTGTGTATACTTTTCTTTTTCCTCTCCTCTCTTCCCTTCCTTCATTCTTTTCTCATCCTTTCCTTTTTTTTTCTTATATCCTTTTGCTTCTTCCATTTCCCTTAGGAAGACATTGTTACAACTTCTTATATTTGTTAGGAACAATCTTGAAAAGTTAAGAAAATTAAAATAACTGTGGAAGAGGAAGTTCTTATAAAATTAGTATGAAGTTTTTTTCCCTCTCTAAATCTTATGGTCACCATGAAAATAGCAACAGGTCATGTATCCTTTATGTTACACTCTAAAATGAATCCTTACCTTGAAAACTACTTTGAAATATACCAAAAATTTTACATTAGACAGCATCAGGTAACATTTTTATGGTGCTTATTGTGTGTGGAATTGCATAAATGGTTGGGAATGTTTTATAATATAGAGAAAGACATAAAAAGAAAATAATCACAAAGCAGTGAGGAAATTATGTATAAAATGTGATAGGAGCATTGAGCCTGGTCATTCAGTTCACAAGTAATTATGAATGCCCAGTTTGTTCAAGATACTACTCTAGGTGCTGGGGGCACCAAGTATTTTCCTTCAAGCAATTCATGGTTAATACATAGTGACCTTACAGTGTGATAACTCACCCGAAATTTAAAGGTGAATACAGAATGTTATGTGGAAACTAGAGAAGGAAGTCAGGACAGAGAAAGGAATTTCAGGAGTGTCAAGAAAACTTTTGAAAAGAATTTGCTTCAGACTGGGATCTTGCACAATGATTAGAAGTAGAACATACTCTGCCTTGTAGAAACAAAGCAAAACAAAACAAAACAAAACAAAACGGTGTGTGCAGATGAAAAGGACAAGAAAAGGGGATCCTTTTTTGTTTTTGAAGGGCACAAGATTGTCTTCATCTACTGAGGCTGCTTTAACAAAGCACAACGAACTGGGTCACAACAGAAATTTATTGCTCACAGTTCTGGAGGCTGGGAAGTTCAAGATCAAGGTGATGATAGACTGGGAGTCTGGGAAGGTCCTCTTGCTAGTTCAAAGATGGCCATCTTCTCACGGCATCCTCACATGGTGGAAGAAGTAAGTAAGCTCCCTTGGACTTCTTTTATAAAGAGACTAATCCCGTTCATGAGGGTTCTACCCTCCTGATCTCATCACGTCCCTAAGGTCCCAGCTCCTAATTCATCACCTTGTGGGGATGGGAGTTAGAATTTTAACATATGAATGGGGGCAGGCACCAACATTCAGACCATAGCAATGATCTGTGTAAAAAACCAAGTATTGTCTTTCAAGGACTACAGACTGGTATCTGAATTTCCAGATGCTCCTGAGGAATTTGCAGGAGACAAGACTGGGAGACAAGCAAGCAAGAACCAAGCCATTGAACCTTCTTGTGCCATGCTAAAGTCATCAGATTTCATTCTGAGCACAATAGGAAGCTGTTAAAAAATTGTTAAGTAACATTACTCTCAGGTTTATGTTTTAGAAAAATTAGTCTACTCCAGTGACAGGATATGCTGGCCAGCTGAATGTTGAAAGAAAATTATGGAGGATAGAAGGAGATTCGTGAATAATCCCCATTGCAGTTCTACAGGTGGGAAAGTATGAGGGCTTGAATTGAGGCTCTGGCAGTGGGGATGGAGAAGAGAGTAAGAAGGTTAGAGAAAGTTAGTTTAGAAACAATAGTGCTTAGTACTTCTAATTGTATAGAGAAGATAGAAGAGGAGAAATCATTGTGGCTTGTGCAGCTGATAAGGAACTAAGTAGGGGAATATTTGAAGAGGAAGAAATGAGTTAAATTTTGAACACACTATGATTACCATTCTAATATAACATTAAATTATTCAGGAGGCAAGCCGGGCATGGTGGCTCACGTCTGTAATCCCAGCCTTTGGAAGATTAAGGCAAGCGGATCACCTGAGACTAGGAGTTAGAGACCTGCCTGGCCAACATGGTGAAACTCCATCTCTACTAAAAATACAAAAAATTAGTTGGGTGTGGTGGTGGGCACCTGTAATCCCAGCTGCTCAGGAGGCTGGGGTAGAAGAATCTCTTGAACCTGGGAGGTGGAGGTTGCAGTGAGGCGAGATTGCACCATCGCACTCCAGCCTGGGTGACAAGAGTAAAACTCTGTCTCAAAAAAAAAAAAAAAAAAAATTCAGAAGACAGTTGAAGGTATGGGTTTATGTTTGAGGAAAGAGGTCAGTGTTGACTGTATGTGTGTGTGACACAGAAAGGGAGTGAGGGGAGAGAGTGAGAGAGTAAATCCTAGAGTAAATTTCCAGTTCTAATATTCCAGTTCACCTCTAATATGGTTTGGTTTTGTGCCCCCACCCAAATCTCATCTCGAACTGTAATCACCACACGTCAAGGAAGGGACCCGTGGGAGGTGATTCAATCATGGGGGTGGCTTCCCTCATGCTGTTCTCATGATAGTAAGTGAGTTCTCACGAGATCTGATGATTTTATAAGTGGTGGTTTCCCCTGTACTCTCTCTCTCACCTGCCACCATGTAAAACACGTCTGCTTTTCCTTCCATCATAATTGTACATTTCCCAAGGCCTCCCCAGCCATGCAGAACTGTGAGCCAATTAAACCTCTTTTTTGTATAAATTACCCAGTCTCAGGATATCTTTATAGCCATGTGAAAATGAACTAGTACAACCTCCTTCTATTTCAACTCCTCATCCACCATATTCATGTATAGCAAGAGGGCTGTTGACCTTTACAAAGAAAGAAGATTCAAGAGAGCAAAGTATTTTGGATAAATCCCAAACTGCAATATCAGTCTGTTAATCAATAACTTGTTCTCTCAAGTGTAACTATCCGCTCAATGATCCAGTGTATCATGGATATAAGGATCCCTTGGTGCATGTATTGGCACAGCATAGAAGTCCCTGAGGCTCCCAGTGAGGCATAAGAAAATATGTGTGTTTTATGTACGCATATGTGACTGTGAGTAGTATGTGGTGTGTGCGTGTGTGTGTATAGGTGGTATGTGCATATGATATATGCATTCGTGTGATATTAATGCTATAATATACTAATGCTATAATAAATAAATCCTACCATGTAGTATCTTAACAAAAAAGATGTTTATTTCTCTTGTGTCACAGCCCAATGTGAGCGTTTCTGGTTGGTGGAAGTTTGCCCCTTGTGCAGTAATTCAGGGACTCTCAATCCTGCCATCTCCTGGCTCTGTATTTCCTCAGATCTCAGAGTTTACTGCCTCCAGGCAGAAGGAGAAAGAGACAGCAGAGAAGGCATGCTCACTTCTTAAATCGGAAATGATACACATCACTTCCTTTCACATTTTCTTGGTGAGTACTGATCACATGACCACAACTTGAAACAGGTGAGACTGGTAATGGTGGCTCCTGGCAAGGCACCATCTCCCAGTTACAATATGGAAAGGGAAGTAAAGTATTTATTGGCATCCAGTCATCTTGGCCACAGCCTGCCTCTCTGATATACCCTTCTCCCCACACATAAAGCACCCACTTTATGCCTCACCGCCTCTCCAAGGATGTCGACCTAAAGTCTCATCCAGTAACTGTGTCTGTGGTGTAGAACATTCTCCATCAGGGACAGATATGTGTGTCTTCTCATGGGCCACTGACTTATATTTCAATTAAAATTTCTTTTGGATAAAGGGAAGAATGGGAGCTACTTAGCATCCATGGTCTGCAGCCATAAGAAATCTTCCCAGGAAGAAACAATATAGACCCCCTGCCTTAGCAATGGAAGACATCTGTTGCTTTGATTCTGCTTCAGTTTTATTTCTCTTGTCCATAGCTCTCTGTGGCCCCCAGTTCTGTTCCCTGTGAGCTTTCTATTATCTTTATATTTGAACTAAGCATTGAAAAGTGTTCTCTCCTTGAAGCCTACACAGCTTTTGCAACCTGTGTTCTGCTGGTGTAATTTGGGAGCCTTCAGGCTGATTTACAAATGACAGTTTTTAAAAATCTCAGCTTGTGATGACTTTACCAATACAATTTACTAAAGATCTTAGTAGGCCGGGCGCGGTGGCTCAAGCCTGTAATCCCAGCACTTTGGGAGGCCGAGACGGGCGGATCACGAGGTCAGGAGATCGAGACCATCCTGGCTAACACCGTGAAACCCCGTCTCTACTAAAAAAAAAAAAAAAAAATACAAAAAATTAGCCGGGCGAGATGATGGGCGCCTGTAGTCCCAGCTACTCGGGAGGCTGAGGCAGGAGAATGGCGTAAACCCGGGAGGCTGAGCTTGCAGTGAGCTGAGATCCGGCCACTGCACTGCAGCCTGGGCGACAGAGCAAGACTCAGTCTCAAAAAAAAAAAAAAAAAAAAAAAAGATCTTAGTAGACTTCTGATCCAGTTGATTCTATTCACCTCCAGGTGCCAGGATCTTTTGACAAACAGTTCAGCACTGCTTAATTTCATGGCTTTCTTGCCCTTATGACTCTTTTTCATCTTTCTTTTTTTTTGAGACGGTCTCGCTCTGTCACCCAGGCTGGAGTGCAGTGGCCGGATCTCAGCTCACTGCAAGCTCTGCCTCCCGGGTTTACGCCATTCTCCTGCCTCAGCCTCCCGAGTAGCTGGGACTACAGGCGCCCACCACCTCGCCCGGCTAGTTTTTTGTATTTTTTAGTAGAGACGGGGTTTCACTGTGTTAGCCAGGATGGTCTCGATCTCCTGACCTCGTGATCCGCCCGTCTCGGCCTCCCAAAGTGCTGGGATTACAGGCTTGAGCCACCGCGCCTGGCCTCTTTTTCATCTTTCTGGTGGCTCTTTTGTGGCCATCTGAAAATTAGACCAGAGTAAGGAGGAAACATCCTTTATGTGTTCTGTGCTGCAAGAGTAAGGTTCCTGTTTAACTAAAAATTTCAAATGAATCTTTGTTGTTTGAACTTCTTTCTATTATTATTAGTGTCTCAAGTTCAAAAATGTCTGCTTTTTCCAATTCTAAAAGTTCTCAGATTTCAAGATTCTTCAAGTCCCTTTCCTATTATTTCTGCTCCAAGTCTCCAACTCTTGCCTAAGCTTACCTAAGTTTTGAGACGCCTGCTCAAAGAATCCAGCTCTTCCTCTAGTTTCCAATGGCCGCCAGCATTCCTTGGCTTCTGGCCCTGTGACTCCGGTCTCTTTCTCTTCAGTCACGTTGCCTCCTCGTGTATGCGTGTGCTCCCTCCCTCTGCCTTCCTCTTATAAAGATATATATAGTTGCATTTAGGGACCACCAAAATAATTCAGGATAATCTTCCCCATCTCAAGTAATCACATCTTTATAAGAGGAAGGCAGAGGGAGGGAGCACACGCATACACGAGGAGGCAACGTGACCATTTCTCCAGATAAGGTAACATTTACAGGTTGCGGGAATTAAGACCTGACATCATTTTTTTTTTTTTTCTTGAGACAGTCTCGCTCTGTCACCCAGGCTGGAGTGTAGTGGCGCTATCTCAGCTCACTGCAACCTCCACCTCCTGGGTTCAAGTCATTCTCCTGCCTCAGCCTCCCAAGTAGCTGGAATTACAGGTGCCCGCCACCACACCTGGCTAATTTTTTGTATTTTTAGTACAGATGGGGTTTTTCCATGTTGGCCAGGCTGGTCTGGAACTCCTAGACTCAAGTGATCCACCCACCTCAGCCTCCCAAAGTGCTGGGATTACAGGCGTGAGCCACTGTGCCCGGCTGGACCTGACATCTTGAGGGCCTTTATTCACCCTACCACTATTAGGGTAGTGGATCATGAACCACATCTGACACAAGGCTATGGGTGGTTGTGTAAGTGTTAAGTATGATATGGTATGTTGGGAGGTGTATTATGGAATATGTATTGTGGGGAATGTGTAGGAGATAACCACATTGTGGCACATGGTAGAGTGAGTATCTTTGTGTGTGTATAATATGTGGGGCATGGATGTATGTTTGGGCTTGCGATATGTGTGCCTAATATTATGTAATGTGTATATTTGTAGAGTATTTCAGTGTATTTTATAGGAATGTGCATAGTTGTGACTCCATATGTTTGCGATGTGCCTTGTGTTTGTGCACATGGGTAATGTGTGTATTTGTAATATTGTTTAGCATAAGGGTGTTTGCACCTGTGTGAATGCATGTATTTGTGTTTTGTGAGTGGTTTGTGTGTATGTGGTATGGCTCTATGTACAGATAGTGTGTGTGAGATGTGTATGTGCATAGTAGGTGTATATGTATTTGTGTGCATGTGTGTAAGATTCCTTAGAGCCTCACATCAGCATCTGTTTCACTCCCATTACGACTAATATTTGATCATAAACCCTACAAAATGCAGATTTGGCAACAACCAAAACTCGTAACTTAAAATGCTGAAAGGAAGAGGAGACTTGGAGCTTCCAACTATGAGGCTCCTAGTCCTAGAATTCCTCTTAAACACAGTTTCTTATTTTCTTCTAGCCTGCCATGCCTTAGTGCCCCCTTGAGGGCCTTGAGGAATTGATCAGACAAAATTGCTCACCTCAGCCTCCTACTAAGAACTCTGAGTAAGTGGAGTTGGGGGAATGAAATCTGAACTGTGTCCTAGAGTGAAATAGAAAATGTCATCCCAAACCTGTGGCTATGTGAAGGAGGGGGTTGGAACTCTGGAGGGAAGGGAATGGGGAAGACACTTATTCCTTGCTCTGTCAACTCTACTTTGGCAAAGCAGGGAAGAGCCAGGATTTTCATATACATGAGATTGTCTTTGTTGTAGCATCTTGTCAAATAAATTAAGTCTTTAATGTGCATTGTGTTCCCCACTCCCTCCCAAACATTCACTTTCAAGGAGACACAATATCAAAGGATGGCACGCACTCAATTTCACGAACCAATAAACACAGCTTTTGCATTAATTACCATTTTCAGCTCCTTGGGAAAGCATGATGAGAGTTATCAGGAAGATCTTCATTATTGCCAGGCTTCATCTGATGGAAATGGAAATCTGGCTTGTCACCAAGTGAAGATCCCCAAATGAAAACCAGCTATCACTTGTGGGAACAGGTCTGGCTGCCCTCAGATAGTTTCTCAATGTTTTATTAGCAACACTGGGCTACAAGTAAAGCTTCTTTCTGCAGCCCTCTCTTCACTGACTGCTTGGCTCAAAAGGATGTCAGCATTTCCAGTTCTAGCCTTGTTAACTCTGTACAACCCTCTGCTGGTCAAGACCATACTACGTGACCCTGTGTCCTGGGCCATCATTGGACAATCCAGGCAAGGTATCCATCTTGCCCAAGCTGGATCAGTCAGAGCCTCTCTCCTATACCTTATTGTGAGGTCTGGGGACTGATTTTTACTAGAACTGAGTTGAGTTCATGAGTTTGATTACAGGAGACATTAATTTCTGCTGATGAAACCCCAGAGTAGTACTAGGACCTTTTCTTCCACCTGGAGTTTGGAAGGAACTCCAAATTCTCCCTGTAATTTAACAAACTTCTGTAGTATCTTTCCAATGAATTCTTTTTTCCTTTAAGCTCAGAAGACTTGGTTTATGTTTCTTGCAACCCAAAGAAATCAAATTAATATTTCCTTTGGGATGTAGCTTAGAAACCAACAAGCTAATCATATTTTCAGCATGTTGCTGAAAATGAACCCTAAATCCTCTTGGAGAACAGCCTCAACATTTTTAGCAGCTATATTACCTCCCTCACTCTCTCCTCACTTCCCCCAGATTCTAAAAAAATCTTCAAGGGACTTGAGAATTTGTCACACTCTACCCAGGGACTTGACCTGCTTCTTACCAAAGTGTAGTTAGAATCGGGGACATTTTGGGAGGGAAACTGAGAAGCAGAATTAGAGAGACTCCATGTTGAGTACCCAGAAGCTTCCCCTGATACCCTTTCAGGCAGCTTTATAGAAAATTCCCCTGGAACCTCAGACAGTGGATTCCAGCAAGTTCTGCAAGCTTGGCACCACAGTGAGCTCTTTGCCATCCAGTGAGCCACAGCCCTAGAGGGCTCCTTTTCGATGATGTCTAGAGCTCAGCCTTGTGGAGGTCATTTATTTGGGCTCTCTATCTCAACCCTTGGGGTAGTGGCTGCCCTTCACATCTATTATTCCTGTGTTCTACAGTGTTCTCTTCATATCCTATTAGCCAATCCCTCATTACATCAATCCCCTGTTATAGTTGATAATTTTATACTAAATTTCTCCTCTAAATATTCTGCATAGCTTCTGTCTCCTAGGTAGACCCTAACTGGCTAATGTAGTTAGTATCCCCATTTTAGAGATAGGGAAGCTGGGGCTAATGAGGTAAATAAGACACCTGTGGACAGGGAGCTACCAAAGGGAAGAGAAAGAACTAGTATGCCAGTTCTGTCTAATGACAAAGGCTGTTCTCCATGACCTGGAGATTCCCACAGCCTACATGATTCCTGGTGACATTCAGTAGTTTAATAGGGTGATTGCAGGCAAAGCCTTTGAGCATAATGTCTTTTAAACCAGTGCTATTTCATCTGATCTTCAGACTTATACCACTTTGCAAACTGTTTGTTACTGATATGCAATGAAATAAGCACAAAAATTGAAAGGGTACAAAATCTCAATTGGAAGGAAAAAACTTTCTATTGAACGTTATTGCATGGCATGGTGACTTATACAACAATAGTGTATTGTACATTTCAAAACTGCTAAGAGTATATTTCGTATGTTCACATCACAAAAAAGTGACAAGTAAGAGAGGCCAAGTGAGGGCTGTGGAGAAAAAAAAGGAGAAAGAAAAATAAGTGATAACTATTTGAGGTGATGACTATGTAAATTAGCTTGGTTTAATTATTTCATATTATATTCATAGATCATAACATCACTTTGTATCCCATAAACATATGCAAATATAAATTGTCAACTTACAATAAAATCTTTTAAAAAGAAATTTCACATTATGACAACGTTCAAGTTCATTTTTATTATATTTTACAAAAGTAGTACAGATCCACAACAATTTAAAAAGAAAAGACAGTACTAATTCCGTACTATGGACAATTTTCTAAACCTTAGGCCAAGATTAAGCATAAATATACCTCTGCAGTTGTTGCTGCTTTTTGAATTGTAAGTGGAGAATCACTTGAGCCTGGAAGGTGGAGGTTGCAGTGACCCAAGATTGTGCCATTGCCCTCCAGCCTGGGCAACAAGAGCAAAACTTCGTCTCAAAAAAAGAAAAACCTATTATCAGGGTGGAGATAAGAAGAGATTATAACTAGTATAATTATCACAGGACATAGATGTGCAGTAAAGAATATATAAAGTGAATCATCTTGGCTAGTGTTTGACAGTATACAGATCTATAGAGACTTTATAGAACCCTTTTTAAACTTCACAATGTTTTACCCATGTTAGTGTGAGCACCAATGTAGTTCTTGACATCTGTGTTGATAATCAGGGAAATTTCAAGTAAGCAGTTTAGATACAAAATAAATTGATATATTTAACCATATTATTTTTTATTCAAAGTATGATATAATATGTAAATTTATTCAAAATATGATAATATGAATATCATATGTCTTTAGTTCTCCATACATTTTCTTATTTCGTTCCCTCTTAAGCTCACATTGTAATACATTAACTGGTCATCATTCATTTACTGAACAGTAACTGTGTGCACAGATCTGAGCTTGTCTTTGTGGGTGATTCAGAAGTATTGTGAGTTACCCCTGTGTTGGTTATAATCTGAACCAATCTCAGTACTATGAATAGGAGAATGGAAAAGCTACAGTGGAATCCAGTGGCTAACAATGGATTAAGTTCTGTAGCATAAATTACAAGTATTCCAGAAGATAAAAAATGCAGACAACATGATGAGCGAAATAACCAAGTCATGGAAAAAGAGGCTTTGAGTTGGTCCCTTACACCCAAGCCTCCTTATGTTGTAGCTAAGATGACCTGATTTGAGAAACAGTAAAAAAGTAGCTCAAAGCCATCGAGATGTGGAAATATTATAAACCAGGAAAATGCCTGAGAAAACATATTGGGGTAGCTCATGCATAGTGCAATTTAGAAAATAAATGGTAGTGTCTGCTTTGATCACTACGCATAGAACATAACTCCTGCCTTTCTTTTAGATTCTAAAGGATGTCACCATGGAAAGAAGAATGAATATTCTACATTTTCTTCCTTGGAAAATATAAAATAGGCCTGCAGCTTCAGTCTGGTAACTTTTTCTTTGGCTGCTTCTCCTTGACTCCTAAGTAGAGGCGTGATTACAGAAGAGAAAAGGAGAAGATTTTGGGGAGAGAGCTGTGATAAATTTATCTATAATCCTATGTCTCTTACAAACATATTTCACTTAACAAAACTTCCTAGCAGAAGCAAAGAACTACCCATATAATGACAGTTTCTTCTTAAATTTCTTTTTAAACATGTTTACAAGAAAAAAAATTGACATGTTACACACATCTTGTCTTCTTAATCAAAAGGTGCTAGATATAATGTTACATTTATGGAGAAGAGAATCAAACAACAGTAAGGTTTATGCCCCTATACTTACGAGAATGAATGAGATTATTTTTTAATGTTTGCAATTTAGAATATTTTGCACTTTCTTGCATCAGGCTCCATTTTTTTATTAAGTTATAAATGGAGCCTTTTCTTTTACAACTGCACATTCTTTACCCTCTACTGCCTACTCCTTTTTTAGTGACATGCGCTAACAAAACAATTCAATGCATTAAAATGGTGTCTAGAGTAAAGGTAAGTAGATTTTGAGTGAAAATGTGTATTGCTTTTTAAGAACTAGTTTTTTGTTGTTGTTTGTTTTTTTCCTAAGATGGAGTTTCCCACTTGTTGCCCAGGCTGGAGAGCAATTGTGTGATCTCAGCTCACTGCAACCTCTGCCTCCAGGATCAAGTAATTCTCCTGCCTCAGCCTCCCAAGTAGCTGGGATTACAGGCATGCACTACCACAACCAGCAAATTTTGCATTTTCTTTTTCTTTTTCTTTTTTTTAGTAGAGACGGAGTTTCACCATGTTGGTCAGGCTGGTCTCAAACTCCTGACCTCAAGTGATCCACCCTCCTTGTTCTCCCAAAATGCTGGGATTAGGATTACAGGAGTGAGCCACTATCCCCAGCTGAACTAGGTCTTTGATACAAATTCCTGATCTTGACCTTTTAATTATAAAGAGGATGCAATTTTTTCTTCCATTTTAAAAAAATTTTTAATTATTATGGATATATAATAGTTGTACATTTTCATGAAGTACACGTGATAGTTCGATTCAGGAACTCAATGCATAATGAACAAACAAGGTAATTGGGCTATTCATAACCTCAAGCATTTACTATTTCTTTGTGTTAGGGACATTTCAGAAATCATAAAAGTATTTTCGTAATAGGAAAATTGGAAAAAAAGGAGAAAGTTTAAATAACTGTAATGCCATTTGATTGAAGACAATTTGACTTCTGTGTCTCAAAGACGCTGAGGTTATCAAACTGGTGGACTTCGGTAGTATGGTCATCCGGATCAGTCACTGCTCACTTAAGACAGACTTTAAGAAGAAACTCTCTTACTCGCAGGAAATCCTACTCCCCATTCCTGCAGTCTGCAACTTGACCTCTTCCTCACAGATTCTATGCTATTCATAAGTCAGCCTCTCCTAGCCCCAGAAAGTCCAAGTTTATAAGGACAGTCATAGATAGAGAGGTACACCCTTTTCCTTTGCTGATCCCACACTAATTTGCTGTTCTTCAAGTTTTGGTGCTTTTCAAAAGCAAAAAGTCACCCTCAGTATACATAAACACATGTAAAGAAATGTCGTTACTTTCAACCTTAAGAAATCAGTTGGATTACAACCATTTTCTGGTCAGTGGTTCCAGTGGAAATCAAATTATTTAGAAAAAAAATTACTCAGCCTTGGTTAAAATTAAGAAAAAATGTAGCACCTGGTAGTATCTAATAAGCCTTGGAAGGAAGCATCCTGCTGACATAAATCTATTATAACTGGGTTCTGGAAAGATAAAGAATAAAAGATTAGAAAATAGGAACATTCCTTGAAAATAGGATCACAGTGAACAAAGGGCAATGATGAAAGATTATCCTGGTGAATAAAATGTCTCCCAATTTTTACCTGTACGATTCTGTCTTGTTATCCTTACTGAGAGCAAGCAGTGTGCTTTCTGAGATTTTTAACTGTTTACCACAAAGCTTCTGTTTAAAGTCTCAGGAATATAACCCTCAACTACAAAGCATATAAAGATCAGAACACTCATAAAAATTTTGATTTATGAAATAAAATTATTTCCCATAACTTGTAAAAGAACACTGTAAGCCTTATCTCCAATAACCCTTTTCATTTGGCCATCAATCACCACCATCTGTTAATCAGATAAATTTACCTTTCCATCCAGTTTTTTTCCTTGAAGATGCATGAAATAAAAGATGGCCGGGAGCGGTGGCTCAAGCCTGTAATCCCAGCACTTTGGGAGGCCGAGACAGGCGGATCGTGAGGTCAGGAGATCGAGACCATCCTGGCTAACACGGTGAAACCCCGTCTCTACTAAAAAATACAAAAAACTAGCCGGGCGAGGTGGCAGGCGCCTGTAGTCCCAGCTACTCAGGAGGCTGAGGCAGGAGAATGGCGTGAACCCGGGAGGCGGAGCTTGCAGTGAGCTGAGATCCGGCCACTGCACTCCAGCCTGGGCGACAGAGCAAGACTCCGTCTCAAAAAAAAAAAAAAAATGTCCGCAAATTCTAATCCAAACATACAACTGGAAGCCCATTTTCTCCCATCCTCCTAAATATTGGTCTGCACATAAAGCTTCTTTGGTCTACAAAATCCTGGGGAAAATGAGGAAATGGCATGTTCATTCAACAGATTATTATGGAGCACTATCATGTGCCAGGTAAACATAGTCAACCCTTGTTCTCAACATAAATTTACTTCACTTTACAGACTCATTTATTCTGGTATTATGTTTTTCTTGTTGTTTGAGGGTTAAAATATGGTGATACCAAATGATAATTGGTTCTTTTTAACATCCTTACTTGGAAAAATAAAATGTTGGCAGTCTGATATCAATCCCCACATTTATTTTGGCAATTTTACTCTCCATGAAATCCTCAAAGGCTACAACCACTGATTTTGCTCCTTTCTTCACTCAATCTGCCTATCCATTACTGTATGTCCAGCACCTAAACCTATGGCTCCCAATTTATGATTACTGAATAAATAACTACTGAATGGATGGATGGATGGATGAATAAATGAATACGTCCATTTCTCTGAGACAATTTACTGATTAGAAAGAGCCACAATTGTACTAAATCAGGAAACCAAAGTATGTCAAATGTGCCTGAATGTGCCACCATCCTTTATTGGTAATATTATCGTGTATTATCACAGCTCTAAGAACTTTGCATTTGCCAACTCATTTAGACCCCAAAATGAATCCCTAAAGATAATAGTTTTATAATGTCATTTTACAGGGGGAAACTGGGTCACAAAGAAGATGGCCGGGCGTGGTGGCTCAAGCCTGTAATCCCAGCACTTTGGGAGGCCAAGATGGGCGGATCACGAGGTCAGGAGATCGAGACCATCCTGGCTAACACTGTGAAACCCCGTCTCTACTAAAAGAAAAAAAAAAAAAAGTGCTTAAATGGAGGCATCCCAGATTCTACTCTTAGTAACAACATTATGCTGCCTCTTGTTTACAAGGAGAATGGTAAGAAAATGAACCAGAAAGGAATATAGAAAATTCACCTGTGACTTCCAGTCCACACACACCAACCTTACTCTCATGTAGCATGTGCTACAAATTCTAATTCATAGTAAGGCTATTCCATATTAATCATAACATCAAGTAATGCCTATATCTGGTTTAAAAATTTAAGCTGCTCTCGTTTCAGGCACGTGTCTTCGTGTCCATTCTATCTTCTGCAGGGCCTAGAATTGTGTCATGCTCATGGTAGGCACTCAAAAATATTTGTTGGTGATATAGTTTGGCTATCTGTCCCCACCCAAATCTCATGTCGAATTATAATCCCCAATGCTGCAGGTGGGGCCTGGTGGGAAGTGTTTGAATTACAGGGATAGTGAGTTACTGTAAAATCTGGTCATTTAAAAGTGTGTGGGCTGGGCACGGTGGCTCACGCCTGTAGTCCCAGCACTTTGGGAGGCTGAGGAGGGTAGATTACGAGGTCAGGAGATCAAGACCAGCCTGGTCAACATGATGAAACCCCATCTCTACTAAAAATACAAAAATTAGCTGGGTGTGATGGCCCGTGCCTGTAGTCCCAGCTACTTGGGAGGCTGAGGCAGGAGAATTGCTTGAACCCAGTAGGTGGAGGTTGCAGTGAGCCAAGATCACGCCACTGCACTCCAGCCTGGCGACAAAGCGAGACTCCGGCTCAAAAAAAAAAAAGGAAAGAAAAGAAAAAAATGTGCGGCACTTCCTCCTTCTCTCACTCTCTCTCTAGCTCCTTCATTCCTCATGTGATGTGCCTGTTCCTGCTTCACCTTTTACCGTGACTGTAAGTTCCTGAGGCCTCCTCAGAAGCAGATGCCACTCTGCTTCCTGTACAGCCTGCAGACCCGTGAGCTAGTTACACTTTTTTTTTCTTGTAGATTATCTAGCCTCAGGCATTTCTTTATAGCAATGCAAGTATGGAGTAGTACAGTTGGATTCAGTAAAATTATTTCAGAGGTGCTAAGATGTGAGTCTCACAGGTGCAAATTACCAACCCATACGACTGAAGGCATTGAGCACCAGCTTAAAGCACAAAGTAGCAAATGAACAATTTCTGACATAGGAACATCCTGAGGGCTTTAAATAAATACATATAGAAATCACCTGAAGTTGTGAAGACTCAATCAATTATGTCACAAAAACCAGGGAAATATACCACCTCCAACAAAGCATTAAGCAGAATCCTCATCAGGCAGTGCTTTCTTGGTGCATTGAAAGCTCACCATTCACAGTAAATATCCAATGGCTGTTCAAAGTCATACAAATTATTGCCATGACAACTATTTCTTCAGCAGTAAAATTATGAAAACCACAATTTCTCTGGCAGGCAGAAGGAGCTTATCATTTTCTATTCAGAATGAGTTTAATGTTTACCCCTCAGCAGTCATCACAGATAAGACAACTGTCTAGTAATGCAGGCACTCACCAATGTAAAAACAGGTCCACCAGAAGAGTATGGACACTGTTTGGATTTCAGGAAGAATTATCCCCTAGAAGCAAACACAGAAATGATGTCAGAGTTCCACATTAGCCTGCAGATGCCTAAATAGCCCATATGATAACAAAAATGCATTACATTTGAGGAGGGGGATGGATAACACACAATCGCTATATTCATAATTAACAACAACAAAAAAAAACAAAACAGAAAAGAAAGTTAATCTGAAGAAGAACCTCTGGAGAGTGTTAAGGGCTTCAAGGCTGACAGGATGGCTTGGTTGCTTGGCTCTGTTAAGGAAATTTGTCTCCTGCCACTTTCTCTACCCCACTCTGCTTCTGCCTCACAGACTTCTTGTCTTCCTCAACCTTTCCAGGCCCTTCTGAGCTCAAGGTTTCTGGACACACTTCTTCATCAGTCTCTAAATCTCTCCCTCCTACACCCAGTTTCTTCACGTTACCCAGGCCCCCTTATTCATCTTCACAACTTCAGACCAGAGGGCTGTCCTCTTTGAGTAACATAGTGCCCTGGGCATTCATGCATTTACCTCAATCCTAATTCTTGGTCATAGTAGGGTCACTTGTCTGGATAGTTCTTTATTCCTGTCTCCCCAACTAGACTATAGGCTTCGTGATGTCAGGGGTACTCTCTGTCCCTGTCACCTCTATGACCCCGTTACCTACCACTGCCTGTACTAAATATTTGTTGCATAAAAGTATTTTCAAACCAACCTTCTCTTTTCTTGACAAAAATGTAGCCTTTACATTACTCTTAAGCCATGCAGTATTTTGAGGATATCATCTCAGAAACGCAACAAAGGAAGAGAAAGGGGACTGATCTAAGACACCTGAAAAGAAGGAAGGTTAGATTTTCCACAGGAAAATAAGCATTGGGGAAAAATCATTAAAAAGAAATGGGCAAATACATCCTCTGCATGCTCTCATTTCAAAGGATAGAAGGAATTGGTAGCAAAGAACTATTGCATCATACAATTCCCAGAACTGAGCAGAAGAGAATGTCATGTGGATAGGTAAAGGCTGTCTGAATCAGGTAGGGGCAGAAGAGAATAAAGGCAAAACACAGCTCACAATTCATCTGTTTAGTATGAACACAACTTAGGGATTTGTAACTCAGGAAATGCCTTTTCAGGGAAGTATGACTTAAACTTGATAAATATGTTTAGTTTAGCTTCACTTATTTTTTATCTTTTCTTCATTCATTTAATTCTTGTGAGCCCCTGCTGTATACTAAATCCTGAGCTAGGTCCCAAAGATATAAGATTAACAGGACAAGAGGTGATGAAAAACTCATAATTAGGAAACTGGATGAACAACTATGAGACAGTGTCAGAGTCCTGTGCCAAAATTGATTCAAATAAATAAATCATTGCATGGACTTGCCAGAGGGAAAGAGGAAATGGGAATGGGGCACTGGGCAGAGGCAGCTTTTAAGCTGAGACTTAGGGTGAAAGGAGTTTGTCTGTCCAACAAGGGAAGAAAACGCACTCGTAGAGAAGGAAGAGCATATGCAAGGCAGAAGGGAGACAGTGTGGCATGTTTGACAACAGAGGAACAGTTTTTGGTGGCTGGAATAGAGGATTCATATTGTGGGCTGGCAACAGTGAGCCTGGGACAGAAGTTGGACTAGATCTCAAGAAGCCTTGGAAGTCACGGTTTTAAAATGTCTTTAAGATTAATGATTTTCCAAATCCTTAACACTAGCAGCTTCTTTCAGACAATCTTATATCATATCAAAGTCTAGCATATAAAGTAGAAAAAGACATAGCTTTTCCAGGGACCACCTGAGCTCCCACCTCCAACCTCCACACTTAGCCTAAGGTTCATCTTTAAAGCTAAGACCTTTGAAATCTACACTTGTGGACAGCCCAGTGTTGTGCAGGCAGAGCAGGGACCCAATAAATAAATCAACAAGTCACATGACTAAGTAAGGCATTCATTTAGTTCTTTAATTTTTGCTTTAGAGATTACTCTGAATGTCATGGCGAATGAATAGGAGATCAGGGAGCTGGTAGAGCAAAGGGCAGGCATCCAAGTGTGGCACAATGTTAGATGGAAGTATATTTTCCCCTCGCAAATATTCTCACAATATTTTATACTCCCTTCCTTGCATTCCTCCCAACCTTTTGATCTCCAGTGCTCCAGGGGACAAAAATATCATTACCCCTAGAACAGAAGTTGCCTTCTGGCTTTCAATCTTTGGCTCCAGGCAAGAAGGAAAACGTTCAAAGAGGAAAAATGAAGATACCTTCCCAAACCAAAAGGAAGCCTAAGATTAGAGCAGGGACAGACCAAAGGTTTCACGGGTCTAAGTCGCATACCATTTAAGGAATCTTTTTTAAAAAAATACAAAGTTGTGAATACAAAATTAAGGAAGAAAATTAATTTAGAAGGAGAAAAAAACACAACAAATTATATATTTTAAAGGCATTTAAAAATAGAAAACAACATAAATCCATAAATAAATTATAAATATTTTATTTATGAACTGTCCTACCCACCTATATGATACTATTTTTGCTTATGTTTATTAGCTGTATACTCTTTGATAGCCTTTTCATGTGACAATTGTTAATTTTCTATAGAAAAGGTAGAAAATATAGTCTTTCTTCCAGCAGAGTTCATTGAATTTTATACATTATTGTCTTTAGTTGTTATTTAAACTTTAAAAAATTTTCTTTCAGCTCTACAAATTATTTTGGTAATATCATGTAAATTTTTTGAATTGTCAAATTCAGGAAAACTTCTATCAAGTTTCTTTTATGTGAGCTGTAAGATATCAGGTCATTTCAAGTTTTCTTTGACTGCGATCAATCTTAAATACCGTTTCAATTAATGATACTCATTGACCAGTTTGTCATTGATGTCATCATTGTAGTATTGTATTATGCATTTATAATATGATCATTAAAGTCACTATTTCATCTTAAAGTGGCAAGAAATTTAAATATTTTTCTAATGTGTTCATATGAGTCACTTCTCTTCATTAATTGGATTATTAAATAATCCAGGGGCATATTCAGTAATTCCACTTATCCCTTTTACATACAGAGAATTTTTGGCTGGTGAAACATTTAGAAGTCATTTCCAGCTGATCACATTTGTTGTAGATGCTATAATAATGTAGTAATTTTTGGTATCTGGTTTACCTGATTTAATGCTTTATCTTTATAAGTTTTCCCATTATTTAATTCTAATGAATAAATTGGGATAATTAAGGCACATTTGGTCATTTATTTTGAAATTTTTTTCAAGTGTTCATACAAAAACAAATCAAATATAACATTTACTTAGTAATACACATTATTTCAATAATTATCATTACTTAAAGAACACTATTTTTCATTGTGTTCTCTGAAGGGGAAAGCCCTTTACTTAAAAATTTGATAGGAAGAATTACATCAGAAAAATGGCAAAATAAGATGTCTCTAGTTCCACACCCTTTACAGAAAGTTTAACTAGCAAGTATCTATAGACTAGAAGATCCTTTGAAAACCCCAACATTTGGCAACAAGCCTGAGACACCTACGTTTTCCATGGAACTGAGTGAAATTTTCATTAGAAGGATGAGGAAAACAGTCTCATACTGATTGTGCTGCCTCATCCCTCTTCCAAGTCTACATGTTGCCAGATTGAGAGGAATTTCTTGGGCCTACAATTTCTACAAGGGGAAAAGAGAAGCTGAGGAAATCATCCAGTTTTCCTTGCATTTCAAGATGTTTTCTGGGCAGCTCACTCTAGTCTCATTTCATGGGGAACACTAGGAAAAATGGCATGAGTAGACAAAGTGGAGTTACGTAGAAACAAAGAAAGAAGGCATAGTGACCAGTGCACAGATCTTGGTAGTACCTCTGTGTTCCTGTCAGCTATTCTTGCCGATCAGAGATATCTGAAAACCTCATAGCCCACCTACAAAACCGATCTGATCCCCTTCAGAAGCATGGTGGGAAGTACAACCTAGCTTGAGTTCCTATACTACTAGTCTTCCTGCGTAGTCTCAGAGCCCTTCCTGATAACCACACCCAGGCAGGGAGACGTCTACCTTCCCACATCTCAGGTAAGTGTATGAGAGAGACCAGCCTTACTTTAGCAGTCGAGCAGTGGCTCCACCCAGCCAAAAAGCCTGGCAATCACTCTGCCCAGGCAGAGAGACTCCCACTTTTATGGATTTCAGGAAAGCAAAGGGGCTAGATCTGTTTGACTCAGGAAGTCAGGCAGTAGCTCCACACAGCCAAAAAGCACTCCCAATACTCTTTCCAGGCAAAAAGACTTTCACTTCACTGATCTTAGAGAAGCAGAATGTGTTAAACCTGCTTGACCCAGTAGGTCAAACAGCCAGTAAACTCAGCCAAAAGGTCACCACACACATCTCCACCCTAGCAGTGAGACAATCCTCCATCATGCATTTCTAAGGATCATAGCCTCTGATACTACCTATCCTGAGCAACAATTCTACCTATCCTCAAAGTCTAGCCTGCAGACCTGCACAACTGTAGATCCCAAAGAGCAGAATTACTCTGCCCAGAAATACATCTTGTGACCAATCTGATAAGAATCCTTCACAATTCCCAGCCAGCAGCTCCACTTGATAGCAAGACCTAGCCAGTAATCTCAACAAACAGTGGAGCACAGTCAGTAGTCCAACCATCAGAACAAAGGCAGTGGGCCAGTCAACGAGAGAATTCACAACAAGTTCTGCCTGCCTGGTGTCATTACAAGCTGACCCTTCCAGAATCACAATCTGAACTAAATAATGAAAGTATATCCTCACCATAGAACACCTGTAAAGGCTGGAAAAGGAGGCAGTCTCTTCACGTGTACAGACAACAACACAAGGACATAAGGATTACCACAAAATTCAGGTAATCTTGAAATCTCCAAAAGAAACTAATTAAGATACAATAACAGACTCCAAAATATGGGGAGCTATGAACAGTATTCATAAAGAGTTCAGTGAACTACAAGAATATGCAGATAGAAAATTTAAATGAAATTTGAAGGCAATAGAAGAAAAAAAGTTAGAAGTTTGATAAAGAGCTAGAAACAATTAAAATAGAGCCACATAGAAACCCTGGCAATGAAAAATTCAGAGGCTAAACTGAAGCCTTTAGTTGAAAGCTTCAATGAAGACTTGATCAAGCAGAAGTAAGAGTCAGTGAGCTGGAAGATAGACACTTGAAATTACCTAGTCAGAGGAACAGAAAGACAAAAGAATGAAAGAGAATGGAGAAAGCCTATGAGAATTATGAGACACCATCAGGAGACCAAACCTTCATATACTAAAAATCACAGAAGAAGAAGAAAGAGAAAGGGGGAAAAAAATATATCAAAAGAAATAACGGCCAAAAACTTTTCTAATCTGGAGATAGATGCCAACACCCAGGCACAGGAAGTGTAAAGGTCTCTAACCAATTGCAACCCAAAGAGGAGTACATCACAACACATAATAATCAAACTATCAAAAATCAAAGACAGGTTGGGCGTGGTGGCTCATGCCTGTAATCCCAGCACTTTGGGAGGCCAAGGAGGGTGGATCACAAGGTCAGGAGTTCAAAACCAGTCTGACCAACATGGTGAAACCCCATCTCTACTAAAAATACAAAAATTAGCTAGGAGTGGTGTTGTGTGCCTGTAATCCCAGCTACTCAGGAGGCTGAGGTAGGAGAATTACTTGAATCTGGGAGGCAGAGGTTGCCGTGAACTGAGATCATGCTGCCGCACACCAGCCTGGGCGACAGAGCGAGACTCCATCTCAAAAAAAAAGAAAAAAAAGAAAAAGAAAAAAAATTCCGAAATTGGTAAATAATAAGAAACACATCACATACACATATAAAGAAATTTGAATATGACTACCAGCAGATTTCTCAGCAAAACTCTGCATACCAATAAACAGTGAAATGACATATTCAAAGTGGTGACAACAAATCCTGCCAACAAAGAATACTTTATCCCTCAACTCTGTCTCTCAGAAAATAGGGAGAAATAAAAATTTTCCCCGACAAACAAAAGCTAAGAGAGTTTATCACCTTAAACCTGCCTAACAGGAATTACTAAAAGGAGTTATTCAAACTAAAACAAAAAGCTGCTAATTGATAATGTGAAACATGAAAGCACAAAATTCAATGATATAAGTAAAACAAAGCCATATTCAGAGTACTCTAGAACTTTAAAGATAGCATGTAAGGCAATTGTGTCTCTAGTACAATGGTTACAAACAAAACTACTAATAATAAACACATCTAAAATAAATTATCAAAGTATGCACATTGCAAAAAGGTGTAAATTATGACATAAAAACATAAAATGGAGGGGTGTAGAGTTGTATGCAGGCAAATTAGTTGTTATAAGCTTTAAATAAGCTGATATTAGTACAATATGGTCTGTGCACACCTCATGGTAACCACAAAACAAAAATATTTTGTGGAAATACAGAACAAAAATTAAAAGGATTCAAAGCATACCACTAAAGAAAGTCATCAAACAGTAAGGGAAGATAACATGACAGGAAGAAAGAATCTGCAAACAATTAGAAAGTAATTTTCAAAACGTAGTAAGTTCTTACCTATCAATAATTACTTAAACGTAAATGGATTAAATTCTCAATATAAAGATATAGAGTGATTTAATGAATAAAAAAGTAAGATCCAACTATATGCTGCCTTCAGGAAAACTCACCTAACTTTCATGGATACACATAGACTGAAAGGGAAGGGGAAGAAAAAGACATCCCACACAAATGGAAACCAAATAGAACAGTAAGAGCTATACTTATATCAGACAAAATAGACTTTAAGTCAAAAACTGTGAAAAGAAACAAAGGAGAACATTGTATAATGATAAAATGGTTAATTCATCAAGAAGATATAACAATTTTAAATATATACACTTAACACTGAAGCACACAAATATGTAAAGCAAACATCAAAGGATCTGAAAGCAGAGATAAATTGCAATACTTTAATAGTGGAAAATTTTAATACCCCACTTTAAACAAAAGACTGTTTATTCCAACAAAGACATTAATAAGGAAAGATTGGAATTTATCATTTAGACCAAACAGACCTAAAAGACATATAAAGAACATTCTACTCAATAGCATCAGAATATGTATTCTTCTCAAATGCACATTGACATGCCTCTGATCCTTCTCTGACTTCTACCATGATTGTGAGGCCTCCCCAGTCATGTGAAATTGTGAGTCAATTAAACATCTTTCCTTTATAAATTACCCAGTCTTTTGTATGTCTTCATTAGCAGCATGAGAATAGACTAATACAGAAATTAAAGGCACAAATACATGGGAAGATATTTCAGGTTCATGGATTGGAATAATTAATATTTCTAAAACGTTTATACTACAAAGCAGATCTACAAATTCAATGCAATACCTATCAAAATTTCAATATCATTTTTCATAGAAATAGAAAAAAATCCCTAACATTTATATGGAGCTACAAAAAAAATAAATTAAATAAAACGAAAATACAGATAGCCAAGGCAATCATGAGAAAAAATAAACAAAGTCAGAGGTATCACACTACCTGATTTCAAACCATACTACAGGCTATGGTAATTAAAGCAGCATTACTGGCAAAAAAAAAAAATAGACACATTGACAAATGGAACAGAATATAGGGCCCAGAAATGAACCCATGCATTTTTGAACAATTGGTTTTTGACAAAGGTGCCAAGAATATGCAAAGGAAAATTATAGTCTCTTTAATAAATGGTGATGAGAAAGCTGGATATCCATGTGAAGAAGAACGAAATTGAACCATTATCTCATTCCATTTACAAAATTCAACTAAAAATGGATTAAAGACGTAAATATAAGGCAAGAAACTATCAACCTACTAGAAGAAAACAGAGAGGAAAAACTACATGACATAGATCTGTGTGATGATTTTTTTGAGTTTGACCCCAAAAGCACCAGCAATAGAAGCAAAAAAATAGATAAATGGATTTCATCACACTAAAAACTTATGCATAGTAATGGAAACAATTATCAGTATGCAGAGATAGCCTATGGAGTGAGAGAAAATATTTTCAAGCCATACCTTTGATAGGGAGTTAATATTCAAAATATATAAGGAACTCAAACAACTCAATAGCAAGAAAACAAAATCAATGACAAGATTGCTACAAGGGACATGAACAGACATTTTACGAGGGACCTCCATACAGTTTTGTATAATGCCTATGCTAATTGACATCCCCACCAACAGGGTACAAGGTTGCTCTTTCTCTACCTCCTTGCCAACTATATGGAGGTCTCTCAATAAACTAAAAATAGAATTACCCTGTGGTCCAGCAATTCCACTTCTGGGTATTTGCACAAAATATTTGAAATCAGTTTGTTGAAGATATGTTTACTCTCCATGTTAATTGCAGCACTGTTCAAGTTAATGGAATCAACCTAAGTGGCCATCAACAGATGCATAAATAAAGAAAATGTGGCATATATACACAATGGAATACTATTCAGCCTTAAAAAAGAAGCAAATTCTGTCATCTGTGACAACATGGATAGAATTGGAGAATATTATGATGAGTAAAATAAAACAGGCACAGAAAGATGAACACCAGATGATCTCACTTGCATATGGAATTTAAAATGATCAAATTTATAGAAGTAAAGAGTAGGATGGTGGCTACAGAGGCTGCTGGGTGCATAAAATAGGGAAATGATGATCAAAGGGTACAAAATCTCAGACAGGAGGAAATTTTTTATAGTTCTCTTTCACACCATGGTAGATATAGTAAATACTAGAGTATTGTACTTTTCAAAATGCTAAGATAATAAATTTCAAATGTCCTCACCACAAATAAGTGTTATGAATGTGTTAACTGGCTTGATCTAATTATTCCACATTATGTTCATAAATCATAACATCCCTTTGTACCTTATGACATTGATACAATTATAAATTACCAATTACAATTTAAAAAAAGCATAACCACTCTTTTAAATGTTTAAGAACAATACTAAACATTAATAATAAAACTGACTCTTCTCTGTTCTTCAAGGTAGTGTCTAGTGCATTTATTTTTTATTGATATGTAATTCCAGTACCTGCTTGTCTGTGGAGTCTACCTGACTTTCAGGAAGTTATGTATGCCTATTAAAACACGTTGTCAATTACACAATACATACAACATCTTATGTTAGACTCACTAGCTGGGATCTCAAAACAGTTTGAACATTTTTCTTTTGGTGTTGTTCATAATACCAACTTTAAAGATATTTCTATTGTCTCTTCTTTATTTGTTAAACTCTCTAATTATTACTGGCGTCACAATTTGAAGAGGGAAGCAAATTTCTTTTATGAAACAATGGTGGAGTACATTTATCAGGACAAACATGCCACTTATCAAAGTCAATTAATTTCTCCATAAAGCTGTTATTGAAATTCCATCATGCACTGGTAACTATACAAATTATATTTTTCTTTGCTATTACTTTCATTTTCCTTCTACTTTTTGTTCACAGCGTGGGAGTCTATTCATTTCTTTACCTCTTCTGTTGTCATCCTTGTTATCTGTTCATGTTTTTGTTTGTTTTGTCTATCATGATTTTTTATTATTATTATTATACTTTAAGTTCTAGGGTACATGTGCATAATGTGCAGGTTTGTTATATATGTATACTTGTGCCATATTGGTGTGCTGCACCCATCAACTCGTCAGCACCCATCAATTCGTCATTTATATCAGGTATAACTCCCAATGCAATTCTTCCCCCCTCCTCCCTCCCCATGATAGGCCCCGGTGTGTGATGTTCCCCTTCCTGAGTCCTGGTGATCTCATTGTTCAGTTCCCACCTATGAGTGAGAACAGGCGGTGTTTGGTTTTCTGTTCTTGTGATAGTTTGCTAAGAATGATGGCTTCCAGCTGCATCCATGTCCCTACAAAGGATGCAAACTCATCCTTTTTTATGGCTGCATAGTATTCCATGGTGTATATGTGCCACATTTTCTTAATCCAGTCTGTCACTGATGGACATTTGGGTTGATTCCAAGTCTTTGCTATTGTGAATAGTGCCGCAATAAACATAAGTGTGCATGTGTCTTTATAGCAGCATGATTTATAATCCTTAGGGTATATACCCAGTAGTGGGATGGCTGGGTCATAAGTACATCTATATCTAGATCCTTGAAGAATTGCCATACTCTTTTCCATAATGGTTGAACTAGTTTACAATCACACCAACAGTGTAATAGTGTACCTATTTCTCCACATCCTCTCCAGCAGCTGTTGTTTCCTGACTTTTTAATGATTGCCATTCTAACTGGTGTGAGATGGTATCTCATTGTGGTTTTGATTTGCATTTCTCTGGTGGCCAGTGATGATGAGCATTTTTTCATGTGTCTGTTGGCTGTATGAATGTCTTCTTTTGAGAAATGTCTGTTCATATCCTTTGCCCACTTTTTGATGGGGTTGATTTTTTCTTGTAAATTTGTTTGAGTTGTTTGTAGGTTCTGGATATCAGCCCATTGTCAGATGAGTAGATTGCAAAAATTTTCTCCCATTCTGTAGGTTGCCTGTTCACTCTGATGGTAGTTTCTTTTGCTGTGCAGAAGCTCTTTAATTTAATTAGATCCCATTTGTCAATTTTGGCTTTTGTTGCCGTTGCTTTTGGTGTTTTAGAAATGAAGTCCTTGCCCATGCCTATGTCCTAAATGGTACTACCTACATTTTCTTCTAGGGTTTTTATGGTATTAGGTCTAACATTTAAGTCTCTAATCCATGTTGAATTAATTTTCGTATAAGGAGTAAGGAAAGGATCCACTTTCTGCTTTCTACTTATGGCTAGCCAATTTTCCCAGCACCATTTATTAAATAGGGAATCCTTTCCCCATTTCTTGTTTCTCTCAGGTTTGTCAAAGATCAGATGGCTGTAGATGTGTGGTATTATTTCTGAGGACTCTGTTCTGTTCCATTGGTCTATATCTCTGTTTTGGTACCAGTACCATGCTGTTTTGGTTACTGTAGCCTTGTAGTATAGTTTGAAGTCAAGTAGCATGATGCCTCCAGCTTTGTTCTTTTGACTTAGGATTGTCTCGGCAATGCGGGCGCTTTTTTGGTTCCACATGAACTTTAAAGCAGTTTTTTCCAATTCTGTGAAGAAAGTCATTGGTAGCTTGATGGGGATGGCATTGAATCTATAAATAACCTTGGGCAGTATGGCCATTTTCACAATATTGATTCTTCCTACCCATGAGCATGGTATGTTCTTCCATTTGTTCGTGTCCTCTTTGATTTCACTGAGCAGTGGTTTGTAGTTCTCCTTGAAGAGGTCCTTTACATCTCTTGTAAGTTGGATTCCTAGGTATTTTATTCTCTTTGAAGCAATTGTGAATGGAAGTTCCTTCATGATTTGGCTCTCTTTGTCTGTTACTGGTGTATGAGAATGCTTGTGATTTTTGCACATTAATTTTGTATCCTGAGACTTTGCTGAAGTTGCTTATCTGGTTAAGGAGATTTTGGGCTGAGACAATGGGGTTTTCTAAATATACAATCATGTCATCTGCAAACAGGGACAATTTGACTTCTTCTTTTCCTAACTGAATACCCTTGATTTCTTTCTCTTGCCTGATTGCCCTAGCCAGAACTCCAACACTATGTTGAATAGGAGTGGTGAGAGAGGGCATCCCTGTCTTGTGCCAGTTTTCAAAGGGAATTTTTCCAGTTTTTGCCCATTCAGTATGATATTGGCTGTGGGTTTGTCATAAATAGCTCTTATTATTTTGAGGTACGTTCCATCAATACCGAATTTATTGAGCGTTTTTAGCATGAAGGGCTGTTGAATTTTGTCAAAGGCCTTTTCTGCATCTATTGAGATAATCATGTGGTTCTTGTTTTTGGTTCTGTTTCTATGCTGGATTACGTTTATTGATTTGCGAATGTTGAACCAGCCTTGCATCCCAGGGATGAAGCCCACTTGATCATGGTGGATAAGCTTTTTGATGTGCTGCTGAATCCGGTTTGCCAGTATTTTATTGAGGATTTTTGCATCGATGTTCATCAGGGATATTGGTCTAAAATTCTCTTTTTTTGTTGTGTCTCTGCCAGGCTTTGGTATCAGGATGATGTTGGCCTCATAAAATGAGTTAGGGAGGATTCCCTCTTTTTCTATTGATTGGAATAGTTTCAGAAGGAATGGTACCAGCTCCTCCTTGTACCTCTGGTAGAATTCAGCTCTGAATCCATCTGGTCCTGGACTTTTTTTGGTTGGTAAGCTGTTAATTATTGCCTCAATTTCAGAGCCTGCTATTGGTCTATTCAGGGCTTCAACTTCTTCCTGGTTTAGTCTTGGGAGAGTGTAAGTGTCCAGGAAATTATCCATTTCTTCTAGATTTTCTAGTTGATTTCCATAGAGGTGTTTATAGTATTCTTTGATGGTAGTTTGTATTTCTGTGGGGTCGGTGGTGATATCCCCTTTATCATTTTTTATTGTGTCTATTTGATTCTTCTCTCTTTTCTTCTTTATTAGTCTTGCTAGCGGTCTGTCAATTTTGTTGATCTTTTCAAAAAACCAACTCCTGGATTCATTGATTTTTTGGAGGGTTTTTTGTGTCTCTATCTCCTTCGATTCTGCTCTGATCTTAGTTATTTCTTGCCTTCTGCTAGCTTTTGAATGTGTTCGCTCTTGCCTCTCTAGTTCTTTTAATTGTGATGTTAGAGTGTCCATTTTAGATCTTTCCAGCTTTCTCTTGTGGGCATTTGGTGCTATAAATTTCCCTCTACACACTGCTTTAAATGTGTCCCAGAGATTCTGGTATGTTGTATCTTTGTTCTCATTGGTTTCAAAGAACATCTTTATTTCTGCCTTCATTTTGTTATGTACCCAGTAGTCACTCAGGAGCAGGTTGTTCAGTTTCCATGTAGTTGAGCGGTTTTGACTGAGTTTCTTAGTCCTGAGTTCTAGTTTGATTGCACTGTGGTCTGAGAGACAGTTTGTTATAATTTCTGTTCTTGTACATTTGCTGAGGAGTGCTTTACTTCCAATTATGTGGTCAATTTTGGAATAAGTGGGATGTGGTGCTGAGAAGAATGTATATTCTGTTGATTTGGGGTGGAGAGTTCTCTAGATGTCTATTAGGTCCGCTTGGTGCAGAGATGAGTTCAATTCCTGGATATCCTTGTTGTCTCGTTGATCTGTCTAATGTTGACAGTGGGGTGTTGAAGTCTCCCATTATTATTGTATGGGAGTCTAAGTCTCTTTGTAAATCTCTAAGGACTTGCTTTATGAATCTGGGTGCTCTTGTATTGGGTGCATATGTATTTAGGATAGTTTGCTCTTCCTGTTGAATTGATCTCTTTACCATTATGTAATGGCCTTCTTTGTCTCTTTTGATCTTTGAAGGTTTAAAGTCTGTTTTATCAGAGACTAGGATTGCAACCCCTGCTTTTTTTTGTTCTCCATTTGCTTGGTAGATCTTCCTCCATCCCTTTATTTTGAGCCTATGTATGTCTCTGCATGTGAGAGGGGTCTCCTAAATACAGCAGACTGATGGGTCTTGACTCTTTATCCAGTTTGCCAGTCTGTGTCTTTTAATTGGACCATTTAGTCCATGTACATTTAAGTTTAATATTGTTATGTGTGAACTTGATCCTGCCATTATGATATTAACCGGTTATTTTGCTCGTTAGTTGATGCAGTTTCTTCCTAGCCTCGATGGTCTTTACATTTTGGCATGTTTTTGCAATGGCTGGTACCGGTTGTTCCTTTCCATGTTTAGGGCTTCCTTCAGGGTCTCTTGTAAGGCAGGCCTGGTGGTGACAAAATCTCTAAGCATTTGCTTATCTGTAAAGGATTTTATTTCTCCTTCACTTATGAAACTTAGTTTGGCTGGGTATGAAATTCGGGGTTGAAAATTCTTTTTTTAAGAACGTTGAATAATGGCCCCCACTCTCTTCTGGCTTGTAGAGTTTCTGCTGAGAGATCTGCTGTTAGTCTGATGAGCTTCCCTTTGTGGGTAACCCGACCTTTCTCTCTGGCTGCCCTTAAGATTTTTTCCTTCATTTCAACTTTGGTGAATCTGGCAATTATGTTTCTTGGAGTTGCTCTTCTCGAGGAGTATCTTTGTGGCGTTCTCTGTATTTCCTGAATTTGAATGTTGGCCTGCTCTACTAGGTTGGGGAAGTTCTCCTGATGATATCCTGAAGAGTGTTTTCCAACTTGGTTCCATTTTCCCCCTCACTTTCTGGCACCCCAATCAGACGTAGATTTGGTCTTTTTACATAATCCCATACTCTTGCAGGCTTTGTTCATTTCTTTTTCTTTTTTTTTTCTTTTGGTTTCTCTTCTCGCTTCCTTTCATTCATTTGATCTTCAATCGCTGATACTCTTTCTTCCAGTTGATTGGGTCGGTTACTGAAGCTTGTGCATTTGTCACGTATTTCTCGTGTCATGGTTTTCATCTCTGTCATTTCATTTATGACCTTCTCTGCATTAATTGTTCTAGCTGTAATTTCTTCGACTCTTTTTTCAAGATTTTTAGTTTCTTTGCGCTGAGTACGTAATTCCTCCTTTAGCTCTGAGAAGTTTGATGGACTGAAGCCTTCTTCTCTCATCTCGTCAAAGTCATTCTCCATCCAGCTTTGATCCATTGCTGGCGATGGGCTGTGCTCCTTTGCAGGGGGAGATGTGCTCTTATTTTTTGAATTTCCAGCTTTTCTGCCCTGCTTTTTCCCCATCTTTGTGATTTTATCTGCCTCTGGTCTTTGATGATGGTGACGTACTGATGGGGTTTTGGTATAGGTGTCCTTCCTGCTTGATAGTTTTCCTTCTAACAGTCAGTACCCTCAGCTGCAGGTCTGTTGGAGGTTGCTTGAGGTCCACTCCAGACCCTGTTTGCCTGGGTATCAGCAGCAGAGGTTGCAGAAGATAGAATATTGCTGAACAGTGAGTGTACCTGTCTGATTCTTACTTTGGAAACTTCCTCTCAGGGGTGTACTCCACCCTGTGAAGTGTGGGGTGTCAGACTGCCCCTAGTGGGGGATGTCTCCCAGTTAGGCTACTCAGGGGTCAGGGACCCACTTGAGCAGGCAGTCTGTCCCTTCTCAGATCTCAACCTCCGTGTTGGGACATCCACTGCTCTCTTCAAAGCTGTCAGACAGAGTTGTTTGCATCTGCAGAGGTTTCTGCTGCTGCTGTTGTTGTTGTTGTTGTTGTTTAGCTGTGCCCTGTCCCCAGAGGTGGAGTCTACAGAGACAGGCAGGCTTCCTTGAGCTGCTGTGAGCTCCACCCAGTTCGAGCTTTCCAGAGGCTTTGTTTACCTACTTAAGCCTCAGCGATGGCGGGAGCCCCTCCCCCAGCTTCCCTGCTGCTTTGTGGTTAGATCGCAGACTGCTGTGCTAGCAATGAAGGAGGCTCCGCAGCCATGGGACCCTCCTGGCCAGGTGTGGGATACAATCTCCTGGTGTGCCCATTTGCTCAAAGCGCAGTATTGGGGTGGGAGTCACCCGATTTTCCAGGTGTTGTGTGTCTCAGTTCCCCTGGCTAGGAAAAGGGACTCCCTTCCGCCTTGCACTTCCCAGGTGAGGCTATGCCTCGCCCTGCTTCAGCTCTCGCTGGTCGGGCTGCAGCAGCTGACCAGCACCGATTGTCCGGCACTCCCTAGTGAGATGATCCCAGTATCTCAGTTGAAAATGAAGAAATCACCAGTCTTCTATGTCACTTGCGCTGGGAGTTGGAGACTGGAGCTGTTCCTATTCTGCCATCTTGCTCCGCCCTTTCTATCATGATTTTTTTATGATTTTGACCATCAGAATTTTTAGTTTCAGTTACAGTAAAAAAGTTTTTGAAATGTTGCCAAATTTTGTCTTTTGTGCCAAATTATCTTTTGCCAAGATTGTCTTTTTATTACATTTTCTGGCTTCCATTAGAATATTCTCTTCCCATAGTATCTGGCTTTCTTTTAGTTAATAATTCTGGATAACAACGTACAAAATTAATTTGAATTTAAAGTATGTAAAAAAACAGTTCAAACTTATTTTTAGCCTACTGCCATATTGTCATGAGCTCCACAGTTGTGTAATAATAATTTTCTAATATTAAGTATATTAACATAATGATAAATATCTATAGCACATCATTGGACCACTTATTTTTTCAGGGTGTTTTGAATTGATGGTGGTAATTTTGAATGTCAATTCATCTGGGATCTCCAAATTGCTTCAGGACAATATGCCTTAGATATACTAAAACATGAGCTCATTTGTTGGGAGGCATAAAACTTGATTTCACATTTAGAAGAATTTAATATTTATGGCACTGCTATGTGAAAAGTATTTGTATTGCGCTACAAATACAAATATTCTGAGTAATAATATTTTCATGCTTTTAGCTTAAAAACAAAAATGTATGTGATATTTAAATAATTGTATATAATGCATTAACAAGTTTATTCCCTTTAGAGAATTTTTTGACTAATTATCAGCAAGAATTGCTTCAATGCTAAACATCTGATAACTGGAAAAATTTCCCATAGAATAGTTTCTGGCTCCAAACTTTTCAAACCTCATTTTTTCTTCATTACCTACATACTTCCAATGCCTTAGGATCTGTTTACGTCACAATCAACCTCTGGTCCTGCACCACTGTTTTGAACACTGAGCCAGTCATGGGAGCATTTCTGGAAACCATTCCTATACTCATATGAAGAGCAATAATGTAATCACACACAGAAGCACCCAGCATGACCTCAGCAAACTAAATATTTCCTTGATTCAACTTCCATTTAGCACAATTTCCATAATGCCAGAAAGCACTCTAAAGCCATCTGACATGAAAAGAAATCAGTGTACACGTGCATGTGTCTTTATAATAGAGTGATTTCTATTTCTTTGTTTATATACCTAGTAATGGGATTGCTGAATTGAATGGTATTTCTGTCTTCAGGTTTTTGAAGAATCACCACACTGTCTTCCACAATGGTTGAACTAATTTACACTCTCACCAATAGTGTATAAGTATTTCTTTTTCTCCACAACCTTGCCAGCATCTCTTAAATTTTTACTTTTTATTAATAGCCATTCTGAATGGTGTAAGATGATATCTCACTGTGGTTTTGGTTTGCGTTTCTGTAATGATCAGTGATATTGAGCTTTTTTCCATATGCTTATTGGCTGCATGTATGTCTTCTTTTAAGAAATGTCTGCCAAGATGGCCGAATAGGAACAACTCCAGTCTGCAGCTCCCAGCGAGACCGACACAGAAAAAAGGTGATTTCTGCATTTCCAACTGAGGTACCTGGTTCGTCTCATTAGGACTGGTTGGACAGTGGGTGCAGTACACGGAGGGTGAGCTGAAGCAGGATGGGACGTTGCCTCACCTGGGAAGCACAAAGGGTGGGAGGATTTCCCTTTCCTAGCCAAGGGAAGCCATGACAGACTGCACCTGGAGAAACAATACACTCCTGACCAAATGCTGCACTTTTCCCACAGTCTTAGCAACCAGCAGACCAGGAGATACCCTCCTGTGCCTGGCTCAGGAGGTCCTACGCCCATGGAGCCTTGCTCACTGCTAACATAGCAGTCTGAGATCAACCTGTGATGCTGCAGCTTGATGCGGAGAGGGGCATCCACCATTGCTGAGGCTTGAGTACTCACAGTGTAAAAAAAGAGGCCAGGAAGCACAAACAGGGTGGAGTCCACTGCAGCTCAGCAAGGCCTACTACCACTATAGGTTTCACCTCTGGGGGCAGGGCATAGTAGAACAAAAGGCAGCAGGCAGCTTCTGCAAACTTAAATGTCCTTGTCTGACAGCTCTAAAGAGAGTGGTGGTTCTCTCAGCATGGTGTTCGAGACTGCCTCCTCAAGCGAGTCCCTGACCCCCATGTAGCCTGACTGGGAACACCTCCCAGTAGGGGCCAACAGACACTTCAAACAGCCAGGTGCTCCTCTGAGATGAAGCTTCCCAAGGAAGGATCAGGCAGTAATATTTGCTGTTTTGCAGCCTCCACTGGTCAAACCCAGGCAAACAGGGTCTGGAGTGGACCTCCAGCAAACTCCAACAGACCTGCAGTTGAGGTGTCTGACTGTTAGAAGGAAAACTAACAAACAGAAAGGAATAGCATCAACATCAACAAAAAATATATCCACCCCAAAACCCCATCTGTAGGTCACCAACATCAAACACCAAAGGTGGATAAAAACACAAAGATGGGGAGAAACCAGAGCAGAAAAGCTGGAAATTCCAAAAAACAGAGCGCTGCTTATCCTCCAAAGGATTGCAGCTCCTCGACAGCAAGGGAACAAAGCTGGATGGAGAATTAGTTTGATGAGTTGACAGAAGTAGGCTTCAGAAGGTTGGTAATAACAAACTTCTCCAAGCTAAAGGAGTATGTTCTAACCCATTGCAAGGCAGTTAAAAACCTTGAAAAAGGTTAGATGAATGGCTAACTGGAATAAACACTGTAGAGAAGACCTTAATGACTTAACGGAGTTGAGAACCATGGCACAAGAACTTCATGACACATGCACAAGCTTCAATAGCTGTTTTGATCAAGTGAAAGAAAGGATATCAGTGATTGAAGATCAAATTAATGAAATAAAGCAAGAAGACAAGATTAGAGGAAAAACAGTGAAAAGAAATGAACAAAGCCTCCAAAAAATACGGGACTATGTGAAAAGACCAAATATACGTTTGATTAGTGCACCAGAAAGTAACGGGGAGAATGGAATCAAGTAAGAAAACACACTGCAGAATACTATCCAGGAGAATATCCCTAACCTAGCAAGGTAGGCCAACATTAAAATTCAGGAAATACAGAGAACACCACGAAGATACTCCTCAAGAAGAGCAACCCCAAGACACATAATTGTCAGATTCACCAAGGTTGAAACGAAGGAAAAAGTGTTAAGGGCAGCCAGAGAGAAAGGTAGGGTTGCCCACAAAGGGAAGGCCATCAGACTAACAGCAGAGCTCTTGGCAGAAACTCTGCAAGCCAGAAGAGAGTGGGGGCCAACATACAATATTCTTAAAGAAAAGAGTTTTCAATCCAGAATCTCATATCCAGTCAAACTAAGCTTCATAAGTGAAGGAGAAATAAAATCCTTTACAGACAAGCAAATGCTGAGAGATTTTGTCACCACCAGGCCTGACTTACAAGAGCTCCTAAAGGAAGCACTAAACATGGAAAGGAACAACCAGTACCAGTCACTGCAAAAACATGCTGAATTGTAAAGACCATTGATGCTATGAAGAAACTGCATCAGTTAACGGGCAAAATAACCAACTAACATCAAAATGACAGGATCAAATTCAAACATAACAATATTAACCTTAAATGTGAACAGGTTAAATGCCCCAATTAAAAGACACAGACTGGCAAATTGGATAAAGAGCCAAGATCCATCAGTGTGCTGCATTCAGAAGACCCATCTCACATGCAAAGACACACATAGGCTCAAAATAAAGGGATGGAGGAAGATACACCAAGCAAATGGAAAGCAAAAAAAAAAAAAAAAAAAAAAAAAAAATCCAGGGTTGCAATCCTAGTCTCTGATAAAACAGACTTTAAACCAATAAAGATCAAAAGAGACAAGGAAGGCCACTACATAATGGTAAAGGAATAATGCAACAAGAAGAGCTAACTGTCCTAAATATATATGCACCCAATACAGGAGCATCCAGATTTATAAAGCAAGTTCTTAAGACTTACAAAGAGACTTAGACTCCCACACAGTAATAATGGGAGACTTTAACACCCCACTGTTAATATTAGACAGATCAATGAGACAGAAGGTTAACATGAATATTCAGGACTTGAACTCAGCTCTGGACCCAACAAACCTAATAGACATCTACAGAGCTCTACACCCCAAATCAAAAGAATATACATTCTTCTCAGCACCACATCACATTTACTCTAAAATTGACCACATAATTGGTAGTAAAACACTCCTCAGCAAATGTAAAAGAACAGAAATCACAACAAACTGTCTCTCACACCACACTGCAATCAGATTAGAACTCAAGATTAAGAAACTCACTCAAAACTGCTCAACTACGTGGAAACTGAACAACCCGCTCCTGAATGAATACTGGGTAAATAACGAAATGAAGGCAGAAATAAAGATGTGCTTTGAAACCAATGAGAACAAAGACACAATGTACCAGAATCTCTGGGACACATTTAAAGCAATGTGTAGAGGGAAATTTATAATACTAAATGCCCACAAAAGAAAGCAAGAAAGATCTAAAATTGACACCCTAACATCACAATTAAAAGAACTAGAGAAGCAAGAGCAAACAAATTCAAAAGTTAGCAGAAGGCAAGACATAACTAAGATCAGAGCAGAAATGAAGGTGATAGAGACACAAAAAACTCTTCAAAATATCAATGAATCCAGGAGCTGTTTTTTTTAAAAGGTCAATAAAATAGATAGACCGCTAGTAAGACTAACAAGGAAGAAAAGAGAAAAGAATCAAATAGATGCAATAAAAAATGATAAAGGGGATAACACCACAGATTCCACAAAATTACAAACTACTATCAGAGAATACTATAAACACCTCTATGCAAATAAACTAGAAAATCTAGAAGAAATGGATAAATTCCTGGACACATACATCCTCCCAAGACTAAACCAGGAAGAAGTTGAATATCTGAATAGACCAATAATAGGTTCTGAAATGGAGGCAATAACTAATAGCCTACCAACCAAAAACAGTCCAGGACCAGACGGATTCACAACCAAATTCTACCAAAGTTACAAAGAGGAGCTGGTACCATTCCTTCTGAAACTATTCCAATCAATAGGGAAAGAGGAAATCCTCCCTAACTCATTTTATGAGTCTAGCATCATCTTGATACGAAAGCCTGGTAGAGACACACTAAAACAAAAATAAATAAAAATAAAAAAATAATTGAATTTTAGGCCAATATCCCTGATGAATATTGACACAAAAATCCTCAATAAAATACTGGCAAGCCAAATCCAGCAGCACATCAAAAACTTATCCACCATGGTCAAGTCGGCTTCATACCTGGGATGCAAGTCTGGTTCAACATATGCAACTCAATAAACATAATCCATCACACAGAAGCAATGACAAAAACCACATGATTATCTCAATAGATGCAGAAAAGACCTTTGACAAAAGGCAACAGGGCTTTAACAAAATTCAACAGCCCTTCATGCTAAAAACTCTTAATAAATTAGGCACTGATGGAACATATCTCAAAATAATAAGAGCTATTCATAACAAACATACAGCCAACATCATACTGAATGGACAAAAACTGGAAGTATTCCTTTAGTAAACCAGCACAGGAAAAGGATGCCCTCTCTCACCTCTCCTATTCAACACAGTGTTGGAAGTTCTGGCTAGGGTAATCAGGCAAGAGAAAGAAATGAAGGGTATTGGATTAGGAAAAGGAGAAGTCAAATTGTCTCTGTTTGCAGATGACATGATTGTATATTTAGAAAAACCTATCGTCTCAGCCCAAAATCCCCTTAAGCTGATAAGCACCTTCAGCAAAGTCTCAGGATACAAAATCAACGTGCAAAAGTCACAAGCATTCCTATATACCAATAATAGGCAAACAGACAGACAAATCATGAGTGAACTCCCATTCACGATTACTACAAAGAGAATAAAATACCTAGGAATCCAACTTACAAGGGATGTGAAGGAACTCTTCAAGGAGAACTACAAACCACTGTTCAACGAAATAAAAGAAGACAAAAATAAATGGAAGAACACTCCATGCTCTGGATAGGAAGAATGAATATCGTGAAAATGGCCATACTGCCCCAAGTAATTTATAGATTCAATGCTATCCCCATCAAGCTACCATTGACTTTCTTTACAGAAATGGAAAAAACTACTTTAAAGTTCATAAGGAACCAAAAAAAAGCCTGCATAGGCAAGACAATTCTAAGCAAAAAGTACGAAGCTGGAGGCATCACACTACCTGATTTCAAACTATACTACAAGGCTACAGTAACCAAAACAACATGGTACTGTTACCAAAACAAATATATAGACTAATGGAACAAAACATAGGCCTCAGAAATAACACCAAACATCTACAACCATCTGATCTTTGACAAACCTGACAAAAATAAGCAATGGGGAAAGAATTCCCTATTTAACAAATGGTGATGGGAAAACTGACTAGCCATGTGTAGAAAGCTGACACTGAATCCCTTCCTTACACCATATACAAAAATTAACTCAAGATACATTAAAGATTTAAATGTAAGACCTAACACCATAAAAACCCTAGAAGAAAACCTAGGCAATACCATTCAGGACATAGGTATGGGCAAAGACTTCATAACTAAAATACAAAAAGCATTGACAACAAAAGCCAAAATTGACAAATGGGATCTAATTAAACTAAAGAGCTTCTGCACAGCAAAAGAAACTATCATCAGAGTGAACGGGCAACCTACAGAATGGGAGAAAATCTTCTCAATCTACCCATCTGACAAAGGGCTAATATCCAGAATCTACAAAGAACTTAAACAAATTTACAAGAAAAAAAACAACCCCATCAAAAAGTGGGCAAAGGATATGAACAGACAGTTCTCAAAAGAAGACCTTTATGCAGCCAACAGACATGTGAAAAAACATTCATTATCACTGGTCATCAGAGAAATACAAATAAAAACCACAATGAGATACCATCTCATGCCAGTTAGAATGATGATCATTAAAAAGTCAGGAAACAACAGATGCTGGAGAGGATATGGAGAAATAGGAACGCTTTTACACTGTTGGTGGGAGTGTAAATTAGTTCAACCATTGTGGAAGACAATGTGGCGATTCCTCTAGGATCTAGAACTAGAAATACCATTTGACCGAGCAATCCAATTACTAGGTATATACCCAAAGGATTATAAATCATGCTACTATAAAGACACATGCACACGTATATTTATTGTGGCACTATTCACAATAGCAAAGACTTGGAACCAACACACATGTCCATCAATGATAGACTGGATTAAGAAAATGTGACACATATAACCATAGAATACTATGCAGACATAAAAAAGGCTGAGTTCATGTCCTTTGCAGGGAAGCTGGAAACCATCATTCTAAGCAAACTAGCACAAGGACAGGAAAGGAAACACCGTATATTCTCACTCATAGTTAGGTATTGAACAATGAGAACACATGGACACAGGGCAGGGAACATGTCAGGGAGTGGGGGTCTGGGGGAGGGATAGTATTAGGAGAAATACCTAATGTAAATGACAGGTTGATGGGTGCAGCAAACCAACATGGCACATGTATACTTATGTAACAAGCCTGCATGTTGTGAACATGTACCCTAGAACTTAAAGTATAATAATAATATATATAAAAAGAAATGTCTGTTTTGTCTTTTGCCCACTTTTTGTTTTTTCTTGTAAACTTAAAGTTCCTTATAGATGCTGGATATTAGACCTTTGTCAGATGCATAGTTTGCAAAAGTTTTCTCTCATTGTGTAGACTGTCTGTTTACTCTGCTGATAGTTTCTTTTGGTATGCAGAAGCTCTTTAATTTAATTAGATCCTATTTGTAAATTTGCTTTCATTGCCATTGCTTTTGTTGTCTTCATCTGATGAAATGTTTGCCTGTGCAGCACTATACACAATAGCAAAGACATGGAATCAACATAAATGCCCATCAATGGCAGACTGGATAAAGAAAATGTGGTAGACCCCATGAAATACTCTGCAGTCGAAAAAAAGAATGAGATCATGTCCTTTGCAGGGACATGGATGGAGCTGGAGACCATTATCCTTAACAAATTAATCCAGGAACAGAAAACCAAATACCCTATGTCCTCACTTATAAGTGGGAGATAAATGATGAGAACACATGGACACATAGAATGGAAAAGCACACACTGGGGTCTATTGGAGGGTTGAGGTTGGGAGGAGGGAGAGGATCCAGAAAAATAACTAATGGGTACTAGTCTTAATACATGGTTGATAAAGTAATTAATATAATAAACTCTCATGACACAAGTTTACCTATGTAACAAACCTGCTCATGTACCCATGAACTTAAAATACAAGTTAAAAAAAATAAAAAGAAATCAGGGTAGACATAGTGGTCTTTTGTAATCAAAAAAATTCACTTCTGAAAATTTTGTAAAACTAATCTTGTGAATATATTGCTGGGCCCCATCCAATGACCTGAGAACGTCTTTTGCAAGCGAGGGGTCTGGAACCTAGTTTTATTAGCTTTATAATATATTCACCTCGCATCCGATGAATGCAAAATCAACAGGATCAGACAATACAAGAAACAGACCCTGCCCAACAGATGCCTTAGAAAAAGAGTACTAATAGTTGTGCCTAAGGAAGCTGACATCTTGGTATCAAAACATTTCCTCACCCACGTAAAACGTGGAAGCCACATAGACACTGACTTCTCAGGACTTCAAAAACTTCAACAGTTGTGATCCTGCAGAAAACTGGAGGGGTCACCTTGAAGTTAGTCTTTTTTCATTACTATTGCTATTGCTACTGTTTTCTAATTAACTGGGAACTTCCTAGTCCCCTGTAATGACCAGCTTCTCTCTCATTAGCCTGACAAGAGGTGGATTCAGAGTGGACTATTTGACAACAAAGAAATGTAACATGTCTTGCATGCCCAGATTTGAGTTTATGATTGCAAATTCATGCCCATTATAATATCTGTATTCCATATGAAATACTTGTTATTTCTAAATGCCACCCCAATAAGCAGAGAGGGTAATAACAAATATATATCATTATAGACAAAGGCATGACACTAGCTAAGGAAGGTATTAAGGACATTATTTTCACTGAGAATACCTTTTTGTTTTGAGACAGAGTTTCACTCTTTCACCCAGGCTGCCATGCAGTGGCATGATCTCAGCTCACTGCAACCTCCACCTCCTGTGTTCAAGCGATTCTCCTGCCTCAGCCTCCTAGGTAGCTGGGATTATAGGCACCTGCCGCCACCACCAGCTAATTTTTGTATTTTTTAATAGAAATAGTTTTTCACCATACTGGCCAGGCTGATCTCGAACTCCTGACCTCAGGTGATCCACACACCTCAGCCTCCCAAAGTGCTAGGATTACACACATGAGCCACTGTGCCTGGCCCATTGAGAATACTTTCAAAGGATAGTCCATGACACTGTTTAATATATGTATGCATATTCTCCTTTTCATAACACTATAAAGAGTGACTTGCTTCTAGTTAAGTAGTTACATTTTGTTTTCATCAGTGTTAAGGCCAAATATCAGAGTGGAAATACTTTAATGAAAAAGAATAGTGTTCTGTATTGCACTTGGGTTTTTTTAATGCTTCCTCCTGCCCCGTAATCAGAAACCCATGGTTAGTCTTGTACCTTCATGAAAATTTCTGGATAGAATCATCATGTTTAAAATACTCCCTGGGTCTCCAACAAGCACTCAGAGAACAGTGAACATTGCACTCACAGCTTCTGCAAAGAACACTGGAAACTACTGTTACAGAAACTGCTGCCTAACAAATAATCAGGGATCTCATGAGTTTATTTCCTGGCACTAAATAAAAGAGAGATTCTGTGTTTACTGACCAATCTGAAACACAAAATACGTTTTTGCAGCACTTGTGGAATAATTTCAATCTGCCACTAGTTTGACACTATGAATAAGTGTAACATTGGGTGAGAGAATGATGTATACACGTCACTCCAACTTTCTGGAGGAAAAACAAATTCTAGGTGCCTGAACAAAAATTGGTGGCACATGGAACAGGATGTCAACAATGATCATTTTGAAATGTAAGTCCCAGTTCTATTGTGCCACAGGGTAAAATGTGTTGATTTTCCCTTCAGGTTAAAAGAAAATTATGAGTGCCCTGTTATCATTTAAAGGACGATGACATTGTAATCTTTTCATCTCCCAGGGAGACCTGCCTCTAGCAGCTCTAAGAAGTCTGGGTTCTTACAAATGTTTTAGTTACTCTGAGCCTGTAATATTATGCTGCATAATCAGGGGTCTAGAATAAACTATCGCTGTCCAGCAGCTGAGGTAAGAGATAGCATGGGGTGGATCACTCTGCTCACCCTCACCTGCTATCACAGATGCCTTGGGCTGAAAAAGTGGAGCACAACTGGACCAATTTTTCTCAAAAAAAGAATGTTACTCACTTCTCTTTCAAGCTCATTAACTTCAGGTCAAGCTCCTCCACCAAGAAGGTATGAATTTGCATAATTGGAGCTGGGTCATCTTGAAGTTATAATGCTATTCCAGTGCTCAAAGTGCACCATTTCTCAAGAACTAGGCAAAGTGGTTAAGAATGGCTTAGCCTGAGCTCAACCTGAGTTCTATCTCCTTGTGATTTTGTAAAAATGACTTGTCCTCCTGAGTCTCAACTTCTTCCTACGTCCTATAGGGATCATGCCAGTACTTTCTTCTGACGTTAGGCAAGATAATATATGTAAAGTCCCTGACTCATAATAAACATTCAAAGAAAATCGGGCTAATATTATGTTCAAACTCCAGACAGAATTCGATTCAGTTTTCAGTTTTGAGTCATCCATTCAGTCATTCTAAATAATAGTTACAGCATATTCATTGAATATGCATTGAGCACCAACTCTGTGTGAGGTGCTAAAATGGGTACTGGGGATATAGCAATGGGCAAGCCACAGTCCTTGCTTACTGCCCCAAAAGGCCAACTCAAGGCATGTCTGAGCAGGACAAACCCTTGACATGGTGTGTGCCTTGCTCTCAGACATAGCGACTTCCTCAAGGAGACCTAAAAGGCAATCATCAGAAACAAAGCACACACTTGGAATTATTCAGAGCCAAATAGATCAAACTGCTTTATTGATTTTTAAACACTGAAGATCAGAAAGATCATACTTCACATCAATAAATAAACACATCTTTTGAAGTCTTGAGGCATTTCCTCAAGGGTCTTCATTGTAAGGCTGGGTCCTGCCTCCGAACACTATTTCAGAAGCACTGCAGACATGCATTGCACCATGATGACATTAAACATGCAACTCATCAAATCACTCTGGATTCTGAATCTGTGACCCTCATTGTCATTCACTTTCCCAGGAGCTTAACTGCAAAGAATCCATTCCCCATGCAGGACTGCATGCTGCCAGTAACTTGGACATCCTTCCCTCAATCAACAAGTTTTCCTGAATGCCTACAATGTGTTAACTGATATTCTAGATGTTGGAAATATGAGAGTGAATAAGATAGGTAAATTTTAAATCCTCTGGGAGCTTACATTCTGATTATCAGAAACAGTAGTTTTTCCATTCTTCATGAAGCTGGCTATGGGACTCAGATGGTGGTATTAAAAAAAAAAAAAAAGCAAACACCAAAATATTGAATTATCCTATTTTATCAACTCTTAAGATGCACTTTTTTTTTTTTTCACTTTGTAACCTCTGTGAAATCCAGGTACAATTTATGATCAGTGAATTCTGTAGCCACTGTTATTTGTGTCATAGTTTTATGAGGGAAAAAATACCTTGGTTATTCTAACAACAAGAAGCAAGCCTTTGCACACTGATTGCTGTTAACAGATAAACCTCATTTCAGCAACTCAAAGTAATAAGTCTATTTCTCTTGCAGCCCAACGCTAGTGTTCCTTTTTGAGTATCTCTCCCACGGGTACTAATTCAGGGACTACGTTCTCAAGGAATACCCTCCAATCAGGACTGTCAGAGTTTCTCTGTGGGTCTTTTCCTTTGTCCAGGCAGAAGGGAAATCATGTGGAAGGTCCTATACAGGAAGTTTCTGTGGGCCAGGCCAGAAGTGGTCCACAGGACATTTGCCAACGTTCCATTGGCCAGAAACCAGTTGCATGGCCATGCCTACATGCAAAGGAGTCTGAGAAATAAGGTTCAGTTACAGGTACAGGAGGAAAGGAGATGAGTCTGTTGATCAGTGAGCTGATCTTTTCCGCTGGCATTTAAAATGATTCTCCATGCTTTGTCTCCTGTGTTTTCAGGAGCGTGAAGTGCTTGGTGAAGTGTTTGCTGATATCATTTCACTCCCTCTTTTTAAGGAGTGGAAGCCATCAGGTTTTTTTACAGCAAAATAGCAACAAGGGTATTATCAGCGTTAGCAGGACAGCCCTGCTATGTGATCTTATCAAATCAGAAAGGGTCTTATTTTCCCTCCAAACATAACATTTAAACCTGCAACTCAATCATTCAACCAATAACTATTAATTTTCTAGTAGGAGCCATGTTTATCCTAGATTCTCTCAAAGATGCTGAAGACATGAAGAATTAATCAGTGATGTTCAAGAACTGGCAATACGGCCACAATTTAAAAACTGACTTACATGAAACAACCAAGAAACAATTAATTAAACTGTGCAATGTTACCTCTAAGTTAAAATGGGGTTTGAAGACAGAATGATTAGTGTAGGGTGAAAGAAATTATCTGCATCATTTCCAACGTGGGAAGGCTTGAGGTCACCTTCTAAGCAGCGGGCTCAGTCAGCTCTGAAGGCCATCTCTCTTCATTCCTCTCTTCTTTTTACTCTTTCTCTCTCACATATGGCACACCTAAGCATGTAAGTTTCAAGATCTAGATCTGGACTAGGAATTAGAATTCTCCACTCCAGCCTATTATCAGTGCTATTCCAGCCATTATCAGAGCTCTGGATGGTGACATGTGCTTTCCCAAATGAATAAAGCAATGCTTCCTCTCCTATTTATTGTTTTTTGTGGGCTTCTTTCTTTCTTTCTTTCTTTCTTTCTTTCTCTTTCTTTCTGTTTCTTTCTTTCTTTTTTCTTTCCTTCTTTCTTTCTTTCTTTCTTTCTTTCTTTCTTTCTCTTTCTTTTTTCTTTTTTTTGGTACCTAAGCTTAATTGGCCAGAATCTTGGTAGGGAGGAGTTACAGAGGGCACCTCCAAGCCCCTGATCATACTCACAGAAGTCTTCTTTCAAAAGATGTGGTTTGAGATGGGACTTTAAGAATACAGAAAGTGAGAGTGGTGATGGGAAGCTAGATATTCCACAAGGTGGGTAGAACATGCAGAAATATTTGGAAGCAGGAATGAGTGTGGTGTGGATAAAAGGTAGTGGAGAGCTTAGCCAGAGGAAAAGAAAAAAATATCTTGCCCATTTTTTTGGCTGAACCTTTAATAGAAAGTGCAATATCTGCTGCTGAGAGCAAGAATCAGGATCAGCTTCAAGAAGTCCACAAATCCTTGTGTCTTTCAGACACAGAGCAGGAGGATGAAAAATAGGAAGCTTGTCTAATACTTTGCACTTCCTAGTATGTTTTAAAGTGCTTGTGTTTTCCTTCTCATTCACCCCTCAAAATAGCTTTCTGAGATGAGTAACTTTTTTGCAAATGAGGGATGGAAACACAAATACTTAGTGATTTGCCTGATTCTATATGGTTGATAATTAGGGTGACCACAATATTTATCTTCTAAACCAGGATATTTTTGAGAATGAAAAGGAGCAGTCTTAATAGCTACACTGGAGAGCAGGTATAAATTGGGCCAATCCTGGACACTCTGGGATCTATTTTCCACCAGTATGTGGGACACAGTATGAACTGAAGCATGGAACTCCAGTTCACAAATTTGATGTTCTTCCAACTATACTGGATCTGGTCTTTCAGTCCACTTGAAACTAAGAAATTCATGTGGAAAACAGTTCTTAGTTCATCCTAGAGTACTATATTTAAAATAAGCCTTTAATGATTGCAAATAATATGTTTGCAAAATTTTAACAAATCTCAGAAAATGTTCAATAAAAGTCACAGGCATTTAATCCATACAAATAAGATAAACTGGGCTTTAATTGCAGGTAATTTAGTTTTATAGTGAAAACCAAGGGGAATACAGATTCAATCAATTCTGTTTTGCACAGGAGAAATGAAATTAGGCATAGGACTCCATGCTATGACCTGTGATTCATGCGAACAAAGGGAATCTGCCACCAAGGGGATATGTGTGAGGGAGAGAGCTTTTCCCCTGGACTTGTGAATAAGAGGGACCATGTAATTTATCATCCAAACCAAAACACTTTTGAGAGTGAAGGGAGATTCTACTTACAGGTATTTCAGGAAAGCAAGTATAAATGTGTACCGCCACCTCAAGCAAACTGAGATGTATGATCATTGTCTACAAAGGGAGAAGGAGATTCTCTTTCTTATCCAGCCATGGAAAATTGTGCATAGGCAAAAACCAGGAATCATGTCTACTTCACCGGTCCACCTTTATGTTTAGAAGAAAGTTTCAGTTAATGAGGGTTTTCCCAGAAGATGCACTAATTTATTTTCCTTAAATTAACATGGAATCCAGAAACTTCTCTGATTTCTATAATTGTATGAAGAACTCCAAAGCAATCAGAATTCCTGGAAATGTTTTTTGTTGTAAATAATGCAAATGTTTAATTTATTTATTGGTAAATGTTTGCTTATTTATATTATTAATAATAGATCTGCCCTAGACTACAACAATGTTACACAAAACTGGAGTCTTCATTCAATAATAGTGCTGAATAATTCTTTAGAAATAAGTAACCAACTACTGAGGGAAATGACCAGTTGTTGTATTAAACCAGTAGGCCTATTTATCCCAGAGGTTAATCCAAACAACCTTGCATATAAACAAGCCCAAATCAGTACCTCCTTTCCTAGTCTTTCAGTTCCTTAAAAAAAAAAAAAAAAGTGAAATTTTATTCAAAAGCCACTCAATAAAATATCAGCAGAGAACTGCTTGTAGAAGAGACAATTAAGTTTGATACTGCTACAACTGTAGAAACCGGGTATCCATTGCACATTTTTCTCAATACATTGTTCGCTTTGTTTTTTTGTTTGTTTTGTTTTGTTTTGAGATGGCATCTCACTCTGTCACCCAGGCTGGAATGCAGTGGCGCAATCTTGGGTCACTGCAACCTCCACCTCCCACCCAAGCTAATTTTTGCCTTTTTAGTAGGGACTGGGTTTCACCATGTTGGCCAGGTTGGTCTCAAACTCTTGGCCTCAAGTGATCCACCCACCTCGGCCTTCCAAAGTGCTGGGATTACAGGCATAGGCTACTGTGCCCGGCCTACATAGTTCACTTTGGTTAGATCATCCTGGAAGCCTGAAAATAGGAATCCCCTACCCGCAGAATGATTTTCAACCACAGTTGCTCCAGTACAATTTCCTGGGTCTGATCATCTCAGGAAGAGGAACAAAGATCATTTGGGTCTCACTAATCACATTTCTAGTGTTATCTGGGAGCAATCAGAGAGGCGAGGCTTTTGACTCTGTATGTGATCTGGGTCAGGTGTTATCATTGCCTGTGCTTCATGTTGCCATTAGGTACACACAAATGCTGCTCTGAATGTCTGCCACCATTATGTACCCCAGACATGCAGAGCCTCAAATGCAGATAGGATAAGAAGATACAGAAATAACCCCGAAACACTCAGACTCAAGTGTTTGCAGAATAACAAGATAGAGAAATAAGCCCAAATCAACGCAGCAGTGAAAATAGGGGCCCGGGACCTTTATGGTAAGGGTTATAGTAATAACAGCGGCCATCTTCATTCTCTGTGTTGATGTTTCTTGTAGCAACTGTAACTAGAAACGTTAGGCCATTGCTGGTTTTCTAAGAGGTTGACGTGAGGGACTCTCACTGGTGGATCTACCACTTCTCCAGAAGCCAATAACCCAAGCAATTCTTCCCTCTGAATACATAGAGCAAGGATGTGATAGTGATTTTGCGTATACCAAAGGCACTCAAATGTTTATGTTTGCAGAGATACTTCTTTAGTATGTATTCCAGTTACATATGTGTTAAACCTTTGTTAATTTAGTAACATACAACTATGACTGTTTTATTATGCTCACAGATTTTGTAGGCAAGGACTTAGGAAAGTGCATAGTAGGGACAGCTTTTTTTCTGCGCTACATTGTCTGGAGCGTCAGCCAGAAAGACTTCTGAGGCTGAGAATTGGAGCAGAGAGGGTGAGGGGAGCCGCTTCCAAAGTGGCCTCTTCATTTGCACGTCTGGTGCATGGGCTAGGGTGAGTTGAAGGCTGGCTTGACTGGGACTGTGGACAGAACACCAACGAGTCATTTCTCCATGTAGTTTGAGTTACTTGTGGTGCAGAGGCTAGGTTTTGAGTGGCAGCGTACAAAAAAGAGAGCTCCAAGAGGACAGGTAAAAGCCACACAGCCTTTTCTGACCTAGCCTCAGGGATCACCACCTGACCCATGGCACCAGGGGTCAGAGAAATTACAAACCCAACCAGATCCACAGGGGAGGGATGTGGACCCCATCTGCTAGTAGGAGGAGTGGCGAAGAATTTTTAGGCCATGTTTAAAACTGTCATGTACTATAGTAGCAAGCGGCCCTTTTTCCTTCACCCTTTTCCTCAGAATTGTATTTGGGGGCTAACTATCAAAACCACAACAGTAACAGCTATAATGAGCTATATTTTTAAAACATGAAACAAGCTAAAAGATAATTTGTAAAATAAAAATAATATTGTTGCCGGGTAGTTTTGCCACTTTGAATGTGGTAATGGGTCTGAGAGGGCAAAGAAGGAGTAGAGAAAATACTAAATTCAAATTACGTACTCAGGACAACAGTCAAGGCAAACCCATGCAGGACACAGCACAGGCCATTGCTGGACAGGTTTGTACTCTTTTTATTGTCCACTCTGCTAACAGTGGAGGTTCAGGTGGTCAGAGCCTGAGCTGCTACAGACACTCCTCAGCTTCTCACCTAAACCCTATCTTTAGTCTTACAGTCAGCAGTCATTTGTCTGTTTCTCTTATACTAGTCTTTGGGTAAAAATGTGTTCTATAAAGATAGATAGTTACATAATTCCAGGAGACTGGATTGAGGGAACTGTGATTAGAGTCTTCTTCAGTCTTGCTGTCTGGGCCCCTGGAGTTGATAACCCTTTTGTACTTCATAGTACTTTGTTACTGCTGGAGGCAGTGGTTGTCTTAGTCAGAGCAGGTTGCTATAACCAATTGCCATAGACTTAACAAGTGTTTGGTTGGGTGACTTAAACAGCAAACATTTATTTCCCACATTTCTAAAGGCTGGGAAGTCCAAGATCAAGCAGTGTAGGGTGTCTGGTAAGGACACTCTTCTTGTTTGGAGAGGGCATCTTCTTGTATCCTCCCATGGTGGAAAACAGAGAGACACTCCTCTTTCATAAGGGCGCAAATTGCATCATGAGGTCCCCACTTCATGATTGAATCAAACCTAATCACCTCCAGATACCATCACATTGGGGATTAGGATTTCAGCATATATTTTGAGGGAATACAAATATTCAATCCATAAGAGTGGTGATGGTGGTATTTAGCCCAGTGTTTTAATGGTGGTAAAAGTGGTGGGTCTGATCCCCTTTTTCATGCTAGTTATAGATAAATATTCCAGAGAACTAAGGACCACTCTTTCGCCCACCCCACTTCCTTTGCCTTGCTACCCTCCTCTAACCAGGAAAACTCAATGCTGTTCTTGGTCCGTATACATGGAGAGCTAATGGAAGGAATCATAACTATGTATATTCATGATTCAAAAGTTTATGATTTCTATGAATTCCAGCTCTGGCCTTTGCTTTGCTTATTACCTTGTACAACAGTTTTCCTATCTCAACCTGTTTCTCTACTGTTTTCCTTTCTGAAAATTGGTGAGAAAAGTATTTTAAATGATGGTTGTGTAGTTTAAGTGAAATTATACATGTAAAGTGCTTAGCATATTATAAATATGCAGGAAGTCAGTACATATTAACTGTTCTTAGCTACTATGACTCCAGTCCCAGCTGGAACTGATGATTTTAACTTTTCCCTCTCCCATTATACATAATCACAAGTTTGAAACTTTATTTCTCCCCTAGAGCCGTATCATTTCATTGCTTCATCTCTGATTGCCTCTGAATTTACAGAGAGTATTTTTCTCTGAGGGTTACTCAGACATTCCCAAAGCTCACAATTGCCTTAGAGTCTTAGAGTCCTGAGTTGCAGGATGTAACTTCTCAACATCTCCTTTCTTCTCCACCCAACTTCCACTCCCTACATACACATAACATGGAAAGTGGCACATAAGAAGAGATGTTGGCCTGGCATTTTAAAGCTTACCCTCCTAACAGCCCTCATCAAGAGCTACCACTCCCCTGCCAGCATTCCCCTCAAAAGGGCCCATGCATGGTATAGACGCTTTCTCAGTGATTCACACCACGGACACCTGGGAACCAGATCAGAACTTACTCTGCTGATACAGTCTCCTATTCAAACAACAACACATCAGAGTCCACACTTATCAAGGACAAGTAATGAACAAGATGATCCCTCAGAGCCATGCCAGCTCGAATTTCCCATGATGATAACATTTTTAATATTCATGAGCTATGGCCAGTGGTGCCCTGGAGCCCAGTTGCACAGGTTTACAAGAGCCAGTTACTAACTTTTCAGGATTTTCGTGAGTCAGTCATTAAATAAAGCCATTATTGAAGGTTAAATTACATATACTTATAATCAAATGAATTATGAAAAATATAACAATGTACAACTATTATGTATCCACAATAATTTAAAATAAAAAATTAAAAAGCAAAGATAACAAATACCCCCAAATTCATCATATCCTAATTATTTAACTACATTTTCCTATTGTCTATGCCTTTGAGGTTCCTTATGTCTAGTATATCTGTATGGAAGGAATAATATATGCTGATGTGCTATTGTGTATCTCTTCACAACTCTGCAATCAGGGATGTTATGTTGGTAGCTTTAAATTGGCCATGGTGGCTACCAATCAGAGCTTGATTTACTCTTTTTCTGATAGTCTAGACATAAGAATGTGATGACAAACATGTTAATAATGCAGATTAAACTTATATGTCTGGTGCCATTACAGTGTGAAGAGCACAAAAATATTGAGGACTGTTCTCCCAGTATTTGAAGCAAAGGAGTTGCTCACATCATTGACACACTAAAAATTCTGGCACACATATTTATTTTTTCATTTCACTTTTGTCTTACTCATTAATGCCTGTAAAAATATCAAACAACATTCGTATCAGAACTACCTTCATTTATCAATTGCAACCACAGGTTGGCTACATAAGGATAACAATTTCAGCAAATATCAGCTACAGCATTCTGTGAAAATCAATTTATAATAAAGAATATGTGTATTTTATTATTTTTGTCAGTTGTATGCTATACACATGAATAAATATAATATACATATAAATAAATAAAATTTGTGATAAACTTTTGTACATATATGTATGTATACTTTGTTTCTTTGTTTTCAGAAAGCCTGTTGTGAAACATTTACTAGACACCACAGATGCAATGACATTTTCTACTAGTTCCTTATGGAACGGTCAGACAAAGCTTAGAGAATGTGTAGAGGATTCCAGAATTCCCAAGGTATTGATCTTAACTTCTTCAAATACTTGTGATGGCCTCTTTGCCTTATAGCATGACTATGATGCAATGAAGCTGATTTGATAAAAACAGCCTACAGCTCTTGCTTACCATAAGGAAGAAGCCCTGGTTTCAGGATACAACCAAAGCTCCAGGAGGCACCAGTTTCTCAGCATCTGCCTTTCTGCCTTCTTTTTGGTGAAGCATTAGGAAAAAGCAGCAAAGATTATTTGCAGGATGTCCTAGGGAAAGAAGGTGCTGGATCTTCTGTCTCCCAATAACTCATTAGGCCAGACCCAGTGACACAAGCAGCTGTTCTTGCTCCCAATATGAGGATGCAAAGAACCTAGTAAGTTCCATCTGATCTGAGGTAGTGTCTGATGTAAGCCCAAGGTATAAGAAGAGACAGGGCTACAAGTGAGTGGACAGAGGTTCTCAGGTGCATCTGATCTCCTCAGTAACCTGGCCAACATGAGTAATAACAACCCCTGGAGATGCAAAGGGCAGCCCAGAATGATCCAGCAGTCAAATGAGATGGCAAACAAAAAGCCCGGGAAAGCTAAATTTATGTCGTCAAAAAAAGGAGACCCAGAAGGACATGGCTATAGTCTATACATTCTTTCAAGGTGCCAATAAGAATACAAAAAGAGAATTGTTGGTAGCATGGGTTAGTGGGAAAAAATGGAGATAGCATTTGATGCAAAGAAAGAAAACCTTTGCTTTTGATTATGGAAAATACTTTAGGGATAAGTAATTCATAAGCTGTCTTCTAAGGTAAATAGGTTAAGAGTCTTTTTTAATGAATATTAAATAATGGGTTAAAGGATTACATAACCCTAGGAAAATTATAATGTGGAACTTTCAAAGTGAATGATGCTTTTACAGGAAAGTTTTAATATGATTCTATGCCAATAAGTTATATAAATATGTAAGCTAATATTAAAACTCTAACTTTATTTCATAGACTCATTGGTCTATGATCATATTTTTCCTAAGGACATTGTTTGCACAATAGAAATCGGCATTTCCTGTTTCCTATTTCTCATGATGACAAGCTCATCGTATATGATTTCATTGAATCACCTAACTGGGAGTACAGACTGGATTTCATTATGATTGTTTGGGTTGTAGGATATTAGATTTTTACCCAGTAACTACATATCTTAAAAGGAACACCATATTTAATGGCATGTACATTTACAATTTCTAAAATTGTGTGTTCCAGAAGACTCTCTGAAAGGGTATACCTATTTCTAAGACTTGCAAATAGGCACCTTGTTCCCAAATGGAAACGAGTAAAACGTTTAATGATTTTTAAACAATTTGTTACAAATTAGCCTCTTGATTTTAATTTTGAATGTGAAAGTTATCATGAATTTCTTTAGGAAAAATGGTTCAGATTGAAAACATTTAAATCCAGGTTCTAGTTTCAGCTAAAATGAGAAATTTGTTTAATTCTCTCAACACACAGAAGTAGAAGGCGTTGGAGAAGCAGGCTGGCACTTCACAGACCTTTCTATACCACAAACTGGAATGTTTGCAGAATATCAGTATTGTCCCTGCTGTAGTGGATGTAGTGGAGCTTGTCAGATGAACTTTCCAGAGCCCACTCATTTGCCCTTTATGACTTAAACCCCACCATCAAAACCAGAATGCTGCCTTTGCTATACAACCAGTCCTGGCATGAGAGACTTGACACTCTTTCTTAGCAATCCTTATTTAAACGTGTTCTTATTTTGTCTAATCTAAATCTTAGATGACATGTTTTATACTTAATTATTTGGCTTTGTCCACATGAGCTATGAAAAGAAAAATTATTCCTTGCTTAACATTTCTTCCTGTATTTGAACTTCACCAATCTGTCTTTTCTGAAGAGGAATAGTGTGATGGTTAATTTCATGTGTCAACTTGAGTAAATGGTGGGAGGGGGATAGAGGGGTGTTGTTTTTGGGTGTGCCTGTGAGAGTGTTTCTGGATGAGACCAGCATTTGAATGGGTAGACTCAGTAAAGTACTTTCACAATGACATTTCAGTCAAGGATGGACAACATATACAATGGTGGTCCCATAAGATTAAAATGCAGCTGAAAATTTCCTATTGCCTGGTGACATTGTAGCCATCATAAGGTCGTAGCACAATTGCTTTTCTAAAAACTTATTAAAAATAAAGTTGAATGTGAAACAACGTCAGGCAGGTGGTCCTTCAGGAGGAATTCCAGAAAAAGACTTTGTTATAGGAGATGACAGCTCCATGTCTGTTACTGCCCTTGAAAACCTTCCAGTGGGGTAAGATGTGGAGGTGGAAGACAATGATATCGATTATTCTGAATCTGTGCATGCCTAGGCAAATGTATGTGTTTGTGTTTTAGTTTTTAACAAAACAATTTTAAAGTAAAAAAAAAAAAAATTTTAACTTAAAAATAGAAAAAATAAGGCCAGGTGAGTTGGCTCACACCTGTAATCCCAGCACTTTGGGAGGCCGAGACAGTCAGATCACAAGATCAGGAGATCGAGACCATCCTGGCTAATACAGTGAAACCCTGTCTTTACTAAAAGTACAAAAAATTAGCCAGGTGTGGTGGCAAGCCCCTGTAGTCCCAGCTACTCAGGAGGCTGAGGTAGGAGAATGGCGTGAACCCGGGAGGCAGAGCTTGCAGTGAGCCGAGATCGCACCACTGTACTCCAGCCTTGGCGACAGAGCAAGACTCTGTCTCAAAAAAAAAAAAAAAAGAAAGAAAGAAAGAAAAGAAAAAGAAAAAATAAGAATAAAAAATAGAAAAAAGAGAATAGGATATAAAGAAAGAAAATACAAACAGCTATACGATATGTTCATATTTTAAATTAAGTGTTATTACAAAAGAGTAAGAAAGTTAACAAAATTTGAAAAGTAAAAATGTTACAGTAAGCTAAGATTAATTTATTATTGAATAAAGAAAACTTTTTTTAGAAATGTAGTGTAGTTTAAGTGTACTGTGTTTATAAAGTCCACAGTAGTGTACAGTAATGTCCTAGGCCTTCTCACTCACTGACTCACCCAAAGCAACTTTCAGTCTTGCAAGCTCTATTTATTGTAAGTGTTCTATAAGGTATACTATTTTTATCTTTTATAACTTTTTTTCCTGTATCTTTTCTATATTTATATATGTTTAGATACATGAATACTTACACTTGTGCCACAATTGCCTACAACATTCAGTACAGTGACATGTTATACAGGCTTGCAGCCTAGGAACAATAGGCTATCCCATATAGCCTAGGTTTGTAGTAGGCTATACCATCTAAGTTTGGGTAAGTACACTCTATGATGTTTGTGCAATGATGAAATTGTCTAACAATGCATTTCTCAGATAGTATCCTCATGGTTAAGCAATGCATGACTATAGATCATCCTCCCAAATGTGGGCAGGCATTATCCAGTTCACTGAGGGCCTGAATACAGCAAATGGTAGAGGGTGAGGAATTTGCTCCTTTTTTCCTACCTGCCTGCTTGAGCTGAAACATCTCTTCTTCTCCTGCCTTTCAACTGTGATTTTCCATGATTAGTTTCCCAGGTTCTCAGGCCTTGGAACTCAGACTGAATTACACCAGCAGCTTGCCTGGATCTCCAGCTTGCAGATGGCAGATCATGAGAATTCTCAGCCTCCATAATGATGTGAGCCAATTCCTCATGGTAAGTCTCCATATAGATAGATGGATAGATAGATGATAGACAGATGGATAGATAGATTACAGACAGATGGATAGATGATAGATGGATAGATAGATGAGAGACAGATGGATACATAGATGATAGACAGATGGATAGATGATGATAGACAGGCGTCTTCTTGACAATTGCATGGGATAGGCCTAACAGTCTCAGTGTGTGTACTGAGGACCATTTACAAAGCCTTCACTTGAGACATTTCCATGTTTCACAGAAGTCCTAAAGTTTAGTTGCTTAGGGACTTAATTTATTTCATGTGAGCCTAACATTAGTTGTGTCACTGTAGGTTAGAGCTTTAGACAACCTCAGAACCAGTCTCCAAACAGTGAATGTCAAAATTATCTTTTAATTGTAAAATGTGGAATATCAACTCCCAATAAATTATTCAACTCACCACAGTTAAATTTTCTTTAAGCCCACAGGCATTATCTACATGCAGGCACATGGTACATGGCCAAGCCAAAGTTGAACTATTAGGTTGGTGCAAAAGTAATTGCAATAATTGAAGGTTTTGCCATTAATTTCAGTGATAAAAACTGCAATTCCTTTTGCACTAATCTAATAGATTAAGAGATCACTGAAAGCGACCTAAGATAAAACTTGAAATAAGTAATTCCCCTGTATTCCTATTCACAGGAAGATAATGAACTTCTTCACAACTCCCAACAATGTGTAGTGTTATGTAAAGTGAAATTCTAGCAAGGACCGAGGCCATGAGTCATTGTCTGAATTCCACCAAGCTATATTTGCAGTCTCAGAGAGCATTTTTACTTGAGATGCCATACTGCCTAACCAAAAGGAACTGGTAAGCATCTAAGGCAAATGCTAGAAAAGTTTGTAGTGAGTATTCAAATCATCATTATTTAAAACAGCAACAATCCCTTCCCATCTATTCAGAACACCTTTTGTTTATTTAAGGTGTAACATGTTGAAGGAAGTCTGGTCATGAGGGCTTCTCAACAGCAATAAAATAAATTGATGTAAAGTTATTTTCAAAAACTTTTTGGAAGAACATGTAACAATACTTATTGAATACAACAGGCACAGTTGAGGGCACAGAGCAAAAAAAAACAAAGGGAATCTTTACTGTTTCTCATGTTTGCCTTTCCTTCTCTTTCTTGGGCAGATTTCATAGTTTCTCTGGTGCCTTTCACATAATAATAAACAGTATCATCTTGTAAGATAAACAGACTAGTTCTGTCTAACTTCAGACTTCACTCTTAACCAATTTAAAGTTTTTCTGCCTCCTGACCTGAGCCTGCAGAAAGGAAGGGACAGGCCCTGCCTCACCTCAGAACAATTTCTTCACCGTCCTCCTTCCTTCCTCCTTCCATCTCACTGTGCTCTCTGGTGTTTGGGAGGAGGGGAAACAGAAGAAGAAAGAAGGAAGGAGGGCCAGATGCGGTGGCTCATGCTGTAATCCCAACACTTTGGGAGGCCAAGGAGGGTGGACCATTTGAAGTCAGGAGTTCGAGACCAGCCTGGCCAATGTGGTGAAACTCTGTCTCTACCAAAAATATTTTAAAAATTAGCCAGACGTGGTGGTGTGCACCTATAATCCCAGCTACTTGGAAGGCTGAGGCACAAGAATCACTTGAACCCAGGAGACAGAGTTTGCAGTGAGCTGAGATCGTGCCATTACACTTCAGTCTGGGCAAAGGGTGAGACTCTGTCTAAAAAAAAATAAAAAGAAAAAGAAGAAAAAGAAGGAAGGAGGGAAATGGTTCCCTTAACTAATATCATAACAAACTATCCCCACAAAGTCCTCTGTTCCACTGTTGGTTCTTTCTTTCCTGGGTCAATTCCAAAAACCCTTTGGCCCCCTCTTTACAGAGACTTCTCACAGCTAGTCTCTGTGACCTATGTAGTCTCTGGCTGGACCCCTAGCCAAACCGCTCATTCCTCCTGCCAGTGTTTGCCCCAGGTAGGCTCTCTCTGCTGGGGTCCTTCCTGGGATCAGACAGCCCATTGGAGTGGGACCCGTTTCAAGCCTGACCCTTGCTTTGTTCTTCTTCTGGCTCTCAGGAAAATACCCAGCCCCTTTGCCTGCCAAATCAGAAAACGCAAGTGGCCCTCTCCTTTCATGTTGCCATCAGGGGCAATGTCAGCTAGCTTCTCGCCTTTGCCCTTTCCAGGTAAGAACCAGACACAATCTGAAACTCCAGCTTAGGAGGCATAGTTCAAGTTCTCCAAGAACCTTCTCTCCATTCTTTGCTCTGATCCTAGGGTCATCCCCGAATGGCATGGGGCCCCCAGTTTTGCATCCTAATGTACAGGGCATGAGAAGACTGAGATGGCAGTCTCTTCCCTCGAAGACATCCCTCCCAACTTAAAGAGCATCTCTGTAGGCCCTCAGCTCCCCTCTTGGTGGGCTAGCAAGCAATCCAATACCATCCTCTCCCAGTGAGGGCAATACAGCCAGCCAGTCACGTATCTCAAGGAAATCCTCATCTTCTGGATACATCAAGCACCCTCTTTAGAATGTGGGGTATTTACCACTTATTGTTCTTAGTTCTGAGGCCTCAACCACAAGCAAACCAGCAAGAATAGTCTCATTTGCCATCCTGTTACAAACGTTTTCTCGATTCAGGCCCACCTTCCATTGTCTATCCCTCCGGAGGATCTGCTCAGAGTCTGTTTTCTCATCACGTGGCTCACCTTCATCTCCAATGACCTGAGGTTCAAAGCAATGTATTTGAATGGCAGCCACATTCTTTCATGGCTGCTAGAAAGACACCACAGGTCATAGCCAGCCTGTGGCACACTTACCAATCTGATTAAAAAAAAAAAAAAAAAGTGGGGGAGTGTCCACTACCCTTAGCTCGAAAACAGAGCTACTTTCCTTAAAAATCTGGAAATATGCCCCAGCAATGTTGAGGCTGCTGGCAGAGGTGAAAAGACCAATTCCCAAAACATAAAATGGTGGGTAAAACCAACTTATCAAGCATTCGCCAAGGGAAATTCTACTTTCCATAGATGCATAATAAATACAAGAGGAAGGGAGAGAGACATACACAGTGGGGGAGGAAAGAGACTGGGCAATGGCAAAATGAGATTTTTGGAGGGAGGTAAAGTGAGGACTTTTTTTAAAAAACACAACCATCCTTAGACTTGATCAGAAAAGCTGAGTGAGGAAGGAAGTTGTGTGCACACCTGCTTAGGCAAGGCAATACTTTGAAAATAATGAGCCAGAATTTTTTTTTGGCCAGAAATGGAACTCACCAAAAATAAAGTGAGAAATGTTTTAAATCTTGTTGATGATAAATACATTCACTTTCACGTAACTTGATTTTTAAAAAATAATTTCAAAGGCAGAGCAGAATTGGTTGATGGTGAACTGACCTAGCCTGAATACTATAGGTAAGGGTCTGACATCTGGGATGATTTTACTCAAACATTCTCAGTGAAATCATGTATTGAATTCTCCAGCTGAGTTCCTACCACGTGCAAGGCACAGTATCAGTGGAGGAGATAATTAAGCAAAATACAAATGCTATAAACATCAGCTATGGGGAACTTGTAAAAAAGCTATTATATTAAGAATATTTAATATTTGGCTTATTGTCTTCAGAAATTTCCAGTTTCCTATTTAAGAAAAATTTCCAGCTTGCAACTTTACCTTCTGATCATTCTAAATCAAGAGCTTTTGAATATATTTAACACTTTTTTTTAAAGGGAGCTGGAAAGGAAATGTAGAAATGAGATGAACAAATAGATTCAATAATTTACCATCAGAAGTTTTCTCAGAGCTGCCAGTAAATCCCTTGCAAAGTACACAATTAATATTTATGAGGGAGACGTGTAGGTCTTACATCTGCCATTGCTCGGTAATTCACTTAATTTCTTTATGGTTCCATTTTCTTAGCACTATAATAGAATCAATCTACCCCACACCCTTGAGGGGGTTGGGGTTTGGTGTAAAAAAAGTAAAGACTTGAAATTTTTAAAAATAATCTGGATTGGGTCATCCTTCCTGGATGGCAAAGATAAACCAGTTTGCACCTAGTAGAGGTTCTTGTAACTTGATCCAAGCTCAGGAAAGAGTCAAAGCCTCTTGCAACAATGATAGAGTTTATTATTCTTCAAGGTCAGGGTGACTATTCTTTCTCTGTATGATATTTGGCTGTACAGTCAATTGCCATATCCACAGGTTCCACATCCACAGATTCAACCAACCACAGATAGAAAGAGAGAGAGAGATTCTCAAGAAAGAGAGAGACAGAGAAACAAAGAAGGAAAGGAAAGGAAAGGAAATGAAAGGAAAGGGGGAGGGAGGGAGGAAGGAATGAAGGAAGGAGGAAGAAAGGAAGGAAAGAAGGAAGACAATACAATAATTTAAAAGAATACAAACAAAAAATACAATATAACAATTATTTACTTAGAATTTATGTTGTATTAGCTATTATAAGTCATCTAGAGATGACTTAAAGTATGCAGGAGGATGTGCGTAGGTTATATAAGTTGAACAAAAAAGCCAGACTCTGTAAAATATTTGAAGAGACTTATTCTGTGCCAAATATGAGTGATCACGGCCCAGGACAGAGCTTCAGGAGATCCTGAGAACATGTGCCCCAAGTGATTGGGTTACAGATTGGTTTTACACATTTTAGGAAGACAAAAGTTAGAAGTAAAGACATAAATCCATACACATAAAGTACACATTGGCCTGGAAGGGTGTGACATGTCAAAGTGGTATGGGAGATGAGGGTTTCTAGGTCATAGGTGAATTCAAAGGCTTTCTGATTTGCAATTGGTGAAAGTTAAACTTTGCCTAGAGAGTTGAAGTCAGCTTAAAGAAATGCTTGAGTTAAGATAAGGGGAGCTGTGGAAGCCAAGGTTCTTGTTATGTTGATGAAGCCTGCAGGTAGCAGGCTTCAGAGAGAATAGATATAATAGATGGTAAATGTCTCTTTTTGAAACTTAAAATGTGTCAGACTGTTAGTTAAACCTCCTGGATCAGGAAAAGACCTAGAAAGGGAAGGAGATTCTCCACAGAATGCAAATTTCCCCTACAAGAGATGGCTTTACAGTGGCATTTCAAAAGATGTCAGAGAAAATATATTTTGGGGTAAAATAATTTCCTCCAGAACCTGCTATCTTTCACCTGATGCTATACCAGAGTCAGGCTGGAGCTGGTTATCTTATTGCTACAAAGAGTCTGTTTTTCTTATGATCTTTATTTTAATGTTAGTCCTGGTCAGTTGTGCCTAACCTACAAAGGGAAGAGGGTATAACAGGCAAGTCCAACCCTGTCTTCCTGTCATGGCCTGAATTAGTTTTTCAGATTTTCTTTAGGATTCTGTTGCCTAGGCAGTGGAAGAGTCCATTCAGTTGATTAGGAGCTTACAATTTTATTTTTTATTTATGTATACAAATACTGTGCCATTTAATATCAGGAACTTGAGCATATAAGGATTTTTATATCCATGAGCTGTGGATACTGAGGGATTATGGTATTATTCAGGAGAAAGTAATTTTAACTGTGACAATGTGTTCTGGCATCCCAGGAAAACTTGTGAGGAAATTTCCCTGCCTATCTCTGGTGGGGAAACTAAAGAGGATTTGAAATTCCCATGTCCATCATCACTTGCAAGACTATAGCTTGTAGTCTCCCTCCTCAAAAACTAATGGCTGAGCAGAGACGAATCTCCAAAATTAATGTCGTGCTAAAGTTTCAGGAGGGGGAAATGGTGGTAGAAGCATCTCCACCTGGAGACTAATGGAGATTCTCAAGGAAAGGTGGGTTGCTAGAAAAGTTGTTGAAGAGGGAGGCAGCCTAGAAAGAAGAGGGGACTGAGATGAAAGTGTGCAAGAGTGGGGGGTCTCATGTGGGTCACCCTACTCTGGAAGGCCAAGTTTTGGGTAAAGCTACAATCTCCCCTGAAGTCTGAACCTTTAGCAAAATTTGTTTCCAACTCCATCCTGATTGAGTATGTGTTGGGTTGGAGAAGACTCAGAAAGAATGGAAGGAGGAGGTGGTGCCCAGGGGAAAGATGATCACCTGTCACTTTTATTCCAGAGGTTTGATCACAGATAGTGAAACCACCTTTGCAAAATTATGACTGAGACAGTGAAAGAGATCTAATTTAATGGACTCCATCTTGCTTCTAACCTCCAAGCTGTCCTTGTCCATTCCTGGGTGTAGGCTGAACTCACTTTGGGAGAAATTTAGTTTATACTTTATGGTTTAAAACAAAGACGATAACAGCCCTTTCCCAAAGCAGACCTCCTTCTTGCCTGGGGACTGGATTGCCTTTGTAGGACTAACATCAGCCACAAGATTAGAAATTATGGTTTAGGAGTCATGCAGCTGGAGGCTACAAGATTCTCACCCTCCATAAACTGCTCCTAAGATCAGTGCTTGAGATATTTTGCAGACCCTGCACTTGATGGATCAGCTGGTACCACTCAGATAGATAAACTGGCTCATCTGATCTTGTGGTCCCCACCCAGGAAGTGACTCAGCTCAAGAAGACAGCTTCAGCTCCCTATGATTTTATCTCTGACCAATCAGCATTCTTGGCTCACTGGCTTTCCCCCACCCACCAAGTTTCCTTAAAAACTCTGCTCCCCGAATGCTCATGGAGACTGATTTGAGAAATAATAAAACTCCAGTCTCCCACATAGCTGGCTCTGCATGAATTACTCTTTCTCTATTGCAATTCCCCTGTCTTGAGGAATCAACTATGTCTAAGCAGTGGGCAAGGTGAACCTATTGGGAGGTTACAATGGAATGAAGAAGGACCTCCTCCATCTCTACCCTTACCTCACCCCAGTCCTGGGGATTTCTAGGCAGAGCTGCCAGTGACCTGTGGAATGGGGAGATACACAGGCCCGCAACAGCAGAGAGACCTCACTGGCCGACATGGCTGCCTGCCTTAATTGAGTAAGGAACAGTCTTTCAGACTGGGAACAATAAATCTTCAAAATACCCTGTGAGTATCCAATTCGACAATTTAAATGAAAATACTTTTCTATCTCTAAAGCTCTATACAAATAAAAGTATTATTTTTTAAGTATGTACTATTAACTCAATTACATAGATCTTGACCCAAAGTGTTTGGTCTGTCCTTCTGTCTCTAATATCAAAGTAATTTTTTCAGTGCCTACATATTAGCATTCTGGGTTAAAAGTCACCTTGAATCCAGTATAACCTCTCTATTGACTCTATTTACCACTTGGCTTATTCCCAAGGTAGGCTGGAACAGAGTGTGAATACACATCTGTAGCCTGGAGTACAAATAAGAAGGCATTGAATTAATTCACTGAACCGTTTTGGAACATCTACTTTGTCGTAGGCAGTGTGGGAGGTATCAAAGAGAAAAAAACAAAAAAACAATTTGTACTCTAAGGAGATCTAAATCTAGAGGAAGAGCTAGACAAAAATTCACTGGAATTTAGGACAGGATGTGCTATGATAGGAGCCTCATTCTTCTTAGAGACAAATCAAAGAGAAGCATTATATTCTAAGGAGTTGGCCTGGTACATTAACAGTGGGGTTAGCATAACACCTTTTACAATATGCCTATAAAAACTGAGTTTAAATTGATTGCCTAGTGATTGACACTGGCAGATCTCTAGATTTGTTGTGAACTCTGGGTTGCCAAGAATATAAACAAGAATATGGTGGGCTGTGGGGTGTGAGCAGTAGAATAATAATAAACATGGAAATGCAGAGGACACATCTCAACCATATAGAAGCAGTATCCATGGTCAATTAGAGCCTGGGCTGTAAATCTTTCTACCACATTTGAATTCCAAGCTCTCCTCCCTAATCACTATGTGATCTCCAGCAAGCTAATTTAACATTTCTTGCTTCCATTTTCTCATTTGTAAACTGAGATTAATAAAAGTACCTACTTCAAAGAATAGTTTCAAGAATGAAAAAGAATATCCTTGAAAAACTCTTAAAACAACTCTGGCAAAAAGTGAGGGCTCAGTAAATCCATTTTCAGTGTTATGTTTTTCAGCTCCAGGGAAAGTTAAATGGCAAGAATTATTGGGAAGAAAATCAATTTCAGACAGGCAGGCCTCATGAAGTTTGCAATATCATGAACTGATAAGTCATTGAGAATCTGAATAGTGCTAATGCTATTTTATGTTTCCAGGCCTCCCTTCCACAGGCTAACCCTTCCTCATCTATAGATCTGTTTGCTTTCACCCAGTCTTTGCCACTACTGTGCCTCAGCTCTTCTCCCAGATGCTGGGTCTATGGCTTCTTTCTTGACTTCACTGCTGCTCGTTTTCCAGTTTCTGTGAGTTCATGCTGCTTCCTCTCTGTGTGGCACTTAATTTCTGCTACTATCACCTACATATTGGTCTATTTTCACACTGCTATAACGAACTACCTGAGACAGGGTAATTTATGAAGAAAAGAGGTTTAATTGACTCACAGTTCTGCTGGCTTAACAAGAAGCATGGCTAGGAGGCCTCAGGAAATTTACAATCATGGCAGAAAGCAATGGAGAAGCAAGGCAAAAGTCAAATCATCTGAAAATGTCTAGATTTTTTTTATGTATGTAAAGTAATATATTTTATGCACAATTGAATTCCTGTATCATGCCTAAATGTAAAACAAAAGAAAGAATACCTTTAAGTTTAAACCCATGGAGACTGCCCCAGGACAACAAATCCATTTATCATAGAATGAAATGTCAATTAAGAGAGCCAAGAGAGCAAACTTGTGCTCTCTTCCTGTTGAAATATTTCAGTACAACATGAAAATTCAACTGAGTCCAACTTTACATGCACATGTATACAAACAAGGTGGAGTATTCATTCTTCTCCCTTATGGTATGGACTATTATTGAATTTCTATTTTCTAAACTAAATAATGAAATTTTTACTTTCTGAAAGAATATATGGAAGGAAAAACACTACCCATTTTTAAAAGAAAAACCTACATCTACTAAAGCCACATTTGGTAAAAGAAAACAAAATTTTTGTCTAACTGCCAGAACTATTCAGTAATTTTGAAATCTCAGAGTTCTGCAAATGGCAAGTTTACTGTGCTTTCTGGGTGACACACAAGTGATCTCTGTACTTGACAGTCCATGAGACCACTCACTTCAACAGTCACTAAGGGCCCCTTGCCAGTGAGCTTGGTTTTCTCTATATGAATTGCCAACTCCCTCCTCAAACAACCAGTAAACTAAACCTTTAATCTTGGGATTGCTGAGAAAGGTTTGATAAAATGTGTTTGATAAATATTTACTGAGTGTCTACTTTATGATAAGCAATATTCTGGTTCTGAGAATAAAGCAGAGAAGTACAAAATCTCCACCCCTGTGGAGTTTACATTCTACTTACAGGACACAGAAAATAATAAAATAAGTAAGTAAAACATGTGGAATGTTAGATGAGATGAGTGCTATGAAGAGAATAAAGCAGGGAAGGAGGATAGGAAAATTTGAGTGAGAATGATTTCAAATCTTCATAAGGCTATCAGGGAAGAACCTACTTATATAATATTATACTTGTGTAAAGACCTACCTGAAGTTGGTAAGAAAACGAGATGTGCATATTTGTGGAGACAGTATTCTGGGCAGAGAGAACCACAAGTACAGAGAGCCTTTATTAGTTATTAATAAAATGAAAGCTATTCTTCCATAAGGAGTTGTTTGAGATGAAAGAATCACATGCATGCCCCAAAACAAAAATCTGTTTACAAACCTGCTTCTCAAACTCTATAAAAATTTTTGCATCCTAAACATCAAAACAGTAGGTGAATTTGATTTTAGAAGTTTTGTTATCCGGCATCTATGTTTAACTAAAGAAAACTCAACTTGATAGAATACAGTAGGAGGCATAGTTGAAGAGTTAGTTATTGTATCTGTTAAATTATTGACAAGACTTCCCACCTCAAAAAAATAGACCTTCTCAAATGGATGACTTACTCAGTTGGAATTTTCTGGCTTTTAATTTTAGAGGGAAGAAATAAATTAAGAGAAAATAAGCTCAGATTAATCATTAAAGGGGCAAAACTAAACGTTCAGATTGTGCCTTTGGGTCTTTAAAATTTATTCCAGTCTTTTGCGGTTTTTGTATTTGCAATTATAATTCTAGAAAATCAAAACTAATACTCATATAGAGGCATGGGAAAATTTCCAGTGTTCAAGGAAAAATAAATTATCTTCATAGTATTGAATTTACTAAACAAGAAGTATATACATGTTGATATCAGAAAGATCTCTAATGTTGATGCATTAATAAACACTAGTATATTATATTTATAAGCATATAAAATATCATAATCTGTATCACATCTCTTCGTGAGTCTCAGAAGAGCTAATCACAGATATTACTAAGGGTCTTAGTCAGTTTGGCTGCTATTATGATTACCATAGACTGGGTGACTTAAACAACAGAAATGTATTTCTCACTGTTGTGGAGGATGGAAATTCAAGATCAGGGTGTTCTAATGATCTTGACCCATCATGGTCAGATTCTGGTGAGGGCCCTCTTCCAGGTTTGCAGATGATCACTTTCTCACTGTATCTCCACATAGCAAAGAGAAAGGTCATCTGTTTCTCACATCTCTTCTTCTGAGAACACTAAGCCCATTCTGAGAACTTCACTCTCATGACCTAATTACCTCCCAAAGGCTCCACCTCTCATACCATAGCATTGGGAGTGAGGATATCAACAGGTGACACAATCATTCAGTCCATGGCACTGAGATCCTGAATTCTAAGATGGTAAGGGCCTTTTCTTCCTCCTCACAAAAACAGACTTGGGTCTCCAAGTGGTGGGATGAGGAAGCATCTCTGATGTTTGCCTCTTTCAGCAGATGAAAGAGTTCTACCTTTATCAAATGTAGGAACACAAACTCTTCTCCTCAGAACTCCAAGAGGTTTAGCAACCAAAACACTAGGATATGAACCTGAAAGTATTAGATTTTCAGAAGGTGGCACATTCTAGATATCTACCTTTCATATTAAATTGTGAACACAGAGCAGCCCTGCTTTTGGAATATTATGGTGCCCCCTTCTTTATGGTGTCACTTAGAAGTATACTAGACCACATCTAAGATCCTTCGGCAGGAGAGAAGTGAATTCATAAAGTCTGCCAATTGTAATACACTGATGGATGAGGCAAGAGGAAAACATCTTTCAGCCTACTCTGAAATGATGAGTTGCTTACTCTCCGAAGCATGAGGACCGAATTCTCCTTACAATTTTATTTCGCTAGAGTTTTGCTATTGCCTGTTTACATAAAAAAAAAAATAGTAAGGTCCCTTTGTTAAGCTTAAAATACCCTCGGAGAATCTTCCAGCGATGCATATTTGATATACCATTCACACAGAAAACTAAAATGACTAAGGTCAAGGTTACAAATACTTCAATCTTCAGAAAGTACTTCTTAACCACCTACTTTGTGCCAGAGCCTGTGCTAGGAACAGAAGCAGACTCTTCCTAAACAGAAGAGTCTAGGACAGAAACAGCTCCTCCCCTCATGGAGTCTATAGGTTCCTCTAGGAGGATCTAGCAGAATGATTACAACTGAGATGAGGGGTTGAAAATGCATGGGGTGCAATAATTACAAAACCTCAAGCACCTGACTTTCAGGGATGTCAGGAAAGGAGTTTCTTCTCAAAGTGTCAATTAACCTGATAGGTGAAGGATGAGCAGAAATTAATCTTGGCCTTAGGAGAATGGCGGAACGAGTGTGCCAGGGAAAGAGGCTCCCAACAGAGGGATGAGCAGTTAGTGCCTTTCAAGCACCAAAGAGAATGTCTTTTGTGACTTGAACACTGTAAGAAGGGCAGCAGTCAGGTCCTGTAGGGCTCCAGAGGCCCATGGAAGTTTCTGAACATCACTGTAAGAGTGCTGGGAGGCTTCAAGGGTTTTAAGCAGGAGAATTAAATGACAGGTTTTAAAAGTTTGAAAGATTGCTCTGTGAGTGTGTTAGTCCATTTTCACGCTGCTGATAAAGACATACCTGAGACTGAGTAATTTATAAAGAAAAAGAAGTTTTAATGGACTCACAGTTCCATGTGTCTGGGGATGCCTCACAATCATGGTGGAAGCCAAAAGGCATGTCTTACCTGGTGGCAGACAAGACAGAATGAGAACCAAGCAAAAGGGGGTTCCTCTTATAAAACCATCAGATCTTGTGAGACTTATTCACTACCATGAGAATAGTATGGGGGAATCCATCTCCATGATTCAATTATCTCCCACCAGGTCCCTCCCATAATACATGAGAACTATGGGAGCTACAAATCAAGATGAGATTTGGGTGGGGATACAGCCAAACCACATCAGTGTGCAATCTGAAATTTGTCTTTAATGCTTACAGAAAACAAAAAGCATGAAAGGCAAGCTCACGACAGCCTCCATAGGAGAGATTGGGTACATATGGGTGCTCATGACAGGGCAGCCTTTCCTAGCTATTAGGAAAGCAACTTCTAAACATACGCTCTTGTAACTTCCCACAGAGTCATGGCTGGCACTGCTCAATGTCTCACAAGAACAGATATCTTACTTGACTTTCATTGACATTGACTGGCAGTGTGGATATAATAAAATTCTCCTCAGAGGTTTAAGTTAGAGGTTAACTCAGAGGTTAGAGTTATTAGCCCATCTTGCTAATAACTTTGTCAAAAAGCAAGCACCAATATATCATCAAAAAGAATGTTTTCCTTTCCTTCAGTATTTGAGGGGTGCTGATTTCCTCCAAGCCCAGAGGCTATTGTTTGGTTGTGGCATTAATTAGAGAGCATTTTTGGGAACTTTATGCTGCACTCTGGTTAATATACTGTCTGAGGGAAAAGGTGATATTCTTTTTTTCCCATTAAGCCCCAGTGCCTACTCCTGGATTCAGCGGGATACCAAAGAGCCTTGGGCTATTCCTGATTTAGTAATAATCCCAAAACTCAGCCAATAGTCTCTAACATGTGGCCTCAATCTGCATTTCCCAGATTCAAACCTGCTTGAGTCCATCTAGAACTCACTAGCCAGCCTTTCAGAACACCTAAGAAAAAGGTCTGTGTTTTTTCTTCCAAGGTATAAATGTTCTAGGAAGGTATTCACCAAGCTTGAGTTCTACATGTTCTCTTGGGGCCCAAGGTCAGGATGAGGCAGAGGCTGGCTGAGTCCTTCCTTCATAGAGCATGCCTCTTCACAGTCAGGGATCATGACAAAGACAGATCAAGTTTGAAGTCTTTTTTGGCTCTGGGACTCCATTTTCACCTGACCAGCCTCCCACCTTAGACATTTTTATGTTATCAGATCAAAGAGAAGAACTCTGAGTGGATAGCTTTGATATATCAGGACTTTCCAAAATGATCTTCATAATAGTCTGCTATACCGGATAAATGAAAAATCAACTCAAGAATAGGCTTCTCCCCAGGAGGATGAGAACCAAGGCCATTTAACAAATGAAGGTTGAAATGGCACTTTGCAGTCACTTCTAAATTCACATCTTCATTTCACTCTTTTCCTCCTTTTATCCATCCATGACCTTACATTAAAAGAATGCACTGCCTTTGTGAAAGACCTCTGTTTTGTAAAAAATATATATTTTCTTAAAGAGTAATTTTAGATTTACAGAAAAGTTGAAAAAAGAAACCACCAGAGAGTTCCCATATTCTCCTGAGCAACCGGCCTTCACCAATTTCCCCTGTTGTTAACATCTTGCATTAGTGTGGTTCATTTGTTACTTTCAGGAAATAATATTGATACATTATTATTAATTAAAATTCATAGATTACATTAGGATTTACTCTGTGTAGTAGAGTTCTACGGGTTTTGGCAAATGCATAATGTCATGTATCTACCATTATACTATGACATGAAATACTTTCACTGCTCTAAATCTCCTCTGTGCTTCATCAATCCTTCCCTCCATCCCTCCCTCTGAGACTTAGCAACCACTAATCTCTTTACTGTTTCCATAGTTTTCTCCTTTCCAGAATGTCATATAGTTTGAATCATACCCTATGAAGCCTCTTCAGATTGGCTTTGTTCACTGAGTAATAGACATCTAAGGTCTCTCCATGTCGTTTTGTCGCTTGATAGCTCATTTCCTGTTTTATTGTTGCATAGTATTCCATTCTATGAATGTACCATGGTTTGTGTATCCATTCACCTATTGAAGGACATTTTGGTTGCTTCCAAGTTTGGCAATTATAAACATTGGTGTGTGGGTTTCTGTATGGACCTATGTTTTCAACTCATTTGGGTGAATACTTAGGATCACATATTCTGAATCATATGGTAAGAACATGCCTTGCTTTGTAAGAAACTGCCAAGCCATCTTCCAAAATGAATGTAACATTTTGCCTTCTTACCAGCAATGAATGAAAGCTCCTGCTGCTCCATATGCCGGCCAGCATTTGATATTGTCAGTGTTTGGGATTTTTGGCATTTTAATAGGTGGGTAGTGATGTTTCCTTGTTGTTTTAATTTGGAATTCTCTAATGACATATGATGCAAAGCATCTTTTCATACACTTACTTGTTATCTGTATATCTTCTTTGGTGATATACAGATAACATTCTTGTCTGTTCATATCTTTTGCCCATTTTTAATGGGATTTTTGTTTTCCTGTTGCTGAATTTTAAGGATTATTTGCATATTTGGAGATCGGTCTTTTATCAGAATGTGTTTTGCAAATATTTTCTCCAATCTGTCACTTAACTTTTCTTAGGAGTGTTTTTCACAGAGAAGACATAGAAGAACACGTTGTCCTCAAGAAGGACCTGTATCAAATTTAATTTCACACACTGTCAGTTTAAGGTAAGTTCGGTTAAGATGCTCAAGACACTTACTGCAGCAAAATCTAACTGAATATGTGTACATGAGCCCCTAGGGTGTGCCAATATGTGTACTTACATCAACTAGTAATGTTACAATACAACAGTTTTCCCAGGTCTCTGTAACTTCAAGGATTTCATTCTTAAGTATTGAAAAGGAGAGTATAAGTGGGTATATAGAGACAATGGTAATGTCCTTAAAAATACAGAGAAAAGGGAGAAAATTGTTCCTTAGGAATTAGAAGAATATGAACAAAGCATTTATTAATTTAATAAGCTCTTACTCTATACTAAATAATAGGCTAAGCTTTGCTGATATCACACAAAATCCTCACATTCATGGAACTTACACTCTAGTGGGTGAAACAGACAATAAAAGAGACAAGACAACAGATGATAGTGACAAATGGTAAAGAGAAAAATAAAGCAGGAAAAGAAGATGAAGTGTTGGGGATAGGGTGAAATTTTAGCTAGAATAACAGGAAGTCCTTTAAAAAGTAACTTTGGGAAATGACCTGTAGGAAATGATCTCAGGGAGAGATCATTCCAGGCAGGTTTTCCAGCAAGTGCAAAGGCTGGGCATGTCTGAACAACAGTGGGAAGGCCATTATGGCTGAAGCAGAGACAACGCAGAGAAGAGCAGTAGGGGATGAAGAGAGTTAGTGAGGAGCCAGGCTATCCTAGCCTCAGAGGTCACTGAAAGGACTTTGGCTTTGAAATAAGGAGCCATTGCAAGCTCTTGAGCAGAGGACTGACATTATCGGGATTATGTCTTCACAAGATCTGTCAACTATGGAGAATAGACTGAAAGGGGGCAAAGGGCAGAGGCAAGGCCCAATTAGAGACAATCAAAATAACCTAGGTGAGAATTGATGGTCAGCTGGTCTTGAGTGATGAGCATAAAGATAGTGAGAAGTAGTTAAATATTTTTCAGGCATTCTGTATTTGCCATCCGTGCTGTCACTTCACATTAGCAAATAACAAAATTAATTAATAAACAAATACATAATTAAAATGTTGCTAATAGGCCCAGATTATGATATACAACTGCTAGCTAACATAGTAGTAGGCTAACCCAAGGAATGGCCAAGGTTTCCAAACTCAATTATATGACCACCTGCCAGAACCTCTGACACTCCTGTGTGGGTGAGGTAAGAGTTAGGAGTTTGGGTTTGGCCACAGAAGGCACCAGAGAGATAGACGGAGAATGTGGAAGTTGTGAGACTGCTGTGCAAGTGTCTGTGGGGCCATTCTCTCTCCAAAGTTTGATTATGCTTTCAGACAATCAAGCCCTCTCCAGGGCCATTTTGAGGTGATTGTTGTGTGTGCAATTTAGAGACAGGTCGAAGGCTTCAGGTATCACATAGATACTGTCAGTTTGGGCTTGGAGCCTGGAATCTTGGGAGAAAATGTAGGGTGTGGAAAACACAGTACCTTATTCCATTCCCTAGAAAAGTGCATTATCTGGCCTTCTGGGAGAGCCACGCACATCGTTTTTCATTTCTGTCTCTTTAGTGCAATAAAAGTCTTTGCTCTGTGTGGAATCCATTTCTTTTACGTCTTTTTCTCCTGAAACACATTGTTTCAATCATCCCCACTTTTAAAATATCTCTTCTCAAAGTCAAAAGGGTGTTTTTCAGCTATCTCAGACAGAGAGTTTCCATGCCCTGCAGCTCTTATGAGATGGGAGAACTTTCTTCCATGTGTTGGGTCACTGAATACTCTCCCTGGTAGACCTAATCTAATCCAGTCCACTGAGGCCCTACACTAGTCAGCCAGTTGTCATCACTAATTAAAGAGATCATTTTAAAGTCATCTCATGAATGATTCACAGACACATCTCAGTGTCCTTCGTATTTCTGATGGCATTGGATCACAGAAGTAAATGTACTTGAAAAATATCCCAAGGCTAACCAGCAACTACTTCAATCAATATTTCCTATTTTAGTTGTCTTTGGCCCTGTCAGGGACCCTGAATTCTTGAAGATTTTTCTCCCATTTCAAACAGTTTGCTTCTTAGTAGATCATCCCTTCACCATTGTTTCCCTAAATCCCATGATTTCTGCTTTAATATTTCTGTGTTCCTGAATTTTATGGTACGTCATTCCAAAGCTTTTACCTAAGATTAACATGTCATAATTGGCCATCATTAAAGACTTTTACAAAATAGTTTCTAAAAATATTTTTTATTATTATTATTTTTATTAGACTTTAAGTTCTAGGGTATATGTGCACAACGTGCAGGTTTGTTACATATGTATACTTGTGCCATGTTGGTGTGCTGCACCCATCAACTCGTTTTAAACTTCATCTTCCATTCTAAGGTCAGTGAACCAAGCCCAGAAGGGGATGTTAGGCAACTGAAGAGAAATTCCTGAAAATCATGATCCACTGGGTTTCCATAAATTTTTGTTAGTCATAATCCAGAAGGCAAAACAATCATTTGGCATTAAGGTTGACAGTTTAATTTCAGCACTTTCTTCCAAGAATGATCTCAAGATTCCAGCCTGTTTATTTCTAATGCTGGAAGACAGCAGCGATTAGAAAGACCCTTCCTTTACTTGTTTTGAATTCCATACCTCTCAAAAAGCAACGCTACAATGAAAGTAACAGTGCCATCAGCTGCCATTTGTTAGGCTTCTCCTTGACTCAGCCTGGGCTGACAGAGGGGTTACCTCTCCAGGTAGTCCCTTCCAGCTTACCTGATTTCCAGTGCTAAAAAGAAACAGTACAGGCCTTTGGTATACTCTGCCTCAAATAAAAGTAAACATTTGCTTCCTGAACTAAATATTTTTGATTTGGTCCTTGATGCCTGGGGTAGGTGCCAGGGCCAGAAACAGAATAGACCGTGCCAGGGAGGCTCAGGTACTTTGCTCAGCAGTCTTTCCTCACCAGCACCGTCTGTGCTGTGATTCCAGAATGTGTGTTTGACAGTTTTTACAGGCATGGTGGGACAAGCAAGAAATAAATGAAAAAAGAAGGATACAGTTTTATTAATATGCATTAAATATATAAACTATCTTGAATTATCAATACTGAGAGTATTCATCAGCCCTTCTTTAGGGTATACTTATGTCAAATCTACAAAGAGAGTGAGAGTGAGGTGGAACAAAATAATAACAAATGGTTTTTTTTCCTTAAGTCAGCCAGCCAGGGATTTTCTATCCCAGAATTAGATCTCTAGAATTATGGAGTTTTTGGCTGTAACTTTATCAACTAGACCAACAAGCTTTCCAGGTTCTATAGAAGTAGCTGGTAGAAAATAAGCTGGCATGACTGGTTAATAGTTCGTGAAAAATAAACACCAAAGAAAGGGCTTAGGCTGCAGGAGGACAGCCACCACAGAGAGAGGGAATGGAGAAAAACAGGTAAGGATGGGAAGAGATTTAGTTAAAGAGAGCAATTTCTTCTACCATTGCTGAACCTAAAAGACAATTTGAATCTGTTAAAATAAAATTAATAGTTGCCTAATCAAAAGTTGCAATGTTTTTAGGTTTCAATTGAACTTTCAATGCTTTGCTCACTGTTCTGACTCATCCCCTTCTCCTGCACTGAAACATGCTTCTAACATGGAACTAGAGTTTGGAGACAGTTTCTTTATGCTGTGGTACTGTTAGTCTGGAGATTATTATGCACATGTGTCTGGTTAAAGAACAAACATTTGGGGTCAAAGTCAAACATATCTTTTTATACTCCCTCCAAATGAGTTCAGCTGATGAGAAACTGAGAGTTAGCAGAGTTAAGTGATTGGTCTAAGTTTACACAGCCACTAAAAACCAGGATCAGACTTAAGGCTAGCTCTAGTAGAGTTCAAGTCTCAAATGTAGCAGTGTGTCTTCTGCAAAGTCTGGTCAACCAATATCCTTTGGATGATAAGAGAGTGAATAAAGTAAAAAAAGAATTTTAATAACTCTAAAACACTAGCACTTTGAAAAGAACCTTTCCATAATACCCAATTTCATTTTCCCATTTTTTAAAAAGATATGGGGATGGGGTCCAGGATTGGATAGAAGAGGAATAAGCATTTCTTTTTATTTCACCAACAGCTAAGAGATCTCCTTTGACAAGTCATTTAATCTCATATGTTTTGATTTCTCTAAAGAAAATGAAGACACAGTACTGGACATTCAGTTACATTTCCCAATTAGTTTAAGAACCTCAGATGACCTGCACTGCATAAGAATAGTGACTGGAATTGAAGGCTATGCATTCCAAAATTCTTGATTATTTGTTTTTTAAAATACATGAATAACTAGAGAAAGCAATCACAGGGTGTCATCTTTCTCACTTGAACTGATGCCTCTGTACTCACTGAAGGGTCTTAGCACAGAGACCCAGAGAAAGATCTAGAATCCCACCTGCACCCTGACTCTTTTCTCAGTTTCCCCAAGAGATAAAATTTGGGGCCTGTTGAAAGACAGGTTGTCAGTCCTGACCCCTACACAAAACCTGAGTGAAAATGGCTGATGAGAAGAGAAGGACGTTTGCTACCTAGACACAGAGAAATTTATGACCATTAATTCAATTATACTAAAGAAATGCTGATTGAGTGCCTCCTAAGTGGCAGGTACTGTGCTCTGTGCTATGTACACAGTTATGAACAAGATGAGGTTTTGCCCCCAGGAACCTTACAGAAAAGTCAACTGAATCCCAAACTGACACAATGATGTCAACAGAATAGAATGAGGGCAAAAGGAGGAAGAAAAGAGTTCTGCTGGCTGGGCATGGTGGCTCACACCTGTAATCCTAGCACTTTGGGAGGCTAGGCAGGTGGATTGACTGAGGTCAGGAGCTTGAGACCACCTAGCCAGCATGGCGAAACCCTGTCTCCACTAAAAATACAAAAATTAATTGGGCATGGTGGCAGGTGCCTGTAATCCCAGCTACTCTGGAGGCTGAGGTAAGAGAATCACTTGAATCCGGTGGGTGGAGGTTGCAGTGAGCCAAGATCACGCCACTTTACTCCAGCCTGGGTGTAAGAGTGAAACTCTGCCTCAAAAAAAAAGAGTTCTGCTAGAGAAGAGAACATCCTGAGACTTGAAAGGTGAGCAGTGAGTAGGAAAGAGACAGAGAAGCAGTGGGGACAGCATGTACAAAGGGTTGGGAGCATGAAACACACCGTAGATTTGAGGAAAACAAATAATTCCATGACAATAAAAAGAGCTGGGTAGTATTGAGGAGAAAGGACACAAGGCAGTGTCTGAAGAGGTAACTTTGAGGAGGGAAACAGAGATGATATCATGAAAGACTTACCAGCCTGGTAAGAAACGTAAGTTTTAATATGAAAGCCATAGGAATTAAAGATATTTCATCGCAAAGGGCATACAAAAACATTTCGCCTGGCAGAGTTGTGGAAACAAATAGAGTGTAGTAATTGTACAGGCAGGTTTTGGGGACCAAGACTGAGGCTGTAATAGAAGAGATTGAAAAGTATGGGCTAGACATCAAAATTTACATGATTTGGAAATCATTTGAATATGGGTAGATGGAGGAGAAGTAAATTAGATAGGTGAGAGTTCATGCCAGGTGCCTGGCTTGGATAGCAAAGTGATAGATGGGGCCAGTCACCAAGCTAAGCAAGACATTTGTCTATTGGCTTATACACATGTGTGCTGGAATGAGATAATGAGCATTAGACACATCATGTGTGTGGTGCCAGTGGAACGGAAATCTGAGTGAAGATGTCCAAGGTCTTGAACACACAGAGGCCCAGGTTATTATGGGTCTGCAGTTAAAACTTTAAGATTAGGTGATATCATTTAGGGAGAAAATGTAGAGTAAAAGGATCAAAGTCCAAAGACAAAACGCTCAGAAATAAACAGAAACAAAGTATCAAAAAAGAAGAAAGATATCCAGGGGAGAAGGGTGATATGGCTTGGCTGTGTCTCCACCCAGATCTCATCTTTAATTATAACTCCCACAATTCCCATGTGTCATGGGAAGGTAATTGAATCAGGGGGCAGGTCTTTCTTGTGCTGTTCTCATGGTAGTGAATGAGTCTCATGAGATCTGACGGTTTTATAAAGAGGAGTTCCCCTAAGCAAGCTCTCTCTCTCTCTTTGCCTGCTGCCATCCATGTAAGATGTGACTTCCTCCTCCTTGCCTTCCACCATGGTTGTAAGGCCTCCCCAGCCACACAGAACTGTACATCCATTAAACCTCTTTCTTTTGTAAATTGCCCAGTCTTGGGTATGTCTTTAATAGCAGCATGAAAACGGACTAATACAGAGGGTATCCTAGAAGCCAAAGGAGAAAAGGATCTACAGGGGGAAGGGGCCCTCAACATTATCAAATCTCACAGAGCAGATGAGAAAACAGCAATGTGTCTGTCAATTGGAAAGTGTGAACATCCATTTCTAGGAATGTGAGGAGTTGATGGGCTCTGAATAAATGAAGGCAGAAAGTGCAGACTACTTTTTCAATATTCTTGGTTGTAATGGGGTGCCTTGATATAGGGCTTTGACTGAAGAAATATAGAGGCCTAGCAGAGGAGTTCATTTACAATGAGAACAGCTTTCTCATGTTCACAAAGTGTTGAGAAGTCAGTGAAGAGAAAAAAGTTTAAAAATACCAAAGAGTAGTAAATATAGAAGTGATGGGAGAGGGTGAATGAGCTTGAGATCAGCTGTAAATTGAAGCTTCTTTCTCTAAGGCTACAGAGGAAGAAGTGAAGACGTGAGTGAGCCTGGAGTTCATCCCACTTCAACTTCAGTTTTCTTTGGGACTTGGACAACAGCCTCACAGCTAAGAGAAGAAAGTACAGGGGTGGAATGAGGAACTTGATCACAGCAGTTAAAATCCATGATACTTCTGGGGTGAATGGCAAAGGAAACTGACCAGAGGCAGACAAAGTTCTTGTTCAGCAGTTTAAATGGCTCATCTGAAGCCAAAGACCATTAAAACGATCCTGGTACCAAGGATCCAGATGTGTTATTTTCTCTACTATTCATTAATTCATCTGTAGAAGGAGAAAGAAAACCAGTTAGATTAGATTGATTACAAGATTTGTGTGGTAGAAAAATGGAGGAAACCATTGAAAACATAGGGAAGAATTGATTGAAGTAACAAATTTTGAAGTCTGCTCTGAAGAGGGAAGAATGTTAAATCATAAAAAGAACAAACAAGGAGAAAAAAAGAAAGGATTGAGGAACTAGAAATCTTAATAATGGTGAAGAACAGGGAAGTGTATGGACATGTAACATGCAGGAGGAATGGGATGAGTTCATAAAAGGAACTTTACTTTTGGCTCCCACTTGCCCTTTAACCTTGCTGGCACAATCTTGGCTCACTACAACCTCCATGTATGGGGCTCAAGCAATCCTCCCACCTCAGCTTCCTGAGTAACTGGGACTGTAGGCACATGCCACTGTGGCTGGCTAAATTTGCAGGTTTTTTTTTTTTTTTTTTGGTAGAGACAGAGTTTCATCATGTTGCCCAAGGTGGTCTCAAACTCCTGGGCTCAAGTAATCCACCTACCTCAATCTTCCAAAATGCTGAGATTACAGGCATGAGCCAGTGTGCCTGGCTACCATTATTTCTGAAAACATTTTTTCTTTATTTCTTCTTTTTCTATGAGACCTATTATTATATAGATACACTTGATGTTGCCCCTCGGGACTCTAATACTCTGTTAATTTGTCTTCTCTCTTTTTTTCCCTCTGTTCTTCAGATTTATCCAACTTCAAGTTTGCTATTGTTTCTTTTGCCATCTCAAATCTGCTCTTGAGTCCATCTAGTGAATATCTTGTTTCAGTTTTTGATCTTTTTAACTCTAGAATTTTTATTGGACTTTTTAGAGCCTCTATTTCTCTCATGAGGTTCCCTATTTATTGAGTCATTATCACAATATTTTTCTTTACTTCTTTGAGCATATCTATGAGAGATGCCTTGAAGCATTTTTCTGCTAAAGCTTACACTTAGACCTATTCTGAGTCTGTTTTTATAAACTGTGTTTTGGGTTTTATTTTAGTATGAATCACACTTCTCTGTTTCTGTGCGTGTCTCATAATTGTAGCAACTGTAGATTCTGTTTTATTTTTCCAAGTGTTACTTTTTTAATAATTTGCTTGGACATAAACTCCAACGTCTGTCTCCCCAACAATATGTACCTACTGATGTCTCCATTCTGTATTCTTTTCTTTTTATTTTTCTATTTTACCCTGGCTTCCTAGGTGTTATTCCTATAACTGCAGTTTAGTAATCAGCCAATAATGTAGAGTAGGTTGTGTTAAAACTCCTCAAGCCCATAAGTTTTCCTCCTTCTGTTCATTGATCTATATATGGGCTGGGAAGTACATTCCAAGTTGCAGCAAGTTTTCAAGTTTCCCTTAACTTATACTTTATGCTAGGTAGGATAAATGTAGTTTCCCAGTAAGCCAAGGATATATGAAAAGTATATCTTAGGACTTTCATAGCTCTTTCTCTTCAAGATCTTCTTGTTAATTTTTTTTTTCTTTTTTTATGAGACGGAGTCTTGCTCTGTCACCGAGGCTGGAGTGCAGTGGCATGATCTTGGCTCACTGCAAACTCTGCCTCCTGGGTTCACACCATTCTCCTGCCTCAGCCTCCCAAGTAGCTGGGACTACAGGCGACCACCACCACACCTGGCTAATATTTTGGTATTTTTAGTAGAGACGAGGTTTCACCATGTTAGCCAGGATGGTCTCGGTCTCCTGACCTCGTGCTCCACCTGCCTCAGCCTCCCAAAGTGTTGGGATTACAGGTGTGACCCACCATGCCCGGCTATCTTGTTAAATTTTTACTAGTTCACTGCTCACCCTAACCAGGACCACAAATCTAGACAAGCAAAGCTACAGGTCCTCCCCATTTGTATTCTACCAAGTTCTTTACTTTTAGCTGACATAGCTATGGGGTTTTGTCTTTTTCCTCAAATTGATTCTTTCCCCTCTGGCAATAAAGCTGCTGGGTTTTGTAGACAGCCCCACACTGGTAAAACTATACTTCTTGTCAACTGTGCTGGGGCAGGAGGGAGGATGGGAGCAGCACAAGCCAAAGGGCATAGATGTCTGCGTTTCCTTCCCAAAGCACTCCAGATTTTTAACAATATGTGATTGTCAAATAGTGGTTTACACGCTCTGGGCTCTATGGTCCAGTGCCTGGAAATATTTTATTCTTTTGACAATTTTGTTCAGTTTGGCTAAAAGGATTCGCCAATGTTTTTATGCTACTGTAACTGAAAATCCCTCCAAGACAGTTACTTTTAAAATGAGTTAAGGCTGACATTACTAGTGTGGTTCCCATATCTGGTCCTTAGGAATCATGCCCTCTGATCTGCAGTTGAAAGGTAGGCAGTGCTTTCACAGACAGTTCACTCCTAACCCACAAGCTACTGCAGCCTTCTCAAGCATGAGCCAAGCCCCACTAATCTGATTCAAAGCCTACGGAGATTCCACATCAAGTTCTCAATGTGATCTCATTGTAGTTTTTCACACTAGACTTGGGATTAGCAGGCAATTGCTCCCTTTACACACTCTCTCCTTTCATAGGTTGAACTCAACAAGATAGATCACCGCAAAGAAGTCCTCTCCAAATTCTACTTACGATGTCCAATACCAGCCACTTTTTATATTGTTAAAAAGATCTAAAAAAATCATATGGCTTGAGAGTCATTCAATCAGTGACCTGACTTACAATTCATTTTAAAAGGTGACATCTAGTGTCTTTGGCCTCAATTGAAAGATAGGACAAGTCCTATTTTAATGTCCTGTTATAGGAGTAACCTAATGAAATATTTGTACATACATAGGTTGAAGTTAGATGACAACAAAAGGGTTGTAACATAGGAGCTCCAATATTGACAGCTTGCTTAATCCAAATAGAAAGTGATTCTTCTAATATAGGCTCCTTCAATTTAGTTCACCCTTAGAAATGAATTGACATTTTCCTTTCCTGTGTAAGAAAACAACTGCCTTCATGCACTGCTCATGCAGACAGCTAATTAAATGAAACAAAAGCTGCCACAAACAGAAAGTTTTATTAAGAGGCCCCTGTGGATGATTCAAGTAATCATGTCTTCAAGGGAAGATATTATAGGAAGAATGTTGTGTTTGGAGAGCACACAGTGTTATTAGTGTTATATTTTGGCAGTCTGAGACATCATAGCATCCTTTAATGTATCAGTGCCCTAGAGAAGATCAAAGGAGAAGAAACCTCTCTGCCTGACTTTTTAAGAGTTAAAAGAGCTTTAAGAATGGCAGAGCTTGGCTGTAATACAGTAAGCAAACAACAACCTGCAGGTATCTAGTGATTTCTGTTTTTACTTTTATTTTATTCACTTAATAATTAATTAAGTAAAAGACAAACATCATCTCTCTCAGAAGGCAGTGTTTCAATACTGCCAATGTTAGTTAAGAAAGATTTTTTGGTGTCTCCAGCCTCCTTAGGGGTATCTTCAATCAGAAAAGAAGATTTCAAATGAACAATCATGTATATATGTGTGGTGAGGTGTAAAGGGGTATGCACATTTATAATAAGTACATTCGTTTTCCGTATATAGAAAAGCGGTTTCCTGCTTAGGTATTTTTGACATCACTGAAAGCATTAAGCATGCTGTTAGACAAATTACCTCTCAAGGTCTCAGTTTCTCCATCTGTATAATGAAAGGAATCACAGATGGCAAATAAAATTTTCCTGCTGAAACCAAATGGTAGAGGCTGTATACTATAAAGAAAATGATTTTGAGGCTATTGAGAGCTTAGTGGACAAATGCGCTCTGGTAAATAATGTCTTTCATAACCAAAGGATAGGTAATTTAATTTGCAATTTTGCCATCTCTAGACAATATATCTAAGGATTCTTTAACATCTTAGAAATCTGTAACTCTATATTATATAGTTTGTATTATATCTTCAGAAGCAAGTTAGTCTAGTTCATAAACAGAAATAGATCTGAAGTAGGAGACCAGCAGGACTGGTTTTCTGGACACAACCCTGCTAACCAAATCAGGATCTGGTCCAGACAGTATAAAGTGAAGAAACCAACAGGAACCAGCAGATGGCAATGAAAGCAATCTCTAGTGCCATGGCTATTTACAAATTCCATGACAGCAACCCAGAAGTTACCCCCTCTTTTCATTCCAACAACCCCTAAGTTACTGTCTCTTTCTTAGAAAGTTCCAAATAACCTGCCCCTCAATTTGTACTGACCTGCCTCTAAATTTGCATGTAACTGAAAGTGGGTTTAAGTGAGTACAAACACACTTGCCAAGAGCTCATACATTGATAAATCTGGGTGCACTGCCTATGATTAGAACTTCTCTGCAAGGAACAGTACTGTTCAACAAAAGATTACTGTCTAACACCACCAGCTTGCCCTTAAATTCTTTCCTGCATAAAGCCAAGGACCATCCCAGATTAACACTCAGTTTTGGAATCCATCTGTCCTGACAACAGATTCACTCCATAGAAAATTTAGGACGAAACTGATTTCATTGGTAGGTAGATTGGTCTCTCATTTATATGAAGAGATTTGGTGAAGTAGAATAGACAGAAGTTCCCTCGCATCGTTAACAATAAAAGTGTCTTTCATGGGTCAAGTATTTTCTCTACAATTTATATGGAATCATTCCTAGGAAATTAACTCACCACACTAAAATGTCATTGAATAATATCAATAAACACTTACATTTTTATTGCTATATTCAGTTTTTAAAATGCTTTTACATTCATTTTTTTCTCATGCATAATTTTATTTCATAATAAGCCTGTAAGGTAAATATCTTATTCATATTTCAGGTGAAGAGGTTGATGCCAGTGAGGTTAGGTGAATTAGTCACTCAAGACACCCTGGCTATAGAGATAGTAAGGGTTAGAGATGGGACCTGAACCCAGAGTACAAAGAGTTTTGTTTTGTTTTAGTTTTTGAGATGGAGTCTCGCTCTGTCGCCCAGGCTGGAGTGCAGTGGCATGATCCACATACAGTAAAAATGTATGTGTTTATTGAATTTATTCAATGACATTTTAGTGTGGTGCATTAATTCACTGCAAGCTCCACCTCCTGGGTTCACACCATTCTCCTGCCTCAGCCTCCCGAGTAGCTGGGACTACACACCCAGCTATTTTTTTTTTTTTTTTTTTGTATTTTTAGTAGAGACGGGGTTTCTCCATGTTAGCCAAGATGGTCTCGATCTCCTGACCTCGTGATCTGCCTGCCTCAGCCTCCCAAAGTACTGGGATTACAGGAGTGAGCCACCCTTTCTGGCCTAAGTCCAAAGAGTTTTATACCACATCACAGCAAATCCTTCACAGAAAGTAGTGTTCAATAGGAGGAAGAGAAATGGCATAACAGAAATAGTGTTTCAAGAAGGCAGGAATTGAGGAGGCTAGTGGTGGTACAGTCAGATGTTTAGGAAAGAAAAGAAAAATCCAAGTCTCAAAGTCACACATTACTGACTCTCTCCTTTATATCTCAACATCCTTTACTCTGATTTTAAAACTCATATAACCCACAACCATTTCCACAAGGAGAACTGTTTATTTTTACTCCATGCTCCCACCATGCCCAAATCTACTCTTTCCACAGTTTTCTATATACTATTACATGGCATATTAATTTGCTAGAGATGCCGTAACACATTACCACAGACTGCATGGCTTAAACAATGGAAATTTATTTTTTCACAGTTCCAGATGGCAGAAGTTAAGATCTAGGTGCCATTAGGGTTGGTTTCAGGGCTGTCTTCCAGGAATGTGGTTGGCTGCCCTGTTGCTGTATCCTCATATAGCCTTTCCTTAGTCTGTGAATGGAAACAAAGAGATCTCTGGTGTTCCTTCTTCTTATAAGGACACCAGTCCTGCTGACCTATCCTATGACCCCATATATCCTTAATTTTACCTTTCTGGAGGCCTTGTATCCAAATACAGTCACACTGGGATATAGGCTTCAATATATAAATTTTGGGAGAACACACACAGTCCATAACAACATGGAATAGCTTTTCAGCCAGTTATTCAGGTCAAAATACCAGGAGTTATATTTGAAGTTAGATAGCTTGAACATGAGATGTTGGGGAAAAGAGGACTCAAGGATAACTCCTAGTACACCAGTGACTTCTCATCACCTCCACTGCTATGACCAAAGACCAAGACACCTGCCCTCCCCTGGACTACTACAAAAGTCTCCTACTGGTCTTCCTGCCAAAGTGGTCCTTTAACCCTGTAAATCAGATAACTTCTCTTTTTAAAACCATCAATGACTTCCCATATCCCTTAGAATTCAATCCAAACTCTTCCTAGTGTTGGGAAGGTCTTGACTAATCTCCAAGTAACCTCCCCCTTGCTCAATGGTTTCCCCAGCCATCCTGCTTCTCTTGCTGGCCCTCCAACACTCAAAATCTTTCCCATGCCAGGAGATTCACCCTGGCTCTTCTCTCTGGCTAGAATGCTGAATTTCCTAGAACTGCCCACAGCTCACCCTTCACAACAGTCAGGCCTCTACTAAGGTTTCATCAACCACAAGGCCTTCCCTGACCACACCAACTGAAATAGCCCCCAGCACTCAAACTATCTCTACCACACAGCTCACTGTCTGCAGCAACAGGACATCACTCTTCCAGAAAACCCTGGCTCAGGAAGACGAAGTTGCAGATCATGTGATTGTTTCTTTCAGGAACTTCCCAATGTCCATTTATCCAAACAACACTAGCTTTCATTCAACTAAACCTCCTTTTCTCAGATCAATAGATTGCTCATCTGGGCTCATCAAACATGGTTCACTCTTCCAAACCCAAGCCTCTCTGTGTCCATTCTCAATTAGGCCTGACATTTAAAAGATCTGTCTTAAACCAGATTTCAAGAACTCGGTAATGTCCTACCTTTTCTCTTCCCCTCCAAGACCCTCCTAAGATTTTGTCAAGGTAGTAGTCATCTTTCTGTTGTAGTGATAAACTCAGTTTTGCTTTATCAGCAGGTCATTTTAATGATTTGGAGGAGGAATTGGCATTTGAGTTTATTCATTTTCCACTTACCCTGCTTATGTTTTATTCATATTATTTATTATCAGCAGGTACCTATATAATCATTTACTTGTTATTCATTTATTATCCTTCTCTCAGACTAGAATATAAGATCTTTGGTGTCAGGGATCTAATCTATCTTATTCTCAGCAAAATTCCTAGCAACTAGAGCAATGCCTGGCACACAGTAAAATCTCATTAAACTTAAATTTAAAAGAGTGAGCTCTGCAGTTGTGCTGAGCTAGGATCAAGGAGACAAGACAGAAATAGAAGCCTATCCACATTCATCAAGATCAACTGCATTTCTGGGTCCCTGGAAGGACTAGAAAGGCTGTAGAATATCCCTCCGAGTCCTGCACAACTGCACTGCACCACCAGAGCACAGATGCCACGGGGCCCACAGGGCTGTGTCCAGGGGATTCTGTGTGTTCCAGTACCCCTGCCTCCCTGGAGCAAATGCAGAGCTTACCAGTGCTCTGCTCTGCCTTCCTCTCCTACCTCTCCTGTTTGCTGAAGGAAAGAGAGGCAGGGTGGTGAAGCAACATGTATGGGAACATTTCTGATTCTGTCAGCTCTTCCTCCTGAGGTGTGTGCCCTACATAAAAGCTGGCCAGAGTGAGGCTGCATGAAAAGCAGACGTTGGGCACACTCTCAGCCACAGCTGCTACTGGAGACACAGTCACACTTTGGGAGGAGCATCTATTACCAGGGCAGACAGAGAAAAGACAGGATGCCAAGTTAAATTTGAATTTTAGATACACAATGAATTGATTGTGGAATAATAGGACAAATAATTCATGAGATATATGTACACCAAAAATTAATGTGTTGTTTATCTGAAATTCAAATTTAACTGAGTCTCCTGTATTTTTATTTGCTAAATGCATCAACCCTAATTTATACACTTATAAATGGGCACATGTAATAAATACAAGGGGACTACTGAATGTACATATTCCCAAATATTCATTAAGGATAACTTGTGTTTTTGTGAATTTTTAAAAATATGTAAATCCCTATGACATATTGGTTTCCCATTCAGATACCATAAAAATACAGCACTGACAGGCATGTGCCAAAACAATTAAGTAACACATACAGGCATAAATAGAATTCACTAACTAAATCAATGCTATGTGGAAAGTAAATATTAACCAAATGGAAAACAACCAAAGGAGTCAGCCACCGTCGCTCATGTTTTGGCAGGGACTCAGAGGCAGACAAATGGGTGGAAAAGCTTGGAATAGAGAAAAGAGGTTTCAAATGTGCCCTGATCAGAGACTGCAGGCCTGTAGCAGGCTAACCCATCATGGAGCAGATCATATGATTGGCTAGGGGTGCATATTTGGCTTTGTCTGGTTGGTCCTAAATGAGAATTGGTGACAAAAAAGAGGGGAGCTGTCAAGTATTATTGAAGTCCTGGTCTTTTTCTGCTAAATGTTACAGGGGTGATTTGCTTCTTGGATTATTCTTAGAGGTCTGACTTCATGCAGACCTGATTTGGCTTTTTCCTGGGCAGGTCACTCTCTGTAATGAGTCAGCGTTCTGTTTTTATCTATAGCGTGGCCATGGTCTGGATATTCAGTCCATCAGGTGTGAAGCTGCACTATCCAATCTAGTAACCACTAGCCACATGTGGCTATTTAAATGTGAATTAGGCCGGGCGCGGTGGCTCAAGCCTGTAATCCCAGCACTTTGGGAGGCCGAGACGGGTGGATCACGAGGTCAGGAGATCGAGACCCTCCTGGCTAACACGGTGAAACCCCGTCTCTACTAAAAATTACAAAAAACTAGCCGGGCGAGGTGGCGGGCGCCTGTAGTCCCAGCTACTCGGGAGGCTGAGGCAGGAGAATGGCGGGAACCCGGGAGGCGGAGCTTGCAGTGAGCTGAGATCCGGCCACTGCACTCCAGCCTGGGCCACAGAGCGAGACTCCGTCTCAAAAAAAAAAAGTGAATTAATTAAAATTAAATTTAATTAAAAACTCATTCCCGCAGTCAAATTAGTCACATTCCAAGCATTCAGTAGCCACACGTGGCTAATGCACTCTTAAATTGGATAGTGCAGATATAGAATCTTTCTGGCTTTGCAGGAAGTCATATTAGACAGTGCATGAGAGGGCAAAATGCTTTTAAAACTTTGTTCATTAGGCTTTCAAACACCTCTAGGAAAACACAAGCACCATTATCACCCCACTGGAAAAGCTCTACCTTCTCCATCTTCCCTCTGAGTCTCATTTATTCTGTTTTTCCACAACTTTACATTCCTCATTCTCCTTCTTCATTATCCAGACTGTGCCTGTGCCCCATTTTATGCTTTTCTAGTTTGCTGAGTTGATGGTCTCTGTTCTTCACAAATAGTTTTTAAAAGTTACTCTAGTGAACACTTATTAAATTGTCTAATGCTGCTTTTCTAGAAATGACTTCCTTTTCTGCTACCCACAAGATTACCCCAGAAGCTGACACATTTCTACAGTGTGTCACCCCACCCTCAAACACCGTGGTCTCATTGATTCAATGCCTGAGACAGCAATCAGTTCCTGTTCTGGCAATTGGGAAAGCAATTCTTTAGCTTGAGAGAGCAAGAAATCTGCTTCCCACCAGGCCACTAGTCTGCGATAAGTAACTGCTACCTGGAAGCACGAGGTACCAGCCATTTTATGCAAGGCCACAGAGCCTGTAAGAAAGCAGTGAGAGAGAGTCATGAAAGAGATGCACAGAAGAGGCAGAAATGAGAGATGGAGAAGGGCTCTGGCTTCCTTGCAGCATTGCAATCTTTACTTTGGTTCCTAAGGTTTAGTTGCTTCATTACCCTCAAATCTGTCCAATAAATTTTCTTTCTTTCTTTTCTTTTTTTTTTTTTGCTTAGAGTAGTTTGAATTGATTTTTGTTATTTGCAAGCAAAAGAGTCCTAATCAATATAAACTACAATCAAGGGAATTTGGAAGTTGCCTATTTAGACCCTTTTTCTTTCTCAAAGTGTCACATGTGATCATCAAGTCCTTCTTTACTGCTGGCTGGCAGAAGATATGTCATAGCTGAAGCTAATCTCATGAAAAGAAATGAAGAAGCACAGGACAAAATGTGGAAAGTGGGGTACACTTGTTTTTAGAATAAAGTAGCCCAATTAATAATGCTTACTTCCCAAGTTCTACCAATAAAAATAGAAAAAAAAAAAATAGGTGGTGTTTTATGTAATATTATTTAAATCATTAAGGTTCCATAATCTTTTTTGACAATACAAAAAAATGAATTCTTACCTTTTTATTCACTTTTTTATTTATTCAATAAATATTTATTGAACACTTTTATGTGCTGGGTACTAAGAATATTAGGATTTCTAAAAAAAATTAATTTCTAAAGTCTGAAATTCTGACTTCTGTATAATTATAAAACGAATACATGTTAAAGAGTCTATTCAAATTATTAATAAGATAACTGTCGGAAGATAATCCTCTCTCTATTACTTAGTATTCTTGCACAGTATGTGCTTCCTTAGCATAGCAATTGATGTGCTATAATGACAGAGAATGCCTCCTTTTTTCCCTCCCCCAAGCATTTGCTTTTCACATATTAAGGGTGTTGTTCATGGAGTTGTTTGTCTTCTTTGTGATGAAGACACTTGCTCCAATTCCAAGGTGAATAAAATATTTTGTATCTCTCCCAGAACCAAATATTTATTTTCCAGGGAAAAGACTTTCTCCTCTTCCATGACAAGACTTGTTTACATTCTGAGTAATAGATAACCAAGTAAAAACTAGTATCTCTGTCTTTCTCTAGAGGGGAAGAGGGAGTAGATGTTCCAGCTTCTGTACAAGCTCCAAGCTGCTTCATAATTTTGCAGTTTCTCTCCTGTTGTACAACCCCCTGTACTTATAGGTATAACCATCTGGCTCTCATGGCACCATCCAATATGATGCTGGACATGAAAAACCAGTGCTACACTGTTATTGCTGTGAATAGCAAAGGTCTGATATCCTGCCTAGAATCTGGTGTTTCTGCAAGTAAGGTAACATCTCAGGTCCTTCACACTTTCTGACTTGGGAAGTAGTAAAATATTAAAAACTGATTCAAAGGAGAATTTGAAGAACAGATACACAAACACACACCCACATACAAAATCAGAAATGCTGAAATAAATTGGTTAATAAATATAAAGCTTGTTAATATCCTTCATGGCAATAAAATGTAATGTTTTGACCATTATCTCTTTGATAAAACATAAGCTACAAGATAAGACCTTGTCTTTGCATTCCCATGCATGGCTATCTGTTTTCTGTAACTTCTATGCATATGAAACTATAAGATAGCTCAGTCAGTAGAAAAATGATCAAAGATGCAGACTCTTAGAACATTGATAATGCTAAGATAGATACTTTGAGAGTGGAGCTGCAAAGGGTCCACTAGACCAGTGGTCCCTAACTTTTTTGGCACTAGGGACAGGTTTCATGCAAGATCATTTTTCCACAGACAGGGAGTCAGGAGATGGTTTCAGGATGATTCAAGTGCCTTACATTTTTTATGCACTTTATTTATATTATCATTTCATTGTAATACATAATGAAATAATTATACAACTCACCATTATTATCATAATTATACAACTCAGCCTTATTAACTGAGCTACTTTATTCTAAAAACAAATGTATCTCACTTTCCAAATTTTATCCTGTGTTTCTTCATTTCTTTTCATGAGATTAGCTCCAGCTATGACACATCTTGTGCCAGCCAGCAGTAAAGAATCAGTGGGAGCCCTGAACTTGTTTTCGTGCAACTAGATGGTCCCATGTGGGGATGATGGGAGACAGTGACAGATCATCAGGCATTAGATTCTCTTAAGGAGCATGCAACCTAGATTCCTCACATGCACAGTTCACAGTAGGGTTTGTGCTCCTAAAGCCACCACTGATCTGACAGGAGGCAGAACTCAGGTGGTAATGCGAGTGATGGGGAGCAGCTATAAATACAGATGAAGCTTCAGCAACGTGCCTACTGCTCACTGCCTGCTGTGTGGCCCAGTTCCTAACAGGTCATGACCAGTACTGGCTCTTGGCCTGGGGCTTTGGGACCTCTGCACTAGACAGCACCCAATACTCCAATGAAAGGATACCCAGACACCTCTTGCCTATTTTCAAGGCTTGTACAATTTTTTTCTGGTAGGATAAAAAGAGCAAAATACATGTGGTCCTGATTTTTTGGATCTTATAGTCTTGTGAAAGAGACTGATATTAATCAAGTAATCATAAGAATATGTTTTTATTTTTTATTTTTTTATTTCCCTGTTCTTAGTCTCCAGTGTTTATTATACCATTCTGCATGCCTTCGCATACCTATAACTTAGCTCCCACTTCTAAGTGAGACAGTGTTTGGTTTTCTATTCCAGAAGCTACTTCACTTAGGTTAACGGCCTCTAGCTCCATTCAAGTACCGCAAAAGACATTATTTCATTATTTTTTATGGCAGAATAGTATATAATGTATACACCATGCAATAGCATACATATAAAAAGTATATATAGTATATATACTATTACATAGTGTACATACGTATCCCCATATACAATAATGTCATGCTATTCTGTTTACTACAGCCTTGTAATGTAACTTTAAGTCAGATAAAAGGATGTCTTCAGGTTTGTTCTTTTTGCTTAGGATTGCTTTGGCTAGTTGGGCTCTTTTTGGTTCCACATGAATTTTAAGATTTTTTTCTAATTATGTGAAAAAATGTCAATGGTGTTTTGATAGGAATAGCATTGAATCTGTGGGTTGCTTTGGACAGTATGGTCATTTTCACAATATTGATTCTTCCAATCCATAAGCATGAGATATATTTCCATTTGTTTGTATCATCTACGAATTTTCACCTTGTAGAGATCTTTCACTCCTTGGTCAAGTATTTCCTAGGGTTGTTTAAAAATAACTATTGTAAAAGGGACTGCATTCTTGATTTGATTCTTAGCTTGGTCATTGCTGTATAGCAGTGCTACCAATTTTTGTATATTGATTTTGTAACCTGCGATCTTACTGAATCCAGTCATCAAATCTAGGAGTCTTTTGGAAGAGTCTTTAGGGCTTTCTAAGCATAAGGTCATATCATTGGCAAAGAGAGATAGGTTGACTTCTTCTCCAATAGGTTGACTTCTTCTGCTACAATTTGGATGTCTTTTTATTTTTTTCTGTTCCCTGATTGCTTTAAGACTTCCAGTACTAAGTTGAACAGAAGTGGTGAAAATGGGCATCCCTGTCTTGTTCCAATTCTTAGGGGAAATGCTTTCAACTTTTCCCCATTCAGTACAATGTTGTCTGTGGGCTTGTCCATATGTGGATTTTATTATTTTGAAGTATATTCCTTCTATGCCTACTTTGTTGAAGTTTTTTTTTTTTTTTCATAAAGAGATGCTGGATTTTGTCAAATGCTTTTTCTGCATATATTGAGATGATCATATGGTTCTGGCTTTTAATTCTGTTTATGTGATCAATCACATTTATTGACTTGTATATGTTGAACCATCTCTACATCCCTGATGAAGCCCATTTGATCATGGTAAATTAGTTTTTTGATGTGCTGTTGGATTCAGTTTGCTACTGTTTTGTTGAGGATTTTTGCATCTATGTTCATCAGGGACATTGATCTGTACTTTTCTTTTCTTGTTATGTCCTTTTCTGGCTTTGGTATCAGGGTGATACTGGCTTCATAGAATGAGTTGTATAGGATTCTCTCTTTCTCAATCTTTTGAGATAGTTTTGGTAGGATTGGCATCGATTCTTCTTTGAATGTCTAGTAGAATTCAGCTATGAATCCATCTGGCCCCGGACTTGTTTTGATTGGCAGATGTTTTAGTACTGATTCAATTCACTGTTTATTATTAGTCTGTTTAGTATTTCTGTTTCTTCCAGATTCAAACTGGGAGGATTATACCTTTCCAGGAATGTTTCCATTTCCTCTAGATTTTCTAGTTTATGTGCATACAGGTGCTCATAGTAGTCTGGAATAATCTTTTGTATTTCTGTGGCATCAACTGTAATGTCACCATTTTCAATCTAAATGCACTCAATTGAATCTTCTGTCTGTGTTTCTTCATTAATCTAGCTAGTGGTCTATCAATTTGGTTTATCCTTTCAAAAAGCTAACTTTTCATATCATTGATATTTTGAATTTCTTGTTTGTTTCAATTTATGCTCTGATTTTTGTTATTTCTCTTGTTCTGTGAGTTTAGGGTTTGATTTGTTCTTGTTTCTCCAGTTCCTTGAGTTGTGACATTAGGTAGTAAATTTGCGAAATTTCTGGCTTTTTGATGAAAGTGTTTAGTGCCATAAACTTTCCTCTTAGCACCTCTTTTGCTGAACCCCAGATATTTTGATAACTTGTGTCACTGTTACTATTCATTTCAAAAAACTGTTTTAATATCCATCCTGATTTCATTGTTAACCCAAAAATCATTTAGGGGAAGATTGTTTAATTTTCATGCATTTGTGTAGTTTTGAAGGTTCCTTTGGGAATTTATTTCTAGCTTTATTCTGCTGAGAATATTTTTTCTGAGAAGATACTTGATTTGATTCCAATTTCTTAAAGTTTATTGAGACTTGTTTTGTGGCCTATCATATGGACTATCTTGAAAAATATGTTATGTGCTAATGAGAACAATGTATATTCTTCAGTTCTTGGGTAGAATGTTCTGTATTTGTTAGGCTCATTTGTTCTAGAGTGCAGTTTAATCCAGTGTTTCTTTGTTGACTTTCTGCCTCAATGATCTGCCTAGTGCTGACCACTGAGTGGAGTGTTGAAGTCCCAAACTATTATTGTCTTGCTGTCTACATCTTTTCCAAGCTGTAGTTGTAATTATTTTATTTTATTTTTATTTATTTTTTTTCAGGAGTTTTAAAGACTTTCACTTTATTTACATACACATAAATATTTATTAAGAAAACACCAATATTTAGTCTTTGCCTTGCACAGAAGGGGGTTAAAAACAATTTTATTTTTCCTTGGATGAATAAAGAAAGAAGCCTTTTTAATATGGCTTAAGTTTACGGCTCTCATTGGAGGGTAAGTTGTCTCAAATGAGAGGAGAATTTTAAATACACATGTTTGCTCTCTATTCTTGACCCTTCTCCCAGACCCATGACTCTCTGAGGACTCGCTAGACCTACTGTGCAGCAGCAGCATGTATAAAGACCTTCCCAAAGGTAAGGGCAAAAATCATTTCCAACTACCCCAGGATCTCCTTTCCCAGAGTTTTGGGGTTGAAGTTGAAAAGCTGAAGTTTTTAATCATGGTTTGGCCGTTCTGGTGATCAGCTCTCATCCAGGAGCCCAAGAAAGTCAAAAGTCACCTCATTAGAGCAAAAGAAAATTTTATCACCAAGAACATTTTATGAGGAGCTCCGCATCAGGAACCATGGTCAAGGAGCAAATATTAGAAAAACAGGTGTACCTAGCCTCCGAATTGCTCAAGAAATTACAGAGGTTTTAGTAGCTCTTTGTCAGGAACTGGTAGGAGAGACCAAATATACATTTTTTATTATGTCACAATGTAAAAGTCATGATTCCTATACTTCAGGAAGACCTAGAAGTTTATTGGATTTATGTGTTTGAGAACAAAAGGTTGGAGGGTTGAAGGCACTGCTGAGGGAATTCTTTTTTTTTTTTATTTAATTTTATTTTTTTATTATACTTTAAGTTCTAGGGTACATGTGCATAACGTGCAGGTTTGTTACATATGTATACTTGTGCCATGTTGGTGTGCTGCACCCATCAACTCGTCAGCACCCATCAATTCATCATTTATATCAGGTATAACTCCCAATGCAATCCATCACCCCACCCCCCCCATGACGGGCCCCGGTGTGTGATGTTCCCCTTCCCGAGTCCAAGTGATCTCATTGTTCAGTTCCCACCTATGAGAACAGGCGGTGTTTGGTTGTCTGTTCTTGTGACAGTTTGCTAAGAATGATGGTTTCCAGCTGCATCCATGTTCCTACAAAGGATGCAAACTCATCCTTTTCTATGGCTGCATAGTATTCCATGGTGTATATGTGCCACATTTTCTTAATCCAGTCTGTCACTGATGGACATTTGGGTTGATTCCAAGTCTTCGCTATTGTGAATAGTGCCGCAATAAACATACAAAAGACAAATGTGTCTTTATAGCAGCATGATTTATAATCCTTTGGGTATATACACAGTAGTGGGATGGCTGGGTCATATGGTACATCTAGTTCTAGATCCTTGAGGAATTGCCATACTCTTTTCCATAATGGTTGAAGTAGTTTACAATCCCACCAACAGTGTAAAAGTGTTCCTATTTCTCCACATTCTCTCCAACACCTGTTGTTTCCTGACTTTTTAATGATTGCCATTCTAACTGGTGTGAGATGGTATCTCATTGTGGTTTTGATTTGCATTTCTCTGATGGCCAGTGATGATGAGCATTTTTTCATGTGTCTGTTGGCTGTATAAATGTCCTCTTTTGAGAAATGTCTGTTCATATCCTTTGCCCACTTTTTGATGGGATTGATTGTTTTTTTCTTGATATTTGTTTGAGTTCTTTGTAGATTCTGGATATTAGCCCTTTGTCAGATGAGTAGATTGCAAAAATTTTCTCCCATTCTGTAGGTTGCCTGTTCACTCTGATGGTAGTTTCTTTTCTGTGCAGAAGCTCTTTAGTTCAATTAGATCCCCATTTGTCAATTTTTGCTTTTGTTGCCATTGCTTTTGGTGTTTTAGACATGAAGTCTTGGCTCATGCCTATGTCCTGAATGGTACTACCTAGATTTTCTTCTAGGGTTTTTATGGTATTAGGTCTAACATTTAAGTCTCTAATCCATCTTGAATTAATATTCATATAAGGAGTAAGGAAAGGATCCACTTTCAGCTTTCCACTTATGGCTAGCCAATTTTCCCAGCACCATTTATTAAATAGAGAATCCTTTCCCCAATTCTTGTTTCTCTCAGGTTTGTCAAAGATGAGATGACTGTAGATGTGTGGTATTATTTCTGAGGACTCTGTTCTGTTCCGTTGGTCTACATCTCGGTTTTGGTACCAGTATCATGCTGTTTTGGTTACTGTAGCCTTGTAGTATAGTTTGAAGTCAGGTAGCGTGACGCCTCCAGCTTTGTCCTTTTGACGTAGGCATTGTCTTGGCAATGTGGGCTCTTTTTTGGTTCCCTAAGAACTTTAAAGCAGTTTTTTCCAATTCTGTGAAGAAACTCATTGGTAGCTTGATGGGGATGGCATTGAATCTATAAATAACCTTGGACAGTATGGCCATTTTCACAATATTGATTTCTCCTATCCATGAGCATGGTATGTTCTTCCATTTGTTTGTGTCCTCTTTGATTTCACTGAGCAGTGGTTTATAGTTCTCCTTGAAGAGGTCCTTTACATCCCTTGTAAGTTGGATTCCTAGGTATTTTATTCTCTTTGAAGCAATTGTGAATGGAAGTTCCTTCATGATTTGGCTCTCTGTTTGTCTGTTACTGGTGTATAAGAATGCTTGTGATTTTTGCACATTAATTTTGTATCCTGAGACTTTGCTGAGGTTGCTTATCAGCTTAAGGAGATTTGGGGCTGAGACAATGGGGTTTTCTAAATATACAGTCATGTCATTTGCAAACAGGGACAATCTGACTTCTTCTTTTCCTAACCGAATACCCTTGATTTCTTTCTCTTGCCTGATTGCCCTAGCCAGAACTTCCAACACTATGTTGAATAGGAGTGGTGAGAGAGGGCATCCCTGTCTTGTGCCAGTTTTCAAAGGGAATTTTTCCAGTTTTTGCCCATTCAGTATGATATTGGCTGTGGGTTTGTCATAAATAGCTCTTTATTATTTTGAGGTACGTTCCATCAGTACCGAATTTATTGAGCGTTTTTAGCATGAAGGGCTGTTGAATTTTGTCAAAGGCCTTTTCTGCATCTATTGAGATAATCATGTGGTTCTCGTCTTTGGTTCTGTTTATATGCTGGATTACATTTATTGATTTGTGAATGTTGAACCAGCCTTGCATCCCAGGGATGAAGCCCACTTGATCATGGTGGATTAGCTTTTTGATGTGCTGCTGAATCCGGTTTGCCAGTATTTTATTGAGGATTTTTGCATCGATGTTCATCAGGGATATTGGTCTAAAATTCTCTTTTTTTGTTGTGTCTCTGCCAGGCTTTGGTATCAGGATGATATTGGCCTCATAAAATGAGTTAGGGAGGATTCCCTCTTTTTCTATTGATTGGAATAGTTTCAGAAGGAATGGCACCAGCTCCTCCTTGTACCTCTGGTAGAATTCAGCTGTGAATCCATCTGGTCCTGGACTTTTATTGGTTGGTAAGCTATTAATTATTGCCTCAATTTCAGAGCCTGCTATTGGTCTATTCAGGGATTCAACTTCTTCCTGGTTTAGTCTTGGAAGAGTGTAAGTGTCCAGGAAATTATCCATTCCTTCTAGATTTTCTAGTTGATTTGCATAGAGGTGTTTATAGTATTCTCTGATGGTAGTTGGTATTTCTGTGGGGTCAGTGGTGATATCCCCTTTATCATTTTTTATTGCATCTATTTGATTGCTCTCTCTTTTCTTCTCTATTAGTCTTGCTAGTGGTCCATCAATTTTGTTGATCTTTTCAAAAAACCAACTCCTGGATTCATTGATTTTTTGGAGGGTTTTTTGTGTCTCTATCTCCTTCAGTTCTGCTCTGATCTTAGTTATTTCTTGCCTTCTGCTAGCTTTTGAATGTGTTTGCTCTTGCCTCTCTAGTTCTTTTAATTGTGATGTTAGAGTGTCCATTTTAGATCTTTCCAGCTTTCTCTTGTGGGCATTTAGTGCTATAAATTTCCCTCTAAACACTGCTTTAAATGTGTCCCAGAGATTCTGGTATGTTGTATCTTTGTTCTCATTGGTTTCAAAGAACATCTTTATTTCTGCCTTCATTTTGTTATGTACCCAGTAGTCATTCAGGAGCAGGTTATTCAGTTTCCATGTAGTTGAGCGATTTTGATTGAATTTCTTAGTCCTGAGTTCTAGTTTGATTGCACTGTGGTCTGAGAGACAGTTTGTTATAATTTCTGTTCTTGTACATTTGCTGAGGAGTGCTTTACTTCCAATTATGTGGTCAATTTTGGAATAAGTGGGATGTGGTGCTGAGAAGAATGTATATTCTGTTGATTTGGGGTGGAGAGTTCTATAGATGTCTATTAGGTCTGCTTGGTGCAGAGATGAGTTCAATTCCTGGATATCCTTGTTAACTTTCTGTCTCGTTGATCTATCTAATGTTGACAGTGGAGTGTTGAAGTCTCCCATTATTATTGTATGGGAGTCTAAGTCTCTTTGTAAGTCTCTAAGGACTTGTTTTATGAATCTGGGTGCTCCTGTATTGGGTGCATATATATTTAGGAGAGTTAGCTCTTCCTGTTGAATTGATCCCTTTACCATTATGTAATGGCCTTCTTTGTCTCTTTTGATCTTTGATGGCTTAAAGTCTGTTTTATCAGAGACTAGGATTGCAACCCCTGCTTTTTTTTGTTCTCCGTTTGCTTGGTAGATCTTCCTCCATCACTTTATTTTGAGTCTATGTGTGTCTCTGCATGTGAGATGGGTCTCCTGAATACAGCAGACTGATGGGTCTTGACTCTTTATCCAGTTTGCCAGTCTGTGTCTTTTAATTGGACCATTTAGTCAATGTACATTTAAGGTTAATATGGTTATGTGTGAACTTGATCCTGTCATTATGATATTCACTGGTTATTTTGCTTGTTAGTTGATGCAGTTTCTTCCTAGCCTCAATGGTCTTTACATTTTGGCATGTTTTTGCAATGGCTGGTACTGGTTGTTCCTTTCCATGTTTAGGGCTTCCTTCAGGTTCTCTTGTAAGGCAGGCCTGGTGGTGACAAAATCTCTAAGCATTTGCTTATCTGTAAAGGATTTTATTTCTCCTTCACTGATGAAACTTAGTTTGGCTGGATATGAAATTCTGGGTTGAAAATTCTTTTCTTTAAGAATGTTGAATATTGGCCCCCACTCTCTTCTGGCTTGTAGAGTTTCTGCCGAGAGATCTGCTGTTAGTCTGATGGGCTTCCCTTTGTTGGTAACCTGACCTTTCTCTCTGGCTGCCCTTAAGATTCTTTCCTTCATTTCAACTTTGGTGAATCTGGCAAGTATGTGTCCTGGAGTTGCTCTTCTCGAGGAGTATATTTGTGGCGTTCTCTGTATTTCCTGAATTTGAATGTTGGCCTGCCCTACTAGGTTAGGGAAGTTCTCCTGGATGATATCCTGAAGAGTGTTTTCCAACTTGGTTCCATTTTCCCACTCCCTTCCAGGCACCCCAATCAGACGTAGATTTGGTCTTTTTACATAATCCCATACTTCTTGCAGGCTTTGTTCATTTCTTTTTCTTCTTTTTTCTTTTGTTTTCTCTTCTCGCTTCCTTTCATTCATTTGATCCTCAATCGCTGATACTCTTTCTTCCAGTTGATTGACTCGGTTACTGAAGCTTGTGCATTTGTCACGTATTTCTCGTGTCATGGTTTTCATCTCTGTCATTTCATTTATGACTTTCTTTGCATTAATTATTCTAGCTATCAATTCTTCCACTCTTTTTTCAAGATTTTTAGTTTCTTTGCACTGGGTATGTAATTCCTCCTTTAGCTCTGAGAAGTTTGATGGACTGAAGCCTTCTCTCATCTCGTCAAAGTCATTCTCCATCCAGCTTTGATCCATTGCTGGCGATGGGCTGTGCTCCTTTGCAGGGGGAGATGTGCTCTTATTTTTTAAATTTCCAGCTTTTCTGCCCTGCTTTTTCCCCATCTTTGTGGTTTTATCTGCCTCTGGTCTTTGATGATGGTGACGTACTGATGGGGTTTTGGTATAGGTGTCCTTCCTGTTTGATGGTTTTCCTTCTAACAGTCAGGACCCTCAGCTGTAGGTCTGTTGGAGATTGCTTGAGGTCCACTCCAGACGCTGTTTGCCTGGGTATCAGCAGCAGAGGTTGCAGAAGATAGAATATTGCTGAACAGCGAGTGTACCTGTCAGATTCTTGCTTTGGAAGCTTCCTCTCAGGGGTGTACTCCACCCTGTGAGGTGTGGGGTGTAAGTCTGCCCCTATTGGGGAATGTCTCCCAGTTAGGCTACTCAGGGGTGAGGGACCCACTTGAGCAGGCAGTCTGTCCCTTCTCATATCTCAACCTCAGTGTTGGGAGATCCACTGCTCTCTTCAAAGCTGTCAGACAGAGTTGTTTGCATCTCCAGAGGTTCCTGCTGCTTTTGTTGTTGTTGTTGTTAACTGTGCCCTGTCCCCAGAGGTGGAGTCTACAGAGACAGGCAGGCTTCCTTGAGCTGCTGTGAGCTCCACCCAGTTTGAGCTTCCCAGCAGCTTTGTTTACCTACTTAAGCCTCAGCAATGGTGGTCTCCCCTCCCCCAGCCTCGCTGCTGTGTTGCGGATAGATTGCAGACTGCTGTGTTAGCAATGAGGGAGGCTCCGTGGGCGTGGGACCCTCCCGGCCAGATGTGGGATATATTCTCCTGGTGTGCCTGTTTGCTTAAAGCGCAGTATTGGGGTGGGAGTCACCCGATTTTCCACGTGTTGTGTGTCTCAGTTCTCCTGGCTAGGAAAAGGGATTCCCTTCCCCCTTGCGCTTCCCAGGTGAGGTGATGCCTCGCCCTGCTTCAGCTCTCGCTGGTCAGGCTGCAACAGCTTACCAGCACCAATTGTCCTGCACTCCCTAGTGAGATGACCCCAGTACCTCAGTTGAAAATGCAGAAATCACCGGTCTTCTGTGTTGCTCGCGCTGGGAGTTGGAGACTGGAGCTGTTCCTATTCGGCCATCTTGCTCTGCCCCTTCTGTAATTATTTTATAAACCTAGGAGGTCTGAAGTTTGGTCTATATACATTTAGGATTGTTATATCTTCTTGTTGAATTGATTCTTTTATCATTATATAATGAAAAAACAGAAATTTGTAAAATCACAAAAATAGTTGAATAATTGAAAGTTAATCAATAAAGGTATGACATATAATGACATGAGAACATATGGGGAACCTGGTATGGCTGATGGTCAGACAACAGTCCTTAGCAAAACATTGTCATAGACCAAATTTTTCTATAAAATAATTACATTTTTGTGATTAAATGCAGATGGTACAAAATTTCAAAGGCACCAAATGATATATAGTGAAAAAAAATTTTCCCTCTAACTTCTAATTCCCAGTCATCCTGTTCGCCTCCTGGAAGAAATTAGTGTCCCACAGTTTTTGGTTTATTTATTCCATCATACTCTAGACACAATAATATGCATTCATGAATACACACATACATACATTTTACACAAATAATAGCACTATTCTGATTTGCTTTTCAAAACTGAATAGTAGATCTTTAAAATTATTTTATATCGTTATATATAGAGTGCTTAATTCTATTTAATGATTACAAAACTGCCCATTAAATGTATGTGCCACAATTTACTTAAAAAGTTGTACAAATTTTTAATTGAAGAAAAATATTTACAAGTATAATAACTTCAACTAAAATGTATATATGTTACTCATGTCATATGTAAGATTCACTTCTGTCCAGGCTATAATTGTCTGTCATTTTTGTGAAAGAGTATTGAGTTTGTTTGATGAGGTGTCAGCCCCCATCTTGGCTCTGGTACTTATCATGTGTAAGAGTTTAAACAAATTGCTTAAATTCAGTTGTCTGAAAAACTTGAATTAAAAATGCCTGCCCTATGTAGTTTGAAGTGTAGTGGTAATAGTATATGCCAGTGGTTTTGAAGTTTGATGTATACAGCTCAAAGTGGTAGAGCCCTTAGTCCACTGAGACAATTTTTTCCCACAATCTACCATACACACATGTTAATCTGAATATCTCAGTTCTTTAATCTGAGCATCTCAGTTCTTTAATCCATTCATTCATTTTAAGCTTCTGTATTAGTTCATTTTCACACTACTAAAAGACATATCTGAGACTGGGTAATTTATAAAGAAAAAGAGTTTTAATGGACTCACAGTTCCATGTGACAGGGAGGCCTCACAATCATGGCAGAAGGCGAAAGTCACATCTTACATGGTGGCAGACAAGAGCGAATAAAAGCCAAGCAAAAAGGGTTTCCCCTTATAAAACCCTCAGACCTCATCTACCATGAGAACATTATGGAGGAAACTACCCCATGACTCAATTATCTCCCACCGGCTCCCTTCCACAATAGATGGGAATTACGGGAGCTACAAATCAAAATGAGATTTGGGTGGGGACACAGTCAAACCATATCAACATTCAAGCAAGATTTTATTTGAAGACAAAAAAGAAAAAAGTGATTTTTAAAATTTTCAAATATATGGTAAATTATAAACTATAAAACAATGTATAAATATAATATATTACTGTTAGGATCTTTATTAGGATGTTAAAAAACATGAAAGAAGCGGAGCAAGATGGCTGAATAGGAACAGCTCCAGTCTCCAATTCCCAGCCCAAGCGACATAGGAGACCGGGGATTTCTGCATTTTCAACAGACGTACTGGGTTCATCTAATTAGGGAGTGCCAGACAATCGGTGCTGGTCAGCCGCTGCAGCCCGACCAGTGAGAGCTGAAGCAGGGCGAGGCATCGCCTCACCTGGGAAGTGCAAGGGGGAAGGGAATCTCTTTTCCTAGCCAGAGGAACTGAGACACACAACACCTGGAAAATTGGGTAACTCCCACCCCAATACTGCGCTTCATGCAAACGGGCACACCAGGAGATTATATCGCACACATGGCAAGGAGGGTACCATGCCCATGGAGCCTCCCTCATTGCTAGCACAGCAGTCTGCGATCTAACCGGAAGGCAGCAGCGAGGCTGAGGGAGGGGCGCCCGCCATCGCTGAGGCTTAAGTAGGTAAACAAAGCTGCTGGGAAGCTCGAACTGGGTGGAGCTCACAGCAGCTCAAGGAAGCCTGCCTGTCTCTGTAGACTCCACCTCTGGGGACAGGGCACAGCTAAACAACAACAACAACAACAAAAATAAGCAGCAGAAACCTCTGGAGACACAAACGACTCTGTCTGACAGCTTTGAAGAGAGCAGTGGATCTCCCAACACAGAGGTTGAGATCTGAGAACAGACAGACTGCCTGCTTAAGTAGGTCCCTGACCCTGAGTAGCCTAACTAGGAGACATCCCCCACTACGGGCAGAGTTACACCCCACACCTCACATGGTGGAGTACACCCCTGAGAGGAAGCTTCCAAGTAAGAATCAGACAGGTACACTCACTGTTCAGCAATATTCTATCTTCTGCAAACTCTGTTGCTGATACCCAGGCAAACAGGGTCTGGAGTGGACCTCAAACAATCTCCAACAGACCTACAGCTGAGGGTCCTGACTGTTAGAAGGAAAACTAACAAGCAGGAAGAACACCTATACCAAAACCCGATCAGTACATCACCATCATCAAAGACCAGAGGCAGATAAAACCACAAAGATGGGGAAAAAGCAGGGCAGAAAAGCTGGAAATTTAAAAAATAAGAGCACATCTCACCCTGCAAAGGAGCGCAGCTCATCACCAGCAATGGATCAAAGCTGGATGGAGAATGACTTTGACGAGATGAGAGAAGAAGGCTTCAGTCCATCAAACTTCTCAGAGCTAAAGGAGGAATTATGTACCCAGTGCAAAGAAACTAAAAATCTTAAAAAAAGAGTGGAAGAATTGATAGCTAGAATAATTAATGCAGAGAAAGTCATAAACGAAATGACAGAGATGAAAACCATGACACGAGAAATACGTGACAAATGCACAAGCTTCAGTAACCGACCCAATCAACTGGAAGAAAGAGTATCAGCATTGAGGATCAAATGAATGAAAGGAAGCGAGAAGAGAAACCAAAAGAAAAAAGAAGAAAAAGAAATGAACAAAGCCTGCAAGAAGTATGGGATTATGTAAAAAGACCAAATCTACATCTGACTGGGGTGCCTGAAAGGGAGTGGGAAAATGGAACCAAGTTGGAAAACACTCTTCAGGATATCATCCAGGAGAACTTCCCCAACCTAGTAGGGCAGGCCAACATTCAAATTCAGGAAATACAGAGAACGCCACAAAGATACTCCTCGAGAAGAGCAACTCCAGGACACATACTTGCCAGATTCACCAAAGTTGAAATGAAGGAAAGAATCTTAAGGGCAGCCAGAGAGAAAGGTCGGGTTACCAACAAAGGGAAACTCATCAGACTAACAGCAGATCTCTCGGCAGAAACTCTACAAGCCAGAAGAGAGTGGGGGCCAATATTCAACATTCTTAAAGAAAAGAATTTTCAACCCAGAATTTCATATCCAGCCAAACTAAGTTTCATCAGTGAAGGAGAAATAAAATCCTTTACAGATAAGCAAATGCTTAGAGATTTTGTCACCACCAGGCCTGCCTTACAAGAGACCCTGAAGAAAGCACTAAACATAGAAAGGAAAAACAGATGCCAGCCATGGCAAAAACGCCAAAATATAAAGACCATCGAGGCTAGGAAGAAACTGCATCAACTAACAAGCAAAATAACCAGTTAATATCATAATGGCAGGATCAAGTTCACACATAACAATATTAACCTTAAATGTACATTGACTAAATGGTCCAATTAAAAGACACAGACTGGCATATTGGAAAAAGAGTCAAGACCCATCAGTCTGCTGTATTCGGGAGACCCATCTCACATACAGAGACATACATAGGCTCAAAATAAAGAGATGGAGGAAGATCTACCAAGCAAAAGGAGAACAAAAAAAAGCAGGGGTTGCAATCCTAGTCTCTGATAAAACAGACTTTAAACCATCAAAGATCAAAAGAGACAAAGAAGGCCATTACATAATGGTAAAGGGATCAATTCAACAGGAAGAGCTAACTATCCTAAATATATATGCACCCAATACAGGAGCACCCAGATTCATAAAGCAGGTCCTTAGAGACTTATAAAGAGACTTAGACTCCCATACAATAATAATGGGAGACTTCAACACCCCACTGTCAACATTAGACAGATCAACAAGACAGATAGTTAACAAGGATATCCAGGAATTGAACTCAGGTCTGCAGCAAGCAGACCTAATAGACATCCATAGAACTCTCCATCCCAAATTAACAGAATATACATTCTTCTCAGCACCACATCCCACTTATTCCAAAATTGACCACATAATTGGAAGTAAAGCACTCCTCAGCAAATGTACAAGAACAGAAATTATAACAAACTGTCTCTCAGACCACAGTGCAATCAAACTAGAACTCAGGACTAAGAAACTCAATCAAAACCGCTCAACTACATGGAAACTGAACAACCTGCTCCTGAATGACTACTGGATACATAACAAAATGAAGGCAGAAATAAAGATGTTCTTTGAAACCAATGAGAACAAAGATACAACATACCAGAATCTCTGGGACACATTTAAAGCAGTGTGTAGAGGGAAATTTATAGCACTAAATGCCCACAAGAGAAAGCTGGAAAGATCTAAAATTGACATTCTAACATCACAATTAAAAGAACTAGAGAGGCAAGAGCAAACACATTCAAAAGCTAGCAGAAGGCAAGAAATAACTAAGATCAGAGCAGAACCGAAGGAGATAGAGACACAAAAAAACCTCCAAAAAATCAATGAATCCAGGAGTTGGTTTTTTGAAAAGATCAACAAAATTGACAGACCGCTAGCAAGACTAATAAAGATGAAAAAAGAGAAGAATCAAATAGACACAATAAAAAATGATAAAGGCGATATCACCACCGACCCCACAGAAATGCAAACTACCATCAGAGAATACTATAAACACCTCTACGCAAATCAACTAGAAAATCTAGAAGAAATGGATAATTTCCTGGACACTTACACTCTTCCAAGACTAAACCAGGAAGAAGTTGAATCCCTGAATAGACCAATAGCAGGCTCTGAAATTGAGGCAATAATTAATAGCTTACCAACCAATAAAAGTCCAGGACCAGATGGATTCACAGCTGAATTCTACCAGAGGTACAAGGAGGAGCTGGTACCATTCCTTCTGAAACTATTCCAATCAATAGAAAAAGAGGGAATCCTCCCTAACTCATTTTATGAGGCCAACATCATCCTGATACCAAAGCCTGGCAGAGACACAACAAAAAAAGAGAATTTTAGACCAATATCCCTGATGAACATCGATGCAAAAATCCTCAATAAAATACTGGCAAACTGAATCCAGCAGGACATCAAAAACCTTATCCACCATGATCAAGTGGGCTTCATCCCTGGGATGCAAGGCTGGTTCAACATTCGCAAATCAATAAACGTAATCCAGCATATAAACAGAACCAAAGACAAGAATCACATGATTATCTCAATAGATGCAGAAAAGGCCTTTGACAAAATTCAACAGCCCTTCATGCTAAAAACGCTCAATAAATTCGGTATTGATGGAACGTACCTCAAAATAATAAGAGCTATTTATGACAAACCCACAGCCAATATCATACTGAATGGGCAAAAACTGGAAAAATTCCCTTTGAAAACTGGCACAAGACAGGGATGCCCTCTCTCACCACTCCTATTCAACATAGTGTTGGAAGTTCTGGCTAGGGCAATCAGGCAAGAGAAGGAAATCAAGGGTATTCAGTTAGGAAAAGAAGAAGTCAAACTGTCCCTGCTTGCAGATGACATGATTGTATATTTAGAAAACCCCATTGTCTCAGCCCAGAATCTCCTTAACCAGATAAGCAACTTCAGCAAAGTCTCAGGATACAAAATTAATGTGCAAAAATCACAAGCATTCTTATACACCAGTAACAGACAAACAGAGAGCCAAATCATGAAGGAACTTCCATTCACAATTGCTTCAAAGAGAATAAAATACCTAGGAATCCAACTTACAAGGGATGTAAAGGACCTCTTCAAGGATAACTACAAACCACTGCTCAGTGAAATCAAAGAGGACACAAACAAATGGAAGAACATACCATGCTCATGGATAGGAAGAATCAATATCGTGAAAATGGCCATACTGCCCAAGGTTATTTATAGACTCAATGCCATCCCCATCAAGCTACCAATGAGTTTCTTCACAGAATTGGAAAAATCTGCTTTAAAGTTCATATGGAACCAAAAAAGAGCCCACATTGCCAAGACAATCCTAAGTCAAAAGAACAAAGCTGGAGGCATCACGCTACCTGACTTCAAACTATACTACAAGGCTACAGTAACCAAAACAGCATGATACTGGTACCAAAACCGAGATGTAGACCAATGGAACAGAACAGAGTCCTCAGAAATAATACCACACATCTACAGCCGTCTCATCTTTGACAAACCTGAGAGAAACAAGAAATGGGGAAAGGATTCCCTATTTAATAAATGGTGCTGGGAAAATTGGCTAGCCATAAGTAGAAAGCTGAAAGTGGATCCTTTCCTTACTCCTTATATGAAAATTAATTCAAGACAGATTAGAGACTTAAATGTTAGACCTAATACCATAAAACCCTAGAAGAAAACCTAGGTAGTACCTTTCAGGACATAGACATTGGCAAGGACTTCATGTCTAAAACACCAAAAGCAACGGCAACAAAAGCCAAAATTGATAAATGGGATCTAATTAAATTAAAGAGCTTCTGCACAGCAAAAGAAACTACCATCAGAGTGAACAGGCAACCTACAGAATGGGAGAAAATTTTTGCAATCTACTCATCTGACAAAGGGCTAATATCCAGAATCCACAAAAAACTCAAACAAATGTACAAGAAAAAAACAAACAACCCCATCAAAAAGTGGGGAAAGGATATGAACAGACATTTCTCAAAAGAAGACATTCATACAGCCAACAGACACATGAAAAAATGCTCATCATCACTGGCCATCAGAGAAATGCAAATCAAAACCACAATGAGATACCATCTCACACCAGTTAGAATGGCTATCATTAAAAAGTCAGGAAACAAGTGCTGGAGAGGATGTGGAGAAATAGGAACACTTTCACACTGTTGGTGGGAATGTAAACTAGTTCAACCATTATAGAAAACAGTATGGCGATTCCTCAAGGATCTAGAACTAGATGTACCATATGACCCAGCCATCCCATTACTGGGTATATACCCAAAGGATCATAAATCATGCTGCTATAAAGAGACATGCACACGTATGTTTATTGCGGCACTATTCACAATAGTAAAGACTTGGAATCAACCCAAATGTCCATCAGTGACAGACTGGATTAAGAAAATGTGGCACATATACACCATGGAATACTATGCAGCCATAGAAAAGGATGAGTTTGCATCCTTTGTAGGGACATGGATGCAGCTGGAAACCATCATTCTTAGCAAACTATCACAAGAACAGAAAACCAAACACCCCCTGTTCTCACTCATAGGTGGGAACTGAACAATGAGATCACTTGGACTCGGGAAGGGGAACATCACACATCGGGGCCTATCATGGGTAGGGTGGAAGGGAGAGGGATGGCATTGGGAGTTATACCTGATGTAAATGACGAGTTGATGGGTGCTGACGAGTTGATGGGTGCAGCACACCAACATGGCACAAGTATACATATGTAACAAACCTGCATGTTATGCACATGTATCCTAGAACTTAAAGTATAATAATAATAAAAAAAAAAAAAGTCAAAGAAAAAGGGAATACATTAAGGTGCCAGCAAAGCTATAGGACAAGTAATTTAGCAAAACTCAACTCCTTTGAAGTATCCCTTTTTGAGAGTAAGTCATTTTGGAAAAGGCAACCTTCTATTAGAAGCAACTGAAAGGGATCATTTAAGGAAGAAAACAGCATTAGGAAACTCAATCTCAGTTTGATGACTTCAGAACAAAAGCTTGAGAGAAGGTTCCAAATGAAGTACTAAGTATGCAGTTCACATTCGAAGCATTGGAGGCCTACACAGAATCCTTGAATAGGTACATTTTCAGTAGCCTATAGGCCTGATGTTATTTTGAAGTACCCATCTACTCAACCTTTTCCAGAGAAAAGTATGTTTCATCACAAACACAAACCTAGTATCCTTGGTTTAAAGGTTCTGCAGAGAAGTAGTTTCCTGAGTATTATAAGTTATCTTATTTTTGGAGACAAAATCCCATCGTGTGAATCTCCACATATATATAGCACCACAAAAAAAACACTTTTTTTTTTTTTCCTGAGACAGAGTCTCACTCTGTCACATAGGCTGGAGGGTGCAGTGGTGCAAACTTGGCTCACTGCACCTCCGCCTCCCAGATTCAAGTAATTCTCCCACCTCAGCCTCCCGAGTAGCTGGAAATATAGGCATGCGCCACCATACCTGCCTAATTTTTGTGTTTTTAGTGGATACAGGGTTTTGCCATGTTGGCCAAGCTAGTCTTGAACTCCTGGCCTCAGGTGATCCACATGCCTAGGCCTCTCAGAGTGCTGGGATTACAGATATGAGCTGCTGTACCTGGCCACAAAACACTTTCAATATATTGAGCAAAGGGACCAAATACACAAACATAAAAATATGTACACAAAAAGTCTTCCTCTTCTGAGCATCAGACAGTCAACAAAGAAAGATATTACAAGTTTTCTCCTATGTGCCCAACATTGTGCTATGTTAGACACTAAAGCTACACAGATCAGTGAGACACAGCAAGAGCTTCCAAAACCTGGAAGAGCTGTCTTTGTGGGAGATAACTAAGCAGATACTAGGGAGGGCATTCCAATCAGAAGGATCTGCTGGTGTGAGTTATTAGAATTCGCATGACGAAGCTCCTGCTTCAGAAAAAGGAGTCTGAATGTAAACCAATCGTAGACAAAGTAATTGGAAACATTCCAGGGTTTGACTCTCTCTTCTGGTTTCACTTTTCCCCTTGTGGTAAAGTTAATCTTTTTAAACCTTCAGCCTTGCCACAGTTTAGACTAGCTCCTGAGAATGATTCATCTATTTTTTATAGTATTGTTTTTTCATTATATTTTTTACCTATTAATGGTATAAAGAAATGTTATTAAAGTTTGCATATTGTTGAGCTCTCTTTTAGCCCAAATAATTTTCCCGTTTATTCTCTTAGTTTGTTGCTTAAGAGATAACAGTATTTTCAAGCAATGACAGTTTTACCTCTTTCTTTCCAATCTTCATACATTTCATTTTATTTCCTTTTCTTATTGAAAGAACTAGGACATATACTTCAACAATAGGAATAGCAGACATCTTGTCTTATTCCTAAATTTAATGGAAATACATTCTAAGCGTTTACCATTAAGCACCACATTTGTTTTTGATTCTTGATATATCCTTTAGCAAATTAAGGAAGTTTCACCCTGCTCTTAGTTTGCTGAAAGTATTTATTACTAACAGATTCATCATAAATTGGTGTTGAATTTTATCAAATGCTTTTTCCTGCGTATGGCTCTTCTTTGTTAATCTCCATGTAATATGCAACATTACATTGACAGCTATTCTAAAGTTGAACTATCATTTCATTCAGCAATAGATCAACTTGGTTATGATGATTATTTGTAATACATTGTTATATTCAATTTCCTGGCCCACAATTTTATTTTCTTACACCTTTTCCAGTTTTTCTAACAGGGTAATAAAAATGTGTCAGATAGCTTTAGCTCTTTTTATATTTTTAGGAACTTTTTAAAAAAGATGTGGTTTAACCATTCTTTGAAAATTTGTAAAACTTTGCCTATAAACAGCCTACTATATTTTTTGAGTGGGTGAGTAGGTGAGGAAGACATTTTTGTTAGCATTTGATTTCTCTGATGGTCATTGGTCTCTTCAGGTTTTCTCTTTGTTCTTTTCAATTCAATTATGCTACTCTATTATTTTCCTTACAAAAAGTTCATTTCATGTAAGTTTTCAATTTCTTGATGAAGGATCTGGCCCATGAAGAATCTGGCCCTTGTCTTAACATTTTGCTCCCAAGTGCTTGACAAATGTTGAACTGCAACAATTAACCATTTCAATTCTCTTTTTGCCTAGGCCCATCATTAACTAGCATGGGCTCACTGCCTTCTAAGGGTGGTATGACACATTGATTCCTTCTAAGCCTGTCAATGAATACTGTGTAACTCAACAATTGTGCTGTGATTTGTAACTGTAGCAAGAGAGCTTCTTTGGGGTGATTTCTAGTTTTCTACTACCAAAAGAATCAGTGTAGCTTTAGCACAAAAAGAAAATTATTTTTTCCCACTTCTGTGTGTTGTATTTGCAGTTACTTATTGATTATTGTGAGGCAGGACAAAGGGAAAGTCATACACCTTACCAGTAAAATGCAGATGTGCAGCCAAGCTCTTCTTTACATACTTTACTTTGAATTTTACTTTGGATTTTATAAAGAATAGGGACGTCTAACTACTTTTGTGGTCTCTCATTTATATGACACAGTCAAAAAGAACTGTGGGCTTAAAGGAATTACAATGAATGAGAAGACAGTATAAAAGTTCTAAACAGACCCAGAGAGAAGCATTTCATTTAGAATATTTAGTTCATGGAAACATCCAACCAGAACAAACAATAAATATGTGCCTAGATGTTGTAAGGTAGGAGGTCCTTTTTCCTTTTTGGAAACAAACAAACAAAACAAAACAAAAATTATTTCACCTCCCTCTTTGAACTGCATGTCGGCTGACTTCAAAACCCCTGACCACTCCTATTTGCCTCACATGTGGTCTCCTGATCTTTCCCCCTTGCTTCAGCAATTGCTTTGCTGCCTAACTCTCTTCACCATTCATCTTGGCATAATTTCTTGTGCAACATCCATTTTCAACATTTTTTCAGGTTCTTGATGTTTCTCAGCCCCAATTATTCTTCTCTCTGCCCCGCCTCAGCCATGTAACTCACTGACAATTAATTTGGCAAAATAGTGATGCTATACACCCTTAATAAATTTTATCTCCCTCTCTTCAAAATGACTATTCAATAGCTTCTCCTTTCCCTTGACAAAGCCTCTCTGACCAAAGTTTAGTGAGCCGCCACTAAGCCCTTTTCTCAACTAGGCCTTGTCCTTGGGCTTTGCTTCAGGCCTGCATAGCCCAGTTTCAGCAAGAATCATGCAAAATCAGTTGAGTAAGAATCATTCACTCTTGATATCTGTTACCTTTGGTATCTGATCAAATCCTCATTTCCCTACTATCACCCAAGTGATACCTGTTCACCTTGGCCTGCCTTCAGCAAGGATCCCATTAGATCAGTTTAGCAAGAATTCCTCCTACTCTTCCAACCCTTGAGGGTTTTTTGTTCGTTTGTTTGTTTGTTTTCCCCGAGACCAAGCCTTGCTCTGTCACCCAGGCTGGAGTGCAGTGGCACAGTCTCAGCTCACTGCAACTTCAGCTTCCCATGATCAAGCGATCCTCCTGCCTTAGTCTGCCAAGTAGCTGGGATTACAGGTGCACACTACCATGCCTGGCTAATTTTTGTATTTTTAGCAGAGACAGTGTTTCACCATGTTGGCCAGGCTGGTCTCAAACTCCTGACCTCAGGCGATCAGCCTCCCTTGGCCTCCCAAAGTGCTGTGATTACAGCAAAATCGATGAAAGATATGAACTGCCAGAATAAGGAATCTTTGAATTTATTAATCCAAGACAAGGTAGATAAAATAGATCCACAGCTAACATAATTAGTATTTGGAATTCTGAAAATCTTAAAAGAAAATAGACAAAAAATGCTGTTTGCTAACATGGAGGGAATAAGACTAATGACACATATATCGATGTCAAAATTAAAGTAGAGAAGAATGAATAACATCTTCAAATCACTGAAAGAAAACTGTGTATCTGAGATCACGTACTAACTAGCAAAGAATGAAGATAGAGTAAAAACTTTTCAGATAGACATTATCTAAAAAACTTTCTTTAACAGACCTCACTTGAGGATGTACTCCAACAAAAAAAGAACATAAACCCACAGCAGGGGCCGTTAAAAAAGTCCTTTGCTATATCTGTGATTTTAAAAATTCTATCTAAAGGACGTGAATACAATAAAATAGTAACCATTGCTAATGCTGGGTGGCAGTAATGTAAGTATTTGTTGTATTTTTTTACTGTTTAAAAACTTTTAAATTTAGCAAAATTTATATGTGGTGGAGAACCATCAATAAACTCTCATGTGACTCTCCCACAGTGAAGCTGACAATGTTTCTTTGTGAAACTTTTAGGAAATGAAATATTTTTGAACTTTCATTTATTTAAATATATAGTATAAGTGTCTACCATTTGTCAGACATGTTACCAGACATGCAAGACAAAGGTAACTATGGTCATGGCCCTGCCTCAAGGAGCTTAAAATATGGTAGGGAGATGAAAGCAGCAGACAGACAACTCTCATTCTACAATTATAATTTAAATTAAATGCCTGACAAACACACAATTAATAAACAAAAGAAATAGCAAAGAAACCATTATTACTTTCTCTATCTTTACATTATTACTGGAAGTATTAATGTTTGTAACTTTCAAATTTTATTTATTGTCTATGGCCAAAATATAACTTATTAGTCCCAGAAAATCACAGGTAAATTATGAAAATGAAGCAACGTTGCCATTTAGAGACTGCTAGGAATAACTCAGTGTGCCTTTTTTATAGGAAGAAAAATAACTTCTCTTTTTTTCAGGTATATTTCTAAGATAACTGGAGATGAACCACTGACAAAAGATAGGAGCTAATATGACCATCAACTAGAAAAATAGGGAGAAAAAAACATTTTTTGAATAGGATCTTCAAATCTCATACTGCAAGTGATTTGCAGGCAGACTCAATTTGTTTTCTGTACCTGGAATGCTTTCTTTCAATTCAGACAATTGAAAGTGTTTTCAAACTACACCTTACTCTTCTCACATCATATTCCAAGTTATAGGCAAAGGGAAATTACAAGATTGTATTAACCCTTAGAATAGCTGTATGGACATAGGTTTATAAAGTCTTTATTTAATTATTATATTAACAAAAGGCACAATTTTGACATTAGATATAATGTTAGTGAGTACGATTATTGACCTGATTATTTTAAAATTTGAGTGTAGTGAGATATAAAAAATATATATAGACATTTTATGCTAAAGCTGGAATCCCCACTGTTTTTCTAGGTGGAGTCTCCGTGTTGCTCCTGTAAGTCATTGCTCAGGAGCTATGGCATAAGAAGTGTTTGGAGGCACTTCCTGTATTGAAACACAGGGAAAGAAAACAAAGAAAACAACAGTCTTGTTACATTGAGAAGATGAAAAACTTTAGAAAAAAACAAAATCAGTGACTTGAAAACACGGCAATAGAAACTATGCAAACTAAAGCACACAGAGAAAAGAGAAAAAATAATTTTTAAAAAAATAGCTCCTTAGTGACTCTGGAACAATATCATAGTCTGATACACATGCAGTTAAAGTCCCACAGGAAGGCAATAGGTGTAGGAAACTATTTGAATAAATTATGAACAAAAATTTTCCAAATGTAATGGAAACTATAAGTCTACAAATCCAAGAAAATGAACAAACCACAAGTAGAAGAAACAAACAAAAATCACACCAAGACACATCATAATAAACCTGCTGAAAATGAGAAAATTACAAAGCAGACAGAGGGAAAAAGAATGACTATAGACTTTATATCAAGGGAATAAAAGCACATTTGAAAACAATGGTATAATATTTTCAATTTATGCAAGAAAACACTGCCAACTTGGAATTCTACAGCTAGCAAAAATATCCTTCAAAAGTAAAGGTAAACCATGTAGAATTAATCTCAGGAAAGCAAGGATGGTTCAACATACATAAATCAATCCATGTAATATACTGTGTTAAAGGAATGAAGGAAAATAAATGAACAAGATTATCTTAATTGATACACAAAAGCATTTGACACATGATAAAACCACTTAACAAACTTGAAATGAAAGAGAACTTCCTCAACATGATAAAGGACATCTATGAAAAACCTACAGCTAATATCATACTCAATGGTAAAAGACTGAAAGCTTTGTTCCTAAGATCAAGAAAAAGATAAAGATGCCGACTTTTGCATTTGTATTCAGTATTAGATTGGGAGTTCTAGCCTGAGCAACTAAGCAAGTAAAATAAATGAAAGACATTCACTGGAAAAGAAAAAAGTCTGTTGAGAATAGCATCAAAAAGAATACAATAATTAGGAATAAATGTAATCAAGGAGTTACAAGACATGTACACTGAAAACTATAAAATATTGCTCCTGAAAGAAATTAAAGAACACGTAAAAAAGAAAAAACATCTATGTTCATGAGTTGAAGTACTTAGTTGTCAAGATGGCAATATTCCCCAAACTACAGATTGAATGCAATCCCTACCATAATGCCAATAGCCCTTTTCAGTCATTAAGGAAATGTAAATCAAACACAACAGGATAGACCACTTAGCACCCCCTAGGATGGGTATAATAAAATAATTTTTAAATCCCAACAAGTGCCAACAGTGTAAGAAAACACTGCCAACTTGGAATTCAAGTGCCAACATTTTTGGGATTTAAAAGAATATGGAAATATTGGAACCCTCATACATTCCTGGTAAAAATGTAAAATTGTGCGGCCACTGTGGAAGACAATTTGGTGGTTGTTCAAAAAGTTAAACATGGAATTACCATATAGCCCAGCAATACACTTCTAAAATAATTGAAAACAGATATTCAAACAGATGTACACAAATATTCATAGCAGCACTATTTACAACAGCCAAAAGGTGGAAACAACCCAAATGCCCATCAATGGATAAATGAATGAATAAATAAATTGCCGTATATCCATACAATGGAATGTTATTTAGCCATAAAAAAGAATGAAGTACTGATATATGCCACAAAGTGAATCAACCTCAAAAACATTATACTAAGTTAGAGAAGCCAGATATGGAAAGTCATATATTGTATATTCTACTTACATGAATTATCTACAATAGTTAAGTCCCATTAGTGGTTGCCAGGGACTAGGGGTGTGAGAGAATTGGGAGTTACCACTTAACAGGTACAGGGTCTGGTTTAGGAGTGATGAAAATATTTTGGAATTAGATAGAGGTGATGGTTGAATGACATTGTGAATGTACTGTCTCACTAAATTGTATACTTTAAAATGGTTAATTTTATGTTACATGAATTTCACCCCAATATAAACACATAAATAAACAAATACATTTGATTTTACTCAATTGCCAAAGAAAATGAAGGCAAAATAGACATTTTAGCAAATCGAATCTGAAAGAATTATAAAAACTAACCTAAGAAAGACCAAACCTCTGTGTGTGTGTGTGTGTGTGTGTGTGTGTGTGTGTTCATCAAAGAAACTTACAGTTAGCTTCATACTTAATAAAGGCTAAATTATTTTCACCTAAAATCAGGAATGAAGCAAGTATTCTATTCTCACTACTTCCTATCCAACATAGCACTAAACAGCGTAGTCAATGCAATGAGGCAAGAAAAGAAATAAAAAGCATATGAATTGAAAAGAAAAAATAAAATTATCTTCAGACGACATAATCACAGGCATAGAAAATCCTTTAGAAACCACAAGTTACAAAGAACTAATAAATGAATTTAGTAAGATCCCAGGATACAAGAAAATGTACAGAAAATCAATTGTATTTATAAATACTATGGAAAAACAACTGAAAAGTGAAATTTTAAAAAATACGAAAGTGTATTCCAGAAAAGTATCAATAACATGACCTACTTGTGGATAAATTTAACAAAATATGTGCAAAGCCCCTATAATAAAAATGTCAAAACATTACTGAAAAAATGACTAATAACAAAAACGGAGAAATATACCATGTTTACGAACTGGAAGACTCAATATTGCTAAGCTATTCATTCTCCCCAAATTAATCTGTAGATTCATCACAACTTCATTCCAAACCCCAGCAGGCTCTTTTATCATAGAAATTAGTAATGGTATCCTCAATTTTTTATAGAAATACAAAGGCTTAGAATAAAAATGAAATAAAATAAAAGAACAAAGTTGTAGGATTTATCCTACTTAGTTTTGAAGACACGTAATAAAGAAATCAACAACAGCATATTAATGGAGTGAAGATACAAATATAGGTCAGAGTAATAGAATAGAGTCCAAAAACAGGCATATACACATACACAGTCAACTGATTTTTGAACAAGTGCCAACTGGGAAAGAAAAGAGCTTTCAGAAAACATTGTTTGCAAAAGCTGACAATTGTTTTTAATGTCAAACAAAGAACTTCACCCCTACTTCATATTACACACAAAAGTAATTTGAAGTGTTAACCTAAGCATAAAAACTTAATTATAGGCTAGGCACAGTGGCTCACGCCTGTAATCCCAGCACTTTGGGAGGCCAAGGCAGGTGGATCACCTGAGGTCAGAGTTCGAGACCAGCCTGGCCAATATGGTGAAACCCCATCTCTAATAAAAATACAAAAATTAGCTGGGTGTGGTGGTGGGCACCTGAAAGCCCAGCTACTCAGGAGGCTGAGGCAGGAGAATTGCTTGAAGCCGGGAGCCAGAGGTTTCAGTGAGCTAAGATCATGCCATTGCACTCCAGCCTGGGCGACAGATCAAAACTCCATCTCAAAAAAAAAAAAAAAGCTAAATGATAATACTTCTAAAAGAAAAACCAAACTGTTAGAAAATAATGTAGGAAAATATCGTTGTAACCATGATAGGTAAAAACGTCTTAGATAGAACACAGGAAGCACAAAGGATAAAAGAAAAATTGATAAATTGGACTTCATTAAAATTAAAAATCTCTGTTCTTTGAAATATAACATTAAAAAAATAAGGTAAGCTACACACTGGCAGAAAAGTTTCACAACACATATATCTGACAAATAACTTACACTTAGAATTTATTTTTTAAATGTTGTAAATGCAATTAGAAGAAAAGTAACCTAATAAAATGGGGAAAATGTTGAAACAAACATTTAAAAATGACTAAAAAGCACATGAAAAGATTCCCAACATCATTAGTCATCAAGAAAATCAAAATTACAACTGCAATGAGATAATTATATAAACCCACAACAATGACTGGAATTGAAAAGATGGACAATATCAAGTGTCAGTGAGAATACAGACCGACTGGAACTCTCATATACTATTGATGGGAATGTAAAATGGCACAACCACTTTGTGAAACAGTTTGATGGTTTTCTATAAGTTAAATTACGCTGGCCACGCAACGCAGTAATTTCACTCCTAAATATTAACTCAAGAAAATAGGATAAATTACATACCAAGTAATTACCAGTATTACATACCAAGTAATTATTTTGCAAAAAACTAATAGACATGTAAATACATAAACAGATGGTGTTACCTTTTTACAATGTAATATTCCTCAGTGATAAAAAGGAATAAACATCTGTTACACATGATTCACATGGATGAATCACCAAATAAAATTTTTAAATGCTGAGCAAAAGAATCCAGACCCCAAAGAATCCAGAACTCCTGTTTATTTCATTTACATAAAGTTCTAAACAGGCAGAACTATAATTGCAGAAAGCAGATTCATTCTTGCCTAAAGCTGAGGTTGGGTGTCGTCTTCAATTGCAAAGCATGAGAAGGAAATTTAGGGAATAATGGTCAGACTTTCTACCTTGACTGCTGTGATGTTTACATCTCTACATTTGACAAAACTCATTAAACTTTCTCCTTAAAATTATGCATTGTATCTTATGTTAATTATACCTCCATAAAATTGCTTTAAAAAATAAATGCATAAGGAGATACTTAATTAATATTTTTTATGACATAGGGCTCTCAAGAATGTGTATTTAACAAATATATAGAAAGAAAACTTGTTTGTCCATGCTGAATCTTTTGCTTTTCAGAGAACTCAAAGTACATTTCCTCCTGGCAGACAAATAGGAGTAGAAAGGCAGGGAAACTTTCCTTGTCATAAAAGCCATATATCAGCTGATTTCCAGTTAACTCATCAATTAGAAGAAACTTTCAGGAAACTACCAAGAGCAGAGATCAAAGTCAGATCCAAGAGCAATTTCTAATTCTTCATCACGAAAGAAAACCTCAGAAAATCTGTTTTGGCTATGACAAGAAGTAGTGCACAGGGCCCTGAATCATAGATTTTAAAATCAGAGACACTAAGAGCATCTTTTTTGAATATTTTACATCAAAGGTGAGGCTATGGCAATTCAGGAAGAAAACCTCTGAATCACCCATGGAAATAAGAGGTGCTGACCACAAAGGGCTTTGACCTTCACAGAGCCTCAGAAATTTCATGACTGATCCCTAAGAGCTTTGAAACATACCATTTGATCAGTGGAATCATAACGGTATCAGGATGAACATACAGAATTCCTCCTCTATGCTTCTTCCTAAAGGAGGTGAGAAATTTATGTCACTAGAAAAAGAAGAAATTATTCTATCTCCAATTGACCAATCAGTTGATTTAATACACTTAGGACCAATAAGGGTATTTTTAAAGGTCTGATGTGAGCCTTCGGGATGCTAAACAGAAGTGTTATTGATTCCAATTGATTCTATAGTTGACTATGGGCTACATGAGGTAAAGAAAGGAAGGCAGGGTTGAATAAGAGGTCCGAATCATGGCTCTGTCACTTGCTGGAGTGTGAGCTTGGGAAAGTCACTTGATCTCAGTTGTTTCATTTTTCTCATCTGCAAAGCAAATCTTCCTGGACTGGGCTCTATGAAGAAGGAATTGGAGCTCTTCAGGCCACAGGAGGCCCATCATGCAGGAGGTTCAGCTTTGAAAGCCAAGTTCATGGGTGAAGGCAAAACCAGCCCAATCACCCCATAGAAATTATGTTTATGAGTTTTTGAATAAACATAGACATTGGCCCTTCTGGTCTTAAAACTTGTAGTTTACATTTGTCTCATCTGAGATCCCCCTCAGGCAAGGGACTGAAACTCATCAGATCCCTGCATTCAGTGAGATGCCAGACCTTCTTTTCTCATAATTGCTTCCTTACCCTTCCTTAATTCCTGTTTTACATTCCTTCCCCACTGTATAAATCTCCCAATTCAGCTGGTAGGGAGATGGATTTCAGACTGACTTTCTGTTCTCCTTGGCTGCAGCACCAAAACAAAGCCTTCTTCCCTAGCAATACTCATTGTCTCAGTGATTGCCTTTCTGCATGGCAAAGAACCAAGACAAAATCCTTGGTGTTTTGGTAACAAAACATTAAGCTGTAGCACTGGAGGGGTGTGATAGTTAATACTGAGTGTCAACTTGATTGGATTGAAGGATGCAAAGTAGTGATCATGGGTGTGCCTGTGAGGGTGTTGCTAATGGAGATTAACATTGGGAAAGGCCGACCCACCCTTAATCTGGGTGGGCACCATCTAATCAGCTACCAGCACGGCTAGAATATAAAGCAGGCAGAAAAACGTGAAAAGTCTAGACTGGCTTAGCCTCCCAGCCCTAATCTTTCTCCTGTGCTGGATGTTTCCCACACTCAAACATCAGACTCCATGTTCTTCAGCTTTGGGACTCTGACTGGCTCTCCTTGCTCCTCAGTTTGCAGATGGCTTACTGTGGGACCTTGTGATCATATGAATTAATACTACTTAATAAACTCTCATATAGATAAAGATATAGATACAGATATATATCTGTCCTATTAGTTCTGTCCCTCTAGAGAACCCTGACTAATACAGGGAGTGAAGTGAGAGGTACTGTAGCTCAGAAATGAGGTTAATTCCCAGAAAATTTTTATTGACATTCCTGTGGGTGAATCTATTGATGGTTTGGTCTGGCTTAAAGTATCTGACTGGGTAGAAAATCAATAGTATCATTCAGGATCATGGTGAGGATTAAAGAAGAGCATAGGTGCCTATTGCAGTGGCTGGCACAAAGAGTATTCAAAAATAAACTTTGGTATAGGCAATGGGCTGAATTATGTCCTCCCAAAATTCATACGTTAAAAGTGCTAATCCCTCTAATAACTTAGATTGTGACTGTATTTGGAGATACAGCTTTTAAAGAGATGACTAAGTTAAAGTAAAGCCATTAGGGTAAACCCTAACCCAAAATGACCAGTGTCCTTATAAGAAGAAAAAATTTGGACACATAGAGACGCTAGGGATGCACACACATAGAGAAAAGATCTCATGAGGATATAATGAGAAGGAGGCTGTCTGCAAGTCAAAGAGAGAAGCCTAAGAAGAAACCAAACCTGCAACAACTTGACCTGGGACCTTCAGCCCCTGGAACTATGAGAAATAAATTTCTCTTGTGTAAGCCACCCAGTCTGTGGTAGCTTGTTATCACAGCTTTACCAAAACTAATACAGTGTTCAATTTCAATTTAATTAGTTGAAATTGGTTAATTACAGTTAAGCTACATATTCAGGCAGTGAGGAGTATGTATTTGCAAGAAATGGGAGGTACCAGAAAAGCAACTTTCTAATTGGCTTTGTGGATTCTGTAACAACAAACAAATGAAGGAACATTAACTGATGTTCTTATCAATAATATGCTAAAAGACATGTAAAATATCATATTCCTTAGAGTGTTTACAAGTAATACCCTAAAGTTAACCTTTCTGGAAGTAGACTGAGTTGCAAAAGACAAGAATGGAGAATGAGATCCAGATATTTTTTCACAATATCCTCATGATGTCCTAGAACTCTCTAGAAGTGGTCAGGGTAACCCTGAACTAATTGCCTATGTTCCAGTGCACTTATAGGCCCAGAGCTGTGACCAGATTTGTCTAGTGGCCAAAAGACAGATGCTGGATGGCTTTAGGCCAGCAATAGAGCAGAAGAAGCTTAAGTGTTCTTTCCATCCTCATTGACGGAACAGTGAACACAGGGAGTTCTGCCTGAAGAATCAAGAAAATAGAGGGAGATATCAGAGGAACGCAAACTGACAAATGCCTTGCTTTTACTTAGAGAAAGAAATAAAATGGACTGTGAAACTCAAAAGCAGGTAGATTTCGTGTTGCTTCCTGGCAACCTCTTAAAACAGAATTACTTCTGCTTTGAATGCCAGACTTTTAAAAGAGAACAGGAAGAGTAAAACAGGGCTATTAGGCAGAGAAAAACCCCGCTGAGCAAAGTGAAAATAACAGACCGGAAGCCTCTTTGCTCCAAGGTTGCAGTTCTGCCAGGTTTCTCTCCAGGAGGGTGGGGAGCAGAAAGGACATCACAGATCCCAGTGTGATGGCAGTCTTGGGTGGCTGCAGACAGCTCCCTTGGGGGAGAAACGTCTGCTTTTTGTACTCCTGCTCTGAGCATGCCCCTGGCTTTTTAATCATGTGTATCAACACGTCGGTAGAATAGTGAAGGCATCTGGCATTTTCCAAACCTAGCTAGGCTGGTGAAAAAGCCACCTATCCATCATCCATCCAGCCTATGGGATAACTAATTTCTGTGAACCCGAGGGATGTTCCTTCAGTGTATTGCAGGTGACAGAAGAATACAAATTACATGTTGACAGATGTCAGTACCTAGCACAGTAGCCGGCTTGGTGGACAGTGTGGAAACATTGACAGATTTTAATACAATGCTGTCCAGCCATGGGAATGTGTACACAGATTCACAGAATCATCCATGACCTTGGAGGGGTGTCTCCTTTGTTCTTCAGTCTTCAAACAAAATAAACTTTAGCTATGTAGAACAGAACTTATCCATCATTTTCTTTTTCAACCTTCTGCAACAGTGTTTGCAGAGAGCCAACTGTATGCCAGGCACTGAGTCATGTGCAAGGGGTTAGAGTGTGAATAATTCCAGCTACTCCCCAAGTGGTGCCTGAGAAACCGCCGACTTATCTGATGACCATAGCATCTTAGGGACAAAACAAGAGCATCTTCCCTGATAGGAAAGGGAATGAGGCAGATTTATGAAATCTGAGACATCTGATTTTAAAACTTTTGGAGAGGGAGAAATCGTATAATCTTCATGAATACTATAGAAAACCTGATCCTCTGGGGAAGTAATCCATTTCCTTTCATTCTCTCTTCACTGGGGCCATCCTAAGACTCAAAACCATCCTCTTATTAGCACCTCACAACAAGCATAATATTTCCCTGATGGGTAAGCCAGTGCATCCCTCTTTTCACCCCATCCTGCATAATAGCTTGTGGGAAAGGAGAGAGGGTGGTGTTGAAGGTGAGACAGTGAGAGGCTCACCCATCCCAGCCCTGCAGAACAGAACAGTGCAGACAAGAAAGAAGCAGCAGCGGCGGGGTATGAGAGAGAGTGATGCCACAGAGTCAGTGTCACTGCTCCAGGTTTTGGGCAAAAGCATAGAAGGTGGTACAGACAACGTTGAGGGGAATGACTTGAGCAGTGGACTTTTGAACAGGAATTCAAATCCTATTTGGATTCTGAAACAGATCATCTAGAAGCTGTCCTCTGTTCATGGACAGGTAGCAGAACTTCTTCCTGCTCTCTGGTGTCATGGGAAAATAGCTCAAGTAGCATTGCAGGGACTGTATTCTGCCTATCTTGAGGTAAGAGAGCCAAAGAAAGAATGTGCCAGAGACTCAGAAGGGTCAGGAGCTGAGGGGAGCCCAATTAAACAAGGACTCTGGCCAAGCAGGGAAGATGTAACCATGAATTACACAAGCCTCCAACTTCAGCTATGAATGGTAGCAGGGACTAAGGGTGAGAAACCATGCTGCAGAGACCAGAGGCGGCAGATCTGAGGCTCCCTTCCCTCTGCTGGGAGGAAGTCCCAGGAAGCCTCTTTGTGCAGCCAGACAGCACTGCTGTGAAGAGAAGCAAAGGCAACAAGATCTGAATCCAAGCATTCAACCCAGAGAGACTGTTCAAATTACTGAATCAGCAAAAGGATGGTCAGCAATATGCGCTTGGTGGCTGCTGAAAAATGGCAGAATTTCAAGAGATTTTTACTTTCTTCTTTACTCTTATGTGTCATTTGGATTTTCTACCATGAGTCTGAATTATTTATATAATCAAAGAAATATGCTATGTTTAGCATACTAAGACTGCTGGATTGGATTAAATCACACATCTTACCCCTCCTGCTATTTAGTGAGCAAGGGGTCTAAAAATGATCACTAACGCAGGGAGAATAAAAATTACATTATTCCTGAAGTCTCAGCTTAAGGCAAAGAAATTTGCAACCACCTCCTACATGCCACCCCCACAGCCATGTCTGGAACCTCAGACTCCATGCCCCTCTGTGTTGACACACCACATCTTTTGTCTCTCAGAAGCAAACTATTTTGTGATTCTTGATTTCCCATAGTCCTGACATGCTCTTATATTTAGTTATTTATCTTTCCCACCCTTTGCCAGTCCTCCTTGTTGAGATAAGGATTCATAATGTCTATAAAGAGAGAGAGAAAAAGCAGATTCAACAATTGTTTCCTTTGTTGTTGTTGTTGTTTGTAATATTTGTATGTACTCAAAGACATAGTTCTTACTCAACATCCCAAGTAACCTTTAACTAAATTGCCCATGCCATTCAACAAGAACAAGACAGGACTCCAGACAAAGACGTGAGCAAATTAAACATAAAGATCCAATTCAATGCCCTCTACATCGACTTAACAGGAGTAAGTCAGCCCTTTAATGTGAGTAAAATGATCAGGAGAAAGGAACAAAGATGAAATAGGCCAAAGTGAATTTTCAATGTACAAATAATAATGACAAATGGAAGAAAAAGAAGAACTTCCCGCCCCTGGGAGGTGGGATGGGAGGAGGAGAGACCAGAAATCCTCGCAGCCTGTGGGCTCTGTTTTCTCCGGGCTGAATTTAGCGATCCATCCAAATCATGCGATTTCAGTCCCCTCTTCTCTAGCCTGAGGAGCCTACCTTATTAGCTCCTGTGTGACAATATTTCAATCACTTCCCCTAGGTCTCTAGGACTGGGATAGCAGAGGCCTGTTCAGCATAGGCTCATGACCAGGATGCAGCCAATTTAGACCCACAGAGAACCTCCCAATTTGTCGTTAAAAATGACCTCTTCCACACCCCAAATCATGATTGCCTCTTTGCCACTGGTTTTTTGGAGTTGAATCTGTTCTCTTCTGATAAGTCATGCTCTTACCCTACACCGTCACACTCAGGTGTATGTTCCCCATTCTGAGGGAATGCACTCTGGTTTTCCTAGGTGCCCTATCTTTGGCTGGACCTTATTGAACACCAGACTGTTTGCTTCTGACCACTCTCCCTAAGTCCCCAAGATCCTTTGTGATCCTGTTTTTTAAGATGCCACTACCACCTGCCTCATTGCTTGCTTGACAGCGTCCCCACGCTGAGCACTCCTCTCCATCACTAAGCCTCTAGAAGTTCTCAAGTGGGAGTGATTTTCCTCCCAGGGGACATTGACTTTGTCTGGAAATATTTTGGGCTGTTACAAAACTGGGGATGGGAGCATTGTTACTAGTATAGAGTAGGTAGAGACCGGAGATGCTAGCAAACATCCTACAATGCCCAAGGAAGCCCTGATAGCAAAGAATTATCCAGCCCAAAATGTCATAGTGCCAAGGTCAAGGGACCACTACCTGGAGGATGATTCAGCCTTCAAGGACCCTGGTAGGTCTCTCTGGTGGGGGTGGTGGGGGAGATTCTTTATCCCACCCCCTCTAGCCCATCAGCCAGACATCTTTCTTCCCCATCCCGCCGTTTTTTTAAGTTATGGAATTGAAGAACACAAATGTTGAAATTGCCTCATTTCACAGATGAGGAAGTTGAGGGCCCAAGGAAACATGCACTTCTACCAAGGTCAAACAGTGAAGCTGAACTGTCTGGACTGTTCAGTTGTGGTAAACACTCCCCATTAATCTGCCTGGCAGGCATTTTATTCAGAAATGGAAGCTAGGTCAGTCTGACAGGACCCACTCTTGACAATTCTACTCTGGGTTCTTCTGTTGTCTCCAGAGGACATTACAATGCCATTCTTCAGGCAGGCTTCTGAATTATTCTTAAATTATTTGACATCTCTGTTCCCTGTATTACACATTTAAAAAACACATTGGTGTAATTCCCTGTGTGTCTGCATTGCTCTTAGTTTAATTATTGCATATTACCTTCCAAAGCTACACTTTCCCTGGACTGATGTTTGCATACGAGGACTTTCAGTAAGACAGTGTGGCACCATGATTATGAGCTTCCGTCCTGTAGTGACACAAATTCGGATTCAGCATCTTATGAGTCTTTTTACAGTTGTGGTGACAGAAGCTTGATTCAGACTATCTTAAGCCTAAAAGGGAAATTTTGGAGTTCATTTATTTGGGAAATTCAAGGTAATGACTGGCTTCAGGAATGACTGAATCTGGGGATTCAAACAATGTCACTGGGATTTATTTTCCCTTTGCCCTCCGTTTCGCCCTGTTTTTTTCCATGAGTTTTCTTTAAATCAACACTCTCTCTCTTTCTCCATGCCAAAGAGGACCCTCAATGCCTCAACAGCACTAGGCAATCAAGAGCTGGGCTCTCTTCCTTCCAACATCTGAATCATTCTACAAAAACGTCTCTAGTGATCGGTGCGGTGGCTCACGCCTGTAATCCCAGCACTTTGGGAGGTGGAGAAGGACTGATCACGAGGTCAGGAGATCGAGACCATCTGGCTAACACGGTGAAACCCCGCCTCTACTAAAAATACAAAAAATTAGCAGGGCGTGGTGGTGGGCGCCTGTAGTCCCAGCTACTCGGGAGGCTGAGGCAGGAGAATGACATGAACCTGGGAGGCAGAGCTTTCAGTGAGCCGAGATCGTGCCACTGCACTCCAGCCTGGGTGACAGAGCGAGACTCGGTCTCAAAAAAAAAAAAAAAAAGATCTCTAGTGAGCCTCACTTGGCAGAAAGGTTGAGGTGTCCCTTTGATTGTCAGGCTTATTAGAATCCTATGAAATGGGAAGGAGAAACTTTACCAAAAGGGAGCATTTAGAAGCAGAGAAACTGTTAACAACCATATATACTGACAAATATATGTGCCAGAAAACCATCACCACAATCAAAATAATGAACATACTCTTTTCTGCCAGAAAAGTTTGCTCCATAGTCCCAGCAACACTTGGTGTGGTCACTCTTTTTAATTTTCACCATTTGAATAGATTTGTAATGCTATCTTATTATAGTTTCAATTTGTATTGTTCTAACAACTAATGATGTTAAGCTTCTTTTTACAGCCTTGTTTGTCATCCATATACCTATTTTGGTAAAGTGCTGTTTCAAATCTTTTGCACATCTTTATTGGGTTTTGTTTTGTTTGTTCCTATTACTGTGTTCCTGGGATGCTTTTGTTTTTGTTTTTTTTGAGACAAGGTCTTGCTCTGTCACTCAGGCTGGAGTGCAGTGGCACCATCTCGGCTCACTGCAATCTCCATCTCCCGAGTTCAAGTGGTTCTCATGTCTCAGCCTCCCGAGTAGCTGGGATTACAGGCATGCACCACCATGCTGAGCTAATTTTTGTATTCTTAGTACAGATGGGGTTTCACCATGTTTACCGACCTGGTCTCAAACTTCTGGCCTCAAGTGATCTGCCCATCTTGGCCTCCCAAAGTACTGGGATTACAGGCATGAGCCACCATGCTCAGCCAACTAATTGTTTAACTAATATGAGAATCAGTTTACCTATGCCAGGCTAGGATTCTTTATGTATTCTGGACACAAGTTTTTTTTTTTAATCAAATAGGTGATTTGAAAATTTGTCACTAATGCTTTCATCCTCTTAACAGTATGTTTATAAGAGCAGAAGTGATAATTTTGATAAAGATTTTGTTATCAATTTTTTTCTTTATTTTATTGTTATTAGTGTCATATCTAAAACACGAATTGCCTAACCCAAGGTTACAGATATTTCTTGCATGCTTTTTTTATAGAAGTTTCTAGCTTATGGTTTTACATTCAGAGTTATAATTTATTTTGTGTTAATTTTTATATACAGTGTTCATTTTTGTTGCATCTTCATATCCAATTGTCCCATCATCAGTTCTTGAAAAGACTATCCCTTCTCCATTAGATTGTCCTTGCAATTTTGTCAAAAGTAATTGCCAGCTCGGCGCAGTGGCTCACGCCTATAATCCCAGCACTTTAGGAGGCCGAGACATGTGGTCACTTGAGGTCAAGAGTTCGAGACCAGCCTGACCAACATGGTGAAACCCTGTCTCTACTAAAAATATAAAATTAGCTGGGCATGGTGGCTTATGCCTGTAATCTCAGCTACTCAGGAGGCTGAGGCAGGAGAATCACTTGAATCCAGGAGGCAGAGGTTGCAGTGAGCTGAGATGGACCCATTGCACTCCAGCCTGGGCAACAAGAGTGAAATTCCATCTTAAAAAAAAAAAAGTCAATTGCCCCTATATGTTTCAGTCTATGTCTTGACTGATCCAGTTGCATCAATCTATTGAGCTAACATTATGCCAATCCACACTCTCTTCATTATTATAGATTTTATTTTAAGATTTAAAATCAGGTAGAAGTCCTCCAACTTTGTTCTTCCTTTTCAAAGACTATTCTGTATACTTGGCATTGTGTTTCCACATTAATATTAGATTCAGCTTATCAATTTCTACAGAAAAATTGTGCTGGTATTTTGACTGGAATTGTATTTAATCTTCAAATTAACTTGAGGACGATGGACATCAGAAGAAAATTGTCTTCTGATTTATGAACATGGTATACCTCTTAAATTGTTTAAGTCTTCTGTAGTTTCTCTCAGCAATGTCTCATTCTGTACATGGTTTCTTGCACAACTTTTGTCACCTTGATACCTAGGCATTTTCTATTCATTGTGCAATGTAAAATGATATTGCTTATAAATTTTTTCAGATTTGTTTTAAAATTGTTTTCAATTGTTTGTTACTTGTTTACAGTTAATCTTTGTATGTTGATTTTGTACTCTACAACCTAGCAAGGGTCACTTTTTATTTCTAGCTGTTTTTTGCAGGTTTTATATATTCTTCATAGAGGATCGTGCTGTTGGTGAATTTTTTAAAAATCAGTTATCATCTGGAGATTCAACTGGGGAAGAATTTGCTTTCCAACTCATTCAGACTGTTGGTAGAATTCACTTAGAGCTCATTCTTATCTCTAAGAAGTCACCTGCAATTCCTTGCTATGTAGTCTTCCTTGGCATGTCTGCTTATTTCATTATGTCCACAAGGAGAATCTCTGCATACAGTCTTCTTAAAAAACAAAGTGTTAAGGTAATAGAACCACAGAAGTGATATCCTGCAACCTTTGCCATAACCATGTAGTTAGAAACAAGTCACAGGTCCTGCCACATGCAAGGGGAGGGATTATACAAGGATGTGAATACTAGAAAGTGATCACTGGAAATCCCGTAGTGTCTGTCCACCACAAATTCTGACATAGGGTAGCAATATTCTGGTTTCCAAGTGTTCTGTGCTTAGGAGTAGGAACAGGTATCTGTGTGTGTGTGTGTGTGTGTGTGTGTGTGTGTGCATGTGTGTGTGGCTTTTTGTTGGCAGAGAGAGAACAATCAGCCCTTTTTGAGCTGCAGTCACTTCCATTTACAATTTTCATTTCCCTGCTTCGTCAGTCATTATATGTGATGATTAGTTTTATGTGTTAAGCTGACTAGGCTAAGAGCCCATTTATTTAACCCATTTATTGCTACAGTCTAGGTGTTGCTATGAAAGAATTTCACAATGTGGTTAACAAGTGCAATCAGTTAACTTTATTTTATTTTATGTATATATACTTTTTGAGACAGAGTCTCGCTTTGTCACCCAGGCTGGACTGCAGTGGCACAATCTCGGCTCACTGTAACCTCTGCCTCTTAGGTTCAAGCCATTCTCCTGCCTCAGCTTCCTGAGTAGCTGGGATTACAGGCACTCACCACCACTCTCAGCTTGTATTTTTAGTAAAGACAGGGTTTCACCATGTGGCCAGGCTGGTCTTGAACTCCTGACCTCAGGTGATCTGCCTGCCTTGGCCTCCCAAAGTGCTGTGATTACAGGTGTGAGCCACTGCCCCTGGCCACTTTAAATAAAGGAGATTACCCTTGATAAAGTGGGTCAACTTCATTCAATCTGTTGAAGGCGTTAAGAGTAAAAACTGAGGTTTCCCAAAGAAAAACAAATTCTGCCTCAAGACTGCAGCATCAGCTTCTACCTGAGTTTCCAGGCTGCTGGCCTGCCCCATGGATTTCAGACTTACCATTCTCTCTCAATTACATGAGCCAATTCCTTAAAATAAATCTCATAACATATACATAGGTATCCTGTTGGTTGTGTTACTCTGGAGAATCCTGGTTAATAAACCATACATTTGTTGAAATATTTCATCGGCTGGTAGCTTTCTTTCCATTCTTTTTACCTTGTGGGTTTATAGCTCTTTAAAATCCCTTTACTAATATTTTAATGGAGTCTTTCAAGGGAAACTATACAACCCTGTGCTCGAACTTAAAGCAGATGTCAAGATAAAGATTACTTGGTTAGGTAAGACTTGATCCTCTAATTGCAAATGTGTTACTCTCATGATTTTTGTTGTTGTTGTTGTTGTTTTTTTTTGGTTTTTTGGTTTTTTTGGAAGTTTCTTTAAAAGTTTCTTAAAATAATACTGTTTATGTGGAAGATGTAAAAGACAAAAGCTAAGAAAAAATATGATTAGAGGCAGCATCCAATTTCCAAATAAATTTCTTGAATATCTACTTAGGACCACAATGAGTGGCCATCTATCACCAGGGAGAAGCAGATGGCCACTTCAGCTGAATTTGATGTGCTACCTAAGGAAATCTCTTTTTATTGACTTTTTAATGCAAAATTTCAATGATTTTTCACCAGCTTTTCTGTATATCTAATGTATTCACAAGTGAGCATGAATGTGTTAAAAAGCAAGGCATCAACTGGACTAAGCAATTAATTGCTAGTGAGAAAGCAGGGACAAGAAAGCGTTTGATAGCATAGAAAAGTGGACATGACGGAATCATGGCAGGAAGACTTTAATGTTTCAACTATATGTGTTTTTTCTCTACCTGCTGAAAAACAGAAATGTATATGTAAGCGCTTTCACTGCAGTAACACAGAGAAAAGAAAGCATTTTTTATTACATAAGACTTCCCTAGGCAATCATCATAGCTGTAATAGGCATATTTGCACCATAGAAAAAGTCATGCACCTATTTCAGGATAACATAGATACGCATAGTAGCCAACAGGAAAAGAAATAGCTACCTAAGTACGTGGGTACATGTTCACATACACAAAAATAAAGTCGAAAAGTCTGGTCATTACTGAGATACCGACAATTTAGTGCAATATTGACAATAACTAACATTATTACATTCTCCCTAGATGCAAGGCACTGCTCCACATGATTTTCATGTATTGTGTCTCCTTATCTCTAACATTTTTTGCTTCAGACTGTCTCTAGCACAAGTGGTCTCAATAGACTATGCTTATCAGAGCACACCAGCCCTCTTCACTGGTCCAGGTTCATTTCTGCTGCATCATGATATGACTCTCATTCTCCCACTGAGCTTTTCTTTATCTTAAACTTTGACGAACTCTGTCCACTCAAGTTCACACTTCTCTTTTGCTCATTCAGCTTCAGACTTTCCTAGCCTTCATTCTAATCATTTTCTGACTGATGCCCTAAACATCAACTTAAGTTTTACTTTATTATTACGAAAAAAATCACTCTTAATCGTTGCCATTGAACTTTTAATTACAGCAGTAGCCCTTGTAACTCGACTCATGGTGGCTCACACCTATTCCTCTGTTGGTTTAGGATTTCTTGATTGTCTGCTCTGTGTCCAGAATATTCCTCTTCTCTGCTGTGAGTAAACATGTGTAAGACCTGTCTCTGTCTGTGCTGAGTTTAACATAATTTTCCCCTTTGAAAATCTTCCTCTGCCACCTCTACTGATACCTGCTCCTGAATTTCAACAGATGATTTTTCTCCTCCTGCTCCGTTCTTGTATTTGTGGATTTTTCTGCTGGTGCCTTCCTCATCTTGCACTTATTCTGTCCAGTTAGGCAAGATATGAAATCTTGTCAAAGTAAGCACTTTGGTGGCTCTGCACAGTAACAAACTCTCAGTAAATGTCTTGAGAAGGATTCGATGTACAATAATGATAGAGTTGCATCCTTCGTTCCCATTTTTCTCTTTGGTTCTTGGGGTCATAGAGTATGGGGGAGAGAGAGAGGAAGAGAGAGAAGCTAAAGTTCATTCATGGTAAACCCACCTGGGTGGGGACTGAGTATTCTGCAGGAACAATATATGGATCAGGATTTTTTACATTATTGCATCATTATTCCCTTTTTCTGAACTTCATGATGATGTTTGAAAGAACAGCACTTAGATAACAGTGAACATGAAGGGCTTGGAGACTTAGTTAATATCCTTAAATACACCAATATGCTTTAGTAGCACAGTACCTGAAAATCTGATGAAAGTCTAATAGGTAAAATATAAACATAAATAATTATAGTCCCTGCCCTTGGACATTTCTCCCTTCTTACACACTGAAATGAACATGCCACATTACTTAAGACAATGATGTTAGACTTGTATTTAATTCTTATTTGGACCATAATACCCTTTCCTTTTTTGGTGTTAATCGCATTTAAGAGAATTTAAATACAGACTTGCTCTTAGCATAAGGGAGATGCATAATGACTATACTAAATATGCCAATATTCCTGTTCTGCCCTCAGACCTCTTCTGAAGAGGGAGAGGTGAAGGCTGATGGGGTCAGAGTTAACCCTTGACCTAAGGGCAACCTGGCCATAGGCTAGGCAGGAGCAGTTCAGAGATAAAGAGCAAAAGGTGCTGCTTAGGCAGGTCACACAGACTGTTTCTACATAGAACTTGCATGGGGAAGTAAAAGAAAATTAACTAGTATTCTAGTTCTGGGTGGGTAGTGAGAGAAATAAAAATAAAATACACAAAGACAAGCAGAAAACAAAAAGAAACGTAGTCACTAAGGTGGAATAAATTAGACTAGCTGGATCATGGACCTGCCTTGGGTCTTCAAGTACAAGTCTTGTGTTTTTCTGGTAGTTCAATCTCTCTTTATGCCATTGGTCTCATGGTAACTCCACTGCTGGAAACAGTTATAAGCTCTTGACCACCAAATGGCTTAACCCAATACACCATTTCCCATTATCCTTTATTGTTCTGCTTGATTCTCAAATATGGTAATAACTGAGAAGTAAAGGACAAGGTAGTGTGTATTATTAAGTCACTACCTGGCATCTGTTTCCTCCTGCAGCCTTCTTTATTTACAGAAACTGGGATGCAGTTGAAAATCCTCCAAGAAGCTTCTAAGAAGTTTTCTTGTTCCTAAGAAAAAGCTACAGGAAGTCACATTCTCCTTTTCTTCTGGTTGCTGCTAGAATGAAGTTGATGCTGAAGAAAGCGAAAGAGAGGGAGAACAGCCTGAGTCATGAAATCAACCTGAAGCTTCCTCTACTCCTGGACTTGCCATTATTCACATTTTTAAATGTCTCTTATATTTCAAACTGTTTGACTCAAGGTTCCTAGGACCTTGTGGAACCTCTAGTTGGCGTGCATCATTTCCTTTATTTTCTGCTGAAGATTCCTTGTAATGAAGATGAGGGGAGAGATGGGGGGCCACTGGAGTTTTCTGACAATAGGGGAAGATTTTAAATAGGGGCTCTGTCATCCCACATCCAGGCCTGGTACTTCATTCATAGTGTGCCAAGAAACACAGGTCAGTTTCCCAGTCCATACCTTGACCTAAGGCTCCAGGGCAAACTCGAGGCAGAGAGTTGATGTTTAGGGTCTGTTTAGTAAGGAGCAGCATCTGCTGCATATTTCTTGGTGCCTGGCCACTCGCTTACATCTTCTTCACTCCTGAGCATCACGGCAGGCATCGTGTTAATTCAAGCAGCACAGCTCAGGGAAAGGGAACATTTCAAGATGATTTATAATTTAGCATAAGCAAATTTGAGATATTTTATTTAAATTGCATCCTCATATGGAAGAGAATAAACAGAAGGGAGAAAGAGGAGAAAATAAAGGTTCTTAAAAAGAGAATGTGTTCGTTTGCCAGGGCTGCCAAAGAAAGTATCACAGACTGGTGATTTAGACAACAGAAATTTGTTTTCTCACATTTCAGGAGGCTGGAAGGCCAAGATCAAGGTGCCAGCAGGGCTGGTGTCCCCTGAGGCCTCTCTCCTTGGCTTGCAGGCGGCTGCCCTTGGGCCGTCTTTGCACATGGCCATCCCTGTGTGCACACACAATCCTAGTGGCTTTCTATCAGTCCAATTTCCTCCTCTTAGGACACCTGTCAGGTTGCACTGGAGCCCATTCGAATGGCCTAATTTTAACTTAATCCTCTCTATAAAGGCCCTGTCTCAAATACGATCACATCCTGAGGTCCTAGGAGTCAGGGCTCTAGCACTTGAATTCTGGGGAGACATAATTCAGCCTCTGACAGAGAAGGAGGGGGACGTGGCACCAGTGAAAACTGTCTTTTCCTGGGCACAGGGCGACCGCTGAATTCCAACAGCATGTTGGAAATTACATGTTTCATAGTTGAAGTCCAGAGGGCCCCTCTAAGGAAGGCCCTAGTCCCTGGTGGGCTCTGCTTTCCTCACTGCTTACTTTGTTCACAGCACACCCCACCTTCCTGATTCACCTGAAGGTCAGGCTGTGTCTCTTCCTGGGCACTTGCCAGTCCAGGCAACCACATTCATGACTTGAACCCTTCAACAGATGTCATGTGTGGATGTTCTTGATGTTGGCAGCCCAGCCTCCATTGGCTGCTTTGCGCAACACTTCCTTCGCTCTCAGCCCTTCCTGCCAGCAGTCAGCCCATTTCTCAGAACTACCTGAATTGTTTTTAACTCATGATTTTTAGCCCAGGTGTGGCGGCTCATGCCTATAATCCCAGCACTTTGGGAGGCCAAGGCAGGAGGATCACTTAAGGCCAGGATTTTGAGACCAGTGTGAGCAACGTAGCAAGATCCTCATCTCTACAAAAAATAAATAAATAAACCCATGATTTTTAAAAATAGCCACCAGCAAGGCTTTCTGGATTTCTGTGCCCATGGGCTTATTCTCTGACCTGGCTGGGATGCTGAACTCCTTTAAAAATGTCAGACGCCGAGGACTCCAATGGTAAAAGTCAAGCAGGCTTTATTTCCACATGGTGGGCAATGTTGTTTTCCTGAATGTCTATCAAAGTAGATGAGCAATGCCCAATTGCATGTCTCTTTCTCGTTTGAAAATGTCTGTCTTTTGTGTCAGCTAACAAGCAGGGATTTCTACCAAGCATTCTTTCAAGCACAACAGGCTGACCTTGAACTCCATGAGTTTTAGGAAAACAGTGGGGTGTTTCTTGTTGGCAAACCACAGTAAATATTTCCAAAAGCGGCCGGGCGCGGTGGCTCAAGCCTGTAATCTCAGCACTTTGGGAGGCCGAGGCGGGTGGATCACAAGGTCAGGAGATAGAGACCATCCTGGCTAACACGGTGAAACCCCGTCTCTACTAAAAAATACAAAAAACTAGCCGGGCGAGGTGGCGGCGCCTGTAGTCCCAGCTACTCGGGAGGCTGAGGCAGGAGAATGGTGTGAACCCGGGAGGCGGAGCTTGCAGTGAGCTGAGATCTGGCCAGTGCACTCCAGCTTGGGTGACAGAGCGAGACTCCGTCTCAAAAAAAAAAAAAAAATTTCCAAAAGCTGTCATCGTCCATCACGATGATACTCTTGGTGCTGTCTCATGCCATCTGTATCAGATAAAACTTGTTATTGGTCATATACGAAACCAGTGAAGGAAGAGTACTATGTTTCTATGGATTATTTTCCTACTTCTGAACATTTGATTTTGTTTTATCCATATTATATTTGCTATGCTTTATTTTCCCTTTCATATTTCCAATAAAGTGTTTACTTCCCAGCATGGCTGGTTTTTACTCAGTCCAGAAATCGTGGTCCTATCAGTCTCCAGTCGTGGAGTAGAGGAGAGATCTTCAAGATCATCAGAGGTCAAGGGAAGGGAAACCATTTGTGGGCTTCCTCCAGTCTTTGGGTCCCTCTGACAGTGTGCCTATGAACCACATATAACCCTCAGTCATAGTCTCCCTCCTTTTCCATCATGAGATGTTTGATAGCTGGTGACCAATTTCACTACGAAACCAGGCTTACAACATGACCACAACTTCAAGAGAAAGAAGCCAGTTGCCAGAAAGTTTCTGTCTGCCTAGCTCCATATGAATGCCTCCGGAGGTTTCTGCATATACTCCCAGTGCCTGAGTCTGTGGGAAAGATAAAGCCCTAATGTATTCATTTGCCTCCAGGGAAACATTGTCTCTCCCCTAGCCCCATCCATCTTTCTGTAAGTGGACGCTGTAATAAATATATACTAGGTGATGGCCCTAAAGGGGAGAGAAAATTCCTTATCCTCATAATTTCAATTCTAATTTCCAATTAAGTAAACTTAGTGAAGGGTGGAGATGAGACTATAACAAAACGAGAAGACTCTCTGAGTACCTCTTGTCTACTGAAATGGAATCATAACATTTGTGTGCCAATGAACCTGAATTGCTTGATATCCATTTCTGTCACAGCTAGCTTTGGGTTTCTTCCTCCAAGGGAATGTGTTCATTATAGTTAAGAGAAATGTGAAACAGAGGAGAGGAAGTGACATTTGTATTGAACCCCAAGTCTTGCTCCATCAAGTTTTCACTTTTTTTTTTTTTCACATCTATCTTCTTATGGAAAAATTGATAGGTGCTGTAATTACTCTTGGAAAGAAAGAGGTCAAACTTTTTTGCTTGCAGAGAGGTCTGCAGAGATGAGAGGCGAAAGAGAAGCATCTAAACAGAGACACTGCTTGCCTCTCTGTACTCCTGTATTGGATTAAAAGCTGGTCAGGACCATCCACCAGGAGAGGCACAAAAAATAAATGTCAGGAATCAGAAAGATTGTCTCTGTCCTTATTGGTAGCTCAGTGCAAGACTACTAGCCCTACACCATCTCAATCCTTCCTAATTCTATTTTTCCAAAGTTTAGAATGATACCACCATTTAAAAATCATGCCATATTATACATAGGAAGAAGCTGCACTGAAGCCTCAGAAAATTGCTACCAGCAAAGAGTGAAAGGAGGATGAAAAGATCTAGGAAAGTGATGCATCATCTCAGACCAATAGCCAGTTGGCTCCAATATGTCTGAATATTGTGGATGATTTTGTACGTGCTGTGGCTGCAGGGCAGATGAGGGATTTCTTTTTCTTTCTTTCTTTCTTTTTTTTTTTTTGAGATGGAGTTTCACTCTTATTGCCCAGGCTGGAGTGCAATGGCATGATCTCGGCTCACTACAACCTCAGCCTCCTGGGTTCAAGTGATTCTCCTGCCTCAGCCTCCCGAGTAGCTGGGATTACAGGTGCACGTCATCACACCTTGCTAATTTTTGGATTTTTAGTAGAGATGGAGTTTCACCATGTTGTCCAGGCTAGTCTCGAACTCCTGACCTCAGGTGATCCACCCACCTCAGCCTCCCAAAGTGCTGGAATTAGGGGCGTGAGTCACTGTGCCCAGCCCAGATGAGTGATTCCTTGGCTCTGCATCCAGAAGTCAGTTGGAGCTTTGAGAGAGTATTTTACCTGACAAATGATGGTCACCCCTGCCAACTTTATGGCTCCCTACTACATGGCAGTCTTCCTGTGTCATTATTTCCTGCATCTCTTTGGCTTTCTCAGTGTCTCTTTCTCCAGCCTAACATGGTTCTCAGCCCTCACTTTGCCTTTAACGGACTCAAACTTCTGGGGAAAAACAACCAGGTAGGTGTATAAAGCTCAGGGTGAGAGATGAGATTCAGCTGAAAATATTTTAGTGGGGACATTCCTCCACACTTCATTCAGATGTTTGAAAAATGTGGGACCACCTGGCCTTCTTCTATTCCTGTGGTTTGAATGTCAGCAAAAGTCCTTGCAAGTCAATTTTATGTAAGTACTAAATTTTTAAAGATCTGTGGCAACCTGGAATCCTCATCATGAATTCTCCTGATTTTTGATGGCTAACTTGCCTCAGGCACCTTCTGTCTCCACCACCACGACAACATGAGCTGCCTCAGTCACTGCCCAGGCACAAGCCTCACCTTCCACCTGAGTTCATAACACATGCACTCACACCATACATGTGGCGAAGTTAACTTTCCTGGAGATACAAGGATTCTTAGGGAAGGGTCCTATCACACCACAGGCAGCCATCGGCAAAACCTCTCTCATCCGTCTTCTTCATCTTTGTCTCTTCCATCTGTCACCTCCCTTCCCACACCCTTTCCAGAATAAAGGATATATTTATCTCCTTGTCTCCCGTTGAACGGCTGTACTCCCAGGAGCTCATGACATGTCACTGGTTATTGCCAAACCCTGATGGAGTATTTTTCCGAACACAAAACCAATTCTCTTCTTAAGGGGAATTCTGGTGTCAGGTGCTCATCTGGTAACATTGTCTACTTTTATCAATTATATTGGCAGCTCCAGAAATGATATTTGTGTCCACTCATGCTAAAGGAGGAACTAGAGGGAACAAGGACCTTAGTGAATTCACTGCCTGCCACCCAAACAAACCTTTCTCAGTTCTTATGGCTTCCTGTTCTAGGTGCTAGAGAGAACAACAAATAGGTTTTCCAGAATTTCGTTGCTATGGAGCACATCCTAGGAGGAACAAGTGTTAACTCATTGGGTCTGGTGAGAGCTCCTCTCTCTCTGATGCTTCACCCCTCTGCTGTCTCATGGAGCAGAACCGGCAGTCCTGATTTGTGGCTCTCTTCCGAAAGTGCCATCTAGCACACACTAAGTAAAATGCAAATTAATTTCATAGTGAGAATGTCTTATCACTCCAGAACATTCCAGGGTTAGGAATCATACTTTTAAAGGTGTTTATTTTTGGTACAAATGATACATTGCAGAAGAGGGTCTGTACACTCATCTGCTTGGGCTGCCATAACAAAATAGCACAGCCCAAGTGGCATATTTTCTTATAGTTCTGAAGGCCAAAAGTCTAAGATGAAGGTGCCTTCAGGGCTGGTTTCTGGTGAGGGCTCTCTTCCTGGCTTGCAGACAGCTTCCTTATTACTGTGTCCTTACCTGGCTTCTTCCCTGTGAGCACATGGAGAGAGCGAGCGCTCGTGTCGCTTTATTTTCTTGTAAGAATGTCAGTCATTTCAGATTAGAACTCTATGATCTCATTTAGCATTTATTACCTCCTTATAGACCCCATCTTTAAATGCAGTCCCATTGTGGGTTAAAGCTTCAACATACGAATTTTCAGGGGATTCAGCTCAGTCCATGGCAGCCTGAAATCAGACTTCTACATAGAACATCTTCAAAACATGGCCATCAAAACAGCCATCGCTTTTTACAGCACAGATGATTCCCGAGATAAAACCACACATGTGGGCTTTATAGCTTTCACTATTTTATGAGCAGAAAGACAGGTAGTATCATCCTTATTTTTGGATGAAGGGATAGGCTCACTGAGAGTAGTTTGCTTTAAAAATGTCTTGGCTGTGGAGGGGCAGAGCCACAACTGGAGTCCCCATTCCTGACCCCAAAGGGGTTCTAGTGCAGGGTTTATGCCTCATGGTGAGCCCTCAACATCCTCACACTTGCATGGAAACCACAGTAAGCATTTTCAGGAACACATAAAGTAAAAGGCTGACATCAGACACATTAAGTGTTTGCCTTAGTGGTAGGGGGAGGAGAAGGAAAGTGGATAATGGCAAAAAAAAAAGGGGGGAGGGGGAATTCTCAGATGAAAACAGAGAGGGGTCTGGGGCCAAGCCGGGAGACAGTGTGACATGAACTAGAGGCTATGATTAACTCAGCCCTCCACACCTGTGGAACACAGAAAAGTAATGGCTCGATGCCCAGAACGTCCCTGATGTGAGAGAGTTGGGGACAGTGATAGAAATACTCATCCTGGCTCATCTAAATCTAAACCACCTTTTTGTAACAAGTATGAAGGAAGCATGGAGCTCTCTCAGAACTCTTATTCCCAAAATGTACTTTGTGATGTCCTTGCCTCATCGGAGTTTTAACTTGATTGATGTTAGTTAAACTATCTGTGGCATACTTGCTTCTTTGAGAGGCTGGTTTTTGAGGTGAGAACACAGCTTTGGAGTGAGATATATTTGGGTTTAAAGCCCAGATTTGCCTGTTACCTGCTCAGGAAGTAACCTTGCAGAGCAGGTTCTCTCATCTGCAAAATGGGGCCGTAATAGCCATCCTGCAGGATTTTATAAGAAGTGGAGTAAGGTATGTAATGGGTCTAAAACAATTGTCTAAGAACATGGCAAGTGTTGAATAAAGGCGAGGTTTATTACTTTTATTTCTAGTAAAGTGCCAGGGAAGAACACATTGAGGAATCTGGAAGTGATCAAATGCATCTCCCCAGTGTTTAGACAGCCACCAGGCAATTAATAAATGACCAGATTTAAGGACAGATTTTACCTTGGGGAAGTCATATGTGGAAGTATAAAAAAAATGAAATTCTGTAGTTATTAAATATCGGCTATAATTAAATGTATTTGTAAGAATTCAATAGTAATAGGAATGTGTACTTTTTAAACTTTTTCAGAAATTATGCTGTTAAATGAATTATCTCATGATTCCCTGAAGAAGACACCTAGTTCTTGCTAATCACAAGGAGAATGGTGACCCTAGACCAGGCAACAGTGAAATATTGTAGTCCTGTACTGCGTGGTGGTATTTTACTAGATGTTCTAAAAATGGATAATAGGAAAGTTTCCTGTTCATAGGATCACAGGGTGTTCCTTGTTAGGAACGGAAAAATTCCTTCCTATGTTTAAAACAAAATTACTTTCTCAGCATTAAAAATCATCATTTTTCCCTCCTGTTTTGCATGAAGCTTAGTATTAAATAATGACCAAGTTGGTGTGGTTGCAGGCAAATACGTGTTGTCATTTTTATGTGGCTTTAAAAAATGTTTGGTCAATTAGACAATTAGATCCACCTCCCTTTGTCCTTGAGTTTTGAGTGTGTGTGTGTGAGAGAGAGAGACAGAGAGAAAGAGAGAGAGAGGAGAGAGAGGAGAGAGAGAGAGAGAGAGAGAGAGAGAGAGAGAGAGAGAGACCAAGACTGAGGCAGAAACAAGAAAAGACTATTACTGGTAGACTGGATATAGGTCAACTATCTGAAGAGAAACTTTGAGTTTTCAAAGTGAAGTTTCACAGCTGCTTCCCCCTTTGTTAACTGTCAAGTAAGCAGATATTGAACTTTCTTAAATTCTGTGTTCTTCTTGGGTATCATGTGGATTAATGGAAAGAGAATACTAAGATTCCAAATGCAGTCTTTCTTGCTCTTAGGTTCACTTCTTCTCCCTTATCTTGGCACTTTCACTCTTCAGGCCAGAACCTTCTGTGATATGGACCACTCCATTGAAAGGGACATTGCATGCCTCCATGGCTTGTACCACATTTCCTTTCTCTCTCACAATTATACTTCTCATGAATTGATACAGATAATGCTAACTAACCTCTTTATTCACGTAGTCTCTTGTGATCTGCATCACTCCCAATACTCTACTAAAAATGCACTTTCTGGCCGGGCACGGTGGCTCAAGCCTGTAATACCAGCACTTTGGGAGGCCGAGACGGGCAGATCACGAGGTCAGGAGATCGAGACCATCCTGGCTAATATGGTGAAACCCCGTCTCCAATAAAAAAAAGTACAAAAAACTAGCCGGGCGAGGTGGCGGGCGCCTGTAGTCCCAGCTACTCAGGAGGCTGAGGCAGGAGAATGGCGGGAACCTGGGAGGCGGAGCTTGCAGTGAGCTGAGATCCGGCCACTGCACTCCAGCCTGGACAACAGAGCAAGACTCTGTCAAAAAAAAAAAAAAAAAAAAATGCACTTTCACAATAGTAAAAAGGTGGAAATCACCTAAATATCTATTGAAGTATGAATGGATAAGCAAAATGTATCATAAACATATGATGTCATATAATTCAGCCTTAATAAGGAATAAAATTGTCATGCATGTTACAACATGGATGAACTTTGAAGACAAAGTGAAATAAACCAGACACAAAAGGGCAAATATTTATGATCCCACTTATATGAAATACCTAGAATAAGCAAATTTGTAGACTAGTGGAATTAGTGGTTTCCAGGGTCATGGGGGAATACAGGAAAAGGAGTTAATGTTTAAAGGGTACTGAGTTTCATAGTTTCAGTTTGGGATGATGAAAATGTTTTGGAAATGAATGTGAATGTACTTAATACTACTAATTATACACTTAAAATAGTTAAAATGATACATTTTGCAATATGGATTTTACCACAATGAATTTGAAATTCTTTTCCAATCCTTTTGTAAGTTTCTAATGATTTCCTAACCAATTTTTATGCTTTGTCTTGGCCTACAATTTCCATAAAAGGATTGGATACCCATCTATTCTTTTGTTAGACACAAGGCTTTCACCTTCAGAAAGTTCATGTGTCCGAATGTTTAACAATTGCATATCTCATCTTGACCTTGTTACTTTTGCTCCAGTATACAAACACAACTATATGGTTTTTAACATCTTACTGGTACTTTAAGGAATAAATCTTTAAATGTTCATTTATATTTGTAGGTGAGTCATGATTTTACCTTTTAAAAAGTATTCTTGGCCGGGCGCGGTGGCTCAAGCCTGTAATCCCAGCACTTTGGGAGGCCGAGGCGGGCGGATCACAAGGTCAGGAGATCGAGACCATCCTGGCTAACACGGTGAAACCCCGTCTCTACTAAAAAATACAAAAAAATAGCCGGGCGAGGTGGCGGGTGCCTGTAGTCCCAGCTACTCGGGGAGGCTGAGGCAGGAGAATGGCGTGAACCCGGGAGGCGGAGCTTGCAGTGAGCTGAGATCTGGCCAGTGCACTCCAGCTTGGGTGACAGAGCGAGACTCTGTCTCAAAAAAAAAAAAAAAAGAAAAGAAAAGTATTCTTATCACATTGGTTTTCTCAAGAGTATGGGGTCTCAATTAAAAATATTTGTATAGTTAAAAATACTTGTATAGTTAAATTGATAAAATAGCACAAACTCTCTCAGCCTTCATTGACTTTCTAATTGGTTTCTTCAGTTCCTGTAATCTTTGGGGCCCAAAATATTCAAAAGAATATTCAAAAGAAGCTTGCTATCTGTGTATCAGAGCAATTGGATTCTGCCCTAACATTAGGAGATTCTCAAACTGGACCCTATACCAGGTGTCAGGCCTCTGAGCCCAAACCAAGCCATTGCATCCCCTGTGACTTGCAAGTATAAGCCCAGATGGCCTGAAGTAACTGAAGAATCACAAAAGAAGTGCAAATGCCCTGCCCCACCTTAACTGATGACATTTCACCACAAAAGAAGTGAAAATGGCCGGTCCTTGCCTTAAGCAATGACATTACCTTGTGAAATTCCTTTTCCTGGCTCATCCAGGCTCAAAAACTTCCCCATTGAGCACCTTGGGACCCCCACTCCTGCCCGCCAGAGAACAATCCCCCTGTGACTGAAATTTTCCTTTACCTACCCAAATCCTATAAAACGGGCCCACCCTTATCTCCCTTCGCTGACTCTCTTTTTGGACTCAGCCCACCTGCACCCAGATGATTAAAAAGCTTTATTGCTCACACAAAGCCTGTTTGGTGGTCTCTTCACACGGACGCGTATGACACCAGGGCTGTTAAAGCAAGATCATTGGGCCCAATCCAAGAGTTTTTGAGTCAGTAGCTCTGAAGTGGGGCCCAAGAATTTGTAGATCAACAAGTTTTCAGGTGATGCTAATGCCAATGGTCCCAAAAACACACTTGGATAATCAATATCTGAAAGTAAGCAAAACTTACTGACTATATTGCTGAGCAGGATTACCAGATCTTGGTCTGAAGATTTCACTTTACTGATATTAGCTCTCTTATCTCATAAAATTTGACAACCATTTTCTCAGTCGATTAATGATTATTAGGATTTTTCTTAAATATATTAGAACACTCCTCCCACTCCCTTCACCAAAATTCTTTTTATCCAAAAGGAACTCAAACAAATGTGTGCACTGCATTTTCAGTTTCAGTTGCTAGCATAATTCAATACCCCCAGCCCTTGCTAAATAAATTATCCGTAACATGAGGCTTCCTTAGACTCATAAATATCACAATGTAATTTTCAGTGAAAATTTGTGATGTACAAGACAAAGTCATAAGTATTATTTAAATCACAGTAATTGCATGTTTGCTAGTAGATTTTAATACTGACATCTCTAAATTTGCAGTCTATTTTCATCAATAATATGACAATTGCATATGCAATATTAGGATAATTACATTTTGTGTATATGCAACGCTCCAAAGGAGATAAAATATATAAGTGTATATAAAAAATCTACCTGTACACAGCTGTCAATGTTAACATGATTTTACTAACATTACTTCAGCATTTTACTGTCTTTGTCTACGTGATTTACTATCTGATAATCTCTTGCCTAGGAAGAAAAAAGTTGCAAGTAACTTCATTGTTTATTCCAGGAACTTCCCAAAACCCAATTTAAAGGAACATCAAATTGTTCAATTTTACCATAGATAGCATCACCCATCTGTTCACTCCTCATAGTCTTAAGATTTTGCCTTGGAATTCTTGCCTTGCTATGCCTATAAATTCTAAACTATTATAGTATGACCCTTACCCACTCCAAATATTGAAAGATCCTGTATTGAAAGGCCCGTCTTAAACCACAATCCAAACCCTTATACGTATACATCCTGTCTTTGCACTCCTCATTCAAGACTGTTAAGTAGTACTTTATTACCAGCTTCGTCTTATCAATAGGTTATTTTGGTGTTTTGTTTTGTTTTCAGGAAATCAGTATTTGACACCATTAGAGCTCCCACTAGGATTCCTGCTCAAGATCCTTGACTTAATAATAGACACTTGGTGGCTTCTTGAGCCCTGGGAGAACTTGTTAGAAATGCAAATTCTTGGAACGGAGGTGGGGTGGGGAAGAGCATCAGGATAAATAGCTAATGCATTTTGGGCTTAATACTAGGTGACGGGTTGATACATACAGCAAAACACCAAGGCACACATTTCCCTATGTAACAAACCTGCATGTCCTGCACATGTATCCCAGAACTTAAAATATAATAAAATGAAATATTAAAAAAAGAAAGAAACGCAAATTCTTAACTCCTCTCCACTACTGTCTCAGAAACCAGTGGTGAGTTTTCTACATGCTAAGTTTAACTCTTAGGAATGAAGAATACATTTTAGGAATTATTTGTTCTCTGATGAGATTTGGAAAACTTTTATTCATGGTGCAAACTGCCTTAGTATTAACAACACAACCACTTGTTTCTGTCTGTCCTTGTCACTTTTTGTTGTGTATTTATAACAGGAAAGAGGACAAGCAGAGGTCCCACATTCCTTCACAAACTGATTCTATGAATTGGAAAGTTCAAAAGATTTCTTCTCAGAATTTGTAATCACCCAAGGGGTTTTTCTTGCCTGCTGCACTGATCAATCCAATTCACTAAAACAGCATTATTGCAGTAAAGAAAGAATTTAACTAACATAAGTCTGGGCAAGCCAAAGGACTGGAGTTATTACTCAAATCAGTCTCCCCAAGCACTCAGAGACCAGAGCTTTTATGGATAATTTGGTAGGCAGGGGGCTAGAGAACGGGCACTGCTGATAGGTTGGGGATGAATCATAGAGTGTGGAAAATGTCCTTGCACTCTGAGTTCAACTCTGGGTGGTGGGTGGGGACAGGAACCACTGAGTCATGGGTCACAAGTCCCAGTGGGGTCAGTCAGTTGCGAGAATGCAAAAGTCTGAAATACATCTGAAATACAAAATACCAATATTAGGTTTTACAGTCATGATGCTATACATAGGATCAATTGGCAAAGTCACAAATCTTGTGACCTCTGGCCACATGACTCTGAGCAGTAAGGGATTGTAGAAAAGCAAGTTAGGAGATAAAGGCTAGTTATTTTTTAACTACACCTACATTTTAACAGAATTCAGGCCCCTTCCATAACCCTAATCTTGTGGCCTTTCATTAGTTTTACGAAGGGAATTTCAGTCCCTGAACAAGGAGGGGATCAGTTTTAGGGAAGGACTATGATCATCCCTGCTGTAAAGTTAAACTAGAAACTAAATTCCTCCCATGGTTAGCTTGGCCTATGTTCAGGGATGAACAAGGACAGCCAGTCTATGAGGCTGGAAACAAGGTGGAGTCAGCCATGCTAGACTTCTCTCACTGTCATCATCTTTGCAAAGGTGGTTTCAATTTTGTTGTTTGAACAAACTTTGTCCCAGATCACTACCCAAACGTTATGAGAACTTTCCCTAGTCTCATCTTCTTTTGTTCACAGAAGTCTAATTCTGTAAATGATCTTTTCCCCAAGCATTTCTATATTCCCTAATTAGTTGGGTTTACAGTCAAGACAGTCTGGCCTTTAGGCTGGGAGGCTTGAGCCACGAGACACACAAACCACACTTTGACCAACAGTTCCAAGATTCCCAGGGTTTGTCTCAGTCACATATCTCTCTGTCTGCATCTCATCTGTGTCAGAGGCATGCCAACCAGAGAACTCCATTTTGAAAAGGAGCTGGGTCAGATAAGGTTGAGATCTACTGGGCTGCATTCCCAGGAGATTAAGGATTTTTTTTTTTTTTTGGCAGTATCTCACTCTGTCATTCAGGCTGGGGTGCAGTGCTAAGATTTTGGCTCACTGCAGCCTTTGCATCCCAGGTTCAAATGATTCTCATGCCTTGGCCTCCCAAGTAGCTGGGACTACAGGTGTGCATCATCACATCTGGTTAATTTTTGTATTTTTAGTAGAGACAGGTTTCGCCATGTTGGCCAGGACGGTCTTGAACTCCTGACCTCAAGTGATCTCCCTGCCTCAGCCTCCTGAAGAGCTGGGATTGCAGACGTGAGCCACTGTGCCTGGCCTAGGTAAGGCATTCTTAGTCGCAAGATGAGATAGGAGGTCAGCACAATTTACAAGTCACAAAGACCCTGCTGACAAAACAGGACATGGTAAAGAAGCCAACCAAAACCAAGATGGTGATGAAAGTGACCTCTGGTCATTCTCACTGCTCATTGTATGCTAATTATAATACATTAGCATGCTAAAAGACACCCCCACCAGTGCCATGACAGTTTACAAATGCCATGGCAACATCCAGGAGTTACCCTGTATGATCTAAAAGGAGGAGACACCCTCAGTTCTGGTAATTACCTACCTCTTTCCCAGAAAACTCATGAATAATCCACCCCTTGTTTAGCATATCATCAAGAAATAACTGTAAGTATACTCAGTTGAGAAGACTATGCTGCTGCTCTGCCTATGGAGTAGCTATTCTTTTATTCATTTTACTGTATAGCCTGTCTCCAAATTCTTTCTTGCACAAGGTTCAAGAGCCTTCTCTTGAGTTCTGGATTAGGACCCTTTCTGGTAACATCTGGACCAATTCTGTAGTTTGAGTGTAAGAAATCTGCATCAAATTTCTTCCACTCCAACTTCAAATCATGAGTTTAGTTTTCAAACATGTCATAATTCCCCAGGGATAATTTATCATTATATTTGTTCCTTGGTCTGTGGGGGTTGATTCCAGGACCCCTGCAGATATAAAAATCCATAGATGCTCATGTAACTTATTTAAAAGAGTCTACTATTTCATATAACCAATGCACATCCTCCTGTATAATTTTAATCTTTAAACTATTTATAATGCCTAATACAATGTGAATGCTTTGTAAATAGTTGTTATACTACCCACCTCCCAGGTTCCAGTGATCCCCCTACCTCAGCTTCCACAGTAGCTGAGACTACAGATGCACACCACCATGCCCAGCCAATTTTTGAACTTTCTGTAGACACAGGATTTCACCATATTACCCAGGCTGGTCTCAAACTCCTCAGCTCAAGCGATCCTCCCACCTCAGTCTCCCAAAGTGTTGATATTACAAGTGTGAGCCACCATGCCTGGACTATATTATTTTTATTGTATTGTTTAATGCTATATTTTTTGAAAATTTTCTACCTGTGGTTGGCTAGATCCACAGATGTGGAACCAACAGTCTTGAAATCTGTGGATATTTGGGGCAGACTGTACAATGGTCATTTTGGGAGAAGTTTGATATAATCAAAATTGTTCATTTGCAGGTCACCTTAGAATTAATGGGAACCAAAATTTCAAACATCCAATTGTCTGTAAATTTTGATTGGTATAAGGAAGTATTTAAAAGGAATTCCAATTTCAAAATTGTTTGCTTAAGAACACTCTTGTCCAAAACATAAGAAAACGTGAAAAACATAAAACAATCTCCCTTTTTGATATTCTCAAATCACATGATGAACCTGATGCCTTTATCATGCCATTGCTTTTCTACCAAACTACACACCCCCATTACCCTCTGCTCCTATCTCTCCCTCTGACACACTGCCTTTCCGTCCTAGGTGGCCAGAAACCCCCAAAGCTCAACTATTAAATTTTTCCACAGAAAAGGGCAAGCTTCTGTAAGGGCCAAGGGAAAACTTCTTCTTCACCCTCTGAAGGCTTGCCGAAAATCAACTGACAAAAGGCAGATTAAAAGGAGAAAAGGCATGTAAATATATTAACATGCATGAGGGAGGACCACAGAGTGATTACCAACCACATATCCCAGTGGGACCCAGATACTTATATATCCTTTTACTAGAAGGCAGGGAGGAGAAAGGGAATAAAAGTAATGTTGGTGAGGGGCAATGAATGGCTGCTAGGGAGAATGAACAGGCTGGGGAACAGAGGTTAATTTATAAATGGTTCTCTTTGAAAATTGAATGAACCTGAGAGACAGACATTATCTAGTAAAAGAGTCTGTCCAGGTGTGGTTACATTCTTCAATCTCCTTTTCTGCAGGAAGTAATTAGATAAAATAACAAAGAGGGGAAGAAAAATAATTGTCCTCCTTGGTTTGACCCTCTGGTCTTTATGTAGATGGGCAGAAGTCTCTTCTAGCATCTGTTGATCTTGAAGGGTCTTTATTTATTTATCTTTGAGATGAAGTTCACTCTGTCACCCAGGCTGGAGTGCAGTGGCACCATCTCAGTTCACTACGACCTCTGCTACCTGGGTTCAAGTGATTCTCCTGCCTCAGCCTCCTGAGTAATTGGAACTACCGGCATGTGCCACCATGCCTAGCTAATTTTTTCGTATTTTTAGTAGAGATGAGGTTTCAACATGTTGGTCAGGCTGGTCTCAAACTCCTGACCTCAAATGATCTGCCTACCTGGGCCTCCCAAATTGCTGGGATTACAGGCATGAGCCACTACTCTTGGGTTTGAAGGGCCTTTAATCCAAATACTCACTATACCAGGAAGCCACATTTTGGGGTGAAATACTTTGGTTTCCTTCACTTCTGATGGTTGATTTTGAGTTCTGGTCTCTGTCTGAGCTGACAGCCATTTTCAGAAAGTTTTTAAAGCTCAGAAATTTGTGGAGGAATGTAGAATGGTTTTAGAAACAAATAAACCAGTGTGTCCAGTTCTGTACCAATTAACTAAGTCATTAGTGGAAATTCAGATGCAGAAAATTAAAAGAATAGGCAGAACAGGAAGATCTCAAGGGTAACCCCCAAACAGCCCCAACTGCATAGGAATCTAGAGGATTTTTTTTAAAAGCTAGAGGTGTGGAACACAGTCTTTTGGAGGCTATCCCCAAACACTTTCTTGTGAAAATAGGCTGGACTCTGATAGTCTTGTAGGCAAGAAAGAACCTGCCCTTTTATACTGAAAGGGCAGGTTCTTTACCACCTTTAGACAGAATGCAGAGGTATATCCCAAGGTAGACGTCCATCAGCTTTGTGACTGTGGGTGGCCAGAAAATGCCACCCTGAAGTATGACTGTAGGATCTTAGAATATACCACCCCCAGTGCAGACAGTCCCTGACTTACATTGGTTCTACTTATGATTTTTGCACTTTACAATGGTACAGAAGTGATATACAGTCAATAGATATTGTACTTCTACTACCCATACAGCCATTCTGTTTTTCCCTTTCAGTACAGTATTTAATAAATTACATGAGGTATTTTATTATAAAATAGGCTTTGTGTTAGATAATTTTACACAACTCTATGCTAATGTAAGTGTTATGAGCATGTTTAGGTAGGCCAGACTAATCTATGATGTTCAGTAGGTGAGGTATATTAAATGCCTTTTGACTTAGGACATTTTCAACTTACAATGAGTTTAACAAGATGAAACCCTATTGTAAATCAAAGATCATCTGTATGCCTCTTGACCATAAGGGTTATTTTGAGCTGATTATTTTTAGAAAAGTTAGACACAGGAGAAGCTCTGAAAATAAAATTATCAGTTACCCTTTGAAAGGAAGATTTACATATATAAGTAAAATCTCCATATCTAAGGGTGTTTCCCTCTCTGTACCAGGAAGAGAAGTATAACCTACATCACAAGAGACTTTCACCAATGGAGAAGTCTGGGACTTAAATCTGCATAACAAACCTTAGTCTTGTTTACCATGCCTTTTCTGGTCATCTTCCCAAAATTCACCTCCCTCAAACCCATCTTTCTTTGTTTTACCTAAAGGTGATATTAAAGCCCAAGTTCTAAGCACCTCTTAGAGTTACTCTTCCAAGACTTTGTCCAATGTATGTATGAAATTCACATGTAAACAAACCTTGTTTGGTTTTTCTCTTGTTAATCTGTCTTTTGTAACAAAATATCCAGCTGAGAACTGAAAAATGTAGAAGGAAAGATTTTCCCTCCCCTACACTCCCCATGTTTTGTCAATAGTCTTAAACTAGAGTAAATCAAAAATAAAATTCTAAGCCTCCCAACCAACTGAATGGACCCCTCCTCTCAGCCAAGGGCATCCTAAAGTAAACCTGAACACTACCTCAGGCCATGATGGGAAAGAGAGCGTCAGACATGTCTCATTACATCTTTCTCCTTTTGGAATTCAGGCACAACTGATTAGCATTAACATTAAAAGAAACCTTAAGATTGGCAAAACAGACTCTTTGTAGCAATAAAATACCAATGTGACAGCAAGCCCTGATAGAAATCAAAGTATTTTAACCCAAAATATATTTCTTTGACATATTTTGAAATTGCCCTGCAAAGCTGTCTCTTGCAGGGAAATTTTACTTGCTGTAGAGAATTCCTTTCCCTTTCCAAGTTTTTTTCCTGATCCAGGTGAGAATTAACTGAGAGTCTGGCATCTTTTTAAGTCTGATAAGAAATTTTTACAATCTATTCTCTCTGGAGACTTCATCTGCATAATAAGAACCATGGTCTCTATAACCACTTATCTTAACCTGAACAATCCCTTCTATTGATTCTAGGTCTTTAGATAAACGTTTTCAATCTACTGCCCATCAGAAAATCTTTGAATCCACCTATGACCTGGAAGGCCCTGCCTCGAGTTGTGCTACCTTTCTGGAATGAACCAATGTACATCTTACATGTATTGATTGATGTCTTATAACTCCCTAAAATGTATAAAACCAATCTGTTGGCTGAACACCTTGAGCACATGTTTTCAGAATCTCCTCAGGCTGTGTCACATATATTTGGGTGACAGTTATTTGGGTCAGAATAAATCTCTACAAATATTTTACAGAGTTTGACTCTTTTCATCAAGACTAGAAATAGGGGATTTAATCTGAAAGCAAAAGTGAGACTGGGAAATAGTCTTTTTATCAGGCCTTCAATCCCTCATTGAACATTTTGGAAAAGACTTACTCCAAAAACAGAATAATACTCAGGATAAATTTATGACTTTACAGGAAATAAAAAATACATCTAGATGCTTCCATACCCATCCCATACTTCATCAGAAGGGAGCTTCTGATGAAGTCATGGGCAGTTACTGTAAGCAGAAAGACATTGGAAAAATAATTGTTTTGTATTTGCTAAGAAACTATAGGAGAAAAATAAAGTGGATGATCAATGAGGGTACTCCAAGGAGGAATCAAACACTCAGTTTCCTGTTTTACCCTGAAACTCACAAGGAAAAATTTCTCTAAACATTGAAAGGAAAGCTTGTGATTTGTTGTATTGATAGAGATGCTGCTATTAAACTGAAACCCTGTCTCTGTTATGCAACCTCACTTTTGATGTGAACAAACTACTCATGTGGTAGGTGTCTCTAATAATTGTCATACATTCCTTGTGTTCCAGTCCATAACTGTCACCCTTGAATCTTTAATCAAGATGTATGTTTTCTTCCTTAATGAGAACACACCTCTGCTAACTTCATAGGATGTGGTTAACTATGCAAATTTAATTGCCAAATTAAATATTCTCTTAGTAGTTCTTTTCCTGAAATCCCCAAGGGTCCTCCTATTCATAATAATTGCATAGCTAATTTGAATATCGATTTACCAATGTCTGTGTATCTCAATCAAGCCCACATTGCAGATCTGAAGAAGGTATCAGCCTTCTATCAACAAATGTTCTAGCATTTGTAGATAGCATTATCGGGGCTGAGCCCATCAAGGACACACACACACACACACACACACACACACACACAGAAACATACCTATGTGTATATATACATCCAAGGGTGGGCAGGGGACTAGAGAATGGCTTCTGCTGATAGGTTTGGGATGAAATAGGGATGTGGCAAACAGCCCTCATGCACTAGGTGCACCTCTGAGAGGGGCTATAGGACCAGCTGAGTTGTAAGTCATGAGTCCAGTGGGGTCAGTCTGAAAAAGATCTCAAGAAAATCATTCTCTGGTTTTCTGATGTTATCTACAGGAGCAATTGAGAAAGTCACAAATCTTGTAGCCTCTGGACATATGATTCCTAATCAGTAAGGGATTATAGAAGCTACACCTACATCTTATCAGAATTCAGGCCCCTGTCATAATCCTAATATTGTGGCCTTTCATTAATTTTTACAATGCCAGTTTAGTTTTGGTAAGAGTTGTTACCATCCCTGCTTCAAGGTTAAACTACAAACTAAATTCCTCCCAAAGTTAGCTTGGCCTACTCCCAGGAATGACTAAGAACAGCTTGAAGGTCAGAAGCAGGATGGAGCCAATGATGTTAGATTTCTCTTACTGTTGTAATTTTGCAAAGGTGGTTTCAAACATGTGGTTGACCTTTTGTTTTGTTCTAAGGATGAGGTGAGCTCTAAGATTGATTCCATCTATCTGCTTTCTGTTTTCAGAGATGGCATAAGGTTTCCAAAGAGAAGTCACAATTTTGTTAAAGTAAAGTTCATTGACTTTAATATGACTTTTCTCAAATCCTCTCTTAACAGACTTGGCCTTTCAAAACTTTTCCAGATGAATAACTAAGAAACAAGAAGATTCCTGGATCTCACTGCATACAGGAGTTACCAGTTTTCCTAAAATCTCTACTTCACTGTATGGTTTAACCAAATTCTTGATGTATTAGTCTGTTTTTACAGTGCTATAAAGAACTACCTGGGACTGGGTAATTTATAAAGGAAAGAAGTCTAATTGACTCACAGTTCCCCATGGCTGTGGAGACTTCAGGAAACTTACAATTATGGTGGAAGGCAAAGGAGAAGTGAGGCATGTCTCACATGGCAGCAGAGGAGAGAGAAAGAGAGAGGTGAACTGCCAAACCATCGGATCTCATAAGAACTCACTTACTATCATGAGAACAGCATGGGGAAACCATCCCCATGATCCAGTCACCTCCCACCAGGTTCCTCCCTCAACACATTAAGCTTACAATTTTAAATGATATTTGGGTGGGAACACAGAGTCAAACAGTGACATTTTATGCTGGGCCCCACCCAAATCTCATATCCTCACATTTCAAGACACAATCCTGCCTTCCCAACAGTCCCCCAAAGTCTAAACTCATTCCAGCATTAACACAAAAGTCCAAGTCCAAAGTCTCATCTGAGACAAGGCAAGTTCCTTCCACCTATGTGCCTGTAAGATCAAAAGCAAGTTAGTTATTTTCAAGATACAATGTGGGTATAGGCATTGGGTAAATGTTTCTATTTCAATTAGGAAAAGTTGGCCAAAATGAAGGGGCTACAAGCTCCATGCAAGTCTGAAATCCAGCAGGGAAGTCATTAAATCTTAAAGCTCCAAAATTATCTCCTTTGTCTCTGTGTCTCACATTCAGGGCATGATGATGCAAGAGGTGGTCTCCCAAGGTTTTGGACAGCTCTGCTCTATGGCTCTGCAGGGTACAGACCCCACAACTGCCTTCATGGGCTGGTATTGGGTGCCTGCAGCTTGTCCAAACACACAGTGCAAACTGTCAGTTGATCTACCATTCTGGGGTCTGGAGAATGGTGGCCCTCTTCTCAGAGCTCCACTATGCAGTGCCTCAGTGGGGACTCTGCATGGGGACTCCAACTCCGTATTTCCCCTCCACACTACCCTAGTAGAGGTTCTCCATTAGGGCTCCACCCCGCAGCAGACTTCTGTCTGGACACCTAGGCATTTCCCTATATCCTCTGAAATCTAGGTGGAGGTTCCCAAACCTCAACTCTTAGCTTCCACACACCCACAGGCCCAACACTACATGGAAGCCACCAAGGCTTTGGGCTTGAACCCTCTGAAGCAATGGTCTGAGTTGTACCTTGGTCCCTTTTAGTCGTGGCTGGAGCCATAGCTAGAGCACCTGGGACACAGGGCACCATGTCCCAAGGCTGCACAGAGCAGTGAGGCCCCAGGCCTGGCCCATGAAACCATTTTTCCTTCCTATGCCTCTGGACCTGTGATGGGAGGAGCTGCTGTGAAGATCTCTGACATGCCCTGGAGACATTTTCCCCATTATCTTGGCAACTAACATTCAGCTCCTTGTTACTTAAGCAAATTTCTGCAGTGGCTTGAATTTCTCCCCAGAAAATGGGTTTTTCTTTTCTACCATATGGTCAGGCTGCAAATTTTCAGAACTTTTATGTTCTATATCCCTTTTAAACATAAGTTCCAATTTCTGATTATCTCTTTATGAACACATATAATCGTACACTTCAGAAAAAGCCAGGTCATCTCTTGAATGCTTTGCTGCTTAGAAATTTATTCTGCCAGATACCCTAAGCCATCTTTCTCAATTCAAATTCTACAGATCTCTAGGGCAGGGGCAAAATGCCATCACACTCTTTCCTAAAGCATAGCAAGTGTGAGGTTTGATCCAGTTCCCAATAAGTTCCTCATCTCCATATGAGACTGCCTCAGCCTGGACTTCGTTGTCTGTATCACTATCAGCATTTTGGTTACAACCATTCAACAAGTCTCTAGGAAGTTTCAAACCTTTCCTCATCTTCCTGTCTTTCTCTGAGCCTTCCAAACTGTTCCAGCCTCTGCCTGTTACCCAGTTCCAAAGGCACTTCCACATTTTCAGTTGTCTTTATAAGAGTGACACACTCTGCTGATAACAATTTCCTGTATTAGTTTGTTTTCATACTGCTATAAAAAAATTCCTGAGACTTTGTAGTTTATAAAGGAAAGAGGTTTAATGGACTCACAGGTCTGCATGGCTGGGGAGCCCTCAGAAAACTTACAATCATGGCTGAAGATGAAGGGGAAGCAAGGCATGTCTTACAAGGCAGTAGGAGAGACAGGGAGGAAGTGCCAAACACTTTTAAGCCATCAGATTTCATGAGAACTTACTCAATATAATGAGAAGAGCATGGTGGAAATCTTCTCCATGATCCATCACCTCCAGCCAGGTCCCTCCCTCCACATATGGGGATTACAATTTAAGATGAGATTTGGGTGGGGACACAGAGCCAAACTATATCCCTTGGTAACCAAAGTTCTTCTCTGAGAACCCCAACACAAACCCTCCTTTCAAAAGTTAAAATTAACTCTTCAATAACATCCCATTCTATGCCAACCTAATTATCATAAGCTTATCTATTTATATATAATGTGAGAGATTTGAATAAGCCCTGTGTGTTCTAATCCAACTTCTTCTGAATAATCAGAGACCAAAAGCTCACTACAATTTCTCTCTTATCCCAGTGGCAAAAGTCTACTCACCTTGCCCAGGGGCAATAGCCACAGCAGCTAAACTAGGAAGGCTCTGTTCACTTGATTTTTAGAATGTTCTTTAAACTTGATGGTCCCTCCCATTATCTGGTCCTTGTCTCTCACTGAAAATAAACAATAACTCTCAGTAAGTAAGCTTACCTCCTAGAAGTTCTGTTTCTCTCTCTCTTCCTTTGCATATCTCTATAAATTACTGAATTCTGCAACTCTTCCATCATTTTCTTTAAAAGATGGATGCCTATGACTCTCTAACCTCTCTTTTCAAACTCTCTATTCCCTGAATGGATATGCTAGAAACTACATTAGAAAGTCAAGATTTAGTTTTGTTTGTTGATGGACCATATCGTAAGACTAAACAGAAAAATATAATATTAGGTAAAATCTACTGTAACAGATCTCACATTGTTCCTAAAATATGACTCCTTGTAGAAGCAAAATCTACCAGGTGGTAAAACTTATTGCCCTCATCAGAGCTTGACAGTTAGTTAAAGATAAATGAGCTAAAATACACACTGAGAGTAGAAATGCTTTAGGAGTAGTTCACAATTTTTGAAGGCTTTGCAAACAAACAGGGGTTCTTGACTTTCATAAAAATCTCAAACAAAAATGCTCAGCAAATTAAAGGAATTTTGAGTGTGCTAAAGCTTCTTAAAGCAGTAGCTATAATAAGGTAGGAATTGGTACAAAAGGAGTTCAGGCAACCTTCACAATGATCCTACCCTAAGAAACCAAATATCTGGGTGTGTTCAAAGAAGCTATTTCAGAATGCTAGGATTTGACTCCAGCATAAAGAAAGGATACTGGGAAATATCTAGTTGCAAACTTCCCAGGGATGATTTCAGGCACTCTATGGATGGCCCTCAGTAGCAAAGGAAATTTGCAGAATTTTACATGGAATTACCTACCCTAGCAAGGACATATTTGCCTCTACACTCAGTCAACATCAGCAGCAAAACTTTACCAAAATGATCAAGGGTCTCTGATACATGTCTCATATGTCAACAGCACAATCGTAGTAAAAGCTATAAAGATGGGACATGGACAACAGCCAACCTTCAGAACCCTTCCAAATTGATTTCATATCTATGCATTCTGTGATGACTTTTGAATATGTCCTGATCAATATTTGTTAATTTGTAGTTGGATTGAAGCCTTTCATCAGATATTAACAGCTCTAACAGTAGCCAAAAAAAATTTTTTTTGATTTTGTATTCCCAAATGTGGGAACTATTTATCACTTTAGTGATGAAAAACCCATTTTACTGGGGCTTAGCAAGAGCTTTGAAAAGCTCTGCCACTTACTCAGGAGTGTATGAGTCCGTATGGATTTAGGAATACCTCTACACGATTGCAAGCAGCCATGGCAAAGAATGCTGGGGATTCATCAAACACACTTATTCCTACCATGAACAGGTGGGAGCTGTCTTTCTGCCTCTTAAGTTATCTTTACATGAACTGAAACCTAGACAATGGGTCTCTTCTAGAAGTGATATCAGAGAAAGACAGCCGTAAAACCCTGATCCACAGGACCCCTTGAGGTACTGTTAACAATTAGCAGGACAGTGAAAATCCAAGTGGTTTATTCTGGAGCCATGTCTTTCAGTGAAACATAAACCATCCTAGAAATGGAAGATGAAGTCCCCTGTGAAGACCTCAAGTTGACCTCTATAAACAGACTTTGGAAGGAAATAGCTTCCACCAAGACTTCTGAATTCACACCTTGGATTCATGGAACAAGGCCACAGACTGTCAGGCTTTAAAATGAATTATTTTACTATTTTCCTAGTATCTTGTTTCTACTTTTGCTTGTTTCAGTTTGCCTTTAACTATGTTATCTATAAAGCAACTCTTTCTTTTTTTTTTTTTTTTTTTTTTTTTGCATTCTTAGTCACTCCCAGGTCTCAATTCAGTATCTAGCTAGAATTTCCTTGAGAACTGCCATACAACCAAATGTACAGTTTCATTTGTGCACGATCCCTTTGGGAAATATTCTGCTTCTATTGCTATCATTTATTTGTAATGAGTTAGTTGACTTCTTAGGTACCAGGATTCAATAATAAGATAACTTTTTACATGGAAACACCATAACAGGACTGATCACTGGAAATCTAAAACCCTTATCACATTTGTATTAGTCAGGGTTCTCTAGAGGGATAGAACTAATAGGATAGACATATGTATGAAAGGGAGTTTGTTAGGAGAATTGACTCACATGATCACAAGGTGAAATCCCACAATAGGCCATCTGAAAGCTGGGGAGCCGGGGAGCCAGTCCAAGTCCCCAAACCTCAAAGGTAGGGAATTTGATAATGCAGCTTTCAATCTGTGGTCAAGGGCCCAAGAGCCCCTGGCAAATCACTGGTTAAGTCCAAGAATCCAAAAGGTGAAGAACTTGGAGTCTGTTGTTCAAGGGCAGAAAGCATCCAGCACAGGAGAAAGATGGAAGCCCGAGACTTAGCCAGTCTACCCTTTCCATTCCTGCTTTTATGCTGGCAGCTGATTACATGGTGCCCACCTAGAAAGAGGGTGGGTCTGCCTCTCCCAGTGCACTGACTCAAATGTTAGTCTTCTTTGGCCACACCCTCACAGACACACCCAGGAACAATACTTTGCATAATTCAATCCAATCAAGTTGACACTCACTTTAACAGTAGACATCTGGCGAAGCTGTGTGCGCCACTTTCTTTGCAGGTCAGTCACTCACATGATAAGAGCTTGTGTCTGATTTCCAAAATTTCAGCTCTTTCTCTACAGGAGATAAGACTCTAACTCCAGGCAATCTTAGCAGATTTGAGGCTCAATATATGCTTCTGGAACAGGGAGTTAGAATCCCTGAGTTCATTGTTTTCCTTCATCATTTCGCCTAGCGAACTTAGTAGCAACCAACCAATTTAATTATATTCCTTGGTTCTCCACAAATAGTCAGAAGTATTGTGTAATGAGTCACTAAACTCCTTGTCTCTCACAAGCAGTGAATTAGGAGTATTGAATGCATTTATTTTGCATAACCCTCGAAACAGTTCATGCCAAGAACTATGAGTGTTCTCCACACTGTTAGAAGTCAAGTCCTTAGCATTTTGGGGTCTAATAATATTAAGCAGCCACCTCCAGAAACCCCAAAACCAACTAAATAAATTCATTCTTAGAATTGTGTTCCTCTAGAATCACTCCCGGTACCAATTTGCTGTATTAGCCTGTTCTTTATGCTGCTAATAAAGACATACCTGAAACTGGGTAATTTATAAAGCAAAGAGGTTTAATGGACTCACAGTTCCGCATGGCTGAGGGAGGTCTCACAATCGTGGGAGAAGGTAAATGAGAAGCAAACTCACTTCTTACACAGTGGTAGGCAAGAGAGCTTGTGCAGGGGAACTTCCATTTGTAAAAACCATCAGATCTCATGAGACTTATTCATTACCATGAGAAAAGTGTGAGGGAAACCATCTTCATGAGTCAATTATCTCCACCTGGTCCTGCCCTTGACATGTGGAGATTATTACAATTCAAGGTGAGATTTGGGTGGGGACACAGAGCCAAAACATATCAATATCATACCTAGAAAAGTTGGTTCCTACCCCCATCAAGACTATATTCAGGGAACTTTCATGAAAGCTAGTCTTCGTCACTGAACTGAACTTTCACAGAAATAGAACTTGGAAACAGAGGTGGCTGTCTTAAACTTTTGCAGCTCTTAAAAGGCACACTTTCCCTTTTCTTTATCTCGATCTAATGATGTCAGTACTACAAATTTCATTGCCTGGTGTCATGCCACTTTTGATGAATTGTATAAAAATTGTTCAAAATTGCTTGGCAAGGGTTCAACATTGTTTCATAGGGATATTTTAGCTAAAAAAAAAAAAAAGATTATTGGATGGTCCCCCAGTGACAAGTATTGGATTTTTGGCTACTCCCTGCATTAGGGGATCTTTGTGTTGTTAAACTGATGTCCACTTTCTGGATAATCTCTGACATCACTCAGAATATATTTTGGCCAATCAGTTTTTTTTCTTGGACAAAGAGATAGTTTGATAACATTTCAAGAAGGCTAAAAATTCCAACTTGATTTGGAGCCATAACTGTTCAAGGAGTGTTCTGGATTACTTTCTTCTCTTTCAAGAGAGATGTCCAAAAAGTTAAGAGAATCATACATACTATATTTCATACACTAGCAGGGAAGTTAGGCAATATCACCAAGGCTATAGAAGCCCTGGCCTGTGAGGTTCATGAAATTGAGCAAGTGGTGGTTGAGAACAGAGCAGCTTTAATCGGCAGCTCATTTTCATAGCAGCTCTTTTTCTGGGTTGCAGAACTTGGATTTGTGATCCCTAGCATTTTGCATACTCTGTGCAGCCATTGTCCCATATAACAGTCCAACAAATGATCATCCAACAAAAAGAACAGGAAAACCTGACACTTACAGTGGTTGAAAAGACCATCCTGGGAATATAATACACAATCATGACACTGCAAATTGTGGTGAAGGTGTGGCTTGATCCTGCCTCCAGATATTAATGATTTATTCTTTAACTCAGGCCGAAGAAGCTGAGAACCAAAAGCATCTTACACCCATGCAGCTTTCCTTACATTGACATGACTTTATGAGTTCATTATCTTCAGTAACATAGCTTTGATATTCCTCTGTCTTCAAGATCATGACTATAATAACTTGATTATCTGTTCCAAAAATTTCTAAAGCTTCACTTGTATGAACATCGAACTATTATTCAATAACATCTAACAGCTCTTTTCCCCAAGATTCTTCAAAATCTTTGCTTGAAAACCCTTGCCTTGCCATGTCTCCTAATCTACAACAATTACAGCATTCTCCTTATGCAAACCCGATCAAGCCATTTCCCCTTTGAGATCCCACAAAAACTGTCAAGGACTGTTCTCTTATGGCTTTTAAAAATAGCACAGCTTTGTACTATCAATAGCTTATTTTGGTGGCATTTGTCTGGAACCAGCAGACATATATAACACAGATTCCTGAGCATGGTCTGCGGAGGTTCATATTCAGTATTTTTGGGAAGAGTCTACGCAGACTCCAGATGATTCTGAGGAGGGTGCTATGAGGACCACAATTTACTGCTCTAATATACAGCTGTGTTTAAACTTGCAAAACCAGGTAAGGTTAAAATAACTAAACAATTTGTCTCTGAGGATAGGACAAATACAGTGACATGTACTCTGGTGTCCGTAGGTGTGGGTTTGGTCCTAAGCTGTTCTGATTCAGGAACTCCACTTAATTTATCTACGGGTGGTGATAAAACTAAAGAGAACTGATACTTAATGACTAATCTCAAGAGAATTAATTCCTATTCACAGGGCACATTTCCAATAATTGCTATATAGAATTCCTTTTGTTATCGATATTATGAGAAATAAATATAAGAATTAGTACATGCTTTCTCAAAACACTAAAGGAATAGAGCTATAAAATAGTTCAAATAGGCTGTGACAATCTATGGCACTGTTCTTAAAAAAAGAATAAAAGATCTGAAGAGAAATGTGAGTAAGCTTTTACCTGCATGCAAAGGAGCCAGACCTTCAAAATAGAGGAGTTGGAGGAGAGGAAATAAATGGTTCTTTTTTTTTTTTTTTTTTTATACTTTAAGTTCTAGGGTACATGTGCATAACATGCAGGTTTGTTACATATGTATACTTGTGCCATGTTGGTGTGCTGCACCCATCAACTCGTCAGCACCCATCAATTCATCATTTATATCAGGTATAACTCCCAATGCAATCCCTCCCCCCACCCCCCACCCCCATGATAGTTTTCCTTCTAGCAGTCAGGACCCTCCACTGTAGGTCTGTTGGAGATTGCTTGAGGTCCACTCCAGACCCTGTTTGCCTGGGTATCAGCAGCAGAGGTTGCAGAAGATAGAATAATGCTGAATAGCGAGTGTACCTGTCTGATTCTTACTTTGGAAGCTTCCTCTCAGGGGTGTACTCCACCCTGTGAGGTGTGGTGTCAGAATGCCCCTAGTGGGGGATGTCTCCCAGTTAGGCTACTCAGGGGTCAGGGACCCACTTGAACAGGCAGTCTGTCTCTTCTCAGATCTCATCCTCTGTGTAGGGAGATCCACTGCTGTCTTCAAAGCTGTCAGACAGAGTCGTTTGGGTCTGCAGAGGTTCCTGTTGCTTTTTTTTGTTGTTGTTTAGCTGTGCCCTGTCCCCAGAGGTGGAGTCTACAGAGACAGGCAGGTTTCCTTGAGCTGCTGTAAGCTCCACCCAGTTCGAGCTTCCCAGAGGCTTTGTTTACCTACTTTAGCCTCAGCAATGGCGGCGGCCCCTCCCCCAGCCTTGCTGCTGCCTTGCGGTTAGATCGCAGACTGCTGTGCTAGCAATGAGGGGGGCTCCGTGGCCATGGAACCCTCCTGGCCAGGTGTGGGATACAATCTCCTGGTGTGCCCGTTTGCTCAAAGTGCAGTATTGGGGTGGGAGTCACCCGATTTTCCAGGTGTTGTGTGTCTCAGTTCCCCTGGCTAGGAAAGGGGACTCCCTTCCCCCTTGCGCTTCCCAGGTGAGGCGATGCCTCGCCCTGCTTCAGCTCTCACTGGTCGGGCTGCAGCAGCTGACCAGCACCGATTGTCTGGCACTCCCCAGTGAGATGACCCCAGTACCTCAGTTGAAAATGCAGAAATCACTGGTCGCTCGAGCTGGGAGTTGGAGACTGGAGCTGTTCCTATTTGGCCATCTTGTTCCGCCCTATAAATGGTTCTTATAGTTCTATTTTTACATGGTAGTCACATTCCCACTGGATAATATTTTATTATTTTTTAGAGATAGGATTTTGATCTGTGGCCCAGGCTAGAGTGCAGTGGTGTGATCACAGTTCACTGTAACCTCAAACTACTGGACTCAAGTAATCCTCCCACCTCAGCCTCCTGAGTAGCTAGGACTATAGGCAAGTACCACCATACCTGCCTAACTAAAACAATTTTGTTTTGTTTTTAATAGAGACAGGGGCTTCACTATGTTGCACAGGCTGGTCTGGAACTCCCAGCCTCAAGCAGTCCTCCTGCCTCAGCCTCTCAAAGTGCTGAGATTACAGGTATGAGCCACCATGCTTGGCCTTGGATGTTTTAGTCAGTTACAGGAGAAGCTGGGAAATTCCTATTTGTAATTAGGCAAAGAAACAAACAAAACATTTAATAATCAATATTTTAATATTTTTGAAAAATGACCCTAGAAAAAATAATATCAAGGACTAAATGTAATTACATCCCATGGCAACCTGGAAACTCTTCTCATTTAATTATTATGATGGTTAACTTTATGCATCAACTTGACTGGGGTAAGGGATGACCTGATAGCTGGTAAAATGTTATTTCTGGGTATGTCTGTGAGGATATTTGTGGAAGAGATTAGCATTTGAATTGGTACACTGAGTAAAGAAGATTGCCCTGGCCAGGCATGGTGGCTCAAGCCTGTAATCCCAGCACTTTGAGAGCCAAGACAGGTGGATCACGAGGTCAGGAGATCGTAGACCATCCTGGCTAACACCGTGAAACCCCATCTCTACTAAAAAATACAAAAAAACTAGCCGGGCGAGGTGGTGGGCACCTGTAGTCCCAGCTACTCGGGAGGCTGAAGCAGGAGAATGGCGTAAACCCGGGAGGCGGAGCTTGCAGTGAGCTGAGATCCGGCCACTGCACTCCAGCCTGGGCGATAGAGCGAGACTCCGTCTCAAAAAAAAAAAAGAAGATTGCCCTAACCAATGTGAAAGCATCATCCAGTCTACTGAGGGCTGGAATAGAACAAAAAGGTGGGGGGAAGGGCAGATTTGGTCTTCCTGTGTGATCCTGGAAGGCTATCTTCTCTTGCCTTGAGACATCAGCACTCCAGGTTCTGTGGCCTTTGGGCTGAGATTAGGACCTGCACCATTTGTCCCCCTAGTTCTCAGGTTTTGGGGTTTGGACTGAACTTACCCATCAGCTTTCCTGGGCTTCCATCTTGCAGACAACAGATGGTGGGACTTCTCAGCCTCCACATTCATGTCAGCCAATATTTCATAATCAATCTCTTTCTACATATCTATATCTATCCTATTGGTTCTGTTTCTCTGGAGAACTCTAATACAATTACAAATTCAAAATTTGTGATTTCTGAGGACAGATATATGAGGACAGAGCTAAGCTGAAGGCAAATTTTCAGTTTATTTCTCCTAATTACCCACAAAATTCAAAACTACCAAAAAAGAAGCTGTCTTTAAAAGAATATCTGAATTTAAGCATATGTGTCAACTGCAAATACCCTAAAATATGCCACAATTTGAAGGCCTCCAAAATGAGAGATTAGAGCTAAGTTTGTTAGTTTATGCAAAGTGCAAATAAATGCATGTTTCTAAACATGTCCCTTGGGAGGGGCATGTGCCCTATTGATTTGGTCAAAGTGAGGAGCCTCCTACATGTTGTGTGTTCTTCCAGCTAAAATTTTTTAACAATTAAAACTGAACAAAGGTTCATCTGAGCAGTTTATTGTAGCATCTTTATTCCATTTCTCACATAGTTTTCTTTTCTTTCCTGTTTTTATTTTTCCTAATTTTGCTGTAAGTTTTGACATCTTCTTCTCTAGGACTTTAGGCACAGGCATGCTAAATTTTCCTACTTGTTTTTTCTTTTTTGAAATTGCTTTGTTAGCTTGGAGTGAAAGGGCTGATCTTCTTGACCTTTGTTTTAAAAGATGCCCCCGTAAAGAGGCTACTGCTGTTTCCGTCCACTGGAGCAGTGGACATGAAGTCTAAGGAAATGGATACTTTATGTTCTGGCTCCAAGTTCTCCGCTTAGCCTATCTTAAGGTTTACATGGTGAAACCTAATGGCCACCAATTCATTACGCTTTCTGTAGCTATACCTATCCTTTGTCCTTGACTTTTACAGTTTCTCTCAGTACAGACATGAAATGTATTCCCCATACCAAGACTTGTAATTTGCTTTGACCAACAGAATTTGGCTGAAGTAAAGATGTGCCACTTTTCAGCAAAGGCCTCCTTCTGCATGCCCACACTTCTCCCATTGCATGAGAACATCCCTAGGTTAGTCTGCTAGTGGATCAAGGAACTCATCCAAGTGTTCCCAGTCATCCTAGGTTAACCATGCCACATTGGTCAACAGCCAGTCAGCTCCCAGACCTGGGTGCAGCCCAGCCAAGATCAGCAGAGCCCTCAAGTGATCCAAAGCTGGCCACAAATGTGTGAGCAAGTCTAACTGAGATCAGAAGAGTCTGCCTGGAGTAGCTGAACCCCATATACCATAAGCTAAATAAATGCTTATTATAATGCATGGATTTTACGGCTCCCATGCAGCATGACTGTGGCAATAGATAACTGATACCACAGGCAGTGGATGCAATGTAATTGTGATTATTTCCTATTCTCTGTAGCAGCCTCATTCTGGTCACTTAACTAATCTCACAAAAACATAAGCTGACATTGTATGTCAGTGAAGCTCTTGGACCCTACTCATAGATTTAAGTAGTAGTGTTAGTAGTGATTTACTGTATTATCATTAAGTTCTCCACTAATGAATTTAGAAAGGCCTCTGAAAAAGCTGGCATACTGAAACAGTGAATGTGGGTGGGAGAAAAGCTACCCAAGAGCAAACTACAAAGATTATCTGTCTATCATTTATCTATCTATCTATCTATCTATCTATCTATCTATCTGTCTATCTATCTAATGTATCATCTATCTCTATGCCTTCACAGTATATATAGTATACTGTGCCTTGATTGTAACATATGTGTATATATATATATATATATATATATATATATTTATCATATATAACAACCTGAAGGCACAGTATATGTCTGTAGTCTATTTTGTGTTGCTATAACAGAATACCACAGATTGGGTAATTTACAAAGAAAAGAAATTTACTTCTCAGAGTTCTGGAGGCTGAGAAGTCCAATATCAAGTGCTAGCATCTGGTAAGGCCTGTCTTGCTGTGTCATCCTGCGGTGGAAGATGACAAGGCAGACAGCATGCAAGAGAAAGTGAGAGAACCCAACGTACTTTCGTAATAAACCCACTTGAGATAGCAAACACACTTCTGTGATGACATTAATCCATTCATGACCTCTAACCTCATGATCCAATCACTTCTTAAAGGTCACACCCCTCAACACTATGGAATTGGGGATTAAATTTTCAACACATGAACTGTGGGTGACACATTCAAACCACAGCAGTATGAAAGCAAAACTGGTTTGTTCTCACTTCTATTTTCAGCTACCTAGTCAACAAGTTGCTGGAAATCAAGTGTTTTCTCAGGAATGCTCAATGTCAGCAGTACTTAATGGTATGCAGAATGTTTAAAATGTTTGTTCATCAGAATGTATCAGTCTTCTTTATTTTAACAAATAATATAATTTGTTAATAATATATTAGATGATTTTTCTTGTTCATAGATAGCTTTTAATTTTAGAATCAAGCAACATGATTCTCAACATTGTTTCCCACTGAATGGCTTCAGAAATTGATAAAACCTACTAGTTTGGATAAAAATCACACAGTATTTGAGAGCATGAAACTAAAAGTAGATTTGAAAGGAACTTAATGTCAATAGCATCTAGTTATTAAAACACTCAATAGGGTTTATGTACACATCTTTACATCCAATATTACTTTTCTTTATCAAACAGCCTTCTATCTATAAAATAAATTGAGAATCATGTAATTATATGTATGTGTAAGAGATGGGGGACAGAGAGAGAATGAGAGCAACAGGAGACTGTATTAGTGTATATGAGAGAAACTGCAGGAAAATATGTAGATATATCAAGATACAGGCTCTCTCTCTATCTTTATTTCATAAATGTGCATTCAAAATTCAGATTCTGTCAGTGAACCCAGCTGAAGAATATCAAAGTCATCTTGTGTTAAAATCACTTTTATTCAGGATGAAAAATACAATATGTAACCAGATGATGACCGTCTGTGATTAGTTCTTTACCATATATTTCAAAAGAACTACATACTTACTTCCCATTGTTGTTACTACAATATATTTCTTTTTATTTATTATTACTTAGAAGGTTACAATGTAGTGTTTTACGTAGCTTTTCCTTAACAGCAGATAGAGGACATTTTGCATACAAATACAGGCAGAAAGAAAATTAATACATGACTTTTTAAAGTAAGAACAAGGAAGACACCAAATCTACAACTTGGAGTTGAGAGTTCAGGGAATTGTTTTTTCTTTAAATAGATGCTTTCTTGGGTATGACATGGCCTGATAAAAGCTCTAGACTTTGCAGACTGCAGCAGCATAAAGCAGTTTCCAATGCAATGGATGAAGATGGATCTGAGGTAGAAAGGTGGTCATGGCTTTCCTTTTATATAAAACAATTTTCTTCTTTTCAAAATATCTCTGCTGCAAATAGACACCCTTGCCCCCCAACCCACCCAACCTATTCTAAAATAACAGCAATTTCTAACTTTAAGCCTCCTTCTGGCCAGATCCCAGCTAAAGAGAACCCAAAGTTAAAATGTCTTTATGTTTTGAAAGCAAATATGTTTGAATCAAAATATACTATTTTCACTTTTTTTTGGTTCCTCTACATTTGGTAATTAAGTAACATGTTTAAACTGAATCAATTAAATGTTAAATCAGAAGCTAAACCAAAATACTAATTGAATGCACTCAAAGATGTAGGTGGAGGTACCATCACGTAAGCATTAATTTCATTCTTCTGTAGAAGCAGTGACATAGATTTTTGATAAACATTTTTTCCAAATATATTGATCAAGTGAAGGGTATAAAAACATCTGATCTTTCACCCAAAAGGTAAAACAAGCTGTGCACTAAATGTGTGTCTGCTTTCAGTAAGAAAACAACTAGGAGATTCAAGAACTATTAAGGACTTGAAAATAGAAAACAACAATAAAATTATATTTGAAGGGAACTAAAGGCAATGGTGTGTTCTGGTGTCACCACAGGTAAAGTTGTGTTGTGCAGATCATGATGGAAATTAAGACACAGGAACTAGGAAAGGTTGTACTAAAGTTTGTTTCTGTGTCAAAATGAAAATATGCTTCAGTGGGCAACCTTTGGTAATATGATCTTTGAGATTATCATAATGTAGTCTTCTTTATCAAATAGATTAAGACATTAAATAAATAATTAATTCCTACTTACATAAAAAGGGAGTAAAATGCAGGAAAAAATATCCCAAAAGAAATGCCATTTAGGCCCATAGGATTTTTATTACGGTTATCCAGGTAGACAGCAAAGAAGTAAGTGGGCAACGTCAAATAAAGTTAAAAGGCATACACAGGGCTGTAGCTTAAACCATATGTGTATATATATAAGATATTTGATTGAAATTTGTGAATTTATTAATGTGGCCAAATCATGGAAACAAATACATGGGATCTATTTGGTTATATGGCCGATAAATTATAAATAACCAAAACATTGTGGTGAAAGAGTCAAAGAAATAATGAAGTTACTGTGCAACATTAATAAGAACAGCAGAAGGAATGCAAAAATGTAAAGTAGTTTCTAATTCTTATGTAAGCTTTGTCATAGTTATTAAAAAGATGGTATCATATTAGAAAGCCCCCACCCACTTTCCCAATGCTGTATACATTATACAAATCTGTGACAAATGTATTACCATTTCCAAATACCTCTCTGTTCATTAATTTACACTTGCATAGAAAGGGAAGAAGAAAACAATAATATATGGTTATTATAAAAACAAAATATCCATATCTCTTTGGATAGTCAGTGTTTTACTCTTTCAGTAGAACACACAGTCAGCACTCAACACTGTGGGCCACGGAGCCATGGAGCTTCTGATTAAATGGAACTTGGAATTGGCATTTGCTGAAAAGGGCAACACTGTATCTCAGGAAACATTGGCTGGCCGAATCACATTGCCTGTGGGAAGGGAAAATAGCACTGTCAGAATATTTGCATGAAACATCACAGGAAGCAGAGATCTGTCAATTCTTGAAGAAAATAAAAGTGCTTCTTTCAGGAGTCTTAACTCCCATGTGACTTTTGTTTTCTGCAATGAGGTCCTTCCCTCTCATGATGAAGTTACCTAGTCTGCTTTCTATCACTGCAGCTGATTTAGAGGGAGGTCTGAAAGTCTTTTCTCTTGACCAGGCTGGAAGCTAAGTTAAAATGGAGAGGACTTCGTTTCTTTCTGCTGGAGGTGAGTGAATGAGGCTGGTGAAAATATCCCATGTCTTCCTGGGGGACTGTGGGAGGTCATCTGTAGAGGGGGTACCCTAACAATGCCAACCCATCTTGATCCCAAGCTGGAGTCCAGAGAAGAGGAAGAGAAGGCAGGAATCATAACCCAAGTGTGTGCAGTGGTGCCAGTTAAAGTTAAATGTCCCAGGTCAGAGACAATATAAATCCAGGCCACACTCACAGAAGTGGTATCAACTTTTTGAAGGTAGGGTCAAACTTTTGGTCTTCTAAAAGGATTTTGAAATTAGAAAAAAATAAAGAAAATTATAAAATGAAATCATCCAAATTGGACCATGCCTCATAAATCATAAAAGGCCATTCTGAACTCTCAGGAAAGATACTCAACTGCTCAAATAAGGTGTAAAACCTTATTTTATGGGGGACTTTAGCATAAAGTACTGCTCCCTGGAAGCATGTTCCTCATTGTTGCTGGAAAAGCTGCCCACGGAGCTCCTCCTTTTCCCAGGTATGCTGAAAGCAGCAAACTCATTTGACTCTGGCCTAGAGCCTATTCTCCATGACTATACAAACTTGGATTCTTCAGACACTTGCTTCTCCATTGTGAACATTTGATTGCCATGTTAGAGGGAGCAAAAATTCAGCAAACACTGATGGGTTCCAGGCATTGTACTGAGGTGAGGCCCTCCTGTGAAGCAGGTGTGGAAGATATCTCAGCCAGGCAGCCTCATTCAATTCTAATATGAGGTAAGTGCCAGCCATAGTAAATTCAAAGTGGTTTGAGGACACAGAAGGGGAGAGATTAACTCTGTACGAGAAAGGAACATTTTGTTACATACTAACATTGATAACTGAAACTCTGGCACAGATTCATGTTGAATATAAAGCCAAGAGGACTTTTGCATTCTGTCTATATACTCCATTATCCTTGAGAATTAGATGTGTCTATTAATTGGACACACAATATTTCTCCTTTTAGGTGTCAGAATTCTAAAAATTTAAGATCAGGCTATGTAAGTATTAGCTCAACCCTCCATGTGAAAATATACAATTTTCATGAATTTCCATTTGACCCAAGACATGATAAATGAAGAAGAGAGAAGGGAAGGAAAATGCTGAAGGGTAAAGCAAAGAACAAAAAAACAAATGGAGAGGGAAGGAAGAAAACGGGAAAGGGGCCTCTTGTATTGGGTTAGATGTTTGTTTCATCCACTAAGTTGCTGTATAACCAGGAACAATTTAGCTCTTTGTAAACTCAATTTCTAAAATCTAGAAACAGAGTAGGAGGAGAAGGTCTCCTAAGATCATTTTCTGCTTTAAATTCCGAGCACTTGTATTATAATAAGTGTTGGAGGATTTTAAGACTCTCTCTTCCCTCCTTGCCTTTGTCATTCACAGCCTCATTCCACCTGGGGACCGTCAGGACTAACCTCGTTGTACCCTTTATCCTTAATTTAATGGGCCACCCCAAAAAGCTCTAGACTCCTGGTCGCTGTTCCATCACCTGTATTCTAGTCATATAGAGATCTGCATACCCCTTTTTGTGTCCCCATGCCTTGCCCTTCCTAGCTCTTGAAACCTGTCCTATAGGTCATGTGGCCTGAGATCCGCAAAATCCATGTTCCCAAACCCTTCTCTGAATGCTGCCTGCATCTACTTGCTCTAATCAATATCTGCATCTACCTGAAAACACAGTTTCCCTCATAACCCTCTCACATAGCACTTCCCCTCCCTACCCTCCCCCATTCCTTATATACTGCATAAGTCTTCCTGGGTCCTCATTGAGGCCTTTGGGGTATCTTCTTTCTCTTCTCCCTAAAAACACCCAGCTTTGAATCTTAAGTCATCAGACTACACCAATCCATTATGCAGTCATCTACTGACTCCGTGGGTCATGTTCCTTCACTTCTTGAAGTAAAAAATGGCTCAATGTCACCCACTCTAAAGCTATTTTTAAATGTTAGTGATTTCAACACCCATGGAGATGATTCTTCCAGCACTCTGGCTTCTTGGATCTTTAGGCTCTTTTCCTCCAATGGTCCTGTCCTCCACCTTCTTAACCATTCACACAAAGGTCTAAATATGGACCATTACCAATACTTGGCAACCCTTCTAATTTCAATATCATTCAGTCCACCTTCTGAGAACCACCTCTACCTCCACAGCATACTTCCCCTACAACTGCAAATTTATCCATCCTTTGATAATAGGATCAATTGATCCTTCCATCTGTATTTCTGTCTCCCACACTGGACATTTCCTCATTCTTTTTGCTACTGAGCTGAAGCATGTGGTTCAATCATTATAATCACTTCTTTGCCTCTTCCCTTGAGTCACTGTGCTCACTTTGCCAAACCCCAACTTCAATTTTTTAAATGCAATACTCAGCTCACTCTGGTGCCTCTGCTCATGAACATGAATATGCCTAGAGGGCAACTTAAAACCCTGCAGAATGGCCTCATGTTAAATTCATGAGTGGCATCTTTAATGCTGCTTGTAGTCACACTCTATTTCCCAGGCCATCTGCTCTTCTATTCTCCAAGAAGCTATCACACATCCTCCAGTCTCTCCTCACACCTCTGACACCTCCTCCCCAACCTCACTCCCTGCTGAAGTCCTGGCTTCCAATTCACTCAGACAACAGAAGCAAGCAGGAGAGAACACCCACAGTTCACCACACCCCTAGTCTACTTCACATACTCTTGTCTTTTAGTTAAGATCCTAGCCTCTCTTGCCAATAAGACAATCATTCAGCAGGTTCATTGTTTCAAAAAGATTAACAAACAAGTTTATGAAAGAAAATGTTCTCCAAAGCTGCTGTGGCTTTGTGGCACATTATTACTAAAAGCAGGTGATAGAAAATGTGAATGGAAAACAAAATCTCAGGATCCCTAACTCACTATGCTAAAGGGAAAAATTAAATGTGGGAACTGAGTCATACAAAAACTACCTTCCTAAACAGATAGTTGCAAAGATAGAAAGCCAGTGACCTTCCTCACAAATTGCTCACAAGGAAATTTCTAAGGGTCCCCAAATCTTTACCCAAAAGAGTTTTGTTGAATTTCACCCAGACAGTGTGAACTAACAACTTATCTTTACAGGACAAAGACAGGACTAGAAGTCATCTCTCCGCCCACCCTGAGAAAAACGCTTATTTGACTGCTTCTTCTACTCTAGGCATACTTCATCTTATATACAATGCAGATTTACTGAGCGTGAGACAAATGCATAATTGAGTGTTCCTCCATCCCCTCCTGCCTGCTCTTTCCTTTTTGTGAAGTCCTCAAAATCCTTTTCTGGGGGGGAAAAAACAAAAACAAAAACAAACAAAAAACAAAAACAATAACAAACAGCAACAAAAAAACCACACACAGGCTACAAATCCTAATGAAACTTGTGTCTGTTTTTCCTGGGTGTGTCCTCAACCTTGGCAAAGTAAACCTCTAAATTGATTGAGACTTGTCTATACACTTTTTGCTTTATAGAAAATACTAAAAGACGCAAGGCTATAGCTGCCAACAGTTCTCAGCAAATTTTTAAGTAAAAAATTGAAATATTTTTCCCCTCAAAGTAACAAAACCATCTCTGTGGTACCAGTTATTTTTTTTTTAGGTCAGTGTTCTGTGATAGCCACTTTAAGTACACATTAGAGAGAGCAGTGGTGGCCAGATCTATCTAGAGTGACTTTATGTAGCACATAAGATGCCATTAAAAAGCTGTTAGAACACAAAGGATCAAACACATGGTATTTTTGGTATCTGTGGCTTGGGAGCCACCCCCCACCTCCAGACTGACAAACTGCTGTACAGAATCAACTAACATTTAACTGTCAAGTAAGTTTACTTATTTACATGGAGAATAAAGTAGGAGTAAAATCAGTGGTGGATAATCTGCTTACTCTAGGTTGGGATCAGTAACATAGAGCCAACCAACCCATTAACTCTTACCTGTGGCCTGCTGGGAACATTTGCTGAAAGAGAAAACAAAAGAAATCACTTAATGGCAGTCCCCTTACTTTGTTGGTTCCAACTTTCAGGCACGCAAACGCATGGAAAGTATCAGTCTACATAGGGTAATAGTAGCCCAGCTGTTAAATGGATGCTAATAGGAAAACCCCACATTTTTTTTTCCCGGCTTAATGCATCAATGAGGGCTAGTTTTCCTGGTTAGTTTCTCATATCCCATGTGATTTAAGATTTAGTGCATACGCTAAAGCATTTACTGAGCACTTAGTCTTGCAAAAAATCTCATTTCCTATTTAAAACACACTGTGTATTTGGTTTTTGTATCAGAACAGAACATGTTCTACTTACTTTACTGAGTACTAATTCTGACCAAGGGACCACTGGAGGCATAAGTCTTTGGTTTCTGCCTCCCTTGACCCACCCTTGACACACCCTGGACCCTAAGGCCCAGGAAAATGGTGGCCAAGTACTTGTATCAAGGAAAGCACTGGCCTAATCCTCTGTGTCCTTCTGGACACTTGGGATAGTAATAGTGCCTGGGATGGGCCCAGTTAGGAACACTGGAGAAGTTAGAATATGGCATCTAATTCTCCTTTCCACACAGATAGCTCAATTCTTTTTTGGTTCCAGAGCCCATGGCAGTGAAGACGATCTGGCGGGCTTTGCAAGGGCAGCCACTAACATCTCTTCTCTAACGCATCTGCTTTTCATCCCCTCTTTTGCTACATGATCATCTCGTTCTCAATGCTGGGAGAAAAAAGAGGAGATCTATCCCCCAATAATGGCAACATCTGTTCTTGCTCAAATAAGAGTTGTCCCTAATCATCTAGCATGCTGCACTCCTTCCATCTCTCACTGTTCTATGCTGAGTGGGAGAAAGGACATCAGTGACCATGTGCTGTGTGCCGGGAGCTATGTCAGAAAAAAAGAGCAGGCATGAAGAGTACCCTTCCTATAACGTCTGGAGGGAAAGTGTGAGCCCCAGTATTTGGGGAAGAAATCAGGCTAAAAGGGGCCTAGTTCTACCAGATCTGTAAGTTACATCCAGGAGAAAAGAGTGGAGCTCCGCAGTGTCCAGGGGATAGCTGAGTTGAATTATTATTAAGTACACCATAGGTTTACATACTCTTTTTAAAACAGAGTTATGCTTCTCTTGCAAGTAACAAATATAACACATAGCCAAACCCTAGACAGAAGCCTAATCCATTTTGCTCCAAACCAATACTTTTAACCTTACAACCTTTTATCAAATAAAAGGCTATGGGTATTCGCCTGAACAAATCACACAAAAATATTTTAAAAAGGAAATCACTGCATCGCAGTGGGTTTTTGGTTTTTGATGAGTGCCATTCTAGCTTAATAAACATAGGCAATTCATAGTAAAAATACGCCTGTGGGTCAAAAATAATTTTGAAAGCATTTGGTGGTCTGTCAGCAAAAATTAATTGGCTTACTGCCAGTATTCTATACATTTAAAGGACATAAGTAAAAAATGGACAAAAAATTTTATACCAAAAAATAAAAATGGTTACTACAGTCAGTATGCATATTTGTTAATTGGCAGTACAGTTAAACCCCTTTCCTTATCTCCTTGCCAGGAAGTGACAGAAATGCTTGCTTCTCTGCTGTAAGACTCAACATAAATAATTTTAAAAAAGACTTTAAAAGGCCATAATTCAAGGATGTGATCAGGACCAACTGGGATATTAATTCAGACAAAGGAGTTCTAAAGTGTCATGTGCAACAATGTGTAGACACAGTTAAAAAACGGTTATATTAAAGTAGGCAATTCACACAGTTAGGATTTATGAATACAGAGTTTCATTTTAATTCCAAGATTGCCAAGAGTGGAAATTCATTTGGGGGCACGTTAATTTTTAATCCATAAAGGATCAAAAGTCAAGATTAACATGCAGATCAATTCATTGTATGCTGGCGACAAGCATTTTTAAAGTTCTCATTAGTTACAGGGGCTCAAGGGATTGGTTTGGCATTGGGAGGGTGCCAATCCAATTTGTTTAGATAAATTCTCCAAAGGTGGTTGGTAAGCTTTGGGAATCACAAAAGCTTATTAAAATATTTGCTGGCTGAGCAACTTCAACGGGACAAAAGAACAAATGAATCCTACAAAACCTTCTGAGTACTATCTAGGAATGCTTCAAGGAAACCTTCCCAGCGAGAAAATGTAATCATTCACTCAAGTCAGAAACATGTACTGGGGCCAGGTGTGGTGGCTCATGCTTGTAATCCCAGCAGTTTGGGAGGCTGGGGTGGGTGGTTCACTTGAGGCCAGGAGTTTGAGGCCAGCCTGCCCAACATGGTGAAATCCCATCTCTACTAAAAATACAAAAATTAGTTGGGCATGGTGGCATGTGCCTGTAGTCCCAGCTACTTGGGGAGGCATGAGAATTGCTTGAGCCTGGGAGGTGGAGGTTACAGAGACCCGAGATCGTGCCACTGAACTCCAGCCTGGGTAACAGAGTGAGACTCTGTCTCAAAAAAAAAAAAAAAAAAAAAAAAAAAAAGAGAAGGAAACATGCACTGGGCACCAAGTCTACCTCCCATGATGATTTCTATTCTGCATCAATTTTTAAAAGGTTTAATAATTATAGGCAGAATATGAAAATATGTATCAATTTTATAAATAAGTCAATTCAGCTTTTATTTTTATGGAAAGCTGTCCCTATCTTGTATATGTTTATAATACCAGAGAAAAAATATGAATAGCAGAACTTTCAGAAGCCAAGAATTAAAACATGGAGATTTCAAAGGATTCTAAAATACACTTTTCATCATTTCATATATGAATGTGCTTGAATTCTTGAAAAGAAGACATGACTAGTAATGTTCATTCAGAAAACTATGACTATTATAAATATTTGTGAATGTGCATAGTTAAGACTATGAGAACACAAGGCCAGCTGCTCCAAACCAATACTTTTAAACCAAGAGCTTTTTATCAAATAGAAAGCTATGGGTATTTTACATACAAACATATTTAAAAAGAAATCATTGCATTTCAGTAGGTTTTGAGGTTTTGACGAATGTGATTCAAGCTTAATAAACATTAAGGAATCTTTGAGCTCCATAAACCACTCTCTGAACACTGAGAATGACATTGGTGAAGAAGGGACCAATGCTGGGGAGAGGATGAACCTCTGTGATGTGGATCCCATTGAAGGTACTCTGTATACTCCTCTCAGGAACCAATATCAATGAATAGCTAACAAGTTCCCCAACCAATAGGAATTTTATACTTGCCTTTAAAGGGAGGCCAAACAGATACATACATTTACCTCTTACAATTTATTTTTGCTCTAAATTATGATTATTTATTTTTAATAATGCTCTGTTTTAAAGCCATATGGGTCACTCTTTTGTAAAATCTAGATGTCAGAATATACTTTGAGAAAAATTTAAGAGTAAATTCTTTTTTTTTTTTTTTTTGAGACGGAGTCTTGCTATGCCGCCCAGGCTGGAGTGCAGTGGCCGGATCTCAGCTCACTGCAAGCTCCGCCTCCCGGGTTCATGCCATTCTCCTGTCTCAGCCTCCCGAGTAGCTGGGACTACAGGCGCCCGCCTCGTCGCCCGGCTAGTTTTTTGTATTTTTTAGTAAAGACGGGGTTTCACCATATTAGCCAGGATGGTCTCGATCTCCTGACCTCGTGATCCGCCCGTCTTGGCCTCCCAAAGTGCTGGGATTACAGGCTTGAGCCACCGCGCCCGGCAAGAATAAATTCCTTAGGAAATGGAACTTGTAAAAAATCCCACATTTTTAGAGTCAGATTTTTAATATGGAAATTATATATTTTATATTTATTACAAGGTGTATATTGAAACACATTTCCCACCCTGGCTGCCACTGCCAACTGACTTCTACAATTGAAAATGTCCACCATGATATTTAAATAAAAACTTCTAAACATGCTTTGAGGTACAGCATTTGTTTTTAACTAATTATTAAGGTTATTTAGGTACAAGCTGAACTAAAAAGTAATTTCCTTTAAGAATTTAATTCCGGCTCATAAAGACTATGATGAGGTTTTATCTACTTACTAAGTAATATACAACTGAAAATCAAAACCTCTAAATAAATTTGACCTTGAATTATAATTAATAAACAAGTTTTAATCAGTTTGTCTATTACGGTGGTTACAGAGCCTAGAAAATAAGCAACAATCTGGTAGCATGTGAGCATTCACTGACCCTCTTAAGCTTTTGTGAGACTCTACAGAGTCGAAAGTGTGTCTATGTGTTCACATGTGTGTGTGCACATGCATGCATGTGCTTTGTGGGGTAGGGAGGTGGGTGTGGAGACTGAAATAGTGTAAATGTGATTCTGCAAACTTTGAGAAGCATTAGAGTAAATCTACAAATAAAAACCTGGGAAACAAAACACTGGCAAAATACAAATAGATATATTCATGTGCTGGTGGAAACCATAATATATCTTTAGGCAAATATTCCTGAAAATTCAGAAAGAAATATATTTTTTATTTATTTTTGTTGTTGTTGTTGTTGCTGTTGTTGTTTTGAGACAGAGTCTCACTCTGTTGCCCAGACTGGAGTGCGGTGGCAGGATCTCAGCTCACTGCAACTTCAGCCTACCGGGTTCAAGCGATTCTCATGCCTCAGCCTCCCAAGTAGGTGGGACTACAACTACAGGTATGTGCCACCGTGCCTGGCTGATTCTTTTTTTTTTTGTATTTTTAGCAGAGATGAGGTTTCACCATGTTAATCAGGCTGGTCTCGAACTCCTGACCTCAAGTGATCCACCTGCCTCGGCCTCCCAAAGTGCTGGGATTACACGCATGAGCCACCGCACCTGGTCCAGAAATACATTTTAAATAGCTGTTTTCACATTCTGCTAATGATGGCATTTTAAAAATTACAAAGTCTTATAAAATAAATAATAATTTTTAAATGAAGTCAATATATATTATTTATCTACACTTCTGATAATTTATAATCTCTTTTTCCTCATTTCGGATGGCTTTTTTTTTTTTTTTTTTTTTGGAGAGGTAGTCTCGCTCTGTCTCCCAGGCTGGAGTGCAGTGGCATGATCTCAGCTCATTGTAGCATCCGCCTCCCAGGTTCAAGAGATTCTCCTGCCTCAGCCTCCTGAGTAGCTGGAATTACGGGTGCATGCCACCACGCACATCTAACTTTTGTATTTTTAGTAGTGACGGGGTTTCACCATATTGGTCAGGCTGGTCTCAAACTCCTGATCTTGTGATTCACCAGCCTCGGCCTCTCAAAGTGCTGGGATTACAGGTGTGAGCCACCGTGCCCAGCCTGGGATGGCATTTTCTAAGGAGATGACAGAAAAGGGGAAAATAAGAGGCTATGCTTTACAAGAATTCTTATTTGAGTGACTGCCTTGGATTTAAAATCAGTTTAAGAGTAAATCTCTCTAAAATTACAAATAATGTCTTTGTATCCTTTGAAAGATTATTTAAAATATAATTGTAGCACAGAGTAATTTATATATATTTATATATTTGTATGTGCATATATATATTTATTTATATAAACAGTTTACTTGTATGTATATATTCTGTTAGAAACACCAGAAGTGTTTTAGGTGAGAGCTCAGCCAAAATTGCAAGGTGGCAAGATGCTGAAGACAAAACATTTGGAAAAAATGAATAAGTAAGAATTATTACATAATTTCCCCTGGAATTTGGTTATTTTCTGGCTCTTTGTTGTTCAGATGGAAATTTCACAGGGTCCTAATCTATGATGCTTTAAATTGTTTGGCCTTTATACAATGACTATTTTATTCCACGAGAAAAGAAACCAGCAGGAATAAAAAGGGAAAATCTGAAAATAATCCCTTTCTGCACTAGAGTCTGATGACACTGGAGAATAATGTTTGAAGAAAAGAGAGGGAATTTCACTGGAAAGGCTATTTTCATGTCTTGTTTGGCATGCCACTGGAAGCTTTTCTTTGAACTAAGATGTGTTCCTTATGATAGCTTGCATCGAAGAGGATGATTTCTTCTTAAAACCAGACTTAATTTTTATTTGTCTTCATTTTATCACCCGTCGGGCATACTGAAAAATCTCAAAGAGCAGAACTGTGTTGCAACTGTACTCCCGTGACTTGATAGTATCTAGGTTGAGCTTCATTTTCTTATATAATGTTTGCCTTATTTTCAAATAATATTCAGTCCTGTTTGTAATAAGGTTTTTGCTGTCTTAAGGAAGAAGGCGAAGGGCCGCATGCAGAAAAAGAGAAAGGGAAGGAACAGGCGCAGCTGTGGTGTTGCGCTCCTTCCTACTCACGGCAGCAAGATGGAAATGTGCTGTGGATCTGCTCCATGACCTCCGTGAGATCCGTGCTGGTGTCGTGCGGTGGGGCCAGCAGGTCCTCTCCCGCTGTGACAGCAAATACAGGGAACAACAAAGCTTCTCAAGTTAATGTCTAGCCTTCCACTAAAACCCAAATTCAGGAGGAAATGCTCCCACCAGCCTCTAAATATCAATGTGAAAAGAGTTCCCATTGCAAAGGACAATTTTAGGGGAATATACCCAAAACACTTTTGCTTGAGTGTTGGTAATATAATTTTATATAATGAACATGTACTAGATGTTTGTTTGTGTAGAAAGAATCCACACACCAGGGGACTGAAAAATACAAGACTGAAAAACAAGTAATATAGTCTTACTATTTCAGTGTTTGAATGAGAAATCTATTATTTTTGCACCACAGGTATTTTTTCATACAAAAAAAATAATCCACCAATTTCTTTTTCTGTCCTCCTTTCTTTTTGGAGACTTCAGCTTAGGCCAGTTTATCCTGCCACAAAAGTAAAGGCATCTTATGTAAGATACTTTTCACTAGGATGTATTTTCTATTCTATAATCAATAGTCAAAATAATTCTCTTATTTAAAAAATATGAAAATCATCTTAATATTTTAATATATATATTTTTTGAGACGGAGCCTCCCTCTGTCACCAGGATGGAATGCAGTGGTGCGATCTCGGCTCACTGCAACCTTCGCCTCCCGGGTTTAGGTGATTCTCCTGCCTCACCCTCCTGAGTAGCTGGGACTACAGGCGTGCACCACCACACCCAGCTAATTTTTGTATTTTTAGTAGAGATGGGGTTTCACCATGGCCTCCCAAAGTGCTGGGATTACAGGCGGGAGCTACCGTACCTGGCCAATATTTTAAATTTTTTCTGGTTAATGTACCAAAAGATATCCAACTAACAAATTAACTTGGTTACAATATATAGTTCTCAATAAAATTCTAGAATTTTAATTTAATTGACAACAAAATATCATTGGTGAACACCTAGTTTACTAAGTCCTTCCTAGTATCAGTGACAGGTCCCCATGGTGACCAAGGATAGGCTGCATGGGTCCTCTGCCTCTAATGGGACAGGCAGGATAATGTCTATGTGGACTAGGATGAAGAAAAGTGAATAAATGAGTTTCCAGACGTTGGCAGAGAAAACAATAATGTTTGCTATAATATTATTAGTTCTGAATATGTACCAATATAAAATTTTGGAGACAGAAAGGGTACTAAAAATATCATTCACAAAGCAAATAATTTAATTTCTTGTTCATTCTAAAAGGAAAAGAGGAGGTTTTTTCATCTTTCACCAAAATTCAATTCACTACTACAGATTATATAAACAAATGTATTATAGCTTATTTGAAAATGTTTGCTTTTTGATATTGTTGAAATGGATTTGCACTTATTTAAGATCGAATACAAAACTCTTTTACTTCCTAAGGCGCCAGTGTGTAAGAATGTTACTTAACAGGAAACACAAACAAATGGCAAAGCAGAAAGCAGACTCAGCAGAGGAGCTGTGTGTTGGGGATACCGACCTGCCTGGTGGAACTGTGCGCCAGAGGCATCCAGATCAAGCGAGTAGCTCAGTGCAGAATGCTGAGGAGAAGCCCACGGTGAAACGCCATTGATTCGGGTATCAGATTCAGGCTGGAACCACATTCAGGGGTTAAAGCAGAGAAGAGATTCAAATAATCATAAAAACATTTCCTTTTTAACTTTCCCGCCCTCATCATGGATAATTAAATCATATAGAGGTCTTTGCCTTCAGATGTTTTCAATACATTTTAGCATCAGCGTGGTGGGGGCTTTGGTCCTTCTGTTTCCGCTTGGACACCCTGAAGAATCCACCTGGCTATGCTGCAAGATTTATTTATCAACATCATTTTTGTCCCTCAATTTTCTATTGTTTTAATGTTAAGTGAATTCATAAGCATATTTCACTCATATTTTAAACATCAGCACTGGGTTTCTAATACAGTAAATTTATCCAATTTCAAAATCAGCTTATATTTCAAGGCAATATTGAAGAGTGGTTAGAAGCATGATTATGGATTCAGATTGCCTGGATTCTAATTCCCACTCTGCCACTCAGAAGCTGTGTAATTCTGGGAAAACTATACCTTAAGTTCTTTACTTGTAAAATGGGGAGGGTAGTAATAGTGCTGTGTTATAGGGTTTTGTGAGGGGAGTGAAGAATGACTATTTCTTAAATGGTTAGAAGAACCTGACACCTAGTAAATACTTCGTAAAGGCACTCACACAAATCTTCAATACAGTGATGGATATGCTGACAAGTATATGGTCAAATTAGAAAGTGTGAGCCACCATACAGGGAATGCAGATGTTACAATTTTTTCATGCAGATTTCTCCATTAAATCTATATTAGTTGAAGCCTGGTAGTTCTGTCAGTTTTTACTATCAGAGTTGAATTTTCCATCTACTTCTGGCATTCATCATGCTAAATTGTTTAGAAGAGATAAGAGCTCTGTAGTCTTGGATATAGAGAGCCATTTGGGTATCAGCTGTCTCTAAAAGCATTACTGTGCTTACTCAAGGCACATGAGCCATTAGGCAGCACAGTCTAATGGGATGGAGGGAGTAGGGGAAGGCAAGAGTGAACAGAAAAGCCTTTTGCTTTCCTGTGAGCGAGCATTAACCAGCCATGGCAAATAAAGGTTTTGAGCACAGCTTCCTTCTGCAGCGATTCCATCTATGCACTAAGTTGTTAACACTAACACTTCATATTCTAAACAAGAGATTGCAAGAGAAAATCCATCCTTTACACAGCACCATTCGGATACTTCAAGTTCATGGAAAGAAAAATGTAACTTTTTCAATGTATGTGGCTGGCACTAAGTAAGACTCAAACATTCCGGAGGGCTTCAAGAAACCCACATCTTGGGTCACTCTTGGGAAACTCTTACTTTCCAAATATGTGAGATTGGGAGGCCCCGAAGTAAGCCTTCCACTGAACGGCCTCACCCAAATTCTGAAACACTGAGAGACATAGAGAAAAGTGTATGGTCAAATTATAAAGAGTGATCCATGTGTAGGTAAGGCAGAAATGACATTGTTTTGAATTATCCTGATAAGTTAAAAAGACTGAGAACAACTGTGAAAAGGTAGTTTTCTAAAATTTGAGAGAATCACCGGAGAGAAAGGTGTTCCTACTTTGAGTCAATAAATCATTCCTGGAGAAAGGCACTCACTCCTATGATACTGCTTAGGAGCTCCACACAGCACAGGCTAGAGAGAAAGACAAAAGATGACATGCATGTTGATGTCAGGGATTCTTCAAGAGAGAGGAGCTCTTGGCCGCTGTGCTGGGACTCTACAATCTCTGCACCTGCTGCAAAGGTCTCTTCACTAGTTCTGAGACATCACTCCTATTCCTGACTACTATGTGCCATTAAGCACTTAAATCCCTGCAGTGTGCTGTGTCTTTATATATGAAAGTATCTTGCTGTGATCTCTAACTGGATGGCAGGCACCAGAAAGGCAGAAACTGTATTGATGCTTCTTTTATATCCCAAAGAACACTGTTTTTCAAAACTGAATGCAATAACCCATTGATGAGTTATAGAATCAATTTAGTAGGTTCTGACCAGCATTAAGAAAGAAAAATAGAAGGAAGAAAGGGAGGAAGGAAGAAAGGGAAAACAGAAAATAAGAGCTGGCATTTCTCTATAAAGGCAAGTATTATTTTGTATTCTCCATACATGTATGTATTCATCATAATGTAAATTGTATTTCTTATCATTCAGAAAGCTTGCAAGCAACTCCCATAAAACATGGTCCAGTGTTAGGAAATAATAGTAGCAAATTAATAACCATCTTTTACTCAATTTCTTGAAAATAGAAAACAATGATTCTTGGAGTCAGCAGTCTTGTCTCACTGGAAGAAAGCTTTAATGCTGATTTCAGGTCTCTTGCTGTTCCTTAATACAGAGGCTTCCCAGGTATAATTTAGGAAGATATATGTCGTAGGATATTTTCTCTCAAACAGTTCAGAGCTGAGGCAGACTTCATTGTAAAACAAGACTGGGAAATTCCATTGTAAGCTGGGCAAACACATTTTTGTGTGCTAGTGAGGATGTATATGCTTACATGTAAAAGGAAATTTCTAAGCCAGTCTAAATTAACTATGGAGGTAAGAAACTGAAAGTGGACTTGTCTGCCTCTCCTGATACCTGGACCACGTCCCAGCAGTGCACAGTTGGCCTGGGGAGGTGTGACACTGAATTCTACACACTTACCTGCTCCAGCAGCTGTCGGAGGCGGTGGAGCTGAGACTCCAGCTGTTTATTGTGATCTTCTAAAATCTGCATCCTAGCTTCCAGTCTACCTTTGTGCTGCCTGAGGAGTTTTGCTTCTGCTATAAGTTCTGAATCCTCAGATGTGTGATGGGGAGATACAATCGACTCTGGCAGTGAACCAACAGGGAGCCCCCTTCGGAGGTGCTGGTCCTTCAGCTGCTCATACTCCACCTGTAGATTTCTAATACAGAAAAAGGGAGAAACAGAATTACTATCATGTGCATTATCTTCTCTCCAAAATTGTCTGTTAAGTTCAAATTTAGCTCATGCTAGCTCCTCTTATATAAAACCGTGTATTAATAGTAGGATGAGCATGCATGAATAAAATTGTAATTTTAAGCAAGTGTCCCAGCAGACATCATCACTGAACCCCCAAATGCTGCTGTATTGCAGCCAGCATCCCAGTTTGTTAATGTCCTCTAAAATTTTCACTCCACTGAGATTTCTTAGACAATAGTCTTGGAAAGAGAAGAAATGGGGGTTACAGTGAAATTCATATCAAAGAAAGGATGACATATTTCCTTCTTCCAGGCCTAGCACACCTTTGTTCTTCCTCTAGGTCAGCAATGATCCTCTCCAGTTCTCCACGTTCTTCCCTCTCTACTGACTTCAGGATCTGAGCTGGGCTCTGCGGCTGGCTCACCGGGGACTCTCCTCCAAGTGTCTGGCAATACTGCTGGATGAGGGCATGCTCGTCTTCCCTAGCAAGACAAAGGAAACAGACCCAGAGGCTCACATCTGGATGGTGATGTTTTTGGACACAAAGGAAGTAGAAATAATGATGGATAGGATAGTGGCTGGGACAAGTTTGTCTTAGAGCTCAGTGTCTCCATGACCTCCCTTTTAAAACTCTAGGAAGAAGTTCACCTAGCAGAGCATGTATATTATAAGAGCCAACATTTCAGGCTTTTCTTTCATCTAAAAGCTCTATCTCACAAACTTCAGAAGGGATATCTTAGCATAAAAAACAAAAATAAGGAACAACATTTAGTGTAAAAGGTACTGTAGACAAAATCAATTACTTCATGCCTAAAGAGTTGATTAAAAGACTACTGAAATAAGAATCATCTGACTTCACTGTCTTCAGAATTTGGTTGAAAGTAATTTTGAAATGATTTGTAACCCATATGATGGGGTTTATAATCCTTCTGTTCTTTTATTTAAATAGCTCAGAACAAATCATAATTGTAGATATTTATAATATCTCTACAGATACTTTATATTATTAGCAGGTCATTTTTAGGGTTGATCACTCTGCATTAGAACAAGAAACTATATTTAATACATGCAGGTTGTCCCACTTATCTACTTTTCTAATGAACTAGACATAGCAGTAACGTGGTTGAATTAGTAATTGACATAAGTGAACGTCTAACAAAGTTGATATATTTACGGCAAGAAAATGCTTTCTAGCAGACTCGGAATTTCTTCTCTTCTTTTAACAAGAGAGATCCAGTGAGATCTTATAAATGTGCAAATACCAGATCTCTTGGCTAATGCTAGCAGGGCAGATGGCACCTGATCTGTTTTGATGGCTTTTGGTAAACAAGTCCTGGAATCGATGGCTTTACAGAATAGGGCAGCAGGAAAACCTCATGTCAGTTACGTAGGTATCAGAGTATCAAATGGAGCTATCTCACGACTGAAGCAGCCCCTTCCTGTGTAAGCCATGGGGGTTGCAAATGTCCCTTAGAGACTTCTTCTGTTACTCTGGAGTCAGACAGCATCCTAATGCAGCCAGAAGGAACCTGGTGTGGTGCTAGCAGTCCCGGGCCTCCCTCATCTTCACCAGAGCCTTGAAATTACCTGTGCCCTTGAGCTGATGAGTAACACCTGATGCTGGGGAAGACCTCTGGTACTTGTAATTCTGATTTGAAAATTCATCTCGGTGTTACTGCAGTTTACTTTAACAAAGAAGGAACTTGAAATTGTATCAGAAAGTGGTGAATTCCTAGAAAACATTTGTCCTAAGCATTGAGATCAGAGAGATAGATGAAGCAAATGAGAAAATGGAATATTTTGGTATTATGCTTGTCAAACAGCCAGAGCAAAAGTTCAGATGTGTCACTTGTTGATTTGTTTTGCTTTCTTCATCAATAAACCCCCTCTTTTTCTCTCCCTCTAGGAATATATAAATATAGATATATATGTATGTGAGTACATATATATTTAAATAAAGGTCATATACTTTGGTTAAGACCACAATATAAGAAGAAGTACCTAACCTGACCTTCTTGCTTTTATCAAATAAATTTTAAAAGAGGATGGGGTGGGACCCTTATAGCACAATTAGAAACTGGAAAAAAGGAACACCAGTGGGTTAAGGATTGAAGTAAGCTGCGGCATCATCCTTTGATTCCCTTTCCTGGGAAAACGCAGCGTCCCTGGGAAACGAATGAAGGAACTTCTAGAAGAACCCCATGCTTGTTCCTGGGTTTAGAAGGATGAGAAGAAGAGAGTATGGGTACTGCACTACTGCAGAGAGCAGCATTTGAAAGCAATCCAAAAGTTCTTCAGTTGCTCAGGTATCTAAATCAAACAGAAATCTGGCAGGGAGATATGGGTCTGTGTATGTGTATATTTTCCTCATAGGAAGTAAAGGGCCAACACCCTAAACCTAGCTGTGTTATCCGGGGCAGAAGTAAGCTGTGAGACTAATGGCTCAACACCACTGGGACACCAATGAGCTGCGGTGAATTATATAATGCAAAGTCAGTGATGCCTGGAGGCACCTCACCAAGTTCATGTGAAGAGAGAGGTGATAAAAGATGACAAAAGAACAGCTCTAACATATGGATAGGACAAATGGACAAAGCATAAAGATATAGTAGATATAAAATAAAACAGCAAAATAAGAGTTCAGTAGAACATCTTGTAAATATTTCTCAGTTCTCAGGATGAAAAAGATCTGAGTATAGAAACTAAAAAGACAGAGTACCCCAAAATAATAATGACAAAAGAAGCACCTTCACATGTATCCCTGGAAAATGTCTGTATTTTAAAGACAAAATATCACAAGCAATCTGCCAGAAATCAAAATAAAACAGTAAATCATGTTCAAAGGTGGAAAAAGGTTTAGCCTCCTATTTTCCATAATATTAAATGTCCAAAGACAATGGAGCAATATCTACGGTCCTAATCTACCCACTCACATGACTAGGCAGGTCATTCATGTGTACAGGCAAAGCACTTTGTACACATGGTAAATGAAAGAAAGAATGAGCAAGGATAATTCAAAATGGAACTAAAGTAGATGGTAATCTCAGGCATTACGATAAAAAAGAGGTAAACTCATTTTAATATTAGGTTAAAAAAAAATTAGTTGGCTGCACACAGTGGCTCACGCCTATAATCCCAGCACTTTGGGAGGCTAAGGTGGGCAGATCACTTGAGGTCAGGAGTTCGAGACCAGCCTGACCAACATGGTGAAACCCCATCTCTACTAAAAATACAAAAATTAGCTGGGCTTGGTGGCAGGCGCCTATAATCTCAGCTACTCGGGAGGCTGAGGGAGGAGAATCTCTTCAACCTGGGAGGCTGAGGTTGCAGTAAGCTGAGATTGCGCCACTGCACTCCAGACTGGGCGACAGAGTGAGACCCCATCTCAAAAACAAAAACAAAACAAAACAAACAAACAAAAAATTAATTCTATGATATCTATCAATAACATACCTAAAAGAAAATAATAAAAATGGAAAGAAAACATTTAAAATAAGAACTAATATAAGGATAACAAGAATTAAAAGAAAACTTGGGTCCCCTAAGCTACCTGGCTGACCTTGTGGCCATGATTTGACCACAGATCCTGGCATAGAATTCCTCCAAGATCACAAGCCACCATTATGCCCTCAGAACATTTACTACAGCACCTGACCTCGTGGATTAACTTCAGTGCTTACTATTAATACCAAGTAAATTTTTGTTTTAAAGATTTGGAGACTGACTATCCATAGTGAAATCAGCCAAAATTAGATTTGAGATGTATTTCTGTTGTCAACATTCATACAGATTCACTTCTCTGGGGAAGCTGATAAAATTTAACGTATTATAATAATTATCATCCCCACTATCATTGCATTCTTTCGTTATGGTATCTGGAAGACAGTTAAGGCAGTTTTCACAAAAATAAGAATTTAACAATCATTTATATAAAACATACAATTTTAGTTTTGTTTTTCACAGATTATTAGGTCTAAAAGTTGAATATAAAAATAAACACATTCTAGTTCTTAATTACAAATAATAAAAACCAAGAACAAACTCTTTAAATGCAGATAGAACATGAGGTACTAGATCAGGGATATTAAACATCAATCGTATGTCTTGTGCTAAAATAGAAAATGTTGCAAAAATAATAGGTTTGCATGAAATACCATTACATAGAATATAATTATACTACAGTTAAACATAGAATATAATTATACTACAGTTAAGTCACACATAGTACACACGATCTAGTTTACAAAATTAGTACATATCAGATGACAAAAACCCATGATTCATTCAATGAGCTTTTGAAAGTAGACAAGACATAAACAAAAATAATAATTTTCTTTCTTTTAAGGATTGTTCTGTTCTAGGTTTCATATCTGCAAACTGCAATGCCTGTGTAAACCACAGCCCGCCTCCCCATTCTGTCTTTCCAGTGTCACCCAAGGGCAGATGGCAGATGGCAGATGAAGCAAGACATCCTGATAGTTATGGCCCAAGGAATTGTCATCCTTGAGTTCCCGCTTCTGAGATTCCCCAGAACCGTCATGAGTCCTATCTTGTCCTGAGATGTCGTTGCTCAATTTTTCCTTCAAAAATAGTAGTATTCTTAACATCAATTTCCTTTTAAATTGTCCAGAGTCAATCGAACATACTCATATATCTAATTGTAATAGATATATGAGTGATCATGGACTGTCATTTATCTTTCTAGATGTCAGATTCCTTGTTTATAAAATAGGACTCATAATAATGCCCATCCTAGGGTTCATAGGAGATTATTTGTCTCCTTGCATCATCTAGCACCTTGAGGTCACCTGCATTCTCCATTTTCAAAGTCACCACTATGGCACCTGCGGATCTCTTTCTGACCTCCACCTCCATTGCCACGTCTCCTTTTCTGCCTCTGGCTCTCCTTCCTACCCTTTATGAGGACCCTCAGGATTACACTGGGGCCACCTGGATTATCCAGGATAATTTCCCTATTTCAAGGTCCTTAATTAAAAACCTGTGGCAAGGTCCCTTTTGCCATGTAAAGTAATATATTCACAGGCTTCAAGGATTAGGATGTGGACATCTTTGGGGGGGCCATCATTCTGTTTACCACAAATGTCCTCATCATGTTCTTTTGATAGGACTTCTTATCTATTTCCTTTTTAGCCTATAAGATTCATGGAGACAATATCTGTATCTACAGACCTATTGCAGTATTGGGTGCATGGCGGTCGTGAGTTGATAAATGTTTAACAGGTTCTCCAAGATAAAAAGGCCTTGATTTGTGGCATTTGCAACTTCTGTGATTTAAATACTTTGATCATGGCCAATTTCAAGTTCATGACTTCACTGACTCTGGAACTGGGAAAATATACATATTTGCACACCACCTGATAGAGATAATGAATCAGGGGTATTCAATCTTTTGCCTTCCATGGACCACACTGGAAGAGGAAGAATTGTCTTGGGCCACATATTATATACACTAATACTAATGACAGCCGATGAGCTAAAAACAAAAAACAAAAAGCAAATCACAAAACAATCTTATAATGTTTTCAGAAAGTTTACGTATTTGTGTTGGGCTGCATTCAAAGCCGTCCTGGGCCACATGTGGCCTGTGGGTTGCGGGATGGACAAGTTTATAATAAATAATCCCAAGGGCACAGATATTAGTGAAATGAAGTAAAATCATTAGGGTGTGCTGAGTTTTGAGAGTTACTTTTGTTTTTGTTGTAATCTAGTTTATGTAATTGTAACTACATATACATGTACATAAATTATTTTTAAAAAGGCTCTGTTTAACAAACAGCTTACAAACATCCTGAAAATGTAACAATCAGCTCTCATGATTGGCTCCAGCATACCATTACATGGTAGGTATATATTAATAACAACTATCTGTTGGATGGGTGAATGAATTAATATATCTAATGACAGTATATTAAAATGTATTTGACTGTTAATCTTCTGACTTTTTTTCTTTTCTTTTTTAAAAAAGTTAATCTTTTCTGAAACAGCGCTAAATTTGAAAATAGTATTTGAGCGTTACCTTTACTGTGTTCACAGGGCGTGACAAAACATTTTAAAGAAGTAAGATTTTGTTCTGAATTATTATCTTTTATTTCCTTTAATGCTTTGGCTATGGTCAGCCTTGAGGAAATTTGTTGATTTAGGAGAGATTCAAGACACTTAACTACTTTACATGAAATGTATACTAGTAGGTTAAATATGAAACAAACATTATGAATACACTATTATTTTGATTTGGGAATTGTTCCACACTCAAGTACATGAATGATAATGTATAAATCTCTACCACATTACGGTCAAGTATTAAGATGCAATCTTTGAAATTTGAAATTGAAAAACCTCCTGATAACTTTTATTTATATGCATAATAATAAATAAAACAATGTTTAGAAAATATGGAAAGAGAACATTCTATATTTGAGCACTTAAAGTATTTTAACCTCGCATTATCCATAGTTTTTTTTTTAGTGAAAACACCCAACTACTATGTTTGACAACTTTTCTGTCTATTTTAAACCTTCCCATCAGATCCAAACCACAATAAAGCTTTGTAAGTCACATAAGTTTGACAGTATTAAGTCTTTTAGATATTATTCAGAATTTAAAATGTGAATTCCAAGGCACACACAAAAAATTAAAAGTTCAAAGTAAGATGACACATAATAGTGGGATAATCAGTGATAAAATATTTGCTGAGAAAGTTCCACAGCCAAGTGGAATATACACATATGGGGAAATCAGAAATAAAATAATTGGCTAGAAAGCTTTTTAGTATATAATACCTTTTTAGTATTCTAAAGTCAATGAGGCTTTTCTTAGTTGCTAATAAAATAAAACATTGGCAAAGGAGTTAACAGTTTTCAATGAAGGGTAGGAGTATATATCTAAGCACGTGTGGGTCAGAGTTGCTAAATGCAGATATTATGGAAAAAAATGTTAGCTAGTGGAAGGAAGAGGATTTCACAGAAAGGGCAAACATTCTGTCAAATTACCTTTGCTAATTCATAAGAAATATAAGACAAATGGAATGAATATATATACCTGCTATTCTAAATAAAACAATCTGATTTTCCTGGGGTATATGAGTTGACAAATGTAAGAGTTTTTTCATTAACTTATATGAAACAAAGTAAATAAACATATTGAGTTTACACTATCATGGCTTGAAAGCATAAAATCTATGCAGAAATTGTTGGAACCACACTTAATAATTTTGATTGGGGTCAAGATTCAGAGCCACGTCAGTGAAGTTTGTTTCTGACAGCCATAGTACAAGAACCAGCCTTCCTAGGCAGCACTGATTTCGTGATTTACTTACACACTTCCTGTGGTGGAGCTGCTGTCAGTGAGAAAAGACCCATTGGTCCTTTCCATCTGTGCCAGTCTGAAAAATAAAAATAAGGAGATTAGACAACGTGGCCATATAGGACACGGTCAATTGGATGTACATCCTTAATCATTTTTAAATTGTCAAAATTCTGACAAAACATAGAAAGATCCAAATCTCCTAACACAATTGTAAAACTAAAACATTTCAGGTTGAGCTACTTTTCAATAACCACTGCCTTAATGCCTGTAGGCCTTTATCTTATGCTATGATGTAAAGTCTCCTAACTGACCTAATCTTCTAATTGAGCTCCCAGACCTAGGCTCTCCTTAACCCTCTAGTTGTTCTACATCGAAGTGAGGGTGACATTCTCAAACAAATAAAATGATGTTCCTCTCATAATAAACACTCTCCATGTCTTCCTTTTAACTAAGGACATGATCCAACTCCTTAGTGGCTGGGTTTTTCATTATCAGACCTCAACTTTGTCTCTCCACTTTCTCACCTATTTCCCTTTCCCCCACCTGCAGTTCAGTAAACAAACCATGCTCTTTCCCAGCTCAATGCTTTTGAGTATATTATTCCATCAGCCCAAGACTTTCCCCTAGAAATTCTAGTTGGTCTAGACCCAGTTCAAATGTTGCCAATTTTATGATGCTTGAATTAACCTTTCTAGGCATAGCTAGTTACTAGAACCACAGACACCTAGTATATACCACTTTTCTGAAAGTTTGTGCACACCATCAAGACCAGCCTACATATGATATTATTTAGAGACTCTAAAATAAACCCCTAAGCATTACCATAAATTTAATTATATATTATAATTCATATGTGCACCATCTCCTGAGAATACCTGCAATCCCACTTTCATTCACTGAAACTAGGTTACAGTATCTAAATCCTGTTTGTACAGTGTTTGGATTCTCATTAGCTGGAGAATCACATCCTATTTAGGTTTACTTTTCATAGAATACATAGCAGGTGTTTGGTAAAGTACAAATTGTATCATGAAAATACGAGAGCCCAAATTCCAAATATACTGGAATCATAACTCCTGCAAAACTGCATTCCTTAAATCAAGGTATATTAATGATATTAGATTAATTAGAAACAGATACACTCTGGGTGGTAGTGCAGTGGAGGGCTCTGATCAAAGTTTCTTACCGTGTGGCATATTGTTCTATTCTTGAATGGGTGTCATCATGAAACAGTTGAGGAGATTGTGAGGGGCTTTAAAGGAAAAAAACAAAGCAACAGTTTTATGCCCAAGTATTGATAGATGTTACGATTAGAAATGTTAGGTTACTTAAGTAATGAATTTGCCATGCAAACAAACCGCTAGGATTGTTACCCAGAACAGAGAAGTATTATTTTAGACCAAGAGTTGAGTAAGACCCCCATGCTAATACCACTGATCAGAACACCTCTCCTGCACATGGGCTCTGAATACTCACTCATAGTGCTCTGGCCACATACTGATGAGTGTGATAGGACTGCAAAGAGGGGAGAGGGAGACAAAAGTCACAGAACAAACACTTTAGAGCAATTTAAGACAAAAGCACTGGGGTTGTGGGGAGATTCTCAATTATCTTCTGCTCATACATGTGGTTGCCCTGAGAGCCACCATGGGGAAATCAAAAGTAACAGAAGTAACAGTGTATACTAGAGGAGTCACTGTGTATTCAAGAGTCTGCAGGGGCCTTTTCACAGATATTACAGGATATTTGTTACAGGATAGCAAACACATCTTTAAACGGTCGTACTGGGGAAAAAACCAGAATGCTCGACAATAACTCAAAATTATAGAATAATTGTAAAGATAACATTCTATATTATACCAAGGGGGGATGCAATCATATTTTTGTTTTTCCTAGAGAAGAAACTTGGTTGGAAAGATGAAGTTAAAAATGACACACTACATTATATGTTGATGGCAGAGGTACAATAAAATTAGATTTTTCTGTTCTTCATCTAATTTTAAATGTAAACATTCAAACCCAGGTGTACCCAAAGTACCTCAACCTCACAGATCCCTTGAACAAACATGCAATCTAGATACCACCCCTAGACCCCACCAAAAATGTCACATCATAAATAACACTGAAGGCAACTTCCTGAGATCATGATACATTTTCTTCAAAAAAATGTTTTTTAGAAGTTTAAACTATGAATTGATAAAAGAAAATTTGTTCTGCTTGACTCAGGGGCTTGTGTCTGGAGCCAGATCATTCCGTGTCACTCTTAATGCTGGGGATGTCGCATACTGCCTAGGAATTCCCAAGTCTCCATGAAATACTTTCGAAAACAACTGATCCTAATTAAAAGCTAGTTCCAACCCTAGCATTCTGAGGAGGAAGGAGAGTACATGAATGCAGAAAACATAAAGTACAATGGAAATTATCTATTTAATTAAATAAAGTCTGCAAAAGCTAATAGTGATTGAAACAAAATTATTCCAAAACTTCTTGATTCTCCTATTTCTATTATACACACCTACTTAGGAAAAGAAAGTAGGTATGTATAATGCCTACTTTTCTCTTCATCTCCTATAGTGAAGTGCAGGTTGATGTCTGCACAGGAAAGACTTTTGAACGTTATCTTATTGGGATGAAAAACTAAGACTCTTGAGATCTATTTTCAGAACCAGACATTTATCCACACTATTTGTCAGAATATCTATACTTTCAGTAAACTTAATTTATATATGTGCAAAATAGATACAATAACAATAAAACAACACAGTATTAGTCAATACTGCTTCCATGTCACTGCTCTTCATTAACCCTGAAATATGTTAAATGTCAGGTGAATGATACGCTGTATACTTTCTAAAACCAGTAACTGCTAAAGAGATTATTTCTAAAATTCAAATGTAGCAAAACACATGCCATGAACTTCAAATAGAAGAAAAGTGTATATATTTTTCATCTTAATCAACCTTGGAAAAGCTCTGTCAAATTGTTTGACTGGTTCTTGTGAACTTAATCCAGTTAGCACAAAAGTGATCCATGACCTAAGATGAGAATAGCCAGGGTAGAGAGCTGAACTGAAGGGTTTCTCAAGTTTTGTTATATATTTGAAAATTTTCTAAAAAAAGAAATAAAGATTAAAAAAAACCCTTGGGCTTCACTGACTTCAGAGAATTTTGATTTGTAGAATAAAAGATTAAACGATAAGCTTTTTCATTTGATTTTGAAAGGGGAAAAGAAGAAACTGCATAGAGAGAACCTATCATTAAAAGGGCTTGGAAATAAGACCAATGTGTGTGTTAGCCCAGGCTTCAGAATGCAGCCTACCTCTGCTCTCCAGCATGGGGGCTGAACAGGTGATTTTGTCAATCACACACTGATATTCCAGAAATCAGACTCTACTACAGATATTTAGATATTATAAGAAATGTAACCCAGGCCAGGCTCGGTGGCTTGTGCCTGTAATCCTAGCAATTTGGGAAGCTGAGGCAAGAGGATCACTTAGTATCACGTAAAATGCAACTCAGGCCAGGCTCGGGGGGCTTATACCTATAATCTCAGCACTTTGGGAGGCTGAGGTGGGAGGATCGCTTGAGCCCAGGTGTCTGAGGCCAGCCTTGGTAACATAATGAGACCCCATCTCCACAAAAAATAAACACATTAGCTGTGCATGGCGTCATGATGCCTATAGTCCCAGCTTCTCGGGAGGATGAAAATTTTATCCAGAAGTTTAATCTACAAACTGATATAAGAAAACTTGTTCTGCTTGACTCACAGCCTTGTGTCTGGACACAGATCATTCAGTGTCAATCTTCATGTTGGGGGGACATCCCCACAACTTCACACACTGCCTAGGAATTCCCAATCTTAATGCTGGAGGGACACCCCCACAACTTCACACACTGCCTAGGAATTCCCAAGGAGGAACGCTTGAGTCTGGGAGGTCGAGGCTGCAATGAGATAGTGAGCTGTGATTGTGCCACTGGGAAACAAAACTGGACCCCGTTTCAAACAAAACAAAACAAACAAACAAATATATATATATATATACACACACATATATATACACACACACAATTATATTAATATATATACACACATATATACATTTGTGTATATATAAACATATGTGTATGTACGTGTGTGTGTGTATATATATAATGGTTTCATATATAAAACTCAGACTTTGAAGAACTTAGAGACCCTTTTAGTGCCTTAAATTGTCAGTAGACTCTTCCTTGTTCTTTGTCTTCTGTCTTCTTCAATCCATTTGCCCCAGAGCAGGGTAAGTGGGATCCCTGCTGCTGTTACTTAAAGAACCCCCGTGACTCCCCATTGCTCTTAGAATAAACTCCAAACACCTTGGCATGGCTTAGAAGGCTCTTCATTATATAGTTCCATTTTCTCTCTCCACTGCCATTTCTTGCCACTGTTGCTAGTTTTCCACCCCCGTTTCTGAAATTATCTTGCCTCCAAGGTTTTGAAAATGCTTCCTTAGACCAGAAACTCTCCCTCTCCAACTCCCACACCAAACACACAACCCTTAGCCCTATTAATCTTTCAGGTCTCAACTTAGCTGTCATACTTCCTCCCAGTCAGGTGTTAACTACAACCATAGTGAAACTTACATTGTATTTGGTTCTTGCTACAGCAAAGGCTTAAAAAAAAAATCTTTAAACTCATTTACTCCCCTTTAACCAATACCAGGGAGAGGTGTCTATTTTACTTTTTTTAATCTTTAGGGAAATCACTCTATCTCTTTAGCCAATAATAATTCTCACAACTCTTGAATTACTTTTGTTACTATTTTAGCTTGTTCCTCAGGTTTATTTTCAATGGAGTATTCTTTAATCAAACTCTACTCATTTATTGATTTATTTTCTGAAAAATTTTGCATAGTTATAAAATTAATTGAATAAATCTTAGCATGGATTTGTTTACGCCCTTTTAGTAATAACTCATTTTCCCCATAAATCTCCTCCTCCATGCATGCATGTGTAATTACTGGGCAGAGGATAAAACGTTACATTTTGCAAGGATGAAAAAGAAAGAAGCGAAAGAAAATTCTAATTAGCTTCATAAATAACTTTAACACATTTGCCACTTTGCTGGTTTTTCTCCAATGTTCTCCTCCCACAAATAGGAGAATAAACAAAATCAAACTTTTTTATTACCCACTCACATAAATTGTGACACCAGAAGATTAAGCGGCCCTGTACTAGAAAGGGCTCAGCTGACAAGTGAACTATATCAAATCCCGAGAGCTTGGTCTAGGATTAAAAAAAGAAAACCTGCCCACTACATCCAGTAGTTCATAAATCTTTCCAATAAGGATCTTGGGGCATCTGATGCACGCTCACACTCCTTCCTTTTTCCTCTTGTTTCCTCTCACTAAAAATGCTCATAAATTCATTTTCAGTTGAATGAATTGAGGTGAGTCATTTTCAGAATTATACCCCAAAATCACAGTACAAAATTATTTGGCATGCTTTTCTGTTAATTTTTACCTAATAGAGTCACTCAGAATAGGATGACTGATGCCAGTGATTATTTTGACATTGAAAGGCAAATTAAAAATGTTTTAAAGGAGTATAAAATACGCATCTATCTGCATGATTCCTGTGAAGGGTGTAGGTATTTGGGATGCAAAATGCCAACGGTTTAGCAAAAGATTAAAAGGCACATCACTTAGTTCCAACCTATCAAATTATCCCGTAAATTAAAGCACCAAGTAATAATTTTGTGCCTCAGAATTACCCATTCCAAAGGTTAATTGGATGGGAGACAAAAAAGGTGCAATTTTGTCTTCATCCTAAGGCGTCAGCACAGTTAAAACATATATTAGATACTAAGACAAATAAGAATCTATTATCACACAGGCTTTTGAAGGAAAGGATAAAAGCATACCCACAAATCAAAAAGAGGACCAAAAGTCTACTGTTCCTGAATGTATTCGAATAGCTCTCTTTAAATTGAAATTGCTTTATTAAAATCTTTTCCAGGGGCCGGGCGCGGGGGCTCACGCCTGTAATCCCAGCACTTTGGGAGGCCAAGACCAACGGATCACGAGGTCAGGGGATCGAGACCATCCTGGCTAACACGGTGAAACTCCGTCTCTACTAAAAATACAAAAAATTAGCCGGGCGAGGTGGTGGACACCTGTAGTCCCAGCTACTCAGGAGGCTGAGGCAGGAGAATGGTGTGAACCCGGGAGGCGGAGCTTGCAGTGAGCCGAGATTGCGCCACTGCACTCCAGCCTGGGCGACAAAGTGAGACTCTGATGCAAAAAAAAAAAAAAAAAAAATCTTTTCTAAATTATACTATGCAAAGGAATGTTTAGAAAGACATAGATCTTAATTGTACACAGTTTGATATCAAGTGGAAAGAATATATCTTAAGTGTACACAGTTTGTTACCAAGCAGAGTAATCATAAAGTTGAAATTTTTTCTTACACTCTGTATGTGTATGTGTTATACATGGACCTATCTAAATATGCATTTGCATTGTATTTCTTTCTGTATACACACACATGACATTACCTATAGAGGAAAAAAGGTATCTCCTATGCTTTGGCTGTGGTCTTTCTTCCATTTCTTAGCCATTCCACAAATAAAAGAGATAAACCAGCACATAAGTTTACCAAAGTTTGAGGTCTACAGGGATTTTTAAAAAATCGATTTTGGTCTGCAGACCAAATAGTGTATTCTTCTATTTTGACATGTTTGAGACATTGACTATCACAATGCACTATAAACTATTACTATTCCCTGATTTTCTCTCATGTACAAAATAAAATGAACTATGAATTTGAAGGTTAAAGTTTCATTTCACAAAAATTACACTTTACATTTTGTATACTTCTTACTACAATTTTCTCTATTTTTTGTAAAGTAGAAAACTTCACACTTTTGAGTTTCTCTTTTCTAGTCATCTGAGACCCTGTCTTTCTCTGACTGGAACTTCATTATGCTATACAACTAGGCACTCTGTTGATGATTAGTAATAAAAGTTCATTTTCCCCAAGATTCAACCACAAGAAAATGGCCTTAGCAGGAATATTTATGCTGACATATGAAAAAGCAATTCAAAGATTTAAAATCTATTTTGATCTTAACACATACTTGTTTAGTGCCTTAAATTTACTTCTTTGCATTTTTTTCTGGGTTATTGAAAATGCTTTTTTTTTTTTTCATTTCAGGCCATAAATTCTTATTCCCTTTGCTTTATAATCCCATAGTAATTTCACCATCTTGAAGCTTTCATCTATGCTAACCAACTCAAATTACACACTTTGAAGACATTTTTTCTATTTTACGTAATATATGAAGCTATCTCAGTTTGCTGTCTTCATTTTCAATAAAAAATAGATTAGAAACATACTGTGATATTTTAGAATTTTAGCATAAATATCTGAATCAACAATTATTAATAAATTTATATTAAAGACATGCAAAAAGAGTATAAAACATACTATGAAAAATAGTAAAATACCTACTATAAGGGGACAAAAACGAAAATAAATAAATAAATAAAAGAATGAGAAACTATATAATGACACAGTTTAAGTATTTTTAAAAAGAGATGACCAACAAAAAAGATGACACCAGTGTGTATTAAGTTTGACATATTAATATATATTTTTAAAGCTTAAGGACACATGCAAGGTTAAAATTGAAATTTTTTTCTATTTTATGTAATATATGAAGCTATCTCAGTTTGCTGTCTTCATTTTCAATAAACATAATGTGATATTTTAGAATTTTAGCATAAATATCTGAATCAACAGATTAAGTATTATTAATAAATTGATATTAAAGAGATGCAAAAGGAGTATAAAACATACTATGAGAAATAGTAAAACACACCCCATAAGGGGAAAAACAGGAAAATAAAAGAATGAAAGACTACATAATGCCACAATTTAGATATTTTTAAAAAGAAAAGAGATGATCAACAAAAGAGATGTCCAGTGTGTATTAAAGTTGACATATTAATACATATTTTTAAAGGTTAAGGACATGTGCAAGGTTAAAATTGGAATTTTGGCTGTGACATTGTCAAAAATGAATAGTAAAAATTCATGTTGTGAAGACTGATTCCAAGTTTAATCTACCTCCTCTAACATGCAATTGGTATTAAACAATTTCTCTTGTGTTATTAACATGAAAAAGACAACATCATATATAAATGTTAATACTAGATTTAATATTAAAATCAAACTCACGTCTCTAAGTTGTCACCTTCAAGAACTGTCTGGACAGGCAGGTAACCAAGTCGAGGGTGTTTGGCAAAGTACTTCTTTGATCTGAACTTGTTCTTAAGCACCTTTGTGAAGTCTCGTACATCTTCCCCAGACGTTGTCTATAAGGTTGAAAACAATTACACTTCTCTCAGTAAATGGAAGGCAATAGCTATCTATAAAAAAATCTGAGCAGATGTAAATTGATGCAATTAAATGTCAACAGTTTTGGTAGTTTTATGCATTTTTGAAATAAAGCACAGTCTCATGAAAACACTTGGCAATAAGAACTTATCACTAAATATATACAGTGATAAGTTTATAATTTTTCATTCTCTGTTGAAAATAAACCATAACTAGCTCATTTCCCCAATATTTTAAAACTTGGGCCAAAAAGTAAAATTAGTTTTGGAAATTTTTCCAAACTACTGGCTGGTGCTTATCACTAAAAAATTTTTAATTTGCTATTAATTTAGTGATGACAGAGTACTGTGGCTATTATATGGTTTTAACTAAGCTGAGTTAATGGAAATCAGCCATATAGCTGATGCTGGCTACACGCAAGCCAGCATATATTCTAGCGGGGAAAAAGAAAAGAGAATAAACAAGCGAGAAAGAGCAGGGCCATATTGGTGCTCTGTTTGGGAAGGAATGCTGTCGATTTCTTTGTCCTTTCCTAACTAGGTAGACGTATAATTATTTTACCTGAACTATATTTTTAATAGTGGTATAAAATGTTACTGTTCCCTTAGGTATTTCTAAATGATTAGTTTGATAATCATTTAGGGTGATATGGACTAACACTACCCCAACTCCACCTACCCCATCATCCTATCCCATGAACTATTGCTCTCCAAGCCCCAGTTTTCTACTGTACATCACAATTCTAGTTTCTCTTTGCAATACAGATATCAACTGTGATCCTTCTGAATATGTGTTTAAAATATTTACGTTATCTGCATAGAACTTAATGAAGCCCATGATCCTCTGGTTCCAACTTGACTGCTCAACCTACCACTCATTATACCTCAATCCCTCCTCTTAGAGACAGAAAGAGAGAGAGAGGAGGAGGAGAAGGTGGAGGAGGAGGAGGAGGAGGAGGTGGAGGAGGAGGTGGAGGAGGAGGAGGAGGAGGAGGAGGAGGAGGAGGAGGAGAAGGAGAAGGAGGAGGAGGAGAAGGAGAGAGAAACTTTCTTGTAATCACAGAAACTGAGTGACAAGTATATTTGCTTACCTGCTGCCTGCTCCCTGTCCCCACCCTTCAGCTTTTCCTTCACGACATGCATGCCCAGGACTCACAGAAACTTGTTTTGTGGACAGAAACTTTTTTTATTTTTTTGAGACAGAGTCTCGCTCTGTCACCCAAGCTGGAATGCAGTGGCGTGATCTCAGCTCACTACAACCTCTGCCTCCCAAGTTCAGGCGATTCTCATGCCTCACCCTCCTGAGTAGCTGGGACTACAGGTGTGCACCACCACATCCAGTTAATTTTTGTAATTTTAGTAGACGGGGTTTCACCATGTTGGCCAGGCTCCTGATCTCAAGTGATTCACCTGCCTCAGATTCCCAAAGTGCTGGGATTACAGGTGTGAGCTACTACACCCAGCCAAAAATTTAAAAAACAAAACAAAGCAAAACAAACAAACAATTTTTGAAAACAACTAAGTTCTGAGTCAACCCCTATATAGTTTTGCCACTTTCTATCTGTTCCCATTCTATCAAAACATGTCTGCTTCTAGTAAATAATTAAGGGAACTTTTGATTCTCTCGGCTTGCAAAGCAGAGATGAGGCATGATTAAGTTGCAGCTACTTATCATTTAAAATTTATCAGTTTTTACATTGACAAAACAAAAACCTGCAACAAAGTGCCAGCCCCATGCTATCACCAGGCCTTGCCATCAGATTCACAATGACCAATCTTTTCCCGAATAACTGAATATTAACTACATAATGATCTGCAGTTATATGGAAATAGGCCTTCCCAAATGCAAAGCAAAAGTGCAGAAGAAAAAGCTATTCATGAAAAGAAAAATAATTCAAGGAAACCCTGTGGAGGAAAAAGGGTTGTTATAAGATTTGACCGTTTGAGGGTATTCAGCTCTTACCAGGCAGAAAAGGAAAAAAAAAAAAAAACAACAGATTGTAGTTGGGAGCAAATAAGGAACCTTTTAGAGAAGGAGTATCTGGGTTTCAGAATAAAGCCAAAAGGATATATCATCTACTATAAATGATTTTCACATCGTTTGCAATGGTTATCACAACTGCAGATAATTTAGTTTAGAGATATGCTTACCCTAAATGTTTTGGTAAGGAAGGAAAAAAAAAGAAGTGTCCATAATAGAAATGTATAAAGAAGACCTGTGTGTAAGGATAAGCATGTATGACCCAATTTATTTCTTTGTCTGCTCTTAGTACACTGTTAATATAGAGAGAAATACTTAATGAGCAATGGACTCCAGCTTTTACTTGGGAGTAAACTCCATACCTAGCAATGCAAAAGTTTTGATCTCTTAGGCCAGTGATTTTCAAGCCATATTCAGGTCTTCAACTCACAGCCCTGAGTGCAGTGAGTGGGTGGGAGAAAAGGCCAGGTGGGCAAGGCATCAGGCCCCTTACCCAGTGTACCTCAGAAAGGGTATGGTTCAGTTTACACTTCAGTGGTTTTCAGTGTATTCGTAAAGTTAAAAAAACCATCATCACTATCCAATTACAGATCATTTTCATCACCCCAAAGAGAAACTCTGTACCCATGACCCTTCTCCTCCCACAACCCGTGGCAAGCATTAATCTACTTTCTCTACGAATCTGCTTATTGTGGACATTTCATATAAACAAATTAATATAATACATGGTCTTCTATGACTTGCTTCTTTTACTTAGCATCAGTTCTTCTAGTTTATGTATATCTGAGTTCCAACATGAAATCTGGCTTGTGAAAAAAATGACAAATTATCCAGAAGAATTCCACAGCATACATTCTTTAGCTAAATATTTTCAAGACATGAAAGACCAAAGCAAAACCAACCAATAAACAAAAACAATCCCTCTCTATCCCATGCACAAAATAACCAACAACTACTTGCTGTCCCAAAAAGTTATAGCAGTTACTGAAATTAGAGTTGCTAATAATACTCATATTTATATATTTTTAAAAATAGTACACATTCACTCAGCAATAGCTTATTTCCTTGGGGAAAAGCTAGCATGAAGAGTTGTAATCTAAGAGCATTAACTCACTAGTGCCACAAACTTTATGCAATATTAAAAGAAAAAGTGAAAAGCAATTCATCACAAGGGATTAGAGATTATATTCAGGTTATCAGAATGTAATTCTTCAGGTGGGGTAGAGCCAATAAAATGAATTTAACCAATTTTTACACCGAAAATGTTAAAACATTTATATATACTTGGTCCGATTTTTATTATATAATGGTAGTACCTAATATTTTTCTATTTTAAAATGCTAAAGTAATGGTTTGTTTAGAAAAAAAAGAAAAAGAAAGAAACAAAGAAAAAAAGAGAACCACCCACTTACCATAATAAATATAACCAAACTCAACTCTATCTTTACACTAGGTACAATACATTTTTCTAATTTTTAAGCAAATAACTTTTGATATTACGATAGAAAGATAAAATTGAAAGGAACACTCTTTACTACACAAATTACCCAACATTTTAAATGCATTTCTTGGAAGATTCGGTTTCTGTTTATTCCTGTAAGAAAAGGAGAACAGATTTTGCAGATCCCATTAGATCAAACACAAGGGTAACATGTTAGCATAGGACCTTGTACCTTATAAATTGTTTTCCTTCAATCTCATTTAACCATCATGGCCTCTCAGGAGATTATCATCAGGGTTTTGAAGCCTAAGTAAACTCACACTAAGCCTTTGATGGACTCCAACCAAGTTCAGTAAGGAAAAAAATGTTTTTGAAAGCCTGAGTCTTTAGAAAAATGGAACTGCTTTAAGTTTTGAAAGAGAAAGAATCCATTGCCATTGACTAAAATATCTAATATTGCATCCTAAATTTTTCCTTCATTTTAAATAAAGTACAGCTTAGATGACATGTGGTTGGTTTTTTTTTTTTAAATTGTATTAAAATGTCATTTTATAAATAGGCTGGATGCAGTGGCTCACACCTGTAATCCTACCACTTTGCGAGGGTAGATTGCTTGAACTCAGGAGCTCGAGACCAGCCTGAGCAACATGGCAAAACCCCGTCTAAAAAAAAAAAAAAATTAAAGAAAAAATGCTAGGCATGATAGCATGTGCCTGCAGTCCCAGCTACTTAAAAAAGATTTAAATGGCATATGTAACACATATTTGGTGTCAGTACAACTAGAAAGAAAAATAAAATATACATGAAGGAATAAAAATAAAAAATTGCCAGCTATTTGACCATCCAGAGATAGCCATTCATAAAGTTTTGGTGGCTAGACTGATTTATTTTTATAATTCTTTTTATCTTAAAGTGAAACAAAATATATACACAAAAATGTATGGCTTAATGAAATATTATCAATATACCACCTCAGTCGGAAAACAGAACACTGCTGCACATTCGAGAACCCCTTTCAGGGACAATTCTCTTCCTCTCTCCATTATTACCATCAACTTCATTTTCTGAAGTAGTTCATAACTTGAATTATGTTTTAAAAATAGTTTTATCACTCCAATGTCTATCCTTAACTGGTTTTGCTCATTTAAAAAAAATCTGATATATTTTAAATCACTTTTAATTTACAGATCCCTCCTCCACACCTCCCATTTCCCTACAGCTTGTCTGTTGGAAAACTCAATTTGACCTGCAGAGTTTTCCAGAGTCTGGATTTTACAGAATGTCTATTTTTGGTACAGTTCAACACTTTCGTCTGTCCTCTTGATAACCTCCTGCAAATCTGCAACTTGATTCAGATAATGCATCAGACTTTTGTCAAGACAATTAGTGGTATTTGGCAGTGTTATAGGAGGTACATAATAGCTGTCATCTCTCTTATGTGATCTTAGCAGCTGTTCATGCTAAGTGTTCACATCCATTCATTGGGAATTGCAAAATGGTGTCATCCTATCATTCATTTTTCATGTATTACTTGGAATACTTTGTGATTATTGAGTGTCAACTTGATTGGATTGAGGGATGCAAAGTACTGTTCCTGGGTGTGTCTGTGAGGGTGTTGCCAAAGGAGATTAACATTTGAGTCAGTGGACTGGGAGAGGAAGATACACCCTCAAACTGGGTGGGTACCATCTAATCAGTGGGCACCATCTAATCAGATGCCAGTACGGCTAGAATAAAGCAGGCAGGAGAAGATGGAAGAGCAGACTTGCTGAGTCTTCTGGCCTTCATCTTTTTCCATGCTGGATGCTTCCTGCTCTTGAACATAAACTCCAGGTTCTTCAACTTTTGGACTCTTAGACCAGTAGTTTGCCAGGGGCTCTTGGGCCTTCGGCCACAGACTGAAGGCTGCACTGTCAGCTTCCCTACTTTTGAGGTTTGGGGACTCGAACTGTCTTCCTTGCTCTTTAGCTTGCAGACAGCCTACTGTGGGACTTCACCTTGTGATCGTGTGAGTCAGTACTCCTTACTAAATTCCCATTCATATATACATCTATCCTACTAGTTCTGACCCTCTAGAGAACCCTGCCTAATACATACTTTTATAAAGAAACATCACCACGTCTAACATTTAGGTACACTGTGGTACAGCTCATTTAGAAAAGTCAGGATAAATGTTTGACTGTGTTGACTAATTTTCAATATCTTGAAATGGTTTCTTACCATTTTCCAAAGATGATCAATGCTTTTGTTCATTTTAAATATCATGAGGAACTCAAAGACTGTAATGTATTTGATGGACTTCAATCTGTTGCAATTCTCATTATTGAACGTCAAGTTCAGTTGGCAACTTTTAATATGACTCTAACAGTCTTCAACAGCTTCCTTATTAGCTACTATTACAAGATGTTCCAAGCACACCTTTTAGGCCTTTTCAGTGTTAACAGGCTTTTGCACAGAGCTGGGAAATATGCATTTGAAGGTGAAATTTCTCTTGAAGTTACATTGATGATTCCAATTCAAATTTCTGATTTAACTTAACTTGTTTTCTAATACACCTCTATCTCATTTTTTCAAAACCAAAATCTGATTCTCAAGGACACAAGAGATGAAAGACCTAGACAATCCCATAATTATTCATTTGCTTTTTTTCGTATTACGTACATAATAGTCTTAGAACACTAATACCAATACTACCACCCATATGATTAGTGAAAACATTAAAATATAGATTCACTTTTCTATTTTCCCCCATTCATAAAGTAGTTACACTGGCATGCTTTATTTGTCATGATATAATTTTGTTCCTTATCTCTTTTTCTTAAAATTGCTTTATACGAGATTTGGTCTTGATACTTTTGTTGCTAAATTTTTTTTTTGGTTGTATAATTAATTTTCCTAAACTTTTATAAAGAAGTGAGATTGAGGAAAGTTTTTCTAACTTCACAGAGATTCCTCTTTTTTTGCTTTTGTGTGGTATTTACAATTACAGTATGTGTCTCAATCTATTCAGTCTGCTATAACAGAATACTATAGACTGAATGGCTTAAATTAAACAGCAGGAATTTATCTCTCACAGTTCTGGAGGCTGGAAAGTCCAAGATCAAAGGATTGGCAGATTTGTTGTCCAATGAATCTGCTTCCTGGGTCATATACAGCCATCTTCTCACTGTGTCCTCCCATGGTGGAAGGGAAGAGAGAGCTCCCTGGGGTCACTTTTATGAATGCACTAATTTCATTCATGACAGCTCCATCGTCATAACCTAATGGCTTCCAAGGCCCCATCTCCTAACACTATCGCACCAGGGATTAGATTTCAACCCATGAATTTTTGGGAGATATATACATTCCATTCATAGCAGTACTTGAGTTTGGGATTTCCTGGTCCTGTTCCCCCATACCCTCTACCAGCACACATGCACATTTTGGACTAGGCCTTCTCCTTTCATTTCTGTTGCCTTGAGATGCTCCATGTTGATTCTGTTCCCAGAAGTTTTGCTCAGCGTGAGACTTTCTTTCTAGCAGGAAGCCCTGATAGGTGCAGTCTGAGAGCCCACAGCAGGCAAGAGCATTCTAGAAATGTCACATCTTTTTACCCTAGTCTCTGTGCATGGCAAAACCCTTCCAGGTTTAGCGCTGCTCTCAAGCCAGCTTTCCATTAAATATCTGTTGCCTATTTTGGGGGCTATCCAGTTCTTAGGCACCCTTACTTCCTTCTCTTTCCTCTCACACAGGCAGTGATGTCTTGTACGTTTTGTGGCTGGTGGTGGCTTGTCACCACCTGGGTTTATTTTGGATCTCTCTTGTCATCTAGTTTGGTTGCAAACATTGTACATTTTAGTTTTGCTGTCTAGCTGTTCTCTTTACAAATATCTCTTTATAAATGTAACTACTTTAGAAATGGAAGGAAATGGCAAAGGCAAAAGATATGAAGAAACTCTGAAGTCATGCTACCACTATCTTCCCCAGATGCCTGTGGACTGATTTTCAACAAGCACATAAAAATTCACATATACAAATTAGGGTTGTCCTTCAAACTGTCATTTTTGGAAAGCTAATGATGGTGACTCACTGTGAAAAACATTTTAGAACTGAACCTACACAGACAAGTGGGCATGTGAATTCTGAAAATGTACTTTACTCCACTGTACTGCTATTAAGTAGCCGTAAGACAATGAAAATTTACCTGTATAATAAGAATTAATCCATTTTTTACTTGTTCCCCACCAACTAATATAAATGAATAAAATATGGAAAGTATCACTGAATTATGAAATTTACCCTATGATACATCTATTTGTAGCAAAACCCTAAAGAAAAACCCTAAAGAAAATCACTTGTAAGGCAAAATCAAATAATTTTTTACTTTTGAGATTGTATTTTACCAACCAAAATACAGTTAGGAAATTTTAAATTTTCTTGACATTTTATCCTTCATAGAGAACAAATATAGATACTTCACATGGGACATAATTTAGAGTTACTATATCTTTTGCTTGAGTTTGTGTATCTCTATATGAATGTATGTGTATCCTTCTATATGTCCCTGTTCATGTTGCAAAGTGTATAATCTTACTTTATGCTGAAGTCTATGCACTACTGAACTTCAAAAGCATTAATATATGGCTGAAAGTTCCCTTTTCACTAATATGTATCACAGGGAGCAGCAAGGATAAGGTATAGAAGAATCTAGAATGTAGAAAAGCTAACCCCCCCCCCCCCAGTATTCATAATCAAGTGATCCTTGAATAAACGGCTTTACTAGGTCAGCTTAAAGCACTCTTACTATTATCCCTGAAGACCCACAAAGCAGCACACAAAAGGAAACGATTTACAATGCTACCAAATAAGCGAAATCCTGTAACACATAACTTCTAATTGCCAAACAATTTATACAAAACAAGATAAAGAACCACAAAAAAAGAAACAAAACAAAACAAAAAATATTTGTTTTAATTCTCCCAACAATTTTTTTGGGGGGCCACTTCTTGAGATATCAGTATTAACTAATTTCTTAATGCTACAAACAGTGGATTTAAACTGTTAATTATAAATATGAATAAGTTACATACAGAGGAAACCAAGGACTTACAAAGAGGTAAATCAAGGTTATATATTTTAAAAAAACACAGTCATTTGGCACAGAAGCAGAATAATTAAACATTATCATTTGGATCATGCACAAGTGCTAAAATCATTGTTGAACAGCACCCTCATTAGCAAGAATTACTTCTTAAATATAGAAATCAGTAGTCCCAACTGGTGTACACATACTGCTAAGCGGTACATTTCATTATCACAAGACTTATTTTAAAGACATTCTTAACAGGTTTTTTTTTTTTTTTTAACTATAAAACAACCTCTCAGTTTTTATTTAAGTTTCAATGATTTCAACAAGTTGAAATTCAGACACATTTGAATTCCATGGATAGGATGCAATCAGTAAGAAAAGCTCAGAGACTTTCAAGTCCTAATGAAAAAATATGAAGCTAAAAAAATCAGCATTAGCAGAATCACCAAGGAGTCAAGAATCAGTAGGATGATAAATCATCCAAAGTAAAATGGATTTTGCCCAAACCTCACCTTAAAAGCTAATGACAAATCTAAATGCACCGGACCTACTGGGAAAACAACGTAAGGTGAGCAGAAGCTGAAACACCACTTCAGGATGCTGAGGTCAGAGAAACAGCCGTGATGCTGCGTTTTCAGTATATTGGCAAACACCCCACGTCACATCTGAAGAGACAAGACTGCCAAAAACCAAACTTCCCTAACTCAAGGTAGAGCTTTCCAAAGAATGAATCAGCATTTTTAAAATATTTGATTTTTATAGTCTTACGAAGTACATTGATGTTGGCAGGGGTGGACAGGATTGGTCAAAACAACTGCTTCTAGATTTTTTTTCTTTGTTCTTTTTGTTTTTGTCTGTGAGTTTTATTTTTGCCAATGGCATATAGTTCATTTAAAAAAGGCATAATTTATCTTTTAACTTAAAAAAGAAATTAGACTTTTTTACTAGAAAATTGTAATTCTTCTCACTGAAAATATGATTCTTCTCATGAAAAACATGTAATTTTGGCTTATTTCCCTATATGTTAATCAATATCAACAAGAATATGTTTGAACCTCTTGCTTTAAAAACAACTGTATTTGCTTAAAACCTGCAATATAAATCTCTTTTGAGTGGTATTAATTTAATAAGCTGCTACTCATCGACGTATTTTTTTCTTGTCGTCACCTCTTCTCACTAAACTCATCAAAGCTACCAGTACAAACTAGTCCTATGTAAAGCTCAGCAATTGAACTATGACATTGACAATGAATCTACCCTTGCAATTGAAATGCTGGAAGTAGCTGATGCTGTTGACCTTTCAAGCTACAAAATTCTGAAAATATCCCGTCTCCTCTCCCCGAGCAAATATGTCTCTCAAACCACCTTTCTATCCTGGCTAACCTTTCCTTGCTTATTTCCTCCTTCTTTCCTTTTACTATTTCCTCCATTACCTTGCTCTATTTCACATTTTCTCTCCATGGATGGGGTTACTGTACCTCACCATATGCACACTGCCTATCTACCTTTCTTTCTCCATTACAGTGGATTCTGTGTTCTTTAACACATTCCCTTACATCTTGTTCATAATTACTATTTCAACCTACCTCCTTGAATCAACCCTGATGCTCCCATGATAATGCCATCTCCCATATAATCTTTTTCGTTAGTGGCTGTATAATCTCTCTTTCATAAAAACCAAGAGAAAAGGATGTTTATACTTGGCAAGGGTTCAGGACACACTACCTCCAAATGTGGCACATTAGGAGAACAGCAGATGTAGCAAGATCTCTCTGACCTTCTCCCACGCTTCTTACCTAAAGGATCATAAGACCCTTAATCGAGAGGTGCCCTCCTTATTCCTGGAGGGAAGAAACATCCTTATCACTGAAGACAGGAGGACACAGAGAAGAATCCGAACAAACAGGCCTTGCTAAGTTCCCCTAGTTCATTAGCATTAGGTCATATCTTCTTATTCAATCATACTTTTACACAACTGTCCACTCTTCATCAAACCTAAGCATAAAAATACACAGGCTTCCATGTTTCTTTGGGTCTTCTCTTCCTGATGAAGGCTTCCATGTAATGTAAAATTTATATTAAATCAATTTGTATGCACTTCTCTTGTTAATCTATCTTTTGTTACAGGAGCCTCAACTATGAAACTAAGATGGGAAGAAAATATTTTTTTTCTCTCCTAAACACCCTTTTCCCCTTAGCTTCATCTACTAAAGCCAATGTGCCCTTCCCCTCTCCTTTGATGGTACAATGCCAGACAGGGCTATCACCTGTCTGTCACTTCAATTCTAGAGATGCAGTGATGACTTTCTAAAAGCCATCTCATTTCTAGAACCTTCTGTGTCTTACTTCAGTCACACATTGGGGTGTGGCCATACCTCAGGCCTCATTATAACTTAAAACAGCTTTTAGTCCAAAATCTCTAACTTGAAAAAATCTTTCACTGACTGGAATCTTCTGACTCTTCTTCTCACTTCTTATATTATAAATAAACCTCTTCTTTCCCCATCATCTTGATCTCTAGCCCTTTATCCCACCACGGGATTTCTTCAGCATGGGGATACCTCAAATCAACTACAGTATCATTAACATCTTTGAATTTTTCACTCCCTTGGCCTTCAAATATACTTTTCATCTTTTAATTCCAAAGCTGCTGAGCAATGAGGGAGTCATAAACTACAAATCCTTGCCAATTAACCTCAGCTGCACTCCTGTGGCAAGGTAGCAGTCAGTTTACTCATCTCTGTGTGACTCATGATTGACCCTAGTAGCTATTCTAAACATTTCCCATTCTTCTTAGTATTTAACCCTATCCAGTTCTCTCTCACTGTTGGCAATTGTATGAACTTTTATAAATCATGTGAAATTCAAAGAAGAACTCTCCAATTTAAAGAAGAACTATCTTTGGTTCAGTCATTATGAAAAACAGTCTAAAGATTCTTTTAAAAATTAAAAATAGAACTATTGCATCATCCAGCAATCCCACTTCTGGATACATATCCAAAGAAAATAAAATCATTATAAAAGATATTTATACTCCTATGTGCACTGCAGCGTTATTCACAATAGCCAAGATACAGAATCAACCTAAGTATCCTACAACAGATAAATGGATAAAGAAAATACAGTGAAATATATCCAGTCATAAAAAAGGAAGGGAATCCTGTTATTTGCAATGACTTAGATGAGTCTGGAGGACATTATACTAAGTGAAATAACCCAGATACAGAAAGACAAATACTGCATAATCTCACTTATATGTGGAATCTTAAAAAAAAAAAAAAAAGTCAAGCTCATAGTAGCAGAGAGTAGAATAGTGGTTACTAGGGGCTGGGAGGTAGAGGAAAAGAGAAGAGACTGGTCAAAGGGTATAAACTTTCAGTTATATGACAAATAAATTCTGGAGACCTAATGTACAGCATGTGGCTACAGATAATACACTTGACATTCACTAACAGAGTAGATCTCATCTCAAAAAACAAAATCACACACTCTCTTTTATATGCCCTAACATATAAAAATGTTTCTAATTTGAATTAAATTTTGGTTACTTACAACAAAGATGATTTTAAAGATCTGAGTAGGGTAATTTTCACAACAAAATTAAATCATCATAAATTAAAAAATTTAAATCTGAACATCTTAATGTAAGACATAACTTTATTTACAAAAAATAATCCCTGAATTCAAAGATGTAGTGCATGGATAATATGAAAAAAAATTGACTACTGTCTTGATTTTTAATCATTCTAAAAAAAATTACAGTCTTGAATTTCTCCACATAGAGGTATTTTTTCTCCTTCATGAAATTTTCTCTGTATTTCCAACTCCTAGCAAAATGCCTGGTATGTAAAAGGGTATTCAACAAACATAATATTCCAGCTAGGATATATATAAACTCCTATTTTTCAACTGTGTGTGTGTGTGTGTGTGTGTGTGTGTTTCTCTAATGGAGTTAAGTCACTAAATCCATGCCATCAACTTTGCACAAACCACTTACCTTCTCTAAGACTTGTTTTTTTCTTCAAAATAAAGATAAGTTAGATGATCTCTTAGAGCTTTAATTCCAGCTTTAATATTCTATAATTAGTATTTATAAATTCAGATATGAGCTCATTTGGCTTTTATGAGGCAAATTTAACTAACACAGGGAGAAAAGTGTAAAAGTCATCCCAGTCCTCAAGGAGGTAAAAAGATAATTGAGAAGACAAAAACACCGCACAGTTAGAAAATGACACAAGGGAACACAGAATCAAAAGTTAATTGGTAAAGTAGAGGCTATTGGCAGAGGCCTCTGAACTAAGTGTTTTGATGAGGGTAAAACTGGAGGAGCTGGGGGAGATTTCACACACAAAGTGGGAGGTGAGCTGTTTTTGTGAGAAGGTAGGATTTGGACATATGGAGACAGAATGATGACAGGCATTAAATATCATCTGTGTCATGCTGTCTCTTGGAGATCAACTCTTATTAAGCCTAATGAAATAATTCTTAAATGTACAAATTTGGATTATAGAATAGTAGGGGGAAAAAAGACAAAAAGTCATTTCCTAGAGAAATAAAAATTCTGCTACATTTCTTCAGATAATTTACATATATATAAATTATCAATATCATAAAACACTTTCATGAGTCATGATATTTCATTCATATACCATTAGTCTTCTTACAGCTAAAGGCAAACATTACCATAAATCATAAGCAGATATATTGGCAAAACATTTAGGGTGCATTGTGGATTTAAAATAAGGTTTCTAAATTGCAGAAAGCTCTTAAAAATAGAAACATTCAGAGTCAGCTGTAAAGGACTTTGAAAAGGAAAGAGATGAAGTCAGTAAGGTGACTGGAGCATCTTCTTAACCAAAAAGAGAGACACACTCTGAGGAATGTAAACATCAAGGTCCATATGGAAAGGTCTGATCCATTTAACACTCAAATGGTGCTTATTATCACTGTACTGAACAAATCCACACTTGAGTTCATTTTCTAAGGCAGACATGAAATGACTTTAGGAAATGTTGAGTAAAAGGTGGATGAACCATGAATAAAACAGTAGAGCAAATGTAAAGAACGTGGGTGAAAAGAAAGAAATTTCAGAAAGCAGTTAAATCAGGTCATTCATTGCTATTAAATGCAAGCATCTTTTTAAAGATTCAATTAATACATACTTATAGTTATTTTACAAAAAGTTGTAGGGTCAAATGCAGAAAGTGACTTGTCATACAGATGATTTATAAGTAGGCTGTTGATAAGATCACTACAAAGCCTCAGAAATGGGCAAAGGATATCTTGAAAAATGAAGCTATCCTTGTATAATGCAGGATAAGCTGCAATCTTGGAAATGATAACAGCGACTTTTGAAAGACTATGCAACAAGAACAGTTTTGGGTAACTTACAGATTTCATTTAAAATTGGTAGTTGGAGAGTGGAATTCAAACGTGTATCAGTGATTTTTAAGCATGCACCCACTGGATGACAACTGTTGAAGATACGTGGGTTTCAAATTGTTTGGGTATTTTGTAAAGCCATTAAGAATTATTATACATTTAAGACCAAGAAAAAGAGTAATTTTATATATCTTTACTATAACAACATATATTTACTTTATGATATTTTGATACTAGCATTTTATAATCAGCTTTCTAAATTTCTATAATAGCTACTCATGTAAATATTACTATGACATTTTTCCCCAATCCAAATTCCTTACAATGATCCCCGGGGTTCTATACAATCTGATAGTTGCCTTTCTTTTTAATTCCATCTCCTACTATTGTCTTTCTTTCGTCAAATTTGTCCTGGTTTCTTTCTGTTCCCTGGTTACATCCACCTCCTTCCCAATCTCAGTGTGGGCTTCAAATATATTGGACCTATGCAGTTGCACAGGGCCCTACAATCAGAAGGGCCTTGAACTTGATTTACTGCTCTGATGTTGCCACTTTGGAAGTCTTAATAATTATTAAACAAGGGCCCCCCCCCCCCAGTTTCATTTTGCACTGGGCACTTCCAGTTGTGTAGCCAGTGCTCCTTTCCATGTGCCCCTTGGGCAACAGGCTCCACTTTCTGTAGCCCAATCACACTAACCTTTTTCCCATCTCACACCACTGTATGTTCTGTTTCTTCTTTTTGAAATATGCTTCTATTAGTTCTTTACAGGGCTGAATTTCCCTCAAACTTTGGTCTCAACTCAAATGTCAGCTCAGACAAACCTTACTGATTTCTTTATCTGAAGTGTCTCTTCTAATCATTCTATCTCATTATATATCCATTTCCTTAAAGGCACTTACTGCAATCTATAATAACCTCATTTATTTGTTTCCTTGTTCATTCTCACACATTCTTCCTCCTAAAGGGAGAGTAGCAGGAAAGTCCACAATCTTGTCTTTCTGGGTATACTATGATACATTATCAAAGCTGAAATGACTGACAAGGATTCTCTCCTTGACCAAATTTGTGTTGGCCTCCAGTAAGCTCTGTTCTTTACTGAAGCCCTGACCTATAAAAACTGCAAATTTTCAGCACAAATCATTTTGTCCATACCCTTCCACCCACTTCTCCATTAAAAAACTTGAACAAACATGAACATAATTCCTAGCAGTTCAAGGCCACATCCCTAGATTACCCTAAAAAAGGAGATCATTAAGGCATCTGTCCTCTTAAAGCATCTGCCTGAAAAACAAACTCCAAGCTGCCAAAAGAATTTACTGTTCGCTCTAGCCAACACCTGAAGACAGGTCCCTGCTCACTCTTTCTTAGGACATTTACTAAAAAGGGCTTACAATGGGGAATCCTTCCTCTGTCCCTTTGAGATGTGTATGTATCTCCAACAACTCAGGGGTGTCTTTCTCAAGGACCCGAAAGTCATTTCTCTGAAGTGTAATCATCAGGAAGGATAGGGCCCCTGTCTCCCAGTCTTTCTGGAATGGTAGAATCCTAACTCTTGACAATTGCCAGCTCACAGACACAGCTGGTCTGATGGAACTGATGCTGACCAATGCTGGGTCAGTTTTCACTTTCTTGCCTCCGCTCAAGTCCCTCTTTTGTTTCCCCAGTCTATTCCCTCCTGAAAACACCCAGTCACCTCTGTACAAACAGAAGTATATGTGTATAATCAGTGTATTATTGATTAAAATCTGTCCTTACCATTTTAACTAGTGTCTGGTTTTGTTTATCTTTGACAAGAGGGCCTGACACCTACAAAATGTTCAGTATTAATTTGTTGGGTGAATAAATAAGTTAATAATAGTAATAAATGATGTTTCACAAATTTTCTTGGGGAGATTTCTTTTTCCTGGTTAAAGCTATTATGTGGTATGGGCACTTCCTCCATTATAATTCACCAATATTTTCTGGAGATTTCTTCTTCATACACAGGGCACTTATTTATTTGAGATAAGATACCTATGAGTGTGAGATTTATATGTGTATCTTTTATAAGTATTGCAGCCCTGCTGTCAATTTATGATCCAAAAAAGTAACTCAATTCCCTAAACCAAAGAAAATAGACAGCTTGATGAATACATTTGGGCACTATTTGGAAGGAAGTAAAAGAATAGCTATTAATAGAACATGAGGATAACTTCAGGAAAAAAATAGCTGTAAATCAAAGGAACAACAAGAACTTATGTCCAATGCTGGTGGGGCTATAGTAAAATTGAAACTTTAACAAAATGTGATAATAATGTAAAGTGGGATAAACCTCTTTTGAAAAAAAACCTTAACATCAAGTATTTTGACCATAAAAAATACTCATATTCATTGACTCAAATAACCTACTTATAGTGCTTTATTCTATTGCAATGTAATTTACATAATATCTGGAATGAGCTACCTTCACAAAGATACTTGTAAAAGTGTTATTTATAACATCAGAAAATTGAAAATAAACGAAATGTCCAAATTTAAGGGAACCTGTAGTAATTCACTCAATTAAAAATTTTGTGACTAAAAAAAAATTATACTGTGTGACAAAATGGAATGTTGAGTGAAAAATATCAGGAACAAAAATACATAAATATAAATATAAATATGAATAGAATCTTAAAACCAGAGACATTGAAAAATTAGAAGGTAGTTTATATAGGAGCTCTAATTAGGAATTATATTTTTAATATCTCCATTTTCTGTATTTTGCTAATATGAATATAGTATGTAACTATGAAAACATAAATATGTCTAAAAAAACCATGATTTTTCATTACATAGTATCATTTTCAATGTAGGTCAGCATCAGCTCTTAAAAGAATTTGCTACCAAAAAAGTTTAAAATCAAAACACAGATGTTAAAAAAAGTTACTATTTTTTTCTGCACTAATTAATTCAACATAAACGAGTTTACTTAAAACAAAAAACATAATCTTCAAAGTGATATTTTTTCAAAAAAGATTAAGTCTAAATAAACAATAACATTTTAGATATTAGTTAATTCAATGGCAATGTATTAAAAACAAAACAGTGGGTTAGTACTCACAGGTATACAATATTCCACCATTGGGTAGTGTAATTTGTGACCTTTTGCTGTTCGACCCGAAAAGAAACAACTCTGGCAGACATCGTAGTTAAAATGCTTAAGGCTTCTATACCTAGAGAAAACAAAAGAAAATTTATTGGCTTGCATTACTATTATTTAGTCCAAATTTGCGGTAAGAAACTTCATTCATCCAAATTACCAAAAAAAAAAAAAAAAAAAAATCAAATTTTGGAGTTCAAGTCTCTGAAACATGCTTCCATCTGTTTATACATGAGAGGGAGGTAAATACGCATGTCAGAAGGTTTATTTTAATGTTTGATTATGAATGGAAATTGATGGACAAGAAAAGAATTATATCAATTAAGTTGAAACAGCAAATTTTAAAATATCAATTACACCATCAATAAGAAATGAATTTTAAAATTCCCTCACAAAGATACCGTTTTTAACAATGAGCACTTTTATATTTGGTTTAAATTAGTCAGTAGAAAAAAAAGAAATCAAGAAATACTGTGTAACAAAGGAAAAACTAAATAGAGCCTTTATCACAATGCATCCTTGAATGGAAATGGGGTTTTAAAATCTCTGGCATAAGAATGACACTGCACATTGACTTCTACTTGTAGAATCGTACTTACAAAAGCAAAACCTTAGATGACCAGTTTCTATCAGTCTCAGTGGAAAACATCTTCTCCCAAATATATTCTGTCAGCATTGCTGGTAGAACTAAGAACATAAATTATACCCACATCTACAGAAAAAAATTAAATGATACAACCAACAGAATGAGAATGGAAGCAAAATTTAAAGGTTGTGTGACTATAAACTACTAAGTGCTGAGTAGCTTCTAGAATGACCTGAAAAATCACTTGCAAATCAATCTTAAGGAAATCATTCTGCATATACTACAGCCAGCTTACTTTTGCCAAGGAAGCTACTGGTTTGAAACAATCACATACACTAACAACATCTCTTGGTCTATCAGCATGGCTTGACATCTTCTTTCTAAATGGAATTTTATCTTCTGCTGAATACTCCTTTGGCAGATAGCCATTCTTCCTTTTTCATTGGTAACATACCCTTGTGCTGTTAGCACATTTTAGCAATGAGCCTTGAGAAAATTGCTGTTTCTTAGCCTCTCTTGCTGATGGTGGTGACCGGTGCAATACAAACCAAAGTTATTAGGTGGGGTTCTAATTGGAATTTCAAGGGACTGACTCAGTTGGGAAGAGGCATGCTCTCTCTTCCTCCCCACTGGAAAATGGATCTGACATCCAGAAGAGTCACTTTGTTAGCATGAAGTGACTTTGAAGATGGATGCCACATGTTAGGGATGATAGCGCATGAAAACAGAGCTAAGGGCCCAAGTGGTCACAAAAAACAGTCTTGGATTACCTACCTTCACTTTGTTTACAAGAAAGAGAACTAAAGCTCTAATTTATTTATGCAACCACTATTAAGCAACTGTGTATGACTCTAACTGAAAAAATTCCCAGCTTACAAAACATTCTGTAAATCTAAGATTTCATTAACATTTAATTTGGAGGTAATTAGTGAAAACCTCTAGCAGTATTTATAAAAGTTCGGGGAAAATGAATATTATATATATATATATATATATATATATATATATATATATAAATATATAGTAGAAGCTTGAGAGACAGTCTGAATGAAGTTAAGATTATATAAGATTATTCTATAATAGACATATTTCTCTATCTTTATTTCTGTATTTGCCTTTCCATTCATTCTCTGAAGACACAGAGAAAGATGCATCTTTTTACAACTAAGCTAATCAGACCTATTCCAATTGGACCCTATTTTACTATTGGAATTGTTCTTTTATTCATTCCCTTCATGGGTAATCTTTGTGCAATAATTAAATTACCATTAGCTTGAAGAAACCTTTGCTCGGCCTTGTGCCTAAACCAGGTATCAACTCTGGACATATTTCTCTTTCATTCAAAAATTAAAAATTTTAGATGTACTACATTCTCAATGTAGAAAACAGGAAAAATATACGTGCAAGTAAAAGGAAGACAATATATCACTTACCATCTTCCAATTTTCAATATCCTGACATATTTTCTTTAAGTTATAGTTAGATTTTTTTAAACAAGTTGTTTGCACATACTAGCCTAGGTATTTTCCTGAGCCATCTTTATAATGACATGGATAGAATCCTCTCTAAGATTCCCAATGACTTCTGATTCAAAGAATCTTTCTGATGCACTTAACACCTCTACCATCTTGCTAAAGCCTTCTCTTTTGATTTCCACAACACTATGCTTCTTTACTTCTCTGAAGAATCCTGTTCTCTCCCTTATTATACCTCTCTCTAATCCTGCCTTTTACTGAGCAACAGCATTGTCCAGGTTTTTCTGGCATTTCCACTTAATGAAGATGTTCAACAATACATTCATAGGTTTAGCTACCATCACACTAATGATGTTATTGGTAGTAACAAAAAGAGCCAACATTTACTGAATGCCTACTCTGTGATAGGTACTGCCCTAGACACTTTCATGTATTAACTACTACTATGAGGAAACACTCATAGAATCTGAAGTTGAAGAAACTCAGGTTCAAAAAGGCCAAGTATCTTATTCAAAGTCTCAGTGCCAAACAATAGATCCAGGATTCAAGTCCAAGTAGCCTGACTCCAGAGCTACCTCTCAATACACTATCTCCTGAATATCCTCCCATAACCTTAATCTCTGACCTGCTCATCTGAAACACTGATTACATTAAAGTATGGCATTCAGCAGTGCTCCTCATGGGAAGAAGTCAGGTTAATATACTTCATATCAAACTTGGCAGAAGTAACACAAAGTCATTTGGTTACTTCTCAGCCGGTAATTAAACACTGCTTCTTGTTTGCTAAGTTTGACCCCAAAGACCTCAGAATATTCACCAAATTCCATCAGGGTTATATATTTATAATCAGCCATACAATTTTCATGCATGAATCATTTTTGTGACCTAAGTAAATGGACATCCATAGAAATCTCTGGTTCTGACCAAAGTAGTGTAAATGAAAATAATATTAGCAACAATCATAAAATATGCTTCATGTAGTAGTTATAAGAAGAAATGTTACTTTTTGATAGATGAGACATGCTGAACATACCATGTATTTAGAAGGCAAACCTCCAAATGGGAATGGAGGATGGACGTACCACTGAGATTACGCAAAGGGAACAGAAAATAGCCTCCTCCAGCACTGGCACGCCTTACCTGAACCCGACAATTGGACATTCTTTGCAGATGTTGCATTTGGCCTGATGTTTTGCAGTCTCTGCTGCTGCCACTCGATGTAAAACTGGCAGCCAAACCATGGACTGTGGTTCCAAACGCATCCAATCTATAAACTCTTTCACACTTATTTCTGGTTTATTGTTATTCTGGTGAAAAAAGATATATTTTAAAGGTGAAGAAATGTCTTCATTTAAATGGTAGCAAGTGTTGTTGCTTCATAATCTTCTGAAAATTTGTGCAGAAGAGTAACTCTTTCCATGTCAGTTAAATCACAATGCTTTAAGGTTCTTCAAGTCAAGAAAATTCTAGAACTTATGAGTAGAAAAAACAGAAATTGTCACATAGGAAGAAGTAAAAAAAATACCAAGACTTCAATATACTCAGCTTTTGAAAGAAACAAAAGCAAAAACCAAAACCACCCAATTCAAAGTCATCTTTTTACATAAATAATTCTATAAAACTCATTCGGCCAGGCGTGGTGGCTTAAGCTTGTAATCCTAGCACTTTGGGAGGCCAAGGTGGGCGGATTGCCTGAGCTCAGGAGTTTAAGACCAGCCTAGGCAACACGGTGAAACCCCATCTCTACTAAAACACACACACAAAATTAGCTGGGCATGGAGGCGTGCACCTGTAGTCCCAGCTACTCGGGAGGTTGAGGCAGGAGAAACTGCTTGAATCTGGGAGGTGGAGGTTGCAGGGAGCCGAGATCATGCCACTGCACTCCAGCCTGGGTGACAGAGCAAGACTCTATCTCAAAAAAAAAAAAAATTAATCTAAGACAGTAAAAACTTATGAAAGACTCACTGATAATTTTACAAACTTGAAGGCCATTATAAATGCTAAATAAAAGCTGTCATTTTTGTGTGTCCTGCTCCAGTCGCATTATATCATCACACGGGAAGCATATTGCTATGGATATACTTTGCAGGATTTTCAAATTTATCAGGATAAATTACATAAAACTCCCCAATCCCTCTACAAGTCCCAATACTAAGCAATTTTCCTAAGTGCAAAGCTAAAATTTCTACCAATTTCATCCTCCTGTTGCTGTTGAGGTCATTCTGTGAACCTACATGTATGACTATAAATCATATTTAGAATTTGCATTTGATATTTTTTGTATTTCTAAAACAAGAAAAAGGGCCATTATAAAATGTAATAACCCATGACATCAATTCTCCTCAAAGATAGGGTGTGAGCCTTTTTTTTTTCCCTAGCAATGATAAATCACTTTGGCTATGCTTTGCCAAAATATCTGTAGACTTGTACTTTATGCATATGTATAACATCAGTAGTAACATTTCTAAAATGTCTTTATATGCAGTAAACATTAAAAAGAAACTAAAGTGCTTTCTCAGTTTAAAATTAGTAACTTAGATCAGTATAAAACTTTGTGTATCTCTCTTTTGTATGCATAGTTTCAAAGAAAAAAACTGATACTTTAATAACATCTTTAATGTATATATATTTAAAATCTTGTCTTAAAAAGAACTCAGGACATTTTAATTCAGTTATTTAGCAGACACTTATTAAAGTAGGTATGATGTTCAAGGTGTAGGAAATCTAATAGTCTGAATGTTTTTGTTCCCCCAAAACTCATATGTTAAAAACCTAACCACTTAGGAGATGGTACAAGGTGGTAGAGCCTTTAGGAAATGATTAGGTCTTGAGGGTGGAGCTCTCTTGAATGGGGTTAGTGCCCTTATACAAGAGGCCCAAGACCTCAGAAATAGCGCCACACATCTACAATCATCTGATCTTTGACAAACCTGAGAAAAGCACACAATGGGGAAAGAATTCCCTATTTAATAAATGGTGTTAGGAAAATTGGCCAGCCATATGCAGAAAACTGAAACTGGACCTCTTCCTTACACCTTATGCAAAAATTAACTCAAGATGGATTAAAGTCTTAAATGTAATACCTAAAACCATAAAAACCCTAGATGAAAATCTAGGCAATACCATTCAGGACATAGTCATGGGCAAAGACTTCACGACTAAAACACCAAAAGCAATGGCAACAAAAGGCCCAGCAAAACAAACAAACAAACAACAAACAAACAAACAAACCAAACTGTCATCAGAGTGAACAGGCAACCTACAAAATGGGAGAAAATTTTCAAAATCTATCCATCTGACAAAGAGCTAATATCGAGAATCTACAAAGAACTTCAACAAATTTACAAGAAAAAACAAACAACACCATCAAAAAAGTGGGTGAAGGATATGAACAGACACTTCTCAAAAGAAGACATTTACGCAACCAACAAACATATGAAAAAAAGCTCATCATCACTGGTCAACTTGCCATCAGAGAAATGCAAATCAAAACCACAATGAGATACAATCTCATGCCAGTTAGAATGGCAATCATTAAAAATTCAGGAAACAACAGACACTGGAGAGGATGTGGAGAAACAGGAACACTTTTACACTGTTGGTGGGAATGTAAATTAGTTCAGCCACTGTGGAAGACAGTGTGGTAATTCCTCAAGGATATAGAACCAGAAATACCATTTGACCCAGAAATCCCATTACTAGGTATATACCCAAAGGATTATAAATCATTCTACTATAAAGACACATGTACACGTATGTTTACTGCAGCACTATCCACAATAGCAAAGAGTTAGAACCAAAAGCCCATCAATGATAGACTGGATAAAGAAAATGTGGCACATATACACCATGGAATACTATGTAGCCATAAAAAAAGGATGAGTTCATGTCCTTTGAAGGGACATGGATGAAGCTGGAAACCATCATTCTCAGCAAACTAGCACAAGAACAGAAAACCAAACACCACATGTTCTCACTCACAAGTGGGAGTTGAACAATGAGAACACATGGACACAGGGAGGGGAACATCACACACTGGGGCTTGTCAGGGGTTGGGGGGCTAGGGGATAGCATTAGGGGAAATACCTAATGTAGATGATGGGTTGAATGAGTGCAGCAAACAACCATGGCACGTGTATACCTATGCAACAAACCTGCACGTTCTGCACATGTATGCCAGAACTTAAAAGTATAAAACAAACAAACAAAAAAAGAGGCCCAAGACAGATCATTCACTTCTTCCATCATATGAGGAAACAGCAAGAAAGGGTGCAATGAACTAGAAGGTGGGCCCTCAGCAGACACTGAATCTGCTAGCACCTTGATCATGGACAGCCTCTAGAACTGTAGAAAATAAATTTCTGTTGTTTAAAAGCCACCCAGTTTACGGTATTTTGTTAGAGCAGCCTGAACGAACTAAGACAGGATACAACAGTAAAATGATAGCCACAGTCCTTGTCTTCATGGAGCTTAGGTTCCTACAGAAGAAACAAACACTAAGCCATGAATTATATAATTCAGTGTGTAATTATAATTGTACTGAGTATGAGAAGGAAGAGGTGGAAGATATTAAGGTGAATATAATAGGAAAATATAGCATTATCTGAAGAGGTCAGAGAAAGATTTTCAGAGGATGTGGGAGTTAAAGCTAAAATCTAAAGATCAAATAAGGATTAGGTATGAGAAGAGAGTTAGTGGGCAATGGGGAAGGAAGAATGTCTAAACAGCAGACATAGGTCCAAAGGCACTGCTGAGGAAATAAAATAAAATCAAGGAAATAAAACAGTGCAGCTGGAAAGCGGAGAGCAAGGAGAGGAGTGGTAGGAGAGGAGGACAGGAAAAGGGCAGAACGAACAGCATTTAATGGCACAGGTTAAAGACTAGCTTTTATTAAAGAAAAACAGCAAGTCTCTTTGCAAGGGTTGCTATTTTTTGAAGCAAATGAGCCTTAGGAAATAAAATATACCACTTGTTGGATGGTACCCAAAGTCTTTCAGCATTTGGCTCCAGCCCGAGTTTCCTATTCCATGTCTCAGAACATCCTCAAAACCCTTTCCCAACATATCCTGCGTACCAGTGATCCTTCATGCTTACCTGTTGGAAGCAGCTGCGAACACTAGGCTCAATATTACTGCCTCCAAAAGCTGCTACTTCACCTAGCTGCCGGGGTATCTGGATGGCATCATGAAGTAACAGGCCCAGCTGCCTCTGGTCACACATTTCTGTGGGCCCCGCCACTTCCTTAAAGAGATCTGCAAAGAGAGGCAAGAGGTTAACTTCCATCTGCCTACAGTGTTCTTTTACTTAAAATATATCTTTGGTAATGTGGACTGAAACATGTAGATTAAAATAATTTCAGAAGGACATGAATCTGATCAGTTGCCTCCTGAATTCCAATGACCTTAACATTCTGATCTTAATATTCTGCATTACATATGATATTAGATTATTTTAAGAAGCATGTAGTTAACCCGTTCCTGCAAGAATGGGTTATATATACATATAAACATAAATCATGCATATATAATATAAATCAATAAACACAAATTTCCTTTTTAAAATGATACAATAAGCCCATATGAATTAATTTTATGACCTTCATAAGAAATTCCCTTCTTACTGAGAAAGAATGAGCGAAAATAAAGCTTCCTTCATGACTCGTCAAAGGAATGGACGTAGTTGGGTGCTGTGGTGCATGCCTGTAATCTCATCTACTGGAGAGAATAGGGCAGGAGGATCACTTGAGCCAGGAGTTCGAGACCAGTTTGCGCAACATAGCAAGACCCCAACTCAAAAAAAATTAAAAACAAAAAATAAAAGGATAAACGTAACTTAAATAACAAACCTTCACATTTTAACAGATTTGTTTACCAACTTTTTGTGTTCACTCCTAAATTCAATATTCTACTAAATGTACCTATATTATAACTTATTTTAAAGACTTTTACATTCACATCTATTCTGTATAAGAAGCACTAAAAAGTACAAGAAGGTGTGCTTTTTCTCTTTCGGGCTAGTCTCCCATTCCTTATTAGCTATAAACACTATTTTTGTTTTACTTTATGTAATGAAATACATTTAATCAAATTTTAAAATGTGTGCATATTTTCACAAAGTTTTTAGGTTTTTCCATTCATTAAAAAACTGATCTGTTTTATAATTCTCTTAATTCAATAAAATTAAAACTCTTCTATTTTGTCCACTCTTGGTTTACCTTTTATTCACCATATACAATACTTTGAAGATCAAAATTATTATATAATTTTCAACAATAAAGCTAATATCCTAAGATAAGTTACTTTTGGAAGAGGAAGAACTTTCAAATACAAACAATCCACTTCATTATAGAAATTAATACTTTTTGGAAATAAATTCTAAAAATTCAAAAGCACTTAAAATCTAAATGTTCTTCATGTGAAATTTTCCAAGAATAGAAGAAACTGGAGTAATATTAATTGGATTCTACAAATATTTTCAAACAGTACCTGATATCAGATCAAAATGTATCATTTTCTCTCTCTCTCTTTTTTTTTTTTTTTCTTTTTGAGATGGAGCGTCACTCTTGTTGCCCAGACTGGAGTGCAATGGCACGATCTTGGCTCACTGCAACCTCCGCTTCCTGGCTTCAAGCAAGTCTCCTGCCTCAGCCTCCCAAGTAGCTGGGATTACAGGCATGTAACACCACGCCCGGCTAGTTTTGTATTTTTAGAGAGACAGGGTTTCTGCATGTTGGTCAGACTAGTCTCGAGCTCCTGACCATAGGTGATCTGACCCACATCGGCCTCCCAAAGTGCTGGGGATTACAGGCATGAGCCACTGTGCCCGGCCCATTCTCTCTTTTTATAAGGAATATAATGCTAGATCTAATGTCGTCAATGGTGAAATTTCAAACTGAATCAAGCTCAGTGATATTGATACAGTAATTATAATGAAGTATGGCTTTAATTATAAGCATACATAGGGAAAGCAAATTCAATGAAGATAAATTTCATTTTTATTATAATTTTTTCACTTAGATTTGGTTAGAGCTCTACTTGTTTCTTTCCATTAAAAAAAATAAGGCTATCATAGACAAAAATATTTATCCAGCAGTCTTAGTATGATGTTTATTTTAAACCAGTCCCTGGGAAGAGGTCTGTTAAGTAAATAAAAGTTGATGCATATGTATAATAATCTTTACATAAAAGTGTACGTTTTCAGCAAGATCAACTATGCCCAACTTTCCTCTTTTGAGACATAGGGCTATACCACTATGCCACTATTTAGGTAAAACTACTCACAAAACGTAAGGACAAAAGTGTCCTTAGACATTTTGACATATTTCTATAAATCCTTATAAAAGTTCCTACAAAAGTTCACATTCTCAACATTATAGTCAGATACAAAAAGCAGTGTCAGGGTAAAGGAATGGGTAATAAGGAAGTCATAATCTAAAAAACTCAAATTCTAATAAATCAGCACAGATGAGATGCTAATGATAATTTAAAAGGATGGTTTGAAAATGTGTACTTTTTTTTTTTTTTTTTTAAGGTCTCTCTTTGTCATCCAGGCTGGAAGTGTGGTGGTCTGACTATTGCTCACTGCAGCCTCCGACTCCCAGGGCTCAAGTAATCCTCCCACCTTAGCCTCCCAAGTAGCTAGGACTATAGGCATGAGCCACTGTGCCTGATCTGTAAATGTGTTTTTGATGAGGCAAGGAAGCTAGCCAGCTATAAGCATAAAGACCAGGGCACTGTTAGAACCTAAACAAGGAATATTCTTAGGAAAGGACCAAGAGAAAAAAGTGTTACGGGGTTAAGACACTGACATTGGGCATTGTATTAATAAAATCAATGTTCAGACAGATACCAATGATCTTGAATGGCGGCCTTGCCATTGCATTTGAAGAGCAAACTGTCTTGAATATTAATTCTAATAAAGGAAATAATAATGAGGAAGTTTCTGCTATCAAGGGGGAAATAAAAACTGGAATCAGAGTGGTGAAGGTCCTCAAAGTAAAAAGCAAAACAAAACCCCAGGACATTCCAAAGTCTGGATATCCCAGTAAAGATTTAGATTAAAGATTAAAACCCAAGAGATTTCTTATTTAATTAGTCCTAAAATGGCATACTTTGTGAATTCAATTAAATATGAGAAATTTCACTGCAGAGGCTTCTGCTTCTCCTGCCCAAATCTGAAAGTTAATGTTGAATTATAGACAATGAAAGCTTTGAGGTTGAATTTGCATATATTTCAGAGTAAGCGCCACACTATAACTGTTACTTTCAGAGAACCCTAATTATTTCAGTAGCACAAGAAACCCCAAGTCAGAGGTGATAAAAAATCCATTTCTAATTTTGTAACATTGATATTTTCATTAACATTTTCCTTTCCTGATCATTATAAAAATGATAACTTCTTCAGCTTTGCAAATTACATCTTTTCATGATTATGATTCTGAAAACTACTTAAATTCTGGATAAAGTGCCACAAAGCAAAAGCTCTGTGCAAAGCCTCCTTCTGTATGGCTAACTAGGCTCTCACTCCATCATAGCACCCCATCTCGTAATCCTACAATCAGCTTTTCATTTCATATAAATCCACATCTCTTTTCACTGACATTCTTGTCAAACTATGTAGGAAAAACAGGCCATCACGGTCTAGACCTGAAATTCAAAATCAAATAACCTCACAGCAATCCCAGAAAATAAAAGCTATTAAAATGTACTCATGTTCATATAAGACACAAAACTGAACTAAGTTTACAGGGCCTATAATCAAATATCCTACTGTTTTTTAGTATCTCTCTATTCACAGAATATCCCTAATCCTCTCCCACAAATGTATGGATTTCTCTGTAAAGAATCATCTTGGAATAAGCATGGTGGGATCAAATTCACATTTTATGGACAAAAATAAATCAAAATATATGTGATAGTAGTTAAGAGTTTGGGGACTCAGCGGCAATTGCTACCATTTATTCAACAATTGCTATTTCTAGGTACCTTAAACATTACTCCTAATTCTTTTCCAAGCAGGAATTATTAGCTTCAGGTTTCAGTTGAAGAAAATTTGCTAAATTTCAGCTTCTTGAACTGTAAAATGGGAATACTATTACCTCTTAGTTGGCAATATTCAATGAAATCACATAACCTGCCCAAAGACACTCAGCTACTAAGTGGCAGAAATTTGAAGACAGGTCCCCTTGGCTCCTGAGCACAAGCCTTTTCCAAAGCCAAGATACCTTTCATTAACTGACAGATAAAGGAACACTATTGATTTATTTGGTAAATCTAAATATAACAAAAATTTAAAAATCATGTTTTATTTTGTCACAATGGTAAAATATGTTTATTTAGGATTATCATCTATGTCCATAAAGGTTCTAGTTCATCTTTTTCTTTTAAGCATTGGAAGTATAAAGAAATAAAAAAGTTTGGGCTTTGGAGTCAGAAAAACCTAGTATCTAATTCTAGCCCCATCCCTTACTGGCTCTGCAGTCTTAGACTAGATTCTTAACCTATTTCAGCATTAATTTTCTCAGCCAGAAAAATGGAAATCCCAGTGCTTACATTATAGAGGGATTATTCTAAGAATTAAATGAAATATAATTTGTAGTTAGGTCTCACTCCATCCAGGCACCTCATCTCTTAGTTATTTTTTTTTATTTTTATTTTTTATTATACTTTAAGTTCTAGGGTACATGTGCATAACGTGCAGGTTTGTTACATATGTATACTTATGCCATGTTGGTGTGCTGCAGTGTTTCATTTCACACAAAGCCCCAAGTCTTTGCACTGCCACCTTTTGTCCAACTTAGTATAGGCACAGTAAGGTTTAAAAAAAAAGAGAGAGAACTATTACTACTAACAAATTATATAATGTAAGTTTCCAGTAAATTGTTATAATCATTATTATTACTAAACACACTATTGGTATATGAAAGGTCTTACATACATCTGTACTTTTCTTCCAAGAGACCTTTGGAGAGAGACATCAATCCAATCTTCAGACTCTGCACTCTAATTTTTCCAGTCCGACCCCTAAAATTATAAGAATGTTAATGTACTAGATGCATTTAAAACCATATACAGAATGTTAATTGTTTCTGAATATCTACTTTCTTGGGGGTAAACCATTAAAAATAATTGTATCTTAAAGATGCAACTTTTCTATTAACTTTCAACAACTAGTATTAAACCTATACTGTAATTTCATGACATATATTAACAGGGTGTTTGGCCAAGTCTAGAAGAATACACAGCTTTAAGTCACTTTGTACATAACACATGAACTAAGAAGGACAAATTAAAGCAAAATGACAATGATAATTATAAAGCTGAAAAGATTTCACCTTTAAAAATACTATGAATTAAACCTATCTATTAATAATTGTAGATTCAAGATTCAAAATAGCTAGAGCTACACACTTTATACATGTGACTTCACACAGCAAGAAAAATCTAATCATATATCTAAAAACAAGAACACAAACAAGCAAATTATATACTAAGAGCGTACAACTTGCTGAATAGATTGGTAATTAAGTATTAATTAAGTATAAATATTGATATTTAAGTATTCAACAAATTATAAGCCCTTAGTATGTCTTTAATTTTCTGTCAATGCAGTTTTTATAAATTACTATTGCAATTTTAATAGTCAGTGATCTTAGACAGATGTGAAATCCCTATTTGGGGAAGTATCAAATTATAATTAAAACCAGAATGTATTAAATAACCAACACTAGAACATAGTTTTACACAACACTAAGGAGAGATCATTTCTATTTCACTTATAAGTCAACCAGATGAAACATGTTTTTTTAACTTTAAAAGCACAGAGTTTTCTTAATTTCATTGCTTACCAAAGAATTACTGAGTAATCTACCAAATATTAGTCACAGTAGTCCCAGTCCTAGGGATTGTAAGATAATTACAAAAATTAATAAGATATTATCCTTGCTATGGAATAACACAGAGCCCAGAAAAAAAGCCTTTATTGCTATCTTTATTATTGCAGATTTAGGATCCATTTTCATTTTAGGTTTTTATTGTCAATTTTCTTATTTGTTTTAAACACACAAGTACAGCACACTTAAAACCTATAACTGAAAGTTTACATAAATATATGAATGTATAAAAGTTAACAATTTGTGCTATTTTAAAAACATAAATATTTGAATCACGTAACTTTAATTTTATGCAGTCTTGTTGCCAAACTATATTTAATCACTGATTTTATTGATATTTTTATTAGTAATACTAATTGATATTCCTCCACTGTCAATTATATAGGAATTATAAAAGGAATTTTCTGTATGCATATTACGACATGTAAAGTATGTAATAAATAAGAAAGGCAAATGTGCTTAGGGATTGGTGCAATGTATTTTCAAAGTACTCCCTCAATAGGCAAGAGTTTGTAATTTATATTAAATCATATCTAATAAACTTACTGAACCCTTAGTATGTAGTTATACGACATTCAGAATTAACCTATGAAATGATTAATACTTAATATTAAAATAAGCATAGTCCTTCTAAGCAGACTTTCTAAATTAATATAATCATTCATTTCTCACAATTACAGAAACACTAGTTTCACATTAACTTTACAGAGAGCCATGCTACAAACTGTGTTTCTACTTTACACCTTTTAGAAGTTTCCTAATTATCACATGAAACAGACAATGTTTGCTTCATTTCAAAAGCAGAAAATGTTTACTCTCTGGACCCAGTCAGACAATAGACTTGCAGAGGATAACAGAAGTCTTTGTGAATGAGCTGAGACAAGTACACGAATGTGGCTAAGGACGAAGTGATCCCTACAGGGAAAAATGGTTAAAGCATGACCCCCACTCTACTGTCACAACACAAGAAAGGAATATCATCAGGAAGACAACTGACGCTGTCAATCACCCAGTCATCACACCATCACCAGTTACGAAGGCTTACTGTGATACTGGCATTGCTCTGTGTACTGTTGGGACCAAGAGAACAAGTAGAAGACATAATTCCTACCCCAGATGAACTGACATGCTAGCTGAGGAAGGTAAGATAAGAACACAACTAGAAAATATATGAGACAATCCTTTATGTATGGAAATCAAAAATCAAGTACAAGATGATTGTGGCTGCCTATCATTAGTAATACGTAGTCATGTGATACGTAGTCATTACGTAGTTTGACTATGTAGTCTATACTAATACGTAGTCATTAGTTTTTCAACATGTGACAGAGAAGAGAAACCTAAAATCAGACATAGAAGGTATATCATGGCATGACTGTCCCAAGTAGGAGAAAGTAGAGTATCACAGAGAAAACCTGAGCAAAGGCATAGAGGCAGGGGTGTGAGCATCAGAGATAAGACACGTTCAGGCCGGGCGTGGTGGTTCATGACTGTAATCTCAGCACTTTGGGAGGCCGAGGTGGGCAGATCAAGAGGTCAGGAGATCGAGACCATCCTGGCCAACATGGTGAAATCCCATCTCTACTAAAAATACAAAAATTAGTTGGGCGTGGTGGTGCGTGCCTGTAATCCCAGCTACTCGAGAGGCTGAGGCAGGAAAATCGCTTGAACCCGGGAGTTGGAGGTTGTAGTGAGCTGAGATCACGCCACTGCACTCCAGCCTGGCGACAGAGTGAGACTGTCTGAAAAAAACCAAAACCAAAACAAACAAATAAGATGCACTCAGGTGGGACAGAGACTTGCATCAGGGTTAACTGGTTGACCAAACTGTACAGGTTATGTGGGACCAGACAATAAAGGACACTGATGTAAATAAGCTACCTGGATGTGAGAGACAAGCGGGAGACAGTAAAATATATTAGTGAGTGACATAGTCCAGTGTTGAAATATTTAGTCTCCTGATAGTTTTCATAGGCAACTCTTTAAGTTGGTTTAACTGTAAAGATATTTACTTTATAAAATTATATCATCTTTGGAACAGTGGAAAAAATGACACTGCAGCAAATGAGGTTAATATTTTTGGTAGGAAAAAACCATATTTAAACCAAGTACTCCAGACTATTGCTTTATATCATGATTTAAATGCTTTTGATGTCCATTAAATCCAGAAGGAAGATTGTGAAATTAAGACCTTTTAATCTGGGAAGATGACTGAGGCTGCAAATTCATAAATGAAATCCATTTTATCTTTATAAAGTACTTTATACATATTAGTTCATTTGCTCTTCATAATCACCTTTTGTGTGGTAAGCAAAGTAGATAATTTATTTCAATCTCAATTTTTCAGATGAAAAATTAAGATGCCAATGTTAAGTAGCTGCCAACCCACACAGCAACCAGAACCAAAAATCTGAATTATTGTTATCCATGACAGACGAAAATAAATTTTTTTTACAAAGTTCAGAATATCAGGAGGTGGGTACATGTTAAAATTGGAAAAAAAAACTGTTTACTTAAGTACTATGTTTCCTAGATATGGCAATATGATAAGAATAATCAAATGATTATCAAAAGACTCTGAATATTAGTTCTTTAATTATGACTAATATGAAATAGGTAGATAAATTCTCCTGTCTCACTGGGTAAGGTTTTCAATTAGTAAAGAGAAAAGGGCAGAATTAAAGATCTCCAAATCCTTCTGCTTTGAGAATATTGTGATCTGTGTGTGCATCACTCATTGTCAAGAGCTGGCTGAAGCTGAAAACACCGGTTCTGGCTATATCACAGGACAGGAAGAAAGGCAGTCACGGGTATATGGTTAGCGAGTGAATGTCAGGACGGCTGAATGAAGAGACGTGTTAGAACAAGGCACCATTCCTCACATTCACAGATACATGAGTCTGTAATGTCCTAATTGGAGGGTAGATAGTAATTTCTATCTGATTCTCAAAATTTTTGGTTGAAAAGAGTTAATAACTATTATTTAGAATAAAAAATAAATCATGGTTGTTAGAGAAACCTCGGCAACCAGTTCTGGCCATCTGACACTACTGTCATAAGAGTAACTGTTTTTTCCATAGATTAATCCCCAACACTCTTCTCCAAGATAGAAAGCTACATTGAATGGGCACCATTCTGATCCAGCATGGTCTTTGCCATCTTTCTTTTGCATAGAAGGGAGATTAGTCCTGAAAGATTTTTTTCCTTTGAAATGAAAAATGAGAAATTTTGAGATACTGTCTTTCTAAATGAGAAATAGTAGCAAAGTGTAGCAATTTCCACATTCCCATTTGATGGTGGGAAGTGGAACTGTGCCAACATTTAACTCCCTAGAATATGAATCATGCCATTTCACACACTGCTTCCTCCCAACGAAGTGGCACTATTCCCTTTGGGCTGTCTGGTGAAAAGAGCATATGTGTGCATTATGCACTGAACTGTGTCCCCTAAAATTTATAGGTTAAGGTGCTAACTCCTAGTACCTCAGAATGTGACTGCATTTGGAGATAGGGTCTTTAAAGATGTAATTAAGTTAAAATGAGGTCATTAGAGTGTGTCTTAATTTGATATGACTGGTGTCCTTAGAGGAAAAGGAGATGAGCATGCAGCAGACAAGGAAAAATCATGTAAAGACACAGGGAGAAAACGACCATCTGCAGACCAGAAAGAGTGGCTTCCATAAAGACTCAACCTGGCCAGCACCTGGATCTCACACTCATAGTGTCTAGAACTGTTAGGAAATAAATTTATCTTGTTGAAGCCATTCAGTCTATCATTCTTTCTTATGGCAGACCCAGAAAACCGAAACAGGGTGTCAGAGCCATGGACAATAGAAGGCAACTGAACCTCTTCCCCAGTTCTTCCTTAAAAGGTAGTTCAAGATGTATACCTCTACCACATTCTATAGTACTGAATGGAGTTCCAAAGTATTCTATGAATTTAGCAATTTTCCTGGGATGTAAAAGTTAAGTTACAGGCTTTGTAGTTAAAACACCTTTGTCCAACTATTTTGATGAATTTACTATGAAAAAGTATCTTTTGAGGATTTAAATTATTGAAGAGCAACTTAATGGTGGATTAAGGCTAATGGTAATATTTTGCCTTAGGAGAACTTAAAATGTGCATTAAAATGAAATGTACTAAAAAATATCAGACAGGGATACTGTAAATCCCGTATTCATTATGGTAGCTGAGACTCGTGCTTCAGTGAGTTTCTAAAGAGCCCTCAAGCACACAATGGCTGATTATTTAGAAAGACTTTATTAAGATATTTATGAACACTGAAAGATAAAATACTTTTCTAATTAAAAAAATACAGAGAGGAGGATAGGGAAAGTTTCATTAATTGATATAAAATTACATATAGGTAGGGGGAATAAGTTCTAGTGTTCTATAGCACTGTAGGGTGAATATAGTAAACAATAATTTATCTCACAGGTTCAAAAGATAGAAGAGAGGATTCTGAATGTTTCCAACATAAAGAAGTAATAAATAAGGCCGGGTGCGGTGGCTCAAGCCTGTAATCCCAGCACTTTGGGAGGCCGAGACGGGTGGATCACAAGGTCAGGAGATCGCGACCATCCTGGCTAACACCAAGAAACCCCGTCTCTACTAAAAAATACAAAAAACTAGCCGGGCGAGGTGGCAGGCGCCTGTAGTCCCAGCTACTCGGGAGGCTGAGGCAGGTGAATGGCGTAAACTCGGGAGGCGGAGCTTGCAGTGAGCTGAGATCTGGCCACTGCACTCCAGCCTGGGCGATAGAGCGAGACTCCGTCTTAAAAAAAAAAAAAAAAAAAAAAAAAAATAAGTAATAAATATTTCAGAACAACAGTTCTAGTTTTCTTTTCTTTTTTTGAGACAGAGTCTGGCTCTGTCACCCAGACTGGAGTGGAGTGGAGCAATCTCAGCTCACTACAACCTTTGCCTCCTGGGTTCAAGAGATTCTCCTGCCTCAGCCTCCCAAGTAGCTGAGATTACAGGTGCCCGCCACCATGTCTGGCTAATTTTTGTATTTTTAGTAGAGAGGGGGTTTCACCATGTTGGTCAGGCTGGTCTCGAACTCCTAACCTCAGGTGATCTGCCCCCCCTCGGCTTCCCAAGGATTACAGGCATGAGCCACCGCGCCGGGCCCAGTTCTAGTTTTCTTATTTCATCTTTGCATACTTTAACCCCCTACCAGAACAACGAGTAATTCCTAATGTTTCAGAAATGTCAGCCCACAGCAGGTCTTTCTAGAACTGACTATCTCACAAATGCACTGTCGTTTTCAAAAGGGCCAAAGTAATGGCAAATGAGTTATGCTGGGAGTTGTGAGTGTGCTTTATGTAACAGTGAGTACCTAATTAAATGACAGATATTAAAGTGTCCTGTAGCATAAATTATTTAAAACACCATATATATATACACATGCACACATAACCACTATGCAAATAAAGTGAATACTAAAAGACTGTCCGGAGCTGTGAGGTTTGGAAATTGCTGCAGCCTCTGTTGCTTAAACTCCACATTATAAAGACAAGATGGCACACTTCCTGGTTCTTCATCATCAACCCTTCCCGCACCCGCGAACTTTTCCTGCCCACGGGTAGATTACCTCCCGCGTCCGGATATGTCTAAATCTACCGAGCATGCGTCCGGTGACGTCTCTCATTATTCCCCTCCCCTCCTGCTCTGAGCCCTCCCTCTTACCTGGCAGCATATATAAGGCATTACACCGCCGCCATTAAACGAGACTTGATCAGAATACTGTCTTGTCTCCATTTCTTGTGTCTCTTGTCTCTCATAATTCCCACCCCCTCCTTCAAGGTCTGTGTTAATGATCCCGCTGGACGGGACATGTGGCGCCCAAATGCGGGGCTTGGATAGGAGGGAACTGCGTGAGGAAGAGGGCACATAGAAAGGCCGGCGACTAAAGTGAAAGAAAAGTTCTGACCATCGTGGGAGCCTGCTGCGTCGGGATAGAGGGTAAGTTACGCGCCCGAAATGGGACAAGAATTAAGCCAACATCAAATCTACGTAGGACAATTAAAAGAGGCTTTAAAGACACGGGGAATAAAGGTTAAAAGTGGTGACTTATTTAGATTTTTTGATTTCGTGAAAGATAACTGCCCTTGGTTCCCACAGGAAGGAACCATTGATATAAAAAGATGGCGGAGGGTGGGAGAGGCCTTTCAAGATTATTATAATACCTTTGGTCCGGAAAAAGTTCCTGTAACCGCCTTTTCTCATTGGAATTTAATCAAAGATCTTATAGACATAAAGGGGGCCGATCCACAAGTAATGGCTGCAGTCGCCCAGACTGAGGAGATTTTAAAGGTCAGCTCTCAGACTGACCTTGGGAGCCCCCCACCAGACAAAGAAGTAGATCTTATTTCCCTTGAAAGTGATGACGAGGGGGCCAAGGCTCCTTCTGTAAAAGACAAAGTGATGCTAGACGAGAAAAGGCCCAAAAAATACCCAATTTTGCAAACCGCACAAAAAGACAAAAGTAACGACAATCCTGACATTTCAGATGTAAATTGGGACGAATTAGAGGAAGAGGCAACTAAATATCATAATCCTAACTGGCCTCCCTTTTTCTCGCGCCCACCTCCCTATAATGGGACACGTGGCGCTTCTGCGCCCAACGTAATGGCGGTAGTTAATCCAAAAGAGGAACTCAGAGAAAAAATCGCTCAGCTAGAAGAACAAATTAAGCTAGAAGAGTTACATCAGTCATTAATTACTAGGTTACAAAAATTAAAAACAGGAAATGAGAGCGTAACCAATACAGAGAATATGGGAGGCTTCCCTCGCCCACTTCAGCGGCCTGGACAACATGTCCCAAAAGGAAGATTTTCTACTAGCGGAGATAGAGAAGAATCCTCCCCTAAAGATATCTTCCCGGTAACTGAAACAATAGATGGACAGGGTCAGGCCTGGAGACATCATAATGGATTTGATTTCACTGTCATAAAAGAATTAAAAACTGCTGTTTCTCAATATGGAGCTACTGCTCCATACACTCTTGCTATAGTAGAATCTGTGGCCGATAATTGGCTCACTCCAACAGATTGGAACACACTAGTCAGAGCCGTCCTCTCAGGAGGAGATCACTTGATATGGAAATCAGAGTTTTTTGGAAATTGCAGATACAGCCAAAAGAAATCAACAAGCAGGGAATGGTTGGGACTTTGATATGTTAACTGGCTCGGGTAATTATACCGACACTGACGCTCAGATGCAATACGACCCCGGATTATTTTCACAAATCCAGGCGGCCGCTACAAAAGCCTGGAGGAAACTCCCTGTTAAGGGAGACCCAGGAGCTTCGCTCACTGGAGTCAAGCAGGGACCTGATGAGCCGTTTGCAGATTTTGTACACAGGCTCATAACAACAGCAGGAAGGATTTTTGGTAATGCCGAGGCGGGTGTAGATTATGTTAAACAATTGGCTTATGAAAATGCCAATGCAGCCTGTCAAGCGGCAATTCGACCTTATAGAAAGAAAACAGATTTAACTGGATATATCCGTCTATGCTCAGACATTGGGCCCTCTTATCAACAGGGTTTAGCAATGGCCGCAGCTTTCAGTGGACAAACTATAAAAGACTTCCTTAACAATAAGAACAAAGAAAAAGGGGGGTGTTTTAAGTGTGGCAGAAGGGGACATTTCGCAAAAGATTGCCGCGGAGATTCAAATAAATACCCCGAAGTAAAGGTTCCAGGCCTTTGCCCAAGGTGCAAAAGAGGAAAACACTGGGCTAATGAGTGCAAATCTAAAACTGACAGTCAGGGAAATCCTTTAACACCCCAACAGGGAAACGGAATGAGGGGCCAGCCCCAGGCCCCGAAACAAGCTTATGGGGCGGTCAGTTTTGTTCCGGCCAGCAGCAACAATCCATTTCAAAGCTTAGTAGAGCAACCCCAGGAAGTGCGGGACTGGACCTCTGTTCCACCTCCCACACAGTATTAACGCCTGCGATGGGGGCACAAGCTTTAAGCACTGGGATATATGGGCCTTTGCCTCCTGATACCTTTGGATTAATATTGGGAAGGAGTAGTGTCACTATGAAGGGTCTACAAGTTTTTCCAGGAATAATCGATAACGATTATACTGGAGAAATTAAAATAACGGCCAAGGCTGTTGATAATATTATTACCGTCCCTCAAGGGGATAGAATAGCTCAGTTAGTCCTACTACCTCTAATTAAAACAACTAATAAAGTCCAGCATTTTAACAGAGCAAAGGGAGGTTTTGGATCTTCGAACATATATTGGGTACAGCCAATCACCAGTCAAAAGCCCTCCCTGACCTTGTGGCTAGATGGTAAGCCATTTACAGGTTTAATAGATACAGGGACTGATGGAACCATCATCACACAAGAAGACTGGCCCTCTCACTGGCCTGCCACAGAAACTTTAACTAACTTAAGAGGAATTGGACAAAGCAATAATCCCAGACAAAGCTCCAAGTACCTTACTTGGAAAGACAAAGAGAATAATTCAGGCCTCATTAAACCGTTTGTTATCCCCAAATTACCTGTTAATCTTTGGGGCCGAGACCTACTCTCCCAGATGAAAATCATAATGTGCAGCCCTAACGATATAGTTACTGCACAAATGCTAGCCCAAGGGTATAGCCCCGGAAAAAGACTAGGAAAAAGAGAAAATGGTATTCTACAGCCTATTCCAACTTTAGGACAATCTGACACAAAGGGGTTTGGAAATTTTTAGCGTTGGCCACTGACATGCCTGCACCCCAAAGGTGCGCTGACCCCATAACATGGAAGTCAGATGAGCCCATTTGGGTTGATCAGTGGCCATTAACCCATGAGAAACTTGCTGCCGCCCAGCAGTTAGTGCAGGAACAATTAGAGGCAGGGCACATTACAGAAAGTAACTCTCCCTGGAACACACCCATATTTGTCATAAAAAAGAAGTCCGGAAGATGGAGACTCTTACAAGATTTAAGAGCTGTAAATGCTACTGTGGTCCTTATGGGAGCTTTACAGCCCGGACTACCCTCCCCGGTAGCAATCCCTCAAGGATATTTTAAAATTATCATAGATCTTAAAGATTGCTTTTTTACAATTCCCCTTCATCCTGCCGACCAAAAACGATTTGCCTTTAGCTTGCCATCTATAAATTTTAAAGAACCAATGAAGCGATATCAATGGAAGGTGTTACCTCAAGGCATGGCCAACAGCCCTACCTTGTGCCAAAAATATGTAGCTACAGCCCTACACTTAGTCAGAAAGACATGGGAACAAATATATATTATACATTATATGGATGACATCCTCACAGCAGGAAAGATAGGAAAGCAAGTATTACAGTGTTATGCTCAACTCAAACAAGAACTAAATACGGCAGGGTTACAAATAGCTCCAGAAAAGGTACAACTACAAGACCCCTATACATATTTGGGTTTCCAAATGTACGGCCCAAGAATTAATAATCAAAGGGCAGTTATCCGTAAAGATAAATTACAAATCCTTAATGATTTTCAAAAACTCCTCGGGGACATAAATTGGCTTAGACCATACTTAAAACTTATCACGGGAGACTTAAAACCTTTATTTGACACCCTAAGGGGAGACCCAAACCCCAATTCTCTTAGGTTTTTATCTAAAGAAGCTCTTTTATCACTTAATAAGGTAGAGACAGCCATTGCAGAACAATTTGTTACTTGCATAGACTATTCACAGCCATTAACCTTTTTAATATTTAACACAACACTGACACCTACTGGCTTGTTTTGGCAAAATGACCCTATTATGTGGGTCCACTTGCCTTCATCTCCCAAAAAGGTATTGCTACCCTTTTATGATGCCATAGCTGATCTAATTATCTTGGGTAGAGACAAAAGCAAAAAATATTTTGGAATTGAAACTTTCACAATCATACAATCTTATTCTAAGCCACAAATCCATTGGTTAATGCAAAATACAGAAACATGGCCGATTGCTTGTGCCTCTTATGCTGGTAATTTAGATAACCATTACCCGCCAAATAAGCTTATTCAATTTTGTAGACTACATGCTTTTATCTTTCCTCATGTTATTAGTAAAACACCTTTAGATAATGCCTTATTAATATTTACTGATGGGTCATCCACAGGAACAGCTGCATATACCTTTGCCGATACCACCGTTAAATTCAATACCAACCATACTTCAGCTCAACTAGTAGAATTACAAGCTCTAATTGCAGTACTGTCAAACTTCCCTAATCAGGCTCTTAATATTTACACCGACAGTGCCTACTTAGCTCACTCAATACGTTTGCTTGAGACCGCAGCACAAATCAAACATGTGTCAGACACAGCCAACTTATTTTTACAATGCCAACAATTAATATGTAGCAGATCAACCCCTTTCTTTCTTGGACATATTAGAGCTCACTCTGGACTGCCAGGACCCCTATCCCAAGGCAACCAAATGGCTGACTTGGCAACCAAAACAGTAGCTGTAACTACAAATACAAACCTAGATCAGGCACTGACTGCTCACGCCCTACACCATCTTAATGCTCGAACTCTAAGATTAATGATTAAAATAACTAGAGAACAAGCTAGACAAATAGTTAAGCAATGCCAGACATGTATAACCTACCTACCAGTCCCTCACTTAGGAGTAAACCCCAGAGGACTAGTTCCTAATACGATCTGGCAAATGGATGTCACCCATTATTCAGAATTTGGCAATTTAAAATATATTCATGTATGTATAGATATGTTTAGTGGATTTATACTAGCCACCCTACAAACAGGTGAAGCTACCAAACATGTCATAGCTCATCTACTACACTGTTTCTCTATAATTGGAAAGCCTAAACAACTAAAAACAGACAATGGTCCTGGCTATACATCCAAAGCCTTCCAAGACTTTTGTCTTAAATTACTAATAAAACACACTACTGGTATCCCATATAATCCTCAAGGACAAGGAATAGTTGAAAGAGCTCACCTATCCTTAAAAACTACCATTGATAAGATAAAAAAGGGGGAATGGTACCCTACTAAGGGCACCCCTAGAAATATTCTTAATCACTCACTCTTTATTTTGAATTTTTTAAATCTAGACGATTTTAACAAATCAGCAGCTGATCGATTTTGGCATTCTGACTCCAAAAAACAATTTGCCATGGTCAAATGGAGAGACCCATTAGACAACACATGGCATGGTCCTGACCCAGTGTTAATCTGGGGCAGAGGCTCGGTTTGTGTTTTTTCCCAAGCTCATGATGCAGCCAGATGGCTACCGGAACAACTGGTAAGACAGGTACCTAACAATAGTCAATCCAGGGAGTAATTTTCTCCCTGAGAATACTCTTTTCCTCTATTACAGAGATGAACTCCAACTACAGATTCCTCTGGACCTTAGTGCTGACCTACAAGGCATTCCAGGTTCATGCCGGCTTCGGCGATCCACGTAAAGCCCTCACAATAATACAACAACGGCATGGTAAGCCCTGTGATTGTGCTGGGGGATATTTCACCAGTCCAGCTAATTCTTATATAACAACAGTATCTTGCTCCTCTTACACAGCATACCTACCGCTTAACTCCCTTAAGTGGAGGTGTGTATCTACCCCAAGAATATCTAGTGGAGGGGACAACATAACCTGCCCTTGCACTACATTTATAGATTTTATACACAGCTCCTGCTTCACCGCTTATCAAAAATGTACCTCTGGCGGTAAAACATACTATACGGCTATCTTAACCAGAACTAGAACCCCTGCTATAGGGGCCAGCAATGTCCCTACAGTTTTAGGAAATACCAATAACCTTATATCGGCTGGCTGTACTGGAACTATAGGACAGCCTGTCTGTTGGAATGTTCACCCCGCTCTTCATATCTCTGATGGAGGAGGACCACAAGATAAGGCCCGAGAAATTACGGTACACAAAAAACTTGAGGAGTTACAAAGCTATCTGTACCCGGAAATTCACTACCACCCCTTGGCCCTGCCCAAAACTCGTGGGAAAGAAAAAAATCGATGCCCAGACCTTTGACCTCCTCACTGTTACACATAGTCTACTCAATAATTCCAACTCTGGTCTAGGCAGTGATTGCTGGCTATGCTTACCATTAGGGGATCCTGTTCCTCTTGCCATACCCAGTAATGACTCAAGATATATATCCAATATTTCCTGTACAATCATTCCCCCCCTTCGAGTACAGCCCCTCGAATTCTCTAACTCCTCGTGCATCTACTCTCTGTTTCTCAATAATTCCTACGACATTGACGTAGGCATAGCTGAGTTCACTAATTGCTCTATTATCACTAATGTTTTCCACTCGCTGTGTGCCCCAAACAGTTCAGTTTTCATATGTGGCAACAATAGAGCATATACATATTTGCCCACAAATTGGACAGGACTTTGTATCCTAGCCGCCCTTCTGCCAGATATAGACATTATTCCTGGAGATGAGCCTGTACCTATTCCGGCCATAGATCATTTTTTAGGAAGAAACAAGAGGGCAATACAATTTATCCCCCTACTTGTAGGATTGGGCATAACCACTGCTGTAACAACAGGGGCTACTAGTCTAGGGGTTTCTGTTACTCAATACACCAAATTATCTCGCCAATTAATCTCAGATATACAGGCCGTCTCAAGCACTATACAGGATCTACAAGATCAAGTAGACTCCCTGGCCGAAGTAGTACTCCAGAATAGGAGAGGCCTAGATGTATTAACCACAGAACAGGGAGGTATCTGTTTAGCTTTACAGGAAAAGTGCTGTTTTTACGCCAACAAGTCCGGGATCGTCAGAGACAAAATCAAACGACTACAAGAAGACTTAGAAAAACGACGAAAAGAGATGATTGATAACCCACTCTGGACTGGTTTCCATGGACTCCTCCCTTATATCTTACCATTATTGGGCCCCCTGATTTGTTTGTTACTCTTACTTTCTTTGGGACCTATGATCTTCAATAAGCTCATGACATTTATTAAGCAACAGATCGAGGCTATCCAAGCCAAACCCATCCAGGTCCATTATCATCGCCTAGAACAGGAAGATTACGGTAGTCCACACTTACGCTTGCTATAAACCACCTTCCCTGTGCGCTGAACTGGACAGCCAATGACGGGTAAGAGAGTGTCATCTCTCACTAACCTAAGACAGGAGGGCCGTCATAGCTACTGCCTAATCCCATGACGGGTACCAGTGAAGAGATGTGTCACTCCAACCTAAGACAGGCGCAGTTCCCGAGGGGCTATCTTCTAGTTACTAATAATATAAAAAAGGAGGACCTGTCCGGAGCTGTGAGGTTTGGAAATTGCTGCAGCCTCTGTTGCTTAAACTCCACATTATAAAGACAAGATGGCACACTTCCTGGTTCTTCATCATCAACCCTTCCCGCGCGCGCGAACTTTTCCTGCCCGCGGGTAGATTACCTCCCGCGTCCGGATATGTCTAAGTCTACCGAGCATGCGTCCGGTGACGTCTCTCATTATTCCCCTCCCCTCCTGCTCTGAGCCCTCCCTCTTACCTGGCAGCATATATAAGGCATTACACCGCCGCCATTAAACGAGACTTGATCAGAATACTGTCTTGTCTCCATTTCTTGTGTCTCTTGTCTCTCATAATTCCCACCCCTTCCTTCAAGGTCTGTGTTAATGATCCCGCTGGACGGGACAAAAGACTATCTCGTTCATGGCCATTCAAATCACTCTTCAGTTGGATTACAAAGATTGTAGAGCAGATTATTATGAGCTAATAAATTATTGTAATTTATAACAATAAATAGAAGATTTTTTATTTTGAAAAAAGAAATACTGTGAGACATTATGAAACAAGAAGGAAGTAGGACTTAGCTATATTGTTTCCCTAGCTTCTTGGCAAAGAATACTATAAATTTGACAGTCTTTGTAAATTGAAGCAAAGTTTTAAAATGAAAGATACACATTCTTTTTTGTTCTATCGTTTGTTAAGAGCTCAATGATTTGTAAAGTCATTCATTTTCAACAACAAACATAAATATTTCCACTGGGAAACTAATTTGAAAGCACTTATTAAAAAATTTCACTTAAAAATCAGACATTTTCTATTAACATATTTCATTCAATGATTATATTTTAATGAGAAAAATGTAAACTTACGTGTCATAGACATTGAGCAACCAATTGAGACACATATCCACACAGAGTGGAACGTTGACCAGGTCCTTATGCATTTGCTCAAGTCCATCATAAGTTGTTGTCAGACAGTTGATGACATCTGGAACACTGAGGAGCTGGTCAGTTTGGTTCAGCTTGTGCTGTTTGAAAATTTCATTTGTTGTACTCAACTCTAAGAGATCCACTAACCAGGGGAGAAGAAGGAATGTGTACAGTCATTACATTACATAACAACATAAAAACAAAGGCACTTCTAGTCTCAAGTGTTTAGTTTGATTCTTCAATTTAAGAGTCTATCCTTTTTAGCTAAATTTCAGCTTTTAAAGAAACAAACACATTTCTATTCTTACATTTTACCACACTTTCATACTTTTGAATCTGGACTCTGTCGCTTCCCAATCTTATCCCATTTTTTGCTCTTTGGAATATTAATTTTTCCTACTTTCTTTTTCTGGTTTTCCCTTTGCCAGGCTCTTTTTGCTTTTAAATGTAGCAAGGCATAAATCTCTCAATCTACTTCAAATGGCAACACATCTCAAATATTACACTGCTCTCCTCATCTTAACTCCTGCAAACAGCCTGTGAACTGCTCTCTTCATTCTTTGTATCACAGCCAAACTAATTGTTCTCAAGCAGTTTTTTATCATGTACATCATTACATGCCAAGTTTACGGAAGATGCTCCGTACTAAAAAACAGGTTTTGTAGAAAAATAACAGCTCTCCACTGCCTGCTGAATCAAGCCTGATCTATAAGATCACAATCTGGCCCTAACCTGGTTTACTTCCGATGATGCTCTGACCAGAGGTGACCTGTAGCTAAGAAGAAGTACTAGAGCTTCCCAGGACAGTCCCCACATCCATTGGTCTTCATAAATTTGTTCCCATTCTCACTCTTCATGTGCATGGCTGGTGCTAGAGCCAGGAGGGTGTGCACAGGAGGCAAAGGCAGATCCCCCGCTCTCAAAGACATACTGATGGCTTTACTAAAAGGAGGAGTAAACATGCCCTATGAGAAGAATATGCAAATTTCTGCTAGAGCTACTACTTCTAGGAGAGGAAGGACAACTGGAAAAGGCCCTTGGAGAGGTGCGATTTGAAATAGGCCTTGAAAAATGGATAGAATACAAGAGATCCACATGAAATAAGAAAAGAATTCCAGGTTTAGAGAAGTGCTTGAGAAAAGGCAAGAATTCAATCAAGCCCAGAGGCTCTAAGGAATGGTGGACTGCAGTGTGGGTGACGTGTGGCTTACTCATGAGTGGTGTTTGCCTACAGGAGAAATGCATGGGCCAGGCACACACTGCCCAAGGGGAGGCCTGCAAAAACCTGAAGGAGGAGTTTAGATGAAAACAACAAAATCTTTTTTTATTTAATCAATTTTGAGTCATTCATTCACTAACTGAAAACAGACAGACAAAGCAGATTACCAAACTACCATGTATTTATACATTTATTGAGTGCGGAGATGACTCTTCCAAATCTAAACATCTGGGTAAGGAAAATTAGAGCCCACATTAACTCAAGGTCTGCTCATAGAAATCAGTTTTTATAAAATTCTTTCTCTGTCTCTGTATTTAAGCTTTTGGCATAAGAAAATTAGACTAGAAGAACTCTAATCTTATTTTTTCTTATTTTTTAACTTTTTAGCATTAAAAAATAAGAGGCAAAGAGAAAATATTTGGCTATATACATATATGCTATATATTTAACTTTTTAGCATTAAAAATAAGAGGCAAAGAGAAAAAATAAGGTTATATACATATAAAACCAACTTCTCTTCACCTGATGCAAAAACTGTTCTCTCAAAAAAAATGACATATTCTGACAGTTAACTAAAATGAACAAATAGCTTCTTTTGTACTTACCCATTTGTAGCCATTCAATAACTACTAATTTTGAATTTTTAAAGACATATATGAAATGTGTCCATGCTAGCTCTCTGACTAACATAGAATTACTTATTTTTTCAAGTTATCTACAAATTAAAAGAACTGCTTTAAACCTGTACAGATTAAATGATTTCAAAAACAACTCAACAGGGAAGACTTTTTTTTTCTTTTTTTTTTTTTTAAAAAAAAAGATAAACATAAAACATACAAGTCTGGATAACGAAACAATTCATTTCCTTCAGATGTCAAATGTATCATTGGTAAACTTAAGCTAATAGCAAAAATAAGTCAAATAATCCTCATATGAGTTAGAGATGGTGTCAGAAAAAAACTAAGAACCACTTGGAATTTTCACTGTCATTCTTACCTCGTTTCTTTGCCCTGTACACTTGACTCTTGAACAGCGCAAGTTTGAACTGTGAGAGTTCACCTACACGTGGAGTTTTTCCAATTAAAGTTAACCACTGAGGATGCCTGCCTCTCCTGCCTCCTCTGCCACCTCCTCTACCCTTTCTGCCTCTGTTACCCCTGAGACAGCAATACCAACCTCTTCTTCCTCCTCTTCAGCTTATTCAACATGAAGTCGACAAGGATGAAGACCCTTTATGATGATCACTTCCACTTAGTGAATATTAAATGTATTTTCTTTTATTATTTTCTTGATATTTTCTTTTCTCTAGCTTACTTTGTTGTAGAGTAAGAGTATACAATACATAGCATATTAAATATGTTTTGACTGTTAATGTTAAGCTTTGGGTGTCAAGGGTCAACTGTACAGTGTTCAACTGTAAACCTCTAGAGGGCAGAAGCAAAGTGCCTGACAAAGGAAAGTGTTTAATAAAGGGCAGTAGCTAGGGAACTACAGCTCCCCACAGACACCAACGAACATATTCAAATATGGCCAAAAGGCTCAAAGTTTTCTGAATTCCAGCATTAATTATGCCAGTGACACAGCACTACTATTGGATCACCACATGGCATCAGGTGACAACAGACCAAATTCCAAAAAGTCCATTTCCTGCATCAGGCTGTCCCTATATTTCTTTCTGAAGTCTCCCTGGTGATACACTCTGTAGCTGTGACACTGATTTGCCACATCCCACAGACTATCATGTCTTCAATTTTTAGTGATTTACTCTGACACTTTGTCGTAGTGCCTAAGTCAAGCATAAATCTTCCTGAAGTGTGTCACATTTACGTACCTTTAAAGAACTGACTGCATTTAAATCATAGAAAATTATGATTAAGATTTTCTAGTTTAAAAGGGAGACAAATGACAGCTCAGTCATGTGGTAAATGAAACAAACAGCAGAATCATTTTCTATCCAACTTTCTGACTTTTTCTTTAACCCCACATATAAGGCACAGGGGATGGAATAGAAATGCATCATCATTCTTCCGCTCTGCAAAACAATGAACACTGTTTAGCACTCAATCTTGGGCTTCTCTGACACTTCTCCAGGTGTCAAGTTATGTAGCCATTCTTTTTTTATTATTATTATTTTGTTATTATTATTTTAGCATTTCCCCTATCTCCTCTTCCACAGAAATATAGGCAGAGCTCAAGGTTTCACATCGGGCCTTTCACTCTGTGAGCCTGAGGCCCTCACTCACTCCCCTTACTTCTGCTATTGCTTCTCTTTGGATGGTTCCAGATTCTCTTTTCTCCTGTTGATCTCCTGCCTCAACACTTGACCCGCATATCATTGCTCTGATCCCTACAAGAGCTACATAATTCTCTTTCAGGAACCTCTACCCATAAAGGCCTGGCCTTCTTGTCATGATGAAATCCAATCTGCAAACCATGAAATATCCTAACATCCTTCCTTCTTCTACCCTCCACAATTTACCAACTACCCAGTTCCCCCAGTCATCAGTTCTCCCTCAGGCAGCCTTAAAAATCCAGACCCTCATCTCCCTTCCGACAACTCCCAGACAGCTCAGCCTGGCTTATCCTTTGCCTGAACTATTTACCCATTCTCTGTTCTCTGCCCTTTGGTCTTGCTTAGCTATTCTCTAAAGCATACTTCCACCTCTGGCCCTATCTGTAAACTCCCACAATAAAGAAAATGCCTCATGGCTTCCCATTCTACAATGAAAAATATCCAAACATGAAATACAACACAATAAGAACTTGAGGAACAAAATAGAAAGGAATTTCAGGAAAGAAATGACCTTCAAATTGACCTAAACTAACTTTAAGGAAATTTCTGGATATTGGACAAATAGCTAAGCTATTCCATTCAGACTCTATAACTTGATGTTCCCTGAACACCATCCACACCTTAATTCTCAAACAGATAACTCCTTCCCTTCTTATCCCCAATTAACTGCCTCATGCCTAAATCCCAGGTGCCTTTTATAGCCTGGCTCATATGCCCACTAATCAAGGAAACCTGCCTTCTTCTTCATAATGAGGGGACTCTCTTCGTCCTCAGAACATACTTCTCTTTTGCTTCTCTGTTATTACCTATCACATAAAGTTTCAAAATCAAAATACAAAGGAATACAGAAAATACATATGTGTGGTCTAAAAGAAAATAATAGAACAAATAACCATTAGTCTATCACACAGCTAAAAAAAATAGAATGTTACCACTATCTTGGAAGCCCTTTGGAAATCCTGCCTAATTACATCCTCTTACAATTACAGGGCTAACCATTAACCTTTGAATTTCACTTTCAGTTTTTAAAAGTGTCTATGTGTCCCTAAATAATAAAGCAGTTAGCTTTGCACGGGTTTGAACTACATATAAATGGAACAAAGTGGTAGAAATTTTTTTCTGCTATTTAGTCTTTTCATTTAATTTTATAGTTCTAAGATTAAATCATGTTGATGTTGATTACTAGCTCATTGATTTTTGTTGCTGTACTATATTTATAAATATGCCAAAACTGAATAAATTTACTATTAAAAAGTGCTGCTATAAATCTCGTTGGACACGTCTTCTGGCGTACTGCTATATAACCTTCAAACTCAAATCATTCACTCAGGGTGTCCTAAGCAACCCCTGCTCTGTGCCAGAAATTGTCTGAGATCCTAAGTAGAGAAGAACACAGACTTATCCCTCCCATGATGGAGAAGCAAACAATAACTAATAAACAGAATATTAAAAATTATGACTGACACTTTGCCTTAGTGTCTAAACCAAGCACCAGAAGTGTCATCTAAGGAAAAGAACAGTTTTATGAGGAGCCATAGAAACAGTTCTATGAGGAGCCATAGAAAACCTCATTAAAAGAGAGGTGATCCACAACATTGAGAACTACAGGAATGAGTGTACCAGCCAAGGGAAGAACAGAAGTATTAAGTTGGTTCAAAAGTAATTGAGGTTTTTGCCATTACTTTTAATGAAATATCCTAACTTACTTTTAATGGCAAAAACTGCAATTATTTTTGCACCAACCTATACAAAGAGCTAGGACAAGTGCTTTTTAGGCAGGAGGAATGGAATACAGAGTTTGCCATTTCTATCACTAAGTGCATGATGAAATGGTGATACCCCGGTGGAGCAGAGGGAAGGAGGTGGACAAAGAGGTGAGCCAGGCAAAGACCATTCTGTTCTGCGGGCACCAGGAATCTTTTGTAAGCAGGGCATTGGGTCCCTGTGCAACGTTCTCCAAATATGAGTTCCTTGATTGTGAGAATCAAGTCCCTTTATAATGTTTTATTTCCTGCACAATCTTGGAGCCCAACAAATGAATGAACAATGACACTGCCCTCTGCCTTATGCTGGGTGGGGATTTGCACATAATGAGAGACAGCCATGACCGAAAGTAGTTCACAGTGGAGACAGGGCAATCCAACTAACATTATTCGAGCACACAAAGACAAGCACTTGCCACTATGGTGAGAGAACCTGCTATTACAGGCAATCATAAACTACTGGGAAAACTGTGGAGACAGGTAGGATTAGCTTGTAAATGTTTCCAAAAGAGGTAAATCTTTAACAGTATTTGGGAGGAATAAAGGGTTATAGGCCATTGCAGAGAAAGGGTCAGGGTATTTCTAGTAAATGGAAAGGAAGGGAGAGGAAGAAGCAGATTAATAATAAACTGTTGAGCTCCAGGAGTGGCCCACAGGCCTTGGCTAGAGGGCAGTGGGAGAAGGCAGTGGGAAAAGTGAAGGCCAGTTGGCTCTGAAAAAAGCACCTCATATACTTGAAATCCAATACAAGCTAGCTCTTTTCTGTCATTTAGTTGTTTGTCACTACCAATTTAGTTTAGAAGTTGGAGGGGTCCCTTCTGTTCATCTCAGGTTTGAGGGGAAGAGCTGAGGAGGGGGGTTTTTTCTTTAGGAATCCAAAGAACCAAGAGAAGAAAACACCAAATGTGTTCATATGTTTATCCACCCAGAAGTATTGTTGAAAACTGGGACCATGTTCATAACGACACAAAACAGTCTTCTGTCAATGGAAATTTTGTGGCTGAGTCTTCTGTCCTCATTTTACAGCTCACCAGGCATGAGAAGAACTTCCAGACCCATCAGCTGGATTCTGGAGGTGCAGCTGAGACTCTTTCAAAACTGCTGTCACCACAGACTCCTGCGCAGACCAAACATCCCTTTTGTGTGTTCATAATTTACTTCCTATTCTCTTTTCGCTCAACATACTGATCAGTAGCTAGAGTGTGGTGGCTTTCTTTTATTTGTCCTGGTAATTCTGCAACACTTGCTGCAACTACTACAACCTGCTAATTATCTTTGAGGTTCTGTGGATTATGCAAGAGTCAAGGTCATCTCATTCTTCCTTGCATTGCCTTATCTGGAGGTGTCTTTCAGCCCTGTAGACCTCTCTTCCATATATAGCTTAAGCTTTTCTTATTTTCAAGCTTTGCATTGCTGTTTTCTCTGAATGACATTATACCTCTCTTTCCTCAACTCTCTTCATGTAGCCAGCTTAAAATTTATTGCTAATTTCTGTTGACTTTCAAGGAGCAGATTTTTCAACCCTAACATATCATTTTTCAAAGCATAATTTTCAAAGCATCACTGAACTGCCTAGACATATATTAACAGTTAACAAAAGGTAGCAAACAAGAATACTTGGATCTTTTCAATTTACCCTATCTTAAAAGAATAGGTAAATACCACTTTCCATATCAACTATCTGACAAGGTCTAGGGTAGACTCAATCATTAGAACTACAACCACAAATAGAATCCAGATAGCATAAATCTATATGCTAAGTATTCACACTGTTACTTAATTTTAGGTTATTTTGGGGGGAAAATATCCTTTTGATGAAAGGACTGTCACAGAATTCCACTCTGAACACATCCTCCACAGGAAAAATGCATTGATAATACTAATTGTCTCAAGATATATTTAAAAGAAAACAGAGCCTTTTATCTAACTTGTTAAGGTGCCAGTTCAAATTTAGATCAGGAATGTGATTTTTTAGTGTTTCTTTATACACATTTGTCTCATACAAATTGAGACAAACTGGAACTCTACACTTCCAAATGGGCAAAAGGTACTGAAAACACATGACTTAATACTTTCTTTGATTTAATCCTCTTAAACTGGGTGGCAGCACAATTTTTGAAAAAGCTTTTTACATTACTGCTGTGTTTTGGTTAATTTTGTTCTCCAAGTAAGAATGGCATGTGTTTAGTACTGCACACTGATGGGGCAAGTAATAAAACATTTATAGAAACAAAACCAACTCCTTGAGTGAGGCACACTGAAAACCAGATTAACTCGGCAAACACTCCATTATCTTTCTCTCTCTCTCTTTTTTTTTTTTTTTTTTTTTTTTAAGGCAATTCAAGTAACAGATTGATTAACTTTGGTAGAATAACTCACAACATAGTGCTTTTTGTAGTCTTCGGATTTTGATTGCTGTACGGTAGGCAGAAAAACGTATGTTATTCAGGTCAGCTGAAATAGAAAAAGGAACAATTCGAAGACAGGCTTATTATTGAATATATATTGAATGCCAAGAATGTATTTGGTTACTTTGGATGATGAAAAAATATTATGTCTGCTGAAATAAAAAGTCTTCTCCCAAATTCCCCAACAAGTATCCAAGAAAAAAATTAAATGATCATTAGCACCATGTTGGGATACATCTCAAAGCAGTGCTACACAGAAAATTCTAAGAAAGTATTTTCAAACAGGTGTCAGGGCTCAGAACATGGTGGGTTGAGTACTTTGAAATGAAGGAGACTGAAAGGCCTCAGAAGTAAGGTCTCTCTGACCTCTGGGTCTCTTGTCTCCTGCCCCTCTTTCTTCTTCCAAAGTGATAAACAGAAATCAGAATTCCTCTTCCCCAAGGTGGGTCATAAAAACTAGAACTCCTCTTGCCCAAAGCAAGCCATAAAATCTAGCAAGTTCACTGTGACCTTCACCCTTCTCTCCTGAAGATTCTCCTGCGACAGATATCCTGTCCCTAGAGGAATATGCGGCAGGGAGAAGCCAAGAAGAATCTGAACAGATAGGCCTTGCTGGAATTCCCTTCTCAGTCTATTATCATTAAATTATACCCTTTCATCCAATCACAATTCCACGCAGTCATCCATTCCTCACTCAATCTAAGTGTAAAAATAGATACTTTTCCCTGTTGTTTTTGAGTCTTCTGAAGGCTCTCATGTCAGGTAAAATTTTGATTAAGTAAATTTCTTGTGCTTTTCTGGTTGACCTGTCTTTTGTCATAGGAGTGTCACTATGACCCTTATGATGGGTGAGAAAAGGTACCACCCTTTTCCGTCTGTTGGTAGGAAAAAGAGGAAGTTAATGAAGAGAAAGCACAGCTTATTAAATGCACTGCACAGTAGGCAGAGGGCCCTTCCTTTTTTTCCCAATAAAGAAGATTTTCCTCCAGGGGCATCTCCCCCAAGGACACTTCATTTTCTTCCAGCCACATTGTCCAGCTCACTATCCATGAAACTCATCTTAATTATATGTTCCTCCCATCCTGATCGATTTGGTTTTTCTGTCCTTTTGCAGATCTCATTAAAATGATCCTATAATCAATACTCAACTCTTTGGAAACAACAGATATTGCAATTTCTTTCTTCGTCCCCTAAAGACAGAGTATCAGAGATCAGTAGAGTTAAAAGAAAACTCAGATATCATCAAAATTTGCCCCTTGTTTTACAAGCTAAGCAAACCAGTAATATGTCTTTTGTTTGTCCAACTTTTGCAGGCCCCTTCACCCACCAAAATAAAAACTCACACAGAAGCCCAACATTTAAAGAAATTAAAAAGGGGGCATCCCTTTTATTGAAACAGGAGAGGGAGGCTTCGGGTGCTGCTCTTCTCTCCAGCATCTCCTTAGCTACCCAAAGAGAAAACTTAAAAAAAAAACACTGAACCAAACAGAGGAAGTAGGTTAAACAATAAGTTGAAAGACACATTGCCCTAGAAATTAAAACAAAATCAGAATTCTCATCTGTGTTTTCTTGCATTTTTGTATAAAAATGAATTTAGCTTTTAACAATTTAGACAAATTTAAACCAGGTGAGCTAAGTTGATGACATGTACTAAATAAAAAGTGAGCCAAAAGCAAATTTAAGGCAGTGAATTGAAGTCGGCTATATTGTAACTGTATATTTATATATATATTTTTGCGTGCAAAGCTGAAGGTTAAGATGACTCAATACGAAGGAGGTAAAACCTACAATTACATTCATCCCTGTAAATCAAGTCCTTTTGGCTCACATGATTTCAAACCACACAATTCTCCTAAGAAAGGCAATATCTGTTTATTGCATTGCCCTTAGAAGTTTAACTGCTTTTAAATGTCAATGACATGATTCTTTTAACATTAACATGCCATGTAAGAAAAGCTGGTGATTAGCTCCTATTTAAGAATATACAGTTCTCGGCCGGGCACAGTGGTTCAGGCCTGTAATCCTAGCACTTTGGGAGGCCAAGGCGGGTGGACTGCCTGAACTCAGGAGTTTGAGACCAGCCTGGGCAACATGGTAAAACCGTGTCTCTATTAAAATACAAAAAATTAGCCAGGAGTGGCAGCAGGCGCCTCTGGTCCCAGCTACTCAGGAGGCTGAGAAAGGAGAATTGCTTGAATCCGGGAGGCAGAGGTTGCAGTGAGCTGAGACCACACCACTGCACTCCAGCCTGGGCAACAGAGTGAGACTCTGTCTCAAAAAAAAAAAGAAAGAAAAAAGAAAAAGAATACACAGTTCTCAGTTGTTTAGGTTAATTAATTACTATTAATAACACTTACCAAGGGATTGAAAGAGTTCGGTCATTTTAGGATGGTCCCAACAGGTGGTCTGTGTTTGATGGCTGGAAAAAAAGGTAAAATTTTAAAAATAAACAGAAGATCAAAAAACATCATATAGGCCAAAAAGGAAATACCCAAGTGGAAATGATTTTTTTCAAATTTTTAAAAATACATGCAAAATTACTCTCATTATGAACCATTCAGAAACCCAGTGCCCAATTATTACTTAATATTTGAAACATCGGCCAGGGACAGTGGCTCTTTCTGCAATCCCAGTACTTTGAGAGGCCAAGGCAGGTGGCTTATTTGAGGTCAGGAGTTTGAGACCAGCCTGGCCAACTTGAGGAAACCCTGTCTCTACTAAAAATACAAAAATTAGCCAGGTGCGGTGGCGGTTGCCTGTAGTCCCAGCTCCTCAGGAGGGCGAGGCATGAGAATCACTTGAACCTGGGAGGTGGAGGTTGCAGTGAGCCGAGATCGTTTCACTGCACTCTAGCCTGGGTGACAGAGTGAGACACTATCTCAAAAAATATATATATATTAATAATAAATTTTAGCTAGGTGTGGTGCCTCACATCTATAATCCCAACACTTTGGGAGCCTGAGATGGGAGCCCAGGAGTTTGACACCAGCTGGGCAACATAGCGAGACCTCATCTCTCTATACAAAAGTTTTTTATACAATTTTTTTAATAATAAATTTCATTTGAGCAACTACATTGTGAAAAGAAAAATGAAATTTTTTGCTTTGCGTATTTCAAGCAGAATTGAAACTAAAAATTAAAACCTAGATATAAAATGTGACTGTCATGAACCCTTGGGCCTTGACTTGATGTGGCCAGATCAATGCAGGCTCCAGAATACACCCATATCTGTTAAGCAGATGTAGATATCATTCAGAACAAATCCTCCAACAGCAGAAGTAGTGCTGTGAGAGTCACTACCCTTTAGAAGTCTCGTCATATTTACAAAGACTGCAGAAACAAGTTTAACTCTGAATGACATCATCCCACAATCTACGGAGCCTCCCTCCTCTTCTATCTTGAGTCGAACCGTCCTCTGCGCAAATCTACCCTTTCTTCTCTTCGTGTGTATCTGGATTCCCCGCTCCCCTCAGGCAAGTGTCTCTTGCCACTTTGACTCTGTGTTCCTCTTCTCAGCTTCCTCCTATTAACCAGTATTATTATTTTCTATACGTATTAAACTGTTTTCCTCATGTTCTTCACTTTAAAAGCAAGTTGTATACTTTCTCTGTTTCTGTAAATTTCCAAACTAATTCATACGTTAGATGGGAGTTTTGGGGTAATAAACTGAGATTAAAACATAAATGGAATGCTTCAATTAAGTTTCTTAGGTAAACAGTTCATGACTTTGGTGGGTCAGTGGCCTTACATTTAAAAAGAGTTAACTGCCCCTTATCTAGGTCAGGGTAGATTAATAAAATAATAGTGCTCCAAAGACTTCTTAAATGACACCTAGTTCTTATAAAACTATTTAGTAAGTTAAATGAACCAGCATAGTACCTAAGAGAGTGATATTATAACATTCATAAAATCAAATTCAAGAGAAATTAGTTTTTAAGCCTATGTAATAGATCAAAAACTGGGGCATGTCACTGGGAAAAGAACATCATCATTGTTATATACACACAGGTAACAAAACCCCCAAATAACTCATACTTACCTTTGAAAAATATTTAAAGTGTGTATTTGCAATTCGGTATGTATCCTGGAAATATTAGCAATTGGGTATGTATCCTGGAAATTCCAAGATCTCAAACAAAATAATATAACTACAATGTGAAGATCTGTCTTAGAAAGAGCTGGAAAGTTGTCTGGCACCTCCACCCAGATTCTTGACTTCAATGCAGAGACAAATACTTCTACTTCATGGTCCACTACCGAACACCAACAAAACCATTCCACCCTTTGGTTTGATGGTAGTGATACTATCCAAATTGCTCCAAAGCCCATGGAGTGGGTACTGAAGTTGTTTGACCTAAACTCTTGGTATTCATCATTAGGCTCAGAGCTTTACAGAAATGCAGAGTCTCAGAAAAATTTCCTCCCTATCACCAACAAGTATGGAAGGATTTACTGAGGAGGTAATGCAATTCCAGTAAGGCATCATGGGCTCCCAGTCTGAGAGAACCTACTAGGATTCATTGATCTCTTGTCTTCTCTTTCAGGGAATTTCAATCTCCATGACAACAGTATTGTCCAGAGGCAGACATCCCATCATGGAGCAAACCAAGGCTCAAGAACCAAACTAAAGCCATCGGTCACGTAGAGCCAGACATTATACTTAAACAACAAATATGCTTTCTCTGGAATTACAGGTGTGGGTCTTCACCTCACACAGCCTCTACATAATCACAAGAGGAAAATACCACTATTTCTCAGTCAGGCTGAGAACTGAGAATTCAAGGTGAACACCACTTGCTAATGGCTCTTTTTAGTGAAACCACTATTGAGAGCTGAGGGGAACACACACATTTGGCAAACAGATGGAGGGAGGGAACAGGCATCTCCCTTTGTGAATTCAATACCAATTGATTCATTAGGCAGAACTGCCAACACAGAAAATAAATACAGCCTCTGGTTACAAAAGTATTACTGCCACTTACCAAACAACAGAAATAAAAAAAAAAAACAGGAGATGCAGTTGGCTGCTGGTTTTTTGTTTTGTTTTGTTTTGTTTTAAGTCAGGGGAGAGGGTTAAAGCAAAATCCACAATGAACCCAAAGGCTTAAAGTATTTGAACAGCTGCAGATAGCTCAGCTCCTCTTGCCAAAATGCCTGAAGTTCTCCCAGAGTAGGCAACCAAAACAGAATAAAAGTAGCATTTTACCCCAAAATAACAACAGCTTGGGTTCTAATTAATCTCAAATATGAACAGGGAGTGGGACTTCATATTGTGCAGCTTGATAAGCTCTAAAATAAAATTATGATTTTATTACTAAAAATCTTCTTTTTAAAAGGCAACAGCCATGGGAATCTATCCAAGAATAAAATTAAAAAATAAAAAATATTTTTTTATTAACAGTACAAATATTTTATTTGTACTGTTAACAAAGTAGCAGTTAACAGTTAAGTACAAAATCACATGGAGCAAACAATAGTGAGAACATGTGACATGGAACTAGGCTGACCAGCCATCCAGTTTTGCCTGTGTAGGGAAAAATTGTGAAGGTCTTTGCTGTGGGCAAAAAATCAGTGGGTATCCTGTAAAGCTTAAATTCTCTTTGAGCTATTTTAAACTCTGCAAACTGAAGAAAACAGATAGTAACGCAAATGACTTCTGTCAATATAAATGCAAATTGTGCCCAGGGGAATGCAATTGATTATTGTCCTGTGGATATTGACCAGTTTGTCAGCTTTGCGTCCAGAGGTAAACTCATTTTAGCATCCCTAATCTGACTATAGATAGGTGACACTTTGTATTCTCTTTGGAACCTATTATAACTTCTTACTGGTTCTCTTATTATGAGTTAAATGAAACATGCTCTTTTTGTATTCATGAAAGAGTTAAGATTTTTTTGCCTATTTTGAAAATTATCCTTCAAGCAGCATAAATCCTGCTTTATACTAGATTGTATACAGGAATTATACATCAGCACCCTGGTATAACTATTAAAAGTGCCCCCTTACTCTGAAGTGCTCCAGCTGGGATAACATATAATCTCTGCATTTTACGGACTTTATCAAAATATTAAGCCAATAAGGTTAAGAAGTAGTATATCCCTCCACCTATTATTATTCATAACAATGTGTACTGATAAGTCACAGAAAGTAAAATACAAATAATATAAGATTGTAGCACCAACAAATAAAACAAAAAAAGTTGTGCTGCAATACTGCCTAATATGTAACACAATGAACCAACAGCAAAGGACATGCACTTTTGATAGACTGATAAAATACTGATTTCTGGGCAAAGGCCTGCTCTGGGGAAGATACTTCTTAAACCCATTTGTCCTCATTAGAGTGGTCTGATATTTTTCCATGAAATCTTAAAGGATGATCAGAAGGCATCTTGCTGTCCAAAAACTGACACTTACCAAATATACTTAATTGTTACTAGCTATCCAATTTTATGCTTATAACTGGATTTTGTGAGGTTTGCTATATATCATTCCATTCCAATTATAATTATAAAGGCATATAACATAACATAACTAAAGATGAGTTAAGTAAAAATACAAATGTGGGGACAAGAATTATGTATATTGCCCTGAAATAAGACAATCACAGAAAGAAAAGTATTTCTTCTTTGCTGTGCAAAGTAAAATATAACATACTAGGTCAGGATGTATTATATTAATCACAGTAATAACATGCAATTGGAGTGCTCAATTTGTACCAAGTAAACTTTTTTGGATAAACTTTTTCTATGTGTAAATTCAATTTGGATTACAATTCTATGATTTGGGTGACAATACTGTCTCCATCTCACAGATGAAAAAAACTAGGGCAGAGAGTGCTTAGATAACTTGCCTGAGGTCCTATAGTAATAGAAACAGGATTTAAAGAGATAATCTCATTTTAAGCCTAGACTCTTGATATGGAAGTATATTTGCATAATCAAGGTTTTAAAATATTTCTTGATGAATCTGTCCAAATTTGAGTCCATGGTCTATAATTAGGATCATTACAAATAACCTCATCTCCCTTGCTTCTCTCTCACCCCTTGCCAAGCCTAGATCAGCTCAATTACTTGCCTACTCTGGACCTGAGCAGCTGTGGATAAAAACAACTGGAGAAAATCACTCAACAGACAGACTCGTTTTACTTTAAATATGTGATTTCAAACCTCAAATGCCCTACTCCTGGCAACTGCACTACATTCCCTAATAAACTTGCTTTCCCAAACTCCAAAACAGAAATTCACTACTGCTATCTCTCTCCCCAAACTGGTTTCTTCCTCTGCCTTAGTATCATTTCACTTTATCTCATGCTTCATTGAAAACCTAAATACCACTAGATGAGGACACCTTTCTCTCTCCACCAACTCAGGAAACCTCCCTCCATCTGCCAGTTTGTCATTCTCTTTCCCCTTTAACTGAGAAATTGTCCCCCTTCTTATTAAACATCAATTCTTCCCAACGATTTCTTAAAAATTTCTTATGCTGCACTGTCAACCCCTCTTTCAAGAAGACTATCCTTTGTAGAATATAAATGTTTACAACGTGCCATTCTTAAACACACAAACACACACACTCACACACACATCTACCTCAAATCTATATTTTCTGCTAGTTATCACCTTCTTTCTCTCCTTCACAGACAAAATTCACCAATGAGTAGTGTACCATATCTACTTCCTCGTGTCCCATTCACCACTCAAGCCACTTCTGTTTGGCTTCCATCTTTTCTCCTGCACTCAAACTGGTCCTACAAATATTAGCTATGAACTCCATGGTGCCAAGTGGAGTGGCCATGCCTCACGATGGGGAAAAATAAGAGACGAGAAACACTGTAAATAAGTTATATAGTGTATTAGAAGGTGGGAGGTGCTATGAGAAAACCAGAAGTCTCCAGAAAAGGAAGTTGACACAAGCAAAATACAGGTTCTGTTAACATCTACTTTATGTACACTTATAGAAGTTAGATATATACAGCAATCAGGCACGAGCTCCCAACTAATCAATTTTGCATTCAGCTGCCTAAAGTACGAAGAGTGAAAACAAATGTTGGCAATCTGATATGACATCATTTATTTGAGTAACACCTTCTTAAAGATCTGAGAGGTGGTATACTTACTTTGGAATTTATAATCTTTTCAGTCCTTGTTTCACTCAAGACTAGAATATAGGAAGAATGTGGAGTACCCTCATCAGTAACATTGATTCTCACTCTATGCACGTGCTTGTGTGTGGATGTGGGTTTGGGTGTGGGTGTGTGTGCCTGTGTGGAAAAGCCCCTGGGAGAGGATGGAGGTAATGGGTGAGAAAGCTGTAGGAGTAACTTATATATTCCTCAAGTTATATTCAACTTCCTCATCCACTCACAAACACTGTCTACAGTCCTCTAAGCTTTTAAAGGCAGGAAATCCATATACTTTTAGAAACAAAAAATTAACTTAAGAGAAAAGTTAAGAAGTGTGGAGGTCAGGATTTCAAGAAAAAAAAAAAAACATTCTGTCAAAATTCAAATAAGATATATGATCCCACTTGATAACAGGTACTGTAAAAGTTTCGAGTCTTCCTTAAAAAATGCCATTAGTATCTCATGATAATGAAGACAGGAGGCAGGAAGACAACATTGTAAATTATGAATAATTCTGTAGGATTTTACTATAAAAGGCATTTAGGCTGGGCACAGTGTCTCATGCCTGTAATCCCAGCATTTGGGGAGGCCAAGGCAGGAGGGCTGTTTCAGGTCAAGAGTTTGAGACTAGCCTGGGCAACATAGCAAGACTCCATCTCTAAAAAAAAATCCAATTAGCTGGGCCTGGTGGCATGTACCTGTAGTCCCAGCTACTCAGGAGGCTGAGGCAGGAGAACTACTGGAGGCCAGGAGTACAAAACTCCAATAAACCATGGTTGCACCACTGCACTCTGGCCTGGCCAACAGAGTGAGACCCTGTCTCTTAAACAAATAACACTTAAAATAATTTCACACTCAGGAGGAGATTTAAAGATACAAACATGGAAAAGACTATATAAAAATAGGCTACCATACCATACACCCCAAAATACAAGATGTCAATATTGCATGTATGACTAATAGAACCATTGTTACAAAACAATAAGGCAAAGTTTGTGTTTGTTTTTAAATAAAGTAGTAGAATTAATGATCAAAACTGATGTGCCCATGTGCGAGGGGAGGGATAGGTGATAATTGTCTTGAGGGTACTAGATTGTCTAGAAATATAAACAAGCAAATACTCAGTAAACCCAGGGGAGCCTCTAGCTTGATAATATTTCTACATGAGCCCAGAATTCATAGGGAACCCCACCTCCTACCCAACCCTACCCTCATCTCCCTGACTCTCAAACTGGGGAGATTCAGACCATCAGCCAAATTCCTGTAGGTCACTGGTTGTTGTACTGGCCCTGGGGAGCCTTGCATGCCCCCATCTGAAGGTGTTAACAACAGGACTATGTTCCCACAACAGTTGAGGGGATCACTATATCCTTTAAGTTTGCTTTTACAAGCTGGATTTGTAGCTTTTAGCTTTTTATTTTAAAATAAATTACTACTTTATCTCTTTCTTTTATGTATTTTTAAAAGCAGGGATTAATTACTTCTAATTTTTTCTATATGGTTATATGAAATCTTTTACTATATTATTTTACTTTATAATCAGCATATTTCTATTTATTTTACAATTTTAAACATTATTACTTCTGTACTTTTGCTAATTGCAATGGCAGTTTTAAAAATTTAATCTTTATAAAGTATAGGTATCTTTTTTCCTCTCTGAATGGCCCCACAGTGATCCTACCTAGATTGTACGGTAGAACTCTACTAACTGTATCCCTTACCCTAAAAATCAAATTGCCCAGTAAGGCTGATGGTGCCATTATAATGCAATAGAGTTGGGTAATCTAGAAGATTCCAAGCCAAAATACTACTCCATGGCCCAACAATATGTAGATTAATGGCAGTGAAGGTAATATTTTAAGTCCTAACTACCTAATGTCTCTCAAAGACAATGTCAGTTCCACCTAAATTACCTCAATTAACTAGGACAACAGTAATACATAAGATTTCTTCGCAGTGATGGTTTGCTGGCTGCTGCAGGGCAGGCTTTCTGCTGTTTGGATTTTTAGTTAGCCAAGGTATGCTTATGCTCATTTATCTGAAGCCCCTCCAAGCCCAGGACTTTAGTGATCCTAAGGTACTTACATTCTTTCATAGATCAATTTTATTCTTACCTCCCCATCAGCAGAGTTGGCCTAGTGAGTTTTAAATATTTATTTTCAATAAAAACAGAGTCACAGACTATTAGAAAAACAGACTCTCCAGTATATTTTTCTTATGCTTCTACTTCATTTACTTCTTTATCATTAAAACCAAAACCACAAGCTCCACTTCTGGAAAGAGATTCAAAGTGTGGCCCAACAGTTCTTCACTTAAAAAACTGGAACCGAAAAGATACCATCCCTCATCTTCATGGAAGAGGGAAGGCAGAAATAAAGACTGCTGTAGGGACCCTTTTGGAGAGAGCTATGTTTATTTTTTCATTGTTAATTATACCTTTGTTATGGGTTTATTCTGTTCTGGGATAAGTGTTGTATAACCTTTAATGATAAAATGCTTTATGTTAATTCTTTGCAGTTGCTGTTATACATACTTTGTTAGCTTTCATTTTCCTGTTAGGTTGAGTATTTGGAGATTGCCTTGCTGATACTCCTCTCTGCCCTTCTTTAGGGAAGGACTATTTCTCCTGTATTGCCTAAGCTGGTACACACTTCTTCTAAAGAAATATGCATGAATTCTCTCCTCTAGACGGTATGTGTAGTTCTGCCAAGACAAGTTTATATAATCTATACAAATGAACTGTATGACTGCGATAAAGATCAACTACTTGCTCCCCAAGATTTTACAACTATTACAAACTTCATTTCCTTTCAGTTACTGAAGGATTAGGGCAGGTAGAGGGTGGCCTTGGGAAATGAGAGGGGGTCTAAAAGAGCTTTGCAGGATTATCAATAATGGACACAAGAGTAGAAAATAAAAGTAAAAAGAGAGATGTAATAAATTGAGGATGATCTTCATTTTGATCCTCTCAAAGAGGGAGTTAGAACAAGGGAAAGAAATGTAAGACTGTGAATTTTATGGATATAGACAAGTTTATGCTGGTTATATTTTGCAATATTGAGGAATGTCAGTTTTAGAAAATGTGACATGCATGGTATATATAACCAGAGGTTACTAATATGTTCATAATGAAAGCTGTGTGTTGTGTGATATTGTACATTGTATTTAGGGTTCTATGAAGAATTAACGTGTGCACTTCAGACTCCAGTGGGAAAAACCGAGCTATAGAATTGTTAAATTGTGATGGTGACACCTTGTCACAAGAACAGAATAGTCATCTGTAGCAAAACTAAAGGCTTACTGAAAAGTCAACAACTCAGGCTTTAGAGAAGATGTCATAAGGAAAAAGGAAAACCTTATTTCCTAACTATACCTTCCTAAATTCTGTTAAATACTGCGACTTACCAACAGGCCAGATGTACAGAGAACCATCTGTGTTTCAAGTCCCTTAGGACTTACAAGCCAGCTTTGTTGGCCATCTTACCCACAGATACTTAAATCTACCCACTGACAGAAATCTTCGGACCATGTGAATGGGGAAAGATAGAGGAAGGCCAAAGACTGTGTTTCCCCACCTCAGAGCTCCTCTCAATGTCCAACTGGCAAGGACTGTGGGAATGACATCTTCCTATCTATGAAAAAGTACCTTTCTCCATTACCAGACCACAGTGTGAAACTGCTTTAAACATCTAGAAAATAGATCCTCCTGTAGAAATTAGCCTATGGAAAAGCCTACACAAGGGCAGGGTGGAGTACTGGAAAAAGCATGGGCTTTGTCCTTGGACAGCTGGGCACAGTTGCTGGCACATAGGAGGTGTATAGTAAATGGTAACCAGTCTACGGTATGAAAGAAAAGATGTTTGCTCATACTTTCTCCACTACTATCCTCCTTCCTAAATATAACGCTTCATCCTATTCAAAGTTTCCATGGGACTAAAAACTTCCATCCTCTGACTCAACTAATATTGAGGCCAGGACACAGCACCGCAGAGTGATCAGGAGTTCAGGAGCTGTAGACAATCCCTGGGTTTGAACACTAGCTCTTCTACTTACTGGCTATGTAATCTCAAGCAAGCTGTAAGTGCGCTTATTAACTACTTTTAATGCAGTTATTGATAATTCATTAAGCCTTATCCGTAAATGCGGGTAATTACAGTACCTATACTTCACTTGGCTAATGAGAGAATTAAAAGTGATCATCTATGCACAAGATTCAGCACAGCATCTGGCAAATGACTGTTCAAAAATGTAATTTATTACAATGATCATTATTATTTCCCACAGCAACTATTTATTATTATTATATGTTACTATTATTTCTGTGGCAAACTGAGAAGTGGTGAATTTTACTGATTAATGTGATGCATTAAGAAAGTTCAACCGAACCCAAAGCTTTCATTCCTCTTATCCCTCATACTCCCTGGAAGTTAACTTTTAGTTAACTTGTGCAAAATACATAACCAAAAATTTACAATGAGAGAGATCTGGCTTTTATGGCAGATTATCATATATTGTGAAGGCAGCAAAAACCATTTTAAATTTTCTTTTTCTCTGCCTTTTTTTTTTTTTTTTTTAAAGGATACAGAGTTTCACTCTGTCGCCCATACTGTAGTGCAGTGGTGTGATCATGGCTCACTGCAGTCTTGACCTCCTAGGCTCAAGTGATCCGCCCACCTCAGCCTCCTGAGTAGCTGGGACTATAGGCGCATGTTACCATGCCCAGCTAATTTTTTGTAGAGATAGGGTTTTGTCATGTTGCTCAGGCTGGTCTCGAACTCCTGGGGGCAAGCAATCGACCTGCCTCGGCCTCCCAAGCATTAGGATTATAAGCATGAGCCACTGCACCTGGCCCCATTTTAAATGTTCTTAAACCCTGAATACAATGAGCTCTCATTGCACTATACCAGGAAAAAAGAAATCACTAGATTGGTTTCAGAAAGTCTACCTTAGAGGCGGCAAATAAAATTTTCGAATGTTAGTATTAACTTAGGATATTAACAAATAGAGGGATTTATACTATATAGACTAGTTTTAACTTAAGATATTAATAAATAGAAGGATTTATATTATATAGACTAGTTTTAACTTAAGATATTAATGAATAGAGGAATTTATACTATATAGACTCTTTCAGTTCAGATTTATATTCTATCATTTTCTACAAACACATGAGTCATGGAGCCACCGCAGTGCACTTCAAAATATTAATAACGAATTAGCTAGAGAGACAGAAATGCAGTGGGAAGCCATCAAAGTGGTTTTTTTTTTGAGACGGAGTCTGGCTCTGTCGCCCAGGCTGGAGTACGGTGGCCGGATCTCAGCTCACTGCAAGCTCCGCCTCCCGGGTTTACGCCATTCTCCTGCCTCCGCCTCCCAAGTAGCTGGGACTACAGGCGCCCGCCTCGTCGCCTGGCTAGTTTTTTGTATTCTTTAGTAGAGACGGGGTTTCACCGTATTAGCCAGGGTGGTCTCGATCTCCTGACCTTGTGATCCGCCCGTCTCGGCCTCCCAAAGTGCTGGGATTACAGGCTTGAGCCACCGCGCCCGGCCTAAAGTGGGTTTTAAGTGATCTATAAAATTAAAATATGACATAAAAATAATTTGTCCTTCCTAGTCTCCTTTCAACTTTCTGGCCATATTCTAACAGTGAATACGTAGATGATATACTTAAACATCGAAAACATTGAATATTTCCACCTGAATATTATTTTTTGTTGGCCATAAACATTCTAAATTTGCCCCAGGGAATTATCCTTGCATGACAATCATGTGAAATTTGTTTTAAACATTTTTCTTCTACTTTTGAAGCCATGCAAAGGGAAGTGTACATTAAAAGCTTTTTCATTCACCGTTTGCTTGGTTATTAATTTGGGGATTAAACTTTGTTTTCATAACAATTCTTCACACATAAATACTGGCTTTTATAACTCTACCTTCAGAATTTGATGTTCCTTCTTCATGAGGAAATAAACTGTTAAATTACACAATGAAAGATCCTGGCTAAACATGTTTTGTGAAAACGGGAATTTGCTATATACAAATGGGCACATTTCTAAAAATTTGAAAGTCTTAAAAGACATTTAGGCCGGGCGCGGTGGCTCAAGCCTGTAATCCCAGCACTTTGGGAGGCCGAGACGGGCGGATCACGAGGTCAGGAGATCGAGACCATCCTGGCGAACACGGTGAAACCCCGTCTCTACTAAAAAAATACAAAAAAAACTAGCCGGGCGAGGTGGCGGGCGCCTGTAATCCCAGCTACTCGGGAGGCTGAGGCAGGAGAATGGCGTAAACCCGGGAGGCGGAGCTTGCAGTGAGCTGAGATCCGGCCACTGCACTCCAGCCTGGGCGACAGAGCGAGACTCCGTCTCAAAAAAAAAAAAAAAAAAAAAAAAAAGACATTTAACACTAAAACAACATATATTTTAAACAATCCAATCTTTTACTGGTGATGGAGAAGATTTTTTAGAATGCTACAGTCCTAAATGTTATTATTTAAAATACTGGCCATCATTATATTATATCTATTTTCCAGAGCTGCTAATAGTGCTCTAGCCAATGAAAAGCCAGGTAAAGCTAACTTTTACTCTGCCAATCAGCCCCATAAGAATTCTGCCCCATCAGAACAAGAACATAATCCTATTAGATCCTTCCAAAATTATAAATATTTTGAACTAGAGAAATTCTGATTTAGACAATTAAATTCTCAGTCGTAGATAATTAACCTGAACATACGGAAATTCATTTTTAAAAAAGAGCTAAAATTAAGGATGCACTTTAAAAGTGCCAAACCACACAGATAATCATGATAGAAACATAAAGCAAGAGATTTAATATTTTCTTTATCTAGTAAAACCCATAAACTAGATCCAGTTTGCATTTTTTAAAATTCAGATGATAAAGGATTCTAAGTCAATTCAATAAGTAATTAATTTCAATTAATTTGCATGACCTTCTTGATTTTTGCATAGTACATGCATTAATTTTCTATTGCTGCTACAGAAAAGTCTCCCTGGGATAAAATCAAAGTTGGTAGGGCTGTATTCCTTCTCTGGAGGTTCTAAGAGAGAATCCCACATCTTTGCCTTTTCCAGCTTCTAGAAGTTGCCTGCATTTAGGGATCATGTCCGCTTCCTTTACCTTCCAAGCTAGTAGCTAGCATCCTCAAATCTCTCTTTGTCTCCTCTGCCACTCTTAAAGGCCACTAGGATTACATTAAACCCATCAAGATAATCCAGAATAATCTCCCTAATTAAAGGTCAGTTGATTTGCAACCTTAATTCCACTTACGACCTTAATTCTCCCTTGCTATGTAACCGAACATTTTCATAGGTACCAGGGATTAGGATGCAGGCATCTTTCGGGGGTTGAGAGCAGTTATTATTTTGCCTACCACAGTACATCAGATTTATATCTAAATTTGTAATATTAAAATCAAATCAATATTCACCCAAGCGAATTAAAGTTCTCTAATACTATTACTATTATTATTGTTATAGTGCACAATAAAAATGTAAACAGTTTTAAATGTTTTCAGTTACATAATCACATCTTCTTTCACTAGAGATATGCCAACTTATCCAGCATCTGACCTCTTTCCATTCTTACGTGGGCAAATTTGACACCAATCAATTGCTTCAATACCTTGTTCTCAACTCAGTTCACAACTCAGTGCATTGTAGGTTATACACTGATAAAAATATTAAACTCGCATAAGATAATGTAATATATATTGCTTATTATATTTATTATATTTTTAAATTAAACATATATTGCTTATTATATTTATTATATATTAGGCAAAACTGTTTTTTACTCTGAGCTTACATCTCAGACTGAAATAAAAAATTATTAAGAAAAGACGATTTCACTAACATGGACTTCACACAATGTTTTCAGGAAGTATATTGGAAGAGCAGATTATTAGCATTTGCATAGATTTTGGAGATACCACACTCCATCTTAGAAATGATATAAAGGAAACTTGGCCCAGAGATCTTCATCTGACTTACCTGAGGTCACACAGTTAGCCTGAGACAGAGCTGTCTCCTGACAATAAGTAAGTGTTGTCATGATTATGATGCTGTTCATCTGACACATAAAACAGGGTGAACTATGACTCATCACTAGAGCACACTGTAAATTAATATCTTTACTAAGTTACACCACAAGGGACTGCAGAAGTAGTATTTTATCATTCTGTTCCATGACAATATATAGCCCTAAGCCAAGGATCAAGGCCTACTAAGAGCCTGTGTAAATTATACAAAACTTATAAAATGTCATATAAGAAGAAGAAACAGTATGCAAGAAGGAGAAACTAACTGGACAACAAAATCAAAGAATGATGAGCCTATGCTAATAATGCAGATAACTTCTATAAGACAAAGAAAAACTTGACAATATTTAACTTTTTCATGATAAATCATTATTTCCTACTGGTGGAATAAAATAAGAAGAGTATAAGACATTTTTATACGGATTTTCTTGGAGGAGGAAAAATGGCTTAGAATTTGTACAGTCTGACAAATATCATTGTGTCAAGAGTATTTTGAAATTCTGTCATTTTCTCCAATTTTTATTTTTTTTTATTTTTTAGAGACTGGATCTTACTCTGTTGCCCAGGCTGGAGTACAGTAGAGCCATCATAGCTTATTGTCTGTCTCCAGATATTTTAATCTCTACTTTAAGATATATCAGCTAAACACACCTATATCCCTAACCCAATACATGAAAAATATAATTATCATGTTAAAACTAGTTTCTTTTTAATATTAAATATATCATAGTTTCCTTCAGATAACAGGACTGAATTCCATTTTTAAAAGTTACGGGGGGAGAAGCCTCTTAAATTATCAATAAAACATGATTTCTTGGTATTATAAGGGAGAATTAAAATCAACTTACTTGATGTAATAGGGCACTTTATTATGTGAAATGGATCTTTGCCATGGCAGCTGGACTGATGCTGAGGAAACAAAGGGAGATTACTGGAAACGCTGGAAACCAAGAAGTCTTACACCTTAATGCAAAACAACTGAACATTTTATAGCAAATTCAATGAACTGCTCTGGTTTCTGAGCTGGATTCCTATAATTATGAGATCCACTGGGTCAAACAAAAAATGGCTTTAAGGATTCATTTGAAGTAAAACAAGAAACAATACAGGTTCAAGGTCTAATGCCAACTAATTTAACCTGTTGATAAAAATACTTCTAAATTTTCAAATGGTGTTGTTTATAAATACTACAGTTTAAACCTTAGTGCCATCTGGAAATTGTACTCCATATAAATTTTTGATAAAACCAAAATTAATTTTACCTGGTATATCCAGATTAAAAATGAGATTTTTGAAGACTGAATTTTCCAGATGACTAATAACATTCTTTACTTTGCATCATAGTCACAGGAGGAGCTATTGAGTACAGATGGCATTTAAATAAATTCAATTCTACAAAATTTAAAAAGAGGAAATTTAAAAATAGGCAAAAAGTTGTGAAGAACCAAGGCAATCGTCTAGGCAGAAAAATCCCAATTTCTTACTTTCATCTGAAACACACAGAGAGCCCAGTCTCCTACTTTTGCACTAGATCTGACTACGATTGAGATTTTATGGGTTTTTTTAATTGAGGTACTTCTTTTTGTTTCAATTCTAGTTACTTCTTACTTATAAAAAATACATTATTCCTACATTAACCAATTATTTTAAGACTTACTTATGAAGAAGAGTACATGTGAACTTAGTGCCATAAAAGAATTTTGCTAAATGAACAAATACAAACATTCAGATAATACTTTGAATTTTCATACTTTGCAAATATCATCAGATCCTCATGTAGCCAGTTGTCACCAATACTTTTTTTCTCAATTTCATGTCACATTAATATCTTACAACTATTCAGCATTCTAAACTTTGTCAAGCAGTTTCAAATATATCTTTTTGGTAAGGAAGCCAGCAAGATACACGTTAAAGTTCCATTTGATAGATGAGGAACTAAATGCGTAGAGATAAAATAACTTGCCCAAAGAGTGATAGCCAGTAAATAAATGGTCAAGCTCAGACGTAATCTCAATTTCTGAATATCAGTTGAGCAATTTTTCTACTCAACAATTCTTCCTCTCTTTATAAAAGGCAAATATTCTTTTCTCAATCTATGCCCACCAAAGTATAAAAAAGGGATGAAATGAGGAAGTAGGTACATTACATTTCTCATTAGAGCCAACCTCATTTCAGTGTTGGCACCAGGCTAATAGGTCAGTTTTTATTTTGTGCCTAATTAAACAGGCTTCTTTTATAATCATGGCTAAAGTCCAAGAAATATAATAAAGCCAAAGATTCCAAGCAGCAAAGGACAACAATTATTAAATTTATTAATTGGGACTTTGTTTATACTTCTCCACTCATTTTAATAATTGTTTTGATTTGAATAACTTCCACCTCCTTGGACTCTCAGTGTTAGATAATACAAGGCCATGCATTTGACTTGCACAAAATGTGTGTAAATTTCACAATATTTCACTTCCAAAAGAATATGTGCTTGATTTCTACTATGACAGTGATTGCTAGGTGAAAGTGTAGCATTTCATCAATATTAAAGATAACTGATACTTAGAACTGTAAATACAGTCTCAATTATTTTGTAAACTCCTCTTTCATTTGATCTTGGTACATAGCTTTACATTTTGAGAAACTGAGCTTTAGAAATCTGGAATACTTAATATCTAATAAGTATACAGCAAACCTATTTACTTCATCAACGTTGATGGTATCCAGACTTTAAAAATGTGTCCTGGCATCTAGATACACAGTATATTCCAGGAAGGCCTATACCACTCAAAGATTAACAAGCTAAGGTCTAAGGTTTGTGAAACAGAAAAACTATATGGTGTTGAGGTAGGGGTGGGGGCAGGGAGGATGGTGAGAGGTAGAGAGGTACAGGGCAGGAAGAGGCAGGAAATGACTGATTAAGATTCTTGAAATTGTAAAAGAAAAGCCCAACCTTTAACTGAAGTAAGGCAGTTTATTAATAGTGACAAAAAGATTAAGAGGAAATATAATGTAATCAATTTAGTTAGAAGATATAGTATTTTTTAGCTATTTCTATGGTTATAGTTGGAAAAAAAACTGTCATGACTGAGAAACAAGCTTTGTCCTAAGTTTTAAAGTTTACTTAAATTGAATTAAATGAAACAAATTGCTTTCTTACATATATTTGCCAGAGGAAATGAAAGGAAAGGAATTAATATTTACTGAAAGCATTTGTGTCAAGAACTGTGCTAGATGCTTTGTGTAATTGGATATGCCTTGTCATTGAGTTCTCAAAACAATCAGAAGAAATAGGTAATATGGTGTTTTAAGACAAAGAAATCAACCTTCAGAAATTCACAGGTCTGGTAAGTGGCAGAATGAATGTTTAAATTCAATCTGTTTGACTATAAATCCTACATTCTTTAGTATCCTCAGCAGTGAATGATAAATAAAGTAGAAGCTCAAATTGTTTATTCAAGATCTCAAGAATGGTCCACAAATTTTAAAATTCCAGTTGAAAAATATTACACAAAATTCTACGTAGATGGTTTGGCTACATATGCAATACTTGAATAGAAGAAAAACTAAATATAATCGCAGTGAGCCTAATAAATCAAAATCTTCCCACTTAAAGATTTATGGAGAGTGATTTTTTTTACTTTAAAAGTTGAAGGTTTATTTTAAATAGGCACTTTTTAAGCAGAAAAATTAATTTAAAATCTTAAAATATAAAACTGATTTCTTTATTATGAAAAAGTTCATAATCTTTGCCTATGACACAGCAATGATGATATGATACTATGTTAGTTATCATAACAGACGTTCCAATGAAAAGCCATAGCTAAAGATGAATTCATTTCTGTTCTACTTTGAAGATTTCTCAGTTGTCATTACATTAATACAAATAATAACCATTAAGCAATATTTTCATTGATGTTAGTACCTCCTTACATGCGTCTATCTAAATAAACATATTGATAACAAGGAATACGGCTTCTTCAATTAAAGTGAAAGAAAATGCTAATTCATTCAATTAATGTGATCAGTCCAGTTTATTAGTACTTACTAGAGAGAAAATGCTGAGAGGATGGTCCAAAATCTCTGTGGGCTTCCTGAAGCTGTTTAAGGCGATCATCCACAGAAACCTGTACACATACACATATGAGACAGAGGAAATAATTTGATTCTGAAACAGTAACTTTAATAATATCTTTGCTTTAAAGACTATAATAAATGATGCTATTGCCCAGGATATGATTGTTTATATAGGCCCCTTCTCTGTCTCTGGTATCAGAGTAATGGTAAAAAAAAAAAAAAAAAAAAAAAAAAGGACTCCTGGCCTCAAATAAGAGTAAACAGAGTCAGGTACTCTTCTAAGCAATTTATAGAAATTAATGCTTTAGTCTTCATAATAACTGTAAAAGTTATTTTTATCATCATCTTACAGATTAAGAAACTAAAACACAAAGAGGTATCGAAGGACATAAAGCTAGTGAGTGGCAACACTCCTGTTTGTATTTTGGTCATACAGTGCCAGAATCTGTGCCCTGTTACTCTGCATTGCCTCTAAGGCAGTACATTGTCTCTAAAGCCTCTAAAGTCAACATGTGGTCATGGAATCAGTGACTACTCATCTCTGTTTTGTAAGGAAGATGGTACAAAGTGTTATGGGGAGCAAATGAAAAAGAAGCCTAGGAAACTAGATAGTTAGATAATAGATTATATATATATATATATATATGGTGAGAGAGAGAGAGAAATAGGCAGTACATAGATAGTGGCTAGTTAGAAGGATAGAGTGAGGTGGTAGAAGATAAACAGAGAATGAAAAGACATGTGAGTATGCAACATCTTATTTTCCTCCAAATTTGTATCTGATCATCTCTGCTTGGGGTTGAGACATATATTTAAGTTTGAACAGGCATATTAATGTACTCTCCATATTTTTTCATATACATTTTTGGGTTTTGTTTTGTTTTGTTTGTAAAGACAGAGTCTCACTATGATGCCCAGGCTGGAGTTCAGTGGCACGATTATGGCTTACTGCAGCCTCGACTTCGTGGGCTCAAGCAATCCTCCCACCTTAGCCTCCCAGGTAGCTGGGACTACACGCATGTGCAATCACGCTGGGTTAATTTTTTTTTTTTTTTTTTTGGTAGAGACAAGGTCTCACTATGCTGCCCAGGTTGGATACTCTACATCTTTTATCCACATCTTTATTTTTGTTTTATTTTTAGAGACACGGTCTCACTCTGTTGCTCAGGCTGGAGTGCAGTGGCACAAACATAGCTCCCTGTGACCTTGAACTCCTAGCCTCAAGTGGTCCTCCCACCTCAGTCTCTCAAGGAGTTAAGACTACAGGCACACACCACCACACCCAGCCAATTTTTTAATTTTTATTTTGTAGAGACAGGCTTTTCCTGTGTTGCACAGGCTGGTCTCAAACTTCTGACCTCAAGCGACCCTCTCACCTCAGCCTCACAAAATGTTGGGATGACAGGCATGAGCCACCATGCCCAGCCTTTGTAAAATACACATTCTATAGTTAGTTATCTGCATTATGAAAATGTAAAGGGTTACTAAACTGAGAAACTAAATGCAAATCAATAACAACTGCACATAGCCTACTGACATTTCCATTTCCTTTTTCTAGCCTTGGTCACGTAATGCTAGTTATTGTTCCACTTAGAAGGACAATCTCATTTGCAGCTGTCCTTAAATGAAACTATATGTCTGGTTCCCTGGACAGCACTAGTTCCTCCTGGTTAGCTATTTAAATTGCATTAGTATGCACTTTGTTCATTAAGGCCTAAAAGCATTCAAATGCCACACTTTATGAGTAAAGAAAATATTACTCCTGTAATTCAACAGTGTTGCCCACCAGCATAGATTTTTCTCATCTTATCCAACCAGTAACTAACATCTGAGCTCTAGAGGTGACCAGGATCATAGTTAAGGATTACTGAATACATATCTTATTTCAAGTATAACATATTCCCTGACTTCTAATTGGAATAATGATAACAGAAATAGAATGGGAAGCAAATCAAGATGGACCATAAGAATCATCACATGAAGATAATGAATTAGAGAAACAAAGCAGAAGAAAAAAAAAGAATAAAGAGCAAATATTTCTGTGTTCCATCCACTAGAAAAACATGTATACATTTAACAGATTTTGTTTTACTAATCCTAGGTTATTAACACTCTTTTCAAAGACTGAGATTGTAAAATATTATACACTAATTTCTTACTTCTTCAATTTCATTAAGAAAATATGAACCATTGAGTGCTTGGATATTTGAATTAATTCAGCAAATCTATTATATGATAAAATATTATATCTCTCAAATGTTTGTATGTGCTACATCAAAATTGCATATTTAAATAAGGCCTGGAGTCATTAAACCAACTGTGTTTCTGTGACCCAACACAGGTTTCAATTACTGTGATTTATTTAACCTTTTGCAATTTTCCACAAATATCATATGAATAGTATACCAAAAAATTGAATTAAACTCTACAAATAAAGGAGGCCTTTAGGTTCAAGATACTGAAAGACAAATACCTGATGTCATCACATGCTAAATTCATTATCAAATATCATCAATAAAGAAAGAGAAAATGGTGAGTGGTAGAATAGTGAGGTAGGGTTTACAGGCCACCCAAGGTGAAAGCTTGCATTACAAAGGGGAATAAGCTGACACCTGTAAAAGTTTCCATCGCATATTAAGGTCATCTAGCTGGCGAGACATCTTTAGAGAGGGATGCAGGTCAAGCGGAGACAGCTGACTGGATAAATCATTCACTGTTTTAACTTTTAAGTTGATTGGTGCAATTTCTTCTCTAAATGCCTAGAAGAAAAGAACCAAAAATATATTATTGGAAAAGAATATAACAAAAGCTAGTACAACTGATCCTTGAATAACTTAGATCTGAACGGCATGGGTCCACGTATGCACAGATTTTTCTCAACCAAACTGCCTGGGTCCACTTATGACAGATTTTTTTCAATCAAACATATGGAAAATACAGTATTTGCAGGTCTATATGGAGAGCTGACTTTTTGTACATGCAGGTTCCACGGGGAAATGTGGGACTTGAAGTATGCATGAATTTTGGTATATGTGGGGTCCTGGAACTCTACTTCCAAATAAATGGTAAGGCCGTCTCAGAGGAAATCAACTACAGTTGCCCACTCAACAACAGCTGACTTAATTCAGGTCTTCGGTAACTTGGATGAATAACCAAAAAGTCACTGTTTATTACCCAAAGAATGTAAATAAATGTGTGAAGAGAAAAATAATTCAAACGTATTTAAATGATTATGTATTTCCTTTCATGCTTTTTATTATATGCAGTTTACTCTGGAAAATGTGTGCCATTATTTTTCCACTTTACTGATATCTAATGTTGATTCTATCTTTAGTTTGTATTCATATTTTCTTTTTATTCTGTTTTAACATAGCTACCTTAATATTTTTTCACCAAATCCAACAATTTGATTTTAACATGTTTCCACTTTAAATTAAGTTAGAAAGTGGCCAGCAGAAACAACATTCCTAACCATGAAACCAATGCCTATTACAGACTCAAGAGGTAAGATCTATCCCTGTCCAAATCATTTATAATCACTCTGTGGTTAGGCCTTGGGCAGGAAGAGTGGAGTCTACAGGAAAAAAGGTAAATGAGTCTTAGAATTGACAAATGCCACCTCTGAGCAAGGTCTAGAATCATTAAAACAACTCACTAAGAACACTCAAATTGTAATTATGAGCATCCATATTCTTGATGTCCCCAATGAAGAATGGAAGCTGCTTGGGAACAGACGCTCACTATTCAGTACAGGACATGCAATCCAAAAGAGACAGAATTAATTTCTATTGACAAAGGCCCACAAAATGATATTTGAGCAATATTTAAGCTAAAACAGAATGGAGAACAGAACTGGGATACTAAAGGAAAACAGTTTAAGTTTAAATTGGCCACAAAATTATAGTTAATAATGTACCAAACTTAAATTAGAAGTAGTAGGGATGGGGGTAGGGGGTGGGATAGCATTAGGAGATATACCTAATGTAAATGACGAGATAATGGGTGCAGCACACCAACGTGGCACATGTATACATAGGTAACAAACCTGCACATTGTGCACATGTACCCTAGAACTTAAAAGTATAAAAAAAAATTAAAAAGTAGTAAGTGTTATAAATATCCCATTAGCTTTGGCCCTCAGGTTTCATCATCTCTACATTGTTCACTCTTTTAAGTAGAGAGGCTCTTTAAGAGACTAGAGTCAGCGTAAGAGCTATGAATGTTGGAACTTTGAAGTCAACATGTGTAAAGTAAGAAATATCACTGAACCCTGCAGCTACCAACATTTCAAAGACAGGGTAGAAGAAGGGAAGCATACAAATTCATGGGAATTGCTGCAGTATAGAAGGAGAAGAAGAGCTGAGGTAGTTTTTTTCCGTTGCTGCAGATTTGGCATTTTAATAGATTACAGAATGTGCACACACAAGCAAACACACAAATACAATTAAATAAGAAGAGCAGTTGTATGGTAACAGAGACATTATAAGTGTAAAAAATTCACAATTAATATAGAAGCACAGGGAAAGAGGAGGTGTGGGTTAGGGTGGGCAAAGGGAATGTTTCACTCTGGAGTTTGAAAAGGTTGGGGTCCCTCAGCTTCAGTTTGAGAACAATTACAGAATTCAAATCCTTCAAGGTTTCTTCAGTCATGATTTTAACTGTATGCCTTAATATTCTCTCCATGGCCGGGCGCGGTGGCTCACGCCTGTAATCCCAGCATTTTGGGAGTCTGAGACGGGTGGATCACGAGGTCAGGAGATCGAGACCATCCTGGCTAACACAGTGAAACCCCGTCTCTACTAAAAAATACAAAAAACTAGCCGGGCGAGGTGGCGGGTGCCTGTAGTCCCAGCTACTCGGGAGGATGAGGCAGGAGAATGGCGTAAACCCGGGAGGCGGAGCTTGCAGTGAGCTGAGGTCCGGCCACGGCACTCCAGCCTGGGCGAGAGAGCGAGACTCCGTCTCAAAAAAAAAAAAAAAAAAAAATTATCTCCATGGGTAGGTACCTTGGAGGACTCAAGAACTGTAATTAGCTTTTAAAATAACCATCTTTTTATTCTTTATCTATTAAAGATTAAAAATGAAATGCTAGAAAATGTTTTGAGATGCATATAATTTTAAATAATAGCCTATTTTATTTCAAAAGATAGTAAACTTTAAAATAATAGAATATAACTTCAAGACAGGCTTTAAAAATCTTTTGGAACAAAAAAGAAATTTAAATTTTTCCTCTCCAAAAATAATGTTTCTCTATATAAGCCACAGGTTAAAACATTTAAAAAGCTTTGACAAACAAGGTCTTTGGTTTTCGTTTTTCGTTTTATGGTCAGGTGTTATATGGCAATGAGGAGTCTTTGTATCAAGAAAGTTTATCTTTTGTTTTTGAAGAGCTTCCAAATTAAGGGGCTTGAGATAAAGCAAGTTTTAAAATGGTTTCAGAACTGCTGTATGTTCTAGTATAAAGAACCAATTTATCATGTTATGACTGCACTTTCCTATAACAGAATAAGAGACTATGTGGCCTTCCTTGCCATAAAAACAGAACATCTGCTGGTATCAAAGGTGCTAACTGGCAGTCTGTTGGCAGGTGTGACTCCTAAGCCCTTCTCCTGCCAGAAGGTGTGTACTCTGTAAATAAGAATGATTAACGATAATTTCAGGGAGTTGACATAATCTGATTATCCCCAAGGATTTTGTTTTCCAGTTGCTTTGACATATTTAATAATATTTAGCAAAATTCAGTACTTATTTTTATCTGACTACACTGTCAATGAGATTTGGGGTATACTTTAAATCATCTCTTATATCTCTTATTATCTAAATTTTATTAACTTTTTTTCTGGAGCTGTTCTAGAATATGGGGACCAAAGGGGAGGTAACCATAGGTCTAACATCCATAGCTTTGGTCAATTCCTGACTACAAACAGAATTGATAGCTAAACTAATTCTTCATTAATATACAAAAAGATGCAATTTATAGATGAGAGTTCCCAGTAAAAGAGTGTGCTTTTGATTAAATCTCTATCTCCAACCACCAATTTACAAGAGATACAGAGTAGAGAGCAACCTGGAGACTATACCATATGGACGCAACTCTGCAAAATCCAAGCTCTGGGAATCAATACAGAACAAACAATGAGGTGTCTTTAACAAATAAACTGAAAAGAAAAGAAAAAAGGAAGAGAGGGGAAATCTGGAGATTAAAAATATTTTTTAAAAATAGGGAAACCTAATCTATATTGTCTAGATGCATAGTTGGATAAAAAATAAAAATAAATGTAAATTATCATAAAAGTTGCATTAGTTGTTATTTGGGGGCAGGAGGTTCCAATGGTGAGGGTCATATGGAAGGCATCTGTCCTGACTCCTGATGGGTGAGGCTGCAGCCGTGTTGGCTTTGTAACAATCCCTTATAACAATTTATATGTGCGGCTCTCTTTATTTATGTTGTATTTAACAGGAAAACATTTCTTAAAAATCCTTCAAAGACAATGATGCTGACCATGATTTTTTCAATGTGATCCTGCAGCGAGTCAATGAGTAAGTCTCCCACGGGCTTCCAGCCACTGCGCACGGACTCTGCCTCCTTCATGTCAGCATCCAGGTCGTCCATAGCTCCCTGCAGGTCTCTGAGTTTCTCCAATGCCTTGTCCACTTGCTTTTGCCAATTGCTAGTTACAGCATTTAGACTTTCCCATTTTTCTTTGACTTCAGAAGACTGTTTGCGCATGGCTTTGGCAATCTTGTGGGCTCTCTCCTCAGAAGTCAATTCTGTGATTAAAAAAAGAAAAAGAACAATTTGGATGTCTGATTGTATATTCTTTTTTTTTTTTTTTTTTTTTTTTTTTTGAGACGGAGTCTTGCTCTGCCACCCAGGCTGGAGTGCAGGGGCCGGATCTCAGCTCACTGCAAGCTCCGCCTCCCGGGTTTACGCCATTCTCCTGCCTCAGCCTCCGGAGTAGCTGGGACTACAGGCGCCCACCTGTCGCCCGGCTAGTTTTTTGTATTTTTAAGTAGAGACAGGGTTTCACCGTATTAGCCAGGATGGTCTCGATCTCCTGACCTCGTGATCCGCCCGTCTCGGCCTCCCAAAGTGCTGGGATTACAGGCTTGAGCCACCGCACCTGGCCTCTATTTTTTTTTATACTTTAAGTTCTAGGGTACATGTGCATAACGTGCAGGTTTGTTACATATGTATACTTGTGCCATGTTGGTGTGCTGCACCCATCACTCGTCAGCACCCATCAATTCATCATTTATATCATGTATAACTCCCAATGCAATCCCTCCCCCCGCCCCCCTCCCCATGATAGGCCCCAGTGTGTGATGTTCCCCTTCCTGAGTCCAAGTGATCTCATTGTTCACTTCCCATCTATGAGTGAGAACATGCGGTGTTTGGTTGTCTGTTCTTGTGATAGTTTGCTAAGAATGACGGTTTCCAGCTGCATCCATGTCCCTACAAAGGACGCAAACTCATCCTTTTTTATGGCTGCATAGTATTCCATGGTGTATATGTGCCACATTTTCTTAATCCAGTCTGTCACAGATGGACATTTGGGTTGATTCCAAGTCTTTGCTATTGTGAATAGTGCTGCAATAAACATACGTGTGCATGTGTCTTTATAGCAGCATGATTTAAAAATGCTCATCATCACTCGCCATCAGAGAAATGCAAATCAAAACCACAATGAGATACCATCTCACACCAGTTAGAATGGCAATCATTAAAAAGTCAGGAAACAACAGGTGTTGGAGAGGATGTGGAGAAAGAGGAACATTTTTACACTGTTTGTGGGATTGTAAACTAGTTCAATCATTATGGAAAACAGTATGGCAATTCCTCAAGGATCTAGAACTAGATGTACCATATGACCCAGCCATCCCACTACTGGGTATATACCCAAAGGATTATAAATCATGATTGTATATTCTTAATAGCCAAGTGTGAGTGTTACAATAGCTACTGAGGTATACAGAGAAAAAGTAAGAAAAAATTACTCCAGGATAAAAATTGTCTAGATCAAGAAAAAATTCTCCATACTTCATCCACGAATTCTCTGCTACACCTAATCATACACGCAAAAGGAGAATAAAACAGTTACTGAGATTAGTAAATTGACCTGATTTTTTAATTTTAACATATTTGTAAAGCCACTGAAATCTAAGAAGATAACACAAGAAATAAACCAATTTTTCTTTATCGTAAATTTAGTTACACAAAATCCAAAGACACTTTTTCATTTCAGTATTCTCAAGAGAAATGGTAAGTATAATTAATGAAGAATGACTATAAATTATAAGCAAAAACTCTCAGAAAATAAGATTAATTTATTTTGTTCCTAAAAATAAATAACTGAAGACAACATACCTTAGATAGTGGTCATCTCTAAGGCTGCTTGGCAGTTTCTTTTTAATAAAGGGCATCATCTGCAGCCCACAAACATTTTAGCAGGAAGATAGCAAGATTTCAAGGACCACCCTAAGTATGTAACAGAACAAGGGGGCTTCCACAATGCCTGAAATAAACTTTTTTCAGATAAAAATAGCAGGCATAACACATGGACAGGCCACGGGATGTGGGCTGGAACCGTCCAGAGCAGAAGCAAAGGATACAGACAGAAATCAAAGTCAAGTTCAAAGCCAAGGGTCAGAAATATAAGAGATGGGGAGCTGGTAAAGCAAGGGCAGAGAAACGCGGTCAACACTGAGGGGAAACTCTCAAGACAGCTTAGAAGGGTCTCCAGCACGGTTCCACACTCCTGGGACTTCACTATCTTCTACACCTTAAAATACCTCCTTTCCTATCTGGCTGGTCTGATGGTGGTATCTAACTGTCCGCTGCAAATAAAGAGGCAGTGCAGTCGACATAAACTGTACATTAATTTGAGACAGAAAACACATTCTTCTTTGTGATAACATCTCATCTTTCAGTACACAGCACATTAGCAATTTCTACTTCACCTCAAAATGTTCCAAATCACTTGGAAAATGATCATCATAAGATGAACTTCATCATAAAAATGCACAGAAGCGAGCTCTCCTAAACCGTGACTTTCATCCTCAGTGTAAATTGTTCTGCCTGACTTTATTTAAATATTATATAAAAGCCAAGTCAAGGGTGGCGGAACACATATGTATGTCTCTCTAAATTTCCAAAAAAGTCTAGGCATTGATATTTAGCAAACACAGAACTACGAGTTGTGTCGCTTAAGTGGTAGAAGTCTACAGGGAAACTTCAAAAATCTCTTGGCAGCTGAATTGAAGGAAAGAAGAGAAAACATCACAATCGGTAGATAGGCTGAACATACCAGTACAAGATAAAGAAAGAAAATAAGTGAATTAGAGGTCAGGTGTGGCGACTCATGCCTGTAATCCCAGCACTTTGGGAGGCTGAGGTTGGTGGATCACCTGAGGCCAGGAGTTGACCAGCCTGGCCAACATGACGAAATCCCGTCTCTACTAAAAATATAAATATTAGCCAGGCATGGTGGTGGGCGCCTGTAATCCCAGCTACTCAGGAGGCTGGGCCAGGAGAATTGCTTGAATCCAGGAGATGGAGGTTGCAGTGAGTGGACACAGTGCCACTGCACTCCAGCCTGCGTGACAGAGTTGAGACTCCGTCTCAAAAAACATAAAAAAAAAAAAAAAAAAAATAAGTGAATTAGAGAAACAGGTTCAAATAACCATCAAGGAGCCCAGAGAAAAGCCCTAAAACATGCAACATGTCAGGATTGCAAAGCCTTCTGAGAAAGAAACTCTCTGAAGGCCGGTGTATCATTAGAAAGGCAAACTTTATTTAAATCTTTATACCTGCAAGATATCTAGGCCAGGCACAGTGGCTCACACCTGTAATCCCTGAACTTTGGCAGGAGGTCAAGGCGAGTGGATTACCTGAGGTCAGGAGTTTGAGACCAGCCTGGCCAACATGATGAAACCCCATGTCTATTAAAAATACAAAAAAAGTTAGCTGAGTATGGTGGCGCACGCCTGTAGTCCCAGCTACTCAGGAGGCTGAGGCAGGAGAATCGCTTGACCCTGGGAGGCAGAGGTTGCAGTGAGCTGATATTGTGCCACTGTACTCCAGCCTGGGCAACAAGAGCAAAACTCCATCTCAGAAAAAAAAAAAAGTCATCTAAAAAATGATATATAATACTTACATTGTATATATTTTATATAAATATAAAATGCTATACCTAAGATGAAAAAAATCATTCTTAGTCTCATGAGGTGGTAACTTTTATGATTAAACACCTGTGTTTGTTAATAAGTTACTTGGGCTTTTTCAAAAATATATCTTAAGCATGGACTACTGTAAAAAAAAAATACTCATTTCAGAACGGACAACTTAATTATGGTAATTTTCCTCAGATAAAGTAAAAACTCATTCTGTCAGACATTAAATAACCTCCCAATAACCTGGGAGGCCCATGGGTTCTTTGTCTTGTGAGAAAACATCATCTACTGCCTCTGACATTTTTGTCTTTCCTTAATGTAAAAATCTATTGATTGAGCAGTCCTTGTGCAGTATTTCTTACATAATCCCCACTCAAGTAGCTACTCAGAAGAAAAGAAAAGTTCTATGTTCAATTCACCATCTGTCTGCCAGAAAGGAAACATTAACGAATCACTTTTGAGTCAAAATAAGAGATTCCCAATGCAGCAACAATCTCAGCTGAATGCATACTTTAAGCCAAGCACAGAGCAAAGTAAAAAACAAAACAAAAACGTTCTAGAAGTGTGTGAAACACATAAGAAGAAGTAACATGTGAAATATGAAGGTATGACTATTTGGGGTAAAATTTTAAAAAAAATAAATAAATAAATAAATTCAAACATCCAAAAGGCAGAAAAGAAATGAAAAAAAGAAAAAAAGGAAATGATTGCATTCTTAAAAAAATAAAGTCCTCTCATTTGAAAATCATAGGACAAATGTTACTCGAGAATTTCTGAATAGGTATTCTGTGGTAAATGCTAAAGCCCACCTACACGAGTAGAGAATCTTCTCCACCAGTGAAGAACCCTGGTGTCATATTAGAAATGACCCTCACAATGAGGGATTGAGTTAGTTTTTAAGGCTGATAATCCAGGGGCCCTTCCCCAAAAGGTAATGATTTGGTCAGTGAAAGATCTGGCATGGATAGATACCAAAGCTCCCCAGGTGGTTCTAACAGGTTGTCAGGATAGAATGCAGCTAGCCTATTGGCATGTAAATTGATTTCTCTGGACCATGTAGCTGAAGCTCATCGGACATTTCCACTCCATTGGGTCAACCCCACGCAGAGCACAGTCCCTAAATACTGGAGGCCAGAGAGCAAATGAAGCTCAGTGATAAGAGGGTAATCTAATTTGCATTGAGAAAGGTGTAATAGAGGCTAATGCTAGAGATAGAGGAAACAGCAGGAGAAAACCAAATAAATTTGCTAGCAATTCTGAGACCAGAAGACTTTTTTTTTCCTATGTCACTTTCCTACTCTCTAAAGTGTGTGTGTGTGTGTGTGTGTGTGTGTGTGTGTGTACCCTGTCACTCTCCATTCTCCTCCCTTCGGGTCTTCCCATTGAACCGGCCAAAATTTGAGGGTGGAATTATATTTTAATTTTTATTACATACATATACCCTCAACTACTCAGAAGAAAATATATATATTTATGTATAATATACATAAGTAAAATTATGTATATATTATATATAATTTTATATATATATACACACACACCACTTTTTTTTAGTCAGGGTCTTGCTCTGTTGCCCCAGCTGAAGTGCAGTAGCATGAGCATGGTTCACAGCATCAAACTCCTTGGATCAAGTGATCCTCCCACCTCAGCTTTCTGAGTAGCTGGGATCACAGTTACGTGCCACAGTGGCCAGCTAATTTTTTTTTTTTTTTTTAGGGATGAGGTCTCACTATGTTACCCAGGCTGGTCTCAAACTTCTGGCCTCATGTGATCCTCTCACCTCAGTCTCCAAAAAGGTCTAAGATTACAGGCATAAGCCACTGCACCTGGCCTCTTACTTAAACTTTTATATTTATTTATATTATATATTTATACATAATGAATATTATACTTATTTTATATTCATATTTTATAATTTTAAATGTCAACTTATTTATTGCATTACAAATCTATTTAAGGGAGCACAGATAATTATCTTTCAGAAAGAAGAAACAGGAAGAAGACAAAGGAAGAGAGGAAAAAGGAAAGATTAATCCTGATGTTTTCTGTCATCCAATTACCTTTACTTCTTCAAATATGCAAATTAGTAGCACAGCATTTATGCCACACTCTCCTTTATACCATGAGAAAAAAGACTATAATATACGTCACTAGAATGCAGGTGAAAAAGCAAAGCTGGACCACGAACAGAGACTAGGATTTGGAATCAGTCCTGCTCCCATTTTGCCCATTGCTCCTAGGCCAGTTACTTGACCTGCCCAGCCCAGTTTTATCAAGTGCAAACCCTATTTTCTCATGCTAGAAAAATATTTCAAGAGTCTATTTTACCTCAATTCAATTATGTAAGAAGGTGTAGCCTCTGTACATCTCAAAGAAATCTTAATAGTAGAGGGGAAAAAAACCCTTCCTTTGAGTGCTTATGTAAAGCTACCTTTTAAATTTTAAAAATGAAACCATGTTTCTCCCATGAAATAATAATAGAAATTTATTAGAATTAGCCCAGTGTTATTGTTTAATAAACATTTCCCATATGTATTGTATTTTTTTCTCAATTATGATATCAACATTTATAATCTCCATTGTGGCTTTTCTACTCTTAGGTTTTAAAGCCCAATGTCATGAACGTTTTCTTTCTTTCCATATTGATTTTACAGTAGCCAGTCTAGAGACTGGTGTGTCCTCAGTATATAATTGCTTAATTGAGTTGGACTGAATAGAATTTTTAGCGCTCCTTTTTATTGAGAACATTCAATTTTACACTTTTAAGTGGACATATTTTCACGTCATTTTTCTTCCTCTTTCTCACATCTGTGTAAAGCACTTATAAAAAACTATCATGAAATAGAAGGATCAACCTTACAAAGTCATTTCAAGTATGGTAATTCCAAATACCTTATTTATACTATTTACTTTTTTGCATGTATCAAAAGTCATATTGTTTTATTCTACTAAAAGATGAAAAGGAAATATTAAAACAATCAAGTAAAGAAAAAAATTCACAACTGGCATTTTTACTGCTGGACAATTTGATAGAAGAAAAGATTAGGAGATTGTATGCCAGTTCTAATACTAACTAGTTACATAATCCTAGATATATTCCTTGTCTCTTTCAATCTCAGTTAATACATAGAAAACTACTGGCACATGTGTGGCACACAGTAGGCTCCTGAGGAAGGTTACTCTTTCATTCCCTTTTATTATTTTATAACTAGCTCTGGGAGGTTTAGATATCTGTAGAGATTTTCACGTAAGCAAATCAGGTTGATTAGCCAATAAGAACTCAAGGGAAAAGACTTGACTTGCTCTCTCTCAATCTCTCTCTCTCTTTACCCCCCTCCTATTTCTCTCTCTCTTTTCTCATGACCAAAAGATGTTTCTGATGAAAATATTGGGAAATACATTATTTCCTAATTTTCTGATTAACTGATTAAGATCCATTTAGTAACTCTGAAATGTTCAATCAGTGTTTGAGAGTGCCCTGACCATTTCCTACTCTGTACAATAACTGATGATAGCCACTCATTATGAGCCAGATTACAAGTACATCATCAAGTGCCACAGCTGATTAGTGCTTCTAATTATGTCAATCTAATAAATTATAAGGATGACAATAACAAGAGGCTACTCAGAGCAGATTCACCTGTTAATATGCAGCCTAAATCTTTCAATATGGATATGATAAAGACGGCATGGACTCATCCATGCTGCCAGTGGACTTCTCAAATTCTTTTTTTTAAAGAAAAAAGAACATAGATATATTTAGGGAATATCAAGACCTCAAAAGTAAATAGACTTAGGGACTACCTTCCACAAATATTAAATGCAAGTTATTAAGAGAGGGGACACAAATGGAGGGGAACTCAGAATACAAAACACACTGTGGAGGGAGCTACATGGTACCACTGAGCTGAAGTCAATAGAGGCAGAATTGGAGTCTAAATATATTCAAGGTTTACTCTCCCTGTGAAGTGGCCAAAGTAAGTAAGCCCGGCGTTGAGTGGAGGAAGAAGCAGGGCCCAACCACTAGACAGACACAACTCCAAGGAAAGAAGCAGGAAGATCAAAGAGTCCCTGGAACAGACAATCACGGTCTCGCTAAGCAACCTGAGATCTTTCCATTTTCTTCATTCAGGAATAATCCCTGAATTTCCTCCAAGTAGTGGCAGTTTTGCGATTTATTCAAATTAATTCATTTGGGGTGGACATCAACAGATGGGTCACTGGGGGCAGGCAGGTGGCCACAAAAGGAAAAAGGAAAAGCTGAGAATGTTTCAGGAGGAAAAAAACATCTGTTTTGCCCACTACTGTATCCCGAGTATCTAGAACACTCCCTTGCAAATGGTAGGCACTCAAAACGTACTTGTTAAATGCACAAATCAATCTCTGTACAATATCTTTAACTAGAAAAAGAAAATAAAAAAGAAAATTCTCCCCTTTCTCCTTCAAGAATCAAAGGACAGGAGATTTAGATTCAAAGTCTTTTATTTCTTGCCACACAACCACCCATCTCTCCCAAGGCTGCTTCCCAGCTAAACACAGCTCCTAGTGATTGATTGAGCTACAAAGAAGTCTGGAGCTTTCTATCCATGCTCTGCCATTCTTATAAGTTAAATATGGCTTATGTTTATGTACTGCCAAAATAAGTGATGAGTTTAATTGAAGAGGAGAGTTTATGCCTTTGCTAGGATTACACTGCTTAAAAAATGACAAAACCTCCAATTCTTGGAAGATTCCAGCTTTCTACTAAGAACAACAATAATCACAAAAAGTAAGTATATTATACCGCACTAAAAGAGCCTTGTATCCTCCTGTCCTTTACGTTTAAATCAGAAAGTAATGTCCCAGATGATGATTATAATAAAATACACACGTGTAAACTATTGCCATCTTTTTATGAGGCAAATGTGATTTATGAATGGCTGTAACACTGATTAGAGAGCATAACAGATGGTAAACAATTAATTGAAAATGCTATGTCCATCAAACAAACCTTTATCATATAATTCTTCATGAAGACTGCTGTTTATTTAAATGAGATTTTATTACTATGGTAGGAGTTAGCATGAAAAACATTTTCCAAATTTTTACCCAATCGATGGGCTTACTCAGCTGGCTCGTTATGTTTTAGAAAAGTTGAAGACTAGATGCATTATATTCATACAGATATTATAGAACTTTAATTTGTGAAAAATCACATTACTCCTCTGTAGTTAAGAACACCGGAAAAGAAAGTAACATTATATTTTTCTGTGTTTTTTTCATGCATTACAACTTTATGAATCTAAATTGGACTTGAGAAGCTAATGAAATTATTGTTGTCATCTATAGGCCTGAAAGCAATTACTTACACTTCAAGTTTTTATATGAAAATTAAGAAGACAAAGTCTAATATTGCCTAGACACCTTCTCCCTCGGTGTTAGGAAATCAGTGAAATGTTTATGATTCCATTATGCAGTACGGTATTTCAGTGAAGAAAGAGAAACAGTAAAGAAAAAAGCAAAGAGTTATAAACATGTTCAATTACTGTGTGAATTATTTTAAAATCGAAGAATATAGAAAATAAAATGTTGTTTCTACTGAATATCTACAAATACTAACTATTATTGAAGTAGTTTAAGATAGTACACTATGGCAGTTTTAAGAGTATCAAGTTTTGTGACATAAGCCTTAGTTCATATTTTGGCTCTGTCACATAGAAGACAGTATGCCTCTAAGCCTCTCAGACTCTCAATTTCCTCATCTGTAGAATGGGTGGTAAGTATTCACCCTCAAGAAGTTATTATGAGAATGCAATTAAACAAGGCAGGTAAGTTTCCTGGCACAGTGTGTGGCACATGGTCAGCACCCGTGAAATGCTGGCTTGTTGGGAATGTCTGCATTTACCACCATTTTTCACTTCCCCCTTCTTTTATGGGATTGGATACTTCCTCCATTTAGCATAATATTATGAAGAGGGTCTGCCAATCCTAGCAGACCCTGAGTCCCATGTTACTCAAGCCGAGTCAACCAGAGCCCTCTCCTGGAATATTCTGGATCTAAAGAAGGGTGAGCCCTTCCTGGTATGAGGTTGTGAGCTATACCGTTATAGAAAAGCTAAGAAAATCAAAATCGGTACAGAGAAGCAGAAAGGAAGACATGGAGAAAAGCCTTCTGGGTGGTATTCCAGTCCCTGTGGTCAGCTATGTCTCTACCATGGTTCGGTTATGGAGGCCGATGCCTTCCCCTTCATGCCTACACTTAAGGAAGCTGTGTGTCTGTCATTTACAATGAGTGAGGCTCCAATTAATAAAGTTGTTATGAGGAAAACAAAAGCCCTGGGAGAAAACACCCATTAGTTTTACTAGCCCAATTACTTGTATTAACTAATGTGTAATTTCTACTCATTTTATTACATACAAGAAAATAATGTTGTAACCTTAAGTTATATGGAGAATATAAAAGTAACTTCTACTAAACTATATAATTTCAAATCTTCACTCATTTAATAACTATGAAATTGTATTTGCAAAAGTTTGCTAATACTGGCATAAAGTGGACTGACATAATAGACTGAACATGTCACTTATCAATTCTTTGTTAGACCACAAAATATGTGAGATTTTACAGAGAAGAAAAATACTCTTAATAGTTGGTTTTCTAAAATATCAGGAAATATTTAAAAATTAAACAGTATGCCCTGAGTTAAATATTAAATACTACTAAATAGACACAGCCATCTGTCAAAGGACCAAAGAGGAAAACTTTAACCCGTACGTACTTTTTATCTGAAAAATTATTATTAACTATTCATCACATATACATTCATACACAACTATATAAAGTTGTATATGCATATGCATATACACACATACACAACTATACCCACTATACTCAACTATACATGCACAAGTATACTAAATTAAGTAATAACTGGGTTTTTCTATGATTATTAATAAAATATTTAAATTAAGCAAAATTGACTGCTCCAGACTGAAACAGAAATGGCAGCTTAAATAAAATAGCAGTTGTAGTAACAGTAATGTTTTAACTGTAATAATTTTTAAAGACGATTCCTGAGGAAACTGATGAACAAAATAATGCAATCTCTTTTTTAATCTAAAAATATCAAAAGCAGAGGACAGGTGTTTTCTCCATACATATGCATACAATGAATTGCATAATTTTCTACACACATTTAGAGGTGAAATAGCCTATAAAATTGTTAGCAGTTTTATTTAGTGATTGATACCTTAGCTTTAAATCATAAAATATGTTTGGTCGTGGGTGCCTGTGCATGTGCATGCCTACCTGCCTGCCTGCATCTGTATCTGGTGTGGAGAGAGGAAGACCGACAGAAGGCACCCACCAACTCCCCTGTGCATATCTGACTTTTAAACTGAACTGAAGGTAATGAACAGAAGAGAAGGCGTAAATATTCCCTGATTCCCTCTGGAGGTCTGGGGGTAGGGGTGGGTGAAGGCTGTTGTCTTGCACAGCTTCATTGTGCAGCAGTGTGGTTCACACAGGAATTCTGATCTGGGACTGAGAACAGCCAGGGGAGGTTGGCAACACAAGGGAGAGACCAGAAAACATGGATGCAAGGTTAAGAGGCTCTAGACATTGAGATCAAGGAGAAGTTAGGAAGTTAGGGGCTAGATGGCTATCAGTGAACACAGACAGAGGAGATAGAATTGAAGGGATGAGTCAAAAGCCAGCCAAGATCCAGAGGTTAAGGAAGTCATTGTCATAGATGCTTAGGGATCTATTCTTGCATTTACCTTTCATTAGCTGGATGACTTTGGTCAGCACCATAATACCTTCTTGACCTTTGTGTTTTTATTTATTTTTTTTAAATCATACTGTATGATCAGCTCAATTCATTGGGATAGATAGGAGAATGAATATGAAAGTGGCTTGATAAGTACAAAGAACAATGCAAAGGATGAGAGACTGCTGTACTGTGATACTTTCTAACACATGCAAACTAGGGATTAAAATCAAATGAAAAACAGTTCAATTGCATTAAAAGGAAAAAGTATATATTGACATCATACAAATTAAATGAAATTAAGTATTTCCATATTGCTCAAACAAAAGTCAGGGACTACTGACAAAATTGTGAACTTGGCAAAATTTCTACACGGATTCAGATAATTTTAGTTCAGCTAAAAATCATATTTACGTAGTAGCCATTTATAAGCAGAAATCTGAGTAGTTGAGTTTTCCAAAGAGCTACATTTTACCCATTTAGCCCTATTTTTCTATGGTTACCATTTTGGAAGAAAATTTACTAAAATATAATATAAGTTCCTATGCCTTAACTGATTTATATTCTGTCTTCAGAAATACGCACACCATAATCCACAGCTTCAGTTTTCTTTTACTGTTGAAAGTTCCAAAGACTACCTGGTTTTGTTTCATTTTAGGATTCTTGCATATCTTTTTATCATTTCTTTCTCCTTATTGCTGTCAGACTGCTAGAGTCATTTCTCACCATTAATCTTTGTCCCTGCCCTGTCACTTCATTTTGCTACTTACCTATCACCCACCGGACATCAAGTTCATACCAGTGTCTACAGTAGAAGTTAATACCTCTGAGAAGTACTTCAGTGGCTTCTTTCCCATGATCTAAGAAAAGGATCTGCACTACGTTTTCCATACAATCTCTATCCTGGCTGCTCAGATCATTTTTTTACACTCTTTCAGATTCTGCATCAATGAGGGTAGTTACTAAAAAAAGAGGGAAGGGCTGAGCTTCAGACACAGACATTGGAAAACACAGTGAGAGAGACAACAGGGTGCCAGGGAATCATGGCAGAGAGCTCGGCAAGGGAAAGCGTCCAGGAAGACACAAAGCCCCAGTAGAGCCGGCAGGATGACCAGCAGCTGCGCGGGCAAATGAGGCAAGTGTTGGAAATCAGGTCAGAGGACCTACAGGCAGAAGATCGGGATGGGCAATGGGGCAGAGGCAAGGAAGACCACTACCTGCAGAACGTCGTGAGGAGCCTGGCTTCCAATGAACCTCAAGAGTGGAGTGAAGAGAGGCACAAGGTGGGGCTGGATGGAAAAGCTGAGGCCAAAATGCTGTGCAGTCTTCTGTGCCAGGTGGAGGAGCTCAGACCCCATGGCATGCACTACAGACAGTTTTTATCCCCAGGAAACCTCATGCCAGGTTTGTGCTTTAGGTTTATCATTTTAGGATTTATGTTAATGGAGAAATGCCAATTAAGAATATATTGAAATAGGCCTGGCATAAGATTGGTATGGAGGAAACTAATGTGGAATGGTCAATTAATAGTGATTTTCAAATACTTAAAAATACATACAACACTATAAGATAATTAATAATAGAAAAAAATTTTAAAGGAGTTGGAAGAAAAAAGGCATTGGAGATAAAAATCATGGAGGAAAGTGTTTTCTAGAATAGTTACTTAAAAGAAAAGAGGTGACTCCATCTTAGTATGTCCTTATAGCATGGTACACATCACATACTCACAAAATGCTTATTGAATAGAACCAAAAAAAAATCACTTGATTTCTTCCAGATCTAATCTCTCCAACATTGAGTACTTCGGCATCAAACAGGATAACTAATGTTCAAATGCTTGCTGCTTCTAATAGCAGATGTACATAAGTCATAGTAAACAACGAAACTATAAAAGCTATTATGGATAGTTTTCTTTGACTTATTTTTAACAACAGGTAAAATCAGCCAGTGTTATAGAAAATAATATCAGGAAAGGAGGCAGTATGAAAATTGCTAATCATAAACAAATAAACAAAAAAAGAACATAAAGTTAAATTGACATGACTTTTTTTTTCTTGCCCCCCAAACATGAGGCTTAAAACATCCTGAATGTCGCAGTAAAATAAGAACACAAAAGCTGGTATCTTTTTTTTTTTTTTTCTGTGTATCTTTCTAGACATTTTATTAGGGATTTGAAACATGAATGTCCAAATGTACAGACTTCCTCACCAACACTATGATCCATGACTAGAATGTTCATGAAACTTTTTTTAAAATTATACAATATTGTTTTAACCCTTAAATGACTGACCACTGAGGACAGTCTAGAATACTGTGGAGTTTTAGTGATGTAATAGTTTGTACTGCTTTAAAGTAGCTTTTTATAAACTTTGCAATGTACTAGGGAAGCAAGGAGACAAGAAAAGCCAACTGAAGGTAGATTTTAAATTGGATAAGATGAGACAAGTGAACTTATTTTTTTCCCCAAGCTTAAAAAAACAAAACTGTACTAGCACCTTCTTTCTTGTTGTATGAAGTTACAGTGTTCTGTCTGACTTTCCAGGTCCTCTGTAGTCTGAACCATTCAGCACATACAAGCATCTCATCCCCATCTGCCGTACAGGCAACCAGGCCAGGCTGTCTACTGACTCCCCAAAATACAGCTGCATATTCCTTATGGCTGAGCTGTTCTGCTAAGGATCCTGTCCCCTAGTATGGCCATCTGTCTTTCTCGAACTTAATCACTTCCTACCTGTCCATACGCCTAAGACTAGCTCAGGAATCAACCTCTCTACTCTGACCCTCAGAGTCCTTCTCTCCCGGAATGCCCACACCACTTAGAATCCTCAGGACACAACTGAGTGCATGAGTATGGACACTTTTACATGGCTTGCTTTCTCACCCTCTGTGCTAGTTTTGATCTCCCACTAAATTGAAACCTCAGGAACACATCTTATACTTCTTTATCCATCTTGGACAGTACTCAGCTTATGTATGTATTCATTCAAACACTATGTAATAAGCACCTACCATGTGCCAGATAGTATTCTAAATATTACAAAACACAGCAGTGGAAAAAAAAAAAAATAACCCTCTGTCTTCATGGAGCTTACACCTACAGGGAGTGGAATGAAAGGGACCATAATAAGAGACCAGGTCAGAAACATAACACGGCATCCCCTGGCATAGAATCTGTGAGCCATTATAAGAATCTGACTTCTCTGAGTCACATGATATGACTTATATATTCAAATGCTCCTTATGGCTGTTGTGTTGGAAATGTCTAATAAGGGAGCAAAGTCAGACCAGGGAGATGAGTTGAAGGAACCTGCAATCATCCAAGGGGTAGTAGGGGCATAGACCAGGAGCGCATAGTAGACGTGGTGATAACGGATCATATTCTAGGTACATTTTGAATGTAGTGATGACAGGACTTGCTGACAAAATGGATTTGGGTGACAAAAGGACAAAGGAGCCAATAGCGGCCCAATGGATTTTAGCCTGAGCAACCCAGAAGATGGAGGGGCATGAGGTAAGATGCAAAGACTGCAGGAAGAATGGACTCAGGGTGGCAGGAGGGGGCAGGTGTTTCTTGATAGATATAGGAAAGGAATTTCGTAAACATTGAGCGCTTATTCTAGAAAAGTTGGGGTTTATTTCCATATTGTCTTAAAAACCAATAATCCAATTACTCTACTGCTGATAATATCAGTTTCTCCCATCTACAGTTATTCTTTATAGACTCAAGATTGTGGGGAAAAGTAAGTACTGATGAGTTCAACTCTTTCAAAGAATTCTCTACAGTTTGGGCTTGTTTCCTTTTTGTAAAATTTTTGTGAGTACACAATAAGTATACATATATTTATGGGGTACATGAGACATCTGGGCTCATTTTCCTTGTTAAATATGGTGATGGTGGTGGGGAGAGTAGGGGAGAAAGGAATCATTGTTAAACATCTAGCTCATAAAAATGTTCTTGTAATAGGTTGTATATAAAGTCAGAATAATAAATAAATGAATTTCTTTATACCTCTTATTTACTCAGGCAGTCATGTACCCTTCATGAAACTTTTATTGAGTACCTGATACACACAGGCATTGCATAGGTTGTAAAATGATCAAAACTGGATTCCTGAACTTAGGGCAAGTAAGAAAATGTTAACATCTGAAAATCAATACAAATAAAAGCTGCATATGTTAGATATCCAACAGGACTGGGCTGAGACCTGAGCAGTTCATTTTTCCTTGATGGACCTCAGTTTTCTCATATATTGAGTAGCCTTGGACTAGTTCATCTCTAAGGCTCTTAACCATTCTAATATTGTATATGAAGGACATAAGCAAGCCTTAAAATGTTCTTTTGAAAGAACTTCAAAAGATGAAAGAAAAGAAGGTAGCACATCCATGACAAGACAGTTCCAAAATCATTCAAGGAAGTAGATAGTATAGATTGGTTATGGAACTATAAAAATGGTAGTAAAAAAATTGTTGAAAAATCAGGAGGGCTTCAATTACAAAGTTCTTTTGTTTTTGTTTTTGTTTTTTTGAGACAGAGTTTGGCTCTGTCACCAGGCTGGGGTGTTATCTCGGCTCACTGCAATCTCTGCCTCCTGGGTTCAAGCGATTCCCGCTTGAACCTCCTGAGTAGCTGGGACTACAGGCATGCACCACCAAGCTTGGCTAATTTTTTGTATTTTAGTAGAGACAGGGTTTCACCATGTTGGCCAGGCTGGTCTCCATCTCCTGACCTAGTGATCCACCAGCCTCGGCCTCCCAAAGTGCTGTGATTAAAGGCATGAGCCATCGTGCGCAGTCTACAAAGATTTTTAAAATAAATATTATGCTAGGCTGGGCACGGTGGCTCATGGCTGTAATCTCAGCCCTTTTGGAGACCAAAATGGGAAGATGGCTTGAGCCCAGGAGTTCATGACCAACATAGACAATACAATGAGATTCCATCTCTACAAAAACTTTTTAAAAACATAGCCTGTAGTCTCAGCTACTCAGTAAGCTGAAGTGGGAGAATCACTTGATCCTGGGACACTGACGTGCAGTAGGCCATGATTTCACCACTACATTCCAGCCTGGACAACAGTGCAAAACCTATCTCAAAATAATACATAAAATGAAATAAAATAAAATAAAATATGTCATGCTGGAGGCCAAGATTTTTTTTTAGTATGTAATGGAAAGTCAAGAAAGATGTATAATCAGGGGAGAAACATGAATATGATTATATGATAAGATTTACTTATCAGTAGTAGACTAAGTGGACAAGGGAGAATATATGGGCAAATACTATGTGCTGCACACAGATGATAGAACAATGCAATGGGACTGATGCTACCAAAAGTAGCAACAGATTCTGCCTAAAACTATTCCAAGTCTACACACAGAAGGCTGAGAATGTGGAATTATGGAATTAATGGCAGTATGTGTGTGCACATGAGTATGTTGTGTGTATATGCACATGTGTGTGTATACATTATATATATATATGTGTGTGTGTAAAAAAAACAGTACTCTGAAGGAATAATTCTTCTTCAAAGATAGAAATAACAAATGAAAGGCTGAGCGCAGTGGCTTACGTCTGTAATCCCAGCACTTTGGGAGGATGAGGCAGGCAGATCACTTGAGGCCAGGAGTTCGAGACCAGCCTTGCCAACATGGCGAAACCTCATCTCTACTAAAAATATGCAAACTAGCTGGGCGTGGTGGCAGATGCCTGTAGTCCCAGCTATGTGGGGGACTGAGGTATGAGAATCACTTAAACCTAGGAGGCAGAGGTTGCAGTGACCCGAGATCGCGCCACTACACTCCAGTCTAGGTGACAGAGTGAGACTGTCTCAAAAAAAAAAAGAAAAAGAAAAGAAATAATAATTATGAGTGATTTGTAGACCACTGGATTTGGTGAAAAGTGGAAGACTCAACAATGACTTAGCTTTCTAGGAGGCTAACTGGAAAGATGGTGATACCACCAGCAGAAAATAAAAAGAAATGCCAGACAAGTTACGTGTGCTCTGTGTATGTGTGCGTGTGTGTGTACATACACACATATATATACAATTAGTTTCAGAGAGTCAAAAAGATTATGGTCTTGATGGGAAATGTATTCGGACTGAAGAAGGTTCCTTGAGTACGATTCAGTAGGAAAATGGCTACCTGTCCATATGTCCGATCCAGTTATAGTCAAAGAAAGCATTTTCCAACTATGCTTCCCTTACAAGTAATAAATATTTATGATTTACACAGTAAGAGGCAATCTTTCAGGTTTGCTGTTACTATGTGAAGTGAATGATGGAAAATGATTTTGAATGGCATGTTTATTTTAAAAAATGCATCAGAATGATTTTATTGTCAGCAGTGAAAAACCACAATACAGATATTTAATGGACCCAGAATTCATTACACATTTTCTCTTAAGTTTACTATATGATATATTGCTATTTGTTAGTAGGGTAGTTACTGTTTCAATTTTAAGCTAAAGTACATAAATGTTACAGGTTATTTTTAAATTAAACAAATGCTGTTGTCTGCTTGTAAAGAAAAGTATTTAGGTGTCTCATTTTTAAAAGTAATCTTACATATAGATATTTAAATATTTTATATATTTACTATTATATTTTAATAAATTTCTTCTACTTGCAATTATTATCACATAGCATGATTAAATATAAGAATTTTTTTTTTTTTGCTAGTAAATTTGCTAGTAAGGTAGTTATCATTTAAATTTTAAGCCAAAGTAAATAAACACTACACTGTGTTATTTTAAAATTAAAGAAATATCTGCTTGTACAAGAAAGGACTTTGGTGTGTCATTATCAAAAGTAATCTTACTTATAGACCTTGAAATATTTTATATATTTACTTTTATATTTTAATAACTTCCTACTACTATTTGCAATTATTTATCATGTAACTGGTTTATAAGAAATACAAATTTTTATTTCTTACCGAAATTATTCTTATAGTTATAGTACACTTTTTAGATCAATCCATTTTTTCTGCAGTTAATTTCCTTTAAAATTGATATAGAGGTATACAAAAATTTTATTTTCTTAATTTAAGAATCTAGATATCTGTTAATTAATGACATATTTCAATAAAGTAACACTTAGAAGAAAAGATTTAAATATTAGATACTAAAATGCTATAAGGAAATTTTCTACTTGATTTTGGGTCTTTTGTTCTCCTAGCATGTGTTTTTATGATGTAGTGGAGAAATCAGTCTCACCTGTTTTTGATTGTAGGTTTCTTCTTGGTTCTTCAGGGGCCTCAATTGGCTGATCAGCCAAGAAAACTCGGGCCTGGTCGACAGCATTCAGGACGGAATATTCTTTCTCCTTTAACTCCCGTCTCAGGGCCTTTCAAAAGAGAAGCAAAAGTTGAGTTTGTAACCTCACGTGTTCACCAAATTACACGTCACATCACGTCACGTGTAATAAGGGACATCGTCAACTATACCACTTCTGACCACACTTAGCAAGAAAATGACTAATAGCAAGCATTTCAGCTAAGTTAGAAGCCAAAATGTAAATTTTATGGATATGAATGAAGAAAAATACAAAGGAAAAAAGATAATTTCTGTAAAACTTAACTGTACAAAAAAAGAAACAGCTTTAAAATTTTCACCTAAGGGAAATTGTTACAGTATATTTGAATTTGTGCAAAATGTACTTTTAGGCTTTTCACAAATGTCAGATTGATAAAATATAATAGCCTTTGCTAAGATACTTTTTTCTTGTAAGACTGACTGACAAAAAAATTACATCCAATGATACAGAGAAAGGTAACTTCACAAGTAGCAATAAGATCCTCTGATGGGTTTTACATTATTTAGAATCCATTAAGAAAAAAAAAAAATTGAGATAGAAACAAAGTACATACATGAAATCAAAACTAAACCAATGAGAGCACATCCAAAACAATCTCCAATTATCTTAAAATATGTTCCATCTCTCATGCTGAGGCAATTACTATTTTTCTTTTGTGAGATTTTTCATGCAAATCTATGATTCTCAGAATAGTTTCTCTTTAGCACCTTTGTTCTTTGAAGTGGAGCTAAACTTTCACCCCTGCACCTATAAAAACAACAAAACTCCTTCAGTGACTGCTGCAAGATAAGAGTAAATGAAGATTTTCTCAGGTGCAATTTTAATGCTGTTGCCAAATGGAATTTGTTAATATTGTTATCCTCTTAAAATTAAACACATAACCACCTACTGGCTCTAATATTTTGCTTTCAGTGTAGTTTCCTGGCAACCTATTATGAAAAGTCAGACTTTTATTTTCTAAAATACTGAACTTTCATTATATTTTAGAATGAATAAAATATTTCCATTGGAAGACAACTAAATTTTTAGTAGTATTTGACATCACTATGTTGGGATGTTATAGTATTTGCAGGCTAGATCTTTTCTTCCGTTGTCAATAAAAGGTAAGAATGAAAAAATCTAGAAATACCAGAATAATCATCTTATGTAAAATATGGATCTAAGCAACACATACACATACAAAAACCAATGGTAATGAAGTTGACAGAAACTAATGGGCTACATTTTCTATATCCAGAAAATCTCATGATAGCCTTTAGGAAATATATATGATAGCCTTTAAGAAGTAGTGAGAGATGGAGTAGCATAAATACTATTTTTTGTGTGTAAGCATTGTCAATATTATTGGACTTTTAAACTACACAATTATTACTTCGATAAAAAATTTAAAATAAAGGAGAAAAGTGAACCAAAAAATCCACAATTAAGATATAGTGATGTAACACAGGATATAGGATAAAATAAAACTTTCTCTAAAATGCAACGGTACATTTATATGTCTTTCCTAGATTCCGTAAAACCAAACACTGACAGCAAGGTAAGCACAAATCAACTAAATTCGCAGAGCAATTACCACTGATGAGCATTAAATGACTATGTTGGTTGGTGGGGGGCGGGGGTTGGGGGGTGGGGGCGGGGGCGGGCGGGGATAACAAACCTTCCATCATCTCCTGTTTAACAAACACAGCTTGTGAAGAAGTTGCAGGATGTGACATTCAGGAAATTAAAAAAAAAAAAAGATTATATACATCTGGCACTTAAAGCTTTAATATACGGAAATAAAAAGAGACACAAGAGAAATGGAAAAAAAAAGATTTTTAATACAAAAACATACACATTTACAACTCTTGAGCCAGTTCTTTAACTTAGATTATTATGTTGTTAGAGCATGAAGCTCTAGAGGAATAAAAATATTCCTAGCATTTACTTCCAAAATCACCTAAAAATATATAATAATGACATGAAAAATCATGCTACTTAAAAATTGTGAAAAATAGTAGGTAATATAGCAAAAAAATTTTTTTAAATTTTAGTGGTCAAGATATCTCCCAAACCCAAATCTAATCAGTAAATATGGGAGCAGTAAACATTCCTTTTTTTTTTTTTTTTTGAGATGGAGTCTCACTCTGTCACCCAGGCTGGAGTGCAGTGGTGCAATCTCTGCTCATTTGCAACCTCAGGTTCAAGTGATTCTCCTGCTTCAGCCTCCCAAGTAGCTGGGATTACAGGTGCCCATCCCTGCGTCCAGCTAATTTTTGTATTTTTAATAGAGATGGGGTTTTACACCATGTTGTCCATGGTTGGCCAGGTTGGTCTCAAACTTCCAACCTCAGGTGATCCACCTGCCTTGGCCTCCCAAGTGCTGGGATTACAGGTGTAAGCCACCACACCCATCTAGGAATAGGTTTTTTTTTTTTTTTTTTTTGAGACAGAGTCTTGCTCTGTCACCCAGGCTGGAGTGCAGTGGTACAATCTAGGCTGGCTGCAATCTCTGCCTCCACCTTCCGGGTTCATGCCATTCTCCTGCCTCAGCCTCCTGAGTAGCTGGGACTACAGGCGTCCACCAGCACGCCTGGCTAATTTTTTGTATTTTTAGTAGAGATTGCATTTCACCATGTTCACCAGGATGGCCTCGATCTCCTGACCTCATGATCTGCCTGCCTTGGCCTCCCAAGTGCTGGGATTACAGGCAAGAGCCACCGAGCCCGGCCCAGGAGTAGTAAAGATTCTTAAAACACTGTGCAAGGGCTGTGCTAGATTTCTTCCTGGGGAAGGGGAAGTCTCAGGAATGTACGGATTTAATGCAAGCCACGGAAGAGAAGGTGGAGACCTTAGAACACCTCTTCACTCTTGTTTATCAAATAGGAAGAAGAATTCACACAATGGTAATTAGAATTTAGCACAAAAGATCAACCAGAAAACACCAATAGACAATTATGTGGAAAGAAATTAAAAACTGAGAGAAGACAGGACATAAAGGTAAATGACTCAGAGAAGGAAGAGCAGAGGCAGAACTGGCCCTCAGGAAATACAAAACTACTATGGGCATATATTTGACAGGCAAATCCAGATCTTGTGTTGGAGAAAGAAGACAATATGATCCACGCAACTTAGGTGTACAGTAATTTCTGACTAGGAATTCTAGACTATTAATAGTCCACAAAATGTGCACTGTGTAGGAGTGTGGGGAGGGAAGAGGGCAAAGGAGAGATTTGTCTTTGAACTTCATTTTAGATTTCAAAAATTGAAATGGAAATACGTATATATTGGTCTATAGAAAGGATACTTTGGAAAACCAACCTATCAACTTCCTTTATGGATGGAATTTTATTAGTTTAACATGGAGACTCTGACAATAGAGTTATCTCTTTGGCTGGCTGTCTGCTCTGCCTGGAAAGCTCTTTCCCGAGATTTAGCCACATCACAGATTCCCTCATCCTTTTTAAGGCCGTCTAGAAGGTGAGGCCCATCCACCTACCTTATTGAATGTAGCATTCCACCTTTCCCATCTCCTACATTTCCCATTCTCATTATTCTGCTTAGCTATCTTTGTATTTCCTAGACCTGTCACCTTCTACTGTGCAAGGTAGGTGACATTTCTATATTTCTTGTTCAGTTTCTCTCTTAGGTAAAATATAATCTCCACTAGACCAGAGACCTTTTCCATTTTTGTTCAGCATGGTAAACAACGCACCCAGATTAATGCCATGTCTGGGACCTAGTAGAGCCTTGGGGGATCTGTAATGCTTCCTGGGGGAGGTGGTGCCTAAATTGAGTCTTGCAGAGAGAGGAAGGTACTCCCAGCAAAGGAAACTAAACACTAGCAGAGAATGCAGGAGTGTCACAGTATGTGCCCTCAGGGAACTACAAACATTTCAGTACTCAGAGAGTGGCAGCAGTTCAAGCTGAAGGTGTGGGCAGAGGTCAGGCCACAGAGACCACTGCAATGCACTGAGACTTATGCACTGAGACTCACTCAACCCAATCATGGGCTATGGAAAGCCGCTGACAAGTTGGGGGGTATTGTCAGATTTTTATTTTTGTTTTTTATAATATATCATTGTCAGGTCTCCTGGATTCATTAAAAGCAAGTCTGAGTCAGATTCTATTTTCCTTCCTAACCACACTAAACTCAAGTGCTTCAGAAAAAAAAAAAGAAAAAAAGAAAAAAAAAAAGAAAGAAATCCTCTCTGTGCAGGGTGCTGGCTGGAGAATGTCTCGTGAACTCCTTTCATATACCAATGTAGGGAAGTACAGGAGGCAAGCCTGGGCAGGTGGGAACCATGGTAAGTACAAACACGGGGTTCTAGCCCTCATGCCAATGCACCACCCAAATATCCTACCAAGCAGCATACATGTAATAATTTTCATTCATATCCTATTTTGTAAACTTAATTTTGTTATTCAATTTGTCCTACTTCAATTATATTTAATTGTATGTCAGACATAGATTTAACTTTCAACAGCTTTACACATATAATCATTTCAACCTTTACCTCTCTCAATTAGACATGAAAGAAAACCTGCATTTCCCAACCACCTGGTGAACACTAATGATAAGATCATTAGACTCCAGCGAGGTGCTTTGTACACAGAGCTACAAAGTGGCATTCAGCTTTAAGTCCTAATATCATGTGACTGATATATGGGCCACCTTAAATGCATATAACATCTAATTAGAATTTTTCTGTTTTAATGAGTTTATATTTTCATTCAAAACAGTTCTGTTCCAGATAATAACAACTTTTGGTGAGGATGTGAAGAAACAGGAACTTTGATGCTTGTTGGTGGAATGGTAAAATTGCAGCCAGTATTAGTCCATTCTCATGCTGCTAATAAAAGCATACCCGAGACTGGGTAATTTATAAAGGAAGGAGGTTTAACGGACTCACAGTTCCACATGGCTGGGGAGTCCTCACAATCATGGCAAAAGATGAAGGAAGAGCAAAGGGACGTCTTACATGGTGGGAGGCAAGAGAGCACGTGCTGGGGAACTCGCCTTTATAAAACCATCAGATCTTGTGAGACTTATTCCCTATCACAAAAACAGCAAGGGAAAAACCTGCCCCCATGATTTAATTACCTCCCACTGGGTCCCTCCCATGACATGTGGGGATTACTACTATTCAAGGTGAGATTTGGGTGGGAACACAGAGCCAACCCATATCACAGCCACTCTGGAAATCAGTTTGGCATGTCCTCAAAATGTTAAACACAGAATTGTCAACATGACCCAGAAATTCTACACATAGGTATACACTGAAGAAAAAGTAAAACATATGCCCACATAAACATTCTTACATGAATGTTTATAGTAGCCTTATTCATAACAGCCAAAAGATGGAGACAACCCAAATATCCATCAACTGCTGAATGAATAAACAAAATGTGATATATCGATAACACAATGAATGACATCTTATTCATTAATAAAAATGGATGAAATACTGATATATGCTATAACATGGAAGAATTTTAAAAACATGCTCAGTGAAAGAAGCTAAACATGAAAAGGCATAGTGTAAGATTCCACTATCATGCAATGTCCCAAACAGGCAAGTCTATAGAGGCAGAAAGTAGACTGCCGGTTGCTTAAGACTGGGGAACTTGGAGAGGGAGGGGAGGGATAGAAATGACTGCTTATTGGTATGGATGTTCTTTTTGGAATATAAACAAGTTATGGGCCAGGTGCAGTGGCTCATGCCTGCAATCCCAGCACTTTGGGAGGCTGAAGCAGGAGGATCACATGGTCAGGAGTTCAAGACCAGCCTGGCCAATATGGTGAAACCCCATCTCTACTAAAAATATAAAAATTAGCCGGGTGTGGTTGCGGGAGCCTGTAGTCCCAGCTACTCGGGAGGCTGAGGTAGGAGAATTGCTTGAACCCAGGAGGCGGAGGTTGCAGTGAGCTGAGATTGTGCCACTACACTCCAGTCTGGGGGACAGAACGAGACTCTGTCTCAAAAAAAAAAAAAAAAAAAAGGTATGAATCTAGATAGCAATGATGGTGCACAATTCTCTGAAAATACTAAAAGCCCCCGAATTGCACACTTTAAATGGGTAAATATTATGATATTGGAATACTATCTCAATAAGGTTATTGTTAAAATAAAACAATAATTCTGTTTTTTGCCCAAAACAATTCTCTAGGTAATTTGTTTCTTTTTTCTTTTTTTCTTTTTTTTTTTGAGATGGAGTCTCACTCTGTCACACAAGCTGGAATGCAGTGCCATGATCTTGGCTCACTGTAACCTCTGCCTCCCAGGCTCAAGCAATTCTGTGGCCTCAGCCTCCCAAGTAGCTTGGATTACATGTGTGTGCCACCATGCCTGGCCAATTTTTTTTGTATTTCAGTAGAGACAGGGTTTCACCATGTTGCCCAGGGTGGTTTTGAACTCCTGAGCTCAGGCAATCCACCCAACTTGGCCTCCCAAAGTGCTGGGATTACAGACGTGAGCCACTGCACCTGGCCTAATTTGTGTCTTTTCTAGTCTTTATCCCCAGTGCATCTGCAAAGTAAGAGTTCATTCTGTATGTTCAGTACAGGCAATAATAAGGTGGCTGCTCCCACTTCAGTGTTTCTAGAGCACTTCCTATTCCTCTAACACAGCTTGTACTGTGTTAACGTGCATATATTTTGACCACGCATCTGTTCCCTCCATTAAATTGTGAGTTCTTCCATGGTAACATTCAGGTCTTAATCATTTAAAATCCTCTATTGTGCCCGCCTAGACATATATAGAAAGCACCCAATAAATGCTTGAGCATAATAAATTAAGGAATAAATGCTTTCAGAATTAAATACTACGTATTTAATATTACAAAATATGTCAGAGCAAGATATAACTAAGTCACCCAATCTGTTCATCTTAAATTGAAATAATTAATGGATGCCAGTTAGGTCTGTATTTTTTAACTATCTACTTTGCAAATTACTGGTAATAATTTTTTGATGTAAAACTAAGCCTGTGCTATTAATAAGTATTTCAGTCTGCTTTTGGTTTTTATTTTAGTAATAGCAAAAATCCTTTTCCCTTTTTAGATAAATAAGGAACTGATCTCACTGTCATGGACGGTATGGATTCACTCCGTCTTCCTCATTTTGTCACATCCTCACCCATGAGGTAACTCCTTAGGGCATGGTTTCAAAATTACTGCCAGTCATTAGAATTGAAGAGTGTTTCCATTATCACGATTGTATATCAAACCTATATAAAACTTATAGCTTAAAACAATGACAATTATTTTTCATGATTCTGTGGGTTGGCAATTTGACCTGTTCTTTGGCTGGTACCACCTGGGATTACTGGTGAGGCTACAGTCATCCTGTAGCTTGGATGGGTGGGGCGGGACAAAACAGCCCCACTCACATGTCTGGAAATCATCACTGCCTATTGTCTGGAGTACCTCAGTTTCCTTCTCTGTGGTCTCTAATTGCTCTCCAGTATGGTACCTGCTACTCACACTCGGTTATTTAGTATCTGAAATACGACTAGTACAACTGAGGAACTGAATTTTAAATTTTATCTAATTGTGTTTTAAATACAAATGGTTACATGTGTCTAAGTGTTCTTATGTGAGACAGCAAAGCTTTAGAGTTTGCACATCACTGTGTCACATTCTATTGTTTGAAGCATGTCATGAAGCCAGAGCAGATTCAAGAGAATGGAAAAATGCACACTATCTTTTGGTCACAAGAGCAAACATTTCCCTCTGCATAGGAGTGTGGACACAGGGAGGCATGATTCATTATTATAAAAATCTACCTCACAGGATAAGCAGGAGAGAGATGGCTGGGCTGAAGATGAGGGCTGGTAATATTTTGTGTAAGTGGTCAGGGACGGCATCCAAAAGATAGTGATATTTTTAAAAAGACTGGGAGGAAGTGAGGGAGCAAGCCATGATCTGGCAAAAGAGCAATCTAGGCAGAGAAAGTGGAAAGTGCAAAGACTCTTAGGCAAGTGCATGCCTAGCTTAGAGACTGGTGCTGTCAGAGCTGAGTGAGTGAAGAATGAGGGTGACTGCTTCTGTAAAAATATTTTATATCAAGGAAGTTAGGGAAAGAGTCCCTGTGGTTGATGGAAGAGGCACCTAGCAACCACATACTTCTCTGTGCAGCAGACATTTGGCTACTTGCTGACTCGAGGCTTGGCCATTGAGCTAAAAGTGCTCTTACATGACAACGTGTCACAAAGCTTATGCATTTTGCATTCTACAGGTTGAGTATCCCTAATCTGAAAATCCCAAATCTGAAATGCTCCAAAATCTGAAAATTGTGTGCTGAAATGATTCCACACCTGATACTCTTGCTTTCTGATGGTTCAAATGTATACAAATGTTAGTGCATTAAATTATTTAAGTATTGTATAAAATTACCTTCAGGCTAGGTGTACAAGGTATATCTGAAACAAATGAATTTCATGTTTACCCTTGGGTCTCATTCACAAGATATCTCATTATGGACACATAAATATTCCAAAATTCCAAAAACTCTGAATTTTGAAACATTTTTGATCCCAAGCATTTTACACAAAGGATGCTCAGTCTGTAGTGGATATGTGAAAAGACCTTCAATTCCCCTCCCAGACAAACTATACAAAGTGAAGTTTTGGCCTCCAAGCAGTAGACCAGCATCAGTTAGAACAAGTGGGAAGATACAAAATAATCTCAAAAAGGAAAACTGAGGCTGGCTGTGGTGGCTCATATCTGTAATCCCAGCACTTTGGGAGGCCAAGGCAGGAGCATTGTTTGAGGCCAGAAATTTGATACCAGCCTGGGCAACATAGCTAGACCTCATCTCAATAACAACAAAAATTAGCTGAGACTCCTATAGTCTCAGCTACTCAGGAGGCTGAGGCAGGATTGCTTGGCTCCAGGAGTTTGAGGCTACAGTGAGCTATGATGGTGCCATTGCATTCCAGCCTAGGCAACGGAGCAAGACCCTGCCTCAAAACAACAACAACAAAGGGAATACTGAAATAGTGTTTTAGAAGCTGCATGCTCTGAGGTATTTAGCAGAAGAAGATATCATGCCAAATACCTCAAGAGTCAAAATTAACAACTGGAGAGCACAATGATTATCTTGTGTCCAACAGAAAACATTCACATTTTCTCCCATCCTTAGGCAGCATTAAAGTATATCATAGATTTTCCAACAACGATTTCCACCAAAAAAAAAAAAATTAAGTACAAATATATACAATATATAAAAAACATGCTAGGCATAAGAGAAGGCAACAATCAGCTATAAACCCATTCTTTAAGAAACTTATAGTCTAAAGGGGAAGAGAGAATACTAGCCCAGAACGTGGTTAAGTGCCACAAATCTTTGAAAGAGGTATGCATGGGGTACCAAGGAGCCTCACTATGAATAAATACACAGAGGAGGGAGGGAGTTCAACCTTCTCAAATACACACGAACTGTGTGTTGAAAAAAAAAATTGTAACTAGCTTAAAGGTAATAAGGTGGAAAGCAACTCAAGAAAACAAATAGAATAAACACATTTAAGGTAATGTAGTCTCTCATGGCTTTTCCAATTGTGTACCTTCCAAATACTTACTTAAACTAAATGAAGCTCTTGAAATGGCAGATTAATGAAGACCTGATTGCAAATATCAGAATGTAGCTACTAAAAATCACAGTTTCCATTCTCAACAGAATTCCTAAGAGCCAGAATTCACTTTATTGAAGACACCTTTCCTCCTGTCCCACTCTCTGACTCCTTCGAACTCAGCGTGCTCTTTGGATGCTACAGGTGTGCCTCTGAGTGCCAGGCAGCCGAATATTGCTGCTTATTCAACTTTAAATATCTATAGAGAGATTCCCAATTATCCTCCTTTAATGGTCTGGGAACATTTCTCCCCACTTGCTATAACTTAGTGGGAAGGACAAGAGATTAAAAGATAAGGTATAAAGAAGTGACTGGCGTGACTTAGGGTAGAAATACTCAGAAGTCAATCAGCTGCTCTTCATTTTCTTCATGAGCGTGCCATCAGCTCACCACATTGGCTGGGTTGCTGACATCACTGACTGAGACCAAATGCTGCAAATCTTTTAATAAGAAAATAGGGTCTAAGAGAATTGGAGGGAAGAGGGGAATCCCTGATAATCCCTTCTGTCCTAAACTAGCAGTTGGTCATATGGACTGAGCTAAGAACAGACAAAATGCAAACATGTGGGTGTGAACTAAATCCTGGGGTCACCCCCTTCTTTAAATAGCAACTCTTTCCTACCCTTTCTTCAATCTACAGCCATTATCCAAATTGTCCGTATATCAAACACCAAACTTTGCTAGCATGCACTTTTCTTAAAATTTCCTAAATTATAAAATTAAAATGATAGATAAATCAGATCCTGTCTTCTGTTTAAAATCCTCCCATGGTTTCCTGTTGCACTTAGAATAAATTCTAAACTTCCTCCCAAGGTCTGGACCCTCCCCACTCTCTGATGTCATCTTCTAATACACCCTCATCTCTAGCTTCAAAGTCCTTATTTCTGTTCCTAGAACACGCCAAGCTATTTCCTCCTCATGGTCTTTGCAATTCAGAAGGCTTTTGCTTCAAATTTTCTTTCTCTCTCTTTTTTTTTTTTTTTTGAGATAGAGTTTTGTTCTTGTTGCCCAGGCTTGAGTGCAATGGCGCCATCTCGGCTCACCACAACCTTCGCCTCCTGGGTTCAAGCGATTCTCCTGCCTCAGCCTCCCGAGTAGCTGGGATTACAGGCAGGTACCACCATGCCCAGGTAATTTTTTATATTTTTAGTAGAGATGGAGTTTCTCCATGGTCAGGCTGGTCTCAAACTCCTGACCTCAGGTGATTCACCTGCCTCAGCCTCCGAAAGTGCTGTGATCACAGGCATGAGCCACTGCACCCGGCCTTGTTTCAAATTTTCAATAGCTGTGCTCCTTCTCATTAGATTCCAGCACTCAGTATATCCTTTGGATTAATGAATGAAAAAAATGAATAAACTGGCATAAAAGAAAATGTGGAACCTCAGGAGGCCATTGTTAGAAGGGGATCAAGGAAGGAAAACTGCAAAACGGGAGCATTTCATACAAAGTAGGTCTGTGGAAGAAAGCAGCATGGAGCAACCCCGCAGTAGGAGAGAGAAGCAGTCTTCCCCTTCCGGCCCCCATAGAATACATTATTATCTCAAGACAACATCTGTGTTGTTTTGCTTTCTTAACAATCTCATTGACCCTCACTGGTGAAAGTCAAAGAAATCCACAGGAGTCACCCCTTTGGACCCTTTAGGGATCCGGCTCCAATGCCACCTGCACCACCAGCATGAACCACAGCCTTCCCTCTCGGAGATCCAGCATTCACCACACTCCCTCACCTTTTTGCTAACCTGACTCTGGTGCCAGACTGAGCCCTCATGAAAGGCTGAAATTTGTGCCACAGCAGGTATAGTGGAAAGGCAATAAATTTTTGTATGAATGAATGAGGAGATGTTAAAAATGCCGTTCTGCGGCAAAGTAAAACCAGATAAAGATTTGCAGCCAAAGCCTTAGGTACAGTTCAGTCCACACCACACAGGCACACCCTTACCCACCCTGCACTCATAAGCCCTTACTTGGGTTTGTCTCTTAAATTCTCTGCATGTTAATCATATCTCTCATTTTACTAACTTCACTGGTGAGACAGTGAATGAAAAGATATTTTGAAACTTCAGTGCTGTAGAATAAAAAATTACTTTTTTTAAGAGACAGGGTCTCACTCTGTTGCCCAGGCTGGTACGCCATCAAAGCTCACTGCAGCCTTGAACTCCCAGGCTCAAGTGATCCTTCTGCCTCAGCCTCTTAAGTAGCTAAACTACAGTTGCATGCCACAATACCAGGCTTTTTTTTTTTTTTTTTTTTTAAGGGACAGGGTCTTGCTATGTTGACCAGGCCAGTCTTGAACTCCTGGCCTTAAGTAATGCTCCTGACTCTTCCTCCTAAAGCACTGGGATTACAGATGTGAGCACCACACCCAGCACATTACTATTAAAATGATGCTAATCTAAAATTCTACCATGTTTCTCAGCTCTTCTCTCAGACTGAATTTCTTTCCAAAGCCTCTGTTCACTCTTACTTGTAGAGGAAGGTTCTAGCCATTTTACCTAGACCTTTGGTTGACCAATGCCAGAACAAAGCTCTCCGTTTGTAAGAACATCTGAAAGTAGATGACTTAACTCTTCTAAGGGCTAAATTATTTAATTATGAAAAAAATGGGCTGGCTGCAGTGGTTCAGGTTGGGCCCAGTTGCTCATGCCTGTAATCCCAGCACTTTGGGAGGCTGAGGCAGGTGAATCACGAGGTCAGGAGTTCGAGACTAGCCTGGCCAACATGGTGAAACCCCTGTCTCTAATAAAAATACAAAAATTAGCTGGGTGTGATGGCAGGCACCTGCAATCCCAGCTACTCGGAAGGCTGAGGCAGGAGAGTCGTTTGAACCCAGGAGGCAGAGTTTGCAGTGAGCTGAGATCGAGCCATTGCACTCCAGCCTGGGCAACAGAGTGAGACTCTGAAAAAAGAGAGGAGAGGAGAGAAGAGGGGAGGGGAGGGGAGGGGAGAAGGGAATTATATGATTCTCCAAGATGAAGCCAAAATGTTTCATAAGCAGAAAACTGTGTTGCAAGACTCTTATATTAGTTTAGATTCTTAGAAAGCAAAGAAATAAATGTAGTGTTTTTTTTGTGAACCAATTTGTTCCAGAATAAAACGGCAAAGCAATGCTCTAAGGAGGTATAAATGGTCAGCTAGATGACATCACACACACTAATTTGGGATAAATATAAATTTTTTCAACTAATGTGTTTAACAAACCATGGACAGCTTTTCTCCTATCCTTCTAGGCATGACTAACCTAAACATCGAACCAGTTCTCCTCTTCCTCTTTGTGGAAAGAACCTTGACTCAGGTGTCTGATATTCCAAAATTGTTTTCTAAATTTCTACACATTTATGAGGTACTAGTATTTTAATGCTAACAATACAAGGATCACTAAAAATAGAACAAAAATGAGAAATCACAGGCCAGGGTACAGTAAAGCTTCATTTTCACACATTGCTGGAGGCAAAAAATTGGTTAGATCATTTGGGAAAATAGGCTGGCAATATATCAAGAGTCATTACTATGGTCATATTGCGAGAAACAGGAATTTCACCTTTGGGAATATATCCTAAGAAAATGATCCAAAAAAGCTATAAACACAAAAGTGTTCATTTTAATATTATTTATCTTTTTTTTTTTTTTTTTTTTTTGAGACGGAGTCTCGCTCTGCCCCCAGGCTGGAGTGCAGTGGCCGGATCTCAGCTCACTGCAAGCTCCGCCTCCCGGGTTTACGCCATTCTCCTGCCTCAGCCTCCCGAGTAGCTGGGACTACAGGCGCCCGCCACCTCGCCCGGCTAGATTTTTGTATTTTTTAGTAGAGATGGGGTTTCACCGTGTTAGCCAGGATGGTCTCGATCTCCTGACCTCGTGATCCGCCCGTCTCGGCCTCCCAAAGTGCTGGGATTACAGGCTTGAGTCACCGCGCCCGGCCATCATTTTTTAAAAATTGAAAGAAACTTAAATCTCCAACACCTGGAATATATTTAGGTTCTATGATATGGTCACACTAGAGACCATTATGCAACCTTGAAAAATTATTGTGATAATGACCACATAGCAATGTGAAGAAATAGGCATGACATGTATCTAAGTGAAAAAGACGACAGAAAAACTCTGCACCCAACTGAAACTATGCAAAAGGTAAATATGCAAAAAGAAAAGGGTTGCTATGGTGATAAAATTACGGCCATGTTTTTATTCTTTATTTTATAAACTCTGCAATGTTATTATTTTCATAATTAAAAATTATACTTTTAAGAAAGGAATGCCCACTAGAATTGAGCTCATTTAGCATTGAATAAATTACTACTTTCAAAGGACAGTATTATTAAGAATTACAAAGGTGTTTTAGAAGGCTGTTTTTTATATTTGTAACAATCATAAAACTTTCCCTTTATATTTTGTTTCAGTGACTTCAGGCTAGATTTATTTACAACATATAATGCATGACCACATAGTCACTGAATGAGAGACTCCATATGTTTAAGCTACTCCCTGCATTTGTTAAAAATCTCAACTCATCTAGCTTTCAAAGGTATTAAATTTCTACAACCCAGAGAGAAGCACAAACACTGGAAGAATCTGGCAATATTCAGTACATACAGCTAAAAAAAATAAGATATATTTTAAGAACTATCTCAACAATTAAAGGTATGCCAATTCATTTTCCCTTACATAAAAATCTTTCCCATTTTTGAGCTGAACGATTTAGGCGGTATTAAGATAGAGAAAAGATAACCTCTGAACTGACTACAATATCAAGGCATAAAGTGCAATTGTGTTATTTAATTTGTTTACATTTCAAATACGTAACAAATGATTTCTAGCTCTTGAGAAAAGATTATTGCTTACACTTCTATGTCAGCTATAACCTTTATTAAAGATTTGGCTATTTAAAGTAGGAATATTTTCAAAATCTAATATTCTTTAGAACGCAAATGAATACAAAAGAATTATTGAGAAATAAAGAGACAAAAGGAACATTCACACACCAAAAGACACGTTCACTTTGGGTATAGTTTTCTCAGTCGACATTCAACTTCTATCGAGCATCCAGAGTACCAGGCATAAAAAAAAAAAAGACATAGAAAGTAAGTCATTGTGTTAGATTCTGATAAATGCTATAGAAACAGAAAGAAGTAGAAAAGGGTCGGGGGGAGGGAGGGAGAGAGAGCGAGAAAGAGGGAGACAAAGAGAGAGTGAGAGAGAAGGAGTGCTCAGAGGGAGCTGTAGTTCAACTAGAGAAGCTGAGTAAAAAATGGGCATTCTCTGGGCCAGGCGCGGTGGCTCATGCCTGTAATCCCAGCACTTTGGGAAGCTGAGGCGGGCGAATCACAAGGTCAGGAGATTGAGATCATCCTGGCTAACATGATGAAACCCTGTCTCTACTAAAAATTAAAAAAATAAAATAAAATAAAAATTAGTCGGGCATGGTGGCGGGCGCCTGTAGTCTCAGCTACTTGGGAGGCTGAGGCAGGAGAACGGCGTGAACCTGGGAGGTGGAGCTTGTAGTGAGCCGAGATGGCACCACTGCACTCCAGCCTGGGCGGCAGAGCAAGACTCCGTTTCAAAAAAAAGAAAAAAAGGACGGGCATTCGTGGCAGAGCAGACAGCCTGGCACTGTGACTGAAAGCTCAGCAAGGGACCAGTGAGGCCGAAACCAGTGTGTAAGAGAAAAAACAGCAAGAGAGGAAATGAGCGAGCAAGGTGTGAGTAGGGGGTAGGTCAGATCGGGTAGGGCCTTGCAGACCATTCCAAGAACTGTGGCTTTTCCTCTGAATAAGTTAGGAAGCCCCTACAGAGTTTGATTTATTTTAGTAGGAACACGCTGGTTGCTGGACTGATACTTCCAGAGACACAGGAGTGATAGGTCGTAGATTCAGATTCTATATTTTGAACAGAGAACCAACAGGATTTCCTAAGAGACTGAAAATGAGAGAAAGACAGGACTGAAGGTGATTATTATTTGTTACCTAAGCAACTGAAATAAGATTCCTACCAACTGAAATGCAGAACACTGGGTAGAACATGTTATAGGGGTCAATTCAGGGAGTCAGTTTGGTCATATTAAGTGTGAGGTGTTTATTACACACTCAAGCAGAGATGACATGTAAACTGATAAATATTTGGGAGTGCTTGGCATATAGATGGCATTTTTAAACCCAAGAAGGAGTGAGTATAGAGAAGGTGACATGGCCTGACAAGTGATACATTCCAATTTTGGGAGACAGGGGAGAGAAGGAAGAACCAGGAAGGGAAACTGAGAAGGAGCTATCAGTGAGGTAAGAAAAACATCAGAAGAGTGCGGTGTTCTAGAAGTCAAGTAGAGTGAGAGGAACAGTTAATAAGTCAACAGGAAAGGTGAGGTCTTGGAATGAACCATCCCTAGACAAAGCTCAGCCAGCACTAACAAACAGAGACATCGCAAATTACAAGCGGCATGTAACTCAGAGTGGGGCTCAAGATGGCTTCCTTACCTAAGGAGATGGAAAGATGCTTGAAGCAAGTTTTAAGAGGCATTCAATGTTGTGTTACATTTTACGTGTGTCAGAACATATACGTTAATGTTCTTCGCAATGTAAGCAGGTCTGGCTATGTGATTGCAGACCTCAGTGTGACAGGGTCCCTTGTCCAAATATTACTAAGAATCTCAAGATGGCAGCAGAAGAACATTAAGCCAAGTGCAGAAACCTTGTAACAGCAGAGCCCTGTGTGACTGCATGGGACACCCGAGAAGCTGGCCCTAAATGCAGGGCAGCTGAACTATAACAAATAGAGGTATTGTTGGTACAGCAGGATTCTTAAGCTTTTGGTTTCAAAAAAGCAGTTAACTGCTTACTGGAGAATGTAAGCAGAAAAAAAAAAATAAATGATACAAACATGAGACAAATCTGCTAGAACGTAATTTACTTTTTTCCCAACTTGCTTTCAAAGTTAAATCAGCATATATGGATCTGAAGTCATTAGAGAATGACAGCAGAAAAGAGCAGAGCACTCATTAAATTTGATAGCACTAATAAAACTACATGAAAAAAGAGAAAGAAAACAGGCTTACTTTCCACTGGTATGCAGATAAAATAAATAAATAAATAAAAATCTCCTACATAGTGCTTTGAAAGTTTTAGTTAACATCCCTCAGTGAGCAGTTAATACACAAAATTCATTTTGGTTCCACCTCACAGACATCAAAAATAATGCCTGAATCAGAATACTAAATATCAATGTTAAAAATGAGACAGAAATTCTTTTGCTTTTCATAGTAATAAAATAGTATCCTTCCTTGTATTTTTTTTTTTTTTTTTGAGACGGAGTTTCGCTCTTGTTTCCCAGGCTGGAGTGCAATGTCGCAATCTCAGCTCACTGCAACCTCCGCCTCCCGGGTTCAAGAGATTCTCCTGTATCAGCCTCCCAAAGTGCTGGGATTACAGGCACGAGCCACCACTCCCAGCCCCCTCTACTCTTTAAAATACATGCACACATAAATGTATTCCTTCATCCAGCTAATATATGCAATACAGGTTGAGTATCTCTAATCCCAAATCTAAAATATACCAAAATCCAAACATTTCTGGGTGTCAATATGGTACTCAAAGGAAATGCTCATAGGCGCATTTTGGATTTCAGATTTTCTAATTAGGGATGGTCACCTGGGAAGTGTAATGCAAATATTCCAAAATATGAAAAAATCCAAAATCTAAATACTTGTGGTCCCAAATATTTCAGCTAAGGGATCCTCAATTAGTACTTATTCTAATGTGGCACTGGATTAGGTGCTGAACTTGTATTTTCTTCTTTCAGCCTTATTCGAAGTATCATCACAAAAGCAGGTAAGCAGCACCCCTTACTCTATTGTGTACTCTAAAACATGCCATGGCTAATTTGGAGGATTTTCTCCCTAAAGCATTTTGGCAACAACCTTTAGTGATTTCTTACTTATTCCAAGGTATCTTTCAGCTCAAAAGCATCTTACTCTATGGAGCCTTTCCCAATCTTCCTAAGCAGAAATAATCGTGATTCGTGTCTCCTTGGCTGTGTGTCCATGCCTGTATTACAGCACTTTTCATATCTACTGTAGTTACTTGTTTTCATGCCTGCATCACTGCTAGACAGTGAAGTGAGCTCCACGGTGGCAAAAAGAGTCTTACAAACTCATGCATGCTTGGCACCTAGGAAAGTATGTGGCAAATATCAGGTACAATACAGAAGTTTCAACCTGAATGAATACATGAACTGCTAGATAAAATAAATTGTCTCTGGGCTAAATATGTACAGAGGCAGTAAAATGATTGTTTTGTAAAAGGGTTCATTGGTTTTACAGGCCTCTGTTTCTTGCCTACATTTGTGATCCACTCTTAATTTTACCACCAGCGAGTGACACCTATTAGGCTGTCTCACCTCTCCCTCTAAACATGGATATTCTATGGCCCTTTGGGGTAAGGTTGCAATATTACATATTACGATTAGGAGACAAGTCCACGTGCAGACAACTGGGGTGTGGCAGGTAGGTGTAGGCTCACTGAGAGAACCGCTGCTTCAGGCCTGCACACAAGTAACAGCTTAACTAACAGGCTTTAGGGAGCTGAGCGTTTAATAAGGAAGAAGTCAACGTAGATTGGCAAAGGTTGGAGAGGAGCTTGGAAATTCATTTTTTTTTTAATTTCAGAAAAAGACCAGTTTCCCACTGTAGGCAACCTTCTAACACAGCAAGACCTCAAAATTACAGAATTGCAGGCAGAGTCTCCGATTACTTTAGCAGGGAAAAAAAAATTCTACCACACCTACGTGTACACGCACACACACACGCGCGCACACACACACACACACAGCCTAAATGTAACGGTAGGGTGTTGTTGTTTTAAAGACAATGTTAGAATTTGTTATTTTAATGAGTAAGTTTGCTAATGTTTCTTGGTAATTCCGCTTAAGGCCAGATATGTTCTGAGTCTTATATAATAAAGTTTGAATATAGGAATCAACCGGGTTAAGCAAAGGCCAGAGTAGCCCTGAGGGAAAGAACACACAAACAAGAAACTATACCTGAATCATGCACTTTCAATTATTCTAGATTTGCTTTTCTAACATCAAATATGCGTTCTATTGGAGAAAAGGTATTAGAGCTCTGATAATTGCCCCTATATAACTTAATATTTACATTGTTATGAAAATGAAGTGCAAATTGAACAGTGAAATCTGCATCTGCAATTTTATCCACTCAAGAGTATTTGACTAGAGTAAATCCACAACATTACAAATGCTATATACATTGTAGGTGCATTATAGGTAATTGTTGACTGAACGATAAGCTCACATTCTTGAAAGGGAAGTTGCATATACGTGACCTCAGCTTCTTCAAAGTTTCAAAAATGATACCAAAAATTTGATTTAAGTCATTAGATGGGAAGATTCAACTTTATCCATTTATTTTATTATTTAATTAGCAAGTTAGTTTTTTGTTTTTTTTTTGAGACAGGAGTCTCAATCTGTTGCCCAGGCTGGAGTGCAGTGGTGTGATCTTGGCTCATTGCAACCTCTGCCCCCTGGGTTCAAGCGATTCTCCTGCCTCAACCCCCCAAGTAGCTGAGATTATAGGCACCCACGACCACGCCTGACTAATTTTTATGTTTTTAGTAGAGATGGGGTTTCACCATGTTGGCCAGCCTAATCTCGCATCCCTGGCCTCAAGTGATCCACCTGCCTCGGCTTCCCAAAGTGCTGGGATTACAGGTGTAAGCCACAGTGCTCAGCCTATCCACTTATTTTAAAACAGTCCTTAAAACACTATATATTTTTTAAGTAGCAATTTATTTTAACATTTGGGGGAATCAAATATGTACTTACATGAAAAAAATAATATGATTGTGCTGTTTACCAAACTTTACTTGCAAAGACTGGAAGATGACCCTTGTCTAATTTGATAGGTTAATCTAGACAGTAATTGAAAGTTATTTCTGTTGGGTTATACTAGGTGGTAAATAACAGGTATTAATACAGTTTTACTTAGTTAAAACTGCTCATGTAGCCTATATAGTTTTAAACAAAATAAAAATGATCAAAACTATCAGAAAAGACTCCCACCAATTATGGGAAAAGATATCAGCCACCTTTTACTGAGTGTTTACTATGTGCTAGGCTCCAAGTCTCAAATGTTTATGTATTGTTGAAGCACTGAACAAAGTATTTATTATTGATGTTGCTGAAAATATATCAACATTCTGAGACACTGGTTAAAACACCCAAGAAAGTACACACATTTAATTAAGGGTCAACAATACACTGATGTTTCATAATAGCAGTTCCTGGGGCATTTACACTACAGAAGGAAAGGAAGCCAATCTGTGAATCACTTATTTCCGTGTATAAGACAAGGGTTTTGAACTGAGTCTTTGCTATGGGGCTTCCTGCCTGCTCATCACCAGGGTCTGCTACATTTTTCCAGCAGCATCAACATCACTAGCTAGTTTGCTTTTCTGCTTTGTTTCTGGCCTGTAGAATGATTGTCATGTTTTGGAGCCCACAATGCCATGTTTGGTTTTCTGTTTTTTATATCTGATCTATAACTGCTAGGTGTTTGAATATAGGAGATGCGTTAAACCATTGCTTTATAGTAGCATTCTAAGGGGAAATCTCAGAGCCATCACCTAAACATTTAAATGTAAAGTATTTTCTCTGGATATAGCCAACAAACTACACGCACAGGGTTTTTAGTAATAGGAATTATTAAAATACATCACCGAGGTGCAGAGGCTATACCTTACTGCTCTTCGTACATAAGCATCAACTTTAACATTAAGGCATTTGGTGAATAGTGTGGATAGGTGGGTGGGTGGATGGATGGATGGATGGATGGATGGATGGGGAATGAAATGATTGGCACTACCACTATCACAGACTACCCCTATGAAAAGGAGTCATTAAACCATTTACGTACATATAAAGGACTAGAATATATAAAGATAGTTAGGAATGGGAAGACTTAGAATATATGAGTTTCTATAAATCAACCCCTTAAGGTTGTATACAGTGGCATTCAAAGCTTGCATTTATGAGATCATATATTTTGGAATAATTAAGTTAGTGTTAAGTTCTTTGTCTCTTCACAAAATTCCATCTGATACTCTTTAGACATCTTAAATTAGCAGTGAGAGTTTATGTCAAATTAATCAGTACTGTGTTGCTTGAAATAAAGTAATTCAAACTATTACCTTAAGATTAGAGAATGAATTAGAAATCAAGTACAAGGTCCCCTACTTTCTATGGGAAATTTTAGGGAATAAAAAACCTTGGCTAATATTAGTATCAAGCCATCTGAGAGTTGATCTTGACTGATTCTAATTACATAGTTTTGAGCTGTAAGAGAAGAGATTTTTGTAGGTAAAAAGATTTTTAAATTTTATTACAAAAAGGAAAAGACCTAAAAAGTAAGAGATCAGAAAAAATACTAACAGAATTTATAATAATAGACAAGACTAAATGAAAAGAGAAGCAACTTTATTTCAGTAAGCTAAAACATACCTGAAAAAATTGGTTTTAAAAGTTATTTTATGTTCCGTTTAAAGCTACATCATAATGTTATAATTGAAAAGAGTTCTATATTCCCTTAAAGAAGAGATTGGAAATAAATGGGTGTATGAACTGAAAGCTTGCCTGAATCATAACAAAGTGCTATGGTTTGAATGTCCCCTGCAAAACTCATGATGAAATTTAAGTGACACTGTGCTGATATTAAGAGGAGCCGCCTTTAAGAGGTGATTAGGTCATCAGGGCTGGACCTTCATGAATGGACTAATGTCATTATCACAGTGAGAGTGGGTTAGTTATAGAGGGAGTGGGCTCAAAGGATAAGTTCAGCTTCCATCTCCTCTCTGTCACGAACACTCTCTTGCCTTTGTACTTTCCACCATGAAGTGACACAGCCTGAAGACCCTCATCAGATACTGGCCCCTTGATTTGAACTTCCCTGCCCCTGGAACTGTGAGCCCAGCCTCCAGAAGTGTGAGCCAAATAAATCTGTTCTTTATAGATGACTCAGTCCCTGACATTCTGTTATAGCACCAAAAGACAGACTAAAACACCAAGGAGAAAAACTGGGGGTTATAGAAGTGGATGACTGGGCAAAGACAACCAGAGCTTTGGGATTACAATATGCAGTTCACAGCTCAGCCATAACCTCTTGGGAAATGATTTCTCAAAACACAGAGACCAAGAACTCTAAGTTTAAGGATGAGCACAGGATCTCCCCTGAATGTAAATTTCACGTAAACGGAGCTGTGTTTTTTTTTCTATACCAGGACCTCTCTCGTGTCTTAGATCCTAGAGAACTCAGAGGGGATGAAGGCGTGAGGAGTCAGAGACCTAAGGAGTCAGAGCCTCTAGAGAAGAAAGGAAAATATGAAAGGCCAAAGGCAAAGCCTCTAAATACTTTATCTAAAAAATGGCACACTTTTTTACTGATTCAGTTTTGGGACTGGAAAATACAGAAGACTTCTTGGTTTATAAATGGTCTTGTAAAAGAATCAGTACCTATAGCACTGCTGCAATTCCAAGTATCAAAGCAATCACAGAATTACCTCTGGACTACAAATTTACAAGATTCTCTTCAAGCAATTCAAAAACAGCTGGTTACTATCCAAACCTTCCATTGCTCTTGTCAAATGATGAGACACTGATAACCAAATAAGTTATCTTTACTGAAAAATGAAGTGAAGACCCATATATATGCAGCTAAAAAAAAGTTAATTTTCAACAAAATACTGTAAAAGGCTTTAAGAAACGAGTTTTTAATGAAAACTGACCAAGAAGTTGATATTTATCCATAGGTCTCCTTTCTATAGGCCATCTTGATGTTTAACAGCTCTTATTATATTAAAATCTCAGTATCCTAGAGCTTAAAAGAACCTTATTGAAATTTTCTTTTTTTTCTTTTTCTTTTTTTTTTTTTTTGAGATGGAGTCTCACTCTGTCACCCAGGCTGGAGTGCAGTGGCCAGATCTCAGCTCACTGCAAGCTCCGCCTCCCGGGTTTACGCCATTCTCCTGTCTCAGCCTCCCACGTAGCTGGGACTACAGGCACCCGCCACCTCGCCCGGCTAGTTTTTTGTATTTTTTAGTAGAGACAGGGTTTCACAGTGTTAGCCAGGATGGTCTCGATCTCCTGACCTCATGATCCGCCCGTCTCGGCCTCCCAAAGTGCTGGGATTACAGGCTTGAGCCACCGCGCCCGGCCTTATTGAAATTTTCTATACAAATACTTTTGAGATTAGAATTCACCTGGGGGCACACACACACACGCACACACACACACATTCAATCTTACAAAAATGCGTAGTCCGGCAGTTCTCAAAGTGTGGTCAATAGACTAATAGCATAACATTATCTGAGAACTTGATAATTCACATTTGCAGTCCCCACCCAAAACCTGCTGAATCAGCAGCTCTGAAAGTGGGGCCTACCAATCTGTGGCTTAACAAGCCCATCAGGTGATTCTGATTTACACTATAGGTTGAGACCATATCCTCCAGAGACTGGCTTAATTGGTCTGGGTAAATATAACTGAGCATTGATATCTTTTATATGCCCTAGGAAAGTGCAGCCAGAATTGAAAACAACTGATGTATACCAATTCTTTGAATTAATAGCCTCACTCAGTCCAGTGAGATTAAGTGATTTTTCCAAGCTATTAGGTTTTATGCTATTACTGTATTCTCCCAAACAAGAAAATAAAGAGACATGATTTCTTCCCTGATCGCACAGCAAGTATGGGACAGAGATGGTCTAGAAGTCAACTATCTCAACCTTCACTGTTACTCATTAGGTTTTTTTCTCTCTAATAATGCTAAAGGCTATTTAATTTATTTCAACTTTAACCCTTACATTCTCAACTGGGGACAAAAATTGGTTCTTGGGGTGAAAAAAATCTTAGATATGGATTATGACCTTCCAAAATCATCCTACCCAACAAAATCTTTTAGTATTAATTTTTCTTATTAGGAAGAAATTTATAGTTAAAGCTATTTAATTTAATTTGAATTTAATTTTTATAATTGAAAAGGAGGTTAATGATAAAAAAAGGTTGAGAAAAAATGCTTTAAATGGTTTTACACGTATACTACAATTCAGGATTGCTGTGTTCTATGTGCTATCTATAGTCCTATTAGTAGTTATTTGTTGCAAGATACTTGGAGCCAGATAATGTTTATACTATAGGTTCCTGGCTACTCTTTATACTGTAATTTCACTCTATCATGGGCAGTATTAGAAAATACACTAGTTTTCACACACTATCATTATTTTACCTGGATTATTGTGGAGAATTTAGTGTATTGATGTATGCAATGGAAAAAAAAAATAACTTTGTTAAAATTTGAGAATGTTCAGAAAAATCCCAGATATACAGTGGGATGAGTATCTCTGGGTAGATACAAAAAAAAATTACTGAAAATTTTCCCTCAAAGTCAGTAGCTTTGTTTGATATTTACCAATAAGCATATGATGATATCCTTGAAATGTATTTCCAGAATGTCACTGGAATATTATAATGAGAATACATAATCAAGTTTAGGACTAAATGAAAGATGCTGTCTTGTGTATGCTTTAAATAGAGAATTGATTTCTTTTAAAAATAAACCTATTTTTCCTTAAAAAATAAAATAAACTGCCAGGCATATAGTAAGTAAATGAAAGTAAGAGAGGGAAGGAGGGATGAAAACTCAGGTTTCCTTAAACTATACTGTGGATCTCATGTTCCTCTACCATAAATAAGGGGACTGGACTAACTTATTTCTTATGGTCCTTTCAGTCCAGTAATTGACAATTCTAAATTATACATGCATATACACTAAATAAAGACTCTTCCTGATCAATAGAATATGACAGCAGAGAAAAAGGATATTTTCAAGGACTTAAAGAAAAAAAAAGCTGCCCTGAAATATAGAGCAATCTCTTACACAACCGTAAGAGATTTTGATATTAAGAAAAGACTCAGGATAAGTTAGAGACTTATGTTTATGTTAGAACACTGGCCAAAAACTATTAAAGAAACTCTTAGGAAGGGAATTCTTGGATGCAAGGCTAAGGTGAAACTATGCTTAGACTATTCAATAATTATGACTGATGATGTTCAGTAAGATAAATAATTACAGGTAAGTATCACATTTCTTCAAATATTGCTCTGAACCTACAAATGTATAATCATTAGCCCTAATTGTAATAATGTAGATTTATATAAGTATGGATTAATGTAATATAATTTTAAAACATTACTCTTGGTAATTGGTAAACAAGGTTGCTTTTGACAGAATATATATAATTGAATAAAATTATATACTGCCCTTCAGCACTTTATTATTCCTAAATTACTTTCATTTCCATTATTTCATTTGATTCTCAGAACAATTCTGTGTAGAAATGAAACTACTTGCTATAGTTTGAATGTCTATGTGTCACCAAAATTTACAGGTTGAAATCCTAATTCCCGGAGGTCGGGAGCAAGATGGCTGAATAGGAACAGCTCCAGCCTCCAGCTCCCAGTGCGAGCGACACAGAAGAGAGGTGATTTCTGCATTTTCACTTGAGGTACCGGGTTCATTCACTGGGGAGTGTCGGACAATCAGTGCTGGTCAGCTGGTGCAGCCCGACAAGTGAGAGCTGAAGCAGGGTGAGGCATTCCCTCACCTGGGAAGTGCAAGGGGGAAGGAAATCCCTTTTCCTAGCCAAGGGAAACTGAGACACACAACACCTGGAAAATTGGGTAACTCTCACCCTAATACTGCACTTTACCAAGGGTCTTAGCAAATGGCACACCAGGAGATTATATCCCACACCTGGCCCAGAGGGTCCCACACCCACAGAGCCTCCCTCATTGCTAGCACAGCAGTCTGAGATCTAACTGCAAGGCAGCAGCCAGGCTGGGGGAGGGGTGCTCACCATTGCTGAGGCTTAAGTAGATAAACAAAGCCTTCAGGAAGCCCGAACTGGGTGGAGCCCACCGCAGCTCAAGGAGGCCTCCCTGTCTCTTTAGACTCTGCCTCTCGGTGGAGTCTGACAGCTGTCTGACAGCTTTGAAGAGAGTACTGGATTTCCCAGCATGGAGGTTGAGATCTGAGAATGGACAGACTGCCTGCTCAAGTGGGTCCCGGACCCCTGAGTAGCCTAACTGGGAGACATCCCCCACTAGGTGCAGACTGATACCTCACACCTCACATGGTGGGGTACACCCCTGAGACAAAGCTTCCAGAGCAAGAATCAGACAGCAGCACTTGCTGTTCAGCAATATTCTATCTTCTTCAGCCTCTGCTGCTGATGCCCAGGCAAACAGGGTCTGGAGTAGACCTCAAGCAATCTCCAACAGACCTATAGCTGAGGGTCCTGACTGTTAGAAGGAAAACTATCAAACAGGAAGAACACCTATACCAAAACCCCATCAGTACATCACCATCATCAAAGACCAGAGGCAGATAAAACCACAAAGATGGGGAAGAAGCAGGGCAGAAAAGCTGGAAATTCAAAAAATAAAAGCGCACCTCCCCCTGCAAAGGAGTGCAGCTCATCACCAGCAACGGATCAAAGTTGGTCAGAGAATGACTTTGACGAGATGAGAGAACAAGGCTTCAGTCCATCAAACTTCTCAGAGCTAAAGGAGGAATTACGTACCCAGCGCAAAGAAACTAAAAATCTTGAAAAAAGAGGGGAAGAATTGATAGCTGGAATAATTAATGCAGAGAAGATCATAAACAAATGACAGAGATGAAAACCATGACACGAGAAATACGTGACAAATCCACAAGCTTCAGTAACCGACTCGATCAACTGGAAGACAGAGTATCAATGATTAAAGATCAAATGAATGAAATGAAGTGAGAAGAGAAGTCTAGAGAAAAAAAAGGAAAAAGAAATGAACAAAGCCTCCATAAAATATGGAATTACGTGAAAAGACCAAATCTACGTCTGATTGCTGTGCCAGAAAGTGAGGGGGAAAATGGAACCAAGTTGGAAAACACTCTTCAGGATATCATCCAGGAGAACTTCCCCAACATAGTAAGGCAGGCCAACATTCTAATTCAGGAAATACAAAGAATGACACAAAGATACTCCTCAAGAAGAGCAACTCCAAGGCACATAATTGTCAGAGTCACCAAAGTTGAAATGAAGGAAAAAATGTTAAGGGCAGCCAGAGAGAAAGGTTGGGTTACCCACAAAGGGAAGCCCATTAGACTAACAGCAGATCTCTTGGCAGAAACTCTACAAGCCAGAAGAGAGTGGGGGCCAATATTCAACATTCTTAAAGAAAAGAATTTTCAACCCAGAATTTCATATCCAGCCAAACTAAGTTTCATAAGTGAAGGAAAAATAAAATCCTTTACAGACAAGCAAATGCTTAGAGATTTCGTAACCACCAGGCCTGCCTTACAAGAGACCCTGAAGGAAGCACTAAACATGGAAAGGAACAACCGGTACCAGCCATTGCAAAAACATACCAAAATGTAAAGACCATCAATGCTAGGAAGAAACTGAATCAACTAACGAGCAAAATAACCAGCTAATATCACAATGACAGGATCAAGTTCACACATAACAATATTAACCTTAAGTGTAAATGGACTAAATGGTCCCATTAAAAGACACAGACTGGCAAATTGGATAAACAGTCAAGACCCATCAGTTTGCTGTATAAAGGAGACCCATCTCACATGCAGAGACACACATAGGCTCAAAACAAAGGGATGCAGGAAGATCTACCAAGCAAATGGAGAACAAAAAAAAGCAGGGGTTGCAATACTAGTCTCTGATAAAACAGACTTTAAACCATCAAAGATCAAAAGAGACAAAGAAGGCCATTACATAATGGTAAAGGGATCAATTCAACAGGAAGAGCTAACTATCCTAAATATATATGCACCCAATACAGGAGCACCCAGATTCATAAAGCAAGTCCTTAGAGACTTACAAAGAGACTTAGACTCCCATACAATAATAATGGGAGACTTTAACACCCCACTGTCAACATTAGACAGATCAACAAGACAGAAAGTTAACAATGATATCCAGGAATTGAACTCAACTCTGCACCAAGCGGACCTAATAGACACCTACAGAACTCTCCACCCCAAATCAACAGAATATACATTCTTCTCAGCACCACATCACACTTATTCCAAAATTGACCACATAGTTGGAAGTAAAGCACTCCTCAGCAAATGTAAAAGAACAGAAATTATAACAAACTATCTCTCCGACCACAATGCAATCAAACTAGAACTCAGGACTAAGAAACTCAAACGAAATCGCTCAACTACACGGAAACTGAACAACCTGCTCCTGAATGACTACTGGGTACATAACGAAATGAAGGCAGAAATAAAGATGTTCTTTGAAACCAGTGAGAACAAAGATACAACATAACAGAATCTCTGGGACACATTTAAAGCAGTGTGTAGAGGAAAATTTTAGCACTAAATGCCCACAAGAGAAAGCTGGAAAGATCTAAAATTGACACCCTAACATCACAATTAAAAGAACTAGAGAAGCAAGAGCAAACACATTCAAAAGCTAACAGAAAGCAAGAAATAACTAAGATCAGAGCAGAACTGAAGGAGATAGAGACACAAAAAACCCTCCAAAAAATCAATGAATCCAGGAGCTGGTTTTTTGAAAAGATCAACAAAATTGATAGACCGCTAGCAAGACTAATAAAGAAGAAAAGAGAGAAGAATCAAATAGACGCAATAAAAAATGATAAAGGGGATATCACCACCGACCCCACAGAAATACAAACTACCGTCAGAGAATACTATCAACACCTCTACGCCAATAAACTAGAAAACCTAGAAGAAATGGATAATTTCCTTGACACACTCTCCCAAGACTAAACCAGGAAGAAATTGAATCCCTGAATAGACCAATAGCAGACTCTGAAATTGAGGCAATAATTAATAGCCTACCAACCAAAAAAAGTCCAGGACCAGACGGATTCACAGCTGAATTCTACCGGAGGTACAAGGAGGAGCTGGTACCATTCCTTCTGAAACTCTTCCAATCAATAGAAAAAGAGGGAATCCTCCCTAATTCATTTTATGAGGCCAACATCATCGTGATACCAAAGCCTGGCAGAGACACAATGAAAAAAAGAGAATTTTAGACCAATATCCCTGATGAACATCGATGCAAAAATCCTCAATAAAATACTGGCAAACTGAATCCAGCAGCACATCAAAAAGCTTATCCACCATGATCAAGTGGGCTTCATCTCTGGAATGCAAGGCTGGTTCAAAATACACAAATCAATAAACGTAATCCAGCATATAAACAGAATCAAAGACTAAAACCACATGATTATCTCAATAGATGCAGAAAAGGCCTTTGACAAAATTCAACAGCCCTTCATGCTAAAAACGCTCAATAAATTCGATATTGATGGAATGCATCTCAAAATAATAAGAGCTATTTATGACAAACGCACTGCCAATATCATACTGAATGGGCAAAAAACTGGAAGGATTCCCTCTGAAAACTGGCACAAGACAGGGATGCCCTCTCTCACCACTCCTATTCAACATAGTGTTGGAACTTCTGGCTAGGGCAATCAGGCAAGAGAAAGAAATCAAGGGTATTCAGGTAGGAAAAGAAGAAGTCAAATTGTCCCTGTTTGCAGATGACATGATTGTATATTTAGAAAACCCCATTGTCTCAGCCCAAAATCTCCTTAAGCTGATAAGCAACTTCAGCAAAGTCTCAGGATACAAAATTAATGTGCAAAAATCACAAGCATTCTTATACACCAGTAACAGACAAAGAGAGCCAAATCATGAATGAACTTCCATTCACAATTGCTTCAAAGAGAATAAAATACCTAGGAATCCAACTTATAGGGGATGTAAAGGACCTCTTCAAGGAGAACTACAAACCACTGCTCAGTGAAATAAAAGAAGACACAAACAAATGGAAGAACATACCATGCTCATGGATAGGAAGAATCAGTATCATGAAAATGGCCGTTGTGCCCAAGGTAATTTATAGATTCAATGCCATTCCCATCAAGCTACTAATGACTTTCTTCACAGAATTGGAAGAAACTGCTTTAAAGTTCATATGGAACCAAAAAAGAGCCCGCATTGCCAGGACAATCCTAAGTCAAAAGAACACAGCTGGAGGCATCACGCTACCTGACTTCAAACTATACTACAAGGCTACAGTAACTAAAACAGCATGGTACTGGTACCAAAGCAGAGATATAGACCAATGGAACAGAACAGAGCCCTCAGAAATAATACCACACATCTACAGCCATCTGATCTTTGACAAACCTGACAAAAACAAGAAATGGGGAAAGGATTCCCTATTTAATAAATGGTGCTGGGAAAATTGGCTAGCCATAAGTAGAAAGCTGAAACTGGATCATTTCCTTATTCCTTATATGAAAATTAATTCAAGATGGATTAGAGACTTAAATGTTAGACCTGAAACCATAAAAACCCTAGAAGAAAACCTACGTAATACCATTCAGGACATGGGCATGGGCAAGGACTTCATGTCTAAAACATCAAAAGCAACAGCAACAAAAGCCAAAATTGACAAATGGGATCTAATTTAACTAAAGAACTTCTGCACAGCAAAAGAAACTACCATCAGAGTGAACAGGCAACCTACAGAATGGAAGAAAATTTTTGCAATCTACTCATCTGACAAAGGGCTAATATCCAGAACTTACAAAGAACTCAAACAAATTTATGAGAAAAAAACAACCCCAACAAAAAGTGGGCAAAGGATATGAACAGACATTTCTCAAAAGAAGACATTCATACAGCCAAAAGACACATGAAAAAATGCTCGTCATCAGTGGCCATCAGAGAAATGCAAATCAAAACCACAATGAGATACCATCTCACACCAGTTAGAATGGCAACCCTTAAAAAGTCAGGAAACAACAGGTGCTGGAGAGGATGTGGAGAAATAGGAACACTTTCACACTGTTGGTGGGGTTGTAAACTGGTTCAACCATTGTGGAAAACAGTATGGCGATTCCTCAAGGATCTAGAAGTAGAAATACCATATGACCCAGCCATCCCATTACTGGGTATATACCCAAAGGATTATAAATCATGCTGGTATAAAGACACATGCACACGTATGTTTACTGCGGCACTATTCACAATAGCAAAGACTTGGAATCAACCCAAATGTCCATCAGTGACAGACTGGATTAAGAAAATGTGGTACATATACACCATGGAATACTATGCAGCCATAAAAAAAGATGAGTTCGTGTCCTTTGTAGGGACATGGATGCAGCTGGAAACCATCATTCTCAGCAAACTATTGCAAGAACAGAAAACCAAACACCACACGTTCTCACTCATAGGTGGGAACTGAACAATGAGATCACTTGGACTCTGGAAGGGGAACATCACACACCGGGGCCTATTATTGGGAGGGAGAAGGAGGGAAGGATAGCATAGGGAGTTATACCTGATGTAAAGGACAAGTTGATGGGTGCTGACAAGTTGATGAGTGCAGCACACCAACATGGATGGCACAAGTATACATATGTAACAAACCTGCACGTTGTGCACAGGTACCCTAGAACTTAAAGTATAATAATAATAAAATAAATAAATAAATAAATCAGGGGTTGTCAAAAGAAAAAAAAAAATGAAATCCTAACTCCCATAGTGATGGTATGAGGAGGCGATTATAGCATGAGTGAGGAGCTGTCATCAGTGCGTTCAGTATCATATAAAAGACTACCTTCCACTATGGGAGGACACAGTGAGTAGACATCATCCATGAACCAGATAGTGGGCCCTTAGCAGACACCAAATCTACTAGTGCACTGATCTTGAACTTCTCCACCTTTAGAACTGTAAGAAATAAATTTCTGTTGTTTATAAGTCACCGAGTTTATAATATTTTGTTATTGCAGCCCAAAGGAATTAAGACACTACTCATTTGCATACACTGAAGGTTGGGTAAGTCAAATGACTTTTTCCGGGTCACCCAGGTCATCAGAGACAGAGCCAGCCCTTAAATAAAAGTATTCTTACTCTAGCTCCATACCTTTTCTACTAGCAGTACCTCACTAACACCTCTAACCCAAATTATCACACCTATGAGGAACCAACAACCCTCCTTACCTGCCTCTAGTGCACCCTAACACCCATGGCCACACACAATTCACAGTAGATTATCTACATTATAGATCTGTGTCTCACATTTAAAAATGTGACACTTGGGGAGGCTGAGGCTGGCAGATCACAAGGTCAGGAGATCGAGACCATCCTGGCTAACACGGTGAAATCCCGTCTCTACTAAAAATACAAAAATTAGCTGGACATGGTGGCAGGCACCTGTAGTCCCAGCTACTCGGGAGGCTGAGGCAGGAGAATGGAGTGAATCCGAGAAGCAGAGCTTGCAGTGAGCCGAGTTCGCGCCACTGCACTCTAGTCCGGGCGACAGAGCGAGACTCTGTCTCGGAAAAAAAAATATATATGTATGTGTGTGTATATATATATATATATATATATATAACACTGGACTTTCAAACCTTTACTCACAAAGCAACAGCAAATCTCACAACCTATAAAGAAAATATGAAAAATTCATGTTTTGGGGTTTGTTTGTTTTTTGTTTTTTTGAGACGGAGTCTCACTCTGTTGCCAGGCTAGAGTGTAGTGGTGTGATCTTGGCTCACTGCAACCTCTGCCTCCTGGGTTCAAGCGATTCTCCTGCTTCAGCCTCCTGAATAGCTGGGACTACAGGTGCGTGTGCCACCACGTCCAGCTAATTGTTGTATTTTTAGTAGTGGCTGGGTTTCACCATGTTGGCCAGGAAGGTCTCGATCTCTTGACCCCGTGATCCGCCCACCTCGGCCTCCCAAAGTGCTAGGATTACAGGTGTGAGCCACCGTGCCCGGCCAGAAAATTCATGTTTTAAGCTTTTAATTTCTTTTTTTCTGTAGGTGTAATGTCAAACATGATGAAAATTAACATACTTATTAATACATAATGACTACCCTGGAAGGAATCACGGAATTCTCCAGCCCTGCGACTTCAGCTATGATCTACAAAGAATGCTTACCCCAAACCCAGCACACCTTTCTGTACTGTATCATGATCTAGAGGAAGCAGATAGAGGAGGAGGAGGGTTTTTTCTATAAACTCTGTGAATCAATTTATTCAACTAATCTACACTGAGTACTAATTTAGCAGAAAGCTAGCACTATACACTAAAATATTCATTCTTGAGAATAATATGTTAATATTCATTTCTTTATTGTCCATTTTCAGAAGGCAGCTAAAGAAAAAGATAGAGTGAAAAGTGACTTCAAATTCTTCTATAAATTAAGCCAGGAAAGTGACATAATAGAGCAAAAAGAGGGAACAGATTCAAGTAAAAACAAAAACAAAAACGTGAGGATATATCCCCAGTGCTTAGAATGGTGCTGGGACATAAACGTCATTCGGTAAAGTAGGTTTTAAATGGATGATGAATATATTTGGAGTCAGACCTAAGACCCACTGCTTCACTTGTACAATGGATCCCATGCTGTCACTGTTTGAGCTGGTATCCTCTCTCCTGCGTCACTGATTCTTCCCACTTCACAGAATCATTCTTACTAGCATAGAACATGCTGAATAATGAAATCACATTAATATATTATTTCATAATTCACTACTCAGCAATGAGTTATAAAACCAATACTTGACTCTACATTCTTTCTTCAGCTACTATCTGATTTTTCTGTTACCTTTGTTGTAAAAGTCCTTAAAATGGTTTTCTGTACTTTGGTTCATATTCTCTCTTGAATCTACTGCAATCATGCTTCCAACTCCATCATGCCACTGTAACACCTCTTGTCCAAGGTCAACAAGATGGTCTCGAGATGATTAATTTTCTGTCTTCATCTTGTTCAACCGCTCAGCAATATTTGATCTTCGTGATCATGCCCTCCTTCATAACACACTTTCCTCCTTTGGCATCCTGGACTCTGTTCTCTCGTGGTTCTTCTAGCCTTCTGGTTCTTCCTTCTCAGTCTCCTTGTCTTCTCAGCCTCCGAAATTGTGAATTCTCAGGGCTCATTTCTTGGGATATTTTTTTTTCTCTTGGTACAATCTCTCCCTATAGGTGATCTCATCCAATCTCAGGGCTAATACACAGGCTGACAATTTTGATCTCTAATCCTGATCTTTCTTCTAACTTCAGATTTATATATCCAACAGCTTAAACATCTATAAGCTTAACATGTCAAACATCGAGCTCTTACATTTCCTTCCCAGACCACTCCTCCAGCAGTTTTCTTATCTCTCTAATGGTACTTCCATTTTCCATTTGCTTTGTCCAAAAATCTTTGACTTCTGACATCTTTGGCTCTTCTTCTCACATTCCATACATTCAATCCATTAGCAAATTTTGTTGATTCTTTCCAAATGTCTTCAGAAAGTAGTTACTCTTCATCATCTCTCCTGCTATACCCTTTTCCAATTCACCACCACTTGGATTACTCAAATAGTGCTGAACTCCTCTATATTCTACTCTTCATAATTTACCTATTGTTACACAGTATTAGATCACAGCACTATAGACACCTACATCTTCCATGGCTTCCTCTCTCATTGAGTAAAAGCCAAAGTCCTTAAGAAAGAATATTCAAAGACCTAAATGACCTGAATCCCTTTCTCCCACCCACCACCCCAGCTTCATCTCCTATCTACCATATTTGGCTAAACATTTTCAACCATATTGGTCTCCAAGCTATTCTTCAAATATACCCCAAACATTGCAAGCTCTGTGGCCTTTGTGCTTTCTGCCTCCTTTCCCTAAATGTTCTACTTCCAACAGGGGTTGCTAAGTGCTTACTACATCACTCCAGGTCTCTGTTCAAAAATCACCCGATTTGTGACACTTTCCTGACCTCCTCCATATAAAATAGCTCCTTGGCCTATAATCCCACATCCTCCTCTATCTTCTTGACCTTGCTGTATTTTTGTTATTACTGTGGGACATATATATTTATTGACTATTTGTCTAGTGTCCATCTCTCACTATCAGGTAAGAACCTGGTTTTGTTCATTATTGAGTAACCAGTGACCAGAATATGCTGGTTCATATTAGGCACTCAATAAACACTTGCTGAATAAATGAACCAATTGTATTACCATCATTATCAGTATTATCTTCATTACCTAAAGGCTTAGGTCTCAAGGACTGAAGCAGAGCAACTGCCTGCAGTGCTCTAAAATGGAGCAAAACACAACCTAAATCCAGGTTACCTTGTTGGGAGGGAGGCCAAAATACAGCCAGGACACACTGAGAGGTGGATATGATGTACTTTATGTGCTAAGGCCAGAAGAGGAAAATCATTTCATACCTCAACATTTGAATTTCAGTAAACACTATTAGCATATGGCCACAAGCAGCTTGTATTCCTTACAGAGCACATTTATTAGAAGAGCTTTGTGTTATTCTATTTCATCCCTAATACTGTAACCCACAAAAAGGGAATACTATATGAATAACTAACAGAAGCAAAAGTTAGAAAAAGTTAGGAGAGAATGTGATTTCCTTAAATTGGTCATTTTAAATCTTCTATTATTATTATTATCTTGCGTATCATACATCAACAGTGTTTTCCTTTTTCTTATCTTGGAGCTATTTCTTTATCATATTCCTGCTTTGAGTAGAAAGAAAAAAATACACCCAAACGGTAATTTTAATAATCTAGTCACAAGGGTTCAAAAATCCAATAAATAAATTTCAGGGTCTTATCATTTTGTATGAAAGCAACTTATTACATAAATGACATTTTCCTTTGGGAGATGTGTGCATTCGTGTTTGTCATTTTTAAAATGGAAATAGAATCATAATGTCACCTTAAAATGACCAGATTTAGAATGAGAACTTTCATTACATGGGAGGAGTAAAAAATACAATAAAACAAGGTGATATGTATATACTAGAAAATGGGCATAAAGAAATCAATGGAAAGTGAACAAGGCACAAATTTAATCACACAAGGATCTAAGAATTAATGTGTCAGTTGATAACATTTCAGCATATCTTTTGGCTAATCAGAGTAAAAGTATAGATTTGCATAGGAATAGAAATTTCAGCAGAATTATAATTCAAAGAAAGGGCTTGGCTCAGAAAAGTAAAACACATAAAATGATCTTAAATAGTACGGTCTTCATCTGCATTACTTTTTTTTTTTTAATAGAAGTCCTTATTTTTCACTTTTATTAAACATAAACAAGATAGTTTGTAATTCCTTATGATTCAATGACTTGAATTTAAGATTAAGTTAATTTGTAGTTTAAAAACTTTCTCAGGTCAGTCGAGGTGGCTCACGCCTGTAATCCCAGCACTTTGGGAGGCCGAGGCAGACAGATCACCTGAGGTCAAGAGTTCGAGAGCAGCCTGACCAACATGGTGAAATCCTGTCCCTAGTAAAAATACAAAAATCAGCCAGGAGTGGTAGCATGCACCTCTAGTCCCAGCTACTTGGGAGGCTGAGGCAGGAGAATCGCTCAAACCCAGGAGGTGAAGGTTGCAGTGAGCCAAGATCATGCCACTGCACTCCAGTCTGGGCAACAGAGCGAGACTCTATCTAAAAAAAAAAAAAAAAAAAAAAAAAAAAACAAACAAAATACAAAATTAGCTGGGCATGGTGGCAGGCGCCTGTAGTCCCAGCTACTTGGGAGGCAGAGGCAGGAGAATCACTTGAACTTGGGAGGCAGAGGTTGCAGTGAGCCATGATCATGCCACTGCACTCCAACCTGGGTGACAGAGCAAGACTCTATCTTAAAAAAAAAAAAAAAAAAAAGTTAGTTGGTTGTGATGGCAGGCACCTGTAGTCCCAGCTACTTGGGAGGCTGAGGCAGGAGAATCACTTGAACCCAGGAGGTGGAGGCTGCAGTGAGCTAATGCCATTGTACTCCAGCCTGGGCAACAAGAGTGAAACTTGGTCTCAAAAATAAAAATAAAAATAAAATTTTAAAAAATTTGATTATAAAACCTATTAGAAATTTAGATAAACTTCCTAATAAGTTAAAAGCAATATTATACTTTAGATACTGGTAGTGTTTGAAAAAAAAATTTAGTTAAATGTGAAGATAAAACTTAATTTAATACAAATGGAAACAATGTATGCACTTTAAATGTCTACTGACAATTAAAAGCAGACAGTGGTGGTGGGGGGAATCCTGTGATAATTGGTTCAACTCTGATACTTACCTATAATTCTATTTCAAATATCTACCTCACTAGAATTTGAATTAAGTGACTCACTATAGGTTATCCACTTACCTTACAATGGTCATACTGGAGCTGTAAGGCTGGAACATCTCCTCCAATAGGCATTTGTTTCTTAAGCTCTTCATCTTTCATATTCAGCCATTTGATCAGTTCTTCTAAAGACATCAGTAACCTGTTCCACTTCTCAGCACTGGCCTCCAAATGGGCCCTGTTGAGAAATAATAATAATAATAATAATAATAATAATAATAACCACATTTAAGAAATGCAAATTACATTCACAAAATTATCTACCTTCCTTTAGCATAATAATCTCATCTGACCAAGTAATGTTTACTTCCACAAAAGAGAGTGACTCCTTGCAAATACATATATATATATGTATTTACACATATGTATACACACATACATCCATTTCCTGTAAGAAACAGCTATTTTGAATAGGCTATAATATTCAGAGTATTTATTGGTAATAACTATCAAAATTTAAAACACAGATCTATACACCACGTAGGCTTTCAAGAAGGATGTCCATGATAGAATGTAAAATTATAAACCAAGTTTTAACAGTTGGGCAAAATCACTGAAGTACTTTATACTCTCATTTAAAGGTGAGGTCTTTGTTTCAATAATAATTTCTGTATTTAACACAGACATGCACCTTCAGGTTCTTAGATTATGAACTCCATAATCAGGGAAATGGTTAGGAAATACATTTTTATGTGGTTAAGTTTCCAATAAGAGTAAAGGCCCTTGAGAATAGGAGTGTAAATCTACACACATGTTCCTTTTTTGCTCTTGTTAGGGACCTGGTGAAAGCCCACTTATCCAGCCTCAGGCCCACTGTGGGCTGGATTTGAAAATATGAATCAGTCAGAAACAACTCCAGTGACTCAAGCAATCGAACTGGACTTGACTCAATCCTGCATCACCCCAGAGGGCAGATTGTGAATATGGACTTATGCCTTAACTTGGGGAAATGGAATTACTGTGACTCTCCATGATCTTTGAAGTTTAGAGGTGTAACAAGGCACATGTCTGCCTTTAATCAGCATATGCTGATTTTAAAAAGTTAAGTGTGAAATAATAAAAAAAAGTTTAAATCCAGAACGAACTTCAAAGTATTTTGTAAATCTCTGAGAACAGTATGATTAGAAAATTTATTTTCTTGTATTTACTATCAGTTCTATTTATTCCACAGGTGCTACAATTGAACTCATTTTACAAAACTGTGGTTTAACAAGGCCCTGATTCTGCTTGAGCTCCAGCTTTTCTGTGTTCATATTGATTAACTTTAGGTCAAATACGTAATTCCCTTTCTCTGATAAACAATAATTTCATTTGTCACAGAGCAGAACTAAATAATTTCAACTATATTAACTAAAAATTCTCTCTGTAGTTATAAGTCATTTTGCAGCAAATAAATTTAACTGAGCTACTGCAATTTATTTCCAATATTTTTAATTGCAAAAGCCAGCTAGAAATCAGATGTTCTCAATCAAGAAGAACTTGAGTGTCTCCGTGTGCAAAATATTTATACATGTTCCCTTCCTTTTATTTCAGATGATTTGATCCTGCATCTTCAATGTCTGTAGTTTAACTCATTAATCAATAACTAAATCACACATTATATTCCTTTGAAATTGAGTTCCAAACACTTACTGTATTGAAATGCCCACAAATGTATTTTTCAATGCAGTCTTTTTTGACTGCACAGAAATAATGAAACTGATCACTGAAACTTACAGTATTTAGAATCTGAATAACTATCTATTAATTATAAGGATGAAGACAATACTTTTTAAAAGAAATGCTGAAGTGGCTTCGAAATAAAAAAAGAAAACATTGGTATTTGTGTGCTTCTCTGCATCTTTGATCTCCCATAGTAAAAAGCAAGTTGATCTGACAGAATCTTTGTCTGGCAAATCTATTCTGGTTACTCTCAAATAGATTATAACTATGTGTTTAGTGGATTACTACCATGTGCCCAAATAAATGCATGCTTCTGTAGTAGCCTTCAGTGTTCTAGTTTCATTTGAATTCTTTCATCTTGAAAGATGAAAGCCTTTTCTTGGGCAACAGGTCGAATGCTTTGTAGGAAGAAACTTTAAATTTATGTTCAGTTTAGTGGTACTTTCTCAATTATCCTATAAACATTTTAAAACTTAAATTTCTCTAAGCCTATTGATAACCAGTGATCATCCAGAGTTTCAAAATCTTCACTTAAAACATTTCTTTATCAAACATATCTGTGAGCATTCATATTTTTAGACAATTGACTTATTCTAACATCTTGGCTGCTTCAGTTCACTCCTTTAGTACTTTGATATGTACAAAGCAATAAACACTTTTATTGACTGTATTATCAACCTAGGATGATGTCGACTACCGAGTATCTTTTACACAAGTTACCCTTTTTATAAGTGAATCAGTTTTTACAACTCTATAAGCATTTTTAAGTGACCAGTTATTCTTAAAAAATGTAATGCAAAAACGTGTTAGAAGGTAAAGACCCATAAAAATGGTACTTCATCATTTAAGAATAGTAGAAAGGAATTATGGAAGTAACTACAAACCAATATCTGTTTTAAATCAGCAAAAGCCTCTGCCTTTCAAAGAAACTGCATCTTCAAGCAAGTTATTATTCCTTCTCCCAGTGTACAGATATAAAAGGAAATAGTGTGAGTGAGTGTGAGAAGGAGCACTGGTTAAAATAAAATACAGTTTTTCATTTACTCAGTACAAGCAAACATTTATGGAGCACCCACTCTGGTAGAGATATCCCATCTTCTGTTGTGTAATGACTACCCAGAGTCAAATGTCCAATTTGGCATTCTTACTACAAAAGTACGTACATATACATATTTTTTGGTTTATGGTAAAATCTCCAAACTATAAATTGGGTTATAATGAAAGAAAATACCTTAATTAGTCCAAGAATAACAGGCAACTTTAAAAGATTATTCCTGCTCCCAGAAAACGAATTAAGACATATTAGGAGAAAAGAGTCAAGTCTTCAGAATTCAGTCTGACTGTGCTGAAAAGAACACCAAAGCCGTGATTCCAATATGGTAGACACCAGTAGCATGTGGCTATTTAAATTTTAATTTAGTATAAATACAATGAGTAAATTTTGAAATTCAGGTTATCAGTTGCACTGGTCACATTTCAAGTGCTCAGTAGGCCACATATAGCTAATGGCTATTATATTAACCAGTGTAGATATAGATAATGTCTATCATTGGAGAAAGTTCTATTGGAATGTGCTACACTAGATAAACCAGAATAAAAAAGACAGCAGTTGAATCTTCCTCTATTAGATTTGGAAAAAAAAAAAAAAAATAGTAGTTTTACAATATGGTTAGGAAAACCAACTATCTAAGGCTAAACATAGTGTCAATGACATTGTAAAATGTGGTAACATTAGATTTAAATGATGATGTTAAAGGTTAATCTTCTCTAAGGGCTTTTAAAAAGGTGCCCTGAATTTTTAAGAGACTCATAAAAGAAAGGGAAGATAGAATTTTATCTTTGAACTCTGTTTTCATTAGATTTGACAATTTTGCTGGCCTTTGAAACCATGTTAATAAAGGTCTATATTAAACATCGTTATGCTGATAAATGGATATTTAATTAACATAATCTCAAATTAAATAAGTTTAACATGAAAATTTAAACCTATGTCATCCACAGCACAGAACGTGTCAGTGTGATTCCAATTTACATTTTTCCAGCGAGTAAAAAACATAATCAAAGTTCCTGACAGCCTGTCTTCTAGCTGATGTTTCAAGTCAATAGCATTCTTCTCTTATACAGATTGAAGTGAAATTTATCATTGTATGTATTCTTCTAGATGCTAAAGAAGACGTAGCATGTTGGATTTTAGTATTTAAAAAGTTTAATCACAGCTACCCAAAAAGACTGAAAAATAATGTTTACGATATTAACCTGTGGTATTGGAGCCACATATTATTACGTTGTTCCAATGGCCATACCATGGTCAAAGAAGGTAATACCTGTGAAACGCTTAGGGTAGATCTAGCATATAAATATTCAATAAATATTAGCTGTTATTATGATCTTGGTAGACATTTTGCTTTTAAAAAAGTATGATAAATCAGAGCAAATGTTCCCTGCCATGACATTTTATGCTATAAAAAGTTTAATATCAACTTTAGCACAATAAAAGCATAATGTGGAATACAGAATCAATGCATATTAAATGCTCCAAGTAGTATAAAGAGTATCAATCAGATGGTCTCATTCTCAAAACAAACAAACAAAAAAAATGAAGGCCACCTGCAGAGAGAGAATTTGGGGACTAAAAAGATTCAAAATCTGTTAAAATAGGCATAGTGATATCAGAGTGGAACTGTAGGAGACTGAGACACACACACACACACAAAAAAAAACATTTGAAAGATCAACTTATCCAGGAGCTGGTTTTTTGAAAAAAAAATTAATAAAATAGATAGACTGCTAGCAAGACTGATAAAGAAGAGAGAAAACTCAAACAAACACAATCAGAAATCACAAGAGGGATATCACCATTGACCCCACAAAAATACAACCATCAGAGAATATTATGAACACCTCTATGCACATAAACTAGAAAATCTAGAAGAAATGGATAAATTCCTGGACACATACACTCTCCCAGGACTGAACCAAGAAAAAAATGAAACGCTGAGCAGCCAAATAACGAGCTCTGAAATTGAGTCAGTAATAAATAGCTTACGATCCAAAAAAAGCTCAGGACCAGATGGATTCACAGCTGAATTCTACCAGATGTACAAAGAAGAGTTGATATCATTCCTAATGAAACTGTTCCACAAAATTGAAGAGGAAGAACTCTTTCCTAACTCACTATATGAGACCGGCATCATCCTGATACCAAAACCTGCCAGAAACACAACAACAACCAAAAAAATCTTCAGGGCCAATACCCTTGATGAACATAGATTCAAAAATCCTCAACAAAACACTGGCACACCAAATCCAGCAGCACATGAAAAAGCTAATCTGCCACGATCAAGTAGGCTTCATCCCTAGGATGCAAGGTTGGTTCAACATCCACAAATCAATAAATGTGATTCATTACATAAACAAAACAAGACAAAAAACACATGATTATCTCAATCCATGCAGAAAAGGCTTTCAAGAAAATTCAACACCCCTTAGGTTAAAAATTCTCAGCAAACTAGATATTGAAGGAACATACCTCTAAATACTAAGAACCATCTACAATAAACCCACAGCCAACATCATATTGAATGGGTAAAGCTGGAAGCATTCCCCTTAAAAACTGGCACAAGACAAGGATGCCTTCTCTCACCACTCCTTCAACACAATATCAGAAGTCCTGGCCAGGGCAATCAGGAAAGAGAAAGACATAAAGGGCTATCAAATAGAAAAGGGGAAGTAAAACTGTATCTGTTTGCAGGTGACAAGATTCTATATCCAGAAAACTTCACAGTCTCAGCCCAAAAGCTCCTTAAGCTAATAAACAACTTCAGCAGCATCTCAGGATAAAAAAATCAATGTGCAAAATTCACTAGCATTCCTAAACATCAAGAATAGTCAAGAGAAGAGCCAAATCAGGAACACAACCCCATTCACAACTGCCACAAAAAAATAAAATACTTATGAATATAGCTAATCAGGGAAGGGAAAGATCTCTACAAGGAGAACTACAAAATACTGCTCAAAAAAATCAGAGACAACATAAACCAATAGAAAAACATTCCATGCTCGTGGATAGGAGGGATCAACATCATTAAAATGACCATACTGCCCAAAGCAACTTATAAATGTAATGCTATTCCTATAAAACTACCAATACTATTCTTCACAGAACTAGAAAAAACTGTTTTAAAATTTATATGAAACAAACAAAAAAAGAGCATGATAGCCAAGGCAATCCTAAGCAAAAAGAATAAAGCTGGAGGCATCATGATATCTGACTTGAAACTATACTACAGGTCTATAGTAACCAAAACAGCACAGTACTGGTACAAAAATATACACATAGACCAATGGAACAGAACAGAGAACTCAGAAATACGGCTATATGCCTACAACTACGATCTTTGACAAAGCTGACAAAAATAAGCAATGGGGAAATGATTCCCTATTCAATAAATGGTGCTGGGTAACTGACTAGCCATATGCAAAACATTGAAACTGGACTTCTTCCTTATACCATATACAAAAATAAACTCAAAATGGATTAAATACTTAAATGTAAAACCCAAAACTTTAAAAAAAAAAAAAAAATCCAAAAGACAACTGAGGCAATACCATTCTACACATAGGAATGGGCAAAAATTTCATGATGAAGACACCAAAAGCAACTGCAACAAAGGCAAACATTTGATAAATGAGATCTAATTAAGCTAAAGAGCTTCTGCACAGCAAAAGAAACTATCAACAGAGTAAACATACAGAATGAGAAAAACTGTTGCAAACTATGCATCTGACAAAGGTCTAATATTGAGCATCTATAAGGAACTGAAACAAATTTACAAGGAAAAAACAAACAATAAGATAAAAAGTGGGCAAAGGACATGAAAGGACTTTTGAAAGGACTTTTCTTTTTTTTTTTTTTTTTTGAGACGGAGTCTCGCTCTGCCGCCCAGGCTGGAGTGCTGTGGCCAGATCTCAGCTCACTGCAAGCTCCGCCTCCCGGGTTCACGCCATTCTCCTGCCTCAGCCTCCCGAGTAGCTGGGACTACAGGCGTCCGCCACCTCGCCCGGCTAATTTTTTTGTATTTTTTAGTAGAGACGGGGTTTCACCGTGTTAGCCAGGATGGTCTCGATCTCCTGACCTCGTGATCCGCCCGTCTCGGCCTCCCAAAGTGCTGAGATTACAGGCTTGAGCCACCGCGCCCGGCCGAAAGGACTTTTCAAAAGAAGACATATATACAGCCAACAAGCATGTTAAAAAAAAAAAAAAAAACTCAACATCACTGATAATTAGAGAAATACAAATCAAAACCACAATGACATACCCTCTCACACCAGTCAGAATGGCTATTAGTAAAAACTCAAAATATAATAGATGCTGATGAGGTTGAGGAGAAAAAGGAACACTTTTACACTGTTGGTTGGAGTGTAAATTAGTTCATCGACTGAGGAAGACAGTGTGGCAATTCGTCAAAGAACTAAAAACATAAATGCCATTTGACTTAGCAATCCCATTACTGCGTATACACCCAAAGGAATATAAACCATTCTGTTATAAAGACACAGGCACATGTGTTCACTGTTCACTGTACGTTCACTGTAGTACCATGCACAATAGCAAAGACATGGAATCAACCTAAATGCCCATCAATGATAAGACTGGATTGAAAAAGTGTGGTACATATACACCATGGAATACTATGCAGCCATGAAAAAGAACAAGCCCATGTTCTTTGCAGGAACAAGGATGGAGGTGGAGGCCATTACCCTGAGCAAACTAATGCAGGAACATAAAACCAAATATCACATGTCTTCACTTATAAGTGGGAGCTAAATGATGAGAACACATGGATACATACAGGAGACCAACAAATACTGGGGCCTATCAGAAGGTGGAACATGGGAGGAGGGAGAGGATCAGGAAAAATAACTATAGGGTACTAGACTTAATGCCTGGGTGATGAAATAATCTGTGCAACAAGCCCCCATAACACTAGTTTACCTATATAACAAACTGGTACATGTACCCTGAACTGAAATTAAAAGTTAAATAAAATAAACATGAAATCTAAATGATAAATAATTAAAAAATAAAATAGACAAGGTGGTGAATATAATAGAAAATGATTGAAAATAACAATACCAATTGTAAGTAGAAAGTATCAAATTATAGCAGGACCAATGTTACCATTTTTCACTTTCTAGTGCAACACTAGGCAGAGTCCAAGATTAAAGGCAAGGGATAGAGAGGGTGTGGACATTGGAATGTCAGAGACTGGGAAACAGAAGAAGTTAAAAGGGGAAAGGAAATTCAAGGTCCTGACACTGCTGAAGTATCTTATGATGGGCTCCAAACTAGGTAGAGGGGATTAATGGAGTCTGAAAAGAGAAAGGGTTTGATCAACTAAAGATTAGAAGAAAGATGTGAAAATTCAGGAAAAAAAGGAATAAACATTTAAAAGCTGGAGAATCTGACAGTTGAAAATATCAGAGGATGTGCATTTTCATATAATCAAGTTGGGGCTGGGTGCAGTGGCTCAGGCCTATAATCCTAGCGCTTTGGGAGGACGAGGAGGGTGGATCACTTGAGGCCAGGAGTTCGAGACCAGCCCAGTCAATATGGTAAAACCTCGTCTCTACTAAAAATACAAAAATTAGCTTGGCATGGTGGCACGTGCCTGTATTCCCAGCTACATGGGAGGCTGAGGCTTGAGCATCACTTGAACCTGGGGGATGGAGGTTGCAGTGAGCCAAGACTGCACCATTGCACTCTGGCCGAGGTGACAGAGCAAGACTCTGTTTCAAAAATAAATAAGTAAATAAATACATAAAAATCAAGTTGAAATACTGTATATCTAGCATATAAAGTGAATAAAACTTTTTTTTCCCCCTAAATGGTGGATTGGAAGCATTGTTAGCATGCCTCTTCCACTTGGAAACACAAAATAGTATGTAGAGATTCATACTGTGAACTTATTTCCAAGAAGCAACACAGGAACTTAACAAGGAAAACTGACAGACACCACAGACCGTTTGAAAGAAGCAGCAGGCTGCAGCATACATCATGAGCCAGGCCAAAAATTGTAAGTCCCCAGAGTGTGAGAAAGGGAGAAACTGCCTACAGGACATACACACCCACTGGGGAACCTGGCAATCCAGGTTAGGGAAAAGGCCTTAACCCTACCCAGCTCCGGAGCTGATGTAGTGAGCAATGGGGAGTAGATGAGAAGGAACCACATTGGGATGTGCTGTGTGTGCACTTCCAGTCTCCAGAGGGATGAAGGGAAGTCATTCCTGATTCTAACTCACAGGGGACCTCGTGGAGGTCAGCCAGTTAACTCAGGCAGGGGTCACAGGTTGAGAGAAGCTCCCAACTGAGATTCATGATATAAACTTGAGTGGGCACAGGAGCTGGGTGCCCTTGCTTCATGGGCAGATGAGGATGAGCATGGCCTGAAAACCCTGCAGTTTCCATCTCCACTGGGAAGGCTTATGATCTAAGGCAGTCTTGAGTTTGAGTGCAGACTGGCTGGAACTTTGCTAGCTGTTGCTGCTAGCGGAATGCTACAGATGTGAGACCCGCCTTGCCAAATGAAGGGGAGCTAGGTGGGGCTTACTGCTGCTGGCTACTCCTCATTCCTCATTTGCACTCTTTTGCGTAGCAGAGGCAACTGTGCTCCTCCTTGTAATACTACCCCAGCAGCCAACAAAATGTCCTCCAATCCCCACGAGGGCTGCTGCTTGCGTCCGCCTGTAGAGAGCCTTGCTTGACCCACCTCCCTACTGGTTTTGCCCCTTCACTCCTCCTGGTAGCTTAACACACACACACACACACACACAAAACCCAGAAACTTTTTGGAGCTCTACGGTCCCTCCCATTGCTTGGGACACCAGAGTACCTCCCCTGGGTAACATAAGGCAAGCATAAATCCCACCACTACCACCACAGCCAGTGCTCTTTTCCAAGTGCCACCTCCTAGCTGGAGGCCAACTGACACAGTCCATGATAGCATCTCCAAGGAGAATCACACTGCACCAGGAAGGGGAAAACTTGTGTGACCTCGGCTGTCACCATCACCTGCATCACCCTGGCTCATCAGGAGGCCCTGAGTCTGCCCACGTGAGCTGTTCATTACTGTTACACATGGCATGTGAGAAAGCCAACACACTAAGGCTATTTATAACCAAGGAATATCACAGAGTCTACATCACTCCTCTGCAATCCCCCTCAGAGTTGGTGCTGGCACCCACTGCTGTGAGACTTCGGGACAGGTCACATCACTGGATCCCTTGCAGACATTCCCCCATACCAGCTTGAACTGTGGCAGTCCAAATGGGTTGCTAGACCCAGTGGAGCAGCAGCATTCACAGTAGTCTGGCCCTCAGGGATTCCTGCTCCTAGGGGAAAGAGGGAGTGCTCCAAATCAAGGGAGCAACCTGTGGGACAAAAGAACGACAAAAGAATGAAGATGGCAGGCCTTGAGTCTGAGACATTTCCACCTGTGGGAAGTTTCTTTCAGCAGAGGCATGGGTGCAATGCTGGGCTCAGTGGAGAAAGTCTGTAGCTCTGTCCCAACAGTCAGGCAGCCCTGGTGCTCGTGAAGGGTCTTGGAGAAGGGGACTTACTCTTTCTTTCACCCACCATAACAGATACACCTGGAGGCTTCTCCCACAGGAGCCTGGCATGGGTACACCTGTAGACAGCCTTTCTAGAACAGTGGGGTGACTGTATCCCCACAAGAGGAGTGCCCTCCAGGCTCAGGCTTTCATGAGGGGTGGAGTCACAGTCCCTCTCTATGTGTAACATCAGCATTCCTACAGATGGAAAGAGGTACCTGTGTCATCTGAATAGCCAGGAAACTGGGTCAGGAGAGTGACTGGGTGGTGGGGCTTTCCTGCTGGCCTGACAGGAGGGCTAAGGTAGCTTCCTCCCTTTTCCCTGAAAAGACCTCAGCGCATTTCTGAGACACCCCCAGCTGCCTCTGTTAAGGCTGGGACCTCTGTGCATCACTGGGTATTATATTACCCACCTGTTTGGTTTTTACTCAAGGACACCTCCACTACTGGCCTGAAACTTGAACTGTTCAACCTAGTAAGTGAAATAAGTGAAATACTGGATAAAATAAATAAGTGCACATGCCATTGGGGAATGAGGTAACCTTCAAGAGACCACTGCCATTCCAATGCCACAGGAGACAGTGAACCTGCTCACACACCAAGCACATTACTACTACAACAGAGTAAAAAAAAATAACCCACAGAATGGGAGAAAATATTTGTAAATGATGCACCCAACAAAGGACTGATATCCAGAATCTACAAGGAACTCAAATTAGCGAGAAAAAACACAAATAATCCTTTAGGGGGCAAATGGCATGATTAGACATTTCTCAAAGGAAGATATACAACTGGGCAACAAGCATATGAAAAAACACTCAACATCACTAATCCTCAGGCAAATGCTGGTAAAACCACAATGAGATACTACCTTACCCTGGCCAGAATGGCCATAATTAAAAAGTCAAAAAACTAAAGATGTCGATGAAGATGTGGTGAAATGAGAATGCTTATACACTGGTGAGAATGTAAATTAGTACAATCCCTAAGCAGATTTCTCAAAGAACTAAAAGTACATCTACTATTTGATCTAGCAATGCCACTGCTAGGTATCTACCAAAAGGAAAAGAAGTCATTATGTCAAAAAGAAAATGGCACTCATATGTTTATCACAGCAGAATTCACAATTGCAAAGATTTGGAACTAATCTAAGTGTCCATCAATCAATGAGTAGATAAGGAAAATGTGGTATGTGTATACCATGAAATTCCACTCAGCCATAGAAAAGAATAAAATAATGTCTTTTGCAGCAACTTGAATGGAGCTGGAGGCCATTCTTCTAAGTAAAGAAACTCAGGAATGGAAAACCAAACACCACACGATCTCATTTACAAGCGGGAGATAAGCTATGGGTATGCAAAAGCGTACAGAGTGATACAACGGACATATGAGACTCAGAGGTGGAGGAGGTTACCAGGGCAGTGAGAGATTAAAAAAAAAAAAAAACTACAAAATGTGTACAATGTGTACAATGTACACTACTCGAGTGACGAGTGCACTAAAATCTCAGACTTCACCACTATACAATTCATTCATGTAACTAAAACCACTTGTACCTTAAAGCTATTGAAATTGTAAAACTTTTAAAAAATAAATAAGTAAAAAATAAAAATGAACTGGACAAAACTATAAAGTTAGATAATAGTAGATAGATAGGTCCAGTATATAATAAGCTAATGAAGGAAGGCAACCCCCTGGATAAGAGTCATAACTTCAATGTGAAGGAGACCTGTTTTACTGATGAGGTTGTAAACAATTCTTATTTGATTTGATACAACAGAGGGCTCTTTACTAACTAATAGGGCAAAACAAATTGCATTCGGATGCACATGGCCAGGTTGAATGTAATAAAATAAAATGTGTACTCTGGAAAACAGTCTGCCCTTGATCTCCTGGAGATTGATTATCTCAGGGATGCCAAGATGACAGGAAATGTTAACTGACTTCCAGTGTGACCAGGTCTATGGGACTTAGAACAGGGATAAAGGCATTTACAGGTAAAGTAAAAAGAAACTTGGAAATCAAAATATAAAAAGTTATGAATATGGATATTGCCACCAACAACTGTAGTTGAGAAAAGGATAGAGAATGAAAGGTAAATGGGGCTGAGCAAGGTGGCTCACGTCTGTAATCCCAGCACTTTGGGAGGCCAAGACTGGTGGGTCACCTGAGGTCAGGAGTTTGAGACCAGCCTGGCCAATATGATGAAACCCCATCTCCACTAAAAATATAAAAATAAGCTGGGTGTGGTGGGAGCTGCCTATAATCCCAGCTACTCGGGAGGCTGAGGCAGGAGAATCGCTTGAACCCGGGAGGCGGAGGTTGCAGTGAGCTGAGATCGTGCCACTGCACTCCAGCCTGGGTAACAGAGCAAGACCCTGTCTCAGAATAAAATAAAATAAAATAAAATAAAACAAAAAGGTAAAGGGACACTTGAATGAATGAGGAATGTAGAAAGCATGCCCTAAATATAGATCAGGAAGAAGCAGAAATAAGATGATGAAAGACTAGAATAATGGATGCATTCACTTCTAAGGAGATGTTGTTGAGAGATGGAGAAGTAATGCTTAACAAGTCACAATGAGGCTGGCAATTGTCCCTCTTATCCCTGTGTGACAGGGCTCCCTTTTCAGCCAGTGTTTTCTGGCACCACATTTGATGTTTATGGCTGGTATTCAGACCGTTTGGTGTCCATAGTAGTTGGTAAAGATTCAGAATATTCTCATTGGCCGCTAGGTGAGGAAAATGAGGAAATTAACCTCTGTTGAAGAGTTTCAAGTAAAGTAGGCAATTAAGGGGAAACCCAACATTTATTTAGAGAGAAAAGTTACGGAAGAGTTTCAAGAAATATTTAAGACATAGGACAATGTGTTCACAACAGAAGGTAGTATAAGGGGCAGATTGTGCATTAAAGGAATGAGAGGAAAGAACAGAGAAGTAGGGCTGAACAGTGTGTTCCACAGTGATCACTTTCAGTAGGCAATGAAGGAGTCAGGAGCCTGGGAGGTGGACTGCCTCTACAGATTTGTTATGAGAACACTCCTCCCACCCCTTGGGGAGGGATTTTCTCACTAAGCGCACTCCCGTCTCTTCTCCACCCCTGAAACTCACCGAGTCCCTGCAGAGGTGGAGTGATGAATCTGATCTGTAAATTCAGGGAGAATAATTGGGCATGCATGTTTAGCTCAGTCCATACGGACCACCTGACAACAGGCCATGCAGATACTGAGTTCATTTCTACTCTTCCAGGTATGGTTTCTCACTTGGGAAGCCACCTTGCCCAGTGACTGCCGGTGATTCTGCCTCATTCTGGGGTTTGGTTGACAGCCCTACTCACCTTCACTCTAAGTTACCACCTCCAATCTGGCCTCTATCAGTACTTAACATGGCATTTGAGTTCTCTATTGGCCACATGATGAATGCCTTTGAGCACACTTTGTTTCATACTTGTTCAGAATCCAGCCAGCAAAAGGGGAAGCTGTTTTGGGAGACCTTCTCAGAAATCCCCAACATTACCGACCAAGAGCGAAAAACATAGGGTAGAGAGAATTTCTATGTCTTTTCAATTAGTGCCAAACAAAGAGGTAATCAATAAGAATAATAATAGCTAACGATTACTGAGCACATACCTATTTTTGGCAAACGTAGAGGGTAAATTAAATAGCAAACCATTTTATCTTTTATAAATATGCAAGTAATAACAAATATGCTATTTTAATTTTGTCTCATTCATTTTTTAAATATAAAAATGAAGAAGAGATCATTTACGCCTTTAGCTAAACATACCTAATCTAGTCAAAAATGACTTTTATCCAAAAGTCAGGCAATAACAAATGCTGTCTAGCATGTGGAGAAAAAGGAACCCTTGTGAACTGTTGGTGGGAATGTAAGTTATAAACACTATGGAGAACAGTTTGGAGGTTCCTCAAAAAACTAAAAATAGGGCTACCATATGATCCAGCAATCCCACTGCTGGCTATATACCCAAAAGAAAGGAAATTAGTATATCATAGAGATATCTGCTCTCCCATGTTTGTGGCAGCACTGTTCACAATAGCCAAGATTTGGAAGCAACCTAAGTGTCCATCAACAGATAAATGGATAAAGAAAATGTATTTATACACAATGGGGTACTATTCTACCATTCTGCCACTTGCAACAACATGGATGGAAGTGGAGATCATTATGTTAAGTGAAATAAACCAGGCGCAGAAAGACAAACATTGAATGTTCTCAGTTATTTTGATATTTATCTAAAAATCAGTTGATATTTATCTAAAAATCAAAACAATTGAACTCATGGAGATAGAGTAGAAGGATGGTTACCAGAGGCTGGGAAGGGTAGTTGGTGGGGCATGGGGGTGATGGGGAGGAAATGGTGATGATTAATAGGTATACAAAATAGAAAGAATGAATAACATCCAGTATTTGATAGCAAAATGGGGTGATTACGGTCAATAATAACTTAATTGTAGATTTTTACATAACTAAAAAAGTATAATTGGATTGTTTGTAACACAAAGGATAAACGCTTGAGGGGATGCATACCACTTTTGCCATGATGTGATTATTATGCATTGCATGCGTGCCTGTACCAAAATATTTCATGTACTCCATAAATATATACACCTACTATATGCCCACAAACATTAAAAATAAAATTTAACAAATTTTTACAATGCCATACTGAATCTCTGTAAAAGCACAGACAGGTCTATATGGATATAGATACAGCCAACAGCTGTTATAAACTTGCAATAGTATCAACTATAATAAGACAGCAAATGCATTCTTCCTTCCTCTTCCCTTCACAGATGAGTTCCTTGAGATAATGAGACTGAGTAGACTCAGTTCTATTGCCACATCCTCACCTCCCCTTCTGTCTCTTTAGTCCTCTGCAATCAGATTTCTCCCTCAACCGAAGAAAAAAAAAAAAAAAAAAAGCCCTGGCAAAAGGCCACCAAAGCCCTTCTAATCGCTCCTGGACTCTGCAGGCCTGATCTTACTCCACTTCTTTAAGCAGCTGACACCATTACTTATGCACTTCTTTTAGAAACCCCTCTTTCCTTGGCTCTTGACAATATTCTCTCCTGGATCTCTACCCTCTTCAGGATAGGGACTTCTCAGTTTCCTTGCTGCTTCCCTCTCCTTTGTCCATTCCTTATGTATTAGAGTTTCTTGGACTTCTTTGCTTTGCCCTCTTCTAATGTTTCACCCTCTCTAATAACTAACTCACAATGGTTACCTGCCACCTGTCTCTGGACACCCCCTCCCATCTGTGTATTTCACCTACTGCTCTCTTTTGAAGAGCAGATCTCCATCTAATGGCTTTGGCTATCTTCTCCTGGATGTCTCTCCAGTGCCTTAACAATGTGAACTAATTATCTACTCAATCTCTCTTCCCTTTCCCAGATGCTGAAAGTGTCTCTTACTAGGTCTCCCCTCTTCAGAACGGGCTCATCCAAGGCATCCTCCACAGTTGTGTGAGGGATTCCTCCAAAGCCCAAATTTAATCATGTTACTCAAAAGGCTCCCAATTCCATCCACAGTGGAAGGGAGCTTGGTTACACATAGGTATGCATGATTTGTCTCTTATCCCTCTCTCTTTTGGTTAGCCATAGTCTTTTCCCCATGACACCAGCAGCAAACTGTATTCTCAGTCATACTTAATGTATTGATTTTCATATAAACACAGTGTTATTTCAAGACCCAGCTTAGTTACCCTTCCCCAGTCATCACCTAGACCATCTGGGGAATAACTATGTATGTTTCAAGGCTCAGCTAAGGAATGAACTCTTTTATGAAGCCTTCTTCGATCATTTGAAGTGAGAGTAACCACTCTCTGCTTTGGACCCTACCTTAATCTGAACAGATTTGTGAACCTCTAGTGGTAGGCACTATATCTTATTAATAGCAATGCCGCAAGCCTAGAAATAAGTTTGTATTACGTGCTTGAATAAGTGCTTGAATCTCTTGAGGTGACTAATCAAAGTAAAAGTTATTTTAATTCATCATCACATTAATTTATTATCACATTTTACTGGAATGTCTGATCTACCTTAATGCAAAAGTCCACTGGCACAGGCATATTCCCCCATCTTCTAAAAATAACATTAACTTACTTATTACATAATATTCCAGCTGTAGTTTATAAGTTCTTTCCTTCCAGTTAAAAAAAAAAAAAAAAAATTTTGTCATGATAGGTTTAGGCAATAACTCCCAAGAAAGACCAAAAATTTCTGTCTATAACTTTTTACTTATCTGTTTATGATATAGGTCTCATTAAGTTATTCTTCCTAAATAAGTCATTCTCTAACCTCTGAAAATCCCAGCACCATGTACACTTCACTAGGACCAGCTCTGGAATTCTTAGGTTGTTGGCAGAGATGACTTTGTTGGATGCTCAGTGAATGCTTTTCACTATTAACATTTTTAATATTTTTGTTCATATTTATGAGGAATGGAAAGTTGCAACCTGATGGGATCTAGGCAGTTGAAAATTCGAGTCTTAAACAAGTATAATCCCTCACTACATAGTACTCCCTAATTTTCTTCTCTTATTAAGAAAAAGTAGTTGGCCAGTGCTGACCTATTATATTTTCCAATGGGAACTTTACACAGAGCATCCATGTCCATGCTACATTGCTCCCTTCCTCACATGTAAGAGGAAGTGCAAATTCCACTCTCTGAGCTCCAGAGGAATAAAAATCTTTGAAGACATCTTAGAAAAAAAAATGTTTAATTCATTCATGATAGGTAATCATTGAAGATTCTGTTCTCCATTAAATCTTGAAACCAGCGGAGGCAGACCCACTGAGCCCCTTTATGTATAAAAATATTTAACTAGATGCTTTCTTAGGCAGGATTTACATAGATTAGTGAACTATCAAATCATTCCATTCGATCTTCATAGCAATCGTGAGTGTTAAATATTTCTATTCTGATTTTGTAAATAAACAAATTTAAGGCTCAAAGAGGCTGAGTAGTTTGTTCAAGATCAGCGAGTAAATAGTAAAGTCAGAGTCAAATTCAAGGCCATTTGGTTTAAAGGTTGTACACATGGTACGCTGCAAAAAAACAAAACAAAACAAAACAAAACGGATCTAGGACGTCCTGCCAATGTTCTGCTTTTAGATTTTTGCCCAATAACATATTTTTCAGCCAGTATTCACTACATTTATATTTAATTAGGACCTGTCCACTATCAAATATGATCTTAAAATATTCTTGACCCCAATAACACTAATCATTCTGTCTCTCTGGGTAATTTTCAAGGTCTTTTCCTAGTCAGAATTCTGGTCCTAAGGTTCATCCTTATTTAATTTTACTCTCTCCAAATGCAGACATGAATCATCAATTTTCCATTTTAGTGTCCATAAGAGATATTTAATTTCTATAAATACATCTTGAACGAGGCATACAAACAGCATGATTAAGCAAAACATGTTCACTGCCAAGAGTCAAAAAGATCTAGATTCAAATTCTGGCTTGGCACTTCTTAGCCTCAAAACCTCTGTTTCCTCATAGAAGGAATAATGCTACTACCCACCTTTCTAGGATTTTTTTTATTATGAAATAAAGTAACACTTGTAAAGATCCTAACAAGTACATAGTTAAGGTAAACACTCAGTCATTAGCAGATGTTGCTAATAGTATTATTACTAGTATTGTTAGGTTTAAAATATATGAACATTTATGAATAGTCTGGAACAGTTAGTAGACAGTATTGGACACAAATTGAGTTTGAACTATATAACTCAAGGAAACAGGCTTTGCATTTAAATCTTAAACTGCTTCTGATAAAGTAGCAGCAGTGGTAAGGCTGCCCTTTCTCTTTCTGATATACAAAAATCACAAGTATCTGCCCCCTCCACCCCATTATTTTTATTTTGATATTGACTATTCTGACCTGATGCTAGCAGATTTTGCTTTTAAGTCATTCCATCTTTGGTTCATATCATCCAGTCGATGTTGAAGCATAGTAGCCTCTTCAGAATTTCCCAAAGCTTTTACCATCTTCTGCCTGTTTCCGTCAATGCTTTTAAATATGTCATTGTGGGCATCAATTTCTGCCTGGATGTCCTAAACAGAAAAAAAAGCAAATAGATAATGCAAATGTTAGGAATCAGTAATAGGTATTGGAATTTCTGCATAGAACTTTATAGCTTTATATTAACGGAAGAGTTGCTCTCAAGCAAAACAGTTCATTTCACCTTAAATTATAAGAAATTCAAGTGCTTCCAAAATTCTTATTATTCTGAAAATAATAGTCTTTAAATCTTCAGTACTTCCAGCTTTGTTCTTTTTGCTTAGGATTGTCTTGGCTATACAGGCTCTTTTCTGGTTCCATATGAAATTTAAAGTCGTTTTCTCCAGTTCTGTGAAGAAAGTCAATGGTAGCTTGATGGGAATAGCACTGAATCTACCAATTACTCTGGGCAGCAAAAGAAACTATCATCAGAGTGAACACACAACCTACAGAATGGGAGAAAATTTCTGCAATGTATCCATCTGACAAAGGGCTAATATCAAGAATCTACAAGGAACTTAAACACATTTACAAGAAAAACGCAAACAACCCCACCAAAAAGTGGGCAAAGGGTTCGAAGAGACACTTCTCAAAAGAAGACATTTATGTGGCCAAGAAACATATGAAAAAGAGCTCATCATCACTGGTCATTAGAGAAATGCAAATCAAAACCACAATGAGATACCACTTCCTGCCAGTTAGAATGGCAAACACTAAAAACCCTGGAAACAACAGGTGCTGGAGAGGATGTGGAGAAATAGGAACGCTTTTACACTGCTGGTGGGACTATAAATTAGTGCAACCATTGTGGAAGACAGTGTGGCAATTCCTCAAGGATATAGAACCAAAAATACCACTTGATCCAGAATCCCATTACTGGGTATATATCCAAAGGATTATAAATCATTCTACTATAAAGACAAATGCACATGTATGTTTATTGCAGCACTATTTACAATAACAAAGACTTGAAACCAACCCAAATGCCCATCAATGATAGACTGGATAAAGAAAATGTGGCACATATATACCATGGAACACTATGCAGCCATAATAAAGGATGAGTTCATGTCCTTTGCAGGGACATGGATGAAGCTGGAAACCATCATTCTCAGCAAACTATCACAAAGACAGAAAACCAAACACTGCATGTTCTTGCTCATAGGTGGGAATTGAACAATGAGATCACTTGGACACAGGGTGGGGACCATCACATTCCGAGGCCTGTCAGGAGATGGGGGGCTAGGGGAGGGATAGCATTAGGAGAAATACCTAATGTAGATGATGGGTTGATGGGTGCAGCAAACCACCAGGGCATGTGTATACTTATGTAACAAACCTGCACGTTCTGCACATGTATCCCTGAACTTAAAGTAAAATTAAAAAAAAAAAAAACAATTTTTAACTTGTCAGCAAAAATACTTCCAAAAGCATAGAATAACTGATATAGTTAGGCTTATGCACACACAAAAACAGAGAAAGAGGGGAGAGGAAAATTTTGACAAGATCTAGCCTTTATGCACATATTGAAGTGATGTTATTTGATTTAAAATGGTTCTTAAATTTATCAACCTAATTATTTTATTATTGATATGAAAGATCATTCTTGGGAATAAGCACAAAAACATATATTTGGCATGTAAATAACAATCTAATTCTTCTGTAACAGAAAAATTTCTGGCTAAGTATAAAGAAAATACAAAGAAAGTCAGTCTCCCTAACTTTACTTGCCCTTAATCTATTTTGATAACTAAATATTAAAAAAAAAATTATCCCACTGATTTATCCAAAACAATTGCATTCATTATCTGGGAATTTCAATAATTTATTTATATCCAATATTAAATTAAAAAGCCAAAAAAAAAGAGTTTATCTTTATAAAATAAATTTGGAGGCAGTTTATCTTTATAAAATAAATGTGGAGGAGTCTAAGTATAATTAGAATTATTATAAAATTTTTTTAAATTGGTTCAGATTTTGGGAAAACATTTGGCAATCTATATCAAAAGCCACAGGCTTAAAATTCTTTTGAAGAAAATGGCAGATAGGAGACAGGTCTAATGCACTGCTCCTGCTTAGATGGACAGAACAGCATCTGGAGACTCACATTGTGAACTTTCGTTCCAAGAATCACCGCAGGAACACAACAAGAAAACCAAAAGAATTCACAGACCCTTTTAAAGAAGGAACTTGCCACTGCAAATGCCACAAGACAGCATAAGCTCTTGGGAGTTTTACAGCCTCACCCATCACGTGAGATGACCTGAGTACTCATCCTGGCCAACATAGGGCAATATTATACCATCCTACTACTAGTGCAGCTGGCACTTTCCTGAAAGCACCACCTCCTGGTTAGAGGCCAACCAACTCAAGTCATGACAGCAACTCATAACAGAACAACCCTGCTCCAAAGAAGGAGAAAACAACAGCTAATTCCACTGCTTACCAAACATCAGCTTAACCATAAGTTCTGAGTCTGTTCACATGACAACTTCACTGCTAGCATAACTGGCATTCAAGGAAACCAGAGCACTAAACAAAACTACAACCAAGGATTCCCACAGAGCCCACTTCACTCCCCTGCAGCCTCCACTGGAGCAGGTGCTGCTATCCATGGTTGGGAGACCTGAGGACAGATCACATCACAGGACTCTTTGCAGACATTCCCTAGGACCAGATTGGAGCCTGGTAGCCCTGCTGGGTGTCTAGATGCAGAAAAGCACAACAATCACTGCAGTCTGATTCTCAGGAATTCCCATCCCTAGGGGAAGAGGGAGACCACTACATCAAGTGATCATCTTATGGGGCAAAAGAATCCAAACAGCAGCCCGTGAGTTCCAGATCTATTCAAATGAGAAGGAACTAAAAAAGCAGTTCTGGTAATACGACAAAATACAGTTCTATAACACCCCCAAAAGATCACATTACCTTTCCAGCAATGGATCTAGCCCAAACCAACAAGAAATATCTGAATTGCCAGATAAATAATTCAGAAGGTTGATTACTAAGCCACTCAAGGAGGCACCAGAGAAAGGTAAAAACCAACTTAAAGAAATTTCAAAAATGGCTAAGTGTGGTGGCTCATGCCTGTAATCCCAGTACTTTGAGAGGCTAAGGCAGGAGGGTCACTTGAACTCAGGAGTTTGAGACCTGCCTGGGCAACATGGCAAAACCCCATCTCTACCCAAAATACAAAAAAAATTAGCTGGAAATGGTGGAATGCACCTGTGGTCCCAGCTACTTCGGAGACTGAGTCAAGGATTAGAAAAGATATTCCATGCAAACGGAAACCAAAAGCAAGCAGGAGTAGCTATTCTTATATCAGACAAAACAGACTTTAAAGCAAAAACTAAAAAGACAATAAAGGATATTATATAATGATAAAAGGATTAGTCCATGCACCTAACATAGGAGCTCCCAAATTTATAAAATAATTACTACTAGACCTAAGAAATGGGACAGATGGCAAAACAATAATTAGATGGGACTTCAATACTCCACTGACAGTACTAGAGGGGTCATCAAGACAGAAAGTCAACAAAGAAACGATGAACTTAAACTACATCCTAGAACAAATGGACTTAACAGATGTTTACAGAACAGTCTACCCAACAACTGCAGAATATATATACTTTTTTTTTTTTGAGACGGAGTCTCGCTCTGTTGCCCAGGCTGGAGTGCAGTGGCCGGATCTCAGCTCACTGCAAGCTCCACCTCCCGGGTTTATGCCATTCTCCTGCCTCAGCCTCCCGAGTAGCTGGGACTACAGGCGCCCGCCACCTCGCCCGGCTAGTTTTTTGTATTTTTTGGTAGAGACGGGGTTTCACCATGTTAGCCAGGATGTCTCGATCTGCTGACCTCGTGATCCGCCCGTCTCGGCCTCCCAAAGTGCTGGGATTACAGGCTTGAGCCCGCGCCCGGCCCAGAATATATATTCTTTTCATCAGCACATGGAACATTCTTCAAGATAGACCATATGATAGGCCATAAAACAATCCTCAATAAATTTAAGAAAATCAAAACTATATCAAGTACTCTCTCAGAAGACCACAGTGGAATAAAATTGCAAATTAATTCCAAAAGGAGCCTTCAAAAGTATCCAAATACACGGAAATTAAATAATCTGCTCCTGAATGATCTTTCAGTTAACAAAGATATCAAGATGAAAATTAAAAAATTCTTTGAACTGAACAATAATAGTGACACAACCTATCAAAACCTCTGGGATATAACAAAAGCAGTGCTAAGAGGAAAGTACGTAGCATTAAATGTCTACACCAAAAAGTCTGAACAAGCACAAACAGACAATCTAAGGTCACACCTCAAGGAACTAGAGAGACAAGAACAAGCCAAACCCAAACCCAGCAGAAGAAAAGAAATAACAAAGATCAGAGCAGGACTAAATGAAAGTGAAACAAACAAACAAAAAACACAAAAAGTAAGTGAAACAAAGAGCTGGTTCTTTGAAATGATAAATAAAACTGATAGACCATTAACATGATTAACCAAGAAAAGAAGAGAGAGGATATAAATGAGCTCAGTTAGAAATGAAATGAGTGATACTACAACTGATACTACAGAAATATAAAAGATGATTCAAGGCTACCATGAACAATGTGAACTCCTTAACACACATAAGCTGGAAAACATAGAGGAGATGGATAAATTCTTGGAAATACACAACCCTTCTAAATTAAACAAGGAAGAAAGAGACACTCGGAATAGACCAGTAACAAGCAGCAAGATTGAAATGATAGTTAAAAAGCTACCAAACAAAAAAAAAAAGTCCAGGACCAGATGGATTCACAGCCGAATTCTACCAGACATTCAAAGAAGAACTGGTACCACTTCTATTGACACTATTCCGCAAGACAGAGAAAGAGGGAATCCTCCGTAAATCGTTCCACGAAGCCAGTATCAACCTGATACCAAAACCAGAAAGAGACATAACAAAAAAGAAAACTACAGACCAATATCACTGATAAACACAGATGCAAAAATCCTCAAAAACATACTAGCTAACTGAAGCAAACAGCATATCAAAAAGATAATCCACCTTGATCCAATGGGTTTCATACCAGGGATGCAGGGATGGTTTAACATACGCAAGTCAATAAATGTGATACAACACATAATAGAATTAAAAACAAAAAATCACATGATCATCTCAATCGCCACAGAAAAAGCAACTGACAAAATACAGCATCCCTTTATGATTAAAACCTTCAGCAAAATTGGCATAGATGAGACATTCCTTAAGGTAATAAAAGCCATCTATGATGAATTCACAGCCAACATTATACTCGATGGGGAAAAGTTAAAAGCATTCCCTCTGAGAAGTGGAACAAGACAAGGTTGTCCACTTTCATCACTTCTATTCAACATAGTACTGGAAGTCCTAGACAGTGCAATCATACAAGACAAAGAAATAAAGGGCATCCAAACCTGTAAAAAGGAAGTCAAACGGTCATTGTTAGCTGATGACCTGATTATATACCTAAAAAACCCTAAAGACTCAACCAAAAAGCTCCCAGATTTGATAAATAAATTCAGTAAAGTTTCAGGATACAAAATGAATGTGCACAAATCAGTAGCACAGCTATATACCAACAGTGACCAAGCTGAGAACAAATCAAGAACTCAACCCCTTTTAAAATAGCTGTTAAAAAAAATAAATAAATAAAATACATAGGATTATACCTAACCAAGGAGGTAAAAGATCTCTACAAGGAAAACTATAAAATGCTGCTGAAAGACACAAAACCACAGACAACACAAACAAATGGAAGCACATCCCATGCTCATGTATGAGTAGAATCAATATTGTGAAAATGACCGTACTCTCAAAAACAATCTATAAATTCTACATGATTCCCATCAAAATACTATCATCATTCTTCATAGAACTAGGAAAAAAAAAAAACAACTCTAAAATTCATATGGAAGCAAAAAGAACCCGACATAGCCAAAGCAAGACTAAACAAAAGGGAAAAATCTGGAGGCATCCCATTATCTGACTTCAAACTATACTACACGGCTATAGTTACCAAAAGAGCATGGTACTGGTATAAAAACAGACACATAGACTAATGGATCAGAGTAGAGAGCCCAGAAATAAACCCAAATACATACAGATAACTGATTTTCGACAAAGCAAACACAAGCAAAAAGTGGGGAAAGTTACTCTATTCAACAAATGGTGCTGGGATAATTGGTAAGCCACATGTAGAAGAATGAAACTGGATCCTCATCTCTCACCTTATACAAAAATCAACTCAAGATGGATCAAAGACTTAAATCTAAGATCTGAAACCATAAAAATTCTAGAAGATAACATCAGAAAAACTCTTCTAGACATTGGCTTAGGCAAAGACTTCATGACCAAAAACCCAAAAGCAAATGCAACAAAAACAATTATAAATAGATGGGACTTAATTAAACAAAAAAGCTCCTGCACAGCAAAATAAAAAATGAGCAGAGGAAATGGACAGCCCATAGAGTCACAGAGTGGGAGAAAATATTCACAAACTATGCATCCAGCAAAGGACTAATATCTGGAATCTACACGGAACTAAAACAAATCAGCAAGGAAAAAAATAAAATAAAATAATCCCATCAAAAACTGGGTTAAGGACATGAATAGACCAAAAGAAGATATACAAATGGCCAATAAACACATGAAAAAATGCTGTACATCACTAATTATCAGGGAAATGCAAATCAAAACCACAATGTGATACCCCTTACTCCTGCAAGAATGGCCATAATTTAAAAATGAAAAAAAAATAGATGTTGGTGTGGATGTGTTAAAAAGGGAAGTTTTACACTGCTCATGGGAGTATAAACTAGTACAACCATTATGAAAAACAGCATGGAGAGTCCTTAAAGAACTAAAAGCGGAACTATCATTTGATCCATCAATTCCACACTTGGGTATCTTCCCAGAGGAAAAGAAGTCATTATATGAAAAAGACATTTGCACAGGAATGTTTATAGCAGCACCATTTGTGATTGCAAAACTATGCAACCAGCACAAATGCCCATCAGTCAACAAGTGGGTAAAGAAAATGTGATTATAAACACACACACACGGCCGGGCGCGGTGGCTCAAGCCTGTAATCCCAGCACTTTGGGAGGCCGAGACGGGCGGATCACGAGGTCAGGAGTTCGAGACCATCCTGGCTAACACGGTGAAACCCCGTCTCTACTAAAAAATACAAAAAGCTAGCCGGGCGAGGTGGCTGGCGCCTGTAGTCCCAGCTACTCGGGAGGCTGAGGCAGGAGAATGGCATAAACCCGGGAGGCGGAGCTTGCAGTGAGCTGAGATCTGGCCACTGCACTCCAGTCCGGGTGACAGAGCGAGACTCCGTCTCAAAAAAAAAAAAAAAACACACACACACACACACACACATACACACACACACACACACACCATGGAATACTACTCAGGCATAAAAAGGAACGAAATAATGGCATTCACAGAAACCTGGATGGAGTTGGAGACCATTATTCTAAGTGAAGTCAGTCAGGAATGGAAAATCAAATATCATACATTCTCAATTATAAGCGGGAGCTAAGCTATGAAGACAGAAATTCATAAGAATGGTATAATGGACTCTGGGAGCTCCAGGGGGAGGGTGGGAGGCGGGATGAGGGATAAAAGACTATACATTAGGTTCAGTGTTCACTGCTTGGGTGATGGGTGCACCAAAATCTCAGAAATCATCACTAAAGAATTTACGCATGTAACCAAACATCACCTGCTCCCCCCAAAACTACTGCAATTTTAAAAGTCATAAAAATGTTGAAATTATCTAACTTAAGAAGATTTATGTATAAAAATGTTTTAACACACTGATTGTTTTTAGGGAAAAAGAGTGGAAGCTATCATAATATATTAGTGGTGATACCATATTTTTAAAAACAGGATATAAAACTATATATCATAATAATTTCATTTTTAAAAGTATGTACTTTAACTGGCATATGCATTTGTGTATAATTGTAAACATACACAATAGGACTATAGAACAAAAATAGTGTAATCTCTGTAGAAGAGGATTACAGGTAAGTTTAGTTTTCTTCTCTATACTTCTCTGAGTTTTCAAAAAGTTCTACACAAAGTTTCATTTTATAATTAGATAAATCTAACAAATTTAAGATATGGAGTGCCTATCCAATTTTCCTACTACTCTTCCCTTATAAAACTGTCAGCATAACCATCTATATTAGTTCAGCAATTATCTTTTCCTCCTGAATTTAATGGAAGCAACCTAGTTGTAGCTAACTCTGGTGTGACAGCCATTAATGTACCATAAGTAAGTGTGAATCTACAAATAGAAAAACAGGCACCAGAGGTGGCTATGAAGATGTGGTGTGAGTTTCCATGGCTTTCAGTGGTAATGAATAGTAAAACAGCTCACTGGAGAAGTAAAAAACTTTCATTTCAGGCAGTGAATCTGAACTAGTAAAGAAGAGCAAACTCCTAAACACTGTAGTTCTATTGTCCTTCTACTCTCAAGCTTTTCTTTATAAGACTCTGCTATAGTCTGAATATTTGTGTTCTCGCAAAATTCTGTTTTTTGAACCCCTAACCCTGACAATGAAGGTATTAGGAGGTGGGGCCTTTGGGAAGTGATAAGGTCATGCTCTCATGAATGAGATTACTACCCCTATGAAGGAAGCCCCAGAGAGCTGCCCTGCCCTTGCCATCATGTGAAGACCCACCTAGAAGGTGACACCTATGAACCAGAAAGCAGATCCTCACTAGAATATCAAATCTGCCAGTGCCTTGATCTTGGACTTCCCAGTTCCCAGATCCAAGAGAAATACATTTCTGTGATTTACAAGCTACACAGTCTATGGCATTTTGTTATAGCAGCCCAAACTGATTAAGACGGCTTCACTCATCGTAAGTTTCTCTTGTTATAAATAAATACATAGGGTAAAAATTTACACAGTAATACTTTAAATACTCAGAGTGTTTTTCTTCATTTAAAACTCACTCCTGAGATCCTGAGCAAGATGGCCGAATAGGAACAGCTCCAGCCTCCAGCTCCCAGCACGAGCGACAGAGAAGGCAGGTGATTTCTGCATTTTCAACTGAGGTACTGGGTTCATCTCACTGGGGAGTGCCGGACAATCGGTGCTGGTCAGTTGGTGCAGTCCCACCAGCGACAGCTGAAGCAGGGCGAGGCATTGCCTCACCTGGGAAGCGCAAGGGGGAAGGAAATCCCTTTTCCTAGCCAGGGGAAACTGAGACACGCAACACCTGGAAAATCGGGTAACTCCCACCCTAATACTGCACTTTACCAAAGGTCTTAGCAAATGGCACAACAGGAGATTATATCCTACACCTGGCTTGGAGGGTCCCTCGCCCACGGAGCCTCCCTCATTGCTAGCACAGCAGTCTGAGATCTAACTGCAAGGCAGCAGAGAGGCTGGGGGAGGGGCGCCCACCATTGCTGAGGCTTAAGTAGGTAAACAAAGCTGCTGGGAAGCTCGAACTGGGTGGAGCCCACCACACCCCAAGGAGGCCTGTCTGCCTCTGTAGACTCTACCTCTGGGGACAGGGCATAGCTAAACAAAAAGCAGCAGAAACCTCTACAGATGTAAATGACACTGTCTGACAGCTTTGAAGAGAGCGGTGGGTTTCCCAGCACGGAGGTTGAGATCTGAGAATGGACAGAATGCCTGCCTGCTCAAGTGGGTCCCTGACCCTTGAGTAACCTAACTGGGAGACATACCACACCTAACACTTCACATGGCTGGGCACACCTCTGAAACGAAGTTTCCAGAGCAAGAATCAGACAGCAACACTCGCTGTTCAGCAATATTCTATCTACTGCAACCTCTGCTGCTGATATCCAGGCAAACAGAGTCTGGAGTGGACCTCAAGCAAACTCCAACAGACTTGCAGCTGAGGGTCCTGACTGTTAGAAGGAAAACTAACACACAGAAAGGACACCAACACCAAAACCCCATCAGTACGTCACCAGCATCAAAGACCAAAGGCAGATAAAACCACAAAGATGGGGAAAAAGCAGGGCAGAAAAGCTGGAAATTCAAAAAATCAGAGTGCATCTCCCCCTCCAAAGGAACGCAGCTCATCGCCAACAAAGGATCAAAGCTGGATGGAGAATGACTTTGACGAGTTGAGAGAAGAAGGCTTAGGTCGATCAAATTTCTCAGAGCTAAAGGAAGAACTATGTACCCAGCATAAAGAAACTAAAATTCATGAAAAAAGAATGGAAGCATGGATAACTAGAATAATCAATGCAGAGAAGGCCATAAATGAACTGATAGAGATAAAAACCATGACATGAGAATTAGGTGACAAATGCACAAGCTTCAGTAACCGATTCGATCAACTGGAAGAAAGAGTATCAATGATTGAAGATCAAATGAATGAAATGAAGCGAGAAGAGAAATCTAGAGAAGAAAGAGGAAAAAGAAATGAACAAAGCCTCCAAGAAATATGGGATTATGTGAAAAGACCAAATCTACATCTGATTGCTATGCCAGAAAGTGAGGGGGGAAATGGAACCAAGTTGGAAAACACTCTTCAGGATATCATCCAGGAGAACTTCCCCAACATAGTAAGGCAGGCCAACATTCTAATTCAGGAAATACAAAGAATGACACAAAGATACTCCTCAAGAAGAGCAACTCCAAGACACATAATTGTCAGACTCACCAAAGTTGAAATGAAGGAAAAAGTGTTAAGGGCAGCCAGAGAGAAAGGTTGGGTTACCGACAAAGGGAAGCCCATCAGACTAACAGCAGATCTCTCAGCAGAAACTCTACAAGCAGAAGAGAGTGGGGGCCAATATTCAGCATTCTTAAAGAAAAGAATTTTCAACCCAGAATTTCATATCCAGCCAAACTAAATTTCATAAATGAAGGAGAAATAAAATCCTTTACAAACAAGCAAATGCTTAGAGATTTTGTCACCACCAGGCCTGCCCTACAAGAGACCCTGAAGGAAGCACTAAACATGGAAAGGAACAACTGGTACCAGCCATTGCAAAAACATGCCAAAATGTAAAGACTATAGATGCTAGGAAAAACTGCATCAACTAACGAGCAAAATAACCAGCTAATATTACAATGACAGGAGTTCACACATAACAATATTAACCTTAAATGTACATGGACTAAATGATCCAATTAAAAGATACAGACTGGCAAATTGGATAAAGAGTCAAGACCCATCAGTGTGCTGTATTTAGGAGACCCATCTCACATGCAGAGACACACATAGGCTCAAAACAAAGGGATGCAGGAAGATCTAGCAAGCAAATGGAGAACAAAAAAAAGCAGGGGTTGCAATACTAGTCTCTGATAAAACAGACTTTAAACCATCAAAGATCAAAAGAGACAAAGAAGATCATTACATAATGGTAAAGGGATCAATTCAACAGGAAGAGCTAACTCTCCTAAATATATATGCACCCAATATAGGAGCACCCAGATTCATAAAGCAAGTCCTTAGAGACTTACAAAGAGACTTAGACTCCCATACAATAATAATGGGAAACTTCAACACCCCACGGTCAACATTAGACAGATCAGCGAGACACAAAGTTAACAAGGATATCCAGGAATTGAACTCAACTCTGCACCAAGAGGACCTAATAGACGTCTACAGAACTCTCCACCCCAAATCAACAGAATATACATTCTTCTCAGCACCACATCACACTTATTCCAAAATTGACCACATAGTTGGAAGTAAAGCACTCCTCAGCAAATGTAAAAGAACAGAAATTATAACAAACTATCTCTCAGACCACAGTGCAATCAAATTAGAACTCAGGACTAAGAAACTCAAACAAAACCGCTCAACTACATGGAAACTGAACAACCTGCTCCTGAATGACTACTGGGTACATAACGAAATGAAGGCAGACATAAAGATGTTCTTTGAAACCAATGAGAACAAATACACAACATATCAGAATCTCTGGGACACATTTAAAGCAGTGTGTAGAGGGAAATTTATAGTACTAAATGCCCACAAGAGACAGCTGGAAAGATCTAAAATGACACTCTAACATCACAATTAAAAGAACTAGAGAAGCAAGAGCAAACACATTCAAAAGCTAGCAGAAGGCAAGAAATAACTAAAATCAGAGCAGAACTGAAGGAGATAGAGACACAAAAAACCCTCCAAAAAATCAATGAATCCAGGAGTTGGTTTTTTGAAAAGATCAACAAAATTGATAAACCGCTAGCAAGACTAATAAAGAAGAAAAGAGAGAAGAATCAAATACATGTAATAAAAAATGATAAAGAGGATATCACCACCGACCCCACAGAAATACAAACTACCATCAGAGAATACAACAAACACCTCTACACAAATAAATTTGAAAACCTAGAAGAAACGGATAATTTCCTGGACACTTACACTCTCCCAAGACTAAACCAGGAAGAAGTTGAATCCCTGAATAGACCAATAGCAGGCTCTTAAATTGAGGCAATAATTAATAGCTTACCAACCAAAAAAAAGTCCAGGACCAGACAGATTCACGGCCGAATTCTAAGGAGGAGCTGGTACCACTCCTTCTGAAACTCTTCCAATCAATAGAAATAGAGAGCCAAATCATGAATGAACTCCCATTCACAATAGTTTCAAAGAGAATAAAATACCTAGGAATCCAACTTACAATGGATGTAAAGGACCCCTTCAGGGGGAACTACAAACCACTGCTCAGTGAAATAAAAGAGGACACAAACAAATGGAAGAACATACTATGTTCATGGATAGGAAGAATCAATATTGTGAAAATGGCTATACTGCTCAAGGTAATTTATAGATTGAATGCCCTCCCCATCAAGCTACGAATGACTTTCTTCACAGAATTGGAAAAAACTGCTTTAAAGTTCATATGGAACCAAAAAAGAGCCCGCATTGCCAAGACAATCCTAAGTCAAAAGAACAAAGCTGGAGGCATCACGCTACCTGACTTCAAACTATACTACAAGGCTACAGTAACCAAAACAGCATGGTACTGGTACCAAAACAGAGATATAGACCAATGGAACAGAACAGAGCCCTCAGAAATAATACCACACATCTACAGCCATCTGATCTTTGACAAACCTGACAAAAACAAGAAATGGGGGAAGGATTCCCTATTTAATAAATGGTGCTGGGAAAATTGGCTAGCCATAAGTAGAAAGCTGAAACTGGATCATTTCCTTACTCTTTATATGAAAATTAATTCAGATGGATTAGAGACTTAACTGTTAGACCTAATACCATAAAACTCTAGAAGAAAACCTAGGTAATACCATTCAGGACATAGGCATGGGCAAGGACTTCATGTCTAAAACACCAAAAGCAATGGCAACAAAAGCCAAAATTGACAAATGGGATCTAATTAAACTAAAGAACTTCTGCACAGCAGAAGAAACTACCATCAGAGTGAACAGGCAACCTACAGAATGGGAGAAAATTTTTGCAATCTACTCATCTGACAAAAGGGCTCATATCCAGAATCTACAAAGAACTCAAACAAATTTACAAGAAAAAACACACAACCCCATCAAAAAGTGGGCAAAGGATATGAACAGATGTTTTTCAGAAGAAGGCATTCATACAGCCAACAGACACATGACAGAATGCTCATCATCAGTAGCCATCAGAGAAATGCAAATCAAAACCACAATGAGATACCATCTCACACCAGTTAGAATGGCAATCATTAAAAAGTCAGGAAACAACAGGTGCTGGAGAGGATATGGAGAAATAGGAACACTTTTACACTGTTGGTGGGATTATAAACTGGTTCAACCATTGTGGAAAACAGTATGGCGATTCCTCAAGGATCTAGAACTAGAAATACCATATGACCCAGCCATCCCATTACCAGGGAGAGGGGAGGGGGGAGGGATGGCGTTGGGAGTTCTACCTGATGTAAATGACGAGTTGATGGGTGCTGACGAGTTGATGGGTGTAGCACACCAACATGGCACATGTATACATATGTAACAAACCTGCATGTTGTACACATGTACCCTAGAACTTAAAATATAATAATAAAAAAAAAGGTGAAGAAAGAGAAAAAAAAATAATAAAATAAAATAAAACTCACTCCTAGTAAGCACACCCACGCATTCTACCAAGAATCCAGGCTTAGGCACCAGTATCTAAGTGATTATTTTTCAATCACCCATAGACCTCCAGTAACCAGAAACACCCATGGAAGGGCCTTTTGCACCTCACTACTCCCAATCAGCATGTTAGGAAGACATCACTTACATAAGGTGAATGGGCAGCACTGACCTAGTATTATTTCTGACGGGATCTGAGATGTCTAACATGACACTAATAGGGTTAGATTTGGAGACTGGGTGAGATGAACACAAAGTTTAATAGACAGCTTCTGCAAGATTTATGGTCCAAGTTTGCAAACCCATTGATCTCTGAGGTTATCTGACCCAAATGACAAAACCAAATCCGGTCCAATGCAAAGTGTGGTTTGCAGTTTGCAGAATTAGGCCTAACCGCTGAACAAAAACTCGGAGATTGTTGAATCTTTTGCATTTCACTCGCAGTTCTATCCCACAGCAGTGCAGAATAGAAGTGAATAGGGCAGCCGGGAAACAGAGCCAGATAATGATTCAAGGTTCTCAGGCTGTGCAACACCATGTATAGAAAATTGCAGTCTCATTATAATCATAGTTTGAGATGTGCCAAATAGAAATTCTCAGTGGAAAAAAAGGAAAAGGGAAGTTCTGCTGAAAAGTTCTTTGGTGTCATCTCCTGATACAACTGTTCTACCTCTGTGTCCTGAAGTGCATTTTAAGACATCTAAAGAGACATATTTGGCCGGGCGCGGTGGCTCAAGCCTGTAATCCCAGCACTTTGGGAGGCCGAGACGGGCGGATCACGAGGTCAGGAGATCGAGACCATCCTGGCTAACACGGTGAAACCCCGTCTCTACTAAAAAATACAAAAAACTAGCCGGGCGACGTGGCGGCGCCTGTAGTCCCAGCTGCTCGGGAGGCTGAGGCAGGAGAATGGCGTGAACCCGGGAGGCGGAGCTTGCAGTGAGCTGAGATCCGGCCACTGCACTCCAGCCTGGGTGACAGAGCGAGACTCCGCCTCAAAAAAAAAAAAAAAAAAAAAAAAAAAGAGACATATTTAAAGGTTTGCAGACAGTGTTTTGCAATGGTTTTATGCATCTGGTATATATCCGTATGGTAGCCATCTTTCTCAAGAAGCTCAATGATACAACGAGCAAGGCTCTCTATCGCCAAGGAGAACCTGGCTTCAAATTTCCTGTTTAAGTTCCTATACATCATTATCGATGAACCATACCTAAAAGCACAAGACAACTTCAAACCACAACATCCTGATGTAGTCTGACCTATTTGATTCCTTTCATATTGAAGAGAAGAAAAAAGTAAAAGGCCAGGGCAGTGGCTCATGCCTGGAATACGGCGGGTCACCTGAGGTCAGGAGTTCCAGATCAGCCTAGCCAACAGGATGAAAACCCCATCTCGGCCGGGTGCGGTGGCTCAAGCCTGTAATCCCAGCACTTTGGGAGGCCGAGACAGGCGGATCACGAGGTCAGGAGATCGAGACCATCCTGGCTAACACGGTGAAACCCCGTCTCTACTAAAAAAAATACAAAAATCTAGCCGGGCGAGGTGGCGGGCGCCTGTAGTCCCAGCTACTCGGGAGGCTGAGGCAGGAGAATGGCGTAAACCCGGGAGGCGGAGCTTGCAGTGAGCTGAGATCCGGCCACTGCACTCCAGCCCGGGCGACAGAGCGAGACTCCGTCCTAAAAAAAAACAAAAACAAAACAAAACAAAACAAAAAACAAACAAACAAAAAGAAAACCCCATCTCTAATAAAAATAGAAAAAAAATTAGCTGGGTATGGCGGTGCACGACTGTAATCCCAGCTACTCGGGAGGCTGAGGCAGGGAATCACTTGAGCCCTGAAGGCACAGGCTGCAGTAAGCTGGGATCATGCCACTGCACTCCAGCCTGGGTGACAAATGGGGATTTTTTCTATTAAAAAAAAAAAAAAAAAAGAAGAAGAAGAAAGAAGGAAGAAGGAGGAAGGAAGACGAAGAAGGAAGAAGAAGAAGAGGAGGAGGAGGAGGAGGAAGAAATGCATTAAGATGCATAGTTTTCTAAGTTTCACAAGAGCATACACAACATCAGGACATTTGGGTGGCAAGAACATAAAGCAAATTTGCTTTCTCACATCAGATCAGGTGACGTGTTTTCCAACCCAGCCACCATGAAGAATGGGAATGAAACATGACTACACAGCTGGCCCAACCAAGGATGATAAGCAGCTCCACAAAGGTTTCCTTAACTGTGCTACCAGTGGTCATATGTTCATGTTAGAATATAATTTTCAGAATGTGGAAAACCCTTCCACACACGATTATCATCAAAAGTTGGGAAGAAAATCAACCACAAGTGATCAAAGAAAATAAAATCCCATACATTATTTTGTTTTATTTGACATTTGGTGGCATATTAACTTTGCCAAACATACCTGGAGCTCCTCAAAACAGAAAATCATCTTAATATTTCTTCTATATCCTCGCAGTCTCTGTTACATAGAAGTCGCCTAATGTAAACAGAGTAGACAGATGACACATAGATACACATTATCAATGTATGAATGGATTAATAGGTTTATCTTGATTGACTGGCAAATTGGCCACTATAATGCTAGGAGAAAACCAAACAATTGAAAAATTGGAAGGAAATATAGTAATCATTTTGTTCAATTTCTTCACTTAAAAAGTTTAATGGGAGAACTTAAAATAATTCAGAAGCCTGCACTGCAAAGTCCTGGCTAAGCTTGCACTGAAAATTTAGAAATAAATGCAGTTAATGAATCATGTTTCTTCATAGATCAATATGCAATGATGCACTGATTTGAAACTCAGGATGTCAGCATAGGAGGCTGTCAGATCATGACCCTGATGTGGCGTCAAATGCTACAATAAATTAAAGTTCCATGAAAGAGGGCTGACTCTCGCTGCATAGTTGGGAGACTTGGCCCTACTAATGCTTACCTCTGTCACCTGCAAGCCCTTCTGAACTTTAAACAGCACAAAATGGTTACTGATAATGAGTTACGGGAATGTAATCCATCTTGAAACACAAAGCAATGCTCTTCCAAGCATTTAACATAAACCACTCGTACACAGAGGGGCCACAGCAAAATATTCAAGCAGTTGAACTAACATTTGAAAACAGGGCAGAAGCAATGTCTTAAGGATTCACTTGAAAGGTATTTTAAAATAATGTAAGTATAATGTTGAAGGTTAAGAAAAGCCAGGAGTTAGAAAAATAGGACTACACAGTTTTCTCTAAATAAAACACCATCCAAAGCATAAGATGCAGACTCTCAGAACAGCCCTCCAGAAGATGGCTACAAAAGCTCACAGAGGTTCACTGACAAGTGGTTAGTCTTTCTATAAATAACACCCACTATTCAGATCAAAATAAACTTTACAAATATGGGAAAACATTTATTTATTTACTTTTTACTTATTTAATAATTAGTATCTTAATACAAGTTTTGTCCTTAACTGGGCATTTCTCTAACGATACAACCCATAGAGATATAACTGTAAACACTTTATAATGTATATCACATAACTTGTTTATAATGTTTCATAGTCAAGCTACTACTTGATAGCTTGATTATAAAACATTATAAACAAATTATGATATACATTATAAAACAAATCAATAAAACATCATGAAAATAAAACATATTTTGCTTAAATATGTAAGCAAAAATATTTCCTCATATTATAATAAACAGAACTGTCTGAAATCTCTGACAGGAAACAGAGATTTAGAACAGTACTACCAGGAAGTCTTCAACAACTAAATGGGTACTAGACTAGATTCATCCATTTTGGTCTTGTTAAAATAATTTTGGATTATTTTTGCACCGCCTATTTACTTAACCTTATGTGGCAACAGTGATGCTTTTTCTGAAGGAGTTCTGACCCCTTTCCTGAAGGTGAAGAAGAAAGGAGGTTAGAACAACTTCGCTATCATGTCCCAAAGCTCAGACTAACTAAACAAAGTTAATCATTAGGGGAAAATAAATTCACCATTCCTTTCAAAAGTTGGACTGGATTTCAGAATTGATTATCAGGAGCTCAGTAGGATTACTCACAGCTTTAGGTTTTGAAAATGAGGAATCATGATTTACAAAAAAATACATATATATTACTTAAATAATAATAGAATAAGCAAATAATATCAGCTTCAAAGGTTATGTCACATGTAAATATGTTTTGAAACAGTTTGTGAGATTTCTGGGATAGTGAGTAATTGCCATTAATTATTCAATTAATTTATTGATTTTAATTATTATTCTATAAATTTTCTTCCAACAACTAATCTCACAGATTTTAATCACTCTACTGAATCACACTTTTGACTGACAATAGAGGTGATATCATCAGGTCTACAGCAACATTTCTGAATTAAGAAATTGATGCTAATAATGTTCTTTTCCTGTTATCTGTGATGATAAATATAGGTAAGACTTGAGGTGGGTGGATAGCTTGATCCCAGAAGTTCAAGGCCAGCCTGAGCAACACAGCAAATCCACGTCTCCAAAAAAAAAAAAGTAAGACAACAGAGTAGAAAACAGTCAAATTACTCAGTCAAACTCAGATAGTGTAATGAAAACTGAACAAACAAATCAGATCATGTAATCAAAACTGAACAGGTTAGAAAACCCAGAGAAAAATTATTGCATTTCAAATGTTTAAAACTACAAGCCTGGGGCACACAGTTCCTCAACTTCTGACCCATGTCAAAGCAATCCCTGTGACCTCGAAAGCTCCCAATTTCTTCCCATGACACAGGTCCACCCACGGGCCACACACATGCACACACATTGGTATATAATCTTATTTGCTTCCTTCAACTTAAACTCATCTGTTAAGTCTCAGTTTAAATGTAATTTCTCCAGGAGAGACTTCACAAACACTGAGATTAGGGCTACTATTACTCTTATAATTTCATCTGCCTTTGCTTAATTATGCAGTTCTCACTGAAAACGTCCTTGTCTGTATCCTCCCACTCGGCCATAAGATCAATGTCTTCTCCATCTATACACTTAGACCAGCACCTGGTACATATTTCATAAATATTTGCTAAGTAGGGAATAAATGAGTAGACTTTGAAATGTGTTTACTATATCTTATTGAGGACACATTTGTTTTAAAATGAGATACTGCGAACTGAGCAATACAGTATAGCTTCAAATTGTAATTTTAAAAATTAGAGTCACGCAAAAGGAGGTAAATGCCATAAAGAAATTCAGCACTGAGTGGTTTCTCTCTGTGTTATTATGATGGGAAGCATCTTTGCCCAAGGAGTCACCAAGAGAATGGTACTAAGAGAATGGCACTCAGACACACAGCAGACACACACATTAAAAAAAAAATTCCTGCCGGGCGCGGTGGCTCAAGCCTGTAATCCCAGCACTTTGGGAGGCCGAGACGGGCGGATCACGAGGTCAGGAGATCGAGACCATAGTGGCTAACACGGTGAAACCCCGTCTCTACTAAAAAATACAAAAAAAACTAGCTGGGCGAGGTGGCGGGAGCCTGTAGTCCCAGCTCCTCGGGAGGCTGAGGCAGGAGAATGGCGTAAACCCGGGAGGCGGAGCTTGCAGTGAGCTGAGATCCGGCCATTGCACTCCAGCCTGGGCCACAGAGCCAGACTCTGTCTCAAAAAAAAAAAAAAAAAAAAAAAATTCCTTAGAGAACTACCATTATCATTAATCATCCAATAGCAGGTCTGAATAAATTAATAAAAGGCAACAGTCACTCAAAATGTCACTGAGCTAAAATTGGCCATTACATTATCCTCTGTGACTATTAAACAAAAGAAATACAGTACACAATGCAAATGGCTTAAGTATGACAGTATGTTAATAGTCTCTAAAGTCATGAGAGATACTTCCTTTGGGAAGTACTTTCAGGGAAAAAAAAAATTAATTAAAATCAGGTTGGCAATAAAACTACCTACTGGCTGGATCTCAGAGTGGTGTGTTGGTGGACCAGTCAACTTTGAGTGTGAACTCTTCCCATAGTCACCCTTGAGCCCATGGTCACAACTTCTTATCCGTCATCACTTCGTTAGATGATTAGGACCTGCTTGCTGGCAGGCACATCTTGCTACGGGGTCATCCTCCCCTGGTAAGAAGTACTTCCTCCTTAGGTACCACTCTGGAGTTGGCATGGTTCCCTCCAATTGGGACTTCCTAATCTGTGATGAGCTGCCATCTTGTAGGAACAGAATACTTCCTGCCTGCAAGAGACTCCCAGCCTTGCCCTTTCTGGTTCCAAAAGACTAGAAATGAGTACCCAAGGTTAGAAACTGCCCACCCCGCCTGTGCCCAGCATCACACATGCTGAGACCAGGTGCCAAACATTCTTATATGAGTGGATATCCAATAAAAATCACAAAACCACTGGATGTCTCCAAAATTCAAAGATATCAACTAAAATATGCCTTTCAATTTACCTTCAAAAACAAACTGCTGCCTTAAAGTTATGCTGAAGGTCTGCTTTCACCTGGGAATTTTAATGATCTGACCAGTCTATAACTTTCCAGATTAGCCACCATCAGCAGGCCTGCTGCTCAGCTGTTGGCCTCAACTACTGAGCGTATTAGGATTTGAGTCTACTAGTCCAGCAGCGGACTCTCGTTTTCTTAAAGCCTGAAATTGCTTCAGGAATATAGCAAAATCCCCTTTTCACTGTGGTCACCTAAAATTCAGACTGAACAATGACAACTGCTGACATGAAAAGTGGTAAATCGTTAAGGCTAGTATTCTCTCTAGAAACAGGTTTCTAATACTGAGAAAGAGACAGGACTGAGAATTGAGAATAAAGGGACTCTGCCTCTGCATATAGAATGACTGTTACTCAGCTTCTGAAGGGATTCTGTGGCTTCTGCATTATAGCAGTAGGCCTTGGTCTTTCCCTAGAAACGGCATTATTGCTTTGTTCGGGGAAGGTGGTTAGTTGTATTTGAGAGGTGTAGGGTACTGATACTTTTCCGTAACTCCAGTTTTCCTGCCAATAAACCAATGAAGCAACGTCTGAATATATGAGACAGATTTTGTAAGAATACGCAAAGGATTTTAACACTTAGGAAAGAATACATCCACGTACGACAATTTCCTATAAGTAAAATATGGCAAAGAGATCAACTTTCACATAGGTTTTTATAAAACTGCCTAACACAAAAATACATATATATGGAGAACTTCAGACTGAGAATTACAACAGGACTGTTTCTTTGAGTTTGCCTTTGTCTCAAAATAAATAAATAAAAAATAAAAATAAAAATCCCAAATCAAGCCTTTGACAGGAAGAAGCTAGTAGATATCTTTTATTGTCAACTCAACTACTAAAACAGAAATAAGAAATATTTAAATATTAAGGCTTGGGAGTTAAAAGGGGAAACATGCTAATATAACCAGAACTTCTAACTCTGCCAATAAAATGGCTTGAAGGTGGAGGCAGGTCAGGAACCCCTGGTATCCGACCTAGGCTTTTAAGACTAATAGCAGCAATTACAATACAAAAGTCCAGCTATTGCCCACAATTACTGCCTCTCAGGGGGTCTAAGTAATGAATCATTCATGTAACATACGCTCTATACCTTTTCAGGAAGAAGCAGACAAATCTACACAAAACAAGCTAACAGACCTCTTTATGGTCATAAAGTTTGTCACCTGCTGTTACCAGCTGCCATAAGGAAGATATTCCTTGCTTTCTTCACCCCTTCTAAGTGGAGAGCAAGCTGAGGGAGAACCTCTTTTACTCTCAGGAATTTAGATGCTTAACGACATATTAAAGTGAGAGGTTGAAGTCCACCCTGTGTTACAATCCTTACATTACAGTAGAGGTGCAGGCAGAGATTGCGAGAAACAACTACTGCCAGGAGGGAGTACCCATCAAGGAGGAGTTAAATTCTTCTCTCTCCACACTCATCACACCAAAACGTTCCTATCATCAAAAGGCAAGCAATGACTGCAATTGTTTTGGAAAAGCTCCCAAACTTTTCAGATGGCATGATACTGCATCTTTTCCCTCTGGCAATTGTGGTTTGTAAGAAAAAGCCCATTATTCTTTTAATGACTCAATCCACTCTTGCTTCTGCAGTATTTGTACTTGCAATGAGCCATGGGGCATTCACGGTAAAAGCCACTGAGCACAGCTTTTTAAATATTAATAATTGACTTACATACCAACTGAGGGAGGACTTCACCCCTTTCTGCCTTTCTTTTTCTTTAAAGACTGGAAATTGGAAGAAGATTGGTGCTTGGCATCCAAAGGCTAAAGAGAGCAGGAGCGCATACACGCATGTGGAGGTTTTCTGTTTTAACTATAAATGTAAGGTAGTATTTGGCAGGCTAGACTCCATCTAGAGTGTGCCAGGAGCCTTCCTATGGAAAAAAGAGCTACATGCACATTTAATAATCCAAGCATTAAAGCTTCACAGTGCATGCAAGCACTCCATGTTTAAAACAGACATGCTCAGATAAAAAGCCTGAGGTTGGATGTGCCACTGTCACTGTGAAGCGACTTCTGCCACCCAGAGCTGAGTCTCCAGTCAGAGGGCTGTACAGGGCAGTGCACGGCAGGCAGGGGCTGGACAGATAAATCTGAGGGATATGGAGAACAGAACCCATGCCTACGAAGTCAGACTTTGGCAGCAATACCCAGTGTTTGTTGCTGGTTTTTTATTTTATTCTCATTTGATTTTTTTTTTCTCCAAAGAAGTTTCAGTTAAATTACCAGCTGACTTGAGTACAAAGAGTTTCTTCTGATGTGGAATTCTAAAAGTGACAGGCATCATGAGAAGCCCTCCTGACTAAAGGAAATAATTGCTAATTAGCCCTTTACTTGAAAAGCATATTTAAAGGAGAGAGCAAAATCAAGTATTCTTTATAAATTACACTAAACCACCAAAGAGTCAATAGAATAGCTGCTATCTAAATGTATAGTGAAAAAAAAAAGGGCAAGAAAGAAAGGAAAAAAGTACATTCATGAAGTTTGCTTTCTGCATACCTTTTCAAATTTTGTCAGCAGTTCCCGCAAGTTGAAGTTCAGACCAATCATTGTCCAGTAGCCCTTGAAGCCTACATCTTTCTGGCAAACTTCCTTCAGACAACAGCGTTTAACTTCTAAACACCGTATCTTTTCTGGCTATACTTTAAAATCCTTTGTAAAATCCTTTACAAGCCTTGCCCTTGAGCTATGGTCCATCAGCAGCGGCAACAGCTTGCGCTGGGACATTTTAGCCACCCCACTGTGGGTCCGTTTTTTCATGGACTTCGGAGTTCGCAAGGAATAGACCTGCTTCTGTATTTCCTGGTAGCTGTGTTCCACGAGGCTGGCATGGTGTCCTCTTTCTCTGGGAAGCCCAGGATTCCCTTCTGCTCACCTCACTAATGACCTGCAGGCCACAACTGTTCTCTCCTGGGCCCCAAGCTTACAGTTTGGTCTCAATTACACACAGCAAAAAAAGAAGCTATATCCTGGAAACTTTCATGAGAGAAGGAAAAAAAAAAAAAAAAAAAGCCAAGTATTACCAACTTCCTCCATTCAGACTGATTTCAGAATGGAAAAAAAAAGAAAAAAAAAAAAAAAAAAAAAAAATCCTGGGTAAAGAGCCAGTTTTCAAAGAGCATGACTTGTGTAGAGTTCGAAGGAGGAGTGTACTCTTAGCTGAAGAAACACCAAAACACAGGACAAGAGGCCACCGGTTCTCACTCTCCCAGACACCAGCAGCCTGGGTTGCTATGGTAACCACCAAGCTAGTTTCAGTCCATTTCCCTAGGTCAGCCTGGCCTAAGGCATGCTGTCAATGCGACAGAATTAAAGTTGTTTTAAAAGGTGTTCTGTCTGTCCAGAGAAAAGCTCTCGCAGCAAATCTCCTAGTCCCTTCTGCCGGCTTTGTGGCAGGGGAGAGTAGCCTCAGTGGGCTCTGGCAGCTCCCCTGGCTGATCTGACAGCAGTGTGGTAATCAACTTCTCTTTCCAGCAGTTGTTTATTATTTTAATCAGCATCCTCCCTTTCCACCACCCCTCACACAGTTTGAAGTGAAAGCTCACTCCCACTTCCTGGAGGCCTGCCTGCCCCAAAAGTCAGTTCTCTATCTCTTACATTGTCTCAATCTTGAATGGATCACAGGTTCCATGTTCCAGTTGGGAGCCAACTCATGAAAAGAAAAGGGGGTGAATGTACAAAACAACACAAACTACAAAAGGAAATACGCGTTGATTAATTTTACTTTTCAAAAAGGTATTAGCAGGAAACTGACGAAGAAAATACTTTTAAAATGTTTTGATCTCTTTGATGCCGCTGAAAGTCATTCAGACTGTTTTCTTACAGGGAATTTACTTGTTTCTGACATAAAACTTAATGAGAGAAACTACTGTACTCAAAATATGAGTAATAACTACATTGAATTTGTCTTCCATTTTGATGTTAAATTACTACTGACACTCAGAGAAATACCATCTTCCACAAAGTTTTAAGTGTCATCACTTTAAATAAAAAAACTCCAATCCAAATTATAAATTCTTTGTAGTGATATTATGGATATCATTCCAAGGCAAATGTGATTTTGCTTTTGCATTAATTATACAGCTGTACAGTATACCAATAAAGTATAATAGAAATGTCCATTTGAAACATGTTTCTCTAGTTGTATGCAGAATTTCATCATAAAGATGCAGTGCTTATAATGGTGACACTATCACAAATAGAATAATGTAAATTTTAATACAAGTAAGTTTACTTTTTTGCATCAGGGCATAGACCAAAATGGAGGAAAACGCTGAAATCAGAATATGCATCTCCTAAAGGGCTACTGAGTTGCTTAAATATCAATACTGTTAGCACTCATTTAATCATGGGTAGTAAGAGATTCCATTTAACACCAGAAAAACTGAAAACCAATCAGGGAACAATATACAATGTTGTTATTATTTTTTGGATTTGCAAATCATTTTTCTTTCCATTTCATTCCTAATTTATTTTCATCAGTATTTAAATAGCATGTGTTTTACATATGCCCATCTATAGAAATTTTAACAAGCTTTTAAAATATTTTCATTATTTTTTTCATAAAAACCTGCATGTCCCCAGGGGAAAAATGGCTTTATGAGCTTTCTAGCAGAACATGTTTCACCTCAACGCACATTTGATTTCAAAAACAAATGTGTTAATCTAATGGTTATTCAGAAATTCACAAGTAAAAATAATCTACAGTTTGGATCAAAACAGCACTGACATCTGCATGAAGACCAGCCATCAGAACTGTGGTGAAGAAACTTACAGGGAAAGTGGCCACAGGGAACCTGGTGTGTAAAGACTCTAGGGCCACATGCTGAGATCTTTCAAGAGCAGCAAATAAACTTTTTACATAAATACAAGACAAAAGAAACCAGAAGCACCATCACCATCACCACCACCACACACACAAAAAAATAAATAAATAAATAAAAGAGAGAGAGAAAAAGAACAATCTTTCTCAGCTGGGCAAACTTCCAGCTACCACCCAGGGTGCTGGATGGCTGGGATCAGAGACATGTGCAAACACACCATTCCATTCCCCCATGCACAGATCAGAAGGGTACATTAAACAAAAACTCTGTGGAACAACAGGGAATACCATAGTCTTTCTCTAAAGTAGACCCTTTTCTGTTTAAAGGGCTCTTATAAAAAGACAAGAATGATATGTTATTATTAGAGCCCCAAATATCTTGTATCCACACCCAAGGCTAAACCCAAGGCATAAAGATGAGGGAAAAGAAAGAGTATCCTTTGTATTAGGCCTTCTTCCCCAAAGATAAGAGCAAGGGAACTTTTATCAGCCTGGCAAGCACCTGGGTCCTGGACAGGAGAAAGGAACAAGAGTATGTTCTCCCATGGAATTCGAGAGTAGAATATCCAGAAGTTGTTCCCTCTGTATCAGCTACCTTCTTGGAACTGACATCCTCTGCTAAGGTAGAAACGAAGACACTTAACGAAAACTCCCTTATATACAGTTATGCAGCAACAAAAACTGAGATATTGACAAATCTAGCTACGATGGCAGCCTCTTTTCTTTGAGATGGAGTTTCACTCTTGTTGCCCAGGCTGGAGTGCAATGGTGCGACCTCAGCTCACTGCAACCTCCACCTCCCGGGTTCAAGCAATTCTCCTGCCTCAGCCACCCGAGTAGCTGGGATTACAGGCATGCATCACCACGCCAGGCTAATTTTGTATTTTTAGTAGAGACGGGGTTTCTGTATGTTCATCAGGCTGGTCTCGAACTCCTGACCTCAGGTGATCCACCCGGCTCGGCCTTCCAAAGTGCTGGGATTACAGGCGTAAGCCACTACACCCAGCTGATGGAAGCCTCTTTACAAGAAAGAGTACAAAACTCAGTGGATCCATATTCAAAAATGGATGATCAAAAGAACATGGGATCATTCGAAAGAATTTTTTTTTTTTAAATTCTTAACTAGTTTTAATTACAGGGTAAGTATACTGTCATGAAAACACAAGAAAGCAACTAAAAATGTTGTTTTTTAGGTGTTAAAGGCAAACAGATTATCCATGTAAAGATCCAAAGTCATTCTGTGAAATTCAAATACCTAAATATTTAAGATACTACTCAAAAGTATTGCATTCTTTGATAACTGATACATTAAAAGACTTGTAAATGTGAGTTGCTTTAATAAAAGTGAACACATTTCATCACGAATTTGTGGCTGATATCTATAAGATAAAGTGTACTTTCCATTACCCAGATGTAGTGGCCTGTGACGATAATCCTAGCTACTTGGGAGTCTGAGGTGGGAGAGTCACCTGAGCCCAGGAGGTTGAAGCTGCAGTTAGCCAAGATCACGCCACTGCACTCCAGCAGGGGCAACCAGAGTGAGACCTTGTCTCAAAAAAAAAAAAGTACTTTTTTAGTTTAAAGTCAGTACACAAAATATCATCTTGGTAATATACCTACATTTCCACAGTCCTTTTTTACCAACCAACTCTTTGATACACTATCACCTGTAATCCTGTAATTATTAAAACAAAAAATAGATGCCCAGTGAAAGCAATACATCACCAGAGAGACCTAATAAATTAGATGATGACATTTGAAGTAGTTGATATTTTCCCAATTTAAGCCAATGTGCAAATAAATTATTCACTAATCCTCAGTAGGTGGAATATGCTTGACACTACCAATCCCTGTAACAGATCAACACTGAATAACCCAGGAATCTCTAGCTAAATAAACCATGTTTCAAACATAGACATAGAGTTTCATGAGAAAGCAAAAAGGTTCCAGAACTACAGAGAAGCACAGGAAAATTCAACAATGGACTCAATAAAATCTATATTTAAATTGCTCAATAAAAACCACATTCCAATGCCAAAATGAAGAGAGCTATGTGTATGGCTTTGCCAATAACTTTCAAAGGGTAGGACAATTTACAACCTTTTTGTACTTAAAAACTATATTTCATATAATTTGTTAAAAGATGACCTATTTAGTAATTTTATTAAGGCAATAAAATATTCTTCACAGTTCAGGCAAATAAGAACTTTACATCTTACTCCTATAGTGGATCTTAAGGCACCCTTCCCACTAAACACAATTTTTAAAACTATAAAGATCAAGTATGTTTTCTATGTAAATTCTAACAGGTTTCTCTTTATATTGGCGAATACAAAGAACAAAAAGAAAATAAAAGAAAAGCTTCTTAGGAGTCTCTAAAGTGAAGCATATGGAAGGTCAATAGGTGATTACACATAAATTGCTACATCATGGCTTATTCATTACTAAAATGAGGAGCTTCTGGCATGGAGAGAAAAGTTTATTTGTTGTAAGCCCATTCTGACTTAAAAAAAGATCTAGCTTATTTCTTGTGAAAGAAATATACACAATTATCCTTTTCATAACCCTTCTAACTTGGGATTTATAACTCAAAAATAAAATAGCTTCAAGACCCTAATTGTGATCTGCGTTTTCAACTCATTGTCTTCTACCACTGAAGTTCCATTAGGGAGAGATCACTCCATACATTTCGGCTTTCGAGTTAACATCAGCCAGCAGCGAAGTGTGTCAGCTGGTAGCTATTTAAGGTAATATACAGCCCTAAGGGGCAAAAAGTTCAGTCTAAGGATGGAGGCCTGAGTCCCCTGATGAAAGGGAAAACTCTCCTTTTATCCCAGGAAGTTCAGGCACTGTGCTTTGTACACAAAGAATTATTTTTAATGTTTGTCTCTTCAATATAATGCCATCTACTTTGATAATTTTACAGGTGGTCATAGAGAAATAAAAATTAGGATTCATAAGAAAAAGATTCAATACTTAGTATATTTTCTATAACAAATAACCAGAAGATTCCAACAGACATTTAAAGAGGCACAAAGAGCTTTTTCTTCTTCAAGGGAATGGGTGGGTGGGGTACGGGTTCAGGAAGAGAAATACCGGCTGATTTGCTTCTGAATTAGCCAACCAGATGCTGGAGTCAGCCTTCAGCAACCTTCTAAATATTTAATAATTCAGACAGCATTTTATTAGGTGACTAAAAATAATGCCAAGACAAGTTAATGCTTCCAAACCATATACTTCCTAAAAAATATGCAGCATCAGACAAGAGGGAAACAATCTCAGGAGGCCAAGTCTCAAATTCCAGATGTCTACTGACAAGCCTGTAGGATATGCAACTAAATCCACAGGGCTCTGGGAAGAAGGCTCTTAAAGGTTTTCAAAAGGTTTCATAAAGGTTTCTCCAGTTTTTTTCAGTTATGCAGATTTAGAAAATTAAAGCCAAAATTAAAATACAAATTTTAATAACAGCAACTAAAATGTCAAAACAAATCAAAATTGAAAGCGCTGTTTTCAGTCACGGGTAAAAAACTGGTACTTTCTCCAGGAAGGCATTTGTTCCTATAATCTGAATACATATTTAAGGAACTGAACATTGGGCAAACACAGAGGAAGTTCAAACTAACTCGATGCAATCAGCTATATTTTTGTGTATAATACTAAGCAGTGGGATTTCTCTCATGCTTGGAAGCTAATCCATTCATTGTGGAGTTACTGCTTCAACTCTGAACCAAGTCCCTGTCATCTTCTTACTTGGGAACCCATTCTGGATTCTCTGCAAAATCACATTCTAAACCTGCTGCAACTCCCTAATCATGATCCATCTTCACTAATATCACCAATAACCAGTCAATACTTAACCGCATGAACCATTCACACTTACAACTGTGGTTTCTCACAAAAAGTCATACACCACGATCATCCTTTTTTTTCCCTCTAGTCATATTTACTTTCTGTACCTTTATCTGTCTTCCTTCAGATGTTTGCTCTGAGCAATGAGTTCTACATAGACAGATAACACAATGTATTATGCAGCTTACATGGAAATCAGTAGGCTGACTACAAAATGAAGAATTCCTTTATGTTAGTTAAGCCATTACATTTCCTAGAGATTATTAGAAACTGCCAAATTTGAGGGTATGGGATAATTTAACAATGCCCATCAAATATTAAAATGCATATAACATTTAACTCAGAAATTCTATCACTAGGAATTTGCAAACATGTGTATAGACATATGTACAAGGATGCTCAATAAGTCCTACTTGACTTATTGAGCTGAAAATAATCTTTATGTCCATGGAAAGGTAACTGGGTAAATAAGTTATGGCAGACTCACATAATGAAATGCTGTGCAGCTATGGAAAAGGGGGAGATAATTTCTTTTTTCTTTTTTTTTTTGAGACGGAGTCTCGCTCTGTCACCCAGGCTGGAGTGCAGTGGCGTGATCTCCACTCACTACAAGCTCCGCTTCCCGGGTTCACAGCATTCTCCTGTCTCAGCCTCCCAAGTAGCTGGGACTATAGGGGCCCACCATCACACCCGGATAATTTTTTCTATTTTTTAGTAGAGACGGGGTTTCACTGTGTTATCCAGGATGGTCTTGATCTCCTGACCTCATGATCTGCCCGCCTCGGCCTCCCAAAGTGCTGGGATTGCAGGTGTGAGCTACCACACCCAGCCAAGAGGTAGACAATTTCTAAGAGCAAATAATCTCTAATATGTATGCAAATACATATCCTATGTATATGCCTAAAAGGGTGGGGGGGAGTGATACAGTTATGTAGTTATGTCCAGGTACAATCTATGAGGTATAGATAATATTTCTGTGAAATTCTATAATATAGCAATAGTAACGACCTCTGAGGGAGGGACTGGAGAGCTGAGTGTCTAGAATGGAACAATTCAATGTTAAATCTTTTATACTGTGTGAAAATTTCACCACAGCCTGTGTTACTATTTTCACACAAAATTAAATCAATAGATATAAAATACCCAAGTAAAACACATTTATCTTCCTGGGTAGATACCTATTCCAAAAAGGGTGGCATCATTACATTTGAAAGCTAATGCTGCTGGAGACAATTATTTTTGCCTCTCAAAGTTTCAGAAGTTTTGACGTTCCAGATGGTCTAACACTCTACTAAACCAGCACTCAATAGAAAAAAGCCTTCTGCAGCAGTGGGCTGGTCAATGGTAAGCTTTTCTGAAGGGACACATAGAACAAAGCCTTTTTGTTCTCATAAGTTACTTTATAACTAGTAACTCCTGCTTACTTAAAGGACAACTTTGTGTCTAAACAGGTATTATATAACTCAAGCTATTCTCTTCCCAAGGAAACGAGTATCCCTATTGTCATCTAATACTGTGATACTAGGGTCTAAAGTTTTTTGGAATGTTTTTAAAAATCCATTGATAACACTTGAAAATGAATGTCTGGCCTGATTTGTCCAGGCAATGGAAGCATCGCTTTATTTTTCAAGTAGGTTTAAGTGATCCCACCTAGACTGTGGCAGAGTGAAAGCACTAGAGTCTACTAGTGTCTAAAGAGATGCTGCAATACGAATAGCATTTTCTTTCATGGATCTAAATTGCAGAAATGAAAAAGAAAATTATAATTTAATCATGAGGGCAGGTTTTTCCCGTGATGTTCTTGTGATAGTGATTAAGTCTTATTCCCTGGACCCTGCTTGTCAGGTTCAGAGACAGAAGACTTTATGTGCCATGAAGGTTACTGTAACAAAATACTAAAGGAAATGAACCTCGACAGGTGAAGCACCATCTGAGACTGACATCAGCCACGTTCCTGTTTAGGGATAAGTGAAGCCACAGTAGGAGGGACTTTGCAATGTCTGGTCATCTCAAGCTCTGCATTTGAAATTGCTAAACCAAGAAATTTAAAGTATAATTTCCATCTAGAATTTGATCTGGAGATTTTTTTAACTTTAAAATCAGAATACGGAATAATTGGGAAGTAATAGAGCCTTTACAAGTACAACACCATGGGGACTCAAGATAAAGGGTGGGAGGGAGATGAGGGATAAAAGACTACACACTGGATACAGCGTACACTGCTCGGGTGATGGGTGCACCAAAATCTCAGAAATCCCCACTAAAGAACTTATTCATGTAGCCAAACACCACTTGTCCCCCAAAAACCCATTGAAATAAAATATTGTAAAGAAAATAAAAAGGCAAGACAAAAACTGGAAGAAGATTATTTGCAACACGCAAATTGACAACACTACACATTGGTATAGAAAAGACTATATATAGTTCAGGATGATAAGAACTTAAGTCATCGGAACAAAACTTCCTCACTAAAAATTGAGTCAGATCATTCTACTACTATGATAGTCTGAAAAGCAATCAAGAAAACTTTTTAATCGTATGAGAAAATATTCATTGATGTTACATATAAACTAGATGACTTATCTGTATTATTTCATCCTGGCCCTATAATATATATTTCGTGGGATAAATAAGAAAGAATAACACTCTTGAAATCAAAAGACCTGTGTCATGATTTCCTTTATGACACTTATCTAGCTGCTTGACCCTGGAACTCTTGTCTGAACCTTGATTTTTCTGTGTAGAATGTTCCTCTAACACTTGAGCAAACACTCTTATCAAGAAAGACATTGACTAGTACTACATAATTGTGCATTTGTTTCAACAAAAATTTATTGAGAGCTAGATAGTTTTAGTTACAGGACAATTAACATTTTCTTATTATTATATGTATACCAGGAATACCTGCATTGACTTTTTCAGAGGTGAGGGTTCCACCAGTTTTCATATATTTCAAAAACAATTGATAAAAACTCTAAAAATATATTATTATAGTATATTATTTATGTTGGTTTAACAGCAAAAACCATGATTACTTTTGCACAAACCTAATATTTTGAGAGAAGCTGAGTGTATGATATTTTAAAATATTTCTTCATTTTTTACCACAATGAAAACTTGTTAAGAGTTAACACCATTATTAACAACAAAATTTTAAAATAAAATATGAACAGATTACATGAAAATTTATCAACGACCAGTAATTATTATTATTATTATTTTTTGAGACAGAGTCTCGCTCTGTCACCCAGGCTGGAGTGCAGTGGTGTGATCTGGGCTCACTGCAACCTCCGCCTCCTGGGTTCAAGCAATTCTCCTGTCTCAGCCTCCTGAGTAGCTGGGATTACAGGCTTGTGCCACCACACCCAACTAATTTTTGTATTTTTAGTAGAGACGGGGTTTCACCATGTTGGCCAGGCTGGTCTCGAACTCCTGACCTCATAATCCGCCCACCTTGGCCTACTAAAGTGCTGGGATTACAGGCGTGAGCCACCGCGCCTGGCCTATGACCAGTAATTATTAAAAGCCACACTGATAATAAAATATTCATCACATCAGTGAAGCCATTCCTAAAATAGCAATGCTCTATTTTATTCATTGATGTAGCCCCAGAAATTACAACAGTCTCTAACATATAGTAGACAACGAAAAATCATTATTGAATTACTAAATTTTCTCATACATAACATCTCAAACAACTTTGAAACTTTAAAACAACTTGGAATCACCAATTAATATACCCACATATACACACTACTTAAATATCAAAATATCTTAATATTTTTTCATATTTCTTGCTTCACTTCTCTTTCACCTCCGGATATGGTTTGACTGTGTCCCCACCCAAATTTCAACTTGAATTGTAGCTCCCATAATTCCCACATGCTGTGGGAGCGACTTGGTGGGAGGTAATTAAATCATGAGGGTGGGTCCTTCCCATGCTATTCTCATGATAGTGAATAAGTCTGATGAGATCTGATGGTTTTATAAAGGGGAGTTCTTCTGTACAAGCTCTCTTGCCTGCCACCATGTAAGATGTGCCTTTGTTTCTCCTTTGCCTCCAGCCATGATTGTGAGGCCTCCACAGCCATGTGGAACTGTGAGTCCATTAAACCTTTTTTTAAAAAAATAAGTTACCCAGTTTTGGGTATGTCTGTCTTTATCAGCAGCATGAAAATGAGCTAATACATTTCCTCATAGGATTTCTACACACCATCATTCCTGACTCCAGTCTCTCTATATTCTCAAGTTCTGTATGCTGCACGACAAACCTAACTGAGCTCGAAAACTAATGAAAAAGTTACTTTTTTAGCTCACCTTCCATTTCCTCATTAATGTTAGTATACTAGTAGCTAATTTAAAATCAAAATTAAATATGACAGTTTTTAGAACACTTATACAAAATGCTTATACCTGGCAAGTTCTGTTTTTGCTCCATAGAAAACACTTAACATTGAAAAAAAGATTAAAAAAAAAAAAAAAAAAAAAAAAAAAGAAGTTCCCTTTAAGTTCCCGGCTTATAGATTTAAAATTCAAACATTCGGCTGGGTGCGGTGGCTCAGACCTGTTATCCCAGCACTTTGGGAGGCCGAGGTGGGGAGATCACGAGGTCAGGAGATCAAGACCATTCTGGCTAACACGGTGAAACTCCGTCTCTAGTAAAAATACAGAAACATTTAGCCAGGCGTGGTGGCGGGCGCCTATAATCCCAGCTACTCGGGAGGCTGAGGCAGGAGAATGGCGTGAACCTGGGAGGCAGAGTTTGCAGTGAGCTGAGGTTGTGCCACTGCACTCCAGCCTGGGTGACAGAGCGAGACTCCATCTCAAAAAAATAAATAAATAAAATAAAATTCAAACATTCTTTATATTATCATATCATTCCCTGTTTAAAATAAAACAAAGTAAAATTCAAACATTCTTTATATTATCATATCATTCCCTGTTTCTTTAATGATTCTCCATATTCCAACCCCAAAATAACTAAACTGTGATCCAGTGCTGTCCAACAGAACTTTCTGTGATAATGAAAATATTCCATCTTTGTGTTGCTCAATAGTAGGATGGCTATTAAATATCTGAAATGTGGTTAATGATGTGACTGGGGAAATAACTTTTGATTTTAATTTTAATTCATTTAAATTTAAATAGTCACATACAACTAGCGGCAATGGTACTGAAGAATGCAGACCTAATTCCTAACTTTCAAGGTGCCACAATACAGCCTTATCCTACATACCAGGCATCATTCCTACAGTGTTCTAAACAACAGGCTTTCCTAGCATGCCCCTGATGTACTTTGTACTTTTTCTCTGTTGACAGGATTCTATTTTCTTAAATAATATCCTCCTCGTGTTTTCTTTTTTCTTCTATTCAAATTTTATCCATCCATTGAAGTCCAATTCAATTTCTACCTTCTACTCAAAGCCCTGCATTATAATCCTAATTCAACGATTTCCTATCCAAATCGGCCATCTCCATTATGCTGTACTGTTACCCTGTACCTTATTTACATGTTGCCTTGGCTTGTTTACAGGTTGTTTTGGCAATGTGCTTTCCCTTCCTTGACACCCCAAGGGAGTTAAGTTCTTTGAGAGTCAAATAATTAAGAAAAAAGTTAAATTTATTTGTCCCTCAAATGACCTATAGAGTCCTAAATATAAAACCATTGCTCAATAAATACTTTTTATTTGACAAGAGTAAAACAATTTGAATATATTAAAATGATTCACTCTCCATGTTTTGCCATAATAGAAGAGAAAGACATGATCTTGACAGACTTTTATACATTTACAAAGTTACCATAATAGTCTCCAATTCAAATTGCAAGTCAAAAATTCTAGGGCTTGATTTTAATCCATCGTTCTATTTTCTAAGGATCCCAAGCTACCCTGCAGATCTGTACTCATCTCAACTCATACATTTCCCCCAGGACAGAGAGGCTCCCGTCTTCCTGTAAATCATTCAAGCTTAACTTCATGATGGAAAACGTTAATTTGATTGTATTTTTTGGGTCATACTTTAAATTTTAAAAGAAAGTGCTGCCCTCTTGTGAAATAAGGTAGAAGATTTATCATTTCCCATACTACAAAGGGATTAAAAGTTAAATTTTAACATTAAAACAAAAATAGGGTTTCTCTCAAAGTTGTAAATGTTTCCCCTGAGGAATCTCCCCACTGTGCTTTTCTGCTCTGTCAGTAAATTTCCCAACCAAATGAGAAATGGATATTAGGGTAAACTGCTCGCCCTTGCACTATAATTGAAAGATAATGAATGAGTGGTATATATTCACTCTATTGGGAATGAAAGGCTGTAGTTTCTTTATATTACTGAAGGGATAAATGGGAATGAGAGCCAGCGAAGGAGAAGATGCATCAGTGACAACATGGGAAGATTCAAGTCAACTCACTGTCTGACCTTGGGCAAGAGTTTAACCCATATGTACTCTTCTCTCTTATCTATAAAGTGATTATTTCAGTAATATTCCAAACTGTGTAAAGTTGTGTTAATGTTAAGTGAGAAGTTTAGGTGACATAAATAGCATAGTGTTTATCATCACATAGTAAGTGCTTATTATAAGTCATTTAAACAATAGGGTCCCTAAGAAAATCTAACAACTGTAATATATGTGGTCCTTTATTCAAGCATTCACTATGTGGCATAGGTACTAGATACCATGAAAAAAAAAAAAAAAAATATATATATATATATATATGTAAGTATTATCTTGCAGGAGCTTCCATTCTGGACTATCCATGTGTGAAAGTTTTAGATACCAAAATGGAATAAACTATGTCAAACCCTAGCACATGGAGTTGGAAGGCCATGAAGGGGGAGCCCTCACTCACAAATGCCTGTAAAGGCCTTATAGTAGACATTCCTGCATTTACTGCACATTTGCCTGTAACAGGACGTATAGCAAGCAAATTCCCCTAGACTGCAAAGCTCCAGATTAGTAGCTTACACAAGGACACCTGTCTAGTAACGATGTCTTTAACAATGATTTGTCGTCAACTCTTAGAGCAAGCCCTTGTAACCAATGATCTTTCTGGTTTAACAAATAGTTTATGACTTCTTCTCTTTGTCTTTAAAAGTCTCCCTTTGGTCCCAACTTTTTTGATGTGCCTGTGATTTGGCACAGTACACATTTTCTGGGTTGCAATCCTCTGCTATTTTCAAATAAACTCCTCTGTTCTGGAGAGCCTAAGTTTCTTTTTAGGTTAACACATGAAAATACATGAACGATTATTCCATAGTTGCATGAAGAACAAGTATGAGCAGATTCACAATTGATAGAAATGACCAATATAAATCCTATGGGCTTTAAGGATCCTATAAAATATATCAGTTCACTCAAAACCTACTTGAGTGACAAATAGTGAATTATCTTAATTCCAAGCGTTCTAAGAACTAGACAGGAGAAAACAAATCCCAAACTGAGTATTATCCAATAGAGTTTTCTTTCTTTCCAGTGTGTGTTTTTTGGAATAAGATTTTGCTTTTACTCCTACCCTCTGTTTTGGAATTAGGATGAAGGGAGGATGAGAGATTGGCTGGACAAAATAGTATAGCAAGAGCAGACTGAGCTATTTTGACTATTTCTCTAACATCACTAACAAAACTTGAGTAACTCACACACTGGTTTTCATTTACCTACCACATTTGGTCTCACATGTAAATAGATCCATTTACATAAGAATATTAGGAACAGGTGTGCCCATTTTAAAAGGTGTTTAAAATGTAGAACATTCTTTGATTTTCGGTACACTGAGGGAGTTGTCTACATAAAGTAATCTTCAGAAAATTATTCTGTAATGTAGGAGATCTTTTGTCAAATTAAAAGCCACCCCCTGATACATTTGCTTTCCTAGTTTGAATTTTTATGTGTGAGAGGTTTCCCTTACTTAGGAAAAACTCCCATTTCTTGATGGGTATTATGATAGGGAATAAAGGAATGTTGGCATGGTGAAGTGAAAAAAATGTCTCAAGGAGAGTATGGATCTTATATTTCCTTAATATAATATGTATATTCTCTTTTTAAGCAAAATCTCTTTTTAAAAATAACCTGTAAGAATGGAGGAATGACAATCATGTTGTTCTGTTATTCTAATTAGTTGCTTGTCTGTTCAAATAGCAGACAGCCACACAGAGGAACCCAGTAACATGTTGGTGAGCTAACTGTGGAAAAAAGTCTCCAATTAAATGCTAAGAAAGGAAATTAACATGCACACATTTTAAATTAAATAATGCTTTGACTTTACTGGAGTCAGGCAAAAGCAACGTTGACTCATCATACACTTAAGGGAATGCTTCTAATAAATAAATCAAGTTTAAAAAGGTGGAAAAACATGCCTCAATAACTTTTCAAGCCGAATAGAACTGCATGACACTGTAACCACTAATTTTCTTAATCTTGTAGAGGGGGTAGAAGTCTGACAAAGTGAACTGTTAAGTAAGTATACAGTAAAATCGAAGGAGTAGACCTAGGTCTTGTTACCATTTATTTAATCAGGTAAAATAGAATCTGTTTAGTCACCCATATGAAAGATCAACAAGAAAAGGATTTCAAGTTCAGAGAATAAGAGAAATGAACCCCTAGAGTGTGTGCTAAATAATATGTTTTCAATAAAGGTGTGTTGATTCAATGTGATGGACCACTGAATACCATTTTGACATAAATTTTTTTAAAGAGTTGCTTTCTCCCCCACTCCAATTATAAGCAGCCAACTCTGCTCTGACCTCCCACTTTTTGCCAGAGTCAGAACCACGCTTTGAGGAGCCCATAATACTCGCATCACCAACACAGCTTTCTCCATACCTCCTGCCCCTTTTAAAATTTGTTCTCCTTGAGCCCCAACAGCCCTGTTATACAACACAGATTTCTTGATCATCACCTTTAAGGGTGTCTTCTCCAGCTCCTTTTATTTTTTCAGATTCTTACACGTTTCCTCTAACCCTTCAGATTCTGTCTCTTGTTATTAATCAAAAAACTAACATCACCTGTATATTTGCTACCTTGTTAATTTTGAAAAGTATCAATTTATGATGTGAATCCTATTTCCATTATTTGCCTAAATGTGTTTCTCTGTTCCTTCTAAATTGAACTAAGAGGGAAGCCCAAGGAATAATGCAGAAGTTATCTTTGAAGCCAGTAAGTTTAAAGACATCTTCAAAACAGAATACTTTATAACAAAACAGTATCTAAGGACTATAACTATTTTTAAAGGTACAATTCTATTGAACTGAATAAACAAAATTATTTTTAATAATTAAGGCAGACACAAATAATTTCTTAGAGTGTCCTCAAGAACAAAAATTACTTGGGAATAGAATCCAATTTAATCCCTGGCATGGATAAAACTCCAGGACTTTACAAAACTCTATGCTAATCTCAGCCTAAAATAAACAATAGAGGGACCAACTCTCCACAACAAACAGTTTCTTGAGAATAGCAAGAAACTGCAATTCGGGTTATGCTTGCTATGGCCGACCATAGGTGCATGCAAACAGGCTGAAGCAAGGGGAAGATCTGAAAGAAAAAACGTCCACATGAACTGTTTTGAAACAAAGACCACTGGTTCCAGGAGCTTGTTACAGCAATCCACATTAGCTCATTGATGAAAGCAGTTCTTGTTATGCAAATTTCCTTGTGCAAGCAGCTTATCTGGAATACTATGGTTCTGAGGAATTTCTTGGGATAAGTTCCATCATAGGCATACATGTGTGAGCTCCCTTACTTCATGGCCTCCTGGCTCCATTTTGTTACTGCTTGACATAAACCACCCCATTTTGGTACTGGCAAGTCTTATATCAACTATATTCGAATTTATTATTACTCTTTAATGAAGTTGAGATAAAATTGGTTTCTCTGACAAACTAAGAATTACAAAATGATACAGTTTATTTTTTAGAAAAACACTGGGAAAATGTAACTAAAACACTGCCAGGGAAAAGCATATAAATTAGGCCCTAAAAATGTATGACTAATATATAGCCAAATATATAATTCCATATACTTTATATTTTATGATTGTCATAATTATCTCCATTTTAGAACTTCTTGAGATTATTATGATATTGACAGTTTGTAAAACTAAATAATATTACATGTGTAATAAAGTATTTATTTTTACTACTTAATGAGTCAGATAAAAAGCATTCATTGGCCGGGCGCGGTGGCTCAAGCCTGTAATCCCAGCACTTTGGGAGGCCGAGACGGGCGGATCACGAGGTCAGGAGATCGAGACCATCCTGGCTAATATGGTGAAACCCCGTCTCTACTAAAAAATACAAAAAACTAGCCGGGCGACGAGGCGGGCGCCTGTAGTCCCAGCTACTCGGGAGGCTGAGACAGGAGAATGGCGTGAACCCGGGAGGCGGAGCTTGCAGTGAGCTGAGAGCCGGCCACTGCACTCCAGTCTGGGCGGCAGAGCAAGACTCCGTCTCAAAAAAAAAAAAAAAAAAAAAAAAAAAAGCATTCATTTTGAATACCCTGGTATTTTATTCAAAAACGCTAATTCAGTTTAGAAAAGTATTGAACCTATGTATGCAGCTCTTATATTCTGCATGTCTGGATCCAAAATAACATGTAAGCATCAGCCATTTGAACAAATCAGGGAGACTTTTCCAATATTAATTTTAGAGTTAATTTAAAATGGCATAAGAGGGTAAGGATTAAGAATTTTTTAGGGCCGGGCGCGGTGGCTCAAGCCTGTAATCCCAGCACTTTGGGAGGCCAAGACGGGCGGATCACAAGGTCAGGAGATCAAGACCATCCTGGCTAACCCGGTGAAACCCCATCTCTACTTAAAAATACAAAAAACTAGACGTGCGAGGTGGCGGGCGCCTGTAGTCCCAGCTACTCGGGAGGCTGAGGCAGGAGAAAAGCGTAAACCCGGGAGGAAGAGCTTGCAGTGAGCTGAGATCCGGCCACTGCACTTCAGCCTGGGCGACAGAGCAAGACTCTGTCTCAAAAAAAAAAAAAAAAAAAAGAATTTTTACTTAACAAGCATTTAGTTCTGTGTATAAGGTTTCTACATAGGCCTACATAGGGTTTTACTTTTCCTTCACATGTATTGATTTGCTTTAGCAATTGTGGATCCATGCCTCTTATTCACGTATTTCCCTGCTTTGCAAAGGTAAATATAAATTAGTCATACATGACTCAATATTAAGAAGAAAAATTTCCCATTGGTTTTGCCTTTTTCAGGAAGATTATGAAAATAATTAACTGCATTACAAATGTGACATGACACAAACATCATGAACTCAATTGCGCAGGTAAAACAATTTTAAAAAACATGTGTCTATGTTTCTACAAGAATATAGTGGTGCAATTTTTGATCCAGTCTCAGGACCACCTCAGCAAAATTAACACAATTTTTTTTTTCAGATGGTGTTTCATTCTTGTTGCCCAGGCTGGAGTGCAATGGCATGGTCTGGGCTTATTGTAACCTCCACCTCCTGGGTTCATGCGATTCTGCTGCCTCAGCATCCCGAGTAGCTGGGATTACAGGTGCCTGCCACCACACCTGGCTAATTTTTGTATTTTTAGTAGATATGGGGTTTCACCATGTTGGCCAGGCTGGTCTTGAACTCCTGACCTCAGGTGATCCGCCTGCCAAGGCCTCCCAAAGTGCTGGGATTACAGGCATGAACTACCGCACCCAGCCCAATTAACACAAATTTTTAACAAAACAAAATTATTTACAAAATAAACAAAAATCTGAACATCATAACTATCCAATACAACCCACTCTCTTACTGGAAAAAGTTAAACTCTTTTCTTCTTGTTTTACTCAAATGCAATATTTTAAACCTTAACTTATTATAGTCTCCTTAAAATACATGAGTTTCCATTCCTCTCTGATAAACCAAAATCTAAACTTTCACCTTTAAAGTGGCCCTTACCAACTTCCATGACTCTTTCTCTAGTTTTAAAATAACCATTCACGTATGTTACTTTCTAGTCTTCATCATCTTCTGATAGAGACATGAGCCGTTGACTACCCAGAACCTTTAAGTTTAGCCTTGAACTTTTCTCTAATGCACCAATACGTTTTCCACGACAATCTACTATAAAATAGTAGCTATATAGATACTATAAAATAATAATAATAACTCCAGGAAAAATATCCTGAAGATCATGATGAAAGGAAGACTGAAAAAGAGGATTTGGGATTCTGATAGACTCCATGGAAAAGCAAAAAGTTATGCCAACTCAGAAGGAACAAAAAAGTATTAAATTAGGCTCACGTTCAAAATTTCTCTGATTATGTAAAATCTATTTGAGAAGCACATCCAATAACGCATTTTACAGTCATAAATATAATCTACCCAGGGATATCAATATTAAAAAACCATACCAATATTTATTCCCTCAATTCTAGGAGAGACTATATATTCAAAATAAAACAACTACCCTACTGGGAAAAGAAAATCTCCTCTTTGGGTTGGGGAGATTGTGTCACTATTTTGTAATTTCCCCAAAATAAAGAAGGCATTTCAAATTAAATAGATAAAAAAACCTGACATTGTAGAGTCCCCTGAGAGAGTAGAGGAGGTGGGCAGATTTGTGACATTTTATCTCTAGACGAAATTTCCTGTCACTAGTACAAAACAGGAGGAATGGAGCCATTTGCAGCACAACTTATCTGAACAAGGGGAAGGCAAGCACAAAACTTCTCAAAAATTCCTCAAAATGTATTACTTTTGCCTCTTGGGATTAGAGTTAGGAAAACAAAAGATTGCAAACACACACGGAAAAAGATATTAAGGTGAGAATGAAATCAGATCAGCAGAAAATGAAAAAGAAATGGCTTGAAATAAGATCTAAATATGACTAGGGCAACTAAGACAAAAAATTAGGCTTTATACAATGAGCGTAATTTCTGTAGACCCATACTACATATTAAACCCACACCTGTTAATTTTTCTGGCTCATAATTCTGGGTATTTGTACAAGTAGTCTAAATTAAAGGAAAATTAGCCATAATAAAAAGAGAAGTTCAGACCACGCTTTTGCAGCTTTTTAACTGGGTCAAAATTGGCCAGTCCAAACACAGACAGTAATTAAGAAAATTTCATCATCTTTTCAAAAAGGGACATATACTCTATGCCCTATTTGAGATCTCATTAATTTGGAATAAGTTCTAGTCAAAGACAAACAGGTTTTAATACCATACTAGATTTTAATTATAGCTAAATATAGTTGCTAATTTTATATTCATGTCAACACTTGCATTGCCTGTGTCAAGATTCCTCAGCAATATTTCTGTGAACCAAAAGACATAAAGTCAACCAATCACTAATCAACTGCTTCATTCATGGCAATATTATTCGGGTCCTGAGTATTTTTTCCTTAATAACTGAGTTCTACTCAATTGAATTTTGAAAGCATAAGATAAACTCAAACTCTAAAAGTAGCATTTTGCTATCTTACTTTATATAAGCATGGCATCCAAAATCTATAATTACCTTAGGGCCAAGGAATCATTTCCATAATGGGTTATGTAAACCCAAAATAAAATTCTACATGCCCCTGCCAACCATCTGAATGGACCAATCCTCTCGACCAAGGGCATTCCAGAGTTAGCCTGAAAAACTAGTTCAAGCCAAGATGGAAGAGGGGGTCAACATGCCTCATTATACCCCTCCCGCATTAACATCAACACAGACTTTAAGTCTGATATGAAACATCCGTAATCTGTTCTCTCTGAAGTCTGCTACTTGGAGGCTTCCTCTGCATGATAAAACCTTAGTCTTCACAACCCCTTACTGTAACCCAGACATTCTTTTCTACTTTGAATAATCTTTCAACCAATTGACAATCAGAAAATTTTCAAATCTACCTATGACCTGGAAGCACCCGTCCCTCCATTTTGAGTTGTCCCACCCTTCCAGATCGAACCAATGTAAGTCTTACATGTATTGACTGATGTATTATGTCTCCCTAAAATATATAAAAGCAAGCTGTAACCCAACTACCCTGGGTACATGTCCTCAGGACCTCCTGAGGCTGTGTCATGGGTGCGTCCTTAACCTTGGCAAAATAAACTTTCTAAACTAATTGAGAACTGTCTCAGATACTCTTGGGTTCAGAGTTATTATCATTGGTGAGAATGACTTAGGAACCCTAAGATACAATCTAGTGCACAGTTTGTATTATTAATAATTGACCTTCCTCAATTCCAAAGGAAAACAAAATTTATTTCACTCTATTTACTTATTAATCTGAAATAAATATTCTTTGTTCAAGGACTTCTGGTCTTCCAATGAAACTGATAACCAAAAGACAGCTGGCATTAAAAACTATTTCAACTGCAAAAATTAAAAATTAGTATATTATAGATTTCAAAAACAATGATCACAGTTGAGAAGCAGTTCTTTTCAAAACATTTTAATTTATAGTAAATACTGGGACCAAATTGGCAGACTTTTATACAAACTCCTAATAATAACAGTTGTTAAAACAAGCATTTACATAGCAATTTTCAGGAGACCAGAGCTTTGAACAAACAAATATAAACTGTACTCCTGATTATATACCTCCCTGCTCAGATCTGTAAGTTGTAAGATACTCTTTAAGGGATAAAAACTTAACACATTTTTTTCTTGCAATTTCTCAATAAGGTGTAAGTTCATGATCTTAGTATAGAAATATATAAATTGAATGTATGATACCAGCTGAGGAAGATGTAAAATAGAGTTTAGACACTGTAAAGCTTTTGGGGTTCTTTGGTATTATACTAAGGGATAAACTTAATGTATCATGTTTAGGATTGGACTTTGGTTGTCCTCTCTAATCTACTCTTTACAATAATTCAATTCCATTTATAATATACTTGATAAGTATATTCTGATTTCTCTCTGAGCACCTGACACAATGGGGAACTATCTCATTAACATTAGATTCCACAAATTCTTATTGATATTAAGGTGGAGGGGGAGATGTTTTCATGATACGTCTTAGCTTCCTCTTGTTTCACAGAACTAACACATTTTCAAAAGATAATCCTTTCTCTATTTGACTATAACTATCATGATCCCTTGGTTTCTCTCTCTCTCTATCTTTCTCTCTCTCTCTCTCTCTCTCAATCTCTCTCTCTCTTGCTCTCAAAACCAAAAACGCTTTGTTCATTGAGCCATTTTTTGAAATCTTAATGTTGTCTGCATAATCTCTGGCACATGCTGGAGCCTTTCCTGGGAATAGCCTCCCTCTCTCCTGCCCCTGATAATGCCTCATGGCCCTATGACCAGGATACTATCAATACATTCTTCAGAATTATCTGCAGATGCTCTTTCCTGGAAAGCCTCCTTTAGAATCTCAAAGCTTTGTTAATGCCCCTCTTCCATATAGAAACTCCCACAGCAACATCGTGCAGATAGCCCTAACACAACACAGATCACCTTGTCTGTTTATACAGCTTCATGATTCAAAAAAATGCTGAAAATAAAAGCAATAAGGTGAGAAAAAAAAAAAAAAAACAGTAAGAAGCAATAAGACTGTGCATTCATTGACTGATGGGGTGTGGAAAGGAATAGAAACAAAGTATTCAAGAATGATACCTAAATTTCTGGCTTGGGTAACTGAGCAAGATTAACAAACAAGAGAATATACTAAGGGAAACAGATATGAGTTTTAAAGGATCGGTTGAATCACAAATTTGTATGTCCGGTGAGCAGTTGCATATAATAGTTTAGAGCTCAGGAGACAGTTACGGGATGGAGACAAAGATTTGGGAGTCATTAGCAAATAGATCATTACAGAAGCCTGGGAATAGTACATCCAGTGAAAATGAAAGAGATTTAAGGACAGAAATCTGGAAAATTAGTTAAGTACAGGGCAAAGTGAACAAAGAATTTTTTCTTTGTTTTTTTCACTTTTTAGTGAAAAAAATGGCCAAATGTAGCAATAAAACTAAGAGTATATGACAAATCCAGAGGAGAGGACACTTCAAGGAGAGTATTGTCATTGTACAATGGACAGGAAGATGAAATTATGTAAAATCTGGGGAGAGGTAAGCAGTAAGGTCATCCATGATCTTGGCAATGCCCATGCTGTTGTCATTGATGCAGAACATCATTGCCTTCCTTTTCTTTTATTTTTATTATTTTATTTTATTTTTTAGAAACAAAGTCTCATTCTGTCCCTTAGGCTAGAGTGCAGTGGCAAGATCATAGCTCACTGTAGCCTTGAATTCCTGGGCAATCCTCCCACCTCAGCCACCCGAGTAGCTGGGACTACAGGCATGAGCCATGCCTGACTAATTTTTTTAAAAAATGTCTTAGAGATGGGGGTCTCGTTATGTTGCTCATGCTGGTCTTGAATTCCTGGTCTTAAGCGATCCTCCCACCTCAGTCTCCTGAGTAGCCCCATTGCCTTCTAAAAGGATCACAAGCAATAACTACAACTTAATATATACCATTCTATCATACAAGAAAAAGAAAACACACATAAAGTACATGTGCAACTTCTAAAGTTAATTTTAAATATCACTGGTAACTCAGAGCACCATTTAGTAACTCTGATTAATTGAAAATCAATTCTGATGCAATTTTCCAAACAGATATATCCTAGATCTAACTCTTTGCTAAGAAAACGGATGTTGTACTACTATGAAATTCTACGTACAGTGACAAAGACAGACCTATGACAGACCTATGGTAAGTGACTTCTTGACTGTTAAACAAAATTTTTGACTGTTAAACAAAATTTTTTGACTGTTAAACAAAAGTTCTGACTGTTAAATAACAATTCTAGTGATTTACTACCTCCAAATCCCTATTTAAAGGAAGCATCCAGGCCCTAGAGATAAGCAGTCCCAAGAGTAACAAAACCAATTTCACCACATTCAAAACAAAACACTGTGGTCTGAAAGAATGACAAAAAACATGAACTATTTTTTTATTTAAATATATTTCAAAGAATAAAAACAGTGTGAATACATCAACAAGGATGACAGATGCGCAAGAGCTTGTCTTCCCAGTATAATGAGCACTGTTTTAAAGAAAAGTCCCCTGTACTTCAAAATTGTTTCAAATGTTTCAACTAGAAAATCATTAGTGGTTTTTTAAAACAGTGCTCTCATTAGATAAAAAGCTTTTCTGAGTTTACAAACTACATTAACCATTTGGAGTATTTCAGAATTAACTAACATGGTGGAAAAGAAAATTTCCTAAATATTATCTTGCTATCTAGAGCTTCCAGACATTGAAGTTATACAAATACAGCATAGTGTCTAACAATGTCTGATGCGTAAGGTTAAATATGTCTCTTCTATGAGCCGTAATTCCTGAATCCTCCTATTCACTCAAGTTGTTTAAAAGGCTCACGTAAAGAAGCCATAATAAAACTTTTTTAAAAGATTTTTTTAAAAATTCAGAAAAAGAAGAAAATTAAATCAGAAAGTGGAGGCTATGGTAGCAACTATAATTGAGCACAGGGCTCCCAGCAAGTGTAAATGAGCCTGGAGCTCCCTGGCTGCCAAAGCAAACAGACAAGCAGAAATTAGTTACATCATTATCCAATGTCAATTAGGGTGGAGGGGAAAAGGTAAGATATTTAAACATATGCCATGTACAGAAAAACATCGTTTCTTTTTTTTTTTTAAAAAAAAAAAAACATGCATGCGAATACAAGTGCTTGTATATACATACGTAAAATGTTCTGGAAAGCTGTATAAGAAACAGTGGTTATTCTGGGTGTAGTACTTAGGAAGTGAAGAACCACAGGGCAGGAGATATTTCATGTTATAACATCTATATACTACTACAGTTGCTCTTTCAAGAAACATGCATTATTTCATAGTGTAAATGTCTATATTAGATTTATATATAGTTTATATTAAACTATAATTTTATTTTAAATTTAGAAGTATAATATAAATGAATGTAAAATAATAAAGAAGATAGTACAGGGCAGAGTAATCTAAGGGCCACATAACTACATTAGATTCTGAACATCACAATATGATAGAAATCAAGAAGCACTTGACTGGGTGCAGTGGCTCATGCCTGTAATCCCAGCACTTTGGAGGGATGAGGCAGTTAGATGGCTTGAGCTCAGGAGTTTGGGAGCAGCCTGGCCACATGGCAAGACCCTGTCTCTACCAAAAGTACAAGAAATTAGCCGGGTGTGGTGGCATGCACCTGTGGTCTCAGCTGCTTGGAAGGCTGAGGCAGGAGAATTGCCTGAGCCTATACAGCAAAGGTTGCAGTGAGCCAAGATCACACCACTGCACTTGAGGCTGGGTGTCAAGGAAGACTCCGTCAGAAGGAGAGGAGACGGGGGGGGGGGGGGGAGGGGAGAGGAGGGGAGTGGAAGGGAGGGGAGGTGAGCGGGGAAAGGAAAGGAGAAAGGGAAAGGAAAGGAAAGGAAAGGAAAGGAAAGGAAAGGAAAGGAAAGGAAGAAAGAAAAGAAGGAAAGAGGAAGGAAGGAAGGAAGGAAGGAAGGAAGGAAGGAAGGAAGGAAGGAAGATTTCAACCACCTCATTACAAAATAGTTACCATTAAAAAAAAAAAAAAAAAAAAAAACTCAAGGTTACTCTGTTACAGTTTGGAATCAAACTTAAAGATAGCTCAAAGCAGAAATCCAATCATGTTCTTTCACAAGACCAGTGAGAGAGAGAATGAGAGTTCAAGAAAGAGAGAATGAAAGAAGAAAAAATAAGGAGGATGTAAATCCTATACTGCAAGCAACTATAATCTCAATTTATAGCACTGGAGTGAGTTATAAAGATTAAAATGTCTGGAAATACTTATTAAAATGTCTGGAAATAAGAAGAAAAGAATACTTCTGCTGCTAAAATCTATTTTCTTTGTTATCTTCATTATCAAAGAAAAACTTTCTGAGATAAACCAGTTTAAAACTATTTTTTTTTATTATACTTTAAATTCTAGGATACATGTGCAGAATGTGCAGGTTTGTTTCATAGGGATATACGTGCCATGGTGGTTTGCTGTGCCTATCAACATTAGGTATTTCTCCTAATGCTCTACCTCCCCTAGCCCCCCACACTCTGATAGGCCCCGGTGTGTGACGTTCCCCTCCTTGTGTCCATGTATTCTCATTGTTCAACTCTCACTTATGAGTGAGAACACGTAGTGTTTGACTTTCTGTTTCTGTGTTATTTTGCTGAGAATGATGGTTTCCAGCTTCATCCATGTCCCTTCGAAGGACATGAACTCATCCTTTTTGATGGCTGCATAGTACTCCATGGTGTATATGTCCCACATTTTCTCTAATTACAAGCATAAGAAAGTATGAAACAAATTATGACAGCTTACAGTTCGATGGAATAGAAACATTTATTAATAATTTACAACATACTATATCTTAAAAATTTCCAGTTTTAAAAATACTATCACTATTACACTCAATTCTAGGGTACTTAAAATTCATACATATAAATTATAAATAAATGCCCAAATACAGTATCAAAAGACATCAGATTCATATATTTAAAAAAATAATAATTTTCTAACCTGTCACAGCCAAAAAAAAGAATAACTAGGTTTAGATATTTAATAATGTGAATTATTAATTTTTTTTTTAAGTCAGCAGGGTGCCTAGGCTGACCATGATGGCTCACGCCTATAAACCCAGAACTTTGGGAGGCTGAGGCGGGCAGATCACTTGAAGTCAGGAATTCAAGACCAACCTGGCCAAATGGTGTAATGTCATTTCTACTAAAAAATACAGAAATTAGCCAGGCGTGGTGGCGCACACCTATAGTCCCAGTTATTCAGGTGGCTGAGGTGGAAGGTTCGCTTAAGCCCAGGAGGTCAAGGCTGCAGTGAGCCCAGATCATGCTGCTGGACTTCAGCCTCGGTGACACAGTAAGACCCTGTCTCAAAAAAAAAAAAAAAAAAAAAGGAAACCACAAATAACTGGAGATTTTAGATTGTTGATTAACAACCATTTCACACTAGGTGACAATATTTCCATATATATCCAAAAGACTAAAAACATATTAACAGGCCCAGCAATTCTACTCAAGAGGAATAAAATCACACAAAAACTTGTGCATATATGTTCACAGCAGCATTATTCGGAATAGCCAATAAATGGAAACAACCCAAGTGCCCATCAACTGATGAGTGGACAAACGAAATGTAGCCTATCCACAGGGTGGAATATTATTCATCAATAAAGAGAAAGGAAAGTACCACAACAGCTGCAACATGAACAAACCTTAAAAACATGATCCTCAGTGAAAAAAGCCAGTCATAAAGCACTATAAACTATAGGATTCTATTTATATGAAATACCCAGAATGGCAAATCTACAGAAACAAAAAGTAGACCCGAGGTTTCCAGTGGCTAGGGAAAAGTGGTGATTCAGAGATAATAGCTAGAGGGTGGTGATGTTTGCACAGCTCTGTAAATACACGAAATACCACTGAACCACACGATTTCATGGGTACACTATTTAGAATGTGAATTATAGTGCAATAAAGATTTTACAAAATAAAAAAAGTATTATCAGATTTTCTACTATTGTCGCCGTTAATCTTAACCTCCTAAATCCTAATTCTGCGCCAGTGCTGCCAGAAACAGAAAGAATCTACGCCATCCCAGCCATGCATCTGTCGGGGCATATTCAAGTAAAGTCTCCTAGTTGTCACCCACATGGCACCTCTAACTAGGGATGGCCAAAAGATGTCCCTGACGGACAGTCACAAGGTGGCAGCTCATCTGAAGGGCCCCGAACTGATACCAGGACTTCTTCACCCAAGCTACTCAATTCAAGATACTTCAGGGTGGCCCAACAGTTCAGATTTTCTAAACCCAAGTTCTCATGAGCTATTTACTGGGCTCTAAAATCCTGAATTCTTGAACACTGCGAAGGCAGCAGATCCCACATCCCATGCCTGGACTGTCCATGTTCTCACTAGGCACCAGCACCGGCTCGGACACTGTGCTACTATAGCATGACCTTATATTTTGCTGGAATGGGGCTGAAGAATAGGAGTTCCCCTGAGCAGCCTGTTCTGACTGCAAGGCTGGGCTTTTTTGCTCAGCTGTGCAGCTAGACATTTAGAAGCAGGCAGAATGCCTATTCCTGCACATCTAACCCAAAAAGTTTCTAGCTCATAGGAATTACCAGACAGTCAAGCAGTGAGAAAATAATATTTTTTCAAGTATTTTCAGTTTCCCGGGATTGAATAAAATCTTTTAAAAGAATTTATTATACCGAAGGGAAAGAAAAGAATGAAAACTAGTCTAACAGATAACTAAAAACATGCAGTCAATTCATCAGATAGAATATTAGTGTAGTGCAATCCATTAAATGTTACTTACATGGCTTTTCCTTTTGATGACTACTCTGGTGACTATCTGAAAGAAATTGTGTGTTCACTGAGATAATGTACTCACTACAAAACAATAGATCATTCAATGTCACACTTCTGAGGAAAAAATATTTTGTGAACAAAATGGACAAGCAGTGGGTTATATTTCAAGTTTCCTTATTCCTTAAGACATGTACTATCTGATGGAATAGGTAAAATAATTACAAAAGATATATCCAATTTATTTTATTAAATGCCTCGTTGCACATAAACAATGAAGCATTGGCAAAATACTAAATTATGCCATATACTATTGATTGTTTAAAAACACACTTTAAAAAGGTAAAAGTTGGGCCAGGCACGGTGGCTCACACCTGTAATCCCAGCACTTCGGGAGGTCGAGGCAGGCGGATCACCTGAGGTCAAGAGTTCCAGACCAGCCTGACCAACATGGAGAAACCCTGTCACTACTAAAAATACAAAATTAGCCAGGCATGGTGGTGTATGCCTGTAATCCCAGCTACTTGGGAGGCTGAGGCAGGAGAATCACTTGAACCCGGGAGGGGGAGGTTGCAGTGAGCCGAGATCGCACTATTGTACTCCAGCCTGGGCAACAAGAGCAGAACTCAATCTCAGGAAAAAAAAGGTGAAAGTTGAGAATATAAAATTAAGTCTATTCTTACACAGTATTTCTAACATTTGTGAAAACAAATCATGGGTATGCTCTTGCTGTTAAGATGGGGTAAAAATTAAATAAGACCATAGCTATCAGAGAAGGGAGTTTCTGCAGTTCAAGACCGAGGACAATATTTTATAAAACTGTACATCTCTGCTGTCAAGAAAGACCATTTATAAAGGTCTGAGTCATGTTTGCTATTATTTCACTTCTCATATTTCTGAAATTTTCAAAAAAAAAAAAAGAAAAAAACTGCACCTCAATCTGTCTGTAAGTTTCTATTACTTACTTCCCAGATCTTCAATTTGAGATGTCCCCCATCTTACTGAGACTCTCCAGCCATATTCACAAATGTTTCTCAGCTTTTGATTTCTTTTTCAGTGTCAGTATATTTATAAATATATGTTTAACACTTGGATACAATTATAGAACAGAATATAGACAATATGAATAACCAAAAACCAAATGTTTAAAAAAAGAGGATCCATTTTCATAACTTAGTGCAGTTGAGACTCAAGTTGTTTTCACATAGGATGGAATTAAGAGGAAACTGGGAGGAAACTGGGTTTTCTCAGTACAACTTTGGTTCCCTCAAGATCATCTAAAAGCTATGTGGTCCCCACAGAATTCAGAAAGCTTTCGGATATGCACGTTCTAATAAATGTCTTTACATTTTTGATGGACCCTGGCGCTTCCCAGGTCCCTTACAAGCCAAGGTATCTGAAAGACTTTTTCTTAACATTCTAAAGGGTAGCAATGTCGGTCTTTTATGATTACTCAGAAAAGGTCAGAATTTCTTCACCATGGAAAATGTAACCTCCACTCCCTCTAAATTAATTTTCCTTCTTTTCCTTTCTTTCCAGAGCATTAGTATGCCTCAGTGAAGTGTGATATTTTTGTATTCCCAATGCCAAGTGGAATAACTTGTAAAACATTTTTTTAATAGAAGGAAATAGAAGATAGAGCCCAATCCCTTCCAAATGAGAAATGTGAAAAGAAGTAAACTAGAGGAGAATTGATCCACAGTAGACAATATGAAATAAAATACTCTACGCTCTTTTGAAATCATGACAAGCACCTCTCTCAACATCCTTGATTACCTGTTAAGTTACCACAATTTTCCAATACATATGCCAAGCTCTCAGCACTCCCTGCCACTGCTTTCCCTCACAAAACCTTTTCTTCCTTAATTATGTATCCCTACAAATTAGTCATTTTTGGAATTTAAAGAATGATGAGCCAAGAGCATTTTAAAACTTCTCTAAACTAAAATTTCTTTCCAAACTCCCTCTCTTTCCTCCAATATTTGGAATATAAGCTATACAATAAGATATCCTAAGATCAGCACTGCTGGAGTTGGCCAGGTGAAATAAATGAATGCCAAACAGGAGGTTACTCAGGAATAGTTCCATGTCATCCTCAAAAGAATAGTTATACATACATACTCTCTCTCTCTCTCTCTCTCTCTCTTTCTCTTTTGGTTTTATCTTTAGTAATGCAATCTCAAAAACTTGGGTGGATCACGAGGTCAGGAGATTGAGACCATCCTGGCGAACACTGTGAAACCCCATCTCTACTAAAAACACAAAAAAATTAGCTGGGCTTGGTGGTGGGCACCTGCAGTCCCAGCTACTCGGCAGGCTGAGGCAGGAGAATGGCATGAACCCGGGGGATGGAGCTTGCAGTGAGTGGAGATCGTGGCACTGCACTCCAGCCTGGGCAACAGAGCGAGGCTCTGTCTCAGAAAAAAAAAAAAAAAAAAAAACAACTTGTCCTCCATCCTCATACTAGAAGGGAATATCACTTAGCAGGTTCAGCTATAGACAAGGAGAGAGAAGGTCTTTCCACCACAGCTGATATGACACCCTCTGCTTTGCCTCAACTGAGGTCAGGGGACATGAGCACTAATACCACTGCATGTAGGAAGAAAAGGCAAAGCATGGAAGAGAGAAGAACCAAAACCAAAATAATAAAAGTATCTTCTTTCTTCTTGGTTTCTTCTACATACAGATGAAAAAAAAAATCTGAAAAGTCTCTTGGGTGGTTATTGCAAAAGATCAGGGCTGAATGAGGGACAAGGAGGTGACAGCTGCAGCACAGGACACATAAGCAGATAAATACTGAACTCGAGCCTAATCTTCAGGCCTACAAACCGAGGAAACATATTAATGGTATGCAGAGTAACTTAAATATGCATATAACAAACTCTCCAGCTCAATTCTAGTCAATAAATATTCATTAATGACTTGTTTTGTATCAGGATGATATGGTTCGACTCTGTGTCCCCACCCAAATCTCACCTTGAATTGCAATAATCCCCACGTGTTGTAGGAGGTAACTGAACCACGGGAGAAGGTTTTTCTCCCATGTTCTCATAACAGTGAATAAGTCTCATGAGATCTGATGGTTTTATGCAGGGGAGTTCCCCTCACACACTCTCTGGCCTGCCGCCATGCAAGACGTGACTTTGCGCCTCCTTTGCCTTCCACCATGATTGTGAGGCCTCCCCAGCCATGTGGAACCGTATATCAATTAAATCTCTTCCCTTTATAAATTACTCAGTGTCAGTCGGGCGCGGTGGCTCAAGCCTGTAATCCCAGTACTTTGGGAGGCCGAGACGGGCGGATCATGAGGTCAGGAGATTGAGACCATCCTGGCTAACATGGTGAAACCCCGTCTCTACTAAAAAATACAAAAAACTAGCCAGGCGGTGGTGGGCGCCTCTAGTCCCAGCTACTCCGGAGGCTGAGGCAGGAGAATGGAGTAAACCCGGGAGGCAGAGCTTGCAGTGAGCTGAGATCTGGCCACTGCACTCCAGCCTGGGCGACAGAGCGAGACTCTGTCTCAAAAAAATAAAAAAATAAAAATAAATAAATAAATTACCCAGTGTCAGGTATATCCTTATTAGCAGGATGGGAACAGGCTAATACACAGGCCCTCAGCAAAGCACGAAAATTAACAAGACAAAGCTCTCTTTTTGAATGTTAATTCTTCCCATAATATATATGTTTAGTAACTCCCAATCAGAATGCCACTTTATTTTTTATTTATTTATTTATTCTGAGATGGAGTCTCGCTCTGTCGCCCAGGCTAGAGTGCAGTGGCGCGATCTCGGCTCACTGCAAGCTCCACCTCCTGGGGTCACGCCATTCTCCTGCCTCAGCCTGCCGAGTAGCTGGGACCACAGGTGCCTGCCCCACGCCTGGCTAATTTTTTTTTTTTTTTGTATCTTTAGTAGAGACAGGGTTTCACCATGTTAGCCAGGAGAATCTGAATCTCCTGACCTCATGATCCACCCACCTCAGCCTCCCAAAGTGCCAGGATTACAGGCATGAGCCACAGCACCTGTCCAGAATGCCACTTTTGAATGCTTTAAAAATTTTTAAACTGTCTTGCATATTCTAGATCTCCATTCTACATTAGCAGGTATTAGCAGGTATGGAATATGCCTAAAATGACACAAATAAATTAAATTACAAAGGTGTCTTAGGGATGGAATTATCTTTCACATATCTAAATCATGTCATAGCTAAAGCAGAAGCAAAGTTTTAGCTCAGATGAGGGGCACAATGATTACATGAAAACGTCTACATTGGAGTTCAAAAGCACCAGGAACAATCCAACCATGCTTAAAGGAATTAGTCTCTAGACTTAAACACTTAGGCATATAGGATGCAACATCCCTGCTTCCTTGCTGGACATGGAATCACAAGACTCAGAATAGAGGTTACTTTTTGAGAGAAGAAGGGGGATCTGATCAAGGAGGCACAGACAGCTTCCAAGGATCAGCAATAACTTGGAATACTGATTGTTTTAATTATGATTCTTCATGCTGTCCATGTATGTTTTATATACTGTTTTGTATGTATGCCACACTTTAAAATAAAAGACAATACAGCAAGTTATCTCTGGAAGAACACACAAGAAACTGGTATAAGTGGCTGCCTCTTGCAAGTGCAATGATAGTCTATGGTCATGATGCATCATTTAGGATGTAGTACACTAGATTTTTTACCACACATCCTTTTTGCTTTTTTTTAAACTAAGAATATGTAGCACCTTCTGAAAAATAAGTAAGAGCAAATAAGCAAATATGCTAACACTTTGCTTGCGCATGATATTAAGATTCAAGGTAAGCAATGAAGATTTGTACGTCATGGTCAACGGGAAAGATTTTCAAGAATGTGGATAAGTACTGCTATTGGCCACGCTCAGAATAAAAGAAAATTTCATAAAGAGAGCTACCAATGTAATAACCAATTTTCCATATACATGGTAATCATTAATCAAATTTAACAGTTGCAGAATCTTATTCCTCCAGCCCAAAGATTTGTCATATTTTACAGGTACAATGTCCAAATGGGTTAAATGCCCTGATCAGTTAAACCAGTCCTCAACTCCAGAACCGCCTATCTCCCCAGGCAGTTTAATTCTGTAACAGTGACGATTGTATCCCAAAGAGATGAGAGTTGTGAATCATCAGATCTATGATCCTCAGCCTCAGGGAGCCCTCTGAGGAATCTGAGATTCACCATACTGTAAGAACCCTTAATAGTCACATACCAACCAAAATGGAATCAACAGAATGTTTCCATGTATTCTTTTGGATGATTCTATTTAGGATATGAGTTAGTAAGCCACGAAATCCAGTTCAGAGAACAACTCAGAATGAAGGAGTTTTAACTAAAGCATGTCTATTAGAGAAAACATCAAGGAAAAGCTGAAAATGTTGGAAGTTCTAAAGAAACACAGTTTTAACAGCTCAGAAGGGCTTCCAAAGAGAAGCACTTCAGTGGAATTCTTATGGGACAGAAACCAATGGTTTCTGGTGCAAGTTTTAAGCACTGGAGTTCTGCATACATTTCAAAAAAAGGGGGGCTAACACCCTCCTCTCAGGAGTACATTAATAAAAGAATATTATATGCAAACAGATTTTTCGAAGGAAGTGAACACTGGAACAAAAGCTTTGAGAGATGAATAAAATATCTGATTAAAACGTCATGTTTACACAGAGCCCAAAGAAATGAAAGCAGAGACTCAAACGGATACTTGTATACCAATGTTCATAGCAGCATTATTCACAATAGCCAAGAAGTCTAAACAACCCAAGTCCCATAGATGATAAAGAGATAAGCAAAATGTGATATATACATAATAATTAGCCTTAAAAAGGAAGAAAATTGGCCAGGTGAGGTGACTCATCTGTAATCCCAGCACTTTGGGAGGCTGAGGTAGGTGGATCACGAGGTCAGGAGTTCGAGACCAGCCTGACCAACATGGTGAAACCCCGTCTCTACTAAAAATACAAAAAATTAGCTGGGAGTGGTGGTGTGCACCCATAATCCCAGCTACTCAGGAGGCTGAGGCAGGAGAATCGCTTGAACCCACGAGATGGAGGTTGCAGTAAGCTGAGATCACGCCACTGCACTCCACTCCAGCCTGGGTGACAGAGCCAGACTCCATCTCAAAAAAAAAAAAAAAAAGGAAAGAAATGTGGAAACGTGCTACAACCTGGATGAATCTTCAGGACATTATGCTAAGTGAAACAAGCCAGTCACAAAAAGACAAATATTGTATAATTCCACTTGTATGAGGTACTAAGAGTAGTCAAATTCATAGGTACAGAAAGTAGAGTGGCCATTACCAGGGGATGGAGGGAAGGAGGAAGTGAGGAATTACTGTTTAATGGGAACAGAGTTTTTGTTTCAGATAATAAAAAAAATTCCAGAGATGGCTAATGGTGATAGTTGCACCACTGTAAATGTTTCTAATGCCACTGATTTATACACTTAAAATGGTGAAAATGCCATATTTTGTATATTTTACCACTGTTTTTAAAAAGATATTTATAGTCAGAGTAACCAAATAGAGCAATGAATTCAAAGACAGAAAGATAAGGGTTATCAATATTATTCAAAATGCCTTTTATCTGAAATCATTTGAAGAAACAAAGTAAACTGATAAATGACTGTAGCAGCTATTATTCCCTTTGACAATGCTTTGGCCTTTACAATGGGAATGACACCATTTAGATGCAATGCCCTTGTGCAAAGCACAACTATACCCAACATCTTCCTCTTGGAGACAACTCTCCCCCAATCCTACCCCACCCCATCCCCCATCCCATTCATCCTCCCCCTGTGCCATGCTCCTCCCCAGCCTCCTAACCTCCAACCAGCCGACACACACACACACACCACACACACACACACACAGACACACAGGTGGGGGAAAAGATTACTGAATGGGGCCCAAAACTAGGTCAGTGTTTTATTTGTATACATCAAATCTTATTTCTCAATGATCTACAAAGACATAAGATATAAACCAGAGCTGCAAACTGAAATGCCTAAAAGAGACATGCAGGACGGGAGGCTGAGGCAGGAGAATGGCGTAAACTCGGGAGGTGGAGCTTGCAGTGAGCTGAGATCTGGCCACTGCACTCCAGTCCGGGCGACAGAGCGAGATTCTGCCTCAAAAAAAAAAAAAAAAAAAAAAAAAGAGACATGCAGGTAACACAAATGCAGACTGTGCTTTGTGTCTAAGAAAAGCCACAACACAAACTTGCTACAGAGGCAACAACCTCAGTGCTGGGGGAAGCGCAGTGGCCTGTAGGCAGCTGTGGCCGTGTGCAAACCCACTGTCAGCAAATCGACTGATTTTTCAGTCTTAAAAGAGGAATTATTTTTAACTCATGAAAGTGGAGTAGAATTGGAGAAGTGCAGAAAGGCAGGGAGGAAAGTAGATTCACATTTAAGGTAGGAATGTCATTTGAGTTCTTCTCTAGTCTGGCCCTTGATCAGCTGCAGGAGGGAAACTGATTTAAAGGAGGTGGGAGTGATACTTTGTGCCCAGAAAACCTGCAGATGTTTCTGAAAGCCACGTTTGGGATAACAAACTACTTATTACTGAACCTGTGATAAGGACAGTTTTTCAGATATTTGTTGAAATAATTTTTGCAGTACCACAGTAAACAAACTGAAAAGGTGAGAGACAATAGACTAGTTTAAAAATGTAAATCAAGATTGCATGAATTATTTAAATAAACACCCACCACTGCTTAACATATTTTTAATTAATAACTATACAAAAGTCCATATTTGCTTTCTTTGAAAGTTTGAGGCAATGAAAAGAAACTACTGGTCACTGTCAGGCCCTAATTTCTGTGATACAGCTATAGAAATATTGTCGGAAAGAAAATTGTTTGCTCCGTCCAGTGTCAACAGAAACTTTTCAGTCAGAATTTTTTTTTTCCTTCAAGCATAGAACAAGGCTATATAAAAGCTCTAGTTTTATGTTTTCTTTTTTTTTTTTTTTTTTGAGACGGAGTCTCGCTCTGTCACCCAGGCTGGAGTGCAGTGGCCAGATCTCAGCTCACTGCAAGCTCCGCCTCCCGGGTTCACGCCATTCTCCTGCCTCAGCCTCCCGAGTAGCTGGGACTACAGGCGCCGCCACCTCGCCCAGCTAGTTTTTTTGTATTTTTAGTAGAGACGGGGTTTCACCGTGTTAGCCAGGATGGTCTCGATCTCCTGACCTTGTGATCCGCCCGTCTCGGCCTCCCAAAGTGCTGGGATTACAGGCTTGAGCCACCGCGCCCGGCCTAGTTTTATGTTTTCAAAACAATTAAATGTAATTTGATGTTTCTCAATTATTTTTGTCACATAAAGGAAGATGAAATATATTCAACTGGCCCCATGAAAGCAAAAATAATCTTAGTAAGGCTGTGCTTTAGGTTTACTGCTACGGCACAGAAGGTAAAGGTTCTAATAAGTAATAGACGACTAAGGGGTCCCAGGGAAAATACGTAGAGGAAATCAATTCATAAGTATTTGCATTAGTACATTCCTTCATAAATTTGCCAGCTTCTCACTGAACATAGCACCAATTTATCTCAGTACTCTGGCTTTTCAACCACTTCCTTTGAAAAATCTAAATGAATTCTAATGGTTGTGATTTTAAACCAGTATTCTTTATAAGCCAAAATAGACAAAATTCTTTCAAGTTTTTAATTCTGAAAATCAACAAAGTCAAGAAGTCACAGGTAAGCTAAGGAATCAAATATACAGATAAATACCTCACAAAAAGATTATCCTATCAAATTTCCCTGGAAACCATAAACCATAAAAATCTAACTCAAAATAGTATAATTACATAGCTTTCCATAAGACTGGTAGCCAGTAAGGGTATCCAAAATATTTGATGAAGGCAAAAGACAGTTATTTTAACAAGAAATTGACTCTGTTAATTCATTGCTGACCTAGGATTATGGAAGCCTGCTGTGGCTGCTCCACAATGGAAACACCACATTCACTGGTTTCTTTCCAGGGGGCATCACACTATTTCTTCCAGGCATGTGGATATTTTCTTCTTATGAAAGTACTTCATTAGGGCCTTTACTGCCAATCTAATAATTCAATAGTTAGTAGCTATTAGAGTGCCTTAATTTCCATTTTAGCCACTGCTGTGGAAAGTGAAATGGAATTTCAGAAGCTTTATTTTCCTCTCTTATATTGTTCATCTTGTCCTCTCTTCTGACTCTGTCCTCAGAGAGAAAACATATTCTGCTCTCTTTTCTAAAAAGAAATCTCTCAGTCTCATTACTCCCTCAGTGTATTCATGATATTTGATTTCACTGTCAAAAACGATCTAGACTGACTGCCTCATCAAGCATTGATTTTTAATTTAAGTTTCTAGGGCTATTTACTCAAATGCTCTTGTAAAGACCTGACTTCCTATCCCATCTTAGTACTATATCACCACTGCCTGCTGCACATTTCTAGCTGGAGAGCTGACTTGGCTGCCAAGATGTCAATGAAGCCAAAAAGAAACTCCTCATCTCCTTCCCATTGCCCCTTCTGCCTAGCCCCAGCCAACCTTATCCTCACTTCACTTTTCCTGGTAATGGTCCCTGGCCACCCTTCTGATCTTCTGAACTAAAATTTTGGAAGCATCTCCAATTGTTCCCTCTCCTCTCACACACCCATGATAACCAGGTATCGGTGGCTATTTTCTACCAATTCAAACTGCCCATATCTACTTCTGTTTTTCCATTTCTAGTGACATTTCCATTCTTTGGTTGTTGGCTGACTCTTGTCTAAGCTCTTGTTGTCATCATGCTTGGTCTCCCTCTTCTTTCCACCTATTACTTTTCTGTATTACGTTATAATTTGTGGTCAGATTAATCTTTTTAAAGCACAGAAATGCCCTCCCTTGCTCAAAAACCTTCAGTAATATCCTCAAATCTAGACTAAAGTTCACATTCTTTGACAAGAATTCAAAACCCTGTATTATCTGACCTAATTTTACCTTTCTGTCCTCATTTTCCCAATATGCTCCTTTTAACAAAAACACTACTTGGCAACACTGGCTTCATTCCATTCCCAAGCCACTAATCAAGCTGTCCCCTCTGCCGTCAATGTCGTTTTCTTTCTTTCCCACCATTTCTACCTTTAGGAATCCAGCACAAAACATTTACCTGGTGGACAATTTTCCCAAATAGAAATAATCTCCCAGTTCTGAATTATTGTAAGACTTTGTTCCTATCTCTCGAAGATTACTTTATTCTACTTGTCTTCTTTTATTGCCCCAGAGATATAGTTTTGTCTGCTCTCCAAAATTCCAAAATTAAAAATTAAAAAATTATTAAGGTTATCATGTATTTTCCATCTTCCTATCTTTCAGTCCCCTATCACTGCAGGATAATTTTCCCAGGATGGGCTATAGAACTTGTGGTTGAATGAAAGGAAAAAATTCCACAAATAATTTTTTAAGCACTGAAATCTAAACACCAACAAAGCAAATAGTGAATTAGAAATATTAAAATTAAATACATTTTCTATCGCGGTAACTTACAAAGCTCTAAAACATTTTTACACCAAGACTTCCAAACAGCTGACTTAGTAACCTATCTGAAAGAGGACTACCACGTTTCTTCACTAAATTCTGTGTGCCATAATGAAATTAAAGGCAATCTCTGCCAGTGTTCCAAAGGGGATCTATTTCAATGTATGAATGAAACAACGTAGTTAAGAGTAACAAGTACTTAGAATCATTTAAGGTCATTTACAAAATAGCCTTAAACATTAACTCTTGCTATCACTGTCATTTGCAAATAAAACACCTTGTAAAAAATTTCCAAAGGTGAATTAAAGGTGTATTTTATATCTAAGTTCCTTAAATGATTGAAAAAACTAATTTATATACATAAGCTTCACTGACATCACTAATATTTCTATTATGATTGATAAATATATTGTTAAATCAATTATTGCAACCTTTCTCATGTTACAGATGAAGAAATTGAGACCAAGAGAATCTAAATGACTTGACCCGATTCACGCAGCTAATTACAAAATCAGGACCCAAACTCAAGTATTCAGTCCTCTATTTACAGAGCTACTACTTAGGCTGATAAAGTAACACCAGTGGGAAGATAAGTTATCTAAGAGATTCCTTTATAATTTTCTGTAAGAAATCTGGCTGATTGGGAGAACTGCCATGGTATTTCTTTAAAATGTCATATTACTAACACTGTCTCTATACTAATATCAGTGGAGTTGCCAACAGTCTTGCTTTTCTGTTAATTAGTTTTGTCTCATTTTAAAAACAAAGGTGATCCAGAATGAAACAGGTATCCTCTACAACAATCACTGTCCAATAGGAGAGTGACAGCCACTTTCCAATGCAGATGGGAGTTCCTACAATCCTTTCCTGTTTTCTAGAGCTAAATTTCCTCTTTGTGAGAAAACATACTTTAAAAATCCATTTATAAGTAAAAGTCTATAAATGTTCATGTTTTATTTCCCCTTGGATAAAGTAAAACAACATTACAATACAGATGATTTCTAATGTACCTGTAAAAATATCAGAAAAGACACATTATTAATCCATCTAAAATAATAAACCAGCATATTTTTCTTATCACATGATCCCACAAATATATAAATGGCTATTATTCTTAACTTTGATGTCATAATAATACTTACATCTTTTCTTGATTATAAGATACCATCTAGCCTGGCACAGTGGCTCACACCTGTAATCCCAGCACTTTGGGAGGCTGAGGCAGGCAGATCACTTGAGGTCAGGAGTTAGACAGCAGCCTGGCCAGCATGGTAAAACTCCATCTCTAACGAAAATACAAAAATTAGCTGGTGCGGTGACATGTGCCTGTAATCCCAGCTACTTGGGTGGCTGAGGCAGGAGAATTGCACGAACCTGGGAGGCGGAGGTGGCAGTGAGCCAAGATCATGCACTCCAGCCTGGGCGACACAGCAAGACTCTGTCTCCAAAAAAAAAAAAAAAAAAAAAAAAAAAAAAAAAACCATCTATTGTAAGATAAAACACGGATTCAATGGTATATTTGAGAAAAGTAACATTATAAATATGTATAAGTAATAGAAAATATTCAACTCTTTATTAAAATTTCATGAAGAATGTGATAAAACCTGTCATGAATACAATGAAGATCTATTTATACTAAGGTTGAGCAAAAATAAGCAAGAGCTTTAAATAAACTATAACCAAAAAAAGGAGAAGTAGAGAGAGAAGAAAGAAAAAGGAGGAAAAAAAAGGAAGAGGAGATGGAAAAGGACAAAAGGAAGAGGCAAAGGAGATAAAAAGAGAAGGCATAGGAAGAAGAATAAACATCTTTTCCATAAACCAAAGAGATCAGCTCAACAATTCCTTTGAGCATTACTAGGAAATGAATCAGATCCTTATTACACTCTTACACTGGGGGTCTCATATTCAAGGTAAAAGATATGGCAGTGATTGAGGTGTAAGGGGAGTCTGACTTGTGAACACGATGAGAATCACTATGCCTTTCCTAATCAAGTATCAGCAACATCCACCTGATTCACATACACAGGCTACATATGTTGATTATTAAAACTATGAGAAGACTCTGCATTCCCATCAAGGAGAGAATACACAAACATGAGATGAGAATTGCATCATGGTGAGATAAGTGCTAGATTAAAAATAGTCATTAAGTGCTACGGGAGCCCAAGATAGGGCGTAAACTCATTCTTTCTGAAAGGGTTGAGAGACAATTCACTGATAATATTTGATGTGGGCCCTGAAGGATCAGTAAAACTTTCTAGAAGAAAGCCATCCAAGCAAAAGGAGAGGTACAGGGTCAGAAAAAATACGTGGTTTCTCTGGAGAACCAAAAAAAGTTTCATACAGAGTATGGTTTGTTCACATTAGCAATAAAACAACTATTGTTCTCTAAAATGGTTCATAATAAATGTGTTCTAACTCACTGAAATTGCTATTCCCACTCCTAATAATAGTTATTAGTAAAAACGAATATTACAAATAGGCATTTTTCTAAGCACTTTACCTGTAATAGCTCACTTAATCCTCAAAACAACCTTAAGAGGTAATACCACTATTAATTACTCTCATTTTATAGATGGAGAGACTGGGGCCCAAAGAGGTTAACTAGTTTGTCCAAGGTTACGGTCTGACTTCATGATACCCTTAGATTCAATGCTGGAAATCATACAACCAATCATTAACCCTACTAACACCGCACTGGAGCTGCTCTTACTATGCAAGCGTCTCCTCACTTACACCTGACCAACCTAAGTATGCTGTGGACAAAAAGAATGGGAATCCCAGACATCAAACCCATTTCATGCCTCCTTAGAATCCTTACCATGTCTCTTCTTTTCCTTCTTCTCCCTCAGTGTTTCCGAACTCAAAGTCGTTATTTTGCTTTATAATAATCCTTACTTCCCTCCTCATTCTCATAGTAATATCACCAAGAAGGCAGCAGGATCAAAAAGAAAAAAAGTAAAGAGTTTGTCTATAACAGGTAAATCCCCAGAGCTGTCTTGTCCCCAGCTCACCACACCTCTATTAGAGGAGGTAGGTTTTCATGAAATACAGACATAGAGATGTGCAAGAGATGAAAAAAAGGAGTAAGAAAACCAGTATTATCTTGGATGTTATTTCTCATTGACTACATACATCTCAGCACAGTGATGGCAGAAATTTAACATCTCCGAAATAATACATTTTTCAAGAGTTCTGGTTCTTCTTTCTCTTAAGAAGCTATGCTTTTTTAAAAAGTGATTTTTTGAAATAAGAAAGACCTGTAGGTTTAGCAATTAAGCAGATGGAGCCTTTATTAGAACAGGAGCAGAAGCTAAAAGGGCAATGGCATGTACACCCCGATTAATTTACCCAGGCATCAGACTTCAAGGAACTGGCTCTGGAGCAAAAACATAGTAGCCAATAAAATGCAAACGAAGAGTTTAGCAGCACAGGTGGGTACTTAAAAATGATTTAAACAAACTGGCACACAGTAGTGACATTTTCCATTCTGCAATCATGGCCATCACAATGATCTCATTAAATTTACAAGCTAACTTCAAATAAGCCAGGTTCAATATAAACAGAAAGCATCTAAAGTGATGCAAGAGGAATCCAATACATAACTCTCCATTTACATAGTTAACAAAAAAGATAAAGAGAGACACATTCAGGTAGACACACTGGATATCTGGGAGAGAGGTCCAGAAATACCCACACTACACATTACATGGGATGCTGTACTCTAGGTTTAAAGACCTTTCCTATTACAGAAGGAATGCCCTTCCTGGGTGGTCTAGTGTTGAGTCACCCACCTGGTTTTAAAATGCTTCCTTTTTTCTAACTCAATTGCAATAGAAATTCACAAAATTTCACTTTCAAAATGGGGGCAAATATCAAGGCATCATTTTTGAGTCCTCTTCTCTCTGATGGGGTCCATCTAACTTTGTCTTCTGTGTCATCTAACTTTGTCCATCTAACTTTGTGTTAGAAAATTAGTAGAACTGGGATACTTCACATTTTTGGCACATTTTGATAAACTCAACCAAATTTCAAAGCAACTTCACAAAGATTAATGGAAATCTCCAGAAATAAATCACACAGAATAAAAAATGTATTCACCATTGAGAAATTTCACAAGGCACATTAACACCTTTTTCCATGTAGACACCCAAAAGTTTTAAAGGTAAATTGGGCTTCTCCCATATTCTGGTTTAAGAGGTTGTAAAGGTGTATTCTGCTTCAGTAAGTAGCTATTCTGCTTTATTCTATAATGAGTTGCATTTCTAGACTGACCACATTGATAGGCAGAGTCCTCAAAGGATAATGGCATCGTTTAAAGTAGAAGGCACTGCTTAAATGCCAAGTAATCCTGATGACATAAAAAACAGCTGTACTTTACTAATGAATATGATATTGTGGTCATACTACTACATATTGATTTAAAAATTAATAATGATAGCCCCAAAACTGACGAGTCTATTGGCACAATATTAAAATATGTTTATCGACCAATTTGAAATGAATTTTGTTGTGCTTATTTAATCACATAGATAGCAAATTAATAATATGTTACTAAGACCTTGAGGTAGTCATCTATGACTCTAAACTTACTATGATCACAAAGAAATTATATCTAACATAATGGGTTATTTGCTAAGTGTCAACAAAAACAAATGATTCTATTGAAAACATCAAATAGTTTAATCACACTGAAGTTATGTGTGGTCAATTTAATCCTTATCTTTAAAAAGGCTCTTCTTGAAAGAATACAAATTCTGATGCAAGGAACATAAAAGTTGTTAAAAGTTATACCTAAATATATCATTTTAAATATTTGCATGTAAATAAAATGTATTTGGTGTGTTCTAACTTTATTTGGCTGTTATTGTTGTGTTTAATGATACAGCACCATGCTTAGCTTTAACTAATATGACATATAATATAGAGTATTTTAGTTTCCAAACTTTAAACAATAATAACAGAGTAAAAGACCTGGGAAAAGGTTATCATTGTGCCAAATACATAGTAGGCACAAAAATAAATACCTGTCAAATAAATGAATAGCTAGATGGATAAATAAAATTAAAATGGGGCTCTTTTTTTAAAGTTTCTTGATTAACTATCGACTACTAAGATTCTTTGAAGCAAATAGATTTTGAAAACCAACTCTAAAGTCTTTTAGTCTGTAACCAAAGTACAGTTAGTTCATGTTTAATTAATAGGTATGTGTTTTGTAGATGCCTAATTAATACATGGAAGATTAAATTCAAATGTCAAGCTAAAGACTGGTTTGTGGCAAAGTATTCATACAAATTGAAGAAATATTTATTAAGGAATACACTCAAGGAAGCACTGTACTTAGTAATATCATCAATAAAAAATAAATATAATTTTTTAAATTGAAAGAAAAAATTTCAGCTGAATAAATTTCCAAATTTACCCCCAGTGGATATCCCGAAGCTTCCATTTTCCAATGTATGACAATGACATTAAAAATTATGACCCTAATTAGAACTTTCAAATAGTGACAGATGGCTTCTCTGAATGGTCTCTGTACCTTTTAATTTAGTTTACAAAAAAAGGTCCATCTTCTGAATTACAATGTAAGTGCATTAGCACTCACATGTATTCTCTTTTTAAACACCTAGGTGCAATTTAATCAAAGCAAGCTTTTAGAGAAACAATACGATACAGTCAAAGTAAAGGATTTCTCAATGTTCTGCTAAATCGTGGGATGGATTTTTTGATTATCTGGAAAAATAGTTGAACTGCATATTTCAAACAATCCTCCCTGAACTACCAAGCAAGCTCTGCATGGTACTGAGTGAGTGGCAGTAAATTTGAGATTATGCTCCCCTGCAAGGATACTCCCCAGTAGAACAGTAGCTCTGTGCAGTTTATTCAATGCAAGGTGATCATGCGTCAACAACTTGGTTATGCAGAGCAAGACTGATGGACATTTACGAAGAGCTGAATAGAAAGAACACTTTCCTAAAGAGAAGTCCACCTCAGCTCTCCTGAAATGATCTGAAGAAGAACAGGGACCAAGTTCACTCAATGCAAACCCAAGGGCAATCTCCTACAGTTCATCAACAAAGCACAGCCACAATGACTTTAGACTGGAAGATGTTCAAAGCAAATATAAATCAATACTCATAGTTCTGGTCTCCATAAACATAACCACAGCAGGTCTAGTATTAAGAAATATAACTTGCTAAGGCTGCCAAGAGGAATTGATTGCCAAATACAAACCTGGATACCAAATTGAGGTGACTTACAGTTATACTACTTTAAATAGAGGAAATATCATGTGAAATCATGATGATGGTTTCAGAATAGTTAATTGATAGCAGGGATTGGATGGGTAGGCCAGTGGGTGATTAAAAACATTCTTAGTTTATGTTTCTAGACATATCATTTGTATAACATAGAATGCTTCTCTTTTTGCTCACCAGAGTGATGGCATAGTGGATATAATTCAGCCAAAAGTGGCATCAAGTCATTAAGAACTCACAATGTGCAGACAGATGGAATACAGAACACATTCCTGACTGATCCCAGTGAAAATTATCCACTGATATCTCAAGAGGTCATTTCTATTGACCCTGAATGTAACCAACTACAGTATAACAGTATTATGGCACGAGTTCTGCTTGAAAATCAATAATGCAGGGTTTGAATTGAATTCATGGGACTTTATTCAATAATAGATTTCTGCTCACAGATTCAAAGGCAAAAGAATAGTCAATAAAGGCCACAAATAGTCTTCCCGTATTCCTAACAGATTTCTACACCAGGTGGTAGAACGCTATGGCGGGCTGGCTGCACTGATGCCCACCTGCGCCTGGAATAGAACCTGGCACGAGGAACACAGGCTCACAATTTATAAGAGCGGAACTGGCATAGACTTCAGAGAAACTGTACAATGAGCCTGTGGGCACAGGATTTGGGGAGACTAAAGAATTCTTTTCTTGAAAAGGAAGTGGTAAGCCATTCTGGGAATTTTTAGAGGATATTAAATAACTATAATAATATAGATAAAAATCAAAGTAAAAGGCTACCAAAGATGTTCACTTTAGTTAATCTTAGATTGTGTGAAATTCACCTTTATTTTTTAAATCTTTTTTAAAAAATGACTTTTCAAAAAAAAAAAAAAAAAACCTATCAGACAAAACACAAATTTCCGAAGTAACCACTGATCCATGAGTACATAGGAAACAAACTGACTCATATTTGTCATTAGCATTACAAGGCTTGCTACTGCAAATTATAATGGCTTGTGGCTTAATCTAAAAGATTTGCTAAAAATTATTTCTCTCATCTTTATTATCCATTTCTATAAATTAAAGGTATTCAACAAATTGTCTTTAAATTCCAGCTACAAACCCTGCTTTAAGTAGTTTTTAAGGAAGAATGGTAATTACAGTTAACTGTGTGAATTATTTAACAATAGTTCAGAATCAATACTTGTTAAATTATTCAAGATTTCACCTATATGCTGTTAAGGCCCACTGATTATCTAATTCAGAGTAACTGAATTAAACACAGTATAAAACATTGTACATTCTTAGGGTCCAATGCTACTGCCGAGAAGGAGTTACAACATGGAGATCAGTGAAAACTGTTTCAGGATAATGAGACACTAGTACAAAGATCCTGTAGTAGGAATGCTTGGTATGTACAAGGAAGAGAAAAGAGACAAAAACAGTGGGCCAGGGGACAGGAGTGATGTTTAAAAATTTTTAAAATGTCAGAGAGACAAATGGCCCTGCCTGATCATGCAGGACCGGGTAGGGCAGGGTAAGGGGTTTAGATTTTATTATAAGTGTAATGAGAGCCTTTGGGTTGTTTTAAGCAGAGAACTGACATGGCTTGGGTTGTGTTTCTATAAGATCACTGGGGCTGCTGAGTAGGCTATAGGAATATTAATCCTAGAAGCAAAAAGAACACTTAGATGGCTACTCCATTTGTCTGGATAAAATGGCATGGCTTTGACGGATTTACCATGAAAATGAAGAGAGACAGATGATTAAGAATATACTTTGGAGGCAGAGACTAATGTGCTAGCTGAGGTGCACCAAATAGGAATACATAGGGTAGGTGAAAAAATGAGCAATCAAGCATGACTTACAATGTTCTCGTTTGAGCTAAAGGATTCAGAAACTAACTGAACGAAAAAGACAGGACAGGAAAGGGTATCATATGAGCACAGAGAAACTCCTAGTCCAGGTGTCTAAAGGGAAAGGCAGTGAGATAGGCTTCCCAGGAGAAGTAATGCCTGAGATGGCAACTGAAGTTAGACAAGTGGACACCTAAAGAGAACAGTCTAAACAGACAGAGGAAATCATATTTATGAAGGCTCAAAATTAAAAGATCATGTCCAATCATGTATGAAACTGAATTAATAATGATTAATGCCAAGTAATATAGGAAATGACTTCTAGGAAGCTGCGCCATTGAGAAGTATATCATTTTGTATTATATAATACTGACTCTCCACTCAAACTATAGATCTAGTGCTTTGTGGACATTCTTTCAATGTAAGTATTTCTGAATAGTTACAAACAAACTTTTAAATAAACTAAAATGTCTGTGATTGATTCATAACAATGTTTCATGAAATTTAGTATCTTTTCTGTATCTCAACTTTTCTGTCAAATATTTTATACATTATAAATGAACATCGGGAAAGAGGGGGTCTGTTATTTAGACTATACTCTAATTTGTGTCTTTGAAATGTTCAGGGTTTCTTAAAGATTCATATATGGAAAGCTAGAAGTTATTTTTGTTTAAGGTCAGAAATTGCTTCTGAACTTCTTTAATTATCATGTAAATAACTTTCCTGAGAGGAGAACAACTTAGAAAAAGCCTATACTTCCAACTCTACACAGACTCCACAGCCCAGAATACAAGAAAGAATTCATTCATCCACATATTTAACACCACTGTGCAAAAGCATATTCAACTTTCTCATTTACAAGTTAATTCATAGAGATCATTCTAACTGAAGTGTTGCTGGTAATGGAAGCACCACAGGCCAAAGGAAGCTGGCAATGTTCAGGGAATACCTAGCTCCTTTTTTTTATCAATCCGATTGTTCATTCATTCATTTACTTTGCTTGAAGAATATGCAACTGACATGTAATCCATCATATATCTGAGAAAACCTTACAATTATTTTAGAATTTGTACTTAATTAGGAAGATGAGCTGAGACTAAAAGGATGTATTTAACCTAGTGGTTAGGTTCAAAAATTCACTGGAAACCTTCCCAGGAATCTGTCACTGGGGGAAGGTCCTGGGACTCTTGTATTTTTTCCTATGATTTGGTAGCCACTCTTTTCACTCATGTTTCTCCTTCATTTGCTCTTTCTGGAATCAGTTGGATCTTTTCTCTGTGCTCTACTGTTTCTGTTTTAAGATAACATTTGAATTTATATTCTTGTTTACCACCATGAATCTCACTCAATACCTCCCCACAGCATCTTTTAGAAGCAGGAAAAAGCATTACATACCAGCATTATACTTATTCTTTCAGACTATACCTGCAACAATTGGTAAAATTAATGACAGGTAAACCAAGCTGCGGAGAAGACTTCAGTGTTGAGTCGTTACCAAAAATTCAGAAAAGGAATAAAAAGGCTCTGACTCATAATGACAGAATCATTCTTTCCTACAGTCACAGGTGAGAGGAGGAAAGAAGAAATCAATGGCAATCTGATGGGTACTTTTAGTATGGAAAAAGCCAGATTAAAGAAAATAGTGTTTGAAATATATATGTTTGCATTCATGCATTAGAATATATTTTAATGCATGTATATACCTATTTAATTTTACAAAATACAAGAGAATCGTATTACTACTTTTTATAAGTTCCTTCCTCAGTTTTCTTTGGGGAGGGGGTTCTTGTCAGCTTTATTGAAGTACAATTAATTTAAAACAAAATTTTAAGTACACAATTTGATGAGTTGTGGCAAATCTATACCGTAGTGGGACCACCACCACAATCAGGATCAGATCATTTTTAATCAGACAGTATTTATCATTCTTGACAAATGACTTTAATCTCTTTACATAATGACTGCCAGGCTCATTCATGTTATTACAAATGACAGGATTTCCCCCATTTGTAAGGGATAAATAGCATACTATTATGGTGATATACCACATTTTCTTCATCCATTCATCTGTTAATGGACGTTTTGTTGTTGTTTCCATATCTTGGCTGTTGTGAATAATGCTACAATGAACATGAGGGTGCAAATATCCCTTTAACACCGATTGCAGTTTCTTTGTATATAAAGACCCAGAAGTGGGATTACTTGGGTGTATGTAGTTCTATTTTTACTTTTCTAAGAACCTTCATACCATTTGACATAATGGCTGTACTAATTTACATTCCCACTCACAATATATGAGTTCTTTTCCTTTTCTCTGTATCTTCTCCAACACCAATTATCTTTCATGTTTTTGACAACAGCCATTCTAACTGGGGTGAGGTAATATCTCACTGTGGTTTTGACTTGCATTTCCCAAATAATTCGTGATGCTACGCATTTTTTCATGTACCTGTTGATCATTTTTACATCTTCTTTTGGGAAATGTCTGTTTAGATACTTTATCAATTTTTTAATCAGTTTGTTTTCTTGCTGAGTTGAGTGCTTATATATGTTGGCTACTAATACCTTATCAGAGGCATGGTTTGTAAATATTCTCTCCCCTTCTGTAGGTTGTCTCTCCACTTTGATGGCTTCCTTTGCTGTGCAGAAACTTTTTAGTTTGATTCAATCCCATTTATCTATTTTTGCTTTTGTTGCTTGTGAGCAGTCATATTAAAAAAATCATTGCCTTACCCAATGTTAGGAAGCTTTTTCCCTATGTTTTCTTCCAGGAATTTTACAGTGTCAGGTCTTATATTTAAGCAAACGCTTAAATCGATTTGAAGTTGATTTTTGCCTATGGTGTAAGATAAGGGTCTACTTTCATTCTTTTACATGTGGATATCCAGTTTACCCAACACTACGCATTGAAGAAACTGTCCTTTGCCCACTGTGTGTTCCTGGCACCTTTGTCAAAAATCAGTTGACCACAAATGTGTAGATTTATTTGTGGGTTTTCTATCTTGTTCCATTGATCAATGTGGAATTGTATGCCAATTTTATGGCAGTACTATGCTGTTCTCATTACAGTCTCTTTATAACATGTTTTATAATCAAGGAGCATTATGCTTCTGGCTTTGTTTTTTGTTTGCTTGCTCAAGATTTGTTTTAGCTATTTAGGATCATTTGTAGTTTCATATAAATTTGAGGATTATTTTCTATTTCTGTAAAAAGTGACACTGGGATTTTAACAAGGATTGTGTTAAATCTGTAGATCACACTGGGTAGTAAGGAATTTTTCACAATACGAAGTCTTCTAATCCATTAACAAAGAATATATTTCCATTTATTTCTGTTTTCTTTAATTTTTCTTCACCAGTGTTTTATAGCTGTCAATATGTAGGTTATTTACCTCTTTATTTAAATTTAACCTAAATATTTTGTTGTTGTTGTTGCTATTATAAATGGGATTGTTTACTTAATTTTCTATTTGGATAATTTGTCATAGGTACAAGAAAACACTGCTGATTTTTATATGTTGACATTGCATCCTGCAACTTTATTAAACTTATCGGTCCTAAGTTTTTTGGTAGAATCATTAGGGTTCTCTATAGAGAAGATCAAGTCATCCGCAAATGGAGAAAATTTCATTTCTTCCATTCCTATAAGAATGCCTTTAATTTCTTTCTGTTGCCTAATTGCTCTGGCTAGGACTTCCATTACTATGCTGAACAGAAGCTGTGATAGTGGGCATCGCTGTCTTGCCCCGATCTTAGAGGAAAAGCTTTCAACTTCTTACCACTGGGAATTATGTTAGCTAAATGTTTGTCTATATATCCCTTACTGTGTTGAGATACATTGCCTCTACAGCTAATATGTTGGGAATTTTTATTATGAAAGGGTGTTGAATTTGATCAACTGCTTCTAATGCTTTTTCTGCATTAATTGTGATGATCATATGGTTTTTGTTATTCACTTTGTTAATGTGATGTATCACATTTATTGATTTGCATATGTTGGACCATCCTTCCATCCTGGGATAAATTCCAATGATCACGGTGAATGACTCTTTTTATGTGCTCCTTAATTTGGTTTGTTAATAGTTTGTTGAGGGTTTTTTCACCTGTGTTCATTATGGAGGTTGCCCTATAGTTTTTTTGTTTGTTTTTGTTTTGTTTTGTTTGAGACAAAGTCTCGCTCTTTTCCCCTAAGTTGGAGTGCAATAGCGCAATCTCAGCTCACTGCAAACTCTACCTCCCAGGTTCAAGTGATTCTCCTACCTCAGCCTCCCGAATAGCTGGGATTATAGGTGCCTGCCACCATGCCCGGCTAATTTTTGTATTTTTAGTAGAAGACAGGGTTTCACCATGTTGGCCAGGCTGGTCTCAAACTCCAGACCTTAGGTGGCTCAGCCTCCCAAAGTGCAGAGATTACAGGCGTGAGCCATGGCGCTGGGCCTTGTCTAGCTTTTGCATTGCTAGCTTTGTAAAATTAGTTCAGAAGTATTCCCTCTACTTTGATTTTCTGGAAAAGTTTAGAGGAATTATTATTAGTTCTTCATTAATATTTGGTAGATTTCAGCAGAGGAGTCATCCAATTCTGGGCTTTTCTTTGGTGGGAGAATTTTTATTACTGATTCGATCTCCTTACTTATTATTGGTCTGTTCAAGTTTTCTACTTCATGATTAATCTTGGTAGATTTTGTGTGTCTAGAAACTTACTCATTTCTTCTATGTTATTCAGTTAGTTACTGTGTATAATTGTTCAGTTTCTTATGATCCTTTGTATTTTGGGAGTATCAATTGTAATGGCTCCTTTTTCATTTCTGATATTTACTTCTTTGGGTCTTTTTATTTTCTTACTTAGTCTAGCTAATGTTCTGTTGATTTTGTTTATCTTTTCAAAAAAGTATCTCTTAATTTTGTTGAATTTTTTCTTTTATTTTTCTAGTCTCTACTCCATTTATTTTGGCTCTGATATTTGTTCTTTCCTTCCTTCTGGTCACTTTCAGATTAGTTTGTTCTTCTTTTTATTGTTCCTTGAGGTGTAACATTAGATTGTTTATTCATAATATTTCTTCTTTCTTGATATAGGCATTTATTGCCATAAATTTCCCCCTTTCTGCTACTTTTGCTGCATCCCATAAGTTTTGGTATGTTGTGCTTCCGTTTTTCTTTGTCTCAAGGCATTTTAAAATTTCATTCTAATTTTTTCTGTGACCCAATGACTGTTTAGTAGCATATTGTTTAATTTCCACATATTCATGTATTTGCCAAGATTTCTCCTGTTATTGATTTCTGGTTTTATCCCACTGTGATATGAAAGGACACTTGATATGATTTCAATACTCTTAAATTTGTTAAGATTCATTTTGTCGCCTAACATCTGATCTTTTCTGGAGATTATTTTATGTTCACTTGAGAAAAACGTGTATTCTGTTGCTTTAGAATGGAATGTGCTGTTAGGTCTATTTGGTCTATAATGCAATTCAAGTCCAAAGTATTGATTTTCTGTATAGATAATCTGTCCACTGTTCAGAGTGGGATATTGTGGTACCTTGCTATCTTAGCATTGCACTTTACATATCCCTTCAGATCATTTAATAATTGCTTTATATATTTAGGTGCTCTGATGTTACATTCATATGCATTTACAATTATGTCTATGAATTAATACTTTTATCATTATGTGATAGCCTCCTTTGTATCTTTTATGGTTTTTGACTTTATATCTATTTTGTCTAATATAAGTATAGCTCCCCTGGCTCTCTTTGGGTTTCCATGTGTGCGAAATATCTTTTTTCACCCCTTCCCCTTCTGTGTACATCTTAATTAGGAAAGCAAGTCTGTAGTAGGCAACATGTGGTTAGATCTTACTATTTTTTTAATCCATTTGGCTACTCTATGTTTTTTTATGTTAGAGAATTTAATCTATTCTTTATTTCCCCATCCATTGAGCCAGTCTTTGTTATTTCATCGAAGAATTTAATCCATTTACATTCAAGGTAGTTACTGATAGGTAAGAATTGCTACTGCCATTTTGGAATTTGATTGCTAATTTAGATCCTTTGTTTCCTTCTTCCTCTCTACTGTCTTCCTTTATGGTTTTCTGGTTTTCTTTGGTTATATGTTTTGAATCCTTTATTTTTATACTTTGTGCAACTACTATAGGTTTTTGCTTTGTAGTATCAAAGTTGCAGATACCAAGATGAAATTACTCTTCTCAGACCCAGACAAATTGGAACTGGCAAAGCATATAGTGGCAGAGGTCGTGTATGGATGTCTGACATAAAACCTATCTCAAGTACTTTCTAAAATAGCCACACAATAACTTTTTCATGTCTTTCACACATCTCCCTCAGGCAAAGGGTCCCAAAACGGTGAGCAAATGGAATATCCTCATCCAATTCACTTTTCCCACTGTAGAAACCATGGGTCTAAGGAAATTCTCTGTGTATGCCAGCTTGGGGAAGGGGTGGTACAGCCAAATAAAACTGTTCTGCTTATTGTTCAGTCACAGCTTTTCTCAGTTCTGTGATCAAGTGGATGTCTCAAGTTCTGGGATATTCACAATGGTATTATTGCCTGATGATAGCTGTTAGTTGAATTCTGGGGGGGCGGGGGGGGGGGTGCCGGGACACAGAATGAGGCCAGAGAACTCCTATTCCATTACCTTGCTGATGAGATTTATTTTAGGAAATTTGCTCACATGACTGCAAAGGCTTGACAAATCCGAATTCTGCAGAATAAGCCAGCAGACTGGAGACCCAGTGAAGAGCTGCTCTTCAAGTCCAAAGGCCATCTGCTAGTAGGATTCCCTTTTCTTCTGGGGAGGTCAGTCTTTTTCTATTAAGGCCTTCAACTGATTGGATGAGACCCATCCACATTATGGAGGATAATCTGCTTTACTAGAAGTTGACCGATTTAAATGTTAATCTCATCTCTAAAAAATAATTGCATAAAAGTCATAAAAAAGGATGAGTTCATGTCCTTTGCAGGGACATGGATGAAGCTGGAAACCATCATTCTCAGCAAACTATCACAAGGACAGAAAACCAAACACTGCATGTTCTCACTCATAGGTGGGAACTGAACAATGAGATCACTTGGACTCAGGGTGGGGAACATCACACACTGAGGCCTTTCTGGGGGTGGGGGGCTGGGGGAGGGATAGCATTTGGAGAAATACCTAATGTAAATGATGAGTTGATGGGTGCAGCAAACCAACATGGCACATGTATACCTATCAAACCTGCACATTGTGTACATGTACCCTAGAACTTAAAGTATAATAGTAATAACAAAATAATAAAATAAAATAACTGCATTAAACATCTACCATGGCCTAATCAAGTTGACACATAAAACTAACCATCACAACATTAATGTGGAGAGATAAAAGTGAAATCTGGGGAACACAAGATTTGTGTTAGAAGGCAGTAGAGTGATTGACCATCCTGCGTTATCTGGAACTGAAGGGTTTCTCAGAGCAAGAGGATTTCAATGCTAATGCTGAGACAGTCCCAAATAAAACCAAACGAGGTCACTCTAAAGTAAGGGTATTTCATCAGTCCTTGTTCCTGTTTCAATCTCTTCCAGTTTATCTCTGACCTTCTAAGTTATACAGATTCATGGGCGCAATGGTCTTTGGACAAGAAACTACCAAAATAAATGAATAAATGTATTGTAGTTTATACAGAAGTTTTTGGTGAATTTTGATCGTGATGATGAGTGTCCATCTCTCTAAGTGTACTGATAAAGTCTAGCGTCCAAGCCCATCAGGATAATATCATCAAAGTTACAAAGTGCCCAGAAAGTCAGACCACTAGCCTTTACCCAGTGAAACCTGTGGTCCTTTTTGCAAATTTTCTCAAACAAGATTATCAGTAAAATGTTAGTATAACAGAAACAGCATTTCCTAAACTTACTTTCCATGGTAAAAGTTGGCTCAGGAGACAAGAAGATGTTTAGAAAATATTGAGATGAACAAAGTTAAATAGCAGAACTTTTTGTAGCCTTAAAAATACAATGTGCATCATGCGGCTCCAAAGGAAGACATAATTTGCAGAATTTTCCAAACTGGGCCACAGAAATCACTTTCACAGTACACACTGTCTCCCAGAATAGGGTTCAACAGAGATCCAGTTTGTTAAAGACAGGATTAACAAGACATATATAGAAAATATTTCAGCTCATCAAAATATTTGCAGAAACATAATTTCTGGCTCGACGTTGATTCTCATAAGCAATTTTGCAGACTCCAAATTTGTTTATGTAGCTTAGTAAATGATTCAAATGTTGATTCGCTAGTGAGTTTTACCGTTAAAGAGAAAATTACTTTTCTTCTTTCACTTTAACATATTTACAAACCAGCAAATAAATGGGTAAAGGATGTACAATGAGGCCAAGGACATCATGTGGTGGAGCCACAGCCCCCCACTTCCCTCCTCCTTACAGGAGCTCACCTGAAGCGTCCTGGGTAACAGATCTCTCTCTGAGTGAGGAATCGCAGGTCACCTGTAAAATTATTCTGATTGACTTACACTTCACTAAATTTTTAAAGTTAATATTGGTACTTAAACCTCAAACAGAAATTCCAGGATAAAAACTCAAGAAAGCTAAGACAATGAGATTTTAGGACAATGTGTGTTGCAGGTTACAGAGAATTTCTAACTCAGTAGCTAAATCATGTAAGACCAAACTTACAGAATCCAATTCAAGAGTGTTGGATACCGTATTTCTATGCGTTTGCAAAAATGCTACTTTGACCCACTGGAAATACTGCTTTAAGACCCAGATCAATTTGAGAAAAGATCTGAGAAACATTTTTAATATAATACAAGGCATTCATGCAAACTTGAAAACAGATGAAAATATTAAAAATGTCAGTACATTATGTATAGCACTTAAACTGAGCATTAGCTAATTTTAATGATTGCTTTTTCCTGTGCTGCTGCCAATATTGTCAGCAACAGATGTTGTTACCGGAAATGCTAACTATTATAGGTCATAGACACCATCTAGCTCACTCTCTCGCTCTCTCTTTCGGTTTGTATTGGTAATTATGTCTGTGCATGAAAAAGCTGCATATAATTTGAAGTTGTGTTTTGTATAGGATGATGTCATCACATCAAAATAACAAAGAGATCAGTTGTTTAACTTCCCAATGTCAAACGTTGTTTTACAAATAGTACTGAATAAAACTAAGTTCATCTGTGATCACCAATCATTGCATTGTCACATTTCAGGTCGGTAAGGTACAATTAGAATACATTTCCATTTGGTTATAACAAGCAAATAACCTCAAATTAAAATGTTAAGACATGAAAAAAATTGCAAAACATATACCATATTAAATTTCCAAGAAAGAGTTTTCGCAGTATGGACATAAATGCCACTAAGACAGGTACACAATTTGAAAATTATTTTTAGTTACTCAAAAATGCAAATATTTACAAAGAAATATAAGGAGAAATCAAAATAAGAGTAAAAAGCTGTGATAAAATCCTCAAAATAATTTCTTCTGCTTAATTTTTAAAATCCTAGATATCAGGAAACTTAGCCTGCATTTATACTATCAAAACCTGAAATTAAGATTTCTTACTTTATACTTAAGTATTAAGTTCAGTTGTTAGATATAAAACATGGAATAACAACAGCAACAACAACAAAATGGCACCCACACTGAAGTTAACAAATTCTGAGATTAGCTGCAAGAAACAGGACTGCAGCATTTTAAAATAGAGGTGACACAATAAATAGAATATTGATTTACTTCTTAGTAATTTTATACAAATAATTAACAGGTTATCTCTTGCCAAAATTGAATGGTACTGGAAAAGTTATTCAGTCACAATGAAGTAAGAGTGGGAACAGACCTGGAATTGGAGTTTCATAATAAAATAGCAAAGGAAGTTCTATTATCAATGTCCTGCCTAGCAAACTGGTAGTTATATTCTATCCTAATTCATCTCATCAAGTATTCTTGAATACCTATTATATGCCAATGCTGGATATCAGGGCTGTGCATAGCAAACCTTTGGCTGATGTGCTATAAAATTTTGATGCAGGAACAATTTGATTTTGTTACAAATTTTGTACCATGTCATTTTGGATATGTAACTATCAGGGAAAAAAGGATTAACTGAGAAGGTCCTATGACCCGGTACAAAGGTGATACCATTAGCCTAAGATCCAAGGGGTAATGTTCAAGACATTCCAAAGACAGACCTGTGTTCATTAGTAATTGGAAGAACTTTTTCAAGGCAATAGAGTTTTACTCAATAGCACCAGAGAGCTGCAGGAAAGCCAATGATATATTGTGACAAGTGGATACTTCCATAAATATTATATAAGACTAGGATCAGATAAAATATTTGCAAACTTTAGTGTTTTTTTTTTGTCTTTTATTTTTCTTTCATTTATTTATTTATTTTGAGATGGAGTTTCGCTCTTGTCACCCAGGCTGGAGTGCAATGGTGCAAACTTGGCTCACTGCAACCTCTGCCTCCCACGTTCAGGTGATTCTCCTGCCTCAGCCTCCCCAGTAGCTGGGATTATAGGCGCCTGCAACCATGCCTGGCTAGTTTTTGTATTTTTTAGTAGTGACCAGTTTTCTTCATTTTAGCCAGGTTGATCTTGAACTCCTGACCTCAGGTGATCCACCCGCCTTGACCCCCCAAAGTGCTGGGATTACAGGCATGAGTCACCACGCCTGGCCTTTTTATGCTACCAAACTTTAACAGTCAAAATTGAAAAAAATTACAAAATACTCCACATACTGTACTGGGGAGACACATGACAGAAAAAGACAACTTCTTCATGATAGAAAGAACACACCATTAGCTGAATAATAATAATTCATTTATACAAAGCTCCTGAGTTTAAAATAATTAATATTTGTCTAGAGTCAGTCTCATAATCTTGCAGATCAGCCTAGAATTTTATTAAGTATGGTAACAACACACAGTTTTTAATTCTTCAAAGCCTTAAAATTGGCTAATTGATTTCTTCAGGCAACATCATGCATAATTGAGTGGAAGGTGCTCCACTTCACACTCTTCTTTTTCTTTCACAATCCTATATGACTTTCAGAAGGCCAAAGGGAATATAACTACGGCATATATGGTATACTTTATACGTGTGTAGGCAACATGCTGGGTAAGACCTGGCCATGCATGGTTTACCTTATGAGCTCAGAGGTATGAATTACTGTTTCTACTGCCTAGATGTGAAAAGGGCTCATAGAGCTCCACAGTAACATAATCAAATGTAAAACAGTATCTAATTTTAAAGACCAATGGATCTGGAATTACAAGGAAGCAGAAAAATGGAGACAGGATGCAGAGGTAGAATTCATATTTTGGAAAGCATCATATTTCAAACAGACCCCTCTAATTCAAACATTTTAATTGATGGAAATCATATGAGGCTCTGAGTATTGACACACCACTGCTGTGTCAAGAGTTGATGAGATCATTTCTGAATTAATTAAAATATAAAAGTAAATTCCCTTAAAAATACTAGTTATTTAAATAATGTTGGGGCCATCCTTGTACCTTCCGCTTTCTTTTTGGGAACTAATGGATAATCAATGACTTTGTATTTTTAATAAATCATTGGAATGTCTACTTTTTTCATGAAATATCAAAAGTTTTTATGACAAAGACTGAAATTCTGTTCTCAAATACTTAGGGAACAACACACCTCATAACTTCATGACAGAACTGCTTCCTAGGAATTTGCATTTCTTAACATCAACGAGGTGTTAACATGTGGTGAAACATCAAACACATGTGTACCACCTCAAGGGAAATAAACAATTTGTCATGGACAGAGTCAATAACAATAAGAAAAAATTCTTACAAGTAATCACTGATTGATGCATAAAATGCTCAAATCAACAAAGATTTTAAAATTATAAAATTCAAGGCTAATCAGAGTATGGCGAGATGTGTGTTCTCATACACTACAGGAGCAGACATTGGGACAGACTTTCTGGAAAGCTACCTTGTGATGTATAACCTTTGATCCAGCACCTACACTTACAGAAACCTATTCTAACAAAACACAAGCATTTGTTACAGTTAAAGATTTATGCATGGCCGGGCGCGGTGGCTCACGCCTGTAATCCCAGCACTTTGGGAGGCCGAGACGGGTGGATCACAAGGTCAGGAGATCGAGACCATCCTGGCTAACACGGTGAAACCCCGTCTCTACTAAAAATACAAAAAATTAGCTGGGCGTGGTAGCGGGCACCTGTAGTCCCAGCTACTCGGGAGGCTGAAGCAGGAGAATGGCGTGAACCCAGGAGGCAGAGCTTGCAGTGAGTCGAGATCACACCACTGCACTCCAGCAAGGGTGACAGAGAGAGATTCTGTCTCAAAAAAAAAAAACAAAAAACAAAAAAAGAAACCCCGTCTCTACTAAAAATAAAAAAAATTAGCCAGGCATGGTGGCGGGCACCTGTAGTTCCAGCTGCTCAGGAGGCTGAGGCAGGAGAATGGCCTGAACCTGGGAGGCGGAGCATGTAGTGAGTCGAGATCGCGCCACTGCACTCCAGCCTGGGCGGCAGAGGGAGACTCCGTCTCAAAAAAAAAAAAAAAAAAAAAAAAAGATTTATGCATAAAGAATTCATTGCAACCTTATAAAATCAAAATCAGAAAGTTATTTGTCTGGAACACAAAATGCAACAGAATGTTTACCAGTGTACTAAAAATATGACATAAAATAGTTAAAGAAATACAAATATGCTTATAAAGTACTATTAAGGAGAAACAAACAAACAAAAAATCCATAAAAACAAAAGGAATTATATAAAAGACAATGCTAAATTTGTACAAAGATACTTTACATGCATGCAGGCATATCTTGAAGACATTGCAGGTTTGGTTCCAGATCACCACAACAAAGCAAATGAGTCACACAAATTTTTTGGTTTCCCAGTGCATAAAAAAGCTGTTTTACACTAAACTAGTCTATTAAGTGTGCAATAGCATTACGTCTAAGAAAAATAATACACAGCAGGTCCTAGAATAATGTTGTTTCATTCAGGATCATTTAATTTAACATTGTTTCACTGTAATATTGATGAGAAAAAACAATGCTTCCAGTCAGGGCCCCTGTCTGTATGGAGTCTGCACATTCTACCCTTGTCTACATGGGTTTCTCTGTCTACTCCAGTTTCCTCTCACATCCCAAAGTTGTGCATGTTAGGTTCACTATTGTGTCTACATGGTTCCAGTGTGAGTCAGTATGACCGTGAGTGTGAGTGCGCTCTGTGATGGGAGCGCATGCAGGCCATGACTTGTTCCCTCCTGGCAACCCGAGCTGCTGGGACAGGCCACCCACAACTCTGAACCAGCATATGCAAGTTGGAAAATTAAGGAATGAATCAACACAAATTATTGCCAAATAAAATTCATCAGATCTACGACTGTCATACAAAACATATACTCTAAACGACGTAGTCTGAAAGTGTTCAGTGAGTAGTGCTTGTTTGTGAATGTTTTGGAATTGCATGGTGGGAGGAGGTGATATTGAGAGATTTCACTTTGCAAACATTTGCCCCTTTATTAATCTACTCCCACCATGACAGACATCACTCAATTGGGTATTGATTCACGTAAAACTGGGCAAATAATTATCTCACTTGTATTTACTAATCTTTCTTAAACGTAGGCATACCTTACCTTCAATGTTTTAGAAGTATTTTGGTCTTTATTGAGAAGTTTGGTGATCTTTTGTGATGAGAAATGTGCTGTAGGAGGCTGGGCGCGATGGCTCATGCCTGTAATTCCAGCACTTTGGTTGGCCAAGGTGGGCAGATCACATGAGGTCAGGAGTTTAAGACCAGCCTAGCCAACATGGTGAAACCCCATCTCTACTAAAAATACAAAAAAATCAGCCGGGCCTGGTGGTGCATGCCTGCAGTCCCAGCTACTCAGCAAGCTGAGGCAGGAGAATTGCTTGAACCTGGGAGGTGGAGGTTGTAGTGAACCGAGATCATACCCCTGCACTCCAGCCTGGATGACAACAGAGTGAAACTCAGTATCAAAATGAAGAAAAAAAAAATATGCTGTAGGAATTTAACTCTTCTTTACATCAATTGACTTTTGATAAAACTGATTTTGTTATATGACATTCTGTTTAAAGTCATAGTTTCCAAGAACCTATCGACAACGTTAAGGAAGGACTTACTGTACATACTTTAATTTTAAAATACTTTATTGCAAAAAAAATGCTAACGATCATCCATCAGGGCCTTCAACAAATCATAACCTTTTTGCTGGTAGAGGGTCTTGCCCTGATTTGATGGCTGTTCAGTTAAGGGTTGACTGACATTTTCTTAAAGTAAGACAGCAATGATGTCTGCTTCATTCATTGATTCTTCCTGTCTGCTCCATTTATTGATTCTTCCTTTCATGAAAGATTTCTCGGTAGCATTTTATCCACATTAGAATTTGTTTCACAGCTGGATTTGTTACTCTCAAGCCTCTCAAAGCCACTACTTTATCTACTAAATTTGTGTAGTATTCTAAATCTGTCATTATCATTTTCATAATAATCATAGCATCTTTACCAGGAGTAGATTCCATCTCAAGAAACCACTTTTTTTGCTCATCCATTAGAGGCAACTTCCCAATGATTCAAGTTTTACCACGAGATTGCAGCAATTCATTCCCATCTTCAGACTCCGCTTCTAATTCTACTTCTCTTGCCATTTCCATCACAGCTGCAGTCATTTCCTCCACTGAACTCTTGATCCCCTCAAAATGATCCATGAGGGTAGGAATCAACTTCTTTCAAACTCCTGTAAATGTCACTACTTTGACCTCCTCCCATTAATCAAGAATGCTCTTAATAGCATCTAGAGCAGTGAACCATTTCCAGAAGTTTTTCAACTTACTTTGCCTAAATCCATCAAAGGTATAGCAGCTATCTATAGCAGCTATAGCTTTATGAAGCATATTTCTTAAATAATAAGACTTGAAAATCAAAATATCATCTCAATCCATGGGCTGAAGAATGGATACTGAGTTGGTAGCACGAAAACAGCATTAATCTCTATCAGAGCTTTTGGTTGACCAGTACATTGTCAATAGCAGTAATATTTTGAAAATAATCTTTTTTTTCTGAGCAGTAGGTCTCAACATTGAGCTTAAAATATTCACTAAATCATGCACAAACAGGTATGCTGTCATCCAGGCTTTGTTGTTCCATTTATTGAGTATAGACAGAATAGGATTTCACATAATTCTTAAGGGCCCTAGGATTTTTGGAATGGTAGGTGAGCAATGGTTTCAATTTAAAGTCACCAGCTGCATTAACCCCTAACAACAGAGTCTGTCATTGGAAGCTTCAAAGTCAAGCACTGACTTCTCCTCTCTAGCTATGAAAGTGCTAGATGACGTCTTCTAATAGGAAGCTGCTGTTTCATCTACATTGAAAATCTGTTGTTTAGTGTAGCCCACCTTCATCAATTATCTTAGCTCCATCTTCTGGATAACTTGCTGCAGCTTCAGCATCAGCATTTGCTGCTTATTATTTCTACTTTTGTGTTATGAAGATGGTTTCCGTTCTTAAACTTCATGAACCAACCTCTTCTAGATTCAAACTTTTCTTCTGCAGCCTCCTTACCTCTCTCAGCCTTCATAGAATTGAAGAGAGTCAGGGCATTGCTCTGGATTAGGCTTTGGCTTAAGGAAATGTTGTGACTGGTTTGATCTTCTATCCAGACCACTAAAACGTTCTATCAGCAATAAGACTATTTTGCTTTCTTATTATTTGTGTTTTCACTGGAGTAGCACTTTAAATGTCCTTCAAGAACTTCTCCTTTGCATTCACAACTTGGCCAACTGTTTAATGCAAGAGGCCTGGCTTTGGACCTATCTTGGCTTTGGACAGTCCTTCCTTGCTAAGCTTAATCATTTCCAATTTTTTATTTAAAGTGAGCATTGTGCAATTCTTCTTTTCACTTAAACACTTGGAGGCCAATGTAAGGATATCAACTGGTCTAATTTCAATATTGTTATGTCTCAGCGAATAGGGAGGCCCAAGGAAAGTGTGAGACAGGAATGGCGTGTTGATGGAGCAGTCAGACCACAAACGTTTATCGATTAAGTTCAGCATCTTATATGGGTGTGGTTTGTGGTGCCCAAAACAATTACAATAGTAACATCACAGGTCACTGATCACTAGGTAAAATAACATATAATAATAATGAAAAAGTTTGAAATATTGCAAGAATTACCAAACTGTGACACAGAGATACAAAGTACATGCTGTTGGAAAAACAACACTGCTCGACTTGTTTCACAAAGGGTTGCCACAAACTTTCAATTTCTGAAAATGCTACAGCTGGAAAGCTCAGTGAAACAATGTGTAATAAGATGAGGGTATGACTGTGTACACACAGAAAAGAAGAGTGAAATGAAATTAAGACATTAATAATATTCCCTTCTGAGTAGTATGGTTAACTGGTAAGTTTTCTTTTCTTTTTTTTTTTTTTTTTTTTTTTTTTTTTGAGGCGGAGTCTCGCTCTGTCGCCCGGACTGGAGTGCAGTGGCCGGATTCAGCTCACTGCAAGCTCCGTCTCCCAGGTTTACGCCATTCTCCTGCCTCAGCCTCCCGAGTAGCTGGGACTACAGGCACCCGCCACCTCGCCCGGATAGTTTTTGTATTTTTAGTAGAGACGGGGTTTCACCGTGTTCGCCAGGATGGTCTCGATCTCCTGACCTCGTGATCCGCCCGTCTCGGCCTCCCAAAGTGCTGGGATTACAGGCTTGAGCCACCGCGCCCGGCCAGTAAGTTTTATTTTCTTCTTCCTTTCTTTCTATTACATTTTATAAAATGTGCACTTTCTTTTTAATATATACAAGAGTAAAAATGTAAATGCTATTTTAAAGCTAATGAAATCTATTTTCATTTGCCAAACAAAATTATAAGTGATTTGCTGTACATGCATATTCAAGCTGTCATTATACTTCTTCGACATTCAGAGGTTTTTCTAAAAAATATTTTTTATACCTTACAAAACCAACTTAGAGATTTAAAAAAAACAAGTTTCAGGCCAGGTGCGGTGGCTCACGCCTGTAATCCTAGCACTTTGGGAGGCCGAGACGGGTGGATCACAAGGTCAGGAGATTGAGACCATCCTGGCTAACATGGTGAAACCCCGTCTCTACTAAAAATACAAAAAATTAGCCGGGCGTGGTAGCGGGCACCTGTAGTCCCAGCTACTCTAGAAGCTGAGGCAGGAGAATGGCGTGAACCCAGGAGGCAGAGCTTGCAGTGAGCTGAGATTGTGCCACTGCACTCCAGCCTGGGTGACAGAGCAAAGACTCTGCCTCAAAAAACAAAAACAAAAACAAAAACAAAACAAAACCAAAAAAAACAAGTTTCAGCACAGTTAGTTGACATATCCATTTCACTCCACACAGTTAAAGCTACGTGCAGAATGATAATCTCCCACCTCTAAACCAGTGTGTCCCTCACTGCTTCATTAAGTACCTTAATTATTTGTTTAACTTCTCAAAGATTTTTTCAATACAAAATAATATCATGAGAACTATTTAATTGAATACTCTTTCTTACTTTCTTCCAGTCCTAACCAACCACCCCATTTCCCCAAATACACCTGTACTAAATCACGTATGTATCAGGAAATATATGGGATGCTTAATTCCTCGTCTTCAACTGCTGTCCTTTATTAGTAAAGAAAATATTCGCCGGGCGCGGTGGCTCAAGCCTGTAATCCCAGCACTTTGGGAGGCCGAGACGGGCGGATCACGAGGTCAGGAGATCGAGACCATCCTGGCTAATACGGTGAAACCCTGTCTCTACTTAAAAATACAAAAAACTAGCCGGGCGACGAGGCGGGCGCCTGTAGTCCCAGCTACTCGGGAGGCTGAGGCAGGAGAATGGCATAAACCCGGGAGGCGGAGCTTGCAGTGAGCTGAGATCCGGCCACTGCACTCCAGCCTGGGTGGCAGAGCAAGACTCCGTCTCAAAAAAAAAAAAAAAAAAAAAAAAAAAAAAAAAAAAAAGAAAATATTCTACTGCTTTACACAGTGCTTTGTGCCTTAAATGAGATTTCTCCTAGACTGCCATAAATATTTGCTAATTTTGATTTAATTTAAAGACCAAGGAGGTTAACCAAGAGCAATTAATCAAGAGCACAAACTAGATGTTATAATTAAATAAATACATTTTAAAATTCTCCAACAACCTTTGAGTTATTTCTAGTCTAGCAATATTCATTCTGATTTGGAAACCAAAAATAAAATTCTATGGCCTCCAACCAACTGAATGGATCCCTCCTCTGGATTGAGGGCATTCTAAAGTAAACTTGAAACTCTAGTTCAGGCCATTATGGGAACGGGTGGTTGGACATGCCTCATTATAACTTCCTCTCTTTGGAATTCAGGCACAGGTGACTAGCATTAACATTAATACAGTGAACTTATGATTGACAAAATAGACTCTCTGTAGTAACAAGATATCAACATGACAGATAGCAGGTCCTGTAAGAAACGTAAGTATTTTACCCCAAAATATATTTCTTAGACATATTTTGAAATGCCCCTGCAAAGCTGTCTCTTATGGGGAAAATCTACATTCCATAGAGAATCCCCTTCCCTTTCCAGGTCTTTTTCCCTATCCAGGAGAGAATTCATTAAGAGTCTGGTTCATTTTTATGTCTGATAAGAAATGTTTACAATCTATTCTCTCTGAAGCCTGCTACCTAGAGGTTTCATCTGCAATAATAAGGACCTTGTTCTCCACAACCCCTTATCTTAACCCAGCTACTCCTTTCTATGGATTCCAAGTCTTTAGAAGAACTCTTTCAACCAACTGCCAATCAGAAAATCTTTGAATCCTCCTAAGACATGGAAGCCACTTGAAGTTGTCCCGCCTTTTTGGACCAAACCAATGTACATCTTACATGTATTGATGGATGTCTATTTTCTCCCTAAAATGTATAAAACCATGCTATAGCCTGATCACCTTGGGCACACGTTATCAGGATCTCCTGGGGCTGCGTCATGGGCCATGGTCACTCATATTTGGCTTGGAATAAATCTCTTCAAATATTACAGAGTTTGACTCTTCGTTGACAGATTCATCCTTGGAAACCAGAATGATATATGTTGTTCCACATAATTTTCAGTAAATAAGGAACAATGCTATGTTTCAAACATTGTAATTCCTATCATTCTTTCACCAGATAAGCAGGGGAAAATTCAGGTTATCTGGCAATGTAAAAATTCTAGATATAAAGAGGTTTAAAATGTAATGATTTAAAAACAACAGTATGTGTACTAAAAGAATCACACCATATGTGATTAAGTCAAATTATAAAGCACCAGCTTTAAGTAACGACTCAGAGAAATGAGAAAAGCAAAACAAAAAGGTATAGTTATGAATGGGCTTTACAATAACTTATGATGAGTAAATCATTCCTTTGACAAAGTTTATGCTTCTTTCATAAAGACAAGGATAGTTCTAGAGCTTAAGAATACAAACTTGATAACTTTCTACTAACCTTGATGAATATGAAAGACAAAAAGATACTATGTTAACACCAAAAGAAGGGCCCCCATGCCTGTTTTACAAAAGTTATCAGTTTCAAGCCTTGTTAAATAAGGTTACACACCAACTTTCCTATTATATTGAATTTTAGAGAATGACAGCTTTCTTTTTTTTTTTTTTTTGAGACGGAGTCTCGCTCTGTCGCCCAGGCTGGAGTGCAGTGGCCGGATCTCAGCTCACTGCAAGCTCCGCCTCCCGGGTTTACGCCATTCTCTCGCCTCAGCCTCCCGAGTAGCTGGGACTACAGGCGCCCGCCATCTCGCCCGGCTAATTTTTTGTATTTTTTTAGTAGAGACGGGGTTTCACCGTGTTAGCCAGGATGGTCTCGATCTCCTGACCTCGTGATCCGCCCGTCTCGGCCTCCCAAAGTGCTGGGATTACAGGCTTGAGCCACCGCGCCCGGCCGACAGCTTTCATAAAGGACAATTTTGTTGCTCATTTCTACAGGAATTAGTAAAATATAATAAATGAGGGTATCAACCCTACATATTTCATGCTTTGAAAAGTTGCAAACTTTTATAGTAGGCGTGCCCAGCTTTTGCAAAAGGAAAAATGAATTTTTAAATGTGTTTCACTTAAATGTAAATGAGCGAAATGAATGAAAGCCGCAGACTCGTAAATGTTTATTGCCCGGTAAGTTAAGGCACTTTTTTTTTTTTTTTTTTTTTAATGAGACAGAGTCTCGCTTTGTGGCCCATACTGGAGTGCAGTGGTGCAATCTTGGCTCACTGCAACCTCCGACTCCCAGATTCAAGCTATTCTCCTGCCTCAGCCTCCCCAGTAGCTGGGACTACACAGGCGCGGGTCATCACACCTGGCTAATTTTTTGTATTTTTAGTAGAGACAAGGTTTCACCATGTTAGCCAGGATAGTCTCAATCTCCTGACCTCATGATCCGCCCGCCTTGACCCCCTAAAGTACTGGGATTACAGACGTGAGCCACTGCACCTGGCCAAGGCACTTTTAAGCCATTCTGCACTTGTCACCATCTGAAGTTGAAACATGAAGAATACAAAAAAAAAAAAAAAATTTTAAATTCTTTTATGATGCTCAACAGTAAAGTATGCAAGGGTTCAAGTAATCTGACCAGGTTTTATTAGAAGAGGGTTATTGTTACCTATAAGACATTTTATCATAAAAATATTCAAGCATACAGAATAATTGAAAAAAAGAGTAAAATAAATACTCATAGGCTGACAACCAGACTCAACAGCTGTTAAGATGTTACCATATGTGTTTTATCTAAAGAGATATATTTCATTAATTAATTTTTGGAACCACCTCCAAATAAATCATTTACTCCAATTATTTGATTCATTTGGTATCAATAGTCCAAATTAGAAACATATAAAATACACTTTGGTAGTACAGTCCCATGAAACCCAAAAATTGAATATATCCATATCATCGCAGTTTGGTCACTGCCACTATTAATTAATCCTATAGGACAAATCACTTAACTCCTTTAAGCTTCTGTCTCCTGATCTTGAAAAAATTAGGAAGCTAAACTTGAAAATATCCAAAGTCACCATAGGTTATTAAACGTTATCATTTCAATACCCACAGGAAAACTCTACTCTCACTGCCATGTTTGATCTGCATGTGAAACTCGGAAAAAACGTAAGACACCTGAACGACAGCTGGCCAGAAGCTGCCCCATACCCTAACCCACAAGGATGTGGACACATTTCTAGAAATCACTCCAGCTTTTAAAGTAAGGATGACATTTGGCATAAGTAAACTATTGAATTATTAAGTTATCTAATGAGGTATTGATTCTCAACCACATGCAACTTCCTGAAATCTTGGTTTACATGATATAATTTCTCCAATCTTTCACTAGCTTCCTATCAAGCTTACTACTCAGCTTTTATAAATAAGCATAATAGATCATTAGGCTTCCATTAGAAGCAATTACTTCAAAACAGAGCAAATGTTCCCCTTTCTTTACCACCACACCATATAAGGATCTTCCACAAAGGCAGGCTGTGTAATGAAGCAATCTAGGTTTTGTTTCAAGAATTAATGCAAAACAGCACTCGGTCATTACGGTCATTAATTCAGGTTATTCATTACCTATCAAAATCACACTCTCAAAAAACATATTATGCAAAAACCATTTGAGACTTATCAGAATGTTTAATTATTATTGAAATTCAAGAAAGATCTTCCTTCCTCAAGCCTTCCCAGCATCTAAGATTACTAACGTATAGATTTTTAAAATTATGGCTGCCCTAATTTTGGATGGAATAAAGACTTCAAAATACTTCATTTGTCTAGATGCTGCAGACTCAGGGGCTATTAGTCCCACTCTGAAGACATGGATCCTTTTATGTATCCCCAGTTTGAATCTAAGTTGTTTGGAAATAGTATGATTTTACTGGCAGAGAATGTACCTTAATATGGAAGCTGGCTGTGTGCCCTAGGAAAGAAGAAAACTGAACTGACCTTGCATTGCAGAAAGACCTCAGGTGATTAGCATTCAACATTCTTCCGCCTCAGTTGAGACACACAAAAGTTTGAGTTAGTCACTGTTTTCAAAAAGTATTTCAGCAGTGAATGGTGAGAAAATCAAATGTAGGTAAATATTGTCATTGATTGTTATTTGTTGTTTTTATTTATAGGAAATTTAATATTTCGATTTCCATACTACTCTAGCTCTGCATAGCAAATTCACAAACATTAATACACTGGTTCTATAACAGCTTTCTAAAATATCTGGAATGTAAATTATTCCCACTGTCTAGAAGACAAAACTGAGGACTGTTATGTCTCTTGTGCATTACATAAGATCAAACAAGGAATCAAATCTAGATATTGTGATTCCAAATTCAGCATTTTTCCCTTTATACTTTACTTGTATTGTATTCTAAATAATTAGTATTAAAAGTACATCACTGTGCATATTTTATAGATATGATTTGCATATCACAACATAAGCTACCCTAGATAGTACTAAGAATTAAAATTCAAAACTATCAAATTCTCCAAGATAAAGTAGTAAATTTACCACAATAAATTAGAATTATATTTCCATGACTTTTACCTAATCCCATGGTTTCAAAATCTTACTGCCAATCTAATATTAAAAAGAAAAAGTGTTCAGGGTTGCCTAGGCCTGGGGCAGTGAGGTGGGAAGAAATAGGGAATGACTGGTCATGAGTATAAGGGATTTCTTTTTGCTAAGAGACAAAAATGTTCTAAAATTAGATTATAGTGATGGTTGCACAATCCTGTGAACATGCCAAAAACACTGAACTGTACATTTTAAAAGTGAATTTTACTGAATTATATAACAATGAAACTATTTTAAAAAGAAAAAAACTAGAGTCAAAGTATATAGAACTTCTGCTTTACTATATTAATTTTTAAATCTAAGAAAAAATTGAAATTTGGGCTATTTATTCAATATTTACAAATACTGTTTTGTTCACAGAACTCGAAAACAAGGGATAACCCCAAATTCAAGAGTTTACAATTCAGAAGTTCAAACAGAAATAAAATAGCTAATTATAGTACCAGGCAAACTTAAATACAAATTCTACAAAAATAAATGCACGTAAGATGTAGTGAAACACACTAGAGTAATCTCCTGGGAGCTTAAATATGGAGTACCAGTGGGCTGTATGACCTTGGGCAGCACAAAAAAATATATTAAAGCACTTTAAGAGCGCTTTATGTAAAGCTCTACATAGATGTTAGGGCACTGCTTCCCCATTTATAAAATAAGGAAACCGGTCAAGTCATTTCTACAATTTCCATAAACTCTAATGTTCTACAAATCTATAATTTAATTCTAGACAGACCAACTTTTACTGTGAATTATTTTTCATTTTTACTTGAAATACTGTCTAATTCCCTCATCAACTAAGTCATAACATAAAAGTATAACATTTTTGTCACTCCCATACCAAACTGACTTACATCCAAAAGAAGGCTGTTTCCTTTAAAAGAGGCATTCTGAAGAATTATTCATTATTTTAAAGATATAAATATTAGGCAATTTCTTTTTTAGAATTCCTTTTCGGAAATGCTGTCTGTGTTTGAATATCTCCAATATTCACAAATATTTTTCCTTTGAAAATGAACTAAATTTTGGAAACAGAAAGATCTGGCATACGTAGCTGGCAATCAAAAGGGCAACTTTTTTTATTAATATAAAAATGTAAATGAATGAACTTTGCAGACACGTATGATGGACAAGTACCCAATGTTCTCTGAATACAATTAGCATACTTTTGTGCTCCATGTCTGAGGCAGGAGAAGAGGGTCTGGAGACAGGGATCCTAAGGCCAAACCATGGCTGAGTTCTTAGAATTGGACCAAAACGAAAACCCCATCTCTCCATTCCCAAGTGACAAAGGGCCAGAGGCTCCTCTCTTTACAAAACCCCTCTACCCTACCCCACAAATGGGAAATGCCTCTGAGTGGTCGCAGGCCAAAGCTTCACTTCAGCCTCTGATTGGTCACAAGCCAAGGCTTCACTTCAGCCTCGGATTGGTCGCAGGCCAATCCTTCTTTCACACTGGGTATTGTAACCAATTGGAGGCTTCTTAGAGTACCTAGGAGTGTCACCAAATTTTTTTAGTTTAATAAAATCCCTAAAGAAAATTGCAATCAGGTCTTTTGGGTCATCTGCTCAAGCCCATTCCCACTCTGTGGAGGGTACTTTTCTTTCAAAAAATCTGTGCTTTCATTGCTTCATTCTTTTGTTGCTTTGTTTGTGTGTTTTGTTCAATTCTTTGTTCATTGCACCAAGAACGTGGACAGCTTGCAGTCAAGACTTTGGATCTGGTAACATGTTTACTCATTCAGTCTGTTCCCAGAGTTTTCTGCTCTACTAAAATTCAGTCTACTCCTCAAGATCCATATTAGTACTACATTTTCTCCAAACACTTCTCTGATATTTTAAATTCAGATTTTACTGCCCCTTCTTCTGTGTTCAAACAACTTCTAGTTTTATTATACTGTATTTGTTGCATCCCATTTTAGAAACTATAGTGATTGGGTTCTCAGTATCTGAAATTCAGACAGTTCTGGGATAGAATATTTGATCCCACACAGGTAAATAATTCAACTTGACTAGGTTTTCAGTTTATATCCTATAACAGGGTTATGATTTTCATCTAAAAACTTCATAAAAGATTTTTAATTGGTATTGCCTATTGTCTGTGACGGTACAAGAAATTAGGCATTCAAGCGAGTAGTGGTTATGTAAACAGGTGCTACCTTGCAAGATGGAAATCTGGCAATATATATCAAAAGCTTTCCATTGGCTGGGCGCAGTGGCTTACGCCTGTAATCCCAGCACTTTAGGAGACTGAGGTGGGGGGATCATGAGGTCAAGAGATCAAGACCATCATGGCCAACATGGTGAAACCTCGTCTTTACTAAAAATACACAAATTAGCTGGGCGTGGTGGTGCACGTGTGTAGTCCCAGTTATTCGGGAGGCTTAGGCAGGAGAATTGCTCGAACCTGGGAGGCAGAAGTTGCAGTGAGCTGAGATTACTCCACTGCACTCCAGCATGGCAACAGCAAGACTCTGTCTAAACAATTAAAAAGGCCGGGCGCGGTGGCTCAAGCCTGTAATCCCAGCACTTTGGGAGGCCGAGACGGGCGGATCACAAGGTCAGGAGATCGAGACCATCCTGGCTAACACGGTGAAACCCCGTCTCTACTAAAAATACAAAAACTAGCCAGGCGAGGTGGCGGGCGCCTGTAGTCCCAGCTACTCGGGAGGCTGAGGCAGGAGAATGGCATAAACCCGGGAGGCGGAGCTTGCAGTGAGCTGAGATCTGGCCACTGCACTCCAGTCCCGGCGACAGAGCGAGACTCTGCCTCCAAAAAAAAAAAAAAAAAAAAAAAAAATTAAAAAATTTAAAAAGCTTTTCATTGTTCTGATCCTTTTGGTCCAGTTATGCTATTCTAATAACACACCCTGGATATAATCAGGATGCACTTAATGATGTATAAGGATGTTCATCATGGAATTATTTATCATGAGAACATTGGTAACAACCTAGTTACCTAACCATAGTGGGTTCCCTGAATAAATTATGGTGCAGCCACTCAACAGAATTTTATTTACATTGTTTTTAAAAAATCACAATATAAGACATAAAAAGCATTCATGATGTACAAAGCATTCATGATGTGTTAAGTGGAAAAGGAAGGTTATAAAATCCCAGAATAAAGCTACAGAGCGAATAGCATTTCCCATACTTCTTTTTTTTTTTTTTTTTTTGAGATGGAGTCTCGCTGTCACCCAGGCTGGAGTGCAGTGGCCGGATCTCAGCTCACTGCAAGCTCCGCCTCCCAGGTTCACGCCATTCTCCTGCCTCAGCCTCCCAAGTAGCTGGGACTACAGGCGCCGGCCACCACGCCCTGCTAGTTTTTTTTTTTTTTTTGTATTTTTTAGTAGAGACGGGGTTTCACCATGTTAGCCAGGATGGTCTCGATCTCCTGACCTCGTGATCTGCCCGTCTCGGCCTTCCAAAGTGCTGGGATTACAGGCTTGAGCCACCGCGCCCGGCCTATTTCCCATACTTCTATATCACAACCACCTTGGCCTGCAGGATGCCAGGGGAGGTGCAGCTACACTGTAGTCTTGTAAAATTCTGAAGCCAGAGTAAATACACGATCAGATAATGTTTTCAACTAAAGAAGTTCCCCTTTTTCTCTACCTCTTTAACTCTTGCAACATTTACCCTGAAAAAAAGGAAAACTCATTTTATAAAATTTTTGAGCCAAGAATCAAGAGCTTTTTTTAAGGCTCCTTGTATCACTCCTCCTGTATCACTCACAGTAAAGACGACTTCTTTCCTTTGCTTTGTTTAGTTTCTGACAATGGAATAGCACTTCTTTTTAATATGAAGTTTTATGTCCATCAGCATTATATCAGTTTCTGTGTGGGTTAACTGGATTTTTAGGGGCCATCTCAGAGCCTAATCTGTAATCCAGAAGAGGCTTCATAAATTGAGGAGAATCCTACAGGAGTTTCTATCACAAGCCCCACTGGTCAAGGGAAGTTTTTTCTTGCATTTCCTCAAGCTGAGACTCAGAAAATAACAACCCCAGGGGAAATTTCAAAGATTTATTTTCTCCTTCCCTGCTCAAAGCAGGAGTTTATGGCACCTTCGCAGTGGGGTGACCAGGGTGCATCTGAACTCCAGTGAGTCAAAGTCTGCGGGGGCATGAATCCTTTGGAAAAATTCTCTGGCTGACTGTAACGTGAACATCCTTGTTAAGATTTAAGGATTACTCCAGAGATAAAGATAATGAAGATGATGATACCATCACCACACCCAAAAGACATGAGACTGTGATGGGCATGTCAGGTGGATCATCTCATTTGATCCACACTCACTCGAGGTGGGAGAATAACCCTACCAATAGTGGTAACTGTAACAACAGTAGCCAACCCACACAGCAGTTACATGCCAGCATTTGTTTTTACCATTTTATCAATATTAACTTATTTAACTCCTACAACAACCGTTGTGTGTGTGTATGTGTATGTGTGTGTGTGTGGAGAGAGAGATTGAGAGAGAGAGAGAGAGAGAGAGAGAGAGAGAATAATTCCAATCCTATCTTCTGAAAAGGGAACTGAAACACAGAGATGTGGAAGGATTTGCCAAGGTTACATAACTGGTAAGTGGCAAAGCCAGAATTGTTTGAATCTAGTCTCACGCTAGACTCGTGTGAAAGACTAAAATTCCTCAGAACAACTTATTTGTACTTCCTTGTTTTCCATGGAAAATGCAACACTGCATTTTACATTTATGCTGCTTAGCACATATCTTTCGTGCATGACAGCCATTCAATACGTTTTTTGAATTAAATTTTTAAATATATATATATATTTCTTATTTTAAACTGCTCAGTCTGTTAAGTTAGTTGACTCCTTTCAGTTTCTTTCTTAGGGAGCTATTACATCCTTTTAAATATAATGATAAAAAACTACATTTGGGTATGGAGAACTGGGTTCAATGAACACATAATTTAACATTTAATGTTTGCATTATTAAGAATCAAACCAAATTAAGTTATAAATCAAAAACCAGAACCAACTATATTAATATGGATGGAAATGACACAATCCATCTTTCTTACCAAAGTGCAAAATGAACACATTTTTTAAATTTTTTATTTCCTTAAAATTATATAGCCAATACTTGAACATCGAACATCGAAATAGTTTTGAAAAGAATATATTTCCTTACTTTTAAACTTCTAGGAAAACAAGTACATAGCCACCTGTTCAAAACTGTCAGCAACTTTGGAAAGCCGAGGCAGGCAGATTGCTTGAGCTCCGGAGGTCAAGACCTGCCTGAGCAACATAGTGAGACCCTGTCTCCACAAAAAATACAAAAAAGTTAGCCGGGTGTGGTGGCATGTACAGTAGCTGTGATCCCAGCTACTTGAGAGGCTGAGGCGGGAGGATAGCTTGAGCCCAGGAGGTCAAGATTGCAGTGAGCCATGATGGCACCACTGCACTCCAGCCTATGCGACAGAGACCCTGTCTCAAAAAAAAAAAAGCTGTCAGCAATAAAATATCCATTATAGACTATCTCTGTTTCCTTATGTCCAAAATGAAAGGGTTGAATCAGATGATTTCCAACATCTCCTCATTCTCCAGAATTCCATGTTTTAAAGGAACATGGAATGTTCTCCTCATGCTCCAGCTCATGTTTTAAAGGAGAGTGTAGAGGCTAAATTTCTTTAGACAAGGAAATGCATATGGAGATAATTCAGAACAAAACAATATCTATTACTTAGTTAATGCTTAGTTAATGTAATCTCTCTTTCTATATCTTCTATACTGAATGACCCATTTTATCCCAACATAATTCCTAAAATGATCTATCTAAAATTACATGTAGAGAGACACTGGCTATTGAAGCAGAAAACCTATGTTAAACACAATTTGCACCGCATACTAGCTGAGCAACTACTGGCATGTTCCTTCACCTGCTGATTTGCAAAACAAATTTCTTTTCTACCTCTCTCTTAGGACACACAATAACGTAATATTGTTAATATTATATTTATTAATGATGTAATATATGAGAAAACACATTGTAAACTCTAAAATACTAAAAATGTAAGGAAACTGTACTAGCAGTATCAAGATATTTTCCCATCATGACAGCTAACAGTTATTCTATTGCTGTAGTCAACCATTTTTTCTCTCAATTCTGTTAAAATAAAAACAAAATAGTTGTCTATTGTGCAGACAGTTCAACATCTTCTTCCATTTGATGTTTTTCCAAAATTCTTGCTTAATTTTATGACGCCATAGTTCCACATAAGCCTATTATTTATTAAGCATTAAAAGGCACTGTCTGCTTTTATAAGTGAGCTTTGTTATAAATTAATCTTTTAGAGTTCCATAGAACTGAACAAACTAGATGATGAAAAATGAAAAGCAACCCTCTGATGCACTTCACATCCTTTCCAATTTCAATTATTTGGACTCATTTACCTCGCCCAGAAATGAATAAGCTTTGTGAAACTAAGAAAGCTACCATGGCATAACATTTTCTATATTCTTTTATCTCTATGGTAGGAACTCTACTAATTACTTATTTTGGAGAACTAAAAATGAACTACCAAATATACTAAGAGAAGTTGGTAGTGATCACAGTTAAGAGTAAGAGGAAGGAGTGATGTCTGCACATTTAAAATCTAGCAGTACCTACAGCTAGGAAATTTCTACTTGAAATTTAATAAACTTTGCCTCTAGGAAAACACAAATCATCAACCCTTTAGGTTACAATTATCACATAATACTCTACAAATAAAAGAAGACCTTTTGTCTGTATCCTTAATACTACTTCAACTCCCTCTCAGAAGCACTTTCTATTTGTTCTGGATTTGTACTAGTATTACACTTCTAGACACACACCAATGACAATGATATTTTGGCCATAAAAGAATTTCAAAATGTTATATTGTAGAAAGTATTAGTTATTTTTAATTGAGTGACAAAGCATTGCATTGGATCTAATTATACTGCTTTCAGTTAATTATATTGACTTTATCCAAATCATTGATAGCATGACTTTTCTGATTAACAAAATGTTAGTTAATTGGATAACTTTTTAAAAACATAATTTTGACAACACACATCAACTTGGGGAACTACAGCAAAACAGAGGTCCAAGAGCCTTATGGCACTTGTGTTCTTGGAAGCCATAGGAATCATATCTGAGAGTGGCAGGCAGGGGTGCGGGTGTTTTCTCCTTGATCACATCTCACTTTTGTCTGTAATCTTGACCTGACTAGGAATTGCAGAAACAGAGGCAGAGTAGAGAAAGTAGTCTGTGTGGGTATCCCTACAGTTCCCAGAAAACACACTTACGGCATCCATGGAGAGGGTTAGATGGAGGCAAACCCGTCTACATATGCCATTTTTCTCTATTAAACCTCAACCTTCACACACCTTCTGAACTAATCCAACCAAGACTTTCTCATGAAACCAAGAAGAGACAACTCCTCATATGATCAAGTGGGAATTCTAACTTCCAGACTAGAGGGTCATGACTCTAAGCTCCGGGGTTCAAACAATCTATGTATGAGTTGATTATTGAGAGAAACTGAGGGAATCCAAGAGTTGACCTTAAAATACATACATCTCAACAATCAGATCATGGTAAAGTAAATCTCCGTTGCCCTGGATCACTTCAGGGTTTAATTGTTCAAGGAGAGCAGGGTTCTCCATGTGAAAAAAAGGTAGGGAAATGTTTGAGAATTAAAAATACAAAATTCAACCTGTCGAAAATACACCATTCCATTCAGTGTCTTCTAAAAAAACCACATACTCAACCTTAACTACCTCTAAATACAGGGAGCTATACATGTAGATGAAAAATAATGTGTGACCTTACTTCATCAGTGAATCTGAAAACCTGCTGAGAGATTAATGTGCCTTCGTGTTCATTATCTATTACTCATTAGCACTACAAGCAACTACATAGTTCTGTGTTGTCCACACATGAAAACACACACACACACAGCCACAAAGCAAGCCTTTTGTAGACATCACTGGTCAATCGTGACTTGTTAGGTAGAATCTTCTGGTCTCTTTCTATTTTTCACAGAATATTTAGAAGTAGCTGCTTTAATACCACAGAAGACACAGTTTTCCGGGGAAGACTTTGAGATCAGCACCACACTGAAAGCTCAAGGCCCCCAGAAGGCCAGGCTAAGAATAGCCATAGTTTCAGTCTGTATGTAAATGACTAGTTACTGAAATCGCGTGTGTATACCACACAGAGAAAAATAATCAACTGGGGTACAAAAAGGCAACAGTAGAAATTAAGAACAGAATTATACACTACTAATATTTAATAAAAGATTTCACCATGGCATATGTGTATAACTTTTAAATGAATACACATCCATATACAACTAGATGTTTAAAATATTTTTGCTGAAGAAACATGATCAGAATAGTTTGGGGGTGACTAAAACCACTTAAGCTAAAATGATTTACACATACATTCAAGCAAATAGAAGTTATATCATTTAAATCAACATTTTCTAAAATGCCTGAGTCACGAAGAACTCAATTTACAGCACTAAATATTTTTAAATTTTTCTTATTATTCCTATAATATTCATATTCCAATCTACTTTACAGGAAACTGCTTTTTACCATGCCCTCAATTGTTAAATATTTTACAGAAATTGGCACTAAGAAAAAAATAAAAAGGACTTATAAAAATCTCTACTGATTTAACATTAACACAATCTATTTCTAATCTAAAGACTTAACAATATAAAACACCCCAAAGTAATCACATAATAAAAATAAATTAAATTCATTATTATTTTTCAAATCATTTATATCAGCTTTGTTTCTACTGTGCTCTATTAAAAGAAAAATTATTTTATAGGCATGAAAATTTTAAAGAAACTAAGCAAACAAAACCATATCTGAGAAAATTAGCATCCAGTGTAGGGTGATTTTAGGTCATCAGGGCAATTTCAATGCTGCTAATTATATCTCCAAGTAAGCAGCACTTACGTTTTTGCTTCCTGCTCAAATTTTATTGGATGCATAACCGAGAAGAAATATTTTTAAAGGCAAAAAATACACATGAATGTGTAAATAGATTGTGGGAAGGGAGTATATTTTAACTCTGAGAGCTGTGACATGCCTTTTTTCATTCCTCCCTTCTCTTTGAAACATATAAGAAAACCCACAAAATGAGAATATTCTACACAAATATCTACTCGTGTAACACACACACTATCTTCTGACAAACAAGAGAAGTATGCAAATAAACAGAAAAGACAAGCTGCCACAGAGGGAAAAGTCTAATAAAAGACTAAACAAATAATACCTAAAAAGAATAATCCTAAAGAGGAATTTAAAAGGGGATAAAAATATTCAGACACTGAATTTCAAAATGCCAATATGAATTTTAAATAGTCAAGTTTCCCTCAGATTATGCCACATTTTATTCTCATTCATTTCGGTCTCTAAATGTATTTACAATAGACTGTTTCTGTATTTTTATGGAGCAACACAAACTTAAAGCATTTCTTTTCTAAGAAACTAAATTTAGAGAATGTGGGAGGAATAAGGAGAGAGAAAGTCAAGACAGCATTTACAATTTAATGGGAAGAGAACTTACAGTGTCTTAAAGCAAATAAATGTCAAACCTATTTAAGCTTTTAGGTATGAAACATGGACTATTGATAATTAAAATACAATTAAGCATTTTTGCTTGGTATAGCTACCCCTATCAATATCAGAGACGGCAACTGTTAATATTTAAGTCTACAACTAAATTTTTATTTATTTCATTAAGTTAATATAGCCCAATAACTTAGATCAGTTTTCAAAATACAACCACACAAATAAAATTTATCTGTTACTAGTTTATTTATTTCATAGTAATTGTGCCGCTTCCTAATCTGGATTGCCAGTTCTTTAGGCAAAATCTCATATGTCACTGCCTTATACTGACACCTGCTGGAAGCTACTGGAATTGTACATTTCTCACTGCGTTATCCAAGCAGTTGTTAATTTTGCATATGTGAAAGACTACGTGGAATATAGTATTTCAACAGCAAATAATGTAAATTTTAATTTTCTAAATGAAATAAGTAACATTTATTCTAAACATTTAAATTTTTGTGGTATCTTTAGGAAATTATAAATCAAGTAGTTTTCCCAAAAAGCACGTCTGATGGTAATTTATCCAATGACTTCAGTGATTTAACTTGTGCCTATTTGAGGTAGAATTAGGAAACTAATTAGCAACTTTCTCCAGTACTTGACTTCTGCTGTTTCATACTTTGCACTAACTTAATACCTTGGACTTAGAAAAATATTTGGTTTTGTGAAAGTACACACACAAATGGATCAGGAAAATGACCCTGCTCTTTTAAAAAAAGAATGCTTTATATATTCATATTTGTGGTTAAAAAAATAAATAACATGAACTAGTGAATGAGCTTTTCTTATCTATTATCAAAATTGCCTTTTCATGAAAAATATAAATGTTTTATCAGAATAAACTTATCCTTTGAAGTGGAGCAAAACACAACACATTGAAATACTTAGGTTTACAAATCTTTGTAACTGAATTTATTAAGTTCCGTTAAGTTTTAATTAACTTCTTATGCAAAGAAAACTCTTCTAAGTATTTCTGAAAAGAATATCCCACTACCTGAATCCGTCTCCCAAAACTTCCAAAAAAAAAAAAGTCTCCAGACAGCAATACATCTAACTGGCCAAATTGTAAGAAATTACAGTGTGATATAATAAAGTTAATGGAATACTGCTTCCCACCTCAATCTGCTGCCACATAAGCATCATCTAGATGCCTGGACATGCCATATTGTATATCATCAGAAAAATAATCTTTTCTTAGAGGCAGTTGTTTTGATCACAAATGAGTTTGGGCAGCTAACAGAGCAACAAGATACATTCTTGAGAACGGTACTAAAAATATGATAGGAAGGATGAATATAGTACTATGGTAGTGTAAAAATTGCTATTATAATTCTCTCCTTTTATATCAAAACACTCTAATTTTGACAAAAGCAATGACATAGTATCACCATAGTTTGAATAAAACTATGATCAAACATATAACAGCTGACTTAAAAAAATACAGCAGCTGATTGAATGGTTTATGTTCAGGATGACGTAGTATTAGAAATTTGCAACTGTCAAACAAGTTGCCTCCTGTAACTCTACTTAATTCACCTGTCCAAATGAAATTAAATTCTTCCAGTGTAACTATAGTATATGAAGATTCAAGAATATGGGGATGCTTTATGATGAAATTAAGTCTGATCATTTTTTTAAATGTGTTTTTTTTTTAATTGAAAAAGCAATTAGCTATAAGAAGATGGAACATTTTTAAAAAATCGACTGAAAGATTATTTGGCACTCTTCTTTTAATTTTACTAAAATTTACATAAGATTAATTAAGATACTGCAAAGTACCACAGAGGTAACAGGTCTTAATGAATGCAGTAGTTTTGCTATCATATTTTCTCCAAACAGTTCACTAGCCCATCTCAGAAGACAAGATTATGTCAATTGCAAAATAAATTATGTACTAAACAAAATGTAATTACGCAATTCACTTTAACAGATTTCACAATCAGTTACTAAGAAAGGGAATCTTCCTTGATAAGAACCTGAAAGATTAGTTTTTAGAGCCTGAGAAACAGTACAACTGTCAGACACCCGACATCCTTATTTTCAATCACTCAGTTACCTTACAGAGCTTCTGATACCGAGGAGAAGAAACTGCCATCCTTTGTAAACGATGCAATAAAACCACAACTTTCTGCAGAGACGTTCTCACCACAGCCATCATTTTAAGTTTACCACACTTCTGGAGACACCTCAGAATTTGCATTATAAATGAAGAGCAACGATCATTTCCTCCCGGTCACTGGACAATGATTTGTCAGTTCTCTGAGCATGCTCGTTTCCAGGAAAGCATTTGAAAGATACAGGAGGTTAGATTCTGGGAAAAAGGAGGCTGGTATTCCTTCAACTTCTCAATTTAAAAAACACAGACAAACGCCACAGAGAAAGCCCCCCAGCAGATGCTCACAGCCAGCACTTGCTCAGCCCGGCATGGCCAGAAATGAAGGAAGTTGTCGAGCAGCCAAGCGCTGCCGGCTGCGGGAGAGGAGTGCGCTCAGTAGCCAAAGAGGATATTAAGTGAAACATTAAAGCTGCAGATAGAAAGCGGACATCCCCTGGGAACACGGATTCAACATATCACCGCCACCACCACAGTGCATGCCTTGCGGCTGGTTTCTATGAAGAGAGAGTGCAGCATTCACCCTCTCTAAAGAGGGATACATTCACTACGGAAGAAATGCAGCTCTAGCTGTGCTCTGTGAATTAGTGAACAGGAGACCCTGTTATAAATCTTGAGAAGAGCAGAAGGGTACACCTGACTCTAATAACAACAGCCCATACATTAAGTGCTAAAACATCACCCGCCAGACAGGTCTCAGCCCAAGATCACCTAAAACAAAACAACAACAACAATAAAGCAAAACAAAAAATACTCGCAGGGGTTATGTGACTAAGATAGCCTAAAAGCAGAGGGATCCAGTGGATTTGCATCTGCCTGCCTAGAAGGAAAGCCATTAAAAATGTAATAGGTTAGGATTTGTCTAATTAAACAGCTAAGGTAATAAAAAATTAAAAGTCTGTAATTGACTACTGAACATTCCAAATTGCCACATTTCCCCTTAGACAGCATCTTCATGATCTCATTTTATTTGTCATAAAGCTGTTTTAATTTTATGAATAGGAAATATGAGGCCATAATTATATCATATAAAAACCCGGTACAGAATTTTGTGGTTTTATGTGTATATATACACACTTGAGACATATTCTCTACTGCAGCCTGAATATCATTACAAACATCAACTGGGGTAAAGTACTATCAGGAGATGAGCAAAATAACCCTGGATGATTAAATGACTGGGTCAAAGAGCACAGCCAGATATAGAATCCAGATGTTGCTCATTATCAGTGTCCTGCTCAAACTGGTAACTGGGCTAATGCTGCAATTTCACCTCTGTCTAATGTTGTCATGATTCTTTAAAAGAAATGCAGTATTTTCAAGTATTTGTTTTTCCTCCTTTACTTCATTTGCCTTTCTTAGTCCTTCATGTTAGAATGATTTAAAGTCCTATATTGTGTCTTACAGAATGGTGTTTATCAAGCAGTGTTTTGCCGACTTTATTGGGTCTTATAGAACTGTGTTTATCATGCAGTGTTTTGTGGACGTCTGCCTGTATCTTTTTTCCCTGTAGGTCCATACTGAGAATCTACACTGCCTCCCTCTGGTGAGGCTAACAATGTCACCATATCTGTGTAAAGCCAAAAGTGGAGAACATAGTCGAAGGATAGAATACAAAATGTTAAGGTATTTGGCAAATAGATAGAAATAGATTAGTGATTGTTCAGGGGAGAGGGAATTGGCCGAGAGGAATGGGAAATTGATAGTAAAGGGAAGGAGTTTCTTTTTGAGGAAATGAAAATGTTCTAATTTGATTGTGGTGATGATTGTACAACCGTGAACAGACTAGCAACAAATGAATTGTAAAATTTAAATGAATGAACCATATAGTATGTGAATTATATGCCAAGAAAGTTGTTATTAAATAAGTATGAAGCTGTAATTCTTGTCCTAGAACCAGCAGATGAAGTCCCCATGAGATAGGCATTCACCCCTCAAACACAGTGCTAAGCATGGAGCTGGGCACAGGAGAAAATCTAAAACAATCTATAATCAAAGTCTGCACATATGAAACAAGAGGATGAAAATGAGGCTAAAAGCAAACATAGGAGATAAAAGTGTAATAATCATAAAATATAAATTGTTAGAGAGCAAAACCAGCCACCCATGACAACACTACTCCAGAAAGCAGGAACTCAGGATTTTACCCAGGAAAGAATCAGAACATCTCAGTTAACTGGTAATGCCAAATGTAAAGCTAAATTTTTAAAATATAATTAAAAGAATAACAATCTTTTAGAATACGAACTCGCACATTAAGAATAAATACATTTGAACTAATAAACTAGTTGGAAGTCAATAATGGGCTTTCACACAGAAGCAAAAAATAAAGTTTCTGCATCTTTGGTCAAATACTCTTATCTGAATACAGATTCACAGTGACAACTGCATACCAGGCATCTCCTCCTGGATGTTACTCCGATGCTTCATTTCAACAAAGTCAAAATGGATGAAATTTGCCATCCCCACACATTTCCCACTAACTCGCAATCCTGCCCTGACATTTTCTTCTACGTTCCCAGTCTTAGGCTCTAACACCACTTGGCAATCTGCCTTTCCCCTTCCTCAGTCTAGGTATACTATTGAGTCATTAGATCTACTACCCCTGCCATTGTCTCCTTTCTGGTCATTAACACCTGTAGCCTGGAGGGCTACATGAGTATCCTAACAGGCCTCTCTTCTGTCACTCTTGTCTAGTTCAACTCCATCCCTCATACCATCAGCCAAATTCCTATAAAGCAAAAATCCTATTGCATCACTCTTGTTTCTATCCTTTATGACTTCTCTTCATTGCCACTGGGTTAAAATATACATACTTGCATGGCATTTAAAACCCTCTATGAGCTGGACTGCTCAGTTCTCAAGGAGCTTGTCTCTCCTGCAGGTCTCCAAAGAATCAGCTTTTCTCTTGCCAAAAGGCCTCTGCTGGGGAATAAAACCTAACAGCCTTGCAGCAGGGTAATGAAACGTAGATACATAAATCCAAATCATCATCCATCCTTAACAGAATGGCATGTATCATAGCATACTCCCAAAAGTTAATCATCTTCCATGTGCTTTAGAACTATCCTTATCAAAATTCACCCAAGATTCACCTTAAACCAAACATAGAATAAACTGCTTTATCTTCATGAAATACTCCCAAGGCCTTGGATCTGGTTGTCACAAGACATGAAGCAAGTATAAACAGGGAATGTGTCAGCTAAGCAGTTCTACATACACATCCTGTGCATGCAGCACAGATACACAGAGCTCCTTATTCCATCTTCCTTAGTGCACGGAGACTGTGCACCACCACGGCCACCACCACCACCACCACCACCGCCGCCACCGCCGCCACCGCCGCCACCACCACCACCACCATGCCACCACCACCACCACCATGCCACCACCACCACCATGCCACCACCACCACCACCATGCCACCACCACCACCACCATGCCACCACCACCACCATGCCACCACCACCACCACCATGCCACCACCACCACCATGCCACCACCGCCACCACCACCACCATGCCACCACCACCACCACCATGCCACCACCACCATCATGCCACCACCACCACCACCATGCCACCACCACCACCACCATGCCACCAGAACTTCTCTGTTATGATTGGCCATGCTTTTTACAGTCATTTTCTCAAAATAACATCTCTCCATTTCCAAACAAGTTTCTATTTTAAATGTCTGCTCACTCATACAAAAGGAGAATCATTAATATACAACACTATAAAAAAATTAAAATTATCCTGCCTCAGAAAAACTCAGTAAAAGGTAATAAATCTCTAACAATCATCTATCTGTATGGTGCTGAAAATAAAACCATAGAATATGTTTTAAACAGAATGGAGAGAATACCTTAAGAGCATTTAATAATGAAGCAAGGGAGGGAAAAAATCATGCAAATTACTGTAATGTGAAACATTTTAAACATAAATGTACATATTTATCTTTAAACAAAGGAATTTTAGTAGACTTTTAGTAAATGTCCTCTTTATTACTTTCTACCAGCCAAAAGAGACTATTTTTAGCAACACTAAAGTAATAACATATTATATTTTATAAAGCATTATAATGTATTTTAATATTTTTATCAGCAACTTTTCTTTCTTGATGCTGTTTGCCATAAGTAATCCTGTGCTTAGTTATTTTTATTTTGAAAGATTTTAAATATTTCTATTTACATTTGTCTTCCACTGTTTGAATATTCATTAACTATTGAGAAGAGTCTTAGCCATGGTAAGAATATATCCTAAGACAAAACATGTCAGAAGACATTAAACTCTAGAATAGGCCTGTGTTTTGCTGACGGTCATTACCAGGGTTCATTTAAAGCCTCCTTTACTCATTGTGCATAAACTGTTACCTACTCAAGCCTAGATAGCTATTGAAATTAAAACCATTGCATCAATTAACTGTGAATATTTATAGGTCAGGCTTTTTCTTGTTTAAATCATAAAAAAAAAAAAAAAAAAAAAAATCTAGCATCTACCCACACTTAGAGTCCTCTATGACCTCCTAAAATACAGATGATGACTGAATATTTTATCAATTAACATTTATAGTGACCTCATGAGGCTCGAAAGAGTGAGACAAAGGAACAGATTTAATTTTGATACTTGCCTGGTCACACTCATTATCAAGTCACAAATGTATTGTGCAAGGCATAAGAAACAAGCAGCAATGCATTTAAACAGAAATTTTCATCAAATGAATCTTAAGAACTTAATAGTAAAACATCATAAGTTTTCATGCACAGGGACAATTTATAAATAAGCTCATTCCAAAAGATCTGTTTTTCAAATTGTGTTAACTTTTCAGTGAAAATAATTTTAAACTTGAAGAAAAATTGTAAGAATCAGAGTAGTTCAAAGAAAGACTCTGTATCCTTCATCCAGATCCACACATTTGTTGACATTCTACAAAACAGTCTTTTTGATGTTTTAAGAGAAAAGAGTTCCTAAGAACGGATTTTAAAAAGGTATCAATGCTGAGTGTCATAACGGTGAGTCAAGGTACAAAGACAGCAGTCAATATTTACTTGAGATTTGCACACAGGACACTGCGTAGGCAACAATATGGATAATATAATCTCTGCCCTTGAAGAACCATGTGATCAACTGGGACAGGAGGAGACACACATCAAAAGACAATGGAGGCCGCACGTGGTAGCTCAGGCCTGTAATCCCAGCACTATGGGAGACCAAGGCAGGTGGATCACTTAAAGTCAGGAGTTTGAGACCAGTGTGGCCAATGTGGTGAAACTCCATCTCTACTAAAAATACAAAACCTAGCCGAGCATGGTGGAGCACACCTGTAATCCCAGCTACTCAGGTGGCTGAGGGATGAGAATCGCTTGAGCCCAGGAGGCAGAGGTGGTAACAAGCTGAGATCTCACCACTACACTCCAGCCTGGGCGAAACAACAACAACAACAACGACAACAAAAGACAATGGAACACGTGTTCACAAGTATGTTAGAAATAATCATTGTTAAACTGATGTGAGAATGGCATGGTATAAAGTAATCAGATGTAACACTATGGTTGACAAGGAGACTTCCCCATTGAAACAGGTTTTTGTTTTGTTTTTCTGGGGAGTGGACAAAGAGTCTCGTTCTGCCACCCAGGTTGAAGTGCAGTGGTGCAATCTTGGCTCACTGCAACCTCCACCTCCTCAAGTATTCGCCTCAAGTATTACCTCAAGTAATTCGCATGCCTCAGCCTCCCAAGTAGCTGGGACTACAGGTGCAAGCCACCACATCTGGCTAATTTTTGTATTTTTAGTAGAGACAGGGTTTCACCATGTTGGCCAGGCTGGTCTCAAACTCCTGACCTCAGTGACCTATCCACCTTGGCCTCCCAAAGTGCTGGGATTACAGGAGTGAGGCACCGCACTCTGCCTGTATCAGATTTTGAACTGGAAGTTCAAGAGCACTGAAGCAGAACTACTTGAGGGCAGAAAAAGACTCAGACGTATTTCGTAAGATTCCTCATAATGTTAGTAAATGAAAAGTTTTATATTAGCACATTTTATGTAGAAGAAATATTTGAACCTCAGACTACATATACAATCACAGTTATCAAGCTAATGACATAAAAGTAATACCATCAAGCCTAATATTCTTAGTTATAAACTAAGCCATAGAGCTTTTGCAGCTTTTATATTAAGTATGTACAATAAATGGAGAAAGAAACAACTTCACATTAAGGGAAAATGCCCTTATAATTTAGGATTCAATAAAGCTAACTGTAATAGGGCTTAAAATGACAAAAAGCAGAATAGCTGTGAGCCTCTAACTCTAAATAAACACTTATTACTTCCATAAAACAAGGTGGGTTTTTTCCCTCTATCATTAAGTAAAAAGATCTGATAGAGCTTATTTCCAGAAACCAGTTATTCACAGGAGAGCACAGATTTTGTCAGAGAATAAAGTGACAACCTCACCTTTTCAGGGTAATACATTTGCATGCAGAGGGATCAAAAGCGCACAGGACAGACACAAGTACTGGTGTGGTTTCCCATGCACTTACCTGCATCTGCTGTTTGAGTTCCCTGGCCAAGATACTATCCTGAAGAGCATTCTCCCGATGAGAGGCATCCGCAAGCACATTCACTGTGGTCTCTGCTTCTTGGATCCACTTTAGGAAGTTTTCCAGATCTCTGTGAGAGGCCTGCACCATCCTCCACTCAGCCTCCAAGGCATTCTGTCTGTCAGCAATACTGAAAGTAACGATATGACAGCACGGCTCCATTACTTACAGTAGTGACATCCCATATCACACATCCCTAAATTAAAAACTAACAGACAGTCTCCAAAGGACCTTTTATTCAAGTCACCATAGGTATTTGGGAGATTTATTTGTATGTGTGTCTTGAATAATCCTTAGCGGAGGGGTCATGTGAATTCTGAGAAGAGTGAAAGGGGGAGAGCCATAAATATATTAAAATCACATCTATATCATAAAATGATTTTCTTCTACATTCCCAGTCTTAGGCTCTAACACCACTTGGCAATCTGTCTTTCCCCTTCCTCAGTCTAGGTATATTCCATATGTTGTAGGTCAATACAAAAGGCAACTGTATTCATCCAGTCACTGAATTCTACCACTCCTTTAAGGATTAAATATTCATACAGTCAGTGACTGTCAATGCAATTGCCTTTTGTGTTGACTTACATAAAGACAATATCAACAAATATTCATACAGTTGGTGGCTAAACGAATTCTAGGAAGAAATGAAATCTGAAGAAATATTTAAGACAAAATAAAAATAATTGAAACAGCTGACTTTATATATTTTAAACAATTCATATCAATACAAGTTGGTTTCTTATTTAGTAATATTTAGAATGCATTGGACAAATGAGCTTCTATAAACCCTTCATTAAATCTACCTCAAAATTAGAACACAGAGCTATCTTGGAGTTATATGAGCTAAGAGATACACACACCTGTAAATTCAACATTTAAAACTTTATATTCTTCAGAGCTCTATAATAAGAAAACAACTCAATTTTTAAAATTAGTATTAATCATTTCACTCCTAGGTATTTAATTCCAAGAGAACTGGAACATATTTCCACAGAAAAACTTGTACACAAATGTCCATAGCAGCATTATCTATAACGGCCAACTAGTAGAATTAACCTAAATTCAGAGAGAAACCAATAAACAAAATACACTATATCTATACATAGAATATTATTCGCCCATAAAAAGGAATGAAGTGCTGACACATGCTACAATATGGATGAACCTTCAAAACGCTATGTTAAGTGAAAGAAGCCAGACACAAAGGGCCACATATGGTGAAATTCCATTTACATAAAATTTCCAAAATAGGTAAATTCATAGCGAGAAAGTAAATTAGGTGTTGCCTAGGATGGCACAGTAGAGGATAATGGAGGCTGACTACTAATGGTATGGAGTTTCTTTGGAGGATGATAAATTTTCTGAAATTAAGGGTAGTGGTGGTTGCCCAACATAGTGAATATACTAAAAATCACTGATGAAGTATGTGATACAGCAGTGCCCCCTTACCTGTAGGGGATACATTTCAAGATCCCCAGTGAATGTCTGAAATCACACATAGTACCAAACCTTATATAGACCATGTTTTTTCCCATACATCATACCTATTTTTACATTATAAATTAGGCACAGTAAGACACTGATGATAATAACTAATAATAAAATAGAACAATCATAACAATACACTGTGTAAAACTTCTGTCAGTGTGATCTCCCTCTTTTTCAAGATTTGTTTTTGTATACACCACAGGTAACTGAAACCACAGCTAGCAAAACCACAGATAAGAAGGAACTACTGTATACAAATTGTATCACAGTAAAAATCAGCATATCTAATGGACTTTATTTACATGTATTTTTTTTTCTCTGTCCATCTACTCATCCATCCATCCATCTGTCCTTCTATCTGTATATATACATAGAGGGAGAAATGTCTGGAATATTAACTTAATATTCAAACAATTATTTTTGGGTCCTGGGATTTAAGTTGGTTTTCTTTCCTATTTGTACTTTTTGTCATTTTTTAAATTTTATAATGATGCAATATCTTTTTTAACATATCATTTTAAAAAATGGACAAAAGATTTAAACCTATACATGACTGTACAAGATGTTTAGATGACAAATAAGCAAATGAAAACATGCTCAGCACATTAATCATTAGAGAAATGTAAATTCAAATCACAATGAGACATTGTTTCACATTAAAACGGCTTTAAGAAAATGACTATACCAAGGATTGGAAGGAATGTGGAGTAACTGCAACTCTCATACATCGCAGGTAAAAGTACAGCCATTTTGAAAAACTGCTGGCAGTTTGTTATAAAATTAACCACACATTAGTGATACAACTCAGCAATCTTACCCCTAGGTAGTTATCCAAAGAAACAAAAACACATGTCTAGGTGGGGCACAGTGGCTCATGCCTGTAGTCCCAGCACTTTGGGAGGCCAAGGCAGGCAGATTACTTGAGGTCAGGAGTTCAAGACCAGCCTGGACAACATAGTGAAATCTCTTCTCCACTAAAAATACAAAAATTAGGTGGGTGTGGTGGGGCATGCCTGTAATCCCAGCTACTTGGGAGGCTGAGGCAATAAGAATTGCTTGAACTCAGGAGGCAGAGATTGCAGTGAGCCAAGATTGTGCCACTGCACTCCAGTCTGGGCGACAGAGTGAGACTGTCTCACAAACAAACAAACAAAAAACCCACCATATGTCTATATAAAATCTGTATGCCAGTAAATATAGCAGTATTATTGATAATGGCCCCAAACTGAAAACAACCCAAATACCAACTGGTATTACATACAGATAGACAAAGTTTGGTACAGGGATACAATGGAATACTATTCCACAGTAAAAATAAGCAAACTACTGATACATGCAACAATATGCATGGAATCTCACATGCATTCTGCTAAGTCAAAGAAGTCAGACATAAAAGATTACATACTAACATTCTGTTTATAAGACATTCTTGAATGTCATCAACCTCATCCTAGCGTTTACTTCTTTTTTTTTTTTTTTTGAGGCGGAGTCTCGCTCTGTCGCCGGGACTGGAGTGCAGTGGCCGGATCTCAGCTCACTGCAAGCTCCGCCTCCCGGGTTCACGCCATTCTCCTGCCTCAGCCTCCCGAGTAGCTGGGACTACAGGCGCCTGCCACCTCGCCCGGCTAGATTTTGTATTTTTAGTAGAGACGGGGTTTCACCGTGTTAGCCAGGATGGTCTCGATCTCCTGACCTCGTGATCCGCCCGTCTCGGCCTCCCAAAGTGCTGGGATTACAGGCTTGAGCCACCGCGCCCGGCCGCGTTTACTTCTTAACCTGCAGAATCAATTCAAATTGCCTCACCTGGAATTTAATTTCCTCCACAATTGATCCCAGTTTACTTCTCCAACTTTATCCCCTAGTTTTCTTCAATACTCTGTTTAGGTAATAGTGGTGTGCTCCTTTTTCTCTAGAATATTCTTACTATTGTGTCCACATGAAAATGTTATATCCATATAAAAATGTCCTGCTGACCCTCTCCATTTATCGTAATCCTACCATAATCCTACCACTCCTTTAAAGGTTAAGGACTACCTCTTCTAGAACATTCCATCCCAGTTAGGTTTCCTTGTCATGAGTTCATAAAAGGTCAAAAATCCTCTTCGAACCACAATTATTCACACAGATCCTGGAAAAAGGCCTTGAATGATGATCTTGTTTCATTCTTAAATTGTATTTTAACTACATTACATAGTTTTTGTATTTTTCAGCAGAATTTTTTATACCTTCATATTCCTGAGTCCTATTTATACAAGTATTTACAGAATGACAATCTTTCTATAATATTATTTTATTTTATTTTATTTTATTTTTGAGACAGAATCTTGCTCTGTCATCCAGGCTGGAGTGCAGTGGTGCGATCTCAGCTCACTGCAACCTCTACCTCCCCAGTTCAAGTAATTCTCCTGCCTCAGGCTCCCAAGTAGCTGGGATTATCGGTGCCTGCCACCACATCTGGCTAATTTTTGTATTTTTTTTAATAGAGACAGGATTTCACCATGCTGCCCAGCCTGTTCTCAAACTGTTGACCTCAGGCGATCAGTCAGCCTCAGCCTCCCAAACTTCTGGAACTACAGGCATGCACCACCATGCCCAACAGATTTTTGTATTTTTTTTAGTAGAGATAGGGTTTCACCATGTTGGCCAGGCTGGTCTCGAACTCCTGACCTCAAGTGATGTGTCTGCCTCAGCCTCCCAAAGGACTGGCATTATAGACTGAGCCACCATGCCCGGCCATGCTATGTCTTTAAAATTAGCTCCTACACTTAATCAATTTTACAAGAAAAAATCAAACTACCACATCAAAAAGTGGGTGAAGGATATGAACAGACATTTCTCAAAAGAAAACATTTATGTGGCCAACAAACATACGAAAAGAAGCTCATCATCACTGGTCATTAGAGAAATGCAAATCAAAACCACAATGAGATATCATCTCACACCAGGTAGAATGCGATCATTAAAAAGTCAGGAAATAACAGATGCTGGAGAGGATGTGGAGAAATAGGAATGCTTTTACACTGTCGGTGGGAGTGTAAATTAGTTCAACTATTGTGGAAGGCAGTGTGGTGATTCCTCAAGGATCTAGAACCAGAAATACCATTTGACCCAGTGATCCCATTACTGGGTATATACCCAAAATATTACAAATCATTCTACTATAAAGACACATGCACATGTATGTTTACTGTAGCACTACTTACAGCCCAAATGCCCATCAATGACAGACTGGATAAAGAAAATGTGACCCATATACACCATGGAATACTATGCAGCCATAAAAAAGAATGAGTTCATGTCCTTTGCAGGGACATGGATGAAGCTGGAAACCATCATTCTCGGCAAAATAACACAGGAACAGAAAACCAAACACTGCATGTTCTCACTTATAAGTGGGAGTTGAACAATGAGAAGGGGCTCTCCTGTTAATGGTGAGAGGAGATCACAGAAAAGAGGGTGTGAATCCAAACTGGAGCAGGTATGGGCTATCTTCAGCATTATCACCACTCTGTATTCCTGTTTTAACATGACAAAACTTACAAAGGATACACTCAGACAAACTCACGAAATCGCCCCAAAGAAGAAAACAAATAAATAACAACAACAACAAAAAGGCAAAAACAAACAAATAACACAAAATATCCATGAGATCCAAGAAGCAGAGATTGTAAAGTAGGAGCAAAGCAAATACCCAGCATGATGGCTGTGTAGCAGGCCTAGAAAGCATGTCTCCAGAAGAGACGTCACCAAGGAACAATATTAGAAGTGATAGCCTGCTTAATGCGATTGGCATTGTGGAAAATTGTACTGTCAGGTCACTGGAAAATGTGGGAGGATTAGCAATAGGTGCAAAGAAAATTAGGCATATAAAAATAAGGCAATTATTAATTTCAGGTAAAACAAACACATAGGAAACAAAATTATAGTAAACCTCAGTTTTCAGCTGGTAATAACATTTAGACAGACAAAATAATGTCAACACTTTATATTTATTTACCTAAAATTCCATGATGAAGCAGGGAAAAGAACAGTGGCATCCCTAAGCAACTTTCTATGTATTTACCAAAATAGGACGTCAGCAGACAATGTCTAATACTGAAGAACTGAAAGATGATGGCATACTCATCTTATTTAGAATATGGAAATGTAAAAGGTAAAGAGAATAGTTGGCTCCAGGAAGGGCACTGCGGTGAGTCGAGGGAAAAGAACTATATTCTGTTATAAACCTTTCAGTGCTTAGTGGTTGTTGTTGGTTTTTTTTTGTTGTTTTTTTTTTTTTTTTGGTTTTTTTGTTTTTTGTTTTTGTAATCATAGGTGAATACTTTTTTAATTTTTTAAAATTTAGAAGTTACTCACTAGAATTTCAGTGGTTGTTGGTGCTGATGTTTTATCGTTCCCCAAACCCTGTCTATATTTTCTATTTTTAAAACATTAACAGAAAAAAAATAAAGAATAGCCAAATGAAGGCTGTACTAAAAAAGGCACTAGAAAACAAAGATTAGAGGAGTGCACATGTGCAATCAATCCACTACAAACAGGTGATTCTCCTTTAAGAACATTCAATATATAACATTTAGTCATTAAAAAAATTTACTAAGGTCAAACACCTTCATTTCCCATAATCAGAATTCTGTTTTATATTTAAGAATATTCATATGCACACAATAGGTTATATGGCAACAGCTAATGTAAAAAGAGATCATTACAGAATAATTGTATTAAACCCTGAGAATGTCCAAACTAGGGAAGAGGATGCAAATGTCTAAGAACTCTAAGGGTAAAGGCAGAGGATTCTCTTTATATAAGAGATACTTAGATACCTAGCAAGTATAAAGAACCAGGCTAGGAGGGGAGGTGGGCAACCTAAGGTTATGCTTCAAAGGAAAAGTGAGCTAAGACGACCATGAGCACTTGGCCTCAGACAGTATTCCACTGGGTAGAGTAATTCCAGCAGCACACTTTGGTCACCAGTGGAACATTCTCAATCCAGAAGCTAGAGCACGTATTGACAAATTATCTACTGATCATCAGTGGGAAAAGAGATACTACTTTAAAAATATTCACTTTGTAAGATACTTTCCATTCAGAAAAACAAATTTTAGTTGTTCTGGAAGAGATGTCTACTTTGTTGGTTATATAAGTAAAAAAATATGGATTTTTGGATTAAGGTAGACAAAGCTCCATCACTCACTAGCCACGAGCGCGTGGGCAAGGATTGTCTTCATCATCCCTAAACTCTGCCTGATACACAGGTTTTCCATGATCAGACTCTGGCTCACCTCCCCAGGAGGCATCTCCCCACTTCATACTTCATATGTTATTTATCTACAAAAATGAACCAATTATTAATCCTCTGAGAGGTCACTGCCTCTGTCACATCCTGAACTCTACATTTTACTTTTTTTACCTTAAATATCCTCCTGCTCCTCTCCTCCAGCCTCCACTAATTTTCCCCGTCCCACCTGGTTAACTTCTACTGACCCTCCAGACCTGGGTGCAAACACTTTCCAAAACCATGGTACCTTCCCCAAGCCATCCTATAGTTTCCCCTACCATGGCTGTTGGTGTTTCATCGCTGCTATCATAAATAACCACAAACTTTGTGGTATAAAGCAACACAAGTTTATTGTCTTACAGTTTTGTAGGCTAGTGATCAACATGGGTCTCCATTAGACTAAAATCAAGTTATCAGCAGGGCTGCATTTATTTTTGGAGGGTCTAGGGGTGAATCCGGTTTCTCTTCTTTTCCAACTTCTAGAGGTTGCCACATTCCTTGACTCGTAGCCACTTCCTCCACCTTCAAATCCAGCAACAGCAGGTGAAGTCCTCATATCACATCTCTCTGAACCACTCTTCTGCTGCCTCCTCCACATTTTTTTTTTTTTTCTTTTTTTTGACACAGAGTTCCACTCTGTCGCCCAGGCTAGAATGCGGTGGTGCAATCTCGGCTCACTGCAAGCTCTGCCTCCAGGGTTCACATCATTTTCCTGCCTCAGCCTCCCGATTAGCTGGGACTACAGGCACCCGCCACCATGCCCAGCTAATTTTTTTCATTTTTTTTTTTTTTTTTGTATTTTTAGTAGAGACGGAGCTTCACTGTGTTAGCCAGGATGGTCTCGATCTCCTGACCTCGTGATCCGCCCACCTCGGCCTCTCAAAGTGCTGGGATTACAGGCATGAGCCACCAGGCCCAGCCCGCCTCCTCCACTTTCAAGGACTCCTGGGATGAAATGGGGCTCACCCAGAAAATTCAGAATAATCTCTTTGGGGGCCACTTTTCTGCCTTCCTCATTGTATCTCTGATCATGACGGTAAGCAAATATCTTCTTGCCTGTTTAAAGCTGTTGTTTGTCAATGCACCCGGCATAGGTAGGACCAGGACCTACATACAGTAGCAACTCAACAAGTATTTATTGAATAAACTTATACAGCAATAGGAATAACATCTCCATATTGCAGCAATATTTTCAGGAGAAAATGAGATATAAACACATAAATGTATCAAGATACAGTGAATACTCAAAAAATATTTTCCCTAACCTCATATATGAATTGGTGAAATACTAGGAAATTATTTTTGCTTATAGAATGCAAATGTGAAATTTAATGATAAGTGTCCTGGAATTTTTTTAACGCCTACATAGCTGGTATCAAATTTTTATCATAAACTTAATTAACTACTAAACATAATGACCATACGAAAAGTCAAACCCTACTTACAGCAGTTCAAATTGACTTCATATTATTATAATGAATATACATGTTTAAATTTAAAATCATAGTTTATACGTATTATTTTATATTCTGATTTTTGAAATTAATATAATTTATAAAAATTTCTAATAGACTATAGCTCAGTTGTTTCCTCCACCTCCAGTTTATTTTCTCTTACTTTTAAAAATTAGATCCTAGGTTACAGTATGGTATATTCAATATTACAAGATTTTTTCATCTATTTTCAAGGAATTTCACATGATTTATTATAATATCATAAGTCAATAAAATCACTGAAATTAGAGTCTCAGGAACATGTATTCATACTTTATTACACAGGCTAATCTACTACCTTTAATGCCATTTGTACACTGCTCTCAGTAGACAATGACCTAATTCTATCACCTCTACTATTTACTAGCTGTATGGCTTGGGGTAAATCATTTCAAATCTCCAATTTATTTTTTTCATCCTTAAAATAAGGGGCTTGTACTAGATCAGCAAATGACCCATTTCAAAATATCCAGAGATCCTTTTAAAACTACATAATCCATTACAGGAATTACAAAACCTACTAGAAATGTTCCTCCACTCTCACCTCCATCCCTAGTTTCAAATTCAGCTTCATTAAGAATCGCTGCATGTAAACGAAACGTGACTGACGGGAATAGATGAGTAGTGTGCCGATCGCAAAAAAGGTTGGGAAGCATTAACACGGAAGAGTTCTAAGATCACATCCAGCACCGAACTTGCATTCATTTATGCTTCTCGATGTAGATTTTATATTTGGCAGTTCTGACTGTTACGTCTCAAGAAAGATCAGAACACAGCTAGAGGACGTATTGAGAAAAGTAACGAGATAATACAAGGGAAGGAATATTGTTAAAGGAAAAGAAGTGGTTTTACGCTTAGGAAATTGTGGCTAGAAGATAAAGGTAAAGAAAAATTTTTAAATCTTTTGTTAAATATACAAATCACAAAGTACATAGGCAAAAAAATCTAAAGATACAACACTTTAAGTTTAGAAGGGTAACATTAGCAGAATTTTTTTTTTTTTTACTTCAAACAGAAGAAGTAACAGACTATAAAAGTCTTTACTGCAAGAAATGATACCAACTAAAAATATAATTAGCTTCCCATAAAAGATTTAAGGATATCCATGGGTGACAGATTTATAATAGTTTACATTAAAGGGAAGTAGGATATTTTTTAAAATATAAACTCTTAGCTTTTTAAAGATATTTTTGTAATAAAAGCAGCTATGATACCCTATAGCCTATAGTCATTTTGTAACATAATAAAACATGATATACTTGCCTTTTTAAAATGTTATTTTAAAGATGTTAAGTAATACTTGATATTTTAAGCTACAAGATACATTATTTAATCAATTATGCATTTGCTTATAATTCATCAAAAGAGTATTTGAACGTGAGTAGGTATGTCTCTCTTTTTAAGGAGTTTAATGAAAAGATCATCTTAGGAAAACCATCGATGTGTGTTGCCAAATTTTGGTGTGCTCAAAAGGTGACCTTTACACTAGTATAAGATTTAAATACATTTATATCTTTTAGAATGAAAAACAGTAGCATCAGTAGTTTGAGTGGCAGGTAGAAAACTTAATATGAAACAATTCTTTAAACTTTTCAATGAGCACCTTCACAAGGGAATTTTGTTCTTTCAAATAATTCTCACCTAGGAAATTAACATTAAAGCATGCTATGGGAAAAATGCAGTTGAAATGAAGAATCAGGCACTGCACGTATTTCCAAAGATCCATGGTCTTTTAGTGACCAATCCTGGTTACGTAGAGGATAGATTGTCATCGTATTTGAAAATTCACTGCATGGGACTCAAGGAGACCCCGTCTTTAGCTGCTAACCCCCATTAACAGCCCCACCACAACCCCCTGCAGTTACCTCATGATCCCTGCCCACAGCCCTGTGAATCCAAAGGAGCATCTCTCCTGGGGCTGTGATTGTCAGGAAATAAATAGTCAAGACCAAAGAGTCATTTCCTTGAGAGGAATTCCCTCACCACATCCTATTTCCTCTTTAGTTAAGTCACTACCAGATATTTGGTCTTTATTAGTCAACCAGTATTGAACTGTAACTCCAATACCTTCCCCAGTCTGTGCCAATACACTCCCCCAACCCTTCTTCCACCATGCTCTAGAGCTCCTCTTCTAGTATCAGCAGACTCTACTGTTACCTGCCATCTCCTCGAACCAATCCCTTTTTGTCTTCACTGAAACCAGTTTCCTTAGGGCCATTATTTCTCCTGCAAACTTTTTGTTTTTTCCAGAGTCTAGCTCTGTCACCAAGGCTGGAGTGCAGTGGCATGATCACAGGTCACTGCAACCTCCACCTCCTAGGTTCAATTGAACCTACCACCTAAGCCTCCCTAGTAGCTGGGACCACAGGCATGAGTCACCACGCCCAGCTAATTTTTGTATTTTTTGTAGAGATGAGGTTTTGCCATATTGCCCAGGCTAGTTTGGAACTCCTGGACTCAAGTGATCCACCTGCCTTGGACTCCCAAAGTGTTGGATTACAGACCTCAGCCACTGCATGGGGTCCCCTGCAAACTTTTCATGAAGTTTTTTCCTTTTTCTCTCGGATCCTTTATGCCTCAGTCTGAGGAGTTGGAATAAGGGTTGTCCCTGCTCCCCACTGCTACCTCCAGGTTATTGTTTACCCATCTTCCAGGCAAAATCCTGCTGTGGAAAGTACAACACGCGTATCCCCTATGTTCCTATACTCAGTTTCAGGTTCAAGGGCACTGTATATATTTATAAAGGTTGACCACTGCCTCAATGAGGAAGTGAAGTTTGAAATCCAATTCAAGATCTGTTTGCCAAGCCACAGCTCTAGTGAGGGATGGCACCACCCAGAGAAAGGGACACATGAGACACCATTATGGACCAGAGGCAATCCTGTTCTCCTCTCATTTCCAAAGATCTTACTCTTCCCTGCTCCATCTTTCTCCCACTTCCATCTGCATTCTTCTTCATTGCCTCATTGAGCAGATGAATCCTATAAAGAGCAGTTCAACAGGGCTACCGTTCCTTACATTTAATAATATAAACCATAAATAGGCACTCATTACTGCCCAGAAATACTATAAATTTGCCCTAAGAAACTCTCCATCCCACTCACAAAGATCTGATCTTACACCCAATCCTCTCTCTTCCAACTTCTCTTAGTCTCACCTCCAACCTCACTAACAACGTGCTTGATGGATCATAAAGCTCAGTTCTTGCATGAAGAACCTTTCGTCTTCCACCACTAATGGTCTAGTTCACCTACATCTAAACTCATCTTCTCATTGCCTTTTCTGATCATAATGAAAGGTGCATTCCAGTTCTTACCAAACCCAATTCTCTAAATCTCACTTTCTTATCTTCTCAAAGCCTTCTTGTCCTCCTTCCTTTGTCCCCTCTGTGTTTGATCAACAGTCTCTCATCTAGTGGGTCATTTACATAAGCACACAAACATGATTTACTGTAATCCATTTTAACAGAAAAGTCAATCAACTCTCTTTACCCTACAGTCCCCACACTAAGTACTACCCAATCTCTCTGTCCCTCTTCACACAAACTTCTCTAAAGTTGTTTCCACAAACTGTTTCTACTTCTTCACCTTCATCTCACTCTCTAGCTTCCGGCCGCATTACTTTCTCCAAATTGCTCTTTCAAAAATCACCAGGAATGTCCAAGCTGTGGAATTCCCAAAATCGTGTACTGTGTCATCTTATTTGATGATTCAGCCCAATTCAACCCAGTAGATCATTCTTTCTTAGAAACATTCCCCTATCTCCATTTCCTCTAAGAGATATTCTCCTCCCTCTATTTCTGAACGTGACAAATCTGCAATTTTGTTTCCACTTCATTGGAAATTTTTTCTGAGACCCTTTTGCTCTTTTCTCCTTTTTTGCTCAGTCACCAAACCCTAGGCCTTACGGACTCAGTCAGGCATGCCCTTCTCGTCTTCATCTTCACTCCCTCCCTGGTGATCTCATCCAGTCCCATATGTTCAACCTCCAATGTGAATGCTGAGAACTCTCAATTCATATCTGAGGTCTAGAACATCTGAGTTCCAGATATATATACGTAATTGCCTATTTAATCTATATACTTAGATATCTAACAGGCATCTCAAACTTACCATAACCCGACTTACAATTTTTGTTCTTCCAAAACTCCCACATCCTTTCCCAATTCAGCGAATTGTACCACCGCTCATCCTTTTACAAAATTCCATCTTGGATTGTTTCCAAGCCCTTAAGGCATATATCTAATCCACCAAGATGTCTTTTCTACTTCCATAGCATATCACAAATCTACCATCTTCTTTACATCATTGCTGGCATACAATAGCCACGGGGACCACCATGTCCCAGCTGGACCACAGCCATCACTTCCTTTCTGGTCTTCCCAATTATTCTACTATACCCACTAGCAACCTATTCTCCACCTAAGATCCAGAGAGATTAAATTTTAATATATATATACATCACACAGTGTCACTCCCTTCCTCAACAATTCCAATAAGTTTCTATTGTACTTTTAATATCCAAACTCCTTCCCATGTGATATGATTAGGTTTTGTACCCACACCCAAATCTCACCTTGAATTATAACCCCTATATCCCATGTGTCAAGGGAGAGACCAGGTGGACATAACTGGATCATGGAGATGGTTTCCCCCATGTTGTTCTAGTGATAATGAGTGAGTTTTCACAAGATCTGACAGTTTTATGAGGGGCTCTTCCCCCTCCACTCAGCAATTCTCTTCCTACTGCCTTGTGAGGAAGGTGCCTTGCTTTCCCCTTCACCTTCTGCCATGATTGTAAGTTTCCTGAGGTCTTCCCAGCCATGCTGAACTATAAGTCAATTAAAACACTTTCCTTTATAAATTACCCAGTCTCAGGCAGTTCTTTATGACAGTATGAAAATGGACTAATATACCATGTCTTACAAAGTTCAGCATGATCTGGCCTCTGCCTTCCTCTCCTACCGCATCTCAAGCTCTTACCATCATATTCATTATATTGCAACCACATGCTATGCTCTTTCCTGCCTCATGACTTTTATATTTGCTGTTCACTCTGTAATTTTCTTCAGATGGTTCCTTCTTAGCCTTCAGAACCAGTTCAAATGCCACCAACTTATGCTTTCTAAATTTGCCTCAGTTAGGCTCCTCTCTTACATAGCACCTCTTTAATTTCTCTTGCCTCCAAAACAATCTCCTATAATTATGTATTATGTTCTTATTTACCACTTATGTACATTGCAAGGCTCCCCCTAAGCAATGTAAGCTTCCTGGGAGCAGGAACGAGGTGTATTTATGGTTGAATCTTTAGGGCTGGTCATAGAGCTTGGCAAATAGGAAGCTAAATAAATACTTGTTTAACTAGTTGATTAATCAATTAATGGAAAAACAAACAAATGAAAACAAAAACAAAGACTGTGGGCATTGTTTCTGTGGGCATTGGCTCTTTAGTTTGTTTGATATGGAGCTAAATGTGCTGAGAAAATATCTGCATGCTTGAGTTTGATATTTACAAAATGAAAACATTAACATTCATAGGCATTTATCACAAAGACATTGTTGGCGATTGTGTTAAAAAAAGTAATAAAATGATACTTGAGATATTAAAACAACATAATAGAAGAGGAAAATATAGAAGACTATAATTTTTATACTTCTCTTTTTGGCCAGCTTTATACCCAACTTGGAAGGGAAAACTAAAAATCAAATGCTAGCAGAGAAAATAAACAAGTTGAAAAATAAAGGTGATTTTCAGGGAAAGAAGTAAGCTTCTGAGAGGATAAATCAAGTTGACTGACCCAAATCTCCGAACCTCATATTTTTGGACATGCTAGGAGGATAAGGCTACCTGTACTTTCACCTAAGCCCATTCATTCGGGAATGACAGCCGCTACAGCATTTGTTTTAAGAGCTTGAAGGTTGAGCCTGGTTGTTATCAGGCCTTAAGAAACAATCCCAATATGAGTATCTTCTATTGATGACTGTTAAAAAGAACTGACCAAATTGGACAAAGAATAATTGCTGAAAAAAGCTTCATTTTTATTAATCTATAGGGACAATAAACATCATTACTGAAAAAGTAATAACAGATATAATAGAAGCTTCTAAATATACAACAAAATTAATTGGAAAATCAATCAAAATTAAATTTTTGAAACTTAACCTGTTTTCAGAATAGTTACAAAATCAGTCTTTAGTATACACAATTTTTAAATAACCTTTTGAAAACTATATACATTCCACACGTCTAGCTGGCCATTATTAACTAATAAACATTAATGAGAAAGACAATACCATTTCAAAAGAAGAAAATGAAATTATCTTACTGGATAAATCTGTATTTGTGCCTCCCACATTAAATAATTGTGTCTTATGAACAGACACTTCTCAAAAGAGGACATTTATGCGACCAAACATATGAAAAAAAGCTCAACACCACTGAGCATTACAGAAATGCAAATCAAAACCACAATGGGATACCATTTCATGCTAGTCAGAATGGTAATTATTAAAAAGTCAAGAAACAACAGATGCTCGTGAAGCTGTGGAGAAATAGGAAGGCTTTTATGCTGTTGGTGAGAATGTTAATTAATTCAACTGTTGTAGAAGACAGTGTGGCATTCCTCAAAGACCTAACAACAGAACTACCATTCAACCCACCAATCCTATTACTGGGTATATACCCACAGGAATATAAATCATTCTATCATAAAGACACATGTACGTGTGTGTTCACTGCAGCACTGTTCACAAGAGCTAAGACATGGAATCCACTCAAATACCTATCAATGATAGGACTGGATAATGAAAATGTGGTACTTACATACCATGGAATATTATGCAGCCATAAAAAGGAATGAGATCATGTCCTTTGCTGGGACATAGATGGAACTGGAAGCCAATATCCTCAGCAAACTAATGCAGGAACGGAAAACCAAACACCACATGTTCTCACTTATAAATGTGAGCTGAACAATGAGAACACATGGACCCAGGGAGGGGAACAACACACACTGGGGCCCGTACGGAGGGGGCAGGAGAAGGGAGAGCATCAGGATATATAGCTAATGAATGCTGGACTTACTACCTAGGTAATAGGTTGATAGATGCAGCAAACCACCACAGCACACATTTACCTATGTCATAAACCTGCATGTCCTGCACATGTATCCTAGAACATAAAAAATAAAATAAAATAAAATAAAATAACTTTAAAAAAAAATGTGTCTTTTTAAATTCTGTACCTTTTCTTCCCAGGATGGTTGGATTTTTGCTTTGGCAGAAAATACTTAATTGCAAGGTAAATTCAGCAACTGTGATAATTCTGCAAACCAAGGAAACTACATTTTTTAAGAAATTTCATCTGCTAACAAAGTTTTAGAATATCTATACTGCACTCAGAAAAGCAGACAATCAAGTATTTTATCATTAATTAAAGTAGAAAGAGTTTGAAATGACTATGAACAAACAACTGACTCAACCTTCTGCTAATTTAACCACAGAAAGTACTGTGCATGTGATTAAAAGCAGTGGATTTATCAGAAAGGCATATGAAAGAGCAGATGATGACAGTTTGGGCAACTTTTTCTTAAGTGTAGACTACCTACCAAGAACTTTTACACATAACTTTTGATATCACAATAATCCTACATATTAGACATGTTCTCCACTTTAGATCAAGGAAATGGAAATCAAGGAAATTTCAATGAGTTGAAATAACTTCCTACAAGTTAGCATAAAAGGCAAGTGCATAAGATGGCTTTTAACCAAGGATTGCCCCATATACCTTACATTCTGTGCTTTCTGTTTTACCTGTACCAACCTAGAAATACCTTAACATAGGCAAGGTAAAATGTGACTTCATGGGTTAAGGACAAGGAGAAAAAGACAGAGTAATTAGTCATTTCTAAGGAATTGTTTATAGCACAGAGCTATGCTATCTCATTTCCTCTACAATACTTCAGTGTAGATAACTATGTGTGCATATACATGGGTGTGCATATATATACACATACCTGTATATACATGCACGTGCAAACACATCTATACACACATAGTTATACATGTGTGAATACGTGTGTGTGTGATATAGAATGTTATTTTGGCCCTGGAGTACCAAAATATATACAGCTAAAATAGCATTTCAGACCCAAATCAGGCATCAACACTGACTGTGCTATAAACACATTTCAACAATCACTATCTCAACAGGCACTAGAAAATTTGTTAATTAGCATTAAGAGATGGAACGAAAAAAAAGTTATAAGTAAAAAAAGTAGTGGTCAGGATATATAGATTAGTTAGAAACATTAGAGACAGGCCTATTGTACAAAGAATCCAAAAACTCAGGATTCAGTTGTGTTTCAGAATTAAGATTTTTTTGAACATTAGAATACTAATATTATGAAAGTAACTATACTAACTACTACCCCTGGACAGGGTCTGGGGAAGCAATCAAACACATTAATATTTCTGCAGCAAGGAACAAGGCCATTCACACTAACCAGAATAAATAAAGACTTTAATAAATACCCGCATGGCAATTCAAAGCTTTCTGTTATCAAAGCTGTTTTTAGATTTTGGCATTGTAGATAAGGGATTGTGGACTTAAAATTGTGAATAGCCAAATTATTTAGGCTAACTGCAATTCATACAAAACATTTCCTTTGAAAGATGATATTGAACTACACACATTATGCTGCACAGTATTCCATGTGTAAGTATAACAACCCTTCACCCCTCCAGAATTTGGCTGACAATGATGTATATACAGAATAGGCTGGAAGATAAGAGGGCAGCCATGGTAAAAAGGCCTCTCAGCAGCCATTAGACAGGGTGTCATGGCCATGTACTGGAGTGCATTACATTATGCATAAAAAAGGCCCATATCTTTCATCTGATATGGCTTCTAAACTCAACACAGATATGAATCAGTAAGCAGCATTACAGACAGAACTGAGAGGCAGGTACACAAAGCAGTCACCAAGAATGTCAGCAAAGGCTGACAGTCTGATTGAAAGAAGAAAAATGAAACTGTTTTTAGAGATGATAAGAGCCTGACTTGCCAGTCAAGCTTGAATTCCAATCCCAGCTCTGCCATTATAAGCTGTGTGGTCTTGAGTGATTCCTTAATTTCTCTGTACTTCAGTTTATTCATCAACACAGGACTGATGAAAACGCTACCTCTCTCCTGCGGTTGTTGTGAAGATTAAACGAAATGATGTGGGTGAAGAGCTTAGTACAGTGCCTGACAATGAGATGATACTCAAAATTTATATGCACAAAACAAAGCCCCAAGTCTCACAAAGTATAGCAGCCTGAATAAATTTACTGCCAATTCTTCAGAACTCAGAGCATGAAGAGTATTACCATTTAGCATAGAAAACTATCATCCTGACTGTGTTGCATGACTTTGAACATGCCATTTAACTTCTCTGAGTCTAAGAACATTAGATTAGACCATGTATTCTCAGCAGAGGTAATAAATGGTTATTTCTTTTCAGGGGGAGGGTGAAAAAATGTACTCTTTTTATATATAAAGCACAACCATACAGTACACAGTATATCATGGTATTAAAATTTCATGGGGGAGATGAGTCTACAAAGGCTCCTTAGGGAAGCAATAATGTAAAGAAAGGTTGAGAAATACTGGTTCAGAAGCACTCTAAGGTCACTTATATCCATCAAAGTTCTTTAATTCTATCTTTGCAACAATAATACCAAGAATTAAAAAAAGAAAGTTAAATATACATTCACAAGCTTTAAGAAGGCAAAGAAAGATTTATATATTCTACAAGGATGTCCATCTAAAATAGTTAAAAATTTAAATATCACTGTATTTAAAAGAGAAAACTCTCTTTACATATAGAAGCCCTAGTTGTCATTCGTGAAGGGATCCTATGAGCCAGTTTTGCTCTGTTTTCCCTGCTTTATAGATAACAATATATCTAAATCATGTCTAAATATTAATATAATTACTTATTTCCCCCACCACCAAATGCAGAGAAAAACAATAAGGCAACCATTTGTAACTACAAAGAAACTGGAACATTGTGATTGTCTTAGCTATGATAAATGAAAAATCGTCTTGCAATATAATTCATTTTTCCTTGCCTCTTCCATCTAATCCAACTACTGCTGTAGGCCGTCTTAAAATATTTACAAAGTAGAAGCAAAAAAAAAGAATTGGAGGTGCTAAATAAACCAGGCCACACATTCCTAAGGGATCAATTTTTTGTTAAATTACAAGGAAAACAAGTCCTAACTCTTGTACATGGAACTTTTGTAAACACAAAGATAAAGTATATTTAAGAACTATATCTCTTGAGGTTAAAGCTGTTTTTAATTCACCTTCTTCCCCGCGTGAGTTATGACATCTTTACTACATCCAAATAACCTATCATAATAAAAGAGAAAAGTTGTAGTAAAATGTTAGAAAGACCATATTATACTCACTCTGCTTTAACCACTTGCGAAGTTTTGCCTTTGCTAACCCAGTCTTATTTTCTCCAGTATCCTAGGTATATCTAACAACACATTCAACCTCACATTCTGCCCTCACAACTCTCTTCTTCGAGTTTTCAGAGCTTCAGAGATTGTAACTAAAAATAACATTCTGGAAATATATAAAACTTCTCCATGTCAAAATGTTATTAAATGCTTAGTCATAGTTTATTATCAGGAATATATCAGGAATATAAAGTGCTCTCATATCCATTGTATTCACGGCAAAATAGATGTGTTTTGATACCAAACTGGTTTTAAGACACTTGCATTTTAATAGATAACGATGCACGGTAATTTCACTTAGACACAAGCATTCCCAGTACTATATGCATGATGTAAATATCTTTTTTTACTAGTGATGAATACAAATACGCAATCTTAAAGAGATGCTAATCACTGTTTATAGTTTCTCAAATTCTAGGTGTTCAAGTGACAGAAAATTCTCTTGTAAACACATATTCTATTTTGGGCTGTTCCAAATACTCTAACTAGACAAAGCAATGGGAAAAAAGATAGTAAATTAACTAAAACTCTAAATGCACATAGATTATTTCAGGGGTTTAGTGTTGGATCCATGTGTGTCTGGTCCTCAACTTAGGATGCCCCACCCAAATAGCACACTATTACAATTACCTTTAGGGATACTATTACCCTGATGCATCTGTAAACACCTGCACGCCTTACATTCAGTGTACTACAAAGTGTATTCCAAATAATACCAAGAGTATAAGATAATCAGAGCACGTAATCATTGGCAAGGTTTAGGCTGATTTAAAAAAAAAAAAAAAAAAAACTCCATTGTAAAAATTCAAATACGTATTGTATAAACATACATTCTGAACTAAGTATGATAATACTAACTCAGCACATCACAATATAAAAACAAAAAAACATAAAATGTACTTGCAGTAGCCACATGTTTGGCCAGGTTTCCATGAGAAAGCCAAAGCAATCAAATTCTCAACTTGACAATATACATTCATCTGCCAGGGCCTTAGAGTTACCTTTGTTTGAGATTGATCCATGACGTTTTTAAGTACTCTGTGGTTTCTTTCACATTCCTTGTGTCATCACTCCCATATTCCTCCAGGAGTTTCTGCAGGATGTTATCGAATGCCATGACGATACCATCTCCAGGACCCAGTTCTTGAAGCAGTATCTGAGGTGCAAGTGTAGGTCTGTTTGTTAAACTTGGTCACTCAGTAATTAGTATCATCAAAACAATAGTACTCCCAGCAGATTTTGACATGCTTTAGATACAGATATCACGAGATGAAAACAGACTGGGGGCAAATCCTTTCTTATATGTAAGCAGAAACCAAAATTAGGAGAAGTGAAAAGAAACTAAGTGAAAAGAAACTGACTATCTAAGAAAGTGATCAGGTACATAGATGACAATATTACAAGATTATTATCTTTTTCTTTTTGAGATATTTTCCTTCCTCAAACCATTTGTCTTTTTCATTCCTTCTGTTGTACCTCTGATCCTTACAGGGACATGTGTCACAAAGGACTGAATACAGACAGAGTTTCTGCATACATGCCTGGAGAAACGTGAAGGATCAACAACATGGACATCTTCTATCTCTTGCCCCTGGATCACAAGGTGTGTTTACAAAGAACCGCTTGAATGGATCAAGTTGCCAAGCAAGGTTTACTGAGAGTTTACTTGAGTAGCCAAACTGACGCTGAATTTGTCCACTGGCATTGGTTCTTTGATATAGTTTTTCAGCCTCTGAGAGTCTCTGGATCAAGGTACTCACCATGAAATCTAAAAGACAACTGAAACTTTTAATATAATGCTTTTTGTAGCAATTGGGAAGATTTTAAATCAGCTAAGGCTTCAGAAGAAAAGAACCATGCTGCTGATTAGAAAATAATCTTCTAATATGATAACTGAAACACTGACATCATTTTAATTGTATTCCTCTAGTTAAGGGGCCAGGGGCTTCACTACGACTTAGGAATCGCTTGGTGGAAACAATCAGCAGTATCACAAACACAGAGAATGATCCAGAAACACGTATAACTGGCCACCTGCTTTTAAAACTGTAACCAAGTAAAGTCTGCATTTGTGGAGAATAAAAACATACTTCCACATTTTTGATTGTTTTCTACATATACTCTCTTAAATTCTTCACAGATATATACTTCTATCTTAGGTTAGCTGAAAGGCAAATAAATGTTATACCAAACTATAACCTCACAACCAAAACCTCCAATTCAAGAATATTTTATAATTTTATACAGAGAATCTTAAAAGCACTTTTAAAATTACCATAGTTGTTCAATAATATTATCAACTCTATAACTAACCTGATGACAAAAAAGATGCTTGCTATTATGAAATTAATAAAACCGTTTGGTTAAAAAGACATTAAAGGAAACTAAACTTATCTGATTTGTTCACTACAGTAGCCCTCAAATGAAAGTCTTGGAACATTTTATTAATAAAAATAACCTTCAGGGTAAGTAAGTAATATGGTTTGGATTTGTGTCCCCACCCAAATCTCATGTTCAATTGAAGGAGGAGCCTGGTGGGAGGTGACTGGATCATGGGGATGAATTTCCCCCGTGCTGTTCTTGTGATAGTGAGTTCTCACAAGATCGGAGGGTTTAAAAGTGTGTGACACTTGGGAGGCCGAGGTGAGCAGACTACTTGAGCTCAGGAGTTGCAGATAAGCCTGGACAACATGGCAGAACCCCATCTCTACAAAAAATACAAAAATTAGCTGGGTGTGGTGGTGCATGCCTGTCATCCCAGCTACTTGGGAGGCTGAGGCGAGAATCGCTTGAACCCAGAGGTGGAGCTTGCAATGAGCTGAGATCCTACCACTGCATTCCAGCCTCAGCAACAAAGTGAGACAATGTCTCCAACAAATAAATAAACTCTGTGGCACTTCTCCTTTCTATCTTTCTCTCTCTGTCTTGCTGCCTTGTAAAGAAGGTGCCTGCTTCTTCTTTGCCTTCCGCCATTATTTTAAGTTTCCTGGTGCCTCCCAGTCATGCTTCACTACATTATCCCTCAAATGAACTATGAGTCAATTAAATCTCCTTTCTTCATAAATTACCCGGCCTCAGGTAGTTATTTATAGCAATGTGAGAACAGACTAATACAGAACGGAAGGGAGCAAAAGAGGCTTCCTGGAATCTTGAAAATGTTCTCTTTCTAGATGCTGATTTGAGGGTGTGTTTCACTTGCAAAAAGTCATGCACATTCTTACTTGTTATGCCTCCAGAAATTTTTCAGAAAAATTTTCCAGATCAAATTCTTCAATAAATTTCAATATATACTCTAAGAACTTAGGAAAAAAACATGACAGGGTCCTATTGTTAAGAATTACAGTGAACAATAGAAAAAAAAAGTGTATCCAACAAAATAATACTGCCAAAAAATATCTGATGAGTCTTACTTGGTTATCAGAAATTTGTTTGGTGAGTGGATCCCGCCGGGCTTGCTGAAGAATATAGAGTCGAGCCTCATATTTTCTCATCAGTTCTTCAGTCTCCTCCCTATGGTCATCCCACTGAAGACTGTCAATAATCATGTCCTCAAGCTGCTGCTGTCTTAGCTCAACACCATGCTGAGTGCCATCCCACTGGTTCTTGACCCTTTCCACTGAGGGTGGCATTATAAAAGAAAAAAAAAATTCCAACATGTAACTCTCAGGAGAAAGAAAAAATACCAGATATCAAATGTATCACAAATAAGTCTATGAACAGAAAAAAGAAAGAAGGCGAGCTGATAAAAACATTTTAAAGGAATTTTAATACACATCTGCCATCCTATACAATTGACATATTTCTGAAACCATGCTTGAGAAAAAAAAATCTTGAACTCTATTTTAAGTGCTCTAAAACAACTCACAAGAAAATACCTACTATTATAAACAGATACTGCCAAAACATTATAAAGAAAATAATTTTCTATTTAATTTTGTATTTATAGTTGTATTTATAGACCTGGTTTGATGAAGGTAGGGTTTAACAGTACTTCATGATAGAACTTTAAGACAGACAGTCACTTGTTACGCTCAAAGGAGATTTTTCTCAGGCAGTCTTGATTTTAGAAGAAAATGAACTGTGTAAGAATATTTTTGCATTTATTTTACTGTAGCAAGAAAATTTTCTAAAAGGAATTTTATATGTTCAAGTTCAAGAGAAACACTAAAAGTAAAAGACACTCATGTACTATGCACCCAGCAGCTCTTCATCATAAAAATTCCACACTGGTTCTTGTCCTTCCTCTTTTATTGTTGTTTATTTCTAGTCCTTTTACTCATTATCACCTTCTCTCTCTATTTCTCTTGTAGCTTCTTCTCTTCTCCTTTCTCTATTTTTAACATAGTTTTAAAGACAGAGAGATCTAAGGAAACTTTTTTTTTTTGAGCAAGAATCTTGATCCATCGCCTAGGCTGGAGTGCAGTGGCACGATCTCAGCTTTTGCCTTGCTGCATCCTCCGCCCCCGGGTACAAGTGCTTCTCCTGCCTCAGCCTCCCAAGTAGCTGGGATTACAGTTGTGTGCCATCACACCTGGCTAATTTTGTATTTTTAGTAGAGAACGGGCTTCATCACGTTGGCCAGGTCTCAAACTCCTGACCTGTCTGCTTCGGCCTCCCAAAGTGCTGGGAATACAGGCATGAGCCACCGCGCCCAGTTGGAAACTTAAATTTTTATTTTTTATTTTTATTTATATATATTGGTTTTGAGACGGTTTCTCGCTCTGTCGCCCAGGCTGGAGTGTGGCAACACGATCTCGGCTCACTGCAAGCTCCGCCTCCACCTCCCGGGTTCACGTCATTCTCCTGCCTCAGCCTCCCGAGTAGCTGGGACTACATGCATCTACCACCACGCCCGGCTAATTTTTTGTATTTTTAGTAGAGGCGGGGTTTCGCGGTGTTAACCAGGATGGTTGCGATTTCCTGACCTCCTGATCCGCCCGCCTCGGCCTCCCAAAGTGCTGGGAGGCCTTAAATCTTTTTTAAGTGCTACACCCAGCCTTAAATTTTGTATTAATCACTTCAGAGTTAGTTCGTAATCTTGAACTGAGGTACTAATAAACATTTACTTAGAATATCTGCAAGAGCCTGCTGATAATAAGTAGGTAGAATGTTAAAACCACACTGCTGGAAGATGCTTTGATTATCAGACAAAAAGAAAGGCTATAGTTAAATACCAGGCCCACGAGGAATGTAACGAAAACAAAACATTCCAGCTGAGTTATCATGGAACACTTTGGCAAAGTTCTTGGGATAATATATGGTTATAGTAAAACATAAAAGCTATCAACTGGCTGGGTGCGGTGGCTCACACCTGTAATCCCAGCATTTTGGGAGGCCGAGGCAGGTGGATCACCTGAGGTCAGAAGTTCAAGACCAGCCTGACCAACATGGTGAAACCCTGTTTCTACCAAACATTCAAAATTAGCTGGGCGTGGTGGCGGGTGCCTGTAATCCCAGCTACTTGGGAGGATGAGGCAGGAGAACTGCTTGAACCCAGGAGGCAGAGGTTGCAGTAAGCCAAGATTGCACCATTGTACTCCGGCCTGGGCAACAAGAGTGAAATTCCATCTCAAAAACAAACGAGCAAAAAAAAAAAGCTATCAACTTAAGGTTGTTCAAAAGGCCTTAAGTTATACTTACGTGACATCATTCTTTAAAACTTGCTCAATGAGACAATCTGTTTTATGATGTCGTAGCTGTTTAAATAAATTGCTTATGTTTTAAACTTAAGAGAGGACAAATCTATCATAATGTTCTGTCAGTTAAAAAGTTACATAAAGTACTTATGACCAATTCTATTACTAATAGAATCCTTTAACATTAAACAAATGAAACCAAAGACATCAAGCAAGAGTAAATATCACAGGTTTGTCATAAAAAATAATTGTCCCATTCATTGTGTGTTAAGCCCTAAAACCAGATTACTATTGGTAGCAGGACATTCCCGCTGAGAAGAGTTTTTCATATAATGAGGAGTGATGAAGGCTATAGAACGTCTACACACACAGAAATATTTATATATAGAGAGAAAATAGAGTGTGTACATTAAATAGGAAAGGGAAGATATTTAGGAGAAGGAAAGTCTTGTAAAAACGAATACACAAACAAACAAACACCTGAAAGAAGTTTTGGACAAAAACAGAGGTGATGAAAGAAAAAAACAAAACAAAACAAAACATCAAGATGATAGAAAAAGCAAACTGGGAATGGTTTTGTTGATAGTTTGGCATTACTAGAGCAGAGGAGCTCCCCTGTGATGTGAGGGAAACTGGCTCACTCCAAAGCTCCATAATAGGCACAATCCATCCATTCACAAAAAGAGAAAAGAAGGAAAATGATGTATTTAGTAAAAATAAGTCAACACTTTCAGACACTAAAAGTTCTTTTCTAATGTATCTCCTATAATACCCTTGTTGCTACCAGGAATTTTTTTGAAATCAAAACATACTTTTTACAGGAAGAGTAGCTGACTTCCTTCCCTTGAGAAAGATTAGGCTTTATCCTTCCAGTTTATATTTTGCCACAAGCATTTATTAGGTAGTTAATTTGTATTGGGAACTGTAAAAGGCCCAAGGGCAGAAAGATGGATATTCACAATCTATGGAAGGGAGAGAGAATTAAAGTAGTTGTGAGATCTATAATAAAGCTATGGGGGGGAAGGCCATAGAAGGAACTAAAAATAGAAATTAACATTCACCAGGGACCAGAAGAGGAGGGAAAGACATCACAAAGGGGGTGACATTTTAGCTGCTGCGTAGAATTTCACCTGGGAAGAAAAGGCCAAGAGAAAAGAAAAATAATGTGAATAAAGGTAAGAAGACTAGGAAATGTCAGGATATTTTAAAGAATAACAGCATAACTACAGGCTGGGCTGAGGGCTGAAGTGAGAGAAGGGGTAGTGGCAGCAGATTGTGACAATCCCTAGATGTCACTCTTGAGAATTTAGACTTCGTTTGCTATTGGTAGTACATTTCCACTAAGAAGGGTTTGTAGAAGCTAGATGCTTCTGAGCTAGAATGCAAACCCCAAGCAAGGATCTTTGTTTGCTATTGTTTTGTATGTTTATTTTTTGTTATTGTTTTCTCTCATTTTTAACTAAAGTATCCCCAAATTAATGTCAGTCACATAAGCACATAGTAGTTGTTCAATAAATATTTGTGGACTGAATTCTGGGTTGAGTTAGAAGACATAGTAAGACCTGATTTTAGACAATACAGTATAATGAGAGAAAGGATTTGCATTCTTGTGAGTTTCTCTTTTTTTTATTCCTCTAAAAGAAAGCCTAAGTTAAGAGAAGAAAACCCAACGTGTAAGTAATTACTTAAGAGTCGTGATCTTAATAATTAAGGGCTTCATAAGGTCATTGTAACAATGTTCACAAAAGATAAAAGCAAGGGAAAGCTACATTTCTGTATAAATAAAGAGTAACAAATATTAAACACTATTACTCTAAGTTGAATAATCTTTGAAAATGTGTGTGTGTTTGTGTGTGTGTGTGTGTGTGTGTGTGTCACTATTTGCAGGGAAAGTGGATGATGATACATAACTTTTTTAAAAAAAAACTTACATTTTTCTGTAATTGCTGTTCTCACATCGGAACTGGAAGCTTTATTTTTCAAATTCTGTGCCAACGTAAAAACATAATCGAGCTGAGGATGGCGCTGTTCTAAGTCAGCCTTTGTAATCTGTTAAGTAGAAATGATTATTCGGATAGGTTAATAAGCCATATGAGAAGAATAATAAGCAAAACAGATGTGCTGACATCAAAGTTGTCATTATTTTCCTTCTCTCCGGCACAGTGAGGCATCAGCAACGTGGCAGAAAATGAGTGCATGATTTAAAGTCCCGCATTCAAATCTCAGTTCTTCCATTTAGCACCTGAGTCACCAGGCAAGGACCTTTACCTCTCTGTGTTTTTGTTTTCACAAAAAAGAAATAATAAAATACTGACACCTCAATTACATCCAGCCTAAGGACATTAAATAAAGAAAAACCCTTCAAAAGCTGAAAAATGCCCTGAAAACATTAGCAGTTAGTGCTGCTGCTGATGCCTTGCATATCTGTTCTGTGTCAGATGTGAACACAAACTAATGTCATAGGGTTGGGGATGACATAGAAAAGTGCTAAGAGGAATAACTATAAATTAAATCCTCTTAGAAATGAAAAACTGCTGCTGTAGGTGGTTTGTCTCTCAGTGATGATAAATATGGGAGAAATGGTAACATCATCAGGAAAATCATGTGTGTTCAGTACAGAACTAATAACAGTTATAGAGACTAAAAAACAATTTACAAAAAATACAAATAGTGGCAAATGACTTTTTCCCAGTTCTTCCTCTTTACAAATTCACCAATTTTGTAGATTTCAGCTACTCCTCTGGTGTCAAATGATTGCTCACAACTTTCCATCCTAAATCCCAGGGCACATGAATGTTGATCACTTCCTTCTAAATGGCACAAGGACTCCTCACCACAACACGTCTGAAACTAAATCACTCAAACCCTCATTCACATTCCATGCCTTCTATTCCTTATTTCCACTAATTGCAACAGCATCATCTTAATCATTTCTGAAAGGGCTCTTTGCCTTGATTTAAGCAGTTCTTGCCTCCAATCCATCCTAGTCTTCTACTAAAGCAGAGCATTGCTATCATGGTTTCCTAGTCACAATTTTAAAAAAGAAAAAGAAATGGGAAGAAAATGCTTACCAATTTCTTACAGACTAAAAATCCAAAGGGCTTTGCACAGCCTGCAGGCTCCTTCACAAAGGGAACTTGAGCTGCTTTTCCTGCCTTGCTTCACACTATATTTTTTTTTTTTTTTTTTTTTTTTTTTTTTTTTTTGAGACGGAGTCTCGCTCTGCCCCGCCCAGGCTGGAGTGCAGTGGCCGGGTCTCAGCTCACTGCAAGCTCCGCCTCCTGGGTTTACGCCATTCTCCTGCCTCAGCCTCCCAAGCAGCTGGGACTACAGGCGCCCGCCACGTCGCCCGGCTAGTTTTTTGTATTTTTTAGTAGAGACGGGGTTTCACCATGTTAGCCAGGATGGTCTCGATCTCCTGACCTCGTGATCCGCCCGTCTCGGCCTCCCAAAGTGCTGGGATTACAGGCTTGAGCCACCGCGCCCGGCCCACACTATATTTCTTAATTGCACAAATGTTGGCCCTACTGTCCTTCGTGCCTCCTGTACCACATGACTTTATTCACTCTGTTCCCTATACCAGGAATGTCATCACTTTATCCTAGATACCAAAACCCCACACAGTTTGCTTTCCATCACTGGAGAAGGGATCCCCTTCCTCATCCCGGCTCCCCCAACAGGTTGCTTGTACTTGTCCTGAGGCTTTTATTAGACTCTTGTCTTGCCACGGTAATTTGTCAGCTCGTATGTACTCAGTGCCTCTGCCTTGATGTGGGCTTATTTGTAACGTGGGGATAGAAACAGTACCTACCTCACAAGATTATTACATAACTGAATGAGATAACATGTATAAAATACTTAGAAAAATGACCAGCACACATGAAGCACTTAATAAAAGTTAACAATAGCTGTTATTATTATTTTATTGTCAATTCCCAATTTCTACCTAATTCTTGTCAGTATCCTTGTACCACTCGCAACCCAGAACTTAGCACACACTAAATAGGGAAAAATAATTTTACAAATTAATATTAGATGGTACATGTATAGTAATAAAAGTATAGGAGATACTCACTTCTCAAATCAGAAATTAATCTCATTATGAAATATGTGTTGCAAAGGCACTTTAGGAGATTATCCTACATCACACAATAGGCATGAAATGTTAACACCAGCTTATGTTTATACTAATGTGTCTAGCTTTATGGTATCAGTTTTAGATTTTAAAAATGCACTAGGTCTTTAGTTTAAGTCATATCACAACAGTATAAATGCAAGAAAGGCTCTATGCTTTGTAGTTAGCCCTGGATGGTTGTTTGACAGATACAGAATTTTTTAAACCTCATTCTCTCATACTTTAGGATCAACAAAAGGGATTCAAACAGATCTGGTCTACCTCTGGGTTGTGGTGTTTCCATGATAAGCCTTTACACTATGCACCTACTTTCATTCGGGAAACGGTCTTATTGATCTCTTCTACATCCCCGACAGTGACAATGTTGGACTTCAGCATCTGGTCGATTAATACCAGCCAGTCGGCTAGTTCTGTTATAGTTTTATCAAGATCAGCAGGAATTGAAATTTCTGAAGTACGATGAGACTGAACAGGAATATCTGACGCAGATGATACTAGCACCACCTTTTGGACACTAGGATGAGCTGAAATAAAAAACGTAGCAAAAGAAAAATCAATCAACAGGATGTTTTAATTATGGTGGTGTCACGGTGACATGTGTATGTGTATTTAAATAAAATTTAGTTTAAGTAAAAAAATTCTAAGAGGTTATTTTTTCATACTGAAATGGCTATGGCATTACCTGTAATATCCGTATGTCTTTGGTAGCTATCAAGCTAACGAAACAGTTTTGCAACATTCTAGAATGTAATCAACACTGACACTGAGAAAAACTAAAAATAGAAATGTGGGAGAATTGGAAGTATTATTTTATTTTGGCAAGATGATTTTAATTATAAAGTCAACTTATTCAAAATTTTTATTCTTTTTTCATTTAACTTTATAATGTGAGCATATTTTATTCTTATTAAACACAATTGTGAATACCTACGTAATAACCTATACCCATATTCACTTTTATTTAACCCTTTGATATTTAGATTGCTCCTGAAATTTTATTTTAATTTTAAAAAAACTTGGAAGGAATATCTTTTTGTGTAGAGTATGTTGCACATTTCTGATCCCTATCTTAGCATAGATTTCCCAAGTAGAATTACTGAGTCAGGAAATACAAAAAAAGTATGTATTTAATATCCATTGCCACACTGATTGGTTTTGATACAATAAGTAGTTGAATTAGTAACTAAAACCATCTGTAACTGACTTCAGGTATGATATATTAGATGAGGCTTAAATAATTTTCTAAAATGTAGAGCCAATCTGTAAATTCAGCACAATCCTAATACAAATCCCAACAGGTTTGAGTGTAACTTAACAAAATCATTAATTGAAATTTCTGGTTATAAAATTAATATAGAAGAGAAAAGGACAAAAAACAGTCTTTTTTTTTTTTTTTTTTTTTTGGTAGAGGAATATGCCCTCCCAGATACTAAGTTATATTATTTAGCTAATAATTATTAACTCAGTATATTATGGACTGAGACATTTAAAGAGACCAACAGAAGAGAAGAGTCACAGTGTGTAGGTGGCAGAGAAATCTGACCTTTGCAGAGACTGAATTACAGATCAATGAAGAAGAATTTACTGTTCAATAAAGTGGTGACTCACGGCTGCAGCAGGGAAATGATGGGACTGATTTTAACCTCACATGCACCATAGAAAAATTAATTCTTAGTGGATTAAGGACCCAAATATGAAAAACAAAATTGTTAGTTAAAAATATGGAATATTTTTATTACTTCAGAGGACTGAAGTAGCTCTCAAACAAAACACAAAAAAAGGGAAGCTATTAATAAACTATTAATGCTTAAGAATTCCAAAGAGCACCATAAGTAAAGATTTTAAAAGCCTTCAAAACAAGAAAGGAGATGGTATTTGCAATGCACATTCCACACCAAGAACTGATAACCAAAATACTTTTTCTAAAACTTAAAAAATCGTCTAAAGACAATCCACAAAAGAGGAAATTTAAAAGGCAATAAAAATAAAAATGTGAAATAAATGTCCAACCTCATCTATAACTGAGATAGTACAAATTAAAAGGAAATACCCTACATCCAATGACCACCATCAGCAAAGTGACATCTGAGAAGCTCCAGGTTTCTAGAGACCCTTCCAAGGGTCGAGATGCCTACACTATTCCCATCAGCATATTGTTTGCCTTTTTAAGCTCATTCTCTCCCAAGTGTACAGTGTGTTTTATCTAAGTCTACATAACAGGTGATATCACAAGAGACCAAATGCAGAAGTAGAAATAAGAATACAGGTGTGTTCTATTAAGCTAGACATTTAAGAGATTTCAAAAAATATAAAACTGTAGCTTTTCCAGGTTTTTGTTTGTTTTAGAAAATAGAGTTGTTTTTTTGTTTGTTTGTTTGTTTTTTCTTTGAGATAGGGGCTCACTCTGTCACCCAGGCTGGGATGCAGAGGCATGAAAAGAGCTCACTGCAGCCTCAACCTCCCGGGTTCAAGTGATTCTCCCACTGCTGCCTCCTGAGTAGTTGGAACTATAGGCCTGCATCACCAAGCCAGGCTAATTTTTTTTTTTTTTAATTTTTTGTAGAAACAGGGTCTCCCTATGTTACCCAGGCTGATCTCAAACTCCTGGGCTGAAGTGATCCTCCTGCCTCAGCCTCCCAAACTCCTGGGATTATAGACATGATCCCCTGTGCCCAGTATCTTACGCTAATATGCTACAAAACATGCTATTTTTGTTAACATATAATAGCTTTATTATTATTATTAAAGAACTTAATAAATGAATTAATGGAAATGTTTTCTAGTTAGGTAAATATTGATAGATATCACTCACAAAAACAAAAGCTCTTTGAGAGTCCTCAATAATTTTTACAAGCGTAAAGGGGTCCTGAGAACAAAGTGTTGAGGTGCTGGTAATGCTGTAGAACAATAAGAACCCATCACACACAGCCAGTGTCAGTGTAAACTGGGTCAAGTAATCTAGACAGCACCCTAATGGCAGCTACTGAAGTAGAAGGCACCCATACGCTATAACCCAGTGATTCCGTCAATAGATACACACCCTACAGAATACCTCACACATCCTTCTGCCCAATCTTCACTTTTAACTTTTTTTGTAGTTAAAAAAAATTCATTGTTTTAATTCACCAAATACCTATCAAGAACCTATTATGTGTAAGGTACTATTCTAGATGCTGCAGGCATGGGAGTGTGCAAGACAAAGTTCGGGCTGAAGTGCAATGGTGCGATCTCGGCTCACTGCAACCTCCACCTCCTGGGTTCAAGCGATTCCCCAGCCTCAGCCTCCCAAGTAGCTGAGATTACAGGCACCCGCCACCAGGCCCGGCTAATTTTTGTATTTTTAGTAGAAACAGACTTTCACCATGTTGGCCAGGCTGGTCTCGAACTCCTGACCTCAGGTGATCCACCCGCTTCAGCCTGCCCAAAGTGCTGGGATTACAGGCGTGAGCCACCACGCCCAGCCAGAGCTTGCATTCTATAGTGAAAATGGATGTGTGTTATGAAGTAAAATCAACACAAGAAGACAAAGAGAGACAGGGTGTATCTGAGATACTGTGGGTAAAAAAGGGCTATCCTAGAAAGGGATATTTTAAGAAGAACTAAAGGAAGTGAGTATGTGAAACATGAAAATATCTGAGAGAAGAACACTTGGGGAAGACAAGAAGAATGGCAAGCACAAAGACCAGAAATGCATATGTTCCTGGCATGTTTGAAACAGCAAGAAGACCAGCGTATGTAAAACAGAATGAACAGAGGGAAAAGTCATAAGAAATGTGATTAGAGAGACAGGCAGATATGCATGGTGTTCTGGACCAAGACCAGACTTTGGAACTCATTTATGTGGATGGAAGTGATTAAAAGACTGTGATCAAAGAAGCGACACAATCAAACTTCTGTTTAGAAAGCATCGCTCTATCTGTTATCAGATGAGTAGGTCATGGAGAAGTACCGAGGCGAGAATAGAATCAGGATGATGAGTTAGGGGTATATTCCAATAATCTAGATAGAAAGATGAGGGTGTTCAAGACCATGGAAGTAGGTAGAATGGAACATGGAAATGATGCTACTTGCTGATGGCTTGAATATTAATTCCAGAGAAGAGCTGAGGTTGACTCCAAGTTTACTGGCCTAAGGACTGGGTGAATCATCTACAGTTTAAAAAAAAAAAAAAAAAAAAAAAAAAAAACAATGTCTACAGTTCTGGGACTGGTAAGCATAGGTACAGAAGAGAATTTACAGGATTGTAGTATATCCAATGTTATGTAATATTGTACATCCGTTTAAATGAGTAAATTAGAACTACATGCATCAAAAGGTATGGCAATAAGGATGATCCAGTAGAGTATTAGAGAAAGAGGATATGTAAGCAGCCCAGAGAAGGTGGGATCCTATGCATAAGTGGAGGAGTTTGTCTTAGAAAGGAAAAGAGATAAACTAGCCGGGCGAGGTGGCGGGCGCCTGTAGTCCCAGCTACTCGGGAGGCTGAGGCAGGAGAATGGTGTGAACCCGGGAGGCGGAGCTTGCAGTGAGCTGAGATCCGGCCACTGCACTCCAGCTTGGGCGACAGAGCGAGACTCCGCCTCAAAAAAAAAAAAAAAAGAAAAGAGATAATAACCCTTTCTCTGAACAGGAAGGAAGTATGTAGAGTGCATGAGTACAGCTTCAGGTAGTTTGATGGATTCTCAGGTGGGAAAACGAAAAATATTTTATCTGGAAAAAAAAAAACTTTTTAATTTTTTCTCATTAAAAATGAGATGAGGTCATTAGTTGAGAAATGAGTACCAAGGAGTACTCAGAAGAAAGTATGGTAAGACTGTCTCTTAGTGCTGAGTGCTTATTTGAGATAGATAGTCATAGCTCTGAAATGAGTACAGTCAGCAAGGTGTTGGCAAGGATGAACCTCAAAAACATTATGCTAAGTGAAAGAAGCATCGTACGATTCCATTTATATGAAATATCCAGAATAGATAAATCCATGGAGACAGAATGCAGATTGGTAGTTGCCAGGGGCTGGGAGTAGGAGGGAATGAGAAGAAACTGCTTAATGAGTAAGAGGTTTTACTTTGGAGTGATAGAAATATTTTGGAAGTAGATAGAAATAGTGATTGTACAACATTTTGAATGCATTAAATGTCACTAAATTGTTCACTTTAAAATAGTTAATTTTATTTTCTAAATATAATGTTAAAAAGAAGAAGGAACTGCATTAAAACATTGTGTAGGAGGAGAGAGACATACTAAGATTAGCTTCAGGTCTCAGGCCCGTCCCAAGAACAAAAAACTTGTTAAAAATGAGCCATCCACCTAATGGAAGTTGTAGCTTCACTGTTAGCTTTTTATACTTCTAAATATGTATTCAAATTTCCCTGCTCTTTTACCATAATGAAGTTTTAAAAAGAAAGATAACCCATGACGATTTTATAAAATGCATCAAATCCGTTCCCTATGATTATGGAGTTGAGTTTGTATTTGCAAAGCAGCAGTACCCAAATGTCAACTCAAGTGTTCTGAATATTCATCAAGAAACTTGATCAGGCCCCCAGGTATTTTTTGTGCAAATTTCCAGAAAGACAAGTAATAAAGAACACAAACATGGCCCTCAATTAGCTTGCAATCTCAAAAAATGAAAAAAAAAAAAAAAAAAAAAGTCTTGTCTCTCATCACTTTTTCCAAAACTTGAGGGGAAGGAGGAGGAGAAGAAGAAAAGAAAAATAAGAGGAATAAGAGAAATAAATAGGACCGGAAAAAAAAAAAAAAAAGAGGCGGAAGAGGTAGAGGTGGAGGAGGAGGGAAGAGGTAGAAAGCAGAAGGTGGACATGGAAGTCAAGGAGGAGGAGAAGGAGGAGGGAGAAGAAAAAAGCAGGGAGGAGCAATAAAAAGAATCAGCAGAAGCAGCTGGCAGGGTGTGAGTGGACAGTTAGTTAGTCACATTTGGGGTTTTGCCACGTGACTCAACAGAGGAAGAGCAGGGCATGATGGTTCAAAAAATCTACAAGGCAGTGGCGACAGTGGCTATGGGGCAGCAGCCTGCTATCTAATCTGGATAAAGAGAGAAGGAAATAGTGGAAAACATTCTTCTTTCTCCACATTCAAGTGAGAAGTATTTGTCTCCTAGCATGGAGAATGCTTCTAAATCCCCATCTCCCACCTGCTTCCCAGGATATCTAAGCCTTTTGTTCTCAGTCACAATCAAGGTCTAATTACATATCCTAACCAAGCTCACATTAACACAGCAAGTTATAGCTGATTTCCTGCAAAGCTGCATGGACCCTGAAAACTAGTCCCCAGTTTTTGCACCTAGCCTCTCATCTTCCCTTCAGCAGGACCTGTGGATGCCCAGGTAGCCCTGGAGTCCAGAGAAAGGCCAGCCTTATCTACCATGAGAACAAATGCCTTGCCCATACTGGGCAGCCAAATGTGTCTTGGGTTTAAGAAGATGTTTTCTTCAAATCATTGAAAGTAGATTAAATAAAGAAAATGGCACAATGTTACTAAATAAGTCTTTCTAATTCATACATGAGGCTCATATCACAAAATTTTACTATATTGATTTTTAAAAAAAATTTGTTAAAGATAAACTATATCTTACCAACAATCCTTGTCTGTGAAACAGAACTGGGCTCCTGGATGCACTCCTTCAGGGTGGTAGGCACTTCTCTGCAAATCTACCACATCAGGACAAACAGAAAGAGAAAAATACTATATAAATAAAGATGGCTATAGTTCAAAAGAGGAGGTGTTATTCTGAATGGCAGCTCTGCCACTCTTCTTCCCCTAACCACCTAAACTTCTGGCTGTACATTCACTCTCCACTGCAATCTTGTTTGAGCCCCTAACTCTGCTGACACTGCTATCAAAAACACCAACCAGTCCTTAGCTGTCCTGACCCATGTGTACCCATTAATGCTGTCCACTCCCCCTCGCTGGAATTCTGTTATCACTCTGCAATGCTGGCTTTCCTCCTGCCTCTCTGGCTGGCTCTCCTCAATTTCCTTCACCAGCTTCTTTTCCTCTGCCCATCCATCAAATACCAATATCCTCCAGGGTAGGTGTGTTGCTCATCTAGCCCTTCACCCTGGGCTCTCCCTGAGTCCTGGTTTCCAACGGTTTCAGGAATCAAATAGAGTTTTGAGAGGCTAAAGACTGCCCCAAATATATCTTCAGTCCAGCCCTTTCTGTGAACTAGATATTCAGACATGTCCAAATCTGAATTCCTTTTCCCTGTCTTCCCTGATACCCATTTCATAAACTCTTCTGAAGATTCTAACTAATTTTTCTGTATCAATTCTTAGGATCACTCCATCTATCTCTGTAGTAAAACTATAGCAATGTTTCAAAAATATGACTTTCCTCTGCTTAAAACCCATCAATAGCTGCCCACTACCCTCAAAGTGGTAGACTGTTTGCAACATGGAGCTCAAATTCCTTGTGATGCACAGTGAGTCCTCCAGGCTCTCATCTCTGAGAACATCCCTCAGCCTTTCATTCTACATTGAGCTACTTCCTGGACCTATATATACACTGTGCTCATTCTCTATCTCTTCCAGACACTTTCATTTGCCACTTCTCTCTACATTGCCCTTTCCTTCATTCTTCACCCAACTAATTCTTATTCATCCTTCATAAATTAACCGGAATGTGATCTTTTCAACAAAACCCTCCACAGCTACTCCTCAAAGCCAGGCAGGTGCTCCACCTTTATGTGCCCATCAGTACCTGGATGTTAGAATTGCTTGTCTACTGGTCTCATCCATGATAAGCTCCTTGAGTTAGAAGGAATGCCATGCTCTTTAATGCATTCCTATCTCTTAAAATGATACCTGGCAGAAAGTGAGACTCCAATAAAAACCTATTGAGTGAATGAATGAGTGTATGAATGAATGAAATATCCCATGTTAGAATTAACCAAAGTATGTTTGTTGAGATTTTCTGCACAATGAGCATTCTTAGCCCCAGATATTCATAATTCACCAAAGTGAACTATATTAAAATCTACATGAAATCCTGCAATAACAAAAGCTCTAGCTTTGTCTGACATAGTGCACCCAAATTAACCACTGTACCCTTTTCTGCAGAATACCCACTGATACCCTTCGTGTTAAATAAATATGTGTGCTCTGACTGAATATGGACAGCCTTTCTGGCAAGGGACACAAGACCTAATATGTCTGGAAAGGAATGTAGGGGAGAGAGAGCAGTGGATATTGTAGGAGAGATCAGATGATGCCAGGCCATGAGAAGTCTTATAAGCCAAAAATGCATTTTGGCTTTGACCCTGAGCAAGAGAAAACCATTGGTGGACTTTGCTCAGAGAAGTCACTTGATCTGAACTGTGTTTTAACCAATCATATTGACTGCTTTGTCTAGAACAGAATAACAAAGGGCAAAGGAAGAAGCAGGGGAGATCAGTGGGGCAGACTTTGTAGTCATCAAGGCAAGACATAATGGCAGGCTTGAAACAAGTTAGTGGCAATGGGGGTCGTGAGAAGCAGTCAAATGTATGATATTTTTTGACCTAAGAAGAGTTGAAAGAATTGTAGTGGAAACATCTATGTGCCATCTGACATCTACAACTGTCAAACTTCTGCTACGTTTGCCTTCTCATATGTAGCCATCTGGCTAGCCTATAAACCATCCATCCAGTAGATATGCACTTTCAAGGAAAAGCTGATAATGGTGACTGAGGTATAGTTTTTGGTTTGGGGGTTTTCTTTGCTTCTTTTTGTGATAGAATTCATATACCATAGGATTGACTCCAATGTTTCTGACTTAAGTAATAATAAGGATGAAACTTCCATTGACTAAGGTAGGAGATGTACATGAAGGCACAGAAGGGAGAGGGATAGCAAGAGCTTGATTGTGTATGTTAGTTTGAGGTGCCTACTAGACATTTAAGGAGAGATGTTGAGCAGGTAGTTGTATATGCAAGTCTAGAGTATGGAGAAAGGTCCAGACCAGAGATACACATGTGTGAATCACAGTGACTCAACAGGCAGTGAGACCAGATCAATAAAGCACCTGTATCATTAGTTATAGAGTAATAGCTACCATTTAAAGAGGATGAGAGAGAAAATGCCTGATATGGAGTCCATCCAAATCAAGGACAGAGATAAATCCATTTAATGTCCTATATAGACCTTATACTCTGATATGGTATGTACCAGGTCAAACAAACAAAAAAAATCTATGATTTTATCCACTTTTAACAGTTCAATGGCAAAAATAATAATAATAATGGTAGGAGGGAAAAATATCTTAGTTGTATTTGTAGTCATATGCCATTACATTTCACTGGAACCTAGTAAATATATATTTAATGAATAAAATCATTGAAAATAAACATACATGTGTGAAAAGTCATGTGCAAAATCAGGATGCTATTTTCTTTTTTGTTTGTTTGTTTGTCTTATGAGATAGGGTCTCCCTGTCTCACCCAGGCTGGGGTCCACTGGAGTGACTGCAGCTCACCGCAACCTCCACCTCCCAGGTATAGGCAATTCTCGTTCCTCAGCCTCCCAAGTAGCTGCGATTACAGGCATGTGCCACCATGCCTGGCAAATTTTTGTATTTTTAGTAGAGATGGGATTTCACTCTACTCTACTAAAGAAGAGTGTTGGACAGGCTGGTGTCAAATTCCTGGACTCATGTGATCCCACCCATCTCAGCCTCCCAAAGTGTTGGGATTACAGGTGTGAACCAATGCACCCGGCTCAGAATGCTATTTTAAGGTCTTCATTTTCAGAATATAATTACTGGAATTTTCTTACCTAATTCCAACATATATTCATTATTTAATGTAGTATATAATGTATGAATCCCCTAGGCCAAAGAGTTCCATATAAAATAAAAAGTATCCTTCCAGAATATATGCCTCTGTCTATGACCAATAAAAAATATAAACATTAGTAAGCTTTAGTAAAATTTGCCCCATTTGGATATACTTGAAAGTAAAGCAGTTACATGATCCCACATCTCTGACAACAAAATCAATCAATTTGAGATATGTGTGATAGTAACTTTATACACACCTTATTCCATGTCATATTTACAGTCCTTAAGCTTTCTGAAATTTTATCCCTTTCAGGTAAACTCAGACTTTTATCTGAAAGCATCTCCAATTCAGTTCTATTCAGCCATTTGAGTTTTTCAGCGTGTACTTCCATTTCTTGAGTTAAGTCCTGGAGAAGTTAAAAGACAGGTGTGGTTAGAAGGTAGTCAGATAAGGGAAAGTTCAAGAACTGTATTAGAAACCTTTTTGACATTATATAAACGTAAATTTCTAATTTGTTAAGTGAAAAAGAAACTTATAAGAAGCTTAAGCTCATGCTAACAAATGATGACTAACATGGGAGTGAGCACACGCCTTCCATGTGTATTTTTGCAATCCTGGGCACAAACGTGCTCTCTGGTACTCACTGTCTCTTAACCAGATCATACATTATTTTTACATTGCTAATTTAACATTCTGTTGTTATCTCCTCCTTCCTACTCCATCCTAATATACTGTCTCACCTTTTCTAACTCTCCCCGAATTGTTTACAAAAGAGACATTCCCAAAGAAACTATTGAAAATTTTAGATAAAAAAGGAAGTTTGTTAGATATTGTCACATTTTAAAAAGAAAACATAATATATATTTCAAAAAATATTTTTCATTATTCAATGTTTCTTTCTCAAAATGCTTCAATCATACTCCTTTATGGACAAAATTTCTGATTGAATTAGTAAGTAATCTTTCACATACACTTTTAGGCTTGTGCATGTATGAATACACACTCATAATTTCTTTTTTTGGGGGGGCGGGGGACAGATATAGTCTCGCTCTGTCGCCCAAGCTGGAGTGCAGTGGCATAATCTTGATTCACTGCAACCTCTGCCTCCTGGGTTCATGCCATTCTCCTGCCTCAGCGTCCCAAATAGCTGGGACTACAGGTGCCCACCACCAAGCACAGCTAATTTTTTTTTTTTTTTTTTTAGTAGAAATGGGGTTTCACCGTGTTAGCCAGGATGGTCTCGATCTCCTGACCCTGTGATCTGCCTGCCTTGGCCTTCCAAAGTGCTAGGATTACAGGCATGAGCCACAGCATCCAGCCCACAATTTCTTTTTTAAAATAAAAATGTGAGCATATTATGCTGAGTGTTCTGCAACAAGTATTTTAATTTTTAACACAAAAAATAAATATTTATGAATATAAAATTTATGGATATTTAGATATATTTATACATCTATATATGATAAAAATATGAATTTTTATAGATTATATACATATACAACCGTAAACAATACTTGTTAGTTGCAAACCAACAAAGAAAATCTGATTAATACAACCATGATGCTAAACCCGTTGCAAGCTGCATTTTGTTCCTCAACAAGTCACTCCGATAATTACTGATTATTATCTATAAAATTGAGTTTTGCAGCTTTATAGATAATAATCAGTAATTGTCTTCCAAATCTAAAAACAAAAAAACTGTATTTCATAGACCTATTGTATTTTAAAATGATAAAGTCAGTTTACAATATCCTAAAAATCTTTGGTCTAATACTGACACCATAATAGTTTGTTCTTTTTATGTAAGTGAAGTTTAAGCTCTGCAAGACCAAAATTATAACTGCTTTTTAAAAATAAAAGATATTCCTCTTTCAAGTTCACCACATTTACCAAAAAGTGCCAAGTTTCGTTTCTCTTTTCTTCTTCAGACATGCAGTACGTGATTCTGAAGTATAATGTTTGGGCACCAAAGGCATATAGAGAGCAATAAACAACTTACTCTTAATTCTTGCAGGTTTTCTCCCAATTCGGTGGTTGATCTCTTTTGCATAGCATGCTCAGCCTTTGTTAACCAACAGATAATCTCATCTAGCTGATGCCTGTACTCCATCACCTGCTTGCTTTCTCCTTTCAGCCTAAAAGAATATATTATTTAAAAATATTGAGGAAAAAATGCCCAATTAAGCAGAAAGTTATATATTTGCTTTGGATATCCTGAATAAATATTTCTCAAAATAAATAATTTCTAATAATTATTTTAATATGTATTTTTAAGTGAAACTATGTATTCTACAATGCTAAAGACTGCTTAATAATAGACCAATAAGTTTTTTCTTCATTAAATTCAAAGCTATTGAAACTAAAGATTATTATCTTCCCTCATCATAAAAAATTATGTAGAAATTCAATACAAAAGACTTTTTAAAAGTTAGATACCACTCTGCAACATAATGGAATTTTTTTAAAACATGAAAAATGTCTTTATCTAAAATAATAGGGAAAGAGCATAATTCTCTTTGAGTGTTCCACGAATACTGAAAGGAATCATTATATGACATGTTATCACATTAGGTGGTAACTATTACTCTACTTTATTCATAGGACAGAAAGAATAAGAACAAAGCAAGGTACCAAGAATGGGAGAATCTTACAAGTATTAGGGAAGACAAGAAACATGTGAATTTGGCTTGTTTATTAAAATAACCATTATATTTGAATATAGAACTAAGTTACAAAAAGATGTAGAAAAAAAGCAAAAATTTTAAATGATGCAAGGAAAACAGTCAAATGAATACAAAAAAGGAACTGCCTCAATTAGATCTTTATAGTGTTATAAGAATAACATTTGTAAGAATATAAACCATCTGTCAGAAGATAGGAATATGATTAGAACTCATATGACAAATAAGATTATGTGTTTTTTAAAAGGATTTGAAAGCTATTAAAAGCCTGGTGGTATCTTTATTTTTATAGCTGCTATAATTAACTGCTGGTTTAAAAACTGAATGCAATTTTTAAATGAATTATATCATATCACCCCTAATAAGAATTTATGTTTTTACAGCTAGGAGTTTTCATTTTTAATGACAAAAGGTCTAACATAATCTTGCAATACATGTAATAAAATACTAAATAATACTCACATATTTAATAAACAGTCAATATTTAATGTATAATGTTTAAAAAATGAAAATCACTACAAATTCATAATTTTTAAGTATCCATCGAGAAAGAATGCTCCTTTGAGATTAAAAATAAATAAATATGGCAATAGCACTAACTACTAAGACTAACCAAGTAATCTACCCTCCATAGTGAAAAGTATTTAACTTAAATAATGACTTTGGAAACACCCAAAATACTATTATAGGCCTTTGTTTCCAAAAAAGGTTGAAATTTCACTTTCCAATGTTTCATGATCACGACTAATTTAGTACTTTGAAAACGGAACTATAAAGGAAACTAGCATTATCAAGTGATTTCAATAAGATATATTTGAGTCACCCAATATTTTCATCTGTAAATTAGCTAAATAAAATCTACCTTTTAAATGTTACCTCCAAGACTAAAAACAAATTATAAATTCATGTTCTAACAGAAGATAACAATTGCTCACTAACGAATAACCCACTGGGCATGGTGGCTTATGGCTGTAATCCCAGCATTTTGAGAGACTGAGGCAGGAGGATCACTTGAGCCTAGGAGTTCGAGACCAGCCTGGACAACATGGTGAGACCTTATTTTTACAAACAATTTAAAATTCTGCTGGGTGTGGTGGCACGCACTTGCAGCCCCAACTACTCAGAAGACTAAGGTGAGAGGATTGCTTGAGTCCAGGGGCTTAAGGATGCAGTGAGCTATGACTCCACCATTCCACTCCAGCCTGGGTATCAGAACAAGACCTTGTCTCCAAAAAAGGGAAGAAATAATTCCGCAGGTTGCTGAACTATGCAAATACTTAACTACAAGCACTCAATACAAAAACAAATTGAACTGCATGATAATTTTCAATGACTTTATTAACAATATATATACAATCTACCCAAGATGGCCCCAATTTAATATAGACTACAAACCTAAAATGAAGTTTAGCATTAATTTATGAAGATAAATATTGTTTTAGTCAAAATATAAGCTATTGGAGAAGAGATTCATTATTCTTTTCACTTCCAAAAAATGAGTAAAAACATGTATTAGCTTCACCTTGTGAGTTTTAGCAGCTCTAGTTGCCACACTCCACAGAGATCTATCTTTAGAAGAATTTCTGCATTTATTGTTAAAACCCTCCCAGAAGGTACATGTTTTTCCTTAAAAAGGTCTAGGAGAGGACAGGCACAGTGGCTCATGCCTATAATCCCAGAACTTTGAGAGGCCAAGGCCAGCGGATCAACTTGAGGCCAGGAGTTCTAGACCAGCCTGGCCAACATGGTGAAATGCCATCTCTAGTAAAAATATGAAAATTAGCCAGGCATGGTGGCAGGCACCTGTCATCCCAGCTACTAAGGAGGCTGAGGCATGAGAATTGCCTGAGCTCGGGAGGCAGAGGTTGCAGTGAGCTGAGATCATGCCACTGCACTCCAGACTGGGTGACAGAGCAAGACTCTGTCTCAAAAAAACAATAAAGGTCTAGGAGATAAATCATTTCAAGCTAAGACCCTCCATGCAAACTGAATAGCATGACATATAAGATCTTATGGGACCTCATTTTCCAATCCTTCCCCTGGTCATTGAACCCTCCTCTCCTTTCAATCCTTTGCAGATCTCTCACACAAGGATGCCATTCATACCTCCCACCTCTGCTGTTTTACTTCTTCTGCCTAGAAATTTATAGGAAATTGCTATAAATGCTTTAAAACTCAGCTTTGGCATGCTTCCTCTGTGACACTTAAATTCCACAGCCCATCATATCTGCCTCTGTGACACTCTTATCTCTTTAACGATGTTTTCTTTCATCATTTTCTTATTCTTAGAGTTCCTTAATCATACTTGTATCTTCAGTGCTAAACATAAAGCTCAATAAATATCAATCAAGTCGTTAATCAATCGTTGGCAAAATTCAGCAATATGCTTAGAGAGTAAGTTCTAAGCTAACTTGCTTTCATCAGAAATAGATACTTTAGGTGTTTACTATGAATAGTCAAGGCATGTACATTTTGCAAACACTGTTGCATTTAATCCTCATGACAATCCTCTGTGGTGATATCATGGTTCTCATTTCCAGAGGAAGACACTTTGGCCAGAGAGTTCTGTGTTCTTTCTAAGTCTGTACAGCGTAATATTTGAGAGCATAAGATAGCACGATCGCTTACTTTCTATGACATCTTGGACAAGTTACTTAACCTCGCCTCTCAGCCTCAGTTTCTAAAGCTGTACAAGGCCTAACAGTTGCCTAAGAGGTGAGTCATGACTTCTGAACAAGGCAATGTGTGCAAGGTGCCAAATACTCTCTCTGCCATGTGGTAATCTCTCAACCAAAACATACAAATTACTATTTGTCTCTTAACAAAACACACAAAATTATAGATTTTTTAAATGAAAAGCAACTGTAGGTCACATGATCCTTGAATATTTTAGGTTGCATAATACTGGACCTGATAAAGTATTAGATTGGCCTTTCACAAAATGATAGCTTATCACTAAAATAAAACTTCATCAACAGAGTTAAAATTAACAGAAAAAAAAAAATCGTGAAATTTTTTTTTTTTTTTTTTTTTTTGAGACGGAGTCTCGCTCTGTCGCCCAGGCTGGAGTGCAGTGGCCGGATCTCAGCTCACTGCAAGCTCCGCCTCCCGGGTTTACGCCATTCTCTCGCCTCAGCCTCCCAAGTAGCTGGGACTACAGGCGCCCGCCATCTTGCCCGGCTAATTTTTTTGTACTTTTTTTTAGTAGAGACGGGGTTTCACCGTGTTAGCCAGGATGGTCTCGATCTCCTGACCTCGTGATCCGCCCGTCTCGGCCTCCCAAAGTGCTGGGATTACAGGCTTGAGCCACCGCGCCCGGCCAAAATCGTGAAATTTTTAACCCTAAACTACCAATAAGAAACAAACAACAAAGATCATTAATGATGAAATACATGAAGCAAAGTAGAAATCATTCATTAAATCTTGACTGTCTCAGAAAATAATGTCAAATAATTTTAAATATGGAAATTGTGTATAGTGTTGAGCATTATATTCCTTGGTAATCAAACATATTTGCAACCAGAAGATGCCCAAATAAAATCTGAGTCATTGTAACATAATCTGACATAAAAATTAATAATACTATATTATATTAGTATATTACATAGGTGAAGAACTTTATTATTTGCAAAGCACGAATAGAACACAACATTTGACACTAAAGCAACTTAGTGAGACAGATTACTAAGGTAGGCTCAGTCAGGAAATAAGTAAAGGGAAGGTCTGATCTTGAACCCAAACTTTCAAACCTGAAACCTGGAGTTTCAGTTATTTCAACTACTTTAAATTCCCACCGTAATCACCATATCATAATAAGCAGTTGTAAATAAAAGGAATAAAGGTGTCTGGTTTTTAACATACGTAATATTTGAGTAGAAAAGTGAGACTTTATGGACAGCCTAAAAATACAGGAAGGGGGAAAGCGGGCAGCAGAGGTCTTCAATGTCAGTAAAATTTCTATTACAATGTCAAACAATAAAAGAACTCATTGGATTGCATCTTTAAAGATTCTATTCAAAATATGTTCACTCTTGTGCCTGCAAACAGTCATAGCTAAATCACCTTGGCTGTCTATCCTTCACTTCTGCAATGATTGCATCCCAACGTTGGTTTAAACCTGACAGTTTGTCTTTCAAGAAGCTTCCATCTGCCTGGGAGAGTTTCTGCACAATCCCATCCCCAGTTCTGTTTAGTGCTGCAAAACTGGGCCGGTGGCTGCTGATGCCCTCCTCAAGTTCCTGTAACATAGCACAACTCAAGATTAATTTCACCAATAATTAAATGATTCTGATGCAATGAATCCACCCAAGTATTGTGGTATCAATTTAAGTGTGACAGAAACAAATTCCTGGAAAGATATTTTATGTTTAAAAAAAAAAAAAAAAGGCATTTTAAAACAATTTAATTACATTTCAATAAACATGCTAAATGAAATCTATTTTGAAATCTAACCCATCCTCATGAATGTCATCAGGAAAAATACAAGGAAATAGGACAGCCTAAAAACTAAAACAAATAATAGCTGTTTACATTAAAGCATAAGAATCAATCATGTTTGATGAAAATGAGTTGCTCATCTTCTTCCAAACAAGTACTTGAAGGCACTGCTTTAAAAAATTATATACCCCAATATATCCTTATATCCTTGTGTTCTACCATATACAAGTAAACCTAAATGTGCATTTTACTAAGATATTGCTTCACTGGTTGATATGGTTTGGTTGTGTCCCCCCTAAATCTCATATTGAATTGTACCTCCCATAATCCCCACATGCCATGGGAGGGACCCAGTAGGAGGTAACTAGTCACAGGGGTGATTACCCTCATGCTGTTCTAGTGATAGTGATCTGATGGTTTTATAAGGGACTTTTCCCCCACTTTGCTCAGCACTTCTCTCTCCTGCCGCCATATGAAGAAGGACATGTTTCTTTCCCCTTCCACCATGATTGTACATTTCCTGTGGCCTCCCCAGCGATGTTGACCTATGAGTCAATTAAACTTCTTTCCTTTATAAATAACCCAATCTCAGGCATGTCTTTATTAGCAGCATGAGAACAGACTAATACACTGGCCTACAAGTGTTTAAGTAACAGATTAAATGGATATTTTCAAGTCAAATTTAAACACTTATCTGTAACTCCAAAAATAAGAAAAATGCATTAACACATTTATTTATTTATTTATTTATTTATTTATTTTGAGACAGAGTCTCACTCTGTCACCCAGGCTGGAGTGCAGTGGCACAATCTTGGCTCACTGCAACCTCCACCTCCCAGGTTCAAGTGATTCTCCTGCCTCAGCCTCCCGAGTACCTGGAACTGCAGGTGCCCGCCACCACACCTGGCTAATTTTTTGTATTTTTAGTAGAGATGGGGTTTCACTGTGTTAGCCAGGACGATCTCCTGACTTCGTAATTCGCCTGCTTTGGCCTCCCAAAATGCTGAGATTACAAGTGTGAGGCACCGCGCCCGGCCGCATTAACACATTTATATGAAAAATAAACGAATTATCTTTAACTTGTCGTATCCTTCTAAATAAAATACATTTTAAAAATTTAATAAAAGAGAAAATATTTTTATCAATGGTAGAATTGAAATTGTGTGTGCTTTCTATTGTTATTTTTAAAGAGCTGTTGTCATCAGCAGAACTAACTTTGTGTTATATTTTCCCAAGACTGAATTAGACTTACATGAGCAGCTGCCCTGCTGTCACTCCAGAATAATTTATTTTATGATAATTATCAATGGTACAAAGAAAAATGAGATGCCTAAGTGTTTTAAGTACAAAAAACACAGGTGAGGCATGCAAATATTTTTTCTGTTCTTAATATAGTCTTAGGCATAACATTTTACAAATTGTATTCTAAATATAAAATTGTTTAAATAAAATTGTATTTCACATTACCCACTAAAGAGTATTTTTATTTATATTTCTTTGAAATCTTGATTGAAACTTGTGAATGACCAATTTCTTAAATTTTTATAACTGGTAACAAGAACTGGAACAAAAATTACAAATTGTCCATTGGCTTCCGAAAAAATAATATATTTTGCCCCTACTTCTGAAATCTGTCTTAACAGGCATACACTAACCATATGTGTAATCCCCCTCCTCTAACAGAAAACACTCACCTGCTGATGTATCCTGGCTTTCTCTAAGTCCAGGCTGCCACCTGGAGCACAGGTATCAACCAGTAATTCTTCTGCCTCCGTTATCCACTGTGTGAGGTCATTAAGGTCACAATGGAACTGTCTCCATTCTTCCATAGCTCTATCAAAATAACTAGAGGACAACAAACAAAATAAAACAGGTTTCCAAACTTTCCAGGACTGCCTAGGAGCAATTTTTCTAGAAAAGAAAATCAAATCTCATTTAAACAGAAAGACCTCAAAAAACTGAATTCATAAGCTATTGTTCCACAAAATCAATTTTCGTAGTGGGATACAGGTAATAATTCCTCTTAGAGATACAGGCATCACACCAAGGGCAAATCAATCTGCTCATACCACCAGCTACCAAATCCTCTCTCTCATACATACACCCATGCACACTCACATACACATACACACACACACACTCATGAACACACTCATGCACACATTCGAGCAGCTTTTTAACTAAAAAGACATAGCCTTTTCTGGCTTGAAAAATCAGGATCAATTAGTTGTAGGCAATGTTAACCCATCCAACTTTATACATTTAACATTTAAATACCATGAAATATAAAATATGATTCATTATTTTCTTGGGGAAAAATATGTCGTTTTAATACCAGAACACTTAATTCCTGGCAAGAATAAAGCACAAAAAGCCAAAACACTTCAAAATGCCCATATACTCCTTTATCTATATGTTATATACAGAATTGTGTCCAATCAAAATTCTTATGTTGAAGCCCTAACCCCACAATGTGACTGTACTTAGAGATCGAGCTTTTCAGGACACAAATAAGGTTAAAAGAGGTCATAAGTGTGGGGCTCTAATCTGAAAGGACTGGTGTCCTTATAGTAAGTGGAAGAGGCACCACAGAGCCCTCTCATGTGGGGACACAGCAAGGTGGCCATCTGCAAGCCAGTAAGAGAGTCCTCACTAGACATCAACTCTACTGGCACCTTGATCTTGAACCTCCAGCCTCCAGAACTGTAGGAAAGTAAATGTCTGTTGTTTAAGCCATCCAGTCTACGTTATTTTATTATGGCTGCCTAAGCAGATTAACGTACTTCAGGTAATCACTGGTCCTGAGGGTCCCATTTACCTAAATACAGCAAAGTATGAAACTGCATGCAGAGCCCAAGTTATGCAATGATACAGAGGGCTATTGAGATTTCTGTTTAAACTAAATTCTTCTAAAGATGGCAAAGTAAAACCGAGTGCTTGTCATATTCAGAATACACGAAACAAGTATAAAAAGGACAAGTTTTATTGGACTAGGATCCTAAATAATTTTTTCTCCTATCTTTTTGTTTAGAGTAATGGAGCTGAGTTTTAGAAATGATCGCTGAGATCTTAACAATATTAATAAAATTTATATTTTATGTAATAAGGTACATATTTTTTTAAATAAAATGGCTCCTAATATCAATAACCCCTAAATAATGTGTATATCGTCTTTTTTCATGAAAATTGCTTTTAAAATTTTGCTAATACTGCCCACAGTAAAGCAATTTTCTATTAAGGATGAAAAAAAAAAGCACTTTAAAAAAAAGGCACTACGAGATGATATTAAGACACTCATTGTCACTTGCAAAAATTCACAGTAACTACACAACAATCACAATTTCCAAATTCGGGATGCTATAAGACTGTTTCAACGATCTAAAGACTTTGAAAATATAAGCATTAAACTTAGAAAGTATCATCAGTGAAAGAGAGGAAAAAAGTGGTGGATAGAAGGAAGGACTAACTTGCAGCTCCCACTCAGACAAACAGCAGCATGTGCAGACACACAGTGGACTTTTGTCCCAAGAACTACTGCAGGAACATACCAGGAAAACAGAGAGAATCTACAGACCCTTTGAAGGAGGTGGAATGCTGCTGCATGCTGCATGGGAGAGCCAAGGAACTGGAGACCAGCTCGTGCTCTCAGCTGGGAGACTTGCCACCTGGGGCAAGTTCTGAACCCTGCTCACCAGCTGCCTAGAAATAAACCCAGTGCTGTTGGGTGGGCTGGGGGGTGGCAGCAGCAGGAGGTCCTGATAGGAGTGAGACTGGCCTTTTGGGCCATGAGCTGCGTGGAAGCTGAGTGAGGCCTGCCGCTGCAGGCTTTCCCCCACTTCCCTGGTGACCTGTGTGATGCATCAGAGACAGCCATAATGCCCCTGGGAACATAACTCCACTGGCCTGGGAACCACACCCCTATCCCCTACAGCAGCCACAACAAGCCATGCACAAGGAGAGTCTGACTCAGATACACCTAACCCTGTCCCAACCTGATGGTCATTCTCTACTTGCCCCAGTAGCCAAAGACAAAGAACATAATCTCTTAGGAACTCTATGGCCCTGCCCACCACCTAATCCTGTCTATAGTACTGCAGCTGATGCTCTCTTGTAAGCACCATCTCCTGGCTGGGGGCCAACGAATAGAAAACCAGCGAACTTAACCAAAATACAACCAAGGACTCTCACAGAGTCCACTTCACTCCCCTATTACTTTCACCAGACCAAGTGCTGGTATCCACAGCTGAGAGACCTGAAGACGGATCACATCACATCATGGGACTCTTTGCAGACACTCCCAGTACCAGCCCGGTGCCCAGTAGCTCTGCTGGATGGCTAGCTTCAGAAGAGAAGTAACAATAACTGCAGTTCAGCTCTCAGGAAGCCCCATCCCTAGGGGAAGGAGGAGAGCACCAAATCAAGGGAGCTCTTTGTGGGACAAAAGAATCAGAAGAGCAGCCATTGAGTCCCAAATCTTCCCTCTGACATGTTCCACCCAAATGAGAAGAAACCTGAAAAACAATTATGGTAATATGACAAAATAAGGTTCTTTAAAACACCTAAAAAGATCATACTAGGCTGGGCACAGTGGCTTATGCCTATGATCCCAGCACTTTGGGATGCCGAGGCAGGCAGATAACCTGAGGTCAGCAGTTCAAGACCAGCCTGGCCAACGTGGTGAAACCTCGTCTCTACCAAAAATACAAAAATAAGCTGGGTATGGTGACGCATGCCTATAATCCCAGCTACTCAGGAGGCTGAGGCAGGAGAATCGCTCAAACCTGGGATGTGGAGGTTGCAGTGGGGAGATCATGCCATTGCACTCTAGCCTGGGCAACAGAGTGAGACTCCATCTCAAGAAAAAAAAAAAAAAAGAGATCACACTAGCTCACCAGCACTGGATCCAAATCAGGATAAAATCTCTGAATTGCCAGAAAAAGAATTCAGAAGGTCAATTATTAAACCAATCAAGGAGGCACCAGTGAAAGGTGAAGCCCAACTAAAATAAATGAAAACAATGACAGCATATGAATGAAAAAATCTCCAGTGAAATAAATAGCAAAATAAAAAACAATCACAGCTTCTGGAAATCAAGGACACACTTTGAGAAATGCAAAATGCACTGGAAAGTCTCAGCAAGAGAATCAAACAAGTAGAAGAAAGAACTTCAGAGCTCAAAGACAAGGTTTTTGAATTAACACAATCTGACAAAGAAAAAGAAAAAAGAATTTTTAAAAATGAACAAAGCCTCCATGAAGTTTGGGATTAGGTTAAAAGAACAAAGAATAATTTGTGTTCCCAAGGAAAAAGAGAAATCTAAAAGTATGGAAAACATATTTGAGGGAATAATTGAGGAAAACCTCCTGGCTTTGCTAGAGATATAGATATCCAAATACGAAAAGCTCAAAGAACAGCTGGAAAATCCATCGCAAAAAGATCATTGCCTAGGCACATGGTATCAGGTTACCTAAAGTCAATAAGAAGGAAAGAATATTAACAGTTGTGAGGTAAAAGTATCAGGTAACCTATAAAGAAGAACCTGTCAGATTAACAGCAGATTTCTCAGCAGAAAACTTATAAGCTAGAAGAGATTCGGGTCCTATCTTCAGCCTCCTTAAACAAAACAATCATCAGCCAGGAATTTTGTATCCAGTGAAACTAAGCTTCATAAATGAAGGAAAAATAGTCTTTTTCAGACAAATACTGAGAGAATTTGCTGCTACCAAGCCAGCAAGATAGAAGCAGCTCTAAGTCTTGAAACAAATCCTAGAAATAGAACAAAATAGAATCTCCCTGAAGCATAAATCTCAGCCAGGTGTGGTGGCTCACATCTGTAATCCCAGCACTTTGGGAGGCCAAGGTAGGCAGATTACCTGAGGTCAAGAGTTTGAGACCAGCCTGGCCAAAATGGTGAAACCCCATCTCTACTAAAAAGTACAAAAAAAATTAGCCAGGCATGGTGGTAGGCACCTGTAGCCCCAGTTACTCAGGAGGCTGAGATAGAGAGTTGCTTGAACCTGAGTGGCAGAGGTTGCAGTGAGCTGAGATCATGCCACAGCACTCCAGCCTGGGTGACAGAGCAAGACTCTGTCTCAAAAAAAAAAAAAATAATAATAAAAGCATAAATCTCAAAGAACCTGTTAACTATAACAAAATAAAAAAAAAAAACCAAGGTATTGAGGCAACAAATATCATGATAAATAGAATAATACCTCACATCTGAATACTAACATTGAATGTAAATGGCCTAAATGCTCCATTTAAAAGATACAGAATAGAAGAATGGATAAAAATTCACCAACCAAGTATCTGCTGTCTTCAAGAGACTCATCTGACACATAAAAACTCACATAAACTTAAGGTAAAGGAGTGGAAAAAGATAGTCCATCCAAATGGACACCACAAGCAAGCAGGAGTAGCTATTCTTATATTAGACAAAACAAATGTTAAAGCAACAGCAGTTAAAAAAGACAAAAAGGGACATTATATAATGATAAAAGGACTAGTCCAACAGGAAATTATCACAATCCTAAATACATATGCACCTAACATGTGAGCTCCCAAATTTGTAAAACAATTACTACTAGACCTAAGAAATGAAATAAACAGCAACACATTAACAGTGTTAGACTTCTACACTCCACTGATAGCACTACACAAGTCATCAAGACAGAAAGTCAACAAAGAAACAATGGAATTAAACTATACCCTAGAACAAATGGACTTAACAGATATTTATGGAACATTCTAACCAACAACTGCAGAATATATTTTCTATTCATGAGCACACAGAACATTCTCCAAGATAAACCATGTGATAAGCCACAAAACAAGTCTCAACAAATTTAAGAAAACTAAAATTACATTGAGTACACTCTCAGACCACAGTGGAATAAAATTGGAAATCAACCCTGAAAAGAACCCTCAAAACCATGCAAATATATGGAAACAAAATAACCTGCTCATGAATGATTATTGGGTCAACAATGAAATCAAGATGGAAATTTAAAAATTCTTTGAACTGAATGATAATAGTGACAGAACCTATCAAAACTTTTAGGATATGGCAAAAGCAGTGCTAAGAGGAAAGTTCATAGCATTAAATACCTACGTCAAAGAGTCTAAAAGAGCACAAATAGACAATCCAAAGTCACACCTTAAGAAACTAGAGAAACAAGAACAAACCACACCCAAATCCAGCAGAAGGAAAAAAAATAACCAAGATCAGAGCAAAACTAAATGAAAGTGAAACAAACAAGCAAAATACAAAAAAATAAATGAAACAAAAAGCTGGTTCTCCGAAGAGATAAATAAAATTGATAGACTATTGGTGAGATTAACCAAGAAAAAATAAAGGATCCAAATTAGTTCAATTAGAAACAAAATGGGTGATCTTACAACTGATGCCACAGAAATACAAAAGATCAAGGCCATTATGAACACTTTTACCTGCATAAACTAGAAAACCTAGAGGAGATGGATAAATTCCTGGAAATATACATAGCTTCTAAATTAAACCAGGAAGAAACAGAAACTCTAAACAGACTAATGACAAGCAGCAAGATTAAAATCATGATTAAAAAATTACCAGCAAAAAATAGTCCAGGACCCGATGGATTCAGAGCTGAATTCTATCAGACATTCAAAGAAGAATTGGTACCAATCCAACTGACACTATTCCCAAAGACAGAGAAAGAGGAAATCCTCCCTAAATTATTCCATGAAGCCAGTATTACCCTAATACCAAACCCAGAAAAGGACATAACAGAAAAGAAAACTACAGACCAAATCCGTGATGAAGATAGATGCAAAAATCCTCAACAAAATACTAGCTAACTGAATCCAACAGAATATGAAAAAGAGAATAAACTATGTTCAAGTGGGTTTCATGCTGGTGATGCAGGGATGGTTTAAAATACACAAGTCAATAAATGTGATACATCACATAAAGAGACTTAAAACAAAAATCACACAATCATCTCAATAGACTGAGAAAAGGCATTTGACAAAATCTAGCATCACTTTATGATTAAAATCCTCAGCAAAACTGGCATAGAGGGAACATACCTTCAGGTAATAAAAGTCATCTATGATTTTTAGCCCACAGCCAACATTATACCGAAGGAGGAAAAGTTGAAAGCATTCCCCCTGAGAACTGGAAGAAGAAAAAGATGCCCACTCTCACTACTTCTTTCAACATAGTACCGGAAGTCCTAGACAGAGCAATCAGACAAGAGAAAGAAAGAAAGGGCATCCGAATCCATTAAAAGGAAGTCAAACTGTTACTGTTTGCTGATAAGATGATCATATACCTAGAAAACCCTAAAGACTCATCCAAAAAGCTCCTAGAACTGGTAAATAAATTCAGCAAAGTTTCAGGATACAAAATTAATGTACACAAATTAGTAGCACTAAAAATTTAAAAATAAAAATAAAATTGAGGTGTAATCTATCACTATTACATTGGCAAAGATTTTTCTAAACAATAAAAAAAACTGTCAATGTTAGTAAGGGCTCAAAAAGAAGGGCATTTTTACAAATACTGTTGGCGGGGTAAAGTAACCAATTTCATGATATAACACGGAGGTTTAAAATGTCATTATTTTTAAAGAAATTTTGTCTGTATCTAATGATCAAGCCTAAAGAAATGTAAGTACGGATAAAGATGTATGTAAAAGAATGTTCTCCAAACGTACAAAGAGAAAATTTGTAAAATCCAACAAAGAAATATACCAAAGGCCACTAAAAGCTATCTTTTCAAGGATTAGTCACATTGAAATATGTGGGCTAAAATAGAAAAAAAGATAAGGAACAGGATGCCTAGTTTTGTGCGTATGTCTCTCATTACTCAAAGTATTATTCTGTGCTCCCTTTCCTCTTATACAGCACTTCCCATTGGGTTATTTCATAATTTATTTGCCTTTCCATCACATCCACAGCTACTGGCAAAAATCTCAACTGTTTTCATTTCTACCTATTAACAGGCCTGGTCAAAATCTAGTAAGAAGAAGGCTCAAAAGCATTCATTTAAACAGATGGTTATAAAAAAGAGTTTGGTATTATATATGGATTCTAATTATCTGTAGCTGCCTCTGTTCTTCACTCACATTAATTATCAAGTGTGCTGAGAAAGTGAACATTAATGAAAAATTAATTTTTTTAAAGAGAATGGACACAATTTAGACACTAAAAATTAGAAGTGCTTCCATATTATTAAGATATTGTGTTATAAATGATCATCTATACATGATCACATTCCTCCTTTAAGGAACTATACTTATCACAATTTATTAAACAGGGCATACAGCCGGGCGCAGTGGCTCACACCTGTAATCCCAGCACTTTGGAAGGCCGAGGCAGGCAGACTGCCTGAGGTCAGGAGTTCAATACCAGCCAGGCCAACATGGTGAAACCCCATCTCTACTAAAAATACAAAAATTAGCCAGGCGTGGTGGTGTGCACCTATAATCCCAGCTACTTGGGAGGCTGAGGCAGGAGAATCTCTTGAACCTGGGAGGCAGAAGTTGCAGTGAGCCGAGATCGCGCCATTGCACACCAGCCTGGGTGACAGAGCAAGACTCCTTCTCAAAAGAAAAAAAAAAAAAAAAAACAGGGCATCCTACAAGGATATGAAACACGTTCTCATTAATCTCAATGTCCACACAACCCTTTTCATGGTCCATGAACTTGCAGGCAATTTTTTAAATTAAACATTAATTTCATTTATACCTACCCCTTCCGATCACTGTACATTCTACTAATTCTGTCCCATTTTGCATTCAGCTGAGTAAGTGTATCTCTGATCTGAATGGCTTCAGGTCCAGAGGCTTCAAGGATGACATCTGGCTGTTTTTCATGAATAACTGCGATCTGCTCTCCAAGTTTGTCCAGTTGGTCTTTAATATTCTAAAAATATATTGTCATAGATTAACAAAATCCAGCAAAGTAACAAAAAAAGGAATCACAGATGACCAGAAATTTATATTGTAGAACACTCATTTGAAATAATAATAAGACATAGTCATTGTTAATCACAAAAACTGGAAACTTTTTAAAAAAATAATACCCTGTTTTGGCCAAAGTGTGTGGAATATGCTACATAATATACTCATGGAAGGAAAAGAAATCCTCACAATAGTAGCATTTGTGCATGACACATGAAAAGCTTCAGTAACATTCTCTATAGGTAATGAGGCATTTGAAGCTGGAAATACTGATATTTTCAAATATCTAATAATGCTAGTTTAAATGAGAGGAATGCACTATCAAATCCATATTATCAGTGAGTTTATTTTGACTTTAAATATAAATGCAATCAAGTTACATGAAAATGCCTTGCTAGAATTTAAAAGTTTAATTAACTTACAATCAAGATGCCATTCCACACCTCAACAACTGGCCAATTTTAAACCATTATAGATTGCCTGATAAATGCCGACAATTAACACCAACTGACAATCTAGTTTACAAGACAGGAAGGTGGTCTATGTCTCTGTTTAATTTTAAACGAAGGCTCTGATGTTGCAAATAATTTATAACTGTACACACTTAACAATCCATACCCACTTTTTAAAAATTCAAAATATTTTATGTTTTCTTGGACAATATAGGAAAGCTTTCCTAGTCATACATATTATTAATCCCCTGGCACAAACTGTAAAAGATATCGACCATCTAAGTAGGCACAAGAACAAATTTCTTCCTCTACTTCTGCATTAACTGTGGCCATTCAAACACAGTGCCCGGAGGTCTACCTTCAGAGAGTCTTCCTGAAAAGAGAAGTCTTCGTAGATAGCAGTGTTGAGCTCTGGAATATTAAGCGATAATTCAACATCATCCATGCAAAGTAAAATTTTGTTAATTTCAACCAGATAATCTGTAGGAAGAAGTGATGATCTAATTCCAGAAGCAAGTTGACCCATTTTCCTCTGTTGAATAGGGAATGCCTACAAAAACAGCAAAAAAAAAAAAAAAAAGCAAAAAAAAAAAAGTATTAAAATACCCTCACAATGAATAATAACAAATTCAGAAAATATATGACTATTGTGTGAAGGAATGAAATATCATGAACCAAATTTTTAAAACTTAGTTTTAATGTTTTATATTATAAACCTACCTTGCAATAGAAACCCTTAACAATCTGTATTCTAATTTTCATCTGCAGCATGCTATTAAACAGTATAAGTATGTTAATAATTTGACAGGCTTTAAGGTCTATGTCATCTAAACTCAGCAAACAAAAAACATAACAATTCCTTTCTTGAATTGTTGAAAGAATGAGAATATGTTGCCAATCATAAAGTTTTGTATGAAATAAAACATGTTGATACCATTATTATTTCACACTTTTAAAAATATCACAATTTTAAAATTGCGCCTCACTGCTAAAAATATAAGCAAGTTAAACATGTTTCCATAACACAACATGAAATACACAAAGGGTTTTGATTAAAATAATATCCAGGTAATTCAGTATGTAATCTTAACCTCTGAGAATAATATTACAGAGCAGGAATATCCTATATGAGAAAATAGATCATGAAGTGCCATATTTAGACAGACTTGAGGCTCTATGGACTACTCATCTGCCCTAATATAGATTTTCTGGATCCTCTTCTCAGATCTTTCTTTTTCATTTTTATTTTTTTGGTGGGGTGGGGACAGAGTATTGCTCTGCCTCCCAGGCTGGAGTGCAGTGGTGTGATCTGGGCTCACTGCAACCTCTACCTCCAGATTCAAGTGATTACCCTGCCTCAGCCTCCTGAGTAGCTGAAATTACAGGCGTGCACCACCACGCCCAGCTAACTTTTATATTTTTAGTAGAGATGGGGTTAAACCATGTTGGCCAGGCTGGTCTCAAACTCTTAACCTCAAGTGATCAGCTGACCTTAGCCTCCCAAAGTGCTGGGATTACAGGCATGAGTCACCACACCCAGCCCTCTTCTCAGAGCTTTCTAAACAATAAAGTGCTCTCTGGGATGGACCACCAGTCCTTCAGGAGTTCAAATCCTCTACTCCTAGATGGCTACAATTTAATAAATGCTGTCTATTACCACTCCCAAAGGGCCAAAGTGCAGCTGCTCATGAATTAAGGTACCTTCCTTGATACTTTCACTTCTCCTATGTTGAACTTCTAAAACAATTATAATCATCTGTAAATTCGAGATGGTAGTTAAAATGATCACAAACGCATGTTAATTTAGTTAGTGATCTTGAAAATGGTTACAAGGCAATATCTAAATGAATCCAAGACTCATGACTAAAATCATTGAGTGGATAACATGGTGTTGAACCTAGAGGACTGCGTTATTGCCTCCTAGAATTTGTAAACTGCTTTCATCAATTGATGGGCAGTTCTGGATAGCCAGGTTAGAAGCAGGTCTATAGATTTTTTGACTTTAACAACAGAACTAATTATACTTGCCACCAAGATTAATTTTATTATCCTAATGCCACATTTTTACAATTTAGTCAGAGAGCTTTTCTAGATGTTTACCCATATGTCTAAGGAAGCAAATTCTGTGTTTTAAGCAAATATAAAAGAATGCTGAAATAAATAACATATCTACCCAGAAACCAGCTACGAATAAAAAGATGCTAAGTATTTTTTTAAGAAAAGAAAAAATCAAAAATAATTCTTTCGGATTTTCATTTCAAATAAGCCAATGTTTTTATTTTGGAAGATCAGAAAACTAGGTTCAATTGTTCTCCCTTTTAACTTTAAGGAAAAGAAAATAGCCCAATGAAAGTGTTTCCAGGTTGAGTAATCATGTCAAAAAAAGTAAAAGAGGAAACTGGGACCCGTTTTCCTTCTTGGCTTCCCACCCATTAACCAAAATTTTGCTGGAAGGTCATCTGTTTTCCAAAAGACCAAAAAACTCCAGACATCCAACTACTTTATTATACTTGTAGGACGTTTACCTTTGTAGTACTTTCCTCATTTAGCACCACTAGATAATACATGTCACATAGGTAAATATTGAGATCCACTTTTATACCTCAGCTACTACTACAAGACTGGAATTCCTATGCTGCTTCTTCAGTTACATAACGGATTGTCATTCTGCAAGACCACATGTACCTGAAGCTTTAGAATAAACTAGGGAGGTCAGTAGGTATCATAGAGTTCCAAGTTTAAAAAATTCACATTCATTAAGACAGTCTCTTTTTCTTTTCAGACTATAAGACAATCTAAGATTTTTCTGAGTCTTCACACTCTTACAGAAGCAGCAAGGCAGTTCAAGATTTAAACATGTGCTTTCTGTATTCCTGAAATTGATTTTTTTTTTTCCCCCAACAGAGTGATCAATCAAAATGCCCTAGGACTAAAAAAATGTCCTCAAGATCTGACCGAGACATTACTTCTGGACAATTTTATTTTTAAAAAATTCTCCTAGGACACGGAAACACAAATATACTAGAGGTCAGTACTGACATGAGACAGTGTTACATGATGTAGCTCACATCATATAGCAAAGTCCAGATTAAAGAGATTTTTAAGTGACTGTTTTATTAAAGTTCTAAGTTTTGTTTTTACCAAACCACAGGAAAAACCTGGAACTAAACAGAATTGAATATTCATCAACTTTCTGGAGGATAAAAACTTTTTAGATCCCAAAACAGGAACCCACAAAAAATCACTAAAGAAAAACATAGTCACCTGTGGCTAAATGAAAATTTTAAATGGTTGCATCTTAAAGGTAAAATAGTTAGAAGATAAATATCGATAAGTAATACATTATAGCAACTATGGCAAGTGGTTAATATCTTTAAAAAGTGCTCATACATAATTTAAAAACAGTAATACTCTAGTAAACAAATTGGAAAAGGTCACTTAACATATTTCAAGTAAGACAATGAGTCCTGTAAACTAGTGCTTCTCAATCCTAATTGTACATTACAATCATCTACAAATGTTTTGTGTTTTGCTTTTGTAAATGCCCACACCTAGGTCCAACCTGAGAGACTCTGATTTAACCGGTTCAGGAATTAGATTTTGGCACCGTAGTTTTTTTAAAGTAATTCTAATTCCCCAAAGTAATTCTAATATTCACAGTTAAGAATCATATCAGTTTGAAAACTATAGATTTGAAGTATGTATCATAGTTGGCCTACCAATGTTAGTAAAGCCAGAATGAAATTAGCTTGTATAGTATACATTAGTACTTTTAACAAACAAATTTATTTATATATTAAAAGCTTAAAACTTATTTCTATTTTGTGCCAGTAATAATTTCTGATTTCAGACCCAAAGATGAAAAAGATATGGCCTGAACTTGGAGAAGCATTAGAGAAGAAAGATACATTAAAAAGTCACAATAAAGCAGAAAACTATAATATAATCTGACAGAAGTTAGAAATAAAAATGGAGCTGAAGTCTTAAAAAATAATGCATTTTTCAGCTAACCTAAAAAGACAAAACTCACTCTAGGGAATGGGAATAAAATTAGAAAGTTCCCAGATGTGCATATGATGTGTTTAGGAAAATGTAAAGAAAACCAGCATAGCTGTCCTACATGGCAAGTGACAGGAAATCAAAGACATAAGGAGCCAGGGGTCAGACTGAAGACTTTGTATGTTGTTGTATTGACAAACCTTGCATTTAAAGCTTTTTCTGTATTTTGCAATATTTTCCTAAACAGTTTCTTAGATGAAGGAATGACATGATCAGCCATGACTTGGGGGAGAATAACTCTGAGGAAGATACAAAGGACATACTAGAGTGAGAAAAAAAACAGACATAAGAATATGTCCATGGGATATAATATCATGGGAGAAAATCATAAGTCTAAATTATGGAAAGGATAGTGAAGTAAAATAAGCTAAGTCACTTTCTCATGATCATAAAACAAGCAGCTGGTAGAGCAATATCTAACTTGAGGTTCAAACCTGTATGTTGCTTCAAGCAGACCCAATGGTTTTAATGCCTACTCAGTGTGATGTGAGAAGATATGTGAGGAACAAGAAATAGTTAACAAGGCTTCAGCCTTGAGAGAGTGACTAGTTTTTAAAGTATAGTCATGCATTGCTTAGTAACAGCAAGGACATGTTCTGAGAAATGTATCTTTAGGTCATTTCATTTTCATGCAAACATCATAGAGTGCGCTTACACAAACCTAGATGGTGCAGCCTCCTGCACACCTATGCTATGTGGTATAGTCAATTGTTCCTAGGCTAAAACTTTACAGCACGTTATTGTACTAAATACTAGAGGCAATTTTTGAAACACAATTGGAAGTATTTATGTATCTAAATATATCTAAACATAGAAAAGGTACAGTAAAATTACAGTACCATCATCGATCTACTTAATTTCCAAAGTCATCAAATAAAAATCTTTCTAGAAGGAACTACCAAAGAACAGACCCCAGTAGCTGGGATTACAGACCTGCACCACCACTCCTGGCTAATTTTTTTTTTTTTTTTTTTTTTTTTATGTTTTAATCTTTTTTTTTCTTTTTTTTTTTCCTTTTTATTTATTTATTTATTTATTATCCCAGCTACTGGAGAGGCTGAGGCAGGGAGAATTACTTGAACCCAGGAGGCAGAGGTTGCAGTGAGCCAAGATCACGCCACTGCACTCCAGCCTGGGCAACAGAGCAAGACTCCAACTCAAAAAAAGAAAAAAAGAAGGTACTCTTTCACACTCAATTAATTTGGCAAAAATTTTAAAAGTCTTATAGCATGTGGAGAGAATGTGGAGAAACAATACTGGTGGAATAATACATTGCTGTGATTATTTTGAGCCAATTTTGAGTGATCTTACAAAGTTGAATATGCATAGGACTTTTACTTTATCATACCACTTCTGATGCTTCTGATGCTAGAATAACTTTCACCGATATGCATAAGGCAATATCAAGAATGAAATTTAGGCTTTAAAAAGTAGAAATAATCCAAATATCTCTTAATAAGGGACTGGATAAATTCATTTTTGTCCATTCATACAATTAAATGCTATACAGAAATTACATTGAATAAAATAGAGCTATGATTACCAACATGCATAAATCACAAAAACATAATGAGCAAAAAAGAACAAGTTGCAGAAGCATATGTACAATATGCATATTATTCATCCTAGAAAATAGGTAAAACTATTATGTATATTGTTATGGATACATACATATGAAGCAATGCAATATATATGTGCATTGGAAAGTTTGCCTCTGCTATGGCCAATTAGCTCCTATTGGAGAAAAATATTCTGATAATAACAGCCAAATAATCTTTGAAAAAATATTTTAAAACAACTAACTGGAGGGACTAGATATTAAATAAAAGCAGGCATAAACTAGAGAAAAGTAGACACTTGAAAAAAAATGGAAAGGAAAAGGGTCATTGCTTTTGTTTTTAGAGTTTTTAGCCTCAGGTAGGCTCAAGACTATGCCATGAAATGTGGCTAACTCTCCAAAGGAAGGAAAAGCTATAGTCTTGCTAGCTAAAAGAACCATAGGGTATGGTTTCAGGCAACTATAGCTAACAGAAAAAAATAAGGGTGGAAATCTCGGAAAAGAAAAATCCAGAGAGGGAAAACCTTATATTTAACAACTATTTGAATGAATGCTGATATAGTTTGGATCTGTGTTCCCAACAAATCTCATGTTGAATTGTAATCTCCAGTGTTAAAGGTAGGGCCTTGTGGGAAGTGATGGGATCATGGTGGTAGAATTCTCATGAATGGGTTAGCACCATTCTCTCAGTGCTATTATCTTGATAGTGACTGGGTGAGTTATCATGATATCCAGCTGTTTAAAAGTGTGTGGTGCCTCCCCGCTCTCTCTCTCCTTCCTGTTCCATCCATGTGAAGATGCCTGTTCCTGCTTTGCCTTCTGCCATGATTGAAAGTTTCCTGAGGCTTCCCCAGAAACCGAGCAGATGCCAGCATCATGCTTCCTGCACAGCCTGTGAACCATGAGCCAATTAAACCTCTTTTCTCTACAAAAAAAAAAAAAAAAGAACAGACCCCAGGAACAAGAGCACACTTAAAATGCAGATACAAAGACTGCCATTTTAAAAAGAGCTGGAGCTGGGTATGGTGGCCCACACCTGTAGTCCCAGCAACTGGGGAGGCTGACACAGGAAGATTACTTGAGCCTAGGAGTTCAAGATCAGTCCGGGCAACATAGTGAGACCCCATCTTTTAAAAAAAGAAAAATATAAAGAAATAAAAAGGGAGCTGGTAGTGAATCTTTACTAGAATATAAATCAGATTACATCAGTTTCACAAATTTAGTTATTTTTAAACTAGGAACTTTTTTTTGCCATAGCCAAGACCTTCACAAATAAAAGAAGGAACTGGAGGAAGTCACTTCTGAAATAGACAGAGCTCTTTTAGGTTTGATACACAATCAGAAATCCAAAAGAGATGGCCAATAATAACGTTTTACATTTCTATTTTGAGTTCTGCACCATCCAAAAATATGAACACGTCTAGCAACACACACTAACGAGGAGGAGATGATATTCCAGCTGGTGTGTTTTAAAGCATCTGTGATGCAGCATCACACATCTGAATGGCAAGAGTTAAGTAAGGTATTTAAATGCAACAGAGACTCTCCAGTCGTAATACCTTAATTTTGTTGTATCTTGTATGCAAAAGTAATAACTGCAAACAGATTTTTTCTTTTTTATTATCTTCCATAGGTTGATGTAACATTTCTTCTCCTCTTTGTAGAACTTCCTCAATCTGGGCTCTCTCCTCATCCATCTAAATGTTTAAAAGGAAAAAAAAAAATGACTCAAAAGAAAAGTGCTTAAGGTCACTTCCTAGCAGCTCCTAAGGAGGAAAACCAACCTACTTCGTATAGTGTAAGTCAAGATATGTTAACCTGAATGATCAAAACATTTATGTTGTTTAAAGATATTTTATATTCGAAGATAAAATATCTCAAAGAGAGTTTAGCAAACATTAGATAATACTAAGAATTATGTTTAGTTCAGAAAGTGTGTCTATTTTCTTTTTAAGTACATGAATCATGTGACTCTTACATCAACACACATCAAAAAATCACATTTGAATCTGTTTCATCATGTTTGACAGATTATATGGGTAAACATCATTGATGTAAAAATAAAATTAATAGAGAAGAAAAATGAGAACACCATGGTTTTGAAATCTCCTTGAACCAACCTTTCCATCTTCATCACTGGATTCCAAGTGTTTTTCCACAACTTTTAACATATTTTCTATGTCGTTTTCTAAATTTTCCAAGTCAGAGAAAGGCACACCAGTTTCAAATGTTTCAGTGGTGACTAAACATCGGTATGATAATGGTTCCTGAGCAATTAGCAACTGTAGAAGGAAAAGAATTCTCTGAAAATAGATTTTTAATTTGACTTTCCATCATTAATCAGCGAGATGGTGTGTCAAGAGAGAAACTAGCATTTTTTTTAATTGACTTTCCTATCCAGCTCAGATAACTTTGGTTTCATTCATTTATATGGCAACGATTTTACCAATTTAGACTTCTCTGAATTACTCGTTTTCTTCAAACTCTAGCCAGGGATGTGATGTAGTGTTGCAATTCATTGTGGCTGCCCAGACTGTTGTGGTGTGGATCTGGAGACCACATGCGAGCATAGTAGGAAACTATGGCCATGATCCAGAAACCATCTTTATCAGGGCCACAGAAAGGAAGAACAGCCCCCCAGCCCCCCAGGGCAGGGACATCTCACAGAATGTCTCCCAGTTCAGTTTCCTCAGTAGAATTCCCCTTGAATTTTCATACACAAACGTCAAAGAAGTGCATATTTCTCAATGTCGTCTTTTCAGATAACATCTACATAGAAAAATTTTATATTTGTTTAACTAAAACTCAATAAAACATTTTTAATAAAAGTAAATGCAGATAAATACCATCTGACGTTGGCTAAGTGTGGGAAAACTAGCACTCTCTCATAAAGCTCCTATTTATTACCCTCTTAATTAAATGTATAAAGCTCTTTTTTAAATTTATAAAATCAGGTAGTACTTTCCTACCTTAGGTTTAAATTGTGAAATTATCTAACTTTTAGATTTGTCATCATGTAAAACACAAAAAACAAGTTCTGTGGTGTGTGCAGTGTGAACACGTATATAGAGTATGACCATAAAATAAAGGGTTTAATATTTATCCCTAGCTTGGGAATTAGTTTAATCATTTGATAACCAATTCAAACCTTTGATTGAGTCTTAGAAATCTTTTCTCAAATAGGTTATTTTCTTCGATATTAATTGCTTGTTTTCTTTCCTTCATATGCACAATCACAAAAAAAAAGGACAAATTCCATTCAAAGAAAAAGTGATCGAAAATATTTTAATTTAAAAATCGTTGGCTGGTGCAGTGACTCACGCCTGTAATCCCAGCACTTTGGGAGGCCAAGGCAGGTAGATCACTTGAGGTCAGCAGCTCGAGACCAGCCTGGCCAAGTTGGTGAAACCCCATCTCTCCTAAAAAAAAAATACAAAAATTAGCTGGGCGTGGTGGCAGGCGCCTGTAATCCCAGCTACGTGGGAGGCTGAGGCAGGAGAATAGCTTGTGCCTAGAAGGCGGGGGTTACAGTGAGATCATGCCACTGCACTCCAGCCTGGGCGACAGAGTGAGAAAACAGTAAAATTAAAATAATAAAATAAAAATTGTTTATGTATATACTGTATGACTATCATTTAGATACATACCCATAGGAAAAATGGTTTATTCTAAAAACGTAATTACTCACTTTGGCACTTTTGATATGTTGAGACACCTTTTCAAAGTTCCTATTTAGCTCAGCTAACTTTGGTTCTACAAGCTCCCTGCTTGAGCTTCCACGAGCATTCATCAAAATAAGGGCTTGATCGCGGACATTTTCAACCTGGAGGTTGGCATCATCCAGCTCAGATACTAAACGCTAATTATAAGAAAACACAAAATTATCTCATGGGAAATATCAAACCCAAACATGAGTGTGATGCTCTTACAGAATGAAAGGTAGTTTAAATAAATATCTGGGATCCCCAGTAAGAGATTAAGAGATTTCAGCATAATCAACCAGGCAAGAGCTGTTCACATAAGGCTCATTGGAGAACACAGAGGTAAGCAACTCTCATTGGAGAACACAGAAGTAAAACTCGCTGGAGAACATAGAAGTATGTAAGACATATTGGAGAGTACAGAAGTAAGACAGACTCATTGGAGAATACAAAAGTAAGATTCACTGGAGAATACAGAAGTAAGCAACACTCAATGCAGAATGCAGAAGTAAGCAAGACTCATTGGCATCTTATGTGAATAGGTTTTACTCTTGTTGATTGTGCTGAAATCTCTTACCAATCTTTCTATTTCAATTCAAGTTTGTCTCTTATTGAGTTTGTCTCTTATTGTCTCAGTTTCTTCCATCAAAATAAATGTTAATGAATCTAATGCTTGGGAGGAATAAGAGCGTAAGTAACTTAGAGCATTACACAAGAGAAAACATGACAACAAAACATTCGACCCCAAAAGTGTTACTGATGTCTCTACGTTTGCCACCTTCACAATTTCTTCCCGTTTACTTGCTGGTTTCTTTTCAATTTCATCCAACAGAGCTTCAGCTTGATATAGCCAGGTACTTATGTGGGCCACATTTCCATCAAATATTTCTAGTTGGTTCTGATGGTTCTACAAAGGAATTAATAAAATGCTTACATAACCATATGAAATATTTAAGATGATAATCTTAAAAGAGATTTAAAAGACCTTCAAAGAGCAAACTGTATCATGAATTTAAAGAAAAGCTTTCATCTTCCTGCAGAGCTCTTCTTCAGTGAATAAATCTCATTCCTAAAAATGCACATCTATGCTGCTTAACACTTCTTTTTTTTTTTTTTTTTTTTTTTGAGACGGAGTCTTGCTCTGTTACCCAGGCTGGAGTGCAGTGGCCAGATCTCAGCTCACTGCAGGCTCCGCCTCCAGGGTTCAGGCCATTCTCCTGCCTCAGCCTCCCGAGTAGCTGGGACTACAGGCGCTCACCACCTCGCCCAGCTAGTTTTTTTTGTATTTTTTAGTAGAGACGGGGTTTCACCATGTTAGCCAGGATGGTCTCGATCTCCTGACCTCATGATCCGCCCGTCTCGGCCTCCCAAAGTGCTGGGATTATAGGCTTGAGCCACCGCGTCCGGCCAATACTTCTTAAATTTATCTGATTTAGATCTCAGCACAATAAAAAGTTGAAGTAGAATAAAAGGTGAAAGTTTCTTTTCAATTTCAATGCAAGTTCATCTCTTTTTTTTTTTTTTTTTTTTTTTTTTTTCCCATTCAACCAACAGGTATCATGTTTGTATATTGTTTTTCTTTTTTTTTTTTTTTTTTTTTATTATACTTTAAGTTCTAGGGTACATGTGCATGACGTTTATATCATGTATAACTCCCCAATGCAATCCCTCCCTCCTCCCCCCTCCCCATGATAGGCCCCAGTGTGTGATGTTCCCCTTCCCGAGTCCAAGTGATCTCATTGTTCAGTTCCCACCTATGAGTGAGAACATGCGGTGTTTGGTTTTCTCTTCTTGTGATAGTTTGCTAAGAATGATGGTTTCCAGCTGCATCCATGTCCCTACAAAGGACGCAAACTCATCCTTTTTGATGGCTGCATAGTATTCCATGGTGTATATGTGCCACATTTTCTTAATCCAGTCTGTCACAGATGGACATTTGGGTTGATTCCAAGTCTTTGCTATTGTGAATAGTGCCGCAATAAACATACGTGTGCATGTGTCTTTGTAGTAGAGTAATTTATAATCCTTTGGGTATATACCCAGTAGTGGGATGGCTGGGTCATATGGTACATTTAGTTCTAGATCCTTGAGGAATCGCCATACTGTTTTCCATAATGGTTGAACTAGTTTACAATCCCACCAACAGTGTAAAAGTGTTCCTATTTCTCCACATCCTCTCCAACACCTGTTGTTTCCTGACTTCTTAATGATTGCCATTCTAACTGGTGTGAGATGGTATCTCATTGTGGTTTTGATTTGCATTTCTCTGATGGCGAGTGATGATGAGCATTTTTTCATGTGTCTGTTGGCTGTATGGATGTCTTCTTTTGAGAAATGTCTGTTCATATCCTTTCCCCACTTTTTGATGGGATTGTTTGTTTTTTTCTTGTATATTTGTTTGAGTTCTTTGTAGATTCTGGATATTAGCCCTTTGTCAGATGAGTAGGTTGCAAAAATTTTTTCCCATTCTGTAGGTTGCCTGTTCACTCTGATGGTAGTTTCTTTTGCTGTGCAAAAGCTCTTTACTTTAATTAGATCCCATGTGTCAATTTTTGCTTTTGCTGCCGTTGCTTTTGGTGTTTTAGACATGAAGTCCTTGCCCATGCCTATGTCCTGAATGGTACTACCTAGATTTTCTTCTAGGGTTTTTATGGTATTAGGTCTAACATTTAAGTCTCTAATCCATCTTGAATTAATTTTCGTATAAGGGGTAAGGAAAGGATCCAGTTTCAGCTTTCTACTTATGGCTAGCCAATTTTCCCAGCACCATTTATTAAATAGGGAATCCTTTCCCCATTTCTTGTTTCTCTCAGGTTTGTCAAAGATCAGATGGCTGTAGATGTGTGGTATTATTTCTGAGGACTCTGTTCTGTTCCATTGGTCTATATCTCTGTTGTGGTACCAGTACCATGCTGTTTTGGTTACTGTAGCCTTGTAGTATAGTTTGAAGTCAGGTAGCGTGACGCCGCAAGTTCATCTCTTATTCCTCATTCTTATATTACAACTGATCTGATTTGCCCTCCTCAATCTTTTTTTTTTTTTTTTTTTAAGATGGAATCGGCCGGGCGCGGTGGCTCAAGCCTGTAATCCCAGCACTTTGGGAGGCCGAGACGGGCGGATCACAAGGTCAGGAGATCGAGACCATCCTGGCTAACACGGTGAAACCCCGTCTCTACTAAAAAAATACAAAAAACTAGCCGGGCGAGGTGGCGGGTGCCTGTAGTCTCAGCTACTCGGGAGGCTGAGGCGAGAGAATGGTGTAAACCCGGGAGGCGGAGCTTGCAGTGAGCTGAGATCCGGCCACTGCACTCCAGCCTGGGCGACAGAGCGAGACTCCGTCTCAAAAAAAAAAAAAAAAAAAAGATGGAATCTTGCTCTGTTGCCAGGCTGCAGTACAGTGGTGCAATCTGTGCAATCTCGACTCATTGCAATCTCCGCCTCCCGGGTTCAAGCGATTCTCCTGCCTCAGCCTCCTGAGCAGCTGGGACTGCAGGTGTGCACCACCACTCCTTGCTAATTTTTGTATTTTTAGTAGAGACAGTGTTTCACCATGTTGGCCAGGATGGTCTTGATCTCTTGACCTCGTGACCCACTCACCTCAGCCTCCCAAAGTGCTGGGATGACAGGTGTGCACCTGGCCCATATTTTTTAAACACTCACTTACGGAATAATTTTTTTTTTAAATGATGAAAATATGAATTGAAAAAAAGATTCTGTATGCTCTGCTTAAAGGACAGTGCCTTTGTCTCCTTACCTCTATATCACCAGCCCTTAATATTACATCTGGCACAGACCACAGCAAGATGTCCTGAAGCAGGATATGAAATGTGCTTGACAGAACAGATTTGAAAACAGAAGCAACAGTTAAGCAGATTATGACTGGGAAAAGCAGTTAATCTAAGGCAAGAAGTTAGAGTGTGACTGAAAAGTGTAAGGAGGCTTATGATGAAATTAACATTTAGCAATTATATGTTGTGGGATAAAAGAAACTGGAAAATGCTTAGACAGTAAAAGTTTTTACAAAGAAAGAAATTATTAATCTATAATATGAAAAACAGTTGAAAAAATAAAATGTAGGCTGGGTATGGTGGCTCATGCCTGTTATCCAGTACTTTGGAGGTCCTGATGGGAGGATCACTTGACCTCAAGAATTCAAGACCAGCCTGGACAACATGGTGAAACCCCATCTCTAAAAACAAATACAAAAATTAGCCAGGTGTGGTGGCACATGCCTGTAGTCCCAGCTACACGCAAAGCTGAGGTGGAAGGATCACCTGAGCCTGGGGAGGTCGAGGTTGTAGTGACCCATGATCATACCACTGCACTCCAGCATGGGTGACAGAGTGACAGCCAGCCTCAAAAAAAAAAAAAAGTGAACAAATAAGAGACATAAAAATAAAAGAAAACAAACTTGCACTTGTGCCCCTGAATTTAAAATAAACATTAAAAAAGAGAAAATGTGAACTAATAAATGATATGAGAAAATATCAACAGTGATCTGGATCCTAAGTAGGAAGAACTGATGAGCACCAGACTTGTTTACCCCTTTCAAGCAGGTAAATCAAATGTTCTAACAGCGTTAGAAAGATACTGCTTGAATGGAGAGTTTGAAAGTTATAGACAGAAGAATACAGAAATAAGGGCCATGAGAATGTGAAATAAAGCTAGTAATTAAAAATTAATATATAAAATATTTAATGAGCATATTCTATGAGCCAAGAATCTCATATTCACTATTATATTCAATATTTAACAACTCTGTTAGGTATACACTTTTGTTCTCATTCTCTATATATGGAAATTTAAGCTTAGTAACATTAAGTAACTTAGCTAAGGTTAAACAGATAATAAGTCATGGACTGTGGATATAAATCTGTTAGAGATCAAGAGCAAAGTCCATGCTCTTCACTGCCTTACACATCCTGATGAATTTAAATAAATATTCAAACACACAATAATGTATGCTTGATGTCTCTATCCATTACCTAGTAATTCTATAAATTTGATAAAAGTCTTATCTCAGGTATTTCAGAATTAATAAAATATATATTTTTTAATTATATATATTTATTAGAATTTCAGAATTAAAAAATATATATATAAATGACAATGCCTTCCTCAGCAGGGGAGGGTGGGGTGGCCATATATTCACAGTTAGTATCATAGGAATGTAAAAACACTATAAAAATTAAATGATAACTATTTCCATGAGATAATTTACAGAGTAGTGGCATAACCAAAGACTAACACATATACAATATTTAATAATTATAATTATAGCAAAATCTAAAATTGGTTGTTTTGGTTATTTAATTGGTTATTTAAGAGCACTACATGTTTAAGGCTCATAATCAATCACTGCAAAACTGTATGAGACAGATACAATAATGTCCATTTTACAAATTAAACAATTGAGGTTTAGAGAATGTTTAAGTAACTTGACCAATGTTACTGAGCTAGTGGTGAAAAATTTTACATAGGCCATCAGATGCTAGAGCCTGTGCTCTTAACCAGTATGCCATTATTCAAACACTATAAAGATTATATATAAAAATAGCTTCTGATAGTATGAAAATTAAATACAATATGAAATCATTAAAATGAAACAAATAAGGTGCATTTACTAAAATATGAAAGTACCTAATTCCATGTAGATCACGAATATTTTAGAAACATTGTTTTTCAAAGAAAAAACAAAACCTAGTCTAATGAAATTAATTCACAAGCAAAATATTACTGTGACACACAGTAAACAGGACTTGAAATTTAATCAAAGTTGTACTCATTTCAAAAATAACTAGAAGAGAGGAGAAGATTTCATCATTAACTTTTTCCTGAGACATACCATCAAGGTATTGCACCAATCTTCAGTCCAAGTACGAACTCGGCTCCACCCAGCATTAAGGACGCAGAGCCTCTCTTCTAAAATAGGCTCGCTGCCCTCAATTAAGTTTTGCAGGGCAGCACTACTCTCTGTGATGGTATTTAAATCAACTTTTCTCTTTTCCAGACCCTTCAGAACATTCTAGAAAATAAAAACATCAAGACATACTTAATCTTTCAGAATATTACAAAAGTGTATATAACCTTAAATTATTAAAAACTTTTCCGCCACATATACAAAGTAATCCATGACTCCCTAATTTACAATGACAAAGTTTACAAAATTCCTAAACTTATTAACATAGTGAGAATTTTTAAGTTCCAAATGAAAAACAAAATGTGTAATTCAGCAAATACCAATGAGTGTTAATGCACTCAGCTGTGGGAAAGCAATTATTTCATTTATTTAAATATAAATCCATTTATTACATATGAATGCCAATTACCTTCATCATCACTCTAAATGTAAAGGCGCAATTTCATTTTCAGTAACTACAAGCTGGCAAAGCAGAAGGATCCTAGAACTCACAACTTAAAAAAATTCACAATGAATTTATCTCCTAGATTACCAAAGGAAACTATCGATGTGTACTATAGGTACTTGCAAGGGTAATATTTTATAGCTGGCTGATTTCACATATAATATCTCAAATAAACATTACAAAAAAACATTTCATATAAGTAATTCACAAGAGAACAGCAAGTCTAAGCTTTGGTCTTACAACTGTCATAAGTGCAAAGATAATACTCTGGATAGTATGATGATAAAGTGATTGGCACATTCATAAGTTTCAGGCAAAATGTATAGTCACAGAATTATAGAGAGAGCATGAGCTCCACAATTAAAACTACAAAGCTCTTTCAGTCAAAAAGCATATGCATGTATCTACCCTACTGCTACTATTAATGATCTTTTTTTAAATCAACATTTAAACCAATAATTTTAAGGAACTCAAGTTTATATTTATACATTAAATCACACCTTGGAAAGCATACCAATTACAAATTCACAAGTGAGTCCAGGTTTAAACATCCACTTGGTCATGTCAATTACTGGTATATTTATGAAGGAACTGAAATACTACTTTCCAATGTTCTTCTCTAGTGGAGGGGGTGGGGGAATAAAGGATACCCAATAGCCATGCTCTCAGCAATTATTAGTAAGAATCTTTCATTTCTTCAGTGGGTATATACTAATTGACTAGAATAGCGTTTAAGAACTATAAAAAAAATGAACTACAAGTAATTACATCTAAATAGTACACATCCTTTTTTATAGTAAAAAAGATTACATTGAAAATAGTGATATTTAAGTTATGAAATAAAAACAATATTCAGAAATGAAACTATTATTTGTTTTGCATTGAAAATAATTTTACATAATCTTTAAGTGCAAATACATCAAAATGCTGTGAAATCTGCATGTTCCTTAAATCTGAAAAGACAATAATAAAAAGATGGTGGTTATGTTATTAATGCCTACTGATTTTTCATTTGATTTACTCTAATGAAGAGAATGTGCTGTGAATTTGTGTCTTGTATATATCATCATTATTTCAATTCTGAAATAAGATTAAATGGAAACTTAAGAGCATATTATTCCAAAAGAAACAAATTTTTCATTGCTTTCAGTCTTTACCTAAAAAAGCTATGAGAATCAGCTGAAAACGAATTGAATTTATAAGTACAGGACCATGGATGTTTAAAAATTAAGTATATAAAATCAATATCACCTATGTACCAATAATAAGCACTCTGTAAAAAAAGGAAAAGTATATTTTTACATAGCAATAAAAATAGATATGTAGGAATAAACTGTGCATACATGAATAATATTTGTAAAGAAAAAAATCAAAACGTTATGTAGGAATGTGAAAGAATTTGGGAGAAAAATGAGATATGCATGTTACCAAATAGAATTAATATAACAAACATAGCAATTCTGCACTAAACAAATGTATGAATTTAAGGCAATTCAAATCAAAATTTCCAGTAGAATTTAGGAATTTAACAATAAAAATTCTAAAGTTCATATAAGATACCTACCAAAAACAAAGCATAAAGAGAGGGAATCCATTAACTGCAGTTAAAATTTACTATAAAACATGGCTAAACACTCTAAACACTGGTACATTTCACAGGGTCAGATCAGTGGAGCAGAAAACAATGAAAGGAAATGGGAAAATAAGAATATATGAACTTAGCATGTCAAATCCGTGGGGACAAGGTTAATTACTCAACCAATAGTGCTGAGATAATTGGTTATCCTTTTGGAAAGAAGGTTAGAGCCTTACCTCATGAAATATACCATAAATTCCCTAAATTCCAGAAAGACTAATAATGCATTAAAGATAAAAAGATGAAACTATGAAAGAGCTAATAGGGGAGGTAGCTGGCAAGATGGCCAAATAGGAACAGCTCCAGTCTGCAGCTCCCAGCAAGACCACCACAGAACGCAGGTGATTTCTGCATTTCCATCTGAGGTACTTGGTTCATCTCACTGGAACTGGTTAGACAGTGGGTTCAGTCCATGGAGGGTGTCACTTCACCAGGGAAGCACAAGGGGTTGGGGAACTCCCTCCCCTGGCGAAGGGAAGCCATGAGGGACTGTCTGTGAGGGACGGTGCTATCCAGCCAAGACATTACACTTTTCCCAAGGTCTTTGCAACCCACAGACCCAGAGATTCCCTCAGGTGCCTACACCACTAGGGTCCTCGGTTTCAAGCACAAAACTGGGTGGCCGATTGGGGAGACACTGAGCTAGCTGCAGGAGTTTTTTTTTTCATACCCCAGTGGTGCCTGGAACACCAGCAAGACAGAACCGTTCACGCCCTGGGAAAGGAGACTGAAGCCAGGGAGCAAAGAGGTCTAGCTCAGCAGATCCCACCCCCATGGAGCCCAGCAAGCTAAGATCCAATGGCTGGAAATTCTTGCTGCCAGCACAGCAGTCTGAAGTCAACTTGGAATGCTGGAGCTTGGGGAGAGGGACATCCACCATTACTGAGGCTTGAGTAGGCAGTCTTCCCCTCCCAGTGTAAACAAAGCCTCCGGAAAGTTCAACCTGGGCAGCACTCACCACAGCTCAGAAAAGCTGCTGTAGCCAGACTGTCTCTCTAGATTCCTACTCTCTGGGCAGGGCATCTCTGAAAGAAGGGCAGCAGCCCCAGCCAGGGCTTATAGATAAAATTCCCATTTCCATGGGACAGAGCACCTGGGGGAAAGGGCAGCTGTGGGCACAGCTTCAGCAGACTTAAATGTTCCTGCCTGCCGGCTCTGAAGAGAGCAGCAGATCTCCCAGCATAGCACTTGAGCTCTGCTAAGGGACAGACTGCCTCCTCAAGTGGGTCCCTGACTCCCATGCCTCCTGACTGGGAGACACTGCCCAGCAGGGGTCAACAGACACCTAATACAGGAGAGCTCCAGCTGGTATCTGGCCAGTACTCCTCTGGAATGAAGCTTCCAGATGAAGGAGCAGGGAGCAATCTTTGCTGTTCTGCATCTTCCACTGCTGATACCCAGGAAAATAGGGTCTGGAGTGGACCTCCAGCAAAGTTCAGCAGACCTGCAATGGAGGGACCTGACTGTTAGAAGGAAAACTAACAAACAGAAATCAACAACATCAGCATCAACAAAAAGAATGGCCATGCAAAAACCCCATTCAAAGGTCACCAACATCAAAGATCAAAGGTAGATAAATCCACAAAGATGAGGAAAAACCAGCTCAAAAATGCTGAAAATTCCAAAAACCAGGATGCCTCTCCTTCTGCAAAGAATCAGAACTCCTTGCCAGCAAGGGAACAAAACTGGATGGAGAATGAGTTTGATGAATTGACAGAAGTAGGCTTCAGAAAGTGGGTAATAACAAACTCCTCCAAGTTAAAGGAGCATGTTCTAACCCAATGCAAAAAAGCTAAGAACCTTCATAAAAGGTTACAGAAACTGCTAACTAGAATAACCAATTTAGAGAAGAATATAAATGACCTGATGAAGGTGAAAAACACAGCACGAGAACTTTGTGAAGCATACACAAGTATCAATAGCTGAATCAATCAAGTGGGAAGAAAGGACATCAGAGATTAATAAAATAAAGTGTGAAGATAAGATTAGAGAAAAAAGAATGAAAATGAACAAACAACGCCTCCAAAACATATGAGACTATGTGAAAAGACCAAACCTACATTTGATTGGTGTACCCAAAAATGACAAGGAGAATGGAACCAAGTTGGAAAACACACTTCAAGATATTATCCAGGAGAACTTCCCCAACCTAGCAAGACAGGCCAACAATCAACTTCAGGAAATACAGAGAACACCACAAAGATACTCCTTGAGAAGAGCAACTCCAAGACACACAATCATCAGACTTACCAAGGTTGAAATGAAGGAAAAAATGTTAAGGACAGCCAGAGAGAAAGGTCAGGTTACCCACAAAGAGAAGCCCATCAAACTCGCAGCAGATGTCTTTGCAGAAAACCTACAAGCCAGAAGAGAATGGGGGCCAACATTCAACATTCTTAAAGAAAAGAATTTTCAACCCAAAATTTCATATCCAGCTGAACTAAACTTCATAAGCAAAGGAGAAATAAAATCCTTTACAGACAAGCAAATGCTGAAATATTTTGCCACTACTAGGCCTGCCTCATAAGAAGGAAGGAAGCGCTAAATACGGAAATGAAAAACAAGTACCAGCCGCTGCAAAAACATACCAAAATGTAAAGACCATGACACTATGAAGAAACTGCATCAACTAATGGGCAAAATAACCAGCTAACATCATAATGACAGGATCGAATTCATACATAACAATATTAACCGTAAATGTAAATGGGCTAAATGCCCCAATTAAAAGACACAGAGGGGCAAACTGGTAAAGAGCCAAGACCCATCGGTGTGCTATATTCAGGAGACCCATTTCTTGTGCAAAGATACACACAGGCTCAAAATAAAGGGATGGAGGAATATTTACCAAACAAATGGAAAGCAAAAAAAAAAAAAAAAAAATGCAGGACTTGTAATCCTAGTCTCTAATAAAGCAGACTTTAGACCAACAAAGATCAAAAAAGACAAAGAAGGGCATTACATAATGGTAAAGGGATCAATGCAACAAGAAGAGCTATCCTAAATATACATGCACCCAATACAGGAGCACCCAGATTCATAAAGCAAGTTCTTAGAGACCTACAAAGAGACTTAGACTTCCACACAATAATAGGAGGAGACTTTAACACCCAACTGTCAATATTAGATAGATCAGTGAGACAGAAAACTAAAAGGATATTCAGGACTTGAACTCAGCTCTAGACCAAGTGGACCTAATAGACATCTACAGAACTCTCCACCCCAAATCAACAGAATATACATTCTTCTCAGTACCACATCACACTTATCCTAAAATTGACCACATAATTGGAAGTAAAACACTCCTCAGCAAATGCAAAAGAACAGAAATCATCACAAACAGTCTCTCAGACCACAGCACAATCAAATTAGAACTCAGGATTAAGAAACTCACTCAAAACTGCACAATTGCATGGAAACTGCACAACCTGCTCCTGAATGACTTCTGGGTAAATAACAAGATTAAGGCAAAAATAAATAAGTTCCTTGAAACCAATGGGAACAAAGACACAACATAACAGAATCTCTGGGACACAGCTAAAGCAGTATTTAGAGGGAGATTTATAGCATTAGCTGCCCACATGAGAAAGCTAGAAAGATCTAAAATCAACACCCTAATATCGCAATTAAAAGAAGTAGAGAAGCAAGAGCAAACAAATTCAAAAGCTAGCAGAAGACAAGAAATAAGTAAGAGCAGAGCAGAACTGAAGGAGACAGAGACACAAAAAACCCTTAAAAAAAATCAATGAACTCAGGAGCTGGTTTTTTGAAAAGATTAACAAAATAGATAAGCCATTAGCCAGACTAATAAAGAAGAAAAGAGAGAAGAATCAAATAGACACACACACACACAAAAGAAAGGGGATATCACCTATGATCCCACAGAAATAAAAACTACCATCACAGAATTCTATAAGCACCTCTATAAAAATGAACTAGAAAATGTAGAAGAAATGGGTAAATTCCTGGACACATACACCCTCACAAGACTAAACCAGGAAGAATTTGAATCCCTGAATAGACGAACAACAAGTTCTGAAATTGAAGCAGTAACTAATAGCCTACCAACCAAAAAAAGCCCAGGATCAGATGGATTCACAGCTGAATTCTACCAGAGGTACAGAGAGGAGCTGGTACCATTCCTTCTGAAACTATTCCAAACAATAGAAAAAGAAGGACTCCTCCCTGACTCATTTTACGAGGCCAGCATCATCCTGATACCAAAACCTGGCAGAGACACCACAGAAAAACAGAAAATTTCAGGCCAGTATCCCTGATGAACATCAATGCGATAATCCTCAATAACATACTGGCAAACCAAATCCAGCAGCATATCAAAAAGCATATCCAACACAATCAAGTCGGCTTCATCTCTGGTATGCGAGGCTAGTTCAACGCAAATCAATTAACATAATCCACATGCAAATCAATAAACGTAATCCATCACATAAGCAGAACCAATGACACAAACCACATGATTATCTCAATAGATGCAGAAAAGGCCTTCAATAAAATTCAACACCCCTTAATGCTAAAAAACACTCAATAAACTAGGTATTGATTGAACATATCTCAAAATATTAAGAGCTATTTATGACAAACCCACAGCCAATATCATATTGAATGGGCAAAAGCTGAAAGCATTCCTTTTGAAAACCGGCACAAGACAAAGATGCCCTCTCTCACCACTGCTATTTACACAGTATTGGAAGTTCTGGCTAGGGCAATCAGGCAAGGGAAAGAAATAAAGGGTATTCAAACAGGAAGAGAAAAAGTCAAATTGTCTCGGTTTGCAGATGACATGATTGTATATTTAGAAAACCCCATTGTCTCAGCCCAAAAACTCCTTAAGTTGATAACCAATTTCAGCAAAGTCTCAGGACACAAAATCAATGTGCAAAAATCACAAGCATTCCTATACACCAATAATAGAGAAACAGAAAGCCAAATTATGAGTGAACTCCCATTCACAATTGCTACAAAGAGAATTATATAGCTAGGAATCCAACTTACAAGGGATGTGAAGGACCTCTTCAAGGAGAACTACAAACCACTGCTTAAAGAAATAAGAGAGGACACAAACAAATGGAAAAGCATTCCATGCTAATGGATAGGAAGAATCAATATCGTGAAAATGGCCATACTGCCCAAAGTAATTTTCAGATTCAATGCTATTCTCATCAAGCTACCATCGAATTTCTTCACAGAAGTAGAAACCAACTACTTTAAATTTCATATGGAACTAAAAAGAGCCCGTATAGCCAAGACAATTCTAAGCAAAAAGAACAAAGCTGGAGGTATCACGCTACCTGACTTCAAACTACACTATCAGGCTACAGTAACCAAAACAGCATACTACTGGTAACAAAACAGATATATAGACCAATGGAACAGAACAGAAGCCTCAGAAATAACACCACACATCTATAACTCACTGATCTTTGACACACCTGACAAAAACAAGCAATGGGGAAAGGATTCCCTATTTAATAAAGGGTGTTGGGAAAACAGGCTGGCCATAAGGAGAAAACTGAAACTGGACCCCTTCCTTACACCTTATACAAAAATTAACTCAAGATGGATTAAAGACTTAAATGGCAACACCATTCAGGACACTGGCATGGGCAAAGACTTCATGATTAAAACACCAAAAGCAAAGGCAACAAAAGCCAAAATTGACAAATAACATCTATAAACTAAAGAGCTTTTGCAGAGCAAAAGAAAGTACCATCATAGTGAACAGGCAACCTAGAGAATGGGAGAACGTTTTTGCAATCTATCCATCTGACAAAGGGCTAATATCCAGAATGTACGAGGAACTTCAACAAATTTACAAGAAAAAAACAAACAACCCCATCAAAAAGTAGATGAAGGATATGAACAGGCACTTCTCAAAAGAAGACATTTATGTGGCCAACAAACATACGAAAAAAAGCTCATCATCACTGGTCATTAGAGAAGTGCAAATCAAAACCACAATGAGATACCATCTCATGCCAGGTAGAATGGTGATCATTAAAAAGTCAGGAAGCAACAGATGCTGGAGAGGATGTGGAGAAATAGGAATGCTTTTACACTGTTGGTGGGAGTGTAAATTAGTTCAACCATTGTGGGAGACAGTGTGGTGATCCTTCAAGGATCTAGAACCAGAAATACCATTTGACCCAGAAATCCCATTACTGGGTATATACCCGAAGGATTATAAATCATTCTACTCTAAGGACATGCACACATATGTTTATTGCAGCACTATTCACAATAGCAAAGACTTGGAACCAATCCAAATGCCCATCAATGTTAAACTGGATAAAGAAAATGTGGCACATATATACCACAGGATACTATGTAGCCATTATGTAGCCCTTAAAAATGTGAGTTCATGTCCTTTGCAGGGACCTGGATGAAGTTGGAAACCATCATTCTCAGCAAACTAACACAGGAACAGAAAACCAAACACCACATGTTCTCACTCATAAGTGGGAGTTGAACAATGACAACACATGGACAGGGAGGTGAACGTCACACACTGGGGCCTGTCAGGGGGTGGGGGGTTAGGGGAGCGATAGCATTAGGAGAAATACCTAATGTAGATGACAGGTTGATGAGTGCAGCAAACGACCATGGCACATGTATACCTATGTAACAAACCTGCACGTTCTGCACATGTAGCCCAGAACTTAAAGTATATTAAAAAAAAAGAGCTAGTGGAAAAAAATAAGTAAATAATTAAATGCACCTGGAGTAGAGGTGGTCTTTCTAAGCACTAAAGGCAGAAATAATGAAGAAAAAGATGGATTTTGTTGATTAAAAAATATTCAGAAAGGTTTACTTTTTTTCCAAAGAAGAAAGCTTAAAAAAACAAAAAAGAAGCTACAGTAATAAAACAATTTTTTTGCAATCAAACACAACTCACTAAGCATTGATAATCAGAACAGATAAAAAGTTCCAAATTAAAAGACCAATTTGGTGATTTAAAAAAATGGTCAGAATTAGAGGAAAAAGCAGTATTTTTAAAGGAGCTATAGAAGACTTATAAACTAGTGAAAAAAATGTTCTAATTAAATAACCAAAACATGACGTCAAGTAGAAATTCTCATTCTCATGTGGTGGGTGCATGATTTCTGAAGGACAATTGCATAATTTGTATCAGACTTAAAAATGGATATATTCCTGTCCCTTGACCAATAATTTTAGGGTTAAGAATTTATCCTCAGGAAATAATTATGAACGCATGCTATGGTTTAGTATATTCATCACAGCATTATCTATAACAGAGAAAATGGTAATAATTTAAATGGACATAAATAGAGAAATGAGAGAATAAAAACATTAAGAATGAAATACTACACATATCTTTAATATGCTATACAAAAACAAGTATAGGTAAAGAAAAATGTTAAAGATGTAAGTTTTTGGCCGGGCGCGGTGGCTCAAGCCTGTAATCCCGGCACTTTGGGAGGCCGAGACGGGCGGATCACGAGGTCAGGAGATCGAGACCATCCTTGCTAACACGGTGAAACCCCGTCTCTACTAAAAATACAAAAACTAGCCGGGCGAGGTGGTGGGCGCCTGTAGTCCCAGCTACTCGGGAGGCTGAGGCAGGAGAATGGCGTAAACCCGGGAGACAGAGCTTGCAGTGAGCTGAGATCTGGCCACTGCACTCCAGTCCGGGTGACAGAGCGAGACTCTGCCTCAAAAAAAAAAAAAAAAAAAAGTAAGTTTTTAAAAGAAGGTCAATAAATGCTAGTTACAACAAAATTTATTTTTAAATACATGCTTTTGCATGTGCACATCGATATGTGCCCCTAAAAATGAAAAAAAATAACAGTATTGTTTAATTATAGGTGATTTTTGCTTCTTTTTTTATTACACTAGGCAAATTTCATTCAAATATCTTCTATTACTTATGTTACTAATAAAAAAGTAATTATTTTCAAAGTGTACTGCACGAGGAAGATAATATTTCCTTGAAAAACTTAAATTTAACAAAAATAAAGTTTGGTGTCTTTGTTTTGCATTCATCCACAACACACCGATGACTTGCAATGTTCATTTCCATCATACATTCCTTTCTTCACTTCCGTCACACTCACACAGCTCATGGCATGATCACGCTGTTCATGAGCTTTTTTCTAAACTGAGAATAGTCTTTCTAGTGTCTACTATCTTAAATTTCCCCCAGCTGTCATCTCCATAGAACATTCAAAGTAAGCAGGAGTTGTATCATCCCACAACCTCTCAGCGCCTTTTCCTCAAGGCCCACAGCAAACATGTGTAGAGCTGTAGAGGATGTGAAACTGATACTTGTGGCTTTATATCAACATCAGTATTGACTGATTATAAATGATCACAGTATTGATCATTTATAATCAGCACTTCCCACTAGTATACTTGCTTCTTTCTCAGGAAAGAGTTAGGAAAACAGAATGCCTTGTTAAAAAGAACCACTCAATTCTTTGTCTACTGCAAATAATTTGTCTACTGCAGAAGCCAGAACCGGCAAATTAACTTTCTAATCTCTGTGATTTCAAAGTATAGAGCTAAAGAAAACTCATGTAATGATACTTTAAAATTCTATTCCTATGTTCTTTACATCTGTAAGTTTGCAATAGAAAGGTTAGTTATTGGTTTTAAAATGTTATTGAAGAAGAATTAAAGTCAGCACAATTCTTTGTAAATACTCTGTAAATATGTGTCATTGATTTTGAAGGTGGTGAATTAGGCTTTTAAGTACTATATTAACATAATACCTATACAGGCCTTGATGATCCATGAATGTAATCCTTTTGGAATCAAGATAAAAATATCTTATTAAATGAACTGTTTTACAAATAATCCCATTAAAAAATGGGCAAAGAAAATGAACAGACACTTCACTAAAGACATACTAGCAGCCCACAACACATGAAAAAAAATGCGCAACATCACTAACATTAGAGAACCATCTCACACCATTCAGAATGGCTATTATTAAAAAGTCAAAAAATAACAGATGTTGGCAAGGTTGTAGAGAAAAATGAACACTTTTATATGCTGGTGGGAATATATATTAGTTCAGCCTCTGTGGAAAGCAGTTTAGAAATTTCTTCAAGAACTTCAAACAGAGTTCTGAATACTGACCCAAAAATCTGATTACTGGTATATATGCAAAGGAAAATAAATTGTTCTACCAAAAAGATACATGCACTCATATGTTCATCAGCACTATTCACAACAGCAAAGATATGTCATCAACCTAAGTGCCCATCAGTGGTGGACTGGATAAAGAAAATGTGGTGCATATACACCATGGAATACTACACAGCCATAAAAAAGAATGAAATTTCCTCTGCAGCAACATGGATGCAGCTGGAGGCCATTATCCTAAGTAAATTAATGCAGGAATGGAAAATCAATGCCACATGTTCTCACTTACAAGTGGGAGCTAAACATTGGGTATGCATGGCCATAAAGATGGGAACGATAGACAATGGAGACTAGCAGAGGGGAGAGAAACAGAGGGAGGCGTCAGCTGAAAAACTACCTAGTGAGTACTATGCTCACTATCTGGGTGATGGGATCATTCATACCCCAAACCTCAGCATCACACAATATGTCCATGTAACAGACCTATACATGTACCCCTTAATCTAAAAGTAGAAATTATAAACAAAATAAAATATAATCATTGTTTTAAAAATATGTTTTCTTAGGACAGAGAAGTGGACAAACAATGCAAAAAAAGAAAACGCTAGACTTAATATGAAATGGAGGGTCATGGTATCCACCCAGATCGCCCAGAACAAATGTCACGTTACACTGGCATCATGCTGGTGTTTCATCTGAACTGCAACTTACTTTAGCCCAGGAAATTTCTGTATCCAAGTCACCAAGCAGACCTTCTGAAGTGGACTTCTGCACCAATTCAGCTTCAGTGGCAGAAAGCCACTCAGAGAGAGAAGCAGCCTCTTTCTTCATTTTCCGGGCCAACTGTGATGCTCTTTCCAGATCCTGTTTTCCTTCTGTCACCTGAGACAGAGAGAGAGACAGGGTGAGACTGAGCATGAGACGGGAATGAACATAAATGGGAATGAATCAGGATGTTAACTAAAGATGCAAACTGATTCATACATAACCCTCAAGACATACATAACCTTTGTCTGTAGCACCTTAGAATCCTCCAAGCTTGCATTTCTGCAAGGAGGCAATATACTGTAGTAGTTAAGGGCCAGGCAATCCTGGGTTTTCATCTTAGCTCTATCATTAATTTCCTAAGTGACATTTGTAGAGATGTAGCCCTCAAAATATTGGTATGAGGATGGGCGCAGTGGCTCATGCCTATAATCTCAGCACTTTGGGAGGCCGAGGCAGGTAAATCTCTTGAGTCCAAGAGTTTGAGACCAGCCTGGGAAACATGACAAGACCTTGTCTCTACAAAAAATACAAAAAATTATCTAGTGTGGTGGTGTGTGCCTGTAGTTCCGGCTACTCAGGAGGCTGAGGTGGTAGAATCGTTTGAGCCCTAGAGGCTGGGGCTGCAGTGAGGCGTGATCCTGCCACTGCACTCCAGCCTGGGCAACAGAGCAAGACCCCATCTCAAAAAAAAAAAGAAAAGAAAGACTGTTATGAGTATTAAGTGAGAAAAACACACATAAAAAGGGCTGAAACAGAGTTAAAAATCACTAAATAGTATCTATTATAATTTTGAACAGACAATATCTTAGAATCCTCTCCACAAAGGAGTTTGTTTAAAAAATACTGTATTATAGCAATCTGAGGGGAAAATGGCACCACTTTCACAATTACATGTTTTATAATTAACCAAATAAACTTAAAATACAGTACATTACTATGCATCCAAAACCTTATTAATATTTTGCTCTTATTGTTGTTGACAGAAAGCAAATGAACTTAACTAACATTTACCAAGCTCTTAATGCAGCTTCTGTGTTGTGCTAAGGAATCTTACACATGTATGCAATAAAAATTCACAAAATCTCTTTCTACTTTATGGATAACGAAAACGAAACTTAACGAGGTTAAGACCGGCAGGGCGCAGTAGGTCATGCCTGTAATTCCAGCACTTTGGGAGGCCGAGGCAGGCAGATCACAATGTCAGGAGTTCGAGACCAGCCTGACCAACATGGTGAAACCCCGTCTCTACTAAAAACACAAAAATTATCCAAATGTGGGGGCGCATGCCTATAATTGCAGCTACTCAGGAGGCTGAGGCAGTAGAACTGCTTGAACCAGGGAGTCAGAGGTTGCAGTGAGCCGAGATTGTGCCACCGCACTCCAGTCTGGCAACAGAATGAGATTCTATCTCAAAAAAAAAAAAAAAAAACCCGGTTAAGGCCAAGGCCAGGGTGGTACAATCTTTGGATTGAGCCATGCCATTCTGGCTTCTACCTCCATCACTCCTCAGACATTGCCCTTGCTAAGTTCAATACTGACCCCAGTGGCAACTGATCCCCTGGCTTCCCAGACCTAGCACTCGCCTGTGTACCTACCACTTCTTGCTACTTATGTTAGTTTCTTTTGCAAGCTCATCTTCCTCAGATTTCTTACTAAGTGATATAATTCCTAAGACCTGGTCGAGGACCCTCTTCTTTCACTATATCCTGTTCCTAGACAAGCTATCATCCCTGATTACTTTAATTACCACCTCTATGCAGATGACTCATAAAATCCACCTCTTCAGTCCAGATATATTCTCCAGACCTGAATAATCATGTGAGTACCCGACATTTCCAATTAACATTCTCAAAGGTACTTAAAATGTCAACATGTCCAGCCAGGTGCGGTGGCTCATGCCTATAATCCCAGCAATTTGGGAGGCTGGATGGGCGGACTGCCTTAGCTCAGGAGTTCGCGACCAGCCTGGGCAACACGGCGAAACCCCATCTCTTCTAAATACAAAATTTAGCCAGGCACTGGGGCATGCACCTGCAGTCCCAGCTACTCCAGAGGCTGAGGCAGGAGAATTGCTTGAACCTGGGAGGTAGAGGTTGCAGTGAGCCGAGATTGCACCACTGCACTCCAGCCCGGCCAATAGAGCAAGACTACATACCAAAAAAAAAAAAAAAAGGTCAACATGTCCAATACATACCTGTGATCTGTGATTTCTGCATGCCTCCCCCCTCCTTTTTTTTTTTTTTTTGATGAAATTTTCACTCTTGTTGCCCAGGCTGGAGTGCAGTGGTGTGATCTCGACTCACTGCAACTTCTACCTCCTAGGTTCAAGCGATTCTTCCTCCTAAGTTCAAGCAATTCTTCTGCCTCAGCCTCCCGAGTATCTGGGATTACAGGCACACACCACCACACCCAGTTATTTTTTTTTATTTTATTTATTTATTTTTGTATTTTCAGTAGAGACGGGGTTCCACCATGCTGGCCAGGCTGGTCTTGAACTCCTGACCTCAGGTGATCTGCCCCCTCAGCCTCCCAAAGTGCTGGGATTACCGGTGTGAGCCACTGCTCCTGGCCCTCTATCTTTCCTTACAGGACCCATCTCAATGACCATACTATCCACATCATCAAGCCAGAAACCAAGGAGTCATCCTTCATCTCTTCTTCTGCACCAAGTCCTGTTGATTTCACTTCCTACATATGTCTGAAATCAGTTCCCTCACTCCATCTCCACTGTCCATCCTAGTTGAAGGTACGACCATCTGTCACCAAGAGTAGAGCAATGATTTCCTAACTGGTCTCACATCCACTCCAGCCTCTCTCCAATTCCTCTTCCAAACTGTAGTGAGTAATCCTTTAAAAGACATATCTGTGTATGTGATTTCCCTACTAAAAACTGTGCAATAACTGCTTAAGACACAGATTTAAATCTGTAACACAAACTCTATGACATTGGCAGGAATTCGTCTCATCCTGTCTCCCTAGCACCATGTTCCCCACACTGGCTCTCTCTGTTCTAGCCACATAAATGTGCCACACTGCCTCCTGCCTTAGAGCCTTTATATATACTGTTTTATCAGTCTTGAAATCTCCTCTAGTTTCACCCAGGTTACTCCTACCCAGACTTCGACTCTCAGCTTATGCATCACCTCCTCAGGGAAGCCTTCCTAACCCAAGACTGGGTGAAATCCCTCTTTACCTATACTGTTAAAGAACCATGTACATTCTTCATAACTCTTCAGACTGATACTGTAACATCATTTCATGTAACTACTCAATATTTTCCTCTTTCACTACCCTAAGTTCCATTAGACAAAGAGATAATTTATCTTTTTCCTCACTGTCTCCTTTTTCCTCACTGTCTCTTTTTCCTCACACTCTCCACACTGTATAATTCCCAACACAGAGTAAAGTCTCAATTGAGTGAAACTTTAAATGATAAAATCAATTAATACTAAAATTATAGTCACAATTGGAGAAATAGTGCAAAAACCAGCAATGCCATTCCATTCATAAAATGCCCAGTGAATAAATATAACAATATTTAATGAATAACCAGCTGTATAATTCCAAAAAGAAGCTCTAAGGTATGTGTTTCAGACATGTAATGCATCAAAATGTACCACATCAACAATCTAAACTTGCGGAAGTAAGATCAAAAAGCATAAACCGGTCATTCTGATTTCAACTGAAAACAAAATTTCAGCTGTTTTTCTCTGGGCTTATGTAGAAACTTCAATATTACCTGAACTGGAAGTAGTTAATATTTCCTAACTGAAGAAGGATCCAAAATATCATCAAACATGGTTTTCCAATATTACCTATTAAGGTTTCACACTTCCACACATTCTTTGCTCTCCTGGTTTCAGGACAAAGATTCAGTCACTCATAGTAAATGCTCAACAACTCCTGCATGGATTTACTAAAATGCCCAAATTAGAGATATTTCTTGGCAGGATTTCAAACCCTGGTAGATTAATGTGAATTTCTTGCCACTGGTTATTTACTGGAGCCCTGATGTTTTAACATTTCTCAGTAGACTATTTAGAAATCTAAGGACAATAACTTGAGTTTTTACAGGGACTATTATTTCCCATTTTTCCTACATAAAATGGGAAAACATTAGGACTAAAAACAGAATGTTTATCACAATTAAAATTACACTTAGAAAAACCTTACATGTTATGACTAGAAAAAAAGCCAACACTGGCTACTGCTATCCATTGAAATTTGGAATTATTAACATTTATTGTTTCCCTTGTATTTCGTTGAAGTACTAAGTCTACCACAATGAACATATATTACTTGTAGTTTCCTTAGAATAACTTATGGAATGTCAGTAGCCATTAGAAGTATAACTATTAGCTTGCATTAAATATTAAAAATAAAATTTTTTGAAAGAGTGTCTTACTCTGCTGCCTAGGCTGGAGTGTAGTGGTGTGATCTCAGCTCACTGCAACCTCTGCCTGCCAGGTTCAAGCAACCATCCCACCTCACCCTCCCAGGTAGCTAGGACTACAGGTATGCACCACCATGGCTTTTTTTTTTTTTTTTTTGAAGTTTGTTTTGTTTTTGGAGGTTTTCATTTGTATTTTTTTGTAGAGACAAGGTTTCATCATGTTGCCCAGGCTGGTCTCAAACCCCTAGGCTCAAGCCATTACCCGCCTTGGCCTCCCAAAGAGCTGGGATTACAGGCGTGAGCCACTGTGCCTAGCCAAAAATAAATTTCTGTGTAACTATGAATCACTGTAATATTAGTACGTACATTTAAAGAAATATAACAAAAATTATTACAATAAATTGAAAACACATATGAATCTCATAATTTTCAAACAAGCATTTTCCAAAAAGTGAAATTTAAAAATACATGAGAGAGAAAGAGAGAGAGAGAGAGAGATAGCGAGTGAGAGAGAGAGAGAGAGAGGAATGAGTTGTGGGACTGCTCTCCTTACCTGTGCGCCCAGGTCATTGTAAAGGACCTTCAGGGAAGTCAGCTGCTCATCCATCCCTTTTGGGTTGTCCGTTTGCTGTTTCTGGACAATATGTCTTCCTGTTTTAATTACAGTTTCCACTTCAAGTTTGACTTCACTCAAAGTTTTATACAGTTTCTTTAAAACAAACAAAGAAAAAGACAAATTACACACTGTGGTGACAACTTGCCAACTGGCATCATGTCAGAACACAGCTTACGCAGACTGACAGCCAAGACCTAACTATGGCGATCAGAGGCCATCATCTTTCTCAGATTTGGTCTGAAGGTCGAGTCAAATGAAATCAAGCTTGTAATAACTTCTTCAAATCTAAGAAAATAAACTAATAAGAGTTGATGCTCATTCTTTTAAAATCTCAGACAAATGTTTTAAATGTTTATGAAAGTACTTGATAATATAAACATTTTTGCTACATAAAATGGGAAAACATTAGGACTAAAAACAGAATGTTTATCACAATTAAAATTACATTTAAAAAAATCTTGCATGTTATGACTAAAAAAAGCCAACACCGGCTACTGCTGTCTGTTGGATTTGGAATTGTTAACATTTATTCCTATTTCTCGGAAGTACTAAGTCTACCACAATGAGCATATATTATTTGTATAATAAAAAATACAAAACTCGATATATCAAGATGCATATGATTATAAGTAAACAGATTTCTGAGGCAAATCAAAACCACAATCAGACACTGTCTCATACAGAATGACTATCAGTAAAGAGTCAAAAAACAACAGATGGTGGCAAGGCTGCAGAGAAAAGGGAACACCATACGCTGCTGGTAGGATTGTAAATCAGTTCAGCCCCTGGGGAAAGCAGTTTGGAAATATCTCAAAGAACTAAACATAGAATTATTATTCAACCCAGAAATGCTATTACTGGGTATATATGTAAAGGAGAATAACTGTTCTACCAAAAAGACATATGCACTCCCATGTTTATCACACCACTACTTACAATAGCAAAGACTTGTCATCAACCTAGGTGCCCATCAATGGGGGAATGGATAAAGAAAATGTGTACAAATACACCACGGAATACCACACAGCCAGAAAAAATGAAATCACGTCCTCTGCAGCAGCACGGATGCAGCTCAAGGCCATTATCCTAAGTAAATTAACGTAGGAACAGAAAACCAAATACTACATGTTCTCACTTATAAGTGGGAGTTAAACGATGGGTACACTTGCACATAAAGATGAAAAGCAAAGACACTGGGACTCCAAAAGATGGGAAGGAGAAAAGGGGCAAAAGCTGAAAAACTACCAATTGGGTACTACATTTATTATTTGGGTGATGGGTTCAGTCAAAGCCCAAACCTCAGCATCATACAATATATCCATGTATCAAATGTGCACATGTACTTCCTGAACCTAAAAGTCTTCAAAAATTAAAAATTAAAATAAATTTAAATACAAAAAAAGAAATCGGAGTTCTGTAGGTCAGATTCAGAGCTGTCGTCATCCTAGTTACCTGAAACCAAAAAGCTTTATTCTAAACAGCTTCTCTTGACACCATACATCATCATTTCAACATCTCACAGGATGCTGTCATGTAACAGACCCCTGAACTATGTTCCATGAAGTCAAGGACAGCACTTTCTCTGATTACCATTATGTCACAATAATCAAATAAATACTTATATACATGCACATATATATTAAAAGTTATTCTTTGTTTTGAAAAGCACAAAGAACTGACCCTATACCTCTCCTATACTAAAGAGTCTCATCTTAAGTTTTGTGATTCTCAAGCAGAACACTAATTCTAAGATTGTGTCCCTTTAGCTACTTTATTTTTAAATTTCTATTCAATTGAATTATAAAGTTCAAGACTAAAAAAGTAATAAGGCCTTATACATCATTTCTTCTTTCCTATCTTAAGGTTTAAATTTCTATTTGAACTTCTATTTTCCTAGAAAACGGAATTTTTATGATATCCATTGTAAGTATGGTTCTTCTAGCTAACTCAAATTTATCCTCGAAAACTTTGCTTATTAGTCACATTCTGCTGAAGCCTTCCTAACTTCACATGGTGATTAAGACATGTTTCTTTTGCTTTGGTTTTTGTTTGTCATCATGTTATATACATGTCTATTGTAGTTTCCTCCACTATCTCTCTTATCTCTTCTAATGTCTTTGGAGGGAAAGATCACACTTCTTATTTTTTAACATGTTTTCCATCATCAGTCTTTATGTTTAGCACACTCTAGACTAGTGATCACTGGACACACTAGGCATGTACTTGCTAGACCAAGACATAACAGCTGCTGAAAAAGCCACTGCATGTGCCAATCACCCAACAGCCTCACCATACACTTGTCCAGGTGGGTCTGTATGACATCAGGGTCTACGTCCTTCACATCCAGAACATGAAGTTCTGCTTTCACGCCATCCAGCACACGCTTGCAGTCCAGCATGCGCTGTTCGAAGTTAGCAGGCTTCTGGAAAAGCTGGAACTTTGTGGACACCTCTCGGAGTTTCCTCTGTTTGCAGAAATGAAAATATGCAATTCCCATCAGGATGATTATCTCTCTCATCATGAGCATAACACATACTACTAAAAATGTGTACCATAAAGCACCAAAAAAAAAAAAATTCAGTAATATGACCAAAAAAAAAAAAAAATCCTAATGAAACTTGGTGAGGATACCCTATCGCCTAAGTGAACTGCATAGCCTAGTGTCAAAAATTACAACACTCAGTGTCTCAATCTCAGAAGTAATGGATTTGGATAAGAAATTTAGGTAAAGCTGACCTCACTGGAACTAAAACTTCACGTTCAAAAAGATCGCTCAGGAACCTAGAACTCAAAATGCCCTTCATCACAAATTCAGAGTGAAAGTCAATGTCACATCGACCATGAGAGAACTAAATGATGCTGCATCCAATTCATGCTCAGCCTGCCCACATTATCAGCCACACAATACTGACAGAGGCTCTGCATTAAAGAAAAAGTCTATATAAAGCTAACTTCTAAATCTGGCTCACTCTCCTGTTTCTCAACTCAATTATCAAAATCAGATTTAATATTTTTCCATCCATGCAACAATTTGTTTCTGCTGTCCTGGGATGCAACCTTCAATACATCACTCCCATCCCATGGTTTAAATCATAAAGAATATCAATGGTGCCCAAGTAATCAATTCTTTCTCTTTTTTAAAAAAAAAAATCCCAACATGTTGAAAAGTAAAAGGAAGCTCCTGGCCCTCTTTACCTGTAGCACATCCATCTGACTTCCTCCTCTGGCAGTCCTACTCTCTGGGGAAGTCGGGGGCTGAGAACGCATATTTCTTCTCAACTCCTCTAGGGTTAGCTCATGGGCTGAGATCTCTGCTTGAATTTTCTACAAAGAGATTGGAAAGGGGAGAGGATGTCCTTTGGTTTTCTTAAGTATAAAAAGAGACAATACAAAAGTTCTATATCGTTGTGTCACACATGATATTGTATTTTACATAATGTTGACCTCCACAGAAGCTTTAATAAGTTTTTGTAGGCCAGGAGCGGTGGCTCATGCCTGTAATCCCAGCACTTTGGGAGGCCAAGGCGGGTGGATCATGAGGTCAAGAGTTCAAGATCAGCCTGGCCAAGATGGTGAAACCCCATCTCTACTAAAAATACAAAAATTAGCCAGGCGCAGTGGTAGGCGCCTGTAAACCCAGCTCCTCGGGAGGCTGGGGCAGGAGAATCACTTGAACCCGTGGGGCAGAGTTCGCAGTGAGCTGAGATCATGCCACTGCACTCCAGCCTGGGTGACAGAGTGAGAATCTGTCTAAATAATAATAATAATAATTTTTTGCATAATAATAATATGGCCCACTGCATGGTATGACTATTGTACGTGATGCCCATGCTAAGGTCTTTGCATTTGTCATTTCTAATGTTCACAACTTGTTTATAAGGAAGGAACTGTCCCAACTTCACAGCTAAGAAAACTACAATTTAAAATATACAGGACTTTTCAGCCAGGCACAGTGGCTCACATTTGTAATCCCAGTATTTTGGGAGGCCAAGGAAGGCGGATCACCTGAGGTCAGGAGTTTAAGACTAGCCTGGCCAGTATGGCAAAATCCTGTCTCTACTAAAAATACAAAAATTATTGGGAGGCCGAGGCAGGCAGATCACTTGAGGTCAGGAGTTCAAGACCAGCCTGGCCAATATTGTGAAACCCCATCCCTACTAAAAACACAAAAAATTAGCCAGGCCTGGTGGCGCACACTTGTAGTCCCAGTTATTTGGGAGGCTGAGGCAGGAGAATCACTTGAACCCAGGAGGCAGAGGTTGCAGGGAGCCAAGACCATGCCACTGTACTCCAGCCTGGGTGACATAGTAAGACTCTGTCTCAAATAAATATATAAATAAATTTAATTTAATTAAATATATAGGACTTTTGCCAGAGTCTCACACAGAAAGCAAGAGAACTCCAAAACCCAAATGCTGCCCTGTAAGTAAGTCAATCTTTCCCATTGACTCTCGGTTTTGGATGGTAGGAGGGGTTCTCTTATAGTTGAGGAGGCAACTACATAAGCTCTCTTTACAGCTCAGAAGCCCTCAAATACATGGCAATACCTGAGCTTCCTGTGGAACTTGGAAAGCATCTATTCTGTCAGTCAGGTACGTGGTGAGCTGTTTGTCCAGCTCCCCCAAGCTCTCTTGCAAGACTTGAAGCATCTGGTCAGTTTCCCGCAGGACCTGGAGTTGCTTTTCCAAAGAAATCTGCTTGCTCTCTGCCTGCACAGAGGACAAATTGAATCATTAGTTGCCCAACACAAATAGAAATAGTAGAATATATATATTCTGGCCATTAAGAAAAGACTATAAAAGCTTTCGTCCAAGACTTTAGCCTTCTTTATAAATAAATAATAATTACTAATGATAACAGTGAAAATGTCCCACTAGGATCATATGTACCATGCAACTGAATTACTAATTATTACTTCTTTCTATATACAGTGTCGAAATACAAAAATGTAAAGGTTTCCCAAAAGATGTATTAAACAGAAGATAAAAATTTGCTATTTATTATAATTTTAAAGCATTTTTAGGAATCAGCAATGTCTGCCAATAAGAATATAAAACATAAGAAAAATGTCTATTAATACATAAACATCAGAGTCTCTTTTTTTCCAAAGCCTAAAACAAATTCTATAGGTGTACATACATACCGAACTACTATTTACTGCACTTTTGGTTTAAGCTTGATGTTATTCATGGGCTGAACATCCACAGTTATCATTTAATATGTGTTTGGAAGCACCTAATATTCATACCCAACCTTCCTATAAAAGAAGTGCTCTTTCTCTAATTTGTGATACAAATATGTATGTTATAACCTAGACATGAACTAAGAGACTATGGCTTTGCAGCTTATGTCAAATATCATGGCCCTAATATTTACTAGGATAGTATGAGTTGCTGTTCTTATATACAGCTATCATATGATCCTTAATGAAAATTAAATAGTTTACAAGTAGAAATCATCTCAAAAATAATTTTTTTAATCATCAAATTCTGCCTTAGAGTGTTAGATCTATTCTTCCCTAGTGAGTATTTCAATACCCTCAATGCCCCTGTGAGCACTGGTTACCAACTTTAACCAACATTAAAGATTTCCCCAACATTAAAGCTCTGTGATATGGAGCTTAGGGCCAGCTCCACTTCATCAATACCTAATCAACACCCATGCATGTCCCAACTCTCACCAGGTGACTTAGATCTTCATATCGGCTATTGAAAGCCTCCAGTTTCTCACTGATTATATCATCCAGGATCCCCCCATCGATCAGAGTCTGGCCAAGTTCTCGAATCTGAGTGCGATTATCTGCCGGGTGGCGCAGAACAGATTCCAGAGACTGGAATGGAGATGGGGAAAAAAATAATAATGCATTTACTAAGGCAAAAGGTATCAAGGATCCTCAAAATGTCTATTTGTTAAACAAGTAATTCTATTTTCTAAAAATCTACCTAAGGAACAGGACCAAAAATTAAGTAAATTACTAATTCACAAAAATATCCATCATGGTATTAAAAAATGCATAAAAATGAGCAATTAGCACATGTGATATAATTTCACAAAAACAATTTCAACTATTATTAATTATGGGAGGGTGAGACAGGAGGATCACTTGAGCCCAGGAGTTCAAGGTTGCAGTGAGCTATCATACCACTGGAATCCAGCCTGGGCAACAGAGCGAGACCATGTCTCTAAACAATAAATAAATGAATAATAAAAAGTTAAAAATAATTATTAATTATACAAGGAAATGCTTATGATATGAAACAAAGTTTAAAGGTGGAGACAGTACTATGCAAACAAAATTATCTCAACTTTTATTAATTATGTTACTAAAAATAAGTACTCATTTTCCTACAATATATGCAGAATAAGAGGCATTGTTTTATATAAACACTTTTTATATACACAAATCTAATAAACCATATGGGCTAAATAGCATTCCCAGTTTACAGATGGGAAAACTGAAGCTCAGAAAGGTTAAACAACTTGCCTAACATACACACAGTCAAATATATTAAATAACATACACACAGTCAAAAGAAGAGCTAAGATACCAACATAGCTCTAAAGCCTTTAAGACCCCAAAGCCTGGCCAAGAGCGATGGCTCACACCTCTAATCCTAGCACTTTGGGAGGCCGAGGAAGGCGGATCACTTGAGGTCAGGAGTTTGAGAACAGCTTGGCCAACATGGTAAAACCCCGTCCCTACTAAAAATACAAAACTAGCTGGGGTGGTGGCACACGCCTGTGATCCCAGCTACTCAGGAGGCTGAGGCACGAGAATTGCTTGAACTCAGGAGGCGGAGGTTGCAGTGAGCCAAAATCACACAATTGCACTCTAGCCTGGTCAACATAGAGAGATTCTGTCTCAAATAAAAAAAATAATAATAATAAGTAAATAAAAGATCCCAAAGCCTTTGATCCAATATACTACCGTCTAGTATGCATACATAAAAGACAGTAGTTAGGAAGAAATCTACAAACCATTTTAAAATGTTTATCTTAGAGTTTGCTTTATACTTTTCTTTATTTTCCATATTTCTAGCATGTACACATATTCACTCTTACATTAGGGAAACAAAAATTAAGTTTTCATATTTTTCATTCACTCTGTCTCTCACTCTGCTGTATTTGAGAAGTGACATCTTTTCCCTAGCACAGCATCCATCTCCTAGAATGTAAGTGCCACATTTTACTCATTTCTGACCTTCAACCCATTTGTCCACTCAGTTCCCACATGGTACCAAGACATTTTTAAAAGCATATCTACCCCTTCCCATTTCTTTTTTTGTTAAGCAGACCCACCCCCTTTGCATTGTATTTCATTTAAGAAACGGTTATTAAATTAACGTGTGCTACACACTGTGGTGGGAACAGAGGAATAACAAGGTATCGGGTATATTTCCTGTCCTCAACGAGTTCAAAGTCCAGGCTTGAAGATAAGCTCCTACGACAAGATCCCATGCCTCAACCACTGTCTTTTAGCTTCTAACAACTGAAGGTAAGAGACAGGAAGCCCCTGTAAACCGTCAGTGCTGTATTTAGTGAGTAAAAATAACTTGTTGACAAAACAAGAGAGCAGTTGTCCTAATAACATATGGCAGAGCTTTGTCCAGGGCCTAGTAAAATAAACTGGAAAACCACTAGAGTGCTTCAACATGTCTAAAATTTATGAATTGTGAAACAGTTAACCACATCTTGAGGCTGATATAGTGGGTCACCAATAATCTAAATACACATGATTGCATAAACACTTCAGGCTATGAAAGAAAATGCAAGTGACATTGAAAACGACTGAGGAAGCAAATGCATTTGCCTGTGTAAAGCATTACATTCCTCATTGTAATACACGTGTGGCCTCATCACAACAAAGAGAAATGCCATGGAGATGGCGGGTTCCAACCTCCAGGGCTTTGTCGACAGCATCCGTCTTCTCAGGCAGGACCTCTGTGCTCTTCATCCGCTCTTCCAAAGTGTTTAACCAGGTGGTTTCAAGATCCAAATAGTGAAGCAGTTCAATCCAACAAGACCAGACCTCCTAAAGCATGAAAAAGTTTAAATTAGACAAAAAGCCATTTCACACATCGTGTATCTAGTGCTACACATTCTCTTTAATCACTAATAATTTCATTTGAATGTGAGTATATCTAGGAATTCAAAAACTGATGGAGTTGAAACTTCAAAAATAAAATAAAATAAAATAATCCAAAAAAAAATCATATTAGACCAATTGGTGAGGGGTGTGGAGCAAAGAGTGGGCAAGAGGCTGCCTCACTCTTTAAAATAAATTCCACGATCTGATTTAAATGTCAAAAATACAACTATATAGTTAGTAGGAAAAACAGGAGAGAAACATTATTTAGTTTGTTTTTTAAAGGCCAAGTTCACACCTGTAATCCCAGCATTTTGGGAGGCCAAGGCAGGTGGATCACCTGAGGTCAGGAGTTCAAGACTAGCCTGGCCAACATGGTGAAACCCCATCTCTACTAAAAATACAAAAATTAGCCGGGTGTGGTGGCAGGTGCCTGTAATCCCAGCTACTCAGGAGGCTGAGGCAGGAGAATCGCTTGAACCTGGGAGGTGGAGGTTCCAGTGAGCCCAGGCCACACCACTGCCCTCCAGCCTGGGCAACAAGAGTGAAACTCTGTCTCAAAAAAAAAAAAAAATTGTTTTTTGAACGAAAGAAAAAAATTACTCACAACTGTAAATTTTTAAAAAATTATCTCATAGAATATTGAAATCTCCTGGGCCCCACCCAATTCCAACTCAGAGCTAACTGATGTAAAAGTTTGCAATATAGCCTTCCCAACTTTTTTCTAAATTCATGAGGCCATATCAATATAAGAAGAGGGCCACATTTTACCAAAACTGGAGTTATACTGTTCTTACTATATTGGTTTTGATCACTCATTCCCCTCTAACGTTTCCAGAGCAGAGACCCAGGGGTTGTGTAGTGGGTGGATACATTTAGAAATTTATAATCCCTTACAAGAGGAACTTATTTGAGTGGTAAGTTTAGGAGAAAGGATTCAGCTGGATGCCTCCTGGGCTTGTCATCTTGAATGTACTAAATGAGTGCAGGCATCTGCTGGTCTACATAAATGAGTGAAGGCACCTGCTGGTCCGTACTCCATGTGAAGTATGCTTACCAGATCGGGGGCAGTACATTTTTCTACAAAGGGCCAGACAGTAAATATTTTAGATTTGGGGGACACATTTGGTTCCCATCACAGATTCTTCTTGGAGGGGGGTATGTGTTGTACAACCCCTGAGAAATGTATAAACTACTCTTAGTTAACCAGGTATCCAAAAACCAACCTACAAGTTAGATTTAAACCCTCAGCCAGTCCAGGTGCAGTGGCTCATGCCTGTAATCCCAGCACTTTGGTAGGCCAAGGCAGGAGGATGGCTTGAGCCCAAGAGTTCAACACGAGCTTGGGCAACATAGCGAGACCCCCATCTCTACGAAAACATTAAAAAATAATTAGCCAGGTGTGGCGTTGCAAGGCTGTAGTCATAGCTACACAGGAAGCGGGGACAGGAGGGTCACTTGAGCCCAGGAGACTGAGGTTACAATGAGCTGTGATCACACTACTGCACTCCAGCACAGGTGACAGAGCAAGACCCTGTCTCAAACAAAACAAAACAAAATCCTCAGCCATGATTTGCCAACCACTGAATTAGAATAAAAGAAAAGAGTTTCTATTCCCCTATTTCTATAAGCAAAAAGCAGACCAAAAATTTGCTCAGTTGCAAGCATGACCTCTTTTCTAATGGGAAAGCACAGATGACTCAAAGAAGATCACTCCCAAGAAGCAGACGGATCCCAAAACAAGTAGCTTTCTTACTGACTTGCCTCAATGATACATATTTACTTTAGCACAAAATTGGTTTAGAACAAGCAATGAATGAATTTACAAATGAATGAATGATCAAAGTAATGAATGAATTTAGGTTAAATATTGCAGTTGCCATTTTTTACCATTTCAGGATTTACCACAATACAAATATTTGTTTTACATTAAATTGAATGTAAATTAAACTGTTGTAAATTGAAAGCCTTCTTAAATCTTCCAACAAGCAATAACAAAAGTCATACTACTATAAAAACAAACAAGCAAAACCTTACTATTAGTTTAAAAAAATTTCATAGAATCATCTACATTTTACACGTAATGGCCAGGAAGAAAAAAAAAAAGGTATTTTATCTAAGGCCCAGTAAAACAGTCACATATTTAAGTACTATTTTTCCTTCAGATGACTCTCGAACTTTAATACCACTCAAAAGAAAATAATTCCTCTCTGTGTACTCAACCAGACAAGACAAAACGAAACAAAAGAGAGGCTTGCAATGTGCTCTGCAGTTTTTGGACTGGAACAGGCCCTACAGATCATCTGCTACATGAAAACCTGGATTGCACATATAAATAAAATAAAGTTTGAAGACATAAAATGACTTGCCCAAGAACCTTCTGATAATTAGGGACAGATTTTGGTCTCCTATTTTTAACCCCTCTTTCATTTTTATCAAACTATTTCCCAAGAACTATTTTTCCTTTATGATCCAGAATTTGAAAGAAAAGTGAAGTTTTCTCCAAGATTTGAAAATGGCCAAAACATTACAGAGTTTGGATCTCAGAAATACATCACTGAAAAAAAAAAATAATAATAATAATAATAATAATAATGTACCTCTAGTGTGTGGCACTTTCCTCGAATTCTGTTACAAAGAAGTTGGTAATTCTCCAGCACAACATTCAGCTCAGACGTCAACTCCTGGCCACCAGAGGGCATCTTGGCAGCTAATAACTTGATGTTGTCCTTGAGAATCTTCACTCTCACCTCCTTCTGCAACACATCCTCTTTTGCCCTCTGTTCCAAGAGAGAATGGATGAACTTGAAAAACGTCCCCCTTTCTCAGTAACCAATTTATTTTCTTTTTTTTTTTTTTCAAGAATTAAACCAAAGTTACAACATCTGGATGATTCTAACTGTCAAAACACTACATTATATAGGTAATAGTGAATGGTTCTTTGTGGGGTTTTGTTTTTGTTTTTGAGATGGAGTCTTGCTCACTGCAACCTTTGCCTCCCAGTTCAAGAAATTCTCCTGCTTCAGCCTCCCGAGTAGCTGGGATTACAGGCGCCCACCACTATGCCTACCTAATTTTCATATTTTTAGTAGAGACGAGGCTTCACCATGTTGGCCGGGCTGGTCTCAAACTCCTGACTTCAGGTGATCCACCCACCTCAGACTCCCAAAGTGCTGGGATTACAGGCATGAGCCACTGCACCCAGCCCAGTGAGTGTTTTTGAAATAAGAATGCTAACTCTAAAATTTCACTCATGCATCCAATGTACTCAGCTCCCACAAATGTTTTCATTTCATAACAGCAGTGTTAACATAAGTTATCCCAATTATGTTTACTGACATGAAGCATTTTCAAAGTCTGGGTCCAAGACCAGAATTTAAGTGAGTAAATTTTAATTATCACTGGAGGGCTGAGCAGATTACACTGCAATAAATACATTTTCACAAAAATTGAGGTACACTATGGTAGAAGTATCTTTAAAAGTTCTCTAAATAATTTAAACTTTTTTAAAAATTCTAGAACAGAGGTACATGTATCCTTCTGCTAATTAATAGCATTTCAATGATAAAGTTAGACTGAGACTGATCCAGAAATAGCTGTTTCTCAGTGCTCAAGATAAACAATCTGACATTCAGGAAAATCAACCTATTAGGCTGGTGTAAACGTAATTGCGGTTTATGCCATTATTTTTAAGGGCAATAAATAAAAATAAAACAGTCTTTCACTTTCCCCTTTACTTTTCTCTGCTATTTAACAGTTTTGAACTTCCTTACTTTGGGGGAAAGTAATTAGGTGTAGCGGTTTTGTAAGTCTTAATGGCTGTTTGAAAGAATAAAAATAAATAAAATGTTGCCCAATCAAATATTTAAATATCATTTTTCGCAAATCTCATCTATAGCAACTTTTAAAATCCAAAGAACTACAATGCCAATAGTGTAAAGAAAGATAATCAATGAGACAATTCTTAACATGGTAGCCTATTTTAAAATACCTGTGTAGTGAGTATTTTTAAATCTTTCAAAAAGAGCTGCACTTACAAGTCTCCTGTCATATTCACTTTGATTCATGTATAATAATGCATGAATGTCACATAATCCCTTTTTTGAAAAAAACTCTGCACAGAGATTTTTGCTTTAGTTATACTTCTAGGCAAGTTAACTTTGAGGTAAAACAGTCACTGTGTTGCTTAAGCTTATAGGGAAAAAAAGCTTTGAAAACACAATCTCCTTTGGCTTGAACACTCAAGGACAGTTGAGGCTGTGTTAGAAATTTGGGAATGATGCCCAGTTCTTTTATTATATATAAAAAGAGAGTGTTCAAGACTATCAACACAGGAGTACAAATGTACAGGAAATGTATCCAGTGAATCCAACTAATAAGAACTCCCTTGATGCATTCCTACCGCTACTCCTACCTGCTCTAATGAAACGTCGGTGTTCATATGTGCCGTAAGTATTACCTGGAAGATCAGTACAAGGAAAATAATAACAAACCTCAGACAACTTGGGACGTCTCTTTTGTTCCCCTTGCAAAGAATAATTCTTCATGAAAATTTTTGGAAATAGTGATGAATGCAATTAATGCCACTGGATTGTGCACTTAAAAATTAAAATGGCCAATGTTGTATGTATTTACCCCAATTTAAAAAAATGATCATTCTTCCTCACGCCCACTACCAGAGGGTTTTAAGTCATTCTCTGTAGCCTCCCAAAGGTCTAACTTAAGAGCCTGTCTCACAGGCCCTCATGGACTCAACTCATGGGCCAAGCCATACACATGGACTCCTGGCTTCCTTCCCCTGCTAAAATCAGAGCAGCTACCCTGTTACACTTTTTTAATTCAAAAACCTACTGTGAAAGATGCTATGTGCACACAGTGCTTGACAGTTGGAGAGACAACTGATGGGCTGGTTTTAAAGGGAGGAGGGAGGCATGAAGTCTGTTGGCACTGGTTGTCCCCACCTCACCTTCATCTCTTCCACAGCACTCTCAAGCTCTTCTGGTGACTTGTACTCAAAATCCCGCTCCAGGTATTCTTCCTCGGCCTGGGTCATCCATTCCTGCATCTCTGCCAAGTCTTTCTTCAGGTTCGCAGCTTTTTCTTGACTTTCAGACAACCTACTTTTTTGAGTAGCGATCTACAAAGGAAAAACCATTCCCCCAAATAAACAAATGTTAATGTATTCAATGTCAAGTTTTAGCTCTTAATATTTAAAGGCATGTGATAACTTTCCACAACGAATTGCATGCTTTAAAATTCAGATAAAATCTCATACACTTTGTGCTAATGCTGTGGAATATAAGCAATAATGAAAATAATCTTATGACTGGAATACTACACCACATTTGGATAATACTCTTATCTCGAAATATCTATTATAATTTTGAAAACACGTAACTGTTGACTGTAATCCCAGATGTAGGAATCTATAACAGTAAAAGCATATATATGAAGTAAATTTAATGTAGCACTGTTTATAATGAAAAAAAAAGGAAAAACAAAAAACCTAGAAGCCGGTCAAGTTTGGTGGCTCACGCCTGTCTTTGCAGCACTTTGGGAGGCCAAGGCAGGGGGATCACCTGAGGTTAGGAGTTTGAGATCAGCATGGCCAACATGGCAAAACCCCATCTCTACTAAAAATACAAAAATTAACCAGGCATGGTGGCACATGCCTGTAGTTCCAGGAGGTGGAGGCAGGAGAATCGCCTGAACCTGGGAGGCAGAGGTTGCAGTGAGCCGAGATCGCACCACTGCACTCCAACCCGGGGAACAGAGCAAAACTCTGTCTCAAAAAAAAAAACCTAGAAGCAACCAAAATGCCCATTTTCTTCTTTTTAACTGCACTTCCCATTAAGATTTCACTTTTAAAAAGCAGCGAGGGATAGGCTGCTATTAAAGATGTCATAAAACACTGCTCTACAAAATTTTGGTTTTGATGTCATATATCATGTATTTGTATATGCCACACAGACACAAAAAAGTTACAGTAAAAAATAAATAGTTGTCTGATTCTGATTCAGTAACTTAGTTAAAAATTTCAGAGAAGTCAAGAAATATTTTCAGAGCACTCCTCCCCATAACAACAAACTGACTTCTACTGTGAGAGAAGGCATCATTCTGCAGTCACAGTCCAACCCCTACGTGACAGGTTCAGCCTCATGCTCAAATTAAATGCTGCAGTAGTGGCCACGCTGCCAGGGCCTGCTTGGCTGCTAGGTTGATAGTAACCAAAGGCCAGCACAGGAACTGGATGGTTCTCACGGAAGTTAAAGTTAAGCAAGAGATAGAGGCTTTCCCAGTCCCTCTCTCCAAATAGGATCTCTGGCATAAAAATAGACAGGACCAAACAAGAGCTTTTCTTCCACTGTCCCCACAGGGTAACCAAGGAACTGGTGCCAGCAATACTCACAATCCCATTCCCAAGCCTGGCTGATCATCAGGTTAACCTGGTAAGCTTTTCATTAAAATACATGCACACACACAGAAAGAGAAAGAGAGAGAGAGAAAGATTCTTGGGCCCCACTTCCAGAAAATTCTCTGTATGTGTACTTTTTGAACACTAGTCAGCAATATAATTTTCACAGATCCAAACACAAATGAAGAAAATAAAGACACTACCACAACAACAACAAAACACCCTCAAAATTATCTTTAATTATCCTGAGAATATATACTTTCTATTTTTTGGCATTTAAATGTTGCTGTTTTACAGGATGTCATGAATATAATAGACAAAATAAACTATTTTTGTTGTTGATTTGTTTCATATGCCTGTTCTTTTCGCAAAAATGAAAATTTGACAAAATTATGTTTGTCCAAAACTACTTCAACATTTGTACTAGTCAATGTAATGCAATAGTCTGGAAATGCTCTAGATAATTTTCACACATGTGGTTACCTCCTTCCTAAGGACACTTTAAATTTCCCATATATTTATTCCTGTATTTTGAATCAGCAATTCACAATGAATTCTTTGTTGTCATATTTATGTGGATGGATGGATGGATGGATGGATAGATCGATAAAGATACAAACTTCTAATTATCACCTTCCTTGATCCTCACTGCCACTTCCAAACCATTCTCTATTTATTTCCTCAAAAAACCCAGTTCCTTAAGGCACATGCCATCAGATTACAGCATATTGAGAAAAATTTGAATTTAGCTAGGATAAGAGATGAGAGTACAACATTATTAGTTTCTTAAGTGTGATCATGGTATTGTGGTTTTGCAGAAGAATATCTTCATGCTTGGAGAATCATTATTTAGGGGTGAAGTGTCATGATGTTTTCAATTTCCTGTTCAAAAGTACCAAAAAAAAAGGGTGTGTGTGTGTGTGTGTGTGTGTGTGTGTGTAAAGAGAAGGGCAGAGAGAGAGAAAGCAAAGGTGATAAAACATTAGCGAGTCTCTGAATGGATGGATATACAGCTGCTCCTTTTATCATTCTTTTAACTTTTCCTTACATTTGAACGTGTTCAAAATAAGTTAGTTGGGTAAAACAACAAAAACAAAGCAAAATATTCAGTTATGCAAATATAAATTTTTCTGATACAAACATTAGCCAAAAGCATTTTATTAAGAAATATGTACTATCCACATGACTGTGGGGTATGCCTTCTATTTTTCACTGCTTTGTCACTCACTTCAGCTATATATAGCCTCACTATTATTCCACTAATAAAAATCAAAGCAATCGAGAGAGAATACCTCCCAGTTCTACTGTTCCCATATCATTTCCTCCCTTCCATTACCATGGAGAAACCACATCTCATAGCAACATCTTCACTTAGATGGTGGATCTCATCCTCACATAATCACAGACTTCACTTGAGAAATTCTCCTATCTCAATCTCTTTCTGCATCAACATTTTTTTCTAAATTAGAGGTCCTCTCATTAATATCTCTCATTTAATATCTCTCATTATAAAAAATAACAAAATCACCTCTTTGGATTCCCATCACCAGCACCCACCCATTTACCTGCTCCCCTGAAGAGAAATTTCTCAAAGTTGGTTATGCTTGGTGTCCCAGTTCCACAGTTCCCATACCCTCCTTGACACTCTCCACTATGACTATTTTTCCCACCAGATCACTGACCCTACTTTCTCAAGGTTATTAAATGCCTCCTTCCTATCAAATTTAAAGCTTGATTTTCTGTTTGGATTGGCCCCTGCAATCCTTAGCATTAGGCACTGTGAAGTTTTCTCCACCTAGCATCTGGGACCCCATATTCCCCATTACTGATTTTTCCTCCTTAGCTTCTAGCATCAAATTTAACCCTTCCAGAATGGTAGTCATCATTTCACCTACACCCACAAAAGCTTCTCCTTCGTTATTGCAGTAAATGACACCACAATTCACACAAAGTGGAAGCTTTGCAAAAATTCTGAGTCATGCTTGACCGTTCACTTTTTCTCCTATCACACATCCAATTCTTTCCTTAGGTCTCTTCTTTATTTTCAAACCTAGTATTTCTCATGCCCTCCATCACTACCTCTCTAGCCTCTCTAGTACACGGGGCCATCCTCTCTCTCCAAGATTGCAGTAACCTTATAAGGATTCTTTCTATTTTCATTCTTGCCTTCCCCGAGCAAACTACTCACATGAAAACCAGAGAGAGGCCGAGTGCAGTGGCCCATGCCTGTAATCTCCACGCTTTGGGAGGCTGAGGTAGGAGGATGGCTTGAGGTCAGCAGCATTTGAACAGACTGGCATCTGGTCTCAAACTGCTGACCTCAAGCCATCCTCTTGCCTCAGCCTCCCAAAGCATTGAGCCAGAACCCCATCTGTACAATTTTTTTTTTTTTTTTTTTTTTTAGACAGGGTCTGGCTCTTTTGCCCAGGCTGGAGTGCAGTGGTGCGATCTCAGCTCACTGCAACCTCCATCCCCTGGGCTCAAGCTACCCTCCCACCTTAGCCTCCTAAGTAGCTGGGACTATAGGCACATATCACCATGCCTGGCTAATTTTTGTAATTTTTATAGAGACATGGTTTTGCCATGTTGCCCAGGCTGGTCTCAAACTCCTGAGCTCAGGCAATCCACCCACCTCAGCCTTCCAAAGTACTGGGATTACAAGCATGCACCACTGCATCTGGCTCAAAAGTATTTGTAAAATTATCTAGGCATGGTGGTGAACAACTATAGTCCCAGCTACCCAGGAGGCAGGAGGATTGCTTGAGCCCAAGGGTTCAAGCCTGCAGTAAGCAAGGATCCTGCCACTGCACTCCAGCCTGGGTGACAGAGCAAGATAGTGTTGCTAAAAAAAAAGGAAACAAAACAAAAAGCCAGAGTGACCTTGAAAGATCTATATCACATGTCACTTCCCTGTTCAAAACCTTCAAATTCCTTTCTGTGTAATATCATACTTGAAATAAATCCCAAGTCCTTTCCTCCAAGGCCATAGCTAATCCATCCTCTGCCTACCTCTAACCTCAAATATTCCCATTCTCCAACTCACTAACTCCTCTCTACACTGCCTTCATTCTTTATTAAACAGACAAAGTTCATTCCCACCACAGAGTTTTAAAACTTGCTATTCTCCATGCCTGAATGTTCTTATCTGAACCTTACAAGGTTCATCTCTTACTTTACTCAGTTCTTTATTCAAACGTCCCCATCTCAGAAAGTCCTTCCTTGACCCTCCTATTTGAAATAACCCACCTAGCCCTAACTCCTTGCTACTCCTCCATGATATTATTTGTTATCCATCTGCCTCGCTAGAATGTAAGCTCCTTAAGAGGAGTTTCTTCTTCCTTGTTCAATGCTGTACCTGCAGTGCCTAGAATGATGCTTGACAGTTGGCAACTCATCAATATTTGCTAAGTAAATACATGGTCACACTCAAATGTTTTAGAGGTAAAGCAAGTGTCATAAATGTGTTTCAAGACAGGTTTAAGACAGGAATGGGTAAGCCCTGAGCCAAACTGGACAATCAGCACCCTCTCTTAATTCAAAAAATGATGTCCTTTTTTTGCCCCAGCTCGCTACCCATGCTGGAGTTATTCTAGACCATTGTTTTTCAAACTGGATGGACCATAATACATTTAGTCAGTTAAGAGAAGCTACAGTCTACATCTCTTGAAAACCATAGATAGCAACGTTGAAAAACTCACCTCCTTGCTAAGTTTCTCCAGTTGGGTTTGGTAGTCACTTAGTCTTGTCTGCACCCAAGTTTTTACTCCAGCAATGGGACCACTTTGAAGATTAGTCTCTATTTCCTTCATGTTTTTCAGAGATGATTCAATTGTTTCTATTTCATTAACAAATGCCTAAACACATAAAAGATGCATGTTGAGTTCATTACTATATAAGTGGATGCCATAATTATAGTTTGTCTGCTTATCTCCCTGCAAATAGTATAGAAGCAGACTGCTTAAGAGTCAGTACTTCTAACTACTTAAGAAATATTGTGCCATAAGAAACTCATTTCACCTGGGTGCTTGATATAGCCATCTGACAAATTAGATCAGAAATACTTGACTCTCAGCAGGGAACAGTCTTTTAATTAATGTACAGAAGCCTAACGATTTAACCAAATACAAACTGCATGCACTATTACTAGCAAATTCATTTGTTTTTTTTTGGGGGGGAGGGGTTGTTTTTTCTTTATACTTTAAGTTCTAGGGTACATGTGAACAACATGGCGTCATTGTATATTGCTTTTCTTGTGCCACACAGTGAGGATTTAAGAAAAACATACTTAACAAATGAATTTGATGAACAGACACTTCTCAAATTCATTTGTTACATATGTTTTTTTTAAAATCCTCACCATGTGGCACAACAAATGCAATATACAATGACTTCTAATGAACTAAAATTATTCTTGTTCTCTATTCTATAACCTCTCAAAATTCTATAACCATGGCCAGAAATAAAAACATGAAGAATCTTTCATTCTTTTATTAGCTATAAAGTCATAAAAGCTTTATGATGAAAGATATTTTATCTAGATTGAATGTTATGTTATATTCTCACAATTTTAATAATAGCAGCGAAAAACATGGAAAAAGAACAAAACATTATTTATGACAAATTCCCCAGATCAGCAAAACTCACAGAGCACTGGTCTAACTGCCTCTGTAGATCCGCGTCGTTTCCTCGGGCAGCCTGCTGTTTCATTAAGAAGTCTTTCACGCCATCCATCCACTTCTCAATGACTGTTGAATCAGCCTAAATCGAACACGATAACAGAGGGGGATATTACTCCGTGACGTTCAGTCTACTATATCTCAAGATCTACTGCCACTGGAACAAAGGCAACTTTTTAAAGCTCCGATGGTATCATTTTCACTTAGTTTATTTCTTTTTTTAAGGCTTCCAACTTTGAAAATGATTATTTTCTTCATTCTTGACTAAAATCCTCAAGAGATGACAGGCTAGTAACCATTCTAAAGATTTCCAAACACTAGCTCTTTTTGCTTAAATGCAAACAATAAGTATGATTTAAAATGCAAATTACAGGGAAAAAATGCATTTCTAAGTTTAATCAGCTATAAAATATTTTTCTCTGATATAATTTAGAACAATTTTTCTTTAAAGTTAGTAACTCAGAGCAGGAATAAACAAATGGAACAGTGGAGGGAATACAATAGACGGCTCTCATTTCTGCCGTTGGATGCCTTTTTATCTGAGAACTCAGGACAGTCACTGCTCTGCTCCATTCTTTCACCCAACATTTATTAAGCACCTACTGTATACATAAACTAGTTACTGTGTATGGTGATAAGGGTTCAAAGACAAATGTGAACGCAAACATTTTGCAAAGAGAAAGAGGCTTTAGAGAGAAGGTAACATTGGAACTGGGCCTTAAAAAATACAAATAAGGGTCAAGCATGGTGGCTCACGCCTGTAATCCTAACACTTCGGGAGACCCAGGACATGGATCACGAGGTCAAGAGCTTGAGACCATTCTGGCCAACAAGGTAAAACCCCATCTCTACTAAAAACACAAAAATTAGCTGGGCATGGTGGGGTGCCTGTAGTCCCAGCTACTCAGGGGGCTGAGGCAGGAGAATTGCCTGAACCTGGGAGGCAGAGGTTGCAGTGAGCCAAGATCACACCACTGTACTCCAGCCTGGCAACAGAGCAAGACTCTGCCCACCCCCCCAAAAAAAAGAAAAAAAAAGAGAATGCAAATAAGTAGATACAATTTGAGCTTTTGAGCTCTAATACCAAAGTCATTTCTTTCCATAAGTGGGCAACTGCCATGTTTTTCTCCAGTCTTCTGCTGATGACATGTTCCCAATTCCTTCCATGATGTCTGCAGGACATGACATCTAGGTATTGCTCACTACTCTGATCAACATGCTCTGGAACCTACATCAGTTTTTTAATGTCCTTAAAATATGCCACCCAGAACCAACTATTCTGATCCTTATAATGTTTGAATTGATCACAAAGATCTAACTAGTTTATACAAGGTTATCAGAGATTATCTCAAACACTTTGGTGAAATCAAGACTTGCCAAGAATGTTCATTTGTGAGCATTATTTGAACTAAATGAGAGAGCATCTCCAAATGTGAGATGTTATCACTCTATGCATCCAATAATCTAGTCTTCCTCCTCAAAAAAAAAAAAAAAAAAAGAAAAGAAAAGTAGTACTTAAAGGAAATGAGTCTGGACAAGGCCTATTAGTGGTATCCCTGTTGATTCCTGGTGACCACCACATTCTTTCCTAAGCACATATAAGATCTCTAGTCGGTTATTTATCTTACAGTTTGGCTAGGAAATGACATCAAACTTACTTTATAGCTTCAGCTTCTAAAAACTAATGTGTCCTCTTAATTAGGACATTTCTCCATCTCCATTTTTCTGGTAATTTGTCACAAGTTTATGACGTGACTGACCCTGAGATCATGGGTAAAAATCCCACTTGGGATTCAGATTTATGCATCTGGAGGAACTCTGAATGCTTTTGCCTGTGGTCCTTAGTAGGCTCTAAAGCACTCTCAGTAATGACTATTCTATATTTCCTAGTTTTGAAGGTCATTCTCTGATGAAGATGGCAAGTAAAAAGTGCTTATCCAGCTAGGTTTCTCTGTGTCCTCTATTAATATTACACCATCCTGTCTAAGCACCTCTGCATCTCGTTTATTCTTGGCACAGCTTTGAAAGCCATTTCAGTTCCATTGCACACTTTCCCCAGGCTGCTTCCTCCTCTCTTCTCCAGTCTGTCTGACATGATTCCACAGGTCCATGCTACCCTTGTATATTTTCAGTTGGTTACAGGTCATTTCTGTGTTTGCTCCAGCATTTCAAGATCTTAGCATAGAAGGCATCTTGGGAACACATGCTCGGAGCGGGTAGAGTGGGGCATCCAAAAAAGACAGAAGTGCAAAAAAAGAGAAAGTATGAAGACATTCATAGAGTTCATAAAATACGACTTTAAAAATTCTCGCTTAACTTGTCACCACAGATGCCTGCACTGCTAATCTCCATTCTGCACTTTTAAAGAATGCATTACTGGGGCCAGGCGTGGTGGCTCACGCCTGTAATCCCAGCACTTTGGGAGGCTGAGGCAGGCAGATCATGAAGTCAGGAGATTGAGACCATCCTGGCTAACATGGTGAAACACCATCTCGACTAAAAATACAAAAACATGAGCCAGGCATGGTGGCAGGCACCTGTAGTCCCAGCTACTTGAGAGGCTGAGGCAGGAGAATGGCGTAAACCCAGGAGGCGCAGCTTGCAGTGAGCCGAGATCGCGCCACTGCACTCCAGCCTGGGCGACAGAGCTAGACTCCATCTCAAAAAAAATAAATAAATAAATAAATAAAAAATTTAAAAATGCATTACTGCTGTATGACTGGGAAATTCATTAACTGTACTTTGAATAAGGAGTACTGATGGTCTCCTCAGCCAAAAATTTTCAAAATGTATATGGAAGCATTATATTTCAAGGAGGTTTTCACCACAATCGGCTTTGACTTGAGAAAATGGCCTTCACTACTCCAGTCACTGGCGCATGAGGACGTTTTATGGCCTCGACTACCTTCCTTCCTCCCTCCTTCCCACACTCTCTCTGACACACACAGACCTGTGAGGGAACACACATTTCACATGTATCTGTTCCTTCTCTCCCTCTTAAACTTTGACGTGAGAAAAAAGAAAGAGAAAAGCAACAGACAGATAAGCCATGTAGGCCAATGGATCATCCCAACAGTGAGGAAAGGAACAGAAGGGAATATGTACACACTGTAATATTTTCACTACTAAAAATCCTGCATGTAATTCTGACCATGCTGTGTTCTAAAAGAGACAGTATGCCCAAATAAAGAAATGCTAAGGTCTGACTACCAAGCTCAGCACCTGCCTAGCCATGGGGCTTTGAGAAACTAATTTTTCTTTGAGCCTTAGTAACTCATCTGTAAAATTAGAATCATAACAACTATCTTGTCTGGTTGTTCTGAAAAACAGAGATTCCCACATAGAAGAATGCACTAAATGGTAGCGATTATTATACTAAGATCTACAAAACCAACTACTTTATTATTACCAAGATTAAGACCATAAGAGTTGCCACATCCAAGTTTTGGTGTTTATGTCCCATCAGAGGAACCACAGGAATGAATGGACAAGATGAGCACGTGTTTGCATAAGCATAGATTTCACTTTTTTAATTGCTGCCAACATTAATGCTTGTTCTATCCTGTAACTGTTTCAAAGTAACTGTTTCAAACCGCTACTGCTCATATATCTGGCCAGATCTGGCCAAATACAGCTCATGGGAAGGAATCGGTACAGAAGGAAAGGCCCACCCTTCAGAAGTGCTTGGCAGCTGCAGATTCACTTGGCGTTTCCACCTCGTGGCACACCACGCGGGAAGGGTTATAAGTCCCGAAGATCAATGCTGTGAGGGTGAAGGCAGGAGACAGGGAGCTCTGCTCTGCCTTCCATTCTCCCTATCCTATCTCCTCTTTCCCTGAGCAAAATATTTTCACAGTCAACCTGTAGCAGATGTTTCCTGTGCTTTTCAAATATACCAAAAGTCAGTTCATCTTTAAGACAATTCCACAGCAAAGAGGTTGGTTACAAAGATGGTCAAACAGCTCACATGAAAATAGTGTTTCTCTGTCCATTTAAAAATTACTCAGCTGATGCACTTAAAAGGCTTTTAATCTACAATAATGATGACTTTTTTTTCTTCACCTCCATCTGCTTACAGAACACACACACACTCACACACTTCTTTAAGGGACTTCAGTTCTTATAAACTAAAACAAAATATAAAAACTGCTAGTAAATTTCTAAAGCAAATGTCATTATTTCACATAAATGTGAAATAATTCTAAAGAAATGTCATTATTTCACAAAATAAACTAAGTACTAATCTGGGGCGGCCATTTCTCATTCCTATTTTTACTCACAAATATTCAAATAAATATAAAATTACTAATACAGTATTTTTTGAAAATCAAAATATCAAATATTCTAGTTTGGAAGGGCCAAAGTCTACATGGACCACCACTGCTCAAAAGCAACGATTTCTAAGCATTTCACCTGGGCAATACCCTGCTATGGGATCACAGAAAAGGAACCGCAAGGTCATTAAAACAATTCCTTTGATCCTATCTCACATCATCTCCCACCCCCAATCCTGTCAGCTAAGGATGGAGGTAATTTAAAGCTTAGTAAATCTGGATTTAAGACAGTAAGATTCCAAGGTACACAACTACCTCCGGAGACTTGATTACAGCTAAATTCTTGGAATTTTTTTTGCTCCTCCCCCATCTGTTGGAATGTCCACAGCTTTTTAAGACATAGACCAGAAAAAAAAAAAAAAAAAAAAAAAAAAATACAGTGAAGCCAGAATTAAAACAGTAATTTAAGGTAGCAAGGTTCCTACTTTGTTTCACTTTATAATATTCAATAACCTCAAAATCACAACCTTGAAAATGTGCTCTCTCACTTAGTAGGGAAGACAAACAATGACATTGCTACTACACTTATTTATCAAAAACTAATAAAGTTCTTAAATCTAAGGTAGGGAATATATGAATATTCCCTTCAGTAAAGTAAAATGTGTTCACAAATGAGAAAAAAAAAAAAAAAACCCTTATGAGAAATCAATTATATATTACCTAAAAAGGGTTAAATCATCTGTACTAATATTACTCTTAGAAAGTATTGCATTTTTACCCTAAAACGCTTTCCAAAGTACTTTTAAAACCTGGTTCTGCCTGTTGGAGCTCCAGCATCCCCGCTTCCAGATTCTGGGTCAGAGCAAGTCCATTCATGTGTGCCTTTGACTGTTCAACAATCGAAGGAAGAAGCATGACTACACAGGTGTCCTGCCACTTAGGATAACCAGGCATTTAGACTGTATCAATCCACTTTCACTAGAGAGGCCCGACACATCAATTACATTCACATCTGCTAACTTGCTCTATGCCTGATGGGGAGCCAACCCTCAAAGAGCTCATGCCTCGTGGGAGGAGAGACACACACTTCTCACCATAATAAAAGACGGCCTGAGATGGGTCCTGAAGGTGTAAATGACACACAGTTGAATCACAGAGGAGGGAATGATTATCTAGCTGTGGGTGTAGTGATGAGCTGGACTGAAGACAGATGAGCAGAAAGGAGGAGGAGGATGTGAATTCCTAGCAAGTATGTGACATTTCCGGAGAAAGGCTATAGTCTAGGGTGGTCTTTGGTGACCCACCGTATTCTCCCCACCTGATTCAGCTCACAGTGGAGATGCAGGGAGGGCTTCAGGGCAAGAAAGGGGCATTTTGTATTAATGGCACTTTGTATTAACTTGTATTAATGGTGAAGACAACCAGATCCTTTCAGAAGTACACCTTTTGTATTGGTGTGAAAGATGAATTCCAGAGAGAAGGGACAGGAAGTGGGGGTCAGATTTAAAGGGTAAGGAAATTGTCAGGGCAAGAGATTGCATGACAGCCTGAACCCAGAAGGAAGGGGCTGGAGGAGGAGCCTGAAAAGACAGGAGCGCTGGAAAATAGAAGACAGTTTGGTGTGTGCCTTAGGGGCATCTTTCATGATTTCCCAATTATACACACGGGCAGAAGCTCTTGAATAAGGAAAAGGAAATATGTAATATGAAATACCTTGCAGCCCCTAATTCCAAAGATATTACTGCTGGTGAGGAGAGATCTATAAGCAGCCTCTTAGGATTTTATAATATTTTATCCCTATGATTCACAGGAAAATCCAGTCAGTAAAATCAATAATGGAAAAAATAAATACCCATTTCATGTATTTTCAAATGTTTTGTCACCTGGAAGGGGTACAGTAGTTTGTAAAAGTAACAATGAATATTTTACCTCGTAAGTACTGGAATGGAGGTTATTGCTTTGGCATGGCACAAATAAAAAGAATTTAAGAATGTATTTGGGCATGACACAATGAGTAAGAATATGTAGGTCCGGCCGGGCGCGGTGGCTCAAGCCTGTAATCCCAGCACTTTGGGAGGCCGAGACGGGCGGATCACGAGGTCAGGAGATCGAGACCATCCTGGCTAACACGGTGAAACCCCGTCTCTACTAAAAAAAATACAAAAAAATTAGCCGGGCGAGATGGCGGGCGCCTGTAGTCCCAGCTACTCGGGAGGCTGAGGCGAGAGAATGGCGTAAAACCCGGGAGGCGGAGCTTGCAGTGAGCTGGGATCCGGCCACTGCACTCCAGCCTGGGCGACACAGCGAGACTCCGTCTCAACAAAAAAAAAAAAAAAAAAAAAAGAATATGTAGGTCCAATCGCTACATGCACAAAAGGAACCAGCCATGAAGACAAAGGAAATGCAGGCGAAAGAGGAAAAACACTATGATGCCAACAAATAACAGAAAACTAAAATGTGCACACAACTAACAGCCACTTACAAACACTGAAGGATAGCAGAAAAAAGCAAGCATATAGCCACGAAAACACTTTCAAAGTTTAAATGTGCTGTATCAATGAAAGATGTTATTAAGTAGTGGGATTCACTTCCAAACTCTATCTGGACTATAGATTTAAATGTCCCTCACAGAGTTCCAATATCATTTGTTTCCATAGTGTGGAGAAAAATTATAAGAATTAGCAATATTTGTCCATTTTTCTTGTCCAACTCCAATGTACAAGGATCCACTGTTAATATTAGCTGCCCCCAGGAAAGAAAATGGTACTGGGGAAGAATAGGAACTCTAAATGTTTGCTGTAAGTATTTCTGTGTTATTCAATTTCTTCCCAATGTGTAGGCTTCAAATGCTACTCATATAATGAAAAATGCATTTTAAAAAATAAACAAGTCAACTATTTTATTCCTATGAAACATTATTATGAATTGGTATTGAATCTAAAACCTACTGTGCTTCATGCCTTAAAGGCAAAAATAATTAAATGCCTAAAAAATTATATATCAGGTCATTGAAAAAGGGAAAACAATGATAATCAGCAAATAAATATTTATTATAATTATCTAATAATTTGAGGGCTGGAGCTTAAAGTTTTCCCAAGTAAATCATGAGTAGTTAAGTAACCAGCAATTCCTGTAAAGCAAAAAAAGGAGTTTTCTTATGAATTTAAAATAAAACATGTATTTCAATGAAAGGGTTATACAATTAAGAAATACAGACACTGTATTCCTTAACTACAATCTTGCAATTAGTACACAAGAAGCAAATAAAAAAATAACTGGACATACAAATCTGCTACTGTAACAACAAACACTTAAACATCCAGACGCATATAGTTTATGTTGGGTATTTTTAATGGAAATAAATATTTAGCACACACTCCAAGTGACCACTTTTCATACCTGGATTTGCTACATTAATAGCAACAACCCACCAAAGCCTAAAGCTGGATTACTATAACAACAGGACTCTTTTGTGTTTTGGGAGAATATTTATTCTCATTAAGCTCCATATTGAAATATTAGCATACATTTAGCTAACCCTAAGATACACTTTTAAGAGGCAGAAGAAGACTAACCCTGAGTTTAATCTCCATTTACACTTTGGACTTAAATCTGAAAACAAAGGGATGATCTTTTGAAAAGATGGGAAATGTTTAATCGGCATTGCTAAACATTGACACTACTGACATTTGGGGCCAGATGATTATTTTGGTGGGAGGCTGTCCTGTGCATGGTGCGATGTTTAGCTGCATCCCTGGCCTCTACCCACTGGAAGCCTTCTCCCACAGTTCTGACAGCAGAAATGTCTCCAGAAATTAACAAGTATCCTCTGGAGGGTAAAATCACCCCAGTTGAGAATCACTGATAATCCAATGCTGGGACCATAACCAAAAACTGTAGAATTATAGAAAAAGTCAATGCTCATTTTGAAAGCTGGAAACAATTACAACTGATAATACACAATGAGAAGTGAGACCATCACAAAGCATAATGGGCCAGGCGCAGTGGCTCATGTCTGTAATCCCAGCACTTTGGGAGGCTGAGGAGGGCAGATCACCTGAGGTCAGGAGTTTGAGACTAGCCTGGCCAACACGGTGAAACCCCGTCTCTACTAAAAATAAAACTTTAGCCGGGCATAGTGGCATGTGCCTGTAGTCCCAGTTACTCGGGAGGCTGAGGCAGGAGAATTGCTTGAACCCGGGAGGCTGAAGTTGCAGTGAGCCAAGATCGCACCATGGCACTCCAGCCTGGGGCAACAGAGCAAAATGCCATCTTAAAAAAATAAATAAGTAAATGAGTCAAAAATACTAAGCCACACAAAACACATTTCTCTCCCTAATTACTGGTTTATTTGAATGAGATCTCCATCTAGAACTGCACTTACACCTAGAGAAAAACTACCGCCTATCACTACAATCACACACAGCTACCCACACACACACACAACCCTCCATCTGTGCCTTCTGCTGATCATTCACTGGAACTACCCATTAGTTCCTAAGTCAAAGAATGCCCCTCCAAACTCAGTGGTCACTCAGGGAATCTGGCTGGATCCCTTCCACACTAATCTGTGAGGTCTTCCAGCTCCGCTTCTACCACGTGTTCTCTGACTTTGATTTTCAAAACATACATTTTCATTAATTTTGTCTTCACTTTCAATCTTTGCACTTTTTTGGGGGCAACATTCCTTCTGCAAATTTGCTTAGCATCTAAATCCAAATCTATATATATTTACATGTAGATCCAAATATACATAGATATAATATTTAGATATAGATCCAAATATATGTAGAAATATATGTTGTATCTACATATATTTGGATCTACATCTAAATATATAGAGATTTGGATTTAGATTCTCTATATAAATATAGACGTATATACATATACGTCTATATATAGAGAGATATAGCTCTATATTTGGATCTAGAGAGATATAGCTACACATACTTGGATTTAGCTTCCAAGAGAATCTATCTCTCAATATATAGATATATAGAGATATATCTAAATCTAAATCTCCTATTGCTAATTTCATTTCATTCATTGAAAAATATTGATTGGATGCCTTCTCTGTGCCAGGCATTGCTCTCATTAAGAGTACATCTTGGTATACATTGGTGAATAAGAAATTTCAAAAAGACAAAAGATTCCTGACTGATGGGAAAAAGAAAAAAAAAAAAAAGACCAAGGTAAGGAGTCACTGGGAGGATAGGAAGCCTTGCAGGGAGAGAGTGTGATTGGTTCATTCTCCACCCAGAACTTTCCTATTAAAATACCAGGTGATCTGGAAACTCTGCTTCTCCATTTTTCTTATGGGTAGAATGTTAAAACCCAACCTGTCCTATCTGACACTGACTTCTATTGACATTGACTCTCCCCTTATAAGTCCTCACATTTATCCCTTCCTCTTAAACTTTATCACTGTTGCATCTGTCGACATTTTCAGTTGTAGTGAAGGATCCTCCTTCTGTATTTTCATGTCCCTGGAACTATTTGCCTTCCCACTCTCTCTGACTTTTGACTTCAAATGTCAAAAAACTGTAAAAAGTAGTTTCAAGTACTCAGCAATTTACTACTACCTGGGCTATTTCTACCACTCCAATCAAGTTACCACTATAATTTAATCAACAGTCTGTATTTCACACAGACCCTCCATGCCTGAAACATTATTTTGATCATTTTTAAGCAATTTTCTCTTATGTTCAAGGTACAGTGTACTCTACTTTTGACTTTGCTTCCAGGCAAAAGGAAATAAATGTGCTGTCCAGCACATTAAAAGTACATTTTTGATAAGTCCCAACTTAAATACATAATAAATGTGGGTCTAGAAAGAATGTAAAATATTCAAATAATAAATATGTGAATCTTACAAGATAATTACTATTTACCCTGTAATAAACTTAAACTCCCAGTGGCCTCTGGATTTACCTCAAAAGCTCTGAGTTTGAGAGTAATTTCTTCAAGCAAATGCAGATCTTTGGAAACCAAGACCTTTAGCTTGTTCCACTTTCCTTGCACATCATCAAATTCTTGTTTATATAATTTTTCTACATCAGGATGAACATTTTTCTCCAGAGCCTTTGTTTCTTCTGCAAGTTTATGTAATGTAGGTTTCTGATTCTCAAGGATTTCATCAAGGGCCTAGAAAATGTTTTAAAATATTAAAAATATGCACAACAATGTGTCTGCACAGATAATAGTAAAATGGGCTATATAAAGTCAAAAGTCACTTTAAAATGCATTAGAAAGAATGTTTATCTAAAAAGAACAGTGGGTGGGAGTGTAAATTAGTTCAACCATTGTGGAAGACAGTGTGGTGATTCCTCAAAGACCTAGAACCCAAACCAGAAATACCATATGACCCAGCAATCTTACTGGGTATATACCCAAAGGAATACAAATCATTCTCTTATAAAGATACATGCACACTATGTTCATTGCAGCAAAATTCACAATAGCAAAGACAAGGAATCAACCCAAATGCCCATCAATGATAGACTAGTTAAAGAAAATGTGGTACATATACACCATGGAATACTATGTTGCCATAAAAAGGAACAAGATCATGTCTTTTGCAGGGATATGGATAGAGCCGGAAGCCATTATCCTCAGCAAACTAATGCAGAAACAAACAAAAAAAAAACACAAATACTGCATATTCTCACTTATAAGTGGGAGCTGAATGGTGAGTGCACATGGACACATGGTGGGGAACAATACACACTGGGGTCTGTTGGAGGGTGGGGTATGGTGGGAGGGAAAGCATCAGGAAGAAGAGCTAATAGATCCTGGGCTTAATACGGAGTGCAACAAACTACCATGACAACACGTTTACCCATGTAACAAACCTGTACATCCTGCACAAGTACCCCTGAACTTAAAATAAAAGTTGGAAATCAAAAAACAAAACAAAACATGAACAACTCATAAAAAATAGGCATAATCATAAAAATTAAAGCTTTTTCTTCATGAGTTGTGTGTGAGCAATACAATGTATTCTCAACACTGAACACCAAGGGAATGGCACAGCAAGTGTGGGCCAAGTGTGCAGTGCTCAATGGCTGCTCTCTTTTCATCTGATAAAATAGTGCAGAGCCATAAAGCTACTCAACTAAATGACCAGGGAAATATTCCTATTCGATGCAGAAAAAAGTATACATCAACACATCGACTGATAGTCCTCATTTCATTAAAGATATTTTAGCAGATTATGAACAGGTTGAGAACTTTAAGCTAATCACAGCAGAAGGAGAAAATATGCTTTTCTTCTATGAAAAAATATTTAACAACTGTATTTTCTTTTATGTGAGGTCAAACTAACCCTCAAATCATACATAAATTTTTGGACCAATGATGAACAAAACTGACCAATTGTTTTTTATCTCTGAAAAACATTTCAAAATATGTAAGAGGAGATATTAGAAGAAACGCTAGGGTTCTAACATGGAAAATACATGTTACCTTTTTTTCTTGCAGGGCCTTCTCCACCTTGGCAGGATCATTAAGGACACTCAGAGATGCCTGGGCCTTATTTTCTGAATCATTTAGCACAACTTTCAGTGTTTTCAATGTTTCCAGATATGCATGTCCAGGTTGGCCCTTCAGTTCTGCTGATTTAAAAATATTTAATTTGAGAAAATCATGTTAGGAACCCAATATTATTACATAGACCATTATCCTAAATGAATTCCAATACATGGCAAAGGAGACCCCATGATTAAAATGTAAAAGGATCTCTGTTAATAACATAGATCATTCCATTGGCATTTCTGAGAGTCAGACAGTGACTTCATTCCTGCGGATGTTGACATTTGAAAATATTAACTAACCCACTATAATTTTTCTTCATTTCTTCATGATGAAATGTCTCTCCGAAGATGGAACAACAATGTCCCTTTTGTCCCATATAATCTCCTCTTCCTTAACAGCTACACAAAGAATAAAAGAAAGCAAAGATCCCGTCAACCAGTCTTGCTGTTAAGCTCTGCCGTGTAGACAAACCCATCTATAGAGTGGAGGAAATTATATGGAAATACTGCCACCATGCTGCCCAGGTACCCTGAGAAATAATGACCGAACAGCCAGCTGGAACAGTGCCTACCTGAGTCAGTAACATAAAAATCTCGTAGAGGTAACACTTGTGTGGAAAGGAAGTGAGTTCTCTTGAAGCACAAAGAGGTGAAATCAACTAGCAGCGTAAGTTAAACTGCCTATTGATCCTTATCAAAAGTAAAAGCATAGTTTGCACCAGTAAGTGGAGAAAGAGGTACCCTCAAAAGATTTACTTCACATAACTGAACTCAAGGAACAAAGACACGCTGCCCCGATGCACTTTCAAAAGAAAGGCAACACAACACATTTGCCTACACATACAGGTACTTCCAATCATCACACAATCTACAATTGCTGAAGTTAGGCTGGGTTACATGTGGAGCTTTTCAGTGTGCACTACCCAAAATAATAATGCACAATGCAACACAGTTCCTAACTCAAATGGCAGCTAGGAAGTAAACAGTGTAACGTAAGAGGAATGAGCTTTCAAAACCTTTAACAGTGAACCTTCCAAAACCAAGTGTATTCCAAAAGTAAGAATTCTAAAATTTTTCTGGATCTGATAGTGGAATACGATTTCTTTTAAAAGAGACTATGGGACTGCTAAAACTTGAACTATTTTGAGGAAACAGAAGTAAGGGATCATTCATTTTAATCCTCCTAGCAATGATATTAAGTGGCCTCCTCAGCCAAAGGAAGAAATTGCACCTGTTTCTTTAAAAAAAAAAAAAAAAAACTATTTACAAATCATTACATCTAGGTCAGGTACAATGGCTGACACCTGTTATCCCTGTTATTTTGGGAGGCTAACACCTGTTAACTTGGCTAATCCCTGTTATTTTGGGAGGCTGTTAGAACACCTGTTATAATGGCTAACACCTGTTATTCTGGGAGACTGAGGTGGGAAGATCACTTGAGTCCAGGAGTTCTAGACCAGCATAAGCAACATAGCTAGACCCCGGCTCTACTAAAAATAAAAAACCAGCCAGGCATGGTGGTGCATGCCTGTAGTCCCAGTTACTCAGTAGGCTGAGGCGGAAGGACCACTGAAGCCCAGGAGGTCAAGACTGCAGCTATGATTGCACCACTGTACTCCAGCCTGGATGACAATTTTAGAGCACACGAAACTTGTCTATATATTTACAAAAAGGTGTAAATCTGGAAAAGAATCTGAATACAGGAGACTTTAAGACTTTGAACAATACAGGCACAACGGAAAATGGAGAAGGTTGGTGCAAAGCAAGCAAGCATACTCAAGTTCTAAATGTTGGGAGTCATGTTCAAATTAAGGCAAACTGAGAGAGGAGATATTAAAATCGTTGGGTTTACCATTCTCTAGCTGTTGTTGACGATCCTTTAAAGCCTGTTGTACAGCTTGGTAGCGGCCCAGAAAGCCATCGAAGCCCCGCTGGACAAAATCTGGGGCAGAAGGCTGAGACTTCAGGGCTGAGCAGCTTGCACGCGCCATTTCAATTTTGGGGTGGAGGCCAAGAAGATTTGTCAATTCCCGCTAAGGAAGAGAAAATATGGTCATATAACTCACTGAAGATGAACATCCTCACAGGAAGTTAATCAGGGCAGCATTAACTTGAAGTTCATGATACAAGAAGCCCTCCTTAACTCTGGGACTGCACACAAAATTCCTCCACGTTCCAGACAGTTGGCTCCTTACCTGACAGGAATCCTTCAAGCTTGGCAAGGACTGCCAGGAAGATTCAGAAACGGAAGTGTGTTTTACCCACTCCTCCTTTGTCTTGATGACCTTTTCAAGCTCATCGAGCTGCTTGAAATAAGCATTTATATCTTCCTGTAGCTGAATTTTTCTTTCCAGATCTTCCAAATGTTGAGATACATTCTTCCATTCTGATAAAACCTTCTCCAGAACATTTTTTATCTCTTCAGTAGGAAGGCCTTCTATGTAGTCATGAAAAAGAAGCAAACAGTCTATATATTACAAAATGTGTCTTGAATTTATTCTAAACATTCTAACATTCAGAATAGTGAGGCAATGTCACATATAATGATCACTTTCTTAAGTCCCTTTTAATACAACAACAAAAATGTATAATGATGCACTTAAAAATAATTACACTTATTTCAATTCCTTGACGAAAGAAGGAAGACATTTTAAAATAACGATTAAGGGCCGGGCGCGGTGGCTCAAGCCTGTAATCCCAGCACTTTGGGAGGCCGAGACGGGCGGATCACGAGGTCAGGAGATCGAGACCATCCTGGCTAACACGGTGAAACCCCGTCTCTACTAAAAAAATACAAAAAATTAGCCGGGCGAGATGGCGGGCGCCTGTAGTCCCAGCTACTCGGGAGGCTGAGGCGAGAGAATGGCGTAAACTCGGGAGGCGGAGCTTGCAGTGAGCTGAGATCCGGCCACTGCACTCCAGCCTGGGCGACAGAGCGAGACTCCGTCTCAACAAAAAAAAAAAAAAAAAAAAAAAAAAATAACGATTAAGGAATGGTGCGGCTATTGCAAAGGGCACATCAGTAGAATTTTAGCCACTGCCTTTTCTGGGTAATATATGTTTCCATCCATGTCATGCTTCCACTCTGCTAGTTTATCACCTGAGCCACTGAAATAAGATCAACTAGCTTGATCTGTCTAGGCCCCTGACTTCAGAAAGAAGACCCTTTATCCTAAGAAAAAAAAAAACAGCTGGCTAGAAAAACTAGGAGGCAGCTCAAGTCTTGGTGACCAAAGCACAGTGTCCTATAAATTAAGAAATGAATGGCAAGAATGCCTTATGCTGGATAGCAACCTGGTGAGTGCAGGAATATTAAGCCAGCAGCCAGGCTCTAGAAGCATCAAAAGCCCATTGGAGACCTTGCACATAAATAAGCAAATACCAAAAGACTGAGGCAGCAATAAGATGATCTACTTTATGTAGAGGACTATGTGCTTGCAAACGAAGCAGGGCGTTCCCCGATAAGTCCTGCTCTTGCAAACGAAGCAGGGCATTCCTCCCCTGCAAACAGGGAGGACAAAGGAGCCAGTTGCAAATAGCAGACCCTGGGGGCTTGTTTATATGTAAACATCTTGGAAATCCAGAAAGTCAGGGAAAGGTCAGAAAAACAACAATGTGTCTTGTGACTTGGTAACATTCCAGAAACGACGGTATAAAATAAAGCAAGCCTGTCGTTCGGAGCGGCCACCATGCTTGTCTTGTCTTGTGTTGTCTTGTGTGTTCATTCCTTTGCTCAGGAAACACGCAGACCCCAACAACTTTAGAAACACATCAGGGAAAACAATGCCACCATTTTTATTACTGAAATCTTATCATTTTATTTGTCCGATATTTTTGAAAATTAGAGAATGTTCCTAAAAATAATAAAGTTATATATGATAACAGATTTTATCATAGTCCTTCCCTTAATCTAAAATACCTTCAAATCCTCTAAAATGACTATGAAAAAGTATGGGAAATCTTCAAAAGAATCTTTCTATTGAGAGGAGAACATGCGTACTGAAAGGATGACTTCACATTTTTACTGAGTAGGAAAGCAATAAACAATCCTGCTTTATAAACATATATAATCAAAATCCAGGATAATGAGAGTTTGAACTAAAAAAAAAAAATGGCATAAAAACAAAAAGTCATGTATGATCCACAGACAATGAAACTTTGAAAATTTTATAATACACTGTGTCCACTAAAAATTATAAATAAGGGCATATCATGCTGTAATTTGAATGTGTCGCCTATGTCAATTGCAGAAGCTCACTGTTCACCACCATCTCTCAGGTAAGAGAATATGAGACAAAAACAAAGCATTCACACCACAAGCCATGCTGCATTATCCCTGTTGATGGGCAGAGTATACAAAAGAAATCACCATTTTCCTAACAATCTGAACAATGGAGATATGGGTTGTGCCTCGACCGCATCATTTCTATCCTAGTTAGGCAAAGGAGTAGTAACACCAGCCACATCACCTTTATGTTGGACAATTTATACTCATCCAGGAAGAAAGTTAAGTCGGTAAATAAAATTTCTGAGATGGAAAATGATCACTACTCATCTAGAAAACTGGAAAGAGGAGCTCACTTCAAGAACAAGGGCAGTTAAAACAACTTCAGGTATTTTTTCACTGACAATATCTTATAAGCCATTCATTTTGCCTCTTTAAACTGATTTTAAACATCTGAATCTCCCCGTCTCTAATCCTGAGATATTGCTGGGTTACAGTGATGTCCAGTAATGATTCAAACACAATTTACATCTGATAAAAGGAAAACTGCCATTGTCTTTAAAAATAGTTGTTTTACTCCCAGAGATCCAGAGTTTAAAATTTTCTATTTCTATAAAACACAGAGTTCTTAGACAATGACCAGTCAAAAGGCAAAATCAACAGCACATCACTTTATTAATTATCCAAAAGAGAGAAAATAGAACACATTCCTGCCACTTAGTCTCACTTGACTTTACACTTCTCAGTCTATCACTATTGGAATCAAGGGAAATATTTATAAAACATAGAACCTTCACCAAACTTCATGGGCTTATATGCTTAGGCAACCACAATGGGTATCAACTCATAAAGCCATGTTATCCAGATGCCCAACTACTGTATTTTATTAGATGAGAATCTCTAGGAACAAGATAAGCTAAACAAAGAAAACCAAGTATATCAGCTGTGAAAGTCAAATGAAGCACATTATTTTATTTTAATTATTTTTATTTATTTATGTATTTATTGTTATTCATTTATTTATTTATTTATTTTTGAGACAGAGTCTTGCTCTGTCACCAGGATGGAGTGTAGCAGTGCAATCTCAGCTCATTGCAACCTCCAACTCCCTGGTTCAAGCGATTCTCCTGCCTCAGCCTCCTGAGTAGCTGAGATCACAGGCACGCGCCACCATGTCCAGCTAATTTTTGTATTTTTAGTAGAGACGGGGTTTCACCATGTTGGCCAGGATGGTGTTGATCTCCTGACCACATGATCCACCCACCTCAGCCTCCCAAAGTGCTGGGATTACAGGCATGAGCCACTGCACCCAGCCTCACGCTATTTTATTTTCTAAAAACATTTTTATGCTCGATGACATATCTCAAAACTTACCTAAAATGCATTAGGCAGGAAAGATCTGGAACTGGTTTCAGAAAAACAGTGATGTGATTATTCAAACATGGGTTCTACTTAAGAATTTGACATGCCTCCCTAACTGAACTGGAACATACAGAGTTTATTCAGTTCAGCTCCTCCATTTCTCAGCTTCCTACTGTTATCCTAAAAAAATTTTTTTAAACAGATGCATCTTTAAAACAAAAAAGAATTAGGGGCCTCTAAGGAATGCATTTCTAATTCCACCAATGCTTGAAAAAAAATTGATAATACAAAATATAAAATGTTTCCTATGAAATTGGACAAGTATATATTAGGTGACAAAAGCCCCATGTCATCTATTCTCCAGTGTTGCCTTTGGCCTTTTGCAAGTAGCACCTTCATGTGAATTCAATGTCCAGAATGTGTCTGTTTAGGACCCGTTTATGGTAAAATTTTTATGGACCAAAGCCTACAGTCAGCTAATAAACTAATAGTCAGTGGATAAACTAATAGCTAAGAGTCAGCTAATAAACTCCCTCACTTTCCAGACATCAAGGCAAAGAAACGCAAGGGTTTCAAGACTTTCCCAAGGATAAGAAACTAGAAAAGGACAGGACAATCCAAGTTCGCCCACTCCCCCAATCACTGTTATTCTCACTGTAACATCACCTTGCACCAACTTCTCACCTACATCAAGTCTCCCCCATCTTCATAATTCTGCCACACTGCTGAAAACCTGACAGAAATGGGAGTAAATTCAGTGCACAGATTCAAGAAGTTATCCCATATTCACATCAGATAAAGTCAGAGTCACTTGCTGAGGTAGAATTAAAAAAATCTATGCTTGTAAAGGAAATAAATTCAACATCCAATGCATTATAATTATTGAATGAACCAGCATCTCAAGGGAAGTTATCATCTGTTTGTGTCTCTGGATCTCTTTAAGTAAATACTGGAAAGAGAAACCTCCAAGTGGGATGCCCACAGGCAGGACAACTAAGACTAGGACAACTATTGCTAGAATGGACTTTGAAAGAAAGTATTAAATACTATTCTGTTTAATTTATTTAAAGAAGAAATTAACCTTTATTAATAATATATAGATTGACAATACATTTGCATAATTTCAAAATAAATGGACATACACTGTCCACATGGTTTACATTCCATATTTTGTGTGTATGTGTATATATCGATATATGTTTGTGTTTGTATATATGTTTGTATACATATGTTTGTGTGTGTGTGTGTGTGTGTACACATCCAGTATACCTACTAAATAAATAAACATATTTGTTAAAGGCTGGAAGCAAAATAATCTAAGGTCAAAACAACATGAACAGTTGTTTTCTGGAGGGAGGAAGCTGACTAACCCAAAAGAGAACTTTCTGGAAAGGTGGACATTTTCTACATAGTGATGTGTGTGTGTAGGTTACACAGGTGTATCTATTTGTCAAAACAGCACAGCTAAGTCATGTATTTCAATGTAAGTAAATTTATGTCCAAGAAAACTGTAAAAACAGTAATACTTGAGAGGCTGAGGAACGAGTAAAGGTATAGATAATTCATGAACGGCAGGATTGTCAATTATTGAACTAGGTAACTGATACAAGGAAGTTCATTATAGTATTCTATTTGCTTTTATGTAGTTATATTTTCCATAACAAAAAGTCAAACAATAAAAAATTAAACGCTACTGCTTTGAAGACTCTTGTCAAACTAATATTCCTAATTCTATATAGATATCTGTACAAGTGCCAAGGAGAGCTGCAGCAGCCTTCCAAAGTGCTAACCATTATTAGACCAAGGAACATGGAATGCAAGAAATGTCTTTCAACATTTCTCTAGAACAAAGAGAGATTCACATGCAAAACTGCACAGCAAGAATATTAATTTTTAGCTTATTCTAAGTCACTGGGAGCTACAGCCAAAAAAAAAAAAAAGTCTTGGGCACAGTTAAAAATTTCATATACAAGTAACACCTTATCAAACTTAACTATAAAAATACTGTAGTAAATAAATATAGTAAATATAATGCATTAAACATTATCAAAAATCAAATACTCTTGATGAATTTAATATAACTTCATTTCCCAAATGTTGCCAAATAAAGTTTTCTTTTGCTACACCCCTGCAAAACAAATTCCCAATATATAAACCCAAAGGATACAGTTTAAAATCTACTATGCTAGTGGGTTTTAACTGTTCTGCTAAGGTATCAGGGTGTCCAGCCCCGACCCCATATAAAATCAGAAAAACTTTGCTTTTATCTGTTCTTTTACAATCAGCTTCAGAATAAAATTTCATTTTTTAAAAGATTCTACTGCCTAAAAACATTTTTGAAAAAATTATCTAGCCAAAAGAGGATCAGAATGTTAAAGCAAAACATTTAATAGGGCAAACTGTAATATTATTTGATGCCACCATCTGAAAAATATGGGGAAAAAAAAATCAAGGATTTTACCTTTTCCCATTTGCTCCACAAGGATTTGTCCCATTTGGTTTAATTCATCTGCTCTGGGGATTCTTTCTCTCTGTTCTTTTTCTAACGCCTGCAAATGAAGTCCCAACATAAGAATATTACAAACTTTCTTCTCAATATAATGTTGCTGTTTTAAATCTTTAGGTTTAATGTCCCTCCTACACCCTTTTTAAATCTGAAAAGGTAAATTCAAACAGTAATCACAGCAACTAAAAGACATTGGTTTCTTTTATGAGAAAAAAAAATGTACATGATAATTATAAGCTCCTATCAGAAGGAAATAATTAAAATTATGTTTTAGATCTAGTATATCTATTTACATACATACCCTGAGTTCACCATGCCATAAAAATAATGATTTGAGTCAAAAGAATTGAATGTGTTATGACAGAGGTTGCTGAACAAAAATTAACTAACAAGCAAAAGAATAGGCGGGCATGGTGGCTCACACTTGTAACCCCACACTTTGGAAGGCTGAGCGGGGTGGATCACTGGAGGTCAGGAGTTTGAGACCAGCCTGGCCAACATGGTGAAACCCCATCTTTACTAAAAATACAAAAATTAGCAAAGCATGGTGGTGCATGCCTATAATCCCAGCTGCTTGGGAGGCTTAGGCATGAGAATTGCTTGAACCCGGGAGGCAGAGATTGCAGTGAGCCAAGATCGCACCACTGCACTCCAGCCTGGGCAACAGAGCAAAACTCCCATGTCAAAAGATGAAAACAGGAAAAATGGATACAAATATTTTGAGGCTCAGCATTATTTGTTTCCATTATATTAAGTCTAGGGTTTAATGTAAACTTCAAGCACAATCTTATTTCATACATAATTTTTAAATAATTAAAATAGAAAATATGCTTTAGATGCCAAACCAAAGCATTTTTTTTTTTCCTTTGAGGCAGTTTCTCACTCTGTCACCCAGGCTGGAGTGCAGTGGCACAATCATGGCTCACTACAGCCTCAACCTCCTGGGCTCAAGGGATCCTACCACCTCAGCCTCCAGAGTAGTTGGAGTTATAAGTGTAAGCTCACGCCCCACTAATTTTTTTTTTTTTTTTTTTTTTTCACTTTTTGTAGAGACGGGGGTCTCCCTATGTTGCCCAGGCTGGTCTCAAACTCCTGGGCTCAAACAATCCTCCCTCCTTGTGCTGGAATTACAAGCGTGAGCCATGGCAAGCCCAGCCCACATTCTGTTCTTTATGTTTGCGAAATGCTTCTTAATTTCATTTTTGTATCTCTATAGTTTGATATTCCCAAGACAAAATTCTTTACAGAACTAGTAAGAATGAAGCAAGTAAAATCAAGTATACATGCACAAACACAAGTATATGTGCACACAACTCAGTATTTGAATTTTCTCCCATTCCTCCATCCCCAAGTGATATTTATATATTAACTATTCAAATAGTATCCATCATAACAAAATCAAAACTTCTGAGCAACCCGTATTACTTCAACCAGACAAATCCAGAGAAGAATCCCAATTCTAAATTCTTTACATGTAAGTGCTATCAAATAAATTCAGCTATCCTACTTTGATTTTCACAAAGTTTATTGTGACTAGGTAGAACAACCTTCTTATAGTCAAAGATCAAGGAATATTAGCAAGAGATTCTAAGAAACACCATTTACTTTTGTCTAACTAAGGATCAATGTAAAAGTCACCATCAAACTCGAGAAAAAGGCAATTGTCTCCTTTTTACAAGTAGATTTTTTGCTTCCTCTTAAGATGGCAGGAGACTAGACTATAGATTCTCCACCCAGGTAATTCATCTGTTGGACCAAGATACTCCTTCACTAAATAAGAAGAAGAAGAAGAAGAAGAAGAAGAAGAAGAAGAAGTTGATCTTTCCTCAGTTTGCAAGAAAAATAGGGGATTAGAATAATGCTGAAATTTTCTTTGTTTTATATATTTTTTTCCAAATCTTTGGCATCTGTTACTACTTGTCTGAAACAAAATAAATGAACTTCTAGATAAATATTAAATGAAACACAAAGGAACGCCAATCATGCCTTACATACTTTATCCTCCCAAATATAGTAACAGCTTCTGCCAGTAAAATTGTTCTGGGTCACAGGATAGACTTTAATTTATCAATATTTTGTGGAACTTGTTCCATGAAGATCACTGTTACTACTAAATTTTCTGCCACCTGAATATCTTTTAGAATTGGGTGGTCAGTGATCATTAAAATCATCTATCCATCTTTCAGAACTGTGAGAAGAATATGAAATGATGTAACACAGGCCCCACTTCTGGCTTTCCCAACTCTCTGTGCAGAGAGGGCTCTGATAAAGTTGCTCCCTGCACAGCAACATCCTCATTCCCCCTGCCCACCCACAATCATCACACTCCGCTTCCATGAGCCACAAGAGCTTTACCAAGTGCTGAATAAAAAGGGTGCAATGGAAAATTATCTTCAATTTCTAAGCCCTCACAGGCAGACATATAAACAGGCAGACATATAAACAAACAACAGCATAAATGCAAGAAGGGCTTTCATCGAGACATGGCCAAAGTCACATGAAGTCAAAAGATTAATCACTGAACTCTTTCTAGTGAGGTTAAGGGAAGCCTCCTGCAGTGGGGACATTTCAACCACACAGAAAGGTGGGTCATTCTGGACAAAGAAAACAGTTCCCTGTGCTTAGTGTGCCCTAAGCCCTCTTGCAAGTTCGAGCTCAGACCACCTCGCCCTCTGGACTTTGTGATTGCAGGGAGATACCCGCAATCCCAGCCTCATCTCAATTCCCATTTCACCCACCACTTTCCAATTTAAACCTTAGATATTTATGCACATCTTGTTTCTAAAATATCCTCCAAACTCTTTAAAAATAAAACTCCACTGTTGATACAAAAACCATTGCAGACTTACACCAGGTGCCCAAATAGTTACTGCAGTAATGTGTAGGAGACAAATGAGCACCAAGGACAAAAAAGTTCTACAAGCTCCCATCACACTCTTCAGAAACACATATAAGCATGGAAAGCGGCAAGGCTAAGATCCCACACCTTTTAATTGTATTTATTTTTTACAACTTTAAAGAAAATATATTGAAGACACTTTTTGATTTAAAATAGTCTGTTGTATTCTGAAGGCAAAACATCTTCAGCATAACGTTTATATAAAGTCATAAATTATTAGATATCAGATTAAGGGTGATCTAAACTAACTAAAAAGTAGTACAACTAACTGGATCACCATAAGAAGTGTTCCTCACTGTACATCTCCATGATTGACAAAGATGAAAACAAAACCCTCCTCCAAATAGGGATCTGATGACAGCTAGCAGAATGGATTCAAAATTCACTACAATGCACTACAAGCTATCTTCTGCCTACATTTATTTTACAGGAGGCTTTTGAATTCCATAATGTCTTTATTCCAGCAGAAAATCCAGCATGATGAACTATTTTTGCACTAGGATATATGTGGTTTATGTTTTTTACCTTCAACTTCTTTTTCATTTCGGAAGTGTCTTGCATCTTCATATACTCTTTTATCTCTGTGGTCTGAATGGCAGGTTTTGATTTCAAAATCCAGTTCAACAGCTCGGCACTTACAGCATCAAACCTGTTTGAAGATTCAGAGGTGACCATTTGTCATGTTTTCTTCTATTGTTTTACTTGACTCCAGAAAGAGCAACCCAAATGCTCATCAGTAATAATTTTTATCACTCCCACAAAAACAGCAACCCATAAATAGGGTAACCATGCAAAATAAGATAATATATTTCCAATTAAAAGTATGAAAAAAGTAATAATATTATAGGGTTAATAAATAATTGAAGAAAATAATTAAATAATTTGTTGTTGCTGTTGTTATTGTTTTTTCGAGACGGAGTCTTGCCCTTTCACCCAGGCTTGAGTGCAATGGCATCTCGGCTCACTGCAATCTCTGCCTCCCAGGTTCAAACGATTCTTCTGCCTCAGCCTCCTGAGTAGCTAGGATTACAGGTGCCCGCCACCATGCCCAGCTAATTTTTGTATTTTTAGTAGAGAGAGTTTCACCATGTTGGCCAGGTTGACCTCATGATCCACCTGCCTTGGCCTCCCAAAGTGCTGTGATTACAGTCATGACCCACCATGCCTGGCCTTAAATAACAATTTTTAAAATTTTATATATTAAAACAATGTTTACCTTTACAAAGAATCACTTGTATTTTTATAAATGCTTGTAGATAATAAAAACCAGATTTGGTTAGATCATCAGCAAAGAACAAGTACAGATATTCCTAAGATTAACATCTTCTTTTGTTCAATATGTAATGATTGAGCCTTACTAAATGTCAGGCATTGGGTTGGACTCTTGATATGAAAGTGAACCAGAAAAAAATCTCGGCTCCCAAGGAGCTTCTAGTCTAGTAAGCAATGGAAAGTAACAGGCAATAACAAAAGAATTTGCTAGGTGCTAATTCCAGGAATTCACAGGAGTGGCTTCTAATCCAATCGGGGCACAGATGGCTTCCTAGAGGAGAACGACAGCATTATACTGAGGAATTTCCCTTGGCAAGGGAAAGCAAACAAAGGGAAGATCACATCTTGCAAACTGCAAGTATTAGTTAGGCGTGTCTAGAATAATGAGTACTGAACTCACAAGGGAGGGACAATTGACCATGTGGCCAAGAATCACATGGACCAGCTACAGGAAGGCTCTGCAGGATGTATTAAGAGTTTGGACTTAACCCAAAGGCAGCTGAGAGCTTAGGAAGAGTTCTATGCATGCAACTGACATGATTCTATTTATCCTTTACTGTTCACCAAGGAGAAGGCATTAAAGAGAGACAAGAGCCGAGAATAGGCTGTGAAGCAACAGGAGTCACAATTAAGATAGTAACAGTGGGAGGGAAGACTAAAGGACAGGTTTGACAGGTGTTGAGAAGGTTGGTCAAAACCACAGCAAGGAGGAACAAGACGAGCCACAATCACTGATGGCTGGCCCTCTACCCGGTCCCTTTCTGAGTGTTTTATGTCTATTATTAACTCAAGGAATCCTCACCAGCATCCTATGAAGTATACACTATTATTATCCCCTTTAGAGATGAAGGCACTGTACTCACAGAGGTTTTCAGTAACTGTCCCATGTCACAAAGCTAACAAAGGGTGAGGCTGGGATTCAAACCGAGACTGTCTGTCTTCTTAACTAGTACCCCCCCCCACAGAGCTTCTCGGTACGTTAAGCAGTGGCACAAGTCATTACTGCTGATTCTTGTGAGGAACTTTGCTTAAAATGTTTCTGGTGAATTATGAATATTTTATCTTTTCATCAAGGTAGATTTTCCCTGTAATATGTGAGGGATTTTGTGATGCTCTAGATAAATAACTGGGGTCAAGGTATTGCTCAAACAGGGATACGTTCCTCCTGTCATCTTAACAGCAGCTTTCTATTTAATCTTTCAGAGAAGAGACGGTCATCTAAAAATCACACATTTACAATGACCTCGGAGACTCAGTCAGCATCTGCTTTGAATACAGGCAAGAGTGATGCAATGATCGCAGGTCACAGGAACATGTATCTACATTCTAGGAAATGACTGTCCCACTGTGCCCTGAGCTGGTAAAAACCACCACCACAGCAGCACCAAGGGAAGAGAAGTGGAAATGAGCTGCCATTTTTTAAGCATATATTTTAAACTAGGCACTGCATTAAGCAGTCATTTAAGGCCCTCGATTATTGGGGTAGTCCATTTTAAGGCAAACTAACAGTGGTTTCCAGAGCATACAGAAGATATAAAAGGGTCTGGAAACCATTTTAATAGGAATGGTTAAGGATCCTCTGTACTTTATAACAATAAAAACTGGGATATAAAAGGCTGAGGAGGTCACATATTGAAAAAGGCTATGTGGCTCTCCCTATCATTCCAAAAGAGCTAGCACATGTAGGTAGACTTAGAGGCGGCAGAATTTGAGCATGAAAATGACTTTTCTATAATAATGAGATTTCACTGTAATGAATGGATGTATTCAAGCCTCTATTCATCCAAGAATTCACTGAAGGAATGTCTGCATCAGTCAAGTGGTGGAGTCCATAACTGGAGTCCTCGCAGCTGGTTGCCCACACAACAGACACCCTCTCTCCATAACTCTTCCTTGCAGTTGGAGTCCCCAAAACACAACTACAGAGACTCAAAAGGCCAGATAGTTTCAACTTCCCATGCACCAGGGGATCAGGGAGAGCAGGAAAGGAGTCTGCTAAGAAGACAAGGTTAAGGGTAAAAGCCTTAGAATGACAAGAATGACAAGAGACTGCAGATGAAGGGTTGCTGAACCACACCCTTCCATTAAAACAGAACTTCCCTACCTCCGGAAGTTTTGTAATATGGGATTACCAATGATCTCATTGTTTAAGACACTTTGGGCATGGTATTCTGTTTCTTACAGCACAAAGTACCCTATACAATACAGTCATGTTTAAGATTTCACAGTTATGTAGTCTAGTCTTTGACAACCTTCTGTGCTTCCAAATGCACAAAGTCAGTATTGGAGAGATACACTGCCAGATACACCTGGCAGATAATATCCACTGAGGAAATGTGAGATCTATGCTAATATTAACATTAGAAGCATCTTTTTCCTGTGCTGTCTTGGCTCCAAAAGTAAAGGTTCCACAACTGCTGCTTGCAACTCAGAGATACACTGGTCCTACAAGGAGATGCTATTAGGAGGCAGAAACATAGCCTTATTATCAAAATAAAAACCATCTGGTAACACTGGAATGTTGCCTTCTTAACAAAAGCTAAGTTGGAGAAACGTATAATTTTTATTCAGGCCCAAAATAATTGCCCATTTACCCAAGCATAGGATTCTACTGTAAGAGGGAGAGAATAACAGTACTACTCAAAGACTGCTTTGAAGATTACCTGCTGTAGTTCATGTCAGGTACAGTACCTGCACACAGTAGAGTTGAATAGAATAGCTGACATCAGTAAAAGCTCAATATATGTCAGCTGTGATTATTCTTCTTCAAGAGATCCTGAGTTTTCTTTTGAATCAATAAGACTAAAAGAAATATTTTATGACAAAGATGGATCTTTAAGCCAAATATAAAGAATATGTTAATTAATCTGACAAAGAAATTAATAAAGGAAACAACAAAACATGAAAAAGAATAAGGGAGAAAGGGGAGAAAAAAGGACACTAGAAATGAATTATTTCCCTGAATTAAGGATTTTTTTAATGGTGAGAGGAGGAAATAGATCCACCAAGAATACGGATGTCTACCTAAAGCAAAACTGTCGAGTTGTGAACAGTGAAAGAAAGAATAAAAAGACAGTCATGGACAATCATATCCTTCCAAGGAGAATGACGAGAAAGGAAGAAAGAAAGGTTCGATCACAGAGTTCTCCCAATTGAACATAGGATAAATAAAATTATCCAAGTAGATGCTTAGCTGGTGCCAAGTAGAATATTCAGAAGACAGGGGCGGTGGGTGGTTCAGTAGTTGACTTTTCATAATAATGATAATTATTATGTCTAGACTTGCCTATGATTAATGATTAGTATGAAATAGGCACCAAGTAGAAAATACAGTATGTACAATATTGGGTTTGAACAATTACTCTATCTCTTCTCACTTTTTCTTAGCTTCAATATCCACATGGATCTGTCTCTTCTTTGGGGGAGGAGGAGGAGGCAGTTCCTGCTTAGATTTTTTTGTAGTTGCTTGTTCTCTTACACGAACAGTCTCCAAAAGGTCCTTCTGAGGAATCTGAGACATCCCCAGCTTTGCTACAGCCTGAGTCACCTGAAATAAAAGCCATCCAAAATTTCAATTTTTATAGCAACTTCATTGAGATATAATTCACATGCTATAAAATTTTCTTTGAAATATATAATGGTTATTAGTATATTTATACAGTTGTATAATCATCCTCACACTCTGTCTCCAGAACATTTTATCACTCCCAAAAAGAAATCCCATACCCATAAACCATCACTCTCCATTCCCCACTTCCACCAGTGGCAACCATGCATCTACTTTCTGTCTCTGTGGATTTTCCCCTTGTGGACATTTCCTGTGAATGGAATCATAGTGCATATAATCTTGTGATTGGCTTCTTCTACTTAGCATAGTGTTTTCAAGGTTCATCTATGTTGTAGCATGTGTAAATACTTCATTCTTTTGTATTATCAGATAATATTGTATTGTATGCATACACCCCATTTTGTTTATCCATTCATCTGTGTATGGATATTTGAGTTGTTCCACTTTTTGGCTATTATAAATAATGCTGCTAAGAACATCTGTCTACAAACCAATGTTTTATGTTTGACTAATTCATTAAAATATTTTTAAGATTAATAAGATTACTTAAGATTTAAGATGTTAAAATTATTTATTGGCTAAGTGTCATCAGTTACTATGAATTAAATTACAGGATATTAAGAGAATCTATTAAAACTTACTTTAGAAAACTGAAGGCAATTTTCACATGTCAATTTTTCATCAGGTATAAGGAACCAACTTTTTAGTTTGTCTACTACTCTTTTATTTCATACAAATTAAAACTAACCTGAACATTTAAATTGCAATTGTTTACTTCATGGTACAACATACCATCCAAATCAAAAAGTACCTGGTTGGAGGAATCTTCTAGTCTCTGAACCAAAGAATCCCATCTTTGAGTCAGTTCCTCTGAGTCACTACTGATCTTCTTAGATGCCTTGGAATTATCAAGTAATTGTCCCACATCCTGGCCAATCTCACTCAGCTGATCCAATGTTTGACGTTTCATTTCCATGTCTTCCTTCAAAATCTAGTATTTCAGATGTTTATTAGATGACTCTTTTTAACAGGACTTTATCTTCCCTTCCCCAGCCAAAAATTTTAAACATGTATATTTTATAGTAAAATGTACGTGCTTTGCAGCTCACTATGCTAAAAGGTAAGATTTGTAGTTCCAGATTGTTACAGGGCAGCAGTCTAATTCTAGGTAATGAGCTGTAATCTGTATTCACTAAATTGTATTAACCATTAGCTAGAAAACATTAAGATATTATAGGCTTACAACACAGATGCTGACAACCCCATGACTTACAGCCAAACGTCGAACACTGACACTCAGTTCCTTTTGGTCTTTGAAGTTGCTTGTCTGGACTTTATTTAAAGCCTCTTCTTTTTCGGTTAACCAAGCTTTCAACAAGCACTACAAGTAACAACAAAAATTGACTTTATCTGCAGAATCATTTGGTAATTCAATTAAATCATGCATCCAAATTTCTAACTTTTATTTTATTAGAGGCTTCACCCTTACCTGGGGATAAGGCCTTCAAACACCTAAGTCTGAGGCACAAATGACCCAGAAAGACACCTTTCTTTAAAATATTATCCTTCTCAGATTTGTAACAGAACAATCTGACATTAGCCTCATACCTAGGGAATTAAACCTAATTCTCAAGGAGATAAGTGGAGGGAAAAGGGAAAATCCAACTACGTAAGTCTCCAAAGGAGTTACATTATAACTTTCTAGAGGCAGAAGAAAGCTGGGAGATTGTCTTGTCCCAGCCCCTCATTTTAGAGAGGGAGGAAAGATAATTCAAGTTACATGTCCCAGATCACTTGGCTAGTTAACAGCAGAGCTGGGTCAAGGGTCCACACCCCAAAACCAATGGTCTTTCCATGGCATCATGTAGGAAATCCACCCTAGCATTCAAGGTTTAACAGCGATTATGATTAAAGGAGGGACTTTGAAGATCGCCCAAAGCCCATGTAAGGATTTTTAAACTTCACTGGCCAACAATGCGTGTTTTCTAAGCAAAGGATATTCAATTATGTAGAGAGATAATCCTGAAGAAGGGATGGAAAACAACTGTAGCTACGTTGTGATAATTTTTCCCAAAATGTAGCATTCAGGGCAGAAACCCTTTTCTATTTAGTAAGGAGGAAAAAAAACTGGTTCTGTATTTGCAATGGAATCAATTCTTTCTCAGTGATTTTATTTATCAATTAAATATTTAACAACTATTCCTTGCCTCTATATTTCACCCCCCAAAAAAATGAACATTGGGAAAATAAGAGACAAATATGGATACTGTCCTCACTCTAGTGAGGCTGGTAAGATATGCACATAAATAATGATGCTGTAAGACAGAACATGTAGATATTACACACACACACAAAATGCATAGTTAAAATGTCAGATCATTATAGAACACGATTGAAAGGTCAGCCACTCTACTTTTAAACTATTTTTTATCATCAAATTAAAATTATTTCCAAATTTGTAATTGTTTTACTGGAGAGAAGAGTAACACAATGGTTTACTCTAGTAATCAATGTCTTCTACTGCAATTATTATTATTACTATTATTTTTATTTTTTGAGACAGAGTCTCACTCTGTCACCTAGACTGGGGTGCAGTGGTGTCATCTGGGATCACTGCAACCTCTGCCTCCTGGGTTCAAGAGATTCTCCAGCCTCCAGGGCCCCCCGAGTGGCTGGGATTACAGGTGCCCACCACACACCTGGCTAATTTTTTGTATTTTTAGTACAGACGGGTTTCACCTTGTTGGTCTGACCTCAAGTGATCCACCCACCTCGGCCTCCCAAAGCGCTGGGATTACAGGCGTGAGCCACTGCGCCTGGCCTTTTCAGTGTCATTATTGAAGTAAAATTTTAACTATTCTATGAGGCTCTTCGGCCTAAATACAAGGTTCACAATAAACGTAAATATTTATAAAGTGAAATGCAAATATTTGTAAAGTGAAATGTAAATATTTCAGAAATCAGAATCAGGTCCCTTTTGTGATTCCTAACAAGAAAAATGTGACCACAGATTGAGGGAGGGGGAAGTAGTCATGACCAATTTATATTTGGACAAATTCTGTAACCTACTTTTTAAGATGTACTATCTGCCACCATATTTAGTAAGCCACAAAACATTATACACTTGGGTTTTTTCCCCTGAAGAGAATATAGTTGCTTCTTATAGATGGAAATGAAAAGTATTTAAAAGAATCAAAATGGACACTGAGAGATGCAGGAATAGAGTATCTGCTTTTTTTTTTTTTTTTTTTTTTTTTTAGAGGGAGTCTTGCTCTCGTCCCCAAGACTGGAGTAAAATGGCGCAATCTCGGCTCACTGCAACCTCCACCTCCCAAGTTCCAGTGATTCTCCTGCCTCAGCCTCCTGAGGATCTGAGATTACAGGTGCTCGCCGCCACGCCTGGCTAATTTTTATATTTTTAGTGGAGACAAGGTCTCACTATGTTGGCCAGGCTAGTCTTGAACTCCTGACTTCAAGTGATCTGCCCGCCTCGGCCTCCCAAAGTGCTGGGATTACAGGCGTGAGTCATCCCGCCAGGCCAGTATCTGCTTATTTTTTAAACCGCAACTGTTTGGCATTTGGGGAGAAAAGTTTTGCTTGTTTGTATTTCGTTTCGATGGTTGCTTTTCTGGAAGGACAGAGAACGGGCAAAGAGAACTCCTATTGAAAAATTAACGTGGCAGCTTTGTACAACAGGCTCATTTGCTGTGGTAACACTTAGTGGAAAAAATATGCAATTAACCCAGTGTTAAATCAAAGGTGTTGCTAAATAATATTTTCTCATTAATTTCAATATTTGTTAAAAATCAAGAAAAAATATAGGGAATTAAAGTTCGTAATGTATTGAGTGGATTCATCATTCATTATTTATTGAGCACAAATTATATGCTAGGCCTTGTGTCGACACAAATTCAAACACATCACCCAATACAAATTCACTAATAACTATAATGTCAAACAAATCATGAAAATAGCATATCCAAGTACTAACATTCCAAGTAATGAAAACAGGTCAAATTAATGGAGTCAAATGACATAATCTCTATGAATAAGCTTCATGATCAGCTACCAACTGGATAGAAATTTGATCTTTAAAATAATTATTTATATATTTCCCTTTCAAAGAAAAGTAAACAAGGCAACTTTATTCTAATGTCACAATAAAAGATGGGTTACTTTTCACCATTTATTTTGCCCCTTATGGAAAACAGTTTCATACCTGTTCTTCCAATAATTCCTGCCACAATATATTGATTTCTTGTAACCTATTCCAGCGTTCTTCAGTCCAACGGCATACTGCTGTCCAGCGCTCACCAAGTTTCTAGGAAAAGGAGAAACCATCCTTTGTCAACACAGCCTTAAGAGAGAGTTACCACAATCCTTGAAGGAATTCATGATTTCCATTGTTCTTTATTATACCATAGCAACTTATAAAAAGTATTTTTATAAAAGTTTCTTTAAAATAACACAGACTAGGCCTATAAATGTATGAATTAGAAAAACTAATTTCCATAGCATTAAACAAATGATTTCACATAGCTAGAAACTAGCATAACTAGAACTATTGTCTTAACTACTGTCTGAACTATTGTCTGAATTGTTTTCATGACAATATGACATTTTTACGTATTATGAAAAAAATACAGCAAACATATCTACTTTTTGTGCTTCAAATTTTTACAATTTTTACAATTTTTACCTAAAAAAACCTGCATGTCTGTTATATTCCTTAACTCTCTTTTACATGACAAGAAAATTTTCATCTGTAATACCAAAATTATGAAAAATGTTTAACTTACAAAAACTGTTTTGAATAAGAGAATTTTTATGAGACAATAAAAAAATCAAATGATCTGTTTACATTATGTGATCCATAAAAAAATTCCCCATAAGTTACATAAACTAGCAACAGAATCTTATTAGTATCAGCAATACTAAATAGATAAATGTTATTAATTATAAAAAATCACTCTTCATGATTTTTTCTGCCAAAATCATTACAATTTTATAAATGATTAACAAATATTAAAATCTATTTTTGTACTATATATATGTGAACAAGAATTATTTAATTCACATTATACTATTTTGATACTTAATACGAGAATATGCTTTTCATAGTGCAAAGCGTAGAAAACTTAAGAACCTGACATTAAAGAGGTTAAGTATTTGTACATTTTTCACCTTAATTGTTTAAAGGACTGAATTATATTAACAGTGTTGTTTTATATTAAGCCATCTTAGCATTGCAATAAAACATTTTAGGTAGGTCGACTTTTTGTTTTTAACTATGCTAGATGAGATTTCACATACAATTTTGTTTATAAATCATTATTAACATGCTGGAAATTATTATTATTAACAAAATGTTAATACATTTTTGGACTAATGATTTTCTTTCTTGTGTCACTGTTCTGAATTTCAGAAAGTTTAGTATCTACATTATTCAAAGCCCATTCAATGAATAAAATAGATACTGACATTTTTTCCCTGCATTCCCTGTACTGCAATCGTTTGTAATAGATGAGTGTGTGTATATATGTATATATTAAGCAGAAAATGGATTATCTGTAAAAAATATATGATCTGAGCTTGTATATTTGAATTGAAGGTAGAGGATTAAAGCAGGTTGTAGGCAAGCAGATACTTGAATCCCAAATCCATGTTTTATTTGGTTATTGAGGTCTTCAAGCTTTTAAAGTCTCCTAATTCTGGTTTGGTAATATTTATCTTCTGTAAAAGCTTAATTTTAGTTTTCAAATTAATTAGCTTATTTTGCTAATATTGCATGAGTTAATATCATTTTCAAGATATATTTTATAATTAATACTCTTATTCACTTGAAATTCAAACTTTTTAAAACAAATATCAGAATATAAATGTTTCAAAGCATTTATTTAAAAGATTCAATAAAATGTATATATCTTATTAGTATTTCAAAAAAAATTCTTTGTTTTATTTTATTAAATCTATAAGTTTTATTTTCCATGTATCTTATTTCTCATATTGTTTAATAAATTGTTTATATATGCAAAAAAAAAAAGAAAAGAAAAAGAAAACTTAAGAACCAAAAGATAGGTTTCTAGTCTCAGCATGATAACTCATTGTCTATTTAAATCTCAGGAGAACTACTTAACCTCTCTGAATCTCAGATTCCTCACTGCTAAATAGTCAAGGCATGAATACTTAGCTCTCAGGTTATAATAACTAACTACCACATACAAGTCTTGGAAACACTGGCTGACTTTAAATATTACAAAAGCAAAAGGACCTCATGTGATGAAACTACAGTTTGGATTGCCTCACTTAATGAGGCATCACATTTAAATAAATTGGCAACGTCTTATCAGGAAATCTAAGTATTGTTCAAATGAAATACCAATACATTTATTTGTTAAAGACTTGTAAAGATCCACTATTGCCTTGTGCAAAAAGAAGCAATTTTGGAGGGTTTCCAAAACTATGTGTTGAATATATGTGTTGAAATAATATGTGTTGAAATTCACATATTAATCTACTGAAAACAGTGAAATATTGAATTCTACCAGATGAAATTCTCAAATTTTAGTATGCACATAATTTTTCTTACATTGCAAATTCACTGCACCCCTCCCTCACTTAGATTTAGGTTATGGGTAGGCCTAGGAATCCACATTTTAACAAACTCCTCAAGTGCTTCTGAGAAGTCAGTGGACCACTTAATAAGATCAGTTCCTGTGTGATATGGTTTGCCTGTCTCCATCCAAAGCTCATCTTGCATTATAACTACCACAATTCCCACATTTTTTGAGAGGAACTTGGTGGGAGGTAATTTAAGCATGGGGGCAGGTCTTTCCTGTGCTGTTCTCATTACAGTGAATAAGTCTCACAAGATCTGATGGTTTTATTAAGGGGAGTTTCCCTGCACAAGCTCTCTCTCTTTGCCTGCTGCCATGCATGTAAGATGTGACTTGCTCCTCCTTCCTTTCTGCCGTGATTGTGAGGCCTCCCCAGCCACATGGAACTTAAGTCCATTAAACTTCTTTTTCTTCCCAGTCTCAGGTATGTGTTTATCAGCAGTGTGAAAATGGACTAATATAGTACATTGGTAACAGTAGAGTGGGGTGCTGTTGAAAAGGTACCTCAAAATGTGGAAGTGACTTTGGAGCTGCATAACAGGCAGAGGTTGGAAACATTTGGAGGTCTCAGAAGAAGAGACAAAAATGTTGGAAAGTTTGAAACTTCCCAGAGGCTTGTTGAATGGCTTTGCAAAAAAATGCTGATAGCAATATAAACAAAAAAATACAGGCTGAGGTGGTCTCAAATGGAGATGGGGAACTTCTTGGGAACTGGAGCAAAGGTGACTCTTGTTATGTTTTAGCAAAAAGGCTGGCAGCATTTTGCCCCTATACTAGAAATTTGTGGAACTCTGAACTTGAGAGAGATAATTTAGGGTATCTGGTGGAAGAAATTTCTAAGCAGCAAAGCATTCAGGAGGTGACTTGGGTGCTGTTAAAGGCATTCAGTTTTATAAGGGAAACAGAGTATAAAAGTTTGAGAAATTTGCAGCCTGACAATGCAATAGAAAAGAAAATCTCATTTTCTAAGGAGAAATTCAAGCTGGCTGCAGAAATCTGCATAAGTAGCAACGAGGTAAAAGTTAATCACAAAGACAATGGGGAAAACATCTCCATGGCATGTCAGAGGGCTTCACATCAGTCCCTCCTATCACAAGCCCAGAAGCCTAGGAGGGAAAAATGGTTTCATGGGTTGGGCTCAGGGTCCCCGTGCCTTGTACCTAGGTACTTGGCGCCCTGAATCCCAGCTGCTCCAGCAATGACTAAAGGGGTAAAGGTACAGCTCAGGCCATGGCTTCAGAAGGTGCAAGCCACAAGACTTGGCTTGTGGTGTTGAGCCTGTAGGTACACAGAAGTCAAGAATTGAGGTTTGGGAACATCCACCTAGATTTCAGAGGATGTATGGAAACACCTGGACGTCCAGGCAGAAGTTTGCTGCAGGGGTGGGGCTCTCATGGAGAACCTCTGCTAGGGCAGTGCAGAAGGGAAATGTGACTCAAACAGAGTCCCTACTGGGGCACCACCGTCCTCCAGACCCCAGGGTGGTAGATCCACTGACAGCTTGCATCGTGCACCTGGAAAAGCTGCAGACACTCAACACTGGCCCATGAAAGCAGTCAGGAGGGGGATATTTCCTGCAAAGCCACAGGGGCAGAGCTGCCCAAGACCATGGGAACCAACATCTTGCATAGGCGTGACCTGGATGTGAAACATGAAGTCAAAGGAGATCATTCTGGAGCTTTAAGATTTGACTGCCTCATCGGATTTCATACTTGAATGGGGACTGTAGCCCTTTTGTTTGAGCCAGTTTCTCCCATTTGAAACAGATTTATTTACTCTTTACCTGCTTTCCCATTGTATCTAGGAAGTAACTAACTTGCTTTTGACTTTGCAGGCTCATAGGTACAAGGGATTTGCCTTGTCTCAGATGAGACTTTGGACTGTGGACTTTTGAGTTAATACTGAAATGAGTTAAGACTTTGGGGTGCTGTTGGGAAAGCACGATTGGTTGTAAAATGTGAGGACGTAAGATTTGGGAGGGGCCAGGACAGAATGATATGGTTTGCTTGTGTCCCCATCCAAGTCTCTTGAATTGTAACTCCCACAATTCCCACATTTCAAGGGAGGAACCCAGTGGGAGGTAATTGATTTATGGGGACAGGTCTTTCTCTTGCTGTTCTTGTGACAGTGAATAAGTCTGACGAGATCTGATGGTTTTAAAAAAGGGATTTTCCCTACACAAGCTCTCTCTCTTTGCCTGCCACCATCCATGTAAAATATGACTTGCTCCTCCTTCCCTTCCGCCATGATTGTGAGGTCTCCCCAGCCACATGGAACTGTAAGTCTATTAAACCTCTTTTTCTTCCCAGTCTCAGGTGTGTCTTTATCAGCAGTGTGAAAACGGACTAACACACTGTGCTTCTAAATCTTGTCATTATGCACAAGGAAGCTGGGGACTGTAACCAATCTCACTCATTCACCCCAAGAGCTTAAGTAAAGGAATCAATACCTGGGTACTCCTGTAGCCCATACACTGTAGAATCCCAACTGGGAAGTACATCCAAAGGTAGGTTTTTCTACCCTTCTGGATGAAGAATGAGAAAGTACATGAAGAACAAGAGCAATATGTAATTGGGTCTCAGATCACAGGTCCCTCAGGATTATCCAACTTTACAGGGCCCTTACCTGTAACTGGTCTTCTAGGATAGCTGTAGCACTCTCACCACTGTTTTCATCAACAATGACCACCATGTGAGTTAGTGAATTTACTTTCACCTGTTCAGCCTCAAGATCACTTTGCAAACTCTAGAGAAAAAAATTAAGATAAACCATTATTTCTACTCTTTCTAAATGTGATCCTATTTAAAATGCACTCAGTTGTCAATAGTAATTAAGGACAGTTAATGAAGCATCGTATTTAAATTTCCAGTCAGTACCCTAAGTGTTCTACTAATGAAACTAATCCTATTATACATCTTTACATTCCATTATCAACAAAGGCAGTTTGAGGATGCAATGTTATAACAGACTGCAAATGGAGATACCACCATTTTTATTCAAGTTCTGACCCTACCTCAGAATATATAGCATAAAGGAGTTGAGTGTCCATACTAAGAATTAAGACAAAAATGTAGAAGTGGTAAAGCAAAAAAGTCCAGAGCTTAAATATACCAAGTCAGAGATCATTTTATCTAGTGTAGGATGGTATAAAGAGATAAGTAGAATGCTACATGATAGCCAAAAGTTACTCTGATTAGTTACCCAATAAAGTGGCTAAGGAAGTATGGACACCTTAGATTCTCTCACCTTTTCCATGAAAAGAGCATGGTCATTGGATACATGTGTATAGAAAATTTATAGGCTGGGCATGGTGGCTCACATCTGTAATCCCAGCACTTTGGGAAGCCAAGGCAGGTGGATCACTTGAGGTCAGGAGTTCAAGACCAGCTTGGCCAACATAGTGAAACCCCAACTTTACTAAAAATACAAAAAACTAGCCGTGGTGGCACACGCCTGTAGTCCTAGCTACTTGGGAGGCTGAGGTGGGAGAATCACTTGAACCCAGAGGGGAGCTGAGATTTTGCCACTGCACTCCAGCCTGGGTGACAGAGCAAGACTCCATCTCAAAAAAAAGAAAGAAAGAAAATGTATTTAAACACTATCAATAGTGTTCTCACAAGCTTCTCAGAGGTGTGTTTAATGTATCCCTAAAATTTTACGCATCAGCTACCTCAATGTTTCACTGATCAATAAAGTCTTCAGTTTACACAGAGCATATTTTATTCTACCTTTCCTTATCTTAACTATGAAAAGTTTATCTCCTAAACTTGTGACCAAATTAAATTGCCTAACTAATATCGGTTCCTCCCGTAACGCCTGATGCTTTCCTGGATCACAGACAAAGAAATAGCTCTCCTTAAAGGTTTAGGTACAGACACCTCTCAAAATTTGCTCTTCACCCACACACCATGTGAACACCAACATGGTAGGGTTCTTCACCACTTACAGGGTCAAAAGAACCCTTCTCCAGTTGTATGAAAGCTATGTACTTTCATAAGAAAACTGCACATCACATATAAAATTTTACCCTGCCCTTTTATCCCTGGCTCAGAAAAGTCTCATCCCCATCAATTCCACCCTCTGAGCTGCTAAATGAAGAGAACCCTGAAGAAGTGTCGCAACTTCATGTTAATGATAGACGTCATCAGCCTTTGAGATGCTAAGTGCTGCTCTTTCATATTTGATAAGGTATCAAAGAAATATGAGACAGATTTACTTTATGTTCTTCTAGCAGCTTTTGTAGAGATTTTACATCATCGTCCAGGGGGCAAGTTTCCATCTTCTGAATGCGCTCCTCTGTGAGTGTTAACCAGGTGGAGAGCTGCTGCAGTTGCTTCTTCTGTAGTTCCATCAGCACGTCGTGCAGCCTGCCCATGGGGAGCACAGCATTACTCCTATAAGCCTTTTCCCTTTGCAAAGTCAAATATACATTCTGGGCACCAGAGATACAGGGCAAGGGAAAACACCCTTGTCTAAACATTCTAGGTAGCATTTAGTCTTTAAATATAGAAGCCAGGAAAGTAAACTTTTATTTTTTCCTAAATGGAGTTCATTAAATGCAGACAAAGAATGCAAATAACAGCACCCTGTATTCATATCAGAATCATTGTTTCTTCAGTAAGGAACTCCTACTTATTAAATAGGTGGAAGTTTGCTCCTAAAGACACAATACATGAAATAAAATAAACCATGAGAAAGCTTTAAAATAAAAGTTACAAAATGGAAAAGTAGATCAATACTACATAGTCCTGTCTTCACACCAAGTTAATGTTTAGCTGATTTTAATATTGCAAATAAGTAACTGCCCATATGAAATGTCTTTTCCTTTTTTTGGAGACAGTCTCACTTTGTTGCCCAGGCTGGAGTGCAGTGGCTGAATCTCAGCTCACTGCAACCTCTGACTCCTGGTTCAAGGAATTCTCATACCTCAACCTCCCAAATAGCTAGGATTACAAGCGTGGCCCACTATGCCCAGCTAATTTTTGTATTTTTAATAGAGACAGAGTTTCACCATGTTGCCCAGGCTGGTCTCGAACTCCTGGTCTCAAGTGATCCACCCGCGTCGGCCTCCCAAGTGCTGGGATTACAGGCATGAGCCACCAGGCCTGTCCTCTTTTCCCTTTTTGTTAAGTCCTGTATTCCAACTTTTACCTTCTGGTATGGCTAGCACACCAAAGAGGAAACAAAGATCATGCAAAATTCCAGCAATATTACCCATAGAAAAGAGTCTTACTTTTCCGAGGCAAGTTCTGTAATCATCTTGCTTTCACAGACATGCAGACATCTCCTAGAGCTCAACTGTGCGAAGCAACCTGTGAAATTAAGTGCATTTCTTGGCTTTCCACTCACCGGGACTGTCTGTCCATACTCTCCACCCTAAGAGCCTCCCATCTAGCATTCAGCAGGGTCATCTGTTCCTGAATCTCAAATTCCTCTTCGTCTGATAGAGTTCCTTGTGTTATCAGTTGGTTGCCCGCCTGCAGGACGCTGCCCACACTGCTCTGGTGTGCAGTTAGTTCCATCATAAAAGCCTAGAAAGGGACATTTGGTATAATTTGTGAGTTACTCAGTGCAAAAAAAAAAAAAAAAACTGAACAAATTGCTAATGCCTAACCTAAATGTCAGTGATGCGAAAAAAGGTAGCCTAGTAGAGTGCAAACAATGCAGACATTGACCCCATTTTTTAAGCTCTGAAAATAGGAATAATCACCTGCTATAAGTTAAAAGAGACATAGCTAAAAGCAAGCAATGTTGCACCTGATAATACCAGCTATTTTAAAGTAAATGCTGACTACGCTACTCATAGATCATGGACATGAAATTCTAAATAAATACAATAAATAAAAGGCCGGGCGTGGTGGCTCATACCTGTAATCCCAGCACTTTGGAAGGCTAAGGTGGGTGGATCACTTAGGCCAGGAGTTCAAGACCAGCCTGGACAACATGGTGAAACCCCATCTCTATTAAAAATACAAAAAATTAGCTGGGCGTGGTGGCACATGTTTATGGTCCCAGATACTTGGGAGGCTGAGGCAAGAGAATCGCTTGAAGCCAGGAGGTAGAAGTTGCAGTGAGCCGAGATCACGCCACTGTACTCCAGCCTGGGCGACAGAGTGAGACTCTATTTAAAAAAAAAGAAAAAAGAAAAAAAAATATATATATATATATATATACACACACACACAAAATAAAATACCATACTCACCCAAGAGGAAATGTTTAAGAGATATTACCACATATTTTTTCTATCGAAAACAACAAATAAGATCTGTCAATTAACATACTTATACAAAAGAAAAATTTAACCAAAAGAAATCTCCATATAGTGAAATTCACTATGCTGCAATATAGTATGTCCTCAAAGGAGCAGGAAACTTTTAAGATATAAACAAATACAGGAACCCTGGGTATGACATTTATCTAATCATGCAATTAAAAAGAATAATCGTTTCCTAGGGAACACTCAGATCTTAAAGATTTGGTGTACTGGTTCACTCCTTCGCTTTTGAAATATAACAATGCACTTCAGAACTGAGCAGTACTATGCAATGATTTTCATCAGTGGCTCTCCAAAACATACAAGGAGACTGAAATCTAAAATCTAATTCTGAGGCACAGTTTAATCACCCATACCAATTATGTAACAAAGCACTATTTAAATATCACAGTTCCTGAAATAAACCATTGACCTTTCCAAAGAACAGAATTCGGTAGATAACAAATAGGAGAGTAGAGTCCCTAATTAAGACTCAGGTCCCGTGGGGGACACACCCTGCTAAGAAACTACAGATATTTACTTCATGGGTTGCAAACTGGTCTTTGACTTCTTCAACATCATCAGAAATATCATCCTGCTCCTGGAAAGTGTCCTCGGCAGAAAGCAACCAGGTCAGCACTTCCTCCAACGCTATCTGATAGCTGTCCAGATCCACGTCAACTTCAGTGACAGTGCTGGGGGTCTCAGCTCGGGGAATCTCATGCTCCTCCTCAGGCGCTGTACTCTGTAAAAACAAAGCCAAGAAAAACCCACACTTACCATGAAAGCAAGAGGTGTTCAGCAAACTCACACTGTATGGCAAACCCAAAGTAGACACCACTCTGTCTTAGGCACTAATCCAATTCTCAGGAGCCAGATGGGCACAGCCATGAATGAGTCAGAAGCATTGAGTAAGTGCACTAGGGTAGCAAAGAGTATAAAAGCAGCATGTACTCATGAATTCTGTACTCAAGGAGATTCTAATATAGTCAGGGACAGAGAACCTACATGAATCACTTCTGAACAGAAATTTAAAAACAGCTATTAGAAAAGTTGTAAATGCCATGGTCCCAACAAGGCATGATAATTTGAGTTCACAAAGGCTAAAACAGTCAGGAAAGTTTCATAGAGGAGCTACAGCATGTTGGGCCTTTTCTGTAATTTAAAGAAAAAGAAAGGTGAGACTTCTGCTTTGACCCTTAGGTAAATTGTTTTTGCTGAACTGCATTCTATCATTGCATTTTAGACACTAAAAGACAGCCACACAGGCTGTTGTACTGATTGTATTTTTCTTAGGCAATTGCCCACTGGTTTATTTGATGGTCTTTTAGGGCTCATGGAATAAATTTCTGTCAACCTCTTTCTAAACAACTGAGTATTTCCTTATATACTTTAAGAGCTTATAAGCAAATTGACTCTCCCTAGTTCTTTTATTCCCTTGCAGAGCAAGACTTCTTTAAGAAGTCTTAAATTCTTAAAGAAGAAAACTTGCCTACATTCTGTCTCTACTTTATCAACTCTCACGCATAATTTTTAAGTAGAATATTTCAAACGTACAGAAATGTATAGAGAACAACACAAAAAATGCTCAGGTATTTAACAGCTACGGTTTGTTAACATTCCCTCTAACTTCAACTTGCTATTTGCCCCATTACTCAACTGAAAAGGCTTTTGCCAATGTCACCAATAACCTTCCCATTGCCAAACTGACCTTTCCAGCATCATCTTCACGGTGACCATATAATTAACCAACAAACTAATTTTTTATGATAACTATGCTCGAACAACAAATCTAAATCAGAACCGCCCAAGAAAGCCCAGAGAGCTGGCCACCCACGTTCCTTGCTTCAGCCCTCAGTAGCATTCCTCAAGGCTGAGCAACCTCAGCTTCCGGAAGCTTCTTTCCCTGCTTCTGCGACACTGGTTCAACAGCAGCTGCTGACTCATAAGTAATGCATCTCCCCCAAATAAAGTCCTGGGCTCTTTTTTCTCCCCTCTCTATACTCTGAGTAATCTCATCTACTCTTATTGGATTTAAAGAACCATCTAGAACCACCTAGGAGTCTGGATTCCAAACTCTCATATCCCACTAATCTTCATATCTCTACTTCAATGCCTCCTAGGAATATTAAACCATGTTCATATTCAAACCTTTCACTTTATTCCAATTGTTCCTCCTCAGGCTTCTCCATCTCAGAAGATGGCTCCTCCCTACAACTAGGTACTCCAGCTACAAACCTGGGAGCCAGTCCGGCTTCTCTCCTTCACCTTCCACATTTAATATGTAAGTAATTCTGACCTTCCTTCAAAACTTATCTCAAATCCATGCAGACCTTTCCCTTTCCACGACCACCTACATCCATCTTCTGAACCGGGATACCTGCTAACAAGTGCCTTTACTTTACTGTTTTCCCCCACCCAACACTCTCACCTTCATAATCCACAGTCCTTTTCTCACACAGCAGCCAGAATGATCTTTCAAAAATGTAATCCCATCATAAGACGCACCTGCTGAAAACCTTTCGCTGGCTTTCCCAATGCTCTTAAGATATAATTTAAAATTTTTAACACAGTTTACAAAAATACTGTGATAGCAAGAAACCAAGACAGAGAGACAGAAAGAGAGAGACAGACAGAGAGTTGTATTTTGATAGATTAATCAGAAAAGACTTCTCTGAAAAGGCTCCATTTAAACTGAGGAAAAATGTACAGCCTGCCATATAATGGTGGGTGGAGAAGCATTTAACAGATGGGAACCTGCATGAACAAGAATCTTGGGGAAAAAGTGGAAAAAGTCCACTCTAACTGCAGGGCAGAGTAGCAGAGGTAGGCCACATCTTGTAAACTATAGGAGAAAATGAAGTCTTTAATTAGTATGAAGGCTAGAATAGAATGAAAACACACACAAAAGACATTTTGGAGGAAGACTTGAAGAATCCAGGAAACTGAATATATAAGTTAAGAAATGAGCCAATCAGCACAGAGTTGAAACCATGGATAATTGAAAGACAGATGGTGCCAAAGACAGAGAAAGAAAAATGAGTTAAGTTGTGGACCAAAAATCCTAAAACTGCAGAATTAAAATAACCCCTGGAGATCATTTAGCTACAAACTTCTATACTAAAATAAGAATACCTAAGAACCAGGAAAGTTAGTGACCAGCCAAAGGTCACTGAGAGAGGCACCAGTATCCATGAGGTCGAGAAGGAAGGCATTATCTAAACACAAATGTTCAAATGGTATTAATTCAAACACATGAGGAAACTTTCAACTGACAGATATTTAAAGAGTGCAGGAATTATTCACTGACCACCAGCGTATGTGAAAGAACCGGGCAGAAGAAGTCTGGCTATTAGGAGAGTAGTGGACAGCAAGCTATGCCAGAGAGATGATTAAAACTTGATCACGGCTGGACGCAGTGGCTCACGCCTGTAATCCCAGCACTTTGGGAGGCCGAGACGGGCGGATCACGAGGTCAGGAGATCGAGACCATCCTGCCTAACACGGTGAAACCCCGTCTCCACTAAAAAAAAAAAAAAACACAAAAAAGTAGATGGCGAGGTGGCGGGCGCCTGTAGTCCCAGCTACTCCGGAGGCTGAGGTAGGAGAATGGCGTGAACCCGGGAGGCGGAGCTTGCAGTGAGCTGAGATCCGGCCACTGCACTCCAGCCTGGGCGACAGAGCGAGACTTCGTCTCAAAAAAAAAAAAAAAAACTTGATCACATTTTAATTTTCAATTAACATAATTCAGCCTCTAAGGCACTAATGAAAGCTTGCAAATGAAGACGTTAGTGTTAATACACTTGCACTTAATGAAATAGCAAATGTTTTCTGAAGTTCTTATCATGCCACCCTGAGCCCTAAACATAAGTGATTATTTTATCTGCACATAATGAAAAGTAAATGAAGTCTCCCTCCTTTTTAAGAGAGAAGGTCCTTAACTACAAGAGTTAAATATCTCCACCTTCTAACAAAATGCAATAAGGAAATGAATCTAAAACCCCAAAACAAACCCAGAAGATCATCTGAGCCAACTAAAAAGGTCATCATTAATGTAGAATAGTAACTACACTTGTAGAGGCAAACGCTTCCTAGCACTTTTTTCAATTATAGTAAGTTAGGAATTTTCGTCAGCATCATTTGATATTCATTTCAAAAGAGTGGGTTCACAATCAGGCCTCATTTCTCAATCTTTTCTTTGCAATAAATGTTTTTTCTTTTTCTATAAATCACTCTATTTTTGAAATGGGGAAATAAAAGGATTGGTACATACTACCCAAATAAAATTTAAAATAATAAGTAAATTCTCTGAATCTCAGAGGAAGGAAAAGGATGCTGTGTCAATTCAAGACTAGTATCATAATATGGGAATTAAATAATTTTTTAAAGAAATCCGTTAAATGAGAATGCCAAAACAAATCAAGAAAAAAAACGATAATAATGATAGCTGTTGCTTGTTGAGTGCTTATCAATGTCATTTTAGACACTTTGAATTCATTATCTTTATGAAGTAGGTGGTTTTAACCACATTTTGCAGACAAAACTGTGATTGAGAGTTTAAGTAACAACCCAAAACAAGTAGCAACAGGATTAATTTAAGGTCTGGAGCCCAAGCTTGCTTTCTCTCTGAAATGTATTTCTTATAATTTTGAAATCTACATGTATGTCTTGGTTGCTTGGTCTCTAGAATACTGGACCAAGTGACTACTAAGGTCCAACTCTTAAGACTCTCTCATCTTACGAATTACAAGGACTGGTTGGACTAAAACAGAATGAGATTAAATATGGATTCATTCAAACAGTATAACTAAGTAAGAAAATAAATTATGATTTTATTTCTGTCTTTAAAAATTCATTTATATCCTGATGAATGAAATCATCATAATCCCTTCATGAAAAGCTCACCAGTAGTTTACCATACATTACTGCTCCTAAAGGAAAGGGAAAATAAGGCTTACATTTTGATAGCCCTTGTGAGATATATAACGGAAAAAAAAATCTTTTTTTCAATGGTGAAAAAAGAAAGACAATTAGTACTTAGAACAAAACCTAGGCTGATATGAGAAAAACCATCCTTAGCACTTGACAGAAATAAAAGCTGGCAACCAGATGATGTAAAAACATAGATTCTCAGCATGTCATGCAGCAGCATGATCAACAGTCCAGTTTTTCTGGGTGAAATAAGGTATTTTCCTTCTTAATAAAGTCCATTGAATTATGGTTTTTCTATTACATGAATGTGACAGAATGCTAACCGCTAAACTGAACTTCTTATGCAAATGTAAGCTGAGAAACCAAGATGTTCTCAGTCAAGAAAAAAAACCCTCTGAAAGTGTTTTTATCTAGTGCCTAGGAGAAAACAAATATGGCAAGCCAAACACTTTAATAAAATGTTATCTGTACCTGTATATTAATTGCTTCTTCCTCACATTCTTTCTTATATTTCCTTGGGAGTGTCTCTACCTCACGGATGGCATCTATGGTGACTTGCTGAGGTAGCACCTCAAACAAAGATGTTAAATACATAATTATGGATTTCTTGTCAGGAAACTGAACGGCAACATCTAAAAGTGGAAGAATATAAGAACCAGCTTAAATTAGGTGTCCAAAATATGTGAATTGCTCAATATTAGATATAAAATAACTCTCCTTAGTACCCATAAACAATACCTAATACATAATTTTTGCAATACCACAGCTCAGTACATTGCCACTTCAAAATATATGAGACAAAGGCAAAAGGGATTACTTATTTTTGTTCAGTATATCATTTTTTAAAGTCTTCCCTAAAAGCTTCCCCAAAATGGCCAAAGATAAGCTACCATATGTTACCATTTAAGATAAAGATACAGACTTTATTCATACTATGAAAATAAGTCTAAAATTCAATCCTGCAACATTTATAACTAAAGTCTTTACATCACATGTAAGAAGCTCACATAAAAACACTTTTTAATGGACTAACCAGATACGGAATTTATCTAATAATTGCATTTTCTTAAAACTTTCATTCTTACTTAATTTAGATTAACTATTGTCCAGTGCTGTAGTTAAATTTCTACCTAAAGGATCCTACAAATTGCTAAGCACAAAAGTATTAATAACTGTCTGTAATAAAATGACTTGCACCTATACTCCAAAAAGGAAAAGGTTCTTCAAGTCTCATAATTCATTTTTAAAAGGACAAAGAGACACTGCTTTTCAAGAATGCAAAACTGTAAAGTAAAATCAAGGTTGAAATTAAACACTGAACAATACCTTCAGGATCTAACAGCTTTTCAATTCCCAAATAAGTTTGAGCCTTGCTGAAGGCATGTTCAAGTCTCTCAATTGGTGACATTTTGATAACTTTATCCCAGCTGAAGAGATCAGGTCTGAAAACCATGCAAATAAAATGCAATGAAGATGAAATATGTGGAAACAAAGTAGGCATTGTTATACTATAATACATTTTAGTTTTAGATTATTTTTATTTGTGAGGATTTTTTGAGTTTATTTTTATATTCCAAAGACTTGTCAAATACATACTTGAAATTAATTCACAAATATGAAAATAACAGATAATACTTTCCAAGGATCATGTATTAGCTAAATAGGACTGCTATTTTCTGTGGTAACCATTAAGACTAGAAGTAGTATGTAATATTTCCCAAAGAGTAGAAGAAAAGGGGGTAAGGGGAAACCTACCGATACAAAAAGAGATAAGAAAGTAAAAAAAAAACACACACGCACAGAAAAGATAAGACAAATGAGCAGCTCACACTATGTTGTAAAAATGAACCTAAATATATAAATTATCACAATCAATGTTAGTGGACTAAATTCTTCAATTAAAAGATCAAGATTAGCAGAACACAAAATGCAGCTCTAATCTGTTCTCAGGATATTCCTAAAACAAAATCCTTGGAAGAGTTTCCCTCCAGTGCCCCGCTTCCCTGCTACTATATTGTCTAGTACTGTATTTCATTTCTATCTTGGTTTTCTTTTAATCCCACAAATTGGACATTATTGTTGCTTTGACTTATCCAAAAGTTCATCATTTTCTTTATTCTGTGTCTGTTCTTGCATGTTAGACCCCCCCACCTTCTGAGATGTACTTTCCCCACTTCCCTTCCTGAATTCATCTCCCATTACTCCCCCAACTCAGGTCACTGCAGTCACTGGCCTGTCTTATCCCAGGTGCCTCCTCTGCTCTTGTCTGATGTATTTTTCTTCAGTGTGTGTACTATTTCTATATACTACACAACTTTATTATTGTCTATCTCCCTCTGTTGGAACAGAAGCTCAAGGAGAACTAAGACTTTTGCCTGTTTTGTTCTCTGCTGTATACCCTGTGTCTAGCACGTATAAGGCACTCCACACATATTTGTTGAATCAATTAATTAATTAATAAATTGAAAGACATATTGGCTAAAACTCTACACTTTCTTGATAAAATCCCTTAACCAAGTAGAAACCTAGGGCAACCTTCTTAAACTGACAAAGGAGGAGTGGATGAATACTGGCAGGGAGGGATTCTTTAACCTCATAAAAAGTGTACCCAAAAAGCTACAAAAAACATCGTTCTTATGGTAAAACACTAAAAACACTCCTTTTGTTATCAACAACAAAAATTCTACCCACTATCACCAATTCAAATCAACACTGCATTGAAGGACAAGGCACAATAGAGAACAAAAAAAAAAAAGAGAAGAAATAAAAGAATCATAATTCTAGGACATTCTAATGCCTCCTCCCCCAAAAAACCTACAATCTACAGAAACAAACTTACTAAAATGTGTAAGAACTGATTAAATTTCCAGATACAAGATGTAGAAATGTCTATTGCACTTTTATATACCAGCAAAAAAACACAGAGGAAATGAAACTTGAGAAAAGTAATCATTTACAGTAACAATAAAACATAACAAATTTTGCCTTTGGCATTTCAATCCCTGATTCATGTAGAAATTTTTTTTTTTTTTTCAGTGTGGTGAAGTAAAGATCCAATGCATTTATTTATATATGGGTAATCAATTGTCCAAACCATCTATTAATCTGCAATGTCAGCTCAAGCATATATCAGATTTTCCTGTGTAATGGAGCCATTTCTGAGTTCTTAATTTTATTAGGTTGAACCATAGGAAAACACCACTCTTATACAGCAAAAACAGTCACATAGGCAATTTCATATGGTTCAGCTTACATTGGTGTGTATATTGATAGTACTGCATAGTCTTAATTAATATAGCTTCATACTTTCTTTTTGGAAAGTATTTCAGCCTGGTTCTTCTTCAGAAGTCTACTGGCTATTCTTGGGCCTCGTCTTTTATATAATTAGAATCTGTTCACAAGTTTCATTAAAGACAATTTGGCTACTTTTAATTTTAATTGGGAATGCACTGAATTTACAGAGTTTTACTTTTGGTATGAGAAGAAAAGCTAACACAATTTTTTGTATACATTATCAGTTAGTGCTGAATGACTAGGGTTGAACTATGTGAGTTATTTCACATTTTTAAAATTCATAAATATGCAGGAGAAACTATGGACCTTGTATTGTGGCATTTAAGTCCTAAGGAAATAAAGACTTGATGGGTAGTTTTCTTCCATGATATTTCTTTTCTTAAGGTTTTGGTAGAACACGTGCAGAAAGGAGAGCGGTGGGACTGGAGAAGGGGCTTCAGGGAGTAGTGGTGGCAGCAAAGGGGCAGAGAGGAAACACGAATTTGTAAAGCCCACTTCTAGATAGAGTAATGTCTCACTTATGTCGGTGGAGGACAGCATTAAAGGCGAGTCCATCTGTCCAGCTGGTGGTGAAGTTGAGGACGTTGACTTGGCTGTACGGCCTGGTGGTCTGACGCACCCAGCTGAGCAGGATCTTTTCACTGTTGGTCTGCTGCAGGTCCGACATGACATCCTTCATGACATCTTTCACCTATGTAAGAGAAACCAGACCTGTCTATAACTAATACTTCAATCGTTTACTTCTATTTAATTCAATGAAGTCTTTGAAAAAGCAATATTGCACTAATTAACCATTACGGATCAGGTAACTGGCATTCATTTTACTTCAGATTTTTCTGTAGACACTGGAACAATAAATGTTAACAGTGATTATTTTGGGGGACAAAATTTGGGGTGATTTTTACCTCACTTTTATACATTACTGTGTTTTCTATATCTTAAGCAACACTTATACTATGTTTGGTTACAATGAACACTACTTTCATAGTCATAGAAAGTCATAGTTTAACTCTATGTGTTTACAAAGACCTTTTCAATTTAAAAAAGTTTATTTTCTACAAAAATTAGAAAGGAAAAACTTTTGAGTACCTACAAAATAAAGTATCTTTCCTGATTGCAATCACAGTTATACTCTAGAACTAACATTTTAAATTATTATTATGTTTCAAGAAAGTGCTCAAAGAATGACACAGATCTATCTAAGGGACACAGGAGCCAATTTAAGGGGCTCACACTGGCCAAATCCAGGATGACTTGAACACTCAAATGAGTACTAGTAAAAGATTATAAACCTATGCAAATGTCCATGAATCTATACTGATATATAAATGACTAAATGAATGGAGAGAGAGATAAGATAGACAGAGAAACAAGAAATAAGGGGAAGCTCTTCCTTACAAGTAGAAAGCCAACTAATACAGAAGGAATCATGAAATTAGAAAATCATGATCCATCAAGTATCATAATAATAGCTGGTCCAGGCAAAAAGTATGAATGGGTGCTAAAACTAATGAATAAAACTTTGATAAAAACTAAATATTTATACACTCTCAAAGTATATCCCCACTCGATACTTTTAATAACAAAGGGTAGTCAAATTACAGGGAAGAAACTTGGTAAATACCACCTTAGCCAAACAATCAAAGTTAACACTGCCAGAAAAAGAACTAACGGATATCACCTATCTCCGATATGATGCGCTAAGAAGAACTCATGTCACTTTTGTGACGTCCCTGCCAAAAGTGAACAACCTGAACTTAATCATAAGGAAACCTCAGCCAAGCCCAAGCCCACCTAGAGAGATATTCTACAAAATAACTGGCCAGTACTCTTCAAAAATATCAATATCATGAAATACAAAGACTCAAACACTTCCAGATTAAGGAGGACTAAAGAGACATGAAAAATAAATGTAATGCATGATCTCAGATTTTCTTTCACTACTAAGGATATTACTGGGACAACTGACAAAATCTTAAGATCTGTAGATTACATAATTGTATTATTTCAATGTTATTTTCTTGATTTTAATAATTGTATATTAAGTTTTCATATTTAGTAATCAATGATTGGCATTTTAAATATCAGTATTCACATTTCATATTATTATACCAGTATGCTATTGTGTTTACATATGAGAGTTCTTGTTTTTAGGAGAATGTCATGGTTTTAGAAAATACACACTAAATATTTTAGGCAGATAGGGAGACAGTACAAATGCAATATAGACATTTAGGAAATGTGAGTGAAAGGTACTTGGGAATTCTTTGAACTATTCCTGCAACTTTTCTGGACATGAAATTATGTCAATTTTTAAAATTTAACATAAGAAAGGTAAGTATTTTTTTTCCTAGGCCACAAAAATAGGGCATTTTGTCAGCCTCTTCCATTGAAAATTGTTATGAGTTGAATTATGTTCTCTAAAATTAATATGTTGAGTACTTCAGAGAGGGGCTCTATTTGGAAGTAAGGTAATTGCAGATGTCACCAGTTAGAATGAGGTCATACAGGAGTAAGGTGGGCCCTAAATCCAATATGACTGATGTCTTTACAAAAAGAGGAAATTTGACACAGGTATGCACACATGGAGAACACCATGGCAACACTGGAGCTATCTTATCACAGGCCAAGGAACCGCAAAGATTGCAGACAAACCACCAGAATTTGGGGTCAAGGCATGGATCAGAGTCTCCCTCAGAGACCTCAGAAAAAACCAACCCTGCTGATGCCTTGATTTTGGACTTCCAGCCTCCAGAACTGGGAGACAACACATTTCTGTTGTTCAAACCAACCAGCTTGTGGTACTTGGTTACAGCAGCCCTAAGAAACCAAATGACAAACAATACATTTTCCATCTCTATTTAAAAGTGATTGGAAATTTCCCCACCTGCCAGTGCAAAATGATGCTCCAAAGTAAACCCAAAGTCAGTTTGTGATTTCCATCCACAATGTCAGTTCCCCCTATATTCACTAAGTCCACCTATTAAGAAAAACAAAACAAAAACAAACAAACAAAAAAACCACTTTTAAGACAATTTATTTACAGAACTCTAGGTTTTCATTTTAGCACATTTGGACAGCAGTATAAGTGAGAGATAAGAGAAATTTCATTTTAGAGAATCAGGTGAACCTAAATCTCAAAAATGTATTATTTATACCACAGATCAACATAGCCATCAGAAAAAGCACATGACTGTTTCTTCACTCATAGAAAAAGTTCAATATTTCTCATAAGAAAAAATGTTTGCAAGAATCAGTGGATGCCAATGCATCAAGCAGTTGGCGAGTTTCACAATAAATAATGCTGATGGCAGCACAGACCCCCAAAACTCACATTACAAGCTTACATTGTTCCGATGTAAAACCTGCAGCACTCTGTTGACGTTATTTAAGGCATGTACCCTTGTGGAACCACGTTCCTTTGGCTGGAAAATAAAACACAAAAGCAAGTAAAACCGATTGTCCCTCCATATGTCTGCCAAACACTAACATTGAGATATACACAGAAGAGCAGCTCAGCGTGCAGGGCCCCTCAGAGGCAGGAGCTCTGGCTGAGGTCTCAGGTTACCTCCCTGGAAGCTGGTGTTTACAGTATGCAAATCCCTCAACTAACAACATCTTAAGATACCAGTTCCCTAACTTGCAAGCACATTGTCCTAGGCAGCTTCATAAAAACACCAATCCCTCAGTCCAACCCCAACCCCAAAGAGTGTGGCTTAATGGGTCTAAGGTGTGGTCTGGACTTGGGATTTTTAAAAGATTGCCTATAGTTCTAATGTGCAGACAAGTTTGGAAAACAGTGCTCTATGAACAAAGCTTCCTTTCTCTCAATTGGTATGGCTGCAGAAGGATTTTAGAGAAGCTGCGGCCTCTTTATTCTGCACAGATGTGAACAGAGCAAGGAGGATTCAGAGGCACCATCCCCAGGCTCCAGGTAGCATTACAAGAGCCCTCGGAAGGCAGGGAATCCCCACCTGGGGAAAGATAACCTATGCAGCTTCTTTCTACTTCACTGGCCAGAGAACCTTATCTGAGAGAGGGATCAGCCTGTCTAACAGTTATCTACCCACCACCTGGAGGGCAAAGGGAGAGAATGAAACCCCACACTTCTGCAAGAAAGAAATTCATCTTCAGGAGTGCATCTGTCTGTCCTGTAATAGTACCTCTACCTCTAGAGTTAACATTTGTACCCATAAATGCATCCTCTTCATTGGCAGTTTTTTCTGCATGACTATGGAGTATTCTACACATAAAATAATAGAGGTGTATTTAAAAAATAAATAAACAAAATACAATCCTGAAAATCTGAATAAAAAATGGACGTCATAGTTTTTAACAACTTTTTGTGTTTTTTTGGAGATGGAGCCTCGCTCTGTTACCCAGGCTGGAGTGCAGTGGCGCAATCTCGGCTCACTGCAAGCTCCGCCTCCCGGGTTCAAGCAATTCTCCTGGCCTCAGTCTCCCGAATACCTGGAATTACAGGTGCATGCCGCCACGCCCAGCTAATTTTTTGTATTTTAGTAGAGACGGGGTTTCACTGCGCTGCCCAGGCTGGTCTCGAACTGCTAAGCTCAGGCAATCTGCCTGCCTCGGCCTCCCAAAGTGCTAGGATTACAGGCGTGAGCTACTGCACCCAGCCTGAACAACTGTTTTAAAAAATATTTAACATTTAAATGAGTTTGTCTCCAGACTCTGCTGTTCAAAACATTCTGTCCTCTCTATAAATCCATTATTTTTTGTAATTTCTCTCACCCTGGGCTGTCTCAGAGCAATAAACATTTAAGGTAATTTTATCTTCAATAAAAACAGAGCCCTCAGAAGAACCGAAATGTTCTTGCATCAAAGCACTCATTAAAACGCTTCGTTAAAAATGTTCCCAATTTCAGCCTTTACATTTGAACGTCAAGTAAAATGGATACTTTCACTTTAATGGGTACCCACAGTGGGTCATCAAGTATCAGTAATGACTGGAGACTCCATTGTTTACAAAGATGACTTGCTCACCAGTGATGTTCCTGTGAGGCCTTCTAGAAGATCCAATAGCTTCCTTCCATCTTTGAGGTCTGTGAACATATCATTGATTGGTGGTTTCCCACTCTGTAAAAGAAAAACACAAATAAAGTATGGGATATGCCAACAGCAGAAACTCCACATATACCTGCAAATAAATGAGTGGCTTCATTTTTTGCTCAATTAAAATGTTGTGGATGATCTGCAGACTATCCAAATTTGTCTTTCATAGAAAGAACAAGTACAAATACAGAAATTTTCAAATCTCATAAAGAATATTTTAAGCTGAAATAAATTACACTTTTCCATATAAAGAAAGCAAATCAAGCTGCTGTTAACATTGATAGGCCTTCGGGCATCGTGGTTCATGCCTGTAATTTCAGCACTTGGGAGGCCGAGGCGAGCTCAGGAGTTTAAGACCAGCCTGGCCAACATGGTGAAACCTCATCTCTAGTAAAAATACAAAAATTAGCTGGGAGTGGTGGTAGGCAACTGTAATCCCAACTACTTGGGAGGCTGAGGCAGGAGAATTGCTTGAACCCAGGAGGTAAAGGTTGCAGTGAGCCAAGATCGCACCACTGCACTCCAGCCTGGGCAACATAGCAAGACTCCATCTCAAGAAAAAAAAAAAAAACCTACAAAGTCTGGACATAATTTCACACAAATATACAGTAAAGTGTTAGACAGAACAATGAACGACAACAAAATAATAGACCTTGAGTATGATATATGTTCCTGAGAAAGCAATGATAAGGAGATGCATTAAAAATGTAAATGAGCCTACAACATCCGGGTGCAGAGGCCAAAAAAAAGTATGAGGATTGTCACTTCATCACTGCATTTCACATCACAGTGTGTCAATGTCTTCCAGCATTTCCATTAGGGGAGCACGTGATTTGGTCATCAATTTCAGGGCTGAGGTGTTCAGTCTGTATTTCTGGTTATTAATTTCTTAACACTTAAGGCATTTTGGGCTTAACAATTAAATACTTTTTGTGCTTAAAACTAGTACTACTCCAAGATTTTGTCGGTTGAAGCTTACAGAATTCCTAAACTCTTGTCCCTGATAAATAGCCTCAACTCCCACAGATAATCCTGCTCTAGTGTGTGATGCCAGAAAATTCCACTCCATTCACTGTAAGTTTGGTAGATCCTTGCCTGTCTGTGACACGATGGGTTATTATGCAATGGGGCGATCACTGCATAGAAAATCAGGAAGCCTCGGCTTTAAGTCCAGTTTGACCATTAACTACTTGGTGAACCTGGCTCAGCTACCTAACCTTTTAAATCGAAAGTCACTGTAAAGATCAAATAATATAACTTTATAAGAAAATGCGCTGAAAACTATAGAGTACAATTTAATATTTAATAAATGTTGTATGATCTTGTATCAAATTACTGCTTTGTATAATAAAATCTCCACAGAGATTAACAGTTCCACTTCCCGTCAATAGTAGAAATTTTTTAATGAATACTTCTTTTATCTTCTTCATTTCTCACTTTAAAAAATAAATATGTATCATTTATATGAAGCAAAACTTTACCCTGAGTTTGAAGTGGAGGAGGGGAAAGAAGGAGCCATTCTGAAGTTTCCTAAAATTTGGCATTACTCCTTCCTTCCTCCCCTCGTGATTCCTTATCTGTTTTTATTGTATGTGTGTTTTTGTGTGTGCATGCACGCATGGTGTGCGCATGCATGCCTGAAGAGACCTGAATTGCAAAGATGAATAAAGATTCCACATTTCTGCACACTCAACAGCTTACCATTCAGTGGAAGAGATATTCTTTTTTAGAAAATAATAATTACAGTGCGATGTGTAAAGGTCTGGAATAGAGAAGTGTGCCAGTGCTATAGGAGCACAGAGGAGAGAGAGACCCCAAGAGCACTGCAAGCCAGGGAGTGGGCAAAGGCTTCAGACAGGAGTTGACCCTTGATCTAGACTTGATTTAGTTTTTTACAAGGCATAATTTACTTATCTTTTAAAAAATTTAGATTCAGGGAGTTCATATGCAGGTTTGTTACATGGGTATGTTGTGTGATGCTGAGGTTTGGGTCTCGAATGATCCCACTGCCCAAGTAGTGAACATAGTACCCAAGAGGTAGTTTTTCAACCCTTGTTCCCCTCCCTCCCTTTATCTGTTTTTAAATAAGTATTAGGTATAGTCAATTCATAATTTTTAGCATGTGCCTTCTTCATTGTTCATATACTCCAGATGAGGCAAAGTGCAGTAAAGTTTTCACCACAGAATCAGTAAAGAATACACTGTTACTTATTCATATCTGAAACAAAGCTGCTTTTCTATTCCCAGCTGCCTTTTTCACAGACAGCAACGGATTCAGGGTCAAAGAGATTTTCTCCATCAATCAAAATAACACAGAGATGTGCAAGATGTAGGAACCACTTTCCAGAGGCAGAGCTCCAAGCAGCCAGGCAAGGGGTAATGTCTCCCTGAGGGGAAAGTCCCCTGAGGACTTGCTACCCACTGTCAGTAAAAGCAATGGGCAGAAGTGGCCTTCATCACCTGCCTACGTCTAATCCCCCTCCCCCACCCAACCAGAAGTACAGTTCTGCAAAATAGCCAACAAATAACCAAATTCACTTTCAGGTCTTAGGCATAGCAAAAATATATCATACAGGTAAAGCACATGGGAGAAACAAATGGGGGTATATAGGCATAGAAAGGATCTTAGAAAATACTGATGATGGCAAGGGCAACTAATATAACACCTGGGCATCCTGTAACCTTTCTCAGATCCACTCTCCACTTTCCAAAAAATAATATAATACAAAACAACTGGCTGGGCGCAGTGGCTCATGCCTGTAATCCTAGCACTTTGGGAGGCTGAGGCGAGAGGATCACTTGAGCAGGAATTTGAGACCAGCCTGGCCAACATGGCAAAACACCATCTCTACTAAAAATACAAAAACTGGCTGGGTGTGGTGGTGCACACCTGTAATCCCAGCTACTTGAGAGACTGAGGCAGGAAAATTGCTTGAACCCAGGAGACAGAGACTGCAGTGAGCCGAGATAATGCCACTGCACTACAACCTAGGCAACACAGCAAGACTGTATCTCAAAAAAACAAACAACAAAAAAAAAGCATTATATAAAGGAAATATAAATATTTATTCATATTATAAATAATTATGGATGTCCATCAATCACCTCATCTGTAAATAAGAGGCCTCTTATTGGCCATAGAATTTTGGGCCAGCTACTTGGCCTTTCTGCATCTATTTGTTTACCTGTTAAAAACTAAGATGACACATGTTCATTAAATGGTTGATGTGACTATATCACAAGCATAACTTTAGTGTTTTCTATTGGCAGAAAAGTGTAATAAAATATCAACAATATCTGAAAGGACTCAGACGACAAATAAGCACTTCTTCCTCTCAGGCAGGAGGGCAAAGCAGGCCCTGAACATGAGAGCATGGTAGTGTCAATTCACAGAGAAAGATCTCTCAAGTCTGAGGTTTCATTAATGTGTCATATGATGACCTGCAGGAATATACCTCATTCAAAAACAATTAACTACCTTTTGTTGTAAAATGAAAGCAGCCATAGACGATACATAAGCAAATACACCAATTGGAATGACTATCTTCCAATAAAGCTTTATTTGTAGACACTAAAATTTGAATTTCACATAATTTCCACATGTCACAAAATATTACTCTTCTTTTGATTTTTTGCAACAACCTAAAACTGTAAAAATCATTCTTAGCTCATAGGCCATACGGAAACAGGCAGTAGAAATATGAAATGTTCTTAGACATAATGATAGCAAGCATTCACTATGTATCAGATATGTTCTAAGAGACTTATAAAGATTTAATTGTATTATTTAGATGTATTTATTTATTTCCTTATGATAGTATTTCAAGAAAAGTAGCATCATCTTCTATCATCTTCTTCATTTTACAGGTGAAGAAACTATTGTGGAGGTGACTTAACAAATGAGAGGCAGAACCAGGATCTGATTCCACAAAATCTGACTCTAAATCTATATTTTCAACATCTGTGCTATACTGCTACTAAAATTATGAAGGCACTGGAGTAGGACAGATAGAGAAGAAAATATTTCATCACTGGACTGAGATATATAGGGAAAAAAATATTTAATCACTGGGGTGGGTGGGATATATTTAGTGGCCTCCCAAAGAGAGCAACAAGATATATACTACATTTTGATGAATTCAAAATGCGGACTATTTTTTCCTAGTACACCACTTTAAAGCATGTCTGGTGCTTTGGTATCACAAGCTGTAAACTTGGGATCCACTCTGGGAAACAGCTTGGAAATGTCAGAAGTCATCTATGAATAAAAATAGAAACTGATTCATCCTGACAGTTAACCTCTTATTTCCATTTTGAAATCTTTGCAAAGACTCATTTGCAGAGACTTATCTGACAAAGAGAATACAGTTGAATAATGCATTTGGACAAATATTTAGTGAATACCTCCTTTGTGCTTGGCCCTGTGGAAATGCCAAGTTCAGGTCATTCTCCTTATTCTCAAGACAGTTTCCATAGTTTTCCAATAAATACAAAATGGTATAAATGAAGAGTCTTGAACTTGAAGGGTATATAAGCCTTGGGTCACATTTAACTTTAAAAAAATTAAGCAAACACATTACATGACTCTAGATGACAGATACTACAGCCCTGGCATGGCCAGCTTTGGCTGTCCCCAAGTCTCATCTCCCCATACCATCACCATTTGGACAAGTGAGACCAGCATTCATACTTGCAGCTGGGACACTACTGCTGCTGGATTTTAAAATGTTAGAGCGCAAAGGCAAACGATCATCACAATGCACGGGGAGAAGCCAGGGGGTCTAGCGGGGAGCAGGGGCTGCAAACAACTGCAGTGATGACACATTTGAGGGAAGCAAACCTGATGGGCCCCAGGCACATCTGGAAAATCAGCTGGCTCTGCAGGTTCAAATGGCAGCTCCTGCTTAGTTCTAGCCCAGGGTGGCCATATGGGAATTCAGGTTCACTGTGGGCAGAACTTCTCATTTTTAAAAAGAAGGTGGAAATCTGTGTTTATATGTATAATCTCCTGATAACTGTAATTTCCTAAGACACTGTGCTAAAAAATAGATCTTGTCTACAGGCACACCAGGTCATAGGGTGACTGATGAGGAATTTCTGCATACAGCGTGACTACATATAGATGAAATACAGGATTAATCAAAGAGGAATGCCTTAAGGAATTGGTCAGCTTTGGAGAAAGGCCACACATAAATATGCACATACACACACACACACTCACACATCCATGAACTATAGAATATAATTGCAAAAATATCATATATCAAGAAATAATCACTCTTGCTCAGGCCAAAAACACAGGGAGTCATTCCTGATTCATTTCCTCTCACTTATTCTCCATCTCTAACCCACCCACAAGCCCTGTCCTTCCACTTCCAAAAACACATCCCAAACGTGATCACTTCTTACCACGGTCATTGTGTCAACTCTAGCCCAAACCGCCATTATCTATTGCCTGAACTCCAGCTCCAGCCAACTGATCTCTTTGCTTCTACGTAAGAGCCAGACTAATTCCAGTTTTAATGTGCAGACCACATTGTGTCATTTCCCTGATTCACCCTAATGGGAGTCCATTACAGGCAAATCCAAACCAAACTCCAAATAAAAATCTTGTGAGATCTGGTCCCAACCTCTCTCTGATCTGATACTGTATTATTCTTACCCTTCTTCAATACTCCCAAAGCACAATTATTAATATTTCTATCACAGAGCATGTTTTTCAGCAACAGTAGTAGTAATAGAAAAAAATCTATAAAAGATTGAATAGGGAAGTAAGATTTAGAAAGTGCAGTTTGGATTTCTTAAAAGGTGAAATTCTAATTCTTTGTATCAATAACAAATCAGAAGCAGAATTGGGCCTTGGATTTTCCAGTAGGGAGACAGATCAGTGCCTACTTTCTGTCGTACAGTATGCAAAAACCAAGTCTGATAAAAGCAGCCCTTGACTTCATGGCACTCAGACTCCAAATACAGTCATGAGTCACTTAAGGACAGGGATACAGTCCGAGAAATGCATCCTTAGGTGATTCCATCATTGTGCAAACACCATAGAGTATATTTACACAAACTGAGATGGAATAGCCTACAATACACCTAGGCTAGGCTAGATGGTATAGCATATCACTGCTAGGCTACAAACCTACAACACACCGAGGCTAGATGGTATAGCATATCACTGCTAGGCTACAAACCTACAGAGCACGCTACTGTACCGAACACTGTAGGCAACTGTAACACACGGTAAGTATTCATGTTTCTAAACACAGAAAAGTTACAGTAAAAATATGATATAAAAGATTTTAGGCTGGATACAGTGGCTCACCCCTGTAATCCCAGCACTTTGGGAGGCCAAGGCGGGTGGATCACCTGAGGTTGGGAGTTGGAGACCAGCCTGGCCAACGTGGTGAAACCCCGTCTCTCCTAAAACATAAAAATTAGCTGGTTGTGGTGATGCACACCTGTAATCCCAGCTACACAGGAGGCTGAGGCAGGAGAATTGCTTGAACCTGGGAGGCAGAAGTTGCAGTGAACCAAGACCACGCCACTGCACTCCAGCATGGGCAACAGATAGAGACTCCATCTCAAAAAAAAAAAAAAAAAAAAACAAAACAAAAATAGTACACCTGTATAGGACACTTAACATGAATGGCGTTTACAGGACTAGAAATTGCTCTGGGTGAGTGGTAAATGAATGTGAAGGCTTAAGACATTACTGCATACTACCGTCGACCTTATAAACACTGTACACTTAGGCTACACTAAATTTATTTTTAAAATATTTTTCTTTCTTCAATAATAAGCCTTAGCTTACAGTAACTTTTTTACTTTATAAGCTTTTCAATTTCTTTAACTTTCTGACTCTTTTATAATAACACAGCTTAAAACACAAACACATCACACATCTGTGCAAGAATATTGTTTCATTTTGTCCTTATTCTATAAGCCTTTTTCAATTTTTTAAACCTGTATTTTTTTAGTTTTTAAACTTTTTTATTAAAAACTAAGACACAAACATACACATTAGCCTAGGCCTACACAGGGTCAGGATCAGCAATATCACTGTGTTCCACCTCCGGATCTTGTCCCACTGGAAGGTCTTCAGGGGCAATAACACACATGGAGTTGTCGTCTCCTATGATACCAATGCCTTCTTCTGGGACACCTCCTGAAGGAACTGCCTGAGGCTGTTTTATAGTTAACTTTTTTTCTTTAATGAGTAGAACCTCTAAAATAATGGACTGGACACAGTGGCTCACACCTGCAATCCCAGCACTTTGCGGGGCCAAGGCAGGCAGATCATGAGGTCAGGAGTTCGAGACCAGCCTGCCAATATGGTGAAATCCCATCTCTACTAAAAATACAAAAATTAGCCAGGCATGGTGGCACAAGCCTATAATCCCAGCTACTCAGGAAGCTGAGGCAGAAGAATCGTTTGAACAGGGGAGGTAGAGGTTGCAGTGAGCCATAATTGCACCACTGCACTTCAGCCTCAGCAACAGAGCAAGACTCCATCTCAAAATAAATAAATAAATAAAATAATGATAAAATTATAATAAACACATAAACCAGTAACATAGTTGTTGGTTATCACTACCAAGTATTATGTACTATACATAATTGTATGTGCTAGCTATTTCTACAACTGGCAGCATGGTAGGTTTGTTTACAACAGCATCACCACAAATACTGGATGATACGGTTTGGCTGTGTCCCCACCCAAATCTCGAATTGTAGCTCCTATAATTCTCACATGTCGTGGGAGGGACCCAGTGGGAGATAACTGAATCATGGGGGCGGGTCTTTCCTGTGCTGTTCTCATGATAGTGAACAAGTCTCATGTACGTGACTTTGCTCCTCCTTTGCTTCTCAGCATGGCCTCCCCAGCCATGTGGAACTGTGGGTCAATTAAACCACTGTCCTTTATAAATTACCCAGTCTCGAGAATGTCTTTAGTAGCAGCATAAGAACAGACTAATACACTTGAGTAAATGGCATTGTGCTATGCCCTTATGACAGTTACAGCATCACTAAGTTATGGGAATTTTTCAGCTTCATTATCATCTTCTGGGACCACCATCATATATGTGGTCCATCAATGTCCAAAATATCCTTATGCAACACATGACTGTAGATATAAACAAAAAACAGTACTAACATAATATGGCAAATATGTTAAGGTGAATTTGCAAATCTAGCTTGGTACTGCCAAAATTATACAAAGAAACAGATATAGCAGGGAGACAGAATCTGTCCTATGACTTACCTAAACCCATCATAAGCAATCAAATTATAACTGCATATAATAAAAAGAGTTGGAAGATAACAGATTTTAAATGCTTTCAAAAGTAATACATCTAATGAGTGTCATCTTACAAACGAATAACAAATTTGAGCCCTTTGACATTGATTATTCTATTATTTATTTACACCGTTTTCAAAACAGATTTGAGACACTCTGTTTAATTCAATTACTAGTCCCATCATTTACTGTGTGTCTGTGTGTGTGTGTGTGTGTGTGTGTGTGTGTGTATACAGTATATATATACACACATACATAGTGTACATATCATAATATATTCATACTCTCCTCAGATTAATCTCAGATTAATCTGATGCCCCTGACAGTTCAAAATGATGCCCCAGCATCTGATAACATTGTAAATTTTATGGTCTCTCTCTCTCTCCCTCCTCATCTGTTTTTTGCAAGAAGTTGGTTAATTTAAAAATTCCAATAGAAATAACTTAATTCAGTATTTCTCAATCTTTTCAAATTAGAATCTTTAACTCATGAAACCCAATCTCAACACTGACACAAATGCAGCACCCTTTTACATTCTTGTAATTCTTCAATTTTATAATAATCAATAATGCATCAGTAAGCACTATGTACAACATCATCTTAATGATAATATATTTATATGATAATACATTTTTAAGCCATTATACAACAAAATGCTACGCTTTTTCTCTTGGTGGTGGAATTAAAAGTAGTTTGAAATTTTTTCTTTGGATTTACTCTTTTATCTAATTTTTACAAAGTTTATGTATTATTGCATAAATTAAATAATAGAAGTCTTCAAAAGAATGTTGGCTCTAGTCAAGATTAAGCAAAATTATAAAATTAGGTTCATCTCAATTATAAAATGTGTACCTTAATCAATGAAATGAAGACTGTATGATATTTAGTATTTACTTTTATGATTCAACTCCATGGTAAAAGAACAAACACAGCATTGCTTTCCACAGAGAAGACTGAAAGCAAAATAAGGGCACTGAAATAATGCCTAATGAGTTCCTTCCACACCTCGACAACAGAAAACCAGTAAAATGTGCTCCAGTCACTTATACAATTAGTGAGTGCAGATCTCTCAGCCGTCCTCTTTAAGGTGATCAGCACAAGTTGTTAAGAATTGAAAAAGATTCCTTTTAGAAGCTTGCTTGGAAGGAGGGAGGGAGAGAAGAGGAAGAGAGAGACAGAGACAAGAGAAACAGATGGTTGCAGATCTTCACAGAGTATGCCACATTAACCACAGAGCAATGATTTACAGTGTTTACTGTAAATGTGCAGAGAACAGTCCAAATCAGTAAATGTGCACCTACCTTCAGAACTACAAAATACTGTAGTTCTGCCACACCAAGTAATATCTTTCAGGGAATCACAAGTCACACAGACATGTAACAGAATGTTTACCTTGATTTTGGTAAGTTACTGGTATAGTGATGATAAAATCTGGAATGATAAGGAACCAGTGTGGGGCTCAGATACCTGGCGGCCAGAGGCAGGGGCCACTAGCGTACTCCATGGACAATCAGGTGAGGTCTGGGGGCTGAATAAGCTCTGACTCCAAATTAGCAAGAAAAAAAAAATGGGCTAAGGACATGAATAGACAATTCTCAAAAGAAGAGATACAAATGGCCAACAAGAATATGAAAAAATGCTCAACATCACTAATGATGAGGGATATGCAAATCAAAACCACAATGCGATACCACTTCACTCCTGCATGAATGGCCGTAATGAAAAAATCAAAAAACAATAGAGGTTGGCAAGGATGCAGTGAAAAGGGAACTCTGCTGGAAATGTAAACTAGTACAACCACTATGGAATACAGTGTGGAGATTCCTTAAAGAAGTAAAAGTAGAACTACCATTTGATCCAGCAATCCCATTACTGGGTATCTACCCAGAGGAAAAGAAGCCATTATACAAAAAAGATGCTTGCACACACATGTTTATAGCAGCACAATTCGCAATTGCAAAAATATGGAATCAGTCCAAATGCCCATCGATCAATGAGTGAATAAAGAAATTGTGGTGCGTGTGTATATATGTGTGTGTATATACTATTAATACTATATAAATAGTGTATATATACTATTATATATTATATTTATATATTATATATTAATTAATATATATTAATATATAATATTTTTGCAGTTGCGAACTGTGCTGCTATAAACATGTGTGTGCAAGCATCTTTTTTGTGTAATGGCTCCTTTTCCAAATGCCCACCTCTGATGGGCATTTGGGCAGCTCCATATTTTTGCAATTGCGAATTGTGCTGCTATAAACATGCGTGTGCAAGCATCTGTTTTATATATAATATAGATATTATTATATATTATATAATATACATAAGATTATATAATATATACCAATAGTATAGTATATATACTAATAGTATAGTGTATATATAGTATATGAATAATACTATTCAGCCATTAACAAGGAATGAAATAATGGTATTTGCAGCAACCTGGATGAAACTAGAGACCATTATTCTAAGTGAAGTAACTCAGGAATGGACAACCAAACATCGTATGTTCTGACTCATAAGTGGGAGCTAAGCTGTGAGCATCCGAAGGTGTAAGAATGACACAATGGACTTTGGGGACTCGGGGTGGGATGGGGGTGGGTGGAAGTGGGGGTGAGGGATAAAATTCTATAAATTGGGTATAGTGTATACTGCTCGGGTGATGGGTGCATCAAAATCTCACCAAACCACCACTAAAGAACTTACTCATGTAACCAAACACCACCTGTTCCCCCAAAAACCTATGGAAATAAAATAAATAAATAAATAAATAGCTAGCTCTGACTCCACATGCATACCAGGCAAGGTCTGTAGGCAAACTCAGGAAACAATACAGCTTATTCCATGTATACACAACTGGCAATACAGTAGAAATGTTTGAAGAACACAGTCTTTCAAAAGATAGGCTTCCATGAGACTAGGGTGAGGCACTGGTAATAGCACTGATTCTGATAGTGTAAAGGTAAATAAAATGAAAGTTCCTTTGTTCAATATATATAAAGGAGAGGCAGCTACACTGCTCCTTCCCTTCCCTTAGGGTTCTCCTTAAAACAAAATAGACCCAATTTTTTTGATCAGGAAATAGATAAACCCAGTCTCATTTTCCAAGTTAAGTTAAACACAGGAGTTGTTGAGGTGGTGGACAGAAACCATCACAACATGGCACATCTAGTTGTCTCTCACAGAGACAAGTGTTCATTGTTCTTTCTCCTACTTTACTGAATATTTGTGTGAAATTCTGTCTAGACTTTGTCATCTTTAACCAACTGCCTGCATGCACTTAACCATGCATGCACACTTAATTGTAAATTGTATTTTCTCTGTATTCTATGTTGGTACCAAGAGGTACCAGTGTTGGCAGGATTTTTTATTTCTCCAATAGATAATAACAAAAATAAATGTCAGCTTCCCCCCAAGTGTGACTCCCCTCATGACTGGTGAATGGTTACCTGTGGCAATTGCAGCTAAAAGTTTCCCAGGCCAGATATGGCTGGAAATGGGTCCAGTGTCTCCTTGCTCTGTGTAATAGGTAGAGCTTCTCTCCCCTCAACCACTACCTCTCAGCAATCCCCTCTTGATACCTCACTTCCCACCCCGGCATAAGCCCACCCTTCCCTGCACCACCAGAGCCCATCTCTGAAGCTAGAGATGGTGGGGCCACAAGAGGCTGAATGGAAAAGCACAAGGAAGGTGGTCCTGCTCACACCTTCCTAGGTGAAGGGTGAATAGTCATTTCCTCCCAGTTGATCAATTTCTAAACTGATCGTCAATTATAAAGACTACCAAATTTGCTTCACAATTATGAATGCCAATAGGCTGAATCAAAACCCTTTATTAAGTACTCATCAAAGCATAGCATATTAAATAATACTTAACAGTTTTAATTTTAATCATTTGTTTTTAGTTTTAACCAAGGTGAAGTTCATTTTACACACAATTTTGAGACAAAAATCGAATTTTAAAAATTCAAATTAGGCCGGGCGCAGTGGCTCAAGCCTGTAATCCCAGCACTTTGGGAGGCTGAGACAGGCGGATCACGAGGTCAGGAGTTCGAGACCATCCTGGCTAACATGATGAAACCCCATCTCTACTAAAAAATACAAAAAGCTAGCCCGGCGAGGTGGCGGGCGCCTGTAGTCCCAGCTACTCGGGAGGCTGAGGCAGGAGAATGGCATAAACCTGGGAGGCGGAACTTGCAATGAGCTGAGATCCGGCCACTGCACTCCAGCCCGGGCGACAGAGCGAGACTCCGTCTCAAAAAAAAAAAAAAAAAATTCAAATTGAATGAAAACAAAACAAACAGCAACAACAACAAAGCTTCCGTAAGTATAGCCAAAGTATATCTGGAAGCTGGTGTTTAAGAATATGGAGTATATTTTATTGTTTTCTTTTTAGAGGTATTAGTGAATAGACACAAATTCACATTTCTTTTTAAGGAACCACTTGAATGTGTATGGCTCCTAAAACAATCAGTTGAGTTGCCATATGCATACTCATGAAATAAACCAATGGCAGACCCAGTGTGTAGCTCTTCAAGCTCAAGCCTGTACCACAGATGGTATTTATTGTCACATAGGAAGCCTGTCAGCCTGTTTATAGTACTAAAGAGAAGATTGAACACCTAGAGGTGGAAAAGGGTTTGGGCTCCTTTTATTGCACCTCCTGTACAAATCTCTCTCCTCATCTTTTCCCACCCCTATTTTAGTGATCATTAACTTCCAACACGAAAAAAGTAGAAAAACAATATCTAAAAGCAATGTCTCATTGTCTCCTAAAGGAAAGCATCTTAATAGCTCTCCATATTGGAATTCATAAAAAAAATGCTTCATAGCTTTTCTCTCTTAGGTTCTGTCAATTTAAATTTCAAATTTGGAATTGTAACTTACATGAAAACTTGTCTCATCTGTGTCTTAGAAAAGAGAAAAGCAGAAATTTGCACAAACTCAAGTTCAGCATTTCTGTTTGCATATTTTCTACCTAACCTTTATTTGTGAAGCCACTTTAGAGAACTGTCTCACCAAATTGATGAAATAACTTATGCAATTTTTATGTTTTCAGCTCTGCCAGATGAGCAGCTCCGAAAGTCAGCCAAAGAAAATGCAGGCTCAAAGTCAGAGCAAATTTCCCAAGAGCAAAGCAATGAGGCCTTTGCTGCCTGCCTTGGGAGACTGGCCGGCTAACAAACCAGAGGCTCTGAAATTTAGAAGGGGCAAAAAACTCAAGTCATATACACTATACAATGGAAGAACATGGGCTTAATGAGCCAATGCTTTTTCCCTTTTCTGTTTATATGTGTGGCACAGATCCACAGATCAGGACTATCACAAAATCAAGGTACCTGATAGGTTTTTTATTTTGCATTCCTAAGTAATTATCATCTCCTATACACTTCACAGCAATGCCTCAGTATTTCTTCACGATATAAGGCAGGTAATAATGATCAATTGTGTCTTATGGCTATAGAAATGTAGACCAAGTGACCTGAAAAATTTGACTAATAATTTGCCTGAGGTCATAAATAAATGAGCAGGATATCCAGAAATAAGTGTTTAATTTCCTAATTTTTTGCCTTTTTTTTAGATAATCACTTTTTTGAGTTCTTCATAACTTTTAAAAATCCAAGAGCCATAATTTACTGTACACTATGACTTCTCAGGATCCTTGAATTCCAGAGCACCGTATACTCTATGATATGTTAACAAGGATTTGCGGCAAAAAGAATATGTATTTTGAGTGAGTGCTGTCTTGGCTACTGTATATTCATATACAGTTACAAATTAAAAGATGGTTTTAGACCAATATTATTGTCAAGTTCTTTACCAAATCCCTTATCAAGAAAAGAATTGTGCTGGCCTTAAGTCTTATTTTTCTTCACGGTGAATGTAGTATTTAGATCCTATGTGAAGAATTGTATTGGGTAAATAAAACAATAATATACATTAAATCCAAGTGGTCATTTAACAATCACTGCAGCACAACTCCAAGAAATCAGCTAAACAGGGAAAGTTTGGATAGCTGGATTTGCTTATTTTTATGAATAATGCAGCAAAAGCCCTGATGCATTGTATTCATATCCAGGACATAGCACAATTCATGCCGTGTTGCACTCAGTCTTAAACTCTACTCCTGTCTCTTTCCAATGCAACCATCACCAAGTGGTTTGTAAATATATAGAATTAGGCATATTCAATGTATGTCTATGTCATTGTCGTTCATTTATTTATTAAGCCTACAAATACTTTACTGGATACCTACTAAATGCCAAAAGGTATGCCAATGAACAAATAGACAGTCCCTGCACCCACAGAGCTTATGCCTAACTTAGGAAAAAAGACTGGCAACTATTTAAATTACAGTATGGTAAGTGCTTCAAATCATAACACTTTGATAGTATACAGCTCTTCTACCCTAGTCTGGAAGCTCAGAAAAGAGATCCTTGAGGAAGCAACACTTAAGTTCAGGCAAGAAGGAAGGGTAGGAGCTGCCCAGGAAGAGATAGAGAAAGGACTATGTGCAAAGGCCAGGAAGGGCCCACCGGGATGGTAAGCAGAGACAGTGTGGCTGGAGCATAAAGAGGGAGCGAAAGGAAAGTACAATAAAATTAGGAGTAAATTGGGAGGTAGCTATTTAGAGTGTTAAGAACTAAGTAAGACCAAAACATCACACTATATATCAAAAATATGTACAATTTCAATTTTTAATTTTGTTTTTTTAAAAAAGGACAATGGGCACCCAATGAAAGAGCTTACAGAAGAGAAAAACATATTCAGGATTACCCTTTATAAACACTATAGATACTCTCTTGAAAATGGAAGGGGAGGCCAGGTGCGGTGGTTCACGCCTATAATCCCAGCACTTTGGGCGGTTGAGGCAGGCAGATCACTTGAGGTCAGGAGTTCGAGACCAGCCTGGCGAACATGGTGAAACCCCATCTCTACTAAAAATACAAAAATTAGCGGAGCGTGGTGACATGCGCCCATGCTCCCAGCTACTAGGGAGGCTGAGGCAGGAGAATCGCTGCAACCTGGGAGGCAGAGGCTGCAGTGAGCCAAGACTGCACCACTGCACTCCAGACTGGGTGACAGAGCAAGACTCTGTCTCAAAAAAAAAAAAGAAAAAAAGAAAAAAAAAAGGATAGGGAGATGGAGAAGGTGGGGCATGGAATGAAGAACCAATTAGCAGATTCTCACAGTGGTCCATGTATTCAAGGATAATTTTCGAACAAGGTAAAGTTATTACTCTCAAACCAATGTGATAATAATGTGTGTCAAAGACTTTATTTAACTCATTAATTAATGAGGGACCCAATAAGGTGTTACAACCAGTTCAGGGGAAAATTTTTAAAAACACATGTTTCATACAAGAAAGATGAAAACTGAAGTAGATTTGCAATAGATGCAAAAACTGGTCTATCCAAGGAGCAATAATTAACTGCTTTCCAAATAATTTTCATTTTTATGGATAAGAATCATTTGCATACCTATTTTCCACAACTTACCTAGTTGTAACGTAGCTCAAAAATAATTAAAGGCAGAGATAACTCAGATGCCTGAGCTAACAGGACACCCACTAGTCTTTCTTGCCCATTGTAAAGTCTCTCATCATTTTTTCCAACACCAGTAACAATGACTTAGAAAAGAGACATGTCACTCTACATAGAGTAGAGTAAGTGGACAATTTTGAATATATGTACGTATTAGAATTAACAAGACTCGATGTTTGATTAAGACTTTTGATGGGAAGGAGGCCACAAAGGAAATATCCAGACAAATGCCTGTTTTAAAACAAATTCCTAAATGGCAGAAGGTGCCATCAGTGTCTGTTTAGATTTCTCAGCACAGGGGCCCTGTTGCTCTGTTTAGGAACCCACACTGTAGGGGAGTAGTGGACCCACTGAAAAATTTATATTGTAAAGCTCACCACAATGTACCAAAGGACATGGATTTTAAAAAATTCATTCCCTTCAATGGGATTTTTTTTTCTTGTTCTAGCCTCTGCATTACCTAGTAATACCAGGCACGAATACAGTCTTTCCCCAGTTCAGCAAGGGTTAAGCCACATGGGAGTCTATGGAAATCTCCCGGTCTAGAAATGTGTTACTCTCTCTTTCACTATCCCCAATTGGAAGCAGTTCAGCTTATGGTCTTAAGACAGCCAGAGGAAAAAAAAAAATAATGTGAATATTTAGTGCGACTGCCATGAGCCTCCCATCTCCAAATATTCATAATTTCTCAGATAAATTCCTTCTAGGTTTTGATTTCTTGCTAGATGAAAACAAAAGTTTTCAGAGTCATCCCGCTTTTGGTAGTTTTTCTCCAAACACCATCTCCAAACACTAACACAGAAACTGAGCTCAGAAACTACCATCTCCAAATACTAATACAGACACTTTTAGCTAAAAGTTCTGTGTTCCATAACTATAACTTTTACTAAAAATGATAAAAATTACCAAGTCTTTTCTAGTAGCTTGGTAAGAAATACAAACATCCCAGGGCAAACAATTTACATGGGACTTAAATACCTCATTTATATTGCAAAATAATAGACATTATAAATGTACAAATTCAAATATCAAGTTCATTTAATAAACTAGTCTGGTACTACCAGAGTTTGTTTTATTTGAGGTCTTTTTAAAGGTGTCAATGACCCGCCATAAACATTGAGAACTTTCTTTTCAATTATTCTTTCTCAGTTCTCATCTCTCTTCCTCTGCAAACCCTTTCCATGTCCTATCGTACGACCTATTGCTCTCCATTGTCATAAACAGGTACAAAGTAATTCACCCAGTTTCAAATGCTCTCTAAACTTAGGTCTACCAAGTTTAATGCTTTCAAAACAATCTTCAAAATTAGTTCTAAGGCAATTCTTCCCCAAAGACTAAATTAAGCTGCTAAAAACTGCTTCACTTGTTCTATCTAAACAATTACCGTGTTATCCTTGTGAATAACCAGGATGAATAATCTTACTTATATGAGCAATCATGAAACCACTGGAATAAAGCACCTCATATCCAGACTCCCAGTTACTAAAACTACATTCTCTGGAAAATGGTCACATGCAGATGAATAGTTCAAAAGTTTTTATTCATGTCAAGCCCGAGATGCACATATGTTACCTGTGTCTCTGGAATAAAACAAATTAAAATGTACCAAAACATGCCTACATGTTATTTGGAATAATCCTACACATATAACTGCCAATTATGCAAGCACCTTTATGTTCTAATTCTCTATATTTTTAACCCTCTGTCAAAGTTAATTTTCACATTCCTTACATACTCACAGGCAAGATAAAATATCCCTCAAGATAAACTTGTAAAGCCTAAGAAGCAGCGAAATCAAATTACCAACTATAAATATTGGGATGTGTGGCATTTTTTAAACTATGCTCCTCCTCAAACTAACCTTAAGATATCCTCATTTTTTCCTCAGGAAATACCAATGTTTGTCTCCCTGACCTTTACAACTTTCGAAAAGCAACCAAAAATTTTGAAAAGCAAGTCTTCATTAAAACAGCTTTTATACTATTTAAAAGACCATAACAGTGTTTCTCTGAGAAACTTCTATTTTTCATCCTGCTATAGAAGAGTAACACAATCCGTTACCCTGAAAACTCTCTTCCCACCTGAGGCTTACTGCACAAAATTCCAGCACCAATAACTAATAGATAAGCATATTAGAACAGATGTGAAAATAGCACTGACAATTCCTCTCTTCAGCATGGTCCGCCCCTAAGAAAAATTATTGCTCAAAGTATTGATTATGTTCTCAATGGTTAGAAATGCTAAGAGCAGATCTTTGCGGGGGGGAGTGGAATTAAGGAAGTACATACACACAAAATAAAACCACATGGCAGATAAATATTATTAGCCACATCCACAAGAATAAAAATCCATAAATATTTTTGACAGGGTAGAAAGACTGCCTGAATGATAACATTTGGTTTTAACCAGGCAAAATGAAATCATCATCCTCTTAACCAAGAGAACACAAAAATTTTCCCAATGATATATCTTTTCCCAGATGTACCCAGGATTTGCAGAATTGAAAGCAGCTAATTGTTGCCTTAAATATCTGGAGAAGGCCAGGTAAAAGTCAATAGCGTCCCATAAACTATGTATGTGAGAATTTCCATTTAAATGTATTTTAGAAGAGAATAAAAGAAGAATAAATGTATCTGCATACTCAGAAGACTTCTGCTAGGTGACATTTCCTGGGGAAAATTTACTGCACTTCCAACCAAACTCCTTCAATCAGAATGAGGCATCTGAACATCAAAGTTTTTGAAAGTGTTGGTTACCTTTGAAAATCGAGCATTTATCCATTTGGTAAAGGTTTTCTTCTGTACGTCATTGTGTTCATCTGTGCAATGGAAAAAGAAAGAGAAAGAAAAAGTATGAGAGTCTGTACCTTTAGCAAAGCACCAAATAAGGTCATCTCTATCCTCGAAGAGTTTAAAATAGTCCTATTAGTTGAGCTCCTGGAGCACAATGATGCGCAGCTGATGCAGAATGTGATGACTGCCCGGTTCACCTATGGAGCCCAACACTGCCTACAACAGAGGGAGGCTCGGGCACCTCTCCCAAGGGACCAGGCTGTCTCACCCTAAGCCCCGGAGCCCTGCCATCAGAGACCAAATCCAGGTTTATGGGATCGAATCAGGGACCCACTTTCCAGCTAGCACCCACAGCACCTTCTGCTACATTTTGTTGAAGTAAAATTTCAGCATAATCAAAATGTCCGCATGTTCAAAACAAAAATTAAAGTTATCCAATAAAAACTTAGGAATTCGTGACTTCCTCCCTCTTCATACTGGTCCTACACCCGCTAGAATGACAGTATAAGGTTTATGGTCAATCTTGTAACCCATTTTCCTGCAGTAAGATTGACATGAGGTTTTAATGATCTTGATCTATACAAACTTTTACAGGCAGAAAAATCAGAAGAATTTAAAACCATTATCAATTTTGGTTTTGATTACAAATTCATTTTATAAGCCATAAAAAATGAAAAGTTACTTTAAAAGACTGACCACCCTGAACTTTTTAAAGATGGGTAGAAGGATTGGTTACATATAAGGAGGCCGTGTGGCTAACAAAAAGAGAAAAGGACTTCCTCTTTAAAACCAAGTAGACAGTGTCCCAATCCATTTATTGTGTGACCTTGGGTCATTATAACATCGCCTAGCCTCACGGTTCTCATCTGTAAAATAGGGATAAATAATATCTAGTTTGCAAGAGTATTGTAAAGGTTAGTGAATATAAATGATAATCACTTGACGAAGAGCTGGTGTCCAGCTTGTTATAATGATTATAGTAAAAGTGTAAGCAAGGCAGATAATATCCATTGGACCTCTTCAGATCATACTCTCTTCCATCACCACCCGATTTTCTGTTAAAGCCAGTAAAAGAGTCATTGTTGACTTAAAGCCTACAAAACAGCATTTTGACAATCTCTATCAGTTGTTCAGAAAGCTGTCCAAGGAGTATCTGCAACAGTGCAGAAAGGTGTGGCTCCATCCATACGTGTGTCCTGCCTCTTCTGCCACCTTTTATACTGCTGGGCTGCCTCCCACATTGGAACAGCAAAATAATAATGGAGGAGGTCCAGGTGTGCTTGGCCCTCCAGCATCGATTCCACATTAAATACAGACCTGCTCACATTAGGATCATTAGACGTTCATCTACCATTTCACCCAGTTTGTGGTCTTTGGTCCTTACCCCTTTGTGGAAGGAGAGTTTGTAATTAAAAGGTGATTCCCAGAATAAATACAGCAGCAGCTTCAGAAAAAAAGAAAAAATGCACTTTTACAACTCCATAAAGGTAATTGGAGACCTTCTCCAAGACACTAAGGGAGCGAGTGGTATAGAAAACAAAACTGCTATTTAAGAAACTCCTTGATATTAATGGTGCTCAGAGGTGACCTTCCTTCAAGAAAGGACAGCAAAGACAGCAACAATCCCTATTTCAAGCTTTATATTATCCAATCAAGGCCACATAAGCCATTTATTAACCAAGAGAAAGTGCTTACACACTGAATGACCCTTTAGCATCTTCATATCAAAGAAGGACACAGTAGAGATTATACTCAGAATACAAGGCTACCACCACACATCAACCTGAAGAAGGCGCTATACCAGCCTCACCAAAAGGAATTTAATATTAAATATCATTGTTTAGGGCATTTGGAAAATCCAATTATTTGTCCCACTACCTTAAAAAGGATGTATTTTTATAAATCTGCTTATATACAGTTTTATTTAATCCTATGAATAAAAAATATAGAAAGGCCATAAATAAGTATTAAATTATCTTAATTTGATAACATTCACACAACTTAAGAATTTGAGGCCATAAAAAAGGAAAAAATTATAAGAAAGAAATCTCACTACATTTTACATTTTCTTAACCTATTTCCAGAGCATTTAACTTTCTTATTTCAAAAACATATCTCATACTATGTAGGTTTCTCCCCAGATATAAAATGGACAAAGAAATGAGCACTTTTACCTTATCAAATGACAATAATCTTTCCATTTTATCACATATACAATGAAATCAAATTTATGGATTCCCATTCTTATGTTTGTAAATATGAATGAGATAATATTTCAACAATAGTCTTTATTTTATGGGTCAAGTCAATGTCAGAATATAAGTCCAAGTAACAGATAAATTATTTGTCTGTAAACGATACATTTTCTAACATCCAAATGTTTCAAAAATACTTCAAAGTTTATAAATACACTTCTGCATTCATTCTCTTGATACAGTTAAAAATGGGGGAAGGGGGTACATATTTCAAAGACTAGTTTGCATTTTCCTTTTTTCAGACACACACACGCATACAAACAGACATACTTCTTATTTTCTACTAGACAGGAATTCAGTAAAAAAACAAGAATCTGTCTGTGGCTTTTCAATTATGAGATTGAAATGTAACAAACTTGCCACACTTACTAACCTCCACATCACAACAATTAAGTTAAACAATCTTGGCCCAGATCTGGGGCACGTAAAAGTAGCAGACGGGTAACAGGATAACTAAACTTCTGTCATGCTATTCTGATCAGCCATTTTGTCTGCCTAGAAGGTTATAGGCAACTTCCACATTCTCAAATTATTTCAATCTTCATTATCAAGCCAATTCGTTATTTTAACTTCTCCAAAACAAAAATGTGTAAGAATACAACAAACTTACATATAATTTGATTATAAATAGATATGTATAATCTTAAGTGAATGAGTATAATTTCTACTGCACATAAACCTTCTCCAAATGTATTCTTTCAAGCTTCCAAATTCAAACCAGTATTTTCCTTAGGCTTGGATTTTTGAAAACCATTTTGTTTCTGAAAGCCTTTGCTGGCTTAGCAAATCTTTTCCATTAATGACCTTTCTCCATTAGAGGGATGAACACGAGACTGAATTAGAAGAAGAAAAATGTGTTAAATCCCTTAAGGCTGCTTTTCCAAATTCTTCCTCTAAATATTTTGCTCTTCTTAAAATGCTTTTGACATGCTCACACAGATCCAAAGGCCTTCACTGCTGCCTAGCGTGGAATTTTATTTCTGTGATAGGTAAAAGAAGTAAAGCAAGATGCATCAACAAAACTGCTTGATAAATCTTCACGGAAACTGGTTTGAAAATGTTTTCACTTCACCAGCTCAAATGCGTATTGAAAATTGTCTTAGCAGAACATAGCAACATATCTCAATTTAAATCCTAAATTGGAAATGCGGCAGAGAAATTAGGAGTTGTTTCCCCTATGAAAGCACACAAATCACCTCTAAAACTCCACTGTTATTAGAGAGAAAGCATTATCCTCTAGTACACCATTTGAAGCAATTTAATAAGAGTGTCCAGTTGGCTGGCACTAATGTAACATGAGTTCCCTAAAGTGCAGCTATTCAAAAAAGAAGCACCCAGACCTTTAGCCAAGAAAGAAATCTCTTATTGGATGATTTTAAACTTGGATTGATTTTATTAAGGTCTCTTTCACACACACAAAATTTAACACACCCTAGAAAGCCAATTTCTCATTAGCAAAGAAGATTATTTTGGAAGCAACAAAAGTATTTCAGAGCATACTCTCATTTCTTCCTTTTGTGGGCCTATAGGTGAATCACCCCCAATATAAATCTGCCACTCACACTTAGTTATGCCATGATGCTCTCTTGTTTCATCATACCCAATCATACCCAAACACTAATTCATTTATTCAAACACCATGTATTAAAATGTCAAATGAAAATAATAAATAGTATATAATAATCTGTAAAACAGTATAAATATGTAGACAAAGAAACAAAGCCAGCAGGAGACAGACTGCTCTCAGACAGAATGTGTAACCTCCCTGAGTTTCTTTCAAAATCTGACACCCTCAGAGGACCTAAAAAAAGCTAAAATTAAAAATGTAGTTTTCAGAATTGTCAAAACTACCTAAGTGTACAAGAAGTTTAGATAATTAACATTTCAAATGATATTTTGGTGAGTTAGTCACATTTAAACATTGAAGTTATTAAAGCTAAAAACCACATTTAAAACAGACTTTCGCTTCACTCTGTAAAAAGCTAAATACAAGTTGATTTTTTTTTTTTTTAACGACATACTTTGCTTTAGTTTACAATGTACTAGTTGCGGGGGAATGAATCCAATGGGTAATAATAACACAAGTGGACCATGTCTTCCCAAGATACTGTGCCACCTCACTGGCTGTCAAACCCGTGAAGCCGTTATAGTCTCATTTCTTCTGAGAGAAGAAGTCCGCAAGGCAGTGAGCTATTCCTGGTATTTCCTCGATCCCGGAGGCTGGCTCTTCATGCCCTAGCCAGTTGTTCCTCTTCTCTCAGTCCTGCTGTGTATACATCATAGCTCCTGGGTGTTTCTTCATCATAACCTGACCTGCCATACAAACAATGATTCTGATATCCAGACTGGCCTGAACAATTGAAGTAGTATCATTGTCCTGGATAACCAATAATTGGAGGGGAAAAAAATGCCTGCACGTGCTTCCACGATACTCTTCAGAGGCCCTTAAGTGTGCACTAATGCAACAAGAATCCCAGCCAGATGCCCAGTGAAGGAAGTTCCTGATGAAAATAAGTGAAAAGGCACAAGTGTGGCCCGACAAGCAAATCTGTTTAGTACAAGGAAGCCCAAAATGTTGACAAAGCCTCCAAGGCAATGATGGCTGTTAAGAATCTCTAAAGCAAACAAAACTCCTGGGAAAACCTACAGCACAGTACCTTCCGAAGCCAGATTCTTCCAGAAATTAAAGAAGATTGCAAGAGCAGGTACACCACCCCAGGGAACAGGGAAAATGTGGTGATGACACAGGCAAACCATCTACTTCCCAGTCTTCTTTCCAGATTATTCCTTTCCAGAGTGTGGACATCATATTGAAATACAAATGCCAATCATCAGCAATGGTGAGCAGGAAAGAGCAGGCAATGCTGTCTGCCAGTCTTTCTGCTAGTAACTCCTCTCCGCCCTAAGGCAAGGAGAGGTGGAAATGGTGGAAGTGAGAAGGAAAAAGAAAACAACTCCACTTGTCAAAGAAGAAGGCTGAGGCAGAAGTAAATGAATTGTCCAGCATCACCCACCCAGCAAATGCTGGGCCACAAACAGAACTAGGTCTAACTGACTGTGGAGACTGTGTTCAATGCACTTCCATGTAGGAGGAGGCTAAAGAGAGTTTAACGAAAAAAGAAAGCTTTAAAACATATCTTGAATAACAGACAAAGTATGGTTCATGCAAACATGGGAAGGGCATTCTAGACAGAACAAACCTTTTCAATACCTCTTCATTTCAGCCTCAGATTCAATACCTCACAAAAAAAGAACATGTTTAATATAATTGTGGTACCTACAAGAAAACACAGAGGGCTATAACATATAATGATGTCAAAATAAGGCTAAGATAATCCAAATTTCAGGAAATTTTCAATCCTGAAAACTCTTTATGCCTATAAAAAAAGAAGAAGGGTATGGAGTTAAAATATATGCTTTAAAAATGTTCTTGTAATAAAATAGAGATTATTTGAAAAAAATCAACCTCCTTAAGCAAGCACATGTTCTGCTAGCATGACCCAATGACCCATCTACTCTGCCTAAAACTGAAGGCAATTATGGAGCCTTGGGGTTCTAGAATGTCTACAGCCACATCTGAACTGCATTTAGAATTTACAACACTTTCAGCATCAGATGTCAGAGGAATTTTTTTTTAGGATGGAATTTCGCTCTTGTTGCCCAGGCCCGAGTGCGATGGCGTGATCTCAGCTCACTGCAACCTCCGCCTCCCAGGTTGATGTGATTCTCCCGCCTCAGCCTCCCGAATAGCTGGGATTATAGGTGCATGCTACCACGCCTGGCTAATTTTTGTATTAGTAGGGACAGGGTTTCACCATCTTGGCCAGGCCGGTCTTGAACTCCTGACCTCATGATCCACCTGCCTCAGCCTCTCAAAGGCGTGAGCTACTGCACCTGGCCAGAGGATCATATTTGTTCCAGCTGAGAACCAACCTAACCCACCAAAACTATCTGCCTTACTATCACGGAGCCACAGAAGATAGGAGTAGGAAGTATGTAAGAGGGTGCCTGATGGGATCCCGTCCTGTAACCAGAGAGGTCAGGGGCTTACCCCTCATGACACACAGTTGAATGGTGCCATAAATCAAATCAGGATCCATGTCTCCTTACCTAGCTCTCCTCCTACTCACAAGACTGCCTCTTTTTAAAAAACTGTTTTATGGAGGTATAAAATTCACCTACCACACAAATTCACCCACATACCTACCATACAACTCACCTACCATGCAGTTTACCCATTTAAATTCACCTACCATATAATTAACCCAATTAAAGTTCACAATTCAATCATTTTTGGCCTATTAATAGATTTTTTAATTGTGGTAAAAGATATATAACAATATTTGTGATTTCAGCCATTTTAAATCATACAATTCAGTGGCATTAGTTACACCTACAATGTTATACAATCATAACCACTATCTATTCCCAAAACTTTTTCATCACACTGAACAGAAACTCTGCAGTCAGTAAGCAGTAAGTCCCCACTCCTGCCAGCCCCTGGTAATAGCTAATCTACTTTCCGTCTCTATGCATTTGCCTATTTAAGATATGTCATGTAAGTGGAATCATATAATATTTGTCATTTTGGGTCTGGCTTATTTCATTTAGTATAATGTTTTCAAGGTTTCATCATGTTGTAGCTTGTATCGGAACTTCATTCTTTTTTAAGGGTGGAAAATATTGCATTGTATTTATAAACTACAGTTTCTTTATCCGTTCGTCTAAAGAGGAGCACTAGTTGACCACTTTTTGGCTATTCTGAACAATGCCACAATGAACACTGGTGTACAAGTATCTGAGTTCCTGATTTCAGTTCATTTGGGTATAGATGCAGGAGTTGAAATTGCTAGGTTAATATATGGTAATTCTATGTTTAGATTTTTGAGGAACCAGCAAACTATTTCCCATAGCGGCTGCATCGTTTTACACTTTCACTATAATGCATGAGAATTCCAATTTCTTCTATCCTTGCTAACATTTGTTATTTTCCTTTAAAAAAAAAAAAAAGTATAGCCATCCTAGTGTAAGACTGACTTTGAAAACAGAAACTACCAAACGAAACCCCCAAACTTAGAGACCTCCTGAAGGCTTTCTGAATGAGTTCAAGTTTAACAGCATGCTAACCTGAAGAAGCTGGGGTTCAGAAATTGCTTTTTCACATTTAATCCATACCATATTGCCAAATGATTGATTTAGTCTCAAAATAATTATTTTCAGAATTAAATGTAACCATTAATTCCATCTTCTAATTTTAGTTTATTTACTTCTTAACCTATTTTCTTTTCAACAAACCAGCTTTTTTAAACAATGCATAGGAATATAGGAGATAATGCTCTACTTTCGCTTTCTACAGCTGCTAAACTTAAACTGAAAGAATGTTTCTAAGATTTACAGGCATCTGACACTGTTTGAAACCTTTCCTCTAGAAATATATTTTGCAAAAAAAAAACCTTTTCTAGCAACCATATTTTATGTGTTGCAAATGTGGAAAAACAGACTCCATTTATGGGGGTAGAGACTGTAAACCTTACATACAAATACTTCACTTTGAATTTTTTTCCTGGAGTAAAGATTTTCATTAAAATTGCTAGCAATGTCATAGAACAAGGAGGGATTACTTAGGAGACAGTGAATTAGTCATAATGATATGAGTCACCGTCATGACAAGCCAACAGAAAACTATTTTTTTTATTGATTGACAAAAGGCTAACCTTACGATAGAAAATTTCTATGAAATCAAATTCATCTCTTCATTATTATCAAATAAACATTATGTTCTACAAACTGTCTACAGAAATCTCAAGAAAAAGCAACTATTTCATGAACATATAATTCTAGATGTATGAGCCTCAAAAAAAAATGGGGAAAACATTTTGAATGTAAAAATCATTCCAGTGATTTGACCTTCAGACTTTCTCATGACAAGTTCTACTTGTCAAAATAGCAGCAAAAATATGTCCTTGCAAGACTGCTAATTATTCAAATAATATTTTTCTCATTTTAATTACTTTATTATTTTCCTCATGTTATGAGGGATCTTCCTCATAAATTCATAGAATAAAACAATATCCAAAAAACAGCAATTTTCAAACAAAAAAAATGTATAAAATATCCGAGGAAAAAGAGACTAACACTTTAAATACCTAAATATCTCCCCGTATGCATATGTAGAAATGTTATGATTTTCTATAGAGCTAATGTAGGAAACCTTTCACTGTATGCCATGTGTCTTCTAAGATCATGACACTGGGTCATCACAGTCAAATAAAAACTGTATTGTGAGAGAATACACATTGATATGGTTTGTCTGTGTCCTCACTCAAATCTCATATTGAATTGTAGCTCCCATAATTCCCATGTGTTATAGGAGGAACTCGGTAGGAGGTAACTGAATCATGGGAGTAGTTTCTCTCATACTGTTCTTGTGGTAGTGAATAAGTCTCATGAGACATGATGGTTTTACAAGGGGTTTCCCCTTTCCTTTGCCTCTCATTCTCTCTTGCCTGCTGCCATGATAAAGATCCTTTTGCTCTTCCTTCATCTTCTGCCGTAATTGTGAGGCCTCCCCAGCCACGTGGAACTGTGAGTCCATTAAACCTCTTTTTCCTTATAAATTACCTAGTCTCCACCATGTCTTTATTAGCAGCATAAAAACAGACTGATACACATATATATTAATATATATGATAATTCAATAATAAATGGAAAAGCATCAAGCAGTGAATGAGCACTGTAAAAGCCAATGATAACATTCTGAAGCCAACAACTCCAGCAAATCAAAAGGACCAACAATACAGTTTGGCTTGCTTCCTTACTTCAATTTAGTCCTCTGTGTGTCAGGGCCCATACGACACCTTGCGATAGGCAAGACCCAGACAACAACAATCCACATACGTTAAGGCACTGGTCTTTCCATTCTGCCAGACAGGAGAGTCCCTAGGTGGCATCAAAGAACAATGCAACCTGGAAAAACTCATGGATCAAAGAAAAGTGTCTCCAGCTCATCAGGATTAGACATCTACAAAACTTTAGATAACCTTCAGGGCCACAATGAACATCCCCTCAAACAAAGCTGCCAAGCCTTCTTTACTACACCCCATCATTTGGAGAATCACTGGAGCAAAGATTCTCCCCCTCTTTCTCTCCTCTTCATTTTCAGAACCCACCTCCTTCAGCCTGTTCTACTTTTTTGAACATTGAAACCTCCCTCCGTCCTGTGTCCTTGAATATTCTTTTTCAACACCCTTCTCTGGACCTGTCGTGACACAGGCCGCCATCTTGGAATTCTCAGCCACAGAGTCTGCCTGCTGTACCAGTCTGGGCCCCCTGCACCATGTGGGTCAGTCTCTTTCTATCATTTCTCTTCTGGATTCTCTTTTTCCATCTTTTGTTTCTCTTCTTAAAACTTCCTATATAATGTCGATAATATACTTTAAAAGATTTCAACATACAAAGTGTAATATGCTTGTGTTAAACTAGTTTAAGTCAGAAGCTTCAAACACTTGTTCATGAACTTCTAAAAGAATTTCTGTGCACATTTTAAAGTTGACAATTGATATTTATCATAAATGTAAATCGTCAAAAAGATGTAATTTCTAGCATATTGTTAAGGAGTTGCATATTTAGCTCATTCAATTAATAGAAAATGCCTCCTCTGGTACCTAGTTAGCAAAAGTAGTCCTCACTGTCAAACTAATCAGCCAAAGCAGATTTATTTTCTGACAAGATGAGTCTGACTTGGTTTTGGATTTAAAAACCATGTTACAGGTATTTCCAAATAACATCTCACTTCAGAATTCTCATTCTAAGATAGAGGAATGGATGGATGGATGGATGGATGGATGGATGGCAGGCAGCTGGACACAAAGCCTTGCCCTAGATACAACCAGGCACTAGTCATTTAAAAAAAATTTTAAGGAGTGTTCCTTGTTTTGCATTCTTAAATTGTCCTCTTGTTTGCTGTCTCACAGCAATGCAGCACAGTAAAATTTGGGGAGAGTGAGCGGTACGACTTTCTTTTATAAAGTGGAAAAGAAGAATTATGAAAGGAAAGCTAAGAAAGGAGACAGCTAGGTTGCTATCCTGAGTGCCTTAACCACTAGAAAAGCTTGCTACGGTCACAGTAAGACACACATATTCCAGTGTGCAAACCACACTAGAGGCTCACATTTGTCCCAACCCAGTATAACATTCCAGAGAAGTTCAGCTATAATTTAATTAGAAAGGCTAAGCTCCAGAGTGGGCCACTGCAAAGGCGTCAGTTATCTTTATTTTCATCAACACCAGAGACTTTGTTAAATAATCTAATGAATGTGAGAAATGTGCTTTTACTGTGCCTTAATAATTGGCATAATTAGAATGTTAGAAATATCCTACCACTGGTGACTTTAGTGTTATTCAATGAACAAGGATTGGTCAAAATATTTTCTAGACATGCCCCACCATTGATTAAACAGAATATGAAAATCTAGTGAGTCTGGGAGGCTAGATCCCTAAAGGTCCTATGTTCAGCCATTGGCTGGAGGATTTTAGTTATCTGCTGCTGATTATAAGACTAAATCCTCTCCCTAAGACAATATTGTCTAATAAAAATATAATGCAAATCACATACATAATTTTAAAAGCTGCATTAAAAAACAGGTAGAATGAATTATTAGTAATATGTGCTATTTAACCCAATATCTCCAAAACATTATCATTTCAACATATACTCAATATTTTAAAACATCTTGAAAATACATTTTATAGTCTTTTTTCTTACTATAAGCCTTTGAAATCCTGGGTGTATATTACATTTACAGCATCATCTCAATTTAGACGATCTACAATTCAGGAACTCAGCACACAATGCACCAAATTATACAGCTCTAGAATATTGCTGCATTTACTTTAACTGACCTTCAAAAGGACACACACCTACCGGGCACGGGGGCTCATGCCTGTAATCCCAGCACTTTGGTAGGCCGAGGCGGGCGGATCACAAGGTCAGGAGATCAAGATCATCCCGGCTAACATGGTGAAACCCTGTCTCTACTAAAAATACGAAAATTAGATGGGTGTGGTGGTGCATGCCTGTAGTCCCAGCTACTCGGGAGGCTGAGGCAGGAGAATGGTGTGAACCTGGGAGGCGGAGCTTGCAGTGAGCCGAGCTGAGATGGAGCCACTGCACTCCAGCCTGGGTGGCAGAGTGAGACTCCATCTTAAAAAAAAAAAAAAAAAAAAAAAAAAGACACAGAGCTGTAGCTTACCTTACCAACTTTATAATGCAGGCTGTATGAACTGTTTTTCAAATTGTCTTATGTCACTTTGTAAGACTTCTAGTCAAATAAATGGACATAATAAGAACTGGGGGCCAGGTAAGTGACTCACACCTGTAATCTCAGCCCTTTGGGAGGCCATCCAGGGAGGATCCCTTGAGCTCAGGAGTTCAAGATCAGCCTGGGTAACACAGGGAGACTCCGTCTCTACAAAATATCAAAAAAGTATCCAGGTGTGTTGGTACATGCCTGTAGTACCACTTATTCAGGAGGCTGAGGTGGAAGGATTGCTCGAGCCCAGGAGTTTGAGGCTGCAGAGAATCGTGAATGCACCACTGCATTCCAGCCTAGGTGACTGAGTAAGACCTTGTGTCAAAAAAAAAAAAAAAAAAAGAACTGGGACTATTTCAAACTTTTTGTTATGTTCGTTGTCTTAAGTTTTATATTTTCTAGTCATTTAATAAAAATTAGTTGTACAACTATTTTGTGAAAAACATTGTACAAAGAAATAATAACATTTACAGAGCATCTACTATGTGTCAGTCCCAAAAGAGATCCAGATGTTACTTTCAAGGAAGCTGTGGTCCGGCGGCCTGGGGTGAGTGCGGAAGGGACTAAGACAACAGAAAATTACAAATAATATATCAGGTATAGATACATTCATAAATTCATAGAAAAATATGTCTTGATGGGGATGAGAAGTGGATCAGGGAAAGATTTGACAAACAGGTTGCATTTGAGCTAGGCCTTGAATTACTATGTTTGAGGCATGTAAAAATTGTTAGAAAGCCATTTGTAGAAAAGAGAACAGCTACAGCAAAGTCCTAAAAACATGATGCAGACACAACTGTGAAAAGGTTCCTTTGGCTGGATGGTTTTTGATCAGAGCTGTGATGCCACTGAATTTTGGAACAGGCTGCATTTAAATTGCAGAGGACTTTGACGGCCACAGCAAGGGGTTAAATGAGTAGGCAGTGTGGGCCACTGGCTTTTCCTGAGCAAGAGCGTGACATGATCAGAAGGGTGCTTTAGTGAGATTAATATGAAAAATGGACTTGTGGGGAGGGAGGCCGGAAGAAAGTAAGCCAGTTTGAGGCTTATTAGAATTGCCCGTGCTAGACATCAGAGAGCCTGAAAGAGTAGAGGAGTAATGAGACAAGAAAGGGGGAGATGGACACAATGGGTATTGAACTGAAGAGAGAAGGTTGCTGCTGGGACTTGGTGAGGTGGGTGGGCATGATCATTATTATACCACCTGCCTCCCATTCTATTCTCAATTAGACTCTATGGCTCTTAAGAGGCAAAATTTTATTTATTAGTGCTTTTGCCTCACATATTTATCATTTATTTGTGATGAGAACACTTAAAATCTGCTCTCTATGCTATTTTCAAATATACACCAAATTGTTATTAACTATAATCATCACCTTGTACCATAGATCTCTTGAAGTTATTCCTCATGTCAAACTATATTCTTTGACCAATATTACTCCAAGTGCCCCACCCTCATGCTGGGACTGGACTACTGAATTATTATAAGAGTAATGAAGGACAGGCCGGGCACAGTGGCTTACGCCTGTAGTCCCAGCACTTGGGGAGGCCGAGATGGGTGGATCATCTGAGGTCAGGAGTTCAAGACCAGCCTGACCAACATGGTAAAACCTGTCTCTACCAAAAATACAAAAATTACCTGGGCGTGGTGGCAGGCACCTGCAATCCCAGCTACTCAGGAGGCTGAGGCAGGAGAATCGCTTGAACTTGGGAGACAGAGGTTGCAGTGAGCCGAGATCATGCCACTGCACTCCAGCCTGGGCAACAGAGCCAGACCCCATCTCAGGAGAAAAAAAAAAGAGTAATGAAGGAGAAAGGGAAGTGCAAAAACTTCTAAAACTTTGGTAACTTAAAGGATGGTGTCTCTCCATTAAAAAATAAAAAGTGTGAAAAAAATTTTTAAGCACAGAAAGAAATTGATTAAGGAAAGAAATTCCTCTTCGCACCAAAAAATATGAGAGATTAGCAGGATACTCAGGTGAACTTATCAAGGAAGCCCGGTGTGAAAGGAAAATAAATCTTGGGGCCCCAAAAATCACTAAGCTAAAGAGAAAAGTCAAGCAGGGAAATGCTTAGGGCAAACCTGCCTCCCATTCTATTCAGTCACCCCTCTGCTCACTGAGATAAATGCATATCTGATTGCCTCCTTCGGAGAGGCTAATCAGATATTCGAAAGCATGCAACCATTTGTCTCTTATTAACCTATGACCTGGAAGCCCCCTCCTCACTTTGAGTTGTCCCGCCTTTCTGGACCAAGCCAATGTTCATCTTACATATGCTGATTGATATCTCATGTCTCCCCAAAATGTATAAAACCACACTGTGCTCTGACCACCTTGGGAACACATTGTCAGGACCTCCTGAGGCTGTGTCACGAGTGCACGCCCTCAACCTCGGCAAAATAAACTTTCTAAGTTAACTGAGACCTCTGTCAGATATTCAGGATTCATACCAGGAAAATGCAACATTAGAACTGACAGGAGAGCGTCTTCACACTAAGGAGCTCAAACTCTCACAGGGGGCTAGCTTTCCCAGTGTCCATCCATGAGAACTGTTTAAAAGTATATTTTCATGCATAAATACAACCATTAAAAAAGATACTAGCAGGCAGGGCAAGGTGGCTCATGCATGTAATCCCAGCACTTTGGGAGGCCCAGGTGGGTGGATTGCTTGAGCCACCAGCCTGGGCAACATGGCAAAACCTCATCTCTACAAAATAATACAAAACTTAGCCAGGCATGGTAGCACACTCCATGGTCCCAGCTACTCAAGTGGCTGACGTGGGAAGATCACCTGAATCTGGGGAGGTGGAGGCTACAGTGAACCATGATCGCACCACTGCACTCCAGCTTGCGCGAGTGACATCCTGTCTTAAATAAATAAATAAATAAATAAATAAATGATATTAGCCAGGCATGATGGTCCCCACCTGTAGTCTCAGCTACTCTGGAGGCTAGGGTGGGACAATTGCTTGAACCCAGGAGCTTGAGGCTGGAGTGAGCTATGGTTGTATCACTGTACTCCAGCGGGGCAAGAGAGCAAGACCCTGTTTCTAAAAAAAAATAAATAAAAGGTTAAAAAAATGATATTAAGGTACATATAATGAATATGTAAAGACATGGAAGGATTTTCACCATGTATGAAGGGGTAATAAAGCAGGTCATTAAAGAATATACACAGTGCTTCATTTATACATATGTGTACGTATGACAGAAAGCCAAGAGCCAAAATGTTAACACTCTATCTGTAAATTAGAAGATTCTGAGTGACTCTTATATTCTATTATTTGTTAGCCATATTTTCTAAGTTTGTAATAAATATGTAATACCTTCTGTAACATTTTTTCTTTAATGCACTCATCTTGTAAAAGGTGTATTTTTCTCCACTTTAATGAAGACGAGTAGGAAAGGAAGAGAATTTGTCAGCTAAAAAATAAACTGGGCTGACACAAGATCTGTCTGTCTGCGAGTTTGTCTGCTTTGGTGGAGGATGTTAAGAATAAGGGAGACTTCTGCATATCTGTAGTTACATGCAGACAGGAAGGATCTAGGAGGAAGGAAGATACTGCAGATGCAAACACTCAACCAAAAACAAAAAGAGCTCCCAAATCCCAAAGGATGGGAGAGAGAAATGTACCACGAGCTAAGCTCCTAAACTGGACAAAGCCCACATATTTCTAAAAATGAAACTTGCCAGGCTACATTGCTTTATTTGCACCTGCCTGTCCAGTGGATTTTCCACTTGGAGCTAATTCTCTCTTCAGATAGAGAATTAATGTAAATAACTGTGTTTATGGAGGTCACTTTCTTCCCAGCTTCCAGTCTATTCACTACAGAAACACCATGGAAGAGGGAGCTGAATCACTTAAAATACCCTTTTTGCAATAAATTCAAGTATTTTAAGACAAAATAATTAGTTATTAAAATGGTAAGAAGGCCGGGCGCGGTGGCTCACGCCTGGAATCTCAGCACTTTGGGAGGCCAAGGCAGGGTGATCACTTAAGGTCAGGAGTTCAAGACCTGGACAATATGGTGAAATACCATCTCTACTAAAAATACAAAAATTAGCCAGGCGTGGTGGCACGTACCTGTAATTTCCACTATGCGGGAGGCTGAGACATGAGAATCGCTTGAACCCAAGAGGCGGAGGTTGCAGTGAGCTGAGATTGCGCCACTGCACTCTAGCCTGGGTGACAAAGTGAGTGAGACTCCATCTCGAAAAAATAAATAAATAAAATAGGAAGAAAAAAATAGAAGATTAAGGCAAAGCAAAATGCTACCAACAGATCACACCAAACTACCTAGACTTTCTCCAAAGTCTAATATTTTATTCACTTTCAGAAAAAGAATAGAAACCTGGGAAAAAATGAGGAGCATCTGTCCTTTGCTTATGTACTTTGATGAAATGCCAACTACTACTATAAATAGCATTTTTTTTAAATAAGAAGAAATGGAGTATTTCAGAAGTGGTTTTTGGGTTTTTTTATATTGAGATTTTTGTCTTTATTTGGACAAAATTTTGTCTTTATTTGGTTTTAATATCCACCATAACAAGTTAAAAACAAAATGTGAGTTCATAAAAAAGGAAGAAGAGTCATTTCAATAATTAAATTTGTAAAATTGCATGTCCGCTAAAATACAATCCTTTGTCCAAGAAAAATATTTTTAATAAGCAGGAAAAACAAGTCAGAAAGGAACACTGCATTCCCCTTCAAAACTCAGGGCTAAAACTTTGTTCCCATGGACTTCACAGTTTAAAAATTGGCCCATAAAGCACAGAACTCTTTGCCTAAAAGGGTATAAATTGAAAGTTAATAAATAAAAGAATTGAAAGGTTTAGTCTCATATTGAAAAATGCATATTCTTATTTTTAATTTTCATAACTATGAAAAAGTTCACATAAACTACTAACACTTTTAGTTTGAGACAAAGTCTCACTCTGTCACTTAGGCTTGAGTGCAGTAGTATGATCACGGCTCACTGCAGCCTTCACTTCCCAGGCTCAAGTGATTCTCCCACCTCTGACTCCCAGGTACCTGGAGGGCATACGCCAACATGCCTGGCTAATTTTTGTATTTTTCTGTAGGCACGAGGTTTTGCTATGTTGCCCTGGCTGGTCTCAAACTCCGGGGCTCAAGCAATCTGCCCGCCTACACCACACAAAGTGCTGGGATTACAAGCATGAGCCACTACTCCCAGCCTTGCTAATGCATTTTTTAATTAAAAAGCTTATTCAGGTAGGGTTGGACAAGGGGGTCAGATAAAATCCATTACCTGAGCAAAAGTGCAAGAAACCTCATTTACAGGCCACTCCCCTTCCTGATGATCATGTTAACTTCCTGTCACTGTTAAAAATTAGGGTTCTGGGCTGGGCGCAGTGGCTCATGCCTGTAATCCTACCACTTTGGGAGGCTGAGGCAGACAAATCACCTGAAGTCAAAAGTTCAAGACCAGCCTGGTCAACATGGTTAAACCTTGTTTCTACTGAAAATACAAAAATTAGCCAGGCGTCAGGGTGTGCGCTTGTAATCCCAGCTACTCAGGAGGCTGAGGCAGGAGAATCACTTGAACTTAGGAGGCAGAGGTTGCACTGAGCCGAGATCACACCTCTGCACTCAAGCCTGAGTGAAAGAGCAAGACTCTGTCTCAAAAAAAAAAAAAAAAAAAAGATTGTGTTTTGCCCCAAATCAGCACTATATTTAACAGTCTACTGTGAGTCTGACATTTATTTGCCTTTAAAAGAAAAAATTTGTAAATTCAGTCTATACTATCACTGGGTACTGCAAACTTGCTAATTATATCTTCAGTGTAAAATAGCTCTTCCTCTCATTTGTCTTGAACATGTACTGGTCTTTTAAGCATGAGAAAGTCCAGATAACAGTTGAAGGTTGGAAGAATAAGTTTATGTTTGCTTTTCCGAAATAATGAAGCTTAGAGCTGGTAAGTATGTCTTCTTTCCACTTTCATCTTTTTAGAGTGAAGAGTACTGATCACTTGAGTCAGTTTTACAAAAGTAACAAATGCATTCGCTCCAGGACTTGGGTTTCCTTCACTGGAATACCTTCCACTGTTAAATCATTTAAGTAGGAGACCAGAATCTCAGATTGTAATCCATGTGCACAGTCAACATTGCTTTGCAAAAGAAGGATAATGTTCTCTGTTTTCTTTCTTGTTTCTTTCCTAATGACACCCCAAAACCTGTTAGCAAAATGTGGTATTTACATAAAATGGAATAATAACTAGCCTTGAAGGAAAGGAAATTCTGACACATGCTACAACATACATAACATGGAAGACAGTATGCTAAGTGACACAGCCAGTCACATAAAGAAAACTACGGTATGATTCCACTCACATGAGGTACCTAGAATAGTGAAAGTAAAATGTTGGCTGCCAAGGGCCAGGAGGAGAGGGGAGTGAGGAGTTGTTGTTCAATGCAGCAGTCCCTAACCTTTTTGGCACCAAAGAGAGACCAGTTTTGTGAAAGACAATTTTTCCACGAGTGGGACAGTGTGGGAGGCAGTGGGGGAGTGGTTTCGGGATGAAACTGTTTTACCACAGATCATCGGGCATTAGTTAGATTCTAATAAGGAATGTACAATCTACATCCCTCACATGCATAGTTCACAATAGGGTTCGTGCTCCTATGAGAATCTAATGCCGCTGTTGATCTGACAGGAGGCAGAGCTCAGGAGGTAATGCTCGATCACCCACCACTCACCTCCTCCTATGTGGCTTGGCTCCTAACAGGCCACAGACTGGTAGCGATCTGTGGCTCAGGGCTTGGGGACCCCTGGTTTAATGGGTATACATTTTCAGTTGTTCAATAAGAAAAGAATTCAGGAGAAGGATGGTAGTGATGGTTACATAACAAGATGTACATACACTTAAAATGGCTAAAATAATAAATTTTATGTTATCTATATTTTACTACAATAAAACAGAGAAAAAAACATGTAATAAACATTTTTCATGTCCATTTCACGTGTGATTTTTTTTAAGAAAAGAGATTAATTTATCTCAACTTTTCATATATTCCCCAATAAGACAAATGGAGAAACTGTACTTGGTTCCAATTTTGTCTTTTAAAACTCATATTTTCAACCTATCATTCTTTCAGAATATAATTACAGGTAACCTGAATTCTAGAATCAGATTGTTTTCACGAATATGACCATGCCTCTAGACGTGGTATTTAAGAGAGAACTAATTGCTGAAACTCACTATGGTAGACACTCCTAGTTGCCTACTCAAGCGTCCTTTCTCTCCTTCTCACTTACAAGATTAATCCCATTTTTTCCCCTGTAGCAAGGCGGCCAGTTAAAATATTCACCTCGCCTTGCAACTAGAGATAACCATTTGGCCCAATTCTGCCCAGAGGAGGGGAGAAGTATATTGGGTGGAAGACCCAGGAGAACTATTAGTTCCCTGATAAAAATTAACAGACTTGGCTGGCATGAACATCTTGCCCTGGGCCTTTCCACTCCCTCCAGGAAGACAGAAGCTTCCAGTTTCCCTGAGCAGGTAACCAGCCCTGGGTTGCCTAACTACAGACTGAAGCTTACTTGAGAAAAATGAGTTCTTTCTTAATTAATCTTTAGTAAAAGGGTTTCTCTTACTTGCAGCTAAACTCAATCCTCACTCAATCTGGCGCCACTGAGATGAGTCTGAGGAAAGAAATTCAGGAATATTTCTGGTCTACAAGTTGGAGGTGGATGTTCCAGCTCTGTAAAAGGAGTGTTAATAAGGCTGAAATGGGCTGGGCACAATGACTCATGTCTGCAATCCCAACACTTTGGGAGGCCGAGGCAAATGGATCGCTTGAGCCAGAAGTTCAAGACCAGCCTGGGCAAAATGATGAAACCCTGTCTCTACAAAAAGTACAAAAATTAGCTGGGCATTGTGGCATATGCCTGTAGTCCCAGCTACTTGGGAGGATGGGGTGGGAGGATCGCTCGAACCCAAGAGTTCGAGGCTGCAGTGAGTCATGATCATATCACTGCACTTCAGCCTGGGTGACAGAGTGAGACCCTGTGTCATGAAAGAAAATAAGATAAAATAAGCCTGAAATGCAACAGTCCCCAATCACATGTCCTATAACTCTGATCTAAGATGTAACACTGAAGGACAGATGACTGGAATAGTGAGATGCATGCACTAAGGATGCTATCGGAGCATCCATCCATAAATCATGTTTTCTCATAATAAAACTGACATTTATTAAATGCTTTCTATGTGCCAGACACAGGGCTAACCACTTTGTACACATTATCTCATTTAATCCCAACAGCCTTATAAGGTAAAACCCAGCTCCCAACTACTTTATTGAACTGCTTTTTGACTGCTTTATGTCTTGAACAATTTATTTTTCTCCTATATACAAAGGGGGTAAAATTACAACCCTTAAACAATTGTTATGAGAATTAAAGATAATAATCAGCATGCGGCAAGAGCCACATGGTTAATTCTCAATAAAACCCAACTGTCATCATGGTCAAAAAGAATAGCAGACTGCACAAATTCCCCAATAAAGCAAAACATCAGAATCCCCTGGAGAACTGTCTTAGAATACAGACTCCTTGACTCCAGCCAGGCTTAAGGAATCAGATGGGGCCCAGTCATCCAGAGATGTGAAGGAATCTGGTCTAAGGGAAAACCAACTGCTATATTCTCAAGATACTAAAAACTTTACCACTTCGTCACACCACATCATCACAAAGTTTACCTAATCCACATATAGGAATCCACCCTGTGCCCACACAACTGCCTTCACAGAACCTACATTTAAAAGTATGCCCTCTGTTTTTCCCGAGATTTAAGAACATCTCTGTAGCTTATGTGAAATTGCTTTAAACAAAAGAAGACATACATGTGGCCAACAAGCATATTTAAAAAAGCTCAACATCACTGATTATTAGAGAAATGCCAACCAAAAACACAATGATACACCATCTCACACCAGTCAGAATGGCTAGTATTAAAAAGGCAAAAAATAACAGATGCTAGCAAAGTTGAAGAAAAAAAGGAATGCTTACATACTGTTGGTGGGAGTGTAAATTAGTTCAAACATTGTGGAAGACAACATAGCAATTCCTCAAAGAACTAAAGACAGAAATACTATTTGACTCAGCAATCCCATTACTGGGTATGTATTAGTCTGTTTTCACACTGCTGATAAAGATATACCCCAAGACTGGGCAATTTACAAAAGAAAGAGGTTTAATAGACTTACAGTTCCATGTGGCTGGGGAAGTCTCACAATCATGGTGGAAGGCAAGGAAGAGAAATCACATCTTCCATGAATGGCAGCAGGCAAAGAGAGGGCTTGTGCGGGGAAATGCCTCTTTCTAAAACCATCAGATCTCACGAGACTTACTCACTATCACAAGAACCACACAGGAAAGACGTGCCCCCATGATTCAATTACTCCCACTGGGTCCCTCCTGTAACACCTGGGAATTCAAGACGAGATTTGGGTGGAGACACAGACAAGCCATATCAAGGTATATACCCAAAGGAATATAAATTGTTCTGTTACAAAGACACTGCAGCACTATTCACAGTTACAAAGACTTGGAATCAACCTAAATGCCCATTAGTGATAGACTGGATAAAGAAAATGTGGCACATATACACTATGGAATATTATGCAGCCATAAAAAGGAATGAGATCATGTTGTTCGCAGGGACATGGATAGGTACATGGATAGAGCTGGAGGCCATTATACTTAGCAAATTAACACAGGAACAAAAAGCCAAATACCGCATTTCTCACTCTTAAGTGGCAGCTAAATGATGAAAACACATGGACATATAGCAGGGAACAATATACACTGGGGTCTACTGGAGGGTGGAGGTTGGGAGGAGGGAAACAATCAGGAAAAATAACTAATGGATACTAGGCTTAATACCTGAATGATGAAATAATCTGTAAAGAAACCCCCATTCCGTGATATACATTTACCTATCTAACAAACCTGCACGTGTACCCCTCAACTTAAAAGTTTAAAAAAGAAATCCTTCCACAGGAAAAAAAAAGAAAGAAAGAAAGAAAGAAATTGCTTTAGAGGGCAAGGTGCCTGCCTCACTTCTGCTCACTTTGGGGACCAGGCATAAAGAAGGCTGTCTTGACAAAGATCAGAGATCTTCTTTGTATCACTTTGTCTTGGCTGCCAGGAAGTTCAGAGCCAAATTTTCTACTTTAATTTTTCTCAATCAAGTTTTTGTTTTTTTTTTTCTTTTTTGAGGTTCCAGGCTGGAGTGCAATGGAATCATAGCCCACTGTAGCTTTGACTTGGGTGCAAGCAATCCTCCCACCTCAGCCTCCTGAGTAGCTCAGACTACAGGCATGAGCCACCAAGCCCAGATAATTTTTTAAAAAATTATTTTAGAGATGAAGTCTTGCTGTGTTGCCCAGGCTGATCTCAAACTCCTGACCTCAAGCAATCATCCCACCTCAGACTCTCAAGATGTTGGGGTTGCAGGTGTGAGCCACCATGCTGGGCCCCTCAACTGAGTTTCAAGTATAATTATTTTCATTATTTTTCTTTATTTTGGGAGGGGATATTTTCAAACATTTTATTACAAAAGCAATTCCCATTTATTAGGGAAGATTTAGACAAACCAAATGAAGGAAATTTAAATCACCCATTTTCCCTCTGCCCAGAGATAACCAGTATTATTAACAGGTTTATATACACCCTCCTAGACGTTTTTGTCTGCTTCTTCCTTACATAGTGTTTTACATTTATTTAAAATACATTATAAATCTGTTTTTATTAAGTGCACATTCTTTAATAATGTCATTTTAAAGCTTCATAGGTATTTTATTGTCTGGACATTAAATAATTTTTAACAATACCTCCCAGCCTGTTATTATGCATTCCTAATGCTGATTTCTGCTCTTAATTTTATAAGCATTTCAATAATAACCATACTTAGAATTAAAATTTTAAACATATACATGACATTTATTTATTCATTCTTCATTCAGAGAATAAATTCTTAAAAATGAAAACCAAATACACATTCCAGTAGGCTTCCACCGAGTAGAACACTCCCTGCCTGAAAAATTCTTCTCATCTTCCCAGATTCCATTTCTTCTTTCTCCTCCACTCCTCCACAGCAGATCCTCTATAAGTCAGATTTCCTAAAGGATCAGTCTTGGACCTCTTCTCACTTTTGCTAAGTGGTCACTCATCTACTCACTCCACAGCATCTATGCGCAAAACTCCTGATGTCTTATTTCCAGCCCAAACCTTTCTTCTGAATTACAAAATCATGTGTGGTGGTTTTAAAATACATTCACAAATTAGTTTGGTGGCTGTCCATTTAAGTGAGGGGCTTAATTCCCCACCGACTGAGTATGGGCTGAAATTGGTGACTCGCTTCTACGGAATTCTATGAAATAGAATATGGCAGAAGTAATGATGTGGGACTTCTGAGACTAAAGGTATTACAGCTTCCCCGTTGCATTCTTTCATATCTCTCACTCTAGGAGAAGCTCACTGCCATGTCATGAAGACACTCAAGCAGCCCTAGAGAGAGGTTCATGTGGCGAGAAACTGTGGCCTTCCACCAAGAGGCAGCAGGGAACTGAGACCTTCTGCCAAAAGTCATGTACGTAAGCCATCTTGGAATCAGATCCTCTAGCCTGGGTCAAGCGTCAGATGATGGCAACCCTGGCCAACATCTTGAGTGCAATCTCATGACAGACCTTGGACTGGAATCACCTCACTAAGCCACTCCCAAATTCCTGGCCAAGGAAACTGCATGAGATAATAAATATTTGTTGTTTTAAAGCACCAAATGTTGGGGTGACTTGTTACAGAGCAATAGATAACTAATATAGATTTCCTGCTAAGTTTCATAATAATTTATTATGCAGCAAGAGATAAACACATACTATGTATCTAACCACCTACTTAACATCTCCACTGAGATAGCTCACAGACTTATTTCAACCTTAACATATCAGAAAACTGAACTGTTGTTCCTCTCAAATCTATTCTGCCTCTAGTCTTTCCCAACTATGGGAAAGCACTTTCATCCATTCGCTTGTTCATGCCAGGATACTGAAATGAATCCTTTCTTCTAATACCACAATCTAACCCCTCTATCAACTTTTGTTGATTCTAATTCCTAGATACAGCTTGAGTCCATCCACATCTCTTCAGTTCCACTGTCAACCCCCAGTCCAAGCTACTGTCATCTCTTGCCTCCAACCTAAAGCCAATAAACTTCTGACACTGTCTCCTAAATTCTCTTCTTATTCCTTCTAATCAACTCTCTGAACTTTGGAACAACTAAATTAACACGGTTTATAAGGCCCTGAATCATCTGACCACTCCTATGCCAAGCCTTGTCTTGAAACACTCAGCCTCCTCAGTCTGCTCTAACACACCGACCTTTGTGTTACTCTGACAAACCCAGCCCTTTCCTGCCTCAGGATATTGGTTCATGCTTCTATGCCTGCCTCCTTCACCCTGTTCTCAACCTGCTTAATTCAGATGAACACTGCAGGTTTAATTTTCAACATCTTCTCTTCAGAGCAGACTTCTGGACGACTCCCCCAATCTCTAAAAGCAACCTGTCTTCCTTCCTTGTGCACCCAGTACTTATCTTAATTTGATTACATATTGTTTTGTGTAAGCCCAAGAGGCAAGAAATGTCAATTTTGATGCAGCTCCCAATACAGGTTGTCAATTAAAAAAATTTTGAATAAGTTTATTTAAAGTGTTCATTAAGTCTAAACACAGTGTGTATTCAACGTAGACCTCTAACTTGTCCATTTCAATAAAAAAAAATGCATCTGTTATATCTATTGCCTTTTCAACCTTCTGCAAAATTGCAGGACCATCATCATCAAGATGATCCACTGTCTTTCTCATCTTTTTCACATGTTTAAGGATCCTTTAATTCTTGTCATAGATGAAAATGTGACTTCTAGAAACATTAAAAAGAAGAAAAGCTGGTATAATCATAGTCCCTAAAGGCAGACCAGAAAAGCAATTCTAAAAGTTCATTAGAAAATTAAGTTGGCCCCTGATTGATCTAAATAGGAACATTTTATCCTAGTATTTAGAGTTGTGATGAGTAATCATTTCCCTTTCCAAAGCTCAGTGTTTTGTAAAAACAGGGAGGATCATGACTCTGTGCAAGATTATTTTTTGGTGAAGAAATCAGAGACTCACTGATAGAAGAACCAAGAAATACTAATAAGGGCATGCTGAAGCACAGCATAAATCAACAGTGCCCTGTCTCTTAACTTCCAGTAAATAAGACACTGACTTGTAACCAGAGACAGAGTAGGTCTGGGAGCCAGCCGACTCTGTGGGTTCTGAGGCAGAGCCATATACAGGGAGCAGCCCCACAACAGTGTTCACAGCAACTATCCAGAAAAGAAACTATTAATAATGGCACTCCGGTAGAAAAAAAATAGCAACCATCCATGCCTCACTCTTGCCACCCGCATTTATATACACAGACTCTCAGGCTAGCACCAAGGCTCTGAATTCAAAGATCATATAGGTTTATGTATATATATGTAATCACACCAAACTTTGATAAGTGGCACAGATTTTAACTTAATAGATTTATAGGAAATACATGGTGACAGAATATGATAAACTCAACTCTGTAACAAGCACATGTACATTCTTGCACACAGAAATAAATGTTACTTGGTACAGGCCGGGCACCGTGGCTCACACCTGTAATCCCAGCACTTTGGGAGGCTGAGGCAGGTAGATCACTTGAGGCCAGGAGGTCAAGACCAGCCTGGCCAACATGATGAAACTCTTTCTCTATTGAAATACAAAAATTAGCTGGGTGTGGTGGTGCACTCCTGTAATCTCAGCTACTGGGGAGGCTGAGGCACAAGAATCACTTGAACCCAGGAGGTGGAGGTTGCAGTGAGCTGAGATCACACCATTGCACTCCAGCCTGGGTGACAGAGCCAGACTCTTTCCCAAAAACAAACAAACAAAAAAAGAAGTGATTCGGTATAGAAACATATATAATAGTCATAGATTTGAAATACTATAGCTTTGGTCACTTCATTTATTGTGACAAATAGGGTGCCTATTTTTCTAATCTGTAGCTTAGAGTATACAGTATTGTTAACATACTATACTATTAACTATGATTTATTCATTTCTGTAAACCAAGTAATAAAGCTAGACCATTTTTACTTTGGTAGATTCTTCAGTTCTCTAGAAGTGAAATCTTGGTAAAATAATTTAATCATATGCACCTATAGCAATTTTATACATAATTCTTTAATTTGCAAATTACCAGTAGTCACGAAACTATTTTTTTCTAAGCAATAAAAAGTAAAGAACATAATGCTATAAATATTTAGGATACAATAATCATTCTAGAAAAATTCTAAAAATCATTCTAGAAAAATTCAAAACAGAATGACACTGGGAAGCCTGGGCATGGTAGCTCACACCTATAATCCCAGAACTTTGGGAGGCGGAGGATGGCAGATTGCTTGAGTCCAGGAGTTTGAGATCAGCCTGGGCAACATAGTGAGGCCTCTGTCTCTACAAAAAACCTTTTTTTTTTTTTTTTTTTGAGACAGAGTCTCGCTCTGTCACCAGGCTGGAGTGCAGTGGCACGATCTCAGCTCACTGCAACCTACGCCTCCCGAGTTCAAGCGATTCTCCTGCCTCAGCCTCCTGAGTAGCTGGGATTATAGGCGCACGCCACCATGCCCAGCTAATTTTTTTATTTTTAGTAGAGAGCAGGTTTTACCTTGTTGGCCAGGCTGGTATCGAACTCCTGACCTCATGATCTACCCACCTCAGCCTCCCAAAGTGCTGGGATTACAGGTGTGAGCCACCGGGCCCGACCCAAAAAACTTTTTTAAAAAAGTAACTGAGAATGGTGGTGCACACCTGTAGTCCCAGCTACTCGGGAGGATGAGGTGGGAGAACTGCCTGAGTCCCAGAGTTCAAGACTGCAGGGAGCTGTGATCGTGCCACTGCATTCAACCTGGGTGACAGAGTGAAACCCTGTCTCAAGAAAAGAAAAGAAAAATGACAGTGGGTATCAAAAATCCACTACAACATATAAAAAGCCTGCTACCCTATGTGGGAGGGAAAAAACATGCCATAAAACGCCAGGCAGAACATGCTAATTGACATAGACCAGGCTGTGCACTAGACCAGAAGAGAGGTACCCTCAAACAAAGAGGAGGAGCTAGGAAGCAAGGGCTTCAACATCTAAGGCCTTCAATGGATACATTCCAACCAGCAAGCAACAACAAGGCAGCCGCCTGGCAGGGCAAGGCTAGATTCTTCAACCAGGTGAATCCCACTAAAAATGAATCAGAGTCACAGCTTTATCAAAGGTCAAAGTGAAACACTGAGAATCAGTAGCCAGGCAAAAGCAAACGGGGTATAGCAATCAAAGATAAGTCAAACAAGGCCACATATCCAAACAAAGAGCCTGGAAAAAAAAAGGCACCATGAAGCCCAACTACCAGGAAACTGTGAAATGATCTTGAGATTGATAACAATGAAATTAGAACACCCTTTAAGCTTGAGGAAAGAAATCCAGAAATGAAAGGTATAGCCCAGATCACTTTTAGATCTGTGCTACATAGCTAATGTGCATTTCCCTAGCCATAACTAAATATTCTAAGATGCCTATAAACCCTGAGTTATTCATGTTTACACACTTGCATAAATATCATTTAGCTCTTTTTTTTTATTTTTTTTTTTATTTTTATTATACTTTAAGTTCTAGGGTACATGTGCATACGTTTATATCATGTATAACTCCCCAATGCAATCCCTCCCTCCTCCCCCCTCCCCATGATAGGCCCCAGTGTGTGATGTTCCCCTTCCCGAGTCCAAGTGATCTCATTGTTCAGTTCCCACCTATGAGTAAGAACATGCGGTGTTTGGTTTCTCTTCTTGTGATAGTTTGCTAAGAATGATGGTTCCAGCTGTATCCATGTCCCTACAAAGGACGCAAACTCATCCTTTTTGATGGCTGCATAGTATTCCATGGTGTATATATGCCACATTTTCTTAATCCAGTCTGTCACAGATGGACATTTGGGTTGATTCCAAGTCTTTGCTATTGTGAATAGTGCCGCAATAAACATACGTGTGCATGTGTCTTTGTAGTAGAGTAATTTATAATCCTTTGGGTATATACCCAGTAGTGGGATGGCTGGGTCATATGGTACATCTAGTTCTAGATCCTTGAGGAATCGCCATACTGTTTTCCATAATGGTTGGACTAGTTTACAATCCCACCAACAGTGTAAAAGTGTCCTATTTCTCCACATCCTCTCCAATATCTATTGTTTCCTGACTTCTTAATGATTGCCATTCTAACTGTGTGAGATGGTATCTCATTGTGGTTTTGATTTGCATTTCTCTGATGGCGAGTGATGACGAGCATTTTTTCATGTGTCTGTTGGCTGTATGGATGTCTTCTTTTGAGAAATGTCTGTTCATATCCTTCCCCACTTTTTGATGGGGTTGTTTGTTTTTTTCTTGTATATCTGTTTGAGTTCTTTGTAGATTCTGGATATTAGCCCTTTGTCAGATGAGTAGGTTGCAAAAATTTTCTCCCATTCTGTAGGTTGCCTATTCACTCTGATGGTAGTTTCTTTTGCTGTGCAAAAGCTCTTTAGTTTAATTAGATCCCATTTGTCAATTTTGGCTTTTGCTGCTGTTGCTTTTGGTGTTTTAGACATGAAGTCCTTGCCCATGCCTATGTCCTGAATGGTACTACCTAGATTTTCTTCTAGGGTTTTTATGGTATTAGGTCTAACATTTAAGTCTCTAATCCATCTTGAATTAATTTTCGTATAAGGGGTAAGGAAAGGATCCAGTTTCAGCTTTCTACTTATGGCTAGCCAATTTTCCCAGCACCATTTATTAAATAGGGAATCCTTCCCCATTTCTTGTTTCTCACAGGTTTGTCAAAGATCAGATGGCTGTAGATGTGTGGTATTATTTCTGAGGACTCTGTTCTGTTCCATTGGTCTATTTCTCTGTTGTGGTACCAGTACCATGCTGTTTTGGTTACTGTAGCCTTGTAGTATAGTTTGAAGTCAGGTAGCGTGACGCCTCCAGCTTTGTCCTTTTGACCTAGGATTGTCTTGGCAATGCGGGCTCTTTTTTGGTTTCATATGAACTTTAAAGCAGTTTTTTCCAATTCTGTGAAGAAAGTCATTGGTAGCTTGATGGGGATGGCATTGAATCTATAAATAACCTTGGGCAGTATGGCCATTTTCACGATATTGATTCTTCCTATCCATGAGCATGGTATGTTCTTCCATTTGTTTGTGTCCTCTTTGATTTCACTGAGCAGTGGTTTGTAGTTCTCCTTGAAGAGGTCCTTTACATCTCTTGTAAGCTGGATTCCTAGGTATTTTATTCTCTTTGAAGCAATTGTGAATGGAAGTTCATTCCTGATTTGGCTCTCTGCTTGTCTGTTACTGGTGTATAAGAATGCTTGGGATTTTTGCACATTAATTTTGTATCCTGAGACTTTGCTGAAGTTGCTTATCAGCTTAAGGAGATTTTGGGCTGAGACGATGGGGTTTTCTAAATATACAATCATGTCATCTGCAAACAGGGACAATTTGACTTCTTCTTTTCCTAACTGGATACCCTTGATTTCTTTCTCTTGTCTGATTGCCCTAGCCAGAACTTCCAACACTATGTTGAATAGGAGTGGTGAGAGAGGGCATCCCTGTCTTGTGCCAGTTTTCAAAGGGAATTTTTCCAGTTTTTGCCCATTCAGTATGATATTAGCTGTGGGTTTGTCGTAAATAGTTCTTATTATTTTGAGGTACGTTCCATCAATACCGAATTTATTGAGCATTTTTAGCATGAAGGGCTGTTGAATTTTGTCAAAAGCCTTTTCTGCATCTATTGAGATAATCATGTGGTTCTTGTCTTTGGTTCTGTTTATATGCTGGATTACGTTTATTGATTTGCGAATGTTGAACCAGCCTTGCATCCCAGGGATGAAGCCCACTTGATCATGGTGGATAAGCTTTTTGATGTGCTGCTGAATCCGGTTTGCCAGTATTTTATTGAGAATTTTTGCATCGATGTTCATCAGGGATATTGGTCTAAAATTCTCTTTTTTTGTTGTGTCTCTGCCAGGCTTTGGTATCAGGATGATGTTGGCCTCATAAAATGAGTTAGGGAGGATTCCCTCTCTTTCTATTGATTGGAAGAGTTTCAGAAGGAATGGTACCAGCTCCTCCTTGTACCTCTGGTAGAATTCAGCTGTGAATCCATCTGGTCCTGGACTTTTTTTCGTGGGTAGGCTATTAATTGTTGCCTCAATTTCAGAGCCTGTTATTGGTCTATTCAGGGATTCAACTTCTTCCTGGTTCAGTCTTGGGAGACTGTAAGTGTCCAGGAAATTATCCATTTCTTCTAGATTTTCTAGTTGATTTGCGTAGAGGCATTTATAGTATTCTCTGATGGTTGTTTGTATTCTGTGGGGTCGGTGGTGATATCCCCTTTATCATTTTTTATTGCGTCTATTTGATTCCTCTCTCTTTTCTTCTTTATTAGTCTTGCTAGCGGTCTGTCAATTTTGTTGATCTTTTCAAAAAACCAACTCCTGGATTCATTGATTTTTTGGAGGTTTTTTTGTGACTCTATCTCCTTCAGTTCTGCTCTGATCTTAGTTATTTCTTGCCTTCTGCTAGCTTTTGAATGTGTTTGCTCTTGCCTCTCTTGTTCTTTTAATTGTGATGTTAGAGTGTCAATTTTAGATCTTTCCTGCTTTCTCTTGTGGGCATTTAGTGCTATAAATTTCCCTCTACACACTGCTTTAAATGTGTCCAGAGATTCTGGTATGTTGTATCTTTGTTCTCATTGGTTTCAAAGAACATCTTTATTTCTGCTTTCCTTTCGTTATGTACCCAGTAGTCATTCAGGAGCAGGTTGTTCAGTTTCCATGTAGTTGAGCGGTTTTGATTGAGTTTCTTAGTCCTGAGTTCTAGTTTGATTGCACTGTGGTCTGAGAGACAGTTTGTTATAATTTCTGTTCTTTTACATTTGCTGAGGAGTGCTTTACTTCCAATTATGTGGTCAATTTTGGAATAAGTGTGATGTGGTGCTGAGAAGAATGTATATTCTGTTGATTTGGGGTGGAGAGTTCTATAGATGTCTATTAGGTCCGCTTGGTGCAGAGTTGAGTTCAATTCCTGGATATCCTTGTTAACTTTCTGTCTCGTTGATCTGTCTAATGTTGACAGTGGAGTGTTGAAGTCTCCCATTATTATTGTATGGGAGTCTAAGTCTCTTTGTAGGTCTCTAAGGACTTGCTTTATGAATCTGGTGCTCCTGTATTGGGTGCATATATATTTAGGAGAGTTAGCTCTTCCTGTTGAATTGATCCCTTTACCATTATGTAATGGCCTTCTTTGTCTCTTTTGATCTTTGATGGTTTAAAGTCTGTTTTATCAGAGACTAGGATTGCAACCCCTGCTTTTTTTTGTTCTCCATTTGCTTGGTAGATCTTCCTCCATCCCTTTATTTTGAGCCTATGTATGTCTCTGCATGTGAGATGGGTCTCCTGAATACAGCAGACTGATGGGTCTTGACTCTTTATCCAGTTTGCCAGTCTGTGTCTTTTAATTGGACCATTTAGTCAATGTACGTTTAAGGTTAATATTGTTATGTGTGAACTTGATCCTGTCATTATGATATTAACTGGTTATTTTGCTAGTTAGTTGATGCAGTTTCTTCCTAGCCTCGATGGTCTTTACATTTTGGCATGTTTTTGCAATGGCTGGTACCGGTTGTTCCTTTCCATGTTTAGGGCTTCCTTCAGGGTCTCTTGTAAGGCAGGCCTGGTGGTGACAAAATCTCTAAGTATTTGCTTATCTGTAAAGGATTTTATTTTTCCTTCACTGATGAAACTTAGTTTGGCTGGATATGAAATTCTGGGTTGAAAATTCTTTTCTTTAAGAACGTTGAATATTGGCCCCCACTCTCTTCTGGCTTGTAGAGTTTCTGCCGAGAGATCTGCTGTTAGTCTGATGGGCTTCCCTTTGTGGTAACCCGACCTTTCTCTCTGGCTGCCCTTAAGTTTTTTCCTTCATTTCAACTTTGGTGAATCTGGCAATTATGTGGCTTGGAGTTGCTCTTCTGGAGGAGTATCTTTGTGGCGTTCTCTGTATTTCCTGAATTTGAATGTTGGCCTGCCCTACTAGGTTGGGGAAGTTCTCCTGGATGATATCCTGAAGAGTGTTTTCCAACTTGGTTCCATTTTCCCCCTCACTTTCAGGCACCCCAATCAGACGTAGATTTGGTCTTTTTACATAATCCCATACTTCTTGCAGGCTTTGTTCATTTCTTTTTCTTCTTTTTTCTTTTGGTTTCTCTTCTCGCTTCATTTCATTCATTTGATCCTCAATCGCTGATACTCTTTCTTCCAGTTGATCGAGTCAGTTACTGAAGCTTGTGCATTTGTCACGTATTTCTCGTGTCATGGTTTTCATCTCTGTCATTTCGTTTATGATCTTCTCTGCATTAATTAGTCTAGCTGTCAATTCTTCCACTCTTTTTTCAAGATTTTTAGTTTCTTTGCGCTGGGTACGTAATTCCTCCTTTAGCTCTGAGAAGTTTGATGGGCTGAAGCCTTCTTCTCTCATCTCGTCAAAGTCATTCTCTGACCAGCTTTGATCCGTTGCTGGCGATGGGCTGCGCTCCTTTGCAGGGGGAGATGCGCTCTTATTTTTTGAATTTCCAGCTTTTCTGCCCTGCTTCTTCCCCATCTTTGTGGTTTTATCTGTCTCTGGTCTTTGATGACGGTGGCGTGCTGATGGGGTTTTGGTAGAGGTGTCCTTCCTGTTTGATAGTTTTCCGTCTGACAGTCAGAAGGACTGTCTGTTGGTCTGTTGGAGATTGCTTGAGGTCCACTCCAGACCCTGTTTGCCTGGGTATCAGCAGCAGAGGTTGCCGAAGATAGAATATTGCTGAACAGCGAGTGTACCTGTCTGATTCTTCCTTTGGAAGTTTCCTCTCAGGGATGACTCCACCCTGTGAGGTGTGGGGTATCAGACTGCCCCTAGTGGGGGATGTCTCCCAGCTAGGCTACTCAGGGGTCAGGGACCCACCTGAGCAGGCAGTCTGTCTGTTCTCGGATCTCAACCTCCGCGTTGGGAGATCCACGGCTCTCCCCAAAGCTGTCAGACAGAGTCGTTCGCCTCTGCACCGGCACCCGCTGCTTTCCCTATTGGACCTCAGCTGTGGGCTGTCCCCAGAGGTGGAGTCTACAGAGACAGGCAGGCTTCCTTGAGCTGCTGTGGGCTCCACCCAGTTCGAGCTTCCCAGCTGCTTTGTTTACCTACTTAAGCCTGGGCAATGGCGGGCGCCCCTCCCCCAGCCTCGCTGCTGCCTTGCGGATCGATCGCCGCAGACTGCTGTGTTAGCAGTGAGGGAGGCTCCGTGGGCGTGGGACCCTCCCGGCCAGGTGTGGGATATATTCTCCTGGTGTGCCTGTTTCCTTAAAGCGCAGTATTGGGGTGGGAGTTACCCGATTTTCCAGGTGTGTGTGTCTCAGTTCCCCTGGCTAGGAAAACGGATTTCCTTCCCCCTTGCGCTTCCAGGTGAGGCGATGCCTCGCCCTGCTTCAGCTCTCGCTGGTCAGGCTGCAGCAGCTGACCAGCACCGATTGTCCGGCACTCCCTAGAGAGATGACCCCAGTACCTCAGTTGAAAATGCAGAAATCACCGGTCTTCTGTGTCACTCGCACTGGGAGTTGGAGACTGGAGCTGTTCCTATTCGGCCATCTTGCTCCACCCCCTCTCATTTAGCTCTTATAACCACAAAATGCCCCCCAGTCTCATCGGTTAATAGTTATAAAGGATCACAGCACTTAGGATATGGCTGACGCATTTAGCAAACATAATCCAAACGTTAATTCTAGATAACCAACTAAAGAATAGAGTCCATCTGGGACATGTATTTTATGTAAAATATTATCAAAAAACATTCAAGTGTGATTACATTAGCATAGTGCACTACTAGAAGTCTCATACTATATAGCTACTGCCCCAAAGAAGGAAAAAACTCCTTGTTACATGAAAAGGATATTTCATCAAGATTGAGGAATTCCAATATTTTTTAAGTATTTACTTTTAGTTACTTTTTTTTTTTTTGAGACGGAGTCTCACTCTGTAACCCGGGCTGGAGTGCAAGGCACAATCTCAGCTCACTGCAGCCTCCGCCTCCCAGGTTCAAGTGATTCTCCTGCCTCAGTCACCCAAGTACCTAGGATTACAGGTGCGGGCCACCACACCCAGTTAATTTTTGTATTTTTAACGCTGGATGCAGTGGCTTACGCCTGTAATCCCAACACTTTGGGAGGCCAAGGCGGGCAGATCCCGAAGTCAGGAGATTGAGACCATCCTGACCAACATGGTGAAACCCCATCTCTACTAAAAATACAAAAATTAGCTGGGTGTGGTGGCGTGTGCCTGTAGTCCCAGCTACTCAGGAGGCTGAGGCAGGAGAATCACTTGAGACTGGGAGGCGGAGGTTGCAGTGAGCCAAGATCATGCCACTGCACTCCAGCCTGGTGACAGAGTGAGACTCCACCTAAACAAAAAGAAAAATTGTGTTTTTAGTAGAGACGGGGTTTCACCATATTGGTCAGGATGGTCTTGAACTCCTGATCTCAAGTGATCTGCCCACCTTGGCCTCCCAAAGTGCTGGGCTTACAGGAGTGAGCCACAGTGCCTAGCATCTTTTAGTTATATTTTATTTATTTTTTTTTTTTTTATTTTTTTTTTTTGAGACGGAGTCTCGCTCTGTCGCCCAGGCTGGAGTGCAGTGGCCAGATCTCAGCTCACTACAAGCTCCGCCTCCCGGGTTCACGCCATTCTCCTGCCTCAGCCTCCCGAGTAGCTGGGACTACAGGCGCCCGCCACCTCGCCCGGCTAGTTTTTTTGTATTTTTTAGTAGAGACGGGGTTTCATCGTGTTAGCCAGGATGGTCTCGATCTCCTGACCTCGTGATCCGCCCGTCTCGGCCTCCCAAAGTGCTGGGATTACAGGCTTGAGCCACCGCGCCCGGCCTAGTTATATTTTAATATCCATGCTCTTTTTTGTTCTGTCTCCACTGATTCATTTTTAAATTTTGTTGTTTTGTTATATGTACTTTTTGTAAGCCATTGAACCTGGAACAAAGTATACAGTTTTTAACAAATGTAAAATATTTACCTTATTCCATGAAATAAACTCAAAGTATTCAATCAAAAATAAAAAACAAAAAGAAGATTGAGGCATTCCTTAGCGTTATCCTATTCTTGGTTTCTTTGCTTTCACTCCATCATGTGAGTTGAGAGTACCCAATTATATAAATCAAATAAAAGAAAGTAAGAAGAAAAATCTATAAATGCTATATGATCTGCCAAGAAGTACTTTATTTTATAGTAAGAAGATGCAGTGTAAGCAAATGGATAACACATACACCCACAGTAATTCAAAGGCTTTCCATCCCAGGACCTGTTCACAAATGCAGACCTTTGAAAATATTACACAAGCACTGAGTGCCTAATATTTGTGCAATTTGAAGAAAAGAACTAGAAATAATATAACCATAAGAAATTGGTATTTTTAGGAATAATGAATGAAATTAATTTTGTAGTAACAGTGAAGATGATGACAGTAGCAGCAAAAATAACTAAAACATAGAGTGCTTACCATGCTAGGGGCATGGTACCACCTCCCAACTATTATCCTATTTTTTGTCATTGGAGATATAATTCACATGCTATAAAATCCATCCGGATTTAACGGATGTACGATTCTGTGTTTTTTTAGTGTATGCACAAAGTTGTGCAACAATCATCCAATCTTAATTCCAGACACTTTCATCACCCCAAAAAGAAACCCATTAGCAGTCACTCCCCCATTCCCTGCCAGCCTCCCAGCCCTAATAAACCACTAGTCTACTCTCTCTTTATGGATTTTCCAATGGCAGACATTTCATATAAATGGAATCATATGATATGTCACCTTTTGTGCCAGACGTCTTTCACTTAGCATTATGTTTTCAAGGCCCATGCATGTGGCAGCTTGTAACAGTCCTGCATTTCCTGTATGGCTAGATAATACTCCATTATATGAAATGACCATATTTTGTTGATCCATTCGTTGGCTGATGGGCATTTTGGTTGTTTCCACTTTTTGCCTATTATGAATAATGCTGTTATGAATATCCATGTACAAGTTTTTGTGTGAACATATGTTTTCAGTTTTCTTGGGCATAAAACTTAGAGAGAAATTACTGAGATATATGATAACTCAATGCTTAACTTTTTGTAGAACTGCCAAAATATTTTCCAAAACTGCTACACCATTTTACATTTTCACGAGCAATATAAGGTTCTAATTTTCCCACATCCTTGCCAACACGTATTTCTTTCCATTTTTATTACATCCATACCAGTGGGTGCAAAGTAGAAAAATCTGGCTATGGTATTGATTTGTATTTCCCTAAGTGACTAATGATGCTGACCATCTTTTCATGGGCAGTAATTATTAGCCATTTGTTTATCTTTTCTGGAGAAGTATCTATTCCTTTGCTCATTTTTCAATTTGGGTTACTTGTCTTTACGTTGTTGAGTTATAAGAATTCTTGGATGGACATGGTGACTTACGCCTATAATCCCAGCACTTTGGGAGGCTAAGGTGAGCATATCACCTGAGGTCTAGAGTTCAAGACCAGCCGGGCCAACATGGTGAAACCATGCCTTTACAAACATTAGCCAAAATTAGCCAGGCATGGTGGTGCATGCCCATAGTAGCAGCTACTTGGGAGACTGAGGCAGGAGAATCATTTAAACATGGAAGGCGGAGGTTGCAGTGAGCCGAGATCGCACCACTGCATTCCAGTCTGGGCAACAAAGCAAGACTCCATCTCAAAAATAAAAAAGACTTCTTTATCTATTGCGGATACTAGACCTTTATCAGATACATAATTTGCAAATATTTTCTCCCATCCTCTGGAATGCCTTTCACTTGCATTACCTTATTTTAATCCTCACAAGAGCCATGAGGTATTATTGTGGCTCTTACTGTCCCATTTAACAGATGGGAAAACAGAGCTGACAAACACAACTAATAAGAACTGGAGCAGAGTCCAACCCAGGCAATCTGCCCCCAAGCATCCGTAGGATATACTGTCAGAAGCATTGAGCTCGTTAGATGCTATAGCAATAGGCACTAAATAAAATAAGCAGGATTAAAAATGATAAACTTAAAAAGAAACAGTATTACCGATGCTTTGCACAGAAATACCAGAAGGCCCTTCTTAACTTGAGAAGGAAGAGTGGCTTAAAATAAAGCACATTCAGCCTTAAAAGGAAGCCAAAACTTGGCCTTTAAACACTGTCTATTCTTTTCAATTGTAGGAAGTTTTTTTTCTTACTGAGTTATGTAGTTGAAACAAAGGAATTCAGAATACAAATGGTATTTTTGCTGAGATGCAAACATTGTAAATAGTCACAGTGGGTGTTCTGTTACGTGGAGGCCTATTTCTTAGTCAACAACCCCCTCTTTTCAAAATGTATGCCTCCCTTAGCCCTATGCACCCACTCTCTGAGACGATGAACAAAGCAGAGTTTTAGCAACTAAGATATCACTCCAATCTGTCACTCCTTCTTCTATCCTTATTTCTGCCACCAGCTATGTGCAATATAAAAGTTAATCTGCAAAGAACTTTAGTATGTCTGTAGAATTATGTTCATGGTAAATAACGGGTAATACGGGGATTTAAAAGAGCATGCTAGATCTACTAATACTGGCACGGAAAGGAATTCAGTATATTTAGCTAAAGAAAAACAAAAGCTATAAACAATATGAATAATATCATCTTGTATTTATTAAAAATAGGCAATATAAATTCATATTTTAATACTCATGTTAGTAAATGCACACAAAAAAATAATCAGTGGGGAGAGAAGACCCTATTGAACTTGACTCTATTCTGGCACAGTAAAGAGACATGAGAGGTGTAGAATAAGTGGGAGGCCCCCTTGTAGCGATGAGTCAGGAGACTGGGGACAGTGCTAGGTGGGGAGTTTGACTGGGGCAGTACACCTGTCAAACAGTAATGCAGGTGTTCTAAAGTGAGCTGAGGGAGGACAGAAACATCCCACGGAGCAGAAGGGCAAAGCTCACTTGATCTTAATTTTCAGTATGAATACAGTCTGAATAGATGCAAGTCTGAAATCGAGCGGGGCAGTCAAATCATAAAGCTCCAAAATGATCTCCTTTGACTCCATGTCTCAAATCCAGGAAATAAAGATGCAAGAGGTGGGTTCCCATGGTCTTGGGCAGTTCCACCCCTGTGGCTTTGCAGGGTACAGACTCTCCTGGCTGCTTTCACGGGCTGGCATTGTCTGTGGCTTTTCCAGGTGCACGACTGTCAGTGGATCTACCATTTTGGGGTCTAGAGGATGGTGGCCCTCTTCTCATAGCTCCATTAGGCAGTTCCCCAATGGGGACTTTGTGTGGGGGCTCCCACCTCACATGTCCCTTCCAAGCTGTCCTAGCAGAGGTTCTCCATTAGCGCTCCGCCCCTGCAACACACCTCTGCCTGGACATCCAGGCATTTCCATACATCCTCTGAGATCTAAGTGGAGGTTCCCAAACCTCAATTCTTGACTTCTGTGCACCTGTAGGTCCAACACTATGTATAAGCCTCCCAGGCTTGAGCCTTGCACCCTTTGAATCAACGGCCTAAGCTATATGTTGGCCCCTTTTAGCCATGGCTGGGACACAGAGCACCAAGTCCCAGGACTGCACAAAGCAGCAGGGCCCTGGGCCTGGCCCACTAAACCATTTTTCCCTCCTAGACCTCCTGACTTGGGATGGGAGGGGCTGTCATGAAGACCTTTGACATGCCCTGGAACTATTTTCCCCACTGTCTTGAGGATTAACATCTTTCTGGGAAGCCCTCCAAATTGTTCAAAGCTCTGCCTGCTACCCAGTTCCAAAGTCGCTTCCTCACGCCTGTAATCCCAGCAGTTTGGGAGGCCGAGGCAGGCAGATCACACACAAGGTCGGGAGATCGAGACCATCCTGTCTAACACAGTGAAACCACATCTCTACTAAAAATACAAAACAATTAGCCAAGTATGGTGGCAGCACCTGTAGTCCCAGCTACTTGGGAGGCTAAGGCAGGAAAAAAAAAAAAAAAGTCGCTTCCACATTTTCAGGTATCTTAATTAGTAGAACCCAACTCTACCAGTACAAATTTCTTGCATTAGTCCATTTGCATGCTGCTGTGAAGAAATACCCAAGACTGGGTAATTTATAAAGAAAAAGAGGTTTAATGGACTCATAGTTCCACATGGCTGGGGAGGCCTTGCAATCATGGCAGAAGGCGAAGGAAAGGCAAAGGCATGTCTTACATGGCAGCAGGGAAGAGAACACGTGCAGGGGAACTGCCCTTTATAAAACCATTAGATCTCATGAGACTTATTGAATATCACAAGAACAGTATGGGAAAAACGTGCCCTCATGATTCAATTATCTCCCACCAGGTCCCTCCCACAACACATGGGAATTATGGGAGATAAAATTCAAGACGAGATTTGTGTGGGGACACAACCAAACCATATCAGAGGGTTCCCCACTAGGAGTAGGGTACAATTTTTTTGTTGTTTTTTTGTTTTTTGTTTTGAGATGGAGTCTCACTCTGTCGCCAAGCTGGAGTGCAGTGGCGCAATCTGGGCTCACTGCAACCTCCACCTCCCAGGTTCAAGCGATTCTCCTGCCTCAATCTTCCAAGTAGCTGGGACTACAGGTGTGTGCTGCCACGACCAGCTAATTTTTGTATTTTTAGTAAAGATGTTGGCCAGGATGGTCTCGATCTCTTGACCTCATGATCTGCCTTCTTCAGCCTCCCAAAGTGCTGGGATTACAGGCATGAACCATCACGCCCAGTCCAGGGTATAATTTTTATGCGATGAAATGTTTGACTTTTAAAATACAACTATACAATATTGTATTTAAAAAGAAAGAAAACAACTAAGGGTAGCACTCTGTTAGATGGTCCTACAAGCCATGGAAATGAATAAACAAATATGAATAAAATGAACAAATGAACAGATCTGGGTAAGTTTTAGTGACTTTCCAAACTTCTTAAAGTTATAAGAAAAATAATGCATGTCCTCACATATGTGAATTTGAGCACATGTAGAAATTCTATATCCTCCACATCAATTTTTTTAAAGAGCTCTCAATCCAAAACAAAGTTTATGAATACTATCTTTAGAGAATTCTATAAGATCTCATTTTATGAAAGGTCAAAACAGAAATTAAAAGACAAAACAAACAAAACAAAATCCCTTAAGTCAAACACAGTAAAAAGATACCTTGTAAGTCACAAAAGAATTGTCATTAGGTCTCTCTTAGATCCTGACCTGTAATTTCCAAATTGCCACTAAACTGACCCTAATTTTAAAAAACCTTATCACTTATAATCACTTATAATCCTTTTTTTTTTTTTTTTTTTTTTTTTTGAGACAGAGTTGCCCAGGCTGGAGTGCAATGGTATAATTTTGGCTCACTGCAACCTCCCTGTCCGGGTTCAAGTGATTCTCCTGCCTCAGCCTCCTGACTGGGACTGCAGGCATGCACCACCACACCCAGCTAATTTTTGCATTTTTAGTAGAGATGGGGTTTCACCATGTTGGTCAGGCTGATTCAAAACTCCTGATCTCAGGCAATCTGCCCGCCTCGGCCTCCCAAAGTGCTGGGATTACAGGCATGAGCCACCCAGCCAAGCTTATCATGTATATTCCTTAATGGCAAAGATATGTTTCTCTTTCCTTGAGATATAACATGAACTCCTTTCCTAAGGCCAAAAAACAAGTAATCCAGCATATAAAAATTAACAAATTAACATATACAAACAAATTATTGGGTTCATTGCTTTAAAAAACATTTATTGAGCATCTACTCTGTGCCAGGCTCACTGTTCTTTTAACGTCATATATCTTTCTGGTTTGACATACGTCACAGTTTTCTTTCTTCTACACACTGCAGGATAAAGAAACTGAAGAAATCAATGGCCAGAATTAGATTATCTTCAATGTCCATGTGATAATTCCCAACAGCCTGTACCATGGCTTTTTATGGGACATGAAAAGGGAAAGTAGCAACAAGCTTATAGGTTCTCAGTCTATAGATCACTAAGGATTATCAGTAATGAAAGAAACAGAAGGCGGGGCACGGTGGCTCACGCCTGTAATCCCAGCACTTTGGAAGGCCAAGGCAGGTGGATCACGAGGTCAGGAGTTCGATACCAGCCTGGCCAACATGGTGAAACCCCGTCTATACTAAAAATACAAAAATTAGCCAGGCGTGGTGTCGGGTGCCTGTAATCCCAGCTACTGGGAAGGCTGAGGCAGGAGAATCGCCTGAAACCAGAAGGCAGAGGTAAGTGAGCCGAGATTGCACCACTGCACTCCAGCCTGGGCAAAAGAGTGAAACGCCATCTCAAAAAAAGAGAAAGAAACAGAAACTTCTCCTTATATAGGGGTTTTCACATTCTTAGGATTTTTCTCCTGGCCCCAACCCAACAAATAACTGTCTTCTTGAAAATAAGTTTCTCCTTGAAAAATAAAAGCTAGTAGAATTTATCCATATAAAAACAAAAGATTCAGGCAGTATCTAACCTAGTAGGTTACTACGCTATCGCTACATCTATTTGTCTATGACAAAATCCTTACTTAATTCTAATAGTAACTTGAATTTTTCAGAAATGCATAATAGAAAATATTCTATTATTCTAAATATTTAGGTATTATTTAACAACAATTGCATTGTCTATATAAGAATTGAGGAAAGTCATAAAAATAACATATCTATAAAATAAAATTCACATCTGTAACAGGTCTGAGTAACGTATCTATAATTATCTTGGAAGGATTTTTTTTTTTTAAAACAAATCCTGATTCATGTATAATCCTTTATTAAAAACTCAGGTAGAGGGGCCAGGCACAGAGGCTCACACCTGCAATTCCAGCACTTTGGGAGTCCAAGGCAGGCAGATCGCTTGAGGTCAGGAGTTCAAGACCATCCCGAGAAACATGGTGAAACCCTGTCTCTACTAAAAACACAAAAAATTAGCCGGGCGTGTTGGCACGCGCCTGTAGTCCTAGCTACTTCGGGCACTAAGGTAGGCGAAAAGCTTGAACCTGGGAGGCAGACACTCACTGGAGTGCAGTGAGACAAGATTGCACCACTGCACTCCAGCCTGGATGACAGAGCGAGACTCCATCTAAACAAAAAACAAACAAACAAACAAACAAAAAATGTAAGTAGAGATACCATCTCACATCACTCAGAATGGCTATTATCAAAAAGTCAAAAAGTAATAGGCACTGGCGAAGTTGCAGAGAAAAAGCAGCACGTACACACTGTTGGTAGGAGTGTAAATCAGTTCAACCATTGTGAAAAGCAGTGTGGCAATTCCTCAAAGACCTAACAACAGAACTTTCACTCAACCCAGAAATGCCATTACTGGATGTAAACCCAAAGGAATATAAATCATTCCATCATGATGATACATGCATGTGTATGTTCACTACAGCACTATTCACAACAGCAAAGACATGGAGTCAACCTAAATGCCCACCAATGGTAGACTGGATAAAGAAAATGTGTTACACATACACCACAGAATATGTGTAGCCATAAAAAAGAATGAGATCATGTTATTTGCAGAAACATGGATGAAACTGAAGGCCATTATCTTTAGCAAGCTAACGCAGGAACGAAAAACCGAATACCGCATGTTCTCACTTTTAAGTGGGAGCTACGTGATGAAAATACATGGACACATAGAGCAGAACAGCAGACACCAGGACCTACCAAGGCTGGAAGATGGGAGGAGGGAGAGGATCAGGAAAAATAACCAATGGCTATTAGGCCTAGTACCTGGGTGATGAAATAATCAGTACGACAAACCCCTATTACACAACCTGCAACCTACACCTCTATAACAAACCTGCACCTGTACCCCAGAACTTAAAATCAAAGTTAAAATATATAGAGGTAAACATTTATTGAAGGCAACATCTCCCATGAGTATACTCTCCAGACTTTCAAGTAAATAAACATGAGCTGTACTGATTTAACACATCAACTTTTATTTTCATGTGATTATGCTGCTTATTGTGTCAGAAATAGAATGTGATGCACATAAATCTCTATCAGCTGCCATAATATTTTAAGTTAGTGAAAATAAATTCCCAGACTGGATGCGGTGGCTCATGCCTGTAATCCCAGCACTTTGGGAGGCTGAGATGGGTGGATCACCTGAGGTGAGGAGTTCAAGACTAGCCTGGCCAACATGGCGAAACCCCGTCTCTACTAAAAATACAAAAATTAGCCGGGCGTGGTGACACATACCTGCAGTCCCAGCTACGCAGGAGACCAAAGCAGGAGAATTGCTTGAACCCAGGAGGTGGAGGTTGCAGTGAGCCGAGATCGTGCCACTGCACTCCAGCCTGGGTGACAGAGCAAGACTCAGTCTCAGGAAAAAAAAAAAAAAAAAAAAAAAAAAAATTCCTTCCATGAACGAAACGATCATTGAATCCACAGATCACCAAAAAAAAAAAAAAAAAAAAAAAAATACCTTAAGTAATCTCTGAACTTCTTCAATTTTCAAAAAATAGGAGTCATTTAAATCCCACTTTCAGTTTGGCTACTCATTTTCTTTCCAAGTACATTTGAACACTGTGGTGAATGTGTGTCGCTTAGTAACAATCCTGCCAATGACACTGAGAAAAAACCATTAAATCACATTAACTGAAGCATGCAGTTTCAGAATAAAGTGTGAAAAGTAGAGAATCCTAAGTGGTTTATGTACATGCTTTTGTCACAAGAAAGTTGACTATCTACTCCTCATGATCTACTCCAGAATTCCAATCCTAGGCTGTCCCTAAAGTTGAAAGTACTTGAGTCATTCCTTTCCTTTTTTCCCACCATCAGATATATGCATCATAACACACACATGAACAGGAAAAGCTTCTTCTAACATTATTTTTTAAATTAATTACTAAGTCAGCTGCCAAAAGAAAGTGATGAAATTTATTTCAGGAGAAAGCAGGAATGACTGGAGAATTATCCACCACTCTCAATTCTTTCTGCAGATGCTCTTTTTTAAAAGTGAAAATCAAGAGCTATACAATGTGGCAAGCAGAATAATACATCCTCTTCCCCTCCACTTGCAAAAGAGGCCCATGTCCTGTGAGTACCTTAGGTTACACAGCAAGGGGTAAATTGAGGTTGCAGATGAAACTTTTTGTTTGCTAATCAACTGACTTTAGGATAGGAGGTTATCTTGGGTTAGCCTGGTGAGCCCAGTGCAATCACAAGGGGTCTTCTAAGTGGAAAAGGAAGAGACAGGTGAAGAGCAGAGCAAGCAATGAGCAACAAGCCACATGAGAAGGACTCAACCCACTACTGTTGGTTCTGAAGACTAAAGAATACCATGAGCCAAGAAACATGGGCAGCCTGTGGAGGCTGGAAAAGACCAGGGAAAAGAGTCTCCTCTGGAGCTTCCAGAAGGAACATGACCCTGTCAACACCTTCGTTTTAGCTCAGTAAGACCCGTGTCAGACTTCTAACCTCCAGAAATGTAAGATACTAAAGTTGTGTTGTTTTAAGCCACCAAATTTGTGCTAATTCGAAACAACCACAAAATGAAACAAATACACCCACTCATCTGCAACACTTGTCAGTCATCCATCCGTGCATGAGAATCACAAACTGGGAAACAGAAAATCAGAAGTAAAAACATGAAGCAAGGAGAGCAAAGCCGTAGGTGCCTGAGCTTGTAGCCCCAGCTAGCTGTAAGTACATTAGCACCCACATACAAAATCTATACCAGGAGTCATCCCACACAAACTGACCCAAAACAAAAGACATTTGACCCAAATCACTCCTTTTACCTTTCAGGGGAAAACATAAGGGAAACAGTGGGGAGAAGCAGGTCCCAATCAGAAGCAATTTCTGCAGCTACCAATTGAGTTCCTAATCAACAAACCAATAATAGCACAGACCTAACAGGAGGGAGACTCTCACACACCAAGTTCCTTTCATCACAGTTACACTGAAAAGAAGAGTGAGCTCAGCTTTCAGAAGTGGAATCTCAAATATTAAAATCCAGGAAGAGAGTTTTGCCATAACTCAATTTAATTCATCAACAGAGCCCAGATATTCCCAGGCTACCAACCTCAACATCCAGGCCCTCAATAGCATTCTCTCAAGGTATCACAATAACCTCCCATACTATCTATCCTTGTTCGCATCTTAAACACTTCTGACAGATTCACCTTCTTCTGATCACAAAATATTTTACACTCCAAACCTCCGAATATCACCCACTGCCTTTAAATTCAGATATATCTATATGCTACAGGGCTAAATGCCTACCTAGCATGGTATTCAGCATGCTTTCTATAGCCACCCCCTATTAATTCTGTGCCCTCTACCTGGAACATTTTGCTCCAGTCCTAATGCTGCCATCAGTATCTGCAGCAAATGGTACCCCCTTTCATGAAGCCTTTAGATGGTTTCTCTCCCAGCTCTAAATCCATCCCACCCTCACCTTTTGAATTCATATGGTACTTTATTCCTTATCTATAACAAAATATTGTATATATACATGCCCATATGATCTCCTCTCCCTTTTTTGTTTTGTTTTCTTTTGTTTGTTTTAGACAGGGAAAGACTATAATGGGAGTTGACTGAGGAGTTTGTATCTCTGCCCATCTGCAGTTTTTGCTACTGCACAAATTCCTACCAACTGAGTTGGGATCTAGATACTGCCTTGAGATGTATCTAGATCCATGTGGAAAATAAACAAATAGTAATAATGCTACAAAGAAACAGGACTGACCAGGCCAAGTCAGTCTTCAACCATTTTACACCACACCAGTTCTGGAAAACCAAGCTCTCTATGTGTCAATTTCAAAATGATTTTAAAATTGTAGCTGCCAGGTCACTATACAAATGGACATCTGTATAGAAATATTTCAGTGCTTCTCCAAGTGGGAAAATTAAAGATGGATAGACCCTTTCCTAACATCTGACTCAAAGGCCTAGAAAACACATAGAAAACAAGCAAAAATACGGTTCTGTAAGATACTGTGTTTTGTGTGCCATGGTTTCTCTATTTTTAGAGAAAAAATAACTCCATCAGTTATTATGTACGACCATTAAAAAATCTTTTGAAAACATAAAATTAAAAGTGCTAAGTACTGAAAAACTTATTCAAAATCATATTTCAAATAACAAACCATACCCAAAAAATTAAAAATATATTTTTTAAAAATAGCAAGCCCATATAATACAAAACCTAAGAAAAACTGAGAACTTAACAAAATAAGCATAAATAGAACACATTACTTGGCATAGAAAACTCATTCTAAATGACCTGGCACACAGTAAGTCCTCATTACACCTTTGTTTTAAAGTCCTGACTCAGTGCAAACTCCTCAGCTTCACAGGTCAGATGTTGTAAGGACCCAAGATAGTGCATTGAGTGGAAATCAACTTTCACATCACATAAAAAATGGCATGTCCTTTTTTTCCCTTCTCTGCCGTATTTCTAAAACTATTCGGGTGTTGATGCAGACCTTTTTCCACATCTTGGCAAAGTGTAATTTGAACGGGCAGTTTCTCATGACCTTCAAGTCTGTGTTCAACAATGAAATCATTTGACTTTATATCCTATCCAGTTATTAATCACAAACAACAAAAGAAGAACTTTCACACGGAAAATGTGAAACCTATGCTGGCCAGCACTGACTCTGGGTCACTCCAGATCACACTCACTTGGAGCTAAGTTCACTGAAGACCATGCAATGACCTCAGCTATTTAGAAAATACATTCAGCATTTTCCTGGAGAGGAAAAATACAGCTATGTGACTTTAAGACAAGTGCTCCTGGAAGTCAGCAGTCTGAAAAGGGTACAATGAACAACACGCCTGGGTCCTGGGCAGATGCATGGTGGTGTGCACAGGTCGCTGGGTGCCCCCAGATGGGCGGGCACATAACCTACCCTCCCTCAGTTGGCTCCTTCACTAAGTGCCTGAGCAGGAAATTTCTACCCTGGCATGGAATGGCCACACCAAGATCTCAGCATTCCCACTCCACCCATGTATGAAGGAATCCAGCAATTCTAGCAAGATTTAACTTTATATAAATCAGCTCCAATGAGTTGATATTTTTAATAACAAAGCAAACATTTACAACTCTATTTTACTCCTTTTCTTGTTGTCATTATTATGATTACTGTGATTTATCTGGCTTTGATTTTTATTCTTTTAAGTAAGAAAGTGGCAGCATAAAGAAAAAAAAAAAAATCCCAGGAATTGACCTATGTCTCTCTAATGAAATAGGCAGTTCTGGCTGGGTGAGGTGCCTCACATCTGTAATCTCAGCACTGTTGGGAGGCCAAAGTAGGAGGATCACTGAAGCCCAGGAGTTCAAGACCAGCCTGGGCAACTTAGTGAGACTCCATCTGAAGGAAGGAAGGAAGGAAGGAAGGAAGGAAGGAAGGAAGGAAGGAAGGAAGGTTAGCCATGTGTGGTATCAAACACCTGTGGTCCCAGCTACTTGGGAGACTGAGGTGGGAGGATCACTTGAGCCCAGAAGGTTGAGGCTGCATGAGCCATGGTCATGCCATTGCTCTCCAGCCTGGGTAACAGAATGAGAGACCCTGTCTCTAAAAAAGATAAATATATATATATATATATATATATTTTTTTTTTTTTTTTTTTTTTTTTTAAGAACAAGGGACTTATTTCCTTATCAGCCCTGCAATGACCCTTTTAGCATCCAGAAATAGATCCACTTGGTCTTCCCTGGAAGATTCTGGACTTCGCTGGAAAACTCCTGGATGGTTTGAACTCAAACATAGCCCTCTGGATTAAGCTCACAATTAAAACTAATATTGTCCTACCTGCCAAGCTAAAACTTTTCCCTGGGCATTAATAATGAGCTCAAACTCAAGGACAAAATTAGTAGAGCACCAGATAAGGCATTTTTCCCCTTCCTAACATCCGCCAGTCTTTTTAGTCACAAACTAAAAGCTAGTCTTTCTGAAATCCAGCAAGCCCCTAAGTCAGACTATGGTATAAAGAAAGTGGGTGGAAAGTCACATTAGGCAGGGACATTAAGTACCATCTGCCTTGGCTTTAATCCCATAGTACAATCTGAAGACTCTTTCTTAGGACACCCTGGGCAGCAGCATAACAAGAATATTTACTTATCCAGTCTCTTGAACCGGTGAAGTTAAATTCATTACTTTTTATACAGACAGGTCTTCCAAATATTTCTATTCTCCTGGTCTGATCTTTCCTCTTCTTTCATCAATCAAGGTCAAAAGAAAAGTTGGCTAATATCTTAGTTTGGTTCTTCCCCCAGAAGCAGACACTGAGACAAGGATTCAAGTATAAGTAGTTTATTTCAGAAGTGATCCCAGGAAACACTGGTAGGGAGTAAAGAAAGGAGACAAAGAAGGAAAGGCGGCCAATAATAAAAGGGTAATTATCCAGCAAGTTACTATCGGATCACAACCCAACTGGGAACTTGGAGATGCAGTATAAAATGTTCATCTCAAAAGCAGCTGACCTGAGATGCAAGAGAGCTGGAGAATTTATACTACAGCAGCAGTCACTGGCTGTGGGTTGCTGGCCGCTGACACTTCCTGCCAGCCCTGAATGTGAACTTTCCAGCCAGAGAATGCCCTCAGGCAAAGTCATGCAGGTGTGGGCAGCTGGAAGTCCCAGTGCACCAGAAGTACTGATGGCAGAGAGTGGGGTCACCAGCAGCCTCTGCTACAGCTAGGATTGGGGTTATCTCCAAAACGGTACTTAAACCAGGTCTGGTACAGTGGTTCACGCCTGTAATCCCAGCACCTTGAGAGGCTAAGGTGGATGGATCACTTGAGGTGAGGAGTTCGAGACCAGTCTGGCAACATGGTGAAACCCCGTTTCTACTAAAAATACAAAAATTAGGCAGGCATGGTGGCAGGCACCTATAGTCCCAGCTACTCGGAAGGCTGAGGCAGGAGAATCCCTTGAACCCATGAGGTGGAGGCTGCAGTGAGACAAAATCATGCCACTGCACTCCAGCCTGGGTGACCAAGTGAGACATGAAGAAAAGAAGAAAGGAAGAAGGAAAGAAAAGAAAGAGAGAAAGAGAGAGGAAAGAGAAAAGAGAGGAAGGGAGGAAGGGAGGAATGAGGGAAGGAAGGAAGGGAGGCAGAGGAGAGGAGAGGAAAGGAGAGGGAAATAAAAGTGTACTGAAACCAGAGGCAATCATTTCTGTTATAGGATACATATCACTGAATACAGAGTTGAATTGTTTTCCATAAAATTATCCTTATATTTAAATTTTGGAAGGTTTCATATTATGCAGCACCACTGGGAAAAACACAATAATCCAAAAGGATCTGAATCAATGTTCTACTCAGAGGCTGTTAAACATCAAGCAATGAAATGTAATACAGGCTTGGCTACTGAGGGATGAATTTCATTCAACTTTTACTGTTGAATGACAGAGCAACCAAAAAAAAAAAAAAAAAAACCAGAGGGGGAAAAAAAAAAAGGTGAGTAGACAAAGGTTGTCACCAGAATCTTCAAATGTGGCAATGCAAATAAAAAAAATCATAAATGCTCATGATGACTAGTAATTACAGAAATTGAAGACAAAACAGTATTTTGGGTACTCACAATTCAATACTGGCTGGGCCTCAGAGATACTGACATATTTATATAAACCGATGACGTTAAACGTGTTACAGTCCTCTGAAGGGCATATCAGAAACCCTAAAACTAACCTCTCATCCCATAAATTCTGTTTCTAGGAACTTACCTAAATGAATACCTGAAATGAAGGATGGTACCAACAACAATAATAGTAGCAAATATCTACACTGCACTCATCAGAGCAGTGCCGGACTTTATAGCAGGGGTTCTCAACCAGGAACGGTTCTGCCCCTGCGAGACACCTGCCGATGTCTGGAGACATTTCTGTTTGTCACCACTGGGGAGCAGAGGCCAGGGATGCTGTCTAGCATCCCCAAAGCACAGGACAGCTCCCACAGCAAAATGGAACTATATCACTGTGGACAAACCTGCCTTATATCTATCCTCTCATATAATCCTTACAACAACCCTGGGGTACTTGTATTATCTCCATTCTACAGATCAATAAAAATAATTTTCACTGTACTATTATCCATAATGTTGAAACTAGAAGTAAACTAAAAACAAAAACAGGAAAATCGTTAAATAAATGATGGTATAACTACCTAACAGAAAAAAATGGAAAATGCTTATAAAGTAATGTCAAACTAAACCACCAGAACTAAAAATTAGAAATATTACATAATTCCAATTATTTTTATGAGCATAAAGACTAGATGGGAAAATAACAAATGAAAGTTACTATTGTATTAACATGGTAGAAATAGAAATGGATGCTTCTTTCTTTTCTAATTTTTAAAATGTTATTACAATTTTTAAAAGAAAAAGCACTCAACAATGAAGATATGAATACTAGAATATTCTACTAAGGAGGCTGAAGTGGGAGGATCACTTGAGCCCAGGAGTTCAAGGTCTTCCTGGGCAACATAGTGAGACTCCCCCATCTCAAAAAACTGAAGAAAGAAAGAAAGAATACTGGAATCTTTTTAAACAACGCAAGAGTTAATAGAATAAGAAGAAGATGGTTAATATTAAGAAATTAGGAATAAGAATTTCCATGGGACCCCATCAAATGTTGGTGCTTTAAATTCTGAAGCCATAACTGTTTCATGTAAGGCTAAAAAATCTACATGTTATATCTACATCCTTCTGTATTTTACTTATTTCATGGCTCACTATCACCTACAGTTAAGAGGCAAAAATAATCAAATTTCAATTCAGCTAAACCTGATTCATTTTAGCAGCTCCATTATAAAAAGTGTGTGTGTGTGTGTGTGTGTGTATACACACACTGTTATGGTATTTCAACTAAGGTAATTTATACTGTTACACAGTTTTAATATATATGGTAATTTAAACTGTTATTCTAAATTTATCAAAAGTAGCAGCCATATTAGTAGTAGTAACATTATTGATGTTACTATGAACAACATTTACTGAATGTTTCTTAAATGGACTACCATATAGTCTAATACCCACAATATCCATATAAGATAGATGATTTGGTTGTCCACATTTTTCAGCAAAGAGCACAGACATTTAAAGTTAAGCAATTTGCCCAGTTAAAAATAGCTGAATCCAAATTCAGGCAGTCTGGCTCCAAAGCCCAAGTGCTTGAATCAAAAGAGTGTGTAAGAATGGTTGGGGACAAGATGGTGGTGAGGCAGCCATAGGCTCCTACCCTTCCTCTCCCTACAGCAAGGAACTGAGTATCTCTGTTCTACCAAATGTAAAACCTGGCTTTTGATATAAGTTTACTAAGTTGAGTAGACTTAATAATTTTACCAGCAGCATCTCATTTGAAATAATAATTATTATTATCAACCAATGTCAGCAAATGAATGTCTCCCAAAAATACCTAAGTGGATTCAAAGGAGGAAAAAAAATAAGGCTGTCAGTTTCTACAGAAAGTACTGAGATCAATGATTTTAACATGGGGAGATTTTTATCTGATCCTCATATCCCACTCACTACTCCGTTCTCGCAGACTTGAGGATTAAAAAACAAAATCTTCATCCTGTTAATAGGAAATTGGATACTGTAGAATCAGTAATAGAAGAAGTGTTTACACAATGTAAGCATCTGTTTCTAGAACACTGAAGAGGAAAGGATAGGAAGACTACAAATAAAACACTCTTTGTGGATATTAAATTGTTGGGCTTCAATGTCTCTAAGTCTAGTCTCACCTGCTCAGAGCATATATTATGAAATGAAGCCACTGAAAACAAAATGCTGTGATCTTCTGAGATTCCTGAAGCACAGCTTAACTTAACAAATAACAGGGATCAGGATACTAATAACATATCATCATGCGGAAATGAGGGGAATTTGGTATAAGCCGAAGTACAGGCTCCTATCTTTGCTGAGCCACTATCAACTAAAAGCAGGTTATATGGGTGGATGTGAGGAAGTCTGGAAGAACAAGTGGTCTACCAATTCCACACTCATGTGCTCCAACAGTCTCAAACCTTTCTCGAGGCTGCAGTGTCAGGAACATGGCAGGTGAGGACGAGTAAAAAAAGTTGAAAATCTCCCTCAAGAATAGAACTTACATTTCTTCCTACAACAGCCTATGGGTTTCTGACAAATTCTGAGTAAATCTCACAAAAAATGTGACTTTGTTTTTTATGCATGTGGTGATTTAACTATGTAAAGAAATCCTAATATGTCTTGCTAAACAGTATATGTATGTGTGTATATATACACACATATCTATATATACACACACATACACACACACTTATATATATACACACACATGCACACATATATATATTTATATTTACATTTTAGATGGAGTCTTGCTCTGTCGCCCAGGAGGGAATGCAGTGGTGCGATCTTGGCTCATTGCAGCCTCCGCCTCCGCCTCCACTTCCCAGATTCAAGTGATTCTCTTGCCTCAGCCTCCCAAGTAGCTGGGATTACGGGCATTCACCACCACGCCCAACTAATTTTTGTAATTTTAGTACAAACGGGGTTTCACCATGTTGGCCAGGCTAGTCTCGAACTCCTGACCTCAAGTGATCCACCCACCTCAGTGTCCCAAAGGGCTGGGGCTAAGTAGTATATGTTTAAAAGTTATCAGAAATAACAAATGAAAGATACCAACAACAATAATAATAGTGAATATTTAGAAAGCAGTTACTAGAGCAGTGCCAGCCTGTTCTAACTGCGTTATATCAGGAGTTCTCAACCAGAAGTGATTTTGCCACCTACAAGACATCTGGCAATGTCTGGAGACATTTTTAGGACACTTTAGACATTAATAGGACCGACACATTCACCAGCCAGCATACCTTCTGATTATGTGAACAGCAATCTGATTGGTTGAAGCCTATGCCAACCTGTTAAATATTTTGAATAGCACCTCTGCCTGAATATACTATAAATAATTAAAACAAATATCATATCTAACAAAACCTGAGACGTCGATAAGTAGTGGTTGCCATTCATATGGAGTACTACAGATTAAATGAATGTTGGCCTTTGAAAGTAACCCTCCCCCTTTCAAGGTTCCAGAAGGTGAATGACACCTGAAAAACCTGTTTTAGAATCATTCTCACAAGAATTGGTCTATTTGCTTTGTGGATATATTCCCAACTATGACTACATATGAGAATTCAAAAGTTTTAATCCTTAAAATCAAAGAATTTAAATTTTAAAATATTTCTAATTCAAAGCTGGTGTGTTCTAAATATTATTTCATCTATAAACTTATAAATCTTCAACAATAACTCTTAAAGCCTTTAATAATAATAATATTGATATCAGTTCATTAATTGTGATCAATGTAACACAGTAATGTAAGATGCTAACAGTGGGGAAAACTGGTAACTGGGGAACTTTACATACCATCTTTGCAACTTTTCCATAAATGTAAAACTATTCTAAAATTAAAAGTTTATTTCAAAACAGGTGAAAATATTAATAATAAAGACACAGGCCGGGCGCGGTGGCTCAAGCCTGTAATCCCAGCACTTTGGGAGGCCGAGACGGTGGATCACGAGGTCAGGAGATCGAGACCATCCTGGCTAACACGGTGAAACCCCGTCTCTACTAAAAAAAAAATACAAAAAACTAGCCGGGCGAGGTGGCGGGCGCCTGTAGTCCCAACTACTCGGGAGGCTGAGGCAGGAGAATGGCGTAAACCCGGGAGGCGGAGCTTGCAGTGAGCTGAGATCCGGCCACTGCACTCCAGCCTGGGCGACAGAGCGAGACTCCGTCTCAAAATAATAATAATAATAATAATAAAGATACAGTATTATTTCCTTGGGCAAGAAAATAAGAAAAGCTATTTTTGTATATCCATATTCAATTTTAGGTTTCACATAATGTTGATTTACAAAACAACATGGAAAAATCGGCCGGGCATGTGACACATGCCTATAGTCCCAGTACTTTGGGAAGCAGAGACAGGTGTATCACTTGAGCCCAGGAGTTTAAGACCAGCATGAGAAACATAGGGAATCCCCGTCTCTACCAAAAATACAAAAACTAGTGGGACATGGTGGTGCGTGCCTTTAGTCCCGGCTACTCTAGAGGCTGAGGTAGGAGGATCCCTTGAGCCCAGGTTGCAGCGAGCCGAGACTAGACCACTGCACTCCAGCCTAGGTGACAGAGACTCTGTCTCAAAAAAAAAGAGAGAGAAGTGAAAAATGGTCGAAAATCCTTCAAGCGGCTTTTGATCACATTGCTGGATTTGGATTCCACAGGCGGTAACAGGAATTCTATCTCATTCACCGAACAACAACAAAAAAATTACAGGAATTCTATCTCATTCACTGAACTACAACAAAAAATTTGAGCAACCGAAAAATGTGCCAGGAGCTAGGGAAGGTTTAAAGATTCAAAGACAAGAACAGGACCTTCTTCAAGCTCATGGTCTAAAGGAGAGGTTCTCAAACATGCACAATGGCCACCTGAAGAGATTATTAAAAGATAGGTTTCCACCTATCTCACAGCACCATGCAGAGATAGACCTCGTTTTCAAAAACACTGATCAGTAACATCCGTCATGAATGCTGTGACAGATAAAGACATCTAAGAATCTCTGAATTTAATCCAAGCAGGGAAGGAGAAAGCAGAGAAGAGGGGCACCCAACCCACACTTGGAGGTCAGCAGAGAATTCATAGAGAAGGTGTCCTTAACCGACCATAGGAGTGAATGGCTGATGACCTAAGGGCAGCATGAACCATGAGGACAGGCCGGGCATCCAGCAGAGAACTGCTCAATACCAAGAACATTTACCATGCTTCTGAAATTCACTGGACACCTGCTCAAGTACCAATCAGAGCACTGGAAACCACCTAACTCAGGCCACTACCCAGCCAGAGAAAGGCGCTTTGTTTTAATCCAGTTGGGTCCAACAAAATATGAAAACAGATTCTAGAACCTGGTAGGATGCTGCAGCACAGAAAACCAAACTACCTGTCTTAACTTGCATGGTCCTTTCGGTGGAGGAACTTTTTCACATGCTAATTATTTCTCCAATGTTAGCCTACTTGAGTAGCAAAATATAGCTTCCTATTGATCTAGGGGGCAGAGCTTTGAGACATTTTTGTCCTGCCCTTTATTTTTTCATCTCCTCTGCAATCAGCCTGTCAACAAGCATATCATTATTGTCAGGGTGTCAGTTTATAGCAGTACTCACACCCACTACCTTTCTCATTTACTGCTTTAGATCTAGAAACTGATACCAAAGTGTGAAAACAGTTGCAAAATTAGAATCTAAGGCACTTCACCGATGTGCCTGCACTGCACAGGTCAGGAGACAAGTGTCCATCATCTCTGCAAGGCATATGCAGTGGTTCTAGGCTGCCAGTAAGTAGAATCCTTAAGTTTAAAACCAACTTTAAAACATCCCAGCACCTTCAACAACTACCACAGCACCCAGTAAACCACAGGTGCTCAATAAATGTTCACTGAGTCATTTATTTTTGGCTCCTTAGGCTTTTTTTGTTTTTGTTTTTGTTTTTGTTTGTTTGTTTTAGTCTCACTCTGTTGCCCAGGCTGGAGTTTAAAGGCAATATCTCAGCTCACTGCAACCTCCACCTCCCAGGTTCAAGTGATTCTCATCCCTCAGCCTCCCAAGTAGCTGAGATTACAGGCGCTCGCCACCACACCCAGTTAATTTTTGTATTTTTAATAGAGACAGGGTTTCGCCATGTTGGCCAGGCTGGTTACTGTTTTCTTATTTCTAATTCCTAGTCATGTGTGGCATAGCTGAAGTTGACAGAAAAATGAGCGCTGCAGTAATTAGGAAACATAAATAGCCAGGCACAGTGGCTCACAACTGTTATCTCAGCACTTTGGGAGCCCAAGGCAGAAGGATCACTTGGGCCCAGAAGTTCAAGACCCTAACCTGGCAATAGTGGGACCTTGTTTCTATTAAAAAAAAAAAAAAAAATCTGAAGGGCTGGGTGCGGTGACTCATGCCTGTAATCCCAGCAGTTTGGGAGGCAGAGGCGGGTGGATCACAAACTCAGGAGATCAAGACCTTCCTGGCTAACATGGTGAAACCCCATCTCTACTAAAAATACAAAAAGTTAGCCAGGCGTGGTAGCATGCACCTGTAGTCCCAGCTACTCAGGAGGCTGAGGCAAGGGAATCACTTGAACCTGGGAGGGGAAGGTTGCAGTGAGCTGAGATCGCACCACTGCACTCCAGCCTGGGTGACAGAGCGAGACACCATCTCAATTAAAAAAAAAAAAAAAAATCAGAGAAATTAGCTGGGTGTAGTGGCACATGCCTGTAATTCCAGCTACTCAGGAGGCTGAGGCGGGAGGATTGCTTGACCCCCAGAGGTCAAGGCTGCAGTGAGCCTAGATCATGCCATTACACTCTAGCTTGGGTGACACAGCAAGACTCTGTCTCAAAGAAAAAAAGAAGAAGAAACATAAATAAATGAGAAAATTCAGAAAACTACTGGAAAATCAATGCGGACAGTCTTCCTAACACAAACCCAATATGATAAAAATGATTCATTATAAAACACCAGGCAAATTTTATTTACTGAATGACTTCCAAATTATGGGAAATAAATACTTTATTTCAGTAATCAAGACATAGATTTACCTTGAACAACCTCAGAAATTTTGCAGCATAAGGCCTAGTAACAAATTCAGCAAATATACAGAATGCAATCTCAAGGACTTTTTTAAAAACTAGTGCACACTTCACTTAGTCACCAAATAAATTCTCATCATAAAATATAAGATCCTCCTTCCAACAGTAGGAGAAATGCATAGGAGGGAGGCAGACAGATACAAAGGGTCCCACGGGACGTGAAAAGGAAAATAAGAACTATTTCCTCAACCCACTTGCAAAATATCCGTTACCTCCCTCTTTTAAATACCATCACTATGAAATTTTTAATGCATATAAGCAAAGTGAGAATTTAATAATTATTTTAAAGAATTCACATGGGCAAAGATACAATAATTCATTTCAAGATGTTTATTTCTGCTCTATCCCCAAAAGTGCCTTAAACCACATTCACATACACACACAAAAGATTCTACTTTTCCTGCTATAACACTCATTACTCAGAGTTAGATAATAAGTACTGATTAACAATCAGCAGGTCTCAAGAGTATTGGCAGATGCTAGATTGCATGGGTGGGTTAGAGTTATCTCAGTAGAAAGTGAATCTGCTAGGGGAATAAATTTCTTCTCTCAAACACAATACAGGAGCTACTAATACCAGAAAGAGAGTCATGGCCAATGAGTCCAAGGAGAAGCTAAAGGCACAGAATCCAGAAGTCAACAAGAAAATAGGCCAGGGCAGAAGCCAAGAGACTAACTCTGGCAGCAGGTTCCCAGCAAGAGACTGGCTGAGCCAGGACAAAAGTAGCAGTGTCGGTGTGACAGGAGGAGTTGCTTCTCAGAGCGCCAAGTGGATCGCTATCTGATGAGGTATTTCTACTGATGATTAAGTGCAAGTGACCTGGAAGAATCTGTGCAAGGAGCCTATCTTACAAGTGTCACACAGCCCAGCCTCTCCAAGTATTTGGATCAGCGGCATTCAACTGAAATCTATCACGTTTCCAGACTACTATGACAGTTCACCTCTATTTGGAGAAATAACCTCTCTGCAGACTAAATAAAGTTTTTTATATAAGTCACCAAAGGCAAATAGGTCATACAGCACAGAATCATAGGGGAGGCAGCTGCGTGCCCTCTTCCTTTGCTTGCCTGCTTGCTTGCAAGCAATAAAAACCCTTCTGAACAAATGATACAAACTTTGAAACCAGCAAAACATTTTGGGCACCTTGCCACAAAGATATCCTCCATGCAACTGCAGGCCATTTGCTGTCCTGTATAGCTCTCTATTTCCTGCCATTTACTGGATCTGTGGTTAAATGAACCCAGCATAGAATTACAGCCTCAATGCTTTGATGTGAAAAATCACTAACAAATCTTAATTGAAGGACGAGGAAAAATTGGTAAATTTTCAATATGATGGTGCATACGGGGCCTCATTTAAACTAATGTCTTATCTTCACTTAGCATCTAAATGTATTTTTTCCTGTATTGACTTGAAAGGCTCTAACACAAACAGCCACCAATTATTATAATCCTTCTTGCAATCTGTCAAGTTATGTGCAAAAAAATTTTAGAAAGATGCACCTTTAAAGACTGACAACAGCTCCATAACAGGAGGTAGAATAGTTAGGACTTAATTTTAAGCCTAACTCAACAGCATCTTTCTGCTAACTCCATGTTCCCTAAAATATACCAAAAAAAATGGTTCTTTTTTCATAAATAAATCTAGGACTTACCATCCATATGGAAATAATTTATCAGTATATGAAAATGTAATAAAATAGTATTTCTAAATAATTATTAGTCTCAGTACAGTTTGGGATGATGACATCTTCCATATTAGCCAAAAAAAGAAAGAGAAAATACTATAGAATCTAAGTCCAAAGACTCAAACCTCTGTCCTAGAGATCTGAAAATAATATCTACCTTTTAAGGTTGCAGTTAACCATTTTAGAACTCAAAAGAAATTCAAATAAGTCATCCCAAATCTGCCATTTTGTAGGAATTTCCTTTGGAACCATTAAGAGTATAAAAGTCAGAGATCCAAGCAACAGAAGAAAATGAGCAATATATGTATGAAAAGTCAAATCACTGAAGAATTCATACAAAGAGCCAATAAACATATGCAGAGAAGTTCAATTCCACAAAAAAGAAACGCAAGTTCAAACGACTATAGACCACATCTCATCTCTCTATATGTCATCTGTTGTAGATGATGATTTGACAGTAAAAGCATATTTGCCCCAGCGATTGCCCAAGTAAGCTAAGACACCATGTACACAGGCAGTTTTTAATAATTTTTTAAGTGGGATGCCACTAAATCAGGATGGTTTCAATTTTAGTTCAAAAAAGAAAAGCCATGCTTACCCATAGAGGCATGTATTTTTGCATTCATAGAAAACAAGTGTAGCAGAAGAAACAAAACTATTAACAATGGTTTTGGAGAGAGGAAGGAAATGACTATTTTCTACTTTGTAGAATTTTCATTTTGCATTACTTTTTTTTTAGAAAACTGATTACTTAAGATACTTTAAAAGATATTTGAACTATATTACTAAAAAGTAAATTTGAAGTCAAAAATGTATTTCAACGCTCCTTTTCCTTGAGAGCAACTCCACACAGAGGGCCACAGGAATTCCTGCCCAGCTCACAATCCAAGTTTCAATACTCTGCATCTCAGACAGAAAGTTTGGCCTGTGTTCCTTTGGTCCTAGACTGAAATTTCACTTTAGCACAATGGTGGAACTCGGCTATGAGTCATCTTCCTCTGCAAAACAATGAAAGTTCTAATTCAGTGGGAAAAAACGACTTGAGTTGCCAGTTCATTGAACTGTTCAAATGAAGGTCAAAATACTGGAGCAGGAGCAAGGGAGTCGCTTTGTCCAGATCCTATCTAATCCCACACCAGTCCCCTCCAACCAAGTCTTGAATTTGCAAACAGTTAGAATAGGAAGCACCTGGTGCCCTCTAAGTAGGGGTCAGAGAACCCAAGTGAAAACATGAAACAGATCCAAATCTAGTTTCATAAGCATGCCTTTCAAGTAATGTCAAGGAAAAATATACCAAAAACATGATGGAGTATACAGCTTCAGCTTAAATATATTTCAAGTACCATGATGAATATAATGTTTGATTTCCTACCCTAGAATCTACCTAAAAGAGCCCATTATCAACAGACTAGGTTTTTATAATTTTTACATAATTTATTACTCCATTTATTTACCTGGAACTATTACCATAGCTTGCAAAGAATTTTAACATGTGTAACATCATGAACCCTGACCACATCCTCCTGGGGCATCCTCCCTGGTTGGGAGATCCTGTGATCCTCCTGGTTGGGAGTCCCTTTCTCAGGGGTTCAGTGACTTACCCTGCCGATAGCAGCGGTAATGGAAACCCAGATCTTGAGGGCCAAGTCCCATCCCTTAAAGAACTGCTCAGGGCTGGGCAAGGTGGCTCACGCCTATAATCCCAGCACTTTGGGAGGCCGAGGCGGGCGGATCAGGAGATCAGGAGATCGAGATCTCCTGGCTAACATGGTGAAACCCCATCTCTATGAAAAAATACCAAAAGTTGGCCAAGGGTGATGGCAGGTGCCTGTAGTCCCAGCTACTCGGGAGGCTGAGGCAGGAGAATGGCATGAACCCAGGAGGTGGAAGTTGCAGTGAGCAGAGATCGTGCCACTTCACTCCAGCCTGGGCAACAGAGCGAGACTGTCTCAAAAAAAAAAAAAAAAAAAACACAAAAAACTGCTCAGTACCATGTCACTCTTTCTACTCTTTTTCTCCCAACTTAACAATTCTTGTTCTCTCACCTCTGTAAGTTATAGTTACCTGGTCTTCCTAACCACCTACTCATTTTCTCTGTAATTATTAAGATCTGCAAAAAATTCACAAGTCCTAAGATACCTTCCCAGACAAATCTCACTGCCCTGTGATCACTCCAAATTCTGTGTTCCTTTATTTGGATACAGTCAACTGGTGGGTCAGGCAATCCCTAACATATGACAAAGATGACCACATTCCTTCCTTTCAGCCACCAGCAAACCTAGCATTCACTTTCACACACCATCCCTTCCAGGTTCTAACCTTCACAGGGAAGAACCAAATCACCTTCATTTTTATATCCCCATACCTCCCCAGAGCTGGGCATGTACCAGGCACCTAGCAAATGCTGACTGAATAGATGAGTGTGGTCGTCAACCTCCTGGAGTTCCAACACAAAAGACTGGAGTTCCTTTAAGAGTGAGTCACTGCTGGGCATGGTGACTCAGGCCTGTAATTCCAGCATTTTGGGAGGCCGAGCAGGGAGGATCGCTCGAGCTCAGGAGTTCAAGACCAGCCTGGGCAACATGGCGAGACCCCAACTCTACAGAAAAAAAATATTAAAAATTAGCCAGGTATGGGAGCACATACCTGTAGTCCCAGTTACTTGGGAGACTGAGGTGGAAGGATCACTTGAGCCTGGGAGGTCAAGGCTGCAATGAGCTAAGACTGTGTCACTGCACGGCAGGCTGGGCAACAGAGCGAGACTTTGTCTCAAGCAAAAAAAAAAAAAAGAATGAGCCACAGTTCAGGAGAGTCTCCCAGGAGTGTCCCCAGCTGGCCTCACATCCACATTCACACACACACACACACACCCAGCCCCTGATGAAATTCTCTTTCCCAAAGTTCTCAACCTGCCTTGCCTCATAAGGACACCGCTGCCCTGCAGCCTTGTCTCTTCTGAGAGGTCTGTTCAGCGTTCCCCCAGATCAGCCATCGGTTCCCCTGTGACCATTTCCTAGGGTGTCTTCCAAGATGACAGCCACTGTTCAGCATAACATAGCACACTCTCTTACATCAGCAAAGACCATAACTAAGCCTCTGTCCAATCTTCTTCCAACTTCCTGTTACTCAAAGGAACTCATTCATTCATTCATTCCACAAGCAGCTACTGAGCCTCTCCTGCACATCAGGCACACATTCAGGTGCTAGGGGGCAGCAGTAACGAAGCTGCCTCTAGTCCCTCCCATGGAGCTTTCGGTCTAGTGGGGGACGAATACATTACCCTGTACCCTCCACACTGGACACCCTTGGCTGGCTTTTGACAAGCTACAGAGCAGGGCCTCGGTCCAATCAAGCCGTGATCTCTGACTGTGGGGCGCCAGCATGTTGGTGATTCTAATGGGGAACCCAAGTAGTGAATCTTTTAACCCTTCCATCTAAAAAGAAACAGCTGACACAGAGTCCTGTCGGCCAGCAAGAAAGCAGGAAGGATGGCAAGATGAGCAGGGCTCCCAGGAGTGGTTTCCTGAGCAGCAGCAATTTCTAGACATGAGTCATCTGGGCCTTCATAGATGCCTAAATGTCCAATTGTGCCTCCAAATTATTCATTTCACATTTTCAAGCTTTTCTTAAAACTTTGGTTTATCTCAGTGATATTATTGTTAACATGTAGTGAAAATGATGATAAAGCTAGATGACAGAGATAGCGATGAGATAGATAGATGACAGATAGATAGATAGATAGAGAGATAAGCTAGAAAGAGAGTGATAGAGATAGTGACAGAGATAGAGATCTTTTTTTTTTTTTAAACAGAGTCTCGTCCCGATGCCAGGACTGAAGTGCAGTGGCTCAATCTCAGCTCACTGCAACCTCCACCTCCCAGGTCCCGGCGATTCTCCTGCCTCAGCCTCCCAAGTAGCTGGGATTTCAGGCACCCACCACCACGCCCAGCTAATTTTTGTATTTTTAGTTGAGACGATGTTTCACTACATTGGTCAGGCTCCTGGCCTGAACTCCTGACCTCAGATGATCTGCCCGCCTCAGCCTCCCAAAGTGCTGGGATTACAAGCATGAGCCATTGTGCCCGGCTGTAAATATTATTTTTAACATTAAATTTAATGTCCTTATTTCTAACAAGATCACTAAAGAGTCTATATTATGGACACACAAAAAAAATTCAGTTCAGTAATAACGGATGACAATCTAGGCCCTTGTGAAATTCGAAATCATGTACACATTGGTTTTCTATTTTTATTAAAATAACATGCACTGAAATACATTTTATTTTTTAAAATGCTATTTTCCTAAAAAGCCTTTTGATTGGTTATAGGGCAGGAAAGAATGTTATGTAAATGAACCAGAACTCAACCAGCACAGCATTTAAATATATTTAACACTGTAGCTACTCATTTAAAAGCCTGCTTTTTTTTTTTTTTTTTTTCACTCTGTCACCCAGGCTGGAGTGCAATGGTGTGATCTCTGCTCACTGCAACTTCTGCCTCCCAGGTTCAAGTGATTCTCCCGTCTCAGCCTCCCAAGTAGCTGGGATTACAGGCACCCGCCACCACGCCTGACTAATTTTTAGTAAAGACCAGGTTTCACAATGTTGGCCAGGCTGGTCTAAAACTCCTGACCTCAGGTGATCCGCCCGCCTTGGCCTCCCAAAGTGCTGGAATTACAGGTGTGAGCCACCACCCCCAGTCAAAGCCTGCTTATTATTTAAAGGTTTGTTTGTACTTTTCTTCTAGTTGTCTTCTGATTTCAAACACTATGGTTACCCTAGACCCTTTGTAGCAAGACCCTTTGATGACTACAGAGCTGACTACAGAGACTCTCAATGTCGGGGAAAGAGAGAGGATTTAGTGACAATCAAAGGAAATCTTCAAAAGGTCACAAGTCTGCAATAGATGCTCCTATGCAGGTTTTTGAGACAAGATATCCCTCTGTTGTCCAGACTGGATTGCAGTGGCATGATCATGGCTCATCACAGTCTCAAACTCCTAGGTTCAAGCTATCCTCCCACCTCAGTCTCCTAAATAGCTGGGACCACAGGCACATGCCACCATGACTGACTGATTTTTTAATTTTTTGTAGAGATGGAATCTCCCTATGTTGCCCAGGGTGGTCTCAAACTCCAGGCCTCAAGTGATCCTCCTGTCTCAGCCTCCCAAAGTGCTTGGATTACAGGTACAAGCCACCATGCCCGGCCCACATGGAGTTTTAATTCAGGTCCCTGAGAGGTATTTTGATTTTGTGTTGGGATCACATGGTTATTTAAGAAAGAAGTAACAGCTAATGATGAGAATTGTAGTACACCAATCTTCTATGCCACTTGTTCAAGAAACCCAATTCACTAAGAAAATATGGGCGGCTCCAATCATTTTGGTTTGAATTTGCTCCACAGAGACAACACTTACAACCCCTTACCACCTCATTCACTGAAGCTAAGAAGGAAAACATTAAGAGGAAAAGAGTAATTCTACAAGAAACAAAAACATTAAAAAAGAAAACCAACCAGCCTCAAAGTTTTTCATAGTGACAACATTCATGCATGATGTGTATAATCAAATAAAACACATCACTTGGGTTTTTTTTCCCCTCCAAAAGTTCATACAACCAGTACACACATGTATACATTAAACAAGATATGAACATCTAAACTGATCAGAAAAACTAAGTCACCCCGGAAGTAAATTTCAGCGAGAGAAAAGTGCATGACACTTTCCCTACATGAAGTTACGCATATATACATCTCATAGACAAGCCTGCACTGAAACAGAAACCCCAGCGCTTATACAGTCCCCCAAAGTACAAACGTTTTATTCTCCCCTTTCTCAGGTTGAAACTAAATATTTCAAGAAGTAAAATGCCTTTTTAGCCAACAGAGTAAATCAAATACAATATGGGATGAGGTCAACCAATACTCAACACCACAAAGGAGGCTTCTTCTCTATATGGCAGTAAACGGTCAGCCCAGACCAAGCTATTTTGAAAACACAGGGAGGTAAAGTGAAGCACATTTGCTACCACAAATGTAGGGATCCTGGAAATCTTTCAAAGAAGCTAATAACTCTAGTGAATTATCACCTCCTGAAGAGAAGTGTGAAGCAGACAGCGTTAGTCTCTACTATTCAGGGTCCACAACAGATGTGGCAGCAGGAAGGACAGGCTGCCTGTTCCCATCACCAGCCTGGTCCTAAGCTTTGTTACTTAACAAAAGTGAACGAGAGAGCCCTGTCTTCAGAGACGCTTCTTATGAAAACCTCACTGGCTGGGAGTCGCACAAGTTGACAAACTTACCTGGTAATCTCTTGCAAGCCTGGACAGCTACATGCTCTGGCAAATCCAATCTGCACTTTTTCCAGTGAAACGTGGTGGCTGCCGGGCTGCTCATCACCTACATCTGCTTAGATGACGAGGTAAAAGATGTGGAGGAAGTGGACAACAAAAGCAGCCTTCGAACTGCACACTGGGATGTCCTTTCTTTTTTTTTTTTGTGGCTTTTATTTTTCTCATGAGAGGATCTGACTAAACCTAACTAACCCCACCTCCTCTAAACACCAGACAGGAAGTTACACTTTGCAGTCAGTGAAAACTCCTTAGGTAGGTTTTTTGTTTTTTTAATAGTCACAACTAAGGGCCTCTATTCATGTTCCTATGACAGAGATTATAACTTTGCTTCCTGTTTTGACAGTGTCAGCTGGGAAGGGGCACTCCACCCACTGTGTACATAAATAAAGGTGTTAGAAGGTGATTGCCCTGGGTATACAACTGGCCTTAGGAGTTTTGTTACATATTAACTATACTTCAAAGAATAAATTGGGCTTATTATTTCACTGTAGTAGCTATATATACCTTGGGAAAGTAAAACTCAAAAGGATTTCTTCTTCATCCCTTAGAAATTGCTGTTATGGAAAAAATAAACTTAACCACACGCAGCTATAAGATAAGAGGCCACCATTTAGACTAATTTTTCCAGCCTATTCTCTTTTGTGGTCACTTTGCTCTCTTTATTATCATAATTTTTTTTTTCCACTCTTGTCACCCAGGCCGGAGTGCAATGGCATGATCTCGGCTCACTGCAACCTCCGCCTCCTGGGTTCAGGTGATTCTCCTGCCTCAGCCTCCCAAGGAGCTGGGATTACAGGCACCCATCACCACGCCCAGCTTTTTTTTTTTTTTTTTTTTTTGTATTTTTAGTAGAGACGTTGTCTCACCGTGTTGGTCAGGCTGGTCTCCAACTCCTGCTGTCACTTCTGCATGTGTCCTCCACATACATGCAAAAAGCAAGAAAAATCATTATTCATATGATCATTATCTACTTTCTAGTCCTTTTCTCATTCTTTTTCTTGCTTGTTGTGAAATAGAAATTTTCTACTTATTATCAAAGACTTTTCATAGAATATGTATCTTTGTCAGGATACACACAGGTTTGAATTCAAAGGCATCTCTCATCCTGCTACTGTACTGTGGTACAGAAAAGAGAAACTGACAGTACTTCTCCTTCGCTCCTCCTCTTCATCTCTGCATTTTCCTTAGACTAGCAGCTGTATAACGCTGGCAAAATTCCCTCTCTCTCTCTCTCTCTCTTTCTCTTTCTCTCTCTCTCTCTCTCTCTCAGCCTCAGTCTCCAAATCTGTAAAATGGACAGGCTGACTTCACCTGTCTTCTAGGACTGTCACAGGCAGGGAGACCGGGAAAAGCGCAGTGATACAGATGATGTCACACAGTCAATACCCAATAATCTTTTTTTGCATCAAACTTTATTGATATATAATTCATATATTATACAGTTAGCTCATTTACACTGTATAACTTAATGATTTTTAGTATTTTCAAAGAATTCTACAACCATTACCACAATCGATCCCCATCCCTCAGCCCAAGGCAACCACTGAAATCTACTTCCAGTCTGTAGAGTTACCTATTCTGTACATTTCAAATAAAAGAAATCGTACAGTATATGGTTTTTTGTGACTAGTTTATTTCACTTAGCATAATGTTTTTGAAGTCCATGCGTGTTGCAGCATGTATGGGTATTTCATTTCTTTTTAAAATATTCCATTGTATCAACAGACCATATTTTATTATGTGTTTATCAGTTCATGAACATTTGGGTTGTTTTTATCTTTTAGCTAATACCAATTAATTCTGCTATGAGCATTTGTGTACAAGTTTTTGATGTGGGCATACATTTTCATGTCTCTTGGGTGTGGGTGTGGGTGTGGGGGTGTGTGTGTGTGTGTGTGTGCCCAGAAGTAGAACTGCTGAGTCATATGGCAACCCTATGCTTAACCTTTGGAAGAACTGCCAGACAGCTTTCCAAAGTGGCTGCATCCTTTCATATTCCCACTAGCAGTGTATGTGGATACCCATTTCTCCACATCCTCACCAATATTTATTATTATTTGTCTTTTTTATTATCGCCATCCTACTGGGTATGAAGTGACATTTCATTGTGGTTTGATTTGCATTTCCTTAATGGCTATCGAAACCCATCTTTTATCCATAGGCCAAAAATGTCTTCATTTCTAGAATCAGGACTAAATATTCAAAACACAGAACAGCCAGGGAGGCGTGGGCACCACCTAGTCAGAACGGATACTGGCTACAATCCTGAAGTGAGGTCCTGAAGGTGTCCATCTTTAACAGTGGCTATTTTCCAATAGGAATCAAAGATTTTCAACATTGTTCCTGGTACAGCTGTATGAGTTCACACCAGCTAAATATTGCTGGACTTCATATTTCTATCTACAGTAAGAGGCTGTGAAAGAAGTTGGCCCTGCTTCCTCTACCAAAGGGTTCTTCTGAAAACTGGTAAGGAAATGAAATTCTGAATGTAAATATGACATTTCAATCTTTACAAATCAGTTCTTTCCACCTGTCTTTATGTGTCTTCCTCTGAAATAAAAACAGGCACAATAAAAGCAGCCTTTTGTCAGTAAATAGTCATAACTGTTTATAGGAAGAATTTTTAGACCAGATGTGATTTAAGATTCAGTATCTCAAATTTTGAAGGTAGCCAAGGAAAACAAGTCAAGATCTAGACACCAGCAACAATTTCTCCTTCCCTCTCAAAAGTGCAGTACTGGGAGAATAGTAATTATTGAAACAAGTCTACATCAAAGGGAAAATCTTTTTTTTTTTTCAGACCTTACTGTGTTAGAGCAAATTCATGTACAATGATGTTAATTACCTTTTTCCTAAAACATTCTATTTTAGTATTTTTTTGATCCCCCAAAACTAAACAGAACAAAAACTATACAAAATATAACAAAGAAAATATCAGAAGGCTATTAACTTTAAAAAATTAAAAACTTTTTTCCTTATTTTTTGATGTAAGACCTCGGGCCTTGCAGCATATATTAATAATATGACTCATCCATCTACTAAAAAATTTCCCGTGTCCCAAGGCTATACTCTAATCCATTGTTTCTTGCCCTAGAGCTGACTATGAAATTGATCATTGAACTTTCATATGTTAAACAGAACTTTCCATGGTGGGAAACTCCTAAAACATTTGTATTAAGCTAAGTGGAAATGCCATGATAACTCAGGAGCAAATAAGGTCTGTAATAGCCAATATAACTCCCAAACTAGATGCTATGGAGGAAAAGCAAACCATTGCCCACACACAAGTGCAAAGGCTTCCTTGGAGTTTCTGTAAATACTTGATGGTAAGGAAAATCAGAAGCTAAAATCAGTTTATCTCAAGGTTCTTCTAAAAAGATCGATAGGAGGGCACTTTTGAAAACCGTTGTGCAATGTCAGGGCCCACTCTATTCACAGATCCGTTGTTCTGCTAGATTACACGGTGGCCTCATTTTCTAGTTCTTGTGAAATCAATAGACCATTTATGTTGCAAGTATCTGTCTAGGGTATGCACTTTCTTATTCAATCTGGTGTTGACAGCAGTAATCAAATTTTGTTCATACCACTAGCTCTATTATAGCTCAATAGCAACTGGCTGCCAGCCTAGGTCTACTCTCATCAAAAAAGAAAGAAAGAATTGGAGTGGAGAGAGAATTACAGAACAAATTAGCTGAAACTACAGGAGGTAGTGTCGAAGTGAGAGGGGAAAGCAAAGGAATTCAGAAACCAATCCTCTCTCCATGGAGAAAATATACACCCAGCAGCATCAGCACCACAAAATTCAGGCGAGCTGACCTTGGCCATGAAAGGTACACATCTTCTTCATTCTTCCCTGTTATCTGTAAACCCTCTTGGCTTTGAACATCATATTATAACTGTCAGTCCTAACTAATAAACCTATACCTCACCTTGCAGAGCTACAAACAAGAACTAGAGCCAAACCACACCCTCCAACACGAGAGAGACTAAATGCAAGGGACAAGTTATGGCTCTTCCCATGAGCTCTCTATTTTATAACTCTTCTTTTTTTTTTCTTGAGATGCAGTCTTGTTGTGTCTCCCAGGCTGGAGTACAGTGACGTGATGTCGGCTCACTGCAACCTCCACCTCCCGGGTTCCACAAATTCACCTGCCTCAGCCTCCCTAGTAGCTGGGATTACAGGTGCATGCCACCACACCCAGCTAATTTTTGTATTTCTAGTAGAGATGTGTTTCACCATGTTGGTCAGCCTGGTCTCAAACTCCTGACCTCAAGCAATCTGCCCACCTTGGTCCCCCCAAGTGCTGGGATTACAGGCATGAGCCACCATGCCCAGCCTAGAACTCTTCTTTGTACACTTAAACTACAGTCAAGCATTTTTCTCAGATCAGAATATAAAAAGTTAATCTTACAATAGAAATCAGGTCAGCTTTTTTAAAAAGAAAAAATTGGGAGGGGGTGAAGACCTGACTGAAATTTTACCCGATTTGCACTTTTAGACTTCGAATTCTCCAAGAAAACTAGACTTCTGCTCATAGATACTCTCTACTTAAAAGCATCATGGATGATGCCATTCCCTGATATGACAAACAGCTCTTTTTTTCATTTTTCAAACATTTATCTTGAAATAATTTTAGACTTATAAAAGAAGTGGTAAAGAAAAAACAAGAAAAGAGTACACAGAGTTCTCATATTCTCTTCGCCCAACTTCCCCAAATATTACCATCTTACATAACTAGAGTACAATGATGAAAACCAGAGAATTCACATAGAAGCAAAACTATGAACTAATTTATAGGTCTTTTTCAAATTTCTGCAATTGCCCCCTTTTTCTGGCCTACGATTCAATCCAAGATCACATACAAGCAACACTTCAAAAATTCAAGATGCATCCTTTTCGGCCGGGCGCGGTGGCTCAAGCCTGTAATCCCAGCACTTTGGGAGGCCGAGACGGGCGGATCACGAGGTCAGGAGATCGAGACCATCCTGGCTAATACAGTAAAACCCCGTCTCTACTAAAAAATACAAAAAACTAGCCGGGCGACAAGGCGGGCGCCTGTAGTCCCAGCTACTCGGGAGACTGAGACAGGAGAATGGCGTGAACCCGGGAGGCGGAGCTTGCAGTGAGCTGAGAGCTGGCCACTGCACTCCAGCCTGGGCAGCAGAGCAAGACTCCGTCTCAAAAAAAAAAAAAGAAAAGAAAGAAAAAGATGCATCCTTTTCAATAAATCATGCCTATCTAATGAATATTTCTGACCCCTCCTAAAGTTCTACTTCCCTTCAATGTTAATGAGGCAGCACCATCATTAACTTTTGAGTCTTCCCAGAAATGTTCTTTTCTTCCATAGATCTTGCCTCCATTTCTTAGCAGTCAGTTTCATCAACCTTATCCTATAAACACACGTCAAATAGTTTCACAACCTCTTTTCCAAAACCCTAGGGTCAGGGGTGCTGCTGAACCAGAACTCTTCCCATTTGAGAAAAGTTATATAGCACAAGTCATATATTACAGTGAAAACAAAAAACAGCAAGATCCAGGGCAATTTCCCCTAATCAAACACATGAATAGCCCTGCAGCAAATACATATGTTTTATGAAAGATGCCTGACATACGTAAGGACTTTAAAAGTGTCCCAACTGTTCAAGTCAGGCTTCAACACCGAATGAGTTCAGGTCAAACTCAAGTTTTCCTGCCAAATGAACTACAAATAAAACGCCTTCTGGTTTTCAGAGGTCTTCTTCAATAGTGTAGCTGCAGATGAAGGATGATGAATCTGTACCTATGAAATCCACAGCTTCATCCATCTCCCACCCTCCCTCACCACATCTTCTACCTGGTCTCCTGGCAGAGCCACCTGCAATGCTCCATGGGCCTCTAGGGGCTCTTCCCTCTGAATCACTCTCCCACAGAGCCCAGAGTGATCTTTCTAATAACCTACACCTGCCCAGCTTCAAAATCCTTAAAGGTTTCCCATGCGAGGATGGAGTCTCGTCTCCTTCATGCAGTTCACACAGCTCCCTACGATCAGAACTAAATCCCATGACTATACTGATCAACTACACAGTGCCCAAGCAGAATGCAAAAATGAAAAAGGCATCAACTGTCCTCAAGAATCTCACAGTCTAATTAACTCCCCTTAATATCTTCATCAGACTAATATTGTTTAGAATACAACTTAACCAATAATGGAAGAGCATGTCAGGTTTTTTTTTAAAACTCATTTGTGTCTAGCTAGGAAATTCCACCTTAGTTCTTGATCACAGTAACGATTACAAACAAAACTCTTCGTGTTGACACGAAAAGAATTTTCACATGTTTTTAACAGCACATGTCTAAAGATACTCATTATGCTACTGTTGACATGGTTCAAAAAATTATAAAAAGCAAAAGCCAATAAAAACTGTTTTAAAAACAAGCAAACCCAAAAAAGTAATGTCAAGGATGGTATTTAATGGGCTGAGTGATTTCTCCAAATCATGCTTTGTTTTTCCAAAGCATGGAGATATAAATGAAATCTGAAACCATGCCTTTGTTTCCATATGAGTATACAAATGGAATTGAATGACATTATAATCAGCAAAATTAAGTCAGAGAGAGTTAAATCTAAGATGTCATCATCAAAGAGCTTAGAAAATATTCCAGGCTGGGCGCAGTGGCTCATGCCTATAATCTCAGCACTTTAGGAAGCTGAGGCTGGCGGATCCCCTGAGGTCAGGAGTTTGAGACCAGCCTGGTCAACACGGTAAGACTCCATCTCTACTAAAAATACAAAAGTTAGCCAGGCGTGGAGGCGTGCGCCTGTAATCCCAGCTATTCGGGAGGGTGAGGCACGGGAATCGCTTGAACCAAGGAGGCAGAGGTTGCAGTGAGCCGAGATCGCACCACTGCACTCTAGCCTGGGAGACAGAGCAAGACTCCATCTCAAAATAATAATAATAATAAAGTATTCCAAACCACACGGAGCCAGACGTCAGACACAGACCTTAAATAGCACACCAATAAAAGCAGGAAAATCATATTTAAGTATTGGTTTCATTTTCTAATATGCAAACAGACAAAGACACCTACTTGGAATGATGAATTTAAAAGAAAACTCCTAGAAGTTGTATTTCAGGATGAAATTATAACCGTTCTCAAGAAAGCTGCCTGCAAGTAGTGAGATTAAAACGGAGACAATAATTGCACCAAAGCCCTTAATGAGGAGGTAAAGAGAGGGAGTAATAGGGGCACACAGCTTCTTCCTCCACCAGGAGATAGAAGGAGTGGGCTGAGACGGCGGAACTCAGGGTTTCATCCCAGGGTGGCCCTCCTCTCACGTGTGTGTGTGTGTGTGTTGCGTGTGTGTGTCTCTGTGTATGTCTGTGTGTATGTCTCTGTATGTGTGTCTCTGTGTGTGTGTTGTGTGTGGCAGGGTTTCTCACTGGCAGTGTTGCTTCTAAACGGAAGTGGCAGCTGTCTGGAACTCAGTGGGTGAGGCCTCCAGTGGCCAATAGCGATCTGCAGGAGAACAGAAAAACACTACATGGAAGCCAAGTGATGCCACCAACTTGGTAGAAAGTGGATCCAATCTACCAGGGCCACAGACGCAACCCTACGTGACTGGCTGCTTAAAGCAGTCATCCCTGGGATGGCCCCTCCAGCTTAGAACTTCTCACTCTAGTGGCAGGAAGGAAGGCCAAGAGTTCTTCAGGGAGACAAGAATTGTCATTTAAGGCAGCAGTGAACGAAATTAATAAAACAACAAAACTACTTTAAAAAGAAAGGAATTTTAAAATGCTACTTGAAAAAAAAAAGAAAGAGGGAGTAATTTTTCTGGACTCTCTTCATAATCTGTTTTTATAAATCAGGTGGCAACCTGCTGGGCTGTGGAACAAAGGTCAGCAAGTGAGTTTTCTGGAAGCACACGTGCTGTCACAGTGAGGAAAATTTTTCTAGTTTCTGGTGAGCTTTAGAACTTTCAAGCTTCATGGGAAGGAGTAAAGAAGAGACACCTAGAGATTACTCTTTGGTGTTGGCAGGAAAAAAAAACACACACACACAGTGGGAAAAGTGACCAAGTGTCCTACAGGGCCACCAGCCTATGAACCCCAATGTGGTCTTCATAATATTTTGTTCCTTGGTCACCTACAGTCACAATCTCTACCTCAGAAAACTTGGGCTACTGCCTGTCTTCCGTCTGGCTCTCTGCAGGTGAGTGTGCTGATGTCCCCAAGCCCTGAAGGTTGTTTACTGTCATTTGGCTTGCCCATGGTGATGTCGGAGTCTGGACTGAAGTTCCCACTATATCAGGATCACCCTCCATGAGGCAACACTTTCTCTGCCTACAACCTTTCTTCCACTGAGCACCACCTGCCCCAGTCCAGCAGACACACCTGTATGCATCTCAGCCCTGATCACAGGATCTGTGTGCTTCCTCTTGCAAATGCCCACATGCAAATCTGAGGATGTTGGCCACTCAGAAGATGTGTGAGTCACTGTAGATCCTGCTGCAGCTGGTACTACACAAAGATAGTCCTGTCTAACCATGGGCACACCCACCCACTCTCATGTGTCCTATCTCTACTTGGGAATGAGACATAATCATCTACTTGTGACAATATAGAGCCGAAAGTGAAGAGACAATGAAGAATCTAGGTGTTCATTAGACAGAACTGATGCTAAGGAACTGACCACAGGTATTTCAAATCAGTTCCAGGGTTTCCAAGACAGTTCCAGGATGATATTAAGAGGGAGTCAGGTGAGAACTAGAGAACTCAAGTGACAGTTATCACTTGAGAGTTTATTTATGAGCGATGAAATTCAGCAGTGGGTTCACAGGGCCAGAGTTCCTGGAAAGAGCATTTGGGAGAGCCAGGCCCCTGACAGGTCTAAGAAGCGCCTACTGTGTTCCCTGTAGTACAGCAGTGAAAGAGCCGGTTCCCAGGCCAGGCAAGACAAGTGCTATAGATGGAGAGTTGAGGCATCTGCCATATCATTGCCTCAGGGATCAGGTTCAACTACGGAGGCAGGCCAGAGCATGCCAAAAGGGGGAAAGGAGAAGGCAGAGGCTGAGGAAACAGGTGGAAGTGAGCACTGCAGAGGCAAGACAGGCACAAACAACCTATTATTAAAATACTCTACAGAGTTGCAAAGGAGCAGGTGGCAGATGGGAGGAGGGAACACAGAAACAATGTCAGAAGGTACAAAGGAGAAAGGGTGATCCAGAAATAAGACAAGAATAAAGCTGGGCTCTCTTCTTCCAGGGCGGTCTTCAGTGGTGAACAAGCCATTCCTGAACTTGCAAGTCGGGACCACTTATCTGCCATTTCACATTAAACTTTTTCCATGAAATTTTTCTCCGCCAGAGAATGTCCAGTAGTAAATCTGTCTATCTATAAAAGTATGAATAAATTAAACATGACAAAGTTGGTTTAAAATTAGGAATGTCAGGCTATTGTAACTTCCTGGAGGTTGTCAATGCACTACAGTACTGGAACTATGGATGTTCCTACTTGATCATCAGGATATTATTTGGTCTGTATTAACTTTTAGAAATCTCTGAACTTCAAAGTGCATTCAATTTATTTTCACTGATGCCTGCAAAATTCTTACAAGTTAAGCTGTGTCAATGTTTCAACTCTCACTTGAAAAATAAGGTTACTGAGGTTTCAGGACACAAAGTAAAACATCAAATTCGTGCTGTGAGTGGATTCAACCTCAGGGCCAGGTCCCAGCTCTTGAGCCGTTCCTTCAGCCATAGCACACATCTTGCAAAGCAACTCCCTGGCTTTCAAGAGCATTGCCTGAACCAACATGAAGCCTAGAGATGTCAGAGTTATTTTTATGAAAGTAGATGATACTATGCAATACCTCCTGTCTTCCTCAGTCATAGCCAAACAGCAGATGAAGCCAAGAGGAAATACATGTTCCTCAACAGCAGTAAGGTTCCAGGTATCGGGTGGCAGCAGCAGCTGCTGAAAGCCTGTTCCACTTCACCCCTCCCCCAGAACCCCAAACTCGGGTACAAACCCACGCCTCAAACTCTTGAGGCTGCCAGATTATGAGTCTTTCGGCGACAGATGACAGAGTGACGCAACACTACGACTCCTGGGGGCGCTAAAATCATAGCCTTGACGGAACAGGAAGGTGGTTACTTTTCACAGGAGCTACTAATCTGCCGCCCCTCGCAACCCCCCATCCCCACCCCAACACACACACAGACCGGAAAGAGGGAGCAGGAAAAGGAAATGAAAGCAAGTGACTCTAGGGCCTGGATTTCATATGCAAGAATAGCCAGCAACAGGTGCAGCGTTCCAGTGAAATTAAGACACTCAAAACACCATTTGCCTCCACAGCATAAAGAGCCCAGGCACAGAAACCCAACATTAGGCAATGATGTCAGAAGTGCAAATCATCATCATTCTCTAGCCAGTAGCAATTTCGTAGGAAAAAAAGGGGGGGGGGGGCATTTCTCTGTTGATACATAATTTCTTTTAATTTAGGAGTCCTTTCTTAAAATAGTTTGAAAATAATTTTAGCACTGATCATCAATATACTTTTTTAATACGTAGTGACTATCACAGTGCCTAGCACATAGTAGGTAGGTGGATAAATATTTACTGAACGAATGAATAAAATGAGAGGTAAACAAAAAATTTTCTTCACAAATAAAGATAACCAAAATCTACACTTGTAGTATATAAGTGTATCTTTTACCCATTTCTCCAAGAAGAGAACAAAAGGTTGGAATAAGTAGCCAAGGACACTGGCTTCATCATGTTGCTGATGAACACATCAGGAGGTGCAAACCATCCATCCCTGGCTGAAACTGAGAAGCCTGATCTGCCACCCCTTAGAGATTTATGCAGGGAATCCTCATCTGCAGAAGATCCAATGGGAAAAACAATCACGATCATTTAAGCAATCCACCTTTAGACTTTCCTTTTTTTCAATGTGCCATTTCACATAACATTTTTTTTACCTGCCATTGTAAGAGAATTTACAAGATAAATGTTGTTGCATAATCTTCTTCAACGTGATAGAAATCATCAACTCATAATATGTTATGGAAAATGTCTTATGCTGTGTGTGACATGCTATATGAAAAATCTGAATGTGGGATAAGATGTTGTAGAAAGGAAGCCATTTTATGGGCTCTCAAAACTGACAGAAGCAGGAGAGAACAAAGAGCAATAAAAATGAGCCCATCGATGGGAGAAGGTCTGTTACAGGAATACTGTATTGAATTAAAAGGTTAATACCAGGCTGGGCTCAGTGGTTCACACCTGTAATCCCAGCACTTTGGGAGGCCGAGCTGGGTGGATCACCTGAGGTCGGGAGTTCGAGACCAGCCTGGCCAACATGACAAACCCCATCTCTACTAAACATACAAATACGAAACTTAGCCAGGTGTGGTGGCGGGAGCCTGTAATCCCAGCTACTTGGGAGACTAAGGCAGGAGAATCGCTGGAACCCAGAAGTGGAGGTTGCAGTGAGCCAAGATCGCACCACTGCACTCCAGTCTGAGTGACAGAATGAGACTCCATCTCAAATAAATAAATAAATAAATAAAAGCTTAATATCAGCGTCAGAACATTACTGATTACATAAGTTGAAAGGTTTCAGTAAGTTAAAAATAATGATATTAATTATAAGAATAAAGTGTTCAGAGCACAGACAAGAATAAATCACCAAAATTATCAGGAGGTTTTAGAGAACTGCGAATACACATAAAAAGCAGTGTCATAAATAACTTTACAAAATTACCATTAAAAATGGTTTGACTTAATAATACTCTTTGTTCAATTTTTTTAATCTATAAATTTTTCTTGTGTTTGTAACTTAACTATTCTGAGTAGGAGTTCTCTCTTCCCTATATATTCAACTTAAAGAGTCCTTAGACTTTTTTCAAGTTAACTTCCAAGGATCCAAAATACTCCCACTTTGTTTTACTTTGAGGTAACACCCAAAGGTCTTGACTGCAGTTCTTAATGGAGATACTAAGTGGCTAGTTAAGAATTACTCCAAATTTCAAAGAATAAACAGGAATAGGAAGTGCATTACAAGTGCTTTTGTTCTTTTAAGTGACTCTGCCTTTTCATTCATTCATTCACTTATTCATTAATTCATTCATTCACAAGGATCTATCACCCCTACAGAACAGACACTGTACAAGGCACTATGGACATAATCATGAACAAGACAACCTTGGTCCCTGCCCATATGGAGAGCACAGTCTTGGGGACCTATCAACACTAAAGTAAATGAACAAGTGAACAAAAGCAATAAACAATGGTGACAAGTGTGGATCATGGGAACAATAGTACAAAGTCTACTTCAGGTGGGTGTCAGGACAGGCTTCTCTGAGCAGGTGCAATTTCATCCAATGCCCAATCCCAGAAGGAGGAGAAGGAGATAGCCAAGAGCTGGGGACCGGTATTCCAGGTAGAGGAAAGACCCTGTAAACAGAACTTGTTCCCAGAGCTGAAAGCTGACCAGTGTGGCTGGATGGGGCAATGATGGACAGTGAGCAAGGAGGTGAATTACACATTTGAAAATGGCATCTCACCATATGACTCACTGAACATTTGCCTTTCCAAACACTTTCTCCTCAGTCTGGAATTTCTCCCTTCCACATTCCTCTCTGCCAACTTGCAAGTCACTTCTCTGGGAAACATTCCTTGACCCTCCGAGGAAGAGCAAAAACTCCAGGAGTTTATCCTTCCTAACCTGTGGTCCCACAGCACATAGTATGTATCATGAGCGTACATCTTACCACACTGCTGACTCGCTGTGTTTGAAAGCCTGCAAGCAGCGATCTTGCTTGTCTGCCTCCCAGCAGCCTATCACGTAACTTGGCACCAGCAGAGATAAATAAATGACAGTGAACGAACCAAGAGATAAATGGACAAATTAAATGGAAGCAGGGGCACTAAATAACTTCTCAATTGTTGGAGATTTGGAATAGCGCCAAGGTTACAGCTCCTTAACTTATTTACAGTTTAATTTCTACCCCATCCGACTTTCATATAACACACACTTTGGGCAAATCTTTTTCCATCACAGAGAAGTGATGGAATAACTTTCACAGTGTATCATTAGACACTGGACCCAATCCATTCATATTCAACAAACACGCATTAAGTGCCAGGTTCTGTGCTAGTCTCTGAGGCTGACAGTGGTCCTATCCTAGATGATTTATGAGGGCAGTAAGCAGAATAAATCATATTCAGAAAATGTTTTCAATGACTGACCTTGTTAAATTCTTTACATGTAACTATCTTATTTCACAACATTATTAAGAAAAAAACGTTTTTTAAAAACTTCCTAGGTCACCCAGAGAACAAAATAATGTAGAATCTGTTAACTCAGTAATTTTCACATTAATTCTTGTCAGAGAGTCATGCCCAGGCTTCCTTTCAATGAACAGGTGGACAAAATTTAAGTAACCACATTCTCAATGAGTCTTCTTTACCTGCCTGTGACTGTCTGCCGTCTTCGTTCGTGGATTCAGATCTCACTTCCATTTCTCGTGGGCTCAGCGTGTCCTCCAAATGTAGCTAAGACTCCCAAACCAACAGTGCATGATTTCTGAAGTCACAGAGGGATGTGTACCCCTCGGCTGGAGAATGTGCTTTGATGGAGTCAAATTGAAAAACAGGGTCAAACAGTATGGGAACCGTGGATAGATGTGTTCCTCCCTCCCCAACTGCCCGGACCAGAATGGTCACATTCCTGCCTCTGTGAATAGCCCAATCCTGGTCTGCTCTGTCTGAGCCTCTGCCAGGTGTGGAGCCTGTCGCCTTAAAATCTGAAGACGTGTGACAACACTTATTTGCCTAGGAACAGCAAGGTATGCATTTCTACAAACACCACTGCTGAAATTGCTCGGTATACAGAGAAGCCAAGCCCTTCCTCTCTTCTCCTCAGGTTTTTCTTAGATTCAAGCCAAATAGGAATCTGAGTGAGGATAAATGTTAAGGAATTTAGCATTAGAAAAATTTCTTTTTTATGTTTCTAACTCTTGCAAGAGTTTGTTCTCATCAATTTTATAACCTATTTTTCAACCTACATACTCCAAACTAATTCCTAATGCTTTTAGGGATCCATCCATTAATGCACTAAATAATACATGCCCTCAAACTAAGAGGTAAACCCTGCCCCTTCAATCAGGATAAGAAATACTACTGAGTGAAATGCAAACTGCATCTTTCTGCCAATCTCAATGCACAGCCTTCTGCTCACTTCATTCCCAATCACCGGCCTCACTCAGGCGTTCTGTGGGCCAAGTTCTGCCAACTTAGAGCCTGCACACAGCTCTGCCTCATTCTGGGTCCCACTCATTCTGGGTCCCTATGAAGTTCCCACAGCTCCCACTCATTCTGGGTCTTTATGAAGTTCCCAAGTGATTTGCCATCACAGCGTTGCAGAATGTCTACCCCCGAAGCAGTTAAACACTATCTGTATGCTCTGCAGTTTGATGTCTGGTTCTTGTACTAGTCTACACACTCAAGAGGCCAGATGCCATAATAGAGCTCATTGATTTTGTCAACCACACCCAGTGCAGTGCCTGGCATATGGGGCAGTCACCCAAGACTACTTGCCATTTAAAATTGTTGTCTCTTTTAAAACACTCTGTGGCACACTGCTGCCATTGCTTAGGTCTAAGGAAACAAATACTCTTTTTAAGCCATCATCTTTATCAGGAGTTATTACTAGGCAGGGGGTCCATGAACTTGGGACAGGAAAAGCAATTAGATATTTTCACTGACCTCTAACAGAAATTTGCATTTCCTTCCATTGTGATGGCAGATCACAAAACACATTATTAGTGGTAGCTTTGACGGCATCGCCAACAAAAATCACAACCATTCTCATATCACCTTATAACTCTAGCGGGTACCTTGAAAATACCATTTGGCTCATTGTTATTTCAGAAGGGTAGAGAGGTTAGATATGCTAGAAGTTCTTACTGAACACACTAATCAAACAGCAAATGTTACTCTCATAGACTTTTTCAGTATTTTGGTAACTGTATGCATGGAATGCCATGTACTCTATTTTATGCATTTAAAAATATTTGTCAGGCCAGGCGCGGTGCCTCACACCTGTAATCCCAGCACTTTGGGAGGCCGAGGCAGGCGGATCACAAGGTCAAGAGATCAAGACCATCCTGGCCAACATGGTGAAATCTTGTCTTTCCTAAAAATACAAAAATTAGCTGGGCATGCTGACACACACCTGTAGTCCCAGCTCCTCGAGAGGCTGAGGCAAGAGAATCGCTTGAACCTGGGGGTATAAATTGCAGTGAGCCAAGATCGGCCCCCTACACTCCAGCCTGGTGACAGAGTGAGACTCCATTTCAGAAAAAAAAAAAAGGCCGGCTGCGGTGGCTCACGCCCGTAATCCTAGCACTTTTGGAGCTGAGGCGGGTGGATTACCTGAGGTCAAGACTTCAAGACCATCCGGGCCAACGTGGTGTAACTCCGTCTCTACCGTCTCTACTAAAAAAATACAAAAAAACTAGCCGGGCGAGGTGGCGGGCGCCTGTAGTCCCAGCTACTCGGGAGGCTGAGGCAGGAGAATGGCGTGAACCCGGGAGGCGGAGCTTGCAGTGAGCTGAGATCTGGCCAGTGCACTCCAGCTTGGGTGACAGAGCGAGACTCCGTCTCAAAAAAAAAAAAAAAAAAAAAAAATAGCCGGGTACAGCGGCTCGCACCTGTAATCCCAGCTACTCGGGAGACTGAGGCAGGAAAATCGCTTGAACCTGGGAGGTGGAGGTTGCAAGGAGCCGAGATAGCACCACTGTACTCCAGGCTGGACAACAGAGCGAGACTTTGTCTCAAAAAAAAATTTGTCTGGCTTCACTAAACTGCCAAAGGAGTCTATGGGGGCGATGAAGGGGGGATGAAGATAAAGAATAAAAACCCTAATCTATTAATAGATCACTATCTTGAGATAGAAACATCTGATGCACCAAGAAACAATTATATTTTGTTCTGAATGGATGTATTTTTACTCATTGTAAAAGGAAATAATATTTCCTTAAAAAGACAGTGCAAAATAAAATTAATTAAGATACTATTTTTAAAACAAAAAGATATTTATTTCCTTGGTTTTAATACAAAACAACTATAAAAGAAGAAATTCCCAAGAGACATTAACAAGTTTAAGGGTTACTTAACAGTTCAACTATGAGACACCCCTGGCACTCCTAGGAATATTCTTGATTTGATGAAACTTGTGGTAACACCTGGAAGCTTAAAGTCATTTTCCTTTGTTCCATCACCTCTCTAAAAATTTATTATTCCTTTGTTAAGATGCTAGATAAGCCCAGTTCTAACCAACCCTTTGAATTACTTGTGTCTGGGTACTCCCATGTGTATGCACTACGCATATCTTAATAAATATATTTGGTTTTCTTTTGTTTAAAAAAAAAAGGGGAAAGAAACTTCTCCCCTTTTTTCAAGAAAGACTCATCTTGAGCCATTAAGGCCCTGAGCTTACAAAGGGAGGATAGCAGACAGGTGGGGTTGCGGAATGTATTACACTCCGATTTCCATCACAGTGTTGTTCTAGTTCTCGCCTAGCAGTTGGGGATTCCGCCCCATCTAACTTCTGTTGTTTTTTTGTTTTGTTTTGTGTTTTGAGGCAGAGTTTTGCCCTTGTTGCCCATGCTGGAGTGCAATGGTGTGATCTTGGCTCACTGCAACCTCTGCCTCCCAGGTTCAAGTGATTTTCTTGCCTCAGACTCCCGAGTCACTGGGATTACAGGCACCCTCCACCACGCCCAGCTAAATTTTGTTATTTGTAGTAGAGACAGGGTTTTGCCCTGTTGGCCAGGCTGGTCTCGAACTCCTGACCTCAGGAGATCCACCCGCTCGGCCTCCCAAAGTGCTGGGATTACAGGCATGAGCCACCACACGCAGCCCGGCCCCATCTTACTTCTGTAACAACTCTGAATATACACACATAACCACCCGAAAGAGTTATAATTAACACCTTACTATGAACTGCTTTAATCAGCCAACCATTAAAGTCCAGGGAAAAAACAGCTTTGATGAGAGGGGAAAGGCCGAACCTGGAGGGAGTTAGGCCAGTGGGCAACACCCAGAGGCTGCCTCAGCAGAAAACAGGCTCAAAGAAGACACCAAAACCAAGCTCTACAGAACCTCAAGGGCAGCCAGCGGGCCCTGGTTGCGTTATGCGGGCTTCTCTGGAAGAATAAATACCACAGCATTTCTTTTACACAAATTAAGACAGGTTCTGACCAGTTCAGTTCAGCAGCTCCAGTTACATTCAGGAGCTTTCTCTCTCTCTCCCGCCAAAAGGAAAATGTGTAACAGGAAAAGAAAGGATCCTAGCACCCCTCCTCCTTCTCCTCCTCCCATTTCCCCTCTCCTTCACCCCCTCCCTGTTTTCTGTCTCTAAAACTTAGACTCCAAGCCCAAGGTCGGCCTGATCTGTCTGCTTTCATCCACAGGCGTCACATCTCCTACAGAATACTCACAAAATCCCCTCGACTTCACACAGCCAACAGAAGCCTAAAATCCCTTCCGAAATATCCTTTCTCAGGTACAAATCTACCAGACGAGCATCAACAATAGCATGAGATTTGAAGGAAAGTCAGAACTGTCCTTTAGGTCCAGGTGGCCTAGAAAAGCAGAAAGAATGCCAAGTTCGGACCCCTAGTCATCTCATAGGAACAGTTTCATCTTGAGAAAATCATTTTCTCCCTCCTTGAGTGGGATTCCTCAGGCATAGGGGAAAATAACTGGACTGGTTGGCCCCTTAAAACATCTTCCAGATCTAAGATTCTGTGAGGGTCTGTGTTAAAACAGCCATGCAAGGTTACAAGTGAAGGGGAAGAGCAGAAGGAAGCCACTTACTATTAAAAGTGGTGTATCGGCCAGAAAATGTTGGAAAGAGACCATTTCAGCTTGAAAGTCAGCTCGCTCTTAGTACTCGTTCAGGATTCCAAGTTCCTTGCATTTGTATTCCACTACTAGTGAGCTAAATATACCACAAGTATAAAATGTCTCACAGAAAACACTCCCACTATCACCAGCAATATGGAAAATACGTGGCCGTCACATCGAAGGAGCAACTTGCCTCAAAATAATTTGGATATTTACAACCACACACACAATGTGATGATTTAGATGATTTCTAAAGCCATGAAGCTTCTTAGGCCTGGCAGAAAGTATAAAAAATATTAGGATCACTGTGCCTGACAACAGCAAGAATTTGGTGCTGAGAAAAGAGAGCTACTAAAAAAAAGAAAACTAAGGGACCATGTTATTCACAGAGGTTTATGAAACTGCCAAAATAAGTAACAGTGCAGCATTTTCTGTACTATCAATAAAATGTTTTAATAAAATGACTTGTACATTCAATCTCATTATATATTTCTCAATTTTTATCCAAGTAATAAATGCACATAAGTTTGTTTTCAATAAAATAAGATGATAACACAATGCAGCAGGCTTGGGGCATCCCCTTTCCTCTGTTATCTGTTTCTTCTGACAACAGTTTATGCATTTCTAAATACTATGCTTCTAAAGCTCCTTCCTGATTGCAAGTCAGACATTATTTATAAGATATTTTTTACTTACCACTTTTATATCCACTCTTCCAAGCTTTACTTGAGATCTTGTTTCTGACATCACACTTTTAACCTCCAAGATCTCTTTCTTATTCTCTGATTTTTTTTTAAATCACATTCTGTTCTTGTTTCAAAGACAATTACTTTCCCACTTCTCTGAGGATACACACCAAATTCCTGTTTCCCCTAAGTGGCTCCTTCCTTTTGTTTGTGTTAATGTAGGCTCTGTTGGTGGAGGCTTTCAAACATCTGCTGACTCCTAGCAGCCCTTCCCATTTCAAAATGAGGCTCAACAGTGCATAGGCTTGGGTGTCATCTACCAACTGGCAGGCTCAAAGTAAGGTAATCAATTGACATGCTGTAACTATACTGCACTCCTAGTAAAAGCACTCACTCTTTAATTGGGGGCTCATCGGCGATGGGAGGCTGTCTTAGTCCATTCGATGCTACTATAACAGAATGCCACAGACTGGGTAATTTACAATGAACAGAAATTTATTTGGCTCAAGGATCTGGAGGCTGGGAAGTCCAAAAGCATGGCACTGGCATCTACTGAGGGCTTTCTTGCTATATCATCCCATGGAGAAAGGTGAAAGAGCAGAATGCACTGACAGCAAGTAAGCAAGAGAGAGTCAAACTCACTTTTATAACAATGCCATTCTCAAGATAACTAACCCACTCCTGCAATAACATTAATCCATTCAAGAACAAGAGCAGAGCTCTCATGACCTAATCACCTCTTTTAGGCCCCACCTGCAAACACTGTTGCACTGGGGATTAACTTTCCAACACATGAGCTTTGGGGGACACTTCAAGCCATGGCAGACAGGTATAGCTGCAGGAACTAGGGGAGCTCCTGGTGTCAGTTAATCTTCCTGATGTCTATTCAGAGCCTTACCATGCTCTCTGGGCTAAGGGTACCAAGTCAGAGTTCAGTTTTTCCAGAAAAATACACAAATCTCTGTTCTCCTGTGCAGGTGAGGAAGAAGGGGAAAGCTCTGAGAGTCAAAGTGTGCCATTTTAAGATTCTCAACCAAACTCTCAGTTTTCAGCTTCAAACTTCTCCCACTTTCCCCGACCCAACCTCAAACAGTACTGGCAACTTTCAATCAGAGGGCTTGCAAAATCTGTGAGATGCATGAGAAAGCCACTCCACCATCATCTTTCTTCCCCAGCAATGGCTATTTCATTTCCACTTCCCTTTGACCACAGGAGTTTATTCCTTTTTGTTCTTTTATTGTAATTATAGGAGCAACATGACAGCAAGCAATGATAAACACAAACTGCTCTACCACTTTTAACTGTAAGTTCTGCTCTCTTTAATTTATACACAGGAAGGCTCCTAAAATGGTCCCATTTCCATGAGACTGGCACTGAGTTTCACACGGCAGCAGTGTGCAAGCAAGATATGGTTCTCATAGTCTTGAATTCCAAAAGATAGCCTGGCTAAATATTTTATTGGCAAACCCAGACTTTGTGCAGTAATATTAATAACATCAGCTGTAACTGTCAGTTAATTATTCTCTTTATGATTAAGTCCAATTTGAAATATGCAATGATTTCCTAGAGAGAGAAATTTTATAGTCATAGCATAAAATTACTTTTCCTTTCCTTTATTTTCAAATGTGAAATTTTACTTTAGACTTGGTAAATCAATAGAGCCAAATTGCAGCTGCTATTTTGGGACCTCAATGCAGACTTACTTTTACTTTATGTGCTGAAAATCCTAAATTGCATTAATGTTTTACTAAAAATTTAAATAAATTTTATCTCTAAAAATGTGTGCTAAAATAAATACAGAAACTCAAAGTTCACCTATGTGCATTAAAGCAAATCTATAACTGTATCACGATATTAACAATGAAAGAAAAATACACCCAATGTAAAGGTTTCTAGAACCCAAATGCTCAGCTTTCTCCGACCCATAAAAGTCTGCCTTTAAGTTCTGAAACCAGATAGCAATTCTCATCCTGGCTGAAAGGAACACAAATGTTGTTGATAGTAATATGGTGAAATATGGAAATAATTTCTCAAGACCACCTTGTAGACCAGAAAGAACTTCACATCTGATACCAATGTTCCCCACAAAACCCAGTAAAATTGTCTTTGGCTACCTAAGGATGGGGAAAACTTCCCAAGCTAATAAGTAAGATTTTCCAACTCATTCATAAAATTGCAAGCTTTCGCCCAAATTACTTGGTTTAAAAGGGCACATATAGCCAGTTTGATTAATCCCCTGGCAATCAAGGAAGCTTGTAAAAAATATTTTGCCCACATTGTGATATATGTTTAATATATGACAAAAAAAAAAAAAAACAAGCAATGGAGAGAGAAATTTTAATAAAATGTTCTTTATTTTATTTTCTTTAAACCTTAATGTTTCTGCAAAAGCTTAAGAAAAAGATAAAAGTAATTGCTACTAAATGACTGCAAACTTTTAAGCAAAATAAATACTAATGCTGTGCTTCATGGATTCTGATACAAGAATATTTAAAATCCCCTAACATTCAAAACAGATTATCACAAAAAGTGGTCTCCTTGCTCTTTTCCAGCCCATCATTAATTGGAGGGAGGGAGGGCTCTTCTGGCTCTCATTCAAATGATAACAATTTGTCTATTAGTCTTGATAAGGGGATGGAGGTGAATGATGTTGGAATACTCATAAATAATCTTTATAGTAGTTAATCCACCATTTACCTAGTGGTCATGATGATTTAATAGTTTACTGAAGGACATATAGTCAATCCAATCCCCAAATCTAAGAATTGCCAAGGTTATGCTTCATCAATGCAAACATCTTTGTTACTTAAACGTAAGCATTAGACCTTGAATTGCTAGGAAGCCAAAACAGTGCCACTCTCCACATTTAAACTGGATTTGCCTCTAAAAAGATCAGAATCACACATTCCCTACACATTTCGTATCCTGCTCACTAATCCTTTATACACAGATGGAGTCCCCATGTACAAAGCACTGCTCAAGACAGTGACTTACAATGGCCCATGAAATCCACTTTTCTTCTCCTACATTTTGCCCACCAGGATATTAGTTTCATTTAATGAGTCCCTGTGTGGAGGATATTTCTGAGTTAAAGTGTCTTGAATTTTCAAATCCTACTAGAGAATGATAAAAGCTCTTGGTGATGAGTCACAAGGGTAGTTTGGTGGTCACAATAAATTCCTGCTCCACAAAGTCCTCTGCAGAGCAGCTGAGAAGGGCCACTCACAGATTTAGGGGGATTAGCTGAGCTATAGGTTCACAGATGAGTGTGGTAAATCCATCGGACACACTCAACGAATGCTCACTAGGTGCTCACTAGCGCAGGACACACTGCAGGGAGCCACCAAGATCACTTGCTACATAAACACCCAACTAAAATATTTATTTAACAAATGAAAACAGTCAGCTCCCAAACAAACATCCATCCAAAGTAAACAAAAGAACCCAGTTTCCATGTGAAAAAACTGTATCATTTCATAAATTTGTTTTTAATAAAATAACTTTGGGCATATTGTGGTAATTATTTAATTATCATTTGCTTAGAGTTACAGACTCAGCACTGAGAAGTACTCCAGGGTAGTGATTAAGAGTATAGGCAGCCGGGTGCTCACTCCCGTAATCCCAGCACTGTAGGAGGCTGAGGCAGGTGGATTACGTGAAGTCAGGAGTTCGAGACCAGCCTGACCAACATGGTGAAACCCCCATCATTACTAAAAATGCAAAAATTAGCCAGGCATGATGGTAGGCACCTGTAATCTCAGCTACTCGGGAGGCCAAGGCAGGAGAATCACTTGAACCCCTGAGGTGGAGGTTGCAGTAAGCGGAGATCACGCCACTACACTCCAGCCTGGGCTACAGAGCAAAACTCCATCTCAAAAAAAAAAAAAGGCTCAGCGCAATGGCTCATGCCTGTAATCGTAGCACTTTGGGAGGCCGAGGTGGGCAGATGACGAGGTCAGGAGTTCGAGACCAGCCTAATCAACACGGTGAAACCCTCGTCTTTACTAAAAACACAAAAATTAGCCAGGCATGGTGGTGCACACCTGTAATCTCAGCTACTCAGGAGGCTGAGGCAGGAGAATCGCTTGAACCCGGGAGGGAGAGGTTTCAGTGAACCGAGATCACGCCACTGCACTCCAGCATGGTTGACAGAGCGAGACTCCATCTCAAAAAAAAAAAAAAAGGTATGGCACAGTCACTTGGGTTTAAATTCCAGCTCTGTCCCTCACTAGCTATGTTGGGCAAGCTACTTACCCACTCTCTGACTTGGCTTCCCGGCTGTAAAAAGGCGATAATAGAAGTGCCTCATTTATAAGGTTATTGTGAGGATCAAATGAATTCATATGTGTGTGTACATGCACATGTCTGTGTGTATATAGACAAACACATATACCCAGATATGTGTGTATATGGGTGTATCTGGGTGTGTGTGTGTGTGTAAATAATAGTAAAACTGTTAAACAGTGGCTGGCATAGAAAACATGAAAAACCATTAAGCTACTCTTCTTATTACTACAATACTTCTTATACATCAAATTATTTCATACAGTGTTTCAGGTTAAAATTAAGCAACCACTAAACATGTGAAACTATGTTTAATATGATGAGCTAGAGATGCTTGAAAATTATCAGCTGATTCCAAACAGCTGTGCCCTCACAGCCACTGCTGCACAGCGAGCTTGTCTGAGTGCCTGCCACAAGCACCTCCCCCCACTCCATCCCCACTGGCAGCGAAAGACAATAAGTGAATGTGGTGAATAAGGTGCAAATAGAATCTCAACAGTTAACAGATTTCAAAAAGCAGACTCGGGTAAATAAAAGTTCCCAGTATTAAATGAGGCACATGCTAGTTCATCATCAACCTGAATGAGAAAGCTCAGACCATGCCTGAAAGGAAGGGGTGGAAAATCAAGTGAGTGGTGCACTAGTTTTTTTTTTGATTAATGGTTCTACCTCTGTAATTCTACCTATAGAAACTGTCCTTTGCCCCAGAATACCCTTCTCTCCTTTGATTTCTCACTGCTCTGTTGTTCCCTTGCTTCCTGCACAGAGAAATCTAACCAGAATGTCAAATTGTGTGTATACGTCTGAGCATCAGACACATTCCAATCAATTTATAATTTATTATTTCATAATCATTCTTTGTATATGTATTACTATTGATAATATTCACAAGGGCAAAATTCCAGTGGCCAGAAACGTGGGTCAGAGTCCATTCATTCAGACCTGGCAACCTGGATTGGGAGACATCCCCTCTCACTATCAGCAGCCTGGAGACAGTCAGAGGCAATGATACAAAGAAGGAGAGAGAGGGCAGGAATGAAGCCAGGACATAATAGTAATAGGAACAATAACAACAACAAAAGCAACAGCCTCTAACAATATTAGCCAAATACTTTGAACTCATTTAATCTGCACGATTCTAACAATCTGTTAAAACATAATAGAATAATTATTTTTATCTGAGTCCACAGCATTTACACCTTTAAAAATTTACTTAAAGGCCAGGCATGGTGGCTCACACCTGTAATCCCAGCACTTTGAGAGGTGGAGGCAGGCGGATCATGAGACCAGGAGTTCGAGACCAGCCTGGCCAACATGGTGAAAGCCCGTCTCTACCAAAAATACAAAAATTAGTGAGGCATGGTGGTGCATGCCTGTATTCCCAACTACTCAGGAGGCTGAGGCAGGAGAATTACTTGAACCTGGGAGGTGGAGATTGCAGTGAGCCATGATTGTACCATTGCACTCCAGCTTGGGTGACAGAGCAAGACTCCGTCTCAAAAAAAAAAAAAAAAAAATGACTTAAGCCTGGGCACAGTGACCCATGCCTATAATCCCAGCTCTTTGGGAGGGTAAGGCAGGCGAATTACTGGAGCTCAGGAGTTTGAGAGCAGCCTGTCTCTACAAAAAGTACAAAAATTAGCCGGACATGGTGGCATGTGCCTGTGGTCCCAGCTACTCTGAAGGCTGAGATGGGAAGATCATTTGAGCCCAGGAGATCAAGGTTGCGGTGAGCCGAGATGGCGCCACTCACTCCAGCCTGGGCAACAGAGTGAGACCCTGTCTCAAAAGAAAAAAAAAAAAATTACTTAAAATAACTTGGGACCAAAAACTGAAGGTAGAAACACACAATGTTTCAACTAAGTCTTATAGTATATAAAATTCTACCAGAAAATGTACTAGGCTTCCTCCTTTGCAGAAGTGATCATGACGACAGGAAGCAGAAAGATGTTACTCAACCAAGTTATTCTGAGAAACAATCATCTAAATGTCTACTACCAAGCAAATGCCTCATGAAACAATTTGCCATTTTATCAACAAATCCTTAAGTGTCGAGGTCTCTGCCAAAAGACAACACACAAGTACAGAGAGTCTAACATACCCAAAAACAGCATTTCCAAGGAAAATGTCAGACCCACAACTTAACAGCCTGATTGGCAGACAGACTACCCTGGGCCACAACATGAAAAGAGTAAAATTCAAGTACCTTAACTTGGAAAATGTGAAAGAATAATGAGGAAAAAAAAAACCTAACTAAATATTATAAAAATTACCTCTAATTCAAAAAAAATGTTAAGCAAATTTATTTTTGTTTGTTTTATTTTGAGACAGTGTCTCACTCTGTCACCCAGGCTGGACTGCAGTGGCAACACCACAGCTCACTGCAGCCTCGACCTCCAAGGCTCAAGTGATCCTTCCACCTCAGCCTCACAAGTGCTGGGACCACAGGTGTGGGCCTCACACCCAGCTAATTTTTGTATTTTTTGTAGAGATGGGGTTTCACCATGTTGCTAAGGCTCAAACAATCTGCCTACCTACGCCTGCCAAAGTGCTGGGATTACAGGTATGAGCCACCATGCCCAGCTAGATTTATTTTCAATAGACATCATAGGCCAGGCACAGTGGCTCACGCCTGTAATTCCAGCACTTTGGAAGCCCGAGGCAGGCAGATCACTTGAGGTCAGGAGTTTGAGACCATCCTGGCCAACATGATGAAACCCCATCTCTATTAAAAATACAAAAACTAGCCAGGCGTGGTGGCAGGTGCCTATAATCCCAGCTACTCGGGAGGCTGACGCATGAGGATTACCTGAACCTGTGAGGCAGAGGGTCCAGTAAGCCGAGATCACACCATTGCACTCCAGCCTGCGGGATAGAGCGAAACTCGTTCTCAAAAAAAAAATAACAAAATAAAAGAAAATTAGCCAGGTGTAGTCGTAGGTACCTGTAATCCCAGCTACTCAGGAGACTGAGGCACAAGAATCACTTCAGCCCAGGAGGTAGAGGTTGCAGTGAGCTGAGATCCCACCACTGCACGACAGCCTGGGCAATAGAATGAGACTCCATCTCAGAAAAAAAATGAATAAATAAATAAAAATAAAGACATTATAAAGGAATTAAACTAAGCAACACTTTATTTCTTGGTATTCCCTAAATAAACTCGAAGAAGTAAGAAAGATGGAATACACTGAAGGACAATTTTCCCCTGAAGAATTGGGAGTTACAGAGAAGTCCACAGCACTTCATCGTTAACAGTATTATTGTACAGGCTCTTAACAGTGCAAAATATTTTCAGTATATATCACAGGGTGTTAAAAAAAATCAGGTACGAGCAGACTACCTAAGCCAAAAATGAAATTCAAAAGGAGATAATAGGTCAAAAAATGGTGAAACATACAGTTGTGAGGTTTGTCAAAAGAAAACAGTCCCATCTGGAAGCTATTCCCAGGAAAGGAAAGGACAGAACAAAGCCCAGAAAGAGGTGCTTATGCTCAGATGTACTGACTGTGAGAACAGAAATGTATATAAAGCAATGGAAACAGTACCATGCAATATGATCAACTATCAAAGGGTTCCTTAACAGGAAAGTATGAGGACTATTTTTAAAAATTAATTTATAAAAAGAAAGGTAAGAGAAGGTACTAATCTCTATTACAACAATTTGATAATTTATCAAGACACCAGACTGGGGCTGGGCACAGTAACTCATGGCTGTAATCCCAGCACTTTGGGAGGCCGAGGTGGATGGATCACTTGAGGTTAGGAGTTTGAGACCAACCTAGCCAACATGGTGAAACCCTAACTCTACTAAAAATATAGAAATTAGCTAGGCATGGTGGTGGGTGCCTGTAATCCCAGCTACTTAGGAGGTGGAGGCAGGAGAAGTGCTTGAACCCGAGAGACAGAGGTTGCAGTGAGCTAAGATGGCCCCACTGCACTCCGACAAGAGCAAAACTCCATCTCAAAAAAAAAAAAAGAAGATATCAGATTGGAATGTTTAAATTGGCTCCAGGATTAAGGCAAATCGTTGGCAAACGTCCTGCAATCTCTCTTTTCTTAAAATGATTTTCTGTATTATAACTGGTTTACGGTATGGGGTGCCACAAATGAGAGTTGTATTAATCTAGATTATCACATGTAGCTGAAGAAATAGCTTCCTCCATATCATTCACTGTCCTATTTATGAGGTTCTGAGTTTTGGGGGGGCCTCAGAACCAAGAGAAACAAAAACTGCCTCATTTTATCAAATGTATTTGTGAGAATTTATGAATTATGTCAATCTTAAAACTAACCATTTTCTTATTGCTTTGTCTAATATGACATTTTGAGACAAATTTACATCCAAAGTTTAACAAGGTGTGCGAGCACGTTAGAGAAAGCAAGCAGTTTCTGTGAACTACCCATGGCCTTATCTTACCAATCCACTCATTTCTTCCTCTCTGCATTGTTGCTGATTTTTGTTTTTTCAAAATCCTACTTCCTATGTGGCTCTCTGTAAGAATTCAGAATTAGATGGGGCATTTTTTAAAATATGACAAAAAACTTACTCTAACTCCTAACAAGCATATCCTCATCTATGAAACACTGACAATTATATCTTCCCCATAAAATTATTGTAGGGACTAAATGAAATAATATATTTGAAAGGCCCAACACATACACCCAGCTCTCTGCCTCCCTCTGTTATTTTAGGAAATATTTTCTCCATCTAAAATTAATTGCCCTTATGTGCTCCAGATTAGCAAGCGATCAATTCATTCACACTTTGCTAACTTTTATAGTGAAACTAACTGGTTACAATTTTAAAAGTTAATGTATATCCAGATACTTCCTGTGAAAAACATTGACTTTGGCTAAGACTCCTGAACCCATACATTATTGGAAGTAAAAGTTCAACAGATTATGGTTAATTTTAAACGAAAGTAATGTAAGTGAAGAGACTGCAAACAAAGCAACTGCTATACTACTAATGTATTTCCCCAGACCCTCTCATTTCCAATGCTTTCTTTCAACATGACAGCGTTTCTCAACTCAAATGGCACCAACATTGTGCCCACTATCACACAAACCACCAGAATGAGAGCTATGGGGTCAGTAAGAGCCACCAATTGCCACATATATTCAAATAGGAACCAATATCAGTCCATCTATTGTTTTGTTTTTTAGAGACTTTTTTGTTTTCTTGCAGAAACAGGGTTTCACTATGTTTCCCAGGCTACTCTCAAACTCCTGGCCTCAAGTAATCCTCCTGCCTCGGTCTCCCAGAGTGTGGGGTTACAGACGTGAGCCACCGTGCCAGGCCCCACTTTTTAACACAACCATGAAAGATGAGAAGGCAGTGCAGAATGAAATAATTGAGAGAAATATGTCCTGAAATCCTCTGGCTGCCTCTTCCATTTCTTTTTTTTTTTTTTTTTTTTTTTTTTTTGTGAGACGGAGTCTTGCTTTGCCGCCCAGGCTGGAGTGCAGTGGCCGGATCTCAGCTCACTGCAAGCTCCGCCTCCCGGGTTTACGCCATTCTCCTGCCTCAGCCTCCCGAGTAGCTGGGACTACAGGCACCCGCTACCTCGCCCGGCTAGTTTTTTTGTATTCTTTTTAGTAGAGACGAGGTTTCACCGTGTTAGCCAGGATGGTCTCGATCTCCTGACCTCGTGATCCGCCCGTCTCGGCCTCCCAAAGTGCTGGGATTACAGGCTTGAGCCACCGCGCCCGGCATGCCTCTTCCATTTCAAAGGAGGGAGTGCACAGGGAACAGTCCTGTCCAGATAGCAATGAAGCCCTGAGGCAACTGTCAGCAGCTCACAGCACCATGACATTCTCATCTGTCAAATCATGGTAATACCTATTCTGCCAGATCATCACCAAATCATGTCAAAGATTCAAACACATATAAAGTGCTTTTCAGGTAGATTCCTACTAATGCCAAGCTGCCTGAAATCTGTCCACTGCATAAAGGCACGAGGCCAAGGTGGCAAAAGAGGCTGAAATTCAGCCAGTACAGCGGCACGAAGGAAAGAACACCTTTTGCTTTGCACCAAGGCACAGCCCACGAAGTACTGTGACCATCAGACTGTCTCTCCAGAGTGGAGACCTTTGTCTAATTGCCCACCCAAAAGGGCTGCCTTGGTCTAAGTTAAAATAATGCCCAGCAGCAGCACTAACTAATGGCAATTTCTAGGTGAGAACAGGAACAAGAGTTTGGCATCAGGCCCTGTCCAACTAGTGTCAGAACCTCAGCCAGTAGCCAATTCCCCCTTCCCTGACCTCTTCAATGCACATCAAGCACCCGAACCTTCCTTCCTCTCTTTCCATCTCACCACAGTGCTGCCCACACTGCCACTGGCTCCTGGAACAGTGCCCTGACTGACCTATTGCCCCTGCCAGCCCTCCAGGAAGGAAGATAAGCCACTGGTCAGGCCAAGGACTCCACTTCCTGACCCCGCTGGTTGAACTTAAGATGCCTTTTCTTAAGAAACAATGTTAGGATAATTACAACCTATGGCACTTTTACTGAGGTATTGTCTTTCAGCTACCATTAAATGTGAAACAGGATTCTGCAGGCTGGCTTATGTTCCAACGTTTCAAACAAGCAAATTAGAAACTCTTATGGCCCACTAAGTGCCCAGGCCCTGGGTCCTGGCCTCTGTATGCAAAGAACATCATCTCCTCTTGATCTTGTGTAAGCCATTCAAGCTCACGAAACCTATTTCCTTAGCTGTTAAAAAGAAAAAAAAGAAGGAAAAAATATATATGTGTGTATTTTCTTCCTAGGTATATTTGTTGTGAAGACTTAAAATGCAATACACGTAAAGTGGCACCAAATAGACACTGAGAAAGCAGTCACCATACCAGGTGCACAATCCCTTATCCACAATGCCGGGATCTGAAAAGCTCTGGAAACCAAAGACTTTTTTCATAACCCATTTGGCAGCAAAATGTGACCTGAACTGACCTGAGGCTATTTATAACCCTGTTTGTGTTCTACTTAGTGTAAATATTCATCTATTTTGCTGCAGAATTATTAAGATATTGGATGATAGGGTGCTATCCCAAACTCCTCTGGAGGCTTTATGTAATACAGGGCATATGGGCCATAGCGTGTCCGAAATGAGAAAAAGAAAACTCATAAATTCTGAAGCTTATCTGGTCCCAAGGATTTGAATAAGGGATGGAGAGTTTTGCCATGAAGGAGGTTTGCTGGCCAACCAAGAGCAGATTTTTGTGCTAGACTCTCAGCTCCATTTCCCAGCAGCAAGTTGTCATGACGTCTGAGCACAGCAACAGCTCAGCCCTGAAGAGGTCAGCATCCAGGTCCTGGGTCTGGGCTGGCCAGCTCTAGGGAGGGGACAGGGTTAGGAGCTAAAAGGCTGAGCAGAGAGGGAATGCGGAAACCAGGCCCGCACCGTACTTCACTTGCTCTCAGACAACCCAAGCCATCGAGTACATTGTTATGACTTGTGTAGTCATTTTTTTTCCCAGATTTTCAAAGTGAATCTTAGTTTTTATTCCCAACACTGGCTCCCTCTAGTCTGGGCAAGCTGCCATTTAATCACAAGGGCCACTCAAAGGTTGTTTTTTCTTTTTTTTAAGCTGTTGAAAACATTAAGCTAAATATTAAGTGAATATTCTCCAGCCTGCCTCCCTGAGTCCCTCCCTAGCTTTCTCATCCATTAAAACAGTGTTCCATTTCTTTCCAAATATTCTACTCCTAGTGCATTAAAGATATAACATGTATATTATACAACGTAAATGTGAATATTAATGAAGCAAAAGCATGAGGAAAAGGGAAAATTTTAAGAATTGAATCAATGTAACATTCTCTTTGTAGCATCACCTGTAGACCTAGACAAGCAAGGACCTTGCCTTAAATCCTGCCTTTTAGAGGGCCTTACTCTACTCTCTTCTATCCCCAACTCTCCCCCAGAAATACAGAAATCAGAGGACCAAGGGGATATGCAAGTCCTACAGAATGGTCTAGAGACACAGGATCCCAGTACTCCCTGCTCAAATGAGCACTGGGCTCATTTCCCAAGGGTAGACCACACTACTGCTTGCAAGTAGGGGAGAGTGGGAGACCATGGGTGCTTGGCCACTGACTACAAACTTGAGTGCAAAGCCCTTCCCAGTGCCAAATGGAGCTGGCATGGGCAGACAAAGGGGAAAGTCTGCAAACTGGAGCCAGAGGTCAGCTCTCTCCACCACCATGTTCTGTTACAGAATATGAGGACATGGAGAATTCCAAATTCAAACCTGGCCCACGAAATTGTTGTAAACGTATACGTATATTTATTATTATCCATTCTCCCTTTCTATTTTCTTTTCTTTTTTTTTTTTTTTTTTTTCAGTATCAGAAACCTGCTCTTCTCTTCCATCCCCACAATTCTAGCTCAGTGGAAGCCCCATTTCTCAACCTCCCTTGCAGCAAGATGTGCCCACGTGGCTGAGCAGCAGCCAGTGGGTTGTAAAAGAAATCAGGAATGCAACCTGAGGGCCATGCACTTCTTGAAAAATTGCTTATTTTTGACTTCTCTCTTTTCTTTCCTTAGACTAGCACTTGGACGTAGTGTTGAGGGGCAAGCCTCACCGAGAAGATGAAACAACACTTTGGAAAGGCAGAACAAGAGAGAAGGAACCAGGATCCCCAAGAGACCATATGAAGCAGAGCCACCTTCCCACCCTCCATCACCCCCAACTCTGAACTGTAAGGAGAGAAAGAAATAAAGTTTGATTTTACTTGAGCCACTGTATTTTGAGGTTTCTTTGGTACACCCATGGAGCCTCTCTGTAACTAATATATTTGCAAATGATCTACATAAATTGGCTGGAAATTAGTTGTGTGAACCCACTATGGCGATTTCAGCCAAAAGCATATAATATCCAGCCTCAGCAAGTAAAATAAAATAAAATGGGAGAGGAGAGCTACTGTGTGATACAGTTATTTTTTCAAGAATTTTACCAGAAAATCATTCAAATATATATACATGGAAGAGAAAAACTAGAAGAATTCCACAGGACAATTAGCCATGAAAAGACTTAGTCTATCCTAGAATGTCTTGTTATTAAATATAAAGAAGCAGAAAAGGGGAAATTCTGTATATATTTAAGAAATAAAAACAAATTATCCTAGAGCAATATGATTAAAACTATTTTTAAATGCTTATTTTAAAAGACTGGAAAGAAATAAACTCACATTACAATAATTATTCGTATGGATGTAACAGCTTACATTTATTGAGTGTTTCTATGTTCCAAATTGCTTTATATATGTTAATTCACTTACTTTTTACAACACGAGGAGGTTGGTGCTATTACTATCCCCACTTTATTCAGGCACAGAGCAGCTAAGCCATTTGTCTAGGTTCACAGAGCTAGCAGGTGGCCACGCTTACACCCACAGCACTTGATACTGCCTGAACCACTCCCTAAAGTATTTCTACAGAAGAGTACTAATAAGATTTTTAAATCCTTCTTATTACTCTTTTCAAATATTGTGTAAACTAATACTGTGCCGTCCTTGATATCTAATTCATTTTAGAGATAAAAATGCTTATCCTAAATACCATCACATAATCTATATTTCTATAACCCCAACAGCAATATTTCAGGTAAGAATCCAAATGTGCAGAATATTTGTGAAGATCAGTGTAGATAATATTGAAATGACAGTGATGAGGAAAAAGGTACTAGAACATAGCCCTTCCCGAGCACAGCTGTCACAATTAAGCATTAACGATTAGGTTCTCTGGAGCTTAGAAAGTGATCAGTGTGAGGCCATCTAGTCCACAGTCCTTACCTTACAAACAAATCAATTAATTGTGCAGACAGACTGAGTGACATATGCAAGGGCACACAGCTGGTGATCTGCAGAGCTACAACTAGAACCTAGTTCCTCTTTGACACTAAGGTAAGCTCTTTTTTTAAAATAGGGCATCCAGGTTTGCTAGAATTTAGCAATTGAAGCAGTGACTTTTAAATTGTGTTCCAAAAGACATGAAGCACCCTCAGAAGCCTGGGGTGAGCTACTCACCTGCCATTCGCACCCCCCAAACCCTGCTGTATGGAAAGCCACGTCCTACCTATCAGCAATGCATCATCATATTACTAAAATGAGCCTCCACCAAAGACTTGTTTGTGGAAAGACTTCCAAGGCAAAAATAAAAATCACATAACAAAGTGAAGTCTTCGCATCATTACTTTCCAGAGCCCCATAACCTGGGGCCTTTTGGAGCGCTCAGTCATCTGAAGAAAGCTTCTTACGCCAGAATTCATCTCATAGGTCCCCTAGACCAGGGTGGTAGTGGTGGAGATACTAAAATATGACCAGATTCTTATAAATTCAGTATTAGGAAAATAGAACCAGCAGGATCTGCTACATTGGATGTGGGTATAAGAGAAAGAAAGGACTACAAAGATGACTCCAAAATGGGGGGTGTGGGCAATTGGAAGAATCACATTGCTTTTATCTGAGACAAGCAAGACTGTGGGATCAGCTTTGGGGTTTAGGGGAGATCAGGAGTTCAGATTTTCAGATTTGAACATAGAAGATATGAAGTAAACAACTGGAAATGCAAGTATGCAGTTCAGAGGAAGAGGTCTGGGCTAGAGATAGAAATTTGAGCCAGCATTCAGATAGTATTTAAACCAGGAGACTGGTGAGATAACAAAGAGTATCAGTGGGGACAGAAAGGAGGTCCAAGGACTGGGTCCTAGACCCCCCAACATTAAGAGGAAGAATCAGCAAAAGAGAATGGTTGGGAAACCAGGGGTGTGTGGGGTGTCCTAGAAGCCAAGTGAAGAAAGTGTCATAGAGGAGGGAGTGATCAATGGTGTTAATGCTATTGAGAGGTGGAGTAAGGTAAGGACTGAGAACTGACTGCTGGATTTAGCAACAAGGAGGTCCCTAGCAACTTTGACAAGAACAGTTTTACTGGACTGGTAGGGGGTCTGTCTGATTTGAGTGGTCTTAAGAGGAAATGAAAGGAGAGGAACTGCAATTGTTGGTATATACAATCTTTCAGGAGCTCTTTCATAAAGGAGAGCAGAGGAATGGGGTGGTAGCTACAGAGACAGGTGGGATCAAAGTGAAGATTTGCTAGAAGGAAACAATAGCATGTTTGTAAGCAGATCCACTAGAGGGGTAATTGTAGGGACGCAGAAGAGAGAAGGGAGGTGCCCTTGAGTAAGTAAAGGAGGATGGGTACCGTGTCCACGGTTAGGGTGGCCTTGGGTGGGTTCTGGTTGAGGATAGATGTGGTATTGGAGTTTCTGGATTCCTCTTTGGTTTGCTTCCATTTTCTTAGGACAAGTGTAAGCAAAGTCAGCCAGGCATGGTGGCTCACACCTGTAATCCCAACACTTTGGGAGGCTGAGGTGGGTGAACTGCTTGAGCCCAGGAGTTTGAGACCAGCTTGGGCAACATGGTGAAACCTCTTATCTACAAAAAAAAATACAAAAATTAGCTGGGCATGGTGGCACATGCCTATAGTCCCAGCTACTCCGGGGTGGGGGGACTGCTTGAGCCCAGGAGGCAGAGGTTGCAGTACCAAGAAAATGGGACGCTTAAATTTGGATGACAGAGGGGCTGCTACCATAAACAATGACCTGGTCCAGCCAGAATATACCCACTATAGTGGGAGACAAGATCACTAGAAAGAGAACTTGCAGAAATTAAGAGGACAGAGTATTAGAAGGATCATCAATGTTTACGCCCAAATCACTAAAACAAGAGTAACTTTTAGATAGAGTGACAGAGCTAAACTCACGGAGAAATGAGAGTGAGTGGTGGAGGGAGGGAGTGACATCTCACCAATGAGGTTGAGTTGGTGATGCAAGCCAATGGCAAGAGATTGCAGCTAGGGGATCTGGTTTGAATGTGGAATGAGGAGCAAAGGGCCACTATCTGTCTCTCCTGTAGCAGGAGAGGGCTGGGAGAAAAGAACCCACACAAAAGGCAGTCACAACAAACATATCTACACTTTGACAAAGAAATTTCTTTTGATGTCAGAAAAAATAAAGCACTGTGATACCCATTCCATCTGAGCTTGATGAAGCCCAAGTTTCATTAATTAAAAGAAAAAAAAACCTGAGGCAGACTGTTAATTAGTAATCTATGTCTGATTATTTGCCACTTTTAGCAACAAAAGGGAAAGATTCATCAACAAATAAAAATTCATTATATGCAAAACTGGGTCAAACATTATCAGAAATTTTGCCCTTCAAACTTTGTGTCTTCCCACTCTAATTCTAGCAATCAGGTCTTTTGTTTGCGTGGCTTCGAGGCAGTAGAAGTAAAGTAAGGACCAGAATTTGAGTTACAGCCAAAGTGTGAGGCCCTCAACTCATGCCAGGGTATTGGACTGCCAGTTTAATTTCAGAAAAACAGAAACATTATGAAGACATAACCCCAATAATGTGTCACTCTTCCTCTAACAAGACTTAACTTTTCATTACGTCATAGGTCTCCTTTGAGAATATAATGAAAACTGTGGACCCTTTTTCCAAGAAAATATGCAGAAGCACAAGTGTAAAAACTTCTGCACGTATTGCAGGATTTATTGTTAACCTCTTCTCTCCCTCCCCAAACATCCAGTCAGGCTAGCTAGAGTAATATCTGCAAGGGGGCTTCCTATCCCCTTGGGAGATAAATACAGTCAACAACTGTGGCATCAACTAATAATACCTACTAAAACATATTACAAATCAAAAACCACTTCTTAATTCTTCATCTTCCACTGCCATCATCTACCATCCAGATGCTCATTCTAGGGTCAAATATCTCAGAAAATACAAAGAGAAACAAAATATGCAACCGCTATTGATTTTTTTTTTCTTTTCTTTTGGCAACAGAGTCACACTCTGTTACCCAGGCTGGAGTACAGTGGCATGATATTGGCTCACCATAGCCTCCACGTCCCAGGTTCAAATGATTCCCATGCCTCAGCCTCCTGAGCAGCTGGGACTACAGGTGCACGACCCCATGCCCAGCTAATTTTTATTTTTTTTATTTTTTTGTATTTTTAGTAGAGACAGGGTTTCACCATGTTGGCCAGGCTGGTCTTGAACTCCTGACCTCAGGTGATCCACCCGCCTCCGCCTTTCAAAGTGCTGGGATTCCAGGCATGAGCCACCGCATCCGGCCTCTTGAATTTTTAACATTATCTTGCAAAGAGCTCAAAAAATGACTGAGGAAAGTACTCAAGACTCCAGCTGCCAGTTTTCAAGGGCAGATCCCAGCCCAAGCCACTCTCATAAATGTAAGAGAAATATATATATTACATATTTTTTCCCAGATATCTCTGAGCACCTCAAAACTCAATCTAGAACTTCACTTACTAACCCCTTATGCACTGCCCTCTCCACAAAACCTAGAAAGAAAGACTTCGTTTGCTAGTGTTAAAGTCAAAAACTAGGCTTCTCTCTCCATCCCACCCACTACCCATCATTGGAAGACCACCACCACGTCCTATCAGGTCTGCCTCCTACCTAAAGCTTCCAAACTCTCCCCCTCCTCCTTCCCAGCTACCTCACAATCAGTTTTGGCTTCAATGCCTCTTACCCTCTGACTGTGACAGCCACCCAAAGATCCTCCAGAACCCCAGCCTTGCCTCATCCAGCACCCACTCCACACCATCCATGCTCCACGTGGCTTCTAGAGCACCACTCAAAAGAGCAAATCTGATCAGATCAGCCCTCTGTCACAACCTTTCAGAGGCAGCAAGGCCTTCCTAAACAAGGAGTGAGACAGAGGAGGCCATCTCAAGGAACCAAAAACACAAAGAAAAGGGAAAATAAAACAGAAAGTATGTAACCTGATATTACAGCTACGGTTTGTGGTGTGTAGTGTGTGCAGGGTGTGGGGTATGTGTGTGTCAGGGGAGTAGTTTGGTGAGTACTGCTCCTAGAAATTGGAAGCTTTTTAAATTTAATATGTCATATTTTTCAGACATACAAATAGACAATAATAGGCAAAATAAAATGGAACAAGGTCCATGACTGTAGTGAATCCCTGATCCAGATCTGCCTTTCAGGCAGGGCAATGCACAAATTCATTCCCCCAGCAGCTGAGGGCTCATAGCTGAGCATCCCTCTAGGAACTGCCCTTGGCCAAGTTGCCTTGCCCAAATTTTCACCTCACCTCCTTCCTAGGGTCAGCCTAAAGCCTACCAGTCAAGGCAAAGGTCCCAAGGCTCAACAACATTGCCTCAAGTTGGGAAATCTCTGAAGGGCCATCCTTCTTCCCTTCCCTGGCCCAATCCTTCTTCCCTCATTTCTTTCATTAACAGGAATTGTTCTCAAGTGCACACAAATCTCTGTCTCAAATTCTACTTCCAAGGAACTGGGCTTAAGACAATCATCACCCAGTTCACAAGTCAGCATTATTTCATATTAGTTTAAGATTCTATTTCTATTTTCATTGAGGAATTAAATATTATAGATAAAACTGAAGAACCTCCTCTCTCACTATCTCTAAAGAAATCTAGTGTTTATAATTTCCATAAAATTTTTATATTTTGCTATATATTTATAATATGAACACATAAACACTGCAGAATAATTTCCGCAGGTATATGAGCTTTATATATAGTACCATTCAATACTTTGTGCAGTCTGATTTTCGTTTGTAGTCAAATTATTTTTAAGATTTATCTATGCTGACATAATTAGCTCTTTAAAATACAACCTAAATCAAGTATGTAAAAATATTACTAGCCTGACCAACATGGTGAAACCATGTCTCCATGAGAAATACAAAAAAAATTAGCTGGGCATGATAGCATATGCCTGTAATCCCAGCTACTCGGGTGGCTGAGGCACGAGAATTGTTTGAACCCAGAAGGTAGAGGTTGTAGTGAGCCGAGATTGTGCCATTGCACTCCAGCCTGCGCAACAAGAGCAAAACTCTGTTCCAAAAAAAAAAAAAGTCAAAATATTAACAGCTGACAAATTTCAAATGAGGGCACCAGCATATCTGATATATCATTTCCTGTACATTTTTTTAGATTGAAAACTTCAGGATTTTAAAGATGATTAATACATAAATAATTTTTTTTTAAATTTTAAAGCCCTGTCAAAGATTCACCATTATGCTTAGGATACAATCCAAATTCCTAAAGATGGTTTATAACACTCTTCATTAACTGCTCTCAGCTTCATTCTCCAGCATCCTGCTTTAGCCATATTGAAAAACCCGCAATTCTTACCTCCAAACCTCTTCCATCAACTCCCTCTGCCTTAACAGCCTCCCCACATCCCCACTCATTCTTTCAGATCTCAGCTCAGATATTCACTCTTCAAGATGCCCTGCCTGAAGCCCTGGGATGTCAGGTACCCCTCCTGAGAGCTCACACAGCAATCTGTGCTGTTTTTACTTTTACAACTGTGTAACTGCCTGTTTAATCTGTTTTCTTAAATTCCTGTGTACCTACCCTCTCTAGGTGATAGACACTTGACAACTGGAACTGTGTCTTAGTCACCATGTGCCAATCCACAAGCCTAACACGTTGTAGAGGCAAGGCAACAAAGTACTATGCAAAAGTCTCTTACTGGCCAAAGCAAAAACTTGGGTACCACAAAGAGACAACCCAAGAATGTTTGCAAGAGTTCACAAATGAGAACTTTTGCTTTTTCTTGAGGGTTAAGGGAACCACCATTTCTGAAATACCAGCACATATACTAGATTTTAGTTATCCACTGACTGTAAAGAAAGATGAACTTACAAACAATATGACAATAACAGCCCCTTCTTTCTTCTATTCCCAAAACCTCCATAGTAGAGCATAACATTAAGAAAAGCATCTGTTACCTGAATTATTATAATTTCTGAGCATCCCAGCTTTATTAATTGAACTCCAGGGCCTTTCTATCACTTAATTATTCCCTAAATGTAAGATATTTCTCAACATCTGCTCCTAATTTATTTTTAATTTGCATTTATTCTCTCCTATTTGTTGAAGCTGAAATTAGTAATAGAGGATGACATTATCTTCACAGCATCACATTAGACTACCCTTCAATTAAAGTTCCTCTGAAGTAGTTTTCCAAAGTCTTTTAGTATACAGATTTTCTCTTAGCTGTGTGAGAGTTTTACCTTCACTTTAAGATGAGATTAATATTATATTTCTTTGCTACTTTTTCAAAGAACTATTATAGTATACTGCATAGACATGAATAAACCATCTCTTTTCTCCTTTTCATCAACTTTTTCCTAAAGCGTGACCCTTCTTTCGGAATATACAGAAAAAAAATACAGATCCTACTGCAACTGAACTGAATTTGAAGTTCCCTATATAAACTGACCAAGAGGTACTGTAAGAAAAACAGCAGTAGTCAACTTCAGTAAGAAGTAGAAGTAACTGTAAATAGTTAAGAAATTGATCAAGTTAAGAAAAGTAATTCTAAAGGAAAAGCTAATAACTGAAAGTGTTGAAAATTTGAATTACAGTAGGATTGGAAAAACTATGTACCTGATTGAAAACATAAAGCAAATCCCACCAAGGTGAAGTTTACATTGAGGCTTTACAGATACTGCTACTAACAAGTCCCACAAAGGTGAAATGTACCTAGAGGCTTTATACATACTGTTACTAACTAACAGATCCCACAAAGGCGAAGTTTACATTGAGGCTTTGCACACACTGTTACTAACTCTAACCACTTTTCACATCCTTTCCCCTACTCCATGTCCAAGTCCTTATACTCCTTAACCTCAATTTTTTTCACAACTCTTACCTATTCCCTGCCTTCCCCTAACTCTGCTACCTTCCAAATTTATCTTTCCTACCGCCAGCCAAATTATCTTTCTGAAAAACAGTTCTGAGCCATTTATTAACTCACCTAAAATCCTGTAGTGGCTTCTTACAGGGAAAGATCAAATAAACCCTGCTTCAAAAGGGCTTTTGAAATCTCACCCCAGCTTCTCCCATCATCCCCATTACCCCAGCCACACTCAGTTACCAGGGACAGACTTCAAACGCCTTGCTCTTTTCCCATCAATCTGCAATGTTCTTCCCACATTGTCCACAGGGCTGCCTCTTACACATCCTTCAAGACACACCTCAAATTCCTTGCCTCTTTCACGCTCTCTTACTCAAACCTACCCTCATTCCAACCAAAGCAAGAACCTATCCTTCCTCCCTCCGTGTTTCCCTGGTTTGTGTGGGGATGTTTATTGATGTCTTTCTTCTCAGCTAGCCTGAGAGCATCTTAAGAACAGAAGTGGGTTTTGTTTATCTCTGAGCCCAGCATCTAACAATGAATGACCAATAACCATTCACTGAATGAATGAGGTATGTATGTAAGCAAGTGTACTTTTTTTAAAACCATTAAAAGGTATAGCAAGTTTTTTTTTTTTGACAGAGTCTCACTCTGTTGCCCAGGCTGGAGTGCAGTGGCACAATCTCGTCTCACTGCAACCTCCGCCTCCCGGTGCAAGTGATTCTCCTGCCTCAGCCTTCCAAGTAGCTGGGATTACAGGCGAGTGCCACCACGCCTGGCTAATTTTTGTATTTTTAGTAGAGACGAGGCTTCAGCATGTTGGCCAGGCTGGTCTCGAACTCCTGACCTCAGATGATCCATCCACTTTGGCCTCCCAAAGTGCTGGGATTACAGGCATGAGCCACTGCACATGGCCACAAGTCTTTATTAAGCACTTACTGTGTGGGGGGAGACTAAGCTAAAGGCTAGCATCAGAAAGTCAGATGAAAAAAGACATAGAGACATACACAAGCCAGAAGGGCCACAAACAGAAATGAAGAGTGAACACGTGGGAAAGATTGATTCTGGCATGGAGAGAGCAGAGAGAGTAAAACACTTGGTGGCACTGATGCTGATGTTTTAAAGATGGAGGTTGCAAAACTAGGGGCGCAGGGAGAAGGAGAACAATCAAGCCCAGAACACAAAAAAAGCAAAGTCACAGAGGTAAGAAAAGTACCATGGGCAGTCTTCACCTGGTGCCCTCTGCCTCCTTCATGGTGGTTTTTGGGGCGAGGGGGAGGGTGGGGCAGTGCTGTTAGAAAGTAGGATGGTGGCTGCGAGCAGTGGCTCACGACTATAATCCAACATTTTGGAAGGCCGAGGCAGGCAGATCACTTGAGGTTAGGAGCTCAGGACCAGCCTCAGCAACATGGTGAAACCCCATTTCTACTAAAAATACAAAAAGTAGCCAGGCGTGGTGGCAGGCACCTATAATTCCAGCTACTTGGGAGGCTGAGGCAGGAGAATCAGTTGAACCCGAGAGGCGGAGGTCGCAGTGGGCTGAAATTGAGCCACTGCACTCTAGCCTGGGCAATGGAGCAAGACAAAAAAAAAGAAAGAAAGAAGGAAGGAAGGAAGGAAGGAAGGAAGGAAGGAAGGAAGGAAGGAAGGAAGGAAGAAGGAAGGAAGGAAAGAAAGGAAGGATGGCATTAGACTTTCCTAAATGTCTCCCTTAGACATATATGCAGAGTCCCCCTCTCTGAGCAATCTGCCATGATGCCAAGGCCCTCACAATAAGATATGTCTGACACCAAATGCCCAACAAGGCTGCCCTGAGACAGCAAGCCTATGTGTGTGTTCCGAAAACACCAACACTCTTCTAATTTACAACAGGTTACATATCTTGAAAAAGCGCATGCAAGTTGAATAATTCAAGTCAACTCTGATTTTTCTATACAAACTATCAAAATGGGAGTTAATATATAATTAAGGGTCTGATATGTTAACATTATAGAACTGGCCATTGATATCACATGTAAAAACACAAAAATAAACATTTTTTATATGCGATAGTATGGCATTTTCTAATCACCTAAAGGAACTAGATGAGGTAACAGAGTAAACTAGAGCACACACAGTTTTATTTATGAACCCCTGCAAAAGCTGGGCTTTGGGGTAAGGCCAGGAGCCTTTAATGCTAAATAAGATGGAGATTCATGCTCCCACCTCTGAGATAATATTTACATTTTAAATTTTAAAAGATAATATAATTTCAAAACTGGCAATATAACAATTACTTTAAGAAATCGGTCATATACAACTTAGGACCAAATGTTGTTTTAAAGTCTATTTGCTTGGGGGTAGATTTTATCAGTTTTGTTTTGCAGTTTCTTAGTTTCAAATACATCTGAAAAGGCTTCCTCCTCTTTCATGAAAACCTACTCCACACTTGAACATGGCCAACCTCTGCACCAAAGTCTCTGTTCTAATATAGATTACCAGCCCATTCATACCTTGCCAGTGGCTCCCTTTTTGATCCTTAATCTTAAAACTGCCTGAGGAGCAGGTCTCATTGAATTTTGAGATGTGATCTCAAATACCACACAATGATATATGAAGAAGCAGTTATGTATCTCAAGTCACTCTGAAGGTTATTTTATCAATGAAGAAATAAAGAACCCTTCCTGTATCTTCAAAGATGTAAAAGATTAAAGCTCAAAAGACAGGTAAATAACCCTAAAGATCTACAAATAACCCAAGGTCTATAAAAGGTTTGGGGTTTGTTATTTGGCTTGATTTAGTTTGGTTAACTGAATATAAGGATATCACAAGAGGCCAGGAACCACAGTTCATGCCTGTAACTCAACACTTTGAGAGGTTGAGGTGTATAGATCACTTGAGGTCAGAAGTTCGAGACCCGCCTGGCCAACATGGTGAAACCCCATCTCTACTAAAAAAACAAAAATGAGCCAGGCATGGTGACACATGCCTGTAGTCCCAGCTACTTGTGCAACTGAGGTGGGAGACTCACTTGATCCTAGGAGGCGGAGGTTGCAGTGAGCTGAGATGGCGCCACCGCACTCCAGCCTGGGCGACAGAGCAAGAGGAAGATTACGGCTCAAAAAAAAAAAAAAAAAATCACAAGACTTCTGGGCTGTTTTTACAAATCCATAGGGAAAATGCTATGGTGGTGTATAAGTCACTTAACTCTTTAATTCATCTTCACATAAAAATCACTATTCATCTTTTAAAATTCACTCATTTTAAAGAATGGTAGGCAAATTATTTCAAAAGCAAGCATAGTTATATTAACCATGTCACCTATTTAGAATTAAAAAACAGGGAGACAAATATTAATACATATGTAATACATTTCTCTAACCCTAAAGAAGATAAGAAAACTAGCATAGAAGATGAATGTGAGGATATTTTTTCCCGCCATGACTCAAAAACACATCTATCTTTGAAATAATGTATTAGAAAATATACACAATACATTTTTATAATGAATGCATCAGCAGACTCGAAGCTGATGCATTACCCAGGAAAAGAGTTTAAGATGTGATGTTAGGCTCAGAGCAAGAAGAACTTAAATACACACTGCAGCAATGACTAAGGAGCTCAGTGGAGAAATATGTCAGCACTAGATATATTGGTATCATCTTCTGGTTCAATGGGCCAAAATAAGAAACACACCAGGTTTCATCACTCTCCTGACCCACTTTTCTCAGTTTTAACTTCACCCAACACAACCCAAACTCTTCAAAACACAGTGTAAAAGAAAAAAATGTCCAACATCATGAAATCTATTCTCTTTTCAAATTATTTAAAGGAAAGTGTTTATAAGTAGAAATAATAAACATTGTAGCTTTCCTTGCTCCTCTAAAATGCAGATCATTTTCACTTTGGTTCTATTACTTGTAAACCTGCCTTCCTTGTTTATAAATTAAGAGCACTAAAGAGAATGGCCCACAGAACTTGTTAAAACTCCAGATGCTGGGACCCCACCCCATATAACTGAGTCTAGCTCGAGAAGGGTGGTTCTGACATAAAGCTTGAATTAGGAACACCATATGTGAGAAGCTCAAAACCTAGTTTTCAAAATAAAAGCATGTGCATAAATCTACATATTGACTGGATCAATGTTAAATAACATGACTCACACATAGCCTTTGAGGGGCAAGTGAACAAATCAATTAGTATCAACATCAAAAATGCTATTTCCTGCACCAAAAATCTTTTGAATATAAATATTGCATACCAAAATCTTAGAGAATGGAGTTGAAGAAATTTACAAATATCGAGACTATGAAATTAAAGAAAAAGATCTAAAGAGATCATACTTTTGAAATTATACAGATGTGTTAATTTCAAAGCAGTATCACTTTAGAGACACAAAGTCATATTTTTTATTGGATTCCTCTGCTACATCAGAAATGCCCTTATACGCTTTCTTCTACACTTTGAAAAAAGATTTTGTTCCACAATTAAATGTTAAAAGGATTGAACTGAATGTAAGTAGCCACCCATCCACCTACCAAAAAAGGCTCTTGTGAAAATGTTCACACAAAAAATGTGACTCTTATGCTCTATGTGTTGTTGAACTCCACTGCTACGAAAGACAGATCTGCATTTTTTTTAAACTTAATTTCTTAAAAGTGATGGTGAGGTTATACCACCATAAACCTTAATCTTAGCTGCCAGATGCGCATACACAGACATTTCCCTTATTAACCAGGCCAGGAGAATGTGCTTCTGATAGAAGAGTCCCACGGGATATAAATAAACCTCGGGTATTTGGTTGTTTAAAGGCACAAACGCAAAGATTGGAGAACCACATGGATACTGGAAACTTCACCTGCTTCCTGGAATTGACATGTGCAAATCTAGTCAGTGTCACAGGAAGTAAAAGTGAAAGGACTGGGACCTGGTTTCAATTTCTCAGTCCACAAGCCATCATCTCGAGAATAAGTATATATTAAGAACTCATACTGCCTCATATTTCAAATATTGAATTAAGTTTACTTATTATTAAACAGTTAAGGAATATACAAAGATAAAAATATAACATAGTAAATGGCTATGCCTCCACACAATTTAAGGGGAGAAAAAAAATCCAGCCAATGCATCTGAAACCACTTGAGCAGAGTACCGTTTCTCCATTGCTTTAGATTAAATTTTAACTAATATTTACAACTGCTCAAATGGTCTTGCATGTTGACTTGTTCCCAGAAAATCATCATATCAGCATCTAGTTCAAACGTCTAGGTTCAAATAAGGTTCAATAAAATTAAGTTATCTGTTCTGTCTATATTATTAATGTACTTCCTTTGCTTAGAATCATCCTCAGCAATTCACATTTTCCAGTCGTGAATGGATCTCCTCTAAAAGTTTCACAACCATAGTAACAGGTCATGAGAATCACATTAATACAAAAAACTTTCTCATGATTGCACTACTTCAACATAATGAGGTAACAACATGGAGAATATTTTTACAAGCAGGACAAGAATAGCTGCCCTCCTCTGCCAGAGTTGAATTTCCATCAGGGTTATTGTCTATCACTACAAATCCCCAGGGCTCACGGAAAAAAAAACCTGCTCAAAAACCTCCCTTCAAAGCACAGGTATTCCAGCCAAGGAAAGCTTCAGGAGAAACAAAAAATGAACTATGTTTCATAGTCCCTTGAGCTGTTTAGAAAAATCCCCTCACAGATACCGCTTTAAATGTAAAAGAAAGAAATAGACCGATGACTGCCTAAATACAACTTAACCACTGTCTTTCCTCAAGAAAGGTCTCAGAAAGATAAACAAATAAGGTGATCCTCCTCAGAATTTTCATAAAACTGAATCTTATTATCAATTTTACTTTCCAAACATAGCAGATTTTCAGGAGGCTTGCTATAAATGTAACCAGGTATAATATTTCATATTTAATAATGTTTCATTTTTATTTCACTGGTGTCTCTTTGCTTCCTTCCCCCACACCCCTCAATCAACCCTTTCATTACCACAGATACCTATCTGGGCATCGGACCAGGACCTACACTGTGCCAAATGTCAGTCCTTCTGAAATTCACTACCTTTTTTTTTTTTTTTTAACTTCAGCCAGTGAAAAGCCTTGAGCAGTAGTCAGAAGAAAAGAGAAAAAGGAATTCACATCAGAAACACATTATCCATTTCTCTATCTTCCACCCAAAGGACTATTTGTCCTCTGGTATTTTCCCCTTTGCTAACTCCACAGAGAATGACAGAGACTAGAGCCAAAAAGCAAGAAAGGCTGCAACTGGCCAGAAGCAGTAGGCTGTGTCTCTTACAATTGGCCTTCCCTTGACAGGGCTCTGAGATGCTAACCTGGGGTCCAGAGGAGCTCTACCTCACAGCCCAGGGTCCCACCCCTGAAAACTACAGAAAAAGAGATAGAAGAGCTGTATGAACACAATTAATACAGTGCAAAATGTGTAAGGGACAGAATTAGGCACAAAATGAAAAAGAATCACCCAGCAGCAATGGAATAAAATGCCTTGTGAATTAGGAGATTGGGCACTCCATAGAGGTCAAATGCAGGGTTTCTAGAGTCAGATCATCTGAGTTTAAATGCCAGCTCTGGCACTTCCAGACTCCATAGCCTTTATCATTGAAGAAACATTTATTGCTCACCTACTATGAGCTAGGCATTCGTCTCAGTACCAGGGAAGTATTGGTCCCTGCTCTCGGGGAGTTAATTATAGTGCAGCAGTCCCCAACCTTTTTGGCACCAGGGACCAGTTTCACGGAAGACAATTTTTCCAAGGGATGAGGGGAATGGTTTTGGGATGAAACTATTCCACCTCAGATCATCAGGCATTAGATTCTCATAAGGAGCGTGCAACCTAGATCCCTCGCATGTGCAGTTCACCAGAGGGTCTCGCTCCTATGAGAATCTAATGCTGCCGCTGACCTGACAGGAGGCAGAGCTCAGGCGGTAGTGCTTGCTCAGCCACCACTCACCTCCTGCTGTGCCACCTGGTTCCTAACAGGCAACGGACTAGGGGTTGGGAACCCCTGTTCTAGTGGGAAGTCTATTAATGAACACATAGTACAAGAAAAGGTGCCAGAGAGTGGTAAGAACAACACAGGGCATGCAAATACAGTGATGCAGTCAAGAGTGACTGTGAGAGCTACTTTCTAAAGTCAGCAAGGAAGATCTCAGAAGAGGTGACATTAGGCCTATATCTAAATGACAAGAAGGAACCAGCCAGGCAAAGATGGAAGAAGAGAGATGTGCAAAGGCCCTGGGGCAGACACACTGGGCCTTTGGAGAAATGGAAAGAAGGCCAGTGCCACAAATCACTTCAGTATGGCTCACATTTATCATCTGTAAAATGGTGGTTGTGAGGATTAAACTGTTAGCACCACATCTGCACACAGAATGTGTTCAATAAGTATAAGTTGCTAGAATCGTCATCATCATCATCACCAGTGAGACGCCATCATTGGAGGTGTGCAAACACAGACTAGGTGAGCACATCACAGGCATGGCTGGGTTATAGGGCCTCTAAGGTTCCCTCAACAATTAGACCCTAGGATTAGATAAGAAGAGAAAATGCAAAGGAAGAAATGATAAAATTAGTACACACAGGTTTCCAGCCCAAGGTCTCTTAAAGTACACATTGAATTATCCAAAAATGTGAAGCTTGCCCAACTATTTCATTCATCAAGTAGTTCTTTCCCAACTGAGGGTCTATAATCTCAAACTGTCAAGAACTCCACATGGAGCCAGCTGACACACTGTCCTTAGCCCTGAGGTCTACTCTTTCTATGGTGCTCTGGACTAAAACCACAACAACACTGACAGCAACAGAAAAGGATGACTTATTCTATGTTACTAGGTTTAATGTATGTTAATTATTGAATGAAATAGCAGTGAGGATATTCTTCAATTGCATATACATCCCAAACCATTTTATTATTTCATGTTTAATATGTTCCAGCAGAACTTTCTGCATCACATACTCTAGAGGTAGTAAATTTCACTTTTTAAGGGGAACATCACACACTGGGGCCTATCATGGGGAGGGGGGAGGAGGGAGGGATTGCATTGGGGAGTTATACATGATATAAACGTTATGCACATGTACCCTAGAACTTAAAGTATAATAAAAAATAAAAATTAAAAAATAAAATAATAAAAAAAAAATTCTTACTCTTGGCCTATTGTTTCAAAATATTTACTAACTTGTTGAGCTTTCTGAAGCCTACTAATTAAAGCTGTTAATAATAGAGTCCTTGATGATGAACTTGGCATATGTGTCTTTAAGTTAGAGAAAGGCAAGTCTACTTTTACCCAACACCAAATCCTTGATCATTATAGATCAAATTCTTTCCAGGTCCTTTCTAAAACTCACCCAAACCCAAGGCAAGTATACTACAACCATAAATAAATACATGGCTTTGTATTTTGAAACTACTTCATTACCTACCCTTGATAACTTCTTAGTTGTTTAGATGGTGGGAATGGCTTTAAAATTATAAAATTTAAAAAATTATAATATTCACAAATGGCATGAAACAAAGTAATACTAAGTGAGGGCAATAAAAAAATCAATAATTTAACATAAAATGCATATATATTTTTATTATGGCAATTTTATTATGCCAGGCTTTTGGATTGTCCAAACTCAAGGATCTGGACGCGGAAATCACATTCTCCATCTCCCCACTCTCATCCAATTTCCCCCCAAAAAAGAAACCTGGAAGAGCAGATGAGGATCAAAATTTTCCTATAGGAAAGTGTTCCCTTTTAAAAAATGGAAAAGCAACAAATTTGGCATAGATTATGTACACAGAGGATCTTTAAAATACATATATTATATGTAGACAATTCCTATGACTCAATCTAAATTAAAAATCCCTTAAAATACAGAAATTTTGGAGTACCATGAAATACTACCTCTTTATACTAAGCATCTGCATTAAAAGAATCAAAAAAAGCCCCTGAGAGGAAGCCAGATTGGGGCTAATGGGCTCATTCAAATCCAAATTTATCTACTGGCTTTTGCAACATAATTCAGCCAAAAGAATGTGATTCATATCTGAGCTATGTAACAACACATTTTCAATGTGTTTTGAAGTAGACGCCACCACAAAAAAAGTAATAGTCATAACCTTGGCATCTAAACATCCTAAGCAATTTGATAATCTTTAAAAATATAAGAACTTAGTAATGTGGGTTCATTGAAGAACTTTAGAAAATATAAATCATCAGAAAAAATAGTAATAATCTCAAACACCAAGATGATCACTATTAACATTTATTGTATACTTTACTAATTTTTTAAAAAATATTTTTCACAAAAACGACTTCATATAATACATATTTGTTTACTTACTATATCAAGAACACATTTCTATGTTCATACACACACACATACACAAACACACACAACTGTATCACTTTTTATGAATGCTTAATCTTCTATTTTATGGATATAACCTAATTTAGTGAGCTCTACTGGGATCATGTATGATCTGTTCAGATGTGCTAGAGTAAAGAAACAGAATAGGTTTAAACAACTATTTCCCAAAGCTATTTGACTATAACATCCTTTTGTGAATTACACATTTACAATCCTAGAACTTTTGATCTTTTCAAAATACTTTGGGAAATAATGATCTAACCAATTCCTAATATTAGATTTTCATGGTGTTTACAATGTTTTCTATTATAAATGACACTGTGATCAATTTCTTGAGTATACCTTTTTATGTATCGCCTAGGGAAAAACTCTAGAAATAGAATTACTCAGTTAATTGGTATGCATGTGTTAAAAACATGTTATCATTTTTGCCAAACTGTTCTCCAGCAATATTTGAGGTTTGTCAGCCTTTTTAAAAGATAATTTTAAATTTAAATAGTTTGGGAGTTTATATGTTCAATATATATACAGAGTATTTCTGAAATTAGATAATTACTTTTTTATGGACATGGCTAAAGTACAAGTTATAAATATCAAAGGTCTTACTAGAATGAAGGTTGATTCCAAAAACTATTTAGGAATATACTTCCTCACAAATGATGGAAAATAGCAAGTATGGAGACATTAAATCGTCTCTCTTCCATTTTCCTCTGTTATATTTACATATGTCTGAATATGTATTCCGTACTCCTAAGAAGATATTAATAATCCCTTACATTTTTATACCACTAAAACATTTAAAACAAAAAGAACTTTACAGGAAGAGAACATCCTCAAAGCATATTTTAAAACAAGATATTAAGCTATACCTTCAAAAGACCCATCAAGCTATTCAATAGTTGCTACATATTAACAGCCAAATCTATAAAAACTAAAATCTTTATCAATCAATCAACACAGGTATCATGGAGGAAAATGTGTATTCTAAGATAGTTAATTTAGATCTTCTTTTCACTGTGTATTTCTACAGTTTCACATAATAAGAAGTAAGCTCCTAACATAACATAAAGATGGTTCACACAGCAAATACAGGCTTTGAGTTCCTTTTTTGTCTTTAAAGTGACACTGGATGTAATTTTATACCTCAAAGTAACTTTTCAAAGTTACTTAAGTATAGTGTTCACACTCAGGGTGGAGTTCTGTGTAATTTTCAAAGCTGAGAAGTGTTCTGCCTGTTCAAAAATATCTCCCCTTTGAGTTTGTCTCAGAATCATATTTGAAGCTTTTTAAAAATACAGAAATTTTTCTTCAATGGGTCTGGAATGGAGCCAATGCATCTGCGTTTTTTAAAACTCCCCAGTTGATTCATCTGTACAGCCAGAGTCAAAAAGCACTCAGTTATATAAAAAGATTGGAGGAGGGGGTGGTATCCTGAGGACCCCAATTTAACTGTTCACGTGAAAACCATGAATCTGAGTCTGGTTTATTAGATTACCTAGGTGAAAATTTTACCTTGAGAAGGCTCATAAGATGTTTCAAGGTGGGACACCTGTTGGCCTATCAATGGCTACCAACAGGGATGGGGGTGAGGATATATGGTAATGAAATCAAACTGTGAAAGGATCCTTCCTGCCAGAAACTGTGGCACTTCCTACATTAAGCATATAATCCCTTCATTTTCCAAAAAATAGAAAGAAGAATGCTCAGCTAAATTTTGTTTTAATGGAGTAGTCTTCCAAATGAACAACCTTTAGCTACAAGCAGCAGTTTCACTAAGCAATGCCAGTCGACATACAGTGAAACAAATTCTGTTAAGAGAGGATAGGACACTCAGAAATATTATGCCTTCTACATATACCTTTTACAAAATTATAGTCATTTGTCAGAATTCAGTTTCTCAAAAGAACTTCACCTCCAAGAAGTGCTTGCAAGAACAATGCAAATCAATACAAGAAATATAGGTTTTCTAAATACATAAAAACCCATAACTGTCTTGAGCTTCCTTTACCTACCAGATCTGGACTTAATGATATCACTGAATTCGTTCTGCCCATTGTCAGCACTGGCTTCATCTTCTCCATACTTGGCCATCTTGCCTGAGTTTCAAGATAATCCAAAAACTTTACCAAGTCCTCTTTCTAAGACTTTCAACTTCCTATGATGGTTCAGCTTGACATCAATACCTAAAAGGAAAAGGGAAAATACTGACTTGAAAAAACATATTTACATATTTTATATACAGTTATGCATAGTAACTATTCATTCACCAAATATTGAGTGCCTATCATGTGTAAAGCACTGAGCCAGGGAATGGGGTTATGACTATCAACAAGAGACATAACCTCTGCCATTATGGAGCTTACACACACTAAGCAATTAATTATACACTGAATTATTTCATTACAATACTGATAGACTACAAATCATACAAAGGAGAAGCATAGGAGAAGCATATTCTACTAAGCACTAAGAGCATACAGCAGAGGAATCTGACCTGTCCTGGGCAATTAGAGAAGGCTTTCTTGAAGAGACTTTTGAGCCAAGCCTTTAAAGATGACAAGAATTTAATTAGCCAAAAAGGGAAACACAAAGAGAAAAGGTAAGAGCTTCCCATGCAAAGTGGCAGAAAGAATCATGGAGCAGTCAAAGAGTGGAGCACAAGCCAGTGTTTCTGGAAGGAAGACAGCCAAGAGACAAGTGTACCTGTTGAACCAGGTGAGGAAGCTGGGCAGGACCAGGGACAGGAGCATGGAGAACAAGTTAAGGGTTTGTGTCTTTATCTGAAGAGCAATGGGGAGCCAGTAGATGGTTTGAAAGAGGGAACCAACATTGTCAAATTGGCCTTTTTAGAAGATCATCAAGGGCCGGGCGTGGTGGCTCATGCCTGTAATCCCAGCACTTTGGGAGACCAAGGCGGGTGGATCACGAGGTCAGGAGTCCGAGACCAGCCTGGCCAGCATGGTGAAAGTCCGTGTTTACTAAAAATACCAAAAAAACTTAGCCAGGCATGGTGGTGTGCACCTGTAATCCCAGCTACTCAGGAGGCTAATGCAGGAGAACTGCTTGAACCTGAGAGGTGGAAGTTGCAGTGAGCTGAGATCATGCCGCTGCACTCCACCCTGGGCAACAAGAGTGAGACTCCGTCTCAAAAAGAAAAAAAAAGAAAGAAAAAAAAGAAAAATCATGGCTTGTAGGTAGACCACAGTAATATGTGGGGAACCAGTGAAGACTATGGCAGAATATAGCAAAATGCTAATTAAGGAACCTAGGCTATGGGCATATGAATATTGAATGAAAATTTCTTGCAACTCTTCTGTATGTCTGAGAAAGTTTTCATAGTAATATGTTGGGGAAAAATTCCTAATCTTAACCAAGTGATCAAAATTAACATAACCAATCATGGGGCATCATGCAATTCAATGGAAAATTACCACATCATCTACACAATATCCTTGCCAAGATGTTGAACATGAATCTTCTCATAAGCAGACAAATCTAGACTGTGGCTAGTTTTCAAAACAAATGGCCTGGTCTCTTCAAAACTGTCAGTGTCTTGAAAACCAAAATTACCTGGGACAGGGGGAACTTTGTGAATTAAAGGAGACTAAACAGACATGACAACCAAATGTAACCTTTGATTGAATTCAGAATTTTAAAATAAAACATTTTGAGGATCATTTGAAAAATCTGAATTTGGACTATGTAATAGACAATATTATTGTATCAATGTTAAATTTCTTTAACATTAGTTAATGATATTGTAGCAGGAGAATGTCTTTGTAAGAGACATGGTGAAATATTTAGCAATGAAGTGTGATGGCATCTTTAAGTTAAGTTCAAACAGAATAGCATATATCTGTCTATATTGATACATATATATTTAGTTTGATATATGTATGTGGATGTATATATGCATATACACACAGACAGGCAGAAAGATGCAGCAAATATTGTAAAATAAGTGGGAAAACTAGGCCGGGCACGGTGGCTCATGCCTCTAATCCCAGCACTTTGGGAGGCCAAGGCAGGTGGATCACCTGACTTCAGGAGTTCGAGACCAGCCTGGCCAACATGGTGAAACCCCCATCTCCACTAAAAAAAAAAAAATACAAAAATTAGCTGGGTGTGGTGGCGGGTGCCTGTAATCCCAGCTACTTGGGAAGCTGAGGCAGGAGAATCACCTGAATCCAGGAGGCGGAGGTTATAGTGAGCCAAAATTGCGCTATTACTCTCTCTCCAGCCTGGGTGACAAGAGCGAAATTCCATCTCAAAAAATAAATAAAGTAAGTGGGAAAACTAGCTTAAGGGCATCTGGGGCTAGGCGAGGTAGCTCACACCTGTAATCACAGTAATTTGGGGAGATGAAGCAAGAGGATTACTTGAGCCCAGAAGTTTGAGACCAGCCTAGGCAACATGGTGAGACCTTGTCTCTACTGCATGTAAATAAAAATTTAAAAGAATAAAATAAAAAGGACATCTGGATGTTTATTGTGCTATTCTTTCTATTGTAATATTATAGGCAGGAAACAATTGTGGTCTAAACAAGAATAGATGGAAAGAAATGGGTGAATATTGGGATATTTAGATATCAAAGAAAGTCAATAGGATTTGGGAACTGATTGGAAATGAGAGATTCATATCCAATGTGCAAAATGACTCCCCAGTTTTGGCTTCGGCAATTAGGTGAAGTGTGAGTCATTGAGCTGGAGAACACTGAGGATAGTGGGCTGGGAGAAAGGAATCATCAATGTGGTTTGGACTTGCAGAGCTTGAGGTGCCTCTGAGTTACATAAGCAGAGATGACAAAAAGAGAGTTGGGCTTAGCATGGTGGCTCATGCCTGTAATCCCAGCTCTTTGGAAGACTGAGGCAGAAAGATCACTTGAGGTCCAGAGTTGAAGACCAACCCGGCTAACACTTGAGATCAGGAGTTTGAGACCAGTCCGGCTAACATGGCGAAACCCTGTCTCTAATAAAAATATAAAAATTAGCTAGGCATGGTGGCAAACACCTGCAATCCCAGCTACTCAGGAGGCTGAGGTAGGGAAATTGGTTGAATTCGGGAGGTGGAGGTTGCAGTGAGCCGAGATCACTGACACTGCACTCCAGCCTTGACGACCGAGTGCGTGAGACTCCATCTCAAAAAAAAGAGAGAGAGAATTGGATATAAAGGATTGGATCATCAATCTTACAGATTTTATGAGAGTCTAAGAAATTTTTTCATTTTTTATAGGCTCTACTATTGCTAAACATTTATGGATTATTATGTGATTACGTTCTTTCATTCAACTACATAATTATAAAGGATTTGCTAAATTCTTAAGTGTATTTTATTATATTCAAGAACCAAAAACTTTGTTCAGAAGAATGTCTCTAAAAGTTTATTATGGAAAATTAAGTTTGCCCAAGGAAAAATTCTCTTTCCTGGAAAGATCTACAGTGTATCACTTTGGAGTGGTAAATCTAATGCTTTTCTTCACAATTGGTCTTAGCCAAGATCTCCACTTCTATGCTTCCCAAAGCCTTTATTCACCCATAAAAGAGAAAAGTAAACTGTTTACACACTACTATATTCCATTTGCACATTATCAGTAATATTTCTTCACTATAATGTTTCACTTGACACTCTCCTCAAGGTGATTTTTCAAATTTTCTCTTCTTGATAATGAAAAGCCCTTACAGGTTGCCAAAGATACAGCAGAAAAGGTGATCAGAGTACAGGGGAAAATGGGGAGAAAGAAGAATAACAGAAGGCTTTTAAATACTGATAGCCACTGAGGTTCCTTGTTGCCATTAATGGCCAGAGGAATTTCAGTAAACTTAAGGCAGAGGATGACTCCTTCTAATTGCCAAATGCAGCATCTTTGGTTTTCAGGAGACAGAATCAAAGTTTCACCACGAACAATGTATCCCAGTGTGACTCTCCCTCTTCCACACCTATAAAATGGAGGGAACACCATCTTCACAGAAGGCTAGGTGAGAAACTGAGAATCAATGAATGAGATGTTGCTTTAGAAGCTTTAAGCCCTACATAAACGCAATTTATTGTTACCTCTGCCCTAGATTTCCCTTCCCTCAAAATGATATTCTGTAAAGTTTAGCCAGATGTTCTTACTGAAACCGATCCAGTCAAATCGATATTCACTAACTCTCCCTTCAGAATGCTTCCGGCTGTCATATGGACCACAAGGCAAGAGTGTATGAAATAAACATAAGGTGTTTAAAAATAAACATAAGGTGATGGCCTTAAAGACAAAACTAATGTTTTAATTTTTTAAGAGTAAGGAATTACACAATGAATATATGTATATAATTTTTATTTTGTACTATATTTTATGTATATAGCACATATATATCCAACAGTGTGCATTATGATGGAAATGCTGTGTAAATGCAAACACTATTCATTAATTTACTCTAGGAACCAAAACCTAGGAATGCTCGAGAAAGTAGAAAAGGAAGCCAAGCGGACAAGAGTTTGCTGCTCTGCTTGAAACACAGTAAAAGAAAACGGTGAGTGCCAAGAACTACCATTTACCAAAAAAAAAGCGCTCCAGGGAAGGTTAATACTACTGTGATTAATACTGTTTACAAGGCCAATAAATTTTAGGTAAACACCCAAAGGAGAGTTAAAGTGTTGTCTCATCGGTCCCATAAAGGCTGGTAAAAGGGGCGGGGAATGGTTCCACGTCAACCCTGGCCGTCACCGCAGAAGCACTCACAAGCTTCGCATTCCTCCAGCTCTCCCCTAACCCTGAGCTATCTGCAGGCTGCGTCTCCCACGCCCACCGCCAACGAACCGGGAGGACCCAGATCGACTTCCTGAGGCCGGTGCAATTTACAAAGGAATGGATGCTGCCGCTGCCGCCCGGTAGGGAGGCCGGGAGCGCCGGATCAGACCTAGGGAATCCGGCCTCCCCAGCGCTCCGTGCGCTCTGGTCGCCGAGACCGCTGCACTGACCCTCCCAACCGCGGCATGGGGAACTGGCCCGCAAGGCCCTGGTGATCCAGGTGATCTGAAGGCTGGGAAAGAGGAGGCCCTGTCCTGGACACCTCAGAGAGCGGGGCCGTGGAGTTAGAACCCAGGCTCTGCAGTTCATTGTAAAACAAAGTGCTGGTCCCACGGCTCTCTGGGAGGTCGGCCAACGTTTTCTCCCTCCTCCTTGAAAACCGCACTGGAATGAGTCCCTTTCGTAATCTGAGGCTTGGAGAAAAAAAATCCCTTTGAACAACCTGCGATCTAAAAGTTGCACAGCCTTCAGTTGGTGCTTTTTTGGATTTTAAGTGGCCTTGAGCAACCAGAGTCTCGGACCCCGGGCCGAAAGGGGGCATGAATTACCCCAGAGTCCGGAAAAGGGCAGCCGGCGACTGCGCCGGACTACACACCAATGGGGCGCTCCCCTCCTCCTGTCCCCTCAGCCTCTTCAGGGCCGCTGGCAGGGAGCTTGGCGATCGCGCCACACTCTCCGGAGTCCCACCCTTGGGAGCAGCAACCACCCAGAGGTCAAGCATGCTCCCCGCCGGGCGGCTAGCTGGGAAGCGCTTTGCTGGCCGCCGACCATACAGTCACCCTCTGCCCACCCTCTCCTGTGGACACCGCCGGGGCCCCGCCCTCCCCGGGCCCGGGTGTCTGTGACAGACTCTCCTAAGAGGCCACGTCCCCTCTTGCAAATCACTGGCCCAGCGCCCTGCACCACGCGATGCACGGAGGGCGACCATGTCACCCCGGCGGGGAGGAGGATTGGGGAGCAGGGAGGCAGTACAGAGCCGGTCAGAGAAGTTTGAATCGTTCATAACTAGTACGGATCCTCAGCTCTCCACGCCTCCAGCATTCTCTCTCGCACCGCGGGAAGCTAAACTGAGGCCCCGAGGAAAGGGCACGCAAAAGTTACTCCCATCGTCGACTCTGGGACTTGGGAAGGAGCTCCGGACGCCGATCCCACGCGGAAGAACCGCAGAAAGCCATCCTCCTCCCGGCCCCCGCCCCATTCCCTCGGGGGCTGTAGTCACATTACCAGCCCGAGGCTTCAATAATGCATGGGCTTACCTGGTGCCCGCGGGCCGCCTCGCCTGCCGGCCGCCACCGCCGCACCCTGAGCTGGCCAAGGGCTTCTCTAGGATTTTGAGACGGAGTAATCGCGGGGGTGTGTGCGAGTGTGAGTTTGGTGGTGCGATGTATTTTTTTAAAAAATAAAACGTGGAGAAGCAGACAAGATCCGAAATTAAAGAAAAAAAAAAAGAAAAAGAAAGAAAGAAAGAAAAAGAAATTGACACCCGACTGAAAACGCCCTTTACTTGTGCAATCTTCCTGCCTGGTAGTTCCGCCAAAAACAAAACAGTCAAAGCGCAAACCTGGAACCGGCGCGCAGGCACCAAGTTTGCCAAACGCTACAGAGTTTTCCGTCTGCAGAAATGACCCAAAAGAAGGGGGGCGCCGCTCCCTGTAATCCCCCAATCGGCTTCTGGAGCCAGAGGCTCCTCCTAGCCCCTCGGCGGGAGAAAGCCCGCGGCCGGCTGCTGCTGCCCGCTTCCCTCCTCCGAGGAAAAACGACTCCACAACTTTGTGCGCCAGAGCGCCTCGCTCCTCCGGCTCCTCCTCCTCCTCCTCCTCCCCGCTGCGGGCCTGCCCCTTTGTTGGAGCCCAGCGCAGGAGCAGGAGGAGGGAGGGTGTGGCGCAGGACCGCTGGGTCGCGCGTTGCCGCCCCCACTCCCCGGGAACAGGCTCGCCCCCGGGCAGCCGGGGGTCCGCTCTCCCGAGGAGAAGGGAGCAGATCAGCGCCAGCCCTCCGGCCCGCGCCTCTGCAGCGCTCCGGCTCCCCCTCCGCGCTCTCGCCCGTCCGCCGCCGGCCCAGCAACTTTGTTCCGGGAGATCAGCCCCACTACGCTCCAGGGTCAGCGTCGGCCGGGCCTCGGCAGTGACCGCGGTCACCGTGTCGGGAACTTGGCGCCCCAAGTCACCTGACCGCGCTCCCCGTCAATCAGCGCCGGCCCTGCGCACCCTCCCAGCCCGCAGCAGCCCGGCTCGGCGCTTGGCTGGCCTGGGGCGCGCGCTCCAGTGTGAACCGTGCGTGCCGGGAGCCGGGAGTCCGGAGACCGAAGCCAGAATGGATGCCTCGAGCAGACACAATTCCCCTTATTCAGATTATCTGAAAATGTGAGTCACGTCCCCCTAGGCAAAACAGGTCTCTAGTTAGGGCGATTTTTTTTTAAGAGATAAATTCCAGTCTGCCTTCCAACTCACCCCATCTCAGTTTGCTGACGTTGCTGATTTTTTTTTAACCCTAGTTCCAACCGCACATTTATTTTACATTATTTCTCTAGTGTCGTTTTTAATATTAAAAAAGAAGTTTTCTCTTACATTAGTTTGTATTACAAGTAGTGTTTGTGCTGACCTTATTTTTCTGTTTCCCAATATGCACACACAAACGCACATGGGGAAGCTTGAGAGATTGACCAAAAACTGGGAAGAAATGAGCTCGTGATGTGTGTGCATTTTTCTTATTTACACATTTCATTGCTCGTGTGTTCCTGTGATTGTTTTACACGATCAGCACACTTGGGAGGGGAAAGAAACCAACAACCTGAGTTCCTAGTTCGTATTAACAGAGAAAAAAGCATGGTTGATACTCGAGCGTCAGCTTATTGCTGGCTTAATATTTAAGTAAATTTACGCGGCAGTAAAGATTAAACCACTAGGGGCCTTAAAGGAATTTTCAGAAACAGTTTACTCACCTTTTGTTTTAGTGAAAGGTTCCCCCATCCATCCCTAAGTGCTCCAGGGAGGCGGCAGGTAAGAGATTCCCAAAAGAGACTCTTCCTTATAAGGTTTATAGGACTGCTTCCTTACTTTTGATGACTTTCTACGTAAAAGCCAAATAAAATCCAAAGGATTAACTTGAAATGGGTATGATTTTACTCATTCACTTCATTCATTCATTTAACAAGCATCAGTTTATGGCTGTCAGGTCTGCTGGTTCTATGGATAATGCAAAGATAAATCTGATAGTGATCTTACCCTTAAAGAACTTGGAATGTAGTAGGTGAGATAACGCATGTAAAGAAGTAAGTATATACAAGATCCGGGAGATAAATGCCATAAGAAAAGAACAGATCAAATGCTAGCACAGATCAAGTGCTAGCTGAGTATAGTCACATAGAGGGACTCCAGGGTTTGTTTTTTGTTTGTTTGTTTGTTTTTAATTTTTTAACAGAGTCTCTCTCTGTTGCCCAAGCTGCAGTGCAGTAGCGCGATCTCGCTCACTGCAAGCTCCGCCTCCCGGGTTCACGCCATTCTCCTGCCTCAGCCTCTCTAGTAGCTGGGACTACAGGCGCCCCTCACCACGCCCGGCTAATTTTTTGTATTTTCAGTAGAGACGGGATTTCGCCGTGTTAGCCAGGATGGTCTCAATCTCCTGACCTCGTGATCCGCCCGCCTTGGCCTCCCAAAGTGCTGGGATTACAGGCATGAGCCGCCGCCAGGCCCCCAGGTTTTTTTAACTCATCATTTTGCAGACACCAAAAGTTGCTTCTCACTCACTGTATCCTGGTTGAGTTGATGAAACTCAGACTTTCTCCTTCAAAATAGATAATAAGGGCACATTGAAGTGTTTGAGGATGTTGTCACTTAAAATTTGTGACGCACTTCACAATTTACAAAGTACTTTAATACATCATTTGAGCTCAAAAATTTTGAGAAACACGTTTAGGGTCCTATGATTTCTGGTATTGTAAGCTCTGAGGAGATGTTTAGTCGAGCTTCCTCAACTCCTGTAAGAGATGGAACATGAGGCCAACAGCCACCTTCTGTGCAGGAGTGACCTGCCCTGCATATCAGCCATGGTGGCTTACAGCCACTTTTACCTGGGGACCTGTGCCCTGTTTCTAGCCCTTCCTTCTCTCCAGGCAGAGACTGATGCTCTTTGTAGATAATGAGCAAAAGAGGCTAAAGAAATTCTTGTTAACTGGGTGCAGTGGCTCATGCCTGTGATCCCAGCACTTTGGGAGGTCGAGGCAGGTGGATCATCTGAGGTCAGGAGTTCGAGATCAGCCTGGCCAACGTGGAGAAACTCTGTCTCTCTAAAAATACAAACATTAGCTGGGCATGGTGGCCCATGCCTGTAATCCCAGCTACTCAGGAGGCTGAGGCATGAAAATTGCTTAAACCCCGGGGCGGAGGTTGCAGTGAGCCAAGATGGCACCACTATACTCCAGCCTGGGTGACAGAGTCTTGCTCTGTCAGAAAGAAAGAAAGAGAGAAAGAGAGAAATAAAAGGAGGGAGGGAGGAAAGGAAGAGGAAGGGAGGGAGGGAGGGAGGGAGGGAGGGAAGGTCAGAGGGAGGAATTCTTATTGATGGAACGATCAAGAGATCTCAAGCTGGTCCTGTGTTGGTCCTGTCCCCCAACAGTTTCTTTATTTGGTAGGGAAACCACATTTGGTGGGCGATCTTGACCACAGAGGGCTTTGTTTCCATACAGCACAGTGGGATCTTCCTTTATATCCAGAGAATCTCGGTGAGGCACGGTGGAGACAGGCCTCGGAGGTAATGGGCCTGCCTGCGACGAGGATGCCCAGTGGGGTTTTGTCTGCTCGTCCCAAAGATCAGCTCACTGTAAAACATCTGGAAAGAATGACAGGAATGTGGCCCCGGGTCTACTGTTAACCCAAAGTCAGAATTGCCCTGCAGTCACTGTAGAACAGTGAAAATTAAGGAAAACAGAGTTAGTTCACTAGAAGAGAGAAAGCCTGTGACAAAGGAGGAAATTATGATATGAGTGGTGTATATATAGATTCATATATAAAGATATATGTATATGTGTGTATAGTGTATATAGACATGATTCACATAAATATTGTTCATATACAGGGAACTGCATCCTAATATAAGAGCGAAAAAGAAAACATTTGCCACTAAACTTTGTGCAAGACTGTATAAATGCGGTTTCTCTTTAAACGGTAGAGACATGGGAAAATACACAATGTATAAAAAAATCAAGACACTCCCTTAGCTTTACCTTTAGTGTTGACTATGATTAAAGTCCCACATATAAGCATTTAAGAGAGGAGGAAAGGTTAGAGAATTTAGCCTTTCTTACATTTTTCAGGTGAAAAAAGTATAAATCTGGAGCTTGTGTGTAATAGATACTGGATTTTTGCTGAGTATTGGTAAATTCTTCAGTCAAACATCTAGTATTTGTGCAGGTTGATAAAATTTTATCATATAAATAAATTTTTGTAATAGAATTAAAGAAACAAAAAATAATAGCACATGAAACTTTTAGAAAATAAGTAGCACAAAGGCTGAGTTCCTTACAAATTAGTGCACTCATGAATTACCCAGAGAATATATTTTAAATTCAGATTGACTGCCATTCCCCAGAAAAATTCTGATTGAGTAAGTCTGGTGGGGCCCAGGAAGTTGCAGGTTTAACATGCAACTCCTTAGGTTTAGATCAGGATGACCAAGGAGCCACACTTTGAGCCCCTGTGCTCTGGGGGGCTGGCCTCAAATAGGCGACTTTGGATGATTGGAGGGGTCGAGAAATTACTCTGCCAAAAAAAAGAAATCCATACTGGATCAATCATAATTGTGAAATACCCATGATTATCTTTATCTCTTTGAATTCAAGTGTTTCATTCTATTCAGACCACCCTGGAGGTTACCTGCAATTGTTAACACCCTAAGACTATTGCTGGCAATTTAACCTGCACAGGTGGTAGGAAGCATGGCCCAGTTCAGAGGAAATAAGGCTCTGAAGAGAAAATCTAATGATGAGAGGACAAGGAGGACAGTAATACTGAGAATATGGGAGCTGAAATGTGGAATCCAAAGAAGGGCAAAATAAAAGCACTAAGTTGCTGGGCAGAGAAGAGCAACTGATTGATCTAAATGGGAGAATAAAGGAAGCCCCAAAAAGAGAAGGAAGAGATGCAGAGAGGGTGGAGGGTGGGAAACCCAAGAGACGCGAGAAAGTGGAGGGTGGGAAACCCAGAGCACCACCTTCGGGGTAAACCTGAACAAAACACGGTCTATGCTGAGTTTATCCTACTTGTAAATTGTTCTTGGCTTAATTTAATTTGTATAATTTTGTAATGTTGTTGCTGAAAAAGATTTTACAGAGTCTTTCCATCAACCCTCTGATTTTACAAAGAAGCAAATGAAAGACACAAAGCAGATCAGGGAATACCTTTAGGTAAAATAAAACCATCTATTGGGGGAAAATGTCCAAATTATTAAGAAGTGAAAAGAAGATCCCTATGTTACATGAGTTCATTGTTAACCAGAAGAAGAGGGGAGGAGGCGGGGGAAGAAAGCAAGCATAGCTGAAAGCGAACTGGTCTAGATTTAAGTTACCTAAGTGCTCATTATGATATTGAAGGCTATTAGCCATGTAAGTTTGTGGAACTTAACATTTAGCTTCCTACCTGTAAAGTAGAAAGAATAATACCTCCTGCAAGTATTGTGAGAATCAAATGAGTTAGTTAATATAAAGCATTTACACCAAATCTGGTACATTTTACTTTTATTATGTTCCTTTCCCCTTTCTCTTAACTCAAGAGGACTGGCTGCCGTTTTGTGATTGTCTTCATTCATTCTTTATTGAAAACATTCCTGGAACTTCCATTATCTGCTGCAAAGCAGGATGTGCAAATGGGATAGGCCACAGTGCTTATCTTCAAAGAGCTCACTGTCTCACAGAAAGACCAATACATAGATAGAAAATTATAAATTAATAGGGTACACCAGCACAGCCTAAATGTAACATAAGCCAGGAGAGAGACACATAACCCAATAGAAAGGACAGGAATGGGCAGTACCAAGAAGTGACACCTGAACTGAGCCTTAGCGGTTGAGTAGGAATCCTAAAGGGTACCTGTTGTCTTGCCTGTGCCCAGCATCTTTCTTCTCTTATTGAAGGAATATTATCCCTTTGGAGATTTCCTTTTCTGCTCCAATTAGATTTTATGCGGCTGTCAATCATTTTGTGGAACTGTCAATCACTTAGCCTGGGGGTAGGCTCCAATCATGGGGCCCCTTCCCCAACCACAGTAATTAGTCTAAGAAGGGACCAGGGATTCAAGTTAAGCCCATCATAGTCCTTGCTAGGCGTTTTCATGGTAACACTTGAAAGGGAAAGTTACCTTTTTCTTTTTTCCTTTGGAATTAGTAAACTGGAATGACATAAAATTGAGACATAATCCCTCCATTCCCCTCTCCTGCTCCTACTACTGGCTGGAGTTCCACTTCTATAGAAGGAGAAAAATAAACCATTGCACTGGGAGCTAAAAATATACAGAGAAAGTTGAGGATGCACTACATGCCCATCAGTAGTGCCCTATCACTCCCTTCATCCTGAATGTTCATGTGTATTGGAATTCTGTCACTTGCAACTGAATGAACCCAGTTCAATATAAAAATTGACCAGGAAAAGAGCAGTCCTATGAGAAGGCTTCAGGCAAAGGAAGACATGGAACATGTATGAACGGTGGCAAGAGGCAGGAAGAAAATTTCCTTTTGTTGGAGTCCTGCATGGTCTCCCTAGCTCCCTAACACATGCTAACCCAAACACGTTTGCAGCCTTAGCCTGGTAAGCAGGGGGTGGGGGATCACCATCTAGATTTCCAGGCCATGGTCAGACATTTTCTATGTCTGATTTTGCACTGGTTCTCCTGCCAGACTCCAGCTGGCTATTGGAACTAGAATGTGCCCTAAATCACAGCCTATTTGGCAAGAGCCCTAACCTTCAGTGTAGCTCTGCAGCTTCCTTGCCCAGAGGCAAGATTCAGGTTCCTTGACACATCCTTGCAATTCACTTGCAAGAAGATACACCCCTCTAGCCTGGATTGTGCCTCCTCCTGCTCCAGTGCAACTCATCAGACAGGAAGGCTGGATGAGGTCAGTTCAATGTTTTTGATGCCCCTCTGGAAGGCCGACTCTAAACAGTCAGCTGATTTGTAATGGATCTGGTGTCTCCAAGGCCCGTCATCCCACCTCCCTCCCTGCTTCCGGGACTCCTCCCTCTGGGCACCGCCTCTCTGTATTGAGGAGAGATGGCCAACATGACTTATACCTGTGCTTGATCAAGTTATGGTATTAATCAACTGGCCCTGCCTTAGCAAGCATTATTTCCTTCTAGAAAACTCTCATAGATTTTAGATGGATGCCAAATTCTTCTGCATTCTTACTCTGCTTTTCAAAGATGTGGCCAGGTGCAGGGACTCATGCCTCTAATCCCAGCACTTTGGGAGGCCGAGGCAGGTAGGATCACTTGAGCCCAGTAGTTAGAGACCAGCCTGGGCAACATATTGAGACCCTGTCTCTACCAAAAAATAAAAAATAAAACAATACAAATTAGCCGGGTGCGGTGGCACACACCTGTAGACCCAGCTACTTGGGAGGCTGAGGTGGGAAGATCGTTTGAGACTGGGAGTTCGAGATTGCAGTGAGCAGTGACGGTGCCACTGCACTCTGGCCTCGGTGACAGGGTGAGATCCTGTCTCAAATAAATAAATATTGCTACATGAGTTTCCCATCTTACATCGAGGGCCTGGAGGGCAGGGCCAGGCACTGTGTGGATTTCTTCTCCAGGGAACTAGCAGGGGGATCTGATGCACTGATAAGTAGTACCTCCCAGTGATTACTGGGCATTTCTAGCTATGTGTGCCTAAGGGAAATCCCAAGGAGTCCATTTCAGTAAAAGAGGAAAATATTGGAGTTTTGCAGACAGTTTTAAGATATTGATTATTTTAACAAAGTCAACTATTTTGATTTAGAAAATTAGGTCACATTGCTTTTCAGTATAGTTCAAATTACCACAGACCTCAAACTGGTGGCCATCTGCCCGAGAATGAAATGGTATTGCCACATCAAATGTGCCCTTCTCCCAATAGGCAGCTCTATTCGCCTAGTATTTGCTCTTACTTTGTGAAGAAAATCCAGGAAAAGGTGCTTTTCATTTCTGTAATTCTAATAAGTACATACTATTTTCCTGCTTTGATAAAAAGGTCACCTTCTCCAGGAAAGCTTCCCAGAGAGCTAAGGACCAACTAGTGTCACCAGTCAACTCATGTGGGCAGCACAAACATTCCTCAGAAAATACATTAAAATTAAAAGAAGAGCAAGATTCTTTTTCACATTTATGATCCCCTTGGCATCATGAAGTTGTGTCATATTTGTTAGAGACTAATATAATAAGAACAGATGCAGGCTCAGTAGGTAAAAGATGCATTCTTGCTAAGTCATGCTTGTATGGCAACAAATCTTGCTATCTGAAAAATGGTTTGTCTGTGTTTCAAATTCAGGGAGAGATGGATGAATTTGTCTATCATGCAACACATTGTAGCAGGTGGATGAAGAACTTGAAAGAACCCAGGACACAGCAATAAGCACCATATTCTTATTTAGAGCAGCAATGCTGCTCCATTAAAATAATCTGTCACATTAAATTTATGTTGTTAATTTGAATTAAATACATGCTTTTGTTGTATTGGTTTTTTTGTCTTTGCTTATATAAATGGACAAGAGCTGTAAGTATAAATAGTGGATGCTTGTTTGTACACATGTAAATAACATTGTAATTAAAATAATGTAATTCGGCACCAGCAATCTATAGATTTCATTTTTCCTTAAGTAGGGTTAGAACATTACTCAAGTTTGCAAAACACTAGGTTAATGCAATAGCTGTGTGATATAGTTTGGATATTTGTTCCCTCTGAATATCATGTTAAAATTTGATCCCCAATGTTGGAGGCGGGGTCTAATGGGAGGTGTTTGAGTTCATGGGGGAGGATCCCTCACGAGGAACTTGGTACAGTCCTTGAGGTAGTAAGCGAGTTTTCACTCAATTAGTTCCCTTCAAAACTGCTTGTTAAAAAGAGCCTGTAATCCCAGCATTTTGGGAGGCCGAGACCGGCAGATCACCTGAGGTCGAGAGTTCAAGACCACCCTGACCAACATGGAGAAACTCCGTCTCAACTGAAAATACAAAATTAGCCAGTTATGGAGGCGCACACCTGTAATCCCAGCTGCTCAGGAGGCAGAGGCAGAAGAATGCTTGAACCCGGGAGGTGGAGATTGCAGTGAGCCGAGATTGTGCCATTGCACTCCAGCCTGGGCAACAAGAGCGAAACTCTGTCTCAAAAAAAAAAAAAAAAAAGAAGAGCCTGGTATCTCCCTCCCCTCTCTCTTCTCCTCTTTGGCTGGGTGATATGCTCGCTGTGGCTGCCTTTCCCCTTCTATCATGAGTGGAAGCAGCCAGAGTCCCTCAGCAGAAGCAGATGCTGGTGCTTCCTATACAGCCTGCAGAACTGCAAGCCAAATAGACCTTTTTCTTTACAAATTACCCAGCTTTGGGTACTCCTTTTTTTTTTTTTTTTTTTTTTTTTTTTGAGACAGAGTCTTGCTGTGCCGCCCAGGCTGGAGTGCAGTGGCGCGATCTCGGCTCACTGCAAGCTCCGCCTCCCAGGTTCCCGCCATTCTCCTGCCTCAGCCTCCGAGTAGCTGGGACTACAGGCGCCCGCCACCGCGCCCGGCTAGTTTTTTGTATTTTTAGTAGAGAGGGTTTCACTGTGTTAGCCAGGAGGGTCTCGATCTCCTGACCTCGTGATCCACCCGCCTCGGCCTCCCAAAGTGCTGGGATTACAGGCTTGAGCCACCGCGCCCGGCCTGGGTACTCCTTTATAGCAACACAAGAGGACAAAAAAACACTGTGTTAAGACTGGCCAGATGATCATAGATACTTATAAAATGTTATCCAAAATTTCAAAAGCCCCATAAGTTATTGTATTTATATAAAAAACTAAATACTAAATACTTTTTTTTTTTTTGAGACAGGGTCTCTGGAGCCCAGGCTGGAGTGCAGTGTCGCGATCACTGCTCACTGCAGCCTCCACCTCCTAGGCTCAAGTGATCCTCCCACCTCAGTCTCCCAAGTAGCTCGGACTACAGGCATGGGTCACCACACCTGGCTAATTTTTGTGGTGTTTGTAGAGACGGGGTTTCACTTTGTTCACTTTGTTCACCCAAAGTTCTGGGATTACAGGCATGAGCCAGCTCTCCTGGCCTTCAAATCTTTTTTTTTCTTTGAGACAGGGTTTCCCTCTGTCACCCAGGTTGATGTGCAGTGGCATGATGTCATCTCACTGGAAACTCCACCTCCTGGGTTTGAGTGATCCTAATGTTTCAGCCTCTGGAGTAGCTGGGACTACCTGCCACCACGCCTGGCTAATGTTTTTATTTTTTTGTAGAGGCTGGGTTTCGCCATGTTACCCTGGCAACAAGAGACTGTTCAAACTTTTAATAATCAAAAACTCAATTGCAGTGACTTCCAGTAAAGATAGAGATTGAACTCTCTTTGCTTCTTCCCAAACCCTACTGAAACTACAACAAAAGGACTTACTTTAAGGCATAAAACTCCAAGGAGAGGGAGATAATGACAACACCACCTTTGAAGGAGGAAAGAACATGGCCAAATGGAAATTGACTTTGCAGGCCTGAAAAAACCTAATCCTAAGTTAACAGCAAGGGCACCTAAGAAAAATACATATATAATTTCCACTGAAATGTCAGGCAAAAGCCCAGGAATTGAAGGCACCAAGTACCCTGGAAGTGGAGGGTGGTGAGGACAGGATCAAAAGGATTGGTTGAAAGAAATAGTTAGATTCCTCAATTCCTTGGCCCACTCTACACAACTAGGTAGCTGCAACCCCAGAAGAAGTTTAGAACTGTGTTCTTCGAACAGAGAAATCAGAGGATCTCTAAACCAGGGAACCAAGTCAAGGTAGGGGAAGTGTACAAAACACAAGGGGGATCGACACTGCCTCCCTCCTCTCCCAGTACGACAACCAGAATACAGGCAGCCAGGCCTTCCCCATTCATACGGGAGACTGAAGGTGCCTTCTCTGGGGAATCCGAACAGCCCAAGAGGAACCACTGTAAGATAGACAGTGGAGGTTCCAAACCAAAATAGCTGACCCATGTCAGTGAAGAAATGAAAACCACCCATGTACGGAGAGCTTCTGCTTGGCTTTTTATTGTGATACCCTTAATCATAAGCAGACAATTAAGAATTATCAGACGTCTGAGGATAGCCTCCTGCACAAATGTTGAAATAAAATACATAAACAGCAAAAGGCAACTTGAAGGAAACAAAGACTAGGTTGTCAGGAAAAAAAAAATTAAAATTTGTTTTTAAATTAGTATTAATATCTATAGAGAGGAGTCCAGCAAGGTGGTACATGCCTATATTCCCAGCTATGCAGAAGGATCACTTGAGCCCAGGAGTCAAAGGCCAGCCTGGACACCATAGCAAGACCCCGATATGGTTTGGCTGTGTCCCCATTCAGATCTCAACTTGAATTGTTATCTCCAGAATTCCCACATGTTGTGGAAGGGACGTTCCTGTGCTATTCTCATGATAGTAAATAGGTCTCACGAGATCTAATGGGTTTATCAGGAGTTTCCACTTTTACTGCTTCTCTCATTTTCTCTTGTTGCTGCCATGTAAGAAGTACCTTTCACCTTCCGCCATGATTCAGAGGCCTCCCCAGCCATGTGGAATTCTAAGTCAAATTAAACCTCTTTTCATCCCCAGTTTAGGGTATGTCTTTATTAGCAGTGCGAAAATGAACGAATACAACCTCCTACCTTTTATTTATTTATTTATTTATTTATTTATTTATTGTGAGACAGAGTCTCACTGAGTCGCCCAGGCTGGAGTGCAGTGGTATGATCTTGGCTCATTGCAGCAATTATCCTGCCTCAGCCTCCCTAGTAACTGGGATCTCAGGTGCCCACCACCATGCTTGGCTAATTTTTTTGTATTTTTAGTAACGACGGGGTTTCACCATGTTGGCCAGGCTGGTCTCGAACTCCTCACCTCAGGTGATCTGCCCACCTCGGCCTCCCAAAGTGCTGGGATTACAGGCATGAGCCACTGTGCCCGACCTCTACTTTTTTGTTTTTTTTGAGACAGGGTCTTGCTGTGTTGCCCAGGCTGGAGTGCAGTGGTGCAATCTCAGCTCACTGCAACTCCACCTCCTGGGCTCAAGCAATTCTCCCACTTCGGCCTCCCAAGTAGCTGAAACTACAGGTGTGTATCACCATGACTAGCATTTTTTTGCATTTTTTTTTTGTAGAGACAGGGTTTCGTCATGTAGCCCAGACTGGTCTTGAACTCCTGAGCTCAAGCAATCCACTCACCTCAGCCTCCCAAAGTGCTGGGATTACAGGCAAGAGCCACTGTGCCTGGCTGTTCCCCCCCATCTTTCTTTTTTTTTTTTTTTTTTTTTTTTTTTTTTTGAGACGGAGTCTTGCTCTGCCGCCCAGGCTGGAGTGCAGTGGCCGGATCTCTGCTCACTGCAAGCTCCGCCTCCCGGGTTCACGCCATTCTCCTGCCTCAGCCTCCCGAGTAGCTGGGACTACAGGCGCCCGCCACCTCACCCGGCTAGTTTTTTTGTATTTTTTAGTAGAGACGGGGTTTCACTGTGTTAGCCAGGATGGTCTTGATCTCCTGACCTCGTGATCCGCCCGTCTCGGCCTCCCAAAGTGCTGGGATTACAGGCTTGAGCCACCGCGCCCGGCCCCCATCTTTCAATAATAATAATAATAATAATATATAGAGAGAGGTATTTGAAGATTTTAAATTAATGAAACAAACTTAAAGAGAACAAAAAATAAATTTAAACATTGTAAAAATGAAAACTCAATAGATGGATTGGAAGAGAAGGTTGAAGATGTCCGCCAGAAAGGAAGAAAACAGCATATAAAATAACAGGTAAAACATAGGCAAAGTAAAAGGCCAGTCCTGAAGAAATTCCTCAAAGATAGTTTAGAAAAAGCAATTATTTCATCAATGAAATAATTTAAGATTTCTGAAAATTGAAGGATACATGTCTGCAGTGTGAAACAGTTCGCTGAGTATCCAGCAATGAAAATATATCCACACCAAGACACATCACAGAGCTATTTCAGAACACAGGACTTAGGGACAGAATGTTTATGTCTCCCCCGCCCCCAGTTTATATGTTGAAATCTTAACCCCCAATGTGATAGTATTAGGAGATGGGTCCTTCGAGAAGTAAATAAGTCTTAAGGGTGGAACTTCATGAGCGGGATAAGTGTCCTTATAAAAGGAGACCCCACAGAGCTCACTTTTCCCCCTTTCTGCCAAGTCAAGATACAACCAGAAGAAGGCCATCTGCAATCTAGAAGAAGGCCCTCACCAGAACCTGACTATGCTGGCTCTCTGATCTTGGACTTCCAGCCTCCAGAGCTGTGAGATAAGAATTTGTGGTGTATATACGCCAATCAGTCTATGGTACTTTGTTCCAGCAACCCAAACTGACTAAGACAATGGGGTCAATGAGAAGATTTTAAAGTTTCCAGTGGGATGGGAGAAGGAAGATTGCACACAAAGTATCAGAAATCAAAAGGGCTCTGAACTTCTCAGCAGCAACACAGGAAGTTACAAGAAAATGGGGTAAGGCATTCAAAATTCTGAAGGGAAATGGTTTCCAAATATTGTTGTTGTTGTTATTATTATTATTATTATTATTATTGTTATTATTATTTTAGTAGAGACAGGTTTCTCCATGTTGGTCAGGCTGGTTTCAAACTCCCGACCTCAGGTGATCCACCTGCCTCAGCCTCCCAAAGTGCTGGGATTACAGGCGTGAGTCACCGCGCCTGGCCAATTTCCAGATAGTATTAACTATCTAGTCAATTTCTTTTTCTTTTTTCCTTTAACTTTTATTTTAAGTTCAGGGGTACATGTGCAGGATATGCAGGTTTGTTACACAAGTAAATATGTGCCATGGTGATTTGCTGCACAGATCATCCCATCACCTAGGTACTAAGCCCAGCATCCATTAGCTATTCTTCCTGATGCCTTACCTCTACCCACACCCACCCCAACCTGACAGACCCCAGTATGTTGTTTCCCTGCCATGCATCCATATGTTCTCATCATTCAGCTCCCACTTATAAGTGAGAACATGCAGTGTTTGGTTTTCTGTTCCGGTGTTGGTTTGTTGAGGATAATGGCTTTCAACTCCATCCGTGTCCCTGCAAAGGACATGATCTCATTGTTATTTATGGCTGCATAGTATTCCATGGGTATGTATATACCACATTTTCTTTTTTTTTTTTTTTTTTTTGAGATGGAGTCTTGCTCTGTCGCCCAGGCTGGAGTGCAGTGGCCGGATCTCAGCTCACTGCAACCTCCGCCTCCTGGGTTCATGCCATTCTCCTGCCTCAGCCTCCCGAGTAGCTGGGACCACAGGCGCCCGCCACCTCGCCTAGCTAATTTTTTTTTTGTATTTTTAGTAGAGATGGGGATTCACCGTGTTAGCCAGGATGGTCTCGATCTCCTGACCTCGTGATCCGCCCGTCTCGGCCTCCCAAAGTGCTGGGATTACAGGCTTGAGCCACTGCGCCCGGCCTACCACATTTTCTTTATCCAGTCTATCATCGATGGGTATTTGGGTCACCTCCCAGGTTTAGGCGATTCTCCTGCCTCAGCATCTTGAGTAGCTGGGATTATAGGCGCGCACCACCACACCTGGCTAATTTTTTATTTTTAGTAGAAATGGAGTTTTGCCATTTTGGTCAGGCTGGTCTCCAACTCCTGACCTCAGGTTATCTGCCCACCTCGGCCTCCCAAACTGCTGAGATTACAAGCATGAGCCACCGCACCCAGCCTACATTTAAGTCTTTAATCCATCTTGAGTTAACTTTTGTATAAAATATAAGGAAGGGGTCCAGTGTCAATTTTCTGCATATAGCTAGCCAGTTCTCCCAGCACCATTTATTAAATAGGGAATCCTTTCCCCATTGCTTGTTTTTGTCAGATTTGTCAAAGATCTAGTGGTTGTAGGTGTGCAGTCTTATTTCTGAGTTCTCTGTTCAGTTCCACAGGTCTAAATATCTATTCTTGTACCAGTACCATGCTGTTTTGGTTACTGTAGCCTTTCCTTGCAGTATAGTTTGAAGTCAGGTAGTAGGATGCTTCCAGCTTTGTTCTTTTTTGCTTAGGATTGTCTTAAATATCTAGCCAACTTCCAAACTAAGTGTGAGGATGCATATCTTTTACTCAAAAACTTTACCCCTCTCCTATACACATAGTTTTCTGAAGGAGTTACTGCAGGATGTGCACCACCAAAATAATGCAGTAAGTCTTGAAAAATGGACACAAGAGTTACAGGATAAAAGAGATGTAACATAGGAGAAATGCAAAAGGAATTCCCACACTTACTCAGGATGATGTACCAAGCATGGGGGCAACTATCTGGACACTATTAGGCCCAAGTGCTCCATAAGAAACTTAAGACAATAAAACTGAGATAATACTCAACATGAATGAATGTATCAAGAAAAGATTTGGCCAGGCGCAGTGGCTCATGTCTGTAATCCCAGCACTTTGGGAGGCCCAGGCGGGCGGATAAGGAGGTCAGGAAATCGAGACTATCCTGGCTAACATGGTGAAACCCCGTCTCTACTAAAAAATACAAAAACTTAGCTGGGCATGGTGGCGGGCCTCTGTAGTCCCAGCTACTGGGGAGGCTGAAGAAGGAGAATGGCGTGAACCTGGGAGGCGGAGTTTGCAGCTAGCCGAGATGGCGCCACTGCACTCCAGCCTGGGAGACAGAGGGAGACTCTGTCTCAAAAAGAAAAGAAAAGATTTAACCATCTGGTGGGCAATATGGATTAGGGATAAATGTGTACAAGGAAATTGAGCAAGTGAGGAAAGATGACAATTCTTAACTGAGGAAAAACTACACCTTGTACAGTCAAGAAAAAGTCATCATTGTTGCCCATATGGCTCGACACTGAATAGCCTACAGAGTCACAGCAATGTTAACCCTGAACATTGAGTTATTCAGAAATAAGATAAATCTAAATAAGGAGCATGAGTAGCTTAGAAGTATCTATGACTTTATTTGGCAAGGGTGAAGGACAAAAGATACGTAAATCCTCATATTCATGAAGGGAAGTCAATAATGTCTAAAACAAAAAAACAAACAATAAAAACAGAAGTAACATTACAAGTACATTACTTAGAGAAATAGAGTTACATAACGAATGAAGCATCTTTAAAAGTTAAAAATAGATACCGCTGGGAAAAGGGATATGGAAAATAAGGGGTTGGGAGACTATTTGTCTTTGCAAACTTTGTGGAACTTGGTGATAATTAAAATTATGTTTATGGGCCTGGCACGGTGGCTCACGCCTGTAATCCCAGCACTCTGGGGTGCGAGGCAGGGCAGGGGGTGGGTGATCACCTGAGGGCGGGAGTTTAAGACCAGCCTGACCAAAATGAAGAAACCCCGTCTTTACTAAAATTACAAAATTAGCCAGGTGTGGTGGTGCATGCCTGTAATCCCAGCTACTTGGGAGGCTGAGGCAAGAGAATCACTTGAACCGGGTGGTGGAGGTTGCAGTGAGCCAAGCTAACACCATTGCACTCTAGCCTGGGCAACAAGAGTGAAATTCCATCTCAAAAAAAAAAAAAGTTTAAATGAAAATTGAAAAAACAGGATCACAAAATGTATGAATGTATGTAGAACAATGCAAAAAGCCATGGTTTTATGGTTAGAATTGGAGACTAAGATTTAAATACAGGAGGTAGGGCTGCATTATGACTGTCATGAGGCCTAGGCACTTTGACTATGTGGGCCCCTCACACTATAATATCAGTATTAAAATTATTTTTGATATAATTTTAAGTATTTCAATTTTTTTCCTTCCCAGGTAAAATTTAGTAGAATTTCATAGGCCTCTTAAAAGTTTCATGATCCCTAGGCATTATGCCTACTGTGCCAGTGGATAAGTCCTTCCTGGTTAGAGAAAGAAAGGAGGAAAACTACAGAATCCTGTTTACTTCATAGTTAACAAAGCTCCCTTTGCTTTGTGGCTCAACATTTCTAGGTCACAATAGTGGCGAATTAAGTGACTTTATAAACAATGAAGCTTCATTTGATCTGATCCCAACCCTGTTAGTACACAACCATCTTACACAATATTTTTAAAATTTATTTTGTAAGAAAAACATCAGGTTGAAATGTTTAAACCCAGCAGCTTAACAAAAAACAATCATAAATTCGTTGACTGCATTTTTCATTTTCCACAGGAATATTCTCAATTGAATAGAGTACTCAAAGCTTTTATGTCTCCAATTATTTCTCCATTATTATAAAGTAAAAGTGATATTTTGTAACCTTTGAGTTACAAGCCTTCAACTTCTGTATGAAGAGTATGTCATACATTGTGATCAACTTAATCCTTCCCATCTCAGCTGGTTAAGTTGGTGAGACCAGTACTGTTGAAACTGTGCCCAAAGATGCAGATAGAAACCAAAAGCATTTGTTGAAAAATGTTTTGAATATTAATGCCTTGCAGTTGTATAGCTCTCTATATTTTTTAAAGGACTTTCTCTTTTCTGCTTGGATGTCTATTTTTTCCATATTGGCATATCTAAATATCTAAAACTGAAATTCCCTTCAATATTATTTCCATCTCTTCACTTACCCAATCCATTCAACTGGAACCATATTTCTGGTCACTCCAGCCTGAACTTAGTATTCCTGCCTCTCCTCCTCACACTCAAAATCTAATTGATTAAAAACTTCTTTTTCCTTTTTTTTGAGATGGAGTATCACTTTGTTGCCCAGACTGGAGTGCAGTGGTGCGATCTCGGTTCACTGCAACCTCCCTCCGCCTCCCCAGTCCAAGCGATTCTCCTGTCTCAGCCTCCCGAGTAGCTGGGACTACAGGCACATGCCACCATGCCTGGCTAATTTTTTCTATTTTTTTAGTAGAAACGGGGTTTCACCGTGTTAGCCAGGATGGTCTCCATCTCCTTACCTCATGATCTGCCCACGTCGGCCTCCCAAAGTGCTGGGATTACAGGCGTCAGCCACCGCACCCGGCAATTAAAAAGTTCTATTAGGCACTCCAGCCTGGGCGACGGAGCGAGACTCTGTCTCAAAAAAAAAAAAAAAAAAAAAATCCATTGGTTGTTCATTATATTTTGTTTACATATCTACATTATCAATGTCTAATCCTACCACCAAACTTGAACTTGCCTTTGTACTTGAACTTTTGTACTGGCGTCTTAACTAGCCTCACTCAAACAACTCTTCCTCCTTCAATTCATCCTACACTTTGCCGTCAAATCAACTTGTTAACTTGGTAATCGTGTTATCCGAAAGTCTTCAATGGCTCCCAATTGCTTACAAGATAAAACTGGCCATTTATCTAATATCTAATAATATCAATGTGTAATGGCCATTTATCTGTAGTATAATACCAACCCATGCTGGATACTCTGAGACTTTTCTAGTCACTTTTTGCTGAACATCTTTTACAGCTCACCCCCATGATCACTCTGTTCTTTCGTCTGGAGTGCCTGCTCATATTAATGTAGCTCAAGTCTACCTTCTTGTTGAAGCTTTTCCTGAGTACTCTTGTGTCCTTTGGATTCTTCACACTTACTGTGAATACCATCATTTAAAACATATCAGATACTACCTTTTATAGTTATATTCTGTTTATATATAAGTCTCCTGAACAAATGATAAGCTTTGAGGGCCCAGAGGCTGTCTGATCCCACCATGTAGGGTCACATGGTATGTGTCCATTAAATAACTGACTGATAAGGGGAAAGACTTTTTTTTTTTTGAGATGGAGTTTTGCTCATGTCACCCAGGATGGAGTGCAGTGGCACGATGTCAGCTCACTGCAACCTGCGCCTCCCAGGTTCAAAAGATTCTCTTGCCTCAGCCTCCCGAATAGCTGGGATTACAGGCGCCCGCCACCATGCCCAGCTAATTTTTGCATTTTTAGTAGAAATGGGGTTTCACCATGTTGGCCAGGCTGGTCTTGAACTCTTGACATCGTGAGCTGCCTGTCTCGGCTTCCCAAATGGGCCAGGATTACAGGTGTGAGCCTCCACTGTCTGGCCTGTAGGATGAGTGGATGGATCCACTAGATGACCTCCCAAGGCCCACCGAGTTCTAATAGTCTGTAATATTAGGTCTCTCTGGAGAGCACACATCGTCTTTAAGAATTGTGGGAGAACATCCTCTATCTGGCTCCTGTCCCAGAATTGCAAACTGAGCCACACTAAGTGAACAGAACCTGTTCCCCTCCCAGCCCTGCGGCTTCTAAAAACAGTTTTGAAACTGGTCGCAGCTGTGAATTTGGAGGACTCTGCTTCTGCCCCACCCCAGCTGTACCTCTGTTTTGGGAATTCCGGCAGGGCTTGTACTCAGCCAGCATCCTGTCCTAGTAGCACTAACTGTACCCAGGCTTACTGGAAAGGGATAACCCTTTCGGGGCCCACTTACCAAGTCTCTGTTTCCAGCTCCTCCTGCTGGATGGGGGAGGGGTGGGAAAAAGAGCCTTTTCTTCCTTCAACTTCAAGACAACAGCGAGTGTTTGGGAAACAGGTCTCATTAATTACCTCAGCAAGATTTTTGAACTGTTTATTAACTTCATATTTTAAGAGTTGGGACATTTGTCTGTTTTGCAGTTCCAAAATCTTTTAAAATATATATTTTTTCAATTTTCCCACTTTGGGGAAAGAATACTATTCTGATGGCTGTCCTTTGAAATTAATTATGAAAGCTGAGATTGTTGGGGTTTTTTTTGTTTTTTTGCTTTTTTCTGAAGTAAGAGCAGTTTTTGCGTATTTGCAAAACTCTCTTCATTTTTTAACTCAGGGTAGTTATAATAACTACCCTGATATACAAATTTATCAACCAAAAAGGCAGTAATATGAATAGTCTTTAAGAGTGCTAGCACACTGTAAAATCCCAAAGGCTCAACTTCTAAATGCAAAGGAGGGGGGTGGGGATTGTCATCTTCATTGTAGATCACTCACTTACCAAGGCTTACCCAGAGTCCTGAACAATGGGGAAAGCCAAATACTTTAGGCCTGAGATCACCGACTATCAACCAACCTTCGTTTAAAAAGAGAAGAGAAAAAAATAAATAAATAAATAAAAATAAAAAGAGAAGAGGGAGATAGAAAAAATTTCTTCTGTCGTTTTCTTAATAAGTATTTAAGTATTTAGTGACCTGCTGATTTCTCTATGGGATTTAAGGCTATTTACATAAAGACTAAATAACATTGAAACTAAGTGAATGAGGAAACCTGTGCTAAAGAAAAATTATAGATTGGAAAGAGAAGAGATTAAGACACGAAAATATATGAGGAAATTTTTGCATATTTCTTTGGTGAGAATAAATACTCACTTAATCATCACTAAACGTTATTTGTTCTAGTAAAAGTCTCTTCAAGAGCTATTCTGTTACGTGGCCCACTCCAGCTGTGTCAGAGCCCTGCATATTTTGCTTATCTTCCTTTGGCTCACGATAAGGTAGTGAATACCAGAGTGTGGTTTGTTTAATATTAACCTGAGAGTTCGATGCCATTAACAGAGCCAAGATTCCAGGGACTAACCGCTTTAAATTCTAGAAGTTGCAATTTTCATTTTTCTTTGTGATCGATTAACTGTCTCCACTTGGCTGTATGAATAGTGTGGTTTCTACGTGCTACCTTCCTGAACTTGACCTCCAGCCTCTCAGTGGTTACCTTGAGAAGCCAACTGTTTGGATCCTGCCAGAGATCCAGTGGTTGCATTCATTTTTCTGGTTCTGTTGAAATGAGGTTTTTCTGTCAGAGCTTTTGTTTCTAATATCCCTTGTATAGTTTCCTGATGATGCTGCAGTTTTTTTAGAACACTTCAATACCATCTCATGTTTTTCGCACAAATTCCATAACCAACACATGACACATTTTTAACACATTAAGAGTAGAACTGATTTTCCTTAATCTAGAAAATATTCCTAAAAAGGAAACTCAATCTCAGCTTGTTTGTCAGTTTCCCCTGAAACTAAGCTTTTCTCTGTTTAAGCATGATGTCCCTTCAGCGTGTAAGCTGGGATGTAGGTGGGAAAACTTGCCAAAGAATTCTTCTGGAGGAGAGAGTATAAATGTTTCTACACCCTTTGACTAATCAGAGATAGAAAACCAGGGGCTGGGCGACAGCTCATACACTAAAGAATTCTAGCACTGGAAAAGAATGTTGCCCTAGGGCCAATGTTTTCACAGCTACATTTCTTCCCTCAAAGTTGGCCTAGGGTAAACATGGAGGAACAGGAATCAATAGTGGAAGGTTGACATCAAAGAGGGAGGGTGGAAGGAAGGGAGAGGCAAGAAAGAGAATTCGACTCCTGGGTTCTTTTTTGGCCACCTTGTCCCATTGTAAGAGCATGTATCCCAATTTTTACTCAGCAGAGAAGGTGACCATAAAGGTGAAAAATGGATTTTTCTCCTACTATTTTAAGTAAAAATCTATTTAAATTTATTTTGTGAACATTTAAATAATTGTTTGCGTATTTCTGTCTAAAAAGAAGAGACAACAGACCACCTCAGAGCGCATGCCCTGGCTGCAGGCTCCACTCCCATTTGCCAGCTGTGACGTCAGGAAAATAGTCAACCCCTCAGTTTTCATCATATCTACTTCATAAGGGTGATGGAGGATTAAATGAATATAATACATAAACCCATTTAGCATAACTCTGAAGACATAGTATTCAATAAGCTATTTTCATTCTTTACATTTTATTCAAAAGTACCTGATACATAGTCAATACCTATTTTGAATGTTTTCCTTTGGTTTTATTACGAGACTGGGCTAACGCCTATAAACATCTTATTTCATTCTCAAATCTTATAAATAGGTGTGATACATATTTTGCAGATAAACTGAATCTTAGTGCAATGGACTGAATGTTTGTATCTCTCCAAATTCAATATTGAGGCCCTAATCCCCAACAGGATGGTATTTCGAGATGGGACCCTTTGGGAAGTGTCAGGTTTAAATGAAGTCATAATGTTACTGGAGGAGGGTGCCCAGGTTCTTGGCACCTTGCACAAAGAATTGGACAAAACCCATCACCAAAGCAAGGAAAGAATGAAGAAATTTATGGAAAATTAAACTGCACTTCACAGTGTAGGAGCAGGCCCGAGTATAGGGGCTCTAGGGCACCATTACAGAATTTGTGGGAGTTTAAATACCCTCTAGAGGATTCCATGGGTTACTTGGTGTACATCTTATGTAAATGGACAGGATGAAATAAAGTTACAAAGTCGTTTGCTCAGCGAACGCCCTATGGAGAGGATGTTTCCTGTCATAGCTGAAGTGTGAATCGGCCTTATGTTCCCTGCCTCCAGACCCTATTTTCCTGCCTCAATATGGATGGAGGCCTCATGATGGAATTAGTGCCCTTATTAAAGAGGGAGAGACCAGAGCCCAGAGCCCTTTCTCTCCCCGATATGTGAGGATGTAGCAAGAAGGCGTTTGTCTTTAAACCAGAAAGAAGCCCTTCACAGGTAGCAAATTGGCCGGCACTTTGGTCTTGAACTTCCTAACCTCCAGATCTATGAGAAATAAATTTCTGATGTTTAAGCCACCCAGCCTATGGTATTTTGCTATGGTAGTCTGAGCTGACGAGAAGACACCTAGCAAGGTGAAGGACGGTCACCTGAGATGACATAGCTAGTGAGTGATTGCACCAGATCTTGAATAAGTGTCTCATGCCAATGCCTAGCCTTTTTGCATAAAACCATGCTGCCACCCAATGTTAGAGGGAAGCAAGTTGGGTTTCTCCAGACAGCCTGAATCTACCTGGTATACTCTGCTATGCATGATACTGTTGTCGTACGTAAGTTACTTGGCTTCTCTTTGCCTTGGTTTCTTCATCTGTAAAATGGGGCTAATAGTCATACTGTATCCCACAGAACTGTAAAGAGTCTTACATGAAGACATGAAACTTTGAAATCAGTGTTTGGCATATGGTAAATTACAGTATTATTAACTTTATCATTGTGATTACTATATATAACCCTGGGGTCAAACCAGATTAGCTTTCGGGAGATAGGAGGAAAGAACAACAAATATTGTATTTTCAGCACAGGTTGTAAAACTTCATGTAGTGTAAAACTTGTACAGGTAGTACAGATGTATTCCTTGTGGGCTATTAACTGTGTTTCCTGAAACATCCCTGAGCATTTTAGAGTAGAACATGACTCGTCCCCCAGCAGAATCATGAGTGGAGCTTTTAGAAAACACATCTCGCTCTTTTTGGTCCGTACGTCCAAAATGACAAAGAAAAGAAGGAACAACGGTCGTGCCAAAAAGGGCCGCGGCCATGTGCAGCCTATTCGCTGCACTAACTGTGCCCGATGCGTGCCCAAGGACAAGGCCATTAAGAAATTCGTCATTCGAAACATAGTGGAGGCCGCAGCGGTCAGGGACATTTCTGAAGCGAGCGTCTTTGATGCCTATGTGCTTCCCAAGCTGTATGTGAAGCTACATTACTGTGTGAGTTGTGCAATTCACAGCAAAGTAGTCAGGAATCGATCTCGTGAAGCCCGCAAGGACCGAACACCCCCTCCCCGATTTAGACCTGCGGGTGCTGCCCCACGTCCCCCACCAAAGCCCATGTAAGGAGCTGAGTCCTTAAAGACTGAGACAGACTATTCTCTGGAGAAAAATAAAATGGAAATTGTACTTAAAAAAAAAGAAAGAAAAAAAAAAAAGAAAACACATCTCAACCCACACTCCTATCCCTAACCCCAGTCCACATGCCTCCACCCCATTCCCATCCCAGACCACTAATCAGAAGCTGAATTTTTAAAGTATCTCAAATTATACAAATGTCAGATGTTAAACCTTTTTTTTTTTTTTCTTTTTTTGAGAGAGGGTCATGCTCTCTCACCCAGGCTAAAGTGCAGTGGCACGATCATGGGTCCCCGTACTTCAACCTCCCTGATTCAACTGATCCTCCCTCCTCAGCCTCCCAAGTTTCTGGGACTACAGGCACAAGCCAACATGCCTGGCTAATTTTTTTTTTTTTTTTTTTTGAGACAGTTGCTCTGTTGCCCAGCCTGGAGTGTAGTGGTGTAATCTTGGCTCACTGAAACCTCTGCCTCCTAGGTTCAAGCAATTATCCTGCTTCAGCCTCCCAAGTAGCTGAGACTACAGGTGCATGCCACCATATTTGACCAATTTTTGCATTTTCAGTAGAGACGGGGTTTCAACACGTTGGCCAATGCCTGGTTGATTTTTAAATTTTTTGTAGAGACAGGGTCTTGCTATGTTGCCCAGGTTGGTCTCAAACTCCTAGCCTCAGCCTCCCAAAGTGCTGGGATTACAGGTATGAACTACCATGCCTTCTAATTCAGTCCATTAAAAAAACAGAAAACAAACAAACAAAAAACAAGAAGAGACAGACAGAGAAATTAAGACATTTTCTCATTTCCCAGTGTTCTGGGCTTTTTTTGTTGTTGTTTCTTTTTTTTTTTTTTTTAATTTTGAGACAGGGTCTCACTCTATCATTTAGGCTGGAGTGCAGTGGTGTGATCATGGCTCATAGCCTCTACCTTCTCAGGTTCAGGTGATCCTCCTGCCTCAGCCTCCTAAATAGCTGAGACACAGGCACGTACCACAAAACCTGAATAATTTTAAAATATTTTTGTAGAAAAGGAGTTTCGCCATGTTGCCCAGGCTAGTCTGGAATTCCTGGACTCATGCAATCTGCCAGTTTTGGCTTCCCAAAGTGCTGGGATTACAGGCATGAGCTAACCATACATGGCCAGTTCGGGGCTCTTTCTACCATAAGGAGTTGACATTCACTCAAATGTACAGCCTGATTACTCCAGGTCTATTATCTTTTTTCCTTGTCAGTCAAAAAATATATGAATTAAATAGAAATGCTAACTTGGGAGGGTGGAGCAAGATGGCAGAATACGAACAGCTCCAGTCTCCAGCTCCCAGCACGAGCGACACAGAAGACAGGTGATTTCTGCATTCTCAACGGAGGTACTGGGTACATCTTACTAGGGAGTGCCGGACAATCGGTGCTGGTCAGCTGCTGCAGCCCGACCAGCGAGAGCTGAAGCAGGGCGAGGCATCACCTCACCTGGGAAGCGCAAGGGGGAAGGGAATCCCTTTTCCTAGCCAGGGGAACTGAGACACACAACAACTGGAAAATCAGGTAACTCCTACCCCAATACTGCGCTTTACCAACGGTCTTAGCAAACGGGCACACCAGGAGATTTTATCCCACACCTGGCTGGGAGGGTCCGACGCCCACGGAGCCTCCCTCATTGCTAACACAGCAGTCTGTGATCTAATGGCAAGACAGCAGTGAGGCTGGGGGAGGGGCACCCACCATTGCTGAGGCTTAAGTAGGTAAACAAAGCTGCTGGGAAGCTCAAACTGGGTGGAGCTCACAGCAGCTCAAGCCTGTCTCTGTAGACTCCACCTCTGGGGACAGGGCACAGCTAAACAACAACAACAACAACAACAAAGCAGCAGAAACCTCTGCAGACACAAACGACTCTGTCTGACAGCTTTGAAGAGAGCAGTTGATCTCCCAACACCGAGGTTGAGATCTGAGATCGGACAGACTGCCTGCTCAAGTGGGTCCCTGATCCCTGAGTAGTCTAACTGGGAGACATCCCCCACTAGGGGCAGACTGACACCCCACACCTCACACGCTGGAGTACACCCGTGAGAGGAAGCTTCCAAAGCAAGAATCAGACAGGTACACTCACTGTTCAGCAATATTCTATCTTCTACAGGCTCTGCTCCTGACACCCAGGCAAACAGGGTCTGGAGTGGACCTCAAGCAATCTCCAACAGACCTCCAGCTGAGGGTCCTGACTGTTAGAAGGAAAACTAACAAACAGAAAGGACATCCACACCAAAACCCCATCAGTACGACACCATCAACAAAGACCAGAGGCAGATAAAACCACAACGATGGGGAAAAAGCAGGGCAGAAAAGCTGGAAATTCAAAAAATAAGAGCGCATCTCCCCCTGCAAAGGAGCGCAGCTCATCGCCAGCAATGGATCAAAGCTGGATGGAGAATGACTTTGACGAGGTGAGAGAAGAAGGCTTCAGTCCATCAAACTTCTCAGAGCTAAAGGAGGAATTACGTACCCAGTGCAAAGAAACTAAAAACCTTGAAAAAAGAGTGGAAGAGGCCGGGCGCGGTGGCTCAAGCCTGTAATCCCAGCACTTTGGGAGGCCGAGACGGGTGGATCACGAGATCAGGAGATCAAGACCATCCTGGTCTACATGGTGAAACCCCGTCTCTACTAAAAAATACAAAAAACTAGCCGGGTGAGGTGGCGGGCGCCTGTAGTCCCAGCTACTCGGAGGCTGAGGCAGGAGAATGGCGTAAACCCAGGAGGCGGAGCTTGCAGTGAGCCGAGATCGCGCCACTGCACTCCAGCCTGGGCGACAGAGCTAGACTCGTCTCAAAAAAAAAAAAAAAAAAAAAAAAAAAGAGTGGAAGAATTGATAACTAGAATAATTAATGCAGAGAAGGCCATAAACGAAATGACAGAGATGAAAACCATGACACGCGAAATACGTGACACATGCACAAGCTTCAGTAACTGACTCAATCAACTGGAAGAAAGAGTATCAGCGATTGAGAATCAAATGAATGAAATGAAGCGAGAAGAGAAACCAAAAGAAAAAAGAAGAGAAAGAAATGAACAAAGCCTGCAAGAAGTATGGGATTATGTAAAAAGACCAAATCTACGTCTGATTGGGGTGCCTGAAAGTGAGGGGGAAAATGGAACCAAGTTGGAAAACACTCTTCAGGATATCATCCAGGAGAACTTCCCCAATCTAGTAGGGCAGGCCAACATTCAAATTCAGGAAATACAGAGAACGCCACAAAGATACTCCTTGAGAAGAGCAACTCCAAGACAGATACTTGCCAGATTCACCAAAGTTGAAATAAAGGAAAGAATCTTAAGGGCAGCCAGAGAGAAAGGTCGGGTTACCCACAAAGGGAAGCCCATCAGACTAACAGCAGATCTCTTGGCAGAAACTCTACAAGCCAGAAAAGAGTGGGGGCCAATATTCAACATTCTTAAAGAGAAGAATTTTCAACCCAGAATTTCATATCCAGCCAAACTAAGTTTCATAAGTGAAGGAGAAATAAAATCCTTTACAGATAAGCAAACGCTTAGAGATTTTGTCACCACCAGGCCTTTCTTACAAGAGACCCTGAAGGAAGCCCTAAACATGGAAAGGAACAACTGGCACCAGCCATTGCAAAAACATGCCAAAGTGTAAAGACCATCGAGGCTAGGAAGAAACTGCATCATCTAATGAGCAAAATAACCAGTTAATATCATAATGGCAGGATCAAGTTCACACATAACAATATTAACCTTAAACGTACATGGACTAAATGGTCCAATTAAAAGACACAGACTGGCAAACTGGATAAAGAGTCAAGACCCACCAGTCTGCTGTAATCAGGAGACCCATCTCATATGCAGAGACATACATAGGCTCAAAATAAAGGGATGGAGGAAGATCTACCAAGCAAATGGAGAACAAAAAAAAACAGGGGTTGCAATCCTAGTCTCTGATAAAAGAGACTTTAAACCCACAAAGATCAAAAGAGACAAAGAAGGCCATTACATAGTGGTAAAGGGATCAATTCAACAGGAAGAGCTAACTATCCTAAATATATATGCACCCAATACAGGAGCACCCTGATTCATAAAGCAAGTCCTTAGAGACTTACAAAGAGACTTAGACTCCCATACAATAATAATGGGAGACTTCAACACCCCACTGTCAACATTAGACAGATCAATGACACAGAAAGTTAACAATGATATCCAGGAATGGAACTCAGCTCTGCAACAAGCAGACCTAATAGACATCTATAGAACTCTCCACCCCAAATAAACAGAATATACATTCTTCTCAGCACCACATCACACTTATTCCAAAATTGACCACCTCGTTGGAAGTAAAGCAGTCCTCAGCAAATGTAAAAGAACAGAAATTATAACAAACTATCTCTCAGACCACAGTGCAATCAAACTAGAACTCAGGATTATGAAACTCACTCAAAACCACACAACTACATGGAAACTGAACAACCTACTCCTGAATGACTACTGGGTACATCACGAAATGCAGGCAGAAATAAAGATGTTCTTTGAAACCAATGAGAACAAAGATAAAACATACCAGAATCTCTGGGACACATTTAAAGCAGTGTGTAGAGGGAAATTTATAGCACTAAATGACCACAAGAGCAAGCTGGAAAGATCTAAAATTGACACTCTAACATCACAATTAAAAGAATTAGGGAAGCAAGAGCAAACACATTCAAAAGCTAGCAGAAGGCATGAAATAACTAAGATCAGAGTAGAACTGAAGGAGATAGAGACACAAAAAACCCTCCAAAAAATCAATGAATCCAGGAGTTGGTTTTTTGAAAGATCAACAAAATTGATAGACCGCTAGCAAGACTAATAAGAAGAAAAGAGAGAAGAAGCAAATAGATGCAATAAAAAATGATAAAGGGGATATCACCACCGACCCCACAGAAATACAGACTACCATCAGAGAATACTATAAACACCTCTACGCAAACCAACTAGAAAACCTAGAAGAAATGGATAATTTCCTGGACACTTACACTCTCTCAAGACTAAACCAGGAAGAAGTTGAATCCCTGAATAGACCAATAGCAGGCTCTGAAATTGAGGCAATAATTAATAGCCTACCAACCAAAAAAAGTCCAGGACCAGATGGATTCACAGCTGAATTTTACCAGAGGTACAAGGAGGAGCTGGTACCATTCCTTCTGAAACTATTCCAATCAATAGAAAAAGAGGGAATCCTCCCTAACTCATTTTATGAGGCCAACATCATCCTGATACCAAAGCCTGGCAGAGACACAACAAAAAAAAACAGAATTTTAGACCAATACCCCGATGAACATCGATGCAAAAATCCTCAATAAAATACTGGCAAACCGGATTCAGCAGCACATCAAAAAGCTTATCCACCATGATCAAGTGGGCTTCATCCCTGGGATGCAAGGCTGGTTCAACATACGCAAATCAATAAATGTAATCCAGCATATAAACAGAACCAAAGACAAAAACCACATGATTATCTCAATAGATGCAGAAAAAGCCTTTGACAAAATTCAACAGCCCTTCATGCTAGAAACTCTCAATAAATTCGGTGTTGATGGAACATCTCTCAAAATAATAAGAGCTATTTATGACAAACCCCCAGCCAATATCATACTGAATGGGCAAAAACTGGAAAAATTTCCTTTGAAAACTGGCACAAGACAGGGATGCCCTCTCTCACCACTCCTATTCAACATAGTGTTGGAAGTTCTGGCTAGGGCAATCAGGCAAAAGAAAGAAATAAAGGGTATTCAATTAGGAAAAGAAGAAGTCAAATTGTCCCTGTTTGCAGATGACATGTTTGTATATTTAGAAAACCCCATTGTCTCAGCCCAAAATCTCCTTAAGCTGATAAGCAACTTCAGCAAAGTCTCAGGATACAAAATTAATGTGCAAAAATCACAAGCATTCTTATACACCAGTAACAGTCAAACAGAGAGCCAAATCATGAATGAACTTCCATTCACAATTGCTTCAAAGAGAATAAAATACCTAGGAATCCAACTTACAAGGGATGTAAAAGACCTCTTCAAGCAGAACTACAAACCACTGCTCAGTGAAATAAAAGAAGACACAAACAAATGGAAGAACATACCATGCTCATGGATAGGAAGAATCAATATCATGAAAATGGCCATACTGCCCAAGGTAATTTGTAGATTCAATGCTATCCCCATCAAGCTACCAATGAGTTTCTTCACAGAATTGGAAAAAACTGCTTTAAAGTTCATATGGAGCCACAAAAGAGCCCACATTGCCAAGACAATCCTAAGTCAAAAGAACAAAGCTAGAGGCATCACGCTACCTGACTTCAAAGTATACTACAAGGCTACAGGAACCAAAACAGCATGGTACTGGTACCAAAACAGAGATGTAGACCAATGGAGCAGAACAGAGTCCTCAGAAATAATACCACACATCTACAGCCATCTGATCTTTGACAAACCTGAGAGAAATAAGAAATGGGCAAAGGATTCCCTATTTAATAAATGGTGCTGAGAAAATTGGCTAGCCATAAGTAGAAAGCTGAAACTGGATCCTTTCCTTACTCCTTATACGAAAATTAATTCAAGATGGATTAGAGACTTAAATGTTAGACCTAATACCATAAAAATCCTAGAAGAAAACCTAGGTAATACCATTCAGAACATAGGCATGGGCAAGGACTTCATGTCTAAAACACCAAAAGCAACGGCAACAAAGGCCAAAATTGACAAATGGGATCTAATTAAATTAAAGAGCTTCTGCACAGCAAAAGAAACTACCATCAGAGTGAACAGGCAACCCACAGAATGGGAGAAAATTTTTGCAATCTACTCATCAGACAAAGTGCTAATATCCAGGACCTACAAAGAACTCAAACAAATTTACAAGAAAAAAAAAACAACTCCATCAAAAAGTGGGGAAAGGATATGAACAGACATTTCTCAAAAGAAGACATTCATACAGCCAACAGACACATGAAAAAATGCTCACCATCACTGGCCATCAGAGAAATGCAAATCAAAACCACAATGAGATACCATCTCACACCAGTTAGAATGGCAATCATTAAAAAGTCAGGAAACAACAGGTGCTGGAGAGGAGGAGAGGATGTGGAAAAATAGGAACACTTTTACACTGTTGGTGGGATTGTAAACTAGTTCAACCATTATGGAAAACAGTATGGCGATTCCTCAAGGATCTAGAACTAGATGTACCATATGCCCCAGCCATCCCATTACTGGGTATATACCCAAAGGATCATAAATCATGCTGCTATAAAGACACATGCACACGTATGTTTATTGCGGCACTATTCACAATAGCAAAGACTTGGAATCAACCCAAATGTCCATCAGTGACAGACTGGATTAAGAAAATGTGGCACATATACACCATTGAATATTATGCAGCCATAAAAAAGGATCAGTTCGTGTCCTTTGTAGGGACATGGATGCAGCTGGAAACCATCATTCTCAGCAAACTATCGCAAGAACAGGAACCAAACACCGCCTGTTCTCACTCATAGGTGGGAACTGAACAATGAGATCACTTGGACTCGGGAAGGGGAACATCACACACCGGGGCCTATCATGGGGAGGGGGGAGGGGGGAGGGGGGAGGGGGGAGGGATTGTATTAGGAGTTATACCTGATGTAAATGATGAGTTGATGGGTGCTGATGAGTTGATGGGTGCAGCACACCAACATGGCACAAGTATACATATGTAACAAACCTTCACATTATGCACATGTACCCTAGAACTTAAAGTATAATAATTAAAAAAAAAAAAAAAGAAATGCTAACTTGGTCTCACAGACTCTTCCCTTTACAGGAGGGATGTTAGGAGGCTGCGTTTGGGAGAAGACTTGAGTGCTAAAACCCTCTCCCCTCTTCTGTGAACGAGGGTGACAGAAAAAAAGGAACTCACATAAATGAGCTGGTCTCTGAGCCTGTCATAATTACTATTAGGATTCTCCATGAAAATCCGTAACTTATCTTATTTTTGGCCTAGTCCTGGTTAAAAGATAATGCTAGGTTATCCTTTTGAAAAGTAGTATACCCTTTTGAATAGTAGTATCTCTCTTTGGTGTTTTTAACCAGGTGTGACCCACTTTTTTCGTTTTTCAGGCTGCTGTTAACACTGGGGTTAAGGTTGGCCCATTGATTCTTTGGAAGATATCAAGCCATTCATTTACTTATTCCCTATCAGGCTGAACTGTGCTTGTAGATCCGCCAAATGACTTTCATAGCAAAAATGCTTCTGTACTGTTGACTTGTAAACGTGGCGTTAGAGTCAACAGGGTCTTTTCTGTAAGACCTCCCAGGCATTTCAAGAAATCTAAGACCAACAAAATCTCTTCAAGTCTCCCATGAAACCCATTTGTAGATATGACCTAACAACTGCCTTAACTATTGTTTAAAAACTAAGAATGTAATCATTTTTTGAGTTTGTTTCTAAGTATCTCCCAAACAGTAATAGTTTATAAAATGTGAAGAACAGCTATAGCCACCAAGAGAAAATTAACAGAAATGTTATAAATACCTAATCTTAGTAGTGAGCAGCTGTAAGCTAGAAATATGCCTAATGCTAAAAGGGATGTTTCTATTTTCTTAAAAAGGAAGAAAAAAATATTCATAGGGACTTGTTTCTCTTTCTTAATACAGATACTCCCTATGTGAAATCTTTCTTTTGGGGTTGCAAGGAGTAGGAAATCAGAGAGGAAATATTGTCATAGTTTTTAACCCAGTGGTTTATTCTCCTGAAGCCCAGAGGTAAAAGAAATGTTCCCATAACAAACATTCTGAATCCCTTTTATAATACTCATCAACCTTACAATTGCTTCTTCAACATCTATCTTCCCAGTTAGACTATAAATTCCACGAGAGTGACTACATTTTTCCCATTCACCATTCTGTCTCCTGTACAGAGCCTTGGCACATAGTTTGATGTGCAATTAATAATATCTTTTGAATAAAAACATTGAATAAATTACATTGAAGCAATAGCCTTCAACAGGAATAATGAGAGACATGGAGCTTTAAATTGCAGATGAAGCCACTGTGTGGAGTTGGAGTTATTGGATGTGTTCAAAGTGATATAGTTTATAATGCGAATAATTAGATGAAAGAAAGGGAATTTCTGGTTTTGAAGGCAAAAACAGAGAAGAACCTGACACTGGTAATCACTAAGAATCAAAGAGAAAAACGTATTTCAAATTGCACCTAAGTCTAATTGTCTTGAAACATTTTTGTTATCTATTATACAGTACATAGTAGTGTTTTAGGTTTCATTTGTTTTATCAAAGAGGGGTTTTAGTTTTTTTTAAGTACTAGTGTAAAAGTAGTCACATCCGTGGTTTAGACTGTATAATTTCAACAATACAATCAGCATCCTAAAGCCATCTGAGGTAGTGTAACATCATTGCTGGTTTTATTGTTGATAAATAAAGCTCTTGAAAAATAAATCTCCAAAGTTAAACATATGAGTATCTATGATAATGTTATAAATGCTATCTTTTTAAAAACTTAAGAGAACAATATCATTTCATACAACAACCTTTTTTTGGTGGGATGAATATCTGAAAACGTGATGATGAAAAAGTCAACTTGAAAAATACTTGAGAGCATATCTCTTCATCACACTTCAGTCCCTTGATAGTGCTGCCTCTCCTACAGAAAGGTGAGAATAATTGACTCAGAATTCCAACAGCAGATCAGTGCAAACATTTGAGAGCTATGAACATGTAAAGTAAAGGAGACAAATGTACTCAAAGTGAATTCTTAAAGAGTTTTGAATGACTACCTTAGAATTAAAAGATCATTGAGGACCAGGCATTGTGGCTCAAGCCTGTAATCCAAGCACTTTGGGAGGTCGCAGCAGGAGGATCACTTAAGCCTAGAAATTTGAGGCCAGCCTGGGCAACACAGAGAAACCCTGTCTCTACAATATATTTTTAAAAATTCACCAGACATGATGGTGTGCACCTATAGTCTCAGCCACTTAGGAGGCTGAGGCGGGAGGATCACTTGAGACAGGGAGATTGAGGTCGCAGTGAGCCATGATCACACCACTGCACTCCAGCCTGGGTGACAGAGTAAGATCCTGTGGCAGGAAAAAAAAAAAGGAATATAGCATAAAATTTACCATCTTAGGGAAATAACAATGAAGACTAGAGCAGAGATAAGTAGAATTGAGAATAGAAAAATTATTTTAAAAATCAATGAAGCTAAAATCAACAAAGCTAAGAGCTGAAAAGATTAATAAAATTGAGAAACTCTTACCTAGATTAACTAAGGAAAAAAAGACAGAAGATTCAAATAACTAAAATCAGAAGTGAAATAGGAGATATTACAACTGATGCCACAGAAATGAAAAGGGTTATAAGAGTGCTGTGGTTTGACTATGTCCCCCAACAGTTCATGTGTTGGGACCTTAATTCCTTAATGCACAGTCGTGTTAGGAGGTGGGGCCTAGTAAGAGGTGTTTGGGTTGCAGAGGTGGAGCCCTCACGAATGGACTAATGCTATTCTCTAGGAACTTGGTTAGTTATCTCAAAAGCAAGTAGATATAAAGCCAGCCCAGCCCTTTGTACTTGTCTCTGTTCACATGGCTTTCTTCTCCTTCCCCTTACCTGCTATGCTATGTAGCAGCTCAAGGCCCTCACCAGTTGTGGCCACCATCTTGGACTTCCCTGCTTCCAAAGCCATAAGCTAAAGAAACTTCTTTTCTTTATAAATGACCTAGCCTTAAGTGTTCTATTATAGCCACAAAAGACAGACTAAGACAAAATGAATACTATGAACAACTGTATACCAATACATTGGATAACCTAGAAGAAATGGAAATATTGCTAGAAACACACAAGTTGCCAAGACTGAATCCTGAAGAAAAAGAAAATCTGAATAGACCAATAACTAGCAAGGAGGTTGAATCAGTAATTAAAAACTTCCCAACAGATCCTCTGGCTTGAGGCTGTCCAGGCTAGAGCATCAGAAAAAGACAAAAGATTGGATTGTAAGAAAAGAAAGCAGAAGCCGTGTTTTGAAGACCTGTATTGCAGATGCTTCATCAATTTGTAAGACATGAGTCCAAAATATCTAGCAGTTTGGTTTTTGAAAGATCTCTGAATCATGTGCAGTTACTTGGGCAAGTGGGCCAAGACCCTGTGATTTAATAGTTGGGGGAAAAAAATCTAGTCACAACATTTTCTTTACCCACAAATGAGATATAGCAATCAAGGGAAAAATGAGGTATAGCAAATGGGTGCTTAGATGGGTTAATTTAGTTGTTAATATTAGAGAAATAATGTACAATACTAAAGAGCTAATTAGGAAGATGATTATTAGGGTATGATCATGAAAGGAAATGAGTTTTTCTATAATAGGTGACGTAGTGTCTTGAAATCCTAGCTGAAATGGATATGCCAGTCAAAAGTCAACACGGCACAGAGCATCAGTATTCCTACCCAGCCTGAGAGATGTGTATGTGAAAAAGGTCTAGAAGTTATGTGGGAGGGAGGTAAATTATGGCGAATACTTGGATACAAATAACATGAGGCAGCAATCACAGCTGATAACATTATATTTCTGAGGGACCAGACAAAAGAGAAGGCATAGAGTGGGTAATTCTTCTTTGACCATTGTTTGGTACAGTCTCACTTCCAAATCACGTACAATCTTTATAGTTTCTAAGGACAAGACTTAAAATGTTCTTTTTTTGAAAAAGAAAAAAAACAAAAAAGAGGGTTGGGCACAGTGGTTCATGCCTATAATCCCAGTGCTTTGGGAGGCCAAGGTGGGTAGATCACTTGAGTCTGGGAGTTTGAGACCAACCTGGCTGATATGGTGAAACCCCATCTCTACTAAAAATGCAAAAATTAGCTGATCATGGTGGTGAGCACCTGTAATCCCAGCTACTTGGGAGGCTGAGGCTTGAGAATCACTTGAACCCAGGAGGCAGAGGTTGCAGTGAGTTGAGATTGTGCCACTCCACTCCAGCCTGGGTGACACAGTGAGACTCTCTCAGAAACAAAAACGATAACCAAAAAACCCACACTACTCCCAATAAGGAAAAGCCCAGGATTAGATGACTTCACTGAATAATTCTATCAAACATTTGAAAAATAATCAACAACAATCCTCCTCCAAATTTTTCTTTAAAAATTTAAAGAGAAGGAACACATCCAAGCTCATTTTGTGAGGCCAATATAATTAACCTGATTCCAAAGACAGGTAAAGACACCATACGAAAAGAAAACTAAAGACCAACATCCCTGATGAATATTAATGCAATAATCCTTAACAAAATACTAGCAAACTTAATTCAATAGAATTTTAAAAGGATAATGTACCCTGACCAAAGGATGCATTTATTTCTAGAATACACTATAGTTCAATATATGATAACCAATAAATGTAATACAACTCATTAAAGGAATAAAGGATAAAAACACATGATTATCTCCATTGACGCAAAACCAAAAAACCTATTTGGCAAGATCGACACCCTTTCATGATAAAAACACTCATCAAACTAGGAATAAAGGAAACTACCTCAATATAACAAAGACCAGATATGAAAATTTCATCATTAATATCCTACTCAAGGTGAAAGACTGAAAACTTTTCCTCTAAGATCAGGAACAAGACAAGGATGCTTATTCCTGCTGCTTCCATTCAACGTAGTATTGGAAGTTTTAGCCAGTGTGATTAGGCAAGAAAAATAAAATAAAATAAATAAGTAATAAGAGACTGGGCTTGGTGGCTCATACCCATAGTCCCAGCTACTTGGGAGACTGAGATGGGAGGATTCCTTGAGCTCAGGAGTTCAAGGCCCCAGTGAGGTATGATCATGCCACTACACTCCAGCCTGGGCAACAACAGAGTAAGACCTTGTCTCAAAAAAAAAAAAAAAGAGTCGGACTTTTACCTTATACCATATATAAAAATTAACTCAAAATGGATTAAAGACCTAAATGTAATACCTAAACCTATAAAGCTCCTAGGAGAAAACACAAGGAAAATGTTTTGTGACATTGGAGTTGGTAATGATTTCTTTGATATGAAATCGTTTTGACACCCAAAGCACAAGCAACAAAAGGAAAACAAATAGGGATACATCAGACTTAAAGATTTTTGTTCATTAAAAGACACAATCAAGGCTGGGCACAGTGGCTCATTCCTGTAATCCCAGAATTTTGGTGTGCTGAGAGGCAAGAGGAACTCATGAGCCCAGAGGTTTGAGGTTGCAGTGAGCCATGATTATGCCACTGCACTTCAGTTTGGGAAACAGAGTGAGAACCTGGTAAAAAACAAAACAAAACAAAACAAACAAACAAAGAAACATACAATTAACAGAAGGAAAAGGCAACCTACGGAATGTGAGAAAATATTTGCAAAACATGTATGTCTGATAAGGTGTTAATATCCAGAATATATAATGTACAATTTAACAATGATAAAAAATCAAATAACCCAATTAACAAATGGGTAACGTTTCTCCAAAGATCATATACAAATGCGGCCAAAAAGCATATGAAATGATGGTTAGTATCAATAATTGTCAGAGAAATTCAAATTAAAACACAATGCGATATCACCTCATACTCTTTAGGACGGCTACTATAAAAAAAAACAGAAAATAACAGGTGTTGGCAGGGATGTGGAGAAGGTGAAACCCTTGTGCATTGTTAGTATGGTTGTAAAATGGTGCTTTGGAAAACACTTTTAGTTGTTACTAAAACAAGTAAAATTAGAACCATCGTGTGATGCAGCAAACCCACTTCTGTGTATATATCCAAAAGAATTGAAAGCAGAATCTCAAAGACATTTACACACCCAGGTTCACAGCATCCTTATTCATCATACTCAATAATGAGTATGACCATTACATCAGATTCTTCAAGCCAAAAAGTTAAAGAACCCAAATGTTCATCGACACATGAATGAATAAACAAAATGTGGAATACACATACAATGGAATATAATGCTACCTTAATAAAGAAGGAAATTCTGATAGACGCTGCAACATAGATGAACCTTGAGGATATCCGCTAAGTGAAATAAGCCAGTCACAAAAGAACAGATACTGCATGATTCCACTTACATGAGGTATCTGAAGTATTCAAATTCAGGCCAGTTCGGTGGCTCACACCTGTAATCTCAGCATTTTGGGAGGCTGAGGCAGGTGAATCACCTGAGGTCAGGAGTTCGAGACCAGCCTGGCCAACATGGCAAAAACCCTCTCCACTAAAGATACAAAAATTAGTCGGGCATGGTGGCAGACACCTGTAATCCCAGCTACTCAGGAGGGTGAGGCGGGACAATCGCTTGCACCTGGGAGGCAGAGGTTGCAGTGAGCCAAGATCACACCAGCGCACTCCAGCCTGGGCGACAGAGCAAGACTCCTTCTCAAAAATAAATAAATAAAGAAATCAAGTTTTCAAATTCTTACAGACAGAAAGAATGATGGTTGCCAGGGGCTGGGGAGACAGAACAAAGTGGAAGCTGTTATTTAATATATAGAGAAGTTCAGATTTGCAAGATGAGGCAGTTATGGAGATAGGTTTCACAACAACGTGAATATATTTAACACTATCTGACAATACCCTTAGAAATGGTTAAGATAATAAATTTTAGGAATGTTTTAATTCACAATAAAAATTTCTGTAAATGAGTAAATAAATAAATAAAACTGACCACACCAAGTGTTGACATGGATGTAGAAGAACTGCAACCTTCATACGCTGCCAGTGGGAATGTCCATTCACTTTGGAAAACACTTTGACAGTTTCTTAAAGACTAAACATATATCTCCCATGCCACACTAGGTATTTATCCAAGAAAAAGTAAGGCATACGTCTGTACAGACTTGAACAAGGATGTTCATCGTAGCTTTATGAGTAATAGTCAAATCTAGAAACAATCCAAGCATACATCAACAGTGTCAAAAGACAACATTATAACACATTTAGTTATAATTGGCTTTTATTCCTGACTTATGAATCAGGGTAACCTTCATTCTACAAAATAGAATGAGAGCTCCACTGAGCAACAGTGGGAGTAGCAAGGTGAGAGCAAGAAAACAGAAAAGAAAAAATAAGTAAACTAATCTTTTTTGGTAAGGATTAAAGCAGAGGGGACTTCCTTATTATGCTGGTTCAGCTAAGACTGAAATCTCCTGTTTTCAGGAAAACTGGTTTGTTTTGGGATCTATCTGCTTCCTTAAAGTTTCAACTTGTGCAGCATTTAGCATGAGTGACTCCATTTTGGTTTGATCTGATCTGTTGGAGTCTTGTTCAGGAGCTCAGTACAAATTAATGGCCTCCACAATTTTCGTTTAACAAAAGTGAATAAAGAAATTGTGTATATCCATACAATGGAATATTACTCACAAAGTAAGTATACTTTTTACATATAATTTATTGAGTTTTTATTATGTACCACGCACTCTGCCAAATGCTTTAAACATGTAATCACAACAACTCAGTGAGGTAGGAATAACTAGCCTTGTTACACAGGTGATGAGGCTGAGTTTTGTAGAAGTTTAGTAACACATACAAGGTTACACAGCCAAGCTGTGTCAAAACCAGAGTTTAAACTTAGGTCTAGAGTAATGGCAAAAATAAGAGTGTTCAATCCCTACGCTGTATTTCTTGAATTCAAACAGGAGCTATACATTCCTGATGATAGTAAACATCCTACACTCTTGATGATAGGTTGATGATAGTAAACATCTCTGTTGATGAATTTCTTAGAAAACAAAGCTCTGGCTGTTCGCCGGTCGTCTTATCTGCCACTATAGTGCAATGGTTTAGAATGTGAACTGTAAATGTCAACAACCCAGGTGTGGATTCCCACTGCTACCACTTTCCAGTTGTGTGAGCTATTTAATCTTTCTGTTCTGTTATCTCTAAAATGGAGATAATAGAATCTGTTTCATTCTCTGATTGAACTTCCAACAGTTTCTGGCACATGATAAAACTTTACCCATCTTTCTTTAACTTCTTGCATTTAACTTTAAATGCTTCTTGTCTCTGTCAAGAAAGATAAGCCACTCTTTAAAAATTTATTTAATTTAATGTGTTAAAGCCTGTTATATGCAATGTCCTGGACATTGTTGGGGATACAAAGATGAGTCAGATGGGAGAATCTCAGATGGCAGAATCCCTGTCTCCAGAAATTTTGCAATCTATTAAGCAAAAGCCATGCTCAGTCAATTCCATACTCTTAACATACATGTGACCTGTGCCTTGTGGTTGGTTGAACTTTATATTTAAATTTTTGACTTTGCAACATTCTAACATATTTTGCATTATGAAATACTGTGTCTGGGCCTATTCTCATTTAGGCCTTCTTAAATTATCAGCCTTTCCTCCTTGAGAGCAATATTTATTAATAATATTTCATTTTTTTACTGTAAAAACTTAGTGAAACTTACCAAGCTTATCCCATTTTGAAATAATTTTTGTAAAGTCTTTTAAGTATTATCAAATTAATATGTAGTTATTGTAATGTTATACACAGTAATGGCCTGACTCTTTAGTGAGGGACAGGCAGAATTACAGGTTGTGACAGCTTAAAGCAAACCAAACTTTTCATGATGTGCAGGTGACCTCTTTTGCTTTCATGATTGACTGAATCTACTGAAGACAGAATTAAAACCAGCTTCAATTTTGGTAACCCTGTATGTGTTACTGAACTCCAAAACCTGTATCATAAGGCTAGTTATTCCTATCTCATTGAGGTGTTGTGATTACATGTTTAAAGTATTTGGCACAATTCTTGGTACATAATAAAAACTCAATAAATTATACGTAAAAGTATACTCACTTTGTAATATTTCCTTGTATGGATGTACACAATTAGTTTATTCACTTTTGTTAAACAGAAATTTTGGAGGCCATTATTTTGAACTGAGCTCCTGAACTTGTCTAAATTGATCATTTCACCCCTCTGCAGTGTTGCCTTTAGGAAGAGGCAAATAGGAAAACTACATCAGGCTTCCTGGTTTAGGGATCAGCATTGTGATAGAAGCTACACAGTAGAATGTTAGAGATTGAATTGTGTTTTCTCAAAATGCATATGCTGAAGTCCTAACGCCCAGCTCCTCAGAATGTGACCTTATTTGGAAGTGGCGTTGTTGTATATGTGATTAGTTAAGATAAAGTCAGTAGGGTGGGCCCCTAACCCAATATGGCTGATGTATTTATAAAAAGGGGAAATATGAACACAGAGATTCACACATAGAAATTGCCACATGAAGACTGGAGTTATACCGCCACAAACCAAGGAACTACAAGAAACCAGGAGAGACATCTGGAACAGATACCTCTCTGGTGTCCTCAGAGGGAGTACGGAGCAGCTGGCATCTTGATTTCACACTTGAAGCCTCCAGAACTGCAAGACAATACACTTCTGGTGTTTAAGCCACTCAGTTGGGAGTATTTTGTTACAGCAGCCCTGGGGAACTTACGCAAGATGGGAGGGGAATTCTGTTTTCTTCTTTTGTTCTTTTCTCCATTACGATACACAAATGCAAGCGCTCTTCTGCAACTTGATTTTTTTTTTTTAACTTAAGGATACAAAGATGTAATACTTCCCCCATGTTGCTTAAGGCCTACTATGGGAGGTAAAACAGATCAACTGGGAGGTCATGGCTTGAATCTAGGCTCTGTCACTTTATTCTGTAGTTCCAGGCATGTTACTTAGTTTCCCCAAATTTCAGTTTGTTTATCTATAATATGGAGATAATAGTATCACTTACCAGTGTTATTGAATAGTTTGAGATAATGTGGGTAAATAGTGTGTGCTCACAAAATGCACCCATATCACAAGGCAACTACAGTTTAAGGCAGAATGATCTAGACAGGAACGGAAGTATAGCAGGTGCTTTGGGATCTCAGTGGGGAGAGATTTCACATATGCCTGGAAACCTGGGTGAAAGTGATGGCATTTAGGTTGGTCTTTAAATAATTGCAAATTGAGTCAGTGAGAAGGCACTCATGGTGAATGAAACAGCATGAATGAAGGCAGTAGGTCTCCCAAACACAGGGCACATTCAACAAGTAGTGTGGCTTAGGCTGGAGTATTGGATATGAATTTCAGCTTAACTATCTTCCTCGAAGAGCTCTCTTGATGACGCTGGTTTAGTTTCACACCTCCTCCCCATCCCTCTCCAGCACATTGCTGTATTTATTTCCTTCTTAATATATATCACATGTGGAGTCCTAATTAGGGAGGGGGAGTTGGGCTAGCAGGACCTAGGGAAAGCAAAAGGAGAAGGCAGATAAGCTATAAGCCTGCCTTTCTTCATGGCGCAGGACACATAGCCTTCCTGTGCAAATAATTCATGATCTTCTTACACCTAGCAACCCTTGGCTGATAGAAAAAGTCAAGTTAGCTCACTGCAACCTTGGTATTATCAATACTGTACAAAGCCCTCTTCAGCACACAGCACAAACACCATTCTATAAAATCCCCGGCAAGCCTTTGTCTCTTTGCAGTCAGTTCCTTTTTGCTGACCTGCCCATTGCACCCTTGCAACATATTTTCATGCTTTCTCTAATAAATCTACTTTTCTTTACCTACAACTGTTTTGGTAAATTCTTCGTACTGCCATGCCTCTAGCCCCAATAGTCGCTAATTACCAGTGATGTCACAAACTGTAATTCTCCTGTTTATCTGCCTGTTTACTTAACTATTGTCTGTTTCCCCTACTAGACAAGAGCAGGGACTAGCACTTTTATTCAGAACTGTCCCAGCATTTGACACAGGAGATGCCCAACAAATATTGAGCAAGGAAAAAAGGAAGGAAGAAAAGGAGAGGAGTGGGAGGCAGGAGAAGAAAGGAGGAAACTGTCCGGAGTAGTAGAGGAGTACCATCAAATCCGTTGAAGTACTAGCTTGGAACCAGAGGATGGAGGGGCTCTTGGAAGGAAGGGTTATTAAAAATCTCAGCTCAGGCTTCTGAATCAGAATTCCTAAGGGAATGATTTGGTAGTCTGCATGTACAACAACCACCCCAGGTGAGTCAGATTCAGACAAATTTGGGAAATACTATATAGACCCAGCAGTACCAGCATCAGCCGGGAATTCATTCGAGAAAAAACTTCTCAGGCCCAATTCTCAACCTTCTGAATCAGGATCTGCATTTTAACAAGGTCCCCAGGAGATTGAAACGTGATTGAAATGTACTGAGAATTATGATCCTGTCTCTTACCATAATGTTGTTAGATGCCACCCACTGCTTTGCTTCTTCCAGGCTTGAGTGGAGAATTGGGCTAAATGTGTTTTTGAAATAATGGGAATCCTTGAGTAGAAATCAGGGATATAAATATTCCTACTCTATTTGGTGTCTATAGATAGATCTCAACTTCAACCATGAGACTTCCTTAAAACTGCAATACACAAAAAGTCTTTTAACCAGCAGTTATTCTGGGACATTCTAGTTTGAAGCCAAAAATTATCTCCCACCCAAGAAAGGAACTTGAAAGACTCATACCAGTAACATAAATCACCACAACTAGAAAAAAAAAGACTACACAGAACACATACACACACAAATGAACTCAGAGAAATAACATCTCCATTCAGGAAAATACTGAAATCTGTTTGTGGGGAAATCTTTAGGATAACTACAGAGGACTAAAGGAATAGGAACAAACCAAAATCCTTTAATGAATCATGGAATCTGTAAATTGGTATCAGATGTTCTCCAGTCAAAGCGCTGCAGAGAGCCCAAACAACACTCCAAATTCTTCCAAATAAGGCAGCCCCAGCTACTGCTCTTAAACACAATTGTGCTCTACCTGATTGTCTGTTTGGTTTAGAATGAACCAATTGTTTTCAGAATTAAAGTGCATTTCTACATATAAGATTAGAAGGATCATGAGGAAGGCTTCTTTAAACACATACACACTTATTTACTGAGTCAAATTTTCCAGTGTATCATTTAGGGAAAAGGGTAGCATAAATCCAAGAAGCTGTTTTTAGTTTCATTTGGTGGTCAGGGAGCAAGGGGGATTTGTTTTCCTGTTGTAGCATAGCAACTTGATTTCAGTGCCGCTCCTGTCATATGTGTAAAGGGAGATACCAAATATCTCACAAGAGAATTTTCCAGAAGATGTAGAGATGGTCTTTTGTCAGCCTGTGAGCTCTCAGACATATACTAAAAAATAAATTACTTCAAGGAGTGTTTGAAGCAGAAACTTAAAAGAGTTAATAGTATAGAACTATAGACTCATAGAAAGAACTCTTAATGGAACATGAATTGGGACATTTACCAGTGTGACAATATATCCATCTCCTCTGCTCCGGGGGGGTGGGGGTGCTGCCTGGGCTGGAGTTAGCTCCCTTAGGCCCGTTAACTCACATGATGAGCAGCTGCCTTAGTTTACCCCAGTGTGCCAACAAATATAGTTCTCCGTGTGTGACAAGTTGTGAAAAGATTAGGAAGCACTAGTGTGAATCACACCCATACTGTGGGCTTTGAAAATGTGTAAATAGGTTGATGACTTTAGGTGGCACATAGGCGTATTATAAATGTAGAATTGCTTAGTGAGATCATTTCCCATTCAATTGTCTTTCAATTCATTGGAACACAGAAAGAGAAATGATCAGCGTGTTGTCATATCTTCAAGTATTAATTTCTCATTTAACAAAGAGAAACTAGGTCACAGGTATATTTTTGCTATTTAGATCTGAATAACTTTTTTTTTTTTTTGAGACCAAGTCTTGCTCTGGGCCCAGGCTGGAGTGCAGTGACACAATCTCAGCAACCTCCACCTCCCGGGTTCAAGCAATTCTCCTGCCTCAGCCTCCTGAGTAGCTGGGACTATAGGCGCATGCTACCATGTCCAGGTAATTTTTGTATTGTTAGTAGAGACGGGGTTTCCCCGCGTTAGCCAGGATGGTCTTGATCTCCTGATCTCGTGATCTGCCTGCCTCAGCCTCCCAAAGTGCTGGGATTAGAGGCGTGAGCCACCGCGCCTGGTCCATTGTTTTATTTTATTTATTTTTGGTCATTGGTACTTGTTTTTCATTTACAGTAGTGATTTAAAGTTCATCTTAAAATAAACTTATTTAGACATGAAAGGGGGCTGATGCAAAGAAAATATTCCACAAAAAGTGGTACAACTTGTGTCTTTACCCTATAGCAAAAATTGTGAAGTTCATATTCAAATAACTGAAGTTCCAAAAGCATCATCCATTGAGTTGCTTGAATCACTCTGCAATATCTCTGATAAGTCACTTAAAACCCTTCTAGACACAGCAGACTTATTATTAGTGCAATTTATTCCATTTTAGGAAAGGTTAAACTGTTAAAATTTTAACACTTTTAGTTGAAATCTGTTTTCAGGATCTTCCTATTATTAATTCCAATTTATCTCCCTGGAGCCCAGTGGAACAAATTTAATCACTCTCTACACTGAAACTCTCTTACGTATTGGAAAATGACTCTATGTTTAGTATCCACCCCCACATCATTATCATTCTTTGTCTCTTGGGACACATACACACTAGACCTCTTTTCATCAAGCCAAACAGCCTTCAGTTTTCCCCCTCTGACACAATTCTGATCGTATTCACCCCCTGGCCATTCTTTTCTGGGCTTGTTCTAATTTATCAGTGTCTCTCTTAAACCGTGTGAATCAATTAAACTATTTTGGTTGCATGTGGCAGAAAACCTAGTTTAAGCTAGCTTGCACAGATTAAATCTCCAGAGTAAGATTCACTGAAGGCATGATTTGATACAGGGACTCACAGAAGACCCAGGAATCAATATTCACTGTCTCTCTTCTCTCCTAGCTCTGTTTTCTCCTAAGAAGGGCCTACATCTAGGCAGGCATTTCATTCAGCATAGCAAGATGGTTAAAGAGGTCCAGACTTACCTTCTTACAACCTCAAGTCTAGTACAGAAGAATGGGAATCTCTCAGAAATCCCCGAAAAAGTCTCACTGCATCTCAGTAGCTCCGAATGTGTCAGAAGCTTTCTCCTGGACCAATCACTCTCAGCAAAGGAGTACAATATCCTGATTGGTCAGAAGCAAGGAGTAAAAACAACTTTATCAGCAGTACAGGGCTTTACATGGGGATAGAATTCATGTCCCAGAGGGAAAGCAAGTTGTGTTTACTAGAAAAACTCATATAATGATGTCCAGATAAAAACTCAGTACACTGGGTGAGGTATGACCAGAGAATAAAGCAACACAATCGCTTCCTTTGTTTTGAACTTTATATGTCAACATGGGAGTAAGTGAGATAGAGTATTCTCCATTTGAAAACTATCAGGGGCTGTTATTTCTATCTTCTCTCTGTGCTGGTAGCCTATGCATGGTGGGGACATTATATCAATGTAAAACATTGTTTCTTGGTTTCCAGACCAAAGCATATAATTAAGATGAGCTGGTTTTAAAAGAAGAGATAGTTATATAATTGCTTACACTGATAGCAACCAGGTATGGGAGCTCACAGCAAGAAAGGAAATAGAAAAGCCATACCATGTGGTGGTTATAATTTAAAAAGCAAAAAGATAAAGTTTCCGACTTCAAAACTTCATATAGAACTGCAGTAATCAAGGAAGAGGACTGAACCACATGGCCAAATAGAAGCCTTTGTCCACCCCACAGGAACACCAATTTAACAACTACCTACACACAAAAAGCACCAATTTAACAACTCTCTACACGCAAAAATCAGGTGGCAACCACAGAACCTGGTTTTAACTTTAAATTGCTGAAAGAGGCACTGAAGAGGGTAGGAAGGACAGTCTTGAATTGCTGACACCACCCCTCCCCTATCCCCTGGCAGGGCTGCATAGCATGGAGAGAGAAACTGTGCGCTTGAAGGAGGAGAGCACAGCGACTGTGGGACCCTGCTGTGAACTTAGTGCTGCCCTGTCACAGTGGAAAGCAAAACCAGGTTAAACTCTGTTAATGCCTGCCTATGAAGGGAGAGTCTAGACCAGCCCTAGCCAGAGGGAAATTGCCCATCCCAGGAGTCAGAACTTGACCTTGGCAAGCATCAAGGGCTAAAATGCTCTGAGGTCCTAAATAAACTTGAAATGCAGTCTAGGCCACAAGAGCTACAATTCCTAAGCAAGCACTAGTGCTGTGCTGGACATAGAACCAGTGGACCTAGAACACCAGTCAGAGTGGCTAAGGAAGTGCTTATTCCACCCCTCCCGCAACCCCAGACAGCACAGCTTGCAGCAACAAAAGTGACTCTTTTTTTCTGCTTAAGCAGAAGAGAGCAAAGAGAAAAGAGGACTTTGTCTTGTATCTTGGATAGTAGCTCAGCCATTAAAAGATAGGGCAGCAGGGAGAGTCATAAGGCCACCATTCCAGGTCCTAGCTCCCAGACAATGTGTCTAGTCACACTCTGGGCCAGAAGGGAACCTACTGCCTTGAAGGGAAGGATCCAGTCCTGGCAGGATTTATCATTTGCTGACTAAAGAGCCCTTGGGCTCTCAAAAACCAGCAGCAATACCCAGGCAGTAAGCCATGAGCCTTGGGTGAGTCTCGAAGAGTCTTCAGGTATCAGCTCAACTACAGTGGACTAGAGCACCAGGTGGGCTCTTGGGGTCCTCAGTTCCAGGACTTGGCTCTTGGGCAGCATTTCTGGACCTGCCCTGGACCAGAGGAAAACCCACTGCCCTGAAGGGTGAGTCCTAGGCCTGGCAGCATTCTTCAAAAGCTGATTGCCTTGGACGTTAAGTGAACACTGGTGGTAACTTGGCAGTACCCGGTGGGACTGTGGTGGTGGCCACAGGGAGAGTGCCACCTGCCTGTGGGAAGGGGAGGCAATAGTGAGAAGGACCTTGTTTCATGGTTTTTTGTGCCAGCTTAGCCTCAATAGAATAGAGTACCAGGTAGATTTCTAATGACTCCAGTTCCTGGCTGCTGGATGCCAACTCTGGACCTGCCTGGGGCCTGAGAGAATTTGCCACCCTGAAGAGTAGGACCCAAGCCTGGCTGGTTTCACCACCTGCTGATCATAGAGCCCCAGGGCCTTGAACGGACACAGGCGGTAGCCAGGTAGGGGTTAAACCTGGCCTTGGGTGAGACCCAGTGCTGTGCTGGCTTCAGATCTGACCAAGCACAGTCCCAGTGGTGGTGGCCACAGGTGTGCTTGTGTCTCCCCACTCTCAACCCAGGCAGTTCAGCAAAGACAGAGAGAGAGAGAGCAAGAGAAAGAGAGAGGGACAGACTCTGTTGGAGAGAAAGTAAGGGAAGAGAACAAGAGTTTCTTGCCTGGTAATCCAGAGAATACTTGATCTTATCCAACACCACCAAGTCAGTACCTCTATGAGTCTGCAAGAACCACAGGATTATTGGGCTTGGGGACCAAGTCCCTTCAAATACCTGGGAAGTCTTCCCAAGAAAGACAGACACAAACAAGTCCAGACTACAAAGACTACAATAAGTACCGAACTTTTCAATGCCCAGACTCCGATGAACATCCACAAGCACCAGGACAAATCCTGGAGAAACAGGTATGTGACCTTTCAGACAGAGAATTCAAAATAGCTGTTTTGAGAAAACTCAAAGAAATTCAAGATAACACAGAGAGGAAATTTGGGATTCTATCATAAATTTAATAGATTGAAATAATTTAAAAGAATCAAGCAGAAATCCTAGAGTTGAAAAAATGCAATTAACACACTGAAGAATGCATCTAAGTCTCTTAATAGCAAACTTGATCAAGCAGAAGAAAGAATTGATGAGTTTGAAGACAGGCTATTTGAAAATATACAGTCAGAGGAGACAAAAGAAAAAAGAATGAAAAAGAATGAACCACATCTACAAGATGTAGAAAATAGCCTCAGAAGGGCAAATCTAAGAGTTATTGGTCTTAAAGAGAAGGTAGAGGAAGAGATAAAGAGATAAGGGCAGAAAGTTTATTCAAAGGGATGATAACAGAGAACTTCCCAAACCTAAGGAAAGATATCAACATTCAAGTAAAAGAAGATTATAGAACATCAAGCAGATTTAACCCAAAGAAGACTATCTCAAGGCATTTAATACTCAAACTCCCAAAGGTCAAGGATAAAGAAAGGATCCCAAAAGCAGCAAGATAAAGGAAATAACATACAAGGGAGCTCCTATACATCTGACAGCAGACTTCTTAGTAGAAACCTTACAGGTCAGGAGAGAGTGGCTGAGAGAAGAAAACTTTTACCCTAGAGTAGTATATCTAGCAAAAAATATCCTTCGAACATGAAGGACAAATAAAGACTTTTCTGGCCAGGTGCAGTGGCTCACGCTTGTAATCCCAGCACTTTGGGAGGCTGAGGTGGGTGGATCACCTGAGGTCGGGAGTTCAAGACCAGCCTGACCAACATGGCAAAACCCTGTCTCTACTAAAAATACAAAAATTAGCTGGGCATGGTGGTGGGCGCCTGTAATCCCTGCTACTTGGGAGGCTGAGGAAGGAGAATTGCTTGAACCTGGGAGGCAGAGGTTGCAGGGAGCCAAGATCGTGCCACTACACTCCAGCCTGGGCAACAGAGCGAGACTCCATCTCAAAAAAAAAAAAAAAAAGACTTTTCCAAACAAACAAAAGCTGAGGGATTTCATCAACACCAGACGTGTCCTTCAAGAAATGCTAAAGGAAGTTCTTCAATCCAAAACCTGAATAGAACAATAACAGGTAATGAGATTGAAACCATAATACAAAATCTGTTAGCAAGCAAAAGTCTAGGATTCAATGGCTTCGCTTCCCTGCTGAATTCTACCAAACATTTAAAGAGGAACTAATACCAATCCTACTCAAACTATTCTAAAAAACAGAGGAGGGAATACTTTCTAATTCATTCTATGGTGCCAGTATGACCCTGATGCCAAAACCAGACAAAGAAACATCAAAACAAAACAAAACAAAACAAAAAGACAGAAAAGTAAAGAAAAAAAACCACAGGCCAATATCCCTGAAGAATATTGATGCAAAAATCCTAGCAAACAAAATACTAGCAAACTGAATTCAACAACACATTAGAAAGATCATTCATCATGATAGATAGGATTTATCCCAGAGATTCAAGGATGGTTCAACACACACAAATCAACCAATGTGATGTATCATATCAACAGAATAAAGGACAAAAATCATATGAACATTTCAATTGATACTGAAAAAGCATATGATAAAGTTCAATATCCTTTCATGACAAAAACCTTAAAAAAATTGGGGATAGAAGGAACATACCTCAACATAATAAATGACGTATATGACAGACCCATAACTGGTATCACACTGAATGAGGAAAAACTGAAAAACTTTCCTCTAATATCTGGAACATGACAAGGATGCCCGCTGTCACCGCTGTTATTCAGCATAATACTGAAAGTCCTAACTAGAGCAGTCGGACAAGAAAAAGAAATAAAGGGCATCCAAATTGGAAAGGAAGAAATCGAATTATCCTTGCTTGCAGATGATATGATCTTATATTTGAAAAAGCCTAAGGTCTCCTCCAGAAAATTATTAGAATTGACAAACAAATTCAGCAAAGTTGCAGGATACCAAATCAACATACAAAAATCAGTAGCATTTCTATATACCAACAGTGACAAATCTGAAAAGGAAATCAAGAAAGTAATCCCATTTACAATAGATGCACATAAAATTAATTACCTAGGAATTAATTTAACCAAAGAAATGAAAGATCTCTCAATGAAAACTATGAAACATTGATGAAAGAAACTAAAGAGGACACAAAATAATAGAAAGATATTCCATGTTCATGGATTGGAAGAATCAATATTGTTAAAATGTCCATACTACCCAAAGCAATCTACTGATTCAATGCCATCCCTATAAAAACACCAATTACATTCTTCACAGAAATGGAAAAATGAATCCTAAAATTTATATGGAACACAAAAGACATAGATTAGCCAAAGCTATCCTGAGCAAAAAGAAGAAAACTGGAAGAATCACATTACCTGACTTCGAATTATACCACAGAGCTATAGTATCCAAAACAGTGTAATACTGGAATGAAAACAGACACATAGACCAATGGAACAAGATGGAGAGCCCAGAAGCAAATTCATACATCTCCAGTGAACTCCTTTTCAACAAAGATGCCAAGAACATTGATGAAAAGACAATCTTCAATAAATAGTGCTGGGAAAATGGAATATCCACATGCAGAGGAATGAAACTAGACCTGTATCTCTAGCCATATACAAAAATCAAGATGGATTAAAGACCTAAATCTAGGACCTCAAACCATGAAACTACTACAAGAAAACATTGAGAAAACTCTTAAATCTAGACTTAAATCTAGGACCTCAAATGATGAAACTACTAAAAGAAAACACTGGGCAGTGGGCAAAGATTTCTTGAGTAATACCCCACAAGCACAGGCAACCAAAGCAAAAATGGACAAATGGGATCACATCAAGTTGAGAACTTCTGCACAGCAAAAGACACAAACAACAACAAAGTGAAGAGGCAACCCACAGAATGAGAGAAAATATTTGCAAACTACCCATCTGATAAGGAATTAATAACAAGAATATATAATGAACTCAAACGACTTTACAGGAAACAATCTAATAATTCAATCAAAAATGGGCAAAAGATCTGAATAGATATTACTAAAAGAAGACATACAAATAGCAAACAGGTTTATGAAAAGGTGCTCAACATCACTGATCGTCAGATAAATGCAAATCAATACTACAAGGAAATATTATCTCACCCCAGTTAAAAAGGTTTTTATTCAAAAGACAGGCAATAACAAATGTTATTGAAGATGTGGAGAAAAGGGGAACCTTGTACACTGTTGGTAGAAATGTAATTTAGTAAAACCACTATGGGGAACAATTTCGAGATTCCTCAAAAAACTTAAAATATAGGTACCACACAATCCAGCAATCCTGCGGCTGAGCATATACCCCAAAGAAAGGAAATCAGTATATCAAAGGTATACCTGCACTTTCATATTTATTGCAGCACTATTCACAGTACCCAAGATTTGGAAGAGTATTAGTCCATCCTCACGCTGCTATGAAGAAATACCAGAGACTGGGTAATTTATAAAGGAAAGAGGTTTAATTGACTTATAGTTCCACATGGCTGGGGACGCCTCAGGAAACATACAATCATGGCACAAGGCAAAGGAGAAGCAGGTGCCTTCTTCACAGGGTGGCAGGATGGAGTGAGTGCAACCAGAGGAAATGTCAGACGCGTATAAAACCATTGGAACACATGAGACTCACTCATTATCACTAGAACGGCATGGGGGAAACTGCCCCCATGATCCAATTATCTCCACCTAGTCCTGCCCTTGACACATGGGGATTATTACAATTCAAGGTAAGACCTGAGTGGGGACACGGAGCCAAACTGTATCAGGAAGCAACCCAAGTTTTCATTAATAGATGAATGGATAAAGAAAATGTGGTACATATACACAATGGAGTATGATTCAGAGCCTGTCATTTGCAGCAACATGGATGGAACTGAAAGTCACTAACTAAAATAAGCCAGGCACAGAAAGACAAACTTTGCATGTTCTCACTTATTTGTGGGAGCTAAAAATAAAAAGAATTGAACTCATGGAAATAGAGGGTGGAAAGATGGTTACCAGAGGCTGGGAAGGATAGTGGAGGGATGGGGGGAAAATGGGGATTGTTAATGGGTACAAAAAATACTTAGAAAAAATGAATAAAATCTTGTATTTGGTAGTGCAACAGGGTGATTATAATCAATAATAACTTTATAGTATATTTAAAAATAACTCAAAGGGTATAACTGGTTTGTTTGTAACACAAAGAATAAATGCTTGAGGTGATGGATATCCCATTTACCCTGATGTGATTATTATGTATTACATGCCTGTATTAAAATACCTCATGTACTCCATAAATATATATACCTACTATGTACCCACAAAAATTAAAAGCAAAAAATTATTTTGGCCAGGTGTGGTGGCTCACGCCTGTAATCCCAGCACTTTAGGAGGCCAAGGTGGGTGGATCACGAGATCAGGAGTTCTAGACCAGCCTAGCCAATACGGCGAAACCCTGTCTCTAGTAAGGTATACAAAAACTAGCCAGGTGTGGTGGCACATGCCTGTAGTCCCAGCTACTAGGGAGGCTGAGGCAGAAGAATCGCTTGAACCTGGGAGGCAGAGGTTGCAGTGAGCCAAGATTGTGCCACTACACTCCAGCCTGGGCAACAGACGGAGATTCTGTCTCGAAAGAAAGAAAGGAAGAAAGGAAGAACCTTCTGCACTTCAAAAGACGCCATTAAGAAAATGAAAAGGGCCAGGCTGTCTTGGCTCATGCCTGTAATCTCAGCACTTTGGGAGTCCTAGGAGAGAGAATGCTTAAGGCCAGCAGTTCAAGATCGTCCTAGGCAACATGGAGAGGACATATCTCTACAAAAAATTTAAAATTAACCAGCCATAGTGGCATGTGCCTGTAGTCTCAACTGCTTGGGAGGCTAAGGCAGGAGGATCACTTTAGCCCAGGACTTCAAGGATACAGCAAGCTAAAAAGATGCCACTGTACTCCAGCCTGAACAACAGAGTGAGACCTCACCTCTAAAAAATAAAATAAATTTTAAAATGTTTTTTAAAAGAAAATGAAAAGATAAGCCACAGAATGGGGGAAAATATTTTCAAGTCATATATTTAACAAATGACTAGTATCTAGAATATATAAAGAACTTCTTCAAATCAACAATTTTAAAAACTCAATTTTTAAGACAAAAGAATGGATGGACATACCAGCAAAGAAAATATGCAAGTAACTAATATGTACATGAAGAGATGATCAACATCATTAATTATTAGGAAAATGGAAATTAAAACCACAATGAGATACTACTTCACACCCACTAGAATGACTATAATCAAAAAGTCAGACAATACCAAGTGTGGACAATAATGTGAAGAAAATGGAATTCTTTACACTGCTAATGGGAATTTTAAATGATAGGGCCACTTTTCAAAAGAGTCTGGCAGTTTTCTTTAAAAATTAAACATAAATTAACTGCCTGGTATGGTAGCTCATGCTTGTAATCCCAGCACTTTGGGAGAATGAGGAGGGAGGATTGCTCGAGCCCAAGAGTTCAAGACTACAGTAGGCTATGATCTTGCCACTGCACCCCAGCCTAGGCAACAGAGTGAGACGCTGTCTCAAAAAAGAATAACATAATTTTACCATACAATACAGCAATTCCACTTCTGGATATTGACCCAGAGAAATGATGATATATACCCACACAAAGACTTGCACATAAATGTTCACAGCAACATTATTTATAATAGTGAAGGTAGAGGTTGCAGTGAGTCGAGATCGCTGCATTGCACTCCAGCCTGGGCAATAAGAGTCAAACTCCATCTTAAAAAAAAAAAAACCCAACAACAAAAAATCAAAAAATATAAAAATTAGCCAGGTGTGATAGTGCACACCTGTAATCCCAGCTACTCAGGAGGCTGAGCCAGGAAAATTGCTTCAACTCAAGAGGTGGAGGTTGCAGTGAGCCAAGATCGTGCCACTGCAATCCAGTGGCTGACAGAGTGAGACTGCAGTCTCAAAAAAAAAAAAAAAAAAAAAAATATATATATATATATATATACACACACACACATACATACACAATTTAGTGAGTGTTTTTTGTGTTTTTTGTTTTTGCTTTTTTTTTTTTTTTTTTTTTTGAGGTAGAATCTCACTGTTGCCCAGGCTGGAGTGCAGTGACGTGATCTCAGCTTACTGCAACCTCTGCCTCCTGGATTCAAGCAATTCTCCTGCCTCAATCTCCCAAATAGCTGGGATTACAGGCATGCAGCACTACACCTAGCTAATTTTTGTATTTTTAGTACAGATGGGGTTTCACCATGTTGACCGGGATGGTCTCAAACTCCTGGCCTCAAGTGACCCCACTGCCTCGGCCTCCCAAAGTGCTGGGATTACAGGCATCAGCCACCGCACCTGGCCTGAATTGTATACTTAAAATAGGTAAATTTTATGGTATGTAAATAGTATCTCATTAAAGTTGTTTTTAAAAGCAGAATACTCATAGCCACCTAGAAATAAATGTTGTAAGTAAAGAAAATAATTTTTTTTTTGAGGCAGAATCTTTCCCTGTTGCCCAGGCTAGAGTGCAGTGTCATGATCATAGCTCAGTGCAGCCTCAAACTCCTGGGCTCAAGCAATCCTCCTGCCTCAGCCTCCTGAGTAGCTAGATCTACAGGTGCAAGCCACTATGCCCAGCTAATTTTTAAATTTTTTGTACAGATGAGATCTTGCTATATTTCTCAGGCTGGTCTTGAATTCCTGGACTCCAGTGATTCTTCTTGGCTTCCCAAAATGCTGGGATTACAGGCATGATCTACCACACCTGGGCCAAGAAAACATAATTAAGTTCCAACTAGGTGGTGAAATTATGAATGATTTTTATACTTTATGTTTTTCTGTATTTTATAAGTAAAAATATTTTTCATACCTGAAGAAACAACAATGATAATTTTAAAAATTATCCTCTGAGAGACAAACATAAACTCACTCCATAACAAACCAGAGGAGAACTGTGTAAAGTCACCTTGATAAAGAGACAGAATTACTCTCAGGTCTTATGTGGCAGTAACCTGATTAAAGTTAATGACGTGTAAAGAATGAAGAATCAGGCTGGTTGCCGTAGTTTACACCTGTAATCCCAGCACTTAAGGAAGCCAAAGTAGAAGAATCGCTTGAACTCAGGAGATTCAGACCAGCCTGGGCAATATAGTGAAACCCCATCTCTATTAAAAATTAGCCTGGCATGGTGGCACATGCCTGTAGTTCCAGCTACTTACGAGGCTGAGGTGAGAGTATCACCTGAGCCCTGGAAGTTTAGGCTGCAGTGAGCTGTGATTGTGCCACTGCACTCCAGCCTGAGTGACAAGAGTGAGACCCTGCCTCAAAAGAGAAAAGAGAGAGAAAGAAAGGAAGGAACCGATAAAGAGAGAGAGAAAGAAAAGGAGAAAGAAAGAAGAATCAATCAGCAGAGAACATTCATCAATAAAGAAAGCAAAGAAAACAGACAGTTGCAGAGGCAAGCATTTCAGGGCTTAACCAATCCCATGCAGCAAGGTGAGGGCTGGTCACAGAGCCGGCATGTATAACCCCATGGTGGAGATGGACACCATACATCTCACAGAACTTTAGAACATTAGGCATTCTAACTGTGTGTCTTAGTCTATTCCTTCTGCTGTAACAAAAATACCATAAACTGGGTGCCTTATAAACAACAGAAATTCCCACAGGTCCGGAGGCTGGGAAGTCCAAGATCAAGGCCACACATCTGCTTTCTAGCTCATGGACAATTTCTCTCTGTCTTCTCGCAATGGAAGGGGTGAGGGATCTCTTGGGCCTTGGGTCAGCTCACCTTTCTTGGTGACAATCCAATTTTGAAAAGAATGTTTCATTCAATCTTCATTATAAAGACATCCAATACACCAAAACATATTAAAAGTATTATATGTTCAGCATATTTTATTTAAGAACTCACTCACTGGAAGAATTTAAATTCTTTAAATCTTGTACTAATTGGCCCCAGACCATCCAGCTATATGAATGAAAATTCTAGCACTAGCTGGTTCAGTTTCACTCTAGTCATGAGACCCATCCTGGTTAGAGAGCTTCCTTCTAACGACTGTTGGTGGCGTCAATGCTAGAAAGAGCCTTTGGCTCTGTACCTAAGTCCTCTGCTTCTGGGGACAATGGAGCATATCTGAGTGTGAGCTATAGTGTCCTGCAATATATAGGCACTGACCTTTTGTCCTGGTTTATCATTTCTATTCTTATTCTCATATGACTTTGAGGCCAAAACACTGTGCCTCATTCTGTCTGCCCTCTACCTCCTTTCATAAACCCCCATTCTAACGGTACCCCAGTGAAATCCCTGCTCTGATCCTGGATGAATCTTTTGATTGCAGCGCTTGTTGGATGCTCTGAACCACCTTTTCCTAGAATAGTGGTTCTCACACTTGGTTTCTGTGATGCAGCAATTCAGTTCTAATGCTGATCACCCAGAGTTAGTATCAGAATCCACAGGTTTATAGGAAGTCCTCGATAAGACTGCCCTCATTTCAGATGCCAGCTGCAAGTTCAGGAGTCCCCAGGTCACCTGTACTTCTGACCAGCTGGCTACAACTTTGGGAGTTCCTACTATCTTTTCAGGTTCAATGATTTGCCAGAATGACTTAGAGAATTCAAGAAAGTACTATTGTTATGATTACAGTTTTATTGCAAGCGACACAAACTGGGACCAGCCGAATGACAATACACATAGGGTGGGATCTAGGAGGGTCCCAGATGCAGAACTTCCATGCCATCTCCCCAAGGAGTCAGGATACATCAGTATTCCTGCATAGGAAGCTCCCCCAAGCCTTAGTGCCCAGAGTTTTAATAGATATGATTGACTGAATCATTGGCCACATGATTGAACTGAGTCTCCAGCCACCTTCCCCACGCTGGAGGTTGGACTAATATCACTGTTGTTCAAAGACGCAACCTTCTAATCACATGGCTGGTCTTCCTAGCATGCCTAGTTCTCATTCTGAGTCATTGCCTTAGTGTAAACTCAGGTGTGGTCCAAGGGCCCACCATGAATAACAAACACACTACCATCACTGAAGGGAATTCTAAGAATTTGAAATCTCCCTCTCTGGAACTGTAGACAATGCCAGCCAAATCCTTTCTTATAGAACAGTTGCATGTTGCAATCACTTAAGAAGGTTTTTTAAAATGTTCATGCCCGGACCCCACCAAAAGAGTCTCATTTAATTGGTCTGGGGAACAACCTGAATATGAAGATCTTTAAAACCCCCAGATGATTCTAACATACTGCTTTGTTCCATTCAGGCTGCTATTTAAAAATACTGTAAATTGTGTGACTTATAAACAGAAGAAATTTATTTCTCACGGTTCTGGAGGCTGGGAAACTCAAGATACATGCACCAGCAGATTTTGTGTCTGGTGAGGACCTACTTCTTAATTCATAGACAGCTGTCTTCTTGCTGGGTCTTTAAATGGTAGAAAGGGCAAGGAAGCTCTCTGGGACTTCTTTTATAAAGGTATTAATCCCATTTATGAGGACTATACCTTCATGACCTAATCACCTCCCAAAGGCCTCATCTCCAAATATCGCATTGAGTATTAGGATTTAACATATGAATTAGGGTGGGTACATACACATTCAGTCTGTAGCACATACCCTATAAGCTGTGCTGCTGACTCTCCTTCATCCTCTTACTGTGAACTCCTAGGATCTGTGTGCTCCTCCAAATTAGACTGGACTTGTTAGTTTAGTTAACAGAGCTCACAACATGCCACTTGGCTCGGGCCAGACATCTTATGATCCAAGTTAAGTCTAGGGCCTCTGTGTTGCACAACTCCAGGGGGCCCAATTCATATTATACTCTGTGTAAATGGCGCCCCCGGATTTATGCAGTGTACACATTACACTGTATAATGGGGCAAAGTCTTGTTCAGTCACCACCCATCAAGTTTGCACCAAGCAAATCTGCCAAATGACCAACTTATCAGGTTTATCAATTTTACTTACATGTTTATTAGCCCTATCAGGAATATTTTCATAGTTCTATCAGCTTTAAATTTTAAGTTTAAAACCATCTAAAAGTAAATCAGAATTTAGCTAAAATGACTTTGTATATTAAGAAGAAAGTATGGACTGAAGGTCTCCTATAGTAGATGCTGAAATTTTGAAAAGTTGAACAGTTTGTGAAAGCCCATAGTGAATTTAACATTCTTATTAAATTCACTATTAGTAAACTTTGTAAATTCATGTAAATTTGACATGTCAGATTATTCTATAGATTAGCTTTCAGAAAACCGGCTTTCAGTGAGTGGGAATTCTTGAAATTATTTTCTCAGCTTCTTCTTGTGAGAAAGAAGGATTTTTTCAAATTATCTAAAACAATTGCTTTTGTGAGAACGAGTTATACCCTAGTATTTTCCAACAATATTTCCTTGTATAGAATGCAATTTGGAGATTTCATTTTGAAAACATTTAAAATAGAAAGGGCAGGAATAAACAGGATTAAAATATGAACCACTTGTGAGAACCAAGGCCTTTTCCCAAGGGACTGGGAGGTGCTCCCCGGCAATGAAACAATAAACTTTTCCAGCAGAAAAAAAAATTTAGCAAAACTTGGCAACTATGGTGGGGTAAGAGGTTGTACTCAACATTAAGGTCCCAATGTGATACATTTCCTAAGCATAAACAGTGATTGCCTTTATCCTTACAAAGTCAATTCAAGGTACTTATGTGGGTCATTTTTTGTTCATTTACCTGAGGAAAATATATTAGAAAGCTCTTTCTACCTCATACTAGAATAGGAAATAATTTTTAGCAATCTTCCTTTTCTTTTTTCCCCATTTTTTCAAGGAAAGAAGATTCAAATTTGTGGCTATAATTGCATTTTAAGCTACCTAAGAAAATTGCTCATGAGAAAACAGTTGCCTTCTAAAAATAAAACAAAGCAACCTAATGCAAACATGTCTAGCCCTAGCTTCGAAAGTTCTCCCTGAATTCCAAACCTCTCATTTTCAGTTTGTTTCTGAGTTTGTTGATGAACTAGCCAACCCTGAGGATTGACACTGCAGGACTCAATAAAAATCCTTACAAATATACAGGTATGGTTGGTTGCTTTTGAAAAATAAAACTTCCCAGCTCATTCCACAACCTCAATTATCTCATACTGCTGGAGGGTCTGGAAATACAGAGCCAGAGTTAAGGGTTCCAGCAGTCAGTTTCCAAAGTGTCATTGGAGTGGGCTAAAGGTGCACATTAGTTTGGTCTTACACCTCCTGTTCGTTTTCAAGAGCGTGAATAATTGCAGTGATTTATCTGTGAAATGTGCAGCTTGGAGTTGGATGTGGGGAAGCCACATAATGCTGTCAATGCTTCAGCCTGGAGTAAATAAAATGGTGAAATATATTTAGCAAGCAATAATGCAAGGCATTGAGGGACAGAAATAAAAAGAAAAAACTGTCTTTACACGAATAGAGAACTTTACAAAATACCATGTATTCGCAAAAAGGAAATAATTACAGAAAATATAAACAGATGAAAAAAAAAAAACAGGAAGTCTTCCAAGTTCCAAATTTCCATTCTGATTCCAGCTCCAAAAAGGCAGGTCAGTTTCTCAGGAACTTTATTCCCTCCCATTTTCCAGCCTGTCTTCGTGTGTAAGTGACCAATTCTAGATAAAATGAAAAAAGTGGCTTAGATGATAATATCTTCCCAGGTCAAGGCCAATGTGAAGATTCAAGTCAGGGTTAAGATTGGAGTTAGTGATTCCCTTCCTTTTCCCAGATGCCCCTAAAGAAGGACTTTGGTAGGACTGTGGTGCCTGACATAAAGAAGATTTTCCCTTCCAAAAAATGCTGCTTTCCTAGTTTTGCTTTTCTCTAACATAGATTGGGCTTGCACACAAGTATTAATTTACTTCAAAGGACTTGGAAAGTCTAATCAAAAACTGACTTTATAACTGACTTTGCCACAGAATGCAAACAAAAACCAGCCAAATTAGTTTGCGTGCAGAGATATATCCAATGATATATCTAATATCACCTAAATGTGAACTTTTTTAGCCTGGCATGGTGGCTTATGCCTGTAATCCCAGCACTTTGGGAGGCAGAGGTGGGCAGATCACTTGAGATCAGGAGTTCAAAACCAGCCTGTCCAACATGGTGAAACCCTGTCCTACTAAAAATACAAAAATCAGCGGGGCATAGTGGCACATGCCTGTAATCCCAGCTACTTGGGAGGCTGAGGCACAAGAATCATTTGAACCTGGGAGGTGGAGGTTGCAGTGAGCTGAGATCACACCACTGCACTCCAGTCTGAGCAACAGAGTGAGACTCCATCTCAAACAAACAAACAAAAACAAAAGTGCACTTTCTGCAGTACTCTCAGAGAGTTCCTCTTCTCACCATCCCCTCTGCTTGCATAATTGTATTCAGGCCTTTGCTTCCATTGCCACCTATATATTGATGACCCCCATCTTATCACTCTCTTAAGTTTTAATCTCATACATTTGAGGATCTTTGGAGAAGCAGAGAATGAGGGATCCAGAGCCTTCAGTTTTAGAAACTTTTTTGCTCCTTCAATGTTCTAAAGAAACTTTAAATATACATACAAGCTGTTATCTGCTCTGCTTGGCACTGTAATGTTCATATTATTGGCTGTATTTTCAATTAGATAAATTTTCTTCTAAGTCAATTGATATGGTTTGGGTCTGTGTCCCCACCCAAATCTCATGTCTAGTTGTAATCCCCAATGTTGGAGGTTGGGCCTGGTGGGAAGTGAATGGATCATGGGGTTGTGCATCCATTTTGGTGCTATTCTCATGATAATGCGTGCATTATCATGTGATCTGGTTGTTTAAAAGTTTGTAGCACATCCCCACCTCTCTCTTCTCTCCTGCTCCAGCCATGTCAGATGTGCCTGCTTCCCTTGGCCTTCCACCACAATTGAAAGTTTCCCGAGGCCTCCCCAGTCATGCTTCCTGTACAGCCTGTGGAACCGTAAGCCAATGAAACCTCTATTCTTTATAAATTACCCAGTCTCAGGTAATTCTTTATAGCAGTGCAAGAACAGACTAATAATTGATATTCAGGTAGACAGGTTAGGAATCCTACAATTTCCTTAAACTGTAGGCCATCATTTCATAGCAGAATTGATAGGATGTGTAATACATAGAAAATGCTAAAGCAATAGTATGCAGAGGATGGTTAATGACTTCTTTCTTATAGTTTTAATACTCATACTAATATTTATATTGATTTGTATTAATATCAGGTAGGATTAACATTGGCTGCAGGTGAAAGAAGCCTTCACCAAATTACAGTTTACTTCTGCCTTCAAGGGCATCTGAAGGTTGATAATCCAGGGTTGGGATGGTTGTTTCGCTTTAACAAGGCCTCAGGAAGAAATTCTTCCTAGCTCTTTTGTCTTCCAACTGCCCCAGCCTGTGGCCTCCATCCTCATGGTGCAATGTGATGGTTGAAGCAGCAGCCACCATATCCATGTTTCCAGGAACAGGCAATGGGCACTCACATGGTGTCCTGAGGATGTTTTCCTGGAAGCTGTCCAATAACACTTCTACTTATAAGTCACTGGCCAGAACTTATTGCCATTGCTGTTCACAGTGGAGAGAAAAGCTGGACAATGCAGGCTTTATTCCAGGCAGCTTTGTGTCCAGTTCAGCATCGTGCTGCAATTTCTACAGAAGGAATGGAGAATAGATCTGGGGAGGGAGCAACCAGCAATCTTGGCAACATTGTTTTCTGAACACTAAATAAAACCAGTAGAAAATATCTAGATTGACTGGAGGACACCAGGATGGGACTGTTAGTTTCGCATGAAGATTTAGTGGAGAAACAATGTATTTGTATGAATGAAATGAAATGAATGGCCTGGCAGGGTTCTTTTCAAGGGCTCTCATGCGTGCTCAGCCTCAGATGCATCACATCAGTAGCATCCTGTGCACCACGAGGACTTAGGGACCCACCAGCCATTTTCTTGTGAGACAGCAGCCAGCCAGCCCCTACCCCGGGAGCTCAGAGAGCCAGACAGCCCTAAGCAGCTGCATCTGGTGGACGAACTTTTCTGAGTGGCTGCCAATTTGTGATGGTCCCCACAGAAGCGCCTCTGTTATTTTGTGCAGTGCGTCTCTAAGCATTCCAGTGAGGACACCCACCACTTCTCTTGAATGTACAGACTCCTCTGTGGGGGTTTTTCTCCCTGCTTGTCAGCTTCAGTCTTCCTTTGTTCAGAATCTTTCCCCTTCCTCTGGACTTAGCCCTTCAACACGACCACAACCTCAAGAATGTGATTTTGCACTTACAACGTTCTATGAAATCCAGCAAAACAGCCTCAGTAGACAACACTTCTACTTAAGGAGATTGTTGTTTTTCTCTTCTCTTGTTTAAATCTAGCATAGACACCTTTATCAAGTACATGGGTATGTCTTAAGTGACTTCTTGGCATTTCTAAGCTTTAATATGCCTTAGATTAAAGGTGTTTAAAAAGGAGAAAACAAAGACAAATGTTGAACTCTCCTTCAAACTAAAAAATTGTGCTGAACTCCTTAATATTTGAAATATTGATATTCTGAGAGGTAAAAGAATGTTAAGTAAACATTTCACATAGACAAATAATTTACTGTCCTAATCATCTTTTAGAAATGCTTTGCTCGTAAAGAGACTTCACAGCTGCCTTTCTAGTTTAGGTTTCAATCTGTACATCAAATGAGTAATTCAGCAGAACATCTTGGTACAGAGTTCAAGAAGCTGTTAAGAATAGTTGCTTGGGGAGGGTCATTTGCACCCAGGAGTTCTAGATTACAATGAGCCATGATTGCACCACTGCACTCCAGCCTGGGCGACAAAGCAAGACACTGTCTCATTAAATTAAAAAAATAAATAAATAGAAAAAGAAAGAACAGAAAAACAATGGCTGCCTGTATATCCCCAGGGAACTGAAGCAGTGCCCTTGAGCATGCCTACGGGCCAAGAACTGCACTCTGACAACATCTCATTAAATGGGCAAGAAATAAAAACAGAAAAAGGAGGACCTTTTCCCATCCCAATGAAAACGGATGGAGGCATTGTGGAAAGGGCAAGGTTTTAGCGATACATCAGCCTAGGTTCAGATTTCAGGTCTTCACTTACTAACTACACTATGAGCAAGTTACTTAATCCCTCTCATAAGAAAGCGATGAGTAGTAGAAGCCAGCATAGATTCATTCATAACATCGTAGGCCAAACCGACATCATATTTTTTTAATAAGGTTACTATGCATAGCCAGAATGTAATTGAATTTTGGCACAGTATTAGAAAGCACATCTCCAGATATTCTTTTGGTCACAATGAATAAATGCCAGATCAGGTAATCATTAAATATAAGTGTGGAGCCAATCAAATAATGACATACAAAAAGTGTGTATTAATGTATTAATTCCATCAGGAATTAATTCCAGTTGTGTTCAAGATTTGATCAACAACTTGAATAAAAATTTATTAAATGTTTTGATAGCCCAGACCTAGGAGGGGCTGTGAATGCAGTGGATAACATAATCAAAATTCAAAATAATTACTTAAAATAGCTAAAATAAAGACTATTAAAAGAGATCTATCAAGTTCAGCATCATAGCTACCTGGGATCTGGGCATGACCCAGGGTTAAGGATGGTGTTGGGTCAATATGACCAGAGCAAGCTGACTGGACCCACTTGACCAGCAGGTGTGGAGTGAGCCAGGAAGAAGAGATGATCCATGTGACTGGAAATTGGTTACATATTGGGAGATTATGAGAATATGGTGGGGATAATGGAAGGCAGATTTCTCACTGTTGGAGAAAGTAGGTACAAATATTGAAGTGGAGAAAGTTAGAATTAACCCTGTGCGGTTGTACTGGAATTGGAGGTGTATGTAGATATATATATATATACACATATACATATATATTTCATAGCCCTACCTGCTGAAAGGGACTAGAAGCAATGATATCCCAGTATCTATGAACATATTTGGTACCCAGATTTTGGTTTCTAAATACCATTTTCCTCTAAAGAAATCATCTCCTTGGAAATCAGAATGATTCAAGGCCACTGGAGGGAAACATTCTAGATAAGCCTAGAACACTTGTATCAGAAACTAAGAAGTGTTCAATGAAAACTATTGAATGAATACAAGAACCAGCCTGAAGGAGCTCCTATTGGCCAAATTTGGAAATTTGAACAACTAAATTTTAGTAATGATTATAATGAATTAAAACTAACTGAATAAAATAGGAATCCATGAGCCAATATTGATATAAACAAATAAGTAATGTCAACTAGTAAATGCAGAAGGAATAATGGACATAGAAATCATCATTTGGTAAGAATCACAGTTTAAGAAAAATTGTAAGGTAGATAAGAATAATTGTAGCCGGGCCCGGTGGCTCAAGCCTGTAATCCCAGCACTTTGGGAGGCCGAGACGGGCGGATCACGAGGTCAGGAGATCGAGACCATCCTGGCTAACACAGTGAAACCCCGTCTCTACTAAAAAAAAAAAAATACAAAAAACTAGCTGGGCGAGGTGGCGGGCGCCTGTAGTCCCAGCTACTTGGGAGGCTGAGGCAGGAGAATGGCGTAAACCCGGGAGGCGGAGCTTGCAGTGAGCTGAGATCGGGCCACTGCACTCCAGCCTGGGCGACAGAGCAAGACTCTGTCTCAACCAAAAAAAAAAAAAAAAAAGAATAATTGTTTCAGACAAAAATCATGAAGGGATGCTCGTACTAATGGGAGGAAGTACAAAAACGTGGGAAATAAGTTTACAGTGGAGAAACCTGTCCAGTATCATCTTATCTAAGTTGTAAAAATCAACATCACCAGAAATGGGACAAATTGATATCATGTGCCACCTGCTATGATATACTTAAAAGAACATGGCAGCGCGTTTGTGGTATTGCTGGATCTAGTTATGACAATGTGTGAGACAAACATAAATTAAAGAACATTCAACCAGAACTGATCTGCACCTTCCAAAGGGTAAAGGTCATGAAAGTCAGTACGTAAATGCTAGAGCATGATTATAAAAGACAGAGCCCATCAAGTCACAGGAATATAGCAGCTGCAAATGCACACTGATATGGATGTGTTGAACCAGGGAATCAAATACCATGGCTGCTTTTGCTGTGAGTGATGTGACTTTCCTGTGTGGAAACTTTTTTTCTTTTTGAGACAGTCTCACTTTGTCACCCAGACTGGAGTGCAGTGGTGTGAGCTCGGCTCACTGCAACCTCTGCCTCCCCTGTTCAAGTGATTCTCCTGCCTCAACCTCCTGCATACCTGGGACTACAGGTGTGCACCACCACACTAGGCTAATTTTTGTTTTAGTAGAGACCAACTTTCAGTATGTTGGCCAGGTTGGTCTTGAACTCCCAACTTCATGTGATTTGCCCACCTGGGCCTCCCAGAATGCTGGGGTTATAGGCACGAGCCACTGTGCTCAGCCAGGAAGTAACTCTTGATGAAATTCTGAGTAAAACAAAGTACAACTTTCCCTTAATGTACATGGTAGCTGTAGTACTTGCGAAACTAACTGTATAAAGAAAGCTTGCAAAAATATTTCGTGCTTAATATGAAACATAGAGTTAGTCTGTGGGTCCAGATAAACAGCCTTTTAACCCACAGGAACATCCTGTTGAACATTCCAAAGTCTTGCAGGATGAAGGATGATTAGTTATTGTGTGAGACTCCAGATATTGCAGCATGCCCAGCAGCCCTGGCTCTCCCTCATGGCAGAAGCCCCCACAAGCCAAGACAAGCCGAAAGTGCTCCCATACTTACCAAAATGTCTCCCAGGGCCGGGCCGGCGTCACCGCTATTAAGAACCACCGATTTAGAGACTACTTTGCCACATTGGAAGTGATCAGTGAGCTATTTCTGTCTTATTGGAAGATTTGTTCAAGTAAATCCCTTCCAACTCTTACATTCAACAAGCCCATGATTAAATCTCATTTAGCCATTACCTGTTCCCCTTCTGAAACATTGCAATGTTTTTTAATCCTTTGATGAAGATACTCAAATATATATCAACACTTTAAAAGCTATATTAGTTAGCCAGGACTCTTTCAGCTGCAAGTAACAGAAACCAATACAAACTACTATCTATCTATACATGAGAGGAATTTACTGTCTTAAATTGGAAATGCAAGGATGGGGTTGATTTTACAGATCAGAAATTCAAGTGAGGTTTGGGAGGCGCCCTCCCCCCTCCTTCCTCTTCCCCTTCTTTCTACCTTCTTTTTTCTTCTCTTTTATGTTCCCTTTCTCCTTCCTTCCTTCTTTCTTTCTTTCTTTCTTTTTTTTTTTTTTGAAACAGAGTCTCACTCTGTCACCAGGCTGTAGTGCAATGGCGTGATCTCGGCTCACTGCAACCTCTGCCTCCCAGGTTCAGGCAATTCTTCTGCCTTAGCCTCCCAAGTAGCTGGGACTACAGGTTCATACCACCACGCCCAGCTAATTTTTGTATTTTTAATGGAGACAGGATTTCACCATGTTGGCCAGGATGGTCTCTATCTCTTGACCTCGTGATCTGCCTGCCTCAGCCTCCCAAAGTGTTGGGATTATAGGTATGAGCCACTGTACCCGGCTCTTTTTATCTTCTTTCTTTCTTTTCCTCTTTCCCTCTCTCTTCTCCGCCTCTCCCTCTTCTTTCTCTCTGCCTCCTCCTCCTTCTCCCTCTCCCCTGGCTGAATGCAGACTGTCTCCCAGTAATGGTTGTCCCTCATTCACATTCTATCACTTCTGTGAACAGCCTCCGCTTCTTCTCTGCTGCTCTGAACTGTACCCCACAGTTCAAGGAGAGATCCATGAAATAACTATGAAATAATTAATTGTATGATTTTAGTTGTTTAATACTATGAAGGCAGAACCTTGTCTTCTTATTCATTGCTATATCCCAGCTCCCAGCAAAGGTGGACATGCCCATTCTGGCCACTTTTGAAATACTTATTGAGTTAATGAATTGCCTAGTTGGAACTAGAGGTTGCCAGCTTTCAGTGCTTGTATCTCTCTACAAGACTTTCCCAGACATTTTGAAAAAAAATGGGTAAATGGCAGCAGTAAGCTGTGTGTTCTGGAAGGAGCCTTTAGCCTGGCTCACAGTGCTGAGATATAGAAGTAGAACAGAGAAATCTAGTGGGGGAAACACTTTTTACTCCAAATCCACCCAAGTTGGCTTCTCCACCCAGACTTACACAAGTTCATCCTCATCTTACTTTCCTCTGAGGGCCACTCACAGGAGACTAAAGAAATTGACTAATTGACTCAATTAGTATAATATTGAGGTCACTTTAACTCATTAGGCCACTTTAAAACTTCATTTGTTATCTGCAGCTAAAAGAGTAGATTTGTGCATGTTGTTCTTTGTAGAGCACTAATGGAATTAGGCATTACACGGAATCACAGTAAAAGAGCTTGCCTATATAATAATAGACTTCAATTCCACTTTACACTCTCTGGTTCACTTTGCTGCTCTTAAAAGCAGGATAAAATATATTATTTTGCACATCTTCCAAGTGATATGGGTTTCTTATTTTTCTTATGTGGGATTTAAAAAAAATTTTTTTTAAGTCAGGTTGCATTTAAAAAGCTGAACTGGGTGGGTCCAAATTGCTAGTGTTTAAAAAATGTGAAAAACATCCTTAATATAGCTATTTGTGACTAACCCAGTGGGTGTGATACACAGGGAGAAACAATAAGCTCTCTTATTGTACATTTGAAAAGTTAGATTTTAGAACTCTGCTATTTCAGAAATTTTTCAGGGAATTACCCAGACTATTCTTTAAGAAGAGGTTGCTTATGATGAAAAATCAGACATTTCAAAACTTTTAAATGAAAAAAAAGTTTAATAAATCAGAAGAATGCAATCCATGTCCTCCTCCCAATTTTCTCTTTTAAAAATTATATATTTTGCTGATGATCTCATACTCCCCTGCAATTGCTGTGGCAAATACAATTGTCAACTGAAGAATGATAAGGTTCTTAAATTTGGAAAGGAGAGCTTTATTTCTCATAAAGAGTTCCAGCCTGGAGGATGGCCATTATGACAGACTGGGAAATATAGCGTCAGGCCATAAGCCAGAAACAGACATTTCGAGGAAGGGGCAAATGGAATAGGAATTTATGCTGGGCAGGATGGCAAATATATAATACATATTTAATAAGCCAGAGGAGGACTCATGCACACTTATGAAAGGAGAAACATGTGCATAAGCATTTGAGCTTCATGCCCCTTCATGGGTCCCAGGTACAAAAAAATGGCGGTATTAGCATGATCCCAGAATGCAGTTTTCAGCCCTCTGATGGCAAAAAATGAAACAGAGGCCAGATGGGGTGGTTCATGCCTGTAATTCCAGCACACATTGGGAGGCCAAAGCAGGAGGATCACTTGGGCCAAGATTTTGAGACCAGCCTGGGCAACATAGTGAGACTCTGTCTCTATGAAAAATAAGAAAAAGTTAGTTGGGCATGGCGGCCTGAGCCTGTCATCCCAGCTACTCTGGAGGATGAGGTGGGAGGATTGCTTGAGCCCAGGAGCTTGAGGTTGCAATGAGCTATGATCATGCCACTGCACTCTAGCCTGGGCAACAGAGTGAAACTCTTTGTCTCGGGGGAAAAAAAAAAAACGGTAAAGCAGAGTACACAAAAACTTTTACTGTACCTCCTCCACACACTGACCAGAACCACTCCATGCTTGGTGGTCTCTTATTAGGCAAAAAACGAGGGGCAGTGTCAGGCCGTTGGTTGATGTCAGTGGTGGAGTCTTTTGAAAGGGCTGGTTTCTGTTTAGGCCTTTGGGAAGAAAGCCTGATACTGGTAAGTGAGGAAGAGGATATGAGGAGGCATGTCTGACCTCTCACCCCGCAATGAGTGACAACTCAGTTTTCAAGATTACTCTGGGGTCCCCTTGGTTAAGAGGAGGTCTGTTTAGTAGGTAGGAACTTAGAATTTTATTTTTAGTTTACACACACAATGTACATCCAACAGAATCAATTCCATGAGGAACTTTGTCTTTGCAGCAAAACTGATCTCACAGCCAATCCATATATATGCTTTATAAGAATCAGTAAAGTATAACAATAGCTTCATCTATTGATCATTTTATATGCCAGGCACTTTCTAAGCATTTTTTCAACATTATATTTATCTCTTACAATGAATTGTTTGATGGGTACTATTATTGTCAACTCCATCTCATAGGCGAGAACACAGGGACTTAGAGAAACTGAATAGCCAGTCCAAAGTCACACAGCTACCAAGGGTTGTAGCTAGGATTAAAAATTGAACTGGCAGACTTCTAATCACAGTTCTTGTGTTGCCTCATAGGACCTATGCTGTGTATTTCACAAACACACACAGTTCTGTGTTTATATATACATTAAATTGTGGAATTCAGGCAAATATTCAACACTCTTTTTAATAATCCATCTTATCCATGCATCTTAAAAAAGTTACCTTATTCAGTAACTGCCAACCTTACCACGCTATGGCAACGAATAAAATGGCTGAAAATAAAACCTAAACCCAAAGATAAACTTAGAACTTGAATTGCACAAGTGTACTGTCTAGCCTACCCAGATAGAAATGACTCAATGACTCAAAAACTACTTAAGTGTTGCCTCTTTGGGCTTCTGAATGCTTTTTTTTTTTTTTTTTTGGAAACAAGGCCCCACTCTGTCACTCAGGCTGGAGTGCAGTGGCGCAATCTCGCCTCACTGCAGGCCTCCACCTCCTGGGCTCAGGCAATCCTCTGGTTGCAATCCTCTCGCTCAGCCTCCTGAGTAGCTAGGACTGCAGGCATGCACCACCACACCCAGCTAATTTTTGTATTTTTTGTAGGGACGGGATTTTGCCATATTGCCCAGGCTAGTCTCAACTCCTGGGTGCAAGCTATCTGCCCACCTTGGCCTCCCAAAGTGCTGGTATGGCAGGTATGAGCCACTGCTCCCGGCCGACTTCTGAATCTTGATTGGTAAGGTCCACTCTAGCTGAAGAAAGAAGAGGAGAGGGAAAAGAAGTAAAAGAAGTATGAGAATACCTGAACCCACACAGTATTAAGTATATTTTTAAATTTTCTGTATATTTAATGTTCTAGCATCTGGGGTCTTACCGATTGGGCAGAGATTGTCCCTCCCAAGGTCAGCTAATTCCTGGAGACAGGAGAAAACTCAGAATAGCCCTTACACCTCAGAGCCTGCTGAAATTACTTGAAACAGCCACTCTTAAGCATGCTTACCCTTTCTTGCCCCTTTCCTTTCTGCAATAACCACCATGAAGGCTGTTTTTTAAAATCTTATTGTTTATTCATTCTTACTTTTAAAAAATGTTGTGGTTGCGTAGAAGCTGTATATGTCTGTGGGTACATGAGAAGTTTTGACATAGGCATGAAATGTGAATAATCACATCAGGAGAATAGGGTATCCAAGCCCTCGAGCATCTGTCCTTGGTGTTACAAACAATCCAATCACACTCTTAGTTGTTTTATTATATTTTCTTTTACTTTATTTTTGAGAAAGGGTGTGGTGTTGCTCTGCCACTCAATCTGTAATGCAGTGGTGTGATCATGGCTCACTGCAGCCTCGGCCTCCTGGGCTCAAGTTATCCTCCCACCTCGGACTCCCGAGTAGCTGGGACTACAGGCGCACACCACCACACCTGGCTACATTTTGTATTTTTTGTAGAGATAGGATTTTGCCATATTGCCCAGGCTGGTCTTGAATCCCTGGGCTCAAGTGATCCACCTACTTCGGCCTCCTAAAGTGCTGGAATTACAGGTATGACCAGTCGCACCCAGCCACAGTTTGTTATTTTAAAATGTTTAATGAAGTTCTTATTGACTACAGTCACTCTGTTGTGTGACCAACTAGTATGTTTTATTCATTCTACTTTTTTTTTTTTGGTACCCATAATAAAGATTGTCACTCATACTTTCCCTTCAATCTTTCTGCCACTGACTGACCCCACTCCTTCGCCATGTGGCCCTGCATGGCGTGGTGTGACTCCTGTGTCTAGGTATCTGTGACATAAAAATTGCTTCCTTCACGACAGTCATTTTTGTGTCGTGTCCTACTGTTTCTGATTAAAATAAATCCACAGTACATTTTAAAACACATACCCTGAATAAGGATTAATATGTGTACAACACACAAAATGAATTATGAATATTCAGTAGATTTCAGGGTAGTTCACTTATTCAGCAGGTATTTGTTGAGTGCATGTAATGTACTGGAGACACTCTGCTGGAGGAAGTTTTTGTTTAAGTTCTGTAAGGACCCAGTGCTGACCTTGACTAGTGTACAGTTCTGACCCTGGCTGGCTTACATTCCACAGTCATAGGCTGTCACTGCCCACTGCACCCTGTTCATACTGGGACATCCACTTTTTACCTCAGAGCTCTTAATATTGAGTTTAGCCTTTGCCAAATACTAATCTACAACCTAGGATTCTGACTCAATGTTATTGTCTTTTAAAATGATGTAATAAAAATAATAGAATCAATCATTCCTCTCTGCCAGGCACCCTGATAAATGGTTCAGAGGCATCAAAATCTATTTTGATGAAAATGAAATGTAGGCTGGGTTGGTTTCCAATCACCCTTTATCTGGTAGAAGAGTAATGAGGAGATGCAAGGCACCTGAGATTATGTTCTCTGCCTCTTATACAGTATCTTTGAACTAAACAGACTTATTAAAACATGGAGCATTACCATTTATCCCACTTGAACAATTAACATATGGGTGAGGTTCATAGCATATATTGAATTTGTTCTTCAGCTAGCTGCAATTGTATTTGAAAGTAAAATGAAAAGAGAAATAATTAAGGTTTCCAAATTCCAACTTCCTTCTGAGGACCAAGAACACTACTTTTCAGGATCTCTCAAATTGGACTTGACTTCTGTGTTTTAAAGTTGATGACTAATCCAGATATCTGTTATCCTTCAACTTCATAGCCAGATTTGGCGTTGGAAAATAAACTGAAACAAACAAAAAAGATGCAGTGCGATAAACCTTCTATTGATATAATGAAAATAATGGCTCGTGCAAGTTGTATCAGTGATTCAGGATTATTTTCAACGGCAGGTTTATCATTAATGATTAGAAGAGAAAAAAGAAAGTCAATTTACTGGCTGGCATAGATATCGCCTGAATCTGCTTCCAAACACAGTAACTGTGGAGCAAATTATCAGAATTCTATAGTCGGAATAAGGCAGACAGAACTTAACAAAAAATTTGCCTCAAATTAACCAGTAGGTGTCACTGCTTAAATACATTGGTAACAGCTTTTCCTACAGAGCTCTATGTAAAAGCACCATAGAAAATAATCAAACAGGCCGGGCGCGGTGGCTCAAGCCTGTAATCCCAGCACTTTGGGAGGCCGAGACGGGCGGATAACGAGGTCAGGAGATCGAGACCATCCTGGCTAACACTGTGAAACCCCGTCTCTACTAAAAAATACAAAAAACTAGCCGGGCGACGTGGCGGGCGCCTATAGTCCCAGCTACTCGGGAGGCTGAGGCAGGAGAATGTCGTGAACCCGGAAGGCGGAGCTTGCAGTGAGCTGAGATCCGGCCACTGCACTCCAGCCCGGGCGACAGAGCGAGACTCCGTCTCAAAAGAAGAAAAAAAAAAAGAAAATAATCAAACAATTTTGAATGACTTACAACTACTTCAAACCCACAGAGAATGTTTATAAATCCACACTGTTACTTTATAATTCAAAGGATTGACTTAAGTTCTTTTTGTTAAAATAATTACTAGAAAATCATTATAAGCTTAGTGGCAGTATACAAATGTAATGATTAATTTAATTACCAAATTTAACTGATTCAAATTTAATTTAAGCCAATTTAAATTTAATTCAAACTAAGTTAACGATTCAAATTTAACTTCAGTATATTTGCTATGTTTTAAGAACCTTTGAAAATATATAAAAAGGCTAATATAACAGATCTGCTTTTCAAGGAAAAAATCCTGGGCTTTTAAGGAGGAAGAGAGAGAAAGACTGAGCTCAGTCTAACTGGTTATTAACTGAATTAAACAATTTTTCCCCCAAAATATTTTCTACCAATTCAACATGTCCCCCATCCCAAGCCTATAAAGACAGACCAAGATTCTCTACATCAGTAGACACAGATACTTCCAAATGTAACATTCGTCAGGTTCCTTCTGTTTCAAATCCTTCAGGGCATCCTGGACATCATATTTCACAGGGCCCCCAGTTTGCTCCCAGGTGGCTTACCCCACTTGCATCTGTCTCCCTCTCCCCCTTGCCCCTCCCTCCTCCCTGCTTCTCTTCCTTCACTTCTCAACTAAAGCTGGCTCTCTGAGGAAGAGTCAGGCCTTCCCAAACCACTCCTTTAGCACCTTGGGCATAATTCTTATCTTTTCATTACAAATGTAGCTTATTAAAATCTTTATCTCTTGCTATCTGAGCTCACTGAGATAAAGGTCAGGTTATTTATCTGCACATCCCAAGTATCTACTAGCGAGTGGTTCAGAGCCTGTTCTCAGTTGCTGGCAGGATATTTATTTCCAAAATATGTAGACACTCTTTTTCTCTTTCCTTTTTGAACAATTCAATTCTAAAGCCATTAAATGAGCTTAAGTAATGTATAGATCTGCATTGGGAAGGTAGGAATTCAGGGAGTTACAAACATGGACAGGGAGAAAAAACAGAACAAAGTCTATAGTGTTGGATCAGAATTGGAGGTGTATATAAACTCCTTGATATACATATAGATATATGAATAAATGTAGATATATATTTATATAGATATATAGATAAATATACAAATAGATAAATATGCACACACGTGCACACACGCACACACACACTCCTTAATTCTGTCTACCCAGAGGGCCTGGGAGTAGCAACATCTCAAAAGCAATGAGCACACCTAGCATTGAGACCTTGGTTTCTAGATACCGTTCTCCACTAAAAGGAACCAAGGATCTTTGGAAAATGGCTGATTCTAGCACTGGGTCAGGAAAGTACAAGTAAGTCGGGACTATATTGGAGTAGGAAGTAAGGACGTGCTAAAGAATAATGTAGCTCGGTCTCTATTAAAAATACAAAATATTAGCCAGGCGTGGTGGCGGGCGCCTGTAGTCCCAGCTACTCGGGAGGCTGAAGCAGGAGAATGGCGTGAACCCGGGAGGCGGAGCTTGCAGTGAGCCGAGATCGCGCCACTGCACTCTAGCCTGGGCGACAGAGTGAGACTCGGTCACAAAAAAAAAAAAAAAAAGAAAAGAATAATGCAGACAGGTCAAAAGTCAACTTGAATGGGCTGTCACTGGCCCAATCTGAGACACTTCGAGCATCAAAATGAATGAATGGTTATTAATTAAAATAGGGCACCATGAGTACATACGTACATAACTTATAATTCCATAAATAATTGAATAAAATGAAAATTTGATAAGGCATGGGATATTACACAGCTTCAAGGCACTTCCCTCTAAAATATGTGCTAATCACAAAGGGAAAAGAATAACTTTATAGAGGAGAAGCCTGGCAGAGAAGCAGAGCACACTGAAATCATGCAGCCTGAGAGGCTGCCGTGAGAACACCGCATGGCTTCTGTGGAAGTACTGCTAAATAAACAGAGCCTGGATCTCATCAGGAGGAAACACCAGAAAACCTAGACTGACAAAGGACATTCTACAAACCGGCTGGCTTGTCAGCAGAAGTGTCAAGATCATGAAAGTCAGCAGAGGCTGAGGAACTCATCCACACGGAAGAAGTCGAAGGAGACAGGACAAGTAAATGCAACGCATCATTCTGAAGAGGAGCCTTTTGCTATAAAGAACATTCTTGCGACAACTGGTGACCGAATGGGGACCGAGGATTAGACGGTATTAAATCATCAATGTTAATTTCCTGATTTTAATAGTAGTACTTGGGCATCGACTCGGTATTTTACTTTTAAATGATTCAAGAGAGGAAAAAAAGTTATTTGCATTGTGCTTGCAACTTTTAAAAATTCTGGCCGGGCGCGGTGGCTCAAGCCTGTAATCCCAGGACTTTGGGAGGCCGAGACGGGCGGATCACGAGGTCAGGAGATCGAGACCATCCTGGCTAACACGGTGAAACCCCGTCTCTACTAAAAAAAAAAAAATACAAAAAACTAGCCGGGCGAGGTGGCGGGCGCCTGTAGTCCCAGCTACTCCGGAGGCTGAGGCAGGAGAATGGCGTAAACCCGGGAGGCGGAGCTTGCAGTGAGCAGAGATCCGGCCACTGCACTCCACTCCAGCCCGGGCGACAGAGCAAGACTCCGTCTCAAAAAAAAAAAAAAAAAAATTCTTAGAAGACCTTCATTAAACAAACAAACAATTTTAAAGGAAGAAGAAGAAGAAAAAAAAAAAAACTTTACCACGCTATATTTAAAAATTCTAAGCCGAACCCAAGTTGGAGTGCATTTTACATCTAGGATGATACAGTCTCCACGTTTTAGGAGTTAACAGAAGAGTTGTGTGCACAAAATTAACATTGGCGGGGGTAAAAAAAAGGAAGAGAGAGAGAGAAAAAAAAAGAGATGCATTTTTTACTTTTTTGTAGAGGCAGTTTTAAAAATACCCTTTCATCCTGGCTAACACGGTGAAACCCCGTCTCTACTAAAAATACAAAAACTAGCTGGGCGAAGTGGCGGGCGCCTGTAGTCCCAGCTACTCGGGAGGCTGAGGCAGGAGAATGGCGTAAACCCAGGAAGCGGAGCTTGCAGTGAGCTGAGATCCGGCCACTGCACTCCAGTCCGGGCGACAGAGCGAGACTCCGCCTCAAAAAAAAAAAAAAATAAAAAAATAAAAAATAAATAAAAATACCCTCCAGGTCATAGCCCTCCCCCTCCCGGCCGCCTCCCACCCTGCAGTTGGGTAGGTGAGCGGAGCTCCGCGAGCCGCCGCCTGCGCGGTCTCTTGGTGGGAAGTAGGTCTTTGCGTGTGAGCGTTGCGCCTCTCCCAGCCAGAAGTCGCAATTCTAATGTCCAAGGCGTGCTGTGTTCGGTGAGATTCGTATTTTTAAAAAAGAAAATAATCTAAGAGAAAAACCTGAAACTACCAGGAGTGGGGTTCGAACCCACGCGGACATATGTCCATTGGATCTTAAGTCCAACGCCTTAACCACTCGGCCATCCTGGTACAGGCAGTCGACGTTACTTTCGCTCTGCCTACAAGGCGTCCTCTACTTCCTCCTGCCCTCACCCTCCCTCCAGAACGCGGAGAGTTTTCGCCGCCACTCTCTCCGCTCTCCCATCCTGGGCTGGGGCGGCCGCCACGCAGGTACTTCGGTTTCTCGCCGCCGCGGCTCACTGTTGCCCCCGGCCCGCCGTGGCAGTGAAGACAACTGCAGCGGAGCTGCGCGCTCTCGGCGGGGGCGGCGGCGCTCGCGGGCCTTTGGCTGGGAAGAGACTCCGGGCCCTCCAGTTGCGCTTTCAGTTTCGAGGTGCGCGGGCGCCGCAAATACACACCAGCAAACTTCTGGGTTCCTGGGAGCGCGTTCTGGAGGCCCCTGGCTGGTGGTGCAGGGAAGCAGCCCACAGGGCGGTATTTAGTTTTTGGTGTTCTAAACAGAGTTGGCATCAAGGAATGAGGTGCCCGGACAGCAGCAGAGTTCCTGGACTCCTGCCCCTAGGGGCCGCTTTTCTTCTTCGCATGTGCCACAAGTCACACGGGAGGGAAGCTTTGTAGAAATGTGCGTGTCGCCTGTGCCACGCCACATGCAGGGGAGCGTGGCACAGTCGCCCTTCCTGGTGGCTGCAGGCACCATCCCCATTGCGCCGCCTCGGATGCAGTGCGGTGGCCTCCTCTTTGCCCCCGCAACCCTACAAGGCAATGAGATATTTTTGTTCCCTTTTCTTGTTTTGCAATGTTCTCCTTCCTTTCTGTGTACATGAGATTCAGTTCGTCCTGTTATCCCTTTTCCCAGGACTTCCACTGCATTCCCCACTACCCAGGACTTCATATCGACCACAGAACGCAGAGCCCAGGCTCTGTGTTGTGGAATGGTAGGGGCCTGGTGGTTGAGCTGGGATCCGGCAGCCACATGATTATCCGGTCACGCCCTTGTTCATATGGTGCAGACAGCGACTTCTTCATCAAGAACTCCTATCAGCCTGGAGACTGTACACACTAACCTCACTATGCGTGACCTCACCAATGGCTCTCCTGCTGGGTCACATTGTAAGAATTGTCTTGCCTCTTCCTGGAACTCCTGTGATCCCTGGGAACAAGGGCTGTCACCAGCCTGCTGCCCTGGTTCTCGGAGTTTCCACCAACTCCTAGAGAACTGCCCCTGCGAAAGGGCCTCAAGATAGTAACCAGGAGAATCACCACTTTCACACTTTGCCACACAGCATTGTAAGCTGTCAGAAGCCTGCGCCTATGTCCTGACCTCAATAGCACCCCTCCTTCTAAGCGCCAGGCCCGGCCCTCCGGAGTACACGACAAGAGCTCAGGCAAGAGCAGTTCCTCAGGCCTTGCCCTGAAGTGCTGAGAGATGAAAGGGAACTTAGACTCTGCCAGGGTCAAGAGGCAGCCACGTGGTGATGACATGGGGTCACCAGAGTGCCACCTGCCACCCTCCATCTCCATTGTATGGCGCCAAATTGTCAGAGGCCACAGACGTCATAAAAATGGCTTTCAAGGCACTGAAATGATAATAATAACATGGATTGAGAACATGTCACTATGTGACAAGCATTGCTCTAAGCTCTTTACATATATCGTCTTATTTCAGCTGGGCGTCGTGTTGCGTTCCTGTAGTACCAGCTATCGGGAGGCTAAGGCCAGAGGATCACTTGAGTTCGGAGTTCAAGGCTGTGTGTGTCATAATTGTGCCTGTGAATAGCCACTGCACTGCAGCCTGGGCAACATGGTGAGATTCCATCTCTAAAATAAATAAATAAAAATTTCTTAACAACTCTGTAAAGTAGGTGTGTGAGGGACACATTCAAACCACAGTGTTATTTGAAGGACATTTTTGTTAACCCTAAACTCAACTTCCAACAAGCCGCTAGTATAAGACAGTTTGGAGTAACACAGCCGCGTCGTAGGGTATCCCTTAGAAATGCACCTTCTGAAGCCTCAAAATTGTATTAACATTTTCTGGCTGCTGTTTAAGGATGGGCCTGGTACAAGTTAGTTTCTCTTTGGTCATCTTTGGAAAAATACAACCTGCCACACAGCAGAACTATAACAGTATCTCCCATTCCAAATGCTTTTCTTCCAGTGTTATTTTGACACCCCTGCCATTAATAGATGGAATGTGGGGGGATGGCGTCTGTGTTCTCATTCATTGAATCTGGAAAGGGGCTTGTGTCTATGGAGGAGTGATACTATGTGACTTCTGAGGCTAGGTCATAAAAGTTGCTGCAACTGTACTTCACTTTGTTTTTTTTTTGAGATACTTGATCTTGGAACCGAGCCACCACGCTGTGAGGAAGCCACATGTAGTTGTTTCGGGTGACTGCCCTCAAACAACAGGCAGTATGAACTGCTATAAATATGACTAAATGAGCCTTCAGATGATTCCAGACCCTAGCCATCAAGTGACTCCTCCCACACAGCCATTGATTCCTTCCAGTTAATTACCCCATATTATTATGTATGCAGGTAGACAAGTTGTCCCCATAGTATCCTTTTCCAATTCCTGATTCACAACATCTGTGGAAATAATAAAATAGCCATTATTTGCACCACTGTTTGTTTGTTCGTTTGTTTAAGTGAAGCAATTGATAATGAAAATTCTGGGAATGATAAACTGGGAGTGCAGTGATGAGGCACTAGGAGTACTGGTAGAGACAGGTGATCTGAGGATAAAGCCGGCACAGGGGGAGGCAGAACCCCGAGATGGAGACCCCGAGATGGAGAGAGTCCGAGGTCTGATTCCATCATTGGAGTCATTTACTCCATCCTTCCTAGAAACTGGACTCAAGGCAATACTGCCGTCTTCCAAATCTACATCGTACATGGAAGTGTCTATGTGGAAGAACAGAAGTTCCATCCCTGGATGCTTGCTGCAAGGGTGGATAGGAAAGAAAGTTCTGGCTTCTGCCTCCGGAAGCAGTCCTGAAAATGGAAGAAATTCCCCAAGCACAGACAAAGTTGCCAAACTTGCTGGCAACTATAAGGCATCACAAATACCCACTTGAGTGTTGGAACAAATGTGAAAAGCACTGTGCCATGGCATTTGTTATAATTGACAATATTAGAGAGTAAATGTCAATATTAGGACAGATTTTGTAACATTGAAATGGCTTCACGTTCAAGAAACTGCATTTAACATACTTCTTACTGAGAAATGTTCCACGCTATTTAAACTAGTTTTCAGTGTGTATGTATGCTTATTTAAGCCATGATATTCTTTATACATTCTGCAATGTTTTTAAAAATATGTCCATAAATGCTTTCATACTTCTGTCTTCAACAGGGGAAGACTACCTTTCCTCCCCTTGAGTGCGGGCTGAATCTAGTGACTCATTTCTAATGGATAGAATAAAATGAAAGTGATGGTCTGCAACCTTAGAGATGAAATCATCAAAAGGCACTACTGCTACCACTGTGGTTGCCCTCTCTTGGAGCATTCACTCTGGAGGATGCCAGCTGTGATGTCCCACATGGAGGCTCTGAACGGAAGCCTCTAATAACCACCACGAGGACCTGAGGTCTCACATGAGTGAGCCTGGAGACGAATCTTCCACCTCAGTCAAGCCTTCTGATAACTGTAACAAGAGGCAGCAACTTGACTGCAACCTCAGGAGAGAACCTGAACCAGAACCACCCAGCTAAGCCCTGATTTCGTGACCCTCAGAAACCAAGTGAGATAATGAATATTTGTTGCTTTAGGCACTAAATGTTGTGCTATTTTTTACACAGCTATGAGCACTAATACATTAATATTAATACTCTACTAATACTATGATACACTAATTCTAATGCTAATATTATAGCACTAATACTAGGCAAAGTTAGTTTCTCTAGCACTGATGGTGTGCTCACAGGCATATATTTTGTTTCTTTACATCTGTTTTATTTTCTTATTTTCAGAGTTGTTCATATATATTTTATTTATTTATTTAGAGACAGAATCTCGCTCTGTGGCCCAGGCTGGACTGCAGTGGCATGATCTCGGCTCATTGCAACCTCTGCCTCCCAGGTTCAAGCGATTCTCCCGCCTCAACCTCCCAAATAGCTGGGACTACAGGCATACATCACCATGCCCAGCTAATTTTTGGATTTTTAGTAGAGACTGGATTTCACCATGTTGACCAGGCTGGCTTCAATCTCCTGGCCTCAAGTGATCCAACCGCCTCGGCCTCCCAGAGTGCTGGTATTACAGGCATGAGCCACCACGTGTGGCCTGTTTATGTGTATTTTAAATTTTTCTTTCTTTTTTAAAAAAAAATTTTAGATTCAGAGGGTACATGTGTAGGTTTGTTACATGGATATATTACATGATACTGAGGTTAGGGCCTCTAATAATCCTGTTGCTCAAGTAGGGAACTTAGTACCTCATAGATTTTCCACCCTTTTCCCCACTCTCTCACACTCCGTTGTAATACCCCAGTGTTTATTGTTCCCATCTTTGCATCCGTGGGTTTCTACACATCTATTTTAATAGAAAGAGTAATTCTGCTAACCTTGCTAACATCCAACTTTCCTTTTTGCATTTGTTTTCAAATTCTTAAATAGATTGCCCGTACTTTCCAAGCCTACTCATTTGCTTTCTGTTTTTTTCCAGAATCCTCTGAAATGTAGCTTCTATGCTTATCTTTCTCTCTCTTAATCTTTTCAGAATGAAAACATCTTTACAGAAACAGATTCAAGTTGTAAATGTTGTATGACATCCAAGCAATATAGAAATAAAGTAGAGTGTGAAACCTCTTATTCACAACCCCTGTAATCCAAGTCGTATTAAATTGGGGTCCCTTGTCTTTTGAAGTTGCTAAACCATTTTCTGTCTCTCTTCTGCTTTTTCCCATGCCTGCTCTTCCCTGCCTAACTCTCTTCCAAGGCCCCCATAAATTCTATCTTCCCACCACACACACAGTAGTAAAGTTAAAGGAGTAAGAATAAGCTGCACTTACAAGTGTGAGTGTACAAAACTCAGGAAGCTCCAAATTACACTCCAGAAATATCCTTTTCACTCTGCCTGGCCTTACTCATTATACAGCAGCCCCCCATTAGCTGCAGTTTTGCTTTCCTCAATTTCAGTTACCCACAGTCAACTGTGGTTTGAAAATATTAAATGGAAAATTCCAAAAGCAAACAATTCATAAGTTTTCCATTGAGTATCGTTCTGAGTAGTGTGATGAAATCTCATGTACGGAACATGAATCATTTCTTTTCCAGTATGTCCACTCTGTCTATACTTCTCGCCTGTGAGTCACTTAGTAACCCTCTTGGTGGCCAGATCACAGTGTCATAGTGTATATCAGATTCAGTACTATCTGCAGTTTTAGGCATTTGCTGGGGGTCTTGGAATGTATCCTCAAGGATAAGGGGTCCCTGCTGTAATAGAAATTATGGTTTGTGTTATCATTAGAAATATATTCTTTTTGGTGGCAGAATTTTCTCTTTATTTACTTGTAGAATTTAAATTTTTGTCTCAAACTTTTATGAAATAAAATCTTGCATGGTATACACATATCCTACATGGTAAGCAGGATGTAAATTTGCCTTTTCTCCATAATAGAGGGTTTTCATTATGATAACAATAATTTTTCTAACTATAGATAAAATAAAAGGCAGTAGTGCATAGTAATGTAAATGTATTGTTTAAACTGTCAAGTCAGTAGAGCTAGTTCAAATCATAATTCTTTCCTAGCTGTATAGACAACTTATTAGTTTCCTCAAGTCTCATCTGTAAAGTGGGAATACTAATTCCTACCTGAGAAAAATATTGTGAGAATTAGTGAAATATGTATGTAAAATATCTCCGCTGGCTGCCTGGCATTGTAACAGAATCCAGGTTTGCCACTTAAGCCAGAAACAAGAAACGAGGGTTAATGGGAAGAAAAGCAGGTTTATTCAGAAAGCCAGCAAAACCGAGAAGATGGTGAACTGGTGTTCTAAAATACCATCTTAAGTCATCACAAATCTCAGGCTCTTTTTATGTTAAGGGCAAAGGGAGGAGGAGGGAGTTGAGATCAACCTGGCATCCACTAGCACCCTGGCATCCACTAGCACCCTGCTGCAGCCAACAAGCATGCACCCCACCATGCTGCCACTGCTGCTTGCATGTGAGAATGAGGACAATCCTGCTGTCACCATCCTGAAAACGCTTTGGGTAACACCACCCATTGCAGTGTAGTGACCAGCTACCTGGGAGCATATCAGCCCCCCAGCACAGTGGATTCCTGACCTCAAGGAGACAGATTACAAAGTTGAGGCTGATACAAGTCCCCTAGAGTTAGAGCATACAGTCCAGGAGTTGATAACTGAACTTTGGCCCCCTAAAATCTTCCAAAAATGAAGCCAGTTGGCTGAACCCACCTTCCTTCACAATAAAACCCGTAAGAGCCTCAAATAGGATAAAAGGAAAAAAACCCATCCAAAGAACAGCAGCTTCAAAAGTTAAAGGAACATTAGCCTAGCAAGATGAGAAAGAACCAGTGACAACTCAAAAAGTCAGACTGCTTTCATTCCTCTAAACAACCTCACTACATTGCCAGGAAGGGCTCTGAACCAGGCTGAGATGGCTGAAATGACAGAAATAGATTTCAGAACAGGGATAGGAATGAAGATCATTGAGATGAAGGAGTACATTGGAAACCAATCCAAGGATACTAAGAATCATGATAAAACAATGCAGGAGCTGACAGACGAAATAACCAGTGTAGAAAACAATGTAGCCAACCTGATAGAGCTAAAACACACACTACAAGAATTTCATAATGCAATCACAAATATTAAAAGCAGAATAGACCAAGCTGTGGAAAGAATCTCAGAGCTCAATGAATAGCTTTCTGAAATAAGACAGTCAGACAAGAAAAGATAAAAAAGAAGGAAAAGGAATGAACAAAACCTCTGAGATATATGGGATTATGTAAAAAGATCAAATCTATGACTTACCAGTGTCCCTGAAAGAGATGAGGAGAATGGAAGCAAACTGGAAAACATATTTCAGGATGTCATTCATGAGAAATTCCCCAACTTAGCTAGAGAGGCCAATATTCAAATTCAGGAAATGAAGAGAACTCCAGTAAGATACTTCACAAGAAGATCACCTTCAAGACACATAATCATCAGATTCTCTAAGGATGAAATGAAAGAAAAAATGTTAAAGGCAGCTAGAGAGAGAGGTCAGGACACCTACAAAGGGAAGCCCATCAGACTAACAGTGAACTTCTTAACAGAAACCCTGTAAGCCAGAAGAGGTTGGGGGCCAATATTTAAGATTCTTAAAGAAATTCCAACAGATAATTTCCTATGTGGCTAAACTAAGCTGCATAAGAAAAGGAGAAATAAGATCCTTTTCAAACAAGCAGGTGCCAGGGAATTCATTACCACTAGACCTGCCTTACAAGGGCTCCTGAAGGAAGCACTAAACATGGAAAGGAAAGACCATTAACAGCCACTACAAAAACACACTGAGGTACATAGACCAGTGACACTATAAAGCAACCACAGGCACATAAGTCTGCATAATAACCAGCTAACATAATGATGACAGAATCAAATTCACAAATTTCAACAGTAACCTTGAATGTAAATGAGCTATATGTTGATTGCACAGCGTGGCAAGCTGGATAACGAAACAAGACCCGACAGTATGCTGTCTTCAAGAGACTCACCTCACATGCAGTGACATACATAGGCTCAAAATAAAGAAATGGATAAAAATCTACCAAGAAAATGGAAAACAGAGATAAGCAGACATTGCAATCCTAATTTCAGACAAAACAGACTTTAAACCAACAAAAAAACAAAAGAAAAAAGAAGGACATTACATAATGGTAAAGGGTTTAATTTAACAAAAAGGCCTAACTATCCTAAATATGCACTCAACACAGGAGTGCACAGATTCGTAAAGCAAGTTCTTAGAGACCTTTGAAGAGACTTAGGTCCCCATACAATACTAGTGGGAGACTTTAACACCCCACTGACAATATTAGACAGATCTTTGAGACAGAAAATTAACAAAAATATTCAAGACCTAAACTCAGCACTGGAACAAATGGACCTGACAGACATCTACAGAACTTTCCACCCCCAAACAACAGAATATACATTCTTCTCGTTGCCACATGGCAATACTCTAAAATCAACCACATGATTGAACATAAAACACTCCTTAGCAAATGCAGAATAACTGAAATCATAACAACCACAGCACCACAGCATTATAAAAATGGAATTCAAGACTAAAAAGCATGCTTAACATCATACACTTACATGGAAATCGAATAACTTGCTCCTGAATGACTTCTTGGTAAATAATGAAATTAAGGCAGAAATCAAGAAGCTTTTTGAAACTCATAAGAACACAGACACAACATACCAGAATCTCAGGGACACAGCTATTTCGGTGTTAAGAGGGAAATTTGCAGCACCAAACACTCACATCAGAAAGATCTCAATTTAACAACCTAACATTACAGTGAAATGAATTAGAGAACCAAGAGCAAACCAATCCCAACTAGTAGAAGACAAGAAATAACTAAAATCAGAACTGAACTGAAGGAGTCACACAAAAATCCATAAAAAGGATCAACGAATCCAGGAGTTTTGTTTGTTTGTTTGTTTTTTAAATAATAAAACAGCCTGCTAAGTAGAATAATAAAGAAGAAAAGAGAGACGGTCCAAGTAAACACAAGTAGAAATGACAAAGGGGAGATTACCATTGACCCCACAGAAATACATATAACCATCACAGAATATTATGAACACCTCCCTGGACTCAAACTGGAAAATCTAGAAGAAATGGATAAACTCCTGGACATATTCACCCTCCCAAGACTGAACCAGGAAGAAATTGAATCCCTGAACAGACCAATAATGAACTCTGAAATTGAATCAGTAATAAATAGTCTACCAATCCAAAAAAGCCAAAGACCAGACAGATTCATAGCCAAATTCTACCAGATGTACCAAGAAGAACTGGTACCATTCCTATGCAAACAATTCTGAAAAACGGAGGAGGAAGGACTCCTCCCAAACTCATTCTATGAGGCCAGCACCATCCTAATATCAAAAGCTGTCAGAGACACAACAGAAAAAGGAAACTTCAAGCCAATATCCTTGATTACCATTGATGTAAAAATCCTCAACAAAATACTGGCAACTCAAATCCAGCAGCACATCAAAAAACTTCTCCACTACCATCAAGTAGGCTTTATCCCTGGGATGCAAAACTGATTCAACATACACAAATCCATAAATGTGATTCATTGCATAAACAAAACTAAAAATAAAACCACATAATTATACCATATTTTCAGAAAAGGCTTTCAATAAACTTCAACACCCCTTTATGTTAAAAACTCTCAACAAACTAGGTGTTGAAAGAACATACCACAAAATATTAAGCGTCACCTGTGACAAACCCACCGCCAACATAATACTGAATGGGCAAAAGCTGGAAGCATTCTCCTTGAAAACTAGCACAAGACAAGGATGTCCTCCTCTCTCACCACTCCTATTAAACATAGTATTGGAGGTTATGGCCAGAGCAATCTGGAAAGAGAAAGAAGTAGAGGACATCCAAATAAGAAGAGAGGGAGTCAAACTATACCTGTTTGCAGATAATATGATTCTAGAAAACCTCAGTCTCAGGCCAAAAGCTCTTTAAACTGATTATCAACTTAGTGAAGTCTCAGAATACAAAATCAAAGTACAAAAATCACTAGCATTCCTGTACATGAACAATCAAGCCAAGAGCCAAATCAGGAATGCAATCCAGTTCACAATTGCCACAAAAAGAATAAAATGCCTAGGAATATAGCTAACCAGAAGGTGAAAGATCTCTGCAATGAGAACTACAGAACACTGCTCAAAGAAATCAGAGATGACACGAACAAATGGAAAAATACTCCATGCTCATGGATAGGAAGAATCAATATCATTAAAATGGCCGTACTGCCCAAAGCAATTTACAGGTTCAATACCATTCCTATCAAATTACCAATAATATTTTCCATAGAACAAGAAAAAAAAACTACTTTAAAATTCATATGGAACCAAAAAAGAGCCCAAATAGCCAAGGCAACCCTAAACAGACAGAACAAAGCTGAAGGTGCCACACTACCCAACTTCAAACTATCTATAGGGCTACAGTAACCAAAACAGTGTGGTACTTGTACAAAAACAAAAACATACACCAATGGAACAGAATAGAGAGCCCAGAAATAAGGCTGCACAAACAAAATAAAGCTAACAAAAACAAGCAATGGGGAAAGGATTCTGTATTCAATAAATGGTGCTGGGATAACTGGCTAGCCATATATAGAAGACTGAAACTGGACCCCTCCCTTATAGCACATACAAAAATCAACTCCAGATGGATTAAAGACTTAAAGGTAAAATCCAAATCTACAAAAACTCTGGAAGACAACCTAAGAAATACCATTCTGCACATAGGAACAGGCAAAGATTCCATGATGGAGATACCAAAAGAAATTGCAACAAAAGCAAAAATTGACAAATAGGATCTGATTAAAGAGCTTCTGCACAGCAAAAGAAACCATTAACAGTAAATAGATAACCTATAGAATGGGAGAAAAATTTTGCAAACTATGCATCTGACAAAGGTCTAGTATTCAGCATCTCTAAGAAATTTACACAAATTTACAAGAAAAAACAACCCCATTAAAAAGAGGACAAAAGAATATGAAGAGATACTTTTTGAAAGAAGACGTACCTGTGACCAACAAACATATGACAAAAAGCTCGACATCACTGATCATTAAAGAAATGCAAATCAAAACTGCAATGAGATACCATCTCACACCTGTCAGAATGGCTACTAATAAAAAGTCAAAAAATAACAGATGTTGGTGAGGTTGCAGAGAAAAAGGAATGCTTATACACTGTTGGTGAGAATGTAAATTAGTTCCACCATTGTGGAAAGCAGTATGGTGATTCCTCAAAGAGCTAAAAGCAGAACTACCATTCAATCCAGCAATTCCATTACTGGGCATATATACCCAGAGGATTATAAATAATTTTACCATAAAGACATATGCATGTTCACTGCAGCATTATTCACGATAGCAAAGACATGGAATCAACCTAAACACCCATCAGTGGTAGACTGGATAAAAAAAAAATGTGGTACATACACACCATGGAATACTAAGCAGCCATAAAAAAGAATGAGTTTATGTGTTTTGTGGGAACGTGGCTGGAGCTGGAGGTCATTATCCTTAGAAAACTAAAGGAGGAACAGAAAACCAAATACTGCATGTTCTTATTTATAAATGGTAGCTAAATTATGAGAAATCATGAACACAAAGAAGGCAACAATATGTGCTGGGGTCTACTTGAGGGATAAGGGTGGGAGGAGGGAGAGGATAAAGAAAAAATAACTAATGGGTATTAGGTTTAATACCTGGGTGACAAAATAATCTGTACAACAAACCCCATAACACAGGTTTATCTGTATAACAAACCTATACATATAAGCCTGAACTTGAAAGTTAAAAATAAATAATAAATCTTAAACAAACCATATTTACTTCCCCTTTAACCCTAGACTTTACTGGTTGTTTTTGCATATTGTCTCAGTGCTCTAAAATTATCCTAGCCTGTGTGTAAGAATGGGCAAAGCCCTCTTAAACAAAAATGGAGTTAGTTATGTTAGCTCTTTTGCTGTTTCACTGCTACAGCATGAGGTGGACTCTTTTGGTAGCCATTGTTTGTTGCTTATCCAACAGCCATTCCTCACCTTTCTCCCTGATAAAGGAAATCTTATTTTATTCAGGCAGTGGGCAGAGACACCTTAATTTCAGGGAAGGTAGACTTATTCTCCAGCCCCAGGGAATGAATCCTTATTAGTGTAAACCAGTAATTGTCATCTCATCCCTTTGGTCAATACAGTAATTGGTTGGAAGACAGTGGCAGAGTGGTGTGTGATCCAGTTCTGGCCAATGAGAGATAAGAGAAAGCTGGTTGGAAGTTCTGGAAAGGATTTTCTTTTTGGATTTAAAAAACACAGTCTTGGGAAGTAAAAGCCTTGTGCTTGCTGTTCCATCCCTTTTTCTTCCTGCCTTGAATGGGATCATGTTGTTGGAAGCAAAGCTTGGAGTCACAAAGAAAATGAGCACTCAATCAAAAGATTTCTCAGCAAGGCAAATTTACTTCTGCAGAAGGGTGCTTCTTCCAGTTGCCACGAGAGCACACTGAATAAAGGAGGGAAAGGGTTTTTATTCCTAATGCAGCTTGTCCCTACTACTATGTCCTGTCCCTGTTGGCTGGAGTTGGACAACACAATCTAAACTGAACCCAATTGGCTAACTTGAAAGACGGCTTTGGCAGGAAGAACTGTTACAGTGGGAGCGACAAATTACAGAGTGAATAGCAGATGTGGGCTCTGTAGATAAGGACCGGTGGGAGAGTTGTTTACTGGAACCAGGTGCAGGGAGGCACAAAGGATAAAGAAGTTGGACCTTGAAAGTAGAGAATAAGGAAACTAAACAAACTAAACTTTTGAAGAGGAACTTCTCTTGGATCTGACAATGTGAAGATGGAAGCCTTGGAGCTGTGTTGGCAATGCTGTGACCACGGGGCCAGGATGGGGGACAGGGAGGTGGCATTTCTATGGATAAGGTGCTAATACCCAGAGATGTCAGAACAGTAAATTAGAAAGGGATTTTGCCTTTAAAGACCTTATGGAGCCACAGACAACCAGAAACCACCTACCTCCAGTCTTCTTGTTGTATAAGAAAATTGTACAAGAAAATGCTTTTAAATATAAGCCTGTGGCTCTCAAAGTGTAGTCCTCTGACCAACAGCATGAAGGTTATCTGGGAACTTGTTGGAAATGCACATTCTCTGACCCCACCCCAGTGTCCTGAATCTTCATCTCAGAGTCCAGTGATACTGAAGCATGCTCAAGTTTTAGGGTCACTGTGATCACAGTACAGTTTCTGTCAAAGGCATTCCTAGCTGAATCTTCATACAAGTATGTGTAGACCAGTGAAGAGATCTAAAGTATTCCCTAGAAGTTGCTTCCTTGACTAAGCACCTGTTATTGGCTTGATTTCTGAATATTTATCTCTATTTTATAAGTAAGCCTATCTCCAGAGGGTGAACTTGCTGTCTTGTGTTGGGGGGTTATATATGAAATATATTTATACATAATAGATTTTGTATGTGCAAATGTATATATATAAAAATTATTGTGTGAACCTTAATACTTCCTTTTCCTAAATTGTGTTCTTGTCCTTGATAGAACCTTCACTTTCACTTTACCAGAAATCTCTCACTTCCTAGCAACATTCTAATACAATTTTATTTAAACATTAGTTAAATGCTTCCACTTCCAGGTGACTTTTAAATCCATTCTTTAAACAGATTATGAAGAAATATGGACGTCTCATAGATCTTCAGAATATTATCACTAACTACCATTACTACTCGGACATATTTTTGCATCTAAGGGTGAGAATGGGAAGCCATCTGTGCTTACACTGAGGACTACCAAATACTTTCAATGCACTTTTGGATCCCTGCATGAGCTATTCTTATGGATTCCAAAGAAAAGAGTTGGTGGCTCGGCAGGTGTGAAGTCAATGAATCCAGTTTGTGGTGAGGCTCTTTCAGACAGCTCTGGGTCCCCTCTGATGGATACCATAAAGAGATGCAAGATTACTGGGGACATGGGATGAGGACAGAGGGGATAGAGACCTTGTATTCCTCTGCACTTCCTATCTCCCAGCTATCCAGTCCCTAACTCTAGAGAAAGTTAAGTGAGAATTTTGCCAAAGACTCCTCATTTGCTTTCACTAGGACTCTTTACTCCTTCCTCCTCCTATTATGCCCTCACCTTTTATTTTCAAATTTTATAAAAGATAAGTGTTGTTTTATGGAGCAACATCTCAACATCACTTTACTGTGAGAAGCACTTTACATATATTATCTTATTTCATTTATTTTATCTAATTTCCCCATTTCAATTTTTCTTGTTTATTCTTTAAGTATTCTGCCTCTATTTTGCTTTTCCTACTTTGTCTTTATTTATATTTCCGTTAAAAATAATACTTTCACATCCTTTTGAAATTATATTTATTCCTAGTTCAGCTTAGAATTTCTGTTTTTAATCCATAATCATATTTTTCATAAAAGACTAATGAATCCAACTCCCCCCACACCCCCATCCTAGCACTGCTCAGGCTGCACTGCCTCGCTGCAAACTTCAGGCTCCTGCTAAGCTAGCGCCACATCGTCTCCCTTCAGCTGCCATCATGATTATCTACGGGACCTCATCAGCCACGATGAGATGTTCTCCTACATCTACAAGATCTGGGAGGTTATGAACGGGCTGTACCTGGAGGTGGAGGGGAAGATGTCTGTAGGATAGAAGATAACGTTGATGACTCGCTCATTGGTGGAAATGCATCCGCCAAAGGCCTCTAGGGCGAAGGTACAGAAAGTACAGTAATCACTGGTGTTGATATTGTCCTGAACCGTCACCTCCAGGAAACAAGTTTCACAAACGAAACCTACAAGAAGTACATCAAAGATTATGTGAAATCAATCAAAGGCAAACTTGAAGAACAGAGACCAGAAACAGTAAAACCTTTTATGACAGGGGCTTCAAAACAAATCAAGGACATACTTGCTAATTTCAAAAACTACCAGTTCTTTATTGGTGAAAACATGAATCCAGATGGCATGGTTGCTCTACTGGACTACCGTGAAGATGGTGTGACCCCATATATGATTTTCTTTAAGGATGGTTTAGAAATGGAAAAATGTTAACAAATTTGGCAATTACTTTGGATCTATCACCTGTCATCATAACTGGCTTCTGCTTGTCATCCGCACAACACCAGGACTTAAGACAAATGGGACTGATGTCATCTTGAGCTCCTCATTTATTTTGACTGTGATTTATTTGGAGTGGAGGCATTCTTTCATATTATGTAGGTTGTCTAAAAATAAAATGCATTTAAATTAAAAAAAAAACTAGGGGGCGGAGCAAGATGGCCGAATAGGAACAGCTCCAGTCTCCAACTCCCAGTACGAGCGACACAGAAGACCGGTGATTTCTGCATTTTCAACTGAGGTACTGGGGTCATCTCACTAGGGAGTGCCGGACAATCGGTGCTGGTCAGTTGCTGCAGCCCGACCAGCAAGAGCTGAAGGAGGGCAAGCCATCGCCTCACCTGGGAAGCGCAAGGGGGAAGGGAATCCCTTTTCCTAGCCAGGGGAACTGAGACACACAACACCTGGAAAATCGGGTAACTCCCACCCCAATACTGTGCTTTAAGCAAACGGGCACACCAGGAGAATATATCCCACACCTGGCCGGGAGGGTCCCACGCCCACGGAACCTCCCTCATTGCTAACACAGCAGTCTGCGATCTAACCGCAAGGCAGCAGCGAGGCTGGGGGAGGGGCGCCCGCCATTGCTGAGGCTTAAGTAGGTAAACAAAGCCGCTGGGAAGCTCGAACTGGGTGGAGCTCACAGCAGCTCAAGGAAACCTGCCTGTCTCTGTAGACTCCACCTCTGGGAACAGGGCACAGTTAACAACAACAACAACAAAAGCAGCAGAAACCTTAGCAGACGCAAACGACTCTGTCTGACAGCTTTGGAGAGAGCAGTGGATCTCCCAACACGGAGATTGAGATCTGAGAAGGGACAGTCTGCCTGCTCAAGTGGGTCCCTGACCCCTGAGTAGCCTAACTGGGAGACATCCCCCACTAGGGGCAGTCTGACACCCCACACGTCACAGGGTGGAGTACACCCCTGAGAGGAAGCTTCCAAAGTAAGAATCAGACAGGTACACTCACGGTTCAGCAATATTCTATCTTCTGCAACCTCTGCTGCCGATACCCAGGCAAACAGGGTCTGGAGTGGACCTCAAGCAATCTCCAACAGACCTACAGCTGAGGGTCCTGACTGTTAGAAGGAAAACTATCAAACAGGAAGGACACCTATACCAAAACCCCATCAGTACGTCACCATCATCAAAGACCAGAGACAGATAAAACCACAAAGATGGAGAAAAGCAGGGCAGAAAAGCTGGAAATTCAAAAAATAAGAGTGCATCTCCCCCTGCAAAGGAGCGCAGCCCATCGCCAGCAACGGATCAAAGCTGGTCAGAGAATGACTTTGACAAGATGAGAGAAGAAGGCTTCAGTCCATCAAACTTCTCAGGGCTAAAGGAGGAATTATGTACCCAGCGCAAAGAAACTAAAAATCTTGAAAAAAGAGTGGAAGAATTGACAGCTAGACTAATTAATGCAGAGAAGGTCATAAACGAAATGACAGAGATGAAAACTGTGACACGAGAAATACGTGACAAATGCACAAGCTTCAGTAACCGATTTGATCAACTGGAAGAAAGAGTATCAGCGATTGAGGATCAAATGAATGAAATGAAGCGAGAAGAGAAACCAAAAGAAAAAAGAAGAAAAAGAAATGAACAAAGCCTGCAAGAAGTATGGGATTATGTAAAAAAGACCAAATCTACGTCTGATTGGTGTGCCTGAAAGTGAGGGGGAAAATGGAACCAAGTTGGAAAACACTCTTCAGGATATCATCCAGGAGAACTTCCCCAACCTAGTAGGGCAGGCCAACATTCAAATTCAGGAAATACAGAGAACGCCACAAAGATACTCCTCGAGAAGAGCAACTCCAAGACACATACTTGCCAGATTCACCAAAGTTGAAATGAAGGAAAAAATCTTAAGGGCAGCCAGAGAGAAAGGTCGGGTTACCCACAAAGGGAAGCCCATCAGACTAACAGCAGATCTCTCGGCAGAAACTCTACAAGCCAGAAGAGAGTGGGGGCCAATATTCAACGTTCTTAAAGAAAAGAATTTTCAACCCAGAATTTCATATCCAGCCAAACTAAGTTTCATAAGTGAAGGAGAAATAAAATCCTTTACAGATAAGCAAATGCTTAGAGATTTTGACACCACCAGGCCTTTCTTACAAGAGACCCTGAAGGAAGCCCTAAACATGGAAAGGAACAACCGGACCAGCCATTGCAACAACATGCCAAAATGTAAAGACCATCGAGGCTAGGAAGAAACTGCATCATCTAATGAGCAAAATAACCAGTTAATATCATAATGGCAGGATCAAGGTCACACATAACAATATTAACCTTAAATGTAAATGGACTAAATGCTCCAATTAAAAGACACAGACTGGCAAACTGGATAAAGAGTCAAGACCCACCAGTCTGCTGTATTCAGGAGACCCATCTCACATGCAGAGACATACATAGGCTCAAAATAAAGGGATGGAGGAAGATCTACCAAGCAAATGGAGAACAAAAAAAAGCAGGGGTTGCAATCCTAGTCTCTGATAAAACAGACTTTAAACCCACAAAGATCAAAAGATACAAAGAAGGCCATTACATAATGGTAAAGGGATCAATTCAGCAGGAAGAGCTAACTATCCTAAATATATATGCACCCAATACAGGAGCACCCAGATTCATAAAGCAAGTCCTTAGAGACTAACAAAGAGACTTAGACTCCCATACAATAATAATGGGAGACTTCAACACCCCACTGTCAACATTAGACAGATCAACGAGACAGAAAGTTAACAAGGATATCCAGGAATTGAACTCATCTCTGCACCAAGCGGACCTAATAGACATCTATAGAACTCTCCACCCTAAATCAACAGAATATACATTCTTCTCAGCACCACATCGCACTTATTCCAAAATTGACCACATAATTGGAAGTAAAGCATTCCTCAGCAAATGTACAAGAACAGAAATTATAACAAACTGTCTCTCAGACCACAGTGCAATCAAACTAGAACTCAGGACTAAGAAACTCAATCCAAACGCTCAACTACATGGAAACTGAACAACCTGCTTCTGAATGACTACTGGGTACATCACGAAATGAAAGCAGAAATAAAGATGTTCTTTGAAACCAATGAGAACAAAGATACAACATACCAGAATCTCTGGGACACATTTAAAGCAGTGTGTAGAGGGAAATTCATAGCACTAAATGCCCACAAGAGAAAGCAGGAAAGATCTAAAATGGACACTGTAACATCACAATAAAAGAACTAGAGAAGCAAGAGCAAACACATTCAAAAGCTAGCAGAAGGCAAGAAATAACTAAGATCAGAGCAGAACTGAAGGAGATAGAGACACAAAAAACCCTCCAAAAAATCAATGAATCCAGGAGTTGGTTTTTTGAAAAGATCAACAAAATTGACAGACCGCTAGCAAGTCTAATAAAGAAGAAAATAGAGAGGAATCAAATAGATGCAATAAAAAATGATAAAGGGGATATCACCACCGACCCCACAGAAATACAAACGACCATCAGAGAATACTATAAACACCTCTACGCAAATCAACTAAAAAATCTAGAAGAAATGGATAATTTCCTGGACACTTACACTCTTCCAAGACTGAACCAGGAAGAAGTTGAATCCCTGAATATACCAATAGCAGGCTCTGAAATTGAGGTAATAATTAATAGCCTACCAACCAAAAAAAGTCCAGGACCAGATGGATTCACAGCTGAATTTTACCAGAGGTACAAATTGAAACTCTTCCAATCAATACAAAAAGAGGGAATCCTCCCTAACTCATTTTATGAGGCCAATATCATCCTGATACCAAAGCCTGGCAGAGACACAACAAAAAAGAGAATTTTAGACCAATATCCCTGATGAAGATCAATACAAAAATCCTCAATAAAATACTGGCAAACCGGATTCAGCAGCACATCAAAAAGCTTATCCACCATGATCAAGTGGGCTTCATCCCTGGGATGCAAGGCTGGTTCAACATTCGCAAATCAATCAACGTAATCCAGCATATAAACAGAACCAAAGACAAGAACCACATGATTATCTCAATAGATGCAGAAAAGGCTTTTGACAAAATTCAACAGCCCTTCATGCTAAAAACGCTCAATAAATTCGGTATTGAGGGAATGTACCTCAAAATAATAAGAGCTATTTATGACACACCCACAGCTAATATCATGCTGAATGGGCAAAATCTGAAAAAATTCCCTTTGAAAACTGGCACAAGACAGGGATGCCCTCTCTTACCACTCCTATTCAACATAGTGCTGGAAGTTCTCGCTAGGGCAATCAGGGAAGAGAAAGAATTCAAGGGTATTCAGTTAGGAAAAGAAGAAGTCAAATTGTCCCTATTTGCAGATGACATGATTGTATATTTAGAAAACCCCATTGTCTCAGCCCAAAATCTCCTTAAGCTGATAAACAACTTCAGCAAAGTCTCAGGATACAAAATCAATGTGCAAAAATCACAAGCATTCTTATACACCAGTAACAAACAAACAGAGAGCCAAATCAGGAATGAACTTCCATTCACAATTGCTTCAAAGAGAATAAAATACCTAGGAATCCAACTTACAAGGGATGTAAAGGACCTCTTCAAGGAGAACTACAAACCACTGCTCAGTGAAATCAAAGAGGACACAAACAAATGGAAGAACATACCATGCTCATGGATAGGAAGAATCAATATTGTGAAAATGGCCATACTGCCCAAGGTAATTTATAGATTCAATGCCATCCCCATCAAGCTACCAACGAGTTTCTTCACAGAATTGGAAAAAACTGCTTTAAAGTTCATATGGAACCAAAAAAGAGCCCGCATTGCCAAGACAATCCTAAGTCAAAAGGACAAAGCTGGAGGCGTCACGCTACCTGACTTCAAACTATACTACAAGACTACAGTAACCAAAACAGCATGGTACTGGTACCAAAACAGAGATATAGACCAATGGAACAGAACAGAACCCTCAGAAATAATACCACACATCTACAGCCATCTGATCTTTGACAAACTTGAGAAACAAGAAATGGGGAAAGGATTCCCTATTTAATAAATGGTGCTGGGAAAATTGGCTAGCCATAAGTAGAAAGCTGAAACTGGATCCTTTCCTTACCCCTTATACGAAGATTAATTCAAGATGGATTAGAGACTTAAATGTTAGACCTAATACCATAAAAACCCTAGAAGAAAACCTAGGTAATACCATTCAGGACATAGGCATGGGCAAGGACTTCATGTCTAAAACACCAAAAGCAATGGCAGCAAAAGGCAAAATTGACAAATGGGATCTAATTAAACTAAAGAGCTTCTGCACAGCAAAAGAAACTACCATCAGAGTGAACAGGCAACCTACAGAATGGAGAAAATTTTTGCAATCTACTCATCTGACAAAGGGTATATCCAGAATCTACAAAGAACTCAAACAAATATACAAGAAAAAAACACACAACCCCATCAAAAAGTGGGCAAAGGATATGAACAGACATTTCTCAAAAGAAGACATTCATACAGCCAACAGACACATGAAAAAATGCTCATCATCACTGGCCATCAGAGAAATGCAAATCAAAACCACAATGAGATACCATCTCACACCAGTTAGAATGGCAATCATTAAAAAGTCAGGAAACAACAGGTGTTGGAGAGAATGTGGAGAAATAGGATCACTTTTACACTGTTGGTGGGATTGTAAACTAGTTCAACCATTATGGAAAACAGTATGGCAATTCCTCAAGGATCTAGAACTAAATGTACCATATGACCCAGCCATCCCACTACTGGGTATATACCCAAAGGATTATAAATCATGCTGCTATAAAGACACATGCACACGTATGTTTATTGCGGCACTATTCACAATAGCAAAGACTTGGAATCAACCCAAATGTCCATCTGTGACAGACTGGATTAAGAAAATGTGGCACATATACACCATGGAATACTATGCAGCCATAAAAAAGGATGAGTTTGCGTCCTTTGTATGGACATGGGTGCAGCTGGAAACCATCATTCTTAGCAAACTATCACAAGAACAGAAAACCAAACACCGCATGTTCTCACTCATAGGTGGGAACTGAACAATGAGATCACTTGGACTCGGGAAGGGGAACATCACACACCGGGGCCTATCATGGGGAGGGGGGAGGGGGGAGGGGGGAGGGATTGCATTGGGAGTTATACCTGATATAAATGATGAATTGATGGGTGCTGACGAGTTGGTGGGTGCAGCACACCAACATGGCACAAGTATACATATGTAACACAGCTGCACGTTATGCACATGTACCCTAGAAAGTATAATTAAAAAAAAAAACTAAACTAATGAATCCAATTCATATTTTTGTTCTATTTTATATTTTATAGCTTTTTATTTCCTTGATCATCAGTCTGATTATTTTATCTTGTCATTGTTGCATGCATATTTAATCTTGTATTTTAATTTCAATTTTTAAAAATTTTCTCTTTCTTGTACAGTTTTTCTTTAAATTTTTCTTTTCTTTTCTTTCTTTCTTTCTTTTTTCTTTTTTCTTTTTGAGACAGAATCTTGCTCTGTAACCCAAACTGGAGTGAACTGGTGTGATCTCAGCTCACTGTAACCTCCATCTCCTGGGTTCAAGCAATTCTCCTGCCTTAGCCTCTGAAGTAGCTTGGATTACAGGCTCCTGCCACTATATCTGACTAATTTTTGTATTTTTAGTAGAGACAGGGTTTCACCATGTTGGCCAAGCTTATCTCGAACTCCTGACCTCAAGTGATCCACCTGCCTCGGCTTCCCAAAGTGCTGGGATTACAGGCGTGAGTCACTGCATCTGGCAAATTTTTCTTTCTTCGTGAAGAATATTTATTTTACCTTGTGTTTTTTGCTAGCAAGAAATATGGGCTTGGGACCTGGCCGTGAAGAAAGCCCACATCCTCTATCCCCATCTGCTCTATATCAGAGTGTGACAATCTAACTAAAGGCAGGGTCCTTCTGCAATTACTCAGGATGGGGTCTCAGACTAAACTGGTTAGAAATCCAAGGGCAGAGTGGACTTAGAAAATGTCAAACAATGGTACATCCAGATTACATATCATATATATGTTGGTTGACAATATAATTTTTATCACCTAAACACAAACACTCCTAAAGGTGAAATAGGTAGCTATTAAAAATCCTTCCAGTACAACAGGTCTACAAGAAGCTGGTCCCAGGTACCTTACAAATGTGTAAGAAATATGTATGCAAGGTAGGACCAAAATTAATTAATATCAGTTCTGTACAACAGACATTTATTAAAGGAGCAATCATTAACATTAAGGATTATGTAAATTTAAGTGTGAATCAAAACAATTCTCTGATGTATAAACCACTGCCTTTTTGGGCCAATTAGAAAAATCCAGACAGGAAATTATAGTTGTCTTTACATTTCAGGTATCTGGTGTGCATTTTAGATGACATCAGCCATATAGTAGTCCACAGATACTAATTTTTTTAGTATTGGCAATAATTCTTTAATTTCACTTGGCTAGGAACAGAGATGATGGAAATGAAAGTGATTCTGATGTTTTTGCCTCTAAACTGGCAGAATGAAGAAGGCCTATAGGAGGCAAAACAGAATACTGAGTTTGAGGAACCTGTGGGACATTCAAAAAGAGAGGTCAAGTAGACAGTAGGATATGGATGATGCTCATGTAGTCTCTGATTATCCCATGCTATGTGATATGGTTTGGTTGTGTCCCCACCTAAATCTCATCTTAAATTGTAATCCCCGTTATTCTCAGGTGTCATGGGAGGAACCTGGTGAGAAGTAATTGAATCATGGGGGCAGTTTCTCCCATGCTGTCCTCGTGATAGTGAGTGAGTTCTCATGAGATCTGATGGATTTATAAGTGTCTGGCTTTTCCTTGCTGGCTCTTCTCTCTCGTGCCACAATGTGAAGGACACGTTTGCTTCCCCTTCCGCCATGATTGTAAGTTTCCTGAGGCTTCCCCAGCCACATGGAACTGTGAGTCAATTAAATCTCTTTCCTTTATAAATTACCCAGACCAGAGGCAGGTCTTTATAGCAGTGTGAAAACAGACTAATACACTATGCTTGGGTAGGACCCAACTGGGGCCATTATAAGCTGACTCCTGCTACTCAAAAACAGTCTTTTACCAATGGTGAGAATGAGAGCAGTCGTGCACTCAAAGGAAAATGAGTCTCGCTTGGATGCCATCTGCCCAGGGACGTTGCATACTCATTCTGACAGCACATGGGAATCTTGGGTGATGTTGACACTCTGTGTCAGCTCCTTATCAGTCAAACTAAAGACCCTGATGCCAGGGTCTTCAGGTTAACTATCTCTCCACAAAGGTTTAGCAATTATCAGGATAAGGTAGCAAAGTCACAGGGTAGATGAGATCACTCAGAAAGGGAGGAAAGAGTTAAGGGTAGAATCCCTTGCCATTTCACACTGCAGTGTGTAGGCTCACACATTTGACCCAATACCATGAATAATGGATGTGGTAACTGTGTTTTTATTCAACCAAGCACTGGGTAGCAGTAAATTTTCCTGCTTCCCTTAAGCACATTTGATGATTTATTGCTGTGTAGTGTGCAGGTACAGCTAAGGAGGGGGAAAGTACTGTCAACCAAGTCCACACAGTGTATGTGGGCTGTTGGCAAATCCCAGCCTCTTTCTCCTGTCAAATAAATCAGAGGAGTTGCTAAAATATATTTGAATGCATGGATATTTCCTTTTGTTTGTTTTTTACAATAAAGTTTAAGATGGAATTCAATTACTTAACTTGCTACATGGTATATTTCTATTTCTCAGAGTTTTCGTTTGAGATAAAAAACACAGTATTTACTTTGTTTTTGTTTTTGTTTTGTTTTGTTTTGTTTGTTTGTTTTGAGATGGAGTCTCACTCTGTCGCCCAGGCTGGAGTGCAGTGGTGCGATCTCAGCTCACTGCAAGCTCCGCCTCCTGGGTTCATGCCATTCTCTTGCCTCAGCCTCCCGAGTAGCTGGGACTACAGGCGCCTGCCACCATGCCCGGCTAATTTTTTGTATTTTTAGTAGAGACGGGGTTTCACTGTGTTAGCCAAGATGGTCTCAATCTCTACTTTCTTTTTAAGACTTTGTGACAATTTTGAAAGTGGAAAAACATGTATGTGTTCTTAAATTTTTCTTCTGAATAAAAAAGCAGAGTAAGCAAATAAACAATAAACTAAATAGAATTAATAGCATTGTTCTCTCCCAGTTTTACCTATTAAAGAGTAATACAATAAGAAGATAAAGAAAAGAATGGCATTTATATTTTATCAGACTGACAAAAGGTAGGCCTTAATTTTTTTTTTTTTTAACAAAAGAAGTAAAAGAGGTCAAGCATGGAGGTTCACACCTGTAATCCCAGCACTTTGGGAAACTGAAGCAGGCAGATCATGAGGTCAGAAGTTTGAGACCAGCCTGACCAACATGGTGAAACCCCGTCTCTACTAAAAATACAAAAATTAGCTGGGCATGGTGGCGTGTGCCTGTAATCCCAGTTACTCAAGAGGCTGAGGCAGGAGAATCGTTTGAATCCAGGAGGTGGAGGTTGCAGTGAGCCGAGATCACGCCATTGCACTCCAGCTTGAGCGACAGCAAGACTCCGTCTCAAAAAAAAAAAAAAAAGAAGTAAAGGAAAAATAAAATAACACACAAATTAGTGATTAATGCAAAGGCTTTGAGTTAGAAGTCTGTAAATACCTTTAGTTGTTGAGAAATTTCCAACATGTTCATCCCACTGATATTGAATTTAAGCCCAAACAATATTATGCCATAGACTATCATAATATATAATTTTACCAAATTATACTCACAGGGCATGCACAGAGGAAAATGAAAACAACTTACCAACTTCTAGTTGTAACTGTTGTCCCTTTTGATAAGATCAGCCAAGCAAGTTGTTTACTTACTCTTTCTGTTTGTTGGTACACAGATGAAAATAAACTGAACTAGTTAACAGGAGAGTCTGTGTTTTGTATTCTCAGCTTCCACTTTGTAAGTTTTGGTCCACCTCAGCCATGCCCTCTCTTCTTGGTCTGCCCTTCTGAGTGCAAAAGTTTTTCTTGCTTTCTGACTTATTATTATTTCCTTTTTTTGAGATGGAGTTTCCCCTCTTGTTGCCTAGGCTGGAGGGCAGTGGCGTGATCTTGGTTCACTGCAATATCCACCTCCCGGGTTCAAGTGATTCTTCTGCCTCAGCCTCCAGAGTAGCTGGGATTACAGGCATGTGCCACCATGCCCAGCTAATTTTTTTGTATTTTTAATAGAGATGGGGTTTCACCATGTTGGCCAGGCTAGCCTTGAACTCCTGACCTCAAATGATCCACCCACCTCGGCCTCCCAAAGTGCTGGGATTACAGGCGTGAGCCACCACGCCTGGCCCTGACTTGTTTTCTGTCTAGGAACAGGTCATCCTTCTTCCTTTCTTCTTTTTCATTTTATATCTCAAACTCATTCACATCGCTGGATTATTTCTTCCAAAAATATTTATTTTAAGCCTTTTTGTCTCTTAGCAAGAAGGAAAGGATCTCTCCTTATCACTCCCATACCCACAGTACATTCTGCCAGGCCATTTTTAATGTGGCACTGACACTCTTATCAGAGAAAAGAGATGCAAGTTTTTCTAATAAAGCTGTGGTTTCCTTTTGGAAAACTACTTGCAAAGTCACTTCAAATATTGATAATGGCCAATGCAGTGAGCCAAAACAGGAGAAACTACCCCTCCTGTGGAGTTGCAGCCTTAAAAAAATGGCCATGTCTTTCATCTCCCAGGCCATTTACTTTCTCCTAGTAACTGCATGTCCTAACATTGTGCCACTAGGTAACATTTCTTGTTTGACAGGTTTCTTCCATAAACCAGATGACAAGGTGTGGATGAAGACTATGAAGAGAAATCATATTACCTCATCTATGTCCTTCTAAGGGTTCATGAGACCAGGGTAAACCACATAGCAGAGCCAAGGAATGAATTAGTTAAACATTCCTACCCACAAGAGGAATTCCTCTGTCATGTAGAATCTAAGTAGTTTGTTTTTATCTGGGGGTAACATTCCTTTTATAGGCACTACACCCTGGAGTTTCTTTGCTTGATTTGGTTCACAGTCATGTGTTTTGTTTGTTTGTTTGTTTTAAGAGAGAGTCTCACTCTGTTGCCCAGGCCAGGCTGGAGGGCAGTGGCATGATCTCGACTCACTGTAACAACCTCCGCCTCCCAGGTTCAAGGGATTCTCCTGCCTCAGCCTCTCAAGTAGCTGGGATTACAGGCATGTGCCCCCATGCCCAGCTAATTTTTGTATTTTTAGTAGAGGTGGGGTTTCACCATGTTGGCCAGGCTGGTCTCAAACATCTGCCTGCAGGTGATGCTCCCTCCTTGGCCTTCCAAAGGGCTGGGATTACAGGCATAAGCCACCACACCTGGCCCAAATCCATGTTTTCAAAGAGTTGGGGCACCAGCTGCTGGTGGCTGTGAGGCACTTCAGGCAGTTGACCTGCAGGGTCGGCTTCAGCAAGGAGAGAACTTGCAGCTCCAAGCAAGGACAGTTTAGGGTCCTCCATTCTCTCCTTGGTCTTTAACTCTTGTAGGAAAAGAAGACCCTTGCTGTTACTATTCTGCACAATCCTCAGCCTGTTAGACATTTTTATATTGAGTAAGTATTATGGATTCATAAGCACTCTGGATGCGTGTGGGGTGGTGGGGTTCCCTGACATATTCAGAGGCATGAACTGAGGCATCTCAGGCCATTATCATACCAGGGCGACTGCAGTGGCTGAGGGCATTTCAGGACTGAAGTCCAAAGCTGCCACACAGCCCTGTATGATTAGGAGCAGGGAGCTAAATACTTTGCACAAATTACCCTACTGGATGCCATGTTAGATGAAAATATATCCAGCTGAAACTCAAGCTAACACATTTTGTCCAAAATTAAAAAAAAAAAAAAAAAACAACTTTGTTTTACATGTTTGGAAGAATAAAAAGAAAAAGAAAATCAATTCCATATAAAATTTAGTTTTACAACTTTCTTTGCATCCAACTTGAGTCTGTACCTTGACTAATCTATTTCTTCCAGGCTCTGCCACACAGTGCCCAATCCCAGGCTCTGTTTGCTCCCAATTCTGCTGGCTTTAGTGCCCGTGACTCAGAACTTCATTCTCTTTCCACTCAGCTTTTCAGAGTGACCATTCTCCTGCATGATCTACTTCTTCCCAAGCAGTCTTTCCCCAGTCTCATGTCCCCTCCTCTCACCAAGTCCCACCCCTGTTCTCAGGACACTGCCCCCGCCAATCCCATCCTGGCCTTAGCACCCCGACACAGATCTCTGGGAGGAGAAACTGAATACCATGCTTTATGCTGCAAAACAAGCATCTTCAAAAAGGTATACAAAAGGTCACTCATAGCAGAAAACAAATTCTGAATATCTCTGTTTCTGCATGTAGAACGCAAATACCCAAATGCCTATAAAAGGTACTAAGTGCTAAGATCCCAAAACAAGTAAGATGCTATTGGTTGTCCTTAAAAATAAAAAAGCAGTTTAGTAGCAGAAGCACACATAGCACCGTGAAGATGGGGGTGATGCAGTCCTTAAATATGCACTTCAAGGAGCTCCTACTCCTACAAAACAGTGTAACTGAGCGGGTAGGTGCAGTGCTCTGAAATAGCCAGGATGGTGTTCCGTGCCTGTGGTCCCAGCCACTCAGGAGGCTGAGGTGAGAGGATCACTTGAACCTGGGAATTTGAGGCTGCAGTGAGCTATAATTGTGCCACCGCACTCCAGCCTAGGCAAGACCCTGTCTCTAAAAGAGAGTGGAGGGAGGGGAAGGGGGAGAGAGAGAGAGAGAGGGGAAGAGAAGAAAAGAAAGAAAGAAAAAGAAAGAGAAAGAAACAAGAAAGAAAAGAAAGAAAGAAGCAAAGAAAAAGGGAGGAAGGAAGGAAGGAAGGAAGGAAGGAAGGAAGGAAATAAAATGTGTCAGGGATGAAGCTGAAAGTAAGCGGGGCCTGGCTCCTGCAGAGCCTTGAAGAACCTCATTAAGGAGATGGGATTTTATCCCAACAGCAATCGGCAGCCACTGCAAAGTGTTTGTTGTTGTTTTTTTGGGTTTTTTTTTTTTTTTGAGACGGAGTCCTGCTCTGTCGCCCAGTCTGGAGTGCAGTGGCGCGATCTCGGCTCACTGCAAGCTCCGCCTCCTGGGTTCACGCCATTCTCCTGCCTCAGCCTCCCGAGCAGCTGGAACTACAGGCGCCCGCCAATTTTTTGTATTTTTAGTAGAGACAGGGTTTCACTGTGTTAACCAGGATGGTCTCGATCTCCTGACCTCGTGATCCGCCCCCCCTTGGCCTCCCAAAGTGCTGGGATTACAGGCGTGAGCCACCGCGCCCGGCCCATTACAGAGTTTTAAGCAGATGAAGGGCTCTATTCACAGCAGCCAAAAGGTGGGAGCAACCTGTGTCCACTGACAGGTGAATGACTAAACCAAATGTGCTCTATATTACAATGGCACATTATTGAGCTTTAAAATCTGACACGTGCTACAAGATGGATGAAGCTTGAGGACATAATGCTAAGTGAAATAAGCCAGACAAAACAGGACAAACACTGTATTATTCTACTTCTATGCGGTATCTAGAGTAGTCAAGCTCATAGAGATAGAAAGTAGAATGGTGGTTGCCAGGGGCTAGAAGGATGAGCAGTTTTTGTGTGTACCCACCCAAATCTCATGTCAAATTATAATTCCCAACATTGAGGAAGGGAGCTGCTGGTAGATGATTGAATTATGGGAGCAGATTTCTCCCTTGCTGTTCTTGTGACAGTGGATTCTCATGAGATCTGATGGTTTAAAAGTGTGTGACACTTCTCCCTTTGTTCCGTCTCTCTATCTCTCTCTTTCCTGTCACCATGTGAAGATGTGCTTGCTTCCACTTCACTTTCTGCCATTATTGTAAGTTTCTTGAGGCCTCCCTGGCCACACCTCCTGTACAGCCTGTGGAACTGTGAGTCAATTAAACCTTTTCTCTTTATAAACTACTCAGTCTCAGATAGTTCTTTATAGCAATGTGAGAACCAACCAATACAGGAACTGCATACTTAAGAATGGTTAGGAGGGTAAGTTTAAGTCATGTGTATAATACTGCAATTAAAAACAACAACATAATGACAACAACAACAAAAAGGCACTGTGACTGTACTACAGCATTGTACAGAGATTAGACTGGTGCAGATAAGACTAGAGGCCAGAGGCCAATTAAAAGCTGCTGAAGTAATGGAAGTAAGAGAGGATAATTGTCTGACCTGGGCAGGTGGCAGTTGATTGATGCTGCCATTTGCAAGTTAAGGTAGACAGAAGGAGCAGGGAATGGGGACGATGGTAGATTCTGTGTGAGTGTGTGAGAGTGTGTGTGTGTGTGTGTGTATACTCTGTTATTTTTACCCTCTATCAAACATCATGGCATGCTGAGGTGCAGAAGGATGGATATGTCTAAAGAGTTGGCTATAGGACCATGAAAATGTAGAAATATAGATTAAGAAAAATAGAAAAGGTCCAAGAAGTATCTATGGATGCTTCAAATAGAATATAAAATAGAACTTAAAAAGAAACATCAGGAATTTAAAAATATACTGCTGGGGACTTGTCTCTCAATCCTTATTATGCAGGACATCACTGGTTTTGTTGTTGTTGTTTGCTTGTTTTTTGAGACAGGGTCTCACTCTGTTGCCCAGGCTAGAGTGCAGTGGTACGATCTCAGCTCACTGCAACCTCTGCCTCCTTGGTTCAAGTGATCCTCATGCCTCAACCTCCAGGGTAGCTGGGATTACAGGCATGCACCACCAAGCCCAGCTAATTTTTGTATTTTTAGTAGAGAAGGGGTTTCACCATGTTGGCCAGGCTGGTCTTGAACTCTTGGCCTCAAGTCATCTGCCCACCTTGGCCTCCTACAGTGCTGAGAGTATAGGTGTGAGCCACCATGCCCAGCCAGATATCACTGGTTTTAAAGCATCCTTTGTAGTCTCACTCAGAACATCAGTTCAGAAAATGTTTATTACCAATAGATACATGACTTTACAAAAGCTTCTAGTATATAAGGACATCTTGCCCATTCTTAATAACACGTGTTGATAATAAAGACCCTCATCATTTATATGATGAAGTTACATTCTAGACCCTATTCATTTTCCATTTCTAATAGCCCCATTTTAGTACTTGCAATGATTTTCAACTCTGCTATCAAAAGTAAGTCAACTGTTGCTCTGATTACAATTGGATGTTTCAAACTATCATCTTGATTACAAATGAATGAGTTGCATGCTGCTGTTGGAGAAACTTTGCATATTTCAAAGAAAAGAGTAGAAATATGTCTGATGGCAAAATATAGTATGATAGCATTTATACATAAAATCAACACTATAGTTACCCTATCTTATTATTTTTAAGCTGTACACAATCTTCAGCAGTTTCCTGTCAAGTTAGGAACTTTATATGTTAGAGCCTGAACATATTTACATATGACATTTCAGGATAAAGCATTAGGACTATTTTTAAATATATGTAAAGGCATTGATATAAAAAGAGCACTGTTCTCTTTCTAAGTTGTTTCCTTAAAAGGCCTTAAAATTACTTCTGTGATGTCACAGCTCAAATATTTTTGAATGACTGACATTTTAAAAATTCTAACTCATCCTGGATACCAACGCACCCTAGATGAGCACCTTTCCTAGTTACGACATTTCTGGAGTTGTCACCACCTATTAACTGTGGCTTGGTTGGAGTTGTAAAATTTGATATTTGGCTAGTAGAAAATAGTCACTGTATATGTTAAAATAGCTATAAAAGATTCTTACCTTCAGCCCGGGAAGGATCTATTGTTCTCTGTGATTTGTTCTTTCATTTTGTACCCTAAAAGATATTAGTGTATGAAATTGGCAGAATTGCCCTTGGCCCATGTCACCTTTCAGAGTTGCCAAGCAAGCATCATGAGATTGGTAAAGCCAGCTCTACCGCATCTCTTGGTGGCACTAGAACACACTTAAGGAAAAAGCCAGCATTTCACCCACTGCCTGGCATGGCAGAAGGGCTTTGGTGAATATGCCAGGACGTGCGGTGAGCCAAATGATCCCTTTCCTTAGGTCTGTGACCCAGTCTCTACAACTTCCTACAACTCCTTCCAGGACTTTCTGACTCACAGCTTGGGAAGAATTAGGAAAGAACACCTGCCAAGCTGAGCAGAACAGCTACTTCCTGTTTATGTGTTTTTGGTGGAACATCTCATTTCTTCTTCAGGACATGTTTGGATATACATGGGGATAGAAATGCCAGAGTGAAAACAGATTTATCACTGTGAGAAAAAAAAAAGCCCTAATATTCACAGAAGATGGGGGTCTTGGTTTCTTTATTCCATTTTATTCTTTGTTAAGACTGTTAACAAAAAACAAGGCTTTTTTTTCCTCTGAACTTAAAAACTATAAATTTACTTGGGTCACTAACAGTGCTCTCAGTCTAAGAGAAAATTACATAATAACAACAATAATGAACAAAGCACTTAGCATGTGCCAGGCCCTGTTCTAAGTGCTTTTACATATTCAGTCATTACTTTTCACAACAGCTCTATGAGGTAAGTACTATTATCTCCATTTTACAGATGAAGAAACTGAAGCACAGAGAAACTAAGGTTAAGTCAGACAGCTAGTATGTGGCAGAGTCAAGATTTAAATATAAGAAACAGGGTCCGGAATCTGTACTCTTAACCATTATGCCACACTGAGATGGTTCCCAGACAGCAGGAAGAAGTGTTCCTTCTCCATAGGCAACAGTTCACTCATTCTTTTGGTGCAGTGATGTACAGTCTGTACTGAACTCTCCAATATAAAACATGGGGAATTAAAATGTATCCAAAGCCTGAAAACTCACTTACTTTTATAATGGTTCTAAGCAAAGAAAATGCTTTATGGGTTCAAACAAGTCAAATTTATGAACTCAATTTTTTTGTGTGTGTGTGGAAACTGGCTGGTAGTCTCTATTTACAATATCTCTCCTCCATTATAAAAAACATTGCAATGGAACTATGTGAACACTTTTTCCCCTTTCCCTTAGAGAAAGGGAATTAAGTCAAAGGTGATACATATCCCTGGAGTTAGCTGAAAAAGAAATTGGAAGAAATCTGAGAATAGCATTATGGAATTTGGTTTCCACAATTCTCAAATTTAACCATAAAATTAAAATTAGATACAGGGGATAGATTTTCCTGGCCATAAGCAAGTCAGGGAGTGAGCTCCAAAGACTTCATATACTCTTCCTTCTACTTCTTTTAAAATTCCACCTTCTGAAGGACCTGAGAAATATGATCACTACTAAACTCACTCGTGTATTAAATAATGATTAAGAAGAGCTAAGAGTTGACACAGAGGAAGGCCAGGAAACATGGTAAATGTGGGTAAGGGCATTAAAAAGTTAGTAGACTACACCATATCTCTAAAGCCTGATGATTTTGCTAAAGTATTATAACTCAGGAGAGAAAGCAAGACACCCTCATGGGAACTCTTTTGAGTTTTTCATTCTTTTCCCCCTCCACTCAGTTCCATCCAGATGTGGCAGCCTCAAGTAGCTAGAAGAAAAAAATTTGGCCAGGAGCAGTGGCTCAGGTCTCTAGTCTCAGCACTTTGGGAGGCCAACGTGGGCGGGTTGCTCAAGCTCACAAGTTTGAGACCAGCCTGGACAACATAGCAAACCCTGTGTCTACAGAAAATACAAAAATTAGCCAGGCATGGTGGCATATATCTGTAGTCTCAGCTATTTGCAGGCTGAGGTGGGAGTATCACTTGAGCCTGGGAAGTTAAGGCTGCAGTAAGCCATGATTATGCCACTGCACTTCAGCCTGGGTGACAAAGGGAGACTCTGTCTCAAAAGCGAAAAAAAATAGGTCAGGAACTGTGGCTCACGCCTGTAATCCCAGCACTTTGGGAGGCCGATGCGGGCGGATCACGAGGTCAGGAGATCAAAACCATCCTGGCTAACATGGTGAAACACCGTCTCTACTAAAAACACAAAAACATTAGCCAGGCATGGTGGCATGTGCCCATAGTCCCAGCTACTCTGGAGGCTGAGTCAGGAGAACCGCTTGAACCTGGGAGGCAGAGGTTGCAGTGAGCCGAGGTCCTGCCAGGGCACTCCAGAGGCAACAGAGTGAGACACCGTCTCAAAAAAAAAAAAGGAAAAAGAAAAACTTTAACAATAATTGAGAAAGTAAACTAAATGATCAAGACAGATGTATAAAAATATATGTATAATGTAATGTTTATTAAGCTTGCTTGAAAAACAGAATTCTTTTACTTTAAATTTCTCCATTTCAATGCATGAAAGGAATGGTCCACAGTAAAACAAAAGCAGTATTTCCAAGAATGTTAGTTGTCTCTAGCTCTGTATACATTTTCTACCGTCATATGTCTACCGCCATAACCAATGCAGAGTTGTTTAACATGAAGTTTTGACCCAAACTGGACTATGAAGGCGCAAACTGGCGTGAAACAAACTCAAAACAAGCAAACCAACACCAACAGCCAAAAAAGTGTTCTTCTTGAAATTTATATACCACACTTACATAAAAGAAGTTAAACCAATTGATCATTATGTACATACATTAGTGAATATTAGTATTTTACATTTACAAATATATGTGCATATGTAATCAAGTAAAAAGAAAAATGTTAAATAATTTCTATCAGTGAAAAATACATAAAACATGACTAATACTACAATTTGAGTGCTTGTTAGATTCAGTGCTTAAAAATATTTGGAAAAATAATCCCAAAATATAATCTGGTGAAAGATACTTAAAAAGTGAAAGAGATAAGAAAATAGTAAGTGTTTGGTGTGATTTTAATAAGTAGGGGAAATGAGCAGAAATAAGATCTATATTTGGGGAGGAATCGCATAGCATAGACAGGATGAAGACTTGGAAAGGAAGAACGTGGTTTTTCCCAAGGCCAATTTCGCTCAGAATGGAACAGAACCAGGGAATTTTCAGGACAAAGTAAATGAACTGAAGTTTCCATCATGAGTTCATTCTATTAGCAGATAGATGAACAACTGATTCCTTCTTTGAGTCTTTATTAGGAGGCAGGCCTCAGACATTCACCCTACAGTTAGATACAAGGTCAGTTCCTTTCCTGGCTTCTGTCTAGAGACTAAGAGTGCAAGGTGACATATAATGGCATTGCACAACTTTGTAGGAATCTACCTTTACTGAAGAACCATCGGACGGTATCAACTAACCATCTTTCCAAGCACGGGCTTGTTTGCAATTCTTGAACCTCACGTTTCTTCTCTAAAGACTGAGTTCCGGAAAGAGTTGGGGCAACTCCCTGCAGGGCAGAGATGTCGGCTTTGGTGCGTCCTTCCCAGCCTGCTCCATGGTCTGGGATGGGCGGTGGCGGCCCGGGCCGGCCTGCTACTTGAGGCAGGGACAGCAGAAGCAGCAGAGGGTCCGGCAGGGGTTCTTCTTCTTGTACTGCACGGCCTTCCGCACCTGCGCCTTGGCCTGGCCGGTGTAGTCGACCGTCTTTTGTACGTTGAGCTCGATGACATTCAGGGTGTCGGCCTGCTTCTCCACCAGCACTGCCATCTGCAAGAAGAGCTCGTGCACGTCGCGGATGCGGCTCTCCAGGCGCAGCAGCTCGCGGTGGCGGCTCTCGATCTCGTTGAGGGCGGCCCGCGCGCCTTTTACATCGGCCAGCAGGTTCTCGGAGAACATATCCCACTTGCTCTGCTCGAACATGTCCTCGATCTGGTCGCCCGAGACGTCCTTCCCCATGATCTCCAGCTGGCGCTGGATGCGGATCTTGCAGTTGTCGCGCTGCTTCATCTCGGCCTGGTTGTAGTCGTGCATGGCGCGCTGGAAGGTGAGGGTGAGCGCGTTGTACTGCGCCAGCGAGATGCGCGCCACCGCTGAGTGCCGGCCGTGCTGGGCCTCGGCCGCCTCGCTCAGCTCCTTCATGGCGCGCAGCTTGCAGTGGATGACCTCGCCCCGGACCTTGATGGCCTTGGCGATGGAGTTGGTGTCGCGCTTGATGCTGCTGAGGCGCCGCATGGACGTGAGGAAGCGGGCGTTCTGCTTTCCCAGCCGCTTCACATCGGCCACCAGCAACTGGTTTTCATCCTGGATGTCCTGGATGTCTCGGTACAGAGACTCCAGGATGTGGTCCGTCTCGAACACGATCTCCTCGTGGGGCGAGTCAAATTCATCGTCCCCGTCTAGGAACTGCTGGTCATATTGCTTGGACAAGTCCAGAAGTTCTGCTAGCCGGTCTTTCATTTTGCCTGCAAGTAGAGATAATTCAGTTAAATTTCTCTATTGAGAGTCAAGTATTTGCCTTCAAGGGATTGAAACTTAAACATTTTACTCAGCAGTCCCAATTTTTTATTCCTAGGTGTGGGAAATAAGTGCACTAAAGGAGCTAAATGTTCTGACATTTTGCTTACAAGGAAATAAATAAGATGACTGAACAACATGAAACAGTTGCATTTTAAGGCCCATAGGCACCTGCAGTTCAGTATCATAGCCGTCCAGAACTCAATCAACAATTTAAAATTTTAGATTGCATTGGGAAACCATCTCTTTTTCTTGCTTTATGTTTTTCAGTCATCGCAAATCAAAACAGACACAGGAAAAAAAGAAAAAAGAAGAAAGACTTGCAAACTTAAGCATTTTTAATTGAGGACAATCTACAAGGCCTTGGGGCCAACATCTAAATGTTGCCTATTTTGTGTCTATTTCAGCACTGGTAAGCATCCCCTCCTGTACATACTAACAACTCTTAAAATAGTTACCATGCAAATCATGATTTAATTTTTTTCTCTTAAAGATGTTATAAAGGTAAAACATGCTTAAGGTAAAATGACAACAACAAAATACAGAAATCTAAGTGTAAAATTTAGAAGTTGAGGTTTCCTTACTCCTCTTTTCAATATCATTCCCTAATGATAAGCATCGTAAATAACACTGCTTTTTAAAATGCTTTTATATGGAAAATTCCAATCATATGTGGCCTAGTAGCAATAATATAACACACTCCCATTCATTCATCATGTAGAAGCAATGTCTGTCCACTTTTAATAGCTTTTTGAAACAAATTGGCAGCTCAGGTAGAATGTTCATGTTTTTACAAGGATGGTTCTGGTAATTCCTCTGCTTAATAAGGCAAAGTAATAGTCTCTATGTCCATATTGTTTTTCAGTGAAGTAAAAAACTTCCATTTTTAGTAGCATGTATATATGCTAATATAGGGAACATCTTGAGTTTATACATGAGACTTCATGATGAGAAAGATTCCTTTTCTACTACACAATTTGCAGCAAAGAGGGGAAAAGTAGTAACACTTAATGGTTACACAGTCTATCAGGGTTCTTGGTCTCAAATTAAAAGCTTCTTTCAAGTTGAAGTAATTCATTTTATATCACCACTAATGGAATACTGACAAGTTGAATTTGGTGATAAATGGAAAATGGTGAAATATTAACCATGGCCTTTCATCTACCGTGATCATCATTTACATAAATTAAGCAGAAGTTTTATTCTATGATGGTGATTTTTAATATAACAATATAAGCTGCTTAAAGTGCCACCATTTCTGATATCTGGTGGCTATAATCAATACCAGACGTTCTCAATGATGGGGAAGATGATTCTCCTAGCAGTATGGTTGACAGGCAGAATAAAGATCCAGGACCAAAACTATGCCTTCACTTGGTCTGAATTTCTTGATATTCAACTGTTTCCTCACTTTGAACAAAACTGAAAGACAAACCACCAACTGGGGAGAAATTATAATATATGACAGACAATGGGTTAAGATACTTAATATATATATTTCTAAGCTACCAAAAAATCTACTTACCCAAAGACAGTGAAAGGGCAATTCAGAGAAGATATAAATGACAGAGAACATAAACGTATGTTATATATGCCTGATATTTTCTAGGCATCTTTCATATGATACCCTCTTTAGTCTTCACACAGATTCCATGAGTAGGTACTGCCATTATCAGAGTTGGTGTGAGCATAGGGAGATCAAGGAATTTACTCAAGGTCACCAGTAAGTGAACACTCAGGCTTTAGAACAGCACCACTTAACCACTACACGAAATAATCCTTAGCAAAAGTATAAAAATATAGTCATAAAAGACTTATGTATTAAACAAGGAAATGCAAATTAAACTGCTGAGAATTTTTTTGCCCACAAAGTTAGCAGGAGTTTTTTAAAAACAATAATTTTTCAAATGGGTAAGCATTCTGGGAACTCTTAAAACATACTGGTAATTCCATCTCATGCCAGTCAGAATGGTGACTATTAAAATATCAAGAAACAACAGATGCTGGTGGAGGCTGTGGAGAAATAGGAATGCTTTTGCACTATTGGTGGGAATGTAAATTAGTTCAACCATTGTGGAAGACAGTGTGGCAATTCCTCAAAGATTTAGAACCAGAAATACCATTTGAGCCAGCAATCCCATTACTGGGTATATACCCAAAGGAATATAAATCATTCTATTATAAAGACACATGCATATGAATGTTCACTGCAGCCCTACTCACAATAGCAGAGACACAGAACCAACCCAAATGCCCATCAATGTTAGACTGTACTATACAGCCATAAAGAGGAATGAGATCATGTTCTTTGCAGGGACATGGATGAAGCTGGAAGCCATTATCTTCAGCAAACTCATGCATGAACAGAAAACCAAACACTGCATGTTTTCACTTATAAATGGTAGCTGAACAATGAGAACACCTGGACACAGGGAGGGGAATAACGCAATAGTGTGGCCTGTCGGGGAAGGGTGGGGGAGGGGAGATCATTAGGGAAAAGAGCTGATGCTTGCTGGGCTTAATATCTAGGTGATGGGATGATCTGTGCAGCAAACCACCATGGTACATATTTACCTATGTAACAAACCTGCACATCTTGCACGTGTATCCCGGAACTTAAAAACATGAAATAAAATAAAATAATACAATCAATATTATCGCTCAGGGTCCTGAGACCTCTCTCAGGTTCTGCTGAACTAAGAAATTAAATTAAATTTTCTTCTAGATTAAAAAAATAGTCTAATGTAAAACTCCTGTGGTGTCTTTGTTTTTGCAACTTAATGATTTTGCAAATAAAGTCTACTAATTATTTTTAAAAATTGGTAATTGATAGAATCTTTCTGGAAGAGTTTAGTAATATGTATCAAAAGCTTTTCAAGTGTGCACTTGTTTTGACATATATGCATTTATTCTAAAGATATAATGCAAAAGTGTATGAAACTCATTGCTCTAAATATTTTAATCACCACCTTGTTTTTACAGAAATTCAGAAAGAAGTTGAATGCACAATAATGAGGTCCTGGCTTCTACATAAGTCACAGAGTTTAGAAGGCTATCTAATGGCATGAAAAGCATTTATACTCTGTTAGGCAGAAAAAGTAGTTATGGAGAAAGAGAATGTGTAGCATTCTGAAACAGAGACTTGAAAAATACACATCAAAATGTTAATTATAGTTTTCTTTTAGTTATGGAATTATACATGGTTTAAATTGCTTCCTTTTGCTTTTCTGTATTTTCCAAAATTTTTATAATGTCCATACAGATTTCATAATTTTAAAACCCCCACAAAACAATAAACACTATTTGTTTAAAGGACTAACTCCTTAGCAACTTTTAAAAGTCTATGCATTGCGATCAAGTTAACATTTTATGCTACCTGGGGAAAGCACATTAGCTAGTTTGCATAGAGTTGAGCTGTACCCGTCTGCTTAAGTTAGTACCCAATCTAGTCTACCTTGCAACAAGTGGATGAGATGGAATGGATGCATTTTGATGAACAAGGCAAGAATAGGTGACAGATGCCTTCCTTCCTTACATCTTGGCCAAGCCTTACAAGGCACTTCAATGAAAGGAAACGGGTAGAGATAAGGGACTGTGCCATGCCCTGGGGCACTAGGGATCATTTGTAGGTATCCTGCTCATCCTAGACAGGTCCTGTGCTCTGTATTGCTCTCCTAGAGCCATTAAAAAGCTATTAGGGGAAATCATCTCATCACAATATGAAGAGTCGAGTACAATTCAACCATACAGAAAATGGCTTTGGAAGATGTCCAGGGACAGTCATTCCTTCTCAAGATTGAACAACCATAAATTCATAGATAACAAATTATAAATCAGGTAAGGGCCCAAGCTCATGTGAAGGCGCAAGTCCATAATGTGCTAATAAGAGAAAAAGAAAGGGTATGGGAGATGTAAAGATTCTCTATTGAGGTGTGGTCAAGAAGGAGAGAAGGAGGCCTTCACCTTGCCTTCCTGCCCACCTTTCTTGGCTCAGCCAGCCTCAGATGAGTTGCCTGCACTGACATAGAAGGTCTTCTGGTCACCAGGGAGCAAACATTAGGAAAAGTACAACAGAAAATCAATGAAGAGACTGCTATTCCTAAGAATGTCTCCAAAAAGGTTAAAAGTGTATACATTGCTGAGGTTTTACAAAAATATAGAAGTGGGCACAAATAGAGCATCAAAATAACCTATATATCCCATAGCTTGATTCTGTACTATGAATTCCTAGAAAGAGAACTATGGTAAATGAGAAAGAAAAACAAGACAATTCCACCGACCTTCCTGTCCTATTATAATAAAGGATAGTGCAATAAACTTTGGTAAATTGCATTAATCAAGTTGTGAAAAAATAAGTCCTGCTTCGATTTGCATGGAAGTAAAAGATTCAAAAGAAAATTGATAACCAACTACCAAAAATCTGCTTCTGCTTTCTAATTTTCTTTTCAGGCACGCATATAATCTGTACTGAAAACTAGATCCAATAAGGAAGGAAGGGGGAATTGCTGAAGCCTTTTTTCATTGAGCAATAAAGTTTTGTGTAAGAGAAAACAAAGGAACAAAGAGATGATGGCAGCTCAGTAGTCCTCAGTCTGCAGGAGGTGACAGAATCATCTGGAGAGCTTCAAAGATTACAGATTCCTGGGCACCTAGAGTTTTGATTGGTAGGCCTAGGATGATCTCCAGCTGATTGTAATGCATACCCAAATTTGTGGCCCATTCCATAGATACCTACCTTTCATGTCAGCTTTTTTTTTTTTTTTTTTTTTTTGAGGTGATCTTGCTCTGTTGCCCAGGCTGGAGTGCAGTGGTACAATCTTGGCTCACTGCAACCTCCACCTCCCAGGTTCAAGTGATTCTTCTGCTTTAGCCTCCCGTGTAGCTTTAATTACAGGCATGAACTACCATGCCCAGCTAAGTTTTGTACTTTTAATAGAGACGGGGTTTCACCATGCTAGCCAAGCTGTTCTCAAACTCTTGATCTCAGGTGATCCACCTGCCTCGGCCTCCCAAAGTTCTGGTATTATAGGCATAAGCCACTGCACCTGACCCATGTCAGCTTTTTATTCATAATTATCATGCAATTCTGGAGAACTTAAATAATTCCTAGCTTGCGGGCAGTCTCGATGAGCAAAAAACTGATAGGGAAGGAAAAGGGGCAGCTACTGGCCTCTCTCCCCCACTGGAAAGATGGTAGCTTTCATAAGCACTGCCTTCTGGCTCCCTGGTATAGAGGCTAAATAAGAAAGTCAGCTGAAAACTCACTCTCATAAAAACAATCTCTGAAGCTCAAAAGGAAAAGGAATCAAGAACGTTTGAAATAGTTTATTCTGATCCCTTCATTTTATGATAGAAAATTATAATTGTTGCAGGCATTGACTAAAGGAGAGTATGAATAAAATAGAAAACTGAGCTTACTATGATGAGGCACCCTAAGGTACATGAATAAATTCTCTGATAGGATTCACAGGGAACAAGGAAGGATGGTGATATTCTATTAGTTAAATGTTCTAGCCATTGAGACCTAGATCCCGCTTTGAAGAGTCTACTATATTTGGCACATAGAATCTTAAAATTTTCTGTCATGTCAGGAAGGAACAATTCAGAAAGCAGGTTTCCACCTACCTCAGAAGACCAAAGAGTGGAGATGACAACCACATTGTATTAGTCTGTTTTCGCACTGCTGATAAAGACATACCCAAGACTGGGAAGAAAAGAGGTTTAATTGGACTTATTAAACTCCACATGGCTGGGGAGGCCCCAGAGTCATGGTGGGAGGTGAAAGGCACTTCTGACATGGTAGTGGCAAGAGAAAATGAGGAAGGAGCAAAAGCAGAAACCCCTGATAAACCCATCAGATCTCATGACTTATTCACTATCATGAGAATAGCACAGGGAAGACCAACCCCCATGATTCAGTTACCTTTCCCTGGGTCCCTCCCACAACACATGGGAATTCTGGGAGATACGATTCAAGTTGAGATTTGGTGGGGACACAGCCACACCATATCACACATCAATAACTAAGACACTGGACGCTACAAAGAACAATTGTGAAAGTCATTGTTCCCAACATGCCTCTAAGGGAACCATTTATAAATGAAATATATAGTATCTCTCCGATCATAAAGGAGAAGCTTTATTAGGCAGTCCCAAAAGACTAACATATGCATTCAGCAAAACCAGGAAACAAACCTTTTCCCGTTTCACAGCAAGATGTTAAAGTGGTTTTACAAGTAGTGAGAAATTTTCAGATATGGGAATACGCAATATAGACCAGCTCAAGGCACACAGCAAACCTTGTGAAGCTTATTATGGGGATCAGCTTATAGATACAGAAACACGCACACATTCACTCACACACACACACACACAGAGAGAGAGACACAGAGAGAGAGAAACAGAAAGAGAAAGAAAGAGAGAGAGTCTTTGCAAATGGAATTCAGCTATTTCAGAAGCAAAACAGATCCTGTCCCCAAGATATACACTCCATACAGGACTTCCCCACGGTACCCAAGTTCTGATTTTCAGATTCTATGACATATCTCATATGTCCTAATTTTATACCAATTGTAAAAGTATGATTAAAGTGACTATTACTTTAATCAGAAGGTCCACTATTGGTCTATAGGGTGCCTTAATGAGGCTTTGTGTAGGGCTTATATAGTATCTTTGTGAAAACTAGGAAAGGGCCCCTTTCTGTGGGTGGATGCATCCCTGCCCCAGGGCATGTGGCCTGGTGAGCTGAGCATGGTTGGATTGCCAGCCTCTCTCAACCATGGTGAGATCACAACCTGCACAGCCCCATGGGGTTGCCCTGTGTACACCTTTCTCAACCACCTCATCCAGTCTCTCCTGCCCACAAATCCCCACCACCAGAGGCATCTGGAAATTCTACAGGTACAGTGTCATTGTAATTTAGCAGTTCCTTTCTAGCATACCCCATAGTAACACAGCCCTTAAAGAACAACAAACAGACTTTCCCCAACAGGTTCACAAACCATAATTTCACTCAAATGAGTAAAACTGGTGCTCTGTTTCTTGATATTTAAAATGACACATTTAAGAGGGTGAAATGGTTTGACTCTATGTCCCCACTCAAATCTCATCTTGAATTGTACTCCCATAATTCCCACCATTCCCACCTGTTGTGGGAGGGACCCAGTGGGAGATAATTGAATCATGGGGGTGGTTTCCCCCATACTATTATGGTGGTAGTGAATAAGTATCATGAGATCTGATGGTTTTATTAGGGGTTTCCGCTTTTGTGTCTTTTTCACTCTGTCTGCCACCATCCACATATGATGTGACTTGCTCTTCTTGCATTCACCATGCCTCACCATTGCCTCACCATGATTGTGAGGTCTCCCCAGCCATGTGGAACTGTAAGTCCATTAAACCTCTCTCTTTTGTAAATTGCCCAGTCTCGGGTATGTCTTAATCAGCAGCATGAAAACAGACTGATACAGAGGGAAACACTATTCTTTGAATATCTAAACATTACAGGTTAAAACTAAAAAGTTCCTAATGAATAGTTCTAGTTTTCTTGCTGCTCCAAAGTTAATTAAAACAAACAAACAAACAAAAAAACCTTGTATTGTATCTTAAAGTGCATTGGGCAAGAACACGTTTAATATTGTCTTAGGGCTCATTCAAAGCAAAATTTGAAAGGTTGAAGAGTATTAATTGAAATGGTTTAATAACGATAAAAGTCTGAGGCTAGAAGAAATCACTTTTAAATGTCTCTTGCTTTGTCTTTGCTCTAAAGCAGAAAGCAGGTAGGAGTTATTCAAAGCATTTCTGGAGGAGACAGTCTCTACTTTTCTTTTTTTTTTTTTTTTTTTTTTTGAGACGGAGTCTTGCTCTGTCGCCCAGGCTGGAGTGCAGTGGCCGGCTCTCAGCTCACTGCAAGCTCCGCCTCCCGGGTTTACGCCATTCTCCTGCCTCAGCCTCCCGAGTAGCTGGGACTACAGGCGCCTGCCATCTCGCCCGGCTAGTTTTTGTATTTTTAGTAGAGACGGGGTTTCACCGTGTTAGCCAGGATGGTCTCGATCTCCTGACCTCGTGATCCGCCCGTCTCGGCCTCCCAAAGTGCTGGGATGTCTCTACTTTTCAATCACTCTACTCATTTGATGCCCTCTGACATAATTCACTTTTCAGTTTCCTCAATCAGAATTTTCTGCCAGTGTGTGAACAGAAAAAGGCAGTTTGATATGCACAGTTGATAAACAGCCAGTGGGCAGTTGGGATTTCACTTTTAGCAATATGCTTTCAGATGCTTTCTGTAGAAATGCATGGGAAATCAAAGCAGCCACTCCTGTGTAGGTTTCATACATTCTGCTCTACAGTAAACATTTATTAAGTATTTGTAAAATGCTAAATGCAGTATCAGCAATGTGCAGGTATTAACTCATTTATCTCTTATGAGGTATCATCATCATCCCCAGTCTACAGGTTTGAGACCTAATGAGTTTAAGCAGTTTGCCTAAAGTCACACAGTTATGGAGTTGAGATAGAAATCCCAAAAGTGTGACTTGAGGGTCCATCTGTAATCCACAAAGCTACACTAGCTTCTTTTTCCTAAACTCCCCACAAGTTTCTTTTAAAATTGTTAGTCTAATAGAAAATGTATTCCCTAATTGAGCTTTTCTATTAGGAACAATTATTAGCATCTAATTCTTAGATCTGGATTAACACATGGAAATATTGTCACCATTAGAATCACTACTTTCTTTCCCACACAAGTTTCTTCATATCAGAGTTTCCCCAACATTGCAACACTTCAGTGGTTACAGCCCTAAAAACAGGGAGTAAGTCACCACAACTTTCCAAAAATCCATAAAATTATTAACGCTGTGAAATAACGGAGCACAGATACTTGGAGACACAAAGTTTACAGTCGGGTGCATAGAAGCCACAACAGGAAAGGACAGTGGATGAGTTTTCTTTCCCTTCCTCCCTCCCCTCCTTCCTCCCTCCCTCCCTCCCTCCTTTCCTTCCTTTCTTTCTTTCTTTTGAGACAGTGTCTCCCTCTGTCACCCAGGCTGGAGTGCAATGATGTATCTTGGCTCACTGCAACCTCCGCCTTTCAGGTTCAAGCAATTCTCCTGCCTCAGCCTCCTCAGTAGTTGGGATTAGAGGTGTGCGCCACCATGCCCGGCTAATTTTTTTAATATTTTTAGTAGAGTTGGGGTTTCACTATATTGGCCAGGCTGTTCTCAAACTCCTGATCTTGTGATCTGCCTGCCTCAGCCTCCCAAAGTGCTAGAGATTACAGGTGTGAGCCACTGCGCCCAGCCAGTAGATGAGCTTTCTAAGGGATAAAGACAGGGGCACTCAAGGGTCAAGGCTCACGGCTCAAGTCATTTATGCAAGTTTTTCCACTTGTATCTCTATTAGTATTTACAAACCAAAACAGTTGTTGTAATCTTACATCTGATTTCCCTTTGGCCCTAGAATGTGAAGCAAAATTTTGCCTGGAAAATACAATGACAATCTATGTTTAAAAAATGATGGGGAATAGATTTTGAGTCCAGCTGGAAAATGTATATGCCTTTAAGTAATTCCTTTATATTTTGTAACTATTCCATGAAGTATCTTTTAAAGGGAGACATCCATGGAGTTTCCAGAATCATCAATGAACTTTTCTTTTCCAACTTATAACACCAGTTAAAGAAAAGTTCACAGAATTTTTGCATTCCTTTATCTATTCCCCTTTCTCGTCAACAGTGTCCTTTGAGCCACTTATTCTAGTCTCATTGCCTGGTTACTCCTGTTAAATTCTTTCAGAAAAAAATATTCTTATATATGGCTGATATCTTTTACACAAGGTACAGAAATATATGAGTTATCCAACATCATCAATTCATGAGGGTTTTCCATGTAAGTAACCTTTACTGTAACTGAAGTTTCTCCCTTCAAATGTCAAAGGCATCTACTTATCTTTGTTGGAAACCCTCTTCTAAAACGTATGGACACACTTCCTTGCTTTTTTAAAAAAGAGGGTATTGGACACAATTTATTGATGACTCAAATGGCCATTATTAACATCTTTGAATCATGTAGTGATACAGTTTTATTTGATTTAAAATGTTTCTCTTTCCTGGGAGTTAAAATAACAAACCCTTCCTCAGTTGTCTCCACTTACCACTGACAGTTGTCTCACTCCCTTTGCAGATTGTGGCAAGCAAAGAAATTTGAGAAGCAAACATTCAATAATAGTAAGCTTCTGCGTGGGTCTGCAGCACTCTAGAATCAGCACGCTCCGTAAAGCAAGGAAAGAAAAATGAATCTCAGTGACAGACTGTGTGCACCCCAAACCAGTCATTGTGCTGGAGAACTGATATAAAATCCACCACAATCCTCACAATAACTTTGGGAGGAGGGTAACATCATTTTCAATTTACTACTATCTGGGTCTCAGAAAAGTTAAGTTCGCCCAGTGAGTAAGACAGAAGGCTGGGATTTAAACTCACATCTGTCCAGGTCCTGAGTTCATGCCCTTTCCACTCAATCCTGCATTGAAGCTGTTGGGGGAGTTAGGGTGGGAGGTGCTAGCGTGGAGAGGTGCTAGGTTGGGAGGCGCTAGTGTTGTTAAGGAGCAATATTCTCTGCTCTGTTTCTTCCCTTCTCTGGCATCCCTCTCCACCTACTCCTGCAAAGGGGCATGGAGTTGCTTATCTAATTAGTGAATCTAAAAGAAGAACCTGTCTGCAATAGCCTGGCTGCTTCTTTCTTTTTCCTGAAAGTGAGTTTACCAGAGAAACTGTATTGTCTCTGCAGTACCCTTGGGTGGGGTGGGTGAAATCAGCTCTGGCCAGGGAGGGTAAATCCAGCTAATGCTGGCTTCAAGATCAGAAAGCACAGTCCCCCAGATGGAAGCCACATCTTCCAACCTTGTCTTTATCGTCACTAATGAGACCCTTTGGCCTCTGCCTGCTTTTCCTTTCTTATTTCTCCACGGGGGTGGAAGTCAGGCGGGTCAGTCAGCAGCTACATATTGTGTTCCTCCCTTAATCAACCCAACAACCATGTTAAGTAAAATCAAAGGAGGTGAGAGCAGAAAAAGACTAATGATGAACTTGCACAGTGCCTTCACTGTAAAGATGAGGAAAGAGAGGCTCGTTATATTAACACACAAATAATGATTAAAAGAGTGTTATTAAGGCCAGATGCGGTGGCTCATGCCTGTAATCCCAGCACTTTGGGAGGCCGAAGTGAGTGGATCATCTAAGTTCAGGAGTTCAAGATCAGCCTGGCCAAATGGTGAAACCCCATCTCTACTAAAAATATACAAATTAGCTGGGTGTGGTGGCATATGCCTGTAGTCCCAACTACTCAGGAGGCTGAGGCAGAAGAAAAAAAAAATGTTATTAGCAAAGTGGAAAAAACTCTTATGTAATTGCCATTTCCATTTATAGCAATACAATTCTAACATGTATAAAGCATTTTCATGAGAGTAGCACATACTGAGACTTCAACAAATGATAACTACTAATTTTACTGTATTATCATTATTATTATTGTTTGACACAGGGTCTCACTCTGTTGTCCAGGCTGGAGTACAGTGGCACAATCATGGCTCACTGCAGCCTCTGCCTCCTATGTTTAGCAATGCCTAAGCCTCCTGTGTAGCTGAAACTATAGGTGTATGTCACCATGCTCAGCTAATGTTTGGCATTGTTAGTAGAGACAGGGTTTCATTACACTGGCTAGGTTGGCCTCAAACTCTTGGCTTCAAGTGATCCACTCGGAAACTGCAAATCCGAGTAGCTGGGACTACGGGCTAATTGATATATTTTTTGTAGAGATGGGGTTTTGTCTGTTGCCCAGGCTGGTCTCCAACTCCTGAGCGCAAGTGATCCCCCTCCGCCTCAACCTCCCAAAGTGCTGTAATTACAGATGTGTGCCACTGTGCCTGGCCTAATTTTAGTATTGTAGTACCAGATAGTATCTGAACCATGAAAACAACCAAGATTATTTCCATGATGTGGTGAGCATCTGTTCTCATTCCACATTCTTGATCTAACCTCCTAGGTGGCCCCATTCTTTCCCCTTGAATTTGTACATACTCTTTGTGAAAGGTTGCAAAAAAATTTTTCTGGCCAGGCACAGGGGCTCATACCTGTAATCCTGGCTTGGGAGGCCAAGGTGTGTGGATCGCTTGCGCTCAGGAGTTCAAGACCAGCCTGGGTAACAGGGCAAAATCCAGCTCTACAAAAACACAAAAATTAGCTGGGTGTGGTGGTGCACACCTGCAGTCCCAGCTACTCAGGAGGCTAAGGCTGGAAGATCACTTGAACCTGGGACACAGAGGTTGCAATGAGCTGAGATCACACCACTGCAATCCAGCCTGGATGACAGCATGACCCTGTCTCAAAATAAAAATAAAATAAAAATAAAAATATTCTTATTACACAATCTTTGCAGCTTCTCTGATCAAGAGGTACAGACTATTTCTCAACTCCTTGAGTTTGAGGGTGGCTATGAGACTGAGATTTGCTTTGAGTATTGAGATATTAGCAAATATGATGCAAGCAGAGGTTTGAAAAGCACTTGTGCAAAAAGGCTTGCTATTGGGTACCTTAATTCCACTATATGACGAAGCCTGGGATAGCCTGCAGGAAGATGATGCCCAGCTGAGCAGTACTCGAGGCTGAGCACAGCCACCAGCTAACTCACCAAAAGATTGAAAATGAAGAAGCCGAGGAGAGCCCAACAGAAGACTGTTCAGCCAATCAACAGGAAAGTGAGAAATAATAAATCGTTGTGTTTGAAACCACCAAAATGGGTAGCAGTTTCTTATGCAGCATAAGCTAAATGACAGAAAAATTGGTACCTAGAAGTGGCATGCTGCCAGAAGAGAAACCTAAAACATTCCTCCTTGGCTTTGGCACCAGATAGCAGGCAAAAAGCAGTGATGTACCTGTTAAGGAAAACTGGAAAGATGGCATGCAGACTGTCAGAGGAGGGTGGCAGTGGTGAGGAAACTGTGAGAGCAGTTAGGGGAAAAGGCAGCCCGTATCACAGGCAGCCAAACACTTGACAACACTGTTGCCTATGGCAGCTCCAAAGGCTGAAAATGTCGGTATGAATTTTGCATCTCACTGCAAAGATCTCCAGACAATTGAAAGTGTTTGAGTGTGTCTATAACTACACAGAAGTTCTGCAAGATAGAGACAAACTAAAAATTGAATCATCTAGTTTGCAAGCATTATTCAGAGAAAACCTTTCTGGTTTCTCTCTATTTTCCTATCACATGATAGGAAAATAAAACCTTTTTATCTCTCCAGTTTCTTCAACTGGAAGAAACAATTCTAAGTAAGAAATGGCCTTAAAGACCTTGGTAAAATTGAATAAGGTGGCTCGAAGACCTTCTCAGCTAGACAAAGTGAGCTCTAAGACTCTAAGTGTGTTGTCTCAAACAATCTGATCCTCAGCCTGAAGTAGACAGAGGTCTAACATGAAAACAATTATGAAGATAGGTTTTAGGGGCATGGAGCCTAATTAGATTATTTGGAAATCTATAAAGTTTTTAAGAGAATTTTACTAACAAGCACACACACAACCTTGGCCTAAAAAATACAAAGACTTTTCAAAGGAAAAGAGGCCTCTAGGTCCCCAACTTTTTATGATCAGGATCTAGGCCAACAAAGCTATTTAGGAACAAAAATAAGCCATTTGTTGTGGGAAAAGAAGAGTTTCAGAGGGTAGAGCCAAGAGCAGTGGAGGACTATAAACCAGGAAACCACTTCTGAAAAGCAGAGCTGGGTCCTAATCAAGGAACATGGCCTAGTCCAGGAGCAGGGGCACCTGGTAACATGTGCTTGGACAGAATTGCTATGGACCAGTGATTGTCATATGAATCCTGTTAATGGCTTTTTTTTGTTTTTTAATGGGGTGTCTACTTTTGTTATCCTTTTCCTATCTCATCATTATATGTTGAATGTGTATGGGAAAGACAGCCTGTTCATTGTCTTGGGATCAAGAGGATCAGCATAAGAAGAGCTATCTCTGAGGAGTCTGAACTGTATCTAGATCTCATGCAGATCAGGCATGAGTCTCTAGACTTTGAGGCTAATACTATAATCTGATGAGACTTCGGGGAATCCTGGGATGGGAGTCAGCATATTTTTCTTGCAAGAGAAATGTGAATAATTTTGTCAGCAACAGACTATACTTGATTACAACAAATGGCAACAAATTCGTAGCAGCACCTCCCATCAAGAAGTGGTGTCAGTCTCTCTGCCCTTTGAATCAGTTTCTCTACCCTTGGCTATGAGATTTGCTTTGACCAAGAGGATGGGAGGAAACATGGAGCAAGCAGAGGCTTCAATAGCACTAGTACCTTGGGGCTTATCCACCCTGGGCACACCGAAACCATTATGTGAGAAAGCTCAGGTTAGCCTCCTGGAGGATGAAGACCGCACGGAGAGCTAGGCCAGCCCCCAGCTGACCCACCTCTACAGGTGCATGACTGAGTCCCGGGGAGATCCGTGGAAGAAGCACTAGTGCTTACTATCTGCCAGAGACTGTTGTGGAAGGTTTACATGGATTATCTCATTTAATCCTTGCATCTGTGAGAAACAGAAAATTGTTATTTGGGGGTGGCTTGTTATACTGACAAAGCTACCTGATACACCTCTCCTTGCGTTTCTCTATGCTCCTTAAGGTGTATTCTTCTTTAAAGAAGACTTGGAGGCTGTTGTGAATCATGAATAAATTATAATTTCTGGAAAGTAAATTGTCATGCATTTAAAACAAAAGTTTATTGCTATGATTTTAAAACACAAACATAAGCAACATGAACCAAATAGTTGTCCTTATGAAGTATGTCACCTATCCAATAATTGTGACTTAAGGTATATATTAATATCTTGATTTTAATTCAGTAGACCTTTGTGATATTCTACTCATATTGTATGCAAAAGTTAATGTAAAGCATACACATTTTTTAAAAGCACATGTTTCTTAACATGTCTGAAGACAGCGCTTCTTTTTTGTTTGTTTGTGTTTTGAAGACTGTGGTCATAATCATGGTGAGGAGAAAAAAAATATGCTAAAAAAAAGATTATCTCGCACACACACAGCTTCCACACAAAGACTCTGCAAAAGCTGTTCGATAATACAGTGTGCTAAATAGGAGTCCTTGAACAGCGGGGTCAGGAAAGTACAGAGATACTTGGCAGTTTTAACCTTGGCTGAGTTTCAGTCTAATAAGAGGTTTTGAGAACCTGAACAGCCAGTTTTTAAATGGAAGTGGATAGTTTGAAGTATATCACAAGTCTATCATTCAGCTCACCAAAATAAACAGTATGTAGGCACAGTGCAACTTCCCAAACACAACTCCACTGCCACATCTCAAAGTTTTCTTCATCATCAAAGACTGGACCAGAGATGTTTCCTGCTGCCATGCCAAAAACAGCAAAAATTAGTGGGATGTGAACTAGGTTTCTAAGGAATTTCAGAAGTTTATTATGGCCTTACTAACCCCCTTCAAAATGTTAACGGCTATCAGGATACTTCTTTTCAAAGCTGTAGGATCAGCTTAGAACTCCACATCTACTCAGGGACGTACAGGAGAGGGGCAAGTGTGTCTCCTGAATTATGTGGAGACATATCCACATCTCACCTCTGACGCTACCTGATCTTCTTGCCTGGGTTTCCTCACTGGTTTCAGGGTTCCCAGCAGTTAGGGCAATTCTCAACAGATGAGTGCAATTCTTAACTGATGAGTGCTTTTCAAGCCTCTGCTATGTTCTGTATTGTTGTAGGCCATCTTCTCTATACCTGGTCTTCCCCATGTATAAATAATTACCTCATAGGATAGTAGAGGGGGTTAAATGAGGTAAGCCATGTAAAGCTCTTAGACTAGCACTTGGCAGAGAGTGAGCACTCTGTATATGTTATCTATGGTCATGTATTCCTGTGATTTAAATTCCCTCAAATAACTAATGTAGAGTCAGTAACTATTTGTGTCAATGATGCATTTGTTAACTACACTACTAACAGTTTATTTTCTGTCTCATCTATGATCATAAGTGAACACTAATACCTGTGCATTACTCAATGATTTGAGGTTTGAAATACCTTTCTTCCAACTATTATATTGCAAAATATCTCTTTCTGATTATAAAAGCAACCCATTGTAAAATATAATAATAACAATAATACAGATTGAGCATTCCTCATCTGAAAATCTGAAATCTGAAATGCTCCAAAATCTAAAACTTTTTGAGCATTGGCCACAAGGGGACTATTCCACACTTGACCTCATGTGACAAGTCGCAGTCAAAACACAAGTAAGTACATAACACACAGTTTACTCAGTGTTCCCAAGGGAAGAAAGACCCTCCTATCCCCCTTCAGCTGCAGTATATCTTTTCTGCACATGCCCAGATACCCCTTCACAAGCGCACACACACACAAAGGGCAATAAAATGGCACATGTACAGCAGGCTGGATGCACCAACAGCAGATTCTCCACCATGCCCCCACATGGCACCAAGAACTTCATGTATTAATCACTATGACTCTTTGCTTATACTCTGCTCTGACATTTTTGAAAATGTCAAAAAGGCCTGTGGATACTTCTATGAGTAACAGTGATAAGAAAAAGGGGAAGCATTTATATTTATCTGTAGCAAAGAAAGTCAAGCTATTGGAGAAACCAGACAGAAAAATATGGTGTTAGAATGACCACCTTATATGACCTGAAGAAACAAAAAGATAGATTGTTGAAGTTCCATGCTGAAAATGATGAACAAAAGTTAATGTTAAAAAATAGTAAATATTCCATGCATGATGACTCGCACCTGTAATCTCAGAGTGTTGGGAGGCCAAGGCAGGAGGATCACTTGAGCCCAGGAGTTCAATACTAGCAACATAGTGAGACTATGGCTCTACGAAAAACAAAAAAAAAGCTAGGTGTGGTGGTGTGCGCCTGCAGTCCTAGCTACTCAGAAAGATGAGGTGGGAGTATCACTTGAGCCCAGGAGTTTGAGGCTGCCATGAGCTATGATTGTGCCACTGCACTCCAGTCTGGGTGACAGAGCAAGACCTCATTGGAAGGAAGGAAGGAAGGAAGGAAGGAAGGGGAAAGAAAAGAGAGAGAAAAAAAGAAGAGAGAAAGAGGGGGAGGGAGGAAAGCACTGTATAAAGCTAGAAATGAAGATCTTGATCATGTATTGAAAGGGTGGATCCATCAGCCTCACAGTGAACACATGCCACTTAATGGTATACTGATCATAAACATGCAAGATCTATCACAGTGAACTGAAAATTGAAAGAAACTGTAAATAATCAAAAGGCTGGTTGCAGAAATTTAAGAAAAGACACAGCATCAAATTTTCAAAGACGTGTGGTGATGAAGCATCTGCTGATCACAAAGCAGCAGAGAAATTCATTAATGAGTTTGCCAAGGTCATTGCTGATGAAAATTTGACGCCGAACAAGTTTACAATGCTGATAAAACCTCACCGTTTTGGTGTTATTGTCCCAGAAAGACACTGACTAGAGCTGATGAGACAGCCCCTACAGGAATTAAGGATTCCAAGGACAGAACAACTGTGCTGGGATGTACTAATGCAGCAGGCATGCATAGTGTAATCTGGCTGATAGGCAAAAGCTTGTGTCTTCGCTGTTTCCAAGGAGTGAATTTCTTACCAACCCATTATTATGCTAATAAAAAGGCTTGGATCACCAGGGGTATCTTTTATGATTAGTTTCATAAGCACTCGGTACCAGGAGCTTGTGTTCACTGCAGGGAAGTTAGACTGGATGACAACTGCAAGAATTTGTTATTCCTTCACATCTGTCCTGCTCATCCTCCAGTGGAAATTCTCATCAAAAATAATGTTTATGCCATGTACTTTTCCTAAAACGTGACTTCTCTACTTCATCCATGTGACAAGGCATCCTTAGATCAATGAGGAGTAAATAATGCTTTCTTGAACAGCATGCTAGCAGCAGTGAACAGAGGCATGAGTGTAGAAGATTTTCAAAAGGAGTTTAGCATGAGAGGATGCCATATATGCTGTTGCCAATGTTTAGAACACGTGACTAAAGACACAGTTGTGCATACCTGGCACAAGCTCCAGCGTGTAACTATGTTCAGTGATGATGATGAATAAGGTGGTGACTTTGAAGGAATTCCATATATCAGATGAGACAAAAAATGATGTATGACCTCCTTACATATGCAAAAAATATACCTTCAGAGTCAAGCAGTAAGCTGGAAGAAGATATCAATGAAGCTTTTTTAACATCAGCAAGGAGGCTACAGTTCTTCATTTATTGACTGATGATGAAATAGCTGAAATGGTTCTCAATGAAAATGACTGTGATAATACTGACAAGGAAGATACCATTAATACTGCAGAAAAAGTGCCTATAGATGACATAGTGGATATGTGAAGAGCTTATTGAAGGACTAGAGCAGCGTGCATGTATAACAGAACAAGAAATGATGTCAGTTTATAAAGTCAAAGAGACTTCCAAGACAAAAACCAATGTTAATGAGGCAAATGACTCTGGAGGAAACATTTTAAAAGGCCATCCAGCAGGATGCCTCCTCATCCTCAGAGGACCCACTCTCTGGTCCCTCAACTATTACTGATGTTTCTTCTCACCTAAAAAAAATACAGTGTACAATAACTTTTTAATCAAAATACATAATTGCACATGGAGACTGAAAGCCTGCCATTGTTGTTGCTGTTAACGTGGATGCAGGTATTTGGTGATGCTACTGGGCTTAGTTACCCTGAACACATTATTTTTTTCACTGTATTAATGGTATGTTATTTTTTTTTTTTTTACCATTAAGTACTTATGTGTGAATAAGTCTAAGAAAGCAACTGTAGTCAGGCGTGGTGGTTCACACCTGTAATCCTAACACTTTGGGAGGCTGAGGTGGGCAGGCTGTTTGAGTCAAGGAGTTCAAGACCAGCTGTGGACAACATGGTGAAACCCCACCCCTACAACAAAATACAATAATTAGCTGAGACCAGTGGTGTACACCTGTATTACCAGCTGCTTGGGAGGCTGAGATGGGAGGATCACCGGAGCCCAGGAGGTTGAGGCTTCAGTGAGCTGTGATCGTGCCACTGCACTCTAACCTGAGCAACAGAGCAAGCTCTTATCTCAAAAAAAGACAATAAAAAAGAAACGAAAATAAGAGAGAGAAATGATTGCTTATCAGTAGCATGTAAACTCAGAGTCAGGAATGATAGTGATACCAAGCAAGCACAGATGGTCCATGTGGGTGCCTGACATAGTCACCTTTGTTTTCTGATGGTTCGATGTACATAAACTTTGCGTCATGCACAAAATTATTAAAAACATTGTATGCAGTTATCTTCAGGCTATGTGGATAGGTATATATGAAACATACGTTTCTTTTTTTTATTATACTGTAAGTTCTAGGGTACATGTGTACAACATGTAGGTTTGTTACATATGTATACACGTGCCATGTTGGTGTGCTGCACCCATTAACTTGTCATTTACATTAGATATATCTCCTAATGCTATCCCTCCCTGCTCCCTCCACTCCACGATAGGCCCTGGTGTGTGATGTTCCCCACCCTGTGTCCAAGTGTTCTCAATGATGAAACATAAATTTCATGTTTAGATTTGGGTCTTATTCCCAAGATACCTCATGATGTATATGCAAATATTCCAAAATCCAAAAAAAATTGAAATCCAAAATACTTCTAGTCCCAAGCATTTCAGATAAGAGATACTCAACCTGTAATAATAAATCAAATAAGACAGAATTGTTAAACATGAAAAGTAAAAATTTTCCATCATCTAATACAACTATATATAATAACTCTATAAAATAACCAATGATAAAATATAATACATATTCTTCCAGATTCTTTTCAATACCAGAAGGTTGTGAACACTTAAGAGACAGTGTTCAGAAGAACCAATCCTGCTACTGTGAAATTTAGTTTGTTTGCCTGGAAAATCACAGGAGCTCTCTAGGATTTCTTCTTCCCAGGGGCATCCCTCAGAGGTGCAGGGCCACAGGGCAAGTCACACCGTACTTTCCATCAACAAAAGTTTTGTGCAGGTAAAGTCAGGTAAAAAGAAAGAAAGAGAGAGGTAGACAGAGAGGAAAGAAAGGAAGGAAAGAAAGGAAGGGAAGGGAAGGGAAGGGGCAAGGGAAAGGAAGGGAAGTGGGAAGGGAGATGGGGGTTCCATGCACGGTGGCTCATGGCTGTAATCCCAGCACTTTGGGAGGCCAAGACAGGTGGATCACTTGAGGTCAGGAGTTGGAGACCAACCTGGCCAACATGGTGAAACCCCGTCTCTACAAAAATTAGCTGGGCATGGTGGCACATGCCTGTAATCCCAGCTACTTGGGAGGCTGTGGCAGGAGAATCACTTGAACCTGGGGAGCCGAGGTTGCAGTGAACCAAGATCACACCACTGTACTCCATCCAGCCTGGGCAACAGAGTAAGACCACCTCAAAAAAAAAAGAAAAAAGAAAAAAGAAGAAAAGAAAAGAGAAAGAAAGGAAGACTGAGGGAAACTTGGAAAAGGAAATTTTAGAATACAAGAAAATCTTCACGTGTGCTTTCATGTTTAAGAATCTCAAGATGTTTACCCCAATTCCACACATTGCGAAAGAATCTTGAAGTGTCTAAGCCAGTCTGAGGACTGATATTCTTTAAGACTTAATGTTTATAAAATTAGCGGCTAGGTTTTCTTTTGGAAACAAGTTAACAATTTTAATGCATTACATATACATTGAACATCTCTTCCTCATAAGTGTCTCATAAAGGTAAGCTGTATTCCCCTCACCCCCACCACCAATTAATGTTTCATTGTTAGTGCTGGTAGGTTGTGTTTAGTTTTTTAGTTAGATTCAAGTAGTGAAAAGATCTTTTCTTCATCTAACAGATAGAAGCCTTAAAAGTACTATTTCCAAAAAATAAGCAAAGGGTAGATACTCCTACTGCTGCTAATATCATCTGAAAAGCAAATGCCATGTAAGAGAAAGAGTACTTGGCCTGGTAAGCGAGGGCTTATTCCCATTTCCATCTCTAGCTGCATAAAGTTGAGCAAGACATTTAACATCTCTGTCAGTTTCCTCATCTGTAAAATGGTAAGAACTCTACTTACCTCACAAGGGTTACCTTTTGGTTGTTAAGTAACGTAGGTTATGTACCTAAAAGCACTTCATAAACTTTAAAGTATTTTACAAACACAGTCTTAGGAATTATTACTTTGAACTACTGCCATCCATAATCAGTTAATTTATCAGTTAGCTTATTGAAGATACTATAAGTACTACTCCTTTGGAAGCATGTGCAGATCATATGATCTAAATGGTTCTATAAAACCAAAGAATGATCCTATTATTAGTTTTTATATTACTCCTATAACTCAAGTGACAGCATATTAATGCTCTATTCAGCCTAAACTTCAGGAAGACAGAAGTTAGGTGCTTTGTACTCATTATATAAAAGGGGCTAAGAAAACAAACTCACTTATTGTAAAGAAAATTTTTCTTCAAAGTGGATATATTGCATTGTACCTGTCAAAGAAGACAAATAACCAATACCCCCTTGCAAAACAAAACCAACTAAAAAGCAGTCGATCACATTTCTTATACATTTACCCCAAATGAAAACTGTTCCATGGCAACTGTGCTCTTTTAAGCTATATAGGCTGGGCACGGTGGCTCACACCTGTAATCGCAGCACTTTGGGAGGCCAAGGCAGGCAGATCACCTGAGGTCAGCAGTTCGAGACCAGCCTGGCCAACATGGTGAAACCTCATCTCTACCAAAAATAAAAAAAATTAGCCGGGCATAGTGGCATGTACCTATAATCCCAGCTACTTGGGATGCTGAGGCGGGAGAATCACTTGTACCCATGAGGCTGAGGTTATAGTGAGCCGAGATTGTGCCACTGCACTCCAGCCTAGGCAATAAGAGCAAAACTCTGTCTCAAAAAATAAAAAATAAAATAAAATAAAGTTATATAGACTCAACATCTATAGGTATTGAAAAAATCTTAAACATCTTTTAGTACTAACAGATTTTTAATTTTCCCTTATATGTGAGCTTCTAATTTGGATAAAAGGGATGTTGCATGTTTGCAGTGATACTGGTAATGTTTATCACGGGAATCAGTAGATATCTTTCTATACATCCAAAAGTGCAGAAAATTCCATAAAAAGTAATATAATTTGTTCTCTCATGAACAGACTATCAGTATCCGTGCAGAATAATTCCCAGAAATCATGAAATGCGTACAACTTTAAATACCGTAACTTTCACTTTTACTTACTGTTGAGTATTCTTTATCATTTGATTTTAACATAATATTAAAATACCTCAATTCTATTAGCTAAAATATACACAACAGCATAGAAACAATGGCATCCATTAGCTTTATTTTATTTTTATAAACCAAGTTGGGAAGCCTTTTAATGAGCTTTTAAGGAATATTCATAAAGTAGACTATGTGATTGATATTCTTATCCACATCTTTCAGGACACATGTCTGCACAGGCTACTCTGACAGGGACTTTCATGAATTTATTCAACAAGTATTTATTGAGTATTTATGTGCCAGGCATATGATGAGGTTAGCTTGGTGAACAAAAGATAGGTGGTCCCAGTACTTTTAAAATATATTTTCTAGATAAGAAAAAAAAAAAAAAAACTTAACATAAACCTTTTTATGAGAGAGAGAGAGAAAAGGTCTTGCTCTGTTACCCAGGCTTGAGTGCAGTGGCACAATCATAGCTTACTGCAGCCTCCACCCGCTGGGCTCAAACAATCCTCCCACCTCAGTCTCCTGAGTACTGGGACTACAAGCCATGCGCCACCACACCCAGCTAATTTTTAAACTTTGCGGCCAGGCGCAGTGGCTCATGCCTGTAATACCAGCACTTTGGGAGGCCAAGGAGGGTGGATCACCTGAGGTCAGTAGTTCAAGAGCAGCCCGGCCAACATGGAGAAACCCCGTCCCTACTAAAAAAAAAAATACAAAAATTAGCCAGGCATGGTGGCAAGTGCCTGTAATCTCAGCTGCTCGGGAGGCAGAGGCAGGGAGAATCGCCTGAACCCAGGAAGCGGAGGTTCAAGTGAGCCAAGATTGTGCCACTGTACTGCAGCCTGGATGACAGAGTAAGACTCCATCTCAAAAAACAAAAATTAAAAAAAATTTTGTAAATAAAATATTTTGTAGAGATGGGGTCTCGCCATAGGCTAAGTTTTAAAATTTTTGTAGAGATGTGGTCACACTACGTTGCCTAAGATAGTCTCAAACTCATGGGCTCAAGCAATCCTCCTGCCTTGGCCTCCCAAAGTGCTGGAATTACAGGCATAAACCATGATGCCTAGCCCATAAAGCATTTTTAAAGAAATAAATTAAAATGTTACAAATTTGAAAGACTGATGAGACGTTTTAAATATAGACACAGTTGAAACCAAAGTTTTATATGTATTTACAACGAATTTATTAACTTCAATCACTGGTATCAACTATGACACAAAGAATAGCTTAGTGGTTAAGTAAGGATGCAGAATCGAATAAGCCTGCATGGGACTCCTAGCACTGAGCAAACTAGAATAAGACAATGAACCTCAAAAAGTATTTACACATGGTGAATGAGTTCTCAACAAATGCAGGTATTTTCTTAGATAATACTTATGTTGTCACTCATGTTGGTAAACATACACACTTTCTATGAATATCAACCAGAAAATGTATAAATAATAGTCAAGTAATTTTTTACTTACTGCTCTTAACCTGTCTTGGCCTACAGAAACTCCACCATGGCATGCCACCTTATCCTGCCTTCCTTCTGGAGATGTTCTCCAACCAGAGATGTCCCTCAACCTTTCCCATCCCCTATCCAAATTCAAATTTGTCCATCAGAACATCCCATGCCTATAATCCATCCTCTACGTTTTAAGGCAGTAAACAACTGTTCTGATGAATATATCTGCTTGTAAGTGCTAATAGCTTAATATACTCCTCCATCCAGAAAACATATTTGCATTTTTGAAGATGCCTTCTATATTCTGGATAAAACAGCAAATTGAACATTACTTTTGCTCCCTTCCAAAACCCCACTAAAGAAACTTTCTAAAGGCATAAGCCAACTAGGATAAACAAGAGAGAAGAAAGCAGCAACACAATTTTGGAAATTATGAAGCAAACAGAAAAACGAAAGTTGGTCTAGCAGATTTAAGAAAGTTAAATCCTCAGTGAACAATGGAGAAGTACAAGAAGCAACTAAAGTTACACCATCAAATAAACTCCTAAAGACTCAGAACTCATAATAAAAGTCCGAGTACCTATGGAAAAGGGCGTGATGGTGGGGTAGTAACAAGTTGGGTTTGGATAGAAGCTTTTTAAAGAAGTGGGAGTGCCCTCCATCCTCTGTTCCACCTGGGCAGAAGAACAGACAGATGACAGATTAGACTCTGAAGAGGGTAAAAGAGAATCTAGACTGCGGTAGAGGTACCCAACTGAAAAGAGGAGGATTCAGTGAATATTTTTACATGGAATGTTGAATCTTCAAACCCTCCTCCTTCACCTACTTTCCACCTACTGACCTATATCTTACAGGCAGAAAAATAGAAGATCCTTTTCTATAAAGGGGAAAGAAAGAAAAAAGAGGTGAAAAAATAAGAGTAAAGATAAGGAGCTTAGAGGTCCAGTCCTTTACATTCAAATTCCAAATAATAGGAATTTCAGAGAGAAAACATCCTATTAATAAAAATATTTATTGTGTTTATGCTGCTGTTAACAGTGGTGGGTACAGGTATCTAGATGTCAGCAGAAAGGCAAACTATCCATAGCACTTGAAGTTGCAGCAAAAGGCAGTTAATAACTTCAGAAATTTTCTTAAGCCACCGGGTGCGGTGGCTCATGCCTGTAATCCCAGAACTTTGGGAGGCTGAGGTGGGTGGATCACCTGAGGTCGGGAGTTTGAGACCAGCCTGACCAACATGGTAGAACCTCGTCTCTACTAAAAATACAAAAATTAGCTGGGCATGGTGGCAGGCGCCTGTAATCCCAGCTACTAGGGAGGCTGAGGCACGAGAATTGCTTGCACCCAGGAGGTGGGGGTTGCAGTGAGCTGAGATCATGTCACTGCATTCCAGCCTGGGCAACAGAGTGAGACTTTGTCTCAAAGGAAAAAAAAATAAATTTTCCAATTAAACAATACCAAAAATATGCTGACTAAACAGGATTTTCCTCCACTAACTGTTAATCTTTTCAGATGAAGTGACACTATTATAACTTTGATTCCTTAAGGAATATGTTTCATCCTCTAACGAGTTTACTTCCAAAAAGAGAAAATACTCCATTTTACCATCATCGCTTCTTATTTAAAAATTCAAATTCTTAATGAAAATATAAAAATGGAGCTCATTTGCAGTTAATAAAGTATTCAACTGGATTCACAGTGGTTAAAATCACTACCTACACTTCAGCAATGAACCAAGTTCAACCTATACAAAATAAAAAGTACAAGAACAAATGTCTAGAATTATTTCCTTACCATTCATATGCTCCTTCATATAATATTTATGGTAAAAGCAAGACAAAAAATGAGAACATGAATCAAGTTATACTTGAGATAAACCAAGGAATATGCCAAAGGAGGTGAGGAAAGATATGAAAATACATGGCAAATGGTCATCACAGGACCTCACACATCCATTCACGTGAAGTCACACTACAAGCCTGAGTTAAATTTTCACTAGCACTATACTTTTTAGTTCCTTTTTTTTTTTTTTTTGGTGTCAGTGTGGTCAAGATGCTGAATGGTATGTATATGTTTATCCACTTAAAGGGGACACAGCGGAGCATTACATAACTCCACCTACATCTAGAAGTGCTGCTTTATGGTGAATTAATTCCTCCCTCCCTGCAATCAGCCAATGGTTGGTATTCTTAGTACTTAACGTAGAGGTTCACAGGTTAAATATGCATATGTTAGCACTTGGCCTATTTGCTTTGTGATGTCAGGTTAAACAAGAAATAGGTTCTCACTAGAGAACCAATCTGGTTACTTTTTCAACCTAAGATTTGCCTGCTAACTTATATATTAAACTTAAGGTCCTTTATCTATTTAATATAATAAATGTAAATAAATTGCAGCAGAAGAGCTGCAAAGGTTCAAAAGTTAAAAATCAGGAAGTCTCAATCCTTACCCTAAGCTTACAATTTATGGGAAGAAATAAGCAGGTACAAAAATAATTTTTAAAAAGGCCAGGCACAGTGGCTCACTCCTGTAATCCCAGCACTTTGGAAGGCTGAGGCAGGCGGTTCACCTGACATCAGGAGTTTGAGACCAGCCTCGCCAAATATAGTGAAACCCCATCTCTACTAAAAAAAATACAAAAATTAGCTGGGTGTGGTGGTGCACACCTGTAGTCCTAGCTACTTGGGAAACTGAGGCAGGAGAATCACTTGAACCCGGGAGGCGGAGGTTACAGTGAGCAGAGATCGTGCCATTACATTCCAGCCTGGGTGACAGAGCAAGACTCTGTCTCTCAAAAATCATATTTTTTTTTAAAAAACAAGAACAGGCCAGAAAAGGAGAAAAAGGACCAGCATGAGCCACCAAGCTGGGTGGAGGCTGAAAATTGCAAAACTGGGGTTGTGGCCTCTTCACCCAGGGCTTCAAAAGTGACCTGGAAAGATAAGAAACCTCAGTGGATATGGACTTCTGGGGCAATGCACTTCACCTACGGTCTCCAACAAGACCCAAAAGCAAACCTGTCAAGCACGCTCCTAGGCCGTAGTAATTAGATCCTTGAGAGTAATTTTTAAAAGGCTGTGATGTAAGTTCACGATTTTCAGAGCTTTACATTTATTTTCTTCCACTGTATATTACATATTAAAATATTAACAAAGTACCTTCTAGCAATGGTGCATTGAATGAGACACACAGAAACTTCCCTCTCTGTTCCTTGTTCCCTATTTTACCTCATTAAATGAAAGTGCTGTTTTCTCATACGCTCTTTTTTCACATACGGGACACACACACACACACACACACACTTGTTCAATTTTGAACTAGCTCAACCAAAAGATCTTCCTCTGTTAAAAAGTAGTCTCTTATAACCAAAGACAACCCCGTAACTTCTATTTTGATATAAATTATATTTCAGGAAAATGAAACACTTCCTCTGACCTTAGACGAGGCTGGGTTTCCAGCTCTATAATTTCACTTCTCTTTTTCTGGTACTCACCATATTTTATTGCTAGTTGTTTAATAATATATTCAGTTGTTACTTATCTTCTCTGCTTGCCCATAAGCTTCATGGGGCCAGGAGCTGTACCTGTTGTATCTGCACCATGTACCCCAGAGCACCTGGCATACAGAAAAGCCTCAATAAGGCGGAGCTTGCAGTGAGCTGAGATCCGGCCGCTGCACTCCAGCCTGGGCGACAGAGCCAGACTCCGTCTCAAAAAAAAAAAAAAAAAAAGAAAAGCCTCAATAAATAGTTGTTGAATAGATATGCTCACCAGAACCGTTATTTTTTTCCCTCATTTTTGATGCAGCTAGGTCTCTCGTACACGAAAATGAAAAAGACTGTTCTTGCTCTTATAGGCTGTTAGAGAGAATAATGATAATAAATACCATAATAGAGGGATCTATGGGAATACTTTTAGAAGTCAGTCTGGCCAAAGGGGAGGGAAGGTGGTCTGAGCTTACCCTAAAAGGTTTAAAAAGAGTTAGCTTGGTAGGGAGAAGGGGAAGGGACCCAGGCACAGACAACTTCGGCAAAGGCACGAAGCATGGGATGTGGAGGAACCACAGCAATTTGGTGTTTCAGGAGTAAAAACTGGTAAGCTTAAAAGTGCTTTTCCCTTTGAAGAAAAAATCATTGCCAAGGTCAGTGAATCAGATAATATACTATCCCACATTTATGAATGTTTAACATTCTCCTGTAAGTTATCTCTGATCCTATTAGATAGTTATTAAAGTTTTAAGACAGCACCTCAAAGCTTCCTCTGGCATAAGATTTCCTGAAACCTTCTTTATTCTCCTAGAAAGTTTACTGATTCCTCTAAGTTCACTGATGCCCGTCCCCCATCTGCAACTATTCAAAAAATTTGGCATCTCTCACTCTGCTATCTAAGATAGTATAAGGCCAAGCCAGGGACACCTCTCTCCCTCTTGCAATCTTGGTCAGAAGCCAGCAAAGGAATTTGGGCTGTGCTGTCTGTTGGCCACATCAAGAATTTAAATGAAAAACAAGGAATGACTCTCACTATACCAGGCCTGCTGGGACTAAGGCTCCGGTGCTCCTCTGCTGTCTCATGGTTCCCATGACTTCTGGATAATCTGAAAAAATCTCAATAGAATTGGTCACCATGAAAGGCCTAAGAGTTTAGGGTGAAGGTTCTCAAACTATAGCATGTATCAAAATCATCTGGGGAAAATGTGTTGAAAATGTCAGTTCATGAGTTCCACCCCTAGATTCTATTCCAGTGGATCTAGAATGGGACCTTGGACTTTTATTTCTCTTTTCTTTTTTTCCTTTTACCCCTGTTTTTTTGTACTGAAATATCCTTGGTAATTCTGAAGGTTATAATCTACAGACTACATACTGAGATTGTGAGATTCTGAGGTTATAATCTACAGACGACACACTGGACTGGTTTGAGGACTTTCAAGGGCTTGAAAGAGAGTGGGGGGGGAATCCAAATATCACAAAATTGTTTAACATTTGACAATGTTAAAGCCTAGCATTACAGCAAGGACTGGTGTATGCCATACTTTTGTTCTGGGTCTGGACAGCCACAGTTGTTTGTTACTTGGACGCCAGAGTTTAGCCTTCTTTGTTAAACACCACTACTGCCCTCGCCACGGTCTACTCTCCCTGGCTCTCCTGCTCCTAATCTTCTTGGGATTAAGACTACTTTGTCTTGCTCTCTGGTCGGTTACTCTAAAATCCTTAAGGGACTTGGACAAAAATGACAACTTTCTGGGCTCCACTTTGCACGGTGATGGTCTGGGTCATCAGACACAAGCAAGGCCGTTGCAGAGGAGGATGCTCTCTTGGCTACAAATGTAGTAAATGATGTGGTATCCAGATCCCCTTCCGGACCAAGATCCTCAGTCCCCCAGTTACTAGGAAGGTTGGCTGCTGAAGGCTCCCAGTTTCAGAAATTGCCCTGGACTGAAGGCAGCTGCTTCCTGCATCCAATGATTAGTTGATGTGGGTACGAATGCTGAGCCTCTTGCCTCAGGAGGCAGAACAATTCTGAACAACAATCTCAGCTTCCACATTCCTCACTGTTGAGGCCGCTGTTGTGCATGCCCCACAGTTCAGTTTCTCCCCCTGTGCAATCCCGCTTCCCTCTCTCCTACTGTGTGCTGTCCCCAGAGCACTTCCCAATAAAAACCTCCCGTATGGAAATCTTGAGTCTCGAGGTCTATTTCCTGGCAACTTGACCTGAGACGCTGAACTTGCGCCTTTCAGTCAAGTCCTGACAGCATAATGTAGCAGGACTCGGCACTTAACTTCTTGGGCAATCTTGGGTGGTCGCTTAATCTCTCCAAGTGTTTCCCACCTTATCTATAAAATGTGGATAATGGCAACATCAACAACGAATTCTTATTTTTCCATTCTTTCTGGCTGTTATGAGAATTAACAGAAATAATATATATGGCAGTACTTCATAAACAATAAACAGCTAAATAATATTATCAACTGAACATCATTATATGTTGGTTTAGCATGAAGTAGTCAAGGAAAAGGGGAGGAGGAGGTGAGAAATGTTGTACTATTACAGAATTTAGCTAATATACTATGTCCTACTTACCTCAAATCAACAGATTTGGGTCACTAATCAACATAACGAAGTACATAATAGAAAATTAGAAATACAACCATGAAAAGAGATGCACATTGCTGCAATCCTGAAACTGAAACCGAAGACAGAACTATTTGCTTACTGTTTCCATAGGAAGATAAAAACAGAGCTATGTCACTACTCTGAAAAGCTGAAAGTGACCTGATTACACAATAAGTTCTGCAAGGAGTAATGGAATATCTCTTTGCATCCCTGAACAGGGAACAAGTAAAACAAGTACACAAAATGGGAAATACTTTTCTAGAAGACTTAGTATTTTCTGGATTATTTTGACGTCCTATCCACTGGAAAGAAGGAAATGAGGCCGGGCATGGTGGCTCATGCCTATAATCCCAGCACTCAGGGAGGCCGAGGCAGGTGGGTTGCCTGAGGTGGAGAGTCGGAGACCAGCCTGACCAACATGGAGAAACCCCATCTCTACTAAAAATACAAAATTAGCCACCCGTGATGGTGCATCCCTGTAATCCCAGCTACTCAGGAGGCTGAGGCAGGAGAATTGCTTGAACCAGGGAGGCGGAGGTTGTGGTGAGCGGAGATTGTACCATTGCACTCCAACCTAGGCAATAAGAGTGAAAACTCTGAGGAAAGAAAGACAGAAAGACAGACAGAAAGAGAAGGAAGGGAAGGGAAGGGAAGAAAGAGAGAGAGAAAGAAAGGAAGGAAGGAAGGAAGAAAGGAAGGAAGAAAGAAAGAAAGAAAGAAAGAAAGAAAGAAAGAAAGAAAGATTGATTAAATTTTAAAACACATTTAATTAGCTCAAGAAGGGCAACTGAAAATTACCAATTCTAAAACTACATCACTCTAAAAATTACCAAATTATGGAGCCTTACAAAGAAGTTGAATGAAATACATAGATAATGCCTGGTATCCGTAAACTCAGAAGGAGTGCCAAGAAATGGCTTACTCTGACAGATGGTTTCATTATTAGTAAAAGTCACAGAATGGTTATTAGAACTGGGAGGAGTCTTAGAGGTGGCTTAACAGAGCCCCCAACTCTAGCTATTCTCTTCTCTCAGGGAAACCACAGTTGAATTGAACAGCCAAGACAAACCCACATGAAATATTAACCAAAACCCCTCCCTTTCTTGTGATCTGAGCACTGAATGAATTATAGGCAGGCACATAAAAGCTCAGACCAAGGGGCAGACATGTGGGCTCTATTATCCTGCAAGGCTTCATGTCACTCACATTTCATGGGCAACTATAAATATGCTGATTTCCCAATCAATCTGAAGAAATGCTGAACAAAACATTCAATTCATGTGATTCATGTGTGGAGAACATATTTTAAAACTTCAAGTTTTAGATATGTCAACGTTCTCCCCTGCCCCTGCTGCTGCCCCCAGGCTCAAGCGATCCTCCTACCTCAGCCTCCCAAAGTGGACATTTGAACATTTTAAAGCTTCAATAAGCTTTAAAATGTTCAAATGTGAGTTTGCTGATTCAGTTTGGGTACAACATTAACTGGGCGTTTTAAACCTTACGTGGTCCAAAGTAGAGGTCTTTGAGGAAAAGATAACCAAGGCAGCTTTGTGGACACAATGGTTTAAGCTCTAGGAACCTTCAGACAGTCTCCATTAAAATGTAAATTCCCAGAAGAAAAGGTCTGATTGTTCCAGTTTCTTCCTAGATCAATTGTTAGTCCCTGATTGCTGAACAAAAATCAGGATATTAATCCAAGTCAGGGTAGGTTGAATCATCAAACAATGAGAACAGTTAAGTGTTGGGATCATTTTTTTGGGAGGCAGGGGGCGGGTGGACAGGGTTGTTGGTCAAAATACTGCTGTTCAGACTAAATAATGCACCCAGGTGCCCCAAATAGAAAGCAAGTTCTGAATGCAAGATACTTTAATTATTTTGCCAAGCCAAAATCAAGAGGACAGGAGACACAGCAGGCCCAGCCTCACTTAATAAGATTCTGGAAGTTAGAGGCAGGTAAGGCACCTGCTTCAAGGTAAAATTAGAACAAAATTGGATTCGGAAGGCAGATCACAAGTCAGGAATGTAAGATCTGGAGTTGTTTTGTACCTGTCTGCATTTGTTAGTGGTTCTTCCACCATTTGACCCTGTTCTGTAGATTAATACCTCCCTTGCTAGCCTTTCTGCTTCCCTATGGAAGATCTTAGCAACAAAACATTGAGTGCATCTGAGAAATATGCAAAGTTGAGCATTCAGTGTTTAGGATGGGTAGTAACCAAGGCAGCTCTGGAGACGCAATGACTGAAGCACTTGGAACCTTCAGACACTGTGAGTCTCCATTAAGACGTTTCAATTCCCAGGATAAAAATGTCTGATTATTCCAGGTTTCTTCCTAGATGAATCAGGTATTTCTTGGAGTGAAGGTTGGGGGTGGGATGTCATGTAGCACAGTAGGGACACTGAGGGCCCATCTTATGCATCAAGGCCATTCTTGGGATAAGGAAGAATTATTAGGGGCAGGAAAGTGACTTCAACCTGAGCTTACCACAAAGTCCAAATCCTCATTGATTCATCCATCAAAATAGCACATCACAGCAGAGTGCTTCAGAATGCAAGCTATGGAACCAAGTGCTTGGGATCCATTTCTGGCTCTGTCAGTTACTAACACTGCACTTTCTTCACCAGTCAAAGAAGTTAATTTGAGTACCTATCTCACAGGATTGTACTGAGGAGTAAAAGGCTTAATGCGCATAGTGAGCCTAGGATAGTGTGTGGTCTATAATAAGCACTCAATAAATTTTAGCTATTACTGGCATTCATTTGAAAAATCCTAATGAGCACTGATTATGTGCCAAGTACTGTGCGAGCTTCTCACCACCCTTTAGCCCAAACCTATTATTCCACTGAGTAGGATATTCTTATCCTAGTCATTCATTAGAAATGTGGGAGTCATCTTAACTTCTCCCACCTCCTCATTGCCCACTTCCAAATATACACCCGACTGGGTTCCACCTATTAAACCTCTACCAGCCCCTTCCCTCTTGTCCCGTCTGCACTGTCACTGCTCGATTCAGGCCTTCTTTAATGTCCCATCTGCAATATGACAACAGTTTCCAAGGTGTCTCCCTAAAGTCAATGTCACTGTCATCTAATCTAAGATTTTTAAAATTCCAATTTTTGTTATTATTTTTTAAATACATACCTGACAATATCATTCACTTGTTCAAAGGGATCAGTACTATAAACCCTCATGGGGTCTTTGTGATCTGGCCCTTCCTGTCTTCCCAGCCCTCGCTCTGTGCTGTCACTAAACAGGCTGGAGTTTCCTGAATGTCCAGTGCTGTTTCACTTCTCTATGGGTGCTGTTCCTTCTGCTGGGTCACCGAGCCTTCCACTTGCCTGCCAATTCATCCTCCTACATGAAGGTTCATTATTTCATCAATAAACACTTCCCAACACTTCTCATGAGACGAGCCTGGGACGAGTTCAGGGAGTACAATGCTGAATGACACACTCAACCCTTTCTTTGTCATAGAAAAAGTAACTTTAGGGCTCTCAAAGGAGGAATAAAGTTTGGAAATTAAGGTAAAGTTGTCTGAAATTTAGCAGTGTTGCCTTTATTAGTTGGATATCTTAGCAAACTGGGGAAACTTGCAAACCTTGATACTTGGGCATCAAGTTCAAAATCGTCTCAGCAGATTTCAATTGCAACACTAAACCGTGATATGGTAGATTTATTCATTTTGGCTCACAAGGCTATAATGTGCTAAAACACATTGATTTGAACTACAAAAACAATGATCAAAAACTTTCTTCAATATAGTGTTACAAATTTATAAAGTATTAGGCGGGGCATAGTGGCTCACATCTGTAATCCCAGCACTTTGGAAGGCCAAGGCAAGCAGATCACCCGAGGTCAGCAGTTCGAGACCAGCCTGGCCAACAGGGCCAAACTTGTCCCTACTAAAAATACAAAAATCAGCTGGGTGTTGTGGTGGGTGCCTGTAGTCCCAGCTACTTGGAAGGCTGAAACACGAGAATTGCTTGAACGCAGGAGGAGGAGGTTGCAGTGAGCCAAGATTGCACCACTACACTCCCGTCTGGGGCAAGAGAGTAAGACTCTGTCTCAAAAAAACAAAACAAAACAACCTATTAATTAGTCATACCATTTCCTAAAAGTCACGCTGCTAACTAAAGGTAACTACAATGATCTAGGGATGGTAATCTGCTGAGTTTACTCTTTAAATACACTGGAACCCAGCAGACTGAGTTATATTGGGACAGAAACTTCACTCTGGGTATAGATTTACCCTAGCACCTTGTCGGCAGGATCCTATTATTCATGGTTGTACAAGCAAGGTTCAGGGAAGAGGTTGGCACAGAGAAAGTACCTGTTAACTGTTGTTTGGGACTGAATTCAGCTCAACTCAGCTCCAGTAAAGACGATGCTCCCTTCTCTACCGTGTTGAGATAGTGTGCAGTCCCTTCCTAGGGGCTGCTACCCACCACAGTGGGGCCTGTCAGCTTCAACTTCTAAATTTCTCTGCTCCCGCTGGGACCCACCCGCTTCAAAAATCATCATGTGGTTTTGGCACCAATTTAGTAAACACAAACTGTCTGAAATATTTTGATTTTAGAGAGTTACTTACAACCACCACATTAAATGATACATTTCTACCATTCAGTGAAAATGATAGCAAAATGGTCATTGAATAATGAAATTAATTTTCTCTTGGGCTTCTGTGGCAAAGCACATGATTTTAGTGGTTATCTTAGATCAACCCAGTGACCTTTACTGGCATGTTGTAACATGAGGCGCCTTAGGAAACTGAAAACTCAATCGTCACTTCCCATACCACTGCCCCAGGTCAGCAGGGCAGGCATTTCACGTCTAGAGTCTCATTTTAAATACAGACAGAGCAAGCCTCGCTTTTCAAAAGTTCATTAACAAAGTCTCACAATTAAGAGAGCAGCCCTGTGACTCATTTTTGGATACCTGTAAATAACAGCTCCTCCCTTTGCTGAGAAACGGCTGAAACAAGCGCGTGAGAACCACAGGAAGTAATACAGATCTCAGCTGGTGTCAGCGGAGTCTAGAAAAAGGCAGAATTCCCTCTCAGGACGGCGTGGTTCTCGCAGGCATTGCCACTACTTCTCTCAGTTTTTCTAAAACAAAGTCTTACGTGGGCTGCGAAGGGACTGCTCCAAGGCTCTATCAATTTCTCCGTCTTTCCTGGCTACTGAGTGACACTGCCAAGTTCAAGTCAAGAAGCACCCATTCTGGTGTTTTTGACACAGTCACCCTAATAGGAAGTGAAGAGGTGATAACAAAAAAACACTTCAGTCTTTCGATTTAAAATAAAAGTAGTCTTAGGTGGACACTTGATAAAGGCAGCCTACCGACAGGTATCCCTAAAATAATTCCTGTGAAGCACTAAATCCTAAGTCCCTCAGCCTCTGAAATTAAAAGTAATTTTAAAAAATCATTCCGCTTTATATGAGAAACCCAATCCTGTGTTTCCGAAGGTGCCCAGAGGCGGCGTGAGGACCTGCGTCAGATCCAAAATCCCAACTAAGGCACAGCCGCGGGTCCCGAGCCCAGACAGTGCCCCCGCCCCGGCCCGCCCGCCTCCCCGATCTCTCCGCGCACGGCGAATAGTCAGGAAGAGAAATGAGGGGTCAGAAAGAGAAATGGGGGCTCAGGGAGAGAAAAACAAACCTGGACCCGGAACCAGAGCGCGAACTGAGAAGCCTCTCTCCCCGCAGGGCGCGCGTCCCCTGTGGGCGCCGCGATAGGAAAGGAAACCTGTTGCGCGACTCCCGGCGGCTCTGCTCCCGGCGCCTCCTGCGGCCGAGGCTGGGCTCCTCCACGGCCGCCCGAGCTCCGCGCCGCCGCGGCCGCATCTGTGCGCCGCCCGCTCAGCCCCTGCCACTTAGGAAGCTACCACAGCTGGGGACCAGGCCCCGCCCCGGGATGACAGCGCCGGGGCGCGGCAGCAGCCGGCTCACAGAGCGCGGGTTCCCGCCCCACCCGGAGTCCGTGCGCTCGGGACCGCCAGGAGCCGGGGACTCGCTCCAGCCACTCCCGCGAGCCCCGGGGCGTTCCCGGGGGCGGCGCGGACCAGCGCGGGGAGTGGGAGGTTAGCCGCCCAAGACACTTCCTTCGCTCATCCTTGGTCCCCAGGGCAGGGAGTGCGATGGACTTTCCCCGGGAATCCCCGCTGCGCCAGTGACATTTGTAGTCCGCTGCGTTTCTGCGGCGAGGACGCTGGAAGCGGTCTCTGAGCGTGGGTGTGGCTGCTGAGGCCGCAGCAAGTCCTGCATCCGCAGGACCCTCGAGGAGGCCGGCGAGGAGCCTGCGGTCACACAGAGGCAGAGCACAGCCTTCCCAGAACCCGGCCGGCCAACCCATCTCCAGTTGGCCTCAACACCCGCCGGGCTCATCATTCCCTGGATATCAACTGAGCGTCCCCTTGTATTCCCAGGATAACACCGCGCTCAAAAACACTGCCAAGACCCTCCCTCCAGGTCCCGGCACTTTAACAGGGAGAGATAAACAGTGTGGATTGTGCCAGGTGATGGTAAAGCACCTTGAAAAACAAGGCTGAGGCTGAGAAGTAAGGAAGTGATACTCAAGAAAGGAAAAATCGGGCCGGGCGCGGTAGCTCACGCCCGTAATCCTAACACTTTGGGAGGCCGAAGGGGGAGGATCTCTTGAGCCCAGGAATTTGAGACCAGCCGGAGCAATATGGTGAAAGCCTATCTCTACAAAAAATAAAAAAAATTAACTGGGCGTGGTGGCACGCGCTGTGAGCCCAGCTACTCGGGAGGCTAAGGTGGGAGGATCTCTTGAGACCGGGAGGTCAAGGATGCAGTGAGCCGAGATCGCGCCACTGCACTCCAGCCTGGGCGACAGAATGAGGCGCTGCCTCAATTGAATGAGAAGAAAAAAAATAAAAAATAAAAATAAATGAATCCTGCCTTGATGGGAGATGTTTAAACACAGGAACCACCTGAAAGAGCTCCCAGTTGCCAAAAATGGAACCATTTGAGCAACGAACTGAACAAGGTAGTACTGGATTACAAACCAAAGTAAAAAATATCCATGAGTCTACACTGATATAAATAGATAAATAAATAAATAAAAGGCGGAGAGGAGACAAATCTCCTATACAGAATAATTCCAAATAATTTATGTAGATCATCTACCCTAGGCTGTGCACAGTGACTTCCTCCAAAATAGTACAATGTGGAAAGGGGAAAAGAATAGCTTTACAATGGAGAAAGCCGACAGACACTACCCCAACCAGATGTTCTAAGTCAACGTCAACAATCATGACTCACATTGATGGCGTGTAGTCAATATGATGTGATGAATATGGCAGATTACCTGTGTGGTCTCCCTCCCCGAAAACCATAATCTCAGTATCATAATGAGAAAAATATCAAACAACTTCCAATAGCGGGACATCTTACAAAATACTGGACCAATATTCCTCAAAGTTGTCAGGTTATCAAAAGTAAGGAGAGTACAGTCCAGACGTTGTGGCTGTCGCCTGTAATCCCAACACTTTGAGAGGCTGAAGCAAGAGGATTGCTTGAGGCTAGGAGTTCGAGACCTGGCCTGGCCAACATAGTGAGATGGTGTCTCTACAAAAAAATTAAAATAAGGAAAGTCTGAAAAACTGCTGCAGCCTAGAAGAAACTCAGGAGATGTGAAACAAAATGTAATGTGGTATCCTGGATGGGATCCTGGGACAGAAAAAGGACTTGGGGAAAAACTAAGGAAATCTAAATAAAGTGTGGACTTTCATTAGTAATAAGAATCAAGGTTGATTAATTAGTTGTGAGGAATGTAATGTAAGATGGTAATCATAGGGAAATCTGAAATGGAATCTATGGCAATTCTGTACTACGTTTGCAATTGTTCTGTAACTCTAAAACTGTTCTTAAAAATACAGTTTATTTTAAAAGAAAGTGAAATAAGAGGGATGAGGTATGTTATATTTTTTTAAAAGGTATATTGCAAAGCCCTCTGTGATAGGAGAATCATTGAGGGAGGAAACAATGCAGCTGTTGGGATTAAGATCATTTCAAGCCTAGGAATCAGTGGATGTAAAGGCCCTGAGGCAGGAGCATGCTTGGCTTCTGGGAGAAATATCAGCAAGGGCAAAACAGAGTCCAGGAAGAGTTATGGTGGTGGGACTAGGAGTGGAGAATAGAGCATATAGGGCATTGGTAGTCATGATAGTCTTTAAATTTTACATTGATTGAGATAGGAAGACTGAAGAATGTTTAACAGAGAAGTTAAATGATGTGGCCGGTTGTTTTTTTAATCTACCGTTTTGCTGAGGATAGATTAAAGGACAAAGATGAAAAGAGGCCAGCGAGTTAGAAAGCTGTGATGGTTAATTTGATGTGTTAAATTTATTGGACCATGGGGTGCCGATATTTGGTAAAACATTATCCTGGGTGTGTATGTGAGGGTGCTTGCTGATGACATTTTAATTTTTATTTCTATTTTTTTATTTTTATTTTTATTTTGAGATAGAATCTCACTCTGTTGCCCAGGCTGCAGTGAGTGCAATGGCATGATCATGGCTCCCTGCAGCCTCGACCTCCCCTGCTCAAGTGATCCTCCTGCCTCAGCCCCCCGAGTAGCTGGGACTACAGGCATGCACCACCACACTTGGCAATTTTTTTATTTTTAGCCCAGGCTGGTCTCCAACTCCTTAGGTCAAGTGATCCTCCCACCTTGGCCTCCCAAAGTGCTGGGTTAACAGGCATCAGTTACCATGCTCAGCTGAGATTAACCTTTGAATCCATGGAGAAGACTGCCTGAAAAAGAGTCTAAGTTGTGGATAGGGAAGAAAGGGGAAGATTGCTGGGGATTCAGAGTGGCATATTGGACACCTTCAGTTTGGAGTTGTCAAGTTGTCACAAAGGTGGTTGGTTAGGTGAGTCTGGGATGGTGGTATATATTTGGAGTTCTTTAGCTTATAGATGGTGTGCAGACAGAATGGGGATGTCTGAAGTCTGAGTCCTGGCATGCTCCGAAGTTCAGAGGTTAGGAAGATAATCAAAAAAAAGAGAATGAGAAGTTCTGATTAGTGAGATAGATAAACCATGAGAGAACATGTTCCCAGAAGCCAAATGAAAAAAATGTTGCAAGAAAGAACGATTAACTTTCAAATGCTGCTACAGTGTGTAAAATTAGGACCCAAAACTGAGCAATGGGCTTGGCCACATGGAAGTCAGTGGTGAGCTTGGTAAGAAGAGTTTTAGTGGGGGATGACCAAAGCCTATTTGGAGTGACCCCAGAAAGAATCAAAATGGCAGATGAAGACAAAGAAATGGAGTAGAAACTGGAAGGAATCATATAGTCAAAGCAGTTCGTTCGTTTGTTTTTTTAATTAGAAGTTATACATGTTTGTACACTCACCAGCCTGAACCAAAAGGAAAGGAAAAAGGGATAATACAGGAGCGAAAATATGTGTTACATGCTGGAGCAATGTTCTTGAGTAGACGAGCAGGTGTGCAATCCAATGCACAAATGGAAATTTGGGGTAAAATAGAAGAAAGAGTTCGTCCCTGGTAACAGGAGAAAACAACTCCAAACTGAACATGTCCAAAATGCCACTTATAATCCCCAGCAATCTTCCCCTTCCCTCCCCATCCGCAATTTACTTTTTCAGGCAGTCGTCCTCATGGATTCAAATGTTAATCTCAGCTGAGTGTGGTAGCCTGTAAACCCAGCACTTTGGGAGGCCAAGATAGGAGGACCACTTGAACCCGGGAGTTGGAGAACAGCCTGGGCAACATAGGGAGATCTTATCTTTACTAAAAATCAAAGAATTAGCCGAGTGTGGTGGTGCATGCCTGATGTCCCAGCTACTAGGAAAGTGTTGCAGAGATGCCGGTAAATGTGGAGGCAATAATGTATTTTATCAGTGAAATTAAAAGCAAAGGCCGGGCACTGTGGCTCAGGCCTGTAATCTCAGCACTTTGAGAGGCTGAGGCGGGTGAGTCACCTGAGGTCAGGAGTTCAAGACCAGCCTGACCAACATGGAGAAACCCTGTCACTACTAAAAATACAAAATTAGCTGGGCATGGTGGCGCATGATGACAGGGTTTAGAGTATGGCCAATCTAAATTATCTTCCGCAGTTGATCTGCCCACACTCAGCTGAAACCCCAGCTTATTCTTGGGTTATTCTTGTTTTACAGATTTCTCTGGAAACCTTAGCTCTCCCCTCCAGTCTGGAGTTTTTCAGAGGTGATGACTGATAAGGACCTTAGGGTGAAGCTCAGATAAAACAGAGTTGGCACTGGGTGCGGGGTGTGGCCATTGCATGGAGGTCTGTCAGCCGCGGCCATCATCCTGCACACTAGTGCCGTTCCTGATTTACAGAGCTCATAAACCCATTGAATGCCAGGGTTGGAAGGTCCTCTAACACAGCCACCCTTCTGAGGTGCAACTCCTTCACGGCTCTCAGTCAAATAGTCATTGCGTATCAACTACCATTTCTCTTTTTCATGCTAGTTCGAGAACTCTTTGCAAAGAATATGTTTAAACTTCTTGTATTGTTGTGATAAAATATTTACAACATAGAATTTACCATTGTAACTATGTTAAAGTGTACAGTGGCATTAAATCAGGTACATTCACATTGTGGTGTAACCAACACCACCATCCTGAACGTTCTTATCCTGCCAACTAAAACTTTGCACCCGTTAAACACTAACTCCCTAGTCTCTCCTCCCTCTTACCATTAGCAACCACCATTCTACTTTTTTTCTTTACTAACATCTCTGTCAGTCCTTGATAACCACAATTCTACTTCTGCTTCTATGAGTTCAATGTTTTTAGATCCCAGATGTAAATGTCATCATGTGGTATTTGTTTTTCTGTGCCTGGCTTATTTCACTTAACATAATGTCCTCCAGGTTCATTCATGTTGTTGCAATGACAGGATTTCCTTCTTTTGTAAGGCTGAAAGTACCCCATTGTGTGTATATATATCACATTTTCTTTATCCATTCATTCACTGTTGAACACTTATGTTGATTCTATATCTTGGCTCTTGTAAAATGCAGCAATGAACATGGACGTGCAGAAATCTCATCACACTGATTTCATTTCCTTTGGATGTATACCCAGTAGTGAAATTGCTAGATTCCATCATTTTACTTTCTGCCTTAATGAATTTGACTGCTCACATACTACCTCACATAAGTGGAATCATACAATATTTGTCCTCCTGTGACTGGCTTATTTCACTTGGCATTATGTCTTTAATGTTTATCCATGCTATATGGAGCATGTGTCAGAATTTCCTTCCTTTCTAAGGCTGAGTGATATCTCATTGTATGTATATACTAGATTTTGTTTATCCATGCACCTGTCAATGGACACTTAGGTTGCTTCCACCCTTTGGTTATTGTGACTAATGCTGCTATGAACATGAATGTACAAATATCTCTTAGAGTCCCTGCTTTCATTTTTAGGGGTATATACCCAGAAATGAATTTGCTGGGTCATATGATAACTCTATGTTTAATTTTTTGTAGAGTTATCATATACCATCTTCCACAACAACCAAGCCATTTTACATTTATACCTGCAATGTTCAAGGGTTCCAGTGTCTCCACCTCCTTGCCAACACTTACTTTCCTTAGGCTATCTTTGATTTCTATTTCATACCCTGCAGGACACATGGTATTGTATGAGTAAATTATTGACCCTGCTATTAACCCTGTCAAAAAGGAAATGAGGTTAAATGAAGCAACTTGTGCTCAGCAAGTCTCAGTTAGTAAACCTTGTTCTAGATTTGCACTGTTCTTTACCATAGCCACAGGTGGCTAATTAAATCTAAATGAATAAAAATTAAATAAAATTTAAAATTCAGTTCCTCAGCCACATTAGCAACATTTTAAGAACTTAACAGCCACCATAACTAGTGTCTACTATTTTGGACAGTGCAGAATATACTATTTCCATTATTGTAGACAGTTATTAATATTTGGCTTCTATATTGGACAGCACTTTCTAGATTCTGGTAGCCACCTCTGCCTCATCTTACAAACGATATTTGAATAAGCTTTTCCAGAACTGGCCAACTTTAAATTTAAGTTTAAGATCTTTCTTTCAGGAAAGAAAAAATATGCTGCTTAAAACTCTGTGACTTTTTTGTACCTCAACGGCTGCTCTGTAAACTCTCTAATTTTCATGTTTAAACATTGTATTTGGACACTCAGTGGTCATGTGAATCTGTTGCTCTTTATTACCTCTGTGAATGCAGACTCACAAAACTAGTTAAAGCTTTGTCTGTATCATTCAACTCACCTACTAAATCATAAGTTTCAAGAAGGCAAGGATTATGTCTGTTTCACTTACTCCTTTTTACCTAAAGCCTAGCACAATACCTAGACCATTTGAGACACTCAATAAATATTTGTTGAAAGATGATTTAATGAATGACCATAGTAAGCACTGAGATGAAGGCCCTGATACAGCCTTTTGGAGGGAGGCACCTAGACATAACAAGACCTGGGAATATCTAGCTAGCTCTCATATATTAATAGTTAGAAAAGATGTTTTTTCTTACAGAGCATAGATTTTTAAGCTAGGGTCCTTTCCCCATTATTTAAAAAATGACTTAAAATTTAATTCCTATAAGGATCTTGTCTAATGCATGTTTATAAAGCTACTACCTGATTTGTAAACACCTGTTACCATAAGTGAATATAATAATGAGAACAAATAAATTCCAGATTTGTATAGCATCAGCATGTGTGCAGAGATCTTCTTTTGCCCCTCCAATCCACTTTCTGCCTCCCTCCTACCTGTTCTCTGACTTGGGAGTCTGATCTGAATGGATTATTCTGACAGCTGCCTGTGCCCCATAGCTTTCCTGCCAATAGGAAAACTCTGACAGGAGGCCAGGGGCAGGGAATGAGGTCAGGAAATTTATTCCAAATAGAAGTTCGTGTGTGCCCCTCAAGAAAACATCCCAATTTCTCTAAGGTGGTCTCCTCTACATGTCTCTCTCTCCCTTCCTGGTTTCAGATACTTTTCCAAACTCGTGATTCCCAGTCAAAGGTTCCATTACAGCTCCCCTCCACCCTGTCCATATCTTTATAATAGATCCCTTGTTTAAAACCTCTGCTTGAATTATCCTAATTTGAATATGCCATCCGTTTCCCTTTGGGACTTTAACTAATACAGTTTTCTTAATTAGTAGCTAGAGCATAGTCTCTAAATCCCATCTCTGAAAATTTTATAAGTACAATCCTGACAGAAATGTTCCCTAGTGATATTATCATATCATTATTTCAATCCACTTGTTAGCTTCATGAAGAAGCCAGACTGTATGTCATATAATTGTTCTCCAGTACAAGCAGACTAGAAATATATTCCCAGATTCACAGGCAAATCTTTTTGCATATAGCTTTTCTACATAAAAGGTAATTTATGGAAACATACAAATGAGAAATGTTTCTGTGTTTTGAATTGGCACCTAATATTTTACATATTATGGGGTACATATGATATTTCGTTGCATGCATAGAATGTATAAGGATCAAGTCCAGGTATTTGGGGCATTCTTCACCTTGAGTATTTATCATTTCCATGTGTTGGAATCATTTCAAGTTCCCTATTTTAGCTAATTTGAAATATACAATACATTGTTGCTAACTGTAGTTATGAACTGTTACAGAACATTAGAACTTACTTCTTTTATGCAACTGTAATTTGTACCCTTTGACCAGACTCTCTTCATCCCCCTTTGCACTCACACAACATTCCCAGCATCTGGTATCTATCATTCTACTCTATACCTCAATGAAATGAACTTTTAAGCTCCCACGAGTAAGAACATGTGAAATCTGCCTATGTCTGGCTTATTTTACTTAACATAATAACCTTCAGTTCCATCCATTTTGCTGCAAATGACATGATTTCATTCTTTTGTGGCTGAATAGTATTCCATTGTGTTTATATACCACATTTTCATTATCCCATAAATGGGAATTTACAAAGTAAAATCAAGTTAATTGTTAAAGTTTAAAATATTTCAGTGTATAATAAAAGTTAAATATTTCAGTATGTAGTAAGCATATTTTAAATTACTTCTAGATATGTGATGAAATCTGCAAAGGTTTCAGTACTGCAAACAAGTCGTCATTACTCACATACCAGAGAACACAGTTTTTATCCCTTGAAGCTTGTTTTAAATGTACAATTTTTGGCAAACATGAGATCATTAAAAAATATAAACCTAATAATGCTGATACCAATATTAAAGATAACCAGTACTATTATTTTGGTTACAATATGCCAAGTATCATGTTCACGTTGTTGTATATTATTTAATTTCTCATCACCAATCTGTGAGATGTACACAACTCAACCCTATTTAAGAGAGGAATAGACTGAACCATATAGCCTCCTGTCCACTGTCCAGGAAACAACAAGCAGAAGACTTCAGATTCAAATACTGGTATGCAACACAAAAATTCAGGTTCTTCACCGTTAATAATTCAAGAACAATGTTAGAGACCACAGAAGAGGCCGGGCACAGTGGCTCTCACCTGTAATTCCAGCACTTTGGCAGGCAGAGGTAGGCAGAGTGCTTGAGCCCAAAAGTTCAAAATCAGCTTGGGCAACATGGCAAAACCCCATCTCTACAAAAAAATACAAAGAAATTAGCCAGGTGTAGTGGTTGGTGTCTGTAGTCCCAGATACTGTGTATCTGGGAGGCTGTGTTGGGAGAATCACCTAAGCCCAGTAAGTCGAGGCTGCAGTGAGCCATTATTGCACCACGCACCCCAGCCTGGGCAATGGAATGAGACCCTGTCTCAAAACAACAACAACAAACTGAAAATAATGACTTTCCAAAGCAAATGATTTTTTTCATCCTGTTATCTGCACAAAAGGGTAATATGAAACTCAAGGTAAGCTTAGAAAAAATACTAAAAAAAAGAAAAGTATACAATAGATAACTCTTATAGAAAAGCAAACTTCTTGTTATTTACTAAGATCGTTTCTTTTTCCAAGTTTGATACACCCATAGAGGTAGAAAACATGTGGCGAAAAATTGTATTATGTTGGTATTTGTTAAATTGTCCTTCTGCTTACAATTCCTGAATTGACACTATTGCATCTTTACTTTAACCCAGATTTCAATTAAGTAAAAATTTTTCTTTGATATATTTGCTTACTCGTAAGAGGCCTGAAGTTTGATATGTACTGGTTGCTCTAATGTATACAAATAGAACAAAAGTTTTCTGTGAAAGAGATTGGGTTTTTAAAAAATCTGAGCTAGAGGTAATCTAGTTGATCCGTCTAATAGCTCTTGATGGAAACCAATTTTTCTGCAACTGTGATTTTGCATAACAAGTTGCAAAAGTATTTTAAGATCAGACTGTTACTCAATACTCATTTCTGGTAAACTCCTTTTTGCACCATTGCCTTCATCTGCAGAACAGATAAAAGTGAAACAGAAAAGCACAAACAGAATGTAACACATAAGCCATGGCTTTTACAGATAATAGTTTAGCCACAAGCCTTGAAATATTGGTTTTGAATGTGAATAATTAGTTTTCAAAAAGTATAATTTTCACAAATACATTAAACATTTGCACAGCCGTATTCTGTTCATTTAGATGAATTTGTGCCATCTTTTTAGAAACTCTGAACTTCCACGCCAAGAAGCCTTACTTTGGGGCTGAGATCTGGCTTTCTTCTCTTCTTCCTCCCCTTCATCGATTTCATCCCCTGGAGGCTGCCCCATGTCTTTGTCTTACTTTTCCCTTTGGCACTCTTCAGATGGACCCATTCCTTCTTCACGGATGGTTTATAGTTTCTGTGAATTCATGGACCACAGCCTGCTAGCAAACTTCCATGACCCTGAAGAAAATTTGAAAGTACAATACTGGCACCACAAAAAACAAGTTGTTTCAAATGATGAATTGGGCCAGGCCCGGTGGTTCACACCTGTAATTCCAGCACTTTGGGAAACCAAGGTTGGAGGATCACTTGAGGTCAGGATTTCAAGATCAGCCTGGCCAACATGACGAAACCCCATCTCTACTAAAAATACAAAAATTAGCCAGGCATGGTGGCATGTGCCTGTAGTCCCAGCTATTTGGGAGGCTGAGGCAGGAGAATCGCTTGAACACAAGAAGCAGAGGTTGCAGTGAGCCAAGATCACGCCATAGCACTCCAGCCTGGGTGACAGAGTGAGATTCTGTCTCAAAAAAAAAAATTATATATATATATGAATTGACCACAAATGGCAGAGTAAACAGGTTGAAGTCTGAGCAGTGAACTCACCGATTCAAGGGATAGTCTTTCCTTGAGACATCTGCCTCTGTGGGTGATGATCTTGTTGATACTTTGCAGAAGTTGATGGACGTTCCTCTCAGTCCTGTCAGTTCTTTTCCTTGTGTGCCCCAGGTGTGAGGAGTGATCTTTGGTAGGGTCTAACATGGCTTGCGTCACTCAGGGTGTTGAAAACATGCTGCTGTAGCTGATTTCTTTAAACCCTATTTTTCTACAGGTTGGTGATGAAGAAAGGTGAATTATGAAACAGGAACTTTTGTCACAACCCTGTATCCCTAGTCACAAAGAAACATTTACAAAAGCCCACATGCAAACCAGAATTCATAATTGATTACTGTGCAAATGTGGGTGCTAGACATAATCTATTTACACCTATTACACAGACCTGGCACAGCAGCTCTGCAAATTAATGAGTGGATCCCTTTTCAAGAAAAAACCAATGTGGCACCCAGTGTTGACAAATTATTTCTACCACAGTGTTACTTGAATGTAATATAAACACAGTGTTACTAAACATAAACAAGCTATAAATTCCTTATGATTGTAGATCCTTTAAAAAACTATAAAATCCAAACCAATTTACACAATAAAAGCATACAATTAATAATAATATTAAATAGACTGGGCACAGTGGCTTATGCCTATAATCCTAACACTTTGGGAGGCTGAGATGGGTGAATCTCTTGAGCTCAGGAGTTTGAGAACAGCTTGAGCAAGGCCCCATCTCTACAAGAATAAATAAATAAATAAATAAAGCAAAAATTAGCCAGGTGTGATGGTGCAAGCCTGTAGTCCCAGCTACTTGGGAGGCTGAGGTGGGAGGATCACCTGAGATCAAGGCTGCAGTAAGCCATAATTGCACCACCAAACTCCAGCCTGAGCCACAGAATGAGACCAGTCTCAAAATAATAATAATAATAAAACAACATTGATTTAACATTGTTTTGATGAAACTAAGCCACGAAAGTTTATTCTAAAAGTAAAAAAGGTCATTTGGGTGTTTTGTATTTCAGTTATTAGCTATGTGATTCTCTTTATTTTGAATATATTTGAATATGAATTTGGCTACAGAGAGCTGCTTCCTTGAGGTTACACCTTCCTCCAGCAGCTTGTGTCCTGTGCTAGGGATAAAGTTGGGGCCATCTCAACTCTATGCAGGATATTCTGATGAGCACAGTATGCTACAGGTCAGGTTGATTGAGGTTTTGCCAGTCGTCCATCCCAGTTTCACTTCTTCCTCTGCCCAATTCTGCCTCCAATATCTTCCTTTCATGGGTGTTGATGCCTAATAAACATCTTATATCCCAAACTCTGTCTCCGCAAATTCTTCTAGACAACCCAATCTGCAATACTGCACTACAAATTTTTGGTTGTTTGAATTTGGCTAACTAACCTCTCTGTGCCTCAGTTTCCTAATCTGTAACATGAAAATATTAAAATTATATTTCCCTTAATATGAGACACCTTTGCTTGTAAGATACACTTCTGTTTCATATGTCATTAAAAAAGAAAAAACTGGTTGGGTGCGGTGGCTCACGCCTGTAATCCTAGCACTTTGGGAGGCCGACGCAGGCATATTGCTTGAGCCCAGGAGTTCAAGATCAGCCTGGGCCACATAGTGTCTACAAAAAATACAAAAATTAGTCAGGTGTGGTGGTGCCCTACTGTAGTTCCAGCCACTCATGAGGCTGGATCTCTTGAGCCCAGGAGGCAGAGGTTGCAGTGAGCTGTGATCATGCCACTACAATGCAGCCTGAGTGACAGACTGAGATCCTGGAAAAGAAAAGGAAAAGAAAAAGAAGGAAAGAGAACTTACATGAAGGAGGCACTAACAGAAGATCTCCATACAGAGCTGACACAAGTTGATGTGGTTAGGCTGTGTCTCCACCCAAATCTCATCTTGAATTGTAATCCCCATGTGTCTAGGGAGGGAAGTTATTGGATTATGGGGGTGGTTTCCTCCATGCTGTTCTTGTGATAGTGAATTCTCACGAGATCTCATGGTTTTATAAATGGTACTGCACTCTCACAGTCACTCCCTCCAGCTGCCTTGTGAAGAACGTGACTGCTTCTCCTTTTGCCATGATTGTAAGTTTGAAACTTACATGGCCTCCCCAGCCATGGTGAACTGTAAGTCAATTAAACCTGTTTCCTTCATGAATTATCCAGTCTTGTGTATTTATAGCAGTGTGAGAACAGACTAATATGTAGGGTAAGGAAGAAATAAAACTACTCTACAGAAAAAGATAAGAAGAAAGCTTTTGTATCTTAATCTTTTTTTATGAAAAGAGATTTTATAGTTATTATTTTTATGATATATCATATTATTGAATATAACAGATTGCATTTTCACAAATGGCAAATGAAGCAAAGAATAACATTTCTCTTTGATTCCCAGGAACCTCAAAATCATCTGTCTTTTGGAGGGTTCCATTTTTTATGACTCTGTGATACTATCCATGAGGATACCAACAGTGCTTAGTAGTAACAAACATTTTGCTAAGCTGGTCTATCTGGGTCCTTGCTCAAGGTGCTCATATTCTTCTAATCTGGTTCTGAGCACCTGGTCATGTGTTTCTTAGTTATTATGCACAGGATCTGTTTAGAGGGATAGGTTTGGTATGTTCATATGGAATGTCCACAGAAGGGTGGTAGCATAATGTCATCCTGCCATCAAATATCAAAGCAAGCTCTACTTTGCATTTATAGTCACCTGAAAGAGAAGAATACATGGGATTATTCAAATACTCAATTGATCCAAAAGAAGCAGAAAAAGAGGAAAAGGGGAACAAAGAACAAATGAAACAAACAGAAAACAAATAGCAAGATGTTAGATTTCAGGCTAACACATAAATAATCACATTAAATATAAGTAGTCTAATCACTCTAGTTAAAAGGCAGAGATGGTCAGACTGTACAAAAAAGAAAAATGCAACTATATGCTGCTTACAGAAAAGGTACTTGTTAAATATAAAGACACAAGTGGCGGGGGGTGGGGGTGCGAGCAAGATGGCCAAATAGGAACAGTTCTAGCCTCCAGCTCCCAGCACCAGTGACACAGAAGACAGGTAATTTCTGCATTTTCTTTTTTTTTTTTTTTTTTTTTTTTGAGACAGAGTCTCGCTCTGTCGCCCGGGCTGGAGTGCAGTGGCCGGATCTCAGCTCACTGCAAGCTCCACCTCCCGGGTTTATGCCATTCTCCTGCCTCAGCCTCCCGGGTAGCTGGGACTACAGGTGCCCGCCACCTCGCCCGGCTAGTTTTTTGTATTTTTTAGTAGAGACGGGGTTTCACCATATTAGCCAGGATGGTCTTGATCTCCTGACCTCGTGATCCGCCCGTCTCGGCCTCCCAAAGTGCTGGGATTAGGTACCAGGTTCATCTCACTGGGGAGTGCCGGACAATCGGTGATGGTCAGCTAGAGCAGCCCAACCAGCGACCAGCGAGAGCTGTAGCAGGATGAGGCATCACCTCACCTGGGAAGCACAAGGGGGAAGGGAATCCCTTTAGAAACTGAGACACACAATACTTGGAAAATCAGGTAACTCCCACCCTAATACTGTGCTTTACCAAGGGTCTTAGCAAATGGCACACCCGGAGATTATATCCCACACCTGGCCAAGAGGGTCCCATGCCCACAGAGCCTCCCTCATTGCTAGCACAGCAGCCTGAGATCTAACTGCAAGGCAGCAGCGAGGCTGGGGGAGGGGCGCCCGCCATAGCTGAGACTTAAGTAGGTAAACAAAGCCTCCAGGAAGCTCGAACTGGATGGAGCCCACCACAGCTCAAGCAGGCCTGCCTGTCTCTGTAGACTCCATCTCTGGGGACAGGGCAAAGCAGGGGGGGGTAAAAAAAAAAAAAAAACCAGCAGAAAACTCTGCAGATGTTAATGACCCTGTCTGACAGCTTTGAAGAGAGCAGTGGCTCTCCCAGCACGGAGGTTGAGATCTGAGAACGGACAGTCTGCCTGCTCAAGTGGTTCCCTGACCCCTGAGTAGCCTAACTGGGAGACATCTCCCACTAGGTGCAGACCAACACCTCACACCTCACACAGTGGGGTACACCCCTGAGACGAAGCTTCCAGAGCAAGAATCAGACAGCAGCACTCGCTATTCAGCAACATTCTATCTTCTGCAGCCTCTGCTGCTGATACCCAGGCAAACAGCGTCTGGAGTGGACCTCAAGCAATCTCCAACAGACCTCCAGCTGAGGGTCCTGACTGTTAGAAGGAAAACTAACAAACAGAAAGGACACCCACACTAAAACCCCATCAGTACGACACCAGCATCAAAGACCAAAGGCATATAAAACCACAAATATGGGGAAAAAGCAGGGCAGAAAAGCTGGAAATTCAAAAAATTCAAAAAATCAGAGCGCATCTCTCCCTGCAAAGGAACGCAGCTCATCGCCAGCAACGGATCAAAGCTGGATGGAGAATGACTTTGATGAGTTGAGAGAAGAAGGCTTCAGTCGATCAAACTTCTCAGGGCTAAAGGAGGAAATACGTACCCAGCACAAAGAAACTAAAAATCTTGAAAAAAGAATGGAAGAATGAATAACTAGAATAATCAATGCAGAGAAGGTCATAAACAAACTGACAAGATAAAAACCATGACACGAGAAACACGTGACAAGTGCACAAACTTCAGTAATCGACTCAACCAACTGGAAGAAAGAGTATCAATGATTGAAGATCAAATGAATGAAATGAAGTGAGAAGAGAAGTCTAGGGGAAAAAAAGGAAAAAGAAATGAACAAAGCCTCCAAGAAATATGGGACTATGTAAAAAGACCAAATCTATGTCTGATTGGTGTCCCTGAAAGTGACAAGGAGAATGGAACCAAGTGGAAAACACTCTGCAGGATATCATCCAGGAGAACTTCCCCAACCTAGTGAGGCAGGCCAACATTCAAATTCAGGAAATACAAAGAACGCCACAAAAATACTCCTTGAGAAGAGCAACTCCAAGACACACAATTGTCAGATTCACCAAAGTTGAAATGAAGGAAAAAATGTTAAGGGCAGCCAGAGAGAAAGGTCGGATTACCCACAAAAGGAAGCCCATCACACTAACAGCAGATCTCTTGGCAGAAACTCTCCAAGCCAGAAGAGAGTAGGGGCCAATATTCAACATTCTTAAAGAAAAGAATTTTCAACCCAGAATTTCATATCTAGCCAAACTAAGTTCCATCAGTGAAGGAGAAATAAAATCCTTTACAGACAAGCAAATGCTAGAGACTTTGTCACCACCAGGCCTGCCCTACAAGAGATCCTGAAAGAAGCACTAAACATGGAAAGGAACAACCGGTACCAGCCATTGCAAAATCATGCCAAAATGTAAAGACCATCAATGCTAGGAAGAAACTGCATCAATTAATGAGCAAAATAAGCAGCTAATATCACAATGACAGGATCAAGTTCACACATAACAATATTAACCTTAAATGTAAATGGACTAAATGCTCCAATTAAAAGATACAGATTGGCAAATTGGATAAAAATTCAAGACCCATCAGTTTGCTGTATTCAGGAGACCCATCTCACATACAGAGACATACATAGGCTCAAAATAAAGGGATGGAGGAAGATCTACCAAGCAAATGGAGAACAAAAAAAAAGCAGGGGTTGCAATTCTAGTCTCTGATATAACAGACTTCAAACCATCAAAGATCAAAAGAGACAAAGAAGGCCATTACATAATGGTAAAGGGATCAATTCAACAGGAAGAGCTAACTATCCTAAATATATATGCGCCCAATACAGGAGCACCCAAATTCATAAAGCAAGTCCTTAGAGACTTACAAAGAGACTTAGACTCCCATACAATAATAAGGGGAGACTTCAACACCCCACTGTCAACATTAGATCAACAAGACAGAAAGTTAACAAGGGTATCCAGGAATTGAACTCAGCTCTGCACCAAGCGGACCTAATAGACATTTACAGAACTTTCCACCCCAAATAAACAGAATATACATTCTTCTCAGCACCACATTGCACTTATTTGAAAACTGACCACATCGTTGGAAGTAAAGCAGTCCTCAGCAAATGTACAAGAACAGAAATTATAACAAACTGTCTCTCAGACCACAGTGCAATCAAACTAGAACTCAGGACTAAGAAACTCAATCAAAACCGCTCAACTACGTGGAAACTGAACAACCTGCTTCTGAATGACTACTGGGTACATCACGAAATGAAGGCAGAAATAAAGATGTTCTTTGAAACCAATGAGAACAAAGATACAACATACTAGAATCTCTGGGACACATTTAAAGCAGTGTGTAGAGGGAAATTTATAGCACTAAATGCCCACAAGAAAAAGCAGGAAAGATCTAAAATTGACACCCTGACATCACAATTAAAAGAACTAGAGAAGCAAGAGCAAACACATTCAAAAGCTAGCAGAAGGCAAGAAATAACTAAGATCAGAGCAGAACTGAAGGAGATAGAGACACAAAAAACCCTCCAAAAGATCAATGAATCCAGGAGTTGGTTTTTTGAAAAGCTCAACAAAATTGATAGACTTCTAACAAGACTAATAAAGAAGAAAAGAGAGAAGAATTAAATAGATGCAATAAAAATGATAAAGGGCATATCACCACGGACCCCACAGAAATACAAATGACCATCAGAGAATACTATAAACACCTCTACGCAAATCAACTAGAAAATCTAGAAGAAATGGATAATTTCCTGGACACTTACACTCTCCCAAGACTAAACCAGGAAGAAGTTGAATCCCTGAATAGACCAATAACAGGCTCTGAAATTGAGGCAATAATTAATAGCCTATCCACCAAAAAAAGTCCAGGACCAGATGGATTCACAGCTGAATTCTACCAGAGGTACAAGGAGGAGCTGGTACCATTCCTTCTGAAACAATCAATAGAAAAAGAGGGAATCCTCCCTAACTCATTTTATGAGGCCATCATCATCCTGATACCAAAGCCTGGCAGAGATACAACAAAAAAAGAGAATTTTAGACCAATATCCCTGATGAACATCGATGCAAAAATCCTCAATAAAATACTGGCAACTTTTTGAACTAAATTCAGTTAGTGCTTTGACTATATTGAGCTGACAGCTTTCTTACGCTATTACATGAATGTCGTATTAGTCCATTGTACACTTTCACCTTTAGAATAGTTGAATTGTATTTTCAGTGCCTTACTGTGAGTTATTGTGACTCAGAACACTTAGAGAAGTTGACAAACAGTCAGAAAATTTATGAGTAATAGTGAGTAATTTATGAATGAGAACATGGCAGATTTCCATACATCACTTTTATTGAAAGTTGAGTCACTTTTTGTTATGAAAATAATTTATAGGGCAATGTTCCATTTGAGAAAAAAAGAAAATGAATGGTATTTGTCCAAATGATGAATAGGGTTTAGCTTCAGTGAAAAATAGCAAATTTCACAAAAAATATAAACCCTACATGAGTTTATTTATTGTCACAACTATTTCAGGTTCTTTTGGTAAAACAGCAAGAGGTTTGGCTGAATGAGGTCTCACTCGCGCCAGCTATTTTCTGTCTTCCTAAATCCATTCTCGGCCATTCTCTCTGCTGCTTGGAGCCTCAAGAGGCTTTGGCAGGAGATCAGAAGGCAGAATGAGGCTGGGTCGGGGTATTTCTCTACTCTTTCCAGGTGACACCAAGATTCTGGCACCAGCAGGGTCCCTGCACACCACAGCTCCTTTTGGCTCCAGGCTGCACAGGGCTCTGGGAGGGAAAGACTTCCTACTGTTACTTTTTCCAGTGCCCCAATTTTCCTTCTTGCTTTGCTTCACTCTACCCTCATCTGCGTACATTTACTAGATTTTTGTCAAAATTCCACCTGGGAAAGACTTGTTTTCTACTGGGATCCAGCCAGATAATATTCTCCAGTAAGTAGAGTTCATGAAACTTTTCTGGGGCATGGTTACCACAATAAATCAAATCTAAAGCTACCAGATATACACGCTGCTTTTTCCAGATGGTTTTCAACCTCCCTCCCTCCCTCCCTCCCTCCCTCCATTCCTTCCTTCCTTCCTTCCCTCCCTCCCTCCCTCCTTCCTTCCTTCCTTCCTTCCTTCCTTCCTTCCTTCCTTCCTTCCTCCCTCCCTCCCTCCCTCCTCCTTCCTTCCTTCCTTCCTTCTTCCTTCCTTTTTTGAGACAGGATCTTGCTCTGTTGTCCAGGCTGGAATGCAGTGGTGCAATCATGGCTCACTGTAACCTCGAACTTTTGGGCTCAAGCAATCCTCCTGTCCCGGTCTCCCAGTACCTGGGACTACAGGTGCCTGTCATCACACCGATATATATATATTAATTTTTTGTGTAAAGACAAGATCTCACTATATTGCCCAGGCTAGATTTGAAATCTTGGGCTTAAGTGATCATCCCACCTTGGCCTCCCAAGGTTCTGGGATTAGAGGAATGAGCCATCATGCCTGGCCATTTCCAGACATGTTTATCACCATGTCCACTTTGTTAAAATTTTGCTAAAATAAACTGAAATATTACATGTGAGTGTGGAGCTCAATTACATTTCCCAAAATTCCCCTCAGTGTGCATTTTTGATTAGGGAGGGTCACAGGGGAGAGTCTTATGTGAGATTAAGAGGAAATGAAGAAGCAGACACTTTTGTAGCTCATACACATTGTCATTTATCATCTGGATCTCCTTGCTGGTGGGAGACAGCAGCCAGGCCTTCAACTGCTCCACCTTCACCAAGGTCCTCCTTCACCTTTTCTGACTGCTGGCCCAAGTGTGTGTTTAGCTCCTTCATGAAGAATCTCAGATTCTGCAGGACACCCACACCACCAAGACCCGCGGCAACAGAAGCTGACATGGTTCCCGTTTGCTCCGTGAGCTTTAGCTTATTCTTGCTCTCCTCATCCTCTTGGCATCCATCTTTCTTCCCTGCATCAGCCACAGCCATCCCCACAGAGCCAGCATTGGCCATAAGGACAGACATTAACCTTACAGAGTGTGCTTAACCAGCTCTGACTGTGGAAGACCAACTTCCTGTGCATATAGGAAAAGAAACATTCATTGTTCCTTTTGTATCTTCCTTTTCACACTTTAAAGATGCCATTCCAATGTATTCTGGCTTTAATATGATAATCTCATCCTTATATGTATTCAGCTCCTTTCTTGGACTTTTATTTTAGGTTTGGGGTACACGTGAAGGTTTGTTATATAGGTAAACATATGTCATGGGGGTTTGTTGTACAGATGATTTCATCACCCAGGTATTAAGCCCAGTATCCAATAGTCATCTTTTCTGCTCTTCTCCGTCTTTCCACCCTCTTCCTTCAAGTAGACCCAGTGCCTGTCATTTCCTTTTTTGTGTTCATAAATTCTTATCATTTTAGCTTTTTCTTTTCTTAGCTCCTTTGAGATTTTTCTCTATATCACTAACTTTCAGTGGGTTATGATTATGATTTTGTTTTTGTGTTTTTGTATTTGAGACAGAGCTAGGCAAGGAGTTCTTAGTTAGATGTGTCATCTAAAGCATGATCCATAAAAGAGAAAAATTAATAAATTAGCAAAATCTAAAACTTTTATACTGTGAAATACCTTGTAAAGAGAAATAAAGAGACAAACTACAGTCTGAAAAAAAAAAAACTATTTGTAAGCCTCATGTCTGACAAAGATCTTTTATCTGCAATATATAAAGAACTCTCAAAACTCAATAGTAAACAATCCAATTAAAAAACAGGCAAAAGATATGAACAAATATTGCACCAAAAAAGAAATACTGATGGCATATAAGCAAATGAAAAGATGTCCAACACTATTAGTCATAAAGGAAATACAAATTAAAACCACAATCAGATATCACTACACACCTATTAGAACAACTAAAATTAAAAATAGCATTAACAGAAAAGGTCATAATTCCATTTACATGAAATGTCCAGAATAGGCGAATCTATAGAGACAGAAAGTCCATATTGGTGGTTGCTAGGGGATGAGAGGATGGACAGGGAATGGGAGATGACTGTCTATGGATATCTTCGTCTGTGTGTGTGTGGGATGATTACAATATTCCGGAATTAGATAGTGGTCATAGCTGCACAGCTTTGTGCATACACTAAAACCAGCTGAATTTCACACTTTAATTTAAAAGGGTCAATTTTGTGATGTGTGAATTTTATCACAAAAGGGTCAATTTTATGATGTGTGAATTTTATCACAATTTTTTAAAGTAGTGATAATATGGCCAGGTGTGGTGGCTCATGCCTGTAATCCCAGCACTTTGGGAGGCCAAGGCAGGCAGATCACGAGGTCAGTAGATCGAGACCATCGTGGCTAACATGGTGGAACCTGTTTCTACTAAAAATACAAAAAAATTAGCTAGGCGTGGTGGCATGTGCCTGTAGTCCCAGCTACTCTGGAGGCTGAGGCAGGAGAACCACTTGAACATGGGAGGCAGAGGTTGCAGTGAGCCAAGATCATGCCACTGACTCCAGCCTGAGTGACAAAACCGGACACCACATTAAAAAAAAAAAAAAGGTAGTGATAATATTAAATGCTGCTAAGAATTCAGAGAAACAGTATCTCTCATACATTGCTGGTATAGCTACTCTGGAAAACAACTTGGCAATTTCTTATGAAACAAAGCATGCACTTAGCATATAACCTGGCAGTAGCAATCTTAGGAATTTATCCCAGAGAAATGGAAACTTAACACAAAAATCTGTACACCAATGTTCATAGTCATTTTATTTATAAATAGCAAAATATTGCAAACAACCAAAATGTCCTTGAATGAGTGAATGGTTGAATGAACTGCCAAATCCATACAACAAGAAGCTACTTACTAATGCAAAAAATGTGTTCTTTTTTTTTTTTTTTTTTTTTTTTTTTGAGACAAGGTCTTATTCCGTCACTCAGGCTGGAGAGCAGTGGCACAAGCTCAGCTCACTGCAACCTTTGACTCCTGGGTTCAAGTGATTCTTCTGCCTCAGCCTCACAAGTTAGCTGGCACCACAGGTGCAAGCCACCACACGTGGCTAATTTCTTGTATTTTTAGTAGAGATGGAGTTTCTTCTTGTTGCCGAGGCTGGTCTTGAACTCCTGGCCACAAGTGATCTGCCCACCTCAGCCTCCCAAAATGCTGGGATTACAGGCATAAGCCACCACACCCAGCCAAAAAACATGAACTATTGATACATGCAACAACCTAGATGGACTTCAAGGGCAACATGCTCAGTGGAAAATGTCACTGTCAAAAAATTATGTACAGTAATGATTCTACTTATAAAGCATTCTTAAAATGACAAAAGGATAGAAACAGAGAAGGTTAGTGGTTGCCAGTACACAAAGAAGTGGGTGAAGAGGTGGAAGAAGGTGAGGGCCAGGTGCAAATATGAAGAAGTAGGTAATGGAATTGTTCTGTTTCTTGATTGTTGTGGTGGTTACATGAATCTGTATATTGGAATAAAATTGCAAAGAACTATTCACACATCCATAATAGTGAATGAATGTTTTTTAAATGGTGAAAAATTGAATAGCTGTAGCTTATTTAACAGTAATTTGCCAATATCAATTTCCTAGTTTTGATATTGTAGTTATATAAGATGTCACCACTGGGGGGAAGGGAACATAGGACTCTGAGCTATTTGTGCAACTTTGTGTGAGTCTATAATTATTCCAAAATGAATAGTTAGGGTCAGGCATGGTGACTCATGCATGTAATCTCAGCATTTTTGGAGGCACAGGTGGGAGGACTGCTTGAGGCTGGGAATTCAAGACCAGTTTGGGCAGCATAGTAAGACCCTGTTTCTTAGAAAAAAAAAAAAAAATTTAAAAATTAGGCCGGGCGCGGTGGCTCAAGCCTGTAATCCCAGCACTTTGGGAGGCCGAGACAGGCGGATCACGAGGTCAGGAGATCGAGACATCCTGGCGAACACGGTGAAACCCCGTCTCTACTAAAAAAATGCAAAAAACTGGCCGGGCGAGGTGGCAGGCACCTGTAATCCCAGCTACTCGGGAGGCTGAGGCAGGAGAATGGCGTAAATCCGGGAGGCGGAGCTTGCAGTGAGCTGAGATCCGGCCACTGCACTCCAGCCTGGGCGACAGAGCGAGACTCCGTCTCAAAAAAAAAAAAAAAAAAATTAGCCTAGCATCATGGCCCACACCAGTAGTCCTAGTTACTTGGGAGGCTGTGACAGCGAGCTGGGAGGATTACTTGAGCCCAGGATCTCAAGGTTACAGTGAGCTATAATTTGCACTACTGCATTCCAGCCTGGGTGATACAGTGACACCTTGTCTAAAAAAAAAAGAGTTTTAAAAACTCCACACAATTACAAGGTTATATTCTCAGGAATAATTTGAGTTTATAAAATCCTGATAGATACACATACATATGAAATTAGTTTAAAATAAATGATTAATACAGTATTTCAAACCAGAGAGGGAAATAAGTACTATTACTTTTTCAGTAAATGGTATTAGAACAACTGGCTAATCTATGGAAAAAGAAAATAAAACTGTGTTATTTTTCATTTCCTTCACCAAAATAAATTGTAGAATGTAAATTTCAGAATTAGTATTCAGTAAATATCTGTTAAGTTGGATCAGTGATTTAAATATATAAATGACATAGAGTTTATTTGTTGTTGAGAATTGTGGCCAATACAGAAATCTAAAGACAAAAGGTGTTAGCTACTCCCTTTTGGAAGCTTCTAGCTCTAGGGGCAGCCACCTTCCCAGTGGCCACCTGAGAGGCGCCAAGGCAGAAACATCACTATCAACAACAACATATCCCCTTGCCTATGTAGGGTAGCCAGGAGAGAGCGTTGATTTTGAGGGAAGTCCAGGGTTCTTGGAAAGAAGCTACTCCCCTCATAGAGATGTTCAGTGCACATAAAGGGCGAAACAATCTGCCAGGTGCATAGTAAGTGCTCCATGATAGTTAGTTATTGGAGTGCTTTGTCTGCCCAGGGAGTTTAACCAGGAAAGACACCACCAGATTCATATATGTGTTTGAGAGAGCATTAATAGCATGAACAAAGAAATGAATGAACAAACTTTTATAGGAAAACAGAACTCTGTGAGAATGCTGAAGATCATTTCAGGACTAGGTAGGTCTTGAAGGTTAGATCTTTTTTTTTTTTTTTTTTTTTGAGACAGAGTCTTGCTGTATCACCCAGGGTGGAGACTGCAAGCTCCGCCTCCCGGGTTCACGCCATTCTCCTGCCTCATTCTTCCGAGTAGCTGGGACTACTCAGCCTTCCGAGTAGCGTCCGCCACCACGCCGGGCTAATTTTTTGTAATATTTAGTAGAGATGGGGTTTCACCGTGTTAGCCAGGATGGTCTCGATCTCCCGACCTCGTGATCCTCCCACCTCGACCTCCCAAAATGCTGGGATTACAGGCGTGAGCCACTGCACCTGGCCGAAGGTGAGATCTTTTTAATCAGAAGGAATAGTAAGAGCAAAACCGTGGGAGTTGTGAAAGGGCTGTGGGCATCTTCAGGGAATGATAGCCCATTCCTGCTGCCTTGTTTCAGTCCAGGTCCCCTCTCAAATCAGGTGGCTGCAGTGGCCTCCTAAGGTATGTTGTTGCCTGAAGCATTGCATCTCTCCAGTTCTTTGGAGACATAGTGAGCAGAGAATCTCTTGCAATAGATGATATTCATCATTTCATTCCCCTGTGTAAAACTTTTTGTGGCTTTTCATAGCTTATGGATGGATAATGTAAAAATTAGGATTAGGATCGGCTACAAATGACAGAAAGACATCATAACAAATGGCTTAAGTAAGACAGAAGTTTATTTCTCTCAGATAAAGTTCCAGAGGGAATTAGTCCAGGTCCTGTATGGTAAACTAGGGTATCAGGGTGTCAGGGTCCTTCTAGGTTGTGCTTGGTTTCCATCTTGAACTCACTTCATGGCCCAAATGGCTGCTCGGGTTGTAGCCACCATGGCCATCCTCCAACCATCAGAAAGGAGAAAAGATAAAGAAAAGTGAATCCCTTCCATTAGGGTCATTCTGCAGAAGTTGCACAGACTACTGCCATTTATGTCTGCTAGCCAGACCTTAGACACATGACCCCACCTAACTGCAAGGGAAGGAGGGATCATTCTTTATTCTGAATGGAGATGCACCCAATGAAAGGTGAAGGGGTTATAAGTAAAGCAAGAAAGAACAAACAGACATTGGGAGATAACACAGTATCTCTGCCACAGGTGCCCATCTCCTCAAGGCCCTTTGAAATGTGACCTCATCTCCCACCTAGACTATTTCTACCGCCACCGAACTAGTCTAACTGCCTCTACTTTCTAATTCTCCTTAGTCACTATCATAGCCATCAATTCAAAGTACACACTGAATTGAATTACTATCCTGTCCCACACTCTTCATTGGCTCCCTATTACTTACAGATGAAGTCCAAACCATTTGACTTAATGGAGCATTAAGAGTCCCCATAGTACCATTTCAGTTTGATCTTCTTCTTCCTTCCTTCTCTTCTTTCCTCCTCTCCTCTACTTGCTGGTCCCTGAACACACCATGAGCTTTCTGTTCTCCATGACTGTTTCATGAAAGAAAGACCCTTCCCCAGAATGATCATCCTAAAGGGCCATCACCAACTTCTGAAATGCTGCACAGACTCCTAAACCTACCCCAAATACCATTTCTTTTATAAATTCCTTTTTCATCACATTAAAAGTAATCCACCCCTTCACTGAATAGTCAGTCTTTATGCTGTCTTCCATTGTAATAAATTATACATTTTTCTTATTCATTACCACAATTACATTGTAATTTACATGGTATTCACTACCTCTTCTTCACATCTGTAGACCTGGGAGCACCTAGTCACTGAATTTTTACCTAATAGCAGCATAATACATATTTATTAAATTGAATTTGTATGTAAGCCTTGAATTTATAGAAGGAAAGGAAAAAACCTCAAGTCAGCTCTCTTTGGGTAAAGCACTCATTTAAATTGGATTAAATGCTTTATCAACAATCTAGTATTATTTATTACACAATTCTCCCTAAGTCCCATTTGGGATTGTTTTGAGTGATTTGTGTTAATAATACAAAGCTTAATACGGATGTGCATCAGGAAGAACAATTTGTAAGAGCTATTTTCAGCTCTAACAAGGAAGTGATAGTTTTTCAATTTTTTAGCAGAAGTGTTAAAACTTATCTCAGGCAAACACTTGCTGGGTCATTTGGTATGTCACTCATGTTATTTAACTTTCTATTTTAACCTCTCAGGCCTATATGGAAATTTTTAAAAAATTATAGTTTTAACTGCTGCTAATTTTCTGGCAGAAGATAGAAATAAAAATAGTCTCAATGCTGAATAGTTAATGTGTTTTATGACCACAGGCCTTTTTTGTGTTAATTTTTTGTCCATGTTGGCTAATTTTACTAGCTGTTTATTGAGTTCATACAGGAAAAATATGGCTATAGTATTTGAAATGAAGAAAAAGCTCTCAATTAACATTAATAAATTGCCTGAAAATGGACCTCACATTGGCCTTATATAGACACCTCTTCCTGAAAAACAGGACTTCATGCTAGCTCTTTTGTAAGTTTAAGCTATTTGTTCCCAGGTCTGTTCCTCTTCTGCACCCTCTCCGACCTCTTCTTGTGCCCACAGTTCTTTTTACTGAGCTGATTATAATGATTTCATGCACTTTGTATTAACCTCAATTGTATGGGAAAAATTGGAACACCAATCAAGAGCTCAGGATCACATAACACTCCAACTGAATCCTAAGCCAGAAGAAAGTTTAGTGAAATATATGGGTGAAATGAAAATAAATTATCAAGCCAATATTTTTTGTTCTAGCTGGGCTGGACTTCAGGAGATTTTAAGAGCAATGGCCCATATTAAATCAAGTGGATGTGCCAGAGTTGCCAGGCAGAGTGGAGAAAGGAATGAAAGGCCCAGGAAAGTGTGCATGCTAAACAGGGTCTACTATGTGAAACTGAAAACTTATCAGCTAAATATAATTCCCGAAAGAGCATGGAGGACTCTATGCATCAAGGCAATAAGGAAATTGCTGGTAGAGGACACCAGTGTCATTAAGGTGAATGGTGGTTCTCCTCTGTAGACCAGAGTTGATGATAAGAGATGCTATTTCAGAACTAGGGTCTGTAGTAGTCATGGGGGTGACAGGATCCCAGAGGCCAGACAGTAGCATGTTACCACCAACAGTGAACCAGCAAAACCACCCTCAGATTTGTGACCACCAGAAACTCTGTGGGATAATTAAAAGTCCTAGCCAGAGCAATTAGGCAAGAAAAGGAAATAAAGGGCATCCAAATCAGAAAAAAATTATCTCTGTTTGCAGGCAACATAATATTATACACCAAAAACCCTGAAGACACCAAGGAAAAGCTTTTAGAACAAAAAAAAAGTTTCAGTAAATTGCAGGATACAAAATCAATATACAAAAACTAGTAGTGTTTCTACACATTAACTATGAGCTAACTGAAAAAGAAATTAAAAAGACAATCCCATCTACAGTAGCATCAAAAAATAAAATAGTAGCAAATTTAGCCAAGGAGGTGAAAGATCTGTACACTGAAAACTATTAAACAGTGATGAAAAAAATTGAAGGAGACACAAATAAATGGAAAGATATCTCATGTGCCTGGACTAGAAGAATTAATATAGTTAAAATGTCCATACTACCCAGAGTGAATTACAGATTCAGTGAAATTCCTATCAAAATTCCAATGACATTATTCAGAAAAATAGAAAAAAACAGTCCTAAAATTCATATGGAACCATGAAAGACTCCAAATAGCCAAAGCAATCCTGAGCAAAAATAACAAAGCTGGAGGCATCATACTACCTGACTTCAAGATCTACTACAACGCTACAATAATCAAAACATCATGGTACTGGCATAAAAACAAACACTTAGATCAATAGGACAGAATGGAGAGCCCAGAAATAGATTCACACATTTACTGTCAATTGATTTTGGACAAAGATGCCAAGAAAACACAATGAAAAATGAACTGTCTCTTCAGTAAATGGTGTTGGGAAATATGGATACCTACATGCAGGAGAATTAAATTAAAGCCTTATCTCACACCATATGCAAAACATAATTCAAGGTAGACTAAAGACTTAAACATATGGCCTGAAACTGTGAAACTACTAGAAGATACCAGAAGAGAAAAGCTCAATGACATTGGTCTGGGCAATGATCTTTTGGCTATAACCTCCAAAGCAGGGGCAACAAAAGCAAAAATAGATCAATGAGATTACATCAAACTGAGAAGCTTCTGCACAGCAAAGAAACAGTGTGGAGAGACAACCTACAGAATGGAAGAAAATATTTGCATACCATACATTTGATAAGGGGTTAATATGCAAAATATATAAGGAACTCAAATAATAGATGTTATGAAACACCTCAAACAACTCAATACTAAGAAAACAAAAAATCCAATTTAAAAATAGATAAAGGACCTGAACAGTCATTTCTCATAAAAAAAAGTCATACATATGGCCAATAGATATATTTTTAAAAACTTAATATCACTAATCGTCAGCACATTAAAATCACAATAAGATATCACCTCACATTTCTTAGAATGTTGTTATAAAAAAGAAGAAAGACAGGGTAACCCCCTTTGGGTCCCCTCCCTTTGTATGGGAGCTCTGTTTTCACTCTATTAAATCTTGCAACCACACACTCTTCTGGTCCGTGTTTGTTACAGCTCAAACTGAGCTTTGGCTGACTGTACACCACTGCTGTTTGCCACCATTGCAGACCCGCTGCTGACTTCCACCCCTCCAGATCCAGCAGGGTGTCTGCTGTGCTCATGATCCAGTGAGGCACCCATTGCTGCTCCCAGTTGGGCTAAAGGCTTGCCATTGTTCCTGCATGGCTAAGTGCCCAGTTTCATCCTCATCTAGCTGAACACTAGTCTCTGGGTTCCACAGTTCTCTTCCATAATCTACAGCTTCTAATGGAGCTATAACACTCACTGCATGGCCCAAGATTCCATTCCTTGGAATCTGTGAGGCCGAGAACCCCAAGTCAGAGAAGAAGAGACTTGTCGCCATCTTGGAAGCAGCCCACCACCATCTTGGGAGCTCTAAGGACAAGAACCCCTGCTAACATGTTGGCGACCCCGAAGGGACATCCAAAGCGATGGAAAACTTTCCCCACAAGGCAAAAATGCTCCTAAGATGTATTCTGGAGAATTGGGACCAATTTGACCCTCAGACGCTAAGAAAGAAATGACTTATATTCTTCGGCAGTACCGCCTGGCCATGATATCCTCTTCAAGGGGGACAAACCTGGCCTCCTGAGGACAGTATAAATTATAACACCATCTTACAGCTAGACCTCTTTTGTAGAAAAGAAGGCAAATGGAGTGAAGTGCCATATGTACAAACTTTCTTTTCATTAAGAGACAACTCGCAATTATGTAAAAAGTGTGATTTATGCCCTACAGGAAGCCCTCAGAGTCTGCCTCCCTACCCCGGTGTCTCCCCAACTCCTTCCCCAACTAATAAGGACCCCCCTTCAACCCAAACGGTCCAAAAGAAGATAGACAAAGGGGTAAACAATGAACCAAAAAGTGCCAATATTCCCCAGTTATGCCTTCTCCAAGTGGTGGGAGGAGGAAAATTCAGCCCAGCTGGAGTGCATGTACCTTTTTCTCTCTCAGACATGAAGCAAATTAAAATAGACCTAGGTTAATTCTCAGATAACCCTGATGGCTATATTGATGTTTTACAAGGGTAGGACAGTCCTTTGATCTGACATGGAGAGATATAATGTTACTGCTAAATCAGACTGTAACCCCAAATGAGAGAAGCGCAGCCATAACTGCAGCCCGAGAGTTTGGCAGTCTCTAGTATCTCAGTCAGGTCAATGATAAGATGACAACAGAGAAAAGAACAATTCCCCACAGGCCAGCAGGCAGTTCTCAGTGTAGACCCTCACTGGGACACAGAATCAGAACATGGAGATTGGTGCCGCAGACATTTGCTAACTTACGTGCTAGAAGGACTAAGGAAAACTAGGAAACCATCTATAAATTATTCAATAATGTTCACTATAACACAGGGAAAGGAAGAAAATCCTACTCCCTTTCTTGAGAGACTGAGGGAGGCATTGAGGAAGCATACCTCTCTGTCATCTGACTCTATTGAAGGCCAACTTATCTTAAAGGATAAGTTTATCACTCAATCAGCTGCAAACATTAGAAAATATTTCAAAAGTCCACCTTAGGCCTGGAGCAAAACTTAGAAACCCTATTGAACTTAGCAGCCTTGGTTTTTTTATAATAGAGATCAGGAGGAGAAGGCAGAATGGAACAAACGGGATTTAAAAAACAGGCCACCACTTTAGTCACGGCCCTCAGGCAAGCAGACTTTGGAGGCTCTAGAAAGGGAAAAGCTGGGCAAATCGAATGCTTAATAGGGCTTGCTTCCAGTGTGGTCTACAAGGACACTTTAAAAAAGATTGTCCAGATAAAAATAAGCCGCCCCCTCATCCATGCCCCTTATGTCAAGGGAATCACTGGAAGGCCCACTGCCCCAGGGGATGAAGGTTCTCTGAGTCAGAAGCCACTAACCAGATGATCCAGCAGCAGGACTGAGGGTGCCCAGGGCAAGTGCCAGCCCATGCCATCACCTTCACAGAGCCCCGGGTATGCTTGATCATTGAGGGCCAGGAGGTTAACTGTCTCCTGGACACTGGTGCGGCCTTCTCAGTCTTACTCTCCTGTCCCAGACAACTGTCCTCCAGATCTGTCACTATCCAAGGGGTCCTAGGACAGCCAGTCACTAGATACTTCTCCCAGCCACTAAGTTGTGACTGGGGAACTTTACTCTTTTCACACGCTTTTCTAATTATGCCTGAAAGCCCTACTCCCTTGTTAGGGAGAAACATTCTAGCAAAAGCAGTATATACCTGAACATAGGAGAAGGAACACCCGTTTGTTTGCCCCTGTTTGAGGAAGGAATTAATCCTGAAGTCTGGGCAACAGAAGGACAATATGGACGAGCAAAGAATGCCTGTCCTGTTCAAGTTAAACTAAATGATTCACCTCCTTTCCCTACCAAAGGCAGTACTCTCTTAGACCTGAGACCCAACAAGGGCTCTAAAAGATTGTTAAGGACCTAAAAGCTCAAGGCCTAGTAAAACCATGCAATAGCCCCTGCAATACTCCAATTTTAGGAGTACAGAAACCCAACAGACAGTGGAGGTTAGTGCAAGATCTCAGGATTATCAATGAGGCCGTTTGTCCCTCTATACCCAGCTGTACCTAACCCTTATATTCTGCCTTCCCAAATACCAGAGGAAACAGAATGGTTTACAGTCCTGGACCTTAAGGATGCCCTTTTCTGCAACCCTGTGCATCTCAATTCTTGCTTGCCTTTGAAGATCCTTCAAACCCAATGTCTCAACTCACCAGGACTGTTTTACCCCAAGGCTTCAGGGATAGTCCCCATCTATTTGGCCAGGCATTAGCCCAAGACTTGAGCCAGTTCTCATACCTGGACACTCTTGTCCTTCAGTATGTGGATGATTTACTTTTAGCCACCAGCTCAGAAACCTTGAACCATCGAGCCACCCAAGAACTCTTAAATTTCCTTGCCAACTGTGGCTACAAGATTTCCAAACCAAAGGCTCAGCTCTGCTCACAGCAGGTTAAATACTTAGGGCTAAAACTATCCAAAAGCACCAGAGCCCTCAGTGAGGAACGTATCTAGCCTATATTGGCTTATCCTCATCCTAAAATCCTAAAGCAACTAAGAGGGCTCCTTGGCATAACAAGCTTCTGCCAAATGTGAGTTCCCAGGTACTGTGAAGTAGCCAGGCCATTATATACTCTATTTAAGGAAACTCAGAAAGCCAATACCCATTTAGTAAGATGGACACCTGAAGCAGAAGTGGCTTTTCAGGCCCTAAGGAAGGCCCTAACCAAAGCCCCAAGCTTGCCAACAGGGCAAGACTTTTTCTTTATATGTCACAGAAAAAACAGGAATAGCTCTAGGAGTCCTTACACAGGTCTGAGGGACCAGCTTGCAACACGTGGCATACCTAAGGAAGGAAAGTGATGTAGTGGCAAAGGGTTGGCCTCATTGTTTATGGGTAGTGGCAGCAGTAGGAGTCTTAGTATCTAAAGCAGTTAAAATGATACAGGGAAGAGATCTTACTGTGTGGACATCTCATGATGCGAATGGCACACTCACTGCAAAAGGAGACTTGTGGCTGTAAGACAACCATTTGCTTAAATATCAGGCTCTATTACTTGAAGGACCAGTGCTGTGACTGTGCACTTGTGCAACTCTTAACCCAGCCACGTTTCTTCCAAACAATGAAGAAAAGATAGAACATAACTGTCAACAGGTGATTGCTCAAAACTACTCCACTCGAGGGGACCTTCTAGAGGTTCCCTTGACTGATCCTGACCTCAACTTATATACTGATGGATGCTTCTTTGTAGAAAAAGGACTTTGAAAGGCGGTGTGTGCAGTGGTCAGTAATAATGGAATACTTGAAAGTAATCCCCTCACTCCAGGAACTAGCACTCAGCTGGCAGAACTAATAGCCCTCACTCGGGCACTAGAATTAGGAGAAGGAAGAAGGGTAAATATATATACAGACTCTAAGCATGCTTACCTAGTCCTCCATGCCCACGCAGTAATATGGAGAGAAAGGCAATTCCTAACTTCTGAGGGAACACCTATCAAACATCAGGAAGCCATTAGGAGATTATTATTGGCTGTACAGAAACCTAAAGAGTGGCAGTCTCACACTGCCAGGGTCTTCAGAAAGGAAAGGAAAGGGAAATAGAAGGGAATCGCCAAATGGATATTGAAGCCAAAAGAGCCACAAGGTGGGACCCTCCATTAGAAATGCTTATAGAAGGACCCCTAGCATGGGATAATCCCCTCCAGGAAACCAAGCCCCAGTACTCACCAGGAGAAATAGAAAGGGGAAACTCACGAGGACATAGTTTCCTCCCCTCAGGATGGCTAGCCACCAAAGAAGGAAAAATACTTTTGCCTGCAGCTAACCAATGGAAATTACTTAAAACCCTTTACCAAACCTTTCACTTAATAGCACTTAATAGGCATTAATAGCACCCATCAGATGGCCACATTATTATTTACTGGACCAGGCCTTTTCAAAACTATCAAGCAGATAGTCAGGACCTGTGAAGTGTGCCAAAGAAATAATCTCCTGCACTGCAGGCCATACATTTCAATCCCTGTATCTTTGACCTCCTTGTTAAGTTTGTCTCTTCCAGAATCAAAGCTGTAAAGCTACAAATCGTTCTTCAAATGGAGCCCTAGATGCCGTCCATGACTAAGATCTACCACGGACCCCTGGACTGGCCTGCTGGCCCATGCTCTGATGTTAATGACATCAAAGGCACCCCTCCTGAGGAAATCTCAACTGCACAACCCCTACTATGCCCCAATTCAGCAGGAAGCAGTTAGAGTGGTCATCAGCCAACCTCCCCAACAGCACTTAGGTTTTCCTGTTAAGAGGGGGGACTAAGAGACAGGACTAGCTGGATTTCCTAGGCTGAGTAAGAATCCCTAAGCTTAGCTGGGAAGGTGACTGACCACATCCACCTTTAAACATGGGGCTTGAAACTTAGCTCACACGTGACCAATCAGGTAGTAAAGAGATCTCACTAAGACACTAATTAGGCTAGAACAGGAGGTAAAGAAATAGCCAATCATCTGTCACCTGAGAGCACAGGAGGAGGGACAATGATCAGGATATAAACCCAGGCATTTGAGCAGGGAGCGGAAACCCCCTTTGGGTCCCCTCCCTTTGTATGGGAGCTCTGTTTTCACTTTATTAAATCTTGCAACTGGAAAAAAAAGATGAAAGATAAGTGTTGGTGAGGATGTGGAAAAAAGGGAATCCTTTTACATTGTTTGTGGAAATGTAAATTAGTACAGCCATTATGTAAAACAGTATAGAGGTTTCTCAAAAAATTAAAAACAGAGCTACCATATGATCTAGTAATCTCGCTACTGGGTATATATCCAAAGACAATGAAATCAGTATGTCGAAGAGCTAATTGGCACTCCCATGTTGATTGCAGCACTAATAACAATAATCAAGATATGCAATCAACCTAAGTGTCCACCAACAGATGAATAGATAAAGAAAATGTGGTGTATGCATATGCACAGGGGAATACTATTCTGCCTTAAAAAGAATAAAATCCTGTTATTTGGGACAACATGGATAAACCCAGAGGATTACGTTAGGTGAAATAGGCCAGGGACAGAAAGACAAATACTGCCTGACCTCACTTATATGTGGAATCTAAAAAAGTTGATCTCATAGAAGTTGAATAATGGTTCCCAGAGGCTGGGAGGGTAGTGAGAAGGAGTGGGGATGGGGAAGGTTGGTCAACAGGTATAATGTTACGGCTAGATAGGAGGAATAAGTTCTGGTGTTCTACTGCACAACAGAATGATTATAGTTAACAATAATGTATTGTATATTTCAAAATAGCTAGAAGAGAGGATTGTGAATGTTCTTACAACAACAACAAAAAATAGATATGTAAGGTGATGGATATGCTACTTACCCTGATTTGAACATTTCACAATGTATACATGTATCAAAACACCTTATTGTACTCCATAAATAATATGTATAATTATGTGCCAAATGAAAATGAAATAAAACTTTAAAAAGGAAAATCTGGTATGTATACACCTGCACACACACACACACACACACACACACACACACACACAAACTGGAATATTATTCAGCCTTAAAAAGAAGGAAATTTGCCACAACATGGATGAACCTGGAAGACATTATGTTAAGTGAAATAAGCCAGAAAGAAAGAAATACAAATACCACACAAAACACTTGTATGTGGAATTTTTAAAAGTTGAGCTCACAGAAAAAGAGAATAGAATGATGATTATCAGGAACTAGCATGGAGAGGGCTGAGGATTGATGAGATGTGGGGCAAAGAATATAAAATTTCAGCCAGTCAGGAAGAACAAGTTCAAGAGATCTATTGCACAATAAGATAACTATAGTTAATAACAATGTATTATATATTTGAAAATTGCTAACAGTAGATGTTAAGTGTTCTCACCACAAATAAATGATATGTGAGGCAATGTATTTATTAATTAGCTTGATTTAACCATTTTACAACCCATTCATATTTCAAAACATCATATTGTGCACCATAAATATATGTAATTTTAATTTGCCAATTTAAAAATAAAAAAGAAGAAAGCTCATTTTGATCACCCCCAAAGGATGCCTTATGCCGCAATAAGTCCCCAGCCACAGAGGCTATCATTGTTCTGATTTATTTCACCAATAATTAGTTTTGCCTAATCTAAAAATTCATATAAATTGAACAGTTCATTTAAAAAATAGAATAAAATGTTCTAAGAGATAAGATAGATGTGTAGCCATCAAGGATATTGCTCAATATATATAAAATCAAAAGAAAAATGAAGAGTAGATGAGTGGAAGACTGTGGTTAGCTACTCCAATAGAAAGTCAGGATTCCTTGCCCAGTTTCCAAACCTAAGGTAGTTTTCAAACCCACTACAGAACATTCCCCTTAACTGAAAGAGAGGCCAGGTCCACATGAAGAAGGACCTTGTGACACCAGGACAAATGTATACAGTAGTGATTCCTCTAATTATTCCCCAAAAGGTCTTTGGCTATACACTAGGGTATCATGCTCTGGAAATGGGAATACGTGGATTTTATGATGACTATTAGATACAGGGTCTGAATTGATGCAGATACCTAGAGAACAAAAGCATCACAGACTTCTTGGTAGAGCAGAAGTATATGAGGGTCAAGTAATTAATGGAGTCCTAGCCAGACACATATGTCCTCTGGTCTGCAGAGCCACACAGAGATCATTTTCCCAGTTTCTGAATGTATAATTGGAACACACATACTAGGATTTTACAGAACCTTCATATTAGTTCATTGACTTATAGGGTAAGAGCTATTGTAGTAGGAATGGTAAATAGAAGCCCCTGAAACTACATTCTCACCCCACCGCCAAGACTATAAATCAAAAGCAACATTGCATCCCAGGAGTGACATGGCAGAGGTTAGCATCACCCTCAGAAATTTAAATGATATAGGGGTGCTGGATTTCATTATAACCCCATATACTTCACCATTCTGGCCCCTAGAAAATCAGGTGAATCAGAGCGTATGACCTTGAACTACTACAAACTTCTCCAAGTAGTAACTTCAATGACATCTGCTGTATTCGACGTGACATCTTTACTATAGCAGATTCACACAGCCACTTGTGTGGTTAGTGGCTATTGATCTGCTTCCATTTTGCTCTCCATCAATCAGGACAAGACACACACACGGGATGGCTAACAGTATACACTCATGGTCTTGTCCAAGCACTGTGTCAATTCTCTAGATCTCTGCGTGATAGTGCAAAGGGTTCTGGGCCACCTGAACATTCCTCAGAACTTCACTTGGGGTCACTAAGTGGAAAACATCATGTTATTTGTATCTTAGGAGCAAGAAATGGCAATTATTCTGGACATCTTATTAAGACATGTAATCTAAATGGTGGAACACAAATACTACAAAGATTTAGCAGCCACACACTTCAATAAAGTTTTTAGGCATCAACACTGTGGAATATGCTGAGACATCCCTTCCAAGGTAAAGAACAAGTTTCTATATGTCACACCTTACTTTACAGGCCATTTTGGAGGCGAAATATATAATATACTTGGGAAGGCTCCTTCAACAAACTGTTGAAATAATTTGGAAAACTTCTAATTTTGACTTGGGCCAAGAACAAAAGAGACTCTGAAGCAAGTTCCTGCTGTGTTTCAAGCAACCCTGAAGCTTGGGTGCAACAATATAAACTCCCTCTCACCATGGCTGATCTACCTACTGCTGCTGCTAAATGTCTAACCTTCCAGCAACAAAGATCACTCTTGAGTACTTGATATGGTACCATTCCTTCTTTTTCCCTTCAGCCTTATAGAGGTATAACTGACACACAAAAATTTTAAACATAAATATTGTGTAATGATAACCACAATCAAGCTAATTAACACACCTATCATCTCATGTAGTTACCTTTTTGTGGTAGAAAAACGCTTAAATAGATCTTAGCAATCTTGAAAGCAAATTTCAAGTATAAAATACAGCATCAATTATAGTCACCATGCTGTATATCAGATCCCTAGAACTTATTTTTCTTATTGGTATTCTTCCTTCAGGGGACCAACCAGTCACTTGGTGGCCTATTGTTTATATCAGTTCCATTCAACTCTGGAAAAAGAAATATTTTATCTTGAAAGGGATTGACACATATTCCAGATACGTTTTTACTTTTCCTGCCTGTAGTGCCTCAGCTATCTCCATTGTGTGTAAGCTCATAAAGTGTATGAACTACTGACCTGGGATGGCGCCTAACATTGTCTTTGAACCACAGGACCATCTTCATAGCAACGGAGGTATGGCATTGGGCGTGTGGTTGTGGATCACGTACCATCTAGAAACTGCCATCATGAAAGAGTAGTGAAATTACCTCTTGAAGGTACAGCTAAAGTGCCGGCTTGGAGACAACACCCTGCAAAAGATAGGGCACTATCCTCAGGTTACAGAATAGACCTTCAAGCATCTGCCACTGTATATGGTGCTGTATTCCCAGTGTATAGAATACATGGAACTGGAAACAAACTGAAAGTTGGAATGGTCCCACCATCACTACCAGTGACCTATTTGGGAAATTATTTCTAAAGATCCTGATCCCCAGAGGGGTGATGCTTCCTCTAAGCAACACGGTAAAATAATCCCAAATTGTTTTCCAAAGTGACTGTACAGGTCAAGGGTGGTGGCTATGTCTGTAATCCCATCACTTTGGGAGGCCGAGGTGGGCAGATTGCTTGAGTCCAGGAATTCGAGACCAGCCTGGCCAACATGGTGAAACCCCGTCCCTACTAAAAATACAAAAATTAGCCAGGCATGGTGGCATGCTCCTGTAGTCCCAGCTACTTGAGAGGCTGAGATGGGAGAATCACTTGAACCTGGGAGGCAGAGGTTGAAGTTAGCTGCGATCGCACCACTGCACTCCAGCCTGGGTGACAGAGTGAGACTTTGTCTCAAAAAACAAAACAAAACAACAAAACGAAACTGACTGTACAAGTTACAGTACATTCCCACCAAAAATTAGAACTCTTCATCAGTACTTGATATTATGAAACTTTAAAAAGTTTGCTAATATAGTAGATACTCAGTGACATCTTATTATTTTAATTAGCATCTCTCTGTTTACTAATTATGTGAAGAACACTTTTCCATGTTTAGTAGCCATTTGGATTTTCTCTATTGTGAAATGCATAATCGAGTCATTTGCCTAGTTTTAGTTTGGGTTTCTGCCTTTTTTCTTACCAAATTTCTTACCAAATTACCAAAAGCGGTCTTTATATGATTGGAAATAAGTTTAGTTGTTTTATTATTAGTTGGTTACATAAGTTGCAAATATCTCCTGCCAGTCTATGGCTTGTATTTTTATTTTTTTCATGATAATTTTTGTGGAACAGAAGTGTTTTGTCTTCAGGTAATTGTACTACTCTTTACTTTTATGGTTAGTGTTTTTTGTGTCTCATTTAAGGAACCCTTCGCCACCCCTCCCCCCGGTCACGAAGATATTCTTCTGTATCAATCACTGGATACCTTAACAATTTGTAACACATTAGATCTCATATTCATGTGGAATTGAGTTTTGTGTGAATTAGAAGTTCAATTTCATCTTTTTCCAGCATGGTACACAATTGTCCTAGTGCCACTTAATGGAAAGACTTTTTTCTCCCGCTGCCCTGCAGTGCACCTTTGTTGTACATCAAGCATTCATTTATGTTTGGACCATTTTATTTTCCTGTTGCTGGAATATAGAAGTACCATTACTTTCTAATATTGATTTTTGTATCCAGCAAACCCCCTTAAACGTTTTAAACTGTATTAATGGGTTTAATATACTTGATTTACTTTTAGCATTTCAAATGCCTGAACAAGCAAGCCCATGACCTTACTTTATTTTATTTTTTTATTATACTTTAAGTTCTAGGGTACATGTGCACAATGTGCAGGCTTGTTACATATGTACACCTGTGCCATGCTGGTGTGCTGCACCCATCAACTCGTCAGCACCCATCAATTCATCATTTATATCAGGTATAACTCCCAATGCAATCCCTCCCCCCTCTCCCTCCCCATGATAGGCCCCGGTGTGTGATGTGCCCCTTCCCAAGTCCAAGTGATCTCATTGTTCAGTTCCCACCTATGAATGAGAACATGCGGTGTTTGGTTTTCTGTTCTTGTGATAGTTTGCTGAGAATGATGGTTTCCAGCTGCATCCATGTACCTACAAAGGACGCAAACTCATCCTTTTTTATGGCTGCATAGTATTCCATGGTGTGTGCCACATTTTGTGGGACATATATGTGCCACATTTTCTTAATCCAGTCTGTCACAGATGGACATTTGGGTTGATTCCAAGTCTTTGCTATTGTGAATAGTGCTGCAATAAACATATGTGTGCATGTGTCTTTATAGCAGCATGATTTATAATCCTTTGGGTATATACCCAGTAGTGGGATGGCTGGGTCATATGGTACATCTAGTTCTAGATCCTTGAGGAATTGCCATACTGTTTTCCATAATGGTTGAACTAGTTTACAATCCCACCAACAGTGTAAAAGTGATCCTATTTCTCCACATTCTCTCCAACACCTGTTGTTTCCTGACTTTTTAATGATTGCCATTCTAACTGGTGTGAGATGGTATCTCATTGTGGTTTTGATTTGCATTTCTCTGATGGCCAGTGATGATGAGCATTTTTTCATGTGTCTGTTGGCTGTATGAATGTCTTCTTTTGAGAAATGTCTGTTCATATCCTTTGCCCACTTTTTGATGGGGTGTGTGTTTTTTTCTTGTATATTTGTTTGAGTTCTTTGTAGATTCTGGATATTAGCCCTTTGTCAGATGAGTAGATTGCAAAAATTTTCTCCCATTCTGTAGGTTGCCTGTTCACTCTGATGGTAGTTTCTTTTGCTGTGCAGAAGCTCTTTAGTTTAATTAGATCCCATTTGTCAATTTTGCCTTTTGCTGCCATTGCTTTTGGTGTTTTAGACATGAAGTCCTTGCCCATGCCTATGTCCTGAATGGTACTACCTAGGTTTTCTTCTGGAGTTTTTATGGTATTAGGTCTAACATTTAAGTCTCTAATCCATCTTGAATTAATCTTCGTATAAGGAGTAAGGAAAGGATCCAGTTTCAGCTTTGTACTTATGGCTAGCCAATTTTCCCAGCACCATTTATTAAATAGGGAATCCTTTCCCCATTTCTTGTTTCTCAAGTTTGTCAAAGATCAGATGGCTATAGATGTGTGGTATTATTTCTGAGGACTCTGTTCTGTTCCATTGGTCTATATCTCTGTTTTGGTAGCAGTACCATGCTGTTTTGGTTACTGTAGTCTTGTATAGTTTGAAGTCAGGTAGCGTGACACCTCCAGCTTTGTCCTTTTGACTTAGGATTATCTTGGCAATGCGGGCTCTTTTTTGGTTCCATATGAACTTTAAAGCAGTTTTTTCCAATTCTGTGAAGAAACTCATTGGTAGCTTGATGGGGATGGCATTGAATCTATAAATTACCTTGGGCAGTATGGCCATTTTCGCAATATTGATTCTTCCTATCCATGAGCATGGTATGTTCTTCCATTTGTTTGTGTCCTCTTTTATTTCACTGAGCAGTGGTTTGTAGTTCTCCTCGAAGAGGTCCTTTACATCCCTTGTAAGTTGGATTCCTAAGTATTTTATTCTCTTTGAAGCAATTGTGAATGGAAGTTCATTCATGATTTGGCTCTCTGTTTGTCTGTTACTGGTGTATAAGAATGCTTGTGATTTTTGCACATTAATTTTGTATCCTGAGACTTTGCTGAAGTTGCTTATCAGCTTAAGGAGATTTTGGGCTGAGACAATGGGGTTTTCTAAATATACAATCATGTCATCTGCAAACAGGGACAATTTGACTTTTTCTTTTCCTAACTGAATACCCTTGATTTCTTTCTCTTGCCTGATTGCCCTCGCCAGAACTTCCAACACTGTGTTGAATAGGAGTGGTGAGAGAGGGCATCCCTGTCTTGTGCCAGTTTTCAAAGGGAATTTTTCCAGTTTTTGCCCATTCAGTATGATATTAGCTGTGGGTTTGTCATAAATAGCTCTTATTATTTTGAGGTACGTTCCATCAATACCGAATTCATTGAGCGTTTTTAGCATGAAGGGCTGTTGAATTTTGTCAAAAGCCTTTTCTGCATCTATTGAGATAATCATGTGGTTCTTGTCTTTGGTTCTGTTTATATGCTGAATTACGTTTATTGATTTGTGAATGTTGAACCAGCCTTGCATCCCAGAGATGAAGCCCACTTGATCATGGTGGATAAGCTTTTTGATGTGCTGCTGAATCCGGTTTGCCAGTATTTTATTGAGGATTTTTGCATTGATGTTCATCAGGGATATTGGTCTAAAATTTTCTTTTTTTGTTGTGTCTCTGCCAGGCTTTGGTATCAGGATGATGTTGGCCTCATAAAATGAGTTAGGGAGGATTCCCTCTTTTTCTATTGATTGGAAGAGTTTCAGAAGGAATGGTACCAGCTCCTCCTTGTACCTCTGGTAGAATTCAGCTGTGAATCCATCTGGTCCTGGACTTCTTTTGGTTGGTAGGCTATTAATTATTGCCTCAATTTCAGAGCCTGCTATTGGTCTATTCAGGGATTCAACTTCTTCCTGTTTTAGTCTTGGAAGAATGTAAGTGTCCAGGAAATTATCCATTTCTTCTAGATTTTCTAGTTGATTTGCATAGAGGTGTTGATAGTATTCTCTGATGGTTGTTTATATTTCTGTGGGGTCTGTGGTGATATCCCCTTTATCATTTTTTATTGCATCTATTTGATTCCTCTCTCATTTCTTCTTTGTTAGTCTTGCTAGCAGTCTATCAATTTTGTTGATCTTTTCAAAAAACCAACTCCTGGATTCATTGATTTTTTGGAGGGTTTTTTGTGTCTCTATCTCCTTCAGTTCTGCTCTGATCTTAGTTATTTCTTGCCTTCTGCTAGCTTTTGAATGTGTTTGCTCTTGCTCTCTAGTTCTTTTAATTGTGATGTTAGAGTGTCAATTTTAGATCTTTCCGGCTTTTTCTTGTGGGCATTTAGTGCTATAATTTCCCTCTACACACTGCTTTAAATGTGTCCCAGAGATTCTGGTATGTTGTATCTTTGTTCTCATTGGTTTCAAAGAACATCTTTATATCTGCCTTCATTTCGTTATGTACCCAGTAGTCATTCAGGAGCAGGTTGTTCAGTTTCCATGTAGTTGAGCGGTTTTGATTGAGTTTCTTAGTCCTGAGTTCTAGTTTGATTGCACTGTGGTCTGAGAGACAGTTTGTTATAATTTCCGTTCTTTTACATTTGCTGAGGAGTGCTTTACTTCCAATTATGTGGTCAATTTTGGAATAAGTGCGATGTGGTGCTGAGAAGAATGTATATTCTGTTGATTTGGGGTGGAGAGTTCTAAAGATGTCTATTAGGTCCGCTTGGTGCAGAGATGAGTTCAATTCCTGGATATCCTTGTTAACTTTCTGTCTTGTTGATCTGTCTAATGTTGACAGTGGAGTGTTGAAGTCTCCCATTATTATTGTATGGGAGTCTTAGTCTCTTTGTAAGTCTCTAAGGACTTGCTTTATGAATCTGGGTGCTCCTGTATTGGGTGCATATATATTTAGGAGAGTTAGCTCTTCCTGTTGAATTGATCCTTTTACCATTATGTAATGGCCTTCTTTGTCTCTTTTCATCTTTGATGGTTTAAAGTCTGTTTTATCAGAGACTAGGATTGCAACCTCTGCTTTTTTTTTGTTCTCCATTTGCTTGGTAGATCTTCCTCCATCCCTTTATTTTGAGCCTATGTATGTCTCTGCATATGAGATGGGTCTCCTGAATACAGCAGACTGATGGGTCTTGACTCTTTATTCAGTTTGCCAGTCTGTGTCTTTTAATTGGAGCATTTAGTCCATTTACATTTAAGGTTAATATTGTTATGTGTGAACTTGATCCTGCCATTATGATATTAACTGGTTATTTTGCTCATTAGTTGATGCAGTTTCTTCCTAGCCTCGATGGTCTTTATACTTTGGCATGTTTTTGCAATGGCTGGTCCCAGTTGTTCCTTTCCATGTTTAGGGCTTCCTTCAGGGTCTCTTGTAAGAAAGGCCTGGTGGTGACAAAATCTCTAAGCATTTGCTTATCTGTAAAGGATTTTATTTCTCCTTCACTTATGAAACTTAGTTTGGCTGGATATGAAATTCTGGGTTGAAAATTCTTTTCTTTAAGAATGTTGAATATTGGCCCCCACTCTCTTCTGGCTTGTAGAGTTTCTGCCGAGAGATCTGCTGTTAGTCTGATGGGCTTCCCTTTGTGAGTAACCCCACCTTTCTCTCTGGCTGCCCTTAAGATTTTTTCCTTCATTTCAACTTTGGTGAATCTGGCAAGTATGTGTCTTGGAGTTGCTCTTCTCGAGGGGTATCTTTGTGGCATTCTCTGTATTTCCTGAATTTGAATGTTGGCCTGCCCTACTAGGTTGGGGAAGTTCTCCTGGATGATATCCTGAAGAGTGTTTTCCAACTTGGTTCCATTTTCCCCCTCACTTTTAGGCACCCCAATCAGACATAGATTTGGTCTTTTTACCTAATCCCATACTTCTTGCAGGCTTTGTTCATTTCTTTTTCTTCTTTTTTCTTTTGGTTTCTCTTCTCACTTTATTTCATTCATTTGATCCTCAATTGCTGATACTCTTTCTTCCAGTTGATCGAGTCAGTTACTGAAGCTTGTGCATTTGTCCCGTATTTCTCATGTTATGGTTTTCATCTTTGTCATTTCGTTTATGACCTTCTCTGCATTAATTAGTCTAGCTGTCAATTCTTCCACTCTTTTTTCAAGATTTTTAGTTTCCGTGCGCTGGGTACGTAATTCCTCCTTTAGCTCTGAGAAGTTTGATGGACTGAAGCCTTCTTCTCTCATCTCGTCAAAGTCATTCTCTGACCAGCTTTGATCCATTGCTGGCAATGGGCTGCGCTCCTTTGCAGGGGGAGATGCACTCTTATTTTTTGAATTTCCAGCTTTTCTGCCCTGCTTTTGCCCCATCTTTGTGGTTTTATCTGCCTCTCATCTTTGATGATGGTGACGTACTGATGGGGTTTTGGTATAGGTGTCCTTCCTGTTTGATAGTTTTCCTTCTAACAGTCAGGACCCTCAGCTGTAGGTCTGTTGGAGATTGCTTGAGGTCCACTCCAGACCCTGTTTGCCTGGGTATCGGCAGCAGAGGTTGCAGAAGATAGAATATTGCTGAACAGCGAGTGTACCTGTCTGATTCTTACTTTGGAAGCTTCCTCTCAGGGGTGTACTCTACCCTGTGACGTGTGGGGTGTCAGACTGCCCCTATTGGGGGATGTCTCCCAGTTAGGCTACTCAGGGGTCAGGGACCCACTTGAGCAGGCAGTCTGTCCCTTCTCAGATCTCAACCTCCATGTTGGGAGATCCACTGCTCTCTTCAAAGCTGTCAAACAGAGTCGTTTGTGTCTGCAAAGGTTTCTGCTGCTTTTTTTGTTGTTGTTGTTGTTTAGCTGTGCCCTGTCCCCAGAGGTGGAGTCTACAGAGACAGGCAGGTTTCCTTGAGCTACTGTGAGCTCCACCCAGTTTGAGCTTCCTGGAGGCTTTGTTTACCTACTTAAGCCTCAGCAATGGCAGGCGCCCCTCCCCCAGCCTCGCTGCTGCCTTGCGGTTAGATCGCAGACTGCTGTGTTAGCAATGAGGGAGGCTCCGTGGGCATGGGACCCTCCCAGCCAGGTGTAGGATATATTCTCCTGGTGTGCCTGTTTGCTTAAAGCACAGTATTGCGGTAGGAGTTACCCGATTTTCCAGGTGTTGTGTGTCTCAGTTCCCCTGGCTAGGAAAAGGGATTCCCTTCCCCCTTGCGCTTCCCAGGTGAGGCGATGCCTCGCCCTGCTTCAGCTCTCGCTGGTCGGGCTGCAGCAGCTGACCAGCACCGATTGTCCGGCACTCCCTAGTGAGATGACCCCAGTACCTCAGTTGAAAATGCAGGAATCACCAGTCTTCTGTGTCGCTCACGTTGGGAGTTGGAGACTGGAGCTGTTCCTATTTGGCCATCTTGCTCCGCCCATCCATCAAGATCTCCATGATCTTATTTTTAAAACCTTCCACAGCACTTCAAAGGCTCTTATAAATCCCAATTTAAGTAATAAGTCTGATAAATCCATTTATCTTAAATATTATGCCACTTACACATTTGCCCATATTCTTACTTTTTAAAATTTGAAATTATGTCAATTACATGTTTTAAATAAATGGAATCACAAGACATCTGTAAGATAGTCTAATATGGCAAACTCTTTTAAATATTATAAACACTTCAAATAAAATTATAAAAAGATTATTCCTAAGCCTAACATGAAAGTATTCATACTGGTGGCATGATATAATTTACCAGCTTTGCATTTAAATATAAATCTTTGATTTGAAAAGTCACTCACTTAGTAAAAGAAGCAGCTTTAACATCAGAAGTTAAAGAAGCTTTAATATCACAAGATCAGATGTTCTATTTCAAAAGAACTGAGGTTACCACCTGGAGCAAGTCATTGTTAATAAATATACAATTTATGACCATAAGGTTACTTACCAGTTTGACATTTCAGACTGGGATGGCAACATGGGAGATATTTAGGTACAAGATCATCTTTTCTGAACCAAAGATAGACACCTGAGTCCTTTAAAAAATCATTTCTAAGTTACGAAGGAGTTCTAAGCCCAAACTCTTCAGATGGAATTTCTCAACCTACCTCTTTGAGTTCACGAATTGAACACCCCAGCCAAGAGCCATTCCTTAGGCACACTGCAGGCCCAGTGTTGTGCACCTGAGCAGCAAAGTGAGGCTTTGGGAGGGCAGATGCAGGAAAGAAACCTGCACAAAGCCCTGGATGTGGGCTTGGGACCATTCATACTTGGAATTTGTGTTTCAAAACTTAATCTGTGTGTGTCCAAGCCAGGGGTTGAGAGAGTGGGGAGCATGGGGGTGTGGACCTAGGTGGGTGTGTCCCCTTGATCCGTGGACTCTGCAGCTCATGGAAGGGTGACGCTCACAGGGGAGTCCAAACAGGTCCCTCTAAAGTGAGGGATGTGGGGAAAACTCCACTCTTGCCTTGATCTCAGGGCAGAACTGCACTACAGCTAGGACAAAATTCCATGTGTTTTTCTTATCTTTTTGAGTAAAGTGATCAAGCCAAATAGAAAGACCATCTAGCAAATCAAGAGATCCAAGAATAGAGATGAAAGGATATGATGCCAAAGCAGAATTTCGCTATCTTGAGGACCCTGAAGATGGGGCTTTGACTGGAAGTATTTTTATGCTTCTAACCGAATAAATAAGTTCCTCAGACAACAAAAGCAGCGAACTCACTGAAGCTCATTATTTAGGTGGTCCTCAGCAGCCTGCTAGAATGTCTTTATAGGAGGGATTTAGAAGGAAACATCTACTTCGAAGTAGAGAGACTTGAAACGGCTTTGCATAGTGGCTTACATAAGCTGAAGAAAATGTCAAAAGAATGGGTGGGGAAATGGCACCATAGGCACTGATAAAGATTCTTTTTTTTTTTTTTTTTTCTGAGATGGAGTTTTGCTCTTGTTGCCCAGGCTGGAGTGCAATGGCATGATCTCAGCTCACTGCAACCTTTGCCTCCCAGGTTCAAGCAATTCTCCTGCCTCAGCCTCCCGAGTAGCTGAGATTACAGGCACATGCCACCATGCCAGGCTAATTTTGTATTTTTAGTAGAGATGGGGTTTCTCCATGTTGGTTAGGCTGATCTTGAACTCCTGACCAAAGTGCTGGAATTACAGGCTTTAGCCACCATGCTCGATTGACAAAGATTCTTTAATCATGTTTCTGAACTTTCTCCTGGGCCTATCTGTGCACTTCCTTCTGAAATCCAGCTTTAGCAAAAGAATTCTGCTAAGTCAGTTTCACCAGAACCCCCTATCCTTGATAATCTGATTATCCTTGGTATGTGATCAGGTTCCTCGTCTTCCATCCTCCCCCAGGTGATGTCTGATCATCCTGGTCTATCTTCAGCAAGAATCCTGTTGGGTTGATTTAGCCAGAATCGCCTTTACCCCTGATATTTCCTCCTAGTAGTTTTCCATCCACTGACCCCCACCCTGCTCCTTGGTTATAAATTCCCATTTGCCCAGGCTGTATTGGAATTTAAGCCCAATCTCTCTCTCCTACTGCAACACACCATTGCAGTCATCCCTGTACCTATCTTGATGGTTCTGAATAAATTCTTCCTTACTGTGCTTCAACAAGTATCACTGAATAATTTTTTCTTTAATAAGTTAGCTGGCCAGGCACGGTGGCTCATGCCTGTAATTCCAGCACTTTGGGAGGCTGAGGTGGGCAGACCATGAGGCCAGGAGTTCGAGACCAGCCTGGCCAATATGGTGAAACCCTGTCTCTACTAAAAATACAAAAATTAGCTGGGTGTGGTGGCATGTGCCTGTAGTACCAGCTACTTAGGAGACTGAGGTAGGAGAATTGCTTGAATCTGGGAGGCAAAGGTTGCAGTGAGCCGAGATTGTGCCATTGCACTCCAGCCTGGGCAACAGAGAGCAAGACTTCATCTCAAAAAAAAAAAAAAAAAGTAGTTATGGCTGTGAGTGCCAATCTGCTCCACCCTCAAATTCTTTTTTGGTCTTAAGCTACCACAAACAGACGAATAACAACAAAAAATATTAGGCTTGCTTCTGCATCATGGTCTTTTCGGGTCACTGAAGACAGTATATTAAACACAGATCCTTAGGAGCTTCTAAGTTAGGAAACATAGGTGAATGTGAAGAAAATATGATACAAATAAATAACGTTGCAAAATTTACATGGAGATTTTAAAACGCGGGTCTGTTTTATGAACGTAAGTGCAACTTGTGAAAAATGAAAGAAACCATACATTAATAAGGATGCACCTGTCATCACTTCTATACACATACGTGTTCTAAAAAGTCAAAATGTAACAACTACCCCATGTCGATTGAGAAGTGACATTAAACTTTCCCTAGGAACCAGACAAATCTTACACTTGCTTAAATTCAGGTACAAAGAAAAGTATAAGCTCAGCTCCTTTCTTATGGGTTCACCTGCCACTTTTCCCCTGGGTAGACTGTAATGAATGACATCTTTAATTAGGAACCTGAAGTGTTCAATATTTGCACAGAAGGTCAGTCCCATCCATTTCACCTCTTATTTTCAGAATCCAGGTTCTAATTTGTAATTATTGCTGTTCAGGGATCTTAGCTGAACTGACTCAGCTAGGAAAGACTGTTCCATGCAATCCTCTTAGATAAGTCACTGAAGCAACTCAAAAACAATAAAAAAAAGTATATTCATAATTTTGTAAAGCTTTGTCATGGGTCTTTTTCTCTGATGTTAATTCTATAGAATAAAAATTTCCTCCCAAATCCACATTTCTTAGGCTTAAGATAAAGGATGGTCAAGAAGTTGAGGTGACTAGTTTTAATTCCTGGGGGATCCTTTGAGATTTCGGTTATCTCCTGCCTACCCCATTAAGAGAGCAATATTCTAATGCTGTCAATATTTTACATGTTAATCCATGCTGGTAGGTTTGGAGTAGAATCACATTTTGGTTTTAAATAATGTTCGTTTGGTCTATTTTTCTGTTTTTATTTCAAAGGTAATGCATGACTCAAACCAAATTCCCCTTAATCACCCATCTCATTCCCTCAAGGCCAATGGTTAATATTTCCTTCAATACTTTTCCTATACTGACATAAGTGTGTGTGTGCGTGCGTGCACGCATGTGCATGCGTGCACACGTGTGTGGTGTGTGTTTAAAGGATAGGATCATATAACTTCTATAACTTCCTTTTCCCATTTAATATAAAATGGATGTATTTTTATGCCTGCTTATATCTACTAGGTGTGGGCCTCTTAAAAGCTGCATATTATGATTATACCACAATTTATGTAATTATTCCTTTTTGTTAGCACTCAAGTTGTTTCCAAGCCTTTGCTGTCACTCAAGAGGCCGTCATGAACATTTCTTAGTTCATTTATTCCACAAACATTAATTTAGTACTTATGTCAATCACTGAACTTCGTGCTGTGAACAGAACCATGCACCAAACACAAAAGTCCTTGTCTTCACGGACCTTATATTCTATGTAAGGAGATAGACAATAAGCATGATAAATAAAACATTATTTATGTATTTACATGTAGTTAAACATGTATGTTAGCAATAAGTACTAAAGGGAAAATAGAGGAAATAAGGGAGGAAACATTGGTAAAGAAGGGGCAGGTTTACAATTTTAGATAATTTGGCCAGAAAAAGACTCATTTAAAAAGTCATTGTGAGCAAAGGCCTAAAGGAACCAAGGTCCCTTGCCACATGGAAATCTGGAGACAGTGAATTTCAGGCAGAGGAAGTAAAGAGAAAAATACCTCTGAGATAAAAACATGTCTGGCCAGTGTGTTTGGAACAATGGTGAGGCAAGAGTTGGTTGAAGTGCCAGGGCGGTCTTGTACATGCATCTTTACACAGATTATGATTGCAGCTGGATTTAGCTCACTCTCTTTTTCCCTCCCAAAGCCTCCTTTCTGTACATGAGGGTTTCATAGTGCTCCCCTGGCTTCAAATTTTTTTTGCTCTTCAATAGACTAAAAACTCAAACAAGACTCTAAATGGCCTGGCCACTGCTTCCACGTCCAGCCTCATCTAACGTAATTATTTCTCTATCACTAGGCTCCAACTGTCTGGTGGTTTCTAGAGTCCTTCAACCTTCTCCCCACTTCAGGGCCTTTATTCTGTGCCTGGAATGCTCTTCCAGAGTTCTTGGCATAGCTGGCTTGTTGTCATTCCTCAGCACACAGGCAAGTGTTACCTCTCTAGAGTGGCCTCCCTCAATCACCTTCTCCTCAATGCCTCCTCTCCTTCTTCCCCATTATTCTTTATCATAGCACCCTGTTTATTCCTTTTACGGAAGATACAAAAAAATCTTCAGTTAAATCTTTTATTTAGACCTCAAACCTCTTCTCACCATATATTTAAAGATGATTTCCCTCTCTTAGGTAAACTGTGAAAATGACAAATTGTGACTCTTAACTATTTCCTGTGGTTTAAATGCTTGTGTCGCCCCAAAATTCATTTGTTGACATTTCAACTCCAAGGTGGTGGTATTAGAAGGTGCGGCTTTTGGGAGGTTAGCTCATGAAAGCAGAGCTGTCATGAATGGGATTAGTGCCTTCATAAAAGAGGCCTGAGAGAGCTCCCATTCCCCTTCAGGCACAGGAGGACACAGAGAAGGGACATCTGTCTATTAACCAGGAAGCAGACCCTCACCACACCAAATCTACTGGACCTTAATTTTGGACTTCCCAGGCTCTAGAACTGTGAGGAATAAATTTCTGTTATTATTAAGTTACCTAATTTATGGTATTTTGTTATAGCAGCCTGAGCTAAGACACTTGTTCTCATAAAAATACTATTATAAGAGTAAATTTCATATTACTGTAACAAATGGAACATGCATACAATGCTTCAATGTTTCTTTGTAAAATTTCTCCAATGAGAAATTGTTTTAAAATTGCACTGGCCTGTGATTTAATGTTATCACTAAGGAACAGAGAGGAACCAGCCTATTAAATCTTATGAGTTGTAGAATGGAGGCCCATGGCAATCATATCTGCCCCAGGAGAAGTTATATGAAAAGTACAGGAAATTTAAACCTTGTAGTATATCCCCAATTAGGCGTAAAACCCTTAAAAAATTGAGAGTTCTAGATCTGCCCAGATATGTGAAACCCACAATTGTTGGAAAAAGAAAAGTAGAAGATAAAGACATTTTCAATCACAGAGAAATAAGATCATAACTAGCAAATTTATTTTTAAAATTGTCTAAATTCTATATCACCTAAATTCCACATCACCACTTACTCTGTAATGTCCCCAAAGTACGATAAGGGTGTGATCACTTCTTTTTCTCCTAAATTATCAAAGTCTTAGTTGCCTCTAAAAATACAGCACACCAAAGTATTATTTTTAGCATCTCAGTCACAAGGCATCTTTCCTGCTAACCATGATTGAGAAGCTCAAGGGTGCCTCATTATAAAAATGTTCTCAACCATTGCTCCATTTGTTGGTCTTAAATACTGTTTTGGCGACCCCTAGTGTGAAACATTATTTCAACATCTGGACATATTGAAAGTCCTCTTAATACTTGCTTACAGACAGAAATGATATCTAAAATAATTTTTCACCAAGGGGAATGTTACTTTAGTTAATTTCTATTTAAAGTTCATGTCTTTCTTATATCATAATAAAATTTGAATATAATTTCTGGTAGCCCAAGACATTTGGAATTCACTGAGAAGCAATATGGTTAGAGATTCATGATTGCATTAAGTGTGTACACAACAGTAGTTTCATTGTCTTAATTAATGCTCTAATTCCACTACTAGGAATTCACCCTACAAATATACTTGTGCATGTGCAATATAACATATGTACAGTATTAGTCATTGCAGCAAGTTATTCATTGCAGCAGTGGAAACAACATAAATGGTAATCAATAAAAGGGTGGTTACTTGGAGTATGATACACCCATACAATGGAATATTATGTGGCAATAATACAAGAAAAAAAAGAATGAGGAAACTCTTCATGTACTAATATGCAATGATCTCCATGATATATCAAAGAGCATAGAACAGAATTAAACAGCCAACACAAAAAAACAAGGTAGAGAATTATGGTAAGCATTTTGCTACCGTATGAATTTTAAAATACTGTATATATTTATATTTGCTTATACATCCATGAATGTAACCTCCCAAAGGACACACGAGAAACTAATACAGTGTGGTTACTCATTAAAGATGGGGATTGAGAAATGGTATTAGATACTGCTTTCCTTGTTATAGCTCTCTATGTGTGAATTATGCCTTTACTATTCATAATGTTAAATGGCTTTTTAAAAAATGTAAAGCCTGCAACACAAGACCAAGAAGGACAAGACTTTGCTTGAAAAAAAGATTTGACAAAATATAATTTTCTGTCTAAAAATATATGTAATTTTTTCTTTACACATTTTAAATTCTATATACTTTTCCAGTGGAATCTTTTGTTGCATATTTTTCCTTACTCAAATGCTGAACTGTAAGACAGCATTTGTAAAATTTTATTTTTAAGATTTCCGTTGACTTTTTTTTCATCCCCAAAGTTACTTAGTGAGACAACATTTGATAGTTACATAAAGCAACCTAACAGGTGGGATTGACTTGAGGTAATATCTTGGGGTAGGAAATGCTCACAGCTCTCCTGGCATGTCTTGCCAATAAGATTGCTGTTTCCAGACCAAAATTCTTTATTGTCAACAAGTATAAAAAACTGTAATATTCCTTATTAGGGCATAATTTAAAATTCACGGATAATATAAGTATACATGGCAGATACCCAGGAATAAACTTAAAAGAATATGGAAAGTCCGGGCGCGGTGGCTCAAGCCTGTAATCCAGCACTTTGGGAGGCCGAGACGGGCGGATCACGAGGTCAGGAGATCAAGACCATCCTGGCTAACACGGTGAAACCCCTTCTCTACTAAAAAAAATACAAAAAACTAGCCGGGCGAGGTGGCGGGCGCCTGTAGTCCCAGCTACTCAGGAGGCTGAGGCAGGAGAATGGCGTGAACCCGGGAGGGGAAGCTTGCAGTGGACTGAGATCCGGCCACTGCACTCCAGCCTGGGCGACAGAGTGAGACTTCGTCTCAAAAAAAAAAAAAAAAAAGAATATGGGAAAGATATGAATGGAGAAAATTATACAAGCTTTATTTTACATTAAGAAAAGTAGACTTAGGTTGTGGTAGCTCATGCCTGTAATCCAGCACTTTGGGAGGCCGAGGTGGCCTTGAGGCCAGGAGTTCAAGACCATCCTGGCCAATATGGCAACCCCTGTCTCTACTAAAAATACAAAAAAAAAAAAAAAAAAATAGCCAGGCATGGGGGCATATGCTTGTAATCCCAGCCACTTGGGAGGCTGCGGCATGATAATTGCTTGAATCTGGGAGGTGGAGGTTGCAGTGAGCGGAGATCACACCACAGCTGCACTCCAGTCTGAGCAACAGAGCAAGACTCTGTTGAGGAACGGAACGGAACGGAATGGAAAGAAAAGGAAAGGAAAGGAAAGGAAAGGAAGAGAAAGAGCAAGCAAGAAAGAAAGAAAAGAGAGAAAGAAATAAGTAAATAAATGAAAATATATACTATGTGTATATGACCTCTTTCTCCAAGTTAAAAATTAAATATAATTATAATTAAAATTGCAGCAAGGTTTTCATGCTATTTGAAAGCTGACTTCATTAAATGTGAGGTTTTGTAGTGCCTTTAAGGATCATTTGGGGGAATGTAGAAAGTACTATTCAGGCATTTATTTAGGTTTTAAAAGCTGATGCTCAATCTACTAAAGTTACAAATTGCAAAACTACATTTGTTTCCTTAAGCTTTTAACTTCAGTTAAAAATCCTAATCTATTTCTAAGTTTAGCAAATTTTAGCAGTCCTTTTAAAGGGGCCTTTGAATAAAATTTAGCTCTACTCCAAAGTTTAACTGTTTTAAATACTTTAAATCATAGTTAATTTTCTTCCTTTTTTTTGAGACAGGGTCTCACTGTCACCCGGGCTGGAGTGCAGTGGTATAATCTCAGCTCACCGCAGCCTCAACCTCCCAGACTCAAGCAATCCTCCCATCTCAGCCTCCTGAGTAGCTGGGACTACAAGCACGGGTCACCAAGCTCGGCTAATTTTTGTATTTGCAGTAGAGACAGGGTTTCACCATATTGCCCAGGCTTGTCTCCAACTCCTGAACTCAAGAGATCCTCCCACCTTGGCCTCCCAAAGGGCTGGAATTACAGTCGTGAGCTCTCACACCAGGCCTAAATCATAGTTATTAACATATTTTATGTTCCTTGTTAGTATTGCAATTGTCTGATTTAATAAAACTTTTCAAGTATTTCAATTATTTTCATAAATTTAATTAAATTCACAAATATGTAAAAAGCAAATTATTTTATGTATTACATGCCACTGTATATAAGTATTATGGCTGAATTGTGTTCCTCTAAAATTCATATGTTAAAATCCTACAGCCTGGCCAATATGATGAAACCCCAAGTCTACTAAAAATACAAAAATGAGCTGGGCATGGTGGTGCATGCCTGTAACCCAGCTACTTGGGAGGCTGAGGCAGGAGAATTGCTTGAACCTGGGAGGTGGAGGTTGGAGTGAGCTGAGATCATGCCAATGCACTCCTGCCTGGGCAACAGAGCAAGACTCCGTCTAAATAAACAAATAAATAAATAAATAAATTCCTAACCCCCAGTACCTCAGAATGGGACTGTATTTGGAGACAGTGCCTTTAAAGAGGTAATTAACTTAAAATGAGGTCATATGGGTGAGCCCTAATCCAATATGACTGGTGTCTTTATAAGAGATTAGGACACAAACAGGCACAGAAGGAAAGCTTTGTGAAGACACAGAGAGAGCCAAGGAGAGATACCTCAGAATGAAACCAGCCAAGCCAACACCTTGCTCTAGGATGTCTAGGTCTAGCACTGTGAGAAAATAAATTTCTGTTGCTTAAACAACCAGTGATACTTCTGTCATGGCAGCATTAACAAACTAATATACCTTGACTCTTAATTAATACATGTAAGGGCATTTTCCATTTCCCTCTAAAGGCTTTGGAATGTGAGGAATTCTTTCATATTAGAATCATTCTTAATGATATAGAAATAGTATTGGATTAATTTTCATGACTTTGTTAGACTCTATCACAATTTCCATAAGGATTCTGACAATTCTAAATTCACATGGAAAAACAAAAAATCAAGAATAGTCAATAAATTTATGAAAGAAAAATGTTGTACAGGCTTTCACCCAATCAGATATCAAGACCTATTATAAGGATTCAGTAATTAAGACCCTGTGCTACTATTAAAGGAATAGACAGATAAACTAATGGAATAGAATGCCCAGCTCTATAAGTATGTAATAGAAGCACTAAATAAGTAGAAAAAAGATGTACTATTTAATAAATGATTGGTTATCACTGGTAACCAGAGAGCCAAATAGGAAATACTAAAAATTAGATCCATAAATCAAAACAAAACAAAATCTTCCAGGTGGATTAAAGTCATAAATATGAAAAACAAGAATTCTAAAGCTTTTAGAAGATGATAAAGGAAACTCTTTTTGTGGCCCCTTGGTAGGAAAGGGCTTTGATTGATTTCATTTTCTAAAGCAAATACAAAAAGCAAAAAAACCATAAAGAATGGCTGATAAATCTGACTACTTTAAACTTAACTTCTCTACAACAAAAGATATCCTAAAGATAGGGTAAAGAAAAGCTGTAGACTGGAAAAAGATACTTTCATTGCTTATAACCAGCAAGCCTAGTATCCTGAATATATAAAGAGCTCCTAGGCCAGGCATGGTGGCTCACGCCTGTAATCCCAACACTTTGGGAGGCCGAGTTGGGTGGATCACTTGAGCCCAAGAGTTTGACACCAGCCTGGTCAACACGGCAAAACCCTGTCTCTACTAAAAATACAAAAATTAGCCAAGTGTGATGGTGGGTGCCTGTAATCACAGCTACTTGGGAGGCTGAAGCAGGAGAATTGCTTGAACCCAGGAGATAGAGGTTGCAGTTAGCTGAGATTGTGCCACGGCACTCCAGCCTGGATGAAAGAGCCAGACTCTGTCTCAAAAAAGAGGTCCTGAAGATTAGCAAGAAAAATACAAACATCCAGTAGGAAATGGACAAAGTATATGAATACACAATTCACAGAAGAGAAATACAATAGATCAATAAACAAAAAGACCTCCAGCCCCCCTAGTTAATCAGAGATATGCAAATTAAAGCCAAACTGAAATTCCATTCCATTCAACAGATTTGAAACATTAAAAAATATCTGACAGCACCAAGTATTGGAGCAAAAGGAATTATTCTGCTGGTGGGAGAGCCAATTGGTACAATCACTTGTAAAGCAATTTGGCAACATTTAGCAAAGCTTGAAGACACTCATCCCTAAGTCTCAACAATTTTATTCCTATGTATATGCCCTAGAGCAGGGGTCCACAACCCCTGTAACTGGGCCACACAGCAGGAGGTGAGCAGTGAGCAAGCAAGAAAAGCTTCATCTGTATTTACAGACACTCCCCATCACTGGCATTACCGCCTGAGCTTCACCTCCTGTCAGATCAGCAGCAGCATTAGATTCTCATAGGAGCTTGAACCCCATTGTGAACTACGCACGTGAGGGATCTAGGTGGTGCATTCCTTGTAAAAATCTAATGCCTGATGATCTGAGGTGGAGCTGAGGTGGGGATGCTTGCACTGGGGAGCAGCCGCAAATATAGATTAACGTTAGCAGAGGTTTGACTGCACAGAAACCATAATAAATCAATTGCTTGCAGACTCATGTCAAAACCCTATCAGTGAGTGGCAAGTGACAATTAAGCTGCATCTGGTGGCAGGCTTTATAGTGGCAAGTGAGTTGATGTACTTCAATTATACAGCTGCATCTGGTGGCAGGCTTTAAGTTAGAATTCAACACTTATTTTAGTCTGTGGATGGCCCACCCTTTATTTTATTTACCACTTCCATCAACGCTTCTTTCTGGCACTTTTCTCAGTCACAGTTTTGGTAAGCACACAAGCTAATCCCAGCCAACACGAGTAAAAAACAAACATCACTAGAGCGCTTCTTTCAAAAAGGAGAAAGACCCAGTGATGAGACAGAAGACTCTAAGACTGCCAGCAAAAAGAAAGCTGCATTTAAAAGAAAATACCAAGAGTCCTACTTAAATTACTCCTTGCAACATGTTATTCACATTCTCCAAGTTCACTTTGTATAATACTTGGTAACTGGCTATCCACTGAAACTATGAAAGCTTCAAAACTGTTTCACCACATGGAGACCAAGAAACTTGCATTAAAAGACCAGGTTTTGGAGGTTTTCAAAGGGAAAAAAAAAAACATGAACACAAACAGAAGCAATTATTGAAGGCCCTACCACATCAAGTGTGTCTGTCCTTGGCTAGCTGAAAAATGTCACCTGAACTTCATCATGTTTTGCAGGATGTGATTAAAATTATCAGCTATATTGAAGTATATGCCCTTAAGTCACGTCTGTTCGCACAGCTCTGTGAGGAGATGGACGCAGAGTACACTCATCTTCCTTCTACACAGAGGTGAGATGGCTTTCTAAAGGTAGATCACTGGCCAGAGCTTTTGAATTAGATAAGCTGCTACAGAGCTTTCTTTTAAAAAACAGTCACCACTGGTAGCACATGTCAGTTACACAGGATGGGCAGCAAAACTTACTTGTGTGACATATTCAACCTGCTCAGCGAATTCAATCTGTCACTTCAGAGGAGAACAACTGTATTCAAGTTGGTAGATAAAGTGGTTGCATTCAAATTCAACTGGAATTATGGGGGTGACAAGTCAACACCAGGATTTTTGACGTTTCAAACATTAGTAGAGATTTTGAAAGAGACCAAGCCAGGGCCTTCTTTCTCGCAGCAGGTGCATGATCACCTATCTCACATTCAAAAGAGTTTGGGCATTACTTCCCAACTAAAAGACCTCTGGACTGGGAAGGAATGGATCCGTGATGCATTTGTGAGAAAAACACGTGAATCAACTTTGCCCGTACTAGAAGATCAACTGCTTGAGACTGTAAATAATGGTGGCTTTAAAAGTATGTTTGAAACTTCAAATCTCCGTGTGTTCTGGATTAGAGTTAAGGCAGAATATCCTGAGATTGCCACAAAAGCATGGAAAACCCTGCTTCCATTTCCAACATCCTATCTTTGTGAAGCAAGGTTTTCTGCAGTGATAGCAACCAAAATGAGATTACAGAGTAGACTGGACATAAGCAACACACTTTGAGTGTCACTATCCCCCATCACCCCCAGATGGGACTGTCTAGTTGCAAGAAAATAAGTTCAGGGCTCCCGATGATTCTACATTATGATGAGTTGTACAATTATTTCATTATATGTTACAACGTAATAATAATAGAAATAAAGTGCACAATAAATGTAATGCACCTGAAGCATCCCAAAATCATTGCCACCCCTAACCCCTGTCCGTGGAAAACTTGTCTTCCATGAAACCAGTCCCTGGCACCAAAAAGGCTGAGGACCACTGCCCTGGAGAAAACTCCTTCACATGTATGAGAATATTTGTTGCAGCATTGTTTCTAATTGCAAAAATATGAAAATAAATGCCCATCATTGAGAGAGTGGACATATTATGGTTTACTAATTAAGTGACATACTACATAGCAGTAAAAATGAACTAAAGTTCCATAACATGTAACATGAATACTGACAAGGGTAAAAAGCAACTTTTTAACAATATAGACAGAGTGTTATTTATATAGAGCTTTAAAACATGCATAACAAAAACATCTATTGTGCATGGATACACACTTTCAGCAATCAAAAAAACAGGCTCCATAGAAAAATGGCAAAATGTTAAGGTTTGATACATCTCCCACAAGTATGCCTGACAAAATTCTTTGCATTTTAGGAGTGAAACATTTGTTATAACAGAGTTTATTTTATTTTATTTGTATTATTTATTTTTATTTTTTAAATGTATTTATTTTTTATTATACTTTTAACTTCTAGGGTACCTGTGCACAACGTGTAGGTTTGTTATGTATGTATACTTGTGCCATGTTGGCGTGCTGCACCCATTAACTCATCATTTACATTAGGTATATCTCCTAATGCTATCCCTCCCCACTACCTCCACCCCATGACAGGCCCCAGTGTGTGATGTTCCCCACTCTGTGTCCAAGTGTTTTCATTGTTCAATTCCCCCCTATGAGTGAGAAGATGCAGTGTTTAGTTTTCTGTTCTTGTGATAGTTTGCTGAGAAAGATAGTTTCCAGCTGCATCCATGTCCCTACAAAGGACATGAACTCATCCTTTTCAATGTCTGCATAGTATTCTGTAGTGTATATGTGCCACATTTTCTTAACTCGGTCTATCATTGATGGACATTTGGGTTGGTTCCAAGTCTTTGCTATTGTGAATAGTGCCGCAATAAACATACGTGTGCATGTGTCTTTATAGCAGCATGATTTATAATCCTTCGGGTATACACCCAGTAATGGGATGGCTGGGTCAAATGGTATTTCTAGTTCTAGATCCTTGAGGAATCGCCACACTGTCTTCCACAGTGGTTGAACTAGTTTACAGTGCCACCAACAGTGTAAAAGTGTTCCTACTTCTCCACATCCTCTCCAGTACCGGTTGTTTCCTGACGTTTTAATGATTGCCATTCTAACTGGTGTGAGATGGTGTCTCATTGTGGTTTTGATTTGCACTTCTCTGCTGGCCAGCGATGATGAGCATTTTTTCAAGTGTCTGTTGGCTGCATAAATGTCTTCTTTTGGGAAGTGTCTGTTCATATCCTTTGCCCACTTTTTGATGGGGTTGTTTGTTTTTTTCTTGTAAATTTGTTTGAGTTATCTGTAGGTTCTGGATATTAGCCCTTTTTCAGATGAGTAGATTGCAAAATTTTTCTCCCATTCTGTGGGTTGCCTGTTCACTCTGATGGTAGTTTCTTTTGCTGTGCAGAAGCTCTTTAGTTTAATTAGATCCCATTTGTCAATTTTGGCTTTTGTTGCCATTGCTTTTGTTGTTTTAGTCATGAAGTCTTTGCACATGTCTATGTCCTGAATGGTATTGCCTAGGTTTTCTTCTAGGGTTTTTATGGTTTTAGGTCTAACATTTAAGTCTTTAATCCATCTTGAATTAATTTTGATATAAGGTGTAAGGAAGGGACCCAGTTTCAGCTTTCTACATATGGCTAGCCTGTTTTCCCAGCACCATTTATTAAATAGGGAATCCTTTTCCCATTTCTTGTTTTTGACAAGTTTGTCAAAGATCAGATGGTTGTAGATGTGTGGTACTATTTCTGAGAGCTCTGTTCTGTTCCATTTATCTATATGTCTGTTTTAGTACCAGTACTATGCTGCTTTGGTTACTGTAGCCTTGTAGCATAGTTTGAAGTCAGGTAGTGTGATGTCTCCAGCTTTGTACTTTTGGCTTAGAATTATCTTGGCTATCTGGGCTCTTTTTCGGCTCCACATGAACTTTAAAGTAGTTTTTTCCAATTCTGTGAAGAAAGTCATTGGTAGCTTGATGGGGATGGCATTGAATCTATAAATTACCTTGGGCAGTATAGCCATTTTCACGATATTGATTCTTCCTATCCATGAGTATGGAATGTTCTTTCATTTGTTTGTGTCCTCTTTTATTTCATTGAGCAGTGGTTTGTAGTTCTCCTTGAAGAGGTCCTTCACATCCCTCATAAGTTGGATTCCTAGGTGTTTTATTCTATTTGAAGCAATTGCGAATGGGAGTTCACTCATGATTTGGCTCTCTGTCTGTTATTGGTGTACAAGAATGCTTGTAATTTTTGTACATTGATTTTGTATCCTGAGACTTTGCTGAAGTTGCTTTGGGCTGAGGTGATGGGGTTTTCTAAATATACAATCATGTCATCTGCAAACAGGGACAATTTGACTTCCTCTTTGCCTAATTGAATACCCTTTATTTCTTTCTCCTGCCTGATTGCCCTAGCCAGAACTTCCAACACTATGTTGAATAGGAGTGGTGAGAGAGGGCATCCCTGTGTTATGTCAGTTTTCAAAGGGAATGCTTCCAGTTTTTGCCCATTCAGTATGATATTGGCTGTGGGCCTGTCCTAAATAGCTCTTATTATTTTGAGATACGTTCCATCAATATTGAATTTATTGAGAGTTTTTAGTATGAAGGGCTGTTGAATTTTGTCAAAGTCCTTTTCTGCATCTATTGAGATAATCATGTGGTTTTTGTCTTTGTTCTGTTTATATGCTGGATTACGTTTATTGATTTGTGAATGTTGAACCAGCCTTGCATCCCAGGGATGAAGCCCACTTGATCATGGTGGATAAGCTTTTTGATGTGTTGCTGGATCTGGTTTGCCAGTATTTTAATGAGGATTTTTGCATCGATGTTCATCAGGGGTATTGGTCTAAAATTCTCTTTTTTTGTTGTATCTCTGCCAGGCTTTGGTATCAGGATGATGTTGGCCTCATAAAATGAGTTAGGGAGGATTCCCTCTTTTTCTATTGATTGGAAGAGTTTCAGAAGGAATGGTACCAGCTCCTCCTTGTACCTCTGGTAGAATTCGGCTGTGAATCCGTCTGGTCCTGGATATTTTTTGGTTGGTAGGCTATTAATTATTGCCTCAATTTCAGAGCCTGTTATTGGTCTATTCAGGGATTCAACTTCTTCTTGGTTTAGTCTTGGGAGAGTGTATGTGTCCAGGAATTTATCCATTTCTTCTAGGTTTTCTAGTTTATTTGCATAGAGGTGTTTATAGTATTCTCTGATGGTCGTTTGTATTTCTGTGGGGTCGGTGGTGATATCCCCTTTATTATTTTTTATTGTGTCTATTTGATTCTTCTCTCTTTCCTTCTTTATTAGTCTTGCTAATGGTCTGTCAATTTTGTTGATCTTTTCAAAAAACCAGCTTCTGGATTCATTGATTTTTTTAAGGGTTTTTTTTGTCTCTATCTCCTTCAGTTCTGCTCTGATCTTAGATATTTCTTGCCTTCTGCTACCTTTTGAATGTGTTTGCTCTTGCTTCTCTAGTTCTTTTAATTGTGATGTCAGGGTGTCAATTTTAGATCTTTCCTGCTTTCTCTTGTGGGCATTTAGTGCTATAAATGTCCCTCTACACACTGCTTTAAATGTGTCCCAGATATTCTGATATGTTGTATCTTTGTTCTCACTGGTTTCAAATAACATCTTTATCTCTGCCTTCATTTTGTTATGTACCCAGTAGTCATTCAGGAGTAGGTTGTTCAGTTTCCATGTAGTTGTGTGATTTTGAGTGAGTTTCATAATCCTGAGTTCTAGTTTGATTGCACTGTGGTCTGAGAGATAGTTTGTTATAATTTCTGTTCTTTTACATTTGCTGAGGACTGCTTTACTTCCAACGAGGTGGTCAGTTTTGGAATTAGTGCAATGTGGTGCTGAGAAGAATGTATATTCTGTTGATTAGGGGTGGAGAGTTCTGTAGATGTCTATTAGTCTGCTTGGTGCAGAGTTGAGTTCAATTCCTGGATATTCTTGTCAACTTTCTGTCTCATTGATCTCTCTAATGTTGACAGTGGGGTGTTAAAGTCTCCCATTATTATTGTGTGGGAGTCTAAGTCTCTTTGTAAGTCTCTAAGGAATTGCTTTATGAATCAGGGTGCTCCTGTATTGGGTGCATATATATTTAGGATAGTTTTTCTTGTTGAATTGATCCCTTTACCATTATGTAATGACCTTCTTTGTCTCTTTTGATCTTTGTTGGTTTAAAGTCTGTTTTATCAGAGACTAGGATTGCAACCCCTGTTTTTTTTTGTTCTCCACTTGCTTGGTAGATCTTCCTCCATCCCTTTATTTTGATCCTATGTGTGTCTCTGCACATGAGATGGGTCTCTTGAATACAGCACACTGATGGGTCTGGACTCTTTATGCAATTTGCCAGTCTGTGTCTTTTAATTGGAGCATTTAGCCCATTTACACTTAAGGTTAATATTGTTATTTGTGAATTTGATCCTGTCATTATGATGTTAGCTGGTTATTTTGCTCGTTAGTTGATGCAGTTTCTTCCTAGCATCGATTGTCTTTAGAATTTGGCATGTTTTTGCAGTGGCTAGTACCAGTTGTTCCTTTCCATGTTTAGTGCTTCCTTTAGGAGCTCTTGTAGGGCAGGCCTGGTGGTGACAAAATCTCTAAGCATTTGCTTGTCTGTAAAGGATTTTATTTCTCCTTCACTGATGAAATTTTGTTTGGCTGGATATGAAAACTGGGTTGGAAATTCTTTTATTTAAGAATGTTGAATATTGGCCCCCACTCTCTTCTGCCTTGTTGAGTTTCTGCTGAGAGATCCGCTGTTAGTCTAGTGGGCTTCCCTTTGTGAGTAACCAGTCCTTTCTCTCTGGCTGCCCTTAAGATTTTTTCCTTCATTTCAACTTTGGTGAATCTGACAATTATGTGTCTTGGAATTGCTCTTCTTGAGGAGTATCTTTGTTGTATTCTCTGTATTTCCTGAATTTGAATGTTGGCCTGACTTGCTAGGTTGGGGAAGTTCTCCTGGATAGTATCCTGCAGAGTGTTTTCCAACTTGGTTGCATTCTCCTTGTCACTTTCAGGGACACCAATCAGATGTAGATTTGGTCTTTTCACATAGTCCCATATTTCTTGGTGGCTTTGTTCATTTCTTTTTGCTCCTCTTTCTCTAAACTTCTCTTCTCACTTCCTTTCATTCATTTGATCTTCAATCACTGATACCCTTTCTTCCAGTTTATCGAATTGGTTACTGAAGACCCTTTCTTCCAGTTGATCGAATCGGTTACTGAAGCTTGTGAATTTGTCATATAGTTCTCATGCCATGGTTTTCAGCTCTATCAGGTCATTTAAGGACTTCTTTACATTGGTTATTCTAGTTAGCCATTCATCTAATCTTTTTTCAAGGTTTTTAGCTTCTTTGCAATGGGTTCAAACTTCCTCCTTTAGCTTAGAGAAGTTTGATCGTCTGAAGCCTTCTTCTCTCAACTTGTCAAAGTCATTCTCTGTCCAGCTTTTTTCTGTTGCTGGCAAGGAGCTGCATTCCTTTGGAGGGGTAGAGGCGCTCTGATTTTTTGAATTTTCAGTTCTTCTGCTCTGTTTTTCCCCCATCTTCGTGGTTTTATCTATCTTTGGTCTTTGATGATGGTGACGTACAGATGGGATTTTGGTGTGAATGTCCTTTCTGTTTGTTAGTTTTTCTTCTAACAGTCAGGACCCTCAGCTGCAGGTCTGTTGGAGTTTGCTGGAGGTCCACTCCAGGCCCTGTTTGCCTGGGTATCAGCAGCAGAAGCTGCAGAAGAGTGAATATTGCTGAATAGCAAATGTTGCTGCCTGATCGTTCCTTGGGAAGCTTCATCTCAGAGGGGTAACTGGCCGTGTGAGGTGTCAATCTGCCCCTACTGGGGGGTACCTCCCAGTTATGCTACTCGGGGGTCAGGGAGCCACTTGAGGAGGCAGTCTGTCTGTTCTCAGATCTCAAACTCTGTGCTGGGAGAACCACTACTCTTTCCAAAGCTGTGAGACAGGGACATTTAAATCTGCAGAGGTTTCTATTGCCTTTTGTTTGGCTATGCCCTGACCCCAGAGGTGGAGTCTACAGAGGCAGGCAGGCCTCCTTGAGCTGCAGTGGGCTTCACCCAGTTCAAGCTTCCTGGCTGCTTTGTTTACCTACTCAAGCCTCAACAATGGCAGGTGCCCCTCCCCCAGCCTCACTGCCACCTTGCCGTTAGATCTCAGACTGCTGTGCTAGCAATGAGAGAGACTCCAGTGTGGGACCCTCCAAGCCAGGCGTAGGATATACTCTCCTGATGTGCCATTTGCTAAGACCCTTGGAAAAGTGCAGTATTAGGGTGGGAGTGACCCGATTTTCCAGGTGCTGTGTGTCACGGTTTCCCTTGGCTAGGAAAGCCTTTATGCTTCCCCAGTGAGGCAATTCCTCGCCTTGCTTCAGCTCTCTCTCGGTGGGCTACATCCACTGTCCTGCACCCACTGTCTGACACGCCCCAGTGAGATGAACCCAGTACCTCAGTTGGAAATGCAGAAATCACCCGTCTTCTGTGTCACTGACGCTGGGAGCTGTAGCCTGGAGCTGTTCCTATTCGGCCATCTTGGAACCTGACCCAACAAAGTTTAAACAGCAGAATAAAATAATTTTCAAGTTATCTCTCTCCTAGTAAAGTTTTCCTTCTCTTCCGTTGTAATAGAGTTATTTAACCATTTATCAAATTTTTGTTTTGGATTTTTTTTTCAAGTAGCTTCTACCCATGTAAGGAAGTTATTAAACCAAACAGTAGGATATAAAGCAATAACAAGGAAGAGATGTATAACCTGCAAAGAGGAAGGAGAGTTTACATCTGTCTGGAGCAGCCAGAGAAAACTCTAAGGAGATGCATTTGAGCTGCTTTTCAGGAGATGTGCTCGCCAAGGGAACAGACATTCCACGTAGAGGGAACAGCTTGTACAAGAAAATGGGGATGGGCACAACAGGTAACATGGAGAAGTACAGTTGTCCCTCAGTATCCATGAGTGATTTGTTCCAGGACTCCCATGGATACCAAAACTAGAGGATGCTCAAGTCCCTGATATAAAATGGCTTGTATTTGCACATATGCACATTCTCCTGTATAGTTTGTCTCCAGATTATTTAACAATACCTAATACAATGTAAATGCTATGTAGTTAGTTGTTATACTGTATTGTTTAGGGAATAATAACCTTAAAAAGTCTACACTTCAGTACACACTGACTTTTTCCCCAAATATTTTCTTTTTTTTTTTTTTTTTTTTTTGAAGCGGAGTCTCGCTCTGTCGCCCGGACTGGAGTGCAGTGGCCGGATCTCAGCTCACTGCAAGCTCCGCCTCCCGGGTTTACGCCATTCTCCTGCCTCAGCCTCCCGAGTAGCTGGGACTACAGGCGCCCGCCACCTCGCCCGGCTAGTTTTTGTATTTTTAGTAGAGACGGGGTTTCACTGTGTTAGCCAGGATGGTCTCGATCTCCTGACCTCGTGATCCGCCCGTCTCGGCCTCCCAAAGTGCTGGGATTACAGGCTTGAGCCACCGCGCCCGGCCTCCCCAAATATTTTCAATCGGGTAGGTTGAATCCACAAAACCCACTGAATGGAAGGGCCAAGTAGGCCTTGGAGGGAGGATATCAAAATAAGTGGCTAGAGAGGAAGGAGGAGCTTGAGATGGAAGCCCACATGTGTGGGAATTGGTGCTGTACTTGCTCACCAAGCACCCTGGTTAGAGCTGAAATAACTCTTTTATGCCACAGACTCCTAAGAGACATAGCTGGAACCAGAACTTGTGCCTGCTGACTTCTGGGTAATCCATCCCTGGCTGTGAAGGGATGGCTGTGCTGCCATGATAGTTCTGAAAAACACCAAGTTTATTTTCGGGGCTGCTTGTAGTCCAGTCCTACTTGGGTTTCCCATTTCCTATCAGCCCCAAGCCAGCCACGGATGCTCCCCACCTCCCAGACATCACCCTCCACTAGGTCCCCAGATTGCTTTTAAAATGCGACCAGGGGCCTGGCGCTGTGGCTCACGCCTGTAATCCCAGTATTTTGGAAGTCCGAGGAGGGAGGATCACGAGGTCAGGAGTTCGAGACCAGCCAGGCAAAGACAGTGAAACCCCGTCTCTACTAAAAATACAAAAAGAAAATTGGCCAGGCGTGGTGGTGTGCGCTTGTAATCCCAGCTACTGGAGAGGCTGAGGCAGGAGAACCGCGTGAACCCGGGAGGCATAAGCTGCAGTGAGTCGAGATTGCGCCATTGCACTGCAGCCCCGGCTACAGTGCGAGACTCCGTCTCAAACAACAAAACGAGACCAGGAAACCCAGAAGCCTACGAGCACGAACTCCCAAGACCACAAGTCCCAGCATGCAACGCTCCCTGTTGGAAAAGGGCTTCCCATAGCCACCAAGTGGACCATCATGCAACGCTCTCTGATGGGGCGGGGCTCTCTACAGGGGCGACACACTTGTGGCGTCGCCTCGCAACTCCAATTCCGTGACAGAATGTGCTTCCGCTTCCGCCTCTGAGCCCTATGAGCGAGACTTACGCTACTTAGACGTCGTGACGCCAATCTTCTGCGACGGCGCGGCCTGGAGCTTCCGCACGGTGGCCTCACTCCCGCGTGAAACGCCAGAGCGGCGACTTGTTGTCTGCGTCCTCTGTCCAGGGAGCTAAGGGGAAAGCGGCGAGATGACGGACCGCTACACCATCCACAGCCAGCTGGAGCACCTGCAGTCCAAGTACATCGGCACGGGCCACGCCGACACCACCAAGTGGGAGTGGCTGGTGAACCAACACCGCGACTCGTACTGCTCCTACATGGGCCACTTCGACCTTCTCAACTACTTCGCCATTGCGGAGAATGAGAGCAAAGCGCGAGTCCGCTTCAACTTGATGGAGAAGATGCTTCAGCCTTGTGGACCGCCAGCCGACAAGCCCGAGGAGAACTGAGACTCTGCCTTACCACCACTGTGCGGGGCACCTCTCCCAGTGTTCCTCAGGTTTGCCAATCCCTTCGACTCTTTCTGCCTCCAAAGGACCGGCTCTCCATGGCTCCTGCCTCTCGTGCTTTCCGCGTACAGAAGTGCTTGCCCGGGGGGTCCCGCCTGACCTGCCTTCGTATGAACCCTTTGGAATAACACTGGGAGACCAGCAGAACCCCTGAGAACTGTGCTGGTGAAGAGGGCCTAGAGCCGGCAAGCGTTTGAGAAGAGGGCGTGGCGCTGGAATGAGATGGGATTTGGCGTCTCATTTTTGGCTAATTGATTGTCATTGGCTTTTTCCATAAAGTTTAGAAATCGTTCAGTCTCTTGGTGTGAACTTCCTGTGTTAGGGTGGAGGGCTCCGGAAAGAGCCGAGCGGGAAATGGGTTTGGGGAGGGAGTGCATGCCAGTGTCCACGGTGAGGTACTTAAATCCGCCCTGTCTACCTTTATAATTAATTCCCCGACTGCCACTTCTCCCAAGAGCGTTATTTTCAGGCCCACAATGCCTTCAGTATTGAAGCTTGTGGTTATTGTATCCCATCTTCTTTTTCTCCCGTTTTAAAAGTCTTTGCAGTCTTTGCTGTCATTGTCCTTAGCCTCTTTAAAATGCATCCTTTCTTTTTCTTGGGAATTTGTGGCCATGTCTCCAGAAATGACAGGCTGGCAAGTGAGTTCATCCTTTCTATATTCAAAAAATATTTGTTGAGCTCTATGTGACAGGCATTTATCCCATGTTCTTGGGGCTTACATTATGCTGGTGCTGGAGAAAGGAGGTCAAACACTGTAGCCGTAATAAGCAAATGTTAGAAGATGCTGCGGGGAGGGGAGAACAGTGTACATGGTGTGGGTGGGAGTAGTTGGTAAGGCCGTAATCTTAAATATGATGCACAAGTTACTGAGATGGTGACATTTGAGCAAAGACTTTAGGAAAATGAGGGAAATAGCCATGCGGAAAACTGGAGAAATTGCTTTCTATGAAGAGGGAACTGCCAGTGCAATGGTACTAACACTGGGAGTATGTACGGTTTATTGGAGGAACTGCAAAGAGGCAAGCATGGCTGGAGGGGGTGAGCCAGGGGAAAAGTAGAGGGACAGGTAATGGAGGGGGAAACGAGTAGAGCCTTGTAGGACAATATATGAACCTCTGAGGAGCCATTGGAAGGTTGTAGGTTTTTTAATTTTAGTTTTTAAAAATAAGAGATGAGTCTTGCTATGTTGGCCAGGTTGGTCTTGAACTCTTAGCCTCAAGCAGTCTTCCCACCTCAGCTTCCCAAAGTGCTAGGATTACAGATGTGAGCCACCACTCCAGACCATTGGAAGGTTTTTACCCAGAGAAGACACATGACCTGGCATGGCTTAGATCAGTGGTGGCTTTGGAACTCCAGGCTGAAGTGTGGTGACACAATCATGGCTCACTGCAGCCTCAACTTCCAGGACTCAAGCAGTCCTCCCACCTCAGCCTCCCGAGTAGTTGGGACTACAGGCACATGCCACCATGCCCGGCTAATTTTTGCATGTGTTAGTTTTTTTGTAGAGATGGAGGTCTCATGCTTCCCGGGCTGGTCTTGAACTCCTGGCTCAAGCAATCCACCCACCTCAGCCTCCCAAAGTGCTGGGATTACAGGTGTGAGTCACTAGTCCTACCTTCCATTACACTAGAAAATTGTTGAAGACACCAAAGAGCCTCCGTTTGCGTGGATTATGGCTGTTGATATTCACCATAGAAATGAAAACAAAAGTTTTAATTCATTGAAAAATAAGGACAATTCTCAGGTCAATGGTAAAAATAATGATAAAACCATTTCATGTTAACAAAAAAGTTCTTGTTTTATGAAAAATGGCAATTTACCAAGACATAATTTAGTGAGAAGAATGGCTTTTAAGAAAAACTGGTTTTTCAGAGGTCTTCTGTGCTTGGCTTAATAGAAGACAGCTTGACTCTCATATCTGCTTTTGTGTTCAAACTGTTGGGATATGAAATTTTTGTTGAAGTATGAAAAAATCCACTTCTTATAAATACTTAGTATGGGAGGAATATTTAACTTTTTCAAATACTTCTTTGTATTTGAAATAGTTATGAAATACTTTCATATACTACTTTGATATTCTACTAAAACCCAACAAGTGGTAGTTTCTTAAAGGTTAGTTACAACATGGAATCTGAAACTGGTTTAATGAACTTTTTATTCTGTTCCATTAAAATTCATTCATCTGTCTTGAGCTTTGAATGGATCTTTTACCCATACGTGATTTGGAACATCATGCATCAGTCATCTGAAAAGTAATGGGTCACTGAGTTACACAGGCCTTCCAAATGTTGATACATTCATTATATATATCAAAAATCACATTGATTAATGTGTCTGAGGAAGGTCTTATAGTATTGGGAAACTGAAAAACCTACTGTGAAGGTATAAGTTTTCCACAAGTTTAAGTTTTTACTTGATAGCTTGAACTTGACCAAGCTATCAAGCATGAAATTGATAGCAAATATTATTGTTTTCCTTTAAGAGAAAGGCGCACTTCGTTCGTTTTCAAGAAAATGTCTGCCAAATACATACCCAAGTCTGAGTAACAAGATACAGTTTGTCATTTTTTCATTTAAAAACGTGCCTTGAAAAAAAAAAAAAAGCCAATTTAGTTTGCAACTCAAATAATAGAAAGTGTTTTTCCTTGAGAAAACCATTGTCCTTTGGCAGGCAGCAGAAATGCATTATGCATAGTACCAGTTTCATCACACAGAATATTAAAAGACATCTTAAGGGTTAAGATTTCATAAAGTTAGTAATTTGTACTGCTTCATCAAGCACATTGTTAAGTGAAACTGAATTGGTTTTTGTTTTTGTTTGTTTTTATTGAGGGTGCATGGCAATGAAGTATACAATGGCTAGGAATACATTTTTGTGCCACTCCATTGATTTATGCTAAGTGTTAATAGTTTTATCACTATTGCTTTTGCACCATCTGTGCAAATGCTAACGGTAAGAAAGCCAAGTAAAATCTTACTTTTATGAAAATAGTTTTGGCTTCACAGTTTCCCTGAGATTTCTTTCTTGCCATTTTTACTGGAAATAATGACCAATAGGAGATTAAACTATGGTTGTTTACACTTGGGTATTTGGCAGATATTTTATCAAAAATGGATGAAATGGGCTATCACTTCAAGAAAAACAGTTGAACTGTGGTTTCAGATGATACCTCTGGCTGCTGTGTTGAGAGTAGACTGGGGTAATGTAAAAGAGGATAGATTGTAATGATTGGCAATTAAATAAAAATGTCAACACTAATTTTTTTTTTCCTCTTTAAAGAATAGCAGAGTCAAACTAAGTCACCATCCTTATAAAACTTGATAAAGGTATAAAAAGTGTCATTAGTGTGAGCTCCTGTCCCCAGTTCAAGGCTGTAGCAGTAGACCAAGAGAGATGACAGCCTGCATTGGAGATAGAGAGGAAAGGACTGGATATATGGTATGGGATAGCATATGTAAAGAAATGAGTAATGTGTACAGTAAGAATTTAGAAGGAAGTCAGTAACTTAAAGACCTCCATGAAGAGTGAGGTTTCACAAAGGCAAGAATTTTGGTCTTTTTTACAAACTAATATATCCTAAGTATCTAGAATGATGTCTAACACATCCCAGGTGTCCAATAAATCTTAAGTGTTGACTATCAAAGGATAGGGCTTAATCCAGGTGATATATTGGGCCCATGCTAATTCATGTTCTTAGGCAGTCTTTAACTTTACCATAATAGGTAATACCAAAGAAGAGCTACCTGAAAACATGCTTCCTATAATATTAATAACGGCTAACATATTGAGCATTTTATGGTGTGCTAAGTGTTTTGTGTGATCTTTGGGAGGTACTGTCTTCATTTTACAGATGAAACAGGTTCAGAAAAGTAGTTTGCACATGATCACACAACTAGTAACCAGGTTTTTCTAGTTTCGAAGCACAAAGTCTTGTACTGTTGCTCAAGTAGGTCTAGCATACAAAAATAATACTAGAATAATTTGAAATAAGTTGTCTCAGATTTTTAAAATTGAAATACTAAAAGTTTAGTAGATTATATTGAAAGAATATCAGACCAATATGAAAGATCTCATATAACCCTAAGTAAAAAATGTAATTTGAAATATATTGAATAAAGATTGACTAAAAATAATCTTAGTAGGAAGCATAATTGTTTTGTGTGGAAAAACATTTCAAGTATCTGAAAGTAAAAGTGCATTCGAAATAAATTTAATTGAGCCATTCTGTTTTTGTTGTTCTCATATAAAATAATATTTGTGTCAAACACAGGAGGGCAGCAGATGATACTCAGATGGAAGTTACTTTCAGAAAAAGATCTAAACTTGCAAATTCCTGATAACTCCAGAGAAAAATCAGCAGTTTCTATGTTTATTTAGAGTGATGTAATTAGAAAGTCACTTTGTAAACTATAAAGAATTGGGCACGTTTTTCATTTGACAAATTTTAGTGATCATTTTACAGATGACTGTACTATGCTTAAAAGTATGGGACAAGATGTGGGCCCTTTGAAAGCACGCTAGCTGGAGAAATAAATATAACAGCACATAAATAATTTTAATATGTAGTAGCAAGTGATAAATGCTAAAAAGAACTTTAGAAAAAAAGGCTATAGGAATGTACAGGAAGAGATTATTGCAAACCGCCAGTGAGGTACTGGGTAAGGGCATTGAGAAAGGCATTTGGGCAGGGCCTTGACTAATGAAATAAAACCTACACTTTTTTTTTTTTTTTTTTTTTTTTTTGTGAGACAGAGCCTCGGTCTGTCACCCAGGCTGGAGTGCAGTGGCATGATCTCGGCTCACTGCAATCTCCACCTCCCAGGTTCAAGCGATTCTCCTTGCCTCAACCTCCCAAGTAGCTGGGATTACAGGCACCCGCCACCCGACCCGGCTAACTTTTTTGTGTTTTTAGTAGAGACAGGATTTTACTATATTGACCAAGCTGGTCTTGAACTCCTGACCTCATGATCCACCCACCTCAGCCTCCCCAAGAGCTGGGATTACAGGTGTGAGCCACCATGCCCAGCCAACACTTACACATTTAAGACTAGGGCAAGGTTTCTTAGCTGCCCTCATAAGGGCAGAATTCAAATCCCTTTTCTCTATTAAAACCTTTTCCAGGCCAGGCACAGTGGCTCATGCCTGTAATCCCAGCACTTTGGGAGGCCGAGGCAGGTGGATCACGAGGTCAGGAGTTCGAGACCAGCCTAACCAACATGGTGAAACCCTGTCTCTACTAAAAATACAAAAGTTAGCTGGGCGTCTTGGTGCATGCCTGTAATCCCAGCTTCTCAGGAGGCTGAGGCAGGAGAATTGCTTGAACCAGGGAGGTGGAGGTTGCAGTGAGCCAAGATTATGCCACTGTACTCCAACCCAGGCGACAGAGTGAGACTCCGTCTCAAGGAAAAAAAAAAAAAAAAGAAAAAAACAAACCCTCTCCATTACTTCTAATAACTTCTTATGGCTTACAAGACCTCCCACCCTTTGGCCCCTGCTTTCATAAATCTGGAAAACCAGGGTCTACATCCTAGGTTGATAACAATGACATAACAATTACTATGTGTGCACTATGTGCCAAAGACTAGCATCAACATCTCAGTTTTCATGACAAACTTGAGAAAGTTATTATCCCATTACACTAATAAACAAAAATATTAGGACAATTTAAGGGTTTTGCCCAATATCATCAGCAAGTAAGAGGTAGAGCAGGGACTTAAACTAGCATCCAGTCTCTTCGTGGGGTCGATGAGGGTTTCCAGAAATGTGTTTTACAGAATTCTGATTCCTCGAAAAATTATCAATGGTTTTTGGGGTTTTTTGGTTTTGGTTTTTAGGGCTAAGGTGGGGGGACCATTTTGGTGAAGTAAAGTTTCAGAAATGCCATGCACCTTGGAGATTCATGCTTCAGATTATTTGAAGTTTCATAGTAAGAAATTTTGCTTGACTATCATTTCCTACATTTATTTAATCCTGGAATTTATTTTCTCAAGAAATACAAAGATAATTCTGAGAAAAATATTTGAGGGATACTGCTTTTGGTAATGAAAACATTTTAGAATAGAGAAATGATGTATTCAACCCTGAACTCAAGGAAGATAAATTTGGCAGCAGTGTGTAGGTTGGAACTCATAGCCACAGAAAACTTTCCTTTCCTTGGGTTGTAATTCCATAGCTGAAAGTGAATACGTTTGTGAATGGAAATTCTTTGTTCTCAGCTCTGATTCTTTCCACCTCTCTTAGACTAGCAAAGTAAAGATATTACAAAGAAAGGAGATGTTAATTATATTGCACAAATTAGTTATGAAGCTATCTACAGCTCATTCTTTTTCAGGACAAGAGCAAGAAGAAAACCAATACATTTTGTTCCTTAATTTTATTAATGTCTGGAAGATGTGTACTGATGAGGTATCAGTACTGCATGATCTGGCAGCCAACATTTGGTCTGCTTTGGAGAGATGACAATTTGTTCTTAACTGGCTTTTCATTTCACGTCGCACATTTCTTTCAGCTCTTTCTGTCCTACATCTTCTTTATGTGCGATACACACATTTGCTCCATCACGCTTGCCCACTCAATTAACCCTGAAATACCGAAACCTGGAGCCGGGGGAGTGCTGGTAGGAAACCAAGACATTGAACAGTCCATCTCATCTCTCACACTACACAAAGGGTCTGGTACAAATGGCTCTTTCAAGCGCTATCTGTGATCTGCGTTAGCTCAGAATCCTTCCTCGTCTCCACTTCCTTCATTTCCTAGCCACTGTTCTCAGTTGTTATCTTGTCCTCTAGGCGTCCCTCTTACCACTCTATCCTCCTATTTCAATGAACCTTATCCTTGCTTCCTCCATGTCTCCTCTAAAAACAGTGGCCTTTAAAGCAGAAGTGTCTTTGTAACATTACAAATGAAGGGAAAATACAGTAGGTGATTTGAGGCCCTGTGGTACAGCATCAAAGCGTTTAGGGTGTTCACCACCTCAGCCTCCCTCTCCTCACCTCCAAGCCCTGGGCCAGCAGACTAGGGCACTCATCTCTGGTTCTGGTCCACTGCTGTCTGTTTCAGAATTCCGCCTTTAAAATGATATCATTAGTATTAATACTATCTCATTCATCCATTTTGATATGAGAATCGAATGATGTGTACCTTGTAGAAAAGTTTGTCTTTTTCTAATTAAACAAAAAAAGGTACACAGAGTAATATAACATGGAGATACTTCTACCTCAAATTTTGTCCAATTTCCTTCCCTTTTTTCTATTTTTAAAACAATTTGCAAATTATGTATCTATGCCCCTTTTTAAGCCTGAAAGGAAGCATTGCAAGTAAAACTATTGTCTCCTTTGACCATTTATAGCCCAGTCTCTCCTGTGTCCTCATATTCATCCCTACCCCCACCACCAAAGTAATCACTTCTATGAGTAAGTTCTTCCCGTATACCCATTAGATTTTATAAACATATATTCATATCTACGAACCATATGTAGAAGTGTTATTGTGTTTTTAAAAATATATGTGTGTATAATACATATATGTGCATATATATACATATGTATAGATACATATATGTGCATATGTATGCATATATGTATACACACAAATGTATATATACATCTATATACACACACACAAATGAAAGTATCTGGCAGTTTCTCAAAAAGCTAGACAAAGAATTATCATGTGATTCAACAATTCCATTTCTAGGTATATAACCAAAGGGATTGAAAGCAAGGACTGGAATATATAATTGTATGCCAGTGTTCAATGCAGCATTATCTGCAATAGTCAAAAGGTGGAAGAAATTCACAGGTCCACTAACAGATGAATGGATAAGCAAAATGTGGCATATACCCACAATGCAATATTCTGCCATAAAAAAGAATGAAGTTCTGATACAAGCTACATAGATGAACTTAAGACATTATGCTAAATAAAATAAGCAAAGCACAAAAAGACAAATGTGGTATAATTTCATTTATATGATACACTTAGAATAGCCAAATTCATCAGAACTGAAAGTAACAGAGGTTGTTAGAAGTTTGGTGTAGAAGCAATAAGATGTTATTGCTTAATGGTTACAGAACTTTTGTTTAGGGGTAATGGAAAACTATTTCCAAAATAATCATGACATAGTAGTGATGGTTGTACAATATTGTGAATGTAATTAATTGTAGACTGAATTGTAACAGAATTAATTGTAAACTTAATTAAAATGGCAAATTATATGTTATATATTTGTACTGCAATTTTAAAAATTAGTAATACATTTACCAAAACCTATTGAATTGTTCATTTTGTTTTCAAATTTATTTCATTTTATTTTCCTAGAGACAGAGTTTTGCTATGTTGCCTAGGCCAGAGTGCAGTGGCTATTCATGGGCACAGTCATGGCGCACTGCAGCCTTGAACTTCTGGGCTCAAGCAATCCTCCTGCCTCAGCCTCTGGAGTAGCTGGGACTACAGGTGTGTGCCACTGTGCCCAGCTGAACTGTTCACTTCAAATGGGCAAATTGTGTGGTATGTAAATTATATCTCAATAAAGCTGTTTAAAGTAGATATATATGGTATTATATACGTATGGGTTGTATACATATTATACATATAATATATGGTATTATACATATAATTGGTATTATACATATACCAACATATAAACACATATAATTGCATTATGGTATATACAGATATGGTATTATACATATAATTGAATTATATATGGTATTATAAGGTATGGTATTATACAGTATGGTATTGCACATATAATTTAATTTAATATATATAGTTTTTTGGGTTTTGTTTTGAGACAGGGTCTCACTCTGTCACCCAGGCTGGAGTGCAGTGGTGCGACCACGGCTCACTGCAGTGTCAGCCTCCTGGGTTCAAGCGATCCTCCTGACTCAGCCTTTCACTTAGCTGGGACCACAGATGCATGCCACCACACCTGGCTAATTCTTTTTATTACTGGTAGAGCCAGGATCTCCGTATGTCGTGCAGGCTGATTCCAAACTCCTGGGCTCAGGAGATTCTCCCACCTCAGCCTCCCAAAGTGCTGGGATTACAGGCGTGAGCCACTGTGCCTGGCCCACACATTATATTTTTGAGATCTATCCAAGTTGAGAGCTATAGTTGTGTAGTTCATTCCTTTTTAACGCTATGTCATAGGAATATACTACACAATTTATACATGCATTCTCTAATTAAGGGCATTTAGAATGTTTCCACCATTTTATTATTTCAGACAGTGCTGCAACGAACATTCTCATATATGTCTCCTGAGATGCAGGCAAAATGTCCTCAGTATATAGGTGTGTGTCATGTGTTTTCAAAGCTTTAATGTATTATATAAATGTAGGCTTCTTATGTTTAGAATCTTAACTCTTAGCCATTTATTTAACGCACATTTATTGAACCTGCAATGGGGCAAATGGGGTCATGGCCTCTGTGGATCTCACAGTCTGCAGCAAAGGAGGCACGTAATCAATTGGTTAGAATAAGAGGTGGGACTCTTGAACACTTCAATCTCTACAAAGCAGCTCCTTCCAGTCTGTTTTTCATCTAGACCCACCTCAGCTTCTTCCGTTTCCTTTCCTCTGCTTGACCCCTTTTCCTCCCATAATTTCCAGTTGTTATCTAAATTCCTCAACCAGTCTTCTAATTTTCTCAGCCTGTCTTTCAAGAGAGGTTCTTTAATCTTACTGCGTCCATCTCACCTTGCAAAAAAAGTGTATCAGCCTTAGAATAAATTTTTCTAAAAATCAGTTTAAAAGAAAGAGCAAAATGTGTATTTTCCTGTGAAATTTAGGAGCTGGACATCTCTTATTTCTTGTGTTTTTCTGCTAGGTTAACTTGGACTTTATATCAGCAGTCCCCAACCTTTTGGCCCCAGGGACCAGTTTCGTGGAAGACAATTTTTCCATGAACCAGGATTGAGGAATTGGGAGATTGGAGGGTTGAAAGGGTGAGTGTGGGAGGTTTGGGATGAAACAGTTCCACATGAGTCTCATCAGGAGTGTGCAACCTAGATCCCTCACATGCACAGTTCACAATAGGATTCAAGCTCCTATGAGAATCTAATGCTGTCACTGACCTGACAGGAGGTGGAGCTGAGACAGTAATGCTCACTCACCCACCACTCACCTCCTGCTGTGCTGCCCAGTTCCTAACAGGCCACAGACCAGTACCGGTCTGCAGCAGGGGTTTGGGACCCCTCTTTAAATGATAAAATCTCATGAAGCAAGAACAACAATTTTAGTTGATGCTATTCATTGTGTAGCTTAGCATTTAATGCACTACAGATGCTATAAAAATATTTGAAAAATATTTGTTGACTGACAGTACTAGTCAGACCATGTAATACACAGTCCTAAGCACTAAAGAGTGATACAAAGATTATGAAAACAAGGTCCTGCACTCACAATTAATAAATAAAATGAGGCTGGGCATAGTGGCTCATGCCTGTAATGCCAGCACTATCGGAGGCCGAGGCAGGCAAATCACTTCAGCTCTGGAGCTTAAGTCCAGCCTGGGCAACATGTCAAAATTCCGTCTCTACCAAAAAAAAAAAAAAAAAAAAATACAAAAATTAGCTGGGTGTGGGGGTGTGCACCTGTGGTACCAGCTACTGAGGAGGTTGAGGTGGGAGGATCAGTTGAGTTCAGGAAGTCAAGGCTGCAGTGAGCCATGATTGTGCCACCACTGCACTTTAGCCTGGGTGACAGAATGAGACCCTTCCTCAAAAAAAAAAAAAAGAAAAAAAAGTAGTAGGCCGGGCAGGGTGGCTTATGCCTGTAATCCCAGCACTTTGGGAGGCCAAGGCAGGCAGATCACTTCAGGTCAGGTCAGGAGTTTGAGACCAGCCTGGCCAACATGGTGAAACCCCGTCTCTACTAAAAATAAAAAATTAGCCAGGCACGGTGGTGTGCGCCTATATTCCCAGCTACTTGGGAGGCTGAGGTAGGAGGACCAGTTGAACTTGGGAGGTGGAGGTTGCAGTGAGCTAAGATCATGCCACTGCACTCCAGCCCGGGCAACACAGCGAGACTCTGTCTTAAAAAAAAAAAAAAAAAAAAATGTAGTGCACCAATGCATCTCCAGATTCTAGAGTAGTGGATGACACAGAGCAGACACAATAACTAGTTGTTGAATGATGAATAAGTGAATAAATAAACAAATGAACAAACAATTTTATGAGGAACAATGAGGATGGGGTAAAGTTGAGATGGGACACAGAAAAATGCTAAACATGGATTGATTATGAATCTTTCTACCTTTTACGTTCAACGTGGAACTCTGATGTTTTCTGATGTGTTAACAACCTCACCTCAGTGATTTTAGTTTTATCAAGTCTGACAAGCACCATAGGTTTTGGGTTTTTTTTTCTAACCTCAACATCTTTCAAAGAAATACACAACTTGTTTCTATTGTCGGCATATAAATAAGCATGTGTGAAAAATACCAAATGTTCAAATAACTTGATAGTTCCACATAAAATGAAAGTCTCAAGCCAAGTAAATCTCAAAATACATATTTGATTGAATAAGAAGTGACACAATACCCATTTTTATAGGATCACATTGAAAATTCTTTTAGTTTCTTGAAGAAAAAATATATTGCTAAAATCAAAATGTTTCCCATATGCATAAGAAAACAATTACTGATTTATGGAAGGTGAAATCTGAAGTAAATACATGTCAGTAAGGACTTTGGAGGTGATGACTACAACACGGGAGCACAGGACTAAATATGCACCTTGTCTTTCAGTTAATTTAAATAGACTTAAAATTCGTGGAAGGCAAATTATGGAAAGCCAACATATTCACACTCATGAGGATGAAAACTGATTAGACATTCATTTTTTTCCTCTAGCCCTTCAGCATGTTCTCTGGCTTTTGTTCTCTCTCTCTTCCCATTTATCTCTTTCTTGCTGTTCTGTGATAAGAAACAACAGATTATTAGTGTAGTGAAGCCAATACATCTTTAACCCTTTTCTCTCAGCCCTAGAACTTCTTAAAAATTCATATACTAAGACATGCAGTGCTAATTACATTTCACACACCTCAAAGATTGTGTCATATAGACAGAAATTTTTAAGATGGTAAATAAGGCATATGTGCATGAAGGAGTTCTTTGTTTGATAACACAAGTTTATTTTGATAAAACACACATTACTAATGGGAAACTGAATGCTAAAAATATGTATATACTGTTATGGTACAGTAGAAAAAGATTGTAGACGTTATTCATTTGTCATAGGAGCACCTGAGAATGCCTAGTGTATGAACTGCATTTGAGCTGGTTGGTTATTCAGGCTTCTGTATCAAAAATCTGGAAAAAAAAGTTTAAAGGTCGTGAATTTATTTAATGAAAAGTATTTTTAAGGCCGAAAGTGGTGGCTCATGCCTATAATCCCAGCACTTTGGGAGGCTGAGGTGGGCAGATCACCTGAGGTCAGGAATTCGAGAGCAGCCTAACATGGTGAAACCCTGTCGCTACTAAAAACACGAAAATTAGCCAGGTGTGGTGGCGCATGCCTGTAATCCCAGCTACTCGGAAGGCTGAAGCAGGAGAATCGCTTGAATCTGGGAACGGACCTTGTGGTGAGCCGAGGTTGCACCACTGCATTCCGGCATGGGGAACAAGAGCAGAAACTCTGTCAAAAAAAAAAAAAGAACGAAAGAAAGAAAAGAAAAGTGTTTTTTTGTTGTTGTTGTTGTTTTTGTTTTGTTTTGTTTTTTTGGGTTTTTGTTTGTTTGTTTGTTTATTTTTGAGACAGAGCCTCTTTCTGTCGCCCGGGCTGCAGTGCGGTGACAGGATCTCAGCTCACTGCAAGCTCCGCCTCCCGGGTTCATGCTGTTCTCCTGCCTCAGCCTCCCAAGTAGCTGGGACTACAGGCGCCCGCCACTACGCCCGACTAATTTTTTGTATTTTTGGTAGAGACAGGGTTTCCCCGTGTTAGCCAGGATGGTTTTGATCTCCTGACCTCCTGATCCACCCGCCTGGGCCTCCCAAAGTGCTGGGATTACAGGCGTGAGCCACCACACCCAGCCAAGAAAAGTATTTTTCAAATGAGAAAAAAAAAAAAGAGAGAGACCATATTTGTGGGTTTATTCACTCTTTAAGTTAGCAACTTTGATCACTCCAAATTCTTTTTTTTTTTTTTTTTAGACAGAGTGTTGCTCTGTTGACCAGGCCAGAGTACAGTGGCTTGATCTTGGCTCACTGCAACTCCACCTTCTGGGTTCAAGTGATTCTCCTGTCTCAGCCTCCTGAGTAGCTGGGATCACAGGCACATGCCACAATGCCTGGCTAATTGTTTTGTATTTTTGGTAGAAATGGGGTTTCGCCCTGTTGGCTGCGCTGGCCTTGAGCTACTGACCTCAAGTGATCTGCCCACCTCAGCCTCCCAAAGTGCTGGGATTACATATGTGAGCCACTGTGCCCAGCCTGCTCACTACAAATTCCATAGGATTCAAAGAACATCCCTATCCAGGCCAGGACTCTTGGAATGTTTCTAGTGGGAAGGCAGATGGAGCTCTCAGGATGCTATTCACAGAGAGCCAGTCAAAGGTTGTGTTTTTTGGAGACGGAGTCTTGCTCTGGCTCCAAAAGACTATAATGGCACAATCTCTACTCACTGCAACCTCCACTCCAGGGTTCAAGCGATTCTCTTGCTTCAGCTTCCCGAGTAGCTGATTACAGGCACTCGCCACCACACCTGACTAATTTTTGTATTCCTAGTAGAGACGGGGTTTCATCATGTTGGCCAGGCTGGTCTTGAACTCCTGGCCTCGAGTGATCTGCCTGCCTCGGCCTTCCAAAGTGCTGGGATTACAGGCGTGAGCCACCTCACCCAGTCGGGCACAGCTTTCTGATAGCATCACGGGCACTGTAAGGCCAAAGTGACCTCCTAACACTCATTCTGTAAATAGATAAAATTTGGGGGGTGGTGCATGTCACTGTTGTATTTCTGGGAAAGCTCTTTCCGTTTTTCAAAAAAGAGCCAATAATATATGCATAGTTATCACTATACAGAAAGTTTCTTTGATAGTCGAACCTGTAAAATTGCCTCACATTTGTTCTTTGTGAGATAAAGGCTACCTCCCACCTTCATGAAAGTTATATTTGGATCTATTCAATTTAGCCCTCCTCTACAAATGAAGAGATTTCCCTGCACCCACATGGTCTTTAAGTCTCTCTCAATTCTAATATATCATTTCTAATTTGTATAAGAGCCTGTTTTTTGCCTCAGACACAAGGTCCTAGACAATTCGCATAATATAAATTGGCTTTCATATGCGCATATTTATTAGGTTTCAAATATTCAGATATATTACACATATATAAGACTCTTACTAAAATCCTGTGTTCCCACTTAGCATTTGATTTTTTAAATTCCCATTAGTATTAATATTAACTAACTCATTTTTTCAAATATACACTTGAGGATACTAATTTTTATGGGTTTTAAGTAGTGTAATTTCTTCCAACGAGTTCTAAATTACTGAACTCTTTCAATGGCAGGCTGTTATATGAATGCTAAGATGCAATTTCAAATACCCAGTACGTTAATAAGCAGCATCAGTTGGCTTATCTCTGCCATGTTAAGCAATGCAAGGAATATGGCATTTATTTGTACAGCAGGCGTTATTTCTCAAGTGACACATCGTTTCTTATTCTTCAGCCTAAACTGCAGAATATTTCCTATTTTACTAAGTAACTGAACCTTGAACATCGATAGTGCATGGTACATAGACCTAAAAAAGATTTAATTCAAACTACCCTCTACTGTCTCTGTGGATATCTTCAGTAACAACTGTCTTGGAACAGTGGTGCTTATTTTAAAAGATAATGTTAAGCTGGGTGAGGTGGCTCATGCTTGTAATCCCAGCACTTTGGGAGTCTCTGTGCATACCTTCAGTAACAGTTTCCTTGAAACAGCACTGCTTATTTTAAAAGACAGTATTAGGCCGGGTGAGCTGGCTCACACCTATAATCCCAGCACTTTGGGAGGCTGAGGGGGGCAGATTGCTTGAGTCCAGAAGTTCAAAACCAGCCTGGGCAACATGGCAAAACCTTCATCTTTACAAAAAATACAAAAATCAGGCCAGGCGCAGTGGCTCACGCCTGTAATCCCAGCACTTTGGGAGGCCAAGGCGGGCAGATCACAAGGTCAGGAGATTGAGACCATCCTGGCGAACACGGTGAAACCCCGTCTTTACTAAAAATACAAAAAATTAGCCAGGCATGGTGGCGGGCACCTGTAGTCCCAGCAACTTAGGAGGCTGAGGCAGGAGAATGGCGTGAACCCGGGAGGTGGAGCTTGCAGTGAGCTGAGATCACGCCACTGCACTCCAGCCTGGGCGACAGAGTGAGACTCTGTCTAAAAAAAAACAAAAAACAAACAAACAAAAAATTAGCTGGATGTGGTGATGTATGCCTATATTCCCAACTACTTTAGAGGTTGAGGTGGGAGGATCACTTGAGTCCAGGAGGTTAAGGCTGCAGTGAGCCATGATCACACTGCTGCACATGATAAATTGGTATAATGTCTTAATTTTTTTGTTAAAAAAAAAGATTACGGCTATGGAAAACATGGAGTTTCTCACAAATATGTGGTTAAGGAAAGTCCAAATTTATCTGTTACGTTGCAGACTTGTGGAAATTCCTCCTAATGAGGCCACTAATACAAAATATAGTATTTATCATTTTCAGGGTGTGCAAAAGGGTTCAAGGAAAATGCTAAACTAACCTGGTCAAGGCTGGTGGAAAGATTTTTATCTTCCAACCTAGGAAGCACATCAATGGAGAAACTATTTTATTCATTTTTATAGCCCAGGATATAACACAGTGCCAGTATGCAGTAGACAGGCAATAAATATTTCTTGAATGTGTTTGTCTGCCTAGCGATTCATCTTCCCTCTTCTGATTCAAGATAATTTAAGTTGCAAAAGAAGGGCATTGAGATCCACAGGCTGAGGCAAAAAGAGCTTAGGGCTCATGTCACCAACGAGTCCAGGTGCTTCAGTCTTGGTGCTTTAAGATCCACGGTTCGAATATGTGACTGGAACTTTGTTGTTCTCTGCTAATTTCTCATTTATGATTCCTCTGTATTGTTTCCATTTCCTGAAGCTGACAGTAGCTCCAAGAGCTATACACTTCAGGTTCAAATCCCAGATGATCCCTGGACCAATCATTGTGGCCAGGGACATCAGCATGTTGATTAATTTAGCCATGGGCATATGTTCCACCCCTGGATGACAGGCAAACTCAATGCCTTCAGAGGTACCCAAGCCCACAGTAGACAAGAAGTTGGACCCATTCATAGAAAGAGGGGGACAGTTATCAGGAGAAAACTGAATGGATGCTGGACAAAACTAAGCCAGAGTTGTCCCCTAAAGATACTTACAGTATTTGTTAAGCATTCAGTCAGTCAACTACATGCTACATACTGCATTTCCTGTATTTTAAGATGTACATATTTTTTCTTCACATTTTTATATCTCCAAAATCAGGCAGTGTCATATAATCACTGTTGGCCCAATGGCAGTCATGACATGGCTTGACTGTGCTTACCCAAATGTCAAAAACTCCAAAATCAAGACCTGTCCAAAGGGGTGTCAGCAGCTTGAGAAAAAATCCAGAGACAAATATGGGATCACTTTCTTAGCTCTCAGAACTCAAATTGTAATGGGAAGAGGGGTAGGGACAAGTAGTGAATCTGGTATGTTTAGCAACATTTCTGAAGCAAGGGTCAAAAAGCTCTTGCTCTATACTTGCACAGTCAGCTGAACAGCTCAGCACCAATGGCTTTTAGTTCTTTTATGAAGTCTTTTAAGAAATGCTGACCGGGCGCGGTGGCTCAAGCCTGTAATCCCAGCACTTTGGGAGGCCGAGACGGGCGGATCACGAGGTCAGGAGATGGAGAGCATCCTGGCTAACCCGGTGAAACCCCGTCTCTACTAAAAAAAATACAAAAAACTAGCCGGGCGAGATGGCGGGCGCCTGTAGTCCCAGCTACTCGGGAGGCTGAGGCAGCAGAATGGCCTAAACCCGGGAGGCGGAGCTTGCAGTGAGCTGAGATCTCGCCACTGCACTCCAGCCTGGGCGACACAGGGAGACTCCGTCTCAAAAAAAAAAAAAAAAGAAAGAAAGAAATGCTGTGTCATCAACACTCTTGATACCTCAAAGAACGTAAGAAAGCATTGTGCCCTCAGTTAAGCAGTCACAGTTTTTCCTCCTACAGATAAATAAAATAATGGTACATCCTGCATCTGATAGCATTTTAGACCCGATGAAATAAAGTGCCAGTTTTTGTCAGGATGGTAAGGATACAGAAATAACAAATAACATAAAAGTAAATGATATAAACCTTGCCTTTAAGGAATTTATACTCTAATTGAAAAGTGAAGGCATCTGTATTAGTCTGTTTTCACACTGATGATAAAGACATACCTGAGACTGGGTAATTTATAAAGAAAAAGAGGTTTAATGAACTCACAGTTCCAAGTGACTGGGGAGGCCTCACAGTCATGGTGGAAGGTGGAAGGTGAAAGGCACATCCTACATGGCAGCAAGCAAGAGAGAAAGAGAGCCAAGCAAAAGGGGAAACCCCTTATAAAATCAACAGCTCTCATGAGACTTATTTGCTACCATTAAAACAGTATCAGGGAAACTGCCCCCATGACTCGATTATCTCCCACTGGATCCCTTCCACAACATGTGGGAATTATGGGAGCTACAATTTAGGATGAGCTTTGGGGTGGGAGACACAGCCAAACCATATCAGCATCTATTTGCTATGTCTTATATACAGCATTTACTACAAGAGAGTAGGTAAAAAAGACAAGTGAGTGATTCAAGGTTTCTGAAGAGGTAGTGTTAACTGGCAGAGAGCAGACCCCTAGAAATGAATAGGGACTCTCTCCTGAAAGAAGTAGGTCTTGAACTTGGCATTTAAGTAAGGATATGGCTCAGGTCAACAAAGATAAATGAGAGAGGGTATTCTAGAAAAAAGAGAATAGAAGGTAAGAAAAAGTGGAAGTATAAATATGTATCTTAGAATAAAGCCAGTCAAGAGTAGAGCATTCTTAAGGGAAGCTCTGTCGGAGGCCAGATTGTAAAAGAGTCCAAAATGCCAAACCGAGAAGCCGAAACTCAATTCTGGGGGCAATGGGAATTTTTGCACAGAGATTTGCTTGCTCTAAGTTGTGCCACTACAAGTTTAACCCAGAATCAATGTGCAGAAAGAATTGGACAGAGAGGAAAGGGCAAGGGCGGTGGAGGGGACAGGGGACAGAATGAAGGAGAAAATTCTGTCATTGAAAAATAAAAACACAGCCAATAATCTGAGAAATAAATGGAAATAAAAATAATAGAAGGAATAGCAAAGACTTGGAATCAACCCAAATGTCCATCAGTGACAGACTGGATTAAGAAAATGTGGCACATATACACCATGGAATATTATGCAGCCATAAAAAATGATGAGTTTGTGTCCTTTGTAGGGACATGGATGCAGCTGGAAACCATCATTCTCAGCAAACTATCGCAAGAACAGAAAATCAAACACTGCATGTTCTCACTCATAGGTGGGAATTGAACAATGAGATCACTTGGACATGGGAAGGGGAACATCACACACCGGGGCCTATTATGGGGAGGAGGAAGTGGGGAGGGATTGCATTGGGAGTTATGCCTGATGTAAATGACGAGTTGATGGGTGCTGACGAGTTGATGGGTGCAGCACACCAACATGGCACATGTATACATATGTAACAATCCTGCACATTGTGCACATGTACCCTAGAACTTAAAGTATAATTAAAAAAAAAAAAGAAGAAGGACTCAATTCCACCATGGCAATGGAAACAAAAACTGCGCAGGAGTTTGGAGACAGTCCCAATACTCACCCACCATGGTCGCGTTGCAATTTAGTGTAATGATGAGAAACCCTAGCAAGTCCACGCCTTCCATACTTCCAGAATGTTACAGGCTCCAGGCTGCAGGAGACACTGGAGGGCTGTGTTCTCCAAGGAGGTGGAAAAATCCTTGCCTGGATAAATGTCCTTTAACTACAAAAGACTTAAAGGTGTGAGCTGGAGATAAGAAAGCAAAGGTTTAAGCCAGGAGTAGGAAATGGGTTTTTCTGTCTCCAAGTTGAGACAGCCCTAAGCCTCTGAGGCAAAACATTCCTGACAACCACAGTGACCAGCAGAGCAAGCAGCAGTCATCTCTTATTGTGGGCTATTCTTACCCGCCTGGGATATTCCAGGCCTGTGGCAGCGCTCATATGTCCCCATCAGGACAGCCAGATGCTTCAGGATATAATAGCAGCAACTACTTTTAACCCAAGAAAGAAAAACTTCTGCTAACTAGTCAAGTGAATTTCTCTATTAAAAAGGCATTTGCTCCTTGAAAACATTTCCACAACCACTTCACTTATGCAAGAAGCCCTTAAAGTGTTCATGTTTTGTCTTAAAGAAGTGTTCATGTTTTGTCTTCTCAATCAAGCATGAATCGCCATGCCACCATCACACGAACCCACAAGGATCTCACCCTTATTCTGAATTCCTGTGTCATAGGTGCAGGCAGAAATCTGTATCTCAGTTGGGTGTCCCAACTTTAGACCGTGACTTGGTTATTCTCCTGCTGCTTCCTGTGCAGTGAGTGACAGCTCTTCCTTTAGAGACAAAAGCCTGGGTAGCCCCCAACTCACTGGGGAAGTCACTGGATCCTTCCAGATAGCCTCATCTTGCAATAAGGAGAATCAGAATCATGCCATTCCACTTGGCATTTGTGGGAGGTTTCTGTGAAATGATGACATAGAATAAGAGCAACTGGTGTGAAGTGGGTGTATATGACAACCCATATCCGTGGCATTTCAATCCCTCACTGGCCCCTACGACCTTCACAGATTACATCTTCCCTTTGTATCGCCCAGCCCCATCTAGCCTGGAGCTGTTCCCATTTAATCTACTTAATAAATGTCTGTTAAATTTGTCACACACAAAAAAGAAGGAAACAGAAAAACAAAACATTAATTTCAACAACAAAAAAATACTAGTGTTATGGGTATGGGTTGAATTGTGCCCCCCTGAAAACAGTGTGAAGTCCTAACCCAGAGTACCTCACTTGGAATGTGAGCCTATTTGGAAATAGGGTCTTTGTATTAATCCATTTTCTGTTACTAATAACAGAATACCTCAAACTGGGTAACTTACAAAGAAAGAAATATTTCTTATAGTTATGGAGGCTGAGAAGTTCAAAGTCAAGGGGCTGCATTTGGTAAGAACCTTCTTGGTCGTGGGGACTCTGCAGAGTCCTGAGGCGGTACAGGGCATCACATGATGAGGGGGCTGACTGTGCTACCTCAGGTCTCTCTTCCTTTTCTTATAAAGCCATCAGTTCTACTCTCATGATAACCCATTAATCCATTAATCTATGAATGGATTAATCCACTAACCTGTGAATTGATTAATCCATTCATGAGAGCATGGCCCTTATGACCCAATCACCTCTTATAGTCCCCACCTTTCAATACTGTCACATGGGGATTAAGTTTCAACATGAGTTTTGGAGGGGACAAATAATCTAAATATAACAATCTTTAAGAGGCAATCAAGTTGAAACTGAGGTCATTAAGATGAATCTTAATACAATATGACTGGTGCCTTTATAAAGAGGAAATATTTGGCCACAGAAACAGACGTGCACATAGGAAGAACACTATGTGAGCATGAAGATAGAGATCAGGTGATGCATCTACCAGCCAAGGGACACCGAAGATTGCTAGCAAACCATCAGAAGCTAACAGGCAGCTGTGGAACAGATTCTTCCTCACAGGCCTCAGACAGAACCAACCCTGGCAACACCTTGATCTCAGGCTTCTAACTTCCAGAACTGTGAGACAGTAAGTGTTGGTTAATGTAAACCACCAGGACTTTGTTCCAGCAGCCCTAGCAAACTATTACAAACAACCTCAGCAACAGTTTTCCGGGTAGTGTCAAGAGGTTTCAGATATAGAGAAGTGTTTTTGCAACAAAACAAAACCCAACCAATCCAATTGCAACTTTAATATAATGTCTTCTTAATCTAGAAGAGCTTTCTTTACAGAAGCCTTTGAAGATCTAAAATGAAATATTCAGCATGAAGGACAAAAAGGCCAAGTGTAACAAGCAACTTTTCACCTAAGTCATTTCACTCTAAGCTGATCTTCAAAATGCAAACTCCAGTCTCCTTAGTGTTTTTGAAAGGCATGGTGGATCAAGGTAATGTGGCTAAACTTACACAGAGCTGGTCTAGATTCCTCCAAGGGCACTTATACCCATTATTTTGTGACCTGCTGCAGTTGCTATAAACTAATGGACTAGTTCCATCTGAAGAGACAAAAGAGGAAAATGCTAGACTCTTTCAGATCTCTCAATGGCAGGGGATTTCCACTGTTCTTCAACAGTTTTCTCAGGTCTATCCCACACTGCCCTATTTGGACGGGGATTCCCTAAAGCTCCTCTGTAACTGGAGAAGTTTCCTGGGGCCACTCTGGAAGGGGACTCTGGCCTACACAGGCTGAGACCTGATGAGTTGCTTCTGCCCACCTCCCCACTTAGCCTACTTTAATGCAAGCTTTGCACAGCATGGAAATTAAGGGCAAAGAGGGCTAAGCTACCTAGATTCCAATCCTGGACCTGAAAGCCCTTGGAAAAGGGACCTAACTGATTTTTGCCTCTGCTTCCTTATTAAATGAGAATAATTCTAAAGCCTATTTCATAGGATTTTTGTAAAGCCTAAAAGTCTTATTACACATATAGAGAATATAAACATATAAATAGTATATTGTAGGTACTCAATACATGTAATTATGATATCCTTTATGAAATTTTCATATTCTTGAGTGTAGAGAAAATATTTAGAAACTATGTCTTTATTAACAAGTTATATATTTATGAAAAAAATAACTATAATATCTATCCTTGGGAAATAAATCACCTTGTTGAGCTTCGGTTTTTAATTTATAAAACACAAGATTACCCACATACACTATTCAGTATAACAGGTCTACACAGACATAAGTTAAATACCTCCAATAACTCAAAAATAAGTGCTTCTTTACTTTTTTTTTTTTTTTTTGTGAGACAGAGCCTCGGTCTGTCGCCCAGCCTGGAGTGCAGTGCCATGATCTTGGCTCACTGCAACCTCCACCTCCCAGGTTCAAGCGATTCTTTTGCCTGAGCCTCCTGAGTAGCTGGGATTATAGGCACCCACTACCACGCCCAGCTAATGTTTGTATTTTTAGTAGGGACAGGGGTTTCACCATGTTGCCCAAGCTGGTCTCTAACTCCTGACCTCAGGTGATCCATCCGCCTCAGCCTCCCAAAGTGCTGGGATTACAGGCGTGAGCCACTGTGCCCGGCCTATCGCTTCTTTCCTTCTAAAAACTTCAAAACCCAGCTCTCATTATAAAAAAATGATAATTGATATGTGAAGGTGTTTTATTTATTTTAAATGAGTAAATTTTGAAAAAGAGAATGTAGTAGAGAAAACTGTCTCTAACCACATTTTCCCTCTACTCATACACAATAGTCAACACAGAAGACTCTGTGATCAAATGTGTGGGGTTTTTTTCCCACACACCAGTAACAGACACAAGTTGGGCGTGCTCCAATCCAGTTCTGACAGCATTTACCCTAAGATAGTCTCAGATCCCACAGGCTGAGGGCTCAGTCTCAAGATTGCTTCCCTTTACACATACATCAGTCCCAAGTCCCATGACCCCTTCTTTGGGTTCAATTAATTTGCTGGAGCCACTCACAGAACTCAGGAAAACACTAATTTACACTTGCCAGTTTATCATAAAGGATACTGCAAAGAATATAGATGAAGAGGCGTGTAGGGTGACTTATGGGGAAGGGGCGTGGAGCTTCCATGCCCTCCCTGGAGGCCACCCTGCAGGCACCTCAATGTGTTCAGCTACTTAGAAGCTCTCTAAATGCGTCCTCTTGGGTTTTTTATGGAAGCTTCATAACATCAGCTTTCCTTCCCCCAGGGTTTAGGGTGGGACCCTCTCCTGGGAGGGTCTTCAGACCCATCCACTATCAGAGAGGCGGGGAAACAGGAGAGTGAAAGGAAGGCAGGAGAAAGGTAGAGGCCTATCCCTGAAGCCAAATACACCCAACATTATAACAAAGACTGTAGCAAGGGCTTATGGGAGGTATGAGCCAGAGCAGTGGACAAAAACAAACACTATAAGAATATTCTGTGTGGTGTTTTATATATATATATATATATATAAAACACCACACAGAATATTCTTATAGTACAGAACATTGAATCAAAGAACTTAGCTATATAAAACAATTAATGCCATTTCCTGAATTCTTCTAAAATAATTTTCTTTTATTCAACCCATGTTTATGTGTTGTCAGATCCCTCATTAAGGCATCAGTCTATTCTTAGGGAAATCACTAGAATATGACTAATTCATCATAATTGGTATCTATTGAAAGATCAAAACCCAACTTAGATGAATCCAGGAAAAAAGGCATCACTGAAAGATGTATTTTTTTGAGTGACCCACAGGCAGTGGGAAAAATATACAAAATGCAAAAAACAAAACTAGTGGCATCGGTTTACAGAAACTATGAGAGTAGAGGAACAAGTTGTTAAACTATACCACAAGGAAGTAAACAGACAAACGCAGAATGTGGGATGTTTGAATATTATGGATCTGGTTTCTTCCACAAGTTAATGGCATGGAAAATAAAAAGACTAAAAAGGAGTTATGAGCAATAACAACAAAATGCATTGGGTAGAATTTGTGTGGCCCCTGATTAAAACAAAACAAAACAATACCACCCCCCCAAAAAAAAAACAGTTGTAAGAACACATTTTTGAGACAACAGAGAAAATTTGAATATAGTATGGGTTTTATACAACACCAAGTTATGACCATCAATTTTGCTAGTGTTATAATCACATTATAACACTATTACATGCTTTATGTGCTAGTACGGATATGCTTATATGCTTCTATTATATAACACTATTATAACAGCATAACAAAGTAAACAGGAATGTAGTAAGCTGATGTCTGGGTTTTGCTTTAAATACTTTAACAAATAAAAGAAAAGAAAAATATATTATGCACACATGGCAAAATATTGGTATTTATTGAATTGAGCAATGGTCATATGAGAGTTCATTTTACTACTTTCTCTTCTTTGTATGCTTAAACTTTTCATATTACAATAAAATTACTCTGACAAATGACAGATATATAGTTTTAAAATGTTACTATTTTCTTCTAGTAGGCAAAAATGTTATAACTGCATGTAATTTTAGCCTGTAAAAATTAAATTATTAGAGGTAGAAGTTGAATTTTACATCTCGTACTTGTCAAGAGGTTATACAAAAGTATTTTTTTTTTGTAGAATGAATAATACCATTGATATTAAGTATCTAAATACTACTATTTAAATTTAATTTCTTTTTATGGATTTTCCTTAAAATGGTCACATCTGTATAATTCCCAACAGAATAAAATAGGTATCATAAGAATATACATGCCAAGCTTAGTCTAAGTGCACTTTCGATAGCTTTGGGACATACAATACAGGAAGGGAAGGACAGAGAAGAAACAGAGGCACAAAGTTAGTTTTCACATGTAGGCATCTGGGAGAATGGCAGTGCTGCTAGAATTATGAAAATTGAAATAGGAAACTAGTTATAGTGATAAGATGCTGAGATCAGTTTGGAATGTTGAGTGAGAAAGTCTGGTGGGCACTTCAGGGCAAGATGTTCAGCAGGCAGTTAAAAAAAAAAACAGGTATCTTATGACTGGGGATCTTTCAGGGCTAGTGATTTGGAATCTGTATGCCTGGAAGTGATTTATTATGTGTTTCCTAAGAACATAAGTGGAAAGGAGAATGAGCGAAGATAAAGGGAAAGGTCTCAAGATAAAATATTGGAGGACCACCACATTTAAGAAAGGAAAAGAAGAAAGAATGACAATAAAGAAATATTTTGAGTGTTAGGAGAGCCAGGAGATACAGAATCACTGAAGCAAATGGAGGAATTACTTTCTGCTAGGGCTGGCATTATTTCCTCAATGCAGAGATAACAGCTTTGAATGGACAGATAATTTCATGTAGGATTTCCTTTAATTTCTTGATAATTGCTTTGCCTCTGCTTAGGGTTATTAGCTATTTCCTTGGGGCTAGTTAGAGCCCTGTCCTCCTTCCTCAAGCAAATGTATAGATAGAAAAGATTGAGAGAGTATATAAAATTCGTCTTACTCAGTTCAGGCTGCTATAACAAAAATGCCATAGACTGGGTAGCTTATAGACAACGGAAATTTATTTCCCATAGTTTTGGAGGCTGGAATTCCAAAACCAGGGTGCCAGCATGACTGGGTTCTGGTGAGGGCCCTCTTCCAGGTCCCAGACTACAGGCTTCTCATTGTATCCTCACACGGAGGAAAGAGAGCAAGAGATCTCTGAAGTCCCTTCTAGAAGGGCACTAAGCCCATTCATGAAGGTGGCGTCCTCATGATCTAATTACCTCCCAAAGTCCCCCACTTCCTAATAGCATCACTTTGGGGATTAAGTTTCAACCTATAAATTTTGGGGGGATGCAAACATTCAGCCTGCAACAATTCTACCTAATTTAGGATTACTGATGCATGACATGAGATGCCCAGGTGTCTGGTTTATTTTGAAGTGTTCAAACTGGTGGACCGTCAAAGGAACTAAGACCATTAAATAAAAGTAGTAACAGTAATTTAAATCACGTAGCTAATTTTAAAATCCCCCATTTCCTTTTTTATAAAAGAGCCTTTGGGAAGAGAATGTGAAGGGAGAGACACAGATCAACCTGGTAAATGGTTCAGAACCATTTTTATGGTAAATGATTTGGAAAAGTTGAGGATGCTGAAGACTGAGCCCAGTGGCTTGTCAGTTAGAAGACGTCACTGTCGATTGCAAAGAATGACTAAAGCAGAGTGGTGGGGAAGCCAGATTGCAAGGTGTGGATACTAAGGGGTTCCACAGTGAGTAGGGACAAGAACCAACGGTAATGGGCAGAGACATGCATTGACAAAGTTTGGTGGTGTATTAGTCAGGGTTCTCTAGAGAGACAGAACTAATAGGATAGATGTATATATAAGAGGAGTTTACTAAGGAGTATTGACTCTCACAATCACAAGGTGAGATCCCACAAGAGGCTGTCGGCAAGCTGAGGAGCAAGGAAGCCATTCTGAGTCCCAAAACTGAAGAACTTGGAGTCTAATGTTCAAGTGCAGAAGGCATCCATCATGGGAGAAAGATGTAGGCCAGAAGATTAAACCAGTCTGGTCTTTCCACGTTCTTCTGCCTGCTTTTATTCTGGCCGCACTGGCAGCTGATTAAATGGTGCCCACCCAGATTGAGGGTGGGTCTGCCTTTCTCAGTCCACAGAATCAAATGTTAACCTCCTTTGGCAACGCCCTCACAGACACATCCAGGAACAGTACTTCACATCCTTCAATCCAATCAAGTTGACACTCAATATTAAACTTCACAGGTAGTAAGGGAGCACTGAACTACAAGTCAATAGTTTCAGGAAGTGGCAAAGCTGCTGGAAAATTTTATATTAATATTAATGATTATTTTTAAAGAATAATGAAGACATAAGCTTGAAAGCAGAGGCCCAAGAGTCAACACAGTGGAGGACTCTGAAAATGCAAGTAAAATGTGACAACCAATAGTCTAATCCTGGAGAAGTTCGGGGTTTTGAGTTGAAGTCACAGGGATTAGCTTTTGCAAGGAGAACCATTTTCTCAGAGAAGAAAGAAGAAAAATAAATAATGGAAAAATGCGAAAATATTTGTGGAAGCTCCAGTGGGAAGTACTTCTGCTTGAAGAAGAAGGCAACTCACTCTGTTGAGAATGAAGAGGAGGAAAAGTTGAAATCTTGGATGGAAAAGGTTTAGAATTGCAGAGGTAGAAAATGTAATAAAGAGATGATATGGCTTGCTGTGTACCCACCCAAATTTCGTCTTGAATTGAAGCTCACATACACCCCATGTGTCATGGGAGGGACCCAGTGGGAGGTAATTGAATCATAGGGACAGGTTTTTCTCATGCTGTTCTCATGGTAGTGAATAAGTCTCACGAGATCAGATGGTTTTATAAAGGGCAGTTTCCTTGCACACTTTCTCTTGCCTGCTACCATGTAAGACATGACTTTGCTCCTCCTTTGCCTCCCGCCATGATTGTGAGGCCTCTCCAGCCATCATGTGGAACTGTGAGTCCATTAAACATCTTTTTCTTTTTCTTTTCTTTTTTTTTTTTGAGACAGAGTCTCGCTCAGTCACCCAGGCTGGAGTGCAATGGCACGATCACGGCTCACTGCAACCTCCACCTCCTGAGTTCAAGCAATTCTCCTACCTCAGCCTCCTGAGTAGCTGGGATTACAGGCACCCACCACTATGCCCAGTTAATTTTTGTACTTTTAGTACATGTTGGCCAGGCTGGTCTCGAACTTCTGACCTCAGGTGATTCACCCGCCTTGGCCTCCCAAAGTGCTGGGATTACAGGTGTGAGTCACCACACCCGGCCTAAACCTCTTTTCCTTTAGAAATTACCCAGTCTTGGATATTTCTTCATGGCAATATGAAAACGGACTAATACAAGAGATGATGAAAAAGATGCTAAAAAACTGTATGTGCTCTTCTGAAATTATATTCATAGTAGATCCAATCAGCATACTCTTTTGATGTCCCAGTGGCATGTAACAATTTGAGAAAGTAACAAAACAAGTGAATGAGGCAAGATTTCTGACTGGGAATGGAGGGAAGTCAAGGAAATGAAGAGTCATGCTTATGGTGATAAAGAAATAAGTGCACACACGTACACACAAAACCACAGCAACAACAACTGACCTATAGTGAGTGGAGAGGTAAGGCAAGTCAGAACGGAGGTAATGAACTAAGAAAGTAGGAAGAGGATCTAGGGATTAAAGGTCACAAAGACATTTTTTAAAATAGGAAGCAAGACAGGGTGGGCAGAAAAAGAGGCTGTGACAATGAAAGGGAATTCTACATCCTTGGAGTAATTTGTTCATTAAGGCGGTCCCTTACATTGGTAACCAATGTGAGTTCCTGGAAATGTGTTTAAAGCCAAAAAAAAAAACAAACAAAAAAAAAAAACAACACATAGATGTTAGAACATTTCTCATGATGGCCTCTGTAGGCCCTGGCTCCCTTAGGCTTGAGCGGCCAGGGGTGCCACTGAGAGTTCTAGCCTGTCAGCCCTCACTCTGGAACCCCAGGCAGGGAGATAGCTGCTGGGGTCAGGCCACCCATGTCCCAGGCACCTGGGTCGATTAAACCTAACTACCAACATCATGCCATTGTTTAGTTGGAACAGAGTAGGGGGTGAGGATCGTCATCTTCTGTACCTACAGAGGATTTGATTGTATTATTTCACCAAAGAGTTGAGGCTGTGTCTGCTGGAACTAACCCCATTCCCCAACCCAGGAGAGCAGGTTTTAGGCACTGGGACACGACCTCTGAGCCTCCTTCATGAGTGCCGTCTGTGTGGAGGCAGAGGTCCAAGAACACGGTTCTTTGGCACGGGCTGATGGGCGTTGGGACCACAAACCTCCGGCATCTGTGCTCCTTTTGATGAGTGGCTAACAGCAACACCCATCACTCAATGGTTGGTGTCATCTCTCAGATGATGACTCAAAATGGAATTCGGTGTATGAAAGATAGAGGCAGGTTATAGGGCAGGGGGTGCGATGTGTATTAATAAACAATGTGCAGCTGTACTGATGGTATATAACCAAAGATCTTGTACTTGAAACTTAAAGGCCGGGCGCGGTGGCTCAAGCCTGTAATCCCAGCACTTTGGGAGGCCGAGACGGGCGGATCACGAGGTCAGGAGATCGAGACCATCCTGGCTAACACAGTGAAACCCCGTCTCTACTAAAAATACAAAAAAAAACTAGCCGGGCGAGGTGGCGGGCACCTGTAGTCCCAGCTACTCGGGAGGCTGAGGCAGGAGAATGGCGTGAACCCGGGAGGCGGAGCTTGCAGTGAGCTGAGATCCGGCCACTGCACTCCAGTCCGGGCGACAGAGCGAGACTCCGCCTCAAAAAAAACAAAAAAAAAAAAACAAAAAAAAAACTTAAAGACTGCTGGATGTGCTACTGACATCTGCAAATGAGAGATGTTCTGACTAGGTATGCAGGTAAGGAAGGCTGTACTCTCAGTCTGGGATTGGGGAATAACTTTGCTTTAATCTTCAGGCTCAAGGGCCTCACATCTTCTGTAGGTCTTTTAAGAAAGCACTCAGAGACCGAACATGGTGGCTCACACCTGTAATCCAAGCACTTTATGGGGCCGAGGTGCACAGATCACCTGAGGTCAGGAGTTCGAGACCATCCTGGCCAACATGGTGAAATCCCGTCTCTACTGAAAATACAAAAATTAGCTCAGCATGGTGACACGTGCCTATAATCCCAGCTACTCAGGAGGCTTAGGCAGGAGAATCTCTTGAACCTGAGAGGCAGAGGTTGCAGTGAGCCAGGATTGTGCCACTGCACTCCAGCCTGAGTGACAGAACGAGACTCCGTTTCAAAAAAAAAAAAAAATTGTCGAATGTGGTGTCAGGTGCCTGTAATCCCAGCTACTCAGGAGGCCGAGGCAGGAGAATCACTTGAACCCTTGCAGTGAGTCGAGATGGCACCATTGCACTCCAGCCTGTGTAACAAAAGTGAAACTCTGACTCAAAAAAAAGAAAAAGAAAAAGAAAAAGAAAGTACCCAGAGTTCCTCCTCCCTCCTCACTCTCACTTTCTATTCTGCCATTTCTAGATAAGTTGGTCTAACTTGTTCTCCTGCGAAGTGCCCAACAGCATGAGCAAAAGAACATGGGCTCTGGGGTCAGCTTGCCTGGATAAGGACTAGAACGGTAGTTCTTATTCCTTTCATTAGAGCCATCATTTCCTTCCTTCCTCTAAATTTCGGAAAAATCGTCTATTCCTTGAAAGTTGTATGTATCCTCCCTCTCTCACTTCCTTTATTGAATTTGTTTTTGAAAGTCTTTGAAAGTTCACTTCCTGTATGAAAGTTCACTACCTGCCTAAGGGAGAGGTAGTGAACTTGCCTTCTTTATCTAAATGTGCAACCTCCCATCCGCCTACCCCATCCAAGCCACAGCTGAACTCACATGTTGTGGGGTGGGATTGTGCATGGGTGCAAGGTTTATTTTCGGTCTTAACAAAATATTGCTGCTTTTATAACAATACAATAACAATCAAACTATTTCACAATTTAGTTAGAAATTTTAATGCACTTTTGCAGTTTTATTCATGTTTCTGACAGATATAAAACCTTTTCACTCTGAGGAGGCAAGAGAAAGGATATGTCTCATTCTCCTTCTCCTTATTCCTACGATCCTTTTGTTCTTCTCTGTTCTTTCCTTCTTCCACTCTCCTTTTGCTCACCCTAAAAATTTGATTTGTCCCTTTTATTACCCAAGAGGGAGAAAAAAGGTAGAGGGGGAAAATCTCTTCACGATACTGGCATTTTATAAGAAGCACATATTGAAAGGCTGTGACTTAAGAGGCACAACCAAGGACCCAAAAGAATTTCACTAATTCTTTTATGAACTCATTAATTCATACAACAAATATCCTATTATGTGCCTGGCACTGTAGTAGGTACTCTCCCTTCCTCACCCTAAATAACTAAGTTGTGGATCTAAGCTTTCTGTATAGTTCTCCTGCAACAGAAACTTAAGAAAATAGCCACTTGCATTTGATATACTCTTTTTCTTCCACTTTGCAAAACATAAATTACTTTGTGTATTTTATTTATTTATTTATTTATTTATTTATTTATTTATCTGAGGCAGAGTCTCACTCTTGTTGCCCAGGCTAGAGTGCAATGGCCCAATCTGGGCTCATTGCAACCTCTGCCTCCCAGGTTCAAGCGCTTCTCCTGCTTCAGCCTGTAGCTGGAATTACAGGAGCCTGCCAGCATGCCTGGCTAATTTTTTGTATTTTTAGTAGAGAAGGAGTTTCACCATATTGGCCAGGCTGGTCTCGAACTTGCTGGCCTCAGCCTCCAAAAGTGCTGGGATTACAGGCGTGAGACACCGTGCCCGGCCTGACTTCATGTATTTAAAATAGTTTCTTCTCTTCTACCCCAGAGTGTAGAAAAAAGAGCTAAGGTTTAGAATTCAGGCAAATCAAGTGGGTTCAAATCCTGATTATCTGTGTGAACTTAGACAACTTAATCTACTTTTGAGTTTTCATCAGTTAATTGAGGGTATTACAACTACAGTATAGAGATGTTGAAATTCAATGAGAAAAAGAATGAAGTGCCTTGAACAAGGAAAGTTCCTTCCCTTATGTTGTTGTCTTCGTTTATAAGCCCTTTGAGGAGAGTTTATAAACTCATTCATCTGAAATGCAGTATGTTAATAACCAATATAAAAACTACAAAGTGCTAACAGAGCAAGCAAATGTGTAAACTGAACACATTTCAGTAAATTTATTGATTTTCCAGGAGGGTATTTCATATGCAGGGCAAGTCTTCATTTGCTGTTGCATGAGCTGGGGAAATTCTGCACTGAAAATTCATTAACAGTTCTCTCATGGGGGAATTTCTTCTTCTCTTGCCCGAACAACAAGTTATAGGAACATAGTTACATATTCACATTTGTTAGATGGAACTGTGGAAAAAGCGGGTCCTTGCAACGTGGCAGAATTGAGTTTTCGGTAAAACCATGAGCAAGTTACATGACTTCTCTGAGCCTCGGTGTTCTGAGCTATAAAACTGGCATATTGCTTACGCACGCGTTGGCATATGAATTGAGTTTAACACGTATTCTAACACCTGGCACATAACTGACAATCAGCATTATTTCCTCCTCTCCCAGGTCCACCTGGCCAGTTACAGGGAAATGATCCCTATAAACAACACCTGCTAAGTGCGCCCCGCATTATGCTAGGCCCAGTTCGCCGCTCACCTCATTTAATTCTCGCACTTAATTAAATTCAGGAGGAACATTGCAGAGGCAGTTTGAGACGTGAAGCTAATGAAGCTTAAGCTTCGGGCCCCCTCACGAGCACAGATGCTTTCTAATCCCAGAATCTCATTTTATACTTCCCTTGAGGATTCGCCACCCCCACCCACAGTTGTTTCAGTTTCAAGCCCCACAACACGTGGATTCGCCCCTGGATAGGAATTATTATTATTATTGTTATTATTATTAATTTCCCTCCTTTTGCAGAGGGGTAGAGTAGGCTGCCACAGATCACACCCTCCTAAGTGGAGGAGCAAGATCTGAACCGAGGCAGCCCGACCCGGAGCCCCAACTCTTAACCGCGGGCGGCGATGACAACAGTCTCACGGAAGAGAGGCAAAGTCCCCAACGCGGGGGCGGATAATCATAGCGCAGAAGTCCCCAGGGCGGCTACCGCGGGCAGGCTGGGGTCGGAGGGGGATCGCCCCACCGAGGCTCCCGCCCCTTCCTCCCCTTCCCCTTTTCCGCGCCGCCGAGTAGGAGCCGGGCCGCACACCCAGCTGCCGCCCGGACCCGCTCGCCGCTCTCGGAGCTGCCCCAGTGGGCCACAGGCTTCGGACTCCAGAACTTTCCAAACGGGGGAAACTTGGCTGCGGGTCGGTAGGAAGGGCAGGTGAGGCACTGGCTAGCGAGAGAACAGGCTGGCAGCGGGGCGGGAAGCCAGGGACGCAGCGTGCAGGTGGGAGCGAGGGGCGAGGGCTCCAACCCGGGTCGCAGGTGCCCACGTGCCGCGCGGAGCCCGCGGGCCCGGCTAGGCAGCCTGGCCGAGGCTCCTGCCTGCGTCCTGCCGGGGATGGCGGTCGGTGCTTGGGACACCGGCGGCCACCTTTGTGCTGCTTGGGGCGCGCTTCCCTTTTCCCCGTCGTCTGCAGCTCTTCGCTTCTGCGCTGGGCGGAGGGCGGGCTGGGTGACGTGGGAGTTGAACAGCCGCCATCTAGCGCCCGCCCCGCCGTCCCCTGTCCCCGCGCCGAGGCTTGTCGCCGCCTCCCGGGTCCTGTGCTTGCGGAGGCTGGGGGCGGGGCTGTCTGCGCCGACGGCGGGGTGGTCATTGCTGAACCACCCCAACGGGAGAATCTCAAGTGCCAGCTTAGCCCGTCCGCTAGAGACTGAGTTAATAGGAAGAAAGTGACCGAGTGGCCCCTGGGAGGTCCCCGCAGACTTCGGGAGAAAAGAAACCTGGGCCGTGACTTCCCCCCGGATTGCCGGCGGCGCGCGGGATAATTTCGGGGGCAGGACTCCCCTGATGGGGGCGGGCAGGACACGCCCCGCCGTGGTGGGCGTGGGGACTTTGGCAGGTGGACAACCGTGTTGGGTTTGTAGGGCCCGGGCTGTGTCGAGGACAGCGATACCCCTGGGGCTTCCCGAGTGTTCAGAGGTCTGGGAGCGCGGGAGCTGTTCATTTTATTGAAAAAACCAAGTGAAGTGACAACTATGGCAGTTATTCAAGGGTAGTGACATTGAGCATCTTTGTGGCCACTGAAAGAAGACATAACTCCGATGTGTTAAGGGAATAATGATATGACAGGGTTTATGTTGTTTTGCGCGTCGCTGCCTAACCCGAGGCGCCTCCTAGAAGCACCTAGAGAGCTTTTCAGAACACACCTATTAGGCCTACCCCAGAGGTCCTGAATCACATGAGAGGGTAAAGCCCTGGCGTGTGCCTTTTGGTAAAAGCTGCCCCGGGGATGTGGCTGGGGACGCCTAGTTAGGGATCAGGAAGAAGAACTGGGTTCCACTCATGTGACCTTAAACACATTTTCAGCCCAGTTTTATCATCTGTAAAGTGGCCCCAGAGAATTTGTAATAGAGGTGAAATAGGGTTATGGAAGTGTGTGAAAAAGGGAGAAATTGGAATAATACAAAGTTCCGGTGCAGGTTGCAACAAATTCATTCTTTGGTTCTGCAAGTGATCTTTCCGCCGAGAGGAGTATGGCAGGATACCCTTGCCACGGGGAAGGAAAGGAGGGCTGGTTTTCAGGCGATCAGCTCTGTGACAATGTTGGCGTAAACTGTAACTCAGAAAATTGTCAGCAGGTTGAAAAGTGAGCCAGCTCCAGCCTGTGGAGGATGGTTTGAAAAATGCACCATTTCTGCTTCCTGTTCCTCAAGAACCAAAGGCTTTAGATTATTTTCCTGTAAGCAAATTAAGAACCAGTAATCGCCAATGTGTCCTGCCCTGTGGTAACCCCGGTCTGTCTGAAGGCTGCATGTTTTCCTGCTAAATGTGAATTTCTGTTCCATCATTCAACAGACATGTATTGGAGATCTTCATGTACCAGGCATTCTTGGAATATAAAGATAAATAAATGCTGCTTTTTGCCCTAGCCCCCTCTGTTAAGCTGGGGAGACTAAGGTGAAAACAGGCTGCAATATAACCCGGCTATGATGATAACTAAGGTAGAAAATGAACAAAGTACTGCGTGGCCCAGAGAGAGGAGCAGCTGCCTAGGTTTGGGGGGAAAAGCATCCAAGGGAGGCAAAAATAGGGATGGGTAAACAGTGGCCTTCTGTACTAGCCACATATAGAATTTAGGATTCACTGTGTAGTCAAATCTGTGTGTGCGTGTGTGTGTGTGTTTAGTCTGATAACATTCCAGTGTAATTATGTGCTGATCATCTAAAATGGAAATTACTTTGTTTCATGATGTATTTTTTTTTTTTTTGAGACAGAGTCTCACTCTGTCACCCAGGCTGGAGTGCAGTGGCGCGATCTCAGCTCACTGCAACCTCTGCCTCCCCGGTTCAAGTGATTCTCCTGCCTCAGCCTCCCAAGTAGCTGGGACTACAAGTGTGTGCCACCACACCTGGCTAGGTTTTTGTATTTTTAGTAGAGATGGGGTTTCACCTTGTTAGCTAGGATTGTCTCAATCTCATGACTTTGTAATCTGCCCACCTTGGCCTCCCATAGTTCTGGGATTACAGGCGTGAGCCACCGCACCCGGCCCATGATGTCTCTTTTTTAAGTTTTCTAAGCATTCTGTCATTTCATCTTCATTAAAGTCTCAGCTATGTCTAAAGTTAACACAATAAAGGGGTGGTTAAAAAACAAAACAAACCAACAAACAAAAACAAAGAAAAAGTTCAAAATGTGTCCTACATTCATAGTAAATATAACTGATACATTGTTTTAATTGCACAAACTTTCAAGTTGTAGGGGTTTTTGTTCTCATTATGTTAATTACAGAAGGTTGGAATGAAAACAGGAGAGGTGCACAAAAGGAAAATCGTAAGAAGAATAAAAAAAGGAATAACTAGAAGAGGGAGATTGGGAGGAGGAAGGAACTTGATAAAATTGATGGTGGAGGGTGGGGAGTAGAAAAGGAATAAGTGAATCAAATCTGGCTGCCAACTTCTTCCTCAGGGACTCATTTTTTCATATATATTTTAATAGAACTGTATAGATTTGTAGTTTTAAAGTTATTTCAAAATATAGAAGGAGGCAGTATAGTGTGGAGGTTAAACGTGGGCTAAACAAGTTTGAATAATTTACTGGCTGGTGACCTTGAACAGGGTCCTCAATCAGCTGTGTCTGCTCTTTGTACAATGGGGATATAATAATATGATCTACAGGAGACTTGTGAGGATTAACAGCTATGATGTTTCAGAGGCACCTGGCTATGAAAAGGCCACATTCAGGAGTGGCTGCTTTCTTGTCTTATCTCACTTTACTTGATCCTGGTGGAACTTGGTAGGCTGCACAGATAGATCAGAGGGTTCTCATAAAATTTGAGAAAGCTTCGTAAAGGAGTAAAGAGGACTTGCTCTGGCTAGAGGAGGGGAAATGACCTTTCAGACCCCTGGCCACCTGGGGACAATGAAGTGGCGTTAGGGATAGAGAAATAAACAGTAAAGGTACTAATAACCTTGAGGTTATATCCCAAAATGGACTTCAAGGCTGATCTCTCAAAATGGCCCCAGGTACCCCAAAAGACTAAAGCAGGTTTACTTACAGGGCAGCCTCAGGGATGGAAAATATTATTAATGGCAAGACAAAGCTTAATGTAGCCAATGACAAGATTCCCTTAAATTCACAATAGGTGATAGATTTCATGAGTGGCTACGATGGGTGGTAGCTATTTGCTGAATAATTTTGCTGAATACATTTCCTCAATATATTAAAAATATCTGGGAAAGTTACAGTTAGGGTTAGGGCTGTGAGTAGTATTTATCAAAATATATGTGATTCTTCCCTATTATTGAGAAGGGAGGTTACAGAGCAGGAAGTCACAGTGTCCCCAGGAAAGGGAATTGAGAGGAGGTATCTGGAGAGGACTTTGAGGCTTTGTTAACAGACACAAAGGCCCTTGAATCCTGCCCAGTTGGTGGAGGAGCCTTAGCAAGACCTGTAGGTCTGAGTCACATTGTAGGCCCAGAGGCCTAGTAGGAAAGAATGGCTTAAAGGGCCAGGCCTAGGGCCCTGCTGCCCTATACCACCCTGGGAAGCTGTTCCTCACATTCTACTGCTGCAGTCCAGTCTTGGTTCAAAGAGCCCCAGGTAGAGTTCTGGCTATGACTTTGGGGAGTACAAGGTTTCATAAGCCTTAGCAGCTTCCATGTGGTGTTAAGCCTGTGGGTGCATGGAATGCAAGAATGAAGGAGGCTTGGCAGCTTCCCCCTATATTTCCAATGACATATCAGAAAGCCTGAGTGCACAGGCAGAAGTCTGCTGTAGGGGTGGAGTCCCTGAAGAGAAACTCTACTTGGTCAGTGTGGAGGGGAAATGTGCGGCTGGAGCCACCACACAGAGTACCCCCAGGGCACTGCCTAGTGGAGTTGTGGGAAGGGGGCCACCACCCTCCAGACCCCAGAATGATAGATCCACCAGCAGCTTGCACTCTTGCCTAGAAAAGCTGCAACACTCAACTCCAGCCTGTGAGAGAAGCTGCTGGGGCTGTACCTTGCAAAGCCACAGGGGCAGAGCTTCCCAAGGCCTTGGGGTTCCACTCCTTGCACCCATGTGTCCTGGATACAGGACATGGAGTCAAAGAAGATTATTTCAGAGCTTTAAGATTTAATGCCTGCCCTGCTGGGTTTCAGACTCGCATGAAAATTACCCCTTTCTTTTGGCCAATATCTCCCTTTAGAAATGGGAATATTTACCCAATATCTGTACCACCATTGTATTTTGGAAGTAAATGATTTGTTTGCTTTTATAGGCCCAAAAATTGAAGGTCATGAGTCTCAGATGAGACTTAGGACTTTGGACTTGATGTTGAAATGAGTTAAGACTTTAATGAACTGTTGAGAAGAAATGATAGCACTTTGTAATGTGAGAAGGACATGAGATTTGGGGGGGGCAGGGGCAGAATTATGTGGTTTGAAAATTCGTCCCCTCTAAATCTCATGTTGAAATGTAATCCTCAGTGTTGGATGTGGGGCCTGCTGAGAGATGTTGAGATCATAGGGATGGATCTCTCAGGAATGGCTTAGTGCCATCTTCCTGGTGATGAATGAGCTCGTGCAAGATCTGGTTGTTTAAAAAGTGTGTGGTGCTGTGGCACCGACCTCACCTTGCTCTTAATCATGTGACATGCTGGTTCCCTGTCACCTTCTGCCATGAGTAAGAGCTCCTTGAGCCCTCACCAGAAGCTGAGCGTATGTCAGCACTATGCTTCTTGTACAGCCTACAGACACATAAACCAATTAAACTTCTTTTATTTGTAAATTAACCAGTCTCAGTTATTCCTGTATAGTGATGCAAAGATGGCCTAGCACAAGTGATATTTTGGAAATGACACCAATTTTAGCTTGGTATAGGTGTATAAATTTGGAGTCAATCTTATTAGAGACGGTCAAGTATTCATTGGCTCAGCCTAATCTTGGTTTGAGATCTGGCCGAATTTAAAACTGCAATAGTAATAATAGGTTCCTTCAGACATTAATTTGCATGAGTCCATGAACCTGAGGGCTTTGGGCTGAAGGAAGAGAGACGAAGCATATAGAAGTTTAAAAAAAATGGAGATGAGTGGTGGTGTGGAATCCTCCTTTTCTCTTGGGGCACAGCTACTTAGACTGGGCTTTTGGGGAGAGGAGCAAGAGACATGAGCCAATGAAGCTAATGGGTGTGGCATTTTCAGAGAAAGGTTGAAGGGAATGTAGCATCTTTTATCAGCTTGTGGGTTTGGAATCTTTTGAGTACATTGGGAAATGGCGCCGGCGCAGGGAAGGGTGCGATTCTCTGGAGCACTGTATGTGGTATGCAGTGTGCCGCAGTGGCGTGGGTGCTGGCACATGCTTCCTCCTGCCACTGATGGGCCAGCCCTTGGCCAGATATACATGTAGGGTGCCTCTGGTCAGAAGAAAGGTGATTTTTAATATATTACTCAATACAGAGCAACATATTTATAAACAACTTGTTTAGGAGAAGTAAAAGCATTACATTTTATCAAGCAAGGATAAATAGAATACTGCTGGTTATTACCGATTTGCAGCTTGCAAAGTGCCATGTGCCTTGTCTTTATGTAGGTCTTCTCGTTGTTTAGTAAAAGTGAACACGTCTTTGGCGGAACTTTGGGCAGTTTTTTATAAAACTATACATACTCTTACCATATAATCCAGTGATTGCACTACTTGGTATTTACCCAAAGGGGCTGAAAACTCAAGTCCACACAAAAACCAGTATGAGGATGTTAATAGCAGCTTTATTCATAATTTCCAAAACTTGAAAGCAACCAATACGTAGGTGAATGGATTAATAAACTGTGGTTCATCCAGACAACAGGACATTATTTAGCACTAAAAAGAAATGAGAGTCAGGCATAGTGGCTCAGCAGTTTGGGAGGCTGAGGCAGGAGGATTACTTGAGCCCGAGAGTTTGACAGCAGTCTGGGCAACATCTGGGCAACATAAAGAAACACAAAGAAAATTTTTAAAAAGTAGCTACAGTGAGTAGTGGTTGTGCCACTGCACTCTGGCCTGGGCAGCAGCGATACCCTGTCTGAATTAAAAGAAAAAAAAGAGCTATCCAGCCATGAAAAGACCTGGGGGAACCTTAAATGCATATTACTAAGTGAAAGAAGCCAACCTGAAAAGGCTACCTACTGTATGACATTCTAGAAAAGGCAGACCTATGGAGGCAATAAAAAGATCAGTGGCTGTCAAGGGTTAGGGGTGAAAAAGGGTTAAACAGATGGAGCACAGAGGAGTTTTTTTTTAGAGCAGTGACACTACTCTGTATGGCACTATATTGGTAGATATATGCTGTTATAAATATCCAAACACATAGAATGTATAACATCAAGGTGAGCCCGAATGTAAACTATGGATTCTGGGTGATAATGGTGTGTCAGTGTGGATTCAACAGTTGAAACAAATGTGCCACCCTGGTGGGGATGCTGGTAATAGAGGAGGCTGTGCATGTGTTGGGGATGGGACATGTAAGAAGCCTCTTTCCTTCTCAGTTTTGCTGTGAACATGAAACTGCTTTAAAAAATAGGCTTTTAAAAAAGTAAATGTGTTAAAATATTTAAAGTAGCAGTTCTCAACCTGATCCTTTGGAGCTCTAGATTTCTTCAGAGGTAGGGGTGGGCTGGAGGAAGGGATAGGGGAAAGAAAAGTGAGTAATCTTTTACCATGTTTAACTTGTGTGTGGTACTTCTGTCTTATATGTTGATCTTCTGATGTATCATTATGAAAAGGGTGTATCTGCTTTCAAAAGTAAGAGCACCACTATTTTATGAGCTTTTGAAGGCTAAATTTTAACCTGAATCACAGGACTATCATATATTGGGAACATGAATCTCTGTGTGTGTGTGAATGTAGTACCCAAATAAAGACAGTGGCTGTGTAATCTTTCATGGGGATGAGGTTCTTTCTTCCAGGCCTTGTTATCATTAATAATGTAAATGTAGCTTTCACTTTCCTAAAGGCACCTATCGTTATGATTTATATCTCTGACAACTGTGGTTCTGGATCTGGAGATGAGCACATACACATTTCCCTTTATTAAGCCCCAAAACTTTGCTAAGGATGAAAGTGAACGTCAGGGTTAGGGACAGACCGGCACAAGGGCCATCAATGGAAGAGACTGTTGAGATGAGACTGGAGGGAGGAGAAAGAATCACAGGTTTGAGGGTAGTTGGGGGTCCTACGATAGAGGTACCCAGGGCATCAAGGAGCTAGATTTGGGGACAAAAACAATTTAGTACAGATAAGAACCCCCATTTAAACCATAAGTCTCATCTGTATAACAAAATTCCTCATGTTAAAGAATGCCAGTGTGGTTTTATATAACAAGCACAGCAAGTCATGGTGGGTTGTGGTTCTGGTGCTGCTTCTGTTCTTGGCTTCGTGACCTTTGGGTCTGCTTCCTTATATGTAAAATGAAAGTGTTGAACTAAGCACTCAGTGAGCTTTCTTCTCTGTTGAACACACTGTGTTTCTGGGTAAGTGTGTTTTCATAAATATCTGTGGCTATGAATATCTGTGGATGTGCCTCTCCGGGCTCATTAGACATTTCTCTTTCAAAATATATGGCACTACTATATGTAAAGGGTGTTTTTCAATAGAAAGTTCTATTTTTTGAGCCTCAATAACACTTGGATGGAATCCTTTATTATGACAATTCATGTTGAAAAGGTGCTGGGTTAATGTATTTTCCCCATGTTTTAATTTGTACATGTCCAAACACTGACCTGTGTTAAGTACAGAATAAAATGGCATTAAATTTCTATTATTTACATGTTGCATTTCTTTTACAAATTTAAAGTTTAGGAAAGAAATACTTTTGCTAGAAATACTTTTGTAAGGAAATTAGCTCTAGTACATCTTAGACATGAACACACACATACACACACACTCTCTCTCTCTCTTTTAGGTTTTTTTTTTTTTTCTTTTTCTTTTAAGTTCCGGAATATATGTGTAGAACATGCAGGTTTGTTACATAGGTATACGTGTGCCATGGTTTGCTGCACCTATCAACCCGTCATCTAGGTTCTAAGCCCTGCATGCATTAGGTATTTGCCTTAATGCTCTCCCTCCCCTTGCCCCCCACCCCGGACAGGCCCCAGTATGTGTTGTTGCCCTCTGTCCGTCCATGTGTTCTTATTGTTCAGCTCCCACTTATGAGTGAGAACATGCAGTGTGGTTTTCTGTTCCTGTGTTAGTTTGCTGAGGATGATGGCTTCCAGCTTCATTCCATGCCCCTGCAAGGGACATGATATCATTCCTTTTCATGGCTGCATAGTATTGCATGGTATATATGTACCACATTTTCTTTATCCAGTCCATCATTAATGGACATTTGGGTTGGTTCCATGTCTTTGCTATTGTAAATTGTGCTGCAGTAAACACACGACACACACATTGTTTTCTTGCATAAGTAAAAAGTAAGTTTGGAAGGATGTATACTAAACTTAGTCTTGGTTATCTCTGAAGAATGGACTATTGTAGGGGCTGGTAAACTTTCAGTTTTTACTTTATATACTTTTGTATTGTTTGTTAAAATGAGCATATATTTTATAATTTCATGCATGTGGTTTGTTATAGAATGAGACTTTGTGATTATAAAGTACTTTTTTGAATTTATAGGTACAATTGTCATTTGACATAAGTAAGTTAAGACCTAGAGTTAAATAGTGTCATTTTGTTAGACCATATAGAGAAATGAATATCCCTTTCCTGATGGATTTTGAAGTTGATAGTGTTCTTCTTGGTGTGTACTTGGACAGGATTCATGTGATAATTAATATAACCAAAGACTTTCCTGCAGCTTCTTAAAGAGGCTGAGCCCAGAGATGACTAATAAGTTTCATTGTATTTTATTGTGGCTGCCTAGAAGGATATGCTGATAAGGATCTTGAGGTTATAACTATGTTCACTGGGCAAGAATACCAGTAACTGGCCTGACATAGTTAGTAGAGGATGAGGAACATAGCTGATCATTTTCCATGTATTTGCCATCCCTGAAGCCTAGACTTTTAGGTGGTAAGTTTCTTTCTGAAGGTAGTATATTCCTTTTTATCCAAATCCCATAGGGGCTTCTTGGATGTACTGTCTATTGTATTTAATCGAATAGTATTTTGCACAGTTATTGAGTGGTTTCATGACAAATCATGTTAAGATGACAAGCACTGGGACCTTTTGTATCCCTCATAGATGGTAGCAAGATGTTATACCTGAATGAACTACTCAAGAATTAATGAGTAATTAGGCCAGGTATGGTGACTCATGCCTGTAATCCCAGCACTTTGGGAGGCCATGGTGGCTGATCACCTGAGGTCGGGAGTTTGAGACCAGCCTGGCTAACAAGGTGTAACCCGTCTCCACTAAAAATACAAAAATTAGCTTGTCGTGGTGATGCATGCCTGTAATCCCAGCTACTCAGGAGACTGAGGCAGGAGAATTGCTTGAACCTGGGAAGCAGAGGTTGCAGTGATCCAAAATTGCGCTACTGCACTCCAGCCTGGGGTACAGAGAGAGACCATCTCAAAAAAAAGATTGATACATTTATTTTGGCAATGTGTAGTTGTAGCTAATTAGGATGACCCAATACAGACGAGCATCAATTAAAATAAATAATTTCATCCTTGTTTATCAAAACATTTACAAGTATTGATGCTAACCTGAAAAAATATAGTATTGTGATTATAATATTTTTCTGTGACTCCTTCAATCTTCTCGGTTCATGACACCAAGAAAGAATGAAATAGCTTAAATGTTTAAACAAGGAGTAGTACAATTTTTACATTTTTGGTCTAAGAGGGCACCAATGTTGCATCTATCCTAGATGTGGAGAATTTAAACACATTGTTGATAGAATTTTTTATCTTAAGGACTAGTTGTTAGAAAAGGAAAAATACAGAAAATCAGTCCCTCCACAACCCCTTCCCCACATTTTTTTTTTCTTTTTTTGGTTTAGGAGTTGTGGAAAAAGAAAAGTGCTTAATCAGCATAGTGTGAAGCTGCCAGCATATTGAGTTTCCAATTATTTCAGACTGAATTTTTAAAAACCAAGCATTTGTTTGACATCCTGTTTGCAACCATATGAACAAGATATGTATTCATCCATTTATTTGTTTAACAACATCTATTAAATATCAAGCACTGTTTAAGCTCTGGGAGTAGAGTGCTGGACAGGAAATAGAGTCCCTGCCTCATGTCCATTATGGATGAGAAAAAATTAGATCTCTGCAAAATGTCTTGTCCGAAGTGGTAGAACTGGGACTTGAACTAAGTATACACATTTTAAATTCAGTGCTCTATTCTTTGTATCACACTGCCTCACATAATTTTAAAGGACCCTGATTGAATATCAGCAAAAATGTTCTATCTGCCTTGGTTGATTGACTGATGGATTGATTGACTGATTGCCCTTCTTTGGTGGTAGTCTTTTCCTTGCCATTGCTCTTTTCCTTGCCATATTGAATGAAGGACATATATGCTATCTCTCAGGATCTTAGGACAAATATTCATTTTTCTGAATAGCAACCTATGATCATGTCATTAAAAATAATATCTGAATAAAGTAGTTGGAGCAGTATTTTTCAAACTCTTAAGTTTTAATTTGGTAAAATGAAACCAGTAAACATAAAAATAAATCTTACAGTACATCATGAGTAGTAAGGTAAATATTGTTAGATTAAACTGTAATTCATAAATATATGTGATATGGTTTGGCTGTGTCCCCACCCAAATTTCATCTTGAATTGTAACTCCCATAATTCCCACATGTCGTGGGAGTAACTCAGTGGGAGGTGATTAAATTATGGGGGAGGGTCTTTGCTGCACTATTCTCGTGATAGTGAATGAGTCTCATGAGATCTGATGGTTTTAAAAATGAGAGTTCCCCAGCACAAGCTCTCTCTTGCCTGCTGCCATTCATGTAAGACGTGACTTGCTCCTCCTCACTTTCCACCATGATTGTGAGGCCTCCCCAGCAATGTGGAACTGTAAGTACATTAAACCTCCCTTTCTTCCCAGTCTTAACTATCTATCATAGTTATGACATGTCTTTATCAGCAGCAGGAAAGCAGACTAATACAATATGTTTGAACTTGGTTGCAACATGAAGTGTTTTTCTTAGTGTTGGTTGTGGTAAAAACATTTGAAACATATTGGTTTAAAACACATCCAATAAGATACATTTGTGAAAAAAAACAGGGGTAAATGATTGTCCTTGGTCATTATTCGATTGTATGTGTGCCTCATGCATGGTGGGTATTGTTTACCAAAAGGATTCAAAGTAGTAAAGTAGAATTAGTGTGAGGAAAGTACTAGTAGAAGCTATTTGGCATCTGAGTATATGCCTGAATGGATCTTTTTTCATTAAGCACAAACATGTTGCAGTTATTGGTTTCCTTGTGTCCTGTACTTTTGCTGATTGTGGTTTCCTGTATTGAGTTGATTCATCATTTTCTGAAATTTATTGTAATTTCATTGTGTGATATATAGAAAACTTAGAGAAAGTACGTAACTGAGGTGATTTCCTAGACATTATCCGATAGTGTGTAGGTGTCTGGATTTTAAGTTGTTACATATTACAAACTATGAAAATTGATTTAGAGTTGTTACATATCATATACCAAATTATTTTAAAGCTGATTTAAGATTTTATTTTTACATTTAATTGATAAATGTTTGTCAGTAGATTTTGCCTGAAGATATCATTTGTAATAAAAGAGTAACAGATACAGTTCCCTAAGGTTTTTGGCTTTGTTTTGTTTTTGAGACAGGGTCTTGCTTTGTCATCTAGGTTGGAGTGCAGCGGCACAATTGTAGTTTACTACAGCCTGAAATTCCCAGACTCGAGTGATCCTACCACCTCAGCCTCCTGAGTAGCTGGGACAACAGGCATGTGCCACCACACCTGATTTACTTAAAAAAAATTTTTTTTTTGTAGAAACAGGGTCTCACTGTGTTTCCCAGGCTAGTCTCAAACTCCTGGCCTCAAGTGATCCTCCTGCATTGGTCTCCCAAAGTGCTGGGATTATAGATGTGAGCCACTGCACCTGACCCAGAGAGGTGTATAAATATCATGTGCTTATTCTTTGCAAGGCAGGAATAAGATATTTATTCCATAGAATAAGCCTATAATGTAATCATAGAGACATAAACATATAAGAAGGGACAGCCTTAAAAGAGTGTAGAAGAATTTTTCTCTCCTCAGACAGAAGAAAAGAGAATAACATACAGAGGAAGGATCAGCCAGCAATATTTGCTCTTCTGCAGCTTCTGCTGGTGACACCCAGGCAAACAGGGTCTGGAGTGGACCTCCAGCAAACTTCAACAGACCTGCAAATGAGAGACGTGACTGTTAGAAGGAAAACTAACAAACAGAAAGTAATAGTATCAACATCAACTAAAAGGACATCCACACCAAAACCCCATCTGTAGGTCACCATCATCAAAGACTAAAGGTAGATAAAACCACAAAGATGGAGAGAAACCAGAGCAGAAAAGCTGAAAATTCTAAAAACCAGAGTGCCTCTTCTCCTCCAAAGGATTACAGATCCTAGCTAGCAATGGAACAAAGCTGGATGGAGAATGACTTTGACGAGTGGACAGAAGTAGGCTTCAGAAGGTCGGTAATAATAGACTTCTCTGAGCTAAAGGGGAATGTTCGAACTCATTGCAAGGAAGCCAGAAATCTTGAAAAAAGATTGGATGATAGCTAACTAGAATAAACAGTATAGAGAAGACCTTAAATGACCTGATGGAACTGAAAACCATGGTATGGGAACTACGTGATGCATGCACAAGCTTCAGTAGCCAATTCGATCAAGTGAAAGAAAGGGTATCAGTGATCGAAGATCAAATTAATGACATGAAGTGAGAAGAGAAGTTTAGAGAAAAAAGAGTGAAAAGAAACAAACAAAGCCTCCAAGAAATATGGGACTATGTGAAAAGACCAAATCTACATTTGATTGGTGTACCTGAAAGTGATGGGGAGAATGGAACCAAGCAGGAAAACACTCTTCAGGATATTATCCAGAACTTCCCCAACCTAGCAAGGCAGGCCAACATTCAAATTCAGGAAACACAGAGAACACCACAAAGATACTCCTCGAGAAGAGCAATGCCAAGACACATAATTGTCAGATTCACCAAGGTTGAAATGAAGGAAAAAGTATTAAGAGCAGCCAGAGGGAAAGGTCGGATTACCCATAAAGGGAAGCCCATCAGACTAACAGTGGATCTCTTGGCAGAAACTCTACAAGCCAGAAGAGAGTGGGGGCCAATATTCAACATTCTTAAAGAAAAGAATTTTCAACCCAGAATTTCATATCCAGCCAGGCTAAGCTTCATAAGTGAAGGAGAAATAAAATCCTTTACAGACAAGCAAATGCTGAGAGCTTTTGTCACTACCAGGCCTGCCCTACAAGAGCTCCTGAAGGAAGCACTAGACATGGAAAGGAAAAATCGGTACCAGCCACTGCAGAAACATGCCAAAATGTAAAGACCATTGATGCTAGGCAGAAACTGCATCAATTAATGGGCAAAACAACCAGCTAACATCGTAATGACAGGATCAAATTCACATATAACAATATTAACCTTAAATGTAAATGGACTAAATGCCTCCATTAAAAGACACAGACTGGCAAATTGGATAAAGAGTCAAGACCCATCAGTGTGCTGTATTCAGGAGACCCATCTCACATGCAGAGACACCCATAGGCTCAAAATAAAGGAATGGAGGAAGATCTACCAAGCAAATGGAAAGAAAAAAAAAAGCAGGGGTTGCAATCCTAGTCTCTGATAAAACAGACTTTAAACCAACAAAGATCAAAAGAGACAAGAAGGCCATTACATAATGGTAAAGGGATCAATTCAACAGGAAGAGCTAACTATCCTAAATATATATGCGCCCAATACAGGAGCACCCAGATTCATAAAGCAAGTCCTTAGAGACCTACAAAGAAACTTAGTCCATCAATGATAGACTGGATTAAGAAACTGTGGCACATATACACCATGGAGCACTATGCAGCCATAAAAAATGATGAGTTCCTATCCTTTGTAGGGACATGGATGAAGCTGGAAACCATCATTCTCAGCAAACTCTCATGGACAAAAAACCAAACACTGCATGTTCTCACTCATAGGTGGGAATTGAACAATGAGAACACTTGGACACAGGGTGGGGAATATCACACACGGGAGCCTGGCCTGGGGTGGGGGTGTGGGGGAGGATAGCCTTAGGAGAAATACCTAATGTAAATGACGAGTTAATGGGTGCAGCAAACAAACATGGCACATGTATATGTATGTAACAAACCTGCACGTTGTGTACATGTACCCTAGAACTTAAAGTATATACCAAAAAAATAAACTTGGTATACTATCTGCCACAAACTCTCAATAAATATTAGCTTTTACTCTTCCTGTTACTACGGCTTCTACTACTGTTAACTTGCTACTCTTCATTGGTCTTCAACTCACAGCTCTTATGTCTGCAAAGCATTTCCTGTTCTGGAAAAGAATAAAGTCAAACTGTCTCTTGACCACAGATCCCTTTCTGACTAATACATTCTCTCTTTTTCCCACCTAAGGGTTTTAAAGATTATTCAAGGTTAGCTATCTTTACTTCTTCATCTCCTATTAGTTTTTGTTTGTTTGTTTGTTTTTGAGACAGAGTCTCACTCTGTTACCTGAGCTGGAGTGCAGTGGCGTGATCTCAGCTTGCTGCAACCTCCACTTCCCAGGTTCAAACAATTCTCATGTCTCAGCCTCCCAAGTAGCTGGGATTACAGGCATGTGCCACCACACAATTTTTTTTTTTTTGTATTTTTAGTAGAGACAGAGTTTTGCCATGTTGACCAGATTGGTCGCAAACCCCTGGCCTCAAGTGATCTGCCTGCCTTGGCCTCCCAAAGTGCTGGGATTACAGGTGTGAGCCACTGTGCCTGGCTACTTCCTAGTAGCTTTTAATATTTTTTAGACATTGTTTTATTTATTTTTATATTTATTTATTTTTTGAGACTGAGTCTCCCTCTGTCACCCAGGGTAGAGTGCAGTGGTGTGATCCTACAACCTCTGCCTCCTGGGTTCAAATGATATGCCTGCCTCAGCATCCTGAGTAGCTGGGATTACAAGCATGTGCCACCATGCCCAACTAAATTTTGTTTTTTTTAATAGAGCCAGGGTTTCACTATGTTGCCTAAGCTGGTCTTGAACTCCTGGGTTTAAGCGATCCACCCGCCTCAGCCTCCCAAAGTGCTGGGATTACAGGTGTGAGCCACCACGCCTGGCCTAGACCTTGTTTTAAATAAGATATTGACTAGTTAAACATTACTAAAATATTTTCTATTTTGAGTACTTTGATTATGTATTTACTACTTACCATGAACTTTGGAGTTCCCTGTAGGTCACTCCCTAAGTCCTTCCTTCTTTTTTCCTCATTAAATGTTATCACTGTGCAATAATTTTATATTAATCATTTTCTAACCCTGTTCATCATTTTCCCTAACACTTGTATATGTTTAGTTTAGCTTGTTGTTGAATGTTGTATGTGGAATTATATGATATAAATTATCTGGAGGCTTGCCTTTTGAACATAACTATAATTTCATCCATTTTTATTGGCATAAAGAATGCCATTATGTGCCACAATTTATTAATTTTCTTGTTGATGAAACTTTTGGCCTTTTGCTACTACAAACAGATTTGCTATGAACTTTCTTGCACATATATCCTGGTGTATATATGTGCAAATGTTTCCAGGATTTATAACCAGGGATGGAATTTCTGTGGCATTTACTATATACCCCTTTGTATTCACTGACGATTACAAATTATTGTATAATTTGTTGTTGTGCTATTTAATACCCCTATCAGAAGTGTAAATCTCTTCTTGTCAACCTTTGCATTTTGGGAGTGTAAAATGGCATGTGATATTTTATTTGATGTTATTTTTAAGACAGAGTCTCACTCTGTCACCCAGGCTAGAGTGAAGTGGCACGATCTCGGCTCACTGCAACCTCCACCTCCCAGGTTCAAGCAATTCTCATGTCTCAGCCTCCTGAGTAGCTGGATTTACAAGTATGTGCCAACATGCCCAGTTAATTTTTTAATTTTTTTGTAGAGAAGGGGTTTTGCCACGTTGGCCAGGCTGGTTTCAAACTTTGGGCCTTTAGTCATCCACCCGCTTCTGCCTCCCAAAGTGTTGGGATTACAGATGTGAGCCACTGCATCTGGCCAGCATGTGATATTTTAAAATTTCATTATCTGATGACTAATGAAATCAACCATCTTTTCATTTGTTTCACAGCCATTTCTGTTTATTCTTCAGTAAAACACCTGTTTATATGCCTTGCACGTTTTTCTTTTGGATTGTCTCTTCCTTATTTATTTGTAATAACTTTTTGTAATTCTGGAATAGCAAACTTATCTCCAAAATGTGTGGGTTGTGTTTTTACTTTATATCTTTCCCCTGTCCCAGAGCTACTTTTGATATTTTTTTTTTAATATCACTGGCTCTCAGCAATTTTATGGTATATCTTGGTGTGGTTTTCTTTTCTTTTTGTAAAAAACAACTTACTGATATATAGTTCACATATCATACAATTCACCCATTTAAAATGGCTTTTAGTATATTCATAGAGTTGTGCATTTTCCACCATAATCAAGTTTATGACTTTTTCATTATCCAAAGAAGAAACCTTTATCCTTTAGTCATCATCCCCACACCTTTCATCACTTTTAGCCCTAGGCAGTCACTAATCTATTTTCTGTCTCTCTAGATTTGGCTACTCTGGGCATTTCATATAAATGGGATCATACAATATGTGGTTCTTTGTGATTGATTTCTTCACACAGTATAATGTTTTCAAAGGCCACCCATGTTGTAGCATGTATCAGTACTTCATTTCTTTTTATTGCCAAATGAATTTCTTTGTATGGATATATCAATTTATTTATCCATTCATTGAAAAAACCTATTCTTTCCCCATTGAATTGTCTTGGCATTCTTGTCAGAAATCTACTGGGTACAGATGTATGGGTTTATTTATGGATGCTTGATTCTATTCATTGATCTATAACTAGCCTTAATGCCAGTACCTCATTGTCTTGATTATTGTAGCTTTGTAGTAACTTTTGAAATTAGGAAGGGTGACCCCTTAACTTTGTTCTGCTCTTTCAAGATTTTTTGGTAATTCTGGTTCCCTTGAATTTCCATATGAATTTTATGAACAGCTTGTCAGTTTCTACAAAGACATTAACCAAAATCTTGATAGGGCAACCTAGTGTAGTGAAGAAGCCTCACAAGTTCAAACAAACAAACAGTAAGAAGGTAAGTTTCAGTCGTATTACCATCTTAACACATATGGCTTTATTTTTTGTGCTTTGGGGTTTATTAAGATTCATAGATCTGTGTGGGCTTATCACTTTCATCAGATGTGTAGCATTTTCAGCCATTATTTTGTCAAATGCTATTACTATCCTCCATCTGAGACTCCAACTACTATCTGTTAAACAACTTGATACTGTTCCCACAGATCTCAGAGACTTTGCTTATTTTTTTCAATTATTTTTCTCTTTGCATAGGTGGGAGTTAGTTCATTTTAGTATTACCATTTATTGGTGACAAGCACTAAGTTCTACTTACATTCTAAATGGGGAAATTGTAGCCTGAACAATGAATCAAAGCAGTACTAAGTCTCAAGAGTACTGTGCTTTTCATTGCAGAACCTTACAGTGTACATTTCTATGTACAATAGCACAACATCAAAAGCAGTAGTTTGGGTTTGGGTTTTCTTATGAAAGTGACTTTATTTTATACAGTAAATAGCTAAGAAAATATAGAAATAAAAATATACTATAGTTCATAATGTTGATATGCATTGTATTCCTTGAAAGAAATGAAACTGTCACCATTGTGATCATTTTCCTTTAAAATATCTTCTAAAATTGCATTGTTTTTGCTTTTTTTAAAAATGGAGTCTTGGGAGGCCGAGACGGGCAGATCACAAGGTCAGGAGATCGAAACCATCCTGGCTAACACGGTGAAACCCCGTCTCTACTAAAAAAAAAATACAAAAACTAGCCGGGCATGGTGGCGGGCAACTGTAGTCACATCTACTCGGGAGGCTGAGGCAGGAGAATGGCATAAACCCGGGAGGCGGAGCTTGCAGTGAGCTGAGATCTGGCCGCTGCACTCCAGCCTGGGCGACAGAGCGAGACTCTATCTCAAGAAAAAAAAAAAAAAAATTGGAGTCTTGCTCTGTCACCCAGGCTGGAGTGCAATGGCACAGTCATATCAGAGCTCACTGCAGTCTCAAACTCCTGGGTTTAAGCACTCCTACCATCTCAGTCTCCTAAGTAGCTGGGACTACAGGTGCACACTGCCACACCCAGCTAATTTTTTTTTTTTTTGTAGAGATGATGCTTTGCTGTGTTGCCCAGGCTAGTCTGGAATTCCTGGGCTCAAGTTATTGTACCACCTTGGCCTCCCAAAATGTTGGGATTACAGACATGAGCCACTGTGCCTGGCCTAAAACTGCATTCTGATATGACTTACTTGTCACATGGCTTCTCATCTTTTCAAAACTTCTCTTTTAGATAATGATTAGCTCTGTTTTAGAGAGCTGTCTGTCATGGTGTCTTTCTGTTTAAATGGTTCAGTGGTCCTCTGATCACAACATAAAGTTCAGTCTCAAAAATCAGTGGTGTATCAGGTGGAATCTTGCCTTTACATGTGTCCTTAATTAAAGCACTAAAATATCACATGCTTTTAAAGACATGCAGGCGTGGTCTGTGACAAGAGGCAAGCAGATAGTGCAGAGGAAAGAGTTAAGGTACTACCTTTAGTTTTCCTTTCCATGTGCAAATGAAGGTGGTATATTCACTTTCTGCCTGTCTCCAGGGCATATAATTCATCACAGCAATGTCTGCTCCTTTTATGATTTGCCCAACACCAAGAACAAACCATTAAGGATGGCCTTCATTTTATGACAGAGTATTTCAAATCTGTTTAGTTAAATAGTCTCATAATGGGCATTTAACAGGTCTCCCTTTTTGCTTGTCTTAGAGCAGTTTTCTGGAAGTTGCACAACTTCTGTATTTTCACTTTTTCCATTCTTGCCTCTTTCTTTTGTCCTTGAGTAGTGAAGAAGCCTCATAAGTTAAAACAAACAAACAAACAAAAACCAAAAAGCTATTCTGAATCAGAAATGCATGTTCCTAGAGTTGGCCCCTAGATGTCCACCACGCTCTTTCCAGTACGCCACTTGCACCCGGTAGCAGCCCCAGGACTGGAGTCCTGTCACGTGGCAGGAATTGTCCTATGTCACCAAGTGCTAAGGGTGAGGAGTTGTGTAGCAGGTCCCCTTCTCTGGGCAGGCTCAGCTGTGGAATTTTTGTCCATTTGGTTCGGAGCATGTGCCCCTTTGGTACTGGGCATGTGGGCTGGCTGTCCTCAGTCACTAAGACTGAAGCATTGCACACTTGTACCACTTCTCTGCACAAAGTCTGTGTATTTCACATCTGGTTTCCTTGGGATTTTGTTATAAGGCTTGTGTTTACTAAAATGAAACTGGCAAAGATGAAATAGCCTAAATGGACTGTTCTTAGAGTCAGAGGAAGTGGTTGTCATTTCTGGGCATAAAAGTCTTCTCCTCAGGTCCCTAAGCATTAGTGAGCATTGGAAGGAGGCATTCTGGAGGCAGAACATAAAAGTCGGCTTGCAGCTGCCCTCTGGATCCATCTGGGGTGTCCTTGAAGCACTTTCTTGGGGTTGGAGTCCTGCATTGAGGGTTTCCAGGCTAAGCCACACATAATCAGATGGCAATCTGGGCACAATAAAACCCAGAAATGCCCCTGCTCCTCCACCTCCTTAAAGAAGTTTCTCACCAGCCCACTCCAGTGATCCCTGAACTGCATTTCTTTGACCCATCAGTTGGCTACCCTTGATTTGAGGGCCTCTAGTAGTGCCAGAAATGCTCTTGACATTGTCATTTTTCTATCAACCATGTGAGATCAGTAATGATCTACATTACACATATAAAAAAACAGAGTATCATATCTAGAGGCAAAAATAAGAAAATAAGGTAATTTGAGTATTGGGCATTTTGTTCTAGTCTTACCACTCATAGCAACAAGGATTTGACACAAAGCCTCTTGCCCCCATGATGATTAATACTGAATGTCAACTTGACTGGATTGAGGGATGCAAAGTACTGTTCCTGGGCGTGTCTGTGAGGGTGTTGCCAAAGGAGATTAACATTTGAGTCAGTGGACTGGGAGAGGAGACCCACCCTCAGTCTGGTTGGGCACCATCTAATCAGCTGCCAGCACAGCTAGAATAAAGCAGGCAGGAGAAGATGGAAGAGCAGATTTGCTGAGTTTTCCTGCCTTCATCCTTCTCCCGTGCTAGATGCTTCCTGCTCTCGAACATCAGACTCCAAGTACTTGAGTTTTTGGACTCTTGGACTTACACCAGTGGTTTTCCAGGGGCTCTCAGGCCTTTGGCCATAGACTGAAGGCGGCACTGTGAGCTTCCCTATTTTTGAGTTTTTGGTGCTTGGATTGATCTACCACTGGCTTCCTTGCTACTCAGCTTGCAGGCAACCTATTGTGTGACTACCTTGTGACTGTGTGAGTCAATTCTCCTTAATAAACTCCCTCACATATATACATCTATCCTATTAGTTATGTGCTTCTAGATAACCCTAATATACCCCCCAACCCCTGAAACATTTTAGTATGAAAAACTTTGAAATGTACAGGAAAGTTGAATTTTATAGTGAATGCCCTTATACCTACCACTAGATTCTATCATTAACATTTAACTGTTCTCAATGTATTACATACCCATCCATCAATTTACCTTATTTCCAAGTTAATACTCAAAGATTTTTGTCCAAACCTGAAAGACTTCAGTTGAAGTCCTAGATCAGGCTCTGGGAGGAGTATTAGTCTACTCAGTGATGTTAAACAAAGCTGATGCATTGGGCCTGGTTCATCTACTTTGCTTAAAGTTTGCAAAACTCCACAAATCTGAAAATTACTGTCAGCTATGAAAGATGACAATCACCTCCAAAGAGGATTTTTTTCAATCTTAAAAGCTAGGAGGAAATCCTGATTTTTAGAATAAAATAAACTCCAAAGTTAAGTTCCATGTTTGATATTGTAGATGAAATTTTGGCTGTTCAAGGTTCATTATTGCATAATGACAGTTCCTCGGGGCCCCCCACTTTTCTTTGCTGGAGGACTGAATCAGCTCCATACTTCCTTTCTAGCAGATAATTTCTTGAACCCCCTGAATGAGAGGAAGATACAAAGGAAACAAATAAGTCTTTTATTTTCTCGAAGAGAAACAAACACTAAAAGGACTTGAGGCTTACTTAGTTAACAGGAAAACTGGAGAGTCCTTCATTGCTGCCCTTGAGATGAGTGTGCAGTGAGCCCCATATTCTAGTCAGCCTGGGGGCTGTGTGCCCAGCAGCCTGAGTCAGCAATCCTGGGCCTAGAGGTTTTAGCCCAGAGGGGTGTAGTGGGGATGGGGGGTCGTCAGCCTGGGCCTTGGCAGCTGAAGAAAGATGGAAGAGCCCTGGAGTGAGGTACCCCAGGAGGGAGGCTGGGGTTCATTAAGCTGGGGCACCCCCTCCTCCAACAGCATGATTTTATATGTAAACACAGGTCATTCTTTTCAGCCCTGCATGGAGATGTAATTAACAGTATAAAACACTCCATGGAAATTGAAATCTGCAGTTTTGTATGTACTACATGGAGACCATGTCCTGTAGTGTAGTAAAAGCATCCATGTGTTTTTGATTTTGGATAGTGTATCTTTCATCTCTAGCAATTCTATCTGGGTTCTTCTACATTCTTGAGTGTTTGGAGCACATTTATAATAGCGGTTTTTATGTTCAAGTTTCATTACCTCAGACTTAGAAATGACCATTTCTTTTGACAGATTTTTTTTCTAGTTATGGATCTTATCTTCCTGCTTTTTTGCATGCCGATAATTTTTTGATGTGAAGGTAGACCTTATGATTTTACATTGTTTTATGCTGGATTTTGTTTTATTCCTTTGAATAGTGTTGGACTTTGTTCTGGCATGCAGTTAAGTTACTTGATCAGTTCTAAACTTGTTTATCTCTTTAGCTAAAAATCTCAGTCCACCGTTTACACTTCTAGCTTTCCACGTAACTACAGGACACATTTCACTAAGCATTCTACTAGTATATAACAAAGATCATCCTTTCTGCAGTTTCTAGTAACATGTCTGAACTCTCACTGGTACCACCTTTCCTGTCTGTGTTTCAGTCTGCTGAAGACAATCTAGGTTTTTCCATCATGTTTCTCAATATTCTTCCAGCTTCTACCCACTCCCCAATTCCAAGGCTTTCCACATTTTTAGATATTTGTTACAACAGCACACCACTTCCAGGCAGCAAAGTTTGTATTAGTTTTCTATTGCTGCCCTGACAAATTGCCACAAACTTAGTGGCTTAAACCCGGTATTTTTTATGTCCTAGGTCTGTAGATAAAAAGTCCAAGAGGACCCTGCAATAGCTCTGACATTGTCTCTCACCATTCTTTGTATATTCCAGGCTTTAGCAATTACAGGCAGTAGTCCTCATGTCACTCACATATCTGTGCACTTCTTGTGGTATGCCCTTTACCTAGCATGCTCTTCCCATTTTGTTTATTGGTTGATATCCTGTCTTCTAAAATTCATCTAATGAATAATTTCTTCTGGAAATGTGGGCTCTACTACTGAGTTCTGCTAAGTGGCCCAAATCTGTGTGTCCATAGTAGCATGTGGTCCTTCATGTTCACTTATCGTGCCATATGGAATTATCTATCACATGTCTATTGCCCCTGATATGGTATCCCTCGTAATCTCTTACCTCTCAGGGTTTACTTAGTAATTGCCTGGAACATAGTAGCAACCAAAGAATGCTTAGAACTGAACTAGGTAGGCTGGGTATGGTGGTTCATGCCTGTAATCCCAGCACGTTGGATCACTTGAGGTCAGGAGTTTGAGACCAGCCTGGCCAACATGGTGAAACCCTGTCTCTACTAAAAATCAAAAATTAGCCAGGCAGGGTGGCACATGCCTGTAATCCCAGCTACTTGGAAGGCTGAGGCAGGAGAATTGCTAGAACTCAGGAGGTGGAGGTTGCAGTGAGCTGAGATTGTGCCATTGCACTCCAGCCTAAGTGACAAACCAAGACTCCTTCTCAAAACACAAAACAAAACAAAACAAAAAACCCCAAAAAACACAACCAAAACTGAACTAGGAGGTAGAAGAAACTATGACACTATTTTACCACATAGAACTTAAAACTTCTGCCTAGAAGCTAAAAATTAGAAGGCAGATAAAAACTGGCTTAAAAATTGCAATAAGTAGCTGGGTATGGTGGTTCACACCTGAAATCCCAGTACTCTGTGGGGCTGAGATGGGAGGATCACTTGAACCCAGGACTTTGAGACCAGCCTGGGCAAAATAGTGAAACCTCATCTCCACCAAAAAAAAAAAAAAAAAAAAAAAATAGCCGGGTGTGGTGGCACATGCCTGGAGTCTCAGCTAGTCTCAGCTACTCAGGAGGCTGGGGCAGGAGGATCGCTTGAGCCCAGGAAGTTGAGGCTGCAGTGAGCTATGATTGTGTCACTACACTCCAGTCTGGGCAACAGAGAGATAGATACTCTGTCTCAAAAAAATAATAATAATAATAAAAAATAAAAATTCAGTAAGGTGTAGGGAGAAGCTTGATATACCATATAATATATTTTATAAAAACCATTGTGCCCAATTGGTAAAGGTGAAAAGGTCATCATGACTGGGTAGCTCACAAGAGAGCAAATATAAAGAACTAACAAAATTTGAGAACATGCTTAAACTCACTAGTAATCAGTATATGCAAGTCAAAATAATGCCACCTCTTTTTAATCATGTTATCAAGTATAAGGATCTTATGTTCTCTGTAATGCCTGGGAAAGATGTTCACATACTACTACCAGAAATATAATTTGAGGAACTCTTTCAGAAAGCAGTTTCACAGTTAAAAGTCTTACAACGTTTAGACCTTCTGACTAGATCACCAGTTTTCAACCTTTTTGGCACCACCAGGGACCAGTTTTGTGGAAGGCATTTTTTCCATGGAGTGGTTGGGGGGTGGGCACAGGTGGTTTTGGGAAGAAACTGTCCAACCTCAGATCATCAGGCATTAGAGTCTCAAAAAGCAGGGGTCCCCAACTCCCAGGACCATTGCCCGTCTGTGGCCTGTTAGGAACTGGGCTGCACAGCAGGAGGTGAGCTTGTATCTTCCCTATACTCCTGCAGCTGATGCACCCTTGAAAGCACCACCTCCTGGCTGGAGGCCAACCAACACAAAACCAGCACACTAAACAAAAACACAACCAAGGACCTTCACAGAGTCCAATTCACTCCCCCGCTACCTCCACTGGAGCAGGTACTAGTATCCATGGCTGCAAGACGTGAAGATGGATCACATTGCAGGACTCTTTGCAGACACTCCCCAATACCAGCCTGGAGCCCAGTAGCTCCTCTGGGTGGCTAGACCCAGAAGAGCAAAAGCAGTCACTGCAGTTCATCTCTCAGGAAGCCCCATCTCTAGGAGAAGGAAGAGAGCCACACATCAAGGGAGCACCTGGTGGGACAAAATAATCGGAACAGCAGCCATTGAGTCCCAGATCTTCCCTCTGACACAGTCTACCCAAATGAGAAGGAACCAGAAAAACAATTCTGGAAATATGACAAAACAAGGTTCTTTAACATCCCCAAAAGATCATACCAGCTCACCAGCAATGGATCCCAACCAAGATAAAATCTCTGAATTGCCAGAAAAAGAATTCAGATGGTTGATTATTAAGCTAGTAAAGAAGGCACCAGAGAAAGGTGAAGTCCAACTTAAAGAAATCAAAATCATGACACAGGATATGAAAGGAAAATTCTTCAGTGAAATAGCATAAATAAAAAACAATCACAACTTCTGGAAATCAAGGACACACTTAGTGAATGCAAAATGCATTGGAAAATCTCAGCAGTAGAATCAAGCAAACAAAAGAAAGAACTTCAGAGCTTGAAAACAAGCCTTTTAAATTAACCCAATTCATCAAAGATAAAAAAGAATTTGAAAAAATGAATAAAGCCTCCAAGAAGTTTGGGACTATGTCAAACATCCAAAACCTAAGAATAATTGGTGTTCCTGAGAAAGAAGAGAAATGTAAAAGTTTGGAAAACATATCTGAGGCCACAATCGAGGAAAACTTCCCCAGCCTTGCTAGAAATCTAGACATCTAAATACGAGAAGCTCAAAGGACACCTGAGAAATTCATGCAAAAAGATCATCGCCTAGGCATATAGTCATGAGGTTATCTAAAAGTCACTAGAAAGGAAAGACTCTTAAGAGCTGTGAGGCAAAAGCATCAGGTAACCTGTAAAGAAAAACCTCTCAGATTAACAACAGATTTCTCAGCAAAAACCCTACAAGTTAGAAGGGATTGGAGTCCTATTTATAGCCTTCTTAAACAAGACAATATTATCAGCCAAGAATTTTGTATCCAGTGAAGCAAGCTTCATAAATGAAGGAAAGATGGTCTTTTCCAGATAAACAAATGCTGAGAGAATTCACTGCTACCAAGCCAGCACTACAAGAGCTGCTAAAGGGAGCTCTAAATCTTGAAACAAATCCTCAAAATACACCAAAATAGAACCTCCTTAAAACATGAATCTCACAGGATCTATATAACAAAAACACAATGAAAACAAACGAGCTATTCAGGCAACAAATAGCACAATTAATAGGATAGTACCGACATCTCAATACTAACATTGAATGTAAATGGCCTAAATGCTCCACTTAAAAGATACAAAATGGCAGAATGGATAATAATTCACCAACCAAGTTTCTGCTGTCTTCAGGAAACTCTTAACACATACTCACGTAAACTTAAGGTAAAGAGCTGGAAAAATATATTCCATGCAAATGGATGCTAAAAGCAAGTAGGAGTGACTATTCTTGCATCAAACAAAACAAACCTTAAAGCAACAGCAGTTAAAAAAGACAAAGTGGAACATTATATAATGATAAAAAGGCTAGTCCAACAGGAAAATATCACAATTCTAAACATGTACGCATCTAACACTGGAGCTCCCAAATTTATAAAACAATTACTACTAGACCTAATAAATGAGATAGATGGCAACACAGTAATGGTGGGGGACTTGAATACTCCACTGACAGCACTAGACTGGTCATCAAGACAGAAAGTCAATAAATAGACTTAACAGATATTTTCAGAGAATTCTACCCAGCAACTGCAGAACATACATTCTATTCATCAGTTCATAGAACATTCTCCAAGATAGACCATATGGTAGGCCACAAAACAAGTCTCAGTAAATTTAATAAAATCAAAATTAGTACTCTCCCAGACAACAGTGGAATAAAATTGGAAATCAACTCCAAAAGGAACCCTCAAAACCATTCAAATACATGGAAATTAAGTAACCTGCTCCTGAATGATAGTTAACAATGAAATCAAGATGGAAATTAAAAAATTATTTGAACTGAATGATAATAGTGATATATTAAAGCCTCTGGATTACAGCAAACGTGTTTCTTTTTTTTTTTTTTTTTTGAGAGGGAGTCTCGCTCTGCCGCCCAGGCTGGAGTACAGTGGCCGGATCTCAGCTCACTGCAAGCTCCGCCTCCCGGGTTTACGCCATTCTCCTGCCTCAGCCTCCCGAGTAGCTGGGACTACAGGCGCCCACCATCTCACCCAGCTAGTTTTTTGTATTTTTTAGTAGAGACGGGGTTTCACCGTGTTCGCCAGGAAGGTCTTGATCTCCTGACCTCGTGATCCGCCCGTCTCGGCCTCCCAAAGTGCTGGGATTACAGGCTTGAGCCACCGCACCCAGCCTGCAAACGTGTTTCTAAGAGGAAAGTTCAGAGCATTATATGCCTATATCAAAAAGTCCGAAAGAACACAAACAGACAATCTAAGGTCACACCTCATGGAAATGGAGAAATGAGAACAATCCACACCCAAACCTAGCAAAAGAAAAGAAATAATGAAGATCTTGACACTATTCCAAAAGATAGGGAAAGTGAGAATCCTCCCCAAGTCATTCTATGAAGCCACTATCACCCTAATACCAATTTCTTGAATGAGGAAAAATTTCCTGAATGAAGAAATATTGAAAGTATTCCCCTGGAGAACTGGAACAAGACAAAAATGCCCACTTTCACCACTTCTATTCAACAAAGTACTGGAAGTCCTAGCCAGAGCAATCAGACAAGAGAAAGAAATAAAGGGCATTAAAATTGGTAAAGAGAAAGTCAAACTGTCACTGTTTGCTGATGATATGATTATATACCCAGAATGCCCTCAAGACTCATCCATGAAGTTCCTAGAACTGGCATATGAATTCAGCAAAGTTCCAGGATACAAAATTAATGTACGCAAATCAGTAGCTCTGCTATACACTAACATTGAACAGCTGAGAAACAAGAACTCAACCCCTTTCACATTAACTGCAAAAAAGTACAACAAAATACTTAGGAATATACCTAACCAAGGATGTGAAAGAGCTCTTTAAGGAAAACTACAAAACATAGCTGAAAGAAATCATAGGTGACACAAAGAAGTAGAAACACATCCCATGCTCATGCATGGGTAGAATTAATATTGTGAAATTGACCATACTACCAAAAGCAGTCTACAAATTCAATGTAATTCCTGTTAAAATACCACCATCATTCTTCACAGAACTAGAAAAAAAAATCCTAAAATTCATATGGAACCAGAAAAGAGCCTGCATAGCCAAGGCAAGACTAAGCAAAAAGAACGAATCTGGAGACATCACATTACTCAACATCAAACTATACTGTAAGGCCATAGTCACCGAAACAGCATGATACGGGTATAAAAATAGGTACATAGACCAATGGGAAAGACTAGAGAACCCAGAAATAAAGTCAAATACTTACTGTCAACTGATCATCGACAAAGCAAACAAAAACATAAAGTGGGGAAAGACACCCTATTCAACAATGCTGGGATAATTTGCAAGCTACGTGTATGAGAATGAAATTGGATCCTCATCTCTTTTCTTATACAAAAATCAACTCAAGATGGATCAAAGACTTAAATCTAAGACCTGAAACTGTAAAAATTCTAGAAGATAACATCAGAAAAATCCTTCTAGACCTTGGCTTAGGCAAAGACTTCATGACCAAGAATCCAAGAGCAAAAGCAACAAAAACAAATATAAATAGATGGGACTTAATTAAACTGAAAAACTTCTGCACAGCAAAAGAAACAATCAGCAGAGTTAACAGGCAACCCACAGAGTGGGACAAAATTTTCACAATGTATATATCTGACAAAGAATAATATCCAGAATCTACAAAGAACTCAAACAAGTCAGCAAGAATAAAACAAACGATTCCATCAAAAAGTGGGCTAAGGACATCAATAGAAAATTCTCAAAAGGAGATAATACAAATGGCCAACAAGCATATGGAAAAATGCTTGACATCACTATCAGAGAAATGCAAATCAAAACCACAATGCAATACCACCTCACTTCTGCAAGAATGGCCATAATAATAATAAAAAAAAAAAATACAGATGTTGATGTGGATGCAGTGGAAAGGGAACACTTATAAATTGTTGGCAGGAATGTAAACTAGTACAACCACTATGGAAAACACCGTGGAGATTCCTTAAAGCACTAAAAGAAGGTCTACCATTTGATCCAGTAATTCCACTACTGGGTATCTACCCAGAGGAAAAGAAGTCATTATATGATAAAGATACTTGCACACTCATGTTTATAGCAGCATAGTTGCAAAAACATGGAACCAGCCCAAATGCACATCAGTCAACAAGTGGATAAAGCAAATGTGGTGTATATATACCATGGACTACTACTCAGCCATAAAAAGGAATGAAATAATGGCATTCACAGCAACCTGGATGGAGTTGGAGACAATTATTCTAAGTGAAGTAACTCAGGAATGGAAAAACAAACATCATATGTTCTCACTTATATGTGGAAGCTAAGCTATGAGGACGCAAAGGCATAAGAATGATACATTAGACTTTGGGGACTTGGGGGAATGGGTTGGGGGCTGGTGAGGGATAAAAGACTACACATTGGGTAAAGTGTACACTACTCAGGTGATGGGTGCACCAAAATCTCAGAAATCACCACTAAAGACTTTATTCCTGCGACCAAACACCACCTGTTTCCCAAAAACCTATTGAAATAAAAAAATTAAAATAAAAAAGCTGTACCTTATTCCATTGTATGAACTTATATCCATTGTATTAAAATTTATGTCTTCTATTATTGAACTTTGCTATTAGAAATACAGCTTTATTGCCTAACCTTGTTCTTCCATCATATTGAGCATGTTAGTTTATCAACGGAATATATTCCTAAAAGTGGAAATGTGAGATGAAACAGTGCACGTGTTTATACCTTTGATAGATATTACCCAGTTGCCTTCCATAAGGCTGTACCAGTTTCTACTGCCATCAGCAATATGTGAGAGATGAGAGTGCCTTTCTCCAAATGCTAGACAGCATAATATGTGTTAAGATTTTTGAATCATTGCCAATCTGATAAGGGGAAAATCTCAGCATAATTTTAATTTGCATTTCTCTTAGGATGAGGAGCATCTTTTAATAGACTTAAGAGCTATCTCTCTATTCTTCATGAAATGAGCTGTGTCTTTTCCTATTCTTTGTTCATTATTCTATTGAGTTAATCTTTTCCTTACTTATCTGCAGAAGCTTTCTCTATATTAAGGAAATTAGCCCTTTATTGTGAATCACAGTTACCCCGCTCCCACCCCATCAGGTTCTTGTTGTCTTTTGACTTTTTTTATGGTATGTTTTATACAGAGAATTTGATTTTGTTACATGGTTGAATTTATTAATTTTTCTGTGACTGTTGGGGTTTGTGTCAAACTTGGGAATGCCTTCCTTACCACAGGAGATAATTTTAAATATATTGAAAGATTTATATGTAAAAATGTTAATTCTATTCTTTATAAATTAAAAAAGGTAATTAGAAGTTCAACAACTGAAGAATAGTGCTTTACTTGTGATATAGCTACACAATAGATTATTATGCAACTTGTATAAATAATATTTACAGGAAGTTCCTCAAAACATACAGCAATAGAATGTTTACAAATGAAGGTCATGGAATTATGTTTGTACAAGTTGAGACCAGAATCAAGACTAATTATTCCAGATCATCTCAATTATATAAAAAAAGAGGAGAAAAAAATGGAAGGCAGATTAATTACTGTAATTTGATAGTGATATTATTTTATTTAAAATGTTTCTACGGTCTCTGAAAACTTCTAAAACAAGCATGTATTTTTATAATAAAAAACACAGTGTCATGGATGGTATTGTAGTCTCAGGACGCAGGTAACACGCATTTGCTTTGGATCCACTTACTTTGGGTATTTGACATTCTCTACAACCTCTGCAGCCAAAAGTAGAGCAAAGAAAACTGATCATTGTTTTGTCCTGAATATAGTTAGTTTATCCAGATTTTCTTCTTTTATAGACGGGTATCAGGATTGCAGGGAATGTGCTCTTTATGTATTTCACTGGGAGAAGATGCAGCTCATTTACAACCATACCCTAAAATTAGCACTTAACAGTAAATCTTTATTTCTCCCTTTAAAATTCTTAGTGATTTGACTTTCTTTTAAAGTTAGGCCCTTTTCCCGCTCCCCTCCCATCACATCTTCATCACACTTGATAGAGTCTTTTTTCCTCATCAGCTTTACTGAGTTACAGTTTACACACAGTAAAATGCAACCAGTCTCAATACACAGCTTGAATTTTGACAAATGTGTTTACCCTTGGAGCTGTGACTGCAATTAAGATAGAACATTTTCACGGGACTACAGAGAACTGACTTTTAAAATACATAATTTAAAAGATATAATGTGTTTTATACTAATATACTTTGGAACATTTACAAGACTAATAGTTAATTTTAGATAGAGTATTCTAAAGGAATAAATGTTTGAAAAGTTAATGGCTTATATAGTAACTGCATACAGTTAAATAATTAACTTCACCAAGAAAGCCTGCTTTGGTTATAGCATAAAATTATAATAAGTAAGAGTGGTAAGGAACCATATAAGCCATTATTTAAATTGTTTGAGGTGCTGAGACTTCAAAGGGACAATCCTGTGCATTTTTGGAGTTTTGAATACTTTTATTTCCTTGTTCTCTCTTTTTTCAAAAACAAATGCTGCCAGGCATCTGTATATTCTTATATCAAAATGAAAGACACTCTGAGAAAATTGGGAAGCATCAGCAAAATCCTTTCTTTAGGATCTTATATGTGAATCTGTGTACATATTTGCAAGACTGGAGAATGGAGATTATTAGAATGGATATATAATAGTAAGTTTAGCAAATATGATTAACATTTCCCTGACAGAGCAAAGTGTTTCCCAGTAAAGAGACTATTTAAAATATCTAACCTTATTTCAAAACAAGAACACTTAAAGGAGCTTTCATCTGCTGGAGCAAGAGGTTATATTTATGTAAATCAAAGTACTGTACAGTCTTAGAATTTTACTGTGGTGCTTTTATAGGTTCTTTTCCATGGGTGCAGTTGGTGCTGAAGGATGGTGGGAGGTGGAGGTCAGTGTTGTTATATCGGCTGTTTTTGTTCTACTCCCTCAGTCTTGAGTGGTATGTGCATTCTTCTATTTCTCCTATTAACTACTTCTCTATTTCTTCCTACTAATTTGTCCTGTTTTCTCTTCTTCCCTAGTTGTTTCTCATGGGATCGTGGAAGAAACAAAAAGATCCTCACCTGCAATTTTCCTTCTTATTCTGAAAACTTACAGATTTCACTTCTTAAAGACATTGTACTGTAGACCAAATAAGTTTTTTTCTACTTCTTTCTTTCTCTTTCTTTTTCTTTCTTTCTTTCTTTCTTTCTTTCTTTTCTTTCTTTTTTTCTTTCTTTCTTTTCTTTCTTTTCCTTTCTTTCTCTCATTTGTTCATTCATTCGTTCGTTTGTTGGTTTTTTGAGTTGGAGTCTTTCTCTGTCACCCAGGCTGGAGTGCAGTGGCATGATCATGGCTCCGCACAGCCTCAAACTCCTGGGCTCAAGTGATCCTCCCACCTCAGCCTCCTGAGTAACTGGGATCACAGATGCATGCCACCACGGCTGACTAATTTTTTAATACTGTTTTTCTAGAGTCAAGGGTCTTACTTTGTTTCCCACACTGGTCTCGAACTCCTGGACACAAGTGATCCTCCTGCCTCGGCCTCCCAGAGTGCTGTGACTACAGGTGTGAGCCACTGCATCTGGACAAAATAATGCTAATACTAAGTTTTATTGATGAGCTTAATTTGCACTGAGAAGTCTAAGCAAATTGATCTAACCTGGAAGTCTGAAACTGAAAAGCTACTTTTTTTTGTCTTTAGAAATAAATGTTCCTATCTGCTTTGCCAGTAGTTACAGTGGTTTGCAGGGCATCCAAAGGATTAAGCACTAACTAAGCTTGAGCACTACTGTGTTCTTGTGAATGTAATCTAGAGATTGAAAATACGTATTTATTCTAACTTGAAACAACAAGCAAAGAAATTTGGACAAGTCTGGCTTGGGTATAGATGAATTATTGGAAAACATAGGTTTCTATAAGAATATACCATCAGAAATTTGTCAGGCTATTTGTATAGAAGACTTATGTGGCAGTTGAACCCCAGGTCTCTAAATTTCATAGCCAGGGATGACTATCTTAACTAGACAGCTGCTGTAAATTCTTTCTGGAGATATAGTGAAATAAATTATAAATGAATAAGTATAAATATGCTATGATACTTCTTTGGCTAAGATTTTGTGAACTAGTTAACACAGTACTTTTTTTTGTATAAACTGTAGAAAACAGTTCTATTTTGCTATTGTTAAAGCAAACTCTTTTTTCTAAGATTTACTTGTCTTTTTTCCTCTGCCAAACTGAAACTCCAGGAACATAATTTATTATGGTATATTTCAAACTCTTTTGGCTTTAAATCTATATTAAGAATTGTGTTTTATATCCAGGACACACAAACATACACAAAACAAATAATTTTCCAACCCAGTCTTTTATTATATAAGTTGGATTCTGATACGTTTTATTCTTTTAGTAGGAAGAAAATGCTAGTCATGACTTACCAGCTTGATTTCATGACCTCCTAATGGGTTGTGACCTGCTGCTTACAAAACAGTGGTTTATTGGTGTTTAATTCCCAGTACCTTATAGAGTCCCTAGGATACGTTAGGTCCTCTATAAATGCTTATCGAATATATGAATGAATGAATGAATGAATGAATGAATAAGGAGCTGGGATAAACTGGAGAAATTCTTTAGAGGTAGATTTTGTCCATTGTTAGTTGTCAGTTAGTATTCATATATGTGGCAGTGTTCCCAGACTGACTGAATCCAGATCTCTTCAGGTAGAACTTGGGCAAGGAGGTGTTATTTATTTATTTATTCGAGATGGAGTCTCACTGTGTCACCCAGGCTGGAGTGCAATGGCATGATCCCGGCCCACTGCAACCTCCACCTCCCGGATTCAAGTGATTCTCCTGCCTCAGCCTCCTGAGTAGTTGGGATTACAGGTGAATGCCACCATATCCAATTAATGTTTTGTATTTTTAGTAGAGACAGTGTTTCACCATGTTGGCCAGGCTGGTCTCAAACTCCTGACCTCAAGTTATCCAACGGCCTCGGCCTCCCAAAGTGCTGGGATTACAGGTGTGAGCCACTGTGCCCATCCAGAAGGTGTTTTTTAAAAATATCCTTTTTACTTTAGAATAGTTTCAGATTTACAAAAAAGTTGCAAAGGCAGTACAGAGAGTTTCTAGATACCTAGCACCCAGTTTCCCCGAGCATTAACATCTTACATTTCTATGGTACATTTGTCACAACTAATGAACCAATAGTGATACATATTATTATTAAGTAAACCTCATACTTTGGATGGATTCCACTCATTTTCCCCTAAGTCCTTTTTCTATTCCAGGATTCCTCATTACATTTAGTCACAAAGTCTCCTTAGGGACTTCTTGGCTGTAACAGTCTCTCACATTTTCCTTTTTTCTTTTGACAACCCTGACAGTTTTCAAGAGTAGTGATCAAGTATTTTGTAGAAAGTCCCTCAATTTGGATGTGTTTAATGTTTTTTCTTATGGTTAGACTTGGGTTTGGGGGAAGACTACAAAAGAAAGGAAAAGGGTACAGCTGTAACTATGACTTGTTGCTACTAAGATTGACCTTGGTCACCTGGCTGAGGTGATGTTTGTCTGGTTTCTCCATTGGCAAAGTCACCCCTCCCTACTCCATAATGTACATGTTGTATAATAATGTAAGAAGGGCTGTACATGTAGCCTATGCTTAAGGAATGTGGAGTTATGCCTCGTCTCCTTGAGAGCGGAGTATCTACATAAATCATTTGAAATTCTCCTGCATAGGATTTGTCTCTTCCCCCTCATTTATTTACTTATTCATTCAATTATTTATATCAGTATGAGATCATACTGATATACATGGATGTTTATTTTCTACTTTGGGTTATAATTCAATGCTACATGAATGATTTGTTTGCTCAGATGGTTTCAGTGTTGATCATTAGGAACTCTTTCAGGTTGGCTCTTGTGTCCCTTTGACATACCACCATTATTGTTTTTATTTTTGAGCACTTCCTTACTTTCTGGTATTCAGGAAGCTCAAGTGTATTAGGCTGTTCTCATGCTGCTAATAAAGACATATGTAAGACTGCTTAATTTATAAAGGAAAGAGGTTTAATTAACTCACAGTTCCACATGGCTAAGGAGGCCTCACAATCATGGTGGAAGAGCATGGAGCGTCTTTCTTGGCGGCAGGCCAGAGAGCTTGTGCAGAGACCTCCCATTTATAAAACCATCAGATCTTGTGAGATTTATTCACTACCACAAGAACAGTTTGGGGGAACTGCCCCCATGATTCAACTATCTCCACCTGGCCCGGCCCTTGACACATGGGGATTATTACAATTCAAGGTGAGATTTGGGTGGGGACACAGCCAAACCATATCATCAAGGTACATCTTGTATATTCCCTGCCCACTCCTCGCATGAATGCTTTCTCCAAGGGGTGTGGTTCCTTTTATTGGAAAATAATATTAGACATAGAAATCTGACCATGTATGTTCATCATCAACAGGGTGTCACTGCATGTAGGCCTTCTCAGTAGACAGAGCTAGGAAATATAGGGGTGGATACTAACCTATGCATATACACATAGCTACAATTATATTTATATATCAACATATATCGTTCTAAAGCTAGTCAGGTACAGTGGCTCAGGCCTGTAATCTTAGCAATTTGGGAAGCTGAGGCAGGTGGATTGCTTGAGGCCAGGGGTTTGAGACCAGCCTGGTCAACATGGTGAAACCCTGTGTCTACTAAAAATACAAAAGTTAGCTGGGCATGGTTGTGCATGCCTGTAATCCCAGCTACTCCGGAGGTTGAGGCACAACAATCACTTGAGCCTGGGAGCGGAGGTTGCAGTGAGCCAAGATTGCACCACTGTACTCCAGTCTGGGAAACAAAGCAAGACTCTGTCTCAAAAAAAAAAAAAAAAAAAAAAGCTAAATATCAGTTCAGTTCATAATGATGTCCAACTCTAATCCAGTCCTACCTGGCTTATTCTAGCTTTCCCCTCTTGCTTATCTGTAATTCCCCTAACAGAGAAACCTAGTTCCCACCACCTACCATCTAATTACTTACTTGGCCATTCCCATTGTGCATGGACTGTGGTTTTGGAACTGTTCATCTGTACCCCCACGCGAAACAACTTTACCAACTAGAGTGCGGTGCTTATGTTTTGTACAGTTCCTTTTTGTCTGTAATTATTTCTAAAGTTACTTAAATCAGCATCTTTTTTCCTCCAGCCCCCCTTCAATGAGTTTATGCTGTACATATTAGTATTACAGTGAGCTTCTTTTGTCGCTGTCTGTGTTCCATCCTGGGATTTGCCTATGGTAAGGTTTACCCTTTGTGCTATAAAATTCTATGGGATTTGTCAAATGCATACTGTTACGTATCCACCACTACGTTATCATACACAATAGCTTCATTGTCCTAAAAAATAATCCCCAAATCCCCTCTGTTCACCCAGTCAGTCTACTTCCTTCCACAAACTCCTCGTGAGTTTGAATTGTTTTTCATATTCATAGTTTTCTCTTTTTAAAAATATTATGTGAATGGAATCATACAGTATGTAGTCTTTTCAAACTTGCTCCTTTTTCTTAGCAGTACACATTAAGGTTCTTCCATGATGTAGCATGAATTAATAGCTCATTCCTTTAGATTGCTGAATAATATTCCGCATTATGGATATATCATAGTTTGTCCATTCATCTATGGAGGGACATTGTGGTTGCTCCCAGTTTTGGGCAATTATGAGTAAAGCTGTTATAAATATTCATGTGCAGGTTTTTGTATGGATATGTTTTCAAATCAATTGGGTAAATGCCAAGGAGTGTGATTGCTAGGTAGTATGGGAAGTCTGTGTGTATTAGTCTGTTCTCATGCTGCAATAAAGACAAACCTGAGACTGAGTAATTTAGAAAGGAAAGAAGTTTAATTGACTCACAGTTCCACATGACTGGGGAGGCCTCACAATCACGGTGGAAGAGCAAGGGACATCTTAGATGGTGGCAAGCAGGAGAGCTTGTGCAAGGGAACTCCCCTTTATAAAACCATCAAATCTTGTGAAATTTATTCACTATCATGAGAAGAGCATGGGAAAGACCTGTCCATTACCAGCACCAGATCCCTCCCACAACACATGGGAATTATGGGAGCTACAATTCAAGGTGAGATTTGGATGGGAACATAGTCAAACCATATCACTATGTTTAGCTTTGTAATAAACTGCCAAACTGTCTTCCAAAGTGGCAGTACCATTTTGCATTCCCATCACCAATGATGGGTTATTGCTCTGCATCCTTGTTAGCATTTTGTATTGTCAACTTTTAAAAACAAATTTAGCCGTTCTAGTAAGTACGTAGTGGTATCTTGTTTTAATTTGTATTTCCCTAAAGACAAATGATGCTCAACATCTTTTCATATGCTTACATGCCATCTACGTATCTCCTCTGGTGAGTTGTCTGTTCAGATCTTTACCCATCTTTTAATTAGGTTGATTATTTTTATTTGTTAGTTTTAAGTGCTCTTTGTATATTTAATATAAGTTATTTCTCAGGTATATGATTTGCAAATATTTCTCCCAGTCTGTGTGGTTTGTCTTTGGAATGTGGGTTTTTAAAAAATTCTTTTGGTGATTCTCAGCCTCTTGTTCAGAGCCCTACACCTGCCTAAGGTAGGAGAGTTGGATCACTTCTTTTGAAGCTATCTTCTCCTCTCCTTTTTTATTTCTTTCTAGTCAGCCTTTCTGGGTTGCCTCATCTATAAAACAGGAATAGTAAGTTACCTCCCAGAGAGCCAGTATCTTTCAGTTTTATGATTCCATGACTACCTGACCATTTGAAACCTTCCTGGAATGCTACCAATATATAGTTAGCTCTCCTTACCCTTCTAATTGCTTTCACAAAGGAAAAGAACTATATGGTCCAGACAATGAGAGTCTTTAATTTCTTTGTGGCATTTCATTACTCCCACTGCCTAAAAGCTCAACTGTTATGATGGCCTGCCAGAGTGAAATAAATCAGTCAGTGACTTTAAAATCACAATAGGAGAAAAATCAAATTGATCTCAGAAATGACCTCCATGTTTACCATGTGTTACAAACTTTGTAGATAGATGAGGAAACTATTTGGCATATAGAATTGCTCTACATTCTTCCTCCATGTAGTTATTCCATCATTAAAAAGCAGGTCCCATTTCTATAAAAGTTGTTTTTCTCCCTGCAAAAATGTCCCCTGAAGGGCAGAACAGGAAAGCTGCCACATGATATTAGAAAGGTTCACAAAGTGTACAGTATCTTAAAGATTATCTATAGATGGAATAATTTTGAAAAAGATGTTAATGTTAGCCCAATAACACAAAAATACAATAATAATTGCTAAAATTTCCTGATGAAATAGAACTTTTAGAGAATCTTATCCTACCCTACAATATTATTAAATAAATCAGGCATGTGAAGTCCTTTTTCAGCTTCAGCGAGTATAATGTGTTATGAACTCACTCAAACCACATAGGTAGTTCTGTTTCTGTGCTCTACATTATGCCCAGTTGTCATGGCTCAATGATTTTGTGGGAGGAGCACAGCACAGCCTATGAAATCACAAGGAGAGTTTTAACTTTATTATTTACTAGCTGGAAGATTTTTGGCACATTCCCTAACCTCTCTAAAAACTGTGTCCTCACATGTACCATGTATGTCTTAGCCAGCTTATATATACATATATATTTGTTTTATATATATTTTTATATCTATCATTCTATATTAAATATATTGATGTTATAAATTATAAAATATGTTTGTATATATTATATATGTTATATATGATATATATTATATAAATGTATTACATATAAATATATAGTTATATGTATTTGTTTTATATATAAAACAAATATATCTTTTTTATATATATAACAGATATATTTATTTTATATATACACAAATATATTTATATATTTGTTTTATATATCTGTTTATATATATATTTGTGTATGTGTATATATATATTACATGCTGATATATATATAAAACAAATATATAGAGTGGGTGGTGGAGGGGTGCAGTGGCTCATACCTGTAATCCCAGCACCTTGGGAGGCTTAGGTAGGAGGATCACTAGAACTCAGGAGTTTGAATTCAGCCTGGGCAACATAGTAAGACCTTGTCTCTAAAATAAATAAATTAATTAATTAATAAAATTAACATTAAAGACAAACAAGGGGCCGGGCATGGTGGCTCACGCCTGTAATCCCAACACTTTGGAAGGCCGAGGTGGGTGGATATGAGGTAAGGAGTTCGAGACCAGCCTGGCCAACATGGTGAAACTCCATCCCTACTAAAGATACAAAAAATTAGCTGGGTGGGGTGACCCGAACCTAAAATCCCAGCTACTCGGGAGGCTGAGGCAGGAGACTTGCTTGAACCTGGGAGGCGGAGGTTGCAGTGAGCCGAGATTGCGCCCCTGCACTCCAGCCTGGGTAACAGGGTGAGACTCTGCCAAAAAAAAAAAAAAAAAAAAAAACAATGAGGACGTGTCCATAGAGTAGGTGGCTAAAACAACCTGAATTTATTTCCCATAGTCTGGTAGCTGGGAAGTGCAAGACTAGGATGCTATCAGATTCAGTGTGTGGTGAGGGCTGTCTTTCTAGTTTGTGGACAGCGGTCTTGTTGCTTCCTCACAGAGTGGAGACAGAGGGAGAGAAGGAGGAAGTGAGCTCTCTGGTGTAAGGGCACTAATCCCATCATGAGGGGTCTACCTTCATGACCTAATTACCTCCCAAAGGCCCCATCTTCAAATGCAATCACATTGGGGATTATGATTTCAACATACTAATTTGCATGGGTACACAAACATTCAGTCAGATTTCTGGTCAATATTGGGCATACTTTAGTTAGGAGCTATGCATTTCTACATTTGTGGGAGTTGTTCCAGCAGTTCCTGACAACTTGAATAAAGGAACATCATAATCAGGTGGCTGAATCTGAGCTGAAGGGTTTTCCTTTTTTTTAAGTAATTTTTTTGTGGTTTTGAAATTTTTCAAAACAAAAAGCTGGAAGAACAGTACAATGTGCTCCTCTACCCCTCAACTTAGATTCAGTAATATAGAACACCTACTTATTTTGCTGAACTGATTGAGGTTAAACTGGATTTATGATTGTTTCACTACATCAACATTTGTCTCCTAGGAACAATGACATTCTCCTACATAACCACAGGACTATTACTACACTCAGGAAATTTAACATTAGCACAATATTATTATTCAATGTCGAGTTCATGTTCAAGATTATCCAGTTGTTCAATGTCTTTATAGCATTTTTTTTTCCCCTCAAGACAGAGTCTCACTCTGTTGCCCAGGCTGCAGTGCAGTGGCGCCATATCGGCTCATTGCAACCTCCGCCTTCCAGGTTCAAGCAATTCTCCTGCCTCAGCCTCCTGAGTAGCTGAGATTACAGGCGCCCACCACCATGCCTGACCAATTTTTGTATTTTTAGTAGAGATGGCATTTCACCATGTTGGCCAGGCTGTTCTCGAACTCCTGACCTTGTGATCCACCCACTTGGCCTCCCAAAGTGCTGAGATTACAGGCATGAGCCACAGTGTCCGGCCTTTATAGCATTTTTTTAAAAATCCAGGGATCATTTTAGAATCAAGTATTGTATTCAGTGTAGTGATTGTAATCTCATTTAATCTGAAATCTCAGCCTTTGTCTTTATAACATTGATATTTTTGCAACATAGTCTAGTTTGTTGTTGTTGTTTTAAATATGGGGTCTTTCTGCGTACCCCAGACTGGTGTGTAGTGGTGCGGTCATAACTCATTGCAGCCTTGATCTTCTGGGCTCAAGTGACACTCCCCCCTTAGCCTCCTGAGTTGCTGGCATTACAGGCATGAGCCACTGTGCCTGGCTCTTTATTTTTTCCTAATGTCTCTCAATTTTGGTCCATCTAACTACTCCATCATTCTAAGATTTAATTTGTGTGTCTTTGGCAGGAATAGTACATATATGATGTGTCTTGATCAGTATATCGCATTAGGAGGTACATGTCAATTTGTGGCATTATTGGTGATAGTAACTTTTTTTAAAGTTCTTGCAGAGAGAATTTAAATCAGTGTTAGAGTGAACATCACTTTTTTAAAAATTATTTTTCTTTAAATTGATGAATAAAAATAATATATTTTGTGGTGTCTAACATGTTTTTATATTTGTATACCTTGCCAAATGGCTAGATCAAGCTAATTAACAAATCCTTGACGTCACATACTTATTTTTTGTGGTGAGAATACTTCCTTAAAATCTGCAATTTTCACGTATACAATAAATTGTATTAATTATAGTCACCATGGCGTACAATGGAAATCTTGAACTTATTCCTCCTTACTGAAACTTTGTGTCCTTTGACCAATACCCGCTACCCCGTCCTCTCACCCCCAGCAGCCCCTGGTAACCACCATTATACTCTCTGTCTACTTCTATGAGTTTCACTTTTTTATACTCTACATGTAAGAAAGATCATGCTGTATTTGTCTTTGTGTCTGACTTATTTCACTTAACATAATGTCCTCCAGGCTCATGCATGTTGTTGTAAACGATAGGATTTCTTTCTTTAATTTTTTGAGACTATAGAGACTACGTAGATATCCTATTCCTCTTCAATGTTCCCCCCAGTAGTTTTAGCATCCATTGATAATTCGTGTATTCATTATTACTATGATGGTTACACAATGTAACTTTTCTAAATTATTCCTTCTGTGCTCATTCACTAGTGGGGCTGGAGCTTTGGAGTTTGGTTTGGTGCAAGGACAGGATGTTAAGATCTGGACAGTGGTGAGAAAATGATTACAATCTTGAACCTTGTGGTGTAGGCTGGCTAGGGAAGGTGTGGAAACAAGGAGGGAGTCCAGTGGAGACTGGAGAATCTCACTGCAGTCAGAGTAAACATTCTGTGAGTAAAAGAGTGAGAAACCAGGAAGAACTGGAAGTTATGATCAGTGGTGGGAATTTTGGAGTTGGAAGATTTCTAGGGGAGAGCAGATCCTGGTTGTTGAAGTCTAGGGGGTTGCCATGGATTCAGGGAACTGTTTGAATGGAGAGGAGGTTTTCCATTAGGAGGAAGTGAAGGAATTCTAAGACTAGGCTATTGAATAAATCATTCACATGGTTGTCTAATTGGCCCAGGATGATGGGGCAACTAGTGGGGACATTTAACCAGCAGGTGCCAAAATCATCCCTTGAGCAGGCTCGATAATGAGTCTATGGAAAAACTGTATCACGTAAAGTAGGACATTTTAGTAGAGGCACCAAACTTCACCTTGTGGGTCTTCTATGTTCACTAAATGTCAGTCACTTGAAGATAGAAATGGATATTAGTCAGTTTTGCTTGGGGAAAAATTTTAAGACGTTCTCATGGGAGCCCTGGTGGGGAAGTGATACCTAGATAGAGAAGTCATTGCAAATAGTGGCAAGAGGGGGGAAGGGGGTAGGAATCCTCTGAGCCAAGATTACCATTTCAAAAAAAAAGGAAAAGAGATTTGAAGCTTGAGAATGGCCAGCATTAAGACGAGCGAGAGGTAGTTTGGCCAGAAGTGATGAGCCTTAAAAAAAAACTACACGTTTATAGGTTTTTAGGGGTTATTTATATTGTGATTAGAGAAAATTAAATCTAGGCACTTGGTGAATATCTGTTGAGTTGAACGTGTGTTCAACTTTGAGTTTTTATGGTGCATAATCTGTTTAGCAGACTGAAAATGCCATAATGAGGCTCTGTGGCTGCTTGTTATTGTAAAAGAACACAGGATTAGGAGTCCAAGAGAAGGCTCTAGGTCACTGCCACTGACACACTCGCAGGTTAGAAAACAGACTAATAATGCACAAGGGAGTGCTAATGAAAAAGCTCACAACAAAAAAGTAGCAGAAGGTTCAATTCTAATTCAAATTGCTGGTAATAGAGATAAAACCAATGTCATGTGATTTCTCCTTATCCTATCCAAATAAGAAAGGAAATAATTTAATGACATTTATTGAAGGATGATTTGCATGTAATCTAATGGATGTATTTTAGGTGTATCATTCAGTGCAGTATGACAAATACATAGCCCCAATGTAATCTTCTTACTAACCAAGAGGTGGAATGTTTCTATCACCTTGTAAAATTCCCCAACACCTCCCCTCCTTCCACTGTAGAAAACTATTGATCTGCTTTAGAAAGACTATAAATTTGTGTTTCTAAAATTTCGTATGAATGGGACCACGTGTTGTTTACATATTATGATGGTTAATACTGAACATCAACTTAACTGGATTGAAAGATACAATGTATTGATCCTGGGTAGGTCTGTGAGAGTGTTGCCAAAAGAGATTAATATTTGAGTCAGTGGGCTGGAGAAGACAGAAGGCAGATCCACTCTTAATCTGGAGGGCATAATCTAATCAGCTGCCAATGAATATAAGGCAGGCAGAAAAATGTGAAAAGGAGAGACTGGCCTAGCCTCCCAGCCTACATCTTTCTCCCATGCTGGATGCTTCCTGCCCTCTAACATCAGACTCCAAGTTCTTCAGTTTTGGGACTCGGACTGGCTCTCCTTGCTCCTCAGCTTGCAGACAGTCTATTGTGGGACCTTGCGATCATGTAAATTAATACTTAATAAACTCATATATATATAATTTGTATATGTATGTATATGTGTGTGAGTGTACATATATACATATATATATATATCTTATTAGTTCTGTCCCTCTAGAGGACCCTGATATGATACAATACGATTTCTTTGACTCCGCACACTGTTGCTGTTGTTTTAATTCATCTGTGTTGACAGTATCAGCAGTTTGCCCATTTTATTTTATAAAGAGTATGTTTAACTTTATAAGAAACTATCAAACTGTTTTCTAAAGTGGCTGTATCATTTTATATTTCTTCTAGCAATGTATGAGCGTTCCAGTTTTCCCACATTGTCACCTACTCTTGGTATTGTCAGTCTTTTCAACTTCAGCCTTTCCAGTGGGTATGTAGTGGTATTTCACTATAGTTTTGATTTGCATTAATCATTGGGGAAATGACGTTTAATGTCATTCTTGGGCTTCTTGGCCCTTCACACATCTCATTTAGTGAAGTGTATTGTTTATTGTATTATTGAGTCCTTCAAATATTTTAGTGCAAGTCCTATGTCATATATATGCATTGTGAAGATTTTTTTCCCATGTGGCTTGGATTTTTTTCCTTAATAGTCTCTTTTAAAGATCAAGTTTTATTTTTAGTAGAATCCAATTGCCAGTTTATTCAATTTTTAGTAGAGTCCAATTGCCATTGCTTCTTGTGTCCTGCCCAGTCAGTCTCTGCCTATCCCTAGGTTTTCTTCTGAAACAGTGTTGTCAAACAGAAATATCATGTGAGCTACATAGGTAATTTAAAATGTTCCAATAGCCATGTTTTAAAAATAATTTAAGTTAATTTGAATTATATGCAACGTATCTAAAATATTATTTCAACATGTAATCAATATAAAAATTAATGGGATATTTTATATTTTTAAAAAATACCATGTCTTGGAAAGCCAGCATACGTTTTACACTTACAGCAAATTTCAGTTTGGACTAGCTACGTAATAGCTGTACGTGGCTAATGGGTACTGTATTGAATTCTAGAAGTGATTCTAGAGTGATTCTAGGAGTTTTATAGTTCCTGCTTTTTATTTAAGTCTGAGATTTCACTTGATTTTTTTTTTTTTTGTGAAGGATGTGAAATGAATGTAGAAGTTTATTTTTTTCTCTATGTAGATAACCAGTTCCCACACCATTTATCTCTTTCCAATGTAATTACGTTATACCTCTGTCAAAATACCAATAGATCTAGGCTGGGGGTGGTGGCTCACATCTGTAATCTCAGCACCTTGGGAGGCCGAGGTGCTCAGATCACTTGAGCCCAGGAGTTTGAGACCAGCCTGGGCAACGTGGCAAAACCCTATCTCTACTAAAAATACAAAAATCAGCTGGGTACAGTGGCACCTGTCTGTAGTCCCAGCTATTCTGGAGGCTGAGGCAGGAGAATCGCTTGAAACTGGAAGGCAGAGGCTGCAGTGAGCTGAGATCACGTCACTGTACTCCAGCCTGGGCAACAGAGCCAGACTGTGTCTCAAAACAAACAAACAAACATACAAACAAAACCCAATAGATCTTATGTGTGTGTCTATTTCTGGACTCAATACAATATTGTTTTTTCTTATGTCAGTACCCTGCTGTCTTTTGTCAGTACCCTACTGTTGGTAGCCTTATGTCAGTACCCTACTGTCTTTTGTTTTTTTGTTTTTTTTTGAGACAGAGTCTTGCTCTGTCGCCTAGGCTGGAGTGCAGTAGTGCAATCTTGGCTCACTGCAACCTCCACCTTGAGGTTAAAGCAATTCTCCTGCCTTAGCCTCCTGAGTAGTTGGGATTACAGGTGTGCACCACCATGCCTGGCAAATTTTGCATTTTTAGTAGAGATGGGGTTTTGCCATGTTGGCCAGGCTGGTCTTGAACTCCTGACCTCAAGTGATCTGCCCGCCTCGACCTCCCAAAGTGCTGGGATTACAGGTGTGAGCCACCACACCCAGCCAGTACCCCATTGTTTTGATTAGTCTAGCTTTATAGTAGGCCTAAAAATCAGATAGAATTAGCCTTCCAACTTTGTTTTTCTTTTTAAGATGATTTTTTCTCTTCTAGGTTCTTTTCATTTCCATATAAAGTTTAGAATCAGCTTGTCAATTTCAACAGCAAAGCTGACATGGATTTTGCCCACGTCAACTTTGACATGAGGACTGACTGATGACCCTCAAAAATATTTGTTTGTGTCCTAATCTCTGGAATCTCAGAATGTAACCTGAGTTGAATAAAAGAATCTTTGCAGATGTGACTAAGTTAAGGATCTTGAAATGAGGAGACCACCTTCAGTTATTTCAGTGAGTCCTAAGTACAGTGACATCTATCCCTATAAGAGAGACACACACAGGAGAAACCACATGACACTCACAGAGAAGGCGTTGTGAAGATGGAGGCAGAGATTGGCATGCTGTGGCCGCAAGCCAAGGAAGCCGAGGAAGCCAGGGAATGCCAATGGTCACTAAAAGCTGGAAGAAGTGAGGAAGGAATCTCCACTAGAGCCACTAGATGGCGCCTGCGGCCTTTGCTGATATCTTAATTTCAGCCTTCTGGCCTCTGGGACTCAGAAAATACATTTCATGTTTTATGCCACCAGTTTGTGGTAATTTGTTATGGCAGCTATCGGATAAAATACAGCCACTATCAGGCTAAGGAAGTTCCATTCCATTCCTAGTTGGTTTAGGATGGGGTGTGGTTGTCAAATGTTCTTTTTGCATCAATTGAAAATAACATTCCCCTCTCCATTATTTTGTTAATGTGGGCATAATCTGTATGACTGTCTGCCCATGTGTTATTAATTTTAGCCCCATCATAGCTGTTACCCCTGGTAACACCTGCTCCTGAAAGTGTTGGGTCTTGACACATTGTATCAACTTATAGATGTGTCAGATGAATTTTCTTGTTCTGCGTTTGCTAAAGAAATTTTAAGAAGTCATTCAATAGTCTGCAGAATAAAATGGAATCTCCAAATACTTAAAGAAAAAATGGGATTACGGAATTTGTCCTGAGGGGTTCTCTCTACAACAGGGACCACGCTGGCAACCCTTGGGTCCAGTTTGACCTGGATAAATACTTCATGTGGCCTCTACAGTGTTTCTAAAATTAGGAGATTTTATATTAAAATGTTAGCTAGCATACTTCCCTTGAAAATTATACAGATGTGGCAACCCTGGCCTGAATTCAAACATGACAGCCATTGGCCTGAGCTGAGCATCTGCCCCTTACACAAATAATCTCCTTTTCACTTTACCACAGTCCCATTGTTCCTCACTGTTTTAAACTTTGTAGAGATTTGAGTTTGCAACCCCTGCTCCAGAAACGTTGCTGGGGCATGCTGTAATGCCAAAGCATGTGTCATCAAGGGAAAGCTTAGGGGAAAAAGAGTGTGTCACAGCTACCAGGTCAACACAGTCATGTTCAAAGAGACCACTGTGGAAATAACCTAAAGATAAAAAAGGATTTCATGTAATTCATTACCAGTGAGAAAGAAAAACTGCTTGACTGACTTCTGGATAAAGACGACACAAGAAAGCACTAAAAAAATCAAAATTAAAACACTAAATCAGCCAGGCATGGTGGCTCATGCCTGTAATCCCAGCATTTTGGGAGACTGAGACAGGTGGATCAACTGAGGTCAAGAGTTTGAGACCAGCCTGGCCAACATGGAGAACTTCCCCCGCCCAACCCCCATACCAGCCTCTACTAAAAATGCAAAAATTAGCTGGGCATGATGGTGCATGCCTGTAGTCCCAGCTACTCAGGAGGCTGAGACAGGAGAATTGCTTGAACCTGGGAGGCAGAGGTTGCGGTAAGCCGAGATCACGCAACTGTACTCCAGTCTGGGTGACAGAGCGAGACTCTGTCTCAAAAACAAAACACTAAATCACCCAAAGGAAAGAAAGCAGCAAAAAACTTACATGCTGCAACCAAAGAAGAAAAAAGTACAATCTTATAATGTAAACTTTGAAAATAGATGGCAAAAGCAAAGAGAACAGAAGATTCTATGGAGGCGTGATTTGTGTCCAGATGAACCTATGTCTGCCCAGCCCTCCACCCACCGCTGCAAGACATGTTGAGGAAAAAGATGATCAGACCAAGTCCTAAGAATTCTCACAAATGTCCTCCAATGTGGAAAGGCAGTGGCACACCTGTGAAATGTTGAGGAACCTTTGCATACCACTGTTGGATCTTGCCAGAAGCAGGAAGGTTTCCCACTTTCTGGGATACTGTGCTGAACTAAGCAAATGAACTGAAGCTCTGAGGCATGGGATATTCCCTTGGCTAGCTTGAAGTCCAGCTGCCAGAGGACTTTTTTTTTTTTTTTTTTTTTTTTTTTTTTTGAGACGAAGTCTCGCTCTGTCGCCCAGGCTGGAGTGCAGTGGCCGGATCTCAGCTCACTGCAAGCTCCGCCTCCCGGGTTTACGCCATTCTCCTGCCTCAGCCTCCCGAGTAGCTGGGACTACAGGCGCCCGCCACCTCGCCCGGCTAGTTTTTTGTATTTTTTAGTAGAGACGGGGTTTCACCGTATTAGCCAGGATGGTCTCGATCTCCTGACCTCGTGATCTGCTCGTCTCGGCCTCCCAAAGTGCTGGGATTACAGGCTTGAGCCACCGCGCCCGGCCGGGACTTAAAGGAATCTCAGATGTGAACGTTGAGTTCCCCCAGCAAGCTTTATACTCTGTCTGAGCTGAATTCCACACATCCCCTTTTCTCCCACCTCTCCTTGTCTGAAAAACCTCGGTTCACAGAACAAGTAGATAAAAACAACACTCAGCCCTGAAAATGCAGTTTATTCAGATATATAATATGCATGGGATATTAGAAAAGAATATAATCTATAAATTGGAAGATCATACTGTATGCTGGGGGGAAAATTGATCTACAATAACTGACACAGAGGCATAGCCCAGATAAGAATATTAAGAGATATATTAATGATAAAGAATTTTTCAGGTGTCCGAGCAGAAAAATCAAGCCACCTCCAAGAGGAAAATTACATGGGATTAAGATCTTTCCACAGAAATCTTCTGTGTCAAAATCAGTGAAGCATTCATCTAATGACCAGTAATGATGAGCTTTTTTCATGTTTGTTGGCCACATAAATGTCTTCTTTTGAGAAGTGTCTGTTCATACCCTTTATCCACTTTTTGATGGAGTTGTTTGATTTTTTTCTTGTAAATTTGTTTAAGTTCCTTGTAGATTCAGGATATTAGCCCTTTGTCAGATGGATAGATTACAAACATTTTCTCCCATTCTGTAGGTGGCCTGTTCACTCTGATGGTAGTTTCTTTTGCTGTGCAGAAGCTCTTTAGTTTAATTAGATCCCATTTGTCAATTTTGGCTTTTGTTGCCATTGCTTTTGTTGTTTTAGTCATGAAGTCTTTGCCCATGCCTATGTCCTAAATGGTTTTGCCTAGGTTTTCTTCTAGGCTTTTTATGGTTTTAGGTCTGATGTTTAAGTCTTTAATCCATCTTGAGTTAATTTTTGTATAAGGTGTAATGAAGTGGTCCAGTGTCAGTTTTCTGCATATGGCTAGTCAGTTTTTCCCGACACTATAAAACAGGGAATCTTTTATCTATTGATTGTTTTTGTCAGGTTTGTCAAAGATCAGATGGTTGTAGATGTGTGGTGTTATTTCTGATGACTCTGTTCTGTTCCATTGGTCTATATATCTGTTTTGGTACCAGTACCATGCAGTTTTGGTTACTGTAGCCTTGCAGTACAGTTTAAAGTCAGGTAGTGTAATGCCTCCAGCTTTGTTCTTTTTGCTTAGGATTGCCTTGGCTATACAGGCTCTTTTTTGGTTCCATATGAAATTTAAAGTCGTTTTTTCTAATTCTGTGAAGAAAGTCAATGGTAGCTTGATGGGGATAGCATTGAATCTATAAATTACTTTGGGCAGTATGGCCATTTTCACAATATTGATTCTTCCTACCCATGAGCATGGAACGTTTTTCCATTTGTTTGTGTCCTCTCTGATTTCCTTGAGCAGTGATTTGTAGTTCACCTTGAAGAGGTCCTTCAGATCCCTTGTAAGTTGTATTCCTAGGCATTTTATTCTCTTTGTCTCTACTGTGAATCAGAGTTCACTGATGTGTTGGCTGTTTGTCTATTATTGGTATATAGTAATGCTTGTGATTTTTGCACATTGTTTTTGTATCCTGAGACTTTGCTGAAGTTGCTTATCAGATAACATGCCAGTTAGAATGAAAATCATTAAAAACTCAGAAAACAACATATGCTGGAGAGGACGTGGAAAAATAGGAATGCTTTTACACTGTTGATGGGAGTGTAAATTAGTTCAACCGTTGTGGAAGACAGTGCGGCAGTTCCTCAAGGATCTAGAACCAGAAATAACATTTGACCCAGCAATCCCATTACTGGGTATATACCCAAAGAATTATAAATCATTCTACTCTAAAGACACATGCACATATATGTTTATTGCAGCACTATTCACAATAGCAAAGACTTGAAACCAACCCAAATGGCCATTAGCAATAGACTGGATTAAGAAAATGTGGCACATATACACCATGGAATACTATGCAGCCATAAAAAAGGATGAGTTCGTGTCCTTTGTAGGGACATGGATGAAGCTGGAAACCATCCTTCTCAGCAAACTAACACAGGAACAGAAAACTAAACATTGCATGTTCTCACTCATAAGTGGGAGTTGAAAAATGAGAACACATGGACACAGGGAGGGGTGGGGACTAGCGGGAGAGGGATAGCATTAGGAGAAATACCTAATATAGATGACGGGTTGATGGGTGCAGCAAACCACCGTGGGATGTGTATACCTGTGTAACAAACCTGCATGTTCTGCACATGTATCCCAAAACTTAAAAGTATAATAAAAAAATAAATAAAGCAATTGCCATCTTGTTCTGTTAGGTTTTGAAGGAAGGTATGAATTGAAAATACCCAACTCAGTTTTTATTTATGTAGAGAGAAAAATACCAGATTTTCTCAAACATGGCAGCACTCTATAAACCCTCCTTAGGAATATGACTTGAAAAAGAAGGCAGTCCATCAAGAACTAAATAAAAATAAAAGTTCAGGGATGGATAAGTTACAGTGAATATCAAATTCATTTAAAGATAGAATTAAGACAACATCTGGAAAAATAAAGTTGCAGAGCAATTGCAAATGTTCTCATTGCTAGTAAGCTGAAAGTAATAGAAGTAATGGAAATTGAGAGGCAGGGGGTAAAGGTAGGTGGAGGTGTATGATGCTAATTAACTTCATCTTTCAGAGCTACTAAACTGTCTAAACCCAAACATGTAGTGAGCTCCTTACACCTCTCTTAATCTTTTTACGTAATGCTTATAGGCCTTTTAAAAAGCACGTCTTTTAGGGAAGAAAGCAATAGAGATTCCCTTCAGTTTATTTTTCTTAAATTCCAGTAACATTGAAAAATTTGAAATTGTATGAAGCAGACATGGTGTGATCCCATAATTATAAAATTATTTCTGTCTACGCTTTCTGCGTCTTCGTTTCTTCAGCCGTGAGACGGTTATTTCTGCCAGCATTGCTGTGAGGACTACACGTATTTACCTGCAAAGTACTTAGGACAGTGCCTGGCTCACGGTCAGTTGCTCACATTTGGGCAGCTGCACTTGGGCGCTGCTGGCACACGAGGTAAGTTAGTTTGGCCTGTTGCAGCGTCCTAGCATCTGTCGCGTTCCTCATGTGTGATCGGGCTCAGGCAGCCCATTCTGGCGGCGACTTGAGCTAGCAGGCCCCGCTGCGGACTCCGGGCCGGCTCGGGTCTACCTGCGCCAGCGCTGTACCTGGGCGACCTTGGCTTTGCCCCCACCAATGACCCGGCCTGCCGGTCGTGCGGGTGCCGCTCCGCTCCCCCCGCCTCGGCTGCAGACCCCCAGCTCCCCGGCGGGGCCTCCTCCAGCCACGTGACGCCCCCGCCAGGGGCCCCAGCGCCCTCCTCCCGGCCGTGCAGTTCTGGCTCCCGAGCCCCGCCTGCGCGCGGCCTCCTCGGCTCAGCCATCCTCTTGGCTGCCGCGGGCGGCAAAGCCCACGGCATCTGCCATTTGTCATTCAGCCCGTCGGTACCGCCCCGAGCCTTGATTTAGACACGGCTGGGGCGTGCTCTGGCCTCAGTCTCCGGGCGGGTGCTGGACGGACGGACGGGGCAGCCGCGCTCACAGCCCAGCTGCGCGGGGCCTTGGCGCGCGGGGTGCTTCCCCGGGTCGCCGTCATGGCTGCAGAGGCGGCACGCCCCAGCAGCCTCGCCTGAGCTCCGGGGGTCGTTGCCCCGCAGGGTAGGTGTCTGGGTACTCGCGGCCGCGGCGGGCGGGCTGGGGGCAGCTGTGGCCGTGCATTGCCGCGCTGCGAGGACGGCGCTGGGTTCGCGGCCGCAAGGAGGGTGTGCCTTTGCCGCGCCGCCTACGTGCAGGTCCGGGCTCCACGGGGCCGGGTGCGGGATCCCGCAGATCGTCACCCGCAACCCAGGCCGCCCCACCGCGAGTGCCGCCGGTCCCCCGGACACCGCTGCCAGAGGCGTTTGTGCCTATCTGGTATGCGGTCCATAGACCCGATTCTTACAGCCTGGCGCTCTAACCTCGCCAACGGGCCAGGAAAAAAACAACAAGGAAAAGAAGAAAAAGTCTGTTCAAAGTAATAATGGGACTAGACAGTAACTGTTTGTGCTTTCGTCTCTTATGAAAAATATGATTATTTTGATGCTTTAGTATTACAGACTGTATCAGACATACTCTTAAAAGTATTTAAAAACGTGGGGTCCTAAAAATTTCCTAGATCGGGACAGCTGATAATGCAACTTCGGTTAGTCTCCGCATCCAACTTTCAGGGCGGAGTGGGGATTTCTACCTTTTACTGAATATACTCCTGTAATTTTGAATATTTTTTCCTCATCAAATATGTTACTTTCATGTTTTAGGAAACCAATAAAAATCAAAAATAGAAACACCCAGCTTAGGTCCTCCTTCTTCCAGGAATCCTCCTCTAACCCCTCCCAGGCAGGATCGAAGGCCCCTCCTGGGTGCTTTCTGGGGCCTCACTGAGGTCCTGGTCCCCTAAGTCCTCCCCCGCAGCCCCTCCGCATATTAACCCACGGGTCGCGCTGGGCCCAGAGATTGCTTACTTAGCACATGGTAAGTGATTAATACTGTTTAATGACCGAGGGAAAAGATAAAATGTTCTCTGATGTTTCACGCTTTTCGCTCTGAAGTTAAATAGTGGTAAATTTATATGCACTTAGATAAGAACATTTAACAGTTAAGGATCTGGAAAAGTTGACGACGTCCGTTGTCCGTGTTTCCTGATCCAGCAGTTGCACGCCTGGGTATTCATCCTTAACAACAATGTTTTTCAGAATTTGAAGTCCATTTTAGTGGGTCGTAAAGTCATTTAAGTGGATGATCAGAATTTGTAAAACAGAGACAGAGAATAGAACGTCAGTGTCTCTCAGGTCATGGGGTGTTCGCTTTATGAATCTCTCCTCCTCTCCTCAGTTTCATACATACACAAATGTGTGTCATGATGTAAAACGTCATTCCTTAGTATGAGTCATGGACAAAAAAGTTTGAAAGCCACTGCCCTAGATAAATTTTAATACATGTTCACAAGCAGACGTGTACAAGAAGGTTGACTGTAATAGCAGAAAACTGGAAGCCACCTTCATGCCCACCTGAAGGAGAAAGATAAATTATACACCAGTCATAAAAAGAGCACACTGTACAGTGGCCAATGAAATATTTTTGTGTTTCAACACAAATGCCTTTCAGTGTTGAACCAAAAAAAAAAAAAAAAGTTGCCAGAGAGTGTTGTGTGATATCATCTATGTAAAATTCAGAACCTGATGGAGCAAAGCTATTGTTTAGGGATGCATATATAGGCATTAAAAGTAGTAAAGAAAAAAGGTCAAGCTAATGGTCACCTCCTGGTGGGGAGGAGAGGGTCTGGGGCTCAGAGATGCTGGAAATGCTTTATCGCCTGACCTGTGCAATGGTTACATGGGTTTTTGCTTTGTAACTCTTTGTTAAATGATACACACTAGGTTTGAATGTCACATTTCTCCCCAAATATGTTAAAATATGGGTGTCACAAACTGAAGAAGCCTGAGTCTAGGGCTCTACGTCTGTTATTGTTATTGCCTGGCTTCTTTTTAGAAAAAAAAAAAAAAATCTTGCTCAGGGAGGAGCACCTAGGGAACTTATCAATAATGTTTTATTTCATAAATTCTATGGTGGACATATCAGTATTTATTAAATTATTCTTTATTCTTATAACTTAATTTATAACATTTCAAAAAGCATTTAGGAGAAAATGTCATTTGGGGTGTTTGCTTTCCCAAAAGTCACATTTACATATTTTGTACACAACTGGAATATTTTATATAGTAATTTTACTAAAATCAAATTTTGTTATGAAAAATGAAATACTAAAAAGTATATAAAAATCACAGAACTTTACAGACTTTCAGTGTTTTAAAATGCTAACATGTTATATTTACCGCAATAATTTCTGTTCCTCAGTTCTTTTAGGCCACATTTTTAGTGCTCAGTAGCCACATATTACTTTTATATTTTATTATGTGATATATTTTACATTATAATATATTATAGAACAGAATATTCCCATCATTGCAGAAATTTTTCTTGGAAAACATTCCGGATACAAATATTTGTTATAGACTTGCAGATATTAAACTATAGACATTAATCTGTATGCTTTTGTCTTAAGATACTCTACTATTAATGAAATGTATTCTGAATATTTTTCTAAGAATTAAGTTTATGTTTTGTCCACATTTTGTTCTTTAATTTACCTCAGACATGTATATGTTTAGATGTATATATTTTATGTTATGAGATCAAGCTTAATTCATTTTCAGATTCCCATGTGAAAAGGTAATTGTTCCAATATCAGTGATTAGCAGTGCCGCTTCTGTCACATACAGTACCCAAATATGCTTGGGCTTATTTCCAGGCTGTTAATCCTGGTTTGTTTATTTGTCATCTGAAAATACTGCTGATTTTCATTTACTGTTGTTTTCTATGTAGTATATTATTCAGTTCTAAGAATTTAAAATTTTTTCATTGTGATATTTTTTCTTCCCCTAACAGATTTGTAGAAAGTAGTCTAGTGCCAATGTGGAAGGTTTTGTGAGTTATCCTTTTGTTACTGATTTCTAATTTGCCCTATAGTCAGCATACATGTCAAGGCCACTAATTCTTTGAAATTCGAGAATTGCTTTATGGTTTTCACTGCTCCTTGTATCATCAAGAATAATCTGTAGTCACAGACTTTTGAGGCAAGGTATGTAGGTGTGTGTATATACATAATGTATATACATACACACTTTATATATAGATTATATGTATAATCTCACTGTAGAATTTATATAAAAATTAAATATATTTGTATAATTTATATATATAAATAAAATCTCCTGTCTCTAAGGTTTATGTTTCATCAATTCAGGAAAATTTTGTCTTTTATCTCTTTATTTTCACCTGTTTTTGTCATATTCTTTCCTTTAGGAGCTATGATTAGACTTCTGTTAGACTTCCTCACTCTGTCACCCACATCTTTTAAGGTACATTTAATGTATTTAATATATTTTTTATCCATGTTGAATTCTACATACATTTTTTAGTTCTATAATTTATGTACAACAAAAAAGGCCTGTAGCTTGATGAAATTTACATATGTGTATACCTTTGTGATTACTACCCAGATAAACATATAAAACATTTTCATTCCTTCTGCCCCTTCCTATCAATGGAGCCACTCACTTCCCCCAGTCAACTACTGTCCTGATTTCTATGATCATGGATTATTTTCAAGTGTTTTTTAAAACTTCATATAAATGGAGTCATAGAGTTTATTCTTTTGTTCACATTGTATTCATCCATGTTGCATGTATAAGTATTTTTGTTTGTTTTTTATTTTCGCTTTATATCAAGGGTTGGCAAACTGTGGCCTGTGGGCCAATTCCAACCCACTGCATATTTTTGTTTATAAAATTTTATTGGGCTGGCTCCTGTCTATAATCTGTGGCTCCTGTCTATGTTCCATGGCTCCTGTCTATAATCCCAGCCACTCAAGAGGCTGAGGCAGGAGAATCTCTTGAGCTCAAGAGTTTGAGCTTACAATGAACTGTGATCATGCCACTGTACTGCAACCTGGGTGACAGTGAGATGACCCCATCTTAAAAAAGAAAAATTACTGGAACATAGTTATGCCCATTTGGCAGAGTTGAGCAGTTATTACAGAGGCCATATGGCCCACAAAGTCTAAACTATTTACCAAGTGGCCATTTACAGGAAAAAATTTATTGACCCCTCTTCTATAGTATTACATTATGTGGATCTATAATATGAGCAATTTACTTATTCATTTTCTTGTTGGGCCATTAAGAATTAAATTGTGAAGAATGTTCTTCCAACTTCCATTGGTAGACATACATCTCTCAGCTATATACCAAGGAGTTGAATTGATGGTCTTTGGTAGGTTGGTTGCATTTCCATAAACACTAATAATGTTGAACATCTTAAAATATCTTAATCAGCCATTTAGATTTCCTTTGTGACCTGCCTATTGAAATATTTTGCCCATTTAAAAAAAAAATAGGTTATCTTTTTGTTAATGATTTTTAGTTCCTAATATAATCTGGATAGGCAATCTTTGTTGGGTACATGTTTGCAAGTATTTCCTACCCTGAAATTTGCCTGTTTATTCTCTTTTTTTTTTGAGGCGGAGTCTCGCTCTGTCGCCCGGACTGGAGTGCAGTGGCCGGATCTCAGCTCACTGCAAGCTCCGCCTCCCGGGTTTACGCCATTCTCCTGCCTCAGCCTCCCGAGTAGCTGGGACTACAGGCGCCCGCCACCTCGCCCGGCTAGTTTTTTTTGTATTTTTAGTAGAGACGGGGTTTCACTGTGTTAGCCAGGATGGTCTCGATCTCCTGACCTCGTGATCCGCCCGTCTCGGCCTCCCAAAGTGCTGGGATTACAGGCTTGAGCCACCGCGCCCAGCTGTTTATTCTCTTAATAGTACCTTTTGATGAGCAGAATTATTCCTTTGAAGTTTGGTTTATCAGGATTTGGGAGTGGGTAAAAAGGGGAAGGGAGTGGAAATTAGTGCTTTTTTGCATCCTACCTATAAAATTTTCTTCCTACCCTCAAATTTGCCCACTCTCAAGGTTTTGAAGACATTTGCCTTTGTTTTCCTCCAGAAACTTTACAGTTTTAGCTGTTGGGTCTGTGATTATCACCAGTTGATTTTCGTGTATGGTGTGAGGTGGGGATCAAGATTTCTTTTCTTTTTTTTTCTTTTTTTCTTTTTTTTTTTTAGGACGGAGTCTCACTCTGTTACCCAGGCTGGAGTGCAGTGGTGTGATCTCAGCTCACTGCAAGCTCTGCCTCCCGGGTTCATGCCATTCTCAGCCTCCTGAGTAGCTGGGACTACAGGTGCCCACATTAACCATGCCCAACTAATTTTTTGTATGTTTAGTAGAGACAGGGTTTCACCGTGTGAGCCAGGATGATCTCAATCTTCTGACCTCGTGATCCGCCCGCCTCAGGCTCCCAAAGTGCTGGAATTACAGGTGTGAGCTACTGTGCCCAACCTCAAGATTTATTTTCTATATGGACATTCATCTACTCTACACATTTACTGAAAAAAAACAGCACCTTTCTTTTCCCATTGAATTGCATGGGGACTTTGTTGATAAATGAATGGTCATATATTTGGGTCTATTTCTGGACTCTATTCTGTTCCACTTGGACTAATTATCCATTCTTGCATCAGTACCATACTTTTTTAATTACTGTAGTTTATGGTAAGTCTTGATATGGTATTGTAAACCATCCAGTTTTGTTCTTTTAAACAAATGTTTTGATTATTTAAGTGCTTTATATTTCCATATAAATTTTCAAATGTGCTTGTCAATGTCCATTAAAAAAAAAAAGGTCTACCAGATTTTTGACTGGGATTGCATTGACTCTACAGAGCAACTTTGGGAAAGTGAACATTTTAACAGAATTGAGTCTCTCCCTTCATTGAATAAATTCTTCTACAGTTACTTTCAACATGTTCTGTATATTCAGTGTATAGGACTTACACATTATTCAATTTATTTCTAGACATTTAATGATTTTTGATGCTGTTGCAGGTGGTGGCGTTTTGTTTTTTCACCCACCAGTTTTATTTTCCAAACATCTTGCCTAGTGTATGGAAACAAAATTTATTTTTATATATTGATCTTGTATTTTGTACCCTTGCTAAATTCACTTATAGTTCTGGTAGTATGCAGATTTTTTTTTTTTTTTTTTTTTTAATGTGCTGTCATGCCATCTGGAAAAAAAAAACGGTTTAAATATGCCTTTACAATTCTATTATCTTTTTCTCCTTTTCTTGCCTGATTGCACTGGCTGGGACCTCTAGAACAATATTTAACAGAAGTATTAACAATGTATATCCTTGCTTTTTCATCATCTTAAGGGGAGAATGCATCTATATTTCACTATTAAGGGTGATGTTTATTGTACTTTTTTTGGTAGATGTTCTTTACCAGATTGAGGAAATTTTCTCCGTTTCTAGTTAACTGAGAATTGCTTTCACAAATGAGTATTGAATTTTCATGTTCATTTTATTCTGAAATAATTTTAAATTTACAAGAATTGCAAAGATAGTGCAGTGTTTTTGTATACCCTTCACCAACTTCCTCTCATGTTAACATCTTACATAACCCTTGTAAAGTACCAAAGTTAAGAAATTAACATTAACACAATAGTACTGGCCGGGCGCGGTGGCTCAAGCCTGTAATCCCAGCACTTTGGGAGGCCGAGACGGGCAGATCACGAGGTCAGGAGATCGAGACCATCCTGGCTAATACGGTGAAACCCTGTCTCTACTTAAAAATACAAAAAACTAGCCGGGCGACGAGGCGGGCGCCTGTAGTCCCAGCTACTCGGGAGGCTGAGGCAGGAGAATGGCATAAACCTGGGAGGCGGAGCTTGCAGTGAGCTGAGATCCGGCCACTGCACTCCAGCCTGGGTGGCAGAGCAAGACTCCGTCTCAAAAAAAAAAAAAAAAAAACAAAAAAAAAAACACAATAGTATTAATGAAACTATACACTTTGTTCGTATTACTACTGTTTTCCCTCTAATATTCTTTTTTTAATTTCAGGATCCAACCCTTATACCACATGGTGTTTAGTTTTTATGTCTCCCTCGTTTACTCCGATCTGTGACAGTTTCTCAGTCTTTCGTATCTTGTCACTTTTGAAGAGTACTGGTATGTGTTTTGTAAAATGCATCTCAGTTTGGATTTATGCGATGTTTTCTGACAATTAGACTGAAGTTATGGATTTTGAGAGAAGAATATTGCAGAGCCGTTGTGCCCTTCTCATTGTATCACATATGGCAGCATATGGTAATCACATCGACTGATGATAACTTTGATCACATGGCCAGATGGTGTCTGGCAGAGTTTCTTATTGTAATGTTCCTTTTTCCCCCTTTCCATAGTCTATTTGTTAGGAGAAAGTCCACAGTCAAGGGAAGGGAAGGTATCAAATAATTTGTGGACATATGTTAAAACTACCACAGTGATTAATAAATATTTTGAGGTAGTACAGATATTCTATTTCTCTTTAAAATTTTGTCCAGTAATTTCAGTGTTCAGTGGATCTTGCCTGCAACACTTATTATTGTGGTATTCTAATGGTGATTTTCCATTTTCTTCCTTTTTTTACATTTATTAATAGGAATTCTTCTCTAAGAAAGATTGGTCCTGGGCCGGGCGCGGTGGCTCAAGCCTGTAATCCCAGCACTTTGGGAGGCCGAGACGGGCGGATCACGAGGTCAGGAGATCGAGATCATCCTGGCTAACACGGTGAAACCCCGTCTCTACTGAAAAATACAAAAAAACTAGCCGGGCGAGGTGGCGGGCGCCTGTAGTCCCAGCTACTCCGGAGGCTGAGGCAGGAGAATGGTGTAAACCCGGGAGGTGGAGCTTGCAGTGAGCTGAGATCGGCCACTGCACTCCAGCCTGGGTGACAGAGCAAGACTCCGTCTCAAAAAAAAAAAAAAAAAAGAAAGGTTGGTCCCTTTTCTCCCATGGGTTTATTATTCAGTCAGATATTTATATCCATGTATATTGATGGATATTTATTTTAGTCTTTGAGCTATTATCTAATATCATTTTTATATTGCTTAAATTGTTCCAGCTTTGACATTGGGATTTTTTCAAGTTGGCTCTTTTGTCCTTTTGAAATGTCGCCATTAAAAATTTTTATTTTTTATAATTTCCTTACTATGAGATGCTCCAGGCTCATTTAGTATTTTCACTTCCTCAACCTTAGAATCAGCCATTTCTCCAAAATGTCTTGATTCCTTTTACTGGAGGATGGTATTAGAAACCAAGATCTGTGTGCTATGTGTCCTTGCTGCTACTGAGATGTTACTGTTTCTTGGCCCTCTGTGAACAGAGCTAGGAGTTATTTGTACGTATACTCAATTTTTAATTTTGTCAAATGTTTTTTCTGCATCTATTGAGATTATGACTTTTCTTAGTTTGATGACATGAAGAATTACAAATATCTGACATTTTAAAGGATGTTTTTCCAGTATTCCTTAGAACTTTGCAAGTATTAAAAGGTTTGTTTTAGAATGTCTAGCTCTCCATATTGCCTGAACAAATCTTCCTAAGATAACTCTCATGATTTTGATATGTCATAGGGCAGAAACCTTCTTTTGTTTTTCTGCTGAATTGTTTGGCTATTTTGGACATTTCCCATTCTATATGAGTTTTAGTACCTGTTTATGAAGTTTCTTGAAAAGTCCTATTGGGATTTTTATAGAAATGGCTTTGAATTTATAGATCAATATGAGAAGAATGGGCATATTTGCAATATTCAGTTTTTTCATTTGTCATGTCCTTTTTGTGTCCTTCAATGATGTGATATAAACAAAGGACTTGTACATTTTTTTTTACATTTATTTCTAAATCCTGATGATTTTTGTTGCTACTGTGAATAGGTTCTCTTAGTTTCCTATTTTCTAACCAGCTAGTTATTACTTCATAAATAATATTATATTTCCATTTACATAAATACATAATTTGCAAGAAATTATTTTTTTCTTTTCCTTCTGATCTTCATATCTCTTATTCTTTTGTTTTTGTCTGATTTCACTGGCTAGGACCCCCAGTGCAATGAAGAATAGTGGTACTGATCATGGACATTCTTATTTTGTTCCTGACTTACATGAGAATACTTCTGTAGCACTGAAGCTTAGTGTGATGTTGTTGCTGGATATTTAAAGTTCTCTTCTTCTAGTTCTCTAAGAGTTTTATATCATGAATCGTATTGGATTTATTAAGTGTTTTTTTCTGAATCTATTGGACTGTGAAGCCAGATTGCTTGCATTCAATTCCTACTTCTGCTGCTCTGCTGCTATGTAGTGTAATCTTGGGCAGTTACTTCTCTGTATCTCAATTTTCTCATCTTTAAATTTAGGTAAAACTGTCTACTCTATAAGGTTGTTGAGAGGATTAAATGAGTTAATCCATAATATGGGGTAAGAATTGTGCTTATCCCTAGGAAGTACTCATTTTTTTTCTTCATTTCTTAGTGTTAAGTTATTTTAATTTAAATTATTGTAATAAGCAAATTAATTACTAAATCATCTTGCACTCTTAAGTAACCTTACACAATTTGTTTACATAATTTGGATTTAATTTACTGTTTTAATTTTTTCATGTAATATTCATGAGTCATAAAGTGACTGTTCTTTTGCTATAGCAAAGGACATAAGGAATGATGGATTCCTAGAACAACATTACACAAGAGCTTAGCAACTGAGGTGGCAACATTCCTAACTTTCTGGAGTGATTTATATCTGAGTCTTTTGATAAGCTGGAGACAGAGGTAGCTTTTGCATGATCAAATTCTGAACTTGGCATATATTGTGGAAAATCGTCACTAAACAAAAAGGAAAAGTGATTCTAGCTTTTCTATGTGTTTCACATTGCATCATTAATACATTGTATTATTTGCATATGGAGATTTCCGTATGTGGAATATTTGGAAAGATTCATTCACCAGTGATGTACTGAGCACTTTCTTTGTGCCAGGCAATGTGTTTTGTTGGCTTGGGGGCATATCTTTGCTCTTGAGGAACTTAGGGGTCAATTAGGATCAATCTTGAAGTTGAAGACAGGCCTATTTGTATCATTCAGGGAAACTCAATGATCATTTTTTTTAATTAATACAATTGAACTTTCTCTTCCATTTGCATTCTGAAACACAGGAAAAAAATTTGAACTTTCTAATATCTTTCCTTCCTGTTTCTTTCACTCCCCTCAGCACCTTGGTTTAGGCCCTTGTCACCCTATGCTATTTTTCCCTGTATTGACTTCTTCCCTTCCTATCATTGTAATGACCACTGGGATCAGTTCCCTGAAAAAAGTCCTTTAGTGGCATCCCAATACTTACTTCTTAGCATGACAATGGTCCTTTTTTGCCTGTTCCTAACTTACTTTGCTGACCTTCTTCTCTGATTTCTCAGAACTAATCCAGTGATACAAGTGGTCCTAACCACTCATCAGCCCCTAAAGGATTCACTCTCTTGCTTTTGCAGCTGTGTTCTTATTTGTGCCATTTCCTCTGCCTTAAATGTTTTCTCCCCAACTAATTTTCAACCATTTTTTTTCAAGCTCTGTTCAGAGAATACCCACTCTACAACCCTACTAGCTACATAGAAACCCTATAATTTATAATCTATAGCCCGTGTTAAATTCTTACCTTTTGTCACCAATCTTTATATCTAAATTTCCAGATGGTCAGGTTCTTAGATAGGGTTCAAGTGGCTGACATGATACTTTGCATACAAAGAGCTATTGCCAAATAGCTACCACTACTAAGTACCTACTATCATTGTGCTACAATTTTGCAAAGTAAGTATTATTATCTCTCTTAAATTGTGAAGAAACTTAGTATCAAAGAGATTAGGAAACTTGCCTAACACCATGTAGTTAGTAAGTGGCAAAACAGGTTTGTCTGATTCAGGTATCTTGCTCTTTCTTCTATGCCATACTGCCTTTGTGTTAAAAATAAAGAAATAGTTAAAATCGTGAACAGAAGCATTTATGGTAAAACATACACTGAAAATGACATACACAGTGAAAACTTTGCTTTCATTGCCATTATACTATAGAATCTTCACTTTGGTGACCATGAGAGTTGCTATGGACTAACTGGTGTACTCCTACTTTCTTTGGACTTTCCTTCTAAGTTTTTGTTGATACTAATGAATAAGATTTGAATATTCTAATTTTGGCTTATTTGGGGGTAAGAAAAAAAGTAAAGTTTAGTCACACTTTGCTTGGTGTTTGTTTTAAGTAGAAAATTTTGCATTTGCCTAATAACCTTTGCTGGGCAATGAATAAGGTAAAAAGAGTCTACTTATCTTTCATAAAGTACTTTTTCTCTGCTTCTGTTGAGGCATGAAATACTTGGGGAAGAAAAACATATGAAGTCTGCCATTCTTTATAGCTTGATGAGTTTATATACACACACACACACACACACACATCCACACACCTGTGTAATCACAACCAAGAACAAGATAGACAATATTACATCCATCGAGGAGAAAATTCTCTCATCTACCTCCTGTCCAACACCTCTCCTGTGGATCACACTCTTCTGATGTCCATCACTGTAGATTAGTTTTGTCTATTCCTTCCCCTCCTCCCCCCGCCCCGAGATGGTATCTCACTCTGCCACCCAGGCTAGAGTGTGGTTGCATGATGACAGGATGACAGTTCACAGCAGCCTCAACCTCCCAGGCTCAAGCGATCCTCCCACCTGAGCCTCCCTGTTTTGTCTATTATTGAATTTTAAGTATAACCAAATAGGATGTACTCTTTTGTGTCTGCCTTTAATTCAGCATAAATTTTTGAGAGTTATCTGTGCTGATGCATCTATCAATAGGTGGTTCTTTTTGTATTTTTTCTGAGTAGGAATCCATTACCACAGTTTGTTTATCCATTCAGTTAATAGCTATGTGGGTGTGTTCTAGTTTGGGTTCTTACAAATAGACCTGCTGTGAATACTCATTCACAAGTCTTTTGGTGGACATTTGCAGTATTTCACCAAGGAACAAATCTGAAACTAGAATTGTTAGGCCATAGGGGAGCCAAACAGTTTACAAAATTGAATGCGTATGTGTACACTTTTGCTAGCAATAGAGTTGTAGTTGTAGTGCACATTTTCATCAGCACCTGATATTGTTAGTCTTTTTCACTTTAAGCCCTCTGGTGGGTTTGAGGTGATATCTCCTGGCTTCATGGTCTCATGGTTTTCATGTGCATTTCCTTGATGATTTCATGACTTTTCTGTTTATCTTTTAATGCTGTCTTGTGGTGTTTTAATGAAATCCAGTTTATCAGTTTTTTAATAGTTTGGTTTTTGTCCTATTTAAGAAATCTTTGTCTATCCCTCAATCAAGAAGATATCCATTTTTCTTTTTACATTTAGATCTGTGACCCATTCCATCATCTATCTCAAATTAATTTCTGTATGATGTGAGATAAGGGTCAAGGTTAATTTTTTTCAGGATCGAAATTTAATTGCTCTGGAATCTTTTGAGGAATTTTTCTTTCCCTCCATTGAATTGCATGGTGCCCTTGTTGAAAATCAAATGCCTGAGTATGTGCGTCTGTTTCTGAACTCTAAGGTCTGTGTCCTTGTTCTGTTTGTCTACCTCATGATCGAAGATGGCTAGCCAAGTTCTAGCTATAATGTCTGTATTTCAGTCAGCAAAAAAAAAAAAAAAAAAAAAGGAATAAATAAGAATCTGCTCCTGCTTCAGGACAATAACCAGAATTTGCACATGACATTTGTGCCTATATCTTGTCAGTAACATGACAACCTTTATCTTCAAGGGACATTGAGAAATGTTTTTATTCTGGGGAATCATGTGCCCATATAAATTCGGAGATTATATTACAAAGAAAAAAGGGAAGAATGAATATTAGAGAAAACTGGCAGTCTTTGCCATACTTTCTGTTTACGAGCACTTTGTAGGTGCTTAATAAACATTCATTTGATTCAATTTCATCTACTTCTCATTGAAGCCTTCTTGGTCAACTTTTGCTTGTAATCATGCATGCAGACATTGCAGCTCTGTGATAGGACTCTCCCAGATCCACCTAATAAGAAGCGTGCCCTGTAGTAATGGGGTCAGCTACTTCCTAGTGAGAGAAATATCCAGACCTTGTTAAAGTTCTCTCAAATCACCCAGTGTTTCTTCTTTATGTGTCACTATTGTGATCATAGCAGTTTGGAGAAAATGAGACCCTAAATCAAGAAAATTTAAAGGACAATGTGGCTCAGCAGGTCTCAAAATAGAGTGAACAATGGTGGGAGGGTGACCAGGTTAAACAGTTTTTGGTTTTGGTTAACTCCTGACCATCCTTTATCCTTGATATTTTTGGAAAAAAGATTAGAGGTCTAGATTTCAGTTCTTCTCTTTGCTTTAATTTTATGGCTGGCCACCATTAATATAGCCAGTAATGTAGGTATTTTATGGAAATACTTATTATTACTTGGCTTTGAAACAAGAGCCTGTTTTATAATTAAGATTTGAGCCCATCTAGTGTTAAATTTTCTTTTCTCTTTCATCCCTGGAAAATATATTATGAAATTTATAGAAAGGGTGATCTTCTTCCTTTAGTCTTCAGGCAAAAAAAACTTTATATTTCAGATTTGAAACATTTTATATAAGCATATATATCATAACAGTGTTTGAATTTTAAGCGGTATGAGTATCTTATGACAGTATAGCTTTTAAAGATATTTAACTTAGAAAACATTCATAAATTTATTCAACAAATATTTATAGGAGGTAAACATAATTTCAAACTTTGACCAAAGTGGTTCACACATAAATACAAAGTATAGAAATATGTTTAAATTATGTAGTTTAGAGTCATGTTTCCTTGGCTTAACTTACTCCTCAAATTAGTTTAACATTTATCCCCTTTCCCAAAGCAAAGCAAAAAAAAAACCCCAAAACCGTAACAACAAAAAAGCAAAAGCCAAAAATTATGCATCATTTATTGAATGATATGAAAAGGTAGCTCAATACATGCATACAAATATCTGTATAATACTGAAATTTAAGTTTTTTGTTAATTAACTTTAAGGATAAATTGAAAGGGACCCTGCTTTACTGTGAGTATTTTCTGTGTTGACCACTTGTTGTGAATCATTTTATTTAATTGTTCCAACAACCTAAGAATAGATAGTTTTATCTCCTTTGTACAAATGAGAAAATTTTGGCTGAGAAAGAATGAAGCCTTTCCCAATATCAGACACTTAATAAGTAATACAGCAAGCATCTGACCTCTGATCACTTGGATTCTGAGCACAGGAGGCCTGTTCTTTTGTGATGGTTCTGTCTAATTGTTTCTTAATTGTTCCCATTAGATGATGACAAGATAGGGACATCACTCTGAGAGATGTGACATAGTCCAATTACCTCCATGAGGTCAGAAAATCTGAAATTAATGCAAATTTACTATGAGCAAACACATCAGAAACTGACATGTATTATAATGAGACTTTATAATGAGAATTTTAATTGGATTAGAGCCCTACTCTTAAGGCATCATTTAACCTTAATTACCTCCCTGATGGTTCTATCTCCAAATACAGTCACATTAGGGGTTGGGTTTTCAACATTTGATTTTTGAGGACACATTTGAATCTGTAACAGTGGATTTTCCAGAAACGCAAGCAGGAATAAAATGTTGGGACCGAATACGAGCTGCTCCAGTGGTCACACTGCTGTCTCTCATCATCTTCCATATATTTTTTTTTTTTGTGAATAATAGTAGTAGTTATAATGTCATTAGTTTCATTTCATTCCTACTTGAGGTTTCAAGAGCTAGTGTGAAGTAGGGCTGCCTTGTTAAATCTGTCTGCACTTCTGTGGAGTGTAAAATCAGTGTCATACACTTTAATGGTAATACCTTGTCACATTCAGAGATGTTTAAAACTGCAATCTAGAAAATTGCTTTTAAACAGCAGGGGAAAGATGTTCATATTCTCAGAGGACATGATGTGGAACATGTGGACATCCCATGCACTGTGAGGTTTTAAAATTTACAATATATAGGAAAATTCCTCATTTTTCTGATACCTTTCTGAGATTATCAAAATAATACAGATCCAAATCTAGTCTTTCCCACATTGTAAGTTATAAATTTCACCAGTATACTTTAGGGAGTCCCTGGTCCATAACAATTTTGAAATTCTTCACCAGATTCCAGGAAGGCTGGGGAGTAAATTGCTTCTTGATTAGGCCCTGATTAGGCCCTTCTTGTTCATCATTTTCAGAATTACTGGCCCTGCGCACTAAGCAGTTCTTTTCTTTTCTTTTTTTTTTTTTTTCCTTAGCCACATATGAAGTGGACATTTGAGAATCTGCCCTAGTTGGAACCGAGCAACTCTTTCTATCCACTTCTTGCATATAGAGTGTTGGGGACCAAAGGATCATTTTAAGACTTCAGCTGATAGGCTTATTCTTTTGGCAGCACAGTGCTCTACAAAATTTGGAAGGTTTCTTATCTGTTTGTCTCCAATCAATTCTGTGTGCTAGTAAACACAGCCCTAGAATTTTCTTTTGTCATGTATGAGTCCTGGCTCTCAGATTTGCTACACTGACTTGCATTCTCACTCCCATAGCTGTCTTTCTGGTCCTAAAGGAAGTTATCTTAGGACTGGCTGGCTTCTATTGGAAAGCTTTACTTTTAATCTGATCTATTCTCTCAGTCATTTTATCCACATGAAAAGATTTAATGGATATATTATCTATCCTTGAACTGAGACAAATTAGTTTAAAAAAAAGTTTTCCTGGGCTTATGATCTTCAAAGCCTTACTGTTAACTGTTAGTGTAGGGGTGGAAAAGAAGTTAGGTTTTGTAGTTGCAAAATCTGAAATGTCTGCTGTCTCCTCATTCCCTTTCACTTCCTGGAAACCGGATAGTTCTTTTCCAAGCTCAGCTCTTTCTTGAAATACTTTGTCAAATGAAGCCAATAATAACCAATACACATTTCCATTGTGTGTGTGTGTGTGTGTTTGTTTGTTTGTTTGTTTTTTGAGACAGAGTCTGGCTCTGTCACCCAGGCTAGAGTGCAGTGGCGTGATCTTGGCTCACTGCAAACTCTGCCTCCTGGGTCCTAGCAATTCTCCTGCCCCAGCCTCCTGAGTAGCTGGGATTACAGGTGCCCGCCACCACACCCAGCTAATTTTTCTATTTTTGGTATAGACGGGGTTTCACTGTGTTGGCCAGGCTGTTCTCGAACTCCTGACCTCATGATCCTCCCACCTCGGCCTCCCAAAGTGCTGGCATTACAAGTGTGAGCCACCGCACCCAGCCATTTTCTGGTTTGTTGTTGTTGTTTGTTTGTTTGAGACGGAGTCTCACTCTGTCACCCAGGCTGGAGTGCAGTGGCAGGATCTCGGCTCACTGCAACCTCCACCTCCCAGGTTCAAGCGATTCTTCTGCCTCAGCTTCCCAAGTAGCTGGGATTACAGGCTCACGCCACCACATCCAGCTAATTTTTGTATTTTTAGTACTTATGAGGTTTCACCATGTTGGCCAGGCTGGTCTCTAACTCCTGACCTCAAGTGATCCACCTGCCTCGGCCTCCAAAGGTGCTGTGAGCCACCTCATCCAACCATATTTCAATTGTTTTTTCTTACCTCTTCTCTTACAGCTACAAGTAAATTTGGCAGGAGATCTGCCTCCTGAACTAACAGAAGCAAATGTTTTACCAGATATGTTGCCACTGTATAAAACACATCACTATCTTTCTGGCCCTTAAGATCAGTTTCCTCACTACTTGCTGACCACTAAACCAAGGTCATGTATTTTAGGATTTTGCTAAAACAATATCCTACTTCTGGTACCAATTTCTATGTAGTCAGGATGGGTTAACATTATATTGTGCTAACAAGCCATCCCCAAACCTCAGTGGCTTAATTCAAAAACAGTTTATTTTTTGCTTACAATAAACATCCACTGTGGATTTGCAGAAGACTCTGCTTCACACAGGAAGACTCAAGCCTGTGAATGTACCACCTTTGTCATTGTACACTTTCTGGAACACTTGGCTTTCTCAGCCTCTGTGGTTCAGAAAGAGAATGTTCAATGATTTTTCCCTCAGTTATCAACTTGGTATTAAAGTCTAGAACTAATCTCATGCCCCTCCTAACTATACGGGGTTAGAGTTCAAGTCAGAATATAAATAGAAACACTTTTACCATACATCTAAATATAAGTTGTAAATTATGCAGACCAACTAAGTTCAAAGCTAACCAACCAAGTCCAAAATATATTTCCTGGAAAACCATGTTTAAATGTGGACTTCTTGGAGTCTGTACCTCTAGAACATGGCACTGGGGGGCAAACTGGCTACTAGGCCCCGGCCTGTCTTCCCTCCTCTTAATGTTCTGGGATCACTCTACCCGCTATGTCCACATCTCCTGCAAACAGCCACCCCTTGGCCACCCCTTGGGTCTAGGGGCTGCATGTAACAGGGACACAGTCTGCCCTTAAAAACACAAATCTAGGAAAGAACCTGTGCAGTCCCTGGTTAGCAGACTTGAAGCTCTTTGGACAAGGAATTCCATGGTTCTAGAAACCAGGAGCATAGCCTAGGAGAGGGAATGTAGGCCTGGGTGGGCACCTTCCCCTTAGGCCTTTGGACTCCTCACAATAAAGGAAATGGTGAAGCTAGAGAAAGGCCAGAATGGAGCATAGATCCTAAGGCAGAGCTCCACTCGCCCGGGTTAAGGGCAGTACTGAGCGAGTGCAATGTCTGAATACCTAGAAAACCAGACAGGTTATGGGATGAGCACATATCTCTGTTCCACACCTCATGCTCACCAATTTGGCTTCCATGGTAGAACTAGGGAGGAAAGATGCCCTAATCAGCAAGATTCAGTATCATGTACCCCCAGTGCCATGTTCTAGAGGTACAGGCTCCAAGAAGTCCACATTCAAACATGGTTTTCCAGGAAATATGAGCTAAGTTGGTCAAGGAAAGATATATTTTGGACTTGGTTGTTTAGCTTTGTTGGTCTGCATAATTTATAACTTATAAATATTTAGATGTATGGTAAATTAAAATCCTCATTATAAAGTTCCATTATGATATATAATTCAGATTCTGAGGTGTTTCCTCATAGCAAATTTGCATCAATTCTAGGTTTTCCAACCTCATGGACATAATGGGACAATGTCACATCTGTCAAAGCGATGCCCCTATCTTGTCATCATCTAATGGAAACAACTAAGAAATAATGAAATGCTTATTATCTGTCTGATGTTGGGAAAGGTTTTATTCTTTCTCAGCCACAACTTTCTTATTTGTACAAAGGGGCTAAAGCCACCTATTCTCATGTGGTTGGAACAATTAAATTATTTACACCAAGTGGTCAACACAGAAAACATTCATAGGCAAAGCAAGGTCCTTTTTCTCAATTAAAAATAATGAAAAACAATGAGATATTCTAAGGAGTGTGTCTGATATATAATGCAGCGGTATGACATAAGGGAGGAAAGAGGGATTGGGTCCCTGGAAGATGAAGTCTTTAATATCCTGAAAAGAGTGCTTTGGGGCAGCCCTGGGCTCTTGCATATCTTGAAGGCAAGGTATGTTTTTACTATCTCAACCTAGTAATCTCTCTTGAGCCTCAGTGTCCTGGTTTTTAAAATGAGGATAATAAGAATTGCTTTGATGACCTTGATAAGGATCTTTTGATACAGTGGTAGAGATAAGAGCCTGGGGAATGGGTTGCAAAGTGAGTGGGAGGTAAGGAAATGGGGATTATCTAAGTTTTCTGTTCTTTTCAGAAGTTTGTCTGAGAAAAAGTGGGACCTGGAGGTGAATGACGGTTTTGTTCTTTAAAAATTGAGGAATATTGGCCGGGCGCGGTGGCTCACACCTGTAATCCCAGCACTTTGGGAGGCCAAGACGGGCAGATCCCGAGGTTAGGAGATCGAGACCATCCTGGCCAACATGTTGAAACCCTGTCTCTAATAAAAATACAAAAATTAGCTGGGCGTGATGGCACACGCCTGTAGTCCCACCAACTTGCGAAGCTGAGGCAAGAGAATCGCTTGAACCCAGTAGGTGGAGGTTGCAGTGAGTTGAAATCACGCCACTGTACTCCAGCCTGGCAACAGAGCAAGACTCTGTCTCAAAAAATAAAAAAATAAAAAATTGGGACTATCAGAGCATCGCGTGTGTCGACGACAAGTATCTTTAGTAGAAAGGGAGAAGATAATGAGGAAGAAATTTTGAATAGAGAGGTGGAGTTGGCCTCTGGTTCTAGGGAGAGTGCATCCTCCTGTGGATATAGGGAAGTTTGTGAGTTTAGAGATAGAAAGCAGAGATACCCTATCCAACAGCTTTTGTTTTCTCACAGAAGCATGAAGTAGGGATGTTAACAGAGAGATGTTATATGTAAGTATTAGGAGTGGGGAAGGCAATTGAAAGATAGGAGAGAAGGTGTGAAATGAAATGACCAAAGATTAGGGAAATGTTGCATAATTGTTGGGCAGTCTCTAGAACCCAAATGAATCTGAGTTGGCAGAGTTAGAGTGCATGTATGTTTACTCACGGATACATATATGGAGACAGAAAGAGAAACTGATTACAAAGAACTGACCCTGATGATTATGGAGGCTAAGAAATCCCACAGTCAACTGTCTGCAAGCTGGAGACTTGGGAAAGCTGGTGGTGTGATTCTGGTCCGAGTCTGAATGCTTGAGAAGCAGAGGAGCCAGGGGTGTAAATCCCAGTCCAAGGACAGGAGGAGACTGATGTCCCAGCTCAAGCAGGCAGGAAGAAAAGGGGGTGCATTCCTCCTCTTCCGCCTTTTTGTTCTATTTGGGCCCTCAATGCATTGGATGATGCCAGCCCATATTGGGGAGGGTGGTATGCTCCCAGCTCCACCAACACAAGTGCTGATTTCATCCAGAAATACCTGCATGGACACAGCCGGAAATAATGTTTAACCTGGCACCTGTGGCAAAGTCACATTGACACAATTCACTGTCATATCACACTCTCCAGCGATGAGAACTCATCTCTGAATCCTCCGTGCATTTCTACTGTAGTAGCCTTTCCACTCTATTGTTTCTGTGCATTTTAATGTCCCCTGGGGTACCCTCAGTCACACTAAGCTGCCTATCTGGGCTTTCCAAGTTATCCCTGAGGTATGCATTATTATTTGGTTAGCGCTGTGATTACAAATGTGCATAGGTTTTGAGTGGTCTACTCGGAATTTTTCCCCCTGTTATTTTTGGTGTGAGATTTTGCAGATCATGAGTTATTTCAAACATACCTGACCTGTCTTCATGTCTATGTAAGGGCATTGCAATGAACTGAATGTGTGTGTCCCCCCAGAAGCCATGAGTTGAAACCCTAATTCTAATGAAATGGTATTTGAAGGTGGGGCCTTAGGGATGAAATTGGGCCATAAGGGTGGAGCCCTCAGGAATGGGATTAGTGCCTTTATAAGAAGAGGGCAGAGAACTAGCTGGCTTTTCTTCCCACCTTGTGAAGATAGGAGAGTTAGCAGTAGAGAGTTGGAGGAGGTTCATCACCAGAACCTGCCCATGCTGGCACCATGATCTCAGACTTCTCCCCTCCAGAACTGTGAGAAATAAATGTTTTGTCAGTCATCCAGTCTATGGCACTTTGTTATTGCAGGCTGAACTGACCAAGACAGGCATGGTCAGTTTTTAGAATTTTCAAATGCTTTCATGTAAAATGATAAAGGATATCATCTTCCTGGCAGATAAATGCAATTCAAAGGAAAGTGCGCACAGTAGCCCCTGATGCCAGGTCTTGCCTTTCAGGGAAGATCTTGCTTTCCTCCTTCAGAACCTCTGAAGAAGTGGAGCAAACCTGCCATTAACTCTGCTGTGATTGTGGTCATCACTGCCAAGGGCATTTATGGGATGTTCGTGCATGGCTATTCTTTGTAAACTAAGTTATACAGATATAGTCTGTATCCTGTAAGAATTTAACAACTTAAAAACAGTGACATAAACATAAATGTTATAGCTGAGGTGATAGACAAACTTGAAAAATTTAGTTAATCTTGTAGGATGTTCTAGAATGATGAACCACTGAGGAACCATGCACATCACACCACCAGGTGACTGTGTTTAGCAGCAGAGAAAGAGTGATGTTAGTTTAGGCATAGTCATTATTATTTACCAAGACTTACTGGGCAAACATCACTGGGAATGGAAAAGTGTTTCTCAGTTTTTATCTTATATGTATGGGAAAAGCTTGGCAGACAAGATAGAAAGCTTATTCTAAATAAACAACATGCTTTTAGAAAGATATGAGAAACAAGTCATGTTAAACTTAAAGGGTGCTTTGTGTACGTGTCTCCCTGGGAAAAGAATTGGAGATAAATGTAGCTCATGGAGGAATTCTGATTTTTCCTCATTCTTAGAACCTTGATATCTATTTTTTCCCATGTTTTAGACATAGAGTTTTCAGAGAAAATTAAGGTTACCATCTGCCTTGTATTTACTCAAGAAGAACAGGACACAGTGTTTTCTTGAAATAATAATGCTTATAGAAGTCTTAACTTTAGGAGACATTGAAAAGAGAGCTGTATCCAATGTACCCTGAGTCTGTCACGCTGGCCTAGCCACAGACAGCTGGCTTCTTGGTAAAGAAGGGCAAACAGGCATCATGTACGGTGATGTCTGAAAAGGAGGAGAGGGTTTCCTTCACGCTGCTCCTTTGCTTACCCACTTTTAAGAAAATATGAGTTTTTACTTTGGGAGGTCAAGGTGGGAGGATCGCTTGGGCCCAGGAGTTCAAGACTAGCCTGGGCAATATAGTGAGACCTTGCCTCTACCAAAAAAAAATTAGCCGAGTGTGGTGGCACATGCCTATATTCCCAGCTACTTGGGAGGCTGAGGTGTGAGGATCAATTAAGCCCCGGAGATCAAGGTTGCAGTGAGCCTTGATCACGTCACCACACTTCAGTCTGCGTGACAGAGACCCTGTCTCAAAAAATAAATAAATAAAAGCCTTAAGTAACTGGGGGAGATTATAAAGCTAGTTAAAACCAATTAATAGTGATTTCTAGAAATCTCATAAAATGTAAGCATTTTAATTTAAAGGTTTTTCTTTTTAGCTACCCTTTTAACTGAAAATGTTTTTAATATATTTCAGTATTAACGAAGTAATGAATTAACTTCCCTCCCAGAAAGTCAAGACTAATAGCATGTATCTTCATGTGGAAGATGAACTACAGAGCTCCATTTCCCTAGTTCCTATGTATAACTCAGTTATATGCACACCAAACCATGCTAATAATGCATTCTCCTCCCCGGCTGCCTCTTGAACTTAGATCATCCAGGAGACATCTGTAAAATTAGCACTGTAGAGAAAGCCTCACCAGGGTATTTGGTGCAGCATATCAATGGCTTATTGAGTAGGCGCCTTTTAAGTACTGTTGAATGATAGGCAAAACTGTCACAGCTATGCATAAATGTGCTGTGTAGTTTCACAGAAGAGAATATCTACTAGTCCTTAGTAATAATGCTATATTATTAAGCTAATAAACCTACAGAAAGTTTGTCACAATAGGTGTCTGTTAAATTACTATAACCTGAACATTATCTTTGGAGTTTTAGATGTCTCTATTGGCTGAAGAGCCTAATTTTGAAGCTTTTATCTGTTCAAAAATTTCAGTTCTCCCATCATCATCTCTGCTCAATTGAATATGTCTTTTTCAAGAGTAATCTTGGCTATGTATAAACTGCTGCCTGACAATCCCCAGCGTATGTTAAGACTATCTGTTCAGGGCTGGTGAACAGTTTGTTGCCATAATATAAAATCTTTTCTGCATGTCCCAACCTTTGTTTTTGGCAATTTCCTATCATTTTGTATTTGAATAAAATACCTCTTCCATTTTACACATCATTGTTTGGGACATTTTCGTTGTTGAATTTCGGTATGTTAAAGTGAAGCTTACCAATAATTGGATGATTTATTTGTCATAGCAATGAATGGTGACACCAAAACATCTTGACTTTATCATGGTTTCCTTGACAGATGGTAGAGTCTGGGTGCCCAGAGTCCGGTCCCAGGTTCCAGGATTTGCCACTTGCTAGTTATTTGACTTTAGGCAACTTGTAAACCTCTTGGTGCCTCAGTTTTCTCCTGGGCCAAACAGGGTCAATGTGCATACATCAAAGGCTTGGTATATGGAATATATGTATGTATATGTATGTATGTGTATATATATACACACACACACATACATACATATATAATATGTAGCTTGGCTCATAGTAAGCACTCAGAGTTTCTTGTTAGTAATATATTGAAAATACAGAATCTGTGAGTGCAGACACCACTTCTGGCTCCCTTACTTTTTGCATTTTGATTTTTGAAATGAGTGATCTATGCCGTGCTAACAATGAGAAAGACTTCTCTCTGGAGAATTTATTCCTTAAACTAAAACTTTAATGCAGAAAACTAAAAGTATTCATTCAAGATTTGACATATAACTAGGAAGAAGTAGTAGTAGTAGTAGTAGTGGTGGTAGTAGTAGATGACATTCAACTATGGACAAGGAATGTAATACTTTTTGTAAATGGCTGTTATTATTTTAGTGTTAAAAATAGATGTGCAATGGGTCAGGGGCAGAAAGGGATTGTGGCAAAGGAGGTGGTATGTGTTTGTCAAAGGGCAACATGGTGGATCCTTGTGATGGAACTGTTCAATATTTTGACTAGTGGTAGATATGTGAGCCTACACACGTGCTCAAACTGTATAAAACACACACACACTAATACAATTAAATGGGAAATTGCAATAGACTAGTAAATGGTATTAATATAAACATGCTGGTTGTAATATTGTACTGTTGTTTTGTGAAATGTTACTATTGTAGGAAACTGAGTAAAAGCTCTTTTAAAACTGCATATGAACACACAATGATCTCAAAATTATAGTTAACAAATGTATGTGCAAATATTTTATAAAACTATTAATTTTTATTTTTGTTTTCAGATTGTTCCTGCCTGATTCATAAACATCGTGATTGACTTTTGTAAGCTGGTATTTCAATTTTTTTTATCCTCTTCCCCCAATACCTTCTCTTCTCTAATAACTTGATAATGGTTTTTTAGAGCTCTAGAGCAAAAATTGGAGCAAAACTTTTTTGTTATTTGGTTCTTACATTATTTTAAAGTCTGTCTCACTTTTTCTGGTCCTCTTAGATGATAGTTATTTTGATAGTGATTTCTGAAGTACATGTCTTGGCCTGAGGCATTTGTTTCCTTATAGTGACTTCTTATCAGAGTTACGGTTAGTGGGAGCAAAGGGCAGAACTGAGGTTGTATACAGATGCAGACATCCTGTTGGGCATTAGTCTTCCTCTAAAACATATTTATGTATCTTTGTTTTTAAATAGTCTATGAAGTGTCATTTTTGTGGAGGAAAATTGAAATATACTAAACCAATTTTAAATACATCTTTGAGAATTTATTTTCTGAGATGGTTTTGTTTTTCATCATGTTAGCAGGCGAGAAGAATGTTGTTACAAAGTAACTTAACAAGGATTTGCATTCTCTGACAGATTCTAAGTCTGTATCTTGAATCTTGTTCTAGCAGGTTCTGTTTCACCTCTTTGGAAGTTACCAAGAAGACACACACCTCTAATACAGCCTTCCCGATAGAACCTACCTTGGTATACTCATTCCTTAGGATGTTAACTGATATTATATGGAAAATGAGCCTATGGTCATTTAAATTTGTGGAAAAAGCTGAGTTAAAATCAAATTAGATTTGTTTATTTCCAACAAGTGATTATCGATGGCCTTTGGTCTGTGGTGTTTCTCAAACATATTTCACCATACAACCCCTACCTCACCAAATATACCATCGAACTGGTGCTCCATGGAAAAGTTTGAGAAATTTTGCTTTAGAATTTAGAAAACTGATTTAAATGACAGAATTAATTGTACATTTTTCAGAATGATAATGAAAGAAAAGGACATTTGGGCAGAATGCAAGTTGGACCATAAAAGGACAGTTGGATTAGCTTAAAACAGCTGACTTGGAGTAAGGCCTAAATCATTATTATAAATATAGTTATAAGACAACATAAAAATTTTAAATCTGGAAATTAAAATACATCATTATTCATTATTCCTTGAAGATTCAGGATCTGTCCTTCCCTGTAAGACTAATGTGTCCTAATTCTTGGTGATTTTCAGGCTTTGTAGAGTCCTAACATCCTGGCTTCTCAGTTTCTTGATTTCCTCTCCTTCAATGATCTTGTCTTCCAAACTACATTAGCAACTTCCACCCATAGTCATACTGTGGGCCGAGTCATTAATAAGAACTGCTCTCACTCCATGATCTTGAGTCCCAGCACCCCATTCTCCATCTGTCTTCCCACTCAAACACATTTTTAACTCCACTTAGACATACAACTTTTACACTGCAACACACTTCCTTCATGTCTCACATCCTCCCTTATTCAATGTCAATAGCCTACCCTCTCATTAAAATCACTCATCCACTCATCTTCTCTGTCCCTCCCCTTTGCTTCATTGTACTTAGCCATCTATATCCCAGTGCTTTGGTCTGCTGATTCCATGCATGCAGCAGTGCAACTGAACATAGTTGGAGAAAGATACCCAGCCATGGTCAATTTAAAGCTTACCCTTGCACTTATATTCTTAGTCCCATCTCCTCTCACCTGCTCAAGGATGTAACTACAGTAGTTGTCCCTTCTCTCTCCTGCATCATGCATTCCCACCTCCTTGCTTTACTTAAAAAAAAATTTAACTCCCATTCCTCTCTAATTACTGCTCCATTTAATGTCCCTGCTTCCTTTTACATAATTTCTCAGTTCTTTCTGGGCATTCCACCAAAGTTCTCAAGTGTCACCAACGACCTTCATATTGCAAACCCAACCATTAATTCTCAGTCCTTATCTTCCTTGACCTGTCAGAAGCACTGACCCCATTGATCATGCTGCTCTGTGAAGTATGTTCTTCCCTTGTCTTCTGAGTCTCCACACTTTCCCAACTGCTTTCCTATTGCATGTGACTACTCTTATCTTTCTTGCAGATACTTCCTCATTGTCCTGACCTCCAAACATTGGCTGTCCCAGGGCACAGTCTCTGTACTTGTCCTCTGTCGATTCTCACTCCCTAGCTGTTCCCATTCATTTTCATGGCTTTGAATACATATATGCTGGCAGCTACCAAATTGTCTCCAGTGTGGACTTCTTCTCTAAACTCAGATTCAAATATCCAATTGCTGGATGTCTGATAGGCATATCAAACCTAATGTGTCTGCACCTGAGCTCCTCAGTTCTTCTCTATTCCCAACCAAACTTCCTTCATCCTAAGTAGCCATTTACCTAGATGAGGAAGAATTTTCTTCCAGTTACACAGGCCAGGTGCCTTTGCAGCATCCTCATTTCGTCTGTCTCACCCTCTACACAGCCAGCTGTCAGGAGATACTGTCAGTCCCGCCTTCCATAAATCCAGAAGGTGGCCACTTCTCCCCACCTCTTCTGCTACTGCACTGGTGCACACTTTCATCATCTCTTTATAACAGTAGCCTTCTAACTGGTCTCCTTGGTTTCATACTTTCTCCCCTAGAATTCACTCTCCACACAACAGCCTGATAAATGATTTAAAACTGTAAGTCTGATCATGTTACTTTCCTGCTCCAGTGTCTCCAGTCCCTCCCGTCTCACTTACAGAGGCTTATCAGCTCCTGTGTGCTATGGGTCCCATTACCTTTGGCCTAATCTTTTACCGCTTCCCTTCACTGACTGCTTTAGCCATACCAGTTTTCTTGTTTCTGCGTCAGTTTTGCAGTTATTGTACCCAGAAATAGCCACATGACTTACATCCTTACCTCCTTCAGATCTTCACTAAATTGTCATCTTCTCACCCATGCCTTTTTCCCCGACCAGCCTGTTTTAAATTGACACTGTTTTCCCTGCGAAATCTCTTAGGACTTCCTGTCTCTTCATTACTTTTATTTTTTTAATCACCATCTGATACATACTTTACTTGAGCTTTGTTATGGGATACAGTTAAGCTACTAAAAACAATTAATTCAAAGATAAGCTTAATTCATAGGTATCTTTCACAAGGGTAGGAATTTTTGCGTGTTTTGTTCACAGTGGTGAATCCCCAGCACCTAGAACAATGCTAGGAAAAACAACCACTCAATAAATACTGGTTCAATGAAAAAGATAAATCTTAAAAACGAAGTTTTACTGTAATATATAGTTCGTGATATATATCCCACAATATACATCCCACAAAGATAGGAAAGTGGGATTGGGGTAAAGGGATGCTATACTAGTTACTGACTTTGCTTATTACACCCTTCTCTAGTTGCTGACTGACCATAGAATTGGGTAAATGGCTTGAGCTGGGACAGTTTATTGTAACTATAAAGCACTAAGGCAAATATAAAGGATTGGAACTTTGTACTGAGAGGACTTCTGCTTCCAGCCATCTTGCAATAACAGGAACTGGAGTTATTCTGTCGCCTAAAATAGCCTAACAAACAGACACACACAAAAAGCCCATAAAATATATGAAACAAAGGCATTCTGACATTGGACAAGTGGCACAAGACAGTGAACCCTGAGAGAAGGAAAAAACAAATGATTTGCCGCAGGCTGCAATGCAGGAAAGCAGAACCAAACACAGCTTATCCTAGGTTGAGATGATAGAGTTAGGAATTCTGGGAGGCTGAGGCAGCTAGAATTTGAAGGACAGAGTACCAGAGAAGAGAGAGTTGGTTACACAGAGAGTGAGCTCCAGAGATCTTCAGAAGACTCTCCTGTAGGCTTCGGCCGAGTGCTGATTAGTGCATATGCATAAGAGAACTACCCATGGATGAGGAAAGAGCCACTGGGAAGAAAAAAGTAGCTCATGTAGGGCAGGGAAGAGTGTGCCCCTTCCCACCCTCCCACCATTCAGAGTGGAAAAACCTTGTATATAAGTGGGATTAGATGTAGTACTCAGAAGACTAATGCTTCCGCCATGAGGCAAAATTAGCCCTAGACTAGTCTAATCTGATCCTGCCTAAAAAATCTTAAAAGTAAGCCGTTCAAGACAGGTCATAAAACTGTTTTGTAAAGGGCCAGATGGAAAATATTTTAGGATATGTGGGCCATGTGGTCTCTGTTGTAACTACTCACTTCTGCCCTTCTGCTGTTAAAACAGCCATAAACAATTTGTAAGCAAATGTATTTACATGTATCAGAATGTATTCCAATAAAATTTTATTTATAGAAATAGGCAGTGGGCCAGATTTGGCCTGTGGGCCTAGTTTGCAGACACTTGGTTTGAAGGATCAAATTGTTTCAAGTAGCTTAACTGTATCCCAGAACAAAGCTCAAGGATATTTAAGGAAATACAAAATATCCAGCACCCATTAATAAAGTATGCAATGTGTAGCATTCAATCAGAATTTACCGACATGCAGAGAACCAGGAAAATTCAATAGTGAAGAGAAAACTCAATAGAAATAGACCTAGAATTGACACACATCTAATAAGTGGAGATACTAAAATAAATTAAATAGGTTTAATAAGAATATTCAAATAGTTATTGTTACTATGTTCCATATACTCAAGATGGTAGTGGAAAGCATACGGTTGTTAAGAAAAGATGGAAGCTATAAAAAGACCTAAATTGAACTTCTAGACTTCTAGAGATAACACCTGAGGTGAAAAATACACTGGATAGGATTAAAATCCTAAAATACACTGGATAGCAATTAAAATTATACAAAATGAGATACTGAATGAAAAAAAAAAAAAAAACTAGAAAAACAATAGCACATCAGTGAGCTGTGGGACAACTTGAAATGACCAAATATGTGTAACTGGAGTCCCCAAAGGAGGGAGAGGACAGAAAATAAAGATATAATGACTGAAGACTTGCCAAATTTGATGAAAACAATAAATCCACAAATCTAAGTTAAATAAATATCAAGCAAACACAAAAACATGAAGAAAACTACACCAAGGGACACTGTAATCAGATAGTTTAAAACCAGTAGTAAAGACAGATTTTAAAGCAGAGAAAAAAGCCTATACATTCAGAGGAGCAAACATGACAGAAGGCTTCCTGTCAGAAGGAATGTAATCCAGAAAACAGTGGAAAAACATCTTCCAAGTACTGAAAGCTAAAACTGTTAATCTAGAAATCTATAGTTGTGACAATATATTTCAAAAAAGGTGAAACATGCAAGCACTTTCTTTGGTAGGAAAATAACAGGTGAAATAAAGACTTTTTCAGATGTACTAAAGCTGAAAGAATTAATCACCAGTAGACCCACAGTGTAAGAAATACTAAAGGAAATCTTTTTTTTTAAAACTCTCACATTTATTATCAATTGATTTAATAAAGAAGGAAAGTAATGCCAGATAGCAGTAAAGAGCACCAGAAATGGCAACCACCGAGGTAAATACATATGATGATTATTATTATTTTTAAAAAGATGGTTTACACAAAAATAGTAGCAAATGGGGTGTATAACATATAAAAGCAAAAGGTACAACAATAATTGCACAAAGGTCAGGCGAGGAAAAAGATAAAGTTTTTGTACTCTGCATGAACTGGTATAATATCCCTTGAAAGTACACCATGGTAAGTTAAAGATATAACTATAAACTCTACAGCAACCACTAAGATATCAAAACATAGTTATAAGCCAAAGAAGATAAAATTAGAGAAAGATAATCAATTCAAAAGAAGAAAGAAAAGGAACAAAGAATAATTGAGACCATTAGACAACAAATAACAAGATGGTGCATTTCAGCCTAATCACATCAGTAAGCACATTAAGTAAGCATAAATGGTCTAACTATCATAATTAAAAGGCAAAGAATGTCAGATTTAATACACACATTGGCCGGTCCAAAGGTAGTGAGTTATCTCAATTGATTGTTCACAGTCAGATTTAATACATATAAAACCCCCTGAGAACTAACTCTATGCTGCCTACAGAAAAATGCACTTCATATGTAAAGACACAAATAGATTATAAGCTAAAGGATGAAAAAAATATCATTTTGAGTACTAATTTTTTAAAACTGCAGTGACTATATTCATATTAGACAAAGTAGAAATTATAACAAAAAATATTACTGGGATAAATAGGGTTATTTCATAATGATAAAGTGGTGAATTCATCATGAAGAAATGATCTTAAATGTTTATGCACCTAGTAAAATAATTTCAGTATACATGAGAAGAAATAGACAAATTCACAATTATGGTCAGATTTCAGCACCCTTCCTTCAACAGATAATAGAGCAAGTCGTTGGAAAACCAATAAGGCTATAGAAGGCTTGAACAACACTATCAACCACATTGACTTAATTGGCATTTATAGAACACTACTCAACAGCAAACTGCACATTTTTTCCAAGCATAGCCAGAACACTTATCAAGATAGACCATGTTCTGGGTGGGAAAATAAGTCAATTAATTTTAAAGGATTTAAATCATACAAAGAGTGTTGACTGACCATAATGGAATTTAATTAGAAAGGAATCTGGAAAAATATCTTGTACCTGAACATCATACTTCCAAATAACCCAAGGACACATCCTGAGACATTAAAAACATCCTAACAAATTTAAAAGAATAGAAACCATACAAAATACCTTCTCAGACTACAGAACTAAACTAGAAGTTAATACCGGAAAAAGTGCTGGAAATTTTCCAAATATTTGGAAATTAAACAGTATACTTCCAAATAACCCATGGATCAAAGAAAAATCTCAAGAAAAAATGTTTAAATATTTTAAGTTAACTGCAAATGAAAATACAGTTTATGAAAGCGTGTGGGATACAGCTAAAACAGTACTTCAGAATTTGCAGCATTAAATGATTTATTAGAAAAGAAAAAGAACCTAAAATCAATAACCTCAGTTTCCACCTTTGGAAACTAGAAAAAGAAGAACAAATTAAACCTGCAGTGAGCAGAAGAAGGTAAATACTGAAAATTAGAGCAGAAATCAACAAAGTTGAAAACAGGAAAACAATGGAGAAAATCAACAAAATAAAAAGCTGGTTCTTTGAAATGATCAGTAAAATGATAAATCTCTAGCCAGGCAACCAAAGAAAAAAAGAGTACACCAATTACCAATATTAGGAATGAAAGAGGTGTTATTCTGCTAATCCCATGGATAAAATACAGGATTAATAAGAGAAGAATATAAATAAGCTCTCACCCACATATTTGATAAATTAGATAAAATAGACTAGTTCCTTGAAATACACACATAAACTAAAACACCTTCTAGACAGCACACCCAGATGGTTGTACTGGTGAACTCTACCAGCCAACAAGTGTGACACAAACGAAATCAATCAGCACCATAAAGAAATGAGCTGGCTGGGTGCAGTGGCTCACGCCTGTAACCCCAGCACATTGGGAGGCCGAGACAGGTGGATCACTGAAAGTTGGGAGTTCGAGATCAGCCTGGCCAACCAACATGGTGAAACTGTGTCTCTACTAAAAAGACAAAAATTAGCCTGGCATGGCGGTGGGCACCTGTAATCTCAGGTATACAGACTATACCTGTAGTTCCAGCTACTCGGGAGGCTGAGGTGGAGAATTGCTTGAACCTGCGAGGTGGAGGTTGCAGTGAGCCGAGATTGCCCCACTGCACCCCAGCCTGGGTGACTGAGCCAGATTCTGTCACTGAAAGAAAAAGAAAAAAGAAAAAGAAATGAGCTATCAAGCCACGAAAAGGCATGGAAGAAAATTAAATGTATATTACTAAAGTAAAAGAAGCCAGTCTCAAAAGGCTGCATACTATATAATTTCAACTATATGACATTTTAGAAAATGCAAAATTAGACAGGAAAAAGATCAGCAAAACTTCTCTGTATGATGTTATAATGATGGAGAACTGTCACAAATTTTTTCAAACCCATAGAATATACAATACCAAGAGTGACCTCTAAACCATGGATTCTGGGTGATAATGATGTGTCAATGGAGGTTTATCAGTTGTAACAAATGTACCACTCTAGTGGGGGATGTCGATAATGGAGGAGGCTAAGTGTGTTGGGAGGGAAGGGAGTATATGCGAAATTCCTGTAACAGGCTCAATTTTGCTGTGAACATAAACTTCTCTAAAAAGTAGCCTATTTTTTAAAAAAATCAAAAAGGAAATAGAAAATATTTTGAACTGAATGAAAATGAAACCAAATTTTCAAGTGACTAAGATGCAACTTACAGCAAAGCTCAGAGAGAAATTTGTAGCACTACATGCCTATGTTCGAAAAGAAGAATGATCTCAAATTAATAACTCATCAGGGATTGTCATAATCATCTTCAAACATCTGAATGTCTTTCATTTAAAAAATGTGTTTCTTTCATGTTGTGAGAGAAGATAGAATTAGGGGTGGTTACCTACATAAAGGAACTCGGCTCTTAGGACAGAAACAGTTGTCATACTTCACTAACTCTGGGCTGAGTTTCTTTAGCTAGACATAGTCCTTTAGATGTTCATAAGAGTTCTTTTAAACTGTTTCTGATATAAATGGTAATAAAGAAAATATTCTAAAATATTAACAGGGAGTAAATTGCACATTTCAAGTGATGTATTGTATAGTAGGTAATGCAATAAACCTACTTACAGAATGCAATATACCTACTACTTATTACAGAACAAGCAGTCATTTTAAAAGTCACAGAACTGTAGAATTAGAAGGTGCCTTACGTATTAATATTATTAAGTCAAACAATAGTGGCTTCAGCTCCCGGCCTCTTTAATATCAAGGCCTTGGATGAAATTTTTAAAAGGGGGTGAGGGCATCCATGTAAGTTTTCAAATGAACAAAAAGCAGTATAAGGAGAACTAAATCACTGAATGAGATATTCAGAATTCACCAAAACAAACAAACAAAAAGAAATCTCAGGCTCAAGGGTGACCAGGAATATTCCAGAAGTACGTCTGTAGTAGATAAAAGGTTGGATAAATGTCACCTTCTCTGCAAAACCTTTTCTGGTTCTCCCAGTCTTAGTGGCCTCTGTCTTCCCACAGTATTCTGTACACCCTGTACTGTGACATCTCTATGCCACCACCCAGTAATAGGATGTCATGAAAAATGAGACAAGGAATAAAACATAAGGTTTGCTGTTTACCACTGGCAGTCTTCTCTTGTGCTAGAAAATTAATCTGTTTTCCCTTAGTAATGTGAGGGTCAATGAAGTAAGATATGTGTTAGTTCTTTAAAAACATGAAAGCACTATCTACAGACAACAAATATCCCTGTGTGTATTTTTCTCTTCAAGTGGTAATAGTCTGTGAATATCTTCCTGTTACCAATACATTTCTACTTGAAATGGCTAAGTGGCAAGAAGTAAAGCTGAATGGTGCAGAAAAACCACACTGCTGCTTTATAGTAGCAAGGATTTGCCTCAATTAGCCTTTTAAAACGACACTTCAATTAGTGTTTCTGTTTTGTATAGTAGTTTCTTTCTCTTTTATAATAGTTTGATCTTGGTTCATTAGTTGCCCCCCATAAAATCCTAGATTTGAAAGCTAAACTTTTAATGCAAGGAATCATGCAATCTAGACTGGATGTTAAATTTTATGTCTTTTTCTTTAAAAGAAATTTTTCCTTTTAACAAGCTTTACACTGTTTTGATTTTCAGCATTGATAATAGCTATAATTATTGAACTTTTGTTGTATGTCAACACTGTTTTAGGAGCTTTATATAAGTTATCTAATTTGATCCTCCACAAACCCTGTGAGGTTATTATTCCTCTTTTACAAATAGGGAAACTAAGGTTCCAAATATATTGTTAATTGTTTAATTTATGAACTTATTGCAAAGTGACACTAAAATTTAAATACAGATCTGACTCCGGAGTCCATACTCTTAAGCAACTACCTCATTGAATGGAAGTGGTACAATGCATTGGCCTCAAAAACTAGGATGACTTATTTAATATAGCCTTGGTGAGAGAACTTCAGTGAATAATTATATCCCCAGTACATGGTAGCTGGTATAATGGAAACAGCATGAGACTCAAAGATAGAATACTTGAATTTAAAGTTTTAACTGCTGATTATTAGTTCCATGACCTTGGCAAGTCAGTTTACCTCTCTTGAGCCTATTATCTCCTCATTCAAAAATAGATTAATAAAACCATCTCTCTCAGGTGGTTGAGGCGGAGATCCAGTGGATAATGTTTCTCAGTGTTTTGTAAATGCTTTTGAAAGATACATAAATAGATTGATAAGTGGTTTTGGTCATTTGCCATAGACTTTCTTTCAGTAGTATTTTTCTTGAGTGCTTTAAAAAAAGCAATTTGATTTATAGAAATGTAGCGAGTTTCCAGAGAATCTCTACTGAGTTACAGACTGATCATTATAGAAGGAAGTTCTACTCATAAGCCGGTTTCTTTGACGAGATACATAGTTTTTGAGGAATGTTATTTCATTGGACTGCCTCAAGGAATTCTTCACAGATATTTCTGTCATCATTTTGGAAGAGTGGGAAGACAGAGGGGTTAAATGTGTCCCCTAGGCCCAAAGCAAGTCATTGCCAGAGTTAGCTTTAAGGTTCCTAATTAATTGTCACACCATTTTTGTCAAAGCTACCTTTCCTGTGCAATTGAGAGTTCTGTATATGCAAAGTCCATTTCTGTCCTAATTTGAATATAAGGAATGTCTTTTCTCCTTGAGGGCTGTTCAGCTCTCTATACAAAATAGCATCTTTGACAGTTTAAGGTGAGTAATTGGTGAATAGATGGCCCTGGAGGTCACTGGTGACCGCCCCTCCACCCCACTACCGAGGTCAGTACTGACGCCTGTAGGCACGTGGGAAGGTTTTGTTCTGCCTCACCCAGTGGGTTCATACCTTTCATACCAATATTGTTTATTTTCTTTTTGGTTTCACAATTTTGAAACTTAACCCATCGATTCCCATGTGTACTCAGGATTAGTGACAAATGGAATGGAGCACAATGAAATAAAAGCATTCTGTCATAGACTTCCATGAAGGTGTGAAATAAGCAATTCAGGGGGCCGGGCGCGGTGGCTCAAGCCTGTAATCCCAGCACTTTGGGAGGCTGAGACGGGCGGATCACAAGGTCAGGAGATCGAGACCATCCTGGCTAACACGGTGAAACCCCGTCTCTACTAAAAATACAAAAAACTAGCCGGGCGAGGTGGCGGCACCTGTAGTCCCAGCTACTCGGGAGGCTGAGGCAGGAGAATGGCGTGAACCCGGGAGGCGGAGCTTGCAGTGAGCTGAGATCCGGCCACTGCACTCCAGCCTGGGTGACAGAGCGAGACTCCGTCTCAAAAAAAAAAAAAAAAAAAAAAAAAAAGAAATAAGCAATTCAGAATTCAACGGTGAATTTTGAAACCTCTTAATTGTATTTGTTCCGTGTAGGTAAACCAGTCAGAATAATTCATTTTCTTTCATAGTCCCTCTTGCTGTCCCTCTCTCCTTGACTAACCATTCTCACCCCAACAAACACACAACTCATTTATACACAGGAGCTTGGATTAACCAGTTTGGGTGATTACCTGGATCCAATTAAAAAAAAAAAAAACTATTATATGTCTGTTCACACTTTTGTTGTACAAACAGAATTTATGCAAACTAACTCCATCTTTAAGTTGTGTTGCCTTCCCTGGAGATCACCCCTTGGGTAATCCTAGAAACTGCAGCTCTGAATTCATCACGTTGTAGTAGCTTACTGGGTGTAGCAGACTGGCTTTTAGCACAGCAGTGAACTAATAGAGGCTGCATGTATAGCCAGCTTCCTCTGACTATTAAAACGAACTATTCAACTGAGAATAAAGTTTCCATATAGTTTGGATATGGTGACATGAAAGAAGTTGCAGATTGTTCAGTGAGATCGTCGCTTGTAGGGTTGTAGGATGGAGGAAGAAAGGGAGAGTGAGAGGGAGAAGTTTATTTATGGAATGTCAGGGGGCCATTGAAGCTCAGCAGGCCCTAGAAGCAGAGGACTTCCCCCCGTGCTTGTTTTCTCCCTCTGACCTTGGATGAACTAGCGAGCAGTATATTATGCTGGGTGATTGTGCTGGTTTGTCATGGTTAGCATTCTGGACTGTCACTGGAATGTAGGAAACGGATGAATTTGAATTGAACCATGAGGTGGTCTGCTGGGCCCTCTCCTTGTCTCAAGGAAACCTGTCGCTGTTTGTCTGGGCTGGGCCTAATGAAAGCAATGGAGGGAAAGAGAGGTGGGCCTTTGATCTCTTTGTTGCAGCTGCTCCCTGGGAACTCGCTGAAATCAATGCCCTGTTTTCCTGAAGGAATGAATGGCTCTGCCTAACTAGCTTTGTGAAGCCGTGGGGAATTCACTGCCTCTGTTTATTGACAGCTGAAAAGGAGCACATGGGGTGGAAGGGACCTTCTTGTGAAAACCAGGCACAGGGAAAATTAGACCTCAATTTAACACAGAGGAATTGGGAAATTCACCCCAAAGGAGACGGGAGTTTCTCATGCTTACATTAGAATTACTCAAGTTTGGGGCTAGTGTGTAATGAACAATGGAGGTTTTGTCACAACTATGTTATAAGTAGGAATATGGTCTGCATAATAAATAATGTTAAGTAGAAGTTGATTCTCTACCCTCCCTCTTTTTTTAAACACAGAAGTAGAGAAAAACAAATATTAACCATGATACAATCAGGTGATTCTTTTATTTTTGCCTTGAGAGAAAAGAAAAGTGATACAGTAAGCATTATTGATATTATATGGAAACTCTCTAAAATTCATCTTTCATTCGTTATATTTTAAAACATCTTTGAACTTGGAAGCTATGTTCCACTCAAGCCAGTGATTCATGCCATTCTGGATTGTGTGCATTGCATGGGAATATTACAATAATATATTTATTTTAAAATATTTATATTCCTGGGATATTGTAACTGGAAGTGTGTGTCAAACAGAAACTGGCTAGTAGACCAAGATTAGTGCCTGGCATTGCAATAGTTGATAAGTCTTAAAATTACCACCTTTATAGTACACACTAAAGAAAAAGTCTTGAGTTTATCACAAGGAAACATCTCTGAGATACCTTCTTTCACATCTCCCCTCGCTTGATTTCCCAGGAAGAATTTATGGCTTCTTCCTTTGGCCCCCAGCCCTTTGTGTACACCTCTATTATAGCACTTAACACATGGCCCTGTAGCTCTTTATTTAGGTGTATTCTTTTAGCTGGAAGTAAAGCAGCTGTGTTGTATTCATTTTTATATCTCAAGCCTAGCAGAGCTCTTGGCTCAGTAAATGCGAGCTGAATGAATAGGGATTGCTGGCTCTCTCTACATTCCTTAGAAAGTAATTATTTATCCCAGTTTCAACTGCAAATACTAAATTTTAGGAGGACCTGATTGGTCCGTTGTTACCTGATTGTTGCTACTGCTTTTTAAAATTCTTCCTCTGTGGAGAACTATTACGCCCTTTTTTGCTTTAGCAAGTTTGTCAGGCAGTTCACAGCCTCTAGAAAGAAGCAACACCAGTGTGTGGCATTTTTCTTTTCAGATCCAAGCTCTCTTCTCTGTTATTCTTTCCTAAAAATAAACCTCAATGTAATGTTTAGATATTTCCATTAAGAAGATGAAAAAGCTTTTCATTTAGAATTTTGTAGACTTTCACTTGACCAAATTTAGTGATTGAGATGGATAAGGCTGCCATTTTACATGATTTAATTCTATGATGTAATGTTAAATAATGGCAAAACTCAAAACCTCCCTTGACAATTTCTTTAACCAGATTTACTACCACTGCATGTTTTGAATTCCTTATCAGATAAAGCAAACAAACAGCTTTGCTTCTTAGTGAAAAGTCTAAGGGAAATTTTGATTCTAGAGCACTGACTAGTCTGATTTCACAGAACCCTAGGACAAAAACAATTTTTTTAGCTATTCTCAACTTATAACCTATTTCTTTTTAAAGCCAGAGCTTGAAGTGGGAAATTATTGTCAACATTTTTTGGGAAAATAACATCTTAAAATCATAATGGAAATTTTTAGAAAGTGTTGTAGGAGGGAGTAAGTAAGCAGACAAGTACAGGAACGGGCTAATACTTTACTCTCCATGTTATTTTTGTTTTATGTTCACTACCAAGATTATTTTTAAAGAAACTTATTTGCAGTTCTGTTTTGATTAATGGTAGAGGTGAAATTCACATTTGTGAATTGCAGGAGGAATCTCCTAGAGGAAGGGGCACTTGTATGATAGGTTGTTACAAATAAGATCGAGTCAGCGGGTTGTGATTCTGAGATTTTAGATTTCTCATGAAACAGAAAAATTACCATGACTTTGATCATTGGTAGACTGTCACCCTGATAAGTATTAACTTGAAGATTAAAAAAAAAAAAAAAAAAAGCATGAAGCATAGCACTTTAGGCTTCATCACTTGGCTGCTCAATCCTCCCAGTTTCTGGAAGTAATTCTGTGTGACTTATACCGAAGTAGGGAGAGGCAGAGAGTGGAGGGAATGTAGGAAATCAAACTGCATCTTTTCCATTTGATGTTTCAGCGTTCAGCAGTGAGGCATATCTTTGTCTACATTAATAAAAAAAGAACTACAGACAGTCCAGGAAAGTAACTGCAGTTAAAAATTGTGTTCTTGCTCTGCTTGTAGAATCAGATAACTTCAACTATGTGATTCTTCAGAAAAGAGCCTTTTTCTTTAGACTGAAGACTGCTGTAATATCCCAGAAGAATAATTTCAAGTAACTTAAGAGTCAAACTCTCAAAATAAGTTTGGGAATGGACATATGTTATGTCTGTTTGTTTACATGTGTGTTAATCTACGTAAGCTAACTTCCTAGTAGAAAAATACCAGATATTTCCCTCTTAGACAGTTTCCCGTCCACCCAGACTGACCAAATAAAGCAGCCCTAATAAACATGTATCTAGCCGTTGAAAACAAGACATCCTCCTTACCACTAGATTTATTTGCAAGAAAGCTATTCTGAAATACAGAACTATTTAAAATTAATGTGTCAGTTGTATAAGATCAGATATGACTATTATAAAGATCATCTGTAATAATTAGATACCTAATCATTTGTAATTAATCATTTGTATATTAATGAGGTTGTTAAAATTTTTTAAGTAGTTCAAATGTTTACTTTGCAACATTACATATTGTCTCCTTTAGTGAGACATTTTTCTGAAGGAAAAACCTCAATTCAGGAGGAAAAACCCCAACTCAGCTTATACCTAAAAGTTTATGTCTTTTGCATTAGTAAGATTCAAATTCATATCGTTCTGTTATTTTAAAAACACATACAACAGCAGCCTTTTTGTTCAAGGCATAAATGTGGGCTACTCAGAGAAGGAGGTTACTTAGGGTTGGTGCTCAAGTATTCATCCAATTGGATTACACTGCTAATCAGTAATTAATTTATATCTGTGGAGGTGAGGGTTGATGGGTTTAAGTTATTGATCTATTTCCTGTCTTCATTATTTTCACTGAAAGCTATATTTCCATCTCTTTTCAGTCTGTAAACATTTCGTTGCTGCCCTCTCATCATTTGCTGTCCAGTTTCTGTCCTTTTCCTTATCTCAAGGTGAATGATTGGGTCTGCACAGCAAATTCTTGTCTCCAGGCCTCTGCTGATAATAGTGGTCTTGACTTTTTAAAAAATCTGAAGTCAAGCCAAAGTGGGGTGTTTTTCCCCCCATATTTTGTCTTTTAGTGGCGTTTACTTCCCTCCCCCTCTTCACCCTCATCCCTGCTGAGGTTCTTGTTTCCCTTACCCAAAGGAATAGTGTTCTTCTTAGTTGACACTCTTAAAAAGATTAGTTGACACTCTTAAAAAGGTTCTGATTATCTTTAAATTTTTTTTTTTTTGGTAGAGACTGAGTCCTGTTATGTTGCCCAGGCTGGTCTCAAACTTCTGCTCTCAAGCAATCCTCCTGCCTTGGTGTCTCAAAATGCTGGGATTACAGGCGTGAGCCACTGTGCCCAGCCATGATTATCTTGTAATTTCTGCTTGAAGCTGTGAGGTATTTTTACTTGGGGTCTCTGAAAAATAAATACAAATACATGAATACTCCCTGCTTACCAGACAGTGTCAAGCATTTATCTCAAATTAGGTTATTTAATTCTCAAAAGGGTCTTGTGATGTGGGTGTAATCATTATTGCCATTTTACAGGAGAAGAAGCTGAGGTAGAGAGAGAAAACCAATTGCATGAGGTCTCTAAGTGGCTCCACGTAGCACCAAGATTGAAATTTAAGCTTTCTGGCACCATACTGTGGTCTTCACCACATCACTGTATAGCCTTCTCTAAAACTAAAGATCCCCTAAGGAGTTAAATGTGTGCCTCTGCAATGCTGGGATATGGCATTATAGCATAGCATGTTGATGGAGAGAGATTTTTGACCCCTGGTATCCTTGAACTCATATTCTGATTGGGTAAATTTCAGCATTCATAGTACCAATGTGTTTTTTTCTTGATGCTTTAAAAAAAAAAAAAAACTTTTGATACTGTTTTTTTCTTTAGGATTGCTGTTACGTCTAATGTGGCTTCTGTCTCGTGTCACATCTGAAACTCATCTGTACCTCACTTAGAAAGGTAAATACGTCTGTGCCACACCCTCCAACTCCTGCCCCCCAGCACTCCCGCCATCAGTCATGGCTCTGTTCTCATTCTCTCCTCACATTGCAGCACAAACCAGAGCCCTGGCCTCCTCCACAGGAGAGGGGCTTATGTCCCAGAAGAGACTCTGTGAGAGAATTTACATTTGAGGAACTTCAGGCTTTGAGGGGAAAATAAGGTTGGGGGATTAAGATGTGGACTTAAATGAAAGCCTGTTTTTCACTCTAAAAAAATCAAGAGGACACGCTAAGAATGATCATTGCTATTTATTTGTCTTAAATTAGAAATCATGGGCATTGTACAGTTGATTTTTACTTATCATGACTTGCTCACTAGAAACTTCTTGTTCTCTTTCTGTTATATTTTAAAAAGGTGTTTTTAAATGGTTTTATCTTAAAGAAATATTAGGAAAAAAACTGAGATAGGGTCCACTATTTAGAATCAGACATCCAGAATGTAACATATGTTACAATTCAGAGTCTCTAAACTACTCTTCTAAAATCATAATGTGAGATGATTCTCAGCTTGCCAAATTTTCTGGAGTTATGAAATAGGTTATGTCGCTCAATCCAGTGTTTATTTGAGGGAATTCATGGTTGGCAGGGGCCCATTATATATCAGAAGTTTTTATTTCTTATTTTCTACCACTCATGTAAAGATTAGGATTTGTTTTAACCGCCTATTTCAAGATAATGATTCCAAATCCCAGCCTTAAATTTCATATCTAACATGGTTGTTGTTTTTCCCTGTCATATACATTAATTCTAGGTTCAAGGCCATGTCACCCTAAAGCAGCCCTCACTTGTTTTGCAGCTGCAGTGCTGTTGCTTAACCATAACTCTTGGCCTCTCTCCAGACTTTTTTTTTCTTTGCAAAATGTCCTTGAAGGTCGTAATGGTGTATTTTTTAAAAATTCCAGTTGTCTTTGTAAGTTTTCTTATGTCCCATCTTACATTCGATTCCCCCTGCAAACCTCTCACTAGATAAACCATTTCCCGCTCTATTCTTTATCGTGAGGCTGACTTCTAGGAAGGCTGTCGCGGCCGGGCGCGGTGGCTCAAGCCTGTAATCCCAGCACTTTGGGAGGCCGAGACGGGCGGATCACGAGGTCAGGAGATCGAGACCATCCTGGCTAACATGGTGAAACCCCGTCTCTACTAAAAAATACAAAAAACTAGCCGGGCGAGGTGGCGGGCGCCTGTAGTCCCAGCTACCCGGGAGGCTGAGGCAGGAGAATGGCGTAAACCCGGGAGGCAGAGCTTGCAGTGAGCTGAGATCCGGCCACTGCACTCCAGCCCGGGCGACAGAGCAAGACTCCGTCTCAAAAAAAAAAAAAAAAAAAGGAAGGCTGTCCACAGCTGCCCCAGTCAGAAGGCTAACTAGGAGAATATTAGGTCGTGTGTTTGGATTCCTGTTCTCCAAACGGTTCTAATTAAAACTAGTCCATTACCCCCACCAATATGTTCAGAAGGAAAAAAATGTAGCAAAATCCCCAAATGCCCTCAATCACTTCATTATACCATTTGAGTAACTTTATGGCACCTGCAGGACCAGTTCATGCCAGGCCCATTTGTAACTGTTTTCTCTAGTTAAACATGATATTGCCATTAAAATCTCAGTAAATAGGATTACGATGCTTAAGAATCTAGGAATTTCTCAAATATGTGAGAAAATGTGAAAGCACAGGGATAGTAGAAATTTATTTTATAAACACATGCTAGGAGATGGAATTGTGTCATGATGATCCACATTAAAGAAATATGATTGAAGCGAATCCATTATGTATACTCTGACTTTCTATTATATATATATATATATATGTTACTCCAAAAAAAGTTATTCATGTTTCCTAGTTGTGAGCTTACCCATCATGTAAAATCAGCCCTAACACTTTTTATTCACAGGCCACATCTACTTCGTACATGTATTTTGGACTCGGTACCAGTCATTGTGCCTCTAAATATACATGTGTTATGCATAATCATAGAGCAGCTCTGCAAGATATATAGATATACCCATTTTATGGTGACGGAGACTGAGGCTTAGAGAAGTTATGCAACTTACCTAAGGTTACATACCTTCCAAGTAGCAGAGCCAGCATTCGAACTTAGATCCATCCAACTCCAAAGCCAGTGCCCTGTACACTAGACCACACCGTCTTTCTACCAGCTGGTTGGTTTTTTTTAACTAACTGTAGGAACACAACCTAGTATTAAGTAGAGTGTGCATGCCGCATAGTAGACTGAGGTAGAGTAAAACTCATTATTGTACTACTTTTAGGTAAGAAAATGTATTATCTAAGGAATATCATTAAAATTTCCTTACTTCCTTCCATGAACAAACAAAAAGTTAAAATGAAATCAGTGGTGGGATGAAGGGAGTTGGGGATCATAACATAGGAGTGTTAAATATTAAAATTAGAAAAAAAGTACATTTCTCTATCAATGTTTAAAATGCTAGAAATTATACATGCTTATACTATAACAAAGGATACTTTATTTGGGGAATAACTTAATTGATCCATGATGTGGTGTTTACCAAGGTAATTTTTCACTTTTTGTTCCAGCAGTAGGAATTAGAGGGGGTTCATAAAACACACAATCACCATGTAAATTGAAACCACCTTAAGATCATAGTCATGGCCGGGCGCGGTGGCTCAAGCCTGTAATCCCAGCACTTTGGGAGGCCGAGATGGGCGGATCACGAGGTCAGGAGATCGAGACCATCCTGGTGAACACGGTGAAACCCTGTCTCTACTAAAAAATACAAAAAAACTAGCCGGGTGAGGTGGCGGGCGCCTGTAATCCCAGCCACTTGGGAGGCTGAGGCAAGAGAATGGCGTGAATCTGGGAGGCGGAGCTTGCAATGAGCTGAGATCCGGCCACTGCACTCCAGCCTGGGTGACAGAGCGAGACTCCGTCTCAAAAAAATAAAAATAAATAAAAAAATAAAAATAAAAAGATCATAGTCATCTTATGTTGTTTCCCTAAAATGGTTCTCATTTGCCCCACATATTCAAATCAGACTGCACGAAGATGTTGTTCTAAGTCAGGGAAGATTTAGAATGCTTTGTGAACAGCTGTATACTGAACTTCAGAGTTCAGTTATTGCACTTATTTGTGTGTGTGTGTGTGTGTGTGTGCACAGTCGGGTTTTTTGTTTGTTTTGCTATGTGAATTACTGTTTGACCATTTTAATGTATATAACTCATAAATCCAGGAGGATAATCTGTATGTCTGCTCTCTCAGTTTCTTTCTATAACACAAGCCTGAACATATTGCTCTCTTGATTAAAAGCTTTCAGTGGTTCTGATTAGACAAGACTTTTCGTTGCAGTCGACAGAAACCTAATGGGACCATTGAAGAATTCCAAACAGGCAAGTGACAGGAACATGTCTGCATGTTAGAAGAATCACCCTGGCAGCAGCATTGTGATTAGAATGAAGGGGAACCATCCAAAAACAGAGAGACTGGGGAAGCAATATGGATCTGCCTCTAGCGTGCAGAAATCTCTCTCTCCAGTGACGTAACTGACACACTAAGCCTGTGGCTTGTTTAAAGGAAGCACATGAAAATTGAGTTTGGGACAATAGAGTGAACTGGTTCTCCATTCTCTAGGATCCCTCTCCATGCAAACCCCCTATCTCTGCCAAGTTTCTGGGCACCACAGATTGGAAAGTAGCCTCCTGTAGGTAGTTGTCCATGTTAAGTGGTGGGGTTAGGGCTGGGCCATGCAGGTGTTCACTGACTGTCTCTTTCTGTCTTCCCTTCTTGGTCTCACCTGTCTGGTGTGACAAGGGAAGCATGTGCCAACCAAGGCTAGACCCTTGAGAGACCAGAGCAGCCCCACTTTCAGTAAAGCAAGCAACCTCTGCTTACTTGCCCAACACACCCTAGCTTCCATGTTCCTTGGCTTATGAGTTATCTTCTTGGGTACAATTTAACACAGCATTCTCACCTCCTTATAACTAAAATACATAGAGGGGGCTTTGTGCCTCAATCCCTAGCAGACCATCTTGGCAATCTCTGCCTCCGCGACAGGGCACTTGCTCCCCGGGCAGCTCCTTTCCCAGGTCATCTTTCCCCTGGACATGCCCATCAGATTTAATAGTGTGCCTACTTGGTAGGAAAATGGGGTCCCTGGTTGCTGATTCTCGGGAATGTGAGGTTCTCCTAGCCAGAGCTCTCGGCACTAAAAGTTCTAGTCTCTGTGTAATGGCCAGCACGTCTTTGGCGTATCTAAAATCCTCTTCAGTTTCCACCAGGGCCTTTATAAGCTCCTTCTGAAGGTCTCAAACATTCAGCCATGGAGCTCAAGTGGAATTTGTTTGGATGACATGACTGATTTCAAAGCCCGGACCCCTTAGACATGCCCATTTAGTGCTGCAAGTACCAATCATTACTGCAACATCTTACAGTCAACAAATTTGACATATTAAAGATTTATATCCTTTCCTCTGGGTTAGGAATCTTCTCTCCCATAAAGCACCTCATTTTCCAGCACACAATCATTTCCATCTTATGGAAATCATCCCTCCCGCTCCGTGCCAGCATGCTACACTGGGAGGCACGTCCAGGCTTGGGAAACAGGGGTGTCCTGGATCTCATGACTTCAGCACCAGCTGCTCTCTTTCCTCTTCCAAGTAGACTTCCGTTCCCCCCACCCCCCCACTTGGGTGTTTTTGTTTATTTTAGCAATTCAGAGCTGATGATAAAGACTTTAAAGATAACTTTGTGTGTCTCTCCCTTTCTAGGTATTTGCATAGGAATCAGAGGAGTTAATCTTGTGAGTATACTCTAACATCTGCCCTTGTTTCCTTCCTTCCTTCTCTATCTGCATCAGGGTTTTAAAGCATAAGCCTGCTGCCCTCCCCGCCACCCCACCCCTCTGCCCTAGGTCACCAGAGCCTAAGCAGAATCCGTGCTCCTCTCTCTAACCAAGCAGTGGCTTTTTTTGAAAACTAGATCAGCTCCAGTTCCAGCAGTTGTAGCTAGTCTATAGCACAGATATGCACTGTTCTAAGATTCTGCACTTTATTGAGGTGCCCCACAAGTCTGCATTTCACCTCAGATCGTCAAGTATGCAAGAAGCATTACTGTTTTCATTCCCCATAATGAAAACGGACTCCAGTTCCCATTCTGCCAACCTAGAGGAAAATTTCATGTCAGTAAGTTTTAGGTGCTTCCCCTTCCCCCATGGAGTGTGTCCTAGGACCTGGAGATTTTCATGGCCTCTGGAAGATGAGGAACCCACCTCTGACCTTCAGTTTATCAAAGTAGTGATTTATTGAATCCTTGTAGCTGTCTGCCTCAGGGTCACCAGTGAGGGCTGGAAACCTGCCTCAGGTCTGGCCTCCCGAGGCACACTCTTCATGTAGCTGTCTTCTCAAGGATTCTACTCATTGCCTTAGGGAACAGAGGGGTGCAAGGGCCTCTCTTGCTGGGGGCTGACATATCTCCTTATCAGGCCCTGGGATGGGGGGGTTGGCCATGGGGGGATGGTAGGAAGAGTGTCATTTTGGCAGCTTCTCCTCTGCTTCTCCTTCTCCCCTCCCAGAAGTCCAGCAGAATTTCTTCTCTAGGTTTAGATATTGTTAACAAAGACAGACTTCTTCAGGATGCTTCTGTCTTCAGCTGGATGAAAATACAAGGGATTACAAAGGCTGCCACCTGTTTTAAATGAGCTAGACAGGAAAATCATTGGGAATTCAAACAAAGTAAAATTCCAAAGTTGTCGTGCTATGCCAATTTGGAGGCCCTAATAAAGGCAAAACATCACTCGAACAGTAGGTAGCTATGGGAATTAAGAGAAGGAAACAGATTTGAGAGACAATAAGGTTGTAAAGCTTAATCTCTGAGAACAATCTAGACTGCAGAGCTTCTAAGTTTGGAGAGGCTGGGAAGTGACATGGGAAGAGGTTGACTTTTGACATGCACCCTGGATTCATAGCCCAGCTTAACTGCTTGCTGGCTGTAGGATGATGGGCAAATCGGCACAACTTCTAAGCCTTAGTTTCCCCATTAGTCAAATAGGGTTAATGCTACCTACTCATGTGGTTGTTAAGGGTATTAAGTAAAGTTCCTAAAACAGTAGCCATCACCTGGTGAGGATCCGGGAGCCCCGATGGCTACTGCATAACGGTGCCATTAGAACAGGCAGTGCTGGAGGAGGAGCAAGTCTGTGTGTTAACGTTTGAAGCCCACCATGTGACCTTGAAGGGGCACTGCAAGGTATCCGAGAGTTGCAGGAGGGAGGTAGATGTATTAGTCTGGAATTTGAAAGAAAGTTCAGGATTGAAGATAGAGATTTGGGAGGCTTCTGACTTCAAGGAGTAATTGTAACCTTGGGTTATGCATGGGGTCCCCCAGGGAGATCATGTATAATGGGAGAAGGTAGAAGACCAGCTGCCAGGCCCACAAATCTGTTCCAACTTCGAGTGACCCCATGCCCCTCAGTGTCACCTTTAAAATGACATCATTGCTTGGAGGTGAATCTGAATATCCCACTCAGGGTCTTCATTTCAAAGATGTAGTCTCATTGTTCACCATGATCCATCTTGCTGAAATAAAATTTAGTTGTCTGTAATCTACCAAACCGGTGGGCTCCTTTCCATCTGGAAAATAAAACATATTTGAGAGACTTTTCAAAAACAAACCTTGTACATGGTCAGTCTAGAGGATTCTTTCACTGAGAACCAGGGCAGACTTCCCAGTGTTTGAGGGTTGCCCAATTCCTTCCCACTCAAATCATTAGAAATAAAAAAGTCAGTCTGGAGAATTTGCTTAAGTAAAACCAGGAGTCGCTAGAAGTGAACGAGCTGAAACTGGAAGGAAATCCCTTTGTTCAATGTGGGTTTCAGTGAATGCCCAGCAGGCGGCTAAACCAGTTCATTAAGAGAGAAAAAGACATGTTCTTAAATGCTGTTCTCAGAAGCAAATGCCTAGAAAAACATATTGTGACAGCAAAAACACATCCTGGAACTCATACACCCTAGATTCGTGAAACTTTGGTTTTTGTCATCAACGAATAAACATACTTACCAAAAAATATTTCCCCCTTCATTTAAAACAATTAACTAATCTGTTTACCATCTGCCAGTCTTCACTCCTAGAAAAATGTGATTCTTCTTGTTACTCTGGAACTCGGAAACATTTATCTGTAGGATTGTTTAATTTTATAGGGTCATTTTTAACCACATACTTAAAAAAGAATAATTGACGTTATGAAAATCCTTTTTTCCCTCTGCTTTAGAAATTAAATTCTGACCTGAAAAGCAGTCTGCAAGTAGCATCCTGTCAAACTGAGATGTGTTATTTTTCCTGTCTCTTCTCTGCTTTATTAAATCGTCATATACTGCACATGATTTTCCCCCCAGGTCGGGCCTGCCTTGGGCTCTCTGTTGCATTGTTAACTATTTAAGCATTAGACTGGGGCAGAGATGGCAGGTGGGAAAAGCTGAGGGACTTGATCTCCTCCCTGCCAGAGTTCTCCTCTTTCACGAGTGCTGCTTACATTGAACAGCTTAAGAATAAGCTCCTGTGTGAGCCCTCGGAGGCCAAGGAGTATTGTTGAATTCAGAAAGGAATCGCTTTCTTTTTGTGATAATTTGAATATTTTCACAATGAAGCTAAGCTACTTCACTGCCTGGTTTGCGTACTTCACGTTATGTGCACCCTTTCCTGGGAAGCAGAAGAACCCCTGCCTCTTTGAATACATAAATTGGTATTGTCCGTTTGTGAGATGGGTAGGCGCAAAGGAAGAATCATCTGGAAGAATTTTACTCTTTTGCTTTAATGTCTTTTTAAAGCTCTTTCAAAAAAATTTTTATACAAGCCTTTGGAGACCACCCAATTAAACCACCACAATAAATGTTGAGCATTTTGAGAAAAGAGATGGACCATGAAGATGATTTGTAAAGTGTTTATATAAGCAAAACAAGGAATACGTTGGAAACAATTTCCCTAAATGACTCAGACAAATAACCTGCTCACCTCCAGTTTTTTCCTGTATTGTGATGCATTATTTTTAAAACAGTTGTCCAAAAATGGCCTTGATTTTTCCATTTTTAACTTAAAAGGATGTTATCATACAAAATAAATGGACATAGCCTTTTTGATCAAATTCACAGAAGAAAATAGGCAAGTGAATAAATCACTTAGGTGAGATATTAATTGGCTTCATTCCATAACAGATTTGCCTTTGTACTAGTTAAGAAAATCCTGAAAAGCTTTCCTGTAAGAGGAGCAATTGATTGGAATAGTCTTGGTAGGAAGAAGCCAAGTTTGATAATTACTTGGTGAACAGAAATGCTGGTTTCCAAATGCTCATCAGGGTTCAGTGGCACAAAGCTGGCTGTAGACTTGGCTTCTGTAGATTTGGTAAAAACATAAATTCTTGGGGTCCCAGTGATGCTGTTTTAGTCTGCACTGATTTGCCCTGTGGCCACCGAGGAATCTGTATTTTTAAAAGTGTTCTTTGCTGATTCTAATGCATAGCCAGGTTTAGTAACCATTTAATTCAATATTCAATGTGGAGACTTCAACCTTCTTGTACTGCAAATTTGATAAATATTTATTTATATGAAGCCCCTTTGTTGAGTGCCAACTGGTTATTTGCTGACTTTCTTTCAATTCAGAATTTGTTTTAGGTTCTGTTATTGCATAGATTTGCATACCTGTTTTATGGTATTTTAATACTGTTGGTTTAAAAAAATACCATTTCCTCTGAGTGCTGTTTTGAATATTTTATGTAAGCAATTTCATGTGTTCTTTTTGTTCCACTTGCAGAAAGCAGGGGAAAAGTTGAGAGTTTTTCTTAATCCAGTTGCAAGTAGGACAAAGGATATAAGTACTTAAAGATCATCTATTAAAATGCATGAAAAAACACTAGAAAATCTCCTCTGCACATTGCCAGTTGTGTGTGTGCTCTAGAAGTGAAGCTTTCAGCGGGTAGCATAATGGAGGAATGTTTTCCTAGCTTCATTCCCTGACGATGTACAAGGTCTCTTCTCACAGGTTTGAATCTTCAGACAAACTTCTGGGAGGACTCGGTCCCTGCCTCGCAGCAGATGTTTCCTGTCACTCAGTAGGTGCGCATGTTTTAAGATTATTTCTAGTTGGGCATGTTTATTAACGATTGCTTGGAAACACATCATAGGCAAGAACATGCTGGAGGTTCAGGGTACTTCAAAAAGGTTCTAGTAGAAAATAAACACATTTCCTCCACAAACTGCAAAATACCCGAGAACAGGGTTCTTTTAGCCCTTTCATTTTTTAAAGCTCAGTGCACATGCGTTTCAGGGAATTTGATGATGCAGTTAGCAACTTTTCATGACCTCTGCTGTCCCACATCCACAGCCTAGTAATACACATAGATCTATGGAATTTTCTGAAGACAACCCTGTCAGTTCAAAAGAAGAAAGTTGCCCCTTGCCAACACTCCTAACTTGTGTACACAGGATTTGTAAGAGGTTGTCCTCTCTTTGTGGCAGATGTAGACTGAAAGATAAGCCTGGGAAAGATGCTGGTCACATCCCAGCCACACGAGGCAATCCAGTCATACTTCCTGAGGCTTTATTTGAAAACACTGTTGTAAAAGCTGTTGCTGAACTTCAGTGCTCACGTAGACAGTGTGGCTAGAAGGGATGGCAAAGCGTAAGTTGAAAGAGCACTTGGCTTAGTTCAGAACACCTGGGAGCAAATAATGATATTAATGGAAGCTAATGCCTTTGGGGCACTCACTCTATGCTAGGCGCTTTGCTTAGAATAGTGTAGTGCAGTATCTCATTAGTCCATGCTTAAGGACAGTAAACTTAAATCCTCTGAGCCTCAGTTTCCTCATTTGTCAAATGGGGACAATGATGCTTTTCTACCTATCTCTTAGGGCTGTGAGATGGAAATTATTAGAATAGCATGAGAAAGCTTTATGAGCTCAACTGAAATAGTTTATTAAATAGTATTCCGACTCCTACTGAAATACAATATTGTCACTAAATATTTTGATTTATTGACCAAGAAATTGAAATTAATCCCAACAGGGCCAACATATCTACTAGGACCTGAGAGAGGCACTAGCAGTTCTAGTTAGGGCTGGGAGTTGGGGTGAAGTGGGGGAGAGTCTTGCCTGTATCTTCTGTTTACAGTGCACCTGACATTAGAAGACTAGGAGGGCTAGCCAGGAAGATCCTGGAATGTGTCTGCCCAGTATTCAGTGGCGAGTCCATGAGCTGCGAACAGGTTGGGGGTGGCTAACACAGCAGGCCTTGTCTGTCTCAGGAGCTGAAGGGGGCCAGCCAAAGCAGGGTGGACAGTATGACTGCAAGGCAAGCAGGAGAGGAAGAGCCACTTGAGACATTGCTCTCGGCTGCTGGGGAGGAGCCGCGAGCAGGCAGCGGTGGGAAATTGAGGCTTATTGTGAGCAAGGTGCTGGCCTCCAGGGTGACGGGGAGCGCAGAGCAGCACATGAAAGCCGCCTGCGGATGAGCCGGGAGATGGACCACACATGTGGATTGCAAGGACAGCTACTCAGAGAGTTCACATTCCTCCCCCAGTGAACTGGGTATGATTGTAATGGTTTGTTAAACAAACAAAGGACCTAAAGCTGTGAATGGGAGAGAAAAAAGACTTAAGGTGAAAAGGAGAAGAGGCCCTGCTTGCTAGTGTTCCACTCTTTTTAAGCTTTCTCCCCCATTTCCTTAACATTCCTTTCCCCTTTCAGAAAAGCCAGTGTTGTCGCTTGGAAAACTTGCCTTGTCCCTTCAGTGCCATTTTCTTTTAAAATGGAAACCCGATGAAATGTTAATCAGTTTAAAAAGAAAAAATCAAGAACCAGGATAATCTTAAAGGACCAGTGATAAATATTTTTATTTCTCAAATTAAGTATTCCTGGATGAACAATTTGCTTTGCATCCTTTGAATTTATTGGACATGACATGGAAAAGCAAAGAGAAAATTCTCAAGCTTCTGGCAATAATTGTGTCTAATAAAATACGGCCTGTGTCCCGAGAGGCAGACGGGCATGCTTCTGGAGGAAGTGGGGTGAGCTTTGGAACAGGTGCAGTGGCTTCACTTTTCTCACATAACCATGCATGTACACAGTTTACTATAAGTTCTGGATAGTTCTACATCGAGCTTGAAAAAAATACTGCATGTTACTTTAAAACTGCCCATCACATTTGTGTCTAGGGCAATCCGATTTGGTCTTGGGTTCATCTCATGTAAAAAGAACCAGTTAGCATTTCAGAATAGTACCTTTCAATCTGCTGTTCTCTCCAGGTAACTGAATTACCATGTGGGAAGGATAAGTGATTATATGTAACATTTTCCTCTCTGCAATTCTTCTGTAGATGGGACATCCTCACTTTCACTGGGTCCCAGTTCCCTATAGGATAAACCCAATGTCCCCTGCCAGGTGCGCTGTCCCTGTTATTGGTCTTCTGAATTGGGCCCTTCTCCTGTTGATCCCAGCCAGTCTGCACCACGTGTTCCACAATGCCCCATACTGCTTCATGACTCCGAGCTCTTCTTCTCTATTCTCCCCTCTGCGTCTGCAATATACCTCCTCCCTTTTATCAACCTGGTATACTCCTAGACTCAGCCTAAATAGTCATTATCAAACTTTAGAAAGTGCAGATATTCAAAAAATAAAAATAAAAAATGAGGTCATCTGTAATTCCACTGTCAAGATGCCCTGCTGCCATGTAGTTATCTGCACTTCAAGGCCTTTTTCTGTTTATTTAGTGATATGTTATTTTAGGATCAAACAGTCCACCCAAGTCTTGAGCATCATTTCTAGATCTCAGATCCTTCAAGGTCATTCAGGTCATTTTAACTCACAAACCGGGCATCCCACGGTCAATGCAACTAATATGCTTTTCACATTTCTCTTCTCAGTGTGAGCCTATATTCTCACACACTTCCTGAGAAAGAAACAGGCTTTTCTTTCCCTTGAATGGTAACCTTATTGGAAAAATAATAGGTCCTGCTGCTAATTAGAGCTGCAGTTCCTCCATGTCCTATACTTAAAGTCCCAGGAAAAGAGATCACCACCATCAGCTATAGAAGCAGACCCTAAAAGGGCCTAAAGGCGAGACTCAAGGGTTTCTAGGGAGGGAGGAGGGGGATATATTTTCAGCTGTCATAAAGGAATGATCCCCGTTCCTGACTATAACGATTAGAAAATCTTCCCCTAATACGAAAGGCTCTTGTCTGGATTTTGGAACTTGCTCTCCACCCCTCACCCCCCACCAGGCTACTGAGAGTCTTCTGTAATAAATAGTCCTCTTCAAACAAGGCAGTCCCATCTCAGCTTGAGAACCAGGCCTGGGCTTAACCCTTGCCTTTCTCAATGCACACATCTATTTTACTTACTTGTAGACATTTGTTTTTTTGTGTGTGTGTGTGGTGTGTGTGTGTGTGTGTGTGTGTGTGTGTGTGAATGTTTCTATTTAAAAATACAATGCATATGGTAGGGAGAGGTGAGGAGGCGTGTTAAAGATCCAAGAGTCTGCAACAGTATTTCTTTTCCTCTTTTTTTCCCCTGGTGGGTACTATACTGGATGACCCATCTGGAAGAAGGCCTTTGGCCCTTTCGTGGGGATCCTGGCTGCACCAGCCCCTTGCTTCCGTGCTGTACGGATGAGGAAGGCCAGTGGTGGAAGTGGCCCCAGATCTGTGAGAGATGAAGCACTTCTGTGGTGTCAGATTCCAGCTCCCTGCTCATCGGAGTCATCCCTTCCCTCTTGAATGTTTTATTGGCATCCTCTACCTACCTCTACCGCCTCACTCCATTTCCATGTAGATGCAGTCAGGGGCTAGCCTTAAAAATCATCCCCTCTCCTTTCATGTTTTTTGGTGTAATGATACATATTTTAACCATTTAGTCAATGAATGTTAGTCTCTGGATTATATTAGCTGAGTTATAAGAGGTTGCTTCATGGTGTTGACTCTCAGATGCTCTCTGGGTTCTCAAGTGTTCCCCTTGAAAGTCTGACTCAAATGCCTGTCCCAGCCCCTGGGGTCTTGCACTGCCACTGCCTTTTTGTTGGTGTTGTTCTCTTTAAAAAATAATATCCTGCTCTTCTTTTAATGACCTCTGTTCTCTCTAGGATATTAATGATTCTTTTTTTGAAGTTTCCTTCCCTCCATAGTCTTTTTTTCCTCGTTAGTTTTTGTGTCAGTTTTCCCTATTAAGTGCCTTCCTCTGATTTCTGGTGATCCTTGTCCTACTAATTTGTGAGTCGAACCAGTAAAGACCTGATGGGAGCTTTGTATACTTAGGTGGGGCTTGTCAGCTGGAGCCTTGTATAGGGTGAGGTGGCGAGCCCTGGAGGAACCCCCCTTTGTCCTTATGGTTTGCTCTGTTCTCTTGGGCTGGTCATCTTCCCAGGGAAGACTCCTCCATCCTCCTGCCCTGAGAGAGGGGACATTCACCCTGTGTCAGAATACTCCCCCACTTTCATACACTCTCCATAGTGAGCACTTGTGCTAGGGGAAGGAAGGGCAAGTGCCCCACTGCAGGCACCAGGAGAGGTCAGGAGGGCTCAGTGCTTCAGTAACAGACTTTCACCTGCTGCTTTCATACCTGTTTTCATCCTCACTTCCAGAAGTACTTACTGTACCAAATTGCGGAGACGTATGGTAGATGCTGCAGGGTATAGCAGGTTGTTTTGTTGCCTCTTATTGCTGGCTTAAAGTTTAGCTTTCTTAGGATGGCCAAGTCGATCACTGCTTGTTTACCTGCTTTTTAGCTTCCAAAATTTATTGTTTTCCCCCTTTTATATTAGGCTATGTTTTAGAAAAATCCCACCATTACTGTTTTAGTAGAATTTTTGGAGAGACCAGAGCTACATGCTTTTATTCAATTGGCCATCTTTAACTAGATATTACACTATTTGTAAACAGAACACACCCTGTCCCTTTGCAGATGTTCTGGCTAGGATGTGGATTTGATGTTCCAAAGCTGTAGCATCATCATCTGGACAGCTTTCTCAATTTTCTCCCTGAATACTAAAGAAATAATTCACTTTGTCTTTCTTGTTTATCTTAAGCCTCATTTCTTAGAAAGTAAGAGCTTAGTCACTGGGTTAAAATTCAGTCTCTCAAGGTGACAGCTGAAAAGAACCTATAGGCAACAAACCTGATGGCTCAGCAGGTGGCTCTCTCAGAGCAGAATAGAAGGGCAGGTAGTGTTTCCTACAATAAGGATAAACTAGAATGAAAGCTCTTCAAACACATTAAGGTGGAGATCTCTACTGGGCCTCACTGTGTGGAGGAGGAACTCATGTCTCTGCCTGGGAGTGACAAAGTAGAAATTTGCCAGGTAGACAAGGGTTCCCAGGACATTCCAGGAGGTAGAAAGACAGAAGCGTGACAGAAAGTAGCACTAGAAGGAAACAGCAAGTGGATTAAGCTTTGTCCTTGCCTTTAGGCCATGATGGGAGTAAGGTCCGCAGACATGGCAGCCATGACTACCTGGAGGGTCTGGACATCATCTTTCTACTGATGACATTTCTAAATAGCTTTTTTAAAATTTGATAGAGACTGCTACCAAAGTCCTTCGAAGAACTGATATTGAGAAAAACAACTGTGTTGGAAGATCAAAAGTGGAAATTCAATTTCCTCTCAGAAATGGGTCTTGCATTGATTGGGTCAGTGGGGACAATAGAAATAGAAGCCAGAAGTCACAGTTTATTTTAAGAATGTTGTAAAGCAGTTGTGCCCCCATTAGATGATTGTGTTACGTAGCATTGGGGAAGTCCTGGAACTACACGTGTGTTCTGACTTCCCCCTCCACCCTCGTATACCCCTGTCCCCTGGGAACACAGTCTTTCCTGGCTGTTACCATATATATATATGTTCTTCTTCCAGTCTGATCCTCTCTCATCCCCAAAATAATCAACATGAGCAGAACGAAGCAGATGGCACAAGCCTTCTTTGGCATACTGGCAGATCTGTATCACTCACTCAGTATTTTTAGAATCAAGGGGACTGAAAATTATGTCCTGAGATGTTTTGGGGTAAGACTTACTATCTTTCCAGGGTGACAGGTGTTGAAACAGCATCGTATTTAAGACTCAAATGCAATCTCTATGTGAAGTCAGAACAGACTGACTCTCATCAGGACCATTGCTCTGTCAGTTCTGTTAGGATCGATGGTGGTCTGCCAGATAATGGAAAGCTGTCCTAAGTTGTTTTAAGGATGTGGCCAGAAAGTGCATCGGGTTTCAACCAAAGATTGGGCTCATCAGTAAACAGCCAGAGCCGATCAAGTGCATGGTGATAAGAGATGTTGTATATATCCACACAGGTTTTTTTTTTTTTTTTTTAAATAACTAAGCTTTGACCCTCAGCCACAAAGAGTTTATAGTCTGTTGGGGAAGACAGTCTTATTTTTGCAGAAGTTTATTATTATATCATGAAAACAAATATTTGTATTTTAAGGCCCATATTGAAGAAATACATAGTTATGGTGATTAAAAATTACTATGAACTTGAATTCATTAAGGACTCTCTGAAGAAATTAAAGAATGTTCACTATCATATAACTAATTTAGTTCTGAGGACCAACTTTGCACTTAGTGTTAGGCTAGGTATATTAAACACACGAATCTGGAACTCAAGATAAAGCCTTGGGGAAAGATATCATGAAATAAGCATAAAAACGAGAGGCTTTGTGTTTTGGTCTTTGAGGGAAATGTTTTGGTCTTTGAGGGAAACTTGAAGTTGGAGGAAATGTGTCTCATCTTTAAATAAACCATGGCCATGTCTAACGCTCAGACTGTCCCCTTCATCTTTGAGGGCTCAGGGGAAATGTAGGCATGGGCGATGTCTATGACTGCTGGCGTTTTGAATCTCGAGAAGAAGTGGCTGGAAAGAGATCTGGAAAACCTCATTCAGTGCCAAAGGGCAAGTTTTTCAATTGAATAAGCTTTATTTTTTTCTTTGTACTCCCAGTGCGTTTGGTAAGCAATTAGTCAAGGTTTACATCTGCTGAGAAAGAATGCCGGCGTTTTACTTGCCACCTCTTGTGTCCTTTCTGCACATGTGTTGTCCAAACTGCCACTTCTTTCTATATAATTGATACAGTATAGCATCCATAGGGAGAGAATGTGTCTCTTTCCCATTACATCCATAGCTAAATGGTTAGAACGTGAGCTGTACATTGACACGTGGTTCTACAGTACTTTTAATGCCAGTGTTTCATAAATACTGCATATTTGTAGGGTGTTCATTTAGATTACAGTGTGCTTTCACATCCATTTTGTTTCAGTCAATTGTCCCAGCAACCTGTTTACATACATCAGGTAACTATCACAAATGAGGAAACTGAAACTCAGGACACAGATAACATGGATAAGCTGGAATTTGAACTGGGGAATCTTTCCACTGGATTCACAGAACAAGTGGCTGGATTTACAGCTTCAGGGTAAACACCTGAGGCTGAATCAGTAGCACAGTTGTGTGCAAGGAAAGCATAGCCTTGCCTTCATCTCCTTTCATGGGGACACCAAGAGTCTGCCTGTGCCATCCAGTACAGGAGCCACTGGCTCTATGTAGCAATTTAAATTAAAGTAAAAAAATTCAGTTTCTCAGAGGCACATTTTGAGTGTTCTATAGCCATCACATCTGTAACATTTCCAATATTGCAGAAAGTTCTGTTGGACATACTGGTCATCTCATAAAGCAAGAGTTGGGGAGAATCAGCTTACTGAGATAAGTTGGAAAAAGTATATATGCAGGGCCTTAAGTAGGTGAGAGAAATACAAAACCTTCCCCAACAAACCAGCTCCTTCTCTGAAGGGGCGAGTGGGATGAAGGCTATTTTGAGTTCAGTTATAAAGGGAAGGAGAAAAAGATGCATTTTCAAACTTCATACTCTGTGTGTGTTAGTCTTTTTTAATTAAAAAGAACACAGAGCAATTCCAAGTGAATGAGTGTGTTTTATAGCTGGGCCGGTATTATGGTCAAACTTAGGCTGGATGAGAAGTAGAACAGCTCATGATACCTAGCAGAGCAAACTCGGCAGGCGGAATAGAATTCCTAGAAGGAGTTATTTTGTTTGTAACCAGGTCTGTTGAGGATTCCTCAAGGTAGGGCCTTAGGCATGAACTAGAATACTGGAAGGGAACCAGGGGTTGGGGGAAAGGGGTTTGGACAGAGCCAGGACAGGTAATTAGTTAAAGTCACACATAATTGCAGAGGTTGTGCGTGCTGCTAGAATCAAAGCCATCAGAAAGAAGTCGTGGTGCCAAGGTGCTGGCCGAGGATGCCTGTGTGTCCCCTGGTTTGGATTAGTGCTGACCAAAGGTGCCTAAGTCAGCTTTCAAGTTTCCAAGTGGGTGGGGCAGGATGGTGAGGGGCATTTGCTTGGCACTGTGAACTCTGTCCAGACACTGAAAACATCTACAACAGAAGATGAGGAACTCTACAAGTTTCCTGGAATTTTTGCTGGTTAGAAAAGGAATATGTGTTTGATTATGTCTGTGTACTACGTAATACTATATTTAAACATGCTTAAACTGTTATTGCAATAAAGTTTCATCTAGTTAGACTCATACTTTCTGATCTGAAAGTAACCAAAAAGGTAAGTAAAAATTAACTTTTAACAATAAAGAGCAACTCTAGAGACATGGCAATAAATGACTGCAAGGAGCAGGGAGGGTTTTAAAGACTCACTGCAATTGGTCAGCTTACCATGAGTGCTCTGCTTACTGGCAAAGTTCAGCAAATGCTGGCCTGTGGACAAAAGCTACTTAAGTGTACTTCACCTAAGCATACAGTACTCTTATTTTTTTTAAGTATTGGCACTTGAAAGGTGAGCATTTACCCACCTGAGAATCTCTCTCTAGAATAGCACAGGGTGGTAGTGATCCAGGGCCTTACCCTGGCAGGTAGTGGCAGGTTGAGGCCAATTTGAAACCTGCTGTCAGAGTCCAGGGATGAAATGTAGGGGGCTAGTCCAGGTCCTGAGAGTGCAGCTAGGAGAAGACATCTCCAAGTGTAAGTTTTTGAAACAGTTTCTCAGCTCGGCTGGAAAGCCACCCTAGTAAGTGAAGTATTGTTCATGATGCAGCCTCAGACACTTTAGGTTCCTCCAATGATGGCCAATTGGTAGAAAGAGAACATGGTTTTTGGTGACTGTGGCTGAGTCAGAAGGGTGATAATGATTTGGGTTTGAGATAAGTTGGGTTTGAGGAGGCAGTAGGCCCACCTCCTGGAAGTGGCCTACCAGCAGGTAGCTGGATGGGCCCTCGAGGGTAGGGCCAGGGAATGAAGAAAGGTCCACAAACAAAAGAGGAAGAGATTAGTAGAACTTACTAGAGGATGGTGCCTACAAATCTGAATGTGGCCTGAGCTGGTTCCTGAGCTATCAGCTTTGTGCCACCACATCAGTGCAAATAGACAGACTAGACTAGCTTTATGCACATTCTGTTTATATCAGCCCTTCTGCAGAGTAATCTTACAAACAAATTAACTTAGGTATATACAAATTATTTCTTATCCTCTGGAAGTTTAAACAGGTGTGATAAGCAACTAATGTTATGCCAACAATGAGTGACGAGGAAGAGGCCATGGTTTGAATAAGCATGGGTGATGTTTGTTTATGGACCAGTAAAAACACTTGAACACACTGAGGGAGGTTTTTGTTGTTGTTGTTGTTTTCTTCTTTGGTCAACTGAGCTTCACACTGACCTGAAATAGACAATACTGGATCTGTGGAAAGAACTGTCCTTATCAGAGGAAAAGTGTGCTCCACTGGCCATCAGTGCTTGACTCCTCACACTCTGAGAAGCTAGATGTGTAGATTTATATGCAGACGGCCCTCTCGCAGGGAGAATTATGTTCCATGAGCACCATTTAAAGGAACGTGGTGATTGTGGGTAGTTGATTCTGAAGCGGTCAGGGAGGAAAAGCATTGTTTTCAAATGGCTAATGCAAGAAAACTGTTCCTCTTCTCTCCACAGCCAATCCGGGGACCCAGGACATGCCCCAGCTATAGTGATGCAGATTACCTTTCTGCTCCTGAATCGCACCTGTGCCTCAGACTTTCTCCCCCCAGCTTGAGACTGCATGTAAACTGGGATGTGTGAAAGCAGGAAGCAAAGCTAGTGACAGCTGAGAGGCCCGTGTCTGGGTAGAACCAGGCCCACGATGCTGCCTTTCCCGTGGTCTGGAGTTCAGCTGCAGGGACTCTGCTGATGTGCCCAGCACCATCCTTCTGTTTGTGCTTAAATGGCACAGCATTTGGTCAGCACATCTGAAAAGGAAGGTGTGAGAAGCAAAGCCCATGGCCACGTTCCCCTGCCAATTATGTGGCAAGACGTTCCTCACCCTGGAGAAGTTCACGATTCACAATTATTCCCACTCCAGGGAGCGGCCGTACAAGTGCGTGCAGCCTGACTGTGGCAAAGCCTTTGTTTCCAGATATAAATTGATGAGGTGAGAGGCTTTAGCAAAGGTATGCACTTTTAGAAGTATGTTTAAATGGCTTTTCTAGCCCTCAGACCACACGATGCAAGGTGAAAGGAACACAGGATACGGATGCATTTTGGCCTTTGAGGGATTCTTTAAAGCTGCATCCAGTGATTCCTGTGGTTTTATGTGACAGTCTTGTTATGTAGCGTCAGTTCATTCCTTCAATAGAGATTTCTTATGCACCTACAATATACCAGGCCTCTTCCCATGGCTGGAGAAATAGGACAACGCAATTAAAATGCAACTTCACTGCTTTGACAGAGCTATACAGGTGGAAGAAGTTGTTCTTCACTGCCTGATGAAACCTGGGAAGGCTTCCCAGATGGGGACAATCTTTAAGCTGTGACACAATGAAAGAGGAGGAGGCAGAGAGGATGTTCTGGGAAAGCCATAAGTCTTGGCCTTAAAGCACCCATGTTCAGAGGGTACTACCCGAGGAGGAGCAGATGAGGCTAATAGTGCAGGCAGGAAGGAAACCACATATAGCAGGCCTTACCTCTGTCTGAGAGGGTTTGTCTCATTCAGGTGTGTAAGTAGTGACGTAATATGATTTGTTTAGTATCCTAGAAAGAGGACTCTGATAATAATTTGAAGAAGTGGCAGGTAGGCTGATTTGAAACCTGCTCTCAGAGTCCAGGGATGAAATGTGGGGAGCTGGTCCGGGTCCTGAGAGTGAGGCTAGGAGGAGACATCTCCAAGTTTAAGTGTTTAGAACACAGTTTCTCAGCTTGGGTGGAAAGCCACCCTAGGAAGTGGAGTTCAGGTGGTATGCAGATGAAGAGCATGCGCATTTAATCAAAGTTTTAAAGGCATCCATGACACACCAAAGGATAAAAAGCACTGTTTTAGCAGACGAGTCTTTAAAAAAAATTACATTTAATCTAAGTTATTTATTGAATGCCTGTTAGGTACCTACTTCCATGAGGGATATGAACACATTTGATGTAGTTTCTGCCCCAGAGGATCTTTTTAATATCACAGGAAAGACTCCGTGTACATGCAGTGGCTGTGCTGCACAGTACCGGAACTGGTAATGAGCATGGTGTGTGTTGTGTCTGTGCACTCAGAGCCACACACATACCACGCCCACTCACATGCGCTGCTTTTGATACTTGGTTAAGGAAAATGCACCATTTGCCCTTAATTTCATGAAATAAACTTTGAAGTTTCAACTTTGACTGTTCACATACAAACGCCTGGAGACAGCCAGGCTTTAGCAAGTGAGACTTTCCATCTGACTGGTACTACCATAGACCACATTATGAAATCTTGGAGTGACCCTGGAGGAAGGCACTTGAAAGAATTGAAAAGATGGAAATTATGCTCCTGGCCCTTAAGAATACCATTGTTATACATAATGTAATGTAATAAGTTGGTTTTAAAAATTAGCCTGCAAATGCTTACGTATTTTAAAATTCAAATGTCTTCTGTACATGGGCCCCCCTCTAGCTGTCACGAGCAGAAGTACTGAGTGCCGATCATGTGCATGATTTTGTTGCAGAGGCTCCCTGTTTTGCATGAAGCTTCTTGCGTGTGCGTAGGGTAAGGGTCCTTATCCAAACATGAGAGCAGCGCTGGCTATAGCTGAGTCACAGTGAGGACACTAAAACTGTGGATAAAGACTGAGACACATATAAGAGATTAATGTTTAGAAAAGAAGAATTAGTGGGGTAGAACTATTAGGATTACAGTTGACCCTTGAACAACGTAAGTTTGAGCTGTGCGGGTCCACTTATACACAAATATTTTTCAACCAAATGCAGATTGAAAGTACAGTATTTGCAGGGTGTGAAACCTGTGTATACTGAAGGCTGACTTTTCATACACACGTGGTCCACAGGGTGGACAGCAGGACTTGAGTATACGTGTATTTGGGTATGACAGGTAGAATCAGTACCCTGCATGTTCCAAGAAATAATTTACTCTGGTAAACTGCACTGAAAAAGAAGTCTTAAGTCATGTTTAGAAGGTAGTTGTTCTGAGCAAGGAAACTGGCTTGTTCAGTTAAGGGCATAAAGAGAGGCAAAAAGGGAAACTGTCAGTGTACTTTATGTAAGAACCACCTTCCCTACCTCAGCCCCCAGCATGTCTTGCCTCTCTTGCCTGAAGCAGTGATATAATAAAGGACTGGAAGAGTGTGAGATGTCAGGATGCTTTCGGTTTTGCTTTTAAAAAAAGGATGATACCTGTAATCCCAGCACTTTGGGAGACCAAGGTGGGTGGATCATGAAGTCAACAGATAGAGACCATCCTGGTCAACATGGTGAAACCCTGTCTCTACTAAAAATATAAAAAATTAGCTGGGCGTGGTGGTGCACGCCTGTAGTCCCGACTACTCGGGAGGCTGAGGCAGGAGGACCACTTAAACCTGGGAGGCGGAGGTTGCAGTGAGCTGACATCGAGCCACTGCACTTTCCGGCCTGATGACAGGGCGAGACTCCATCTCAAAAAACAAACAAACAAAAAAATGATGGGGCAACAGAGGTTGAAGGAAAAAATAACTGACTTGATTAACCAGAAAACATAATGCGGGTCCCAGTGCAGCAAATAATGAAACCAGTTAGAGGCAGCAACAGGCAAGAACAGATGATTTGGCAAGGTTGGAAGTCCTAATGTGAGCAATCAACCTCTAAATAATTCTAAGATCATGGATATGATCCAGATGATACCCAAAGATGGTGGCATTGGGTACTGACTCTAGGACATACTAAAGCTGTTTTCACGGGTTATAAGGTAAGATGAAAAACTGAGGGAAAGAAACAAGTCGTTGAAGTAATTTCAGCTATAGGATGAGAATGTTCTAGATCAGGATTGTTGCATAAGTAAGTAAGGGATAAATTAAAAGGGAAAGAAGTAGATGCCAGGCAAGGGAAAGAGTCAAGCAATTCAGAAGTGTGGGAGCTAGTGAAGTTTGGAAGGCAGTGGTCTTGCTCAAGTACTACTGGGGTGTCAGCTTGCACCCCACTTACAGGTAGTACAGGTGTAGGACAGGAAAGAGTGGGTAGGAAATAACCAGGTGCAGTCATTAACCTGGTATTGATCTACCCATGGGTGATAAATGAAATCAAATCAGATGAAAATCCTCTATAATGAAAGAAAAGAAAGAGGTACAAACTGACCCAAGAGCTGTGGGTCACCAGTACTGGGCCAAAAAAAAAAAAAAGTTTAAATACCAAGTGTGTAAGCCAGCCCCACTTCATATTTATGCCTGCGATATATGTATACATATAGATATCTTGTAGAACAACATGGCTATTTGCCCTCTAACATGCTCTAAAAACCCTTTCTCCAACCTGTGCATTTATTTAGATAGACCTAGAACGTGGAGACACGAGCACAATCTGATTTCTCAGATGCCCATCGTGTTGGTTCCTGTCCCTGCCTTACAATACCCACCATGTTATCATTTATGTGCAAACCAGCCGTGGTGTCCTGGAGGGAAGGGAAGGGATGCACACAGCAGGCTTTTTTATTTTTTATTTTTAATGGAAGGAGGGAAGTATGAGGTTGTACTTTATTTTTAAGAAAATGACAGTTTGATTGAGATTAGCTTTATATTTTTTGAACTGGCTTCCAGTCGGCCTCTAGGTGGGGGCCTCCACTCAACAGCTGCTGTTGTAGACCCCTCACCAATCCTGGCTCCACAAGAGGAGCAGGAATAAACAGTATAGGGCAGATGTTGGCTGAAAGGTGTAATTCAGTACACTTTTGACTTAAACATACTGTCTTAAAGAGATCCTATCTCTTTTATGGAATGAGTTACTAGAAATTCTTTTGTATCTAATGTGAAAGCTCACAGGGTACAACTGCACTTAAATTGTCAGTTAGGACAAACTTTAGCCTCTCATGACAAAACCCGTAAAGGAGGTAACTGCCCTGAGGGATATGAAGCTACAAGTTGTAATGAAGGATTGTCTTATAGGAGATGCTAACATATATAGTGCTCTGCGTTTTAGTTATTAAAATGAACCCTTTTAAATTTAAGGATGACAAACTCAGGGTTTCCTTATCCACTGAGCTTTTAAAAGCCAATGTTGAGTTTAGATGTTAGCAATTCAGTGGAACTGTGAAAGAGATGGAATTGTGATGGCTTTCCATAACAATTTCTTCTTCACAAATATAAAATAGCTATTTTGAAATTCCAAATTGACTAGATGGACTATGGCTTGTCCCTGAGCCATTGTTGAAGACAGACTTACAACTCTTATTAGGAGTAGCAGCTTCATATTTAAAGCAGAAAGTCTTTTTCAATTTTGCCAATTAAATTACCAGTGACCTTTAAGAAGTCAGTTGAAGGTGTCTTAGAGGGAAAATTTGAAGTAATGGAGACAGGCAGCAGCATCAGAGATAAGAGCTGATAGGCAAGCTTTGAATGAAGGAAATCAAGACAGTGGTGAGATCTCACGGTGGGCAGAGGCTGAGGCTGAAAGCACAGGCAGCGGGCTGATGTTCACAGTCCTATTAGACACTTTTCTGAGGTTAAGGATGGACTTTTTAAGAGTCTCCTAAGAGTTACCTGTCCATGGCCTGAACTTTCTGTCTCAAACAACAGAAACATAGGAACTAGGAGCGATAACCTAAAACTGGGGCTTTATGTGGTTCTGGGTAGCAGGCAAATTGAGTCACTTGAATTTCCAGAGTACAAAAGACCCCTTTAACCCCTTCCTGAAAAAGATTTTTCATGGTCACATATTTTTAAATACTTGCATACTTTGTTTAGAAATCTGTATACATCTTTAAGAGAACATTTAAAAAAACATGTTCTCTTAAAGAATATTCTGGCCAGGCAGGGTGATTCTTGTCTGTAATCCCAACACTTTGGGAGGCCAAGGCGGGAGGATCACTTGAGTCCAGGAGTTTGAGACCAGCATGGGCATAGTGAGACCTTGTCTCTACAAAAAAAATAAGAAATGAAAAATTTAAAAAACTGGCCAGGCCTAGTGGTGTGTGCCTGTAGTTCCAGCTATTTGAGAGGCTAAGGTGGGAAGACTGCTTGAGCCCAGGAGGTTGAGGCTGCAGTGAGCCATGATGGGACCAATGCACTCTAGCCTGGGCAAAAGACTGAAATCCTGTCTCATAAAATGTTTTTTATAGGTGTGAAAAATGTATTATGGCTTTAGTATTGCTTGCTCTTTTAATTACAAAAGTTTATATATTTGGAAAATATAAGAAAGAATTTTGAAAATTATACCAAGACCCAGAGAAAACTATTAACATTTTGATATAATATTGTTTCTACACCTTTCTTCAGCTCTTTAAAACAACTCTGTATTGTGAAATTTCTCCTTCTGCTCCTAGGCATATGGCTACCCATTCTCCCCAGAAATCTCACCAGTGTGCTCACTGTGAGAAGACGTTCAACCGGAAAGACCACCTGAAAAACCACCTCCAGACCCACGACCCCAACAAAATGGCCTTTGGGTGTGAGGAGTGTGGGAAGAAGTACAACACCATGCTGGGCTATAAGAGGCACCTGGCCCTCCATGCGGCCAGCAGTGGGGACCTCACCTGTGGGGTCTGTGCCCTGGAGCTAGGGAGCACCGAGGTGCTTCTGGACCACCTCAAAGCCCATGCGGAAGAGAAGCCCCCTAGCGGAACCAAGGAAAAGAAGCACCAGTGCGACCACTGTGAAAGATGCTTCTACACCCGGAAGGATGTGCGACGCCACCTGGTGGTCCACACAGGATGCAAGGACTTCCTGTGCCAGTTCTGTGCCCAGAGATTTGGGCGCAAGGATCACCTTACCCGGCATACCAAGAAGACCCACTCACAGGAGCTGATGAAAGAGAGCTTGCAGACCGGAGACCTTCTGAGCACCTTCCACACCATCTCGCCTTCATTCCAACTGAAGGCTGCTGCCTTGCCTCCTTTCCCTTTAGGAGCTTCTGCCCAGAACGGGCTTGCAAGTAGCTTGCCAGCTGAGGTCCATAGCCTCACCCTCAGTCCCCCAGAACAAGCCGCCCAGCCTATGCAGCCGCTGCCAGAGTCCCTGGCCTCCCTCCACCCCTCGGTATCCCCTAGCTCTCCCCCGCCACCCCTTCCCAGTCACAAGTACACCACTTCTACCTCATACTCCCCACTTGCAAGCCTGCCTCTCAAAGCAGATACTAAAGGTTTTTGCAATATCAGTTTGTTTGAGGACTTGCCTCTGCAAGAGCCTCAGTCACCTCAAAAGCTCATCCCAGGTTTTGATCTGGCTAAGGGAAATGCTGGTAAAGTAAACCTGCCCAAGGAGCTGCCTGCAGATGCTGTGAACCTAACAATACCTGCCTCTCTGGACCTGTCCCCCCTGTTGGGCTTCTGGCAGCTGCCTCCTCCTGCTACCCAAAATACCTTTGGGAATAGCACTCTTGCCCTGGGGCCTGGGGAATCTCTGCCCCACAGGTTAAGCTGTCTGGGGCAGCAGCAGCAAGAACCCCCACTTGCCATGGGCACTGTGAGCCTGGGCCAGCTCCCCCTGCCCCCCATCCCTCATGTGTTCTCAGCTGGCACTGGTTCTGCCATCCTGCCTCATTTCCATCATGCATTCAGATAAATGATTTTTAAAGTGTATTTTTCATATTCTGGAAGATGTTTTAAGAAGCATTTTAAATATCAGTTACAATATGAGAAAGATTTGGAAAACGGAACTGAGACTATGGCTTATTCAGTGATGACTGGCTTGAAATAAGAGAATTCTCAAACTGCATGTATTGTGCCAATCTGTCCTGAGTGTTCATGCTTTGTACCAAATTTAATGAACGCGTGTTCTGTAATCAAACTGCAAATATTGTCATAACCATCCAAAATGACGGCTGCTATATATAAGTGTTTGTTGTATGGAATTTAATCGTAAGCCATGATCATAATGTTAACTAAATAACTTTATGTGGCACTGCCTAGTAAGGGAACTATGGAAAGGTTTGGATCTCTCCAAATTGGGAGAATTTTAAAAATAAGAAAATAACCTTTATATGATATATTATGACTAGGCTGTGTATTTCTTTTCAGGGATTTTTCTACCTTCAGGGTTGGATGTAGTTTAGTTACTATTACCATAGCCAACCTGTAGTTTTACATATACAATTTCTTGTGGAGCAATAGAGTTCTCCATTTTACAGAAGCATTTTAAACGTAGTTTGAATATTTTCCACAAGATGCTGCAATGTGAGTTATCACTTCATTTATCTTAAAGACTAAACTGGTTGTCAGCTACATCTGACAGAAAAAAAAAATCACTGTGTAACCAGGTTAAGTGGTAAAATAATCCAGGCGTCAGTCAAAGGCATTTTGCTGACTATAATATTGATGATTATATTTTTAACAGGAATTTAAGAAAATATTACTGGAATTAAAAATATATATATTAAACAAGAATTTTCTTCGCTCTGTCTAGCTTAAACTACTACTCAAGCTGCTTAAGTTCTTAAGTATTGTTTTTAATCACCAATAAATAAGTGCATTTGTAATTCATCAGTTTGTCATTATTAGCTTTTATTCAAAGAGGATTATGTTTTACAATGTAACTATAATCTCTTGAATTTGGTATCTTATTAATGAGTTTTAAAGATGTAAAACCTAACCTTTTTTAAAGCTCCATTGGCTTATGTTTTTAGAGGCTTTCTTTTCCATAAACATATATCTTACATATAATAAACTTTTCAAATCTTGCAATTTGGCTTGATTAATTTTTCATACCGCTCCACCTGTGTCAACATGAACTACATACACTCAGATCAAGACAGAAAACACTTCTGGCTCCACCTGGCTCCCTCATGGCCCCTCCTGCCCCCTCCTGCCCCCTCCTGCCCCCTCCTGCTCCCTCCTGGTCATTACTTCCCCCACAGAAACTACTGTTTGGAGCTCTACTGAGCATCTATTAGAAACTTCACTTTTATTGAGTAAAATAATTATGACTTAAGATAGAAGCTTATATGCTTCTGTTAAATTCACAGTGCTAAGATCTTATTTCTAAAAATACTATACAATATTTTAAATCAGTCTATAATGTGACATAATTTATTTCTAATGTATAGATCAGAATACTATCTACCAGAGTTTAGTCTAACCTGGGCTACCATGATCCACTTTTACAATGGTGTTTACCATTAATTTCTAGCCAAATTAGAAATTTACTTATTTCTTATTGGGATTTCCTCAAAGTATTATGCCCCTTAAATCTGACAGGCCTATTTCTGTTTATTTTACCACTAAATGGGGTGGGGGTAGGTAGAGAAAGGGAAGACGAATTCATCTGTCTATCCAAGAAGCCTATTGGTCAAATGTGAGAAAAACCTGACCCACTCACAGTCCTTAACAATGATGCTGATGACCACTTAAGGGGCAAACCGCTACCCAGGGTTGGAACTGAGAAGGAAGCTTAATCTGTGAGACCCACCTGCCAGACAGACCTGGGTCTTTAAACTACAATGAAACCCGCGGGGAGGAAATGAGACAAAGTGATGTAAGTTATTCCATTAGTAGGAGTCCACTGCTTGGGGATGTTTAAGTCAGTTCCCATATTCCCTCTTTGTTCTCAGAGGCAAAGCAATCTCCCAGAGCAAAAGGGGAAAAAGGAGTAGCTCATCTCAGCTAAAACCTCCTGACTTCCATTTATAGAAGCTTCCACAGATACTTTTACATGGCTTACTACTGTCTCCTGTCAGTTCCACAACACATACTTGATTTTCCTGAACACAGAACATAACATTTGGAGTTTGGTCCCCACAATACAGAGCATAAGAATTTCAGATATTCTGCATTACAAGCCGGGGTAGGCTGGGATTCTCCTACTTACATTTGGACAGAAAGAAACGGTTTAATTGTCCTAATTAAAATTTTATGAGGTTAAGAAAAAGTTCTTGGATTTGAAAGTATAAGTACAACTGACTCTACAAAAAGAGGTCTATTGACCCTTAAGATTGCAAAGAGGCCGGGCACAGTGGCTCATGCCAGTAATCCGAGCACTTTGGGAGGCCAAGGCAGGCAGATGGCTTGAGCTCAAGAATCCAAGGCTCGCTTGGCCAATAGCGAAACCCCATGTCTACAAAAAATAGAAAAAATTAGCCGGTTGTGGTGGTGCAAGTCTGTGGTCCCAGCTGCCCAGGAGGCTGAGGTGGAAGGTACTGCTTGAGCCAAGATCACACAACTGCAGCCTGGGTGACAGACTGAGATCCTGTCTCAAAAAAAAAAAAACCACTGTAAAGAGAAGAGAGAGTCACCTCCCAACAGAGCTCTGTATAAATCAATGCTAACGAAATGAATAGATAGCTTCTGATTTGGCCATGATAAATAAATGCCTTGAGGCCACTGAGAACATTCTTCCCACAGGATGGAAGATTTTGGTCATCTTTTCTCCTCCACTTCAGTGTTTCCCACCAAATATGGTCTGTGTGACTGGTATATGTAAGACACTTCTACACAGTATATACATAAACATTTAAAATAAGTATAATAGCTATAATTTAATACTTACTAGATGCCAATATCAAAACTGAGATTTCACAGCTAGTACATAAAATGAAGCTAGTTAAAGAAAGATTTTCCTAGTAAGTAAATAATGTTAGTACTCCAATTACTAGTCTACTAAAAAGGTTCTAATATCAAAGCAACATTGTCTTTAAAAACCCATCAAATGTCCAATTAAAAAACATCAAGTGAATTTGAATCATGCATTATACAGGTTGATGTGTTTCATGCTTTTGTTTTGAAAAATTCAAAGGGAGTAAATAAAAATTTGAAGCTAGTTTTACTTGTTCTAAGTGATGCTTCAAGAATAATCGAGGGTATATAAACCGACGTCACATCTACCGTTCCCTCCCCTTAGGTGGCATTCCGGGGTACACAGCCATCCAGGCTGATGGGTTTCAGGGAGCCAGTCTGAAAGCAGAAAGAAGAGGCATTTACTTTAGAACGTCATTGTTTCCACATTGAGAATGGTAAATAACATAGGCCTCTTTAGACTTTTAATTGTTTTACAAACAATTCACACTCTCAGGGAACTATTCTTTTTGAGAGTAAGTACTTAGAAAAAGGGACAAGGCAATAACCTTTCCGGTCAAAAGTGAAGGATCATTCCCCTTTCCTATTAAGTCATAAATTGAAAACTGAATATCCTCTTTGGACTGTATGTTTAACAGAAGAGTCAGTTTCAAGAGCATACATTTTGTTAACCCAGTTTGGAGTTTGTCTAAACGTCTCTTCAGTTTGCCTACTATGCATCCATTCTCTTAAAGGTCATTAACTGACCAGGAACACCTGGAGTAGAGGTGATTTTTTTTTTTTTCTTACCTGGCTTCTAGGAGTTAATCTTTTTTAGAAGATTTACTAAATCCTTGCTTGAGTTTTGCTCCAGAAGCAGGGTCCATAGCTAATCCTTTGCAAACACAAACAGATTTGTTATTATGTCAAAGCAGAACATTATTAAGAAAAAAAGACATGATTGTGAAATCCCCACATGGGTTCAAAAGTTTCTGTTCTTCCTTTTTTTTTTTTTTTTTCTTTTTTGGTGAGAGGTGGGGGAGTGTTGTGGGGAGGGTAGTAAGGGTGGGGTAGCTATAGACAAATACCCACTCTCTGGCCTGAACCAAATAAGGAAAACAGGGGCTCCCTCAGGTGTCTTCTTTCCTCTGCCCCTAGCCTCTGTTTACTCATGGACTTTGGACTGTACCTCAGGTAACCCACCTTTTATACACTAGGACTTTCGACATCCCCTCCACTATTGCCCCAGCTTTCAAAATGGACCCTGATATTTTGGATCTTCAAATTCTTTGCTAGCTCTCATATGAGAAGACTTTGCTAAGCCTTATGGAAGCACAAGCTTCCTTCCCTGCTTGAGGTTGTCTACGTGACAATGGATTCATTCCGCAAACAGTATTCTTTTCCCTTGAGCCCAGCAGCGCTGTTAGGTATGGAGATACACAAGTTTATGGATATGGGCACACCACAGCATGACTTAGTTTTGACCACATCGTAGGGGACAGGATTCTCAGAGGTTCTTTTTTGTTAAAAAATAAAAAAGGAACAAGTCCCCTCTGTCCTAAGAAGCCTCCTTTCTACTCAGTGTTTTATGAAGGAGCAATAACAAGGAAATTGTGGATCAAACTCTCAAAGGATAGGAATAGAAAGAGCTTTCGGTGTTAGTTTTACTGAAACATAAACTGGTTTTACTTCTGCCAAAGAATCCACAACTGACACTTTAATGCTCAACAGGTTTGCTACACAAGTAAATTAGGTAAAGAATGGAATGCTAGTGCAGGTAAAATGCTTAAGTTGATAAAATTCCACTGGCTCTAGAAGTAAAGTAGAGCCCACACCAGCAAAGCTGTACTAATCCAGTCCACTACTAAATATGCAAAGCAATGCAGGTCTAGATCCCAGAACTACATGCTCATCATGACATTAGTCTCTGTACAAAGATCTCGGAGAAGCAGCTTCTTGGCAGTACCTTCCAGTATATTTACCACTCATATAACAAAAACCTCCAGAAAACAGCCACCAGTACATATTTGCTGACTAGGCTATACACTCATTTCCCATCTGAACATTAGAATCTTTTAGGAATGCAAGAAGAGCCATATCTTTCTCTAAAATAATTTCCAAATATGTATCAATAGCCTTCATAATTGTATTTTTGGACCCATTTCTCCCAAAGCATACAAAGCTTTGGGAAAAAGCTCTGCCCCTTCCTATTAAGTAGCTTGCCCATGTTGCTTAACCTCTCTGTGCTTTCCTCATCTGTAAAATAGAGATATGAATAGTACATTGGCCTCCTCATGCTATTGTGGGAATTAAATGAGTTCATACGCCAGTTGCTTACCTGGCATGATAACTTCACTTAATACCAGGTGCTCTTCTGTATTAGAAGTTTTCCTGTGCATGCTATGTCTTCTCATAAGACTCTGGGATCAATAAGGCTGTTGACTTGTATATGCATGCATCTCCTCTGGTAAGAATTTTAAAACTTATATGTGGGAGGTAGGAGGTACTAAATGCTTATTTTACTCAAGAGAGTTGAAGGATGCAAGTCAGAGTTTTAGGAGGCTAACTGCTATCTAGATGAAAGACAACAACTAGATTTATAATACACGATACTGTAAAGAGATATTATTTTAAAAAGAAGACCTAGCTCACATCCGTAATGCCAACACTTTGGGAAGCCAAGGCAGGAGGATTGCTTGAGCCCAGGAGTTCAAGACCAGTCTGGGAAACATAGTGATACCTCACCTGCACAAATAAAAAAAAATTATCTGGATATGGTGGTGCATGCCTGTCATTCCATATACTCAGGAGGCTGAGGTGAGAGGGTCACTTGTACCCAGGAAGTCAAGTCTGTAGTGAGCTATGATTGAGCCACTACACTACAACCTGGGCAACAGAGAGACACTGTCTCAAAAAAAAAAAAAAGAAGTGACAGCAAGTGGCCTAAACTACTGATTCTCAGTCTGAATATATTAATAGCAATAGCAAAAAAAACCAACAACAGCAATTTTTAAAGACCTTTATTTTTATGGGAATGGCATTGCATAATGAAAAAAAAGAAAAAAAAAAAAAAAAAAACTCTCATGAGCTGCCCTGCCCCTGCCACAGAAACCCATGCAAAACCTCACTGGACCTGAGGACAGGACCACCCACCCTGCTGGTACCAACAGACATTGACTGGGGGCCTGGGGATTGAGCAGCCCTGACCACCACAGCCTTGTGCCCACCATTTGGAGGCTGATGACAGGCTTGACCCATCTGGTGTCATGCCCAGCAGTGCTTCTGTGCATTGTTGGGGCCTGGGGATCAACTCACTCTGACTGTGATCAGCTTCTACCCCCTCCTACCAGGTTCCTGAAGGTGAGTCTGCTCAGCCTGCTGGCACCTGCATACATCATCCATGGACTTGGAGATTGACCCACCCTGCCCACCACCACCAGCATCAGCAGCGTCCACATAATCCTCCTAAGGGACTAAGGATGGAGCCACCCAGCTTGCTACTGCCACCACTAGTACTCTATGGATGCTGCCTAGGAGCCAGAGGGTTGGTCTACCACTATTGATGTTATTGCCAACCCCATGCATGCCACCCAGGAACTTCTGTAGACTCCTCCTCTGGGGACAGGGAATAGCTAAACAAAAAGCAGCAGAAACCTTGGCAGAGGTAAATACTCCTGTCTGACAGCTTTGAAGAGAGCAGTGGATCTCCCAGCACGGAGGCTGAGATCTGAGAATGGACAGGCTGCCCGCTCAAGTGGGTCGCTGACCACTGAGTAGCCTAACTGGGAGACATCTCCCACTAGGTGCAGACTGACACCTCGCACCTCTCACCTCACACGGCGGGGTACACCCCTGAGACGAAGCTTCCAGAGCGTGAATCAGACAGCAGCACTCGCTGTTCAGCAATATTCTATCTTCTGCAGCCTCTGCTGCTGATACCCAGGCAAACAGTGTCTGCAGTGGACCTCAAGCAATCTCCAACAGACCTACAGCTGAGGGTCCTGACTGTTAGAAGGAAAACTAACAAACAGAAAGGACACCCACGCCAAAACCCCATCAGTATGTCACCAGCATCAAAGACAAAAGGCAGATAAAACCACAAAGATGGGGAAAAAGCAGGGCAGAAAAGCTGGAAATTCAAAAAATCAGAGTGCATCTCCCTCTCCAAAGGAACGCAGCTCATCACCAGCAATGGATCAAAGCTGGATGGAGAATGACTTTGACGAGTTGAGAGAAGAAGGCTTCAGTCCATCAAACTTCTCAGGGCTAAAGGAGGAACTACGTACCCAGCGCAAAGAAACTAAAAATCTTGAAAAAAGAATGGATGAATGAATAACTAGAATAATCAATGCAGAGAAGGTCATAAACAACCCGACAACATAAAAACCATGACACGAGAAATACATGACAAATGCACAAGCTTCAGTAACCAACTCGATCAACTGGAAGAAAGAGTATCAATGATTAAAGATCAAATGAATGAAATGAAGTGAGAAGAGAAGTCTAGAGAAAAAAAGGAAAAAGAAATGAATAAAGCCTCCAAGAAATATGGGATTATGTGAAAAGACCAAATCTACGTCTGATTGGTGTGCCTGAAAGTGAGGAGGAAAATGGAACCAAGTTGGAAAACACTCTTCAGGATATCATCCAGGAGAACTTCCCCAACCTAGTGAGGCAGGCCAACATTCAAATTTAGGAAATACAAAGAATGCCACAAAGATACTCCTCAAGAAGAGCAACTCCAAGACACATAATTGTCAGATTCACCAAAGTTGAAATGAAGGAAAAAATGTTAAGGGCAGTCAGAGAGAAAGGTCGGGTTATCCACAAAGGGAAGCCCATCAGACTAACAGCAGATCTCTTGGCAGAAACTCTATAAGCCAGAAGAGAGTGGGGGCCAATATTCAACATTCTTAAAGAAAAGAATTTTCAACCCAGAATTTCATATCCAACCAAACTAAGTTTCATCAGTGAAGAAGAAATAAAATCCTTTACAGACAAGCAAATGCTTAGAGACTTTGTCACCACCAGGCCTGCCCTACAAGAGATCCTGAAGGAAGCACTAAACATGGAAAGCAACAATCGGTACCAGCCATTGCAAAAACATGCCAAAATGTAAAGACCATCGAGGCTAGGAAGAAACTGCTTTAACTAACGAGCAAACTAACCAGCTAATATCACAATGACAGGATCAAGTTCACATATAACAATATTAACCTTAAATGTAAATGGACTAAATGGTCCAATTAAAAGACACAGACTGGCAAACTGGATAAAGAGTCAAGACCCATCAGTCTGCTGTATTCAGGGACCCATCTCACATGCAGAGACACACATAGGCTCAAAATAAAGGGATGGAGGAAGATCTACCAAGCAAATGGAGAACAAAAAAAAAGCAGGGGTTGCAATTCTAGTCTCTGATAAAACAGACTTTAAACCATCAAAGATCAAAAGAGACAAGGCCATTACATAATGGTAAAGGGATCAATTCAACAGGAAGAGCTAACTATCCTAAATATATATGCGCCCAATACAGGAGCACCCAGATTCATAAAGCAAGTCCTTAGAGACTTACAAAGACACTTAGACTCCCATACAATAATAATGGGAGGCTTTAACACCCCACTGTCAACATCAGACAGATCAATGAGACAGAAAGTTAAAAAGGGTATCCAGGAATTGAACTCAGCTCTGCACCAAGCAGACTAATAAGACATCTACAGAACTCTCCACCCCTAATCAACAGAATATACATTCTTCTCAGCACCACATTGCACTTATTCCAAAACTGACCACATAGTTGGAAGTAAAGCACTCCTCAGCAAATGGAAAAGAACAGAAATTATAACAAAGTCTCTCAGACCACAGTGCAATCAAACTAGAACTCAGGACTAAGAAAATCAATCAAAACTGCTCAACTACATGGAAACTGAATAACCTGCTCCTGAATGAACATTCAAAGAACATTCAAAAGCTAGCAGAAGGCAAGAAATAACTAAGATCAGAGCAGAACTGAAGGAGATAAGAGACATAAAAACCCTCCAAAAAATCAATGAATCCAGGAGCTGGTTTTTTGAAAAGATCAACAAAATTGATAGACCACTAGCAAGACTAATACAGAAGAAAAGAAAGAAGAATCAAATAGATGCAATAAAAAATGATAAAGAGGATATCACCACTGACCCCACAGAAATACAAACTACCATTAGAGAATACTACAAACACCTCTACGCAAATAAACTAGAAAACCTAGAATAAATGGATAATTTCCTGGACACTTACACTCTCCCAAGACTAAACCAGGAAGAAGTTGAATCCCTGAATAGACCAATAGTAGGCTCTGAAATTGAGGCAATAATTAATAGCCTACCAACCAAAAAAAGTCCAGGACTAGATGGATTCACAGCCGAATTCTACCAGAGGTACAAGGAGGAGCTGGTACCATTCCTTCTGAAACTCTTCCAATCAATAGAAAAAGAGGGAATCCTCCCTAACTCATTTTATGAGGCCAACATCATCCTGATACCAAAGCCTGGCAGAGACACAATAAAAAAAGAGAATTTTAGACCAATATCCCTGATGAACATCAATGCAAATATCCTCAATAAAATACTGGCAAACTGAATCCAGCAGCACATCAAAAAGCTTATCCACCATGATCAAGTGGGCTTCATCGCTGGGATGCAAGGTTGGTTCAACATACGCAAATCAATAAACGTAATCCAGCATATAAACGGAACCAAAGACAAAAACCACATGATTATCTCAATAGATGCAGAAAAGGCCTTTGACAAAATTCAACAGCCCTTCATGCTAAAAACGCTCAATAATTCGGTATTGATGGAACATATCTCAAAATAATAAGAGCTATTTATGACAAACCCACAGCCAATATCATACTGAATGCGCAAAAACTGTAAGCATTCCCTTTGAAAACTGGCACAAGACAGGCATGCCCTCTCTCACCACTCCTATTCAACATAGTGTTGGAAGTTCGGGCTAGGACAATTAGGCAAGAGAAAGAAATCAAGGGTATTCAGTTAGGAAAAGAAGAAGTCAAATTGTTCCTGTTTGCAGATGACATGATTGTATATTTAGAAAACCTCATCATCTCAGCCCAAAATCTCCTTAAGCTGATAAACAACTTCAGCAAAGTCTCAGGATACAAAATTAATGTGCAAAAATCACAAGCATTCTTATACACCAGTAACAGACAAACAGAGAGCCAAATTATGAATGAACTTCCATTCACAATTGCTTCAAAGAGATAAAATACCTAGGAATCCAACTGACAAGGGATGTCAAGGACCTCTTCAAGGAGAACTACAAACCACTGCTCAGTGAAATAAAAGAGGACACAAACAAATGGAAGAACATACCATGCTCATGGATAGGAAGAATCAGTATCGTGAAAATGGCCATACTGCCCAAGGTAATTTATAGATTCAATGCCATTCCCATCAAGCTACTAATGACTTTCTTCACAGAATTGGAGAAAACTGCTTTAAAGTTCATATGGAACCAAAAAAGAGCCCGCATTGCCAAGACAATCCTAAGTCAAAAGAACAAAACTGGAGGCATCACGCTACCTGACTTCAAACTATACTACAAGGCTACAGTAAGCAAAACAGCATGGTACTGGTACCAAAACAGAGATATAGACCAATGGAACAGAGCTGAGTCCTCAGAAATAATACCACACATCTACAGCCATCTGATCTTTGACAAACTTGAGAAAAACAAGAAATGGGGAAAGGATTCCCTATTTAATAAATGGTGCTGGGAAATTTGGCTAGCCATAAGTAGAAAGCTGAAACTGGATCCTTTCCTTACTCCTTATATGGAAATTAATTCAAGATGGATTACAGACTTAAATGTTAGACCTAAAACCATAAAAACCCTAGAAGAAAACCTAGGTAATACCATTCAGGACATACTCATGGGCAAGGACTTCATGTCTAAAACACCAAAAGCAACAGCAACAAAAGCCAAAATTGACAAATGGGATCTAATGAAACTAAAGAGCTTCTGCATAGCAAAAGGAACTACCATCAGAGTGAACAGGCAACCTACAGAATGGGAGAAAATTTTTGCAATCTACTCATCTGACAAAGGGCTAATATCCAGAACCTACAAAAAACTCAAACAAATTTACGAGAAAAAAACAAACAACCCCATCAAAAAGTGGACAAAGGATATGAACAGACATTTCTCAAAAGAAGACATGCATACAGCCAACATACACATGAAAAAATGCTCGTCATCACTGGCCATCAGAGAAATGCAAATCAAAACCACAATGAGATACCATCTCACACCAGTTAGAATGGCAATCATTAAAAAGTCAGGAAACAACAGGTGCTGGAGAGGATGTGCAGAAATAGGAACACTTTTACACTGTTGGTGGGATTGTAAACTGATTGAACCACTGTGAAAGACAGTGCGGTGATTCCTCAAGGATCTAGAACTAGAAATACCATATGACCCAGCCATCCCATTACTGGGTATATACCCAAAGGATTATAAATCATGCTGCTATAAAGACACATGCACACATATGTTTATTGCGGCACTATTCACAATAGCAAAGACTTGGAATCAACCCAAATATCCATTAGTGACAGACTGGATTAAGAAAATGTGGCACATATACACCATGGAATACTATGCAGCCATAAAAAAGGATGAGTTCGTGTCCTTTGTAGAGACATTGATGCAGCTGGAAACCATCATTCTCAGCAAACTATCGTAAGAACAGAAAACCAAACACCACATGTTCTCACTCATAGGTGGGAATTGAACAATGAGATTACTTGGACTCTGGAAGGGGAACATCACACACCAGGGCCTATTATGGGGAGGCGGGGAGGAGAGAGGGATGGCATTGGGAGTTATACCTGATGTAAATGACGAGTTGATGGGTGCTGACGAGTTGATGGGTGCAGCACACCAACATGGCACAAGTATACATATGTAACAAACCTGCACGTTGTGCACATGTACCCTAGAACTTAAAGTATAATACAAAAGAAAAAAAAATTCTTAACAAAATACATGCAAACAAAATCATACAGCACATCAAAAAGATAATACAATATGATCAAGTGGGTTTTGCAACAGATGCAAGGATGGTACAACATATGCATATCAATAAATGTGATTCATCACATCAAATGAATGAAAAACAAAAACCATATTATCATCTCAATAGATGTAGAAAAAACATTGAATAAAATTCACCATCCTATCATGATGATAACCCTCAAGAAACAAGGCATAGAAGGAACATACCTCAAAATAATAAAAGCCATGTATAACAAACCCACAGCCAATAACACACTTGGAAAAAGTTAAAAGAATTTCCCCTAAGAACTAGAACAAGACAAAGATGTCCATGTCCACCACTGCTATTTGGCACAGTACAGGAGGTCCTAGCCAGAGCAATCAGGCAAGAGAAAAAAATAAAAGCCACCAAAATGGGAAAAGAGGAAGTTAGATTATTTCTATTTGCTGATGATCTTATATCTAGAAAATTCTGATCTAGATATAAGATATTTATCTAAATAAAAGATATTTTTCTAGATATAAGATAAAAGATTTAAGATATAAGATAAAAGATAAAAGATTTCTAGATATAAGATATTTCTGATCTTATATCTAGAAAACTCTAAAGACTCCTCTCCAAAAGATTCCTAGATTTAATAAATGAATTCAGTAAGGTTCCAGGATACAAAATTGACAAAAATCAGTAGCATTTCTATACAGCAATAATAATCACGCTAAGAACCAAACCAAAAGTCAATCCCATTTCCAATAGTCAAAAAAAAAAAAAAAAAGAAAACTACTCTGGGAATACATTTAACCAAGGAGTAATAGATGCCTATAAGGAAAACTACAAGATACTGATGAGAGTTAAGAGGACACAAGTAAATGGAAAAACATTCCAATCTCATAGATTAGAAGAATCATGGATGCAGCTGGAAACCATCATTCTTAGCAAACTATCACAAGAACAGAAAACCAAACACCGCATGTTCTCACTCATAGGTGGGAACTGAACAATGAGATCACTTGGACTCGGGAAGGGGAACATCACACACCGGGGCCTATCATGGGGAGGGGGGAGGGGGAAGGGATTGCATTGGGAGTAATACCTGATATAAATGATGAATTGATGGGTGCTGACGAGAAAAAAAAAATTAATAAATAAATAAAAATAAATTAATTAAAAAAAAAAAGTACTCATGCGTGAACCCACAAGGCAGAGCTTGCAGTGAGCAGAGATTGCGCCACTGCACTCCAGCCTGGGTGAGACAGCGAGACTCCATCTCAAAAAACAAACAAACAAACAAAAAAAGTACTCATTTTAAACGTAAATGTAATGCATTTTGACAAATGAATTCAACACTGTGTGATCATTATCATCCTTATGTTACAGAACACTTACATCACCCTCAGAAGTTGTCTTGGTCTCTTTCTCTAACTCCCTATCCCAGGCAACCATTCTTTTGCTTTCCATCACTATAGACTAGTATTGCCTATTCTAGAATTTTAATTAAATAAAAGCATAAAGTGTTGTTTTGTGTGTAGCTTCTTTAACTCAGCATACTTTTTTGATATTTATTTATACAATTGTGTATATTAGTTAATTTTTATTGGTGATTATTTTACTTTTATGTAAGCTAATAAATAATATCAAATTTTGTTCATTCACATGTCTGTGGACATTTGTATCATTTTATCTAATAAACTTAGAGTTTCTGTTAAAAAAAAAAAAAGAAGAATCAATGTTGTTAAAATGACCATATTGCCCAAAGCAATCTACAGACTCAATATAATTCCTATCAAAATAACAATGACATTTTTCACAGAATTAGAAAAAAAAATCCTAAACTTCATATGGAACTGAAAAGAACCCAATTAGTGAAAGCAGGCATCACATTACCTAACTCCAAATTATACTACAAGTCTATAGTAATCAAACAGCATGGTACTGGTATAAACATAGACATATAGATCAACAGACAGAATAGAGGACCCAGTAAGGGAGACCACCCCTCATATTGTCTTATGTCCAATTTCTGCCTCCAAAGAAAGAAGAAGTAAAAACTAAAAGGCAGAAATGAAATCCACAAGCAGACAGCCCGGCACCATACCCTGGGCCTGGAAGTTAAAGATCCACTCCGACCTAATTGGTTATTTGCATTAAAAAGTCACTGTGAAGATCTCTGTCCTGTTCAGTTCCTCTCTAATTATCGGTGTTTGCAGCCCCCAGTCACATACCCCCTGCTTGCTTAATCAATCACGACCCTTTCACATGGACCCCCTTAGAGTTGCAAGCCCTAAAAAGGGACAGGAATTGCTCACTCGGGGAGCTCAGCTCTTGACACAGGAGTCTTGCCGATGCTCCCGGCTGAAGAAACCACTTCCTTCTTTAACTCGGTGTCTGAGGGGTTTTGTCTATGGCTCTTCCTGCTACACCAGAAATAAAACCACATACCTATAGCCAACTGATATTTAACAAAGTTGACAAATATACATCACAGAAAGGACATCCTACTCAATAAAGGGTGCTGGGAAAACTGCATAGCCACATGCAAAAGAATGAAACTGGATTTATCTGTCACCATATACAAAAATTAAGATGAGTTAAAGACTAAAATGTATGATGTGAAACTAAAAATTCTAGAAGAAAACCTAGGAAAAACTCTTCTGGACATTGGCCTATGCAAAGAACTCAAGACTAAGATTTCAAAGCAAATGCACCAATAACAAATATAGACAAATGGGACTTAAACTAATGCTTCTATAGAGCAAAAGAAATAGACAGACAATGAACAGACAACCTACAGAACAGGAGAAAATATTTGCAAACTATGCATCTGACAAGGGACTAATATCTAGAATCTACAAGGAATTCAAACAAGTCAACAACAACAACAAAAGGATTAGGAAGTGAGCAAAGAACCATGGACAGACATTTTCCAAAAGTAAACATAAAAATGCCCAAAAAGCAGATGAAAAAATATTCAACATCACTAATCATCAGAGAAATAGAAATTTAAACCATAATGAGATGCCATCTTATACCAGTCAGAATGGCTACTATTAAAAAGTCAAAAAATAACAGATGTTGGCAAAGATGCAGAGAAAAGGGAACATTTATATACTGCTGGTAGAAATGTAAATTAGACAACCTCTGTGGAAAACAGTATAGAGATTTCTCAAATAATTAAAAATAGAACTACCCTTTGATCCAGCAATCCAACTACTGGGCATATACCCAAAGAAAAGAATCATTTTATCAAAAAGAAACATGCACTCATGTTTATCACAGCACTAGTCACAATAGACACAGAATCAACCTAAGTAACCATCAATGAATGATTGGATAAAGAAAATGTGGTATATATATATATGGAATACTATGTATCCATGAAAAATAAAATAATGTCTTTTGAAGCTATATGTATGGATTTGGAGGCCATTATCCTAAGTAAAATAACAAAAACAGAAAGTAAAATACTGTATGTTCTCACTTGTAAGAGAAAGATAAATAGTATGCATACATGGACATACAGATTGGAATAACAGGCATTAGAGACTTGGAAAGGTGGGAGGGTGGGAGGTGGGTGAGGGATGAAAAATTACCTAATGGGTACAATAAACACTATTCAGGTGATGGTTACACTAGAAGCCCAGACCTCAGCACTAGGCAATATACTCATTTAACAAAGCTGTATTTGTACCCCCTAAATCTATTTTAAATAAATAAACAAGGTCACTGTATAATGATAAGGGGATCTGTTCAGCAAGAAGATATAACAATTCTAAATATATATGAATTTAACACCAGAACATCCAGTTCCTCTAGCTTATATAGCAAATATATAGCAAATATTATTAGATCTAAAGGAGAGATAGACTCCAATACAATAATAGTTGAAGACTTCAACATCCTACTCTCCATATTAGGCAGATCATCAAGACAGAAAACCAACAAAGAAACATTAGATTTAAACTGTACTTCAGATCAATGTACCTAAAAGACATGCATGGAATATTTTATCCAATAGTGACAGAATACACATTCTTCTCATCAACACATGAAACATTCTCTAGTATAGACCATATGCTAGGCCACAAAACAAGTTTAAATTTAAAAAAAATCAAAATCATATCAAGTACCTTTCAGATCACAATGGGATAAAACTAGAAATCAATAACAACAGGAACTTTGGAAACTGTACAAATACTTGGAAATTAAATAACATGCTTAACAGTCATTGGGTCAATGAAGAAGAAAGAAGGAAATAAATGTCTTGAGACAAATGAAAATGGAAACACAACATATCAAAACCCATGGGATGTAGTAAAAGGAGTGCTAAGAGGGAATTTCATAGCAATAAATGCCTATATCAAGAAGTAGAAACATTTCAAATAACCAAGCTAATGATACCCCTCAATAACTAGAAAAGCAAGAGAAGATCAAACCCAAAATTAGCAGAAGGAAAGAAATAATAAAGATCAGAGCAGAACTAAATGTAGTAGAGACTAAAAAAAATACAAAGGTCAATGGAATGAAAAGTTAGTTTTTTGAAAAGATAAAATAGATAAATCACTAGCTAGACTAACCAAGAAAATAAGAGAGTGGATGTGAATTAGCAAAATCACAAACAAAAGGGGACATTATAACTGATACCACAGAAATACAAGAAAGCATCAGAGACTTATAAAGAACTATATGCTAACAAATTAGAAAAGCTAGAGGAAATGGATAAATTCCTGGACACATACAATCTACCAAGAATGAATCAGGGCCAGGTACCGTGGCTCATGCCTGTAATCCCAGCACTTTGGGAGGCCAAGGAGGGTGGATCACCTGAGGTCGGAAGTTCGAGACCAGTCTGACCAACATGGAGAAACCCTGTCTCTACTAAAAATGCAAAAAAAAATTAGCCTGGTGTGATGGCACATGCCTGTAATCCCAGCTACTTGGGAGGCTGAGGCAGGAGAATTGCTTATACCCGGGAGGCGGAGATTGCTGTGAGCCGAGATTGAGTCACTGCACTCCAGCCTGGGCAACAAGAGCGAAACTCCCTCTCAAAACAAAAACAAAAAAACAATGAATCAGGAAGAAAGAAAAACCTGAACAGACCAATAACAAGTAATGTGCCGGGTGGGGTGGCTCATGACTGTAATCTCAGCACTTCGAGAGGCCATAGGCGGGTGGATCACGAGGTCAGGAGATCGAGACCATCCTGGCTAACATGGTGAAACCCCGTCTCTACTAAAAATACATAAAATTAGCCGGGCATGGTGGCGGGTGCCTGTACTCTCAGCTACTCAGTAGACTGAGGCAGGAGAATGGCGTGAACCTGGGAGGTGGAGCTTGCAGTGAGGGGAGATTGTGCCACTGCACTCCAGCCTAGGCGACAGAGCGATCTTCCATCTCAAAAAAATAAATAAAAATAAAATAACAAGTAATGAGATTGAATCAGTAATAAAAAGTCTCCCAACAAAGAAAAGCTCAGCACCGGATGGTTTTACTTCCAAATGCTATCAAACTTCAGAAAATTCAAAGGAAGAAATTCTTCCTAACTCATTCTGTGAGGCCAGTATTACCCTGATACCAAAACCAGACAAGAACATAATGGAAATAGAAAACTACAAGCCAATACCCCTGATGAACACAGACACAAAAAAACTTCAATAAAATACTAGCAAAGTGAATCCAACAGCACCATAAAAGGATAATATATCAGATGAAAGGATGGTTCAACACATGCAAGTCTCAATAAATGTGATACCTCACAACAACAGAATGAAGGACAAAAACAATATGATCATTTCAATAGATAGAGAAAAGGCATTTTATAAAATCCAACTTCCTTTCATGATTACAACTCTTAACAAACTAGGCACAGAAGAAACATACCTCAGCATAATAAAGGTCATATCTGACAAATGCATAGCTAACATAATACTGAATGGGGAAAAGCTGAAATAACTGTAACAAGATATTGGATATCCACTTCCATCACTTCATTTTTATTATTTATTTAGAGATTGAGTCATCATTTTTATTCAACATAGTACCGGAAGTCCTTGCCAGAGCAATCAGGCAAGAGAAATAAATAAATGTCATCTAAATTGGAATAGAGGAAGTAAAACTGTCCCTCTTTGTAAATAACATGGATATATGTATGTGTGTGTGTGTATGTATTATATATACATGGATATATATATATAAAATACATATATACCTATATGTGTATATATATAAAAAAATACATATATACCTCTATGTGTATGCATGTATATAACCTAAAGACTCCACCAAAAACACTCTTAGAACCAATAAATGAATTTAGTAAAATTGCAGGATACAAAATCAACATATAAAAATCAGCAGCATTTCTATGTGCCAATAATAAACTGGCTAAAAAAGAAAACAATCTCATTTACAATAGCTAAGAAAAATAAAATACTTAGGAATAAATTGAACCAAGAAAGTGAAAGACCTTTACGAGGAAAACTTCAAAACACTGATGAAAGAATGTTAAGAAGACACAAACAAATGGAAAGATATCCCATGCTCATGACTCAGAAGAATTAATATTGTTAAAATGACCATACTACGCAAAGCAATCTACAGACTCAACGTAATCCCTATCAAAACAGCAATGACATTCTTCATATAAATACAAAAAAATCCTGAAGTTTGTATAGAACTATTAAAGAGCCCACATAGCCATAGTGTTCCTGAGTAAAAAAAAAAAACAAAGCTGGAGGCATCACATACCTGATTTCAAAATATATTAAAAAGCTGTAGCAACTAAAACAGTAAGGTATTGGTATAAAAACAGACACACAAACCAATGAAACAGAATAGATACTCCAGGAATAAATGCATGCATTTACAGCTAACTGATTTCCAACAAAGCCATCAAGAATATAAATTGGGGAAAGGCAAATGGTACAGGGAAAACTGGATATCCAAGCACAGAAAAATGAAACTAGATTCCTATGTCTCACAATATACAAAAGTCAACCCAAAATTGATTAAGGACTTAAACATATGACCTAAAACTACGAAATTGCTATAAGAAAATAGGGAAAATGCTCTCAAACATTGGTCTAGGCAAAAAAATGTATGGCTAAGACTTCAAAAGCACAGGCAACAAAAATAAAATAGACAAATGGGACTATATAAACTAAAAAGCTTCTATGCAGCAAAGGAAGCAGTCAATAGAGTGAGAAGGACAACATGCTGAATGAGAGACAATATTTGCAAACCATTCATCTGCCAAGGAACTAATATTCAGAATAAGCAAGGAACTCAAACAATCTTTTGTGTTTTTTATCTAACACAACACAAAAACAACTGAGGAATTCAAACAACTTAACAGCAAAAAAACTGATAATCCCATGAAAAAGTGGGCAACGGATCTGAGTAGGCATTTCTCAAAAGAAGACATACCTCTCTCACCTCTGGTTAAAGGTGGGGGGAAAAAAGGACTTAAAAATGGACAACAGGTATGTGGAAAAAATGTTCAACATAATGAATTATCAGGGAAATGTTGATCCAAGCTGCAATAAGACAACATCTTACCCTTGTTAGAATTGCTCTTATCAAAAAGACAAAAAATAACAGATGCTTGTAAGGATGCAGAGAAAAGGAAACTATATTATACACTGTTGTTGGAAAGTAAATTAGTGCAGCCATTACAGAAGACAGTATGAAGTTTCCTCAACAAACTAAAAATACAACTAACATAAAATCCAGTAATCTCACTACTGGGTATTTATTCAAAGGAAAGGAAATCAGTATATCAAAGGGATACCCACATCCTCTTGTTTATGGCAAGACTATTCACAATAGCAACATATGAAATCAATCTAAACGTTCATTAATGGATCAATGAATAAAAAATGTGAATAAAATTGGAAAAAAAAGAAAATGTGGTATATATACTCAGTGGAATACTATTCAGCCATAAAAAAGAATGACATCCTGTCATTTGCAGCAATGTGTATGCAACTAGAGGTCATTATTGTTAAATGAATTAAGCCAGACACTGAAAGACAAATATTTGTTCTCATTCATATGTGGGAGCTAAAAAAGTTTTTTTCAGTGAGGTAGGGAATAGAATGATAGTTACCAGAGGCCAGGAAGGGTATGTGTGTGGCAGGGTGGTGGTGGAGAGGTTGGTTAGTAGGTACAAAAAACAGTTAGATAGAAATAGTAAGTTCTAGTGTTTGATAGCACAGTAGGGTGACTGCAGTTAACAATAGTATATTGTATATTTCAAAATAACTAGAAAAGAAGATTTGAAATGTTCCCATCTCAAATAAATAATACAAGTTTGAGGTGATAGATATCTTAAATACCCTGATTTGATCATTACACATTTTATTCATGTATCAAAAATACCACATGCATTCCATAAATATGTACAAATAGTATATATCAACAAAAAGACCACTATATTACAAGTAGACTAATACCAGAACAGAACAAAGGAAATCTCACCAAGTGAGATTCTAAGTAATGCACGAGCTTGTTTGCATCAATGAAAGGCATTTGGTACTTTTCTCCAAGTCCTTAAACACTTTAGAGATTCACCTTCACCCAGTATGCTTCTAATTCCTCCCTGGAATGACTTCAAATTGCATGCGACTAATTTAAAGACACATTAACCCTAGCAACTTTATTTTTGTTATTTTGTTTTAAGAGAAAAGGACTTATTTTGTCACCCACACTGGTGTGCAGTGGCACGATCATAGCTCACTGCACCCTTGAACACCTGTACTGGACTCAAGCAATCCTTCCACCTCAGTCTCCTGGGTAGCAAGAACTACAAGTGGGTGCCACCACATCTAGCTAATTTTTAAATTTTTCTTGTAGAGACAAGGTCTTGCTATGTTTCCCAGGCTGGTCTTGAACATCTGGCATCAAGCGATCCTCTGACTGGCCTCCCAAAGCACTGGGACTATAAATGTGAGCCACCACACCCAGCCAGCAATTATATTTTTTAACGTAAGCAAGTAGAGAGTAAGAAATTAAATTTAAAAAGCATCTTGAACTTGAAATAAAATAAAGCTATCTCCTGAAGCTAATTAACATGATAATTCTATTCTATGATAATAATTTGGATGTGAAATTATGGAATCAAGATTTCCACTTCTCCTCATACATTTTATTTAACAAGTATTTATTGAGTGCCTCATGTGTGCCACAAACAACTCTAAAAAGTAGGGATATTCCAGTACAATAGAGAAAGATACAGTAGACAATTCCTCTTTCTTGAAACTTACATTCCATTTCTTTTTGGTGCAGGAGAGACAAATGAGTTAAATATATATTGAATATTAGATAGTGATAAATGTTATGTGGAAATAATAACAAAGGAATTAGGGAAGGCTTGGTTAGTTTTAAATACAGAGGTTGGAGAAGTCTCACTGAGATGACACTTTAGCAAAGAACTGAAGAAAGTGAATGAGTGAACAGTGCAGATTACTGGGAAAATGTTTTTGTTTTCAGCAGAGGGGGCAGCCAGTGCAATGGTCGTGAGACAGGAGTGTGCATGGTTGCTATGGTCAAGGAACAACCTGGGGTCACCTGAAGCTGGAGCAGGATTAAGAAGAAAGAGCACAGTATTACATTTGGGATTCAGTTTTTTAAGAAAAAGAAGAAATAGAAGAAGGTGAGCTCAGATAGTTTTATGGAACCTAGCGTCAACCTCTTTTTTTTTTTTTTTTTTTTGAGACAGAGTCTCACTCTGTCATCAGGCTGGAGTGCAGTGGTGATCTTGGCTCACTACAACCTCCAACTCCTGGGTTCAAGCGATTCTCCTGCCTCAGCCTCCCAAGTAGCTGGGATTACAGGTGTGTGCCACCACACCCGGCTAATTTTTGTATTTTTAGTAGAGACAGGTTTCACCATGTTGGCCAGGATGGTATCCATCTCCTGACCTCATGATCTGCCCGCCTCGGCCTCCCAAAGTACTGGGATTACAGACATGAGCCACCGTGCCCAGTCATGCCAACTATTTTAAGAACTTTGCCTTTTACTTAGTGACATCACAGTACTTACAAATTATCATTAACTAGTCAAGAGCAAACATAATACCATTTTGCTTAGATTTACTGATCTACTAGTCTATTTTCTTATGTATTAGAATGGTATCTTTGTAACGTTCTGCTTAACATCACATACTAGGACACAGGACTTCTGATTCCTAACTTGGGACCTTTTCACTTATGTCTTGTTGCTATTTTAAAGAAATTAGTTCAAGGAAGGAAATTCTTTTCTGATTTTCAACACCGTAACTGACATGCTGTCTTTTCCCATTCATGATCTCTTTCCAAGTTTACTAAACAAGAGCTCAATGGTTCTAGACCCTCGTGTTGATTTGTTATCTAATTCTTATAACTTAAGAAATATTCCTTCTTGAGAAATAAGATTTGACCTCAAACTTCAAGGAGTGTTTTTTGCCCCTTTAAGCATTCTCATATGTATTATCTCTGAAAAATAAAAAAAGAAACCATAATATAAAGACATTGTTTTTTATTTTTCTGAAGGACACTAGCATCGTACTTTAGAAAAGAGTTTATTAGTAAAAGTTTTACCAAATGAATACAATTTAAATTTTTTTCTTACTTAAAACTAATATCTACCTGATTGTTAAGTTTTTCCCAAATGAGGAAAAAACTAATGACTTGTCAGAATTCTGGAAAAATAGCAGAGTAGGAAGCACCAGGAATTTGTCTCCCCTCCTAGATAACAATTGCACTGGCAGAATGTGTCCCCTGTAACTATTTTGGACTCTGGAGTCTATTGAAGACTCGAAACTTCCAGGGCAAGGCTTGAACAGTAAGATACGGTTAATTTCATCAATTTCAGATCTTAGCATAGCAACAGCTACACATCCTCCACCCCTCAGCTGTGTGGCAGGCAGCTCTGCACATATTCCTGGATCAATCTGGACATGGCCTGTGGGAGCCATGGTAGGCAAATAGGAACCCAAATAAAATTTCTAACTATCAGAGATTTATTCTCCGATCACTGATTGTTGTTTCTGATCAAAGAGGGACAAAGGGGCAGGTGGTCATTGTTGTCGTACCTTCCATCATTGTTGTAAGCCCCTTCTCCTCTGGCTGAAGTAACTTCCAGGGGATTTAAAGGGATAGTGCCCTTCTCTCCTTTTATTTTTGTCTTTTCCCCCTTTTGGAAACTAGACATTAAAAACTAGGCTTTAAAAAAACAATTACATATATTAGGAAATTAGAAAGTGAACATGCCACACCCAGAGAAAGGCACAGACTCAAAAAGACTGAGAAAACCTTACTTAAGTTGACACCTCAGACTGATCCTTGGCACAGAGACAGTCACACACACACACACACACACACACACACACATACACACAGAGAGAGAGAGAAAGAGAGAGAGAGAGAGAGAGAGAATAGCAAACCCTGCAAAACGGAGAAAATCTAATTTCCACAGTTATACATTATTAGGTCCAAATGTCCAATTTACAACAAAGAAAATCACAAGCCAGACAAAGAAAGAGGAATGTCTAGCCCCTTCAAAGAAAAAAAAAACCAACACAAACTGTTCCCAGAAAAGACCTGATGACAGATATACTAAACAGATCTATTAAACAAATACTTTCAAACAACTGAAGATGTTCAAAGAAAGATGTGAAGAGACTCAAGAAAAAGATATGTGAACAAAATGGAAATATCCACGGAGATAAATCCTGAAAAGAAACCAAATAAAATTCTAGAACTGAAAAATAGACTAAATGAAATGAAAACTTTACTGGTAGGATTCAAGGACACATTTCAGCAAACAGAGGAAAGACTCAACAAACTTAAAGACAGGACAATGGAAATTATTGAGTCTGAGGAAGAGAAAGAGAAAAAATTAAGGAAAGGTGAACAGAGCCTTAGGGATCTGTGGGACACTGTCAAACTGACTGACATATGCATTGTGGGAATACCAGAAGGAGCAGAGAGAGAAAAGGGGGGAGAGAAATAATGGCTGAAAACTTGCCAGATTTAACAAAAGACATGACTATAAACATTTAAGAATCATTCAAAAACTAAAAGTAAGATGGACTCAGAGACCAACACTGAGACACATTATAATCAAACTTCCAAAAGAAAAAGAAAGAAAATAATCAGAGTAGCAAGAAAAAAAAAAAATGACTTGTCACAAACAAGGAATGTTCAATCAGATCAGTAGACTTCTCAACAGAAACCTTAGAGAATGAAACACAGTGGGCCAATATATTCAAAGTGCTAAAAGAAAAAAACTGTCAACCAAAAATCCCATATACAAAAAAACTGTCCTTCAAAAAGTAAGGGAGGAGATGGGCACAGACGTGCATGACTCTAGTCCCATCTACTCAGGACGCTGAGGTAGGAGGATTGCTTGAGCCCAGGAACTTGAGTTTAACCTGGGCAACATAGTAAGGTCCTGTCTCTTCCAAAAAAAAAAAGGTGAGGAAGAAATTAAAACATTTCCAGATAAACAAAAGCTGAGGGAGTTTATTATCATGAGACCTGCCCTGCAAGAAATACTCAAGGGAATCCTGCAAGGTGAAGTGGGAGGATACGAGACAGAAACTTGAAGCTGTATGAATAAATCAAAATCTCAATAAAGGTAAATGCATGGACAATTATAAAAGCTAGTACTATTGTAATAATGGTTTGTAACTCCACTTTTTTGTTTTCTGCATGATTTGAGACTAATACATTTTTAAAAACAATTATTAGTCTAAAAATTAGTATTGTAACTGGTTTGTAATTCCACATTTTGTTTTATACATAATTTAACAGGCCAAATAGAGGAATTATAGTTTAGTATACAAAGCACAAGTTAAGGATCCCTTATCTGAAATGCTTGGGACCAAAGTGTTGCAAATTTTTTAAAATCTTGTAATATTTGCATTATACTTACTGGTTGAACATCACTAATCCAAAAATCAATTGCATGTCATGTCAGTGCTCAAAAAGTTTCAGATGTTAGAGCATTTTACATTTCAGATTTTCAGATTAGGAACATTCAACCTGTATAAAGACATAATTTTGTGAAATCAACAACCAAAATGGGTGGAAAAGAAGTTGCTGAAGGAGCAGTTTTTGTATGTTATGAAGATAAGCTGGTATAAACTCAAATTAGAATGTGATAAGATTAGGAAGTTAAATGTAGTCCCCATGGTAACCACTAAGAAAATAGTTACAGAATACATACAAAAGGAAATGAGGAAGGAATATAAATGTTTTGCTTCAAAAATCAACTAAAAACAAAATAAGACAATTGTATTAGTCTGTTTTCATGCTGCTGACAAAGACATACCCAAGACTGGGCAATTTACAAAAGAAAGAGGTTTATTGGACTTAGAGTTCCACATGGCTGGGAAGGCCTCACAATCATGTTGGAAGGTGAAAGGCATGTCTCACATGGCAGCAGACAAGAGAACACAGAGCTTGTGCAGGGGAGCTCCTCTTTTTAAAGGCATCAGATATCATGAGACTTATTCACTATCACAAGAATAGCACAGGAAAGACTTGCCCCCATGAGGTAACTCCAGTGGGAGTTACCTCCCACTGGGTCCCTCCCAAAACACATGGAAATTCAAGATGATATTTGGGTAGAGACACAGCCAAACCATATCATTTTGTACCTGCCCCCCCGCCCCAAATCTCATGTCCTCACATTTCAAAACCAATCATGCCTTCCCAACAGTCCCCCAAAGTCTTAACTCATTCCAGCATTAATTCAAAAGTCCACAGTCCAAAGTCTCATCCAAGACAAAGCAATTACCTTCTGTCTATGAGCCTGTAAATCAAAAGCAAACTATTTACTTCCTAGATACAATGGGGATACAGGCACTGTGTAAATACAGCCATTCCAAATGGGAGACATTGGCCCAATAAAGGGGCTACCGGCCCCATGCAAGTCTGAAACCTGAGGGACAGTCAAATCTTAAAGCTCCAAAATAATCTCCTTTGACTCCATGTCCCACATCCAGGTCACTCTGATGCAAGAGGTGAACTCCCACAGCCTTGGGCAGCTCCACCCCTGGGGCTTTGCAGGATACAGCCCCACTCCTGGCTGCTTTTGTGGGCTGGTGTTGAGTGTCTGGGGCTTTTCCAGGTGCATGGTGCAAACTATCGGTGGAGATACCATTGTGGGGTCTGGAGGATGGCAGCCGGCCCTCTTCTCACAGCTCCACCAGACGGTGCCCCAGTCGGGACTCTGTGTGGGGGCTTTGACCCCACATTTCCCTTCCATACTCCCCTAGCAGAGGTTCTCCATGAGGGCCCCACCCCTGCAGCAAACTTCAGCCTGGGCATCCAGGTGTTTCCATACATCTTCTGAAATCTAGACAGACCTCAGTTCTTGACTTCTGTGCACCCACAGGCTCAACACCACGTGGAAGCTGCCAAGGCTTGGGGCTTCCACCCTCTGAAGCAACAGCCTGAGCTGTACCTTGGCCCCGTTTAGTCAGGGCTGGAGCAGCTGAGACACAGGGCACCAAGTTCCTAGACTGCACACAGCAGAGGGATGCTGGGCCCAGCCCACAAAACCATTTTTCCCCCTAAACCTCTGAGCCTATGATGGGAGATGCTGCCACAAAGGGCTCTGACATGCCATGGAGATATTCTCCTCATTGTCTTGGGGACTAACAGTCAGCTCCTCATTACTTATGCAAATTTCTGCAGCCAGCTTGAATTTCTCCCCAGAAAATGGGATTTTCTTTTCTATTGCACTGTGGACTTTTGAATTAATGCTGAAAGGAGTTGAGACTTTGGGGGACTGTGGGGAAGGCATGATTGGTTTTGAAATGCGAGGATGTGAGATTTGGGGGGGCCGGTACAAAATGATATGGTTTGGCTGTGTCTCTACCCAAATATCATCTTGAATTCCCATGTGTTTTGGGAGGGACCCAGTGGGAAGTAACTGAATCATGGGGGCAAGTCTTTCCTGTGCTATAAAAGTTCCAGGCTGCAACTTTTCCACACTTTTATGCTCAGTTTCCCTTTTAAAACTGAATGCCTTTAACAGCACCCAAGTCACATATTGAATGCTTTGCTGCTTAGAAATTTCTTCTGCCAGATACCTTAAGTCATTTCCCTGAAGTCCAAAGTTCCACAAATCTCAAGGACAGGGGCAAAATGCCATCAGTCTCTTTGCTAAAACATAACAAGAGGAACCTTTGCTCCAGTTCCCAACAAGTTCCTTATCTCCATCTGAGACCCCTTCAGCCTGAATTTCATTGTCCATATCACTATCAGTATTTTGATCAAAGTCATTCAACAAGTCTCTAGGAAGTTCCAAACTTTCTCACATTTTCCTGTGGCCTCCAAACTGTTCCAACCTCTGCCTGTTACCCTGTTCCAAAGTCACTTCCACATTTTCACGTATCCTTTCAGCAGCGCCCCAATCTACTGGTACCAATTTACTGTATTAGTCTGTTATCATGCTGCCGATAAAGACAAACCTAAGGCTGGGCAATTTACAAAAGAAAGAGGTTTATTGGACTTACAGTTCCACATGGCTGGGATGGCCTCACAATCATGGTGGAAAGTGAAAGGCATATCTCACACGGCAGCAAAGAGAACAGAGAGCTTATGCAGGGGAACTCCTCTTTTTAAAACCATCAGATCTCATGAGACTTACTCACTGTCATGAGAATAGCACAGGGAAGGCATGCCCCCGTGATTCAATTACTTCCTACCAGTTCCCTCCCACAACACATGGGAATTCAAGATGAGATTCGGGTGAGGACACAGCCAAATCATATGAACAGTGATGCAGGAAATGAGGAACAAAAAAGCTATAAGGCATATACAAAACATATATCAGAATGACAAATGTCTCTCCTTATCAGTAATTCCTTGAAATGTAAATCGATTTAACTGTCCAAGCAATAGGCAGAGATTGGCAGAATGAATAAAACTACATGCTGTCTATAAAATACTCATTTTAGATCCAAAGACACAAATAGATTGAAATTGAGAGGATGGAAAAAGATATAGCATGCAAATAATAACCAGAGAGAGCAGAGGCCACTAATATTAGTGGCTACACTAATATTAGACAAAAACAAACTTTAAATCAAAAAAGATTACAAGAGACAAAGAGGAACCTACTGACGGACCATAAAAATATATGAAGCAAAAATCAACAGAACTAAAGGGAGAAATAGATAGTTCTACAATAATAGTTGGAGACTTCAATACCCCACTCCAATACCAACTAGATAAAGATATGTAAGAAAATAGAGGACTTAACACAATAAACCAACTAGATCTAACAGACATATACAGAACACCCTACTCAAAAACAGCAATATATATTTCTCAAGGGCACATGCAACATTTTTCAGAATGAACCACATGTTAGGCCACAAATTAAGTCTCAGTAAATTTAAAAAGACATATATCATATGAAGTGTCTTCTCCAACCACAGTGAGATAAAGCAGAAATAAAACTATAATATTCATAAATTTGTGGAAATTAAACAACATACTCTTAAGCAACCAATGTATCAAAGAAGAAATCACAAGAGAAATCAGAAAATATTTGGAGATGAATGAAGCTCAAGAAAAAACACACTGAAACTTATGGGACTTAGTAGTGCTAAGGGGGAATTTACACCTATAAATGCTTACATTAAAATAACAAAAAAGATTTCAAATCAACAATCCAACTTTGCAAATTATGGAAAGAGAGAAGAACAAATGAAATCAAAAGCCAGTGGAAGAAAGTAAATAATAAAGTTTAGACAGAGAGAAATGAAATCAAGAATAGAAAAACAAGAGAGAAAAATCAATAAAACCAAAAGTTGGTTCTTTGAAAAGAATCAATAAATTGAAAAACCATGGGGGCAGGGGGCAAGATGACTGATTAGAAGCAGCTGTGGTCCACAGCACTCACAGAGAGGAACAAAACAGGCAAGGGAAGACAGCACCTTCAACTGAAACATCCAGGTTCTCACATTGGTACTAATTAGGGAATCAACTCAATACACGGAGAATGAAGAAGAGTAGGGTGGTGCGATGGTCCACCAGGACTGACATGGAGCCAAGGAAACCCCCACCCCCAGCCAAGGGAAGCAATTAGTGACTATGTGACCCAAGAAACCATGCTTCTCCCATGGATCTTTGCAACCTGTGGATCAGGAGATCCCCTTGTGAGCCCACACACCAGAGCTTTGGATCTGTCACTTAGAACTGGGTAAAGACTTGGCACAGCAACTGCTCAGGCACACACAGAAACCCAGGAACTTTAAACACACCAGTCTTTCTGCAACTCAGGCAAGGTAGGTGGTCCACATATACCCCTAGGAAGGGGGCAGAATCCAGGGAGCCAAAAAGCATCATTCTGTAGACCCCACTTCCACCGCACCTCACAAGATAAGACCCACTGTCTTGGAATTCCAGCAAGCCATCAGCAACAGGGTGGAGCCTGCCTGAGACAGGATGGAGCCTCAAGAGGAGAGTGGAGGGCAATACCTCTGCTGTTCGGTGAATTCAGCCATTTCAGCCTGTGGGCTTTGGAAAGTCAAAACGGTCCAGACGAGGAACGGTTTCCCTAGAAGTGCAACACAGCAACTTTGCCAGATCATGGCCAGATTGTTTCTTCCTCACTGGGTAGAACCTTCCAGCTGGACCCTCCAGCCATGCCTGCCCGCACATATTAGAGACAGAGCTCTGATCTCTCCCTGGGGTGAAGTGCCCAGAGGAGGGGAGGGCTGTCACCTGGGTTGGTTGGATGACTTAGCCCTTCTGGCCTTTGGGCTTTGGAGAGGCCAAGTTGACAGGGGCAGAGGCAGCTCATCACCACAGCACAGCTGTTTTGTTGAGGTATGGCCAGACTGCTTCTTTAAGCAAGACCCTGATCCACTCCTCCTTGTGGGGCAGGTACTCCCAGTCAGGTCCCACCCACAGTGTCCTCTGGTCACCCTGGCCTGTGTTCTCCCTGGGACAAAGTGTCTGAAGGGTGGGGCAGGCTGCCAACTTGGCCATTTGGCTTATCATCTTGTCCAGCCTGTAGGCCTTGGAGAGCCCAAACAGATCAGGGACTGAAGGGATCTCCAATACAGCATAGCTGCTCTATCAAAAGCAGACTGCTTCTTTAAGAGGGTTCCTGATCCTGACTAGGTAAGACCTCCCAACAGGAGTCTTCAGCCACCTCCTACAGGCAAATTTGGGCCAGCAATAGGTCAGGACCCCTGTGACAGAGCTTCCAGAGGAAAAAGTTAGCTGCCATCTTTGCTATTTCATAGGCTTCACAGGTGATATCTCAAGGTACAGAAAAAAAAAAAAAGAAAACTAAAGTTTAGAGTGGATCCCCAGCAAACCATAGCAGCCCTATGAAAGAGTTGCCAGAATGTTAAAAGAAAAACAAACAAATAGAAAACAACAACGAAACCCATCCAAAGGTCAGCAGCGTAAAAAATCAAAGGTAGATAAACCCACTAAGATGAGAGAGAATCAATGCAAAAACACTGAAAACTCAAAAAGCCAGAGTGCCTCTTTTCCTTAAAATGACTGCAACACCCCTCCAGCAAGGGCTCAGAACTGGGCTAGGCTGAGATGGTTGAAATGACAGAAGTAGGTTTCAGAAGGTGGGTAATAAACTTCACTGAGATAAAAAAGCGTGTTGTAAACCAATGCAAAGAAGCTAAGAATCACGATAAAATAATACAGGAGCTGAGAGCCAAAATAGCCGGTTTAAAGAGAAACATAACTAATCTGTTAGAGCTGAAAAGCACACTACAGGACTTCACAATGCAATCACAAATATTAATAGCAGAATAGACGAAGTGGAAGAAAAAATCTCAGAGCAAGAAAGAATCTCAGAGCTTGAAGACTATCTTTGTGAAATAAAACAGGCTGACAAGAATAGAGAAAAAAGAATGAAAAAAAATGAACAAAACCTCTGAGAAATATGGGATTACGTAAAGAGACCAAATCTACAACTGATTGGCGTACCTGAAAGAGACAGAGAGAATGGAACCAAGTTGGAAAACACACTTTAGGATATAATCCAGAACTTCCCCAACCTAGCAAGACAGGCCAATATTCAAATTCAGGAAATAGAGCAAACCCCATTAAAATACTCCATGAGAAGATAGATCATCCCCAAGACATATAATAATCAGATTCTCCAAGATTGAAACGAAAGAAAAAATGGTTAAGGGCAGCCAGAGAGAAAGGCCAGGTCACCTACAAAGGGAAGCCATCAGACTAACAGCAGACCTCTCAGCAGAAGCCCTAGAAGCTAGAAGAGACTGGGGGTCAAAATTCAACATTCTTAAAGAACAGAATTTCCAACCCAGAATTTCATATCCAGCCAAACTAAGTTTCATAAGCAAAGGAGAAACAAGATCCTTTTCAGACAAGCAAATGATGAGGGAATTTGTTACTACCAGACCTGCTTTGCAAGAGCTCCTGAAGGAAGCACTAAATATGGAAAGGAAAAACCGTTACAAGCCATTACAAAAACACACTGAAATACACAGACCAGTGACACTATGAAGCAAACACAGAAAGAAGTCTACAAAATAACCAACTAGCGTCATGATGACAGGATCTAATTCACACATAACAATACTAACCTTCAATTTAAATGGACTAAATGGCCCAATTAAAAGACATAGAGCAGCAAGCTGGATAAAGAACCAGGACCCATCAGTATGCTGTCTTCAAGGACCCATCTTACTTGCAAAGACATACATAGGCTCAAAACAAAGGCATGAAGGAAAATGTACCAAGCAAATGGAAAATTGATAAAAGTAGGGGTTGCAATCCTAGTTTCTGACAAAATAGGCTTTAAACCAACAAAGGGCTGGGCGCAGTGGCTCATGCCTGTAATCCTAGCACTTCGGGAGACCGAGGCAGGCGAATAACCTGAGATTAGGAGTTTAAGACCACCCTGGCCAACATGGTTAAACCTTGTCTCCACAAAAACTACAAAAAACAGCTGGGCATGGTGGTGGGTGCCTGTAATCTTAGCTACTTGGGAAGGTGAGGCAGGAGAATCACTTGAACCAGGAGGTGGAGACTGCAATGAGCCAAGATTGTGTCACTGCACTCCAGCCTGGGAGACAGAGTGAGACTCCATCTCAAAAATAAACAAACTAACAAAGATCAAAAAAGACAAAAGAAGGGCAATACATAATGATAAAGGGTTCAATTCAACAAGAAGAGCTTACTATCCTAAATATATGAGCACCCAATACAGGAGCATGTAGATTCATAAAGCAAGTTCTTAGAGGCTTTCAAAGAGACTTAGACTTGCAAACAGTGATACTGGGAGACTTTAACACTGCACTGACACTATTAGACAGATCATTGAGACAGAAAATTAACAAAGATATTCAGGACTTGAACTCAGCTCTGGATCAACTGGACCTGATAGATATCTAAAGAACTCTTTACCCCAAAACAACAGAATATACATTCTTCTCATTGCCACTAAACTCTAAAATTGATCACATAATCAGAAGTAAAACACTCCTCAGCAACAGCAAAAGAGCTGAAATCATAACAACCAGTCTCTCAGACCACAGCACAATCAAATTAGAACTCAAAGTTAAGAAATTCACTCAAAACCATACTACATCACATGGAAACTGAACAACTCAAGATTAAGAAATTCATTCAAAACCACACCACTACATGGAAACTGAACACTACATGGAACCTGCTCCTGAATGACTTGTGAGCAAATAATGAAATTAAGGCAGAAATCAAGTTCTTTTAAACTAATGAGAACAAAGATACAATGTACCAGAATCTCTGGGTTGCAGCTAAAGCAGTGTTAAGAGGGAAATTTATAGCACTAAATGCCCACACCAAAAAGCTAGAAAGATCTCAAATTGACAACTTAACTACTAAAAGAGCTAGAAAACCAAGAGCAAACAAACCCAAAGCTAGTAGAAGACAAGAAATAATCAAGATCAGAGCTAAACTGAAGAAAGTAAAAACACAAAAACACCCTTCAAAAAAATCAATGAATCCAATAACTGTTTTTTTTTTAAGATTAATAAGATAGATAGACTGCTAACTAGACTAATAAAGAGGGAGAGAAGATTTAAATAAACACAATTGGAAATGATAAGGGGGATATCACCACTGATCCCACAGAGATACAAACAACCATCTGAGAATACTATAAACAACCTTATGCACATAAACTAGAAATTCTAGAAGAAAATTCCTGGACACATACATCCTCCCAAGACTGAACCGGGAAGAAACAGAATGCCTGAATAGAACAATAACAAGTTCTGAAATTGAGGCAGAAATAAATAGCCTACCAGTCAGGAAAAAAAAAAAAGAAGCCCAGGACAAGATAGATTTACAGATGAATTCCACTAGAGGTACAAAGAAGAGCTGGTACTATTTCTACTGAAACTATTTCAAAAACTTGAAAAGGAGGGAATCTTCCCTAACTCATTTCTTTTTTGAGATGGAGTCTCACTCTGTCACCCAGGCTGGAGTGCAGTGGGTCAATCTCAGCTCACTGCAACCTCTGCCTCCCAGGTTCATGTGACTCTCATGCCTCAGCCTCCTGAGTAGCTGGGATTACAGGAGCCCACCACCAAAACCTGTCAGAGATACACCACCAACAACAAAAACTTCAGGTCAATATCCTTGATGAACACCAACGCAAAAATCCTCAACAAAATACTGGCAAACCAAATCCAGCAGCATATCAAAAAACTTATCCACTACAATCCCTGGGATGCAAGGTTGGTTCAATGTACACGAATCAATAAATGTGACACATTACACAAACAGATCTAAAGATATGATTATCTCAATAGATGCAGAAAGGACCTTCAATAAAACTCAACATCCCTTTATATAAAAAACTCTCAATAAACTATGTTATTAAAGGAACACACTTCAAAATAATAAGTGCCCTATATGACAAACCCACAGCATATATCACACTGATTCGGCAAAAGCTGGAAGCATTCTCCTTGAAAACTGGCACAAGACAAAGAGGCCCTCTCTCACCACTCCTGTTCAATATAGTATTGGAAGTTCTGTCCAGGGCAATCAGACAAAAGAAAGAAAGAGGATTCCAATAGGAAGAGAGGAAGTCAAACTATTTTTGTTTGCAGATGACATGATCCTGTATCTAGAAAACCCCATTTTCTCAGGTCAAAAGCTTCTCAGTTTGGTAAGCAACTTCAGCAAAGTCTCAAAATACAAAATCAATGTGCAAAAATTGCTAGCATTCCTATATACAAACAACAGGCAAGCTGAGAGCCAAATCATGAGTGAACCTCCATTCACAATTGGCACAGAAAGAATAAAATGCCCAGGAATACAGCTAACAAGGGAAGTGAAGAATCTCTTCAAAGAGAACTATAAACCACTGCTCAAAGAAATCAGAGATGACACAAACAAATGGAAAAATATACCATGCTCATGAATAGGAAGAATCAATATCATGAAAATTGACATACTGCCTAAAGCAATTTATAGATGCAATGCAATTTCCATTAAACTACCACCGACATTCTTCACAGAATTAGAAAAAAAACTGTTTTAAAATTTATATGAAATCAAAACAGAGCCCAGATAGTCAAGACAATCCTAAGCAAAAGGAAGAAAACTGAAGCCATCATGCTACCCAACTTCAAACTACACTACAAGGCTACAGTAACCAAAACAGTATTACAGTAGTACAAAAAGACTCAGAGACCAATGGAACAGAATAGAGAAGCCAGAAATAAGTTTGCACACCTAAAACCATCTGATCTTCAACAAACCTGACAAAAAGAAGCAATGGGGAAAGAATTCTTTATTTAATAAATGGTGCTGGTATAACAGCCCAGCCATATGCAGCAAATTGAAACTAGACCCCTTCCCTACACCATCTGCAAAAATCAACTCAAGATGGATTAAGGATTTAAATGTAAAGCCAAAAACTATAAAAACCACAGAAGAAAGTCTCGGCAATACCATTCAGAACATAGGCATGGGCAAAGATTTCATGATGAAGACACCAAAAGCAATTGTGACAAATGCAAAAATTGACAAATGGGATCTAGTTAAACTAAAGAGCTTCTGCACAGCGAAAGAAACTATCATCAGAGTGAACAGACAATTTACAGAATGGGAGAAAATGTTTGCAATCTATCCATCTGACAAAGGTCTAATACATAGCATCTACAAGGAATTTACACAAATTTAAAAGATAAAAACAAATTCATTAAAATGTAGTCCAAGGACATGAACAGGCACTTCTCAAAAGAAGACATACATGCAGCCAACAAACATATGAAAAAAGCTCAACTTCACTGAACGTTAGAGAAATGCAAATCAAAACCACAATGAGATACCATCTTACACCAATCAGAATAGCTATTATTAAAAAGTTAAAAAATAACAGATGCTGGCAAGGTTGTGGAGAAAAAGGAATAGTTTTACACTGTTGGTGGAACTGTAAATTAGTTTAACCATTGTGGAAGACAGTGTGTTGATTCCTCAAAGATCTAGAGGCAGAAATACCATTTGACCCAGCAATCCCATTACTGAATATATACCCAAAGGAATATAAATCATTCCATTATAAAGATACATGCACATGTATTTTCACTGTAGCACTATTCACAATAGCAAAGACATGGAATCATCCTAAATGTCTATCAATGGTAGACAGGATAAAGAAAATGTGGTACATATACACCATGGAATATTATGCAGCCATAAAAAGGAATGAGATGGTGTCCTTTGCTGGGACATGAATGGAGCTGGAGGCCATTATCTTCCACAAATTAATGCAGGAACAGAAAACCAAATCCCACATGTTCTCACTTATAAGTGGGAGCTGGATGATGAGAAAACATGGACACACGCTGGGGCACAGCACACACTGGGGCCTGTTGGAGAACGGGGGAAGGAGGGAGAGCATGAAGAAGAATAGCTCATGGATGCTCGGCTTAATACCTAGGTGACGGGATGATCTGTGCAGCAAATCACCATAGCACATGTTTACCTATGTAACAAACCTGCACATCCTGCACATGTACCCCTGAACTTAAAAAGAAAACCATTAGCTTGATAGACTAATTAAAAAAAAAGAGAGGGGCCAGGCACAGTGGCTAATGCCTGTAATCCCAGCACTTTGCAAGGCCAAGGCAGGCAGATCACTTGAGGCCAGAATTTCAACACCAGCCTAGCTAACACGGCAAAACTCTGTCTCTATTAAAAATACAAAAATTGGCCAGGTGTGGTGGTGTGTGTCTGTGGTCCCAGCTACTGGAGAGGCTGAGACAGGAGAATCACCTGAACCCAGGAGAGGGAGGTTGCAGTGAGCAAAGATTTCACCACTGCAATTCAGCCTTGGCAACAAAGTGAGGCTCTCTCTCTCTCTCAAAAAAAAGTTAAAATTAAAAAAGAGAAAACACACAAATTACTAAAATCAGAAATGAAAGTGGAGATATAACTACCAATGCTATAGAAATAAAAAAGGATTTCATGAAAGTATTATGAAAAAATATATACCAAAAAATCAGATAATCTAGATGAAATGGATCAATTCCTAAAAAACAAAACACCTACCTACAGCAAATCATGAACGAATAGAATATTTCAGTAGACTTATAACTAGTAAGGAGATAGAATTAATAATAAAAAATCTTATGACATTAAAATGCTCCAGACCTGAGAGCTTCACTGGTAAATTCTACCAAACATTTAAAGAAGAACTAATACCAAACCTCAAACTTTTCCCAAACGTATTAAGAAGTAGGAACATTCCTAATTCATTCCATAAGGCCAAGGGTATCCTGACTTCAAAGACACTATAAGAAAACTACATCCCTTACGAACATTAATGCAAAAATCCTCAATAAAATACTAACAAATCAAGTTCAGTAGCATGTTAAAAGGATTATACACCATGACCATGTGAGATTTGTTCCTGGGATAAAGGGATGGTTCAACACATGAAAATTGATCAACGTACACTACATTTACAGAATAAAGGACAAAAATTACACCACCAACTCAATTGATACATAAAAAAGCATTTGAGAAAATTCAACACCCTTTCATGATAAAAAAAAAAACACACCAACAAATAGGACATAAACAGAAATATATTAGATGTTCATGGATTTGAAGACTTACTATTGTTAAGATGTCCATATTAAACAAAGCAATCTACAGATTCAGTGCAATCACTGTTAAAATCTCAATGATGTTTCTTGCAGAAATAAAAAAGCCCAACCTAAAATTCACATGGAATCTCAAGGGATCCCAAATAGCCAAAGCAATCTTGGCTGTATCTTGGAGGACTCATAGTTCCTTATGTCACAACTTATTAAAAGCTATAGTAATCAAGGAAATGTAATACTGGCATAAAGACAGACATATAAACCAATGAAACAGAACAGAGACCAGAAATAAACCCTTGTATACATAGTCAAATGATTTTTGACAAGGGTGCAAGACCATTGGTTGAATGGGGAAATTGGACATCCACATTCGAAAGAATGAAGCTGAACCATTACCTAACACCATATATTAAAAATTAACTCAAAATGTATCAAAGACCTAAAATGTAAGATCTAAAGCTAGCCTTAGCTTAGACAAAAACATAGGAGTAAACCTCTCTGACCCTGGATTAGGCAAAGATTAATCCAATTTCTTGGATTTCTTGGTCACCAGAGGCAACCAAAGAAAAATAGACAAATTGGACTTCACGAAAATTTTAAAAATTTATGAATCAAGAGAATATCAACATAGTGAGAACTCATCTCTATGAAAAATTTAAAAATTATCTGGGCATGGTGGCACATGCCTGTAGTCCTGGGTACTTGGGAGGCTGAGGTGGGAGGATCACTTGAGCCTGGGAGGTTGAAGTTGCACTGAGCTATGATTGTGCCACTGTTCTCCAGCCTGGGCAACAGTGACCCTGTCTCAAAATCAAACAAACAAAACACACACACACACACACACACACACACACACACACACAAGAATATCAACAGAGTAAAAAGGCAACCCATGGAATAGGAAATAAAAGAATATTTATAAACCATATGGCTGATAAGGGGTTAATATCCAGAATACATAAAGAATTCCTAAAAGTCAACAACAAAACAACTAATTAAACTGGGGATTAAGTTAACAAAAACCAAAACAACAAAAACAATTCAAAAAATGGGCAAAGGACTTGAACAGACATTTTTTCAACCAATATATACAAATGATCAATAAGCACTTGAAAAGAGGCTTAACCTCACAAATCATTAGAGATATGCAAATTAAAACTAAAATGAGATACCACCTCATCCCCATTAGGATGGCTCCTATGGTTCTGCCTTGCTGCTACTTTGAAGAAATTACAGTCAGCCTCTGTTCCCATGGGTTCCACATCTGCAGATTTAACAACTACAGATGGAGAACATTTAAAAATAAATAAATAAATAAATAAAACACAACTGTACCAATAGTAAAAAATAATACAACAATTTTAATATAGCATAACAACTACTTACATAGTATTTATATTGCCTTAGGTATTATAAGTAATCTGGAGATGATTTAGTGTATACAGGAGGATGTGCCTAGGTTATATACAAATTCTACACCATTTTATATCAGGGACTTGAACATCTCAGGTTTTGGTATCCACTAGGGCCCTGGGACCAATTCCCTGTGGATACCGAGGGATGACTGTACAGAAATTCTTGACTTATGATAGTTCGACATAAGATTTTTCAACTTTACATGAGTAAATTGGGGTGTTAAATGCATTTTTTCTTACAATATTTCTATTTACAATGGGCTTATCAGGACATAGCCCCATCATACATTAAGGAGGATCTGTATTTATTTCTAGAGAAGAAACTTTCCCTTTATTTTCAACACAAACATAAGACACATGGTCTTCTCTTGTTTTCAATCTCTTCAATTTTACTAGACCGGAGAACAACGGTTCTAGCCTCCCATTGCAGTAATGGAATTTGACTTCTACATTGTGAAAATTGTGTAATCCTGATAAATTAAGAAATACTCCCTTTTGGCAAATAAGCTTTAACCTCTAACCCAAATATCTTTGCATCCAGAAGCAACAGTGAATGTCTTACAGCCTTTGCAGACTACTGGTGAATCCCAAACCCAACAGTGATCTCCTCTGACCCCCATCATTTGAGAGCTGAAATGCACTCTCTGACTCACCAGAATTGGTTGGGACTTCATTTGTGGCCACCTGGGCCCTGTTCTGCAGCAAAGCTCCCACGGCACTAGTAACAGTTGGTTCTTTTTTTGGACCCATCTGAGCCCTACCCTATAGAGAGAGAAAGAAAGAGAGACAAAGAGAACACCTTCTGTAACCTCAGGTACCACATAGGAGGTACAGTTGTTCCCACTTCACCAGCAGCAGACTGGCATCATCTGCAGGGACTCCCTGAATCTAGGAGAAGGGGACAGACACACACCCTGCACTTCAGTTAGCCTGGTTCTTGTCCTCCCAGCTGGTGCTCAAAGCCATATCTGGGTTTTGAAGCTTCCCTTCCATAATGAAGCCCTTGGGGTTGTTAGTGGTATATTTATCCTATAAAATTAGTTGTATGGAGACATAAGAAATCACTCAATGTCAATAAAGGTTAAAGAACATTTTACTTTTTCATTACAGTTGAAGACAGTTGTTTTTTGTTTTTTGTTTTTTTTTTTTTAACATGAACAGAGAAGAAAAACAGATTGGCAGGCAGCAAATGTTTTAAGCATGAAATTACAACATCCCTATACCATCCCCCTCCCTGCAGAGCAGCAGCAGCAGAATAGTTATATTAAAACAAAATAAGGACCAAAAGGTTTCTCACATGCTCCTTTCACCTTGTCACTGATCCCACCTCCAGTTCCATGGAAACTGCAGTATAAAGATAACCTGTTACCCCAAGTGAGAATTCTCACTTGGGTAAGAATGGCTGAGAGACTATAACACACAGCTCATCCCCATTCACACAAATAAAGCTATTTTTAGAGGCCCATATTGGTGTCTTTTGGTTAAGGGTATGACACATTTTAAAAGCTGATTATGTTTAAAATAGAAACATATTTCGGCTGTGTTGTTAACAGCCCTTCAAAACTGAAAGAACCCCTCCTTTCCTGTTCCATTTTTGAGTAAGCCTCGCTATTAGACAAGGCCCCAAAGTGGTGAAGCTGGCACAAGGGAAACAAATACGGCTGTTCAGATATACTCTACAGTGAGTGAAGGAATTCACAAAGCAAGCAAGTTTTCTTCTGTGTTCCCAATCACCACTCAGCTCTGGAAAACAAGGAGAGGAATGGGGCCAAGTCACTAGTTACACTGACAGCCAGCTGGCCTTCTTCAGGAATAAAAACACTTCCGTTTGCTGCTTTCCTGTGCTCTCTTTGGCCCCACTAAAGCCGACTAACTGTGGAGACTGGTAAGAGGAACCATTTGCAGAAATGTAACTCATCCTTTACTGCTTTACAGAATGTAGGTAGACTTATACATAGAAACTTTTCCATAATTAGGCTGCAATCAAGCCCAAAGTAGTCATATTCCTCCAAAGGTGTGGTGCCAATTGTATCAACTAGAAAAAGGCTACTGGAGAAGGGGAGGGTGGGGTAATGTAGAGAGAGGAAAGGAGGAGCCCCTATGTGCAAGACACTGAACTGGGTCCTTCACTTATCTATAAGTCCCCCAACAACTCAGCAAGGCACACATGATTAACCCCATTTGACAGATTAAAGTGAATCTCAAAGAATTTAAGTAACTCGGCCAAGTTTACGTAAATTATAGAATTAAAATTCAAACCCTGGCTGGGCACGGGGGCTCATGCCTGTAATCCCAGCACTTTGGGAGACCAAGGCAGGCGAATCACCTGAGGTCAGGAGTTCGAGACCAGCCTGACCAACATGGGGAAACCTCGTCTCTACTAAAAATACAAAAATTAGCCAGGCATGGTGGTTGGCGCCTGTAATCCCAGCTACTTGGAAGGCTGGGACACAAGAATTGCTTGAACCCGGGAGGCAGAAGTTCCAGTGAGCCGAGATTGCACCCCTGCATTCCAACCTGGGCAACAGAGTGAGACTCCATCTCAAAAAAAAAAAAAAAAAAAAAAAAAAAAAAATTCAAACCCTGACAACTGAATATAGAATCCTGGCTTTTTCTACATTGCACTTCTTCCCATGCTATCTCAGATGTCAAGACTGAATCTAGGCCAGGTGTGGTGGCTCATGCCTGTCATCCCAGCACTTTGGGAGGCTGAGGCAGGTAGATCACTTGAGGTCAGGAGTTCATGACCAGCCTGGCCAACATGGTGAAACACCGTCTCTTCTAAAAATACAAAAATTAGCTGGGAGTGGTGGTGGGTGACTGTAATCCCAGCTACTTGGGAGGCTGAGGCAGGAGAATCACTTGAACCGGGGAGGCAGAGGTTGCAGTGAGCCGAGATTGCGCCACTGCACTCCAGCCTGGGTGACAGAGTGAGACTCCATCGCAAAACCAAAAACAAAAACAAAACTGAATCTATAAAACTGTATTTATCATAACCACTGCCCCTCAACACAAATATGTCCTCCTTCCTGTGTTCTATTATCTACAGAGATTGTCTTCCTATCTGTCCAGGCTCTGGAGCTGAAAACCTTATTGTCAACCCTGATCCCCTCTTTTATCCTATGTCTAATCATTTTCTCAGTCTCACCAATTATTTCTTAGATTCTCCCTCCCACACACCCTATTAATCTTCCTATTCTAGGCCCTCATTTTTTCCCTGTTGTGGTGGGTCCTACTTGGTCTCTCATTAATCCATGTGGAACAGTAGTTGCAAAAGTGACCTTCCTTAAAAGCCAGTTCCATGTCACTCCAGCCTCCACTGTTCACCCAACCCACACCGCCTGCAGGATGACACATGAGGCCAACTGGACAGAAAGGCCAAGAAACCCCATCTTCAGAGAGAACAGAAGGCAGTGAATAGCAGGAGGAAGAGACAGGATGGCAAAGTGCAAAGGAAGACTGCCTGACTTCCTGAGGACTTTCCAGTTCCTGCTTCCGGGACCTCAGGTCTGGCTGTCCTGGATTTTAGGATGTCTCTTCAATCAATTCCTCTTTTCTTCCTTGAGTTAAAGGACTTGAGTTAAAGCCTTTCTAGATCTGGCTGCCTATCTTGCCTGTCCCTGTCTGTCCGTCCGTCCTTCCTTCCTTCCTTCCTTCCTTCCTTCCTTCCTTCCTCCCTCCCTCCCTTCTTTTTCTTTCTTTTCTTTCTTTCTTTCTATTTTTTTGAGACAGAGTTTCGCTCTTGTTGCCCAGGCTGGAGTGTAATGGCGTGATCTCGGCTCACCACAACCTCCGTCTCCCAGGTTCAAGTGATTCTCCTGCCTCAGCCTCACAAGTAGCTGGGACTACAGGCATGTGCCACCACGCACGGCTAATTTTATATTTTTAGTAGAGACAGGGTTTCTCCATGTTGGTCAGGCTGGTCTCGAACTCCCTACCTCAGGTGATCTGCCCACATCAGCCTCCCAAAGTGCTGGGATTACAGGTGTGAGCCACCACATCCAGCATCCTGTACCTCTTTCATAGGTACTGTATGCTTTAGCCCCCCAGATGGGTGCCTCAGGCCACAAGCTGGATGTTTTGTGCATAAAGCGCTTCCCAACCCCAACTCTAGGCTGGTGAACCCATTTTGATATTTAAGGGCAAAACGTTTGCTTGCCTTTGAAGACTTCCAGGAATTGCAGTGACTTCTTCCATAGCTCTCCTATATATGCTAACTGTACCAGCTCCAAGTCCTCCTCCATCTTTCAATGACAAATTCTTGATCAACCAGTAGCTAGCACAGTTTCTGGCACATGTGTGATAGTCAATAACTCTCTAATGCTTATGGGAATAGAGCTCAGGATCCACAGTCTGTGGGATCCGCTTTTGTTGGAAAGGGTCCCACCCCATTAGATATCAGATTTAACCAGAAGCTTTCTAAACCGGCTGCAGGGGTGAGGCACGATGGCTCACACCTGCAGTCCTAGCAGTTTGGGAGGCTGAAGGGGGCAGATCGCTTGGGCCCAGGAGTTTGAGACCAGCCTGAGCAACACAGTGAGACCCCATCTCTACTAAAAATACAAAAAATTAGCTGGACGTGGTGCCATGCACCTGTAGTTTCAGCTACTCAGGAGGCTGAGGTGGGAGAAGCACCTGCGCCTGGGAGGTCAAAGCTGCAATGAGCCATGATTATAGCATTGCACTCCAGCCTGGGCAACAGAGTGAGACCTGTCTCAAAAATAAACAAACAGTCAGTATACACTTAAAGTATTCAAACCAACTTTTCATGGCATCTAAGCATGTCTATGAAATGAATAGTTTTCATGCTATATTGTAGGTATGTACCTGAGACCTTTGATGTGTATGGTGCTGTTTGCTGGCTCCAGTTCTGTGGTTTATAAATCTACTGTCTTCCACTTCAGGTTGTTATTTTACTGATTTGCACCTAATTATAACAGCTGCTTCCATTCTTTCACATATCCCTTTAACTTGCTGATTCTGTGACTTTAAATAAAAGGTGAAGACCCCTCCTCTACAGAGCAAAACACATGACCTGTGGGGAAGTTGCCTTGGGACAGCCTGTCCCACTCAGGCAGTTTCACTTTAGATTCACGATTCTTTTCTGGATGGTTAAGGTTGATACCTACTGTTTGATAAAGAGTTTTGCCATAATACTATAGAAACACTATATATTCAAGTCTTCACCCAAAGGCTTCAAATACTTTAGAAATGTTTTTTTCTACAACACCCAAAGGTGCCGTTAGCTGGAAAACATTCTCCTTCAAAAGAAGTCAGCTCCCATAGGGATGAGCAATGGTGATCAGTTCTCTTCACCCTTACACTTCTTAGGATGGGTAATTGAGGTTCTCTAGGGAATTCTACCTGCTCACCCCAGGCATGCAAGGGCACAAGAGCCAACACCGGGGGAGAGATAGTTACCTGAGCTCTGGATGTCAATTTGGCTGCTGGCTGAGCTGGATTAAAGACTCGGCAAGAAGACTGATCCTTGCAGAAATTAATATGTCGCTTGGCTGCGGCTTCATTAAACCTCCTCATACAATATGGGCATTGAATATAATCTGAATGTAAAGATAACAAATGGCAATTAACATTTCAAAAACAACTACAGAATTATAGAGTGAACTACATTAAGTGAAGTAAGGATACGATGGCTCATGCCAGTAATCCCAGCACTTTGTGAGGGTGAGGTGAGTGGATTGTTTGAGCCCAGGAGTTTGAGACCAGCCTGGGCAACATGGCAAAACCCTGTCCCTACAAAAAATTAGCCAGGTGTGGTAGTGTGTGCCTGTGGTTCCAGCCACTCGAGAGGATAGCTTGAGCCCAGAAGGTCAACGCTGCAGTCAGCTGTGATCATGCCACAGCACTGCAGCCTGGGCAACAAAACAAGACACTATTTCAAATAAGTAAATAAATAAATATATATATAAGCAATGATATGAACTCTGCTCCAACATGAAAGAACAAGGTCCCAAACTCTGGTTTGAGACTATTCCAAAGGAGGAGACATGCAGGGCTCAACTAAAGGACATGGCAGGGAAAAATGTCACAGCCTGTGCATTCATTTCAAGTATGTGCCCTTGAAATGTTTAAGTGATGTACTTTTCCAGAAAAACAAAGAAGATTATACTTAAGAACTTCTCAATGAAATGAATTATTTAGTAAATCCTGTGTAAAGAAAGTAGTTCTAGAATCACAGAATGTTAATATTGATGGCACAGAAGGGCATAGAATATTCAAAACCTAGGTTGTAGTGCTGGGTGGGTCTTACAGAAGTTATGGAGTTACAGAGGGAGATGGGATGTTTCAAAATGTGGGTTTGGGAGATGTGAACGGAAGTCAATGGGACTGTGTCACTGGCAGAAAGACATACTGCTTTTGCAGTGGCTAGATTTTTTTTTTTCACTTAACTACTAAGTGAGCAGGCTATATTCAGGAAGGAGATAGTAATAGGATAAAAGGTGAGGACTCAAAAAATAGAAAAGGGAGAAAAGGAGGGATGATAGGAAAGTTCACCAAAAACAGCTTTAGCTTCCAGAGATGCAATGGCCCAGGCAGCTCCTGTCGGCCTCAGGTTCTCTGTGGTTCTGTATAATATCTTTTTGTCTAAATTCTTCTTTCATTTGCAATTACCAGACATAATTGGCGAGTGAGAGAAATGAGAATTGGGAAAGAGCCAAGATCTTCTTAGAACGTGGAGCTGCTCATAGCAAAACTAGGTTGGCACCTACCCCTCTAAATCAAGCAGGGATTGATGTTTGCTTTGTTTTGTTTTAGGCACCTTAAAGGGATAACACACTAGAAATCAGCAACATAAAACAATCCCCCGCCCCGCACCCCAAGAAGGTTGTGAAACTGCATCAACCTCAAACTCAGTGTAGAACTTGTGTTAGTGTATAGTCAAAATTCCTACATGTGTGGATGGATATTTCATGAAGAGATATTAAGAATTTTTTGTAAGCCACCTTTTAAAGCAGTTTGGGGAGTTTTCTATTTGAACAAATCATTTCCTAAAATGTATATTCATAAAATGTAACAATTGTTAAGCACTTACAAATTATCTGGTAACCTTATCCTTTATTTCTTACTCCATCCAGAAGGCAGTACCTCATCATTAATTTAATACTGATTGAGCATCTACTTGGTGCCAGGTGCTGTCTTACGCCTGGGGATGCAATGTCTCTGAAATCAAAGAGTAAGCATTCTAGTACAGAAACAAATAAATAAAAATTTCACACGGAGATAAATGCTTTGAAAAAGACAGAACAGGACAGTATTGGGAAATGATAAAAAGCCCAGTGCTAGAGCTTGCCTGAGTTCTTTACTTGATATCTGTGTGAACTCGGGCAAGTTACCCAACCTCCTTAAGCTTCCATTTTCCCAGCACCTACATATCACCTGTTTCATCGGGTTGTTGTGAAAGTTAACTATGATAATCCACATAAAGGCTTGGCACAGTGGGCAGGGTGGAATATACTAAATGTTTTATAAATGCTAGCTATTGCTATAAGGAAACAGGTTCAGCAAGGTTATGTTTCCAACTACCAAATAGAAGTGAAACTGCCTAGGAAAAAAGTACAATAGAAAGTGCCATTATCATTCAGAATTCATTTACAATGGTTTAGAAGAACCATCTAGAACATGGCTCTCAGCTTGGTGGTTATTTCTTCAATTTTGCCAGCTGGAAATCAAAGTCTTACATAAGAAATGCCGCAACCATAAACCCTACTCACATTAGGCAAAGACAATGATCATGGCAATACTGAGTAGATTCCTCAATCCCACTTGCTCATTCACTCACTGCCACCCTTCTGTGTGTTTGGTACTACATATCACCATGGAGACAGCAGTTGAAGTCTATTTCTCTGCCAATGAAAATCTCAGAGATGACTAGGCAAACAGACAATTACTCCTTGGTGGGATAAACTGTAGAAGAGGAGGCACTAGGGCCTCTGGGAACCTACAGAAGGAACATAAGTCCCCACCAGAGGGGCAGAGAGCAGGCAGGAGAGGGTCCCGTGGCTGAGCATTCAAGGTTGCTGATTCTATTTATGTTGAACTTCACATACTTTGAGAATTGTTGTGTTTTCTGCAACAATAATCTGAACCCAGCATGACCGAGTTACTTGTTCTACTCTCATTTCAATCGGAGTCACCTCTCTTCCTCTATCAATAATGTTTTCAGAAAATCACCACGTCCTATTTATTTCAATAGGTAATGATTTTAAAAGTCAGAGTACAAATGAATTCTTATGAGGAATATGGTGGCCAGATCTCACAGAAAAGTGGAAAACCAAGCATTATGTTAAAATGCCAACATTGTGCTGTATATCCATGTCTATGTAGCTATATAAAATGGTAACTGAATGTCCCAGGTCTTACAGAAAAATAACAATTATAAATATTCTATATCACTGTCCCCATAAACTGTCACAGTATCCGAGAAATTTAAATCATTGACAGGCTTAGCTAAGTCACTAAAAAGCAGAATATAGGCATGTCTCAAAAACTGAATCATGAAAATAGGGAATCATGCTGAGAAAAAAAGGGAAATTACTGGCACATTCATGCATATTAGGGCATGTTATATATAATTCTAGTTATACGTATATAAATTCTCTCAAACTGGCTGGGCACAGTGGCTCATGCCTATAATCCCCGCACTTCGGAGGGCCGAGATGGGTGGATCACCTGAGGTCAGGTGTTCAAGATCAGCCTGACCAATATGATGAAATCTCATCTCTACTAAAAATACAGAAATTAGCTGGGCGTGGTGATGGGTGCCTGTAATCCCAGCTACTCAGGAGGCTGAGACAGGAGAACTGCTTGAACCTGGGAGGTGGAGTTTGCAGTGAGCTGAGATCCTACCATTACACTCCAGCCTGGGCAACCAGAGCGAAACTCTGTCTCAAAAAAAAAAAAAAGAAAGAACAACAACAACAGCAAATAAATTCTCTAGTACTTAAGCCTGAGAATTCTGGGCTAATATAAAATCCCTGCACAAACAAAATCATCCAATTGTGGTGAAAATGTTGGGAGTGTATATAATCATTTGGTTTGTTGCATAAAATTATGTTAAGGGCACAAGAAATAAGTTCATTATAAAATGATATGTTAGCATAGAAATATAAAGAAAAGAAAAATAAATTGAACATTTGATGAGGCCTTACAAAAGGAATTTTTTTTGGAGAAACAATAATCCCTACATTTTAGATCCAAGTTAGATCCAAGTTGGATCTAAAATATGAGAGAAATTCACACAGCAGGACATCTGACATGGTTTCACTTACTCAATTAAAGAACCATAAGGTAGCCATCAACCCTGTAGCTTCTGATCTTAACATGAATATGTTTCTTATAAAAGATGTTTTTTGTTATATGAAACTTGTTACCAAAGTACTTACATTATTACTAAAATCACAGCACAGATCTTTCTACTGAATATCTTAAGACAACACATTATTTCAAGACATATTTTCATTAGCACTCAATAAAAGGGAAGCAAATATGAGGATTATTTTCTGGTATAGAAGTTCAGATGACTTATTTTTCAGATGATTTTATAGTATGACTACACTGTGGCTTTTCGTTTTTGCACTTTCTTAAATAGTCTTTTTGAGGAATAATTTACACACAAGTAAATGCACCTATTTTACATGTACAGTTCAATGAGTTTTGACAAATGTATCCATTTTAACCACCCTAATTAAAATATAGAACATTTTCATCACCCCAGAAAGTTCCCTCATGCCCCCTCTCAGTCAATATTTTGCAAAACCCAGTCTCAGGCAACCAATTATCCATTTCCTGTTACTATTCATAAGATTTCCCTGACCTATAATTTCATATAATAGAACGTCTATGTTACTGCATGTATTTCCTTCTTATTGTTGAATACTAGTCTATTTTGTAAATATTCCACAATCTGTTTACCTATTCAATTGTTGACAGATATTTTTAGTTGTTTCCAGTTTATGCTATATGAATAAAGCTTGCTTATGCTAAATGAATAAACATTCATGTAAATATTTTTTATGGACACGTTTCATTTTTTGTATAAATATCAAGAAATGGAATTGCAGTATAGGCTAAGTGTATGTTTAACTTATTAAGAACATACCAGTGCAAAGTGGTTGTACTATTTTATACTTCTATCAGCAGCATACGAGACTTCCAGTTGGTCCACATCACAGCAAACACTTACAGCGTCAGTCTTTTTCTTCTTTCTTTTTTGAGACAGAGTCTTGCTCTGTCACCCAGGCTGGAGTGCATTAGCACAATCTCTGCTCACTGCAACCTCTGCCTCCAGGTTCAAATGATTATCATGCCTTAGCCTCCCAAGTAGCTGGGATTACAGGAGTGAGCCACCATGCCCGGCTAAATTTTTTGTATTTTTAGTAGAGACAGGGTTTTGCCATGTTGGCTGGGCGGGTCTCGAACTCCCGGCCTCAAGAGATCCACCCACCTCGTCCTCCCAAAGTGCTGGGATTACAGGCATTGTATTGTCAGTCTTTAATTTTAGCCATTGAAGTGGATGTATAGTGGTATCTTATGGTTTTTAATTTTCATTTTCCTAACGAAAATGATGTTCAGTATCTTTTCATGTGCTTATTGGCTATTATTTTGTGATGTGTCTGTTTAAATACATCTCTTGACCTTTTCTGATTGGGTTGTCCCATTATTGGTTGTCTCATTATTGAGTTCTTTATATGCTCCTGTTATGTCAGATATGCATATTATGACTATTTGTCTCCCTGTCTGTAACTTGCCTTTCCATTTTTTTTGTTGTTGTTTTCTTTATTGATCATTTCTTCAGACCAGATTCATTTTCTTAAGTCTCAAACTGAAATTTTTAATTTTGGTAAGGCCTAATTTGCTAATTTCCTTTTTTTTAAAAAAATTATTAGTGGATTTTGTGTTCTGCCTGGGAAATCTTTGTTGGCCATTTGTTGTAACAATTGTATTGGGTCAATGATCCTTTTTGAATGACCTTTTATATATGGTTGATACAGTTTAGATATGTGTCCCCTTCAAATCTCATGTTGAAATTTGATCTTTAATGTTGGAGGCAGGCCTAGTGGGAGCTGTTTGGATCATGGGGGTGGATCTCTTATGAACAAGCTTGGCGCTGTCCTTTTGGTATGGAGTGAGTTCTTGCTCTATTACCTCCCATCACAACTTATTGTTAAGAAGAGCCTGGGCTGGGTGCAGTGGCTCAAACCTGTAATCCCAACACTTTGTGAGCCCGAGGCAGGCGGATTGCTTGAGCCCAGGAATTCAAGACCAGCCTGGGCAACATGGAGAAACCCCACATCTACCAAGAATACAAAAAAATTTGCCAGGCACGGTGGCATGCATCTGTGGTCCCAGCTACTAGGGAGGCTGAGGTGGGAGGATGGCTTGAGCCTGAGAGGTGGAGGTTGCAGTGAGCTGAGATCATGCCACTGCACTCCAGCCTGGGTGACAGAGTGAGACTCCCTCTCAAAAAAAAAAAAAAAAAAGAAGAAGAAGAAGAGCCTGTCACTCCTCCTTCCCACCTCCTTCCCCTCCTTCTTGCATTCTCTCTTGACATGTGACGCCTGCTCCCCTTCACCTTCCATCATGATTGGAGACTCCTGAGATCCTCAAGAGAAGCAGATGCCAGTGTCATGCTTCTTGTACAATCCGCAGAACTGTAAGCCAAATAAACCCCCTTTCTTTATAAATTACCCAGCCTCGGGTATTTCTTTACAGCAACACAAACAGATTAAGACAATGGTATAAGAATCAAGGTTCATTTTTCCATATGGATATCCGTTGTTCCACCATCATCTGTTGATAAGACTAGCCTTTCCCCCAGTGAATTACCTTGGCATCTTTTAAGAAAATCGATTACCTACAGATAAGGGGGTATCTGTATCTAGATTCTATTTTCTGTTAAATTGATACACCAACACCAAGTTGTCATGATCACTGTTACAATAAGTCTTGACATCAGGTAATGTAAATACTCTAATTTTATGCTTTTTAAAAAACTATTTTGTGTATTCCAGATCCTTCCAGATCCTTCCATTTCCGTAAGATTTTTGAATCAGCTAGTCAATTTCTTTCTTTTCTTTTCTTTCTTTTTTTTTTTTTTGAGACTGAGTTTCGCTCTTGTCACCCAGACTGGAGTGCAGTGGCACCATCTCTGCTCACTGCAACCTCTGCCTCCTGGATTCTCCTGCCTCAGCCTCCCGAGTAGCAGGGATTACAGATGCCCGCCACCACATCCAGCTAATTTTTTGTATTTTTAGTAGAGGCAGGGTTTCCCTGTGTTGAACAAGCTGGTCTCGAACTCTTGACCTCAAGTGATCCACCTGCCTCGGCCTCCCAAAGTGTTAGGATTACAGGCATGAGCCACCACACCTGGCCAGCTAGTTCTACTCAGCAAAAATAACTTCTAAGTATTTCTATTAGAATTGCATTTAATCCATAGGTTAATTTGGGTAGAACCGACATCATAACACAATCTTGAGTCTTCCAAACCAGAAAAATGGTAAATCTCACCATTTAGTCTGGTCCTCTTTAATTTCTTGAAGGAATGCTATGAGATTTTCATTTTATAGATTCTTCATATATTTCATTAAATATATCCCTAAATATTTACTATTTTTTATGTTATTATACATTTATTACATTTCTTTCTTTTCTTTCTTTTTTTTTTTTTTGAGATGGAGTCTTGCTCTATCGCCCAGGCTAGAGTGCAGTGGTACGATCTCAGCTCACTGCAACCTCTGCCTCCCAGTTCAAGTGATTCTCCTGCCTCAGCCTCCGGAGTAGCTGGGATTACAGGCACCCGCCACTGCACCTGGCTAATTTTTGTATTTTTTTTTAATAGAGATGGAGTTTCGCCATCTTGGCCAGGCTGGTCTCAAACTCCTGACCTTGTGATCCACCTGCCTCGGCCTCCCAAAGTGCTGGAATTACAGGTATGAGTTGCCACGCCCAGCCTTAAATTTCATTGTTTAATTGTTTATGCCTAGTATATAGAACTACAACTCACCTGTGTATACCTTATATCCTGAAACATTGTTGAATTCACTTTAATTCCAGTAGCTTTTTTGTAGTTCCCTAGACTTTTCTATATATACTCATTCATGATTATGTTGTCTGTGACTAAAGATAGTTTTACATCTTCTTCCCCAATTTACCTGCTTTTTACATATAAATATAATATTTTAATTGATTTTTTTTTGCCTTATTACACTGAGCATTATCAATAGTACAGTGTTGAATAGAAGTGGTCAGAATGAACAACCTTGTTTTTTTCCTGATCTCAGTGAGAAAGTGTTCAGTTTTTCACTATTAAGTGTGATGTTAGCTGTAGATTTCTCAAGAATGACCTTCATGAAGGAAGTTCCTTTATAATTCTATCTTGCTGAGAATTTTTTTTTTTTTTGTATTGTTTTTAATGTGTAAGGAATTACACTTTGTGGAAGGCTTTTTCTCTATTGAGATGATCATATGCTTTTAAAAATATTTTGTTAATTTAATGAATTATGTCATTTTCTTCTTTTGACTTAATTTAGGTCTCATTTGTTCTTTTCCTAATCTTTTAAAGAGAAAGTTTAAGATAATTGAAGTAAACCTTTTCTCTTTTCTATTACAAACATTTAAAGCTATAAAATTCCTTCTAAGAATTAATTAAGCTGCATCCCACAAAGTTAGATGTTTTCATTATCATTCAGTTAAAAATATATTCTAATTTATCTTGTGATTTCTTCTTAGATCCACAGGTTTAGGAATGACTTGTTGATTTCCAAATAGTCAAGATATATTTTGTCATACATTTCTAATTTAATTCCATTCTGATCCAGGAATATATTATGTATGATGTCAATTCTAAATTTGAGACCTATTTTGTGGTCCTGTATATGGTCTCTCTTGGGTGACTGTTCTATGTATACTTGAAAACACTATGTCTTCTGCTATGGCTATGTGTCATAGGATAAGTATAAATGTCAATTAGGTCAAATTGGTTACTGTTGCTCAACTCTTCTATATCTTTACTGATTTTCCTGCTGTGTATTCTATCAGTTACTAAGAGAGGAGTGATAAAATCTCCAAATATAATTGTGAATCTGTCTACATCTCCTTCCAGTTTTGTCAGTTTTTGTTTCACATTCTTAGAAGCTGTTACTAGGCATATAAATATTTAAAACTGAAAGGTCTTCTTGACGTATTTATCTTTTGAATCCATCTGTTAATACTTGCCCCACAGTTAACTTTGTGCTATATTAATACACTCATTCCAGCTTTATGATTATTGTCTGCATGTATATCTTTTCCCATGCTCTTAACTTACTTGTGTCTTTATATCAATGTATTTTTCTTATGGAAAACTTATAGTTGGGCCTTGCTTTACTATTCCATTTGACAATTTCTGTCTTTTATCCGGAGTGTGTGGGCCATTAATATGCAATTATGCATACGGTTACGTTTAAGTCTATCATCTTGTTATTTGTCTTTATCCCACCTGCTCTTTGTGCCTGTTTCCCCCTTTGATTGAATTTTTTTACAATTTTATCTCTACTCCATGAATTGTCTTATTAGCTAAATTGCAGTATTTTTTAGTGGTTACTCTAGAGCTTACAATAGGTATCTTTACCACATGATAGTCTACCTTTAAATGACACTATACCTATTCATGTATAATGTAAGAACCTTACAATATATGTCCATTTTCCTCACTCAACCTTGTGCTATTGTTTTCATACATTTCACTTCCATGTTATAATACCCATTATATTCTATCATTTATGCTTTAAAAAGTAAGTCATAACCCATAACTGATATTATCCTCAATGGAAAACACAAGACAAGGATGTCTACTTTTGCAACTCCTATTCAAAATAGTACTAAAAGTTCTAGCCAGAGGATTTAGGTTCAAAAAAGAAATAAAAGACATATCAATTGGGAAGGGAGAAGCAAAATTATCTCTGTTTCAGGTGACATAATCTTATTGTAGAAAATCCTATAGATCCCACAAAAACACTATCATAAATAATATTATAAATGAATTCACCACAAGTTACAGGATACAAAGTCAACATACAATGATCCGTTACATTTTCATACACTAAAAATGAACAATCTGAAAAGAAAGTTAAAAATTCCATTTATAATAATGTCAAAATGAATAAAATACTTAGAAATAAATTTAACCAATGAGGTGAAAGACTTGTCCATTGAAAACTACAATATTTTGCTAAAAGAAATTAAAGAAAATGTAAACAATAGAAAGACATCCTATGTTCATGGATTGGAAAACTTAATATTATTAAGATGACAATACTACCCAAAACATTCTATATATTCAATTCAATCCCTAACAAAATTTCATTATAATATTTTTACAGAAACAGAACAAAAATCCTAAAATTCATATGGAATCTCAAAGGACCTTAAATAGCAAAAACAGTCTTGAGTGTATTTTGCAGAACTCAAACTTCCTGATGTCAAAATTACTAGAATGCTACAGTAATCAAAACATTTTGGTACTGGCATAAAGACAGACATATAGACCAATGGAATAGAACAGAGAGCCCAGAAATAAATCCTCAAACATATGATCGAGTGACTTTTGATAATGGTGCCAAGATTATTCAATGGGGAAGAAAAGTCTTTTTAACAAATGGTGCTGAGATAACTGGATATCCATATGCAAAAAATGATGTTGGAAACTTGTATTACACACAAAAATAGACAAAATAAATTTTTAAAAATCTAAACATAAGAGCTAAAATTAAAAGAAGAAAGCATGGGCAAGCTTCATGATGTAGATTTGGTGATTAATTTCTGGATATGACATCAAAATCACAGGCAACAAAAGAAAAAACAGATACATTGGACATCATCAAAACAAAAAACTTTTGTGTATTAAAGGCCATTATCGAGAGAGAGAAAAAACAGTCCACAGAATTGGAGACAATATTTGCAAATCATATATTGTATCTGATAAGATTAATATTGACATATTAATAATCTTATATTAATATTTATGTTCATCTTATTGAGATTCTAGCCCTAACTTCCAGTTTACAGAAAGATGAGATAGAGGAAAAAGTTTACCAACATGACTAAATAAGTGGAGAAATACAGAACATGAGACGTTGTAAAGGATAAATAGCCTGGTAGGGATGTTGTTCAAGATTTAATAAAGACTGAAGAGATAACAAAAGGTAATATGTAAACTGTGATTGGATCCTGGATTGTGGCTGAATATGGGTGAGAAGAAAGCTTTAAAAAACATTCTTAAAGTAATTGGGAAAACATATTAATATATATCAAGTGTGATAATAGTATTGAGATTATGCAGGAAAATGAACTTAAGAGATACACACTAAAATAGCTAAAGATAAAGTATTGATGATGCTTGGAACTTACTTTTAAATGGTTCTGCCAAAGATAAAAAAGAGAAAGGGAGAAATTATGACAACAACATCAACAATTGCCAAATTTCAGTGGAGGGCATGTGTACTATTCCTTCCTCTTTTCTACAGATTTTTAAATTTTCAAATAAAATGTTTCCAGTAAAAAAAAAAAAAGCTGTGGACCACTAAATTGTACAGCTTCAAATGGTTAAAATGCTAAATTTCATGTTTTGGGAATTTTACCCGGGAAAAGAAAAAGAGCTGTGGGTATCTGACACGACGGAGCTGTTGCAGAGTTGATTAGCTTGCTCTGCATAGCTCCATGCCTATCAGCTAAGAGGTGTCTGGTGTCCCTTGGAGTTATGTAATACTACAGCATAGCTACACTGGTGTTCCCGTGTTGAGACAGAATCTTTATGCAGAACTGAAAAAAATAGGATAAGTTTACTTTTATATAATTAATAAAATTACTTCTATGTAATTGTTATTGTCAATTTCAGAGTGCATAGAGGGCATGATGATTTGGTCAAAAGTCAAGCATAGCCTCAAAAGCAACCCAAAATGTCCACACACCTGGGTTCAAGGATGGAGGGGGTGGAGGTGGGAGGGGTCGGCATTCTTTAATGGCTAGCGTACACTGCTTTGCTGATCGGATTGTGTTAATAAAGTCTTCATGTTGTTGTCTCCAGTTAGACTTCCTCACAGGTGGAGACTGTAAAAAATAAAACCAACAAACAATACCCTAGACTATATACCTCTCCATTACAATTTTGTTTAAAGCTGGAATTTGAATTCACAGGAAACAGAACTGTGAAAATTGGAGAAAAGGAGAGTTTCTTTTTCAAAAGTACTCCTTAAAGAGGTTTGGAAAATATAGTAATATAATTTGCAGGCCACAATAGTGAGGGAAAACACAAAAGAAAAATCAGAAAAATAAAGAAACTATAAAACTTTAAAGAAAGACAAATATAAGATTAAAAGTTACTTTCTTCTCAAGTTAATTGCTAGATTTAAAGCCATTCTAACGAAAACATAAACAAGATTAATTTCTGACGTATATTTGGAAATCTAAGTGAGCAAGATTATAAAGAAAACAATAAAGGTGGATTACAGTTACATTACTGCATTATCAAGCAAAAATGAAACCAGAAATAGGCCACAGAATGTAATAACAAACAATAAAGAAGATATCAGGAGTACCTTGGATTGCAGAGTCTTCTTCACAGTAGGAATGTCGGTGCCCTGTAATCTTTGCTTCAGAGAATTGAAAGTTTTACGCTTTCTGTTGAAGAGTTTTTTACATATTGGTCCATGCCTTTCCTAGAAAATGAAGGGTAGGGATTGGAATTTCTAAAGTGCACAATCAGTTTTTAATGCCTAGGCATTCCTAGACAGCCCCTACTCCAGGGACGATGTTTGCTCCTCAGAGCCTAGTTCATTCTCTAACAGATCACAGCAGAGCGAATCCATCTGGCTCTTCTCATCCATGTTACATATAACTGGATATTGTGTTTGAGCAAAGACAATAAAATGCCTTTATAGCTCAAAGACTTACTTCAAATTTGGGTTTATATATTTAACTCAAATGTGGGCAGTATACATTTTACTCCAACCAGTAATCCTTCAAGTATTCAACATTTCTGATACAAAAACTGAGGAGCTAACACGCAGAGCTTTGCCTGTGTACCACCTGTATAAAGTACGCTACTGTACCACTATGGGACCTTTGCCCTCTCCCTTGGTGGATGTGTGACACGTAATAGTTGTCATTGATACAGTAGCTTTGTAAGACCCCACAAAATACAAGCTCTATAAAAATCACTGCACTGCCTAAGAACAACCCATGCATTTTAAGCTAAAGGAGAGAGAAAGATCAAATCATTTGATCAATGCCCTCCATAGCTTAGAAATAGGCTTAGGAAATGAAACTCAAAAGTATCCAAGATGTACTTGACATTTAGAGTTTCCTCTGAAAATGGAACCTCCCAGGTCTCAAACTGATTCTTGGGGGGGGTGCGGCTCCAGGCTGGCAAAGGCAGTGACACACATTGGTGGGCTACAGGGCCACAACCAGCTCCGCAAGCTCTCCCTCTAGTTTCAGGAAGCTCTAACCACAGTTAACTAAAAGACAGCTGTTTCGGCCGGGCGCGGTGGCTCAAGCCTGTCATCCCAGCACTTTGGGAGGCCGAGACGGGCGGATCACGAGGTCAGGAGATCGAGACCATCCTGGCTAACACGGTGAAACCCCGTCTCTACTAAAAAAATACAAAAATCTAGCCGGGCGAGGTGGCGGGCGCCTGTAGTCCCAGCTACTCGGGAGACTGAGGCAGGAGAATGGCGGGAACCCGGGAGGCGGAGCTTGCAGTGAGCTGAGATCCGGCCACTGCACTCCAGCCCCGGCGATAGAGCGAGAGACTCTGTCTCAAAAAAAAAAAAAAGACAGCTGTTTCATTTTTTAAATTCCCCAGAAAAATAAAACCTACTACCTAATTTTATAATAGTATTTTGTCCCAAACATAGTCAGGCTTACAGTTCACATCCTTTAAGTTCCAGATAAGTCTCCTTTATCTAAAATGTCCCAACTTACAGCTGTATTATCATCTTAGATTTTCTTTTTGAAAAAAATCATCTTTCTTGGGAACCCCTTTATAATATTGGGGCATGTCATCTATTTGATTCCCTAATTTTGAAATAAATCAAGCTTTTATTCAACTTTATAGTCATCAATCAGGGGACTTGACATGTCATTAGCTTGAATCTGGACAACAATTAGATCTGGGAACAGGCCTTACATCCACGTATCATTTTGTTCAAATGGTATAAAAACCCTGAAATTGGAAGCTTCTGTATACGTGGCAAAGCAGAAAACAGGAAGGTTAAAGGACTTGTCAGGATTAGTGACAAATTTGCGGCTAAAAGCCAAGTTTCCAGATGTCTAAAATTCAATGCTCATTCCTCTTGACTAGCTAATTTCCCTGGTGCTTTGGCCTTGAAATTTGAATTTTTGATGCTTAAAGAAAAGGCGGAAGAGCCAAAACCTCTTGAGGGATCATTGACCATACCAAGAGACTTCCATCTGGCGTCATTTCAGGAGGACCATGTTCAACAGGGTCGCTTTTGAGGGAGGCAGCATCAGTCTGCCTCAGTGTTCTCTGGGCCCACCAGCCATAGGTTATGTACTTCTCTTCCCTTGCTTCCCCTCCACATCTGTCTTTAATCTTTGCACTGCCGCCTCCTCATTGACTTGACAGTTCATTTAAGTCCAATGAAACACATCTACAAAACGTCTTTATGTTTACCAGAACATCTGCTGCAAAGCGTCTTCCACAGACTTCACAGGGAAATAACTCCTGATTGCCATCTGTGTAAAATTCAAGAGCACATTATGTTAGTTTCATGGAATTGCCTGGCCAAGAAGAAATGACTGACTGGAGGTGACCTCAATAGTTTGATATCCTCACTCTCTTTTCCCTCCCCACCAACTGCTTCTTCCCCTTGGGAAGACCCTGTGTAAACTCACCTGTGTTTTCCTTTCCTGATATAAACTCATATCACTAAACAAGTAAATTCCATATCTTCAGGCAACCAGAGTATAATTATTTGATTTAATATCTAATATATTCTTAAATGAAGTGCCTGATAACTTTGCTTGAGACATAAGCAAAAAATACCTTAGTATAAGGTCAGTCATAAATAATCCAGTGGTAACATCTTTGGGATTCCTACTAGAAGGTAAGTTCTATGAAGGCTGAGAATGTGCCTATTTTATGCCCAATGCCTCCAAGTACTTGAACCATAGTAAGGTACTCAATAATTATTGATTGAATGCATGGGCCAAGCAAGAATTGAATTTATAACATAGAAACAGTCATTCATTCGATAAATAGATATTGGCTATATGCAATTCTGTGGAAATATTGGGAGAAATCATACATGGGACTAGTGTAGAAAAAAGTGTGCAGATAAATAAATGACATTAGAAAAGTATCATGAGAAAAACAAAATACTATGAAATTCTGAAAAAGGGTTTTTTGTATTACTTCCTTTTGGTTCATCAGGAGTCGAATGTGTAAAGATTTCAAAAGCACTTTGATCAAAGCTATGATATCTTAGGTTAATAAAGACAGCAGTTTGAGGTCTGAGCATAAACTTTATATTAGACCAATCATCTGGGCTTTACTCTACATGCAAGGAAAGCAACAAGGGACATTAAGTTGGAAGAACCTAAACAGAACTGTGGAAGACTGATGTGAGAAAGGCAAGGAAAGACAAATGGATTGCGAGTACAGTGGGAGTAAAGCAGAGTTTAGTGAAAAAGCTGCAGGTGGGTCAGGTGTGGTGGCTCACGCCTGTAATCCCAACACTATGGGAGGCTGAAGCAGGAGGATTGCTTGAGCCTAGGGATTCGAGACCAGCTTGGGCAACATAGGGAGATTGTGTCTCTACACAAAATAAAAAATTAGTGGGGCTTGGTGGCTCACACCTGTGGTCCCAGCGACTCAGGAGGCTGAGGTGAGGATCACTTGAGCTCAGGAGGCAGAGGTTGCAGTCAGCCATGATCATAACACTGCACTCCAGCCTAGGAGACAGAGCAAGACCCTGTCTCCCCCACATACACACAAAAAAGCTGAAGGTGGAGGCCTGAAATGGAAAAGAAAGAGGAGATGAATGTTCTGTATCAGAGTCAACAGCATGATTAGATTTTTGGGGGGTAGGAGGTGGCAAAGAGAGAAGAATGCTTGAGGATCGTTCTATGTTTAGAGGCAGAAGGACTGAGAAGATGCTGGGGTGTGGGATAGAAACAGGAAACTTGAAAAGAAGGGCCATCTTAGGAAGGAAAATGACCTCAGCTTTGGAAACACTGAGTTGAAATAGAGTTGTCCGGCCAGCAGGATGGAAATGAGGGAGGTCAGGGTTAGAGACACAGATGTAGGCTTTGAGAAATGAAGTAAAGGCATGATATTGCCAGGGAAGAAGTCATGGAAAGAGAAGTGCAGAGATGATCCTTAGGGAAACTTATATTTAGGGCCAAGAAAATGATGATGATAAGCCAGGAGGAGAAACAGGAGAGAACAGGGTCATGGAAACCAAGGAAGACAGTTTGAAAAAGGAAGCCCTAGTTAACAGGAAGCAGATGGTAGCCTGCTAGAGACATTGTTGATTTAAATGATTTCTTCTCACATCTGCTAATTGGTATTGTATTTTTAACACAGGTTGTCCATCACAGCACACAGAAATACCTCTTGCCCTCCCTGTTCTTTTGGTGCAGTTTGTAAAACTTCATCTAAATATATATAAATGTATATAAAATATGTATACATATTTTTAAGCAAGGATACCACAACCTGAAACTACTCATCTGGATTATAAAACTATTGCTCTTCTTTCTAAAACACTAGTGAAGGATAATCTATTTTTATGAATATTACAGTAACATTTGTGTGGTGTTTTCCTATGTTATCTCATGTGATCCTCACAGTGACCCTATGAGACAGGGTTAGTACTATTTTTATTTTACAAATGAGCAAACGGAGGCTCAAGTAGGTAACTTCTCTAAGACTGCAGGTAGTAAGTGGTAATACTGGGTCTTGAATTTGAGTCTCTTTCCAAGTATTAAGACTATTAATTCAACCATCACCACAACTAGAGAGATGTTAGTACTCACCTGCAAAGCAACTAGAAGTCCCTAGAGGATCAATGACCTTTGGTTGAAATCAGTGAGTTCAATGAGTTTAAAATACTGACAGATACAAATGATATGATTCAATTCAATACTTGGATACAGATGGACCACCACATTCTGAACCACATTCAACTCAGAAGCTTGAGTATAAGGAAGGAAGGGAACACCTAGCTAGCCAGCTGAATCAAACATGGAGATCAATGAGGTCTGCAGTGTTTGTTTTGTATATTGATTCACAGGGAATAGGTGATTGCTAGAACATTAACAGAACCTTTTGAAACTCCCAAAATGCCTTTCAATAGGTGAATGGTGAGCCTGGAATACTGCTCAGCAATAAAAATGCCTTTTTTTTTGAGACAGGGCCTCAGTCTTTTGCCCAGGCTAGGGTACAGTGGGACAATCACGGCTCATTACAGCCTCTACCTTCTGGACTCAAGCAATCCTCCCACCTCAGCTTCTTGAGTGGCTGGGACAACAGGCATGTGCCACCACACCCAGCTAGCTTTTTTTATTTTTTGTAGAGATGGGGTCTCACTATATTGCTCAGACTGGTCTCGAACTCTTGGGTTCCGGCAGTCCTCCCACCTTGGCCTCCCAAAGTATTGGGATTGCAGGTGTAAGCCACCGTGCCCTGCCGAAAAAGAACACCACTGATACATGCAACAACCTGGATGGATTTCAATATTGGGTGAAATGAGCCCATCTTCAAAGGTCACATGCTATGTGATTTCACCTACACAACTTATTAAAAAATGACAAAATTAGAGAAACAGGACACAGATTAGAGACTGTAAAATGATAAAGATGATTGGGAGTGGGGTGGAAGGTGATTGTGACTCTATGAGGTTAGAATGAGGGAGATCTCTGTATAATGGAATAGTTCTGTATCTTCATTGTGAGGTGGTTTTGCATGTTATCAAATTGTGCAGACTGTGAACACACCTTGTACTAATGCCAGTTTCCTGGTTTTGATATTGTACTATAGTTATTTAAGATACAACTTGGGGAAAACTGGGTAAATGGCATCCAGCATCTCTCTGTGTTGTTTTGTAACATTTTGTAAAACTATAATTATGTCAAAATTAAAAGTTTAAAAATAATATCTAGGGGTCAGCAAACTGTAGCCAGTGGACCAAATCTGAGCCTTTTTTTTTTTTTTGTAAATAAAGTTTTATGGGAACACAGCCATGCTCATCTGTATACGTAGTATTTATTGCTGCTTTCCTGCTCCAAGAGCAGATTTTAATACTTTTAATGAAGGCCATATGACCTACAAAGCCAAAAATTATACTACTTGGCTTCTGACAGAAATAGGTTGCCAAAAATTGCTGAACCATTTTTATATTAATTTAAAGGAATTTGTGGGAGAATAACATGGAAAAATATTAATGAAACATTTTTATTCATATATTTACTAATAAAGACTGGAAGGGAACACACAGAGTAATTACTTTGGGTATGAATAAAGATGAATATTACTTTTAGTTTTCTGTATTTCCAAACTTTTAATGAGAATTATGCATTACTGTTTTAAAAATCAGAACAAATGAGTGCCTTTTAAAAAATAAAAAAGAACCCCTTTGGTAAAAAATGTTCTAAAACAATGAGTATCACCTCAGCAATTTCTTTTTCCTGTCTACCTGGAATCATACTTGGTAAACTATCATAGTGGCTATTATTTTTAAACATTGGTTTGTAATCTTTGAAAATGTTAAAAATGAGTAACAGAAAGTAATCTGGGAGTGATAAAGCTTTGTTTAACACATCAAAAATAAAATATAGGCCAGGAATGGTGGCTCACACCTGTAATCCCAGCATTTTGGGAGGCTGAGGCGAGAGGGTTGCTTGAGCCCAGGAGTTCAATACCAGCCTGGGAAACACAGTGAGACCCTCATCTCTACAAAAAAATTTAAAAATTAGCCAGGCATGGTAGCATGCACTTGTGGTCCCAGCTACTCAGGAGGCTGAGGCCAAAGAAGAATTGCTTAAGTCCAGGAGGCTGAGGTTGCAGTGAGCCATGATTGATTGTGCCTGGGCAACAGAGCTAGACCCTATCCCAAAAAACAAACAAACAAAAATCAGGGACAACATGAGCAGGAAAAAATAAATAAAAACAAAAACAAACAAACATTACAAAGAAGCATGGAGAGAATTAGGGTTAGATTAAAATTGAAGAAGTTTTACTTCTGTTAAGAATGCTTTGTTGGCCGGGCGCGGTGGCTCAAGCCTGTAATCCCAGCACTTTGGGAGGCCGAGACGGGCGGATCACGAGGTCAGGAGATCGAGACCATCCTGGCTAACACGGTGAAACCCCGTCTCTACTAAAAAGTGCAAAAAACTAGCCGGGCGAGGTGGCGGGCGCCTGTAGTCCCAGCTACTCGGGAGGCTGAGGCAGGAGAATGGCGTAAACCTGGGAGGCGGAGCTTGCAGTGAGCCGAGATCCGGCCACTGCACTCCAGCCTGGGCGACAGAGCAAGACTCCGTCTCAAAAAAAAAAAAAAAAAGAATGCTTCGTAGAGAACTAAGCTATCCACATTTTCTTAAATGAACAAGGTAGAGAAGAAAAAAGAAAGACACTTTCTCATTCAGATGCCTGCAAATCACAGAACTCTTAAGTTCTTTGCAGTCCAGAACATGCAAATATTTAGCAATATCAACATCTTCCAAGGCCCTATGGCAAGGGGGTGGAATAATGGCCTCAACTTATCAATAAAATTTATCTCAGGAACATGAGTCATGAGACAAGAAAAAGAATTAAGACTCAGAAAAAAAAAAAAAGACTCAGTTAGGATAGCAGATCCTATCTAATTTAGAGCTTCCCATCTAATTTTGCTTTCCCCCTAAACTCCAACAAAGCTATAGTAAAGGGACAAAGGGACAGAGAAACATAGGACAGGGAGGAAAGAAAACAAGAAACCTAAAATTTGGAAAGCAAATAGACATTGTAACTGACTTGGAGGACTTAAAGCAACATCAAACTCTACTTCCCAAACTAACAGTAAGGGAGAACTGAGAACGATCCAGATTCACCCTACAGACTCTTAAAAGTCACAGGAACTCCTGGACAACTGGGGCAGGCGAATGAGGAGGAAGAGACTGTCAAAATATGGAGGACCAAGGGGAAACTCTTTGAAAGAAGTTAAGATTTCTAGATCATGCCCCGCCCCCAATCCCTGCCCCACACTGCAACTCTCCTGCTCCTTGGATACATGCCCTTCCCCATCTCTAGGTGATTCTGCTTTCTGGAAAGGTAAAAATAAGCAATCTGTGCATTAGTCAATATGAGGCACATCTGAAGGCATTACTACAGCAAAAACAGACAGGTAGGTATAGATACAGACATACATACAGTCAATTCTCATTATTTTTGGTAGTTAAGTTCTATAAAGTCACTGTGAGCACTGAATTAGCAAATACTGAACTGTGGCTCCTAGGGGAAATACAGAGTTAGGTTTCTGTTAGTCTCTGGTCACAACATTTTTGTTAATGGATCAATACAAAAACCTTGTTTTATGTGTAGTTCTGTTTAAAGACACCTTCTTTATAGTGTTGATTCAGTAATGTTGAACTCATGCCAACAGCACTGTAATTCATGCCTGAATGTTTACCTAATGCACATATTTTCTCCTTAGGGCAAATCACAGCCTTCAGCTTAGGAACACCAGACAGAACTTCAGCACTGTGCTAGGTGGCCTTTCCCCATCCCCTTCCACCTTTGAGACAAGGTCTTGCTTTGTCACCCAGGCTGGAGTACAGTGGTGCGATCTTGGCACACTGCAATCTCTGCCTCCTGGATTCAAGCAATCCTCCCACCTCAGCCTCCCGAGTAGCTGGGAGCACAGGCCCACATCACCACACCTGGCTAATTTTTTGTATTTTTGGTAGAGATGGGGTTTCACCATGTTGGCCAGGCTGGTCTCGAACTCCTGGCCTCAAGTGATCCTCCTGCCTCAGCCTCCCAAAGTGCTTGGATTACAGGTGTGAGCCACTAACACGGCCATTTTAAACAGTGAAATCACCAAAGAAAAAGCACAAAGATGTGGAAAATGTGGCACTATATAGCCCATGGAAGGAACTTGAGTACATTATGAGCATTAAAACTAGAAAGTAGAGTATTACCTTGTTCAGCCTCAGCTGGGAAAATGTGCTGGATGACAACTTTTTTATCACTATGTGCATGTCTGCAAATGACCGTAAAAGTGCCATGATGTTAGGGTTACAAGTAAGTTTTAGCAAGTAGGTAAATTTGCAAATACACCTGTATCTTTGAAGAGTCTTATAATTGCCCTTCTCTGTATGTCAGATCTAACAGTGGGATACACAGTCACCCAACTACAAAATTTAAATACAATGAGAATAGGCCAGGTGCAGTGGTGGCTCATGCCTGTAATCCCAGCACTCTGGAAAGCTGAGGTGGGCAGATCACTTGAGGTCAGGAGTTCAAGACCACCCTGGCCAACATGATGAAATCCAATCTCTACTAAAAATACAAAAATTAGCTGGGTGTGGTGCTGGGCACCTGTAGTCCCACATACTCAGGAGGCTGAGGCAGGGAATCCTTTGAACCTGGGAGGTGGAGGTTGCAGTGAGCCAAGATTGTATCACTGCACTGTAGTCTGGGTAACAGAAAGATACTTCATCTCAAAAACAAAAAAAAAATAAAAGAATAAATAAATAAATTGATATGATTTGTCTGTGTCCCCACCAAACTCTCGACGTGAATTTTATCTCTCAGAATTCCCACATGTTGTGGGGGGGACCCAGGGGAAGGTAATTGAATCATGGGGGCTGGTCTTTCCCATGCTATTCTCCTCATAGTGAATGAGTTTCACGAGATCTGATGGATTTTTCAGGGATTCCCACTTTTGCTTCTTCCTCATTTTCTCTTGCTGCCAACATGTAAGAAGTGCCTTTCACCTCCTGCCATGATTCTGAGTCCTCCCCAGTCATGTGGTACTGTAAGTCCAATTAAACCTCTTTTTCTTCCCAGTCTCAGGTACATCTTTATCAGTAATGTGAAAACAGACTAATACAGTGAATTGGTACCAGTAGAGTGGGGTGTTGCTGAAAAGATACCCAAAAATGTGAAAGTGACTTTGGAACTGGATAACAGGCAGAGGTTGGAACAGTCTGGAGGGCTCAGAAGAAGACGGGAAGATGTGGGAAAGCTTGGAACCTCCTAGAGACTTGTTGAATGGCTTTGACCAAAAATGCTGATAGTGATATGAACAATAAGGTCCAGGTTGAGGTGGTCTCAGATGGAGATGAGGAACTTGTTGGGAACTGGAGAAAAGGTGACTCTTGTTATGTTTTATCAAAGAGACTTGTGGCATTTTGCCCTGTCCTAGAGATTTGTGGAAATTTGAACTTGAGAGAGATGATTTAGGGTATCTGGCAGAAGAAATTTCTAAGTAGCAAAGCATCAAAAGGTTACTTGGGTGCTGTTAAAAGCATTCCATTTTAAAAGGGAAACAACATAAAAGTTCAGAAAATCTGCAACCTGATGATGCAGTAGAAAACAAAAACCCATTTTTTTTTTTTTAGGAGAAATTCAAGCTGGCTGCAGAAATTTGCATAAGTAGCAAGGAGTCTAATGTTAATCCCCAAGACCATGGAAAAAATGTCTCCAGGCCATGTCAGAGACCTTCACAGCAGCCCCTCCCATCCATCGCAGGCCCGGAGGTCTAGGAGTAAAATGTGGTTTCGTGGGGCAGGGCCCAGGGTCCCCATGTACAGTCTAGGGACTTGGTGCCCTGTGTTCTAGCCATTCCAGCTGTAGCTGATTGGTGCCAATGTACAGCTCAGGCTGTGGCTTCAGAGGGTGGAAGCCCCAAGCCTTGGCAGCTTCCACATGGTGTTGAGCCTACGAGTGCACAGAAGTCAAAAATTGAGGTTTGGGAACGTCCCCCTAGATTTCAGAAGATGTATGGAAACACCTGGATGCCCAGGCAAAAGTTTGCTGCAGGGGCGGGGCCCTCATGGAGAACCTCTGCTAGGGCAGTGAGGAAGGGAAATCTGGGGTTGGAATCCCCACACAGAGTCCCTACTGGGGCACTGCCTAGTGGAGCTGTGAGAAGAGGGCCACCGTCCTCCAGACCCCAGAATGGTAGATCCACTGACAGTTTGAACTGTATGGCTCGAAAAGCCACCGACACTCAACACCAGCCCATGAAAGCAGGCAGGAAGGAGGCTGTACCCTGCAAAGCCACAGAGGCAGAGCTGCCCAAGACCATGGGAACCCACCTCTTGCATCAGCATGACCTGGATGTGAGACATGGAGCCAAAGGAGATCATTTTGGAACGTTAAAATCTGACTGCCCTGCTGGATTTCACATTTGCTTGGGCCCTGTAACCCCTTTTTTTTGGCCAGTTTCTCCCATCTGAAATGGCTGTATTTACCCAATACCTGTACCCCCATTTTATCTAGGAAATATCTAGCTTGCTTTTGATTTTTACAGCTCATAGGTGGAAGGGACTTGCCTTGTTTCAGATGAGACTTTGGACTGTGGACTTTTGGGTTATTGCTGAAATGAGTTAAGACTTTGGGAGATGGTTGAGAAGGTATAATTGGTTTTGAAATGTGAGGACATGAGATTTGGAGGAGCCAGGGGCAGAATGATATGGTTTGGTTGTGTCCCTACCCAAATCTCCACTTGAATTTTGTCTCCCAGAATTCCTATGTGTTGTGGGAGGGACCCAGAGGAAGATAACTAAGTGCGGTCCGGTCTTTCCCATGCTATTCTCGTGATAGTGAATGAGTCTCATGAGATCTGATGGGTTTATCAGGGATTCCACTTTTACTTCTTCCTCATTTTCTCTTGCTGCCACCATGTAAGTAATGCATTTTCTTTCTGCCATGATTCTGAGGCCTCCCCAGCCATGTGGAACTGTAAGTCTGATTAAATCTCTTATTCTTCCCAGTCTCAGATATGTCTTTATCAGCAGCATGAAAACAGACTAATACATAAATTTAAAAAGTAAGAAATAAATACAGTGGGAATATTTGGATCCCAAGGTGGCAGGGGTCAAGTGGCAGCACTCAGCCATCAAAGGCAAGGTGCACTTAGCTACTGTAATGGACTACAGAGGCAAAGTGGCAACAATCAGAATAGTCTGACTCATATAGTGCTCTGGCACTGACTAATTAATCACAGTGTTTCTAGAAGTGAAATTGATACGAAGCCTACTGCATTTTTACTTAATTTATATAAGCAGAAAACTTCTAGGTCAAATGAACAAAAGACCAATCTGAATTATAAAAACAGAGAATCATGGCCCCTTAATTTCCAGACTTGAGCCAGTTTACAGACCCAGAGCTGCTTGAATGAAGGGGAGGCCATGTCCCCTTGAAAAAGGACTCCATTACACTACTGACAACTTATGCTGTTAATCTTTCTCCCATCCTTCCCCAAGAAGACCTCTGGCCTTCTTGGCAGGGTAACTATGCATTGGGGAAAGGGAAATGATCAGATATTTTGGGAACCACCGGATACTGGCTCTGAGCTGATGTTAATTCCAGGGAACCCAAAACATCATTATGGTCCTCCAGTTAAAAGTACGGGCTTATGGAGGTCAGGTAATAATGGAGTTTCAACTCAGGTCTGACTTACAGTGGGTCCAGTGGGTTCCCGGACCATCCGGGTCATTTCCCCAGCCCCAGAATACAAAATTGGCATAGACATACTTAGTAGCTGGCAGAAGCCCCACCCTAGCTCCCTGATTGGTTGGGTGAGGATTATTATGGTGAGAAAGGCCAAATGGAAGCCACTAGCGCTGTCTTTACCTAGAAAAATAGTAAATCAAAAACAGTATCACATCCCTGGAGGGACTGTGGTGATTAGTGCCACCATCAAGGACTTGAAAGACTCAGGGGTGGTGATTCCTACCACATCCCTGTTCAACTCTCCCATTTGGCCTGTGCAGAAGACAGATGGATCTGGAAGAATAACAGTGGATTATCATAAGCTTAACCAAGTGGTGACTCCAACTGCAGCTGCTGTACCAGATGTGGTTTCACTGCTTGAGCAAATTAACACATTTCTTGATACCTGGTATGCAGCCATTGGCTTGGCAAATGCCCTTTTCTCCATTCCTGTCCATAAGGCCCATCAGAAGCAATTTGCCTTCAGCTGGCAAGGCCAACAATATACCTTTACTGTTCTACCTCAGAGGTATATTAACTCTCTGGCTTTGTGTCACAATCTTATTCAGAGAGGCTTTGCTCATTTTTTGCTTCCACAAGATATCATGCTGGTCCATTACATTGATGACATTATGCTGATTGGATCCAGTAAGCAAGAAGTAGTAAACACACTGGACTTATTGGTAAGATATTTGTGTGCCAGAGGATGGGAAATCTGATGAAAATTCAGGGAACTTCTTCCTCAATAAAATTTCTAGGGGCCCAGTGGTATGGGTCCTGTCGAGATATTCCTTCTAAGGTGAAGGATAAGTTGCTGCATTTGGCCCCTCCTACCACCAAGAAAGAGACACAATGTCTAGTGGGTCTATTTGGATTTTGGAGGCAACACATATTATCATTTGGGTGTGTTAATGTGGCCCATTTATTGAGTGACCTGAAAGGCTGCCAGTTTTGAGTAGGGTCCAGAACAGGAGAAGGCTCTGCAATAGATCCAGGCTGCTGTGCAAGCTGCTCTGTCAATTGGGCCATATGACCCAGCAGACCCAATGGTACTTGAGGTGTCAGTGGCAGATAGTGATGCTGTTTGGAGCCTTTGGCAGGCCCCCAAAGGTGAATCACAGCGGAGGCCTCTAGGATTTTGGAGTAAGGCTCTGTCATCTTCCGCAAATAACTACTCTCCTTTTGAGAGACAGCTCTTGGCCTGATACTGGGCTTTGGTGAAACTGAACGTTTGACTGTGGGTCATCAAGCCACCATGCAACCTGATCTGCCTATCATGAACTGAGTGTTTTCTGACTCATCTAGCCATAAAGTGGGTCATGCACAGCAGCATTCCATCATCAAATGGAAGTGGTATACACGTGATCGGGCTCAAACAGGTCCTAAAGGCACAAGTAAGTTACATGAGGAAGTGGCTCAAATGCCCATGGTCTCCACTCCTGCCACCCTGCCTTCTCTCCCCCAGCCTGCACCGATGGACTCATAGGGAGGCCTATGAGGCCACTGGTGATCAGCTGACAGAAAAAGAGAACACTGTGTCTGGTTCACAGATGGTTCTGCACAATATGGAGGCACCACCCAAAAGTGGACAGCTGCCTTTCTAGGACATCCCTGAAGGACAGCCCCTTCCTAGGACATTCCTGAAAGTGGTGAGGGAAAAATTTCCTAGTGGGCAGAACTTTAATCAGTGCACTTGCTTGTGCACTTTGCATGAAAGGAGAACTGGTCAGATGTGTGATTATATACTGATTCATGGGCTGTTGCCAGTGGTTTGGCTGGATAGTCAGGGACTTGGAAGACGCATGATTGGAAAATTGGTGACAAATAAATTTGGGGAAGAGGTATGTGGATGGACCTCTCTGAGGGGTCAAAAACTGGGAAGATATTTGTATCCCATGTGAATGCTCACCATCTGGTGACCTCAGCAGAGAAGGATTTTAATAATCAAGTGGATAGGATGACCTGTTCTGTGGACACCACTCAACTTCTTTCCCCAGCCAACCCTGTCAACCCTGTCGCCCAATGGGCCCATGAACAAAGTGGCCATGGTGGCAGGAACGCAGGTTATGCATGGGCTCAGCAACATGGACTTCCACTCACCAAAGCTGACCTGACTACAGCCATTGCTGAGTGCCCAATTTTCCAGCAGCAGAGACCAACACTGAGACCTCGATATGGCACCATTTCTCAGGGTGATCAGCCAACTACCTGCTGGCAGGTTGATTATGTTGAACCTCCTCCATCATGGAAAGGGCAGAGGTTTCTCCTCACTGGAATAGACACTCACTCTGGATATGGGTTTGCCTATCCTCCATGCAATACTTCTGCCAAGACTACCATCCATGGACTCATAACATGCTTTATCCACTGTCATGGTATTCCACAAAGCATTGCCTCTGACCAAGGCACTCACTTTACAGCTAAAGAAGTGTGGCAGTGGGCTCATGCTCATGGAATTCACTGGTCTCACCACGTTCTTCATCATCCTGAAGCAGTTGGATTTATAGAACGGTGGAATGGCCTTTTGAAGTCACAATCACAACACCAACTAGGTGACAATACTTTGAAGGGTTGGGTAAAGTTCTCTAGAAGGCCGTGTATACTCTACTACTCCACAACAGAGGTAAGGAAGAGTATGCATGAATACAGGAGATTCATTAGGGTGTCTCTTAGTATTATCATGCCCTGTGATTAAGGTCAATGGGAAACTACAACAGCCCAATCCAGGCAGAACTACAAATGGCCCAGACCCTTCAGGAATGAAGGTTTGGGTCACTCCACCATGAAAAAACCACAACCTGCTGAGGTGCTTGCTGAAGGCAAAGGCAATACAGAATGGGTAGTAGAAGAATGTGGTCATCAATACCAGCTATGACCACTTGACCAGCTGCAGAAACGAGGACTGTAATTGTCATGAGTATTTCCTCCTTCTTTTGTTAAAACACGTTTGTGCACGTACACACTTATACTAAGATATCTTCATTTTATTTCCTTTTTCCTTCATCATGTGACATAAGATTTATTGACTTCACATCACCATTTAAGTATTGTTATAGTATACTTATATACTATACTTACTATAGTATACTTACATACTATATAGTATATAGTATATACTATATAGTATACTTACATATAGTATACTTATATATAGTATATAGTATAGTAAGTATACTATATAGTATAGTATGTAATAGTATTTGGGTTGGGGATTGGTGCATTTCTGATTGTAGGAGGGATAGTTGTATTACGTTAGGCGTAATTATGACCTCATTATTGTCTTTATTTGGAGATTACGTATGATCTCAGGAGATGGGTATGGGTTCAAGTTGACAAGAGGTGGACTTGTGATGGTTAATACTGAGTGTCAACCTGATTGGATTGAAGGATGCAAAGTTATTGATCCTGGGTGTGTCTCTGAGGGTGTTGCCAAAGGAGATTAACATTTGAGTCAGTGGGCTGGGGAAGGCAGACCCATCCTTAATCTAGGTGGGCGCCATCTAGTCACCTGCCAGCGTGGATCTAATCTAAAGCAGGCAGAAAACAGAGATGTGAAAAGACTAGATTGGCCTAGCCTCCCAGCCTACATCTTTCTCCTGTGCTGGATGCTTCCTGCCCTCAAACATCAGACTCCCAAGTTCTTCAGTTTGGGCACTGTACTGGTTCTCCTTGCTCCTCAGCTCACAGACGGCCTATTGTGGGACCTTGTGATTGTGAGTTAATACTTAATAAGTTCCCCTTTATATGTAGATCTATCCTATTAGTTCTGTCCCTCTAGAGAACCCTAATACACCTTCTGATTTAAAATACTCAGTAAAATGGAAGTTTCAGAACACTGAAGACAGATTCTACAGCCTTCCACAGAAAAATTAGATACAAACGATCAGCAATCAGGATGGCTTCAGATTCCCAAAAAGCAAAATTGGAAATGGAAACTAATGGAAGAAACCCTTTAAACTTCTGAGGTAATCTACAACCAAGAATTATATATCCAGTCAAGCTGTCAATCCAGCATAAGAGTAGAATATATTTCCAGACATCCAAGTTCCCAAAAAGTCTACATCCCCTGTACCCCATTTCATGAATTACTGGAGGATGTGATCCACAAGCATGTGAATGAGATATAGGAAAAGGCAATTATACAATGGATAGAGAAAAGAGAATTCCCAGTATGACAGCTAGGCACCACAACCAAGGCAACCAGTCGAGGTCTGAGGTGTGTGATTAAAGAAACAGACGTGTTGAAGGCTATCACGACTAAGATATTCACTGCCTTCATAATCTCAAGACAGTATATTCAAGGAAGTCCTGGCTCCCATTTTGTTCTACACTTGGTATGTTTGGCCACATTCCAATAAAGTGCCTGCTCTCCCTTCCATATCCTGATCTCTAAATCAGTTGGAGACACTCATTTCACCCCATAGGAAGGTTCTGCATTGATCTTGAGAGGTCAGGGTGAGTTTAGAAGCAGAAAATATAAAACAAGAATACAATCCTCTAAGCATATTTCTGCACATTCTGGATGCCTAAACTGTGACAAGTTCCCTAAAACTCACTCATCACCTTGCTCACTGACATCTAAATATGGGTTCCTGTAAACTCTAGAAGTGGAAGTCAGACCCAGGGACTGTTCACAGTTCATCTTCCCTAGGAAGCTTTCATCTAATTGGTAGCAAATATTGCCCTCAAAAAGCAATATTTTTAGGTTTGTTTTTTTCAGTTGTTCAAAATGAAACAAGGTGTTGTGTTTAGGGATACTATACAAGTAGCTTTAAAAAAGAAGGAAATACTTAATGTAGGTTGAGTATCCCTTATCCAAAATGCTTGGGACCAGAAGTGTTGCAGATTTTTCTTTCAGATTTTGGAACAAGATATCATGTGGATGGAACCCAAGTCTAAACACTTTATTTCAGATATCACCTTATACATACAGCCTGAAAGTAATTTTATGCAATATTTTAAATAATTTCGTGCATGAAACAAAGCTTGTATTAAGTACTTATGCGTGGTGTTTCCTATTTGTTGTCTCACATTGGTACTCAACGTTTTGGATTTTGGATTAGAGATGTTCAACTTGTATGACAGCTGGATTATCTGAGGGCAAAGAGTGAAATGAAATCAAGGATGGGCCGGGCGCGGTGGCTCAAGCCTGGAATTCCAGCACTTTGGGAGGCCGAGACGGGCGGATCATGAGGTCAGGAGATCGAGACCATTCTGGCTAACGGTGAAACCCCGTCTCTACTAAAAAATACAAAAATCTAGCCGGGCGAGGTGGCAGGCGCCTGTAGTCCCAGCTACTCCGGAGCCTGAGGCAGGAGAATGGTGGGAACCCGGGAGGCGGAGCTTGCAGTGAGCTGAGATCCGGCCACTGCACTCCAGCCCCCGCGATAGAGCGAGACTCCGTCTCAAAAAAAAAAAAAAAAAAGAAATCAAGGATGGATTCACTGGGGACTTCTATGTTGTATTTCTTAACTTTAACAGTGGCCCTGTGTTTGCTTTAAATATTCTCCTGTAAGTTTCACAATAAAAATGCAAGGCCATTAGAATTTCTACCTTCTCTGCCCTTTAACTGGAACAAGACTGATAAAGCACAGCAATGTCAACCTATATGAAGAAGTAACATAAAAGTATTGAAAATATAACAGTAAAGTACAAGAGGTTAGAGTTCTTTCAACTGAGGTGACCTGATGACATCACAATGGAGGTGTAGATACAGGGCATCACAGGTAATACACACAAGCGGTAACTGCACTTCAGACACTTAGACTTGTAAAGTAACAGTACAGATGGTCCTCAACTTATGATGGTTCAACTTCACAATTTTTCCATGATGGTGAGAAAGCAATACGTATTCAGTAGAAAGTGGTACAATCCTCTCTCATGATGCTGGACAGCAGAGGCGAGCCACTGCTCCCAGCCAGCCACGTGATCACGAGGGCAAACTGGTAACTCTACAGCGTACTGTATTGCCAGATGATTTTGCACAACTGTGGGCTAATGGAAACTATTCTGAGCAAGTTTAAGGTATGCTAGGCTGAACTATGATATTCAGTAGGTTAAGTATAGTAAATGCATTTTTGACTTACCATGTTTTCAGCTTATGGTGGGTTTATCAGGGCATAATCCCACCATGAGTCAAGGAGCATCTGTGGTACCACAATATCCAGGTGGTTTTAACACCAATCACAGGCAATGCTTAAACAAAATAGGTGGGCCGGGTGTTGGTGGCCCATGCCTGAAATCCCAGCACTTTGGGAGGCTGAGGCGGGCAGATCACAAGGTCAAGAGTTCGAGACCAGCCTGGCCAACGTGGCAAAACCCTGTCTCTAAGAATACAAAAGTTAGCTGGGCGTGGTGGCGCACACCTGTAATCCCAGCTGCTCGGGAGGCTAAGGCAGGAGAATCATTTGAACCTGGAAGTTGCAGGCTGCAGTGAGCTGAGATCGCACCACTGCACTCCAGCCTGGGTGACAGAGCAAGACTCCATCTTGGCAAAACAAACAAACAAACAAAAAAGGTTTAAGATACAAATTCTTCAAGATTTTGCCCCCTGCCTGGGATCTCTTAGGCCTTTCTCTCCTCCCTAACCCCAGTGAGTCTAGGCCCTGCTATGGTTTTCTCCACATTTAATTCTTTTCTGAAATCTTTCCCATCTATCCATGCATCCATACACTACTTTGTGACTGTATACTGAATGCCAGGCACCATTCCAGACGGGAGGATAAAGCAATAAATAAAACACTGTGCCTTCAGGGTTTGTCCTGCAAGAGGAGACTGAAAACCAGTCCTCTGTGTCAACAGATGTTGTGGAGAACATAAACCAGGGAGGGAGGGTCAAGGATGCAGGAGAGGGATGCATGCAGTATTTTTAAATACAAGCTCAGGGAATAGCCTAGAGTGAAGGTGACAGCTGAGCACCAACCATGAGGAAGGTCTGTCTGCAGTGAGAGCACTTCCCGGGGAACAGCAAGTACCAAGATTCTCATTAAAAGTGGTACTTACCACAACAGTGATAGTATCGCCAGTTACATTTCACTGCACCTATCCTGCCTCCTCAGACCATGTGGCTCCTGAAGGCAAAAACCCTCTGATCTCTTGGGCTCCCAACATTTAACATGGAGCTTTTATGTTCAGTTCCCAATCATCATTTATAGATTTTTAGACAACAAAGATATCAGAAAATTCATTTACAGTATCATGAATTTGTTCTTCAGAATAAAATTAAAATATTTAAGTTTGGAGTATAATCTGCCTAAATCACAGTATGTTTCATCAAGACTCATGGCCTAGTCTTTTTCTCTTAATTGCAAAGTATAAAATACATGGATTTAAACACAGTGAAGTAAAGTTAGCACCTCATAACACAGAATTTGAGTAACATGACAAAGGAACATCCAATGCCTATAAGACTCTTGCTGTTTTTGAGAATCTTCAGTTGAGACAGCTATCAAAATAAATGGCCAATCCTTTTAGTACTTACGTTCTCAATATTGACATAAACCATCATCTGACCCTTTACTTCACAGGCTGGCACGTAAATACATTCTCTCCAGTATCCTACTTCTGCAATGACAAGCTCCAGTCAAGATTTTTTTCTAGCCTATGTTGGTAGAATACCTAATGCCATCAGTTTTGACAACTCTTTAAAAATCCTACAGTACTTAGATTTAAACAGATCACACATGGTAGAACAAGCTAATACCAACCAGCTTTGAAAAGCCTAAGCAAATGATTACAGATGAAGGCAGTTTTCTAATAATTTAGATACCAAGTGCAGCTCACCTGCCAAAAATGGTTCTGCCCCAGCCATTCTGTTCCTAACTCAGAGCAACAGTGTTCACAGATTTTTACAGCTTAGTCCAGATAACAACATACTAGTCAAGAACATAAACCAGGGCCACTAATCTGTTGCAAGAAGTCACAGTTTACCAAATAATCAACAACTGTGATGATGTCATTGCCTAAACCTTGAAAAAGTTTGAATCAGTTAAAACAAAAATCAACTCATCAAAAACAGGGAAAGTTTTCAACTATGTATTTTAATCAAGCATGAATGGTTCCGAGGATTAACTAATGTTGAAAAGACAAACTCTCCAGTTTAAACTGAAATAAATACTTCTGATTTTGAACTAGGGACTCACTGAAGTCAAATAAGTTTTCTTATTTCCTTGACTATTCTGTTTCCTGCCTTCACTGTTCCTAAATCTCAAAAGCAAGCCATCCAGTAATATAACAGGAAATATGAATCTTAAGAACCTTAATATTCAGTTTTACCACCCTTTTGAAATAGTCCTTTGTATACAGCAAGGAAAAACTTAGCTTCCTAACAGTGGAAACTTCTCAGAAAAACTCATCTTACACTAAACAGAATAAAGTCAGCATTTCAAAATTGAGTTTAACCAGGCCACTTTTCTATTTACAGCAAATTAAACCATGTAATTCCTGAAAAGGCATGGAGAGGATTCAAAGAAATATTTGAAAACATCTGCAAAAAACAACTATGACAACCATACAAATAAATGAATACAATTCCATTCAAGTTATGAAGATATTTTCCTTTAATTTATCCAAACATTTCACATTCATGAAGTCATTTATTTCAGAGCAAATGTAAGCTTATATTAAAAATTAAAACATTACAGTATTTACAAGACAGTTGGCAGGGGACACTTGCTGGTATAAAAATAATACAAATACTGTATTTTCCTCTTATCTGCCAGTAAAATGGCAAACAGTTATGTCTTTCTGAAGGTTCTAGTCAATGACTAAAGATAATGAAGAGCCCCTAATAAAGTGCCTTGCCCTGTATGCTCCACTGTCTATAGCTTTAGACCCTCAACATTCTTCTTCAAGTTCTGCAGCTCTTTTTCTTGCCTTCTTTTCTCCAGTTTAAATGCTAACTTGTTAGCTTTCTTCTCCACTCTTCGTTCCTGTTGTAAGTACAAGAATATACTTGTATTATTCTTATCTTTAAACTGATACAGGCTGCTTTTACAAAATTCCCCTAATTTCCCCTCCACCAGCTCTTTGTAAACCTCACATTTGAAAAGTATTTTTTACCTTGCGCTCTTCTTTGACAGCTTGCTTTCTTGCTCTTTTATCTTCTTTGCTTTCATTTTTAGAACGTGGCTGGGTTGATACTTTAGGAAGGTCACTGCCATTAATCATCTGTATTCTTTCAGCTTGCTTTGCTGTCAGTCCTTGCTTTGGTAAGACATTGAGAGGTATTCCTGTTTTAGAAGATATTTGAATTTGTTTGGGCTGAAATACAGATAAAATGGTACTAGAGTTATTTCTCATTCCTATTAAAAAATAGCTCATTAATGGCATACTGTAGATGCTTTTTCTAATATCACGGCTAGCCACCAAGATAAAAAGTTACTGAGTGAAAATGTGCACTCTATTTTTTAGGCACTGCATCCTTCAAATAGCTTAGCACACTAGGACTTACCTTTGGTTGATACTTGATTAGCTGTGGATGGTTATATAAATTTGAGTATGTACCTAAACAAACAAATAAAAGTCATGTATCAATAAGCACACTTTCAGTTCCACCAAGCATTACTGAATTCCTACTATATTTCTGACTTTGTGTTTTCATGGTGCAAAATAACATTGGAGTCTCTGATCAATGTTTTATAAATTGCTTACAACTCAATATTGGAATATTACTCTTTCTAAATAATTTTTCACAAACTTCCTAAAAGCGTAACTCTTATTAAAATATAAGCATTTTTTCAAAGTTGATTTTTTTTTTTTTTTTTTTTTAGAGTTTCGCTCTTGTTGCCCAGGTTGGAGTACAATGGTGTGATCTCGGCTCACTGCAACCTCCACCTCCCGAGTTCAAGCTATTCTCCTGCCTCAGCCTCTCGAGTAGCTGGGATTACAGGTGCCCGCTGCCATGCCTGGCTAATTTTTGTATTTTTAGTAGAGACAGGGTTTCACCATGTTGGCCAGGCTGGTCTTGATATCCCGACATCAGGTGATCCACCTGCCTCAGCCTCCCAAAATGCTGGGATTATAGGCGTGAGCCACCACGCCCAGACTAAAGTTGATATACTTTAATACTTTAAAATTACTATCATAAAGTGAATATACTTACTACAAATAGATTCACAATCCCACTTCTCTTTGGCTTCTTCAAGGACTACAGTAATCATTTCTTCCTCCTCAGACTCATCAAGCTCATTCATTGGCAGGTCTTGATCCTCCAAGGGTTCAAGGGTATTCAATTTTACACAACTTTTGGATGAGTTTTTAAAAGTGAAGACCGAGAGAGGGAGAAAATGACCTCTTATTATATACTATGTCACTAAAACTGCAATTTCTAGCTGTGGAAAAAAACCAGCGTTTTAAAACGCACATATTCCAGTGACCTATCTGTCATTTTCTGTCAAACTCTGTTCTATCCAGCCCTGCCTTTTCCCTCCAGTGAGTTTTGGATATTCACTTAGCTGATAGGAAGGTAACATCTAGCTGTGTCTTTCCAAGGCAGCTTCCTAAGAAAACAGGTTTTTAAAGCCTAAAAAAGCATAACTCATCTTTCTCTGCGAAGTATTCAAATATTTTACTCAAACTATACAGCTCCTTGTCCTGCTATGGGATCTATATATTATAGTGATCATGGAACATCAGACCTTTCTAGCAGATTTGAACACTTCATCAGTTTCTCTCAGAGAAGAGTCACCCTGATGTGGATGCTGATTTGCCAAAATAACCAGCTGGTCAGTTCCTCTAATCTAGCTGGAGAGACAAATTCTTATCTTTCCACGAGATGTAAATACCTACTTCTCAAAACACTTGGCATTTCAGAAAGATGAAAAGAGCATATACTTGGAATAATTCTTCAGCCCAAAAGACTAAAAATATCATCTTATTTCCCAAGGGGAATGTGTCCCTTTATTTCTTTTTTTTTTTTGACACAGAGTCTCGCCCTGTCACCCAGGCTGGAAGCAGTGGTGCTATCTCAGCTCACTGCAATCCCTGTCTTCCAGGTTCAAGCGATCTTGTCTCAGCCTCCCAAATAGCTGGGATTACAGGTGTACGCCACCATGCCTGGCTTGTCCTTATATTTCACACTCTAATAATACTCATGCTTCTATCAAAACTTTTAAGCAAAATAAACCAAAGGAAAAAAAATTAAAAATGGGCTGGGCGCAGTGGCTCACGCCTATAATCCCAGCACTTTGGGAGGCCAAGGCGGGCATATTACATGGGGTTGAGTTTGAGATCAGCCTGGCCAACATGGTGGAACCCCGTCTCTACTAAAAATACAAAAATTAGCTGGGCATGGCGGCATGCCCCTGTAATCACATCAGCTCAGGAGGCTGAGGCAGGAGAATCACCTGAACCTGGGAGGCAGAGGTTGCAGGTGAGCTGAGATCACACCACTGCATTCCAGCCTGGGCAACAGAGCAAGATTCCATCTCAAAAAAAAAAAAAAAAAAAATTAGAAAACGAAACACATTCTACCATGACTCTTCTCAAGTCAAAGATATGGAAAAGTGGCTCCTCGTATATTCCCATTACATTCTACTTCAGAATGCTTAACACCAAAATGTAGGCAAAACAGATGAGCTATACATGAGCCAAAGTTTATGGAAAATGTACCACTTTCTTTTTTCCCCCCTCCTATCTTTTTTTTTCCTTCTTCATTTTCTTAATATGGATTTTGACTAGGTTAATTTTTTCCTCAATTCAGTTATACTATAGACCTTTCTTTGGAATTTTTTCTTTTTTTAAAAAAAGAACAAATAAACAAGGAAAGAAAAGTCACTGTACTTCTCTGCCTTTTCTTTATAGTAGTCATTCAAAACTTCCTGTAAGCGATTACTGTCCACTTGAATAGAACCTTCCAATTCTGCGTTATCCAGAGCTCCAATTTCATCATCATCATATTGCTCATAAAACTTGAATATAAACAGAGAAAAGATACCATGAAAAGCAAATGTACTCAGTAAGACTACACATTTAAAATTTTTTACATTAATTTTATTATTACATAATAGTTATTTAGGTACTATCACAATTACCATTAAAATATCAATAGGTACTATCACAATTACCATTAAAATATCAGTAGGTACTATCACAATTACCATTAAAATATCAGTAGGTACTATCACAATTACCATTAAAATATTAGTAGGGATTTAATGCTATAGGATGTGGAAGATATTTCTGCTCAGTACTTTAAGACTTACATTTAGACTAAAAATAGGCTTCCATTTAACATGTAAATGAAAGGCATTATTCTACTCAGCTTGGAGAACAAAATGCTAGGCAGCACAGATTACATCAAAACATTTTTGAAGATACTTTTTCTTTTCTTTTTTTTTTTTTTTTAAATATCTCACTGTCTCCAAGCATGGAGTAGAGTGGCGCGACCATAGTTCACTGTAGCCTCAAACTCTCAGGCTCGAGTGATCCTCCCTCCTCGGCCTCTGAAGCAGTTGGGACCACAGGCACATGTCACCACACCCAGCTATTTTATTTATTTTTGTTAATAGAAACAGGCTCTGCATTGCCCAAGATGGTCTCAAACTCCTGGGCTCAAGTGATCCACCTGTTTTGGCCTCCCACAGTTCTGGGATTATAGGCATGGGCCACTATGCCCAGTCTGAAGATATTTCAAATTCCTTAGTTATGCAAACTAAAAGATTGTGCAACTGAAAATTTTCCCACTAATGTACATATTTCGTTCTTGTCTAGACAATAATTATCATATTATGCAAATGGTGTTGACACTGTTAAGCTTTGACAAAGAGTAAATGGGGGGGATATATCTCCTGAAGTGTGAGATGTGTAGCAACAGTTTGCTTCTCCCTCAAGAGAAGAGGGAAAATAGTATTAGGTGAGAAGGTAGCAAGGTAAGAGCCTTTATTTTAGATTCACCTTGAAGGAAACTATTCCTTCATTCATTTATCATTTATGGAACACTTTAAACTTCTACTACATGCCAAGACACCATTTTAGGCTTTCAGATGTATCCATGAGCAAAATACAAAAAACTCTCTGCCCTTGGGGAATTCACATTCTAATCTGAGACAAATCTATACAACACACACAATAAAGAAGCACAACATTAGACATGATGTTAGGAGGTGTTATGTGCTACAGAACCAACAACAGGATAGGTGGGATTAAAAACCTTATAAACAGTCTATAGGCTGGGATCACAAACCCTGGAGCTAATCTGTTACAACAGAACCAAATACAGTATATGAAAATTCAAACTTTCAAAAGCGTCTTTTTTTTTTTTTTTTTTTTTTTGAGGCGGAGTCTCGCTCTGTCGCCTGGACTGGAGTGCAGTGGCCGGATCTCAGCTCACTGCAAGCTCCATCTCCCAGGTTTACGCCATTCTCCTGCCTCAGCCTCCCGAGTAGCTGGGACTACAGGCGCCGCCACCTCGCCCGGCTAGTTTTTGTATTTTTAGTAGAGGCGGGGTTTCACCGTGTTAGCCAGGATGGTCTCGATCTCCTGACCTCGTGATCCGCCCGTCTCGGCCTCCCAAAGTGCTGGGATTACAGGCTTGAGCCACCGCGCCCGGCAAAAGCGTCTTATACTCTACTTCCATTATGTTCCTCAGTGTTAGTTATGTCTGAAAACTCCAGATGAGAAATGGAAAGAAATGGAATTTTGATGTGCTCAATGAGGCCAATACTTCAGAAATACATCTTACGGATTACTGTTGGAGAAATTCAGAATCAGGATGTCAGAATTCAAGGGGGACAATAAGAACGTTTGATCAGTCAACTCCTTTTGACCTATACACGTTCCTTCCAGAATCAAAACTAGGGTGACTGGCCTCACAGAGTGCGTAAAGGAAAACAACAATAACTAGGGTGCTTTTATGCTCTGTTTTAATAAAGAGATACGTTGTTTTCAACACTCAAAAGTTTTAGCTTTGGGTCCCAATCTCTCTTTTTAAAAAAATTTAAAAAATAAGGCACAAAGCAAGGTGCCTAACATCTACTTAGCTCACGGGCGGATTGGTTGACTTGGCCAGAGGATGGTCCAGCTTCCAGATCAACCTCAACCCGCTTGGCTTCATCAAGGTCCTCTACTGGATTGCTTCTATCTTTAGATTCACCTTGAAGGAAACTATTCCTTCATACATTTATCATTTATGGAACACTTTAAACTTCTACTACATGCCAAGACACCATTTTAGGCTTTCGGATGTATCCGTGAGCAAAATACAAAAAACTCTCTGCCCTTGGGGTATTCACATTCTAATCTGAGACAAATCTATATGACACACACAATAAAGAAGCACAACATTAGAGATGATGGGGGTTTTCAGGGCCACTTCTGGGGGTTTTAAGGGCCAAATAGAAACTCATGTGAGTTGTCCTACCACAGTTACTGAGAATAAAACGATTACAGCTACTTTTGGTTATCCATTCAGGTTGAATGAGGCATCATTTGAATCACCTCCAGGTGTAAGCGTGTGATATCAATTGGAAAAGTCACATCCTCCTAGACGATTACTTTTCTTCTGCACAGTTCTATGCTCCCTTTGCAGTCTTTGTGCTCCTGTACTGCACTGATACCCTTCTGCTTTATGCTGGCTACATGAACCTATAGCTGGATAGTTGCAAATTTCCTATGATTGACTTTGCGGTTGGTGAGCACTTCAACCTGGGCTAAAGTTGACAGGTATTAAAAAATATATATATATATCATAAGATAGTACTAAAGCATCCCTTATTTGGGGACCTTACCTTCTCAAACCTCTCATCATGTAGGGTCAGCTGTTCATTTCTCCTCATGACTGAGGAAGTCATCGAATACTCGGTGAAGCGACTTTTTGTTTCCTCACTCCAGAACAAGTGATCTGCTATAGCGCTGTGGGTTTTTCCGGGCACAGACATACGATCTTCATCTGACAATAGGCCTGCAGAGTCATAGTCATCACTGCTATCTCCCTTCTCATCATCCACATCTTCCCACTCGCTGTCATCTTCATTCTCAGATTTCCTAAAGTAAAGGTCATAAATTACCTACCAAAACAACTTAAAAAGTAACAGAACAAAATCACTTTACACAAGTAAAACTGGAAAGTATTTCAGGAAAGGTTCTTGTCTAGGCAGGAGGGTGTTTGATCAATCCGGTTTGGTAGGAAAAGCAATAAATCTCACATTTTCTGCTCTAAAATACAGAAGTCTCAGATTAAATGCTCTTGAAGGTCTCTTCCAACTGTAACGTTCTATGGTTACCATCCCACTGAAGAAGTAACACTTAGGTCATCATCTCTGCTTTGAAACAAACCACACATACTGTATATCTCTTCCCTCTTCCTCTCCTGTTGACTTATTGGCCTGAAGAATAAAGTCATCCTCAAGCAGATTATCTGGATCATCAAAGTCAAAATCATCATCAAGAGCTGCAACAATGTCAGGATCAAAATCCAGTCGAGGTCCTAGAAGGAAAACAAAAATTGAGCAACAATTCCCAAAGTAGCAACAATTCATTCATATAAGGACCTATGATAGCAAGAGTCTATTAATATATTGAAGATAAAAGAATGATTAAGAACTAAGTTCAGTCTAGTGAAGAATAGAGTGATCATTCCAAGACAAAAAAAAAATGCTGCCTCAGCCCCAGTCAGGGACTTATAAATAAAACTCCCATCTCCCTGGGACAGAGCACTTGAGGGAAGGGGCGGCTGTGGGCGCAGCTCCAGCAGACTCAAACCTTCCTGCCTGCTGGCTCTGAATAGAGCAGCAGATCTCCCGGCACAGTGCTCAAGCTCTGCTAAGGGACAGACTGCCTCCTCAAGTGGGTCCCTGACCCCTATGCCTCCTGCCTGGGAGACACCTCCCATCAGGGGTCGACAGACACCTCACAGAGGAGAGCTCTGGTTGTCATCTGGCGGGTGCCCCTCTGGGAAAGAGCTTCCAGAGGAAGGAACAAGCAGCAATCTTTGCTGTTCTGCAGCCTCCGCTGGTGATACCCAGTCCAGAGGAAGGAACAAGCAGCAATCAGTGCTGTTCTGCAGCCTCCGCTGGTGATATTCAGGCAAACAGGGACTGAAGTGGACCTCCAGCAAACTCCAGCAGATCTGCAGCAGAGTAGTCTGTTAGAAATAAACCTAACAGAAAGGAATAGCATCAACATCAACAAAAAGAACGTCCACACAGAAACCCCATCTGAAGGTCACCAACAACAAAGACCAAAGGTACATAAATCCAAGAAGATGAGGAAAAACCAGCACAAAAAGGCTGAAAATTCCAAAAACCAGAATGCCTCTTCTCTTCAAAGGATCACAACTCCTCACCAGCAAGGGAACAAAACTGGATGGAGAATGAGTTTGACGAATTGACAGAAGTATGCTTCAGAAGGTGGGTAATAACAAACTCCTCCGAGCTAAAGAGGCATGTTCTAACTCAATGCAAGGAAGTTAAAAACCTTGAAAAAAGGTTAAAGGAATTGCTAACTAGAATCACCAGTTTAGAGAAGAACATGAATGACGTGATGCAGCTGAAAAACACAGCAAGAGAACTTTGTGAAGCACACACAAATAACAATAGCCGAGTGGAAGAGAGGATATCAGCGATTGAAGATCAACTTAATGAAATAAAGCGTGAAGACAAGATTAGAGAAAAAAGAATGAAAAGGAATGAGGCCGGGTGCGGTGGCTCAAGCCTGTAATCCCAGCACTTTGGGAGGCCGAGACGGGCAGATCACGAGGTGAGGAGATCGAGACCATCCTGGCTAACACGGTGAAACCCCATCTCTACTAAAAAATACAAAAAACTAGCCGGGCGAGGTGGCGGGCGCCTGTAGTCCCAGGTACTTGGGAGGCTGAGGCAGGAGAATGGCATAAACCCGGGAGGCGGAGCTTGTAGTGAGCTGAGATCCGGCCACTGCACTCCAGCCTGGGCGACAGAGAGAGACTCCGTCTCAAAAAAAAAAAAAAAAAAGAAAAGGAATGAACAAAGCCTCCAAGAAATATGGGACTATGTGAAAAGACCAAATCTACGTTTGACTAATGTACCTGAAAGTGACGGGGAGAATGGAACCAACTTGGAAAACACTCTGCAGGATATTACCCAGGAGAACTTCCGCAACCTAGCAAGGCAGGCTAACATTCAAATTCAGGAAATACAGAGAATGCCACAAAGATACTCCTTGAGAAGAGCAACCCCAAGACACATAATCGTCAGATTCACCAAGGTTGAAATGAAGAAAAAAATGTTAAGGGCAGCCAGAGAGAAAGGTCAGGTTACCCACAAAGAGAAGCCCATCAGACTAAGACCGGATCCCTCAGCAGAAACCCTACAAGCCAAAAGAGAGTGGGGACAATACTCAACATTCTTAAAGTAAAGAATTTTCAACCCAGAATCTCATATCCAGCCAAACTAAGTTTCATAAGTGAAGGAGAAATAAAATCCTTTCCACACAAGCAAATGCTAAGAGATTTTGTCACCACCAGGCCTGCATTACAAGAGCTCCTGAAGGAAGCACCAAATATGGAAAGGAAAAACTGGTACCAGCCACTGCAAAACATACCAAAGAGTAAAGAGCATCAATACTATGAAGAAACTGCATCAAATAACAGGCAAAATAACCAGCTAGCATCATAATAATAGAATCAAACTAACACATTACAATATTAACCTTAAATGTAAATGGGCTAAATGCCCCGACTAAAAGATACAGATTGGCAAATTGGATAAAGAGTCAAGACCCATCAGTGTGCTGTATTCAGGAGACCCATCTCATGTGCAAAGACAGATACAGACTCAAAATAAAGGAATGGAGGTTATTTACCAAGCAAATGGAAAGCAAAAAACAGCAAGGGTTGCAATCCTAGTCTCTGATAAAACAGACTTTAAACCAACAAAGATCAAAAAACACAAAGAAGGGCATTACATAATGGTAAAGGGAACAATGCAACAAGAAGAGCTAACTATCCTAAATATATGTGCACCTAATATGGGAGCACCCAGATTCATAAAGCAAGTTCTAAGAGACCTACAAAGAGACTTAGACTCCCACATAATAATAATGGGAGACTTTAACACCCCATTGTCAATATTAGACAGATCAATGAGACAGAAAATTCACAAGGATCTTCAGGACTTGAACTCAGCTCTGGACCAAGTGGACCTTATAGACAGCGACATAACTCTCCACCCCAAATCAACAAAATATACATTCTTCTCAGCACCACATCACACTTATCCTAAAATTGACCATATAACTGAAGTAAAACACTCCTCAGCAGTTGCAAAAGAACAGAACTCATAACAGTCTCTCAGACCACAGTGCAATCAAATTAGAACTCAGGATTAAGAAATCCACTCAAAATTGCACAACTACTTGGAAACTGAACAACCTGCTCCTGAATGACTACTGGGTAAATAACAAAATTAAGGTAGAAACAAGTAAGTTCTTTGAAACCAATGAGAACAAAGACACAACATACCAGAATCTCTGGGACACAGCTAAAGCAGTGTTTAGGGGGAAATTTATAGCACTAAATTCCCACAGGAGAAAGCAGGAAAGATCTACAATTGACACCCTAACATCACAATTAAAAGAACTAGAGAAACAAGAGCAAACAAATATAAAACCTAGTAGAAGACAAGACATAACTAAAACACAGCAGAATTGAAGTAGATAGAGACACAAAAAACCCTTCAAAAAAACCAATGAATCCAGGAGCTGGTGTTTTGAAAAGATTAACCGCTAGTCAGACTAATAAAAGAAGAAAAGAGAGAAGAATCAAATAGACACAACAAAAAATGATAAAGTGGATTTCACCACTGATCCCACAGAAATACAAACTACCATCAGAGAATACTATATAACACCTCTATGCAAATAAACTAGAAAATTAGAAGAAATGGATAAATCCCTGGACGCATACACCCTCCCGAGACTAAACCAGGAAGAAGTCGAATCCCTGAACAGACCAATAACAAGTTCTGAAATTGAGGCAGTAATAGCCTAGCAACCAAAAGAGAAGCCCAGGACCAGACAGATTCACAGCCAAATTCCACCAGAGGTACAGAGAGGAGCTGGTACCATTCCTTCTGAAACTATTCCAAACAAAAGAAAAAGAGGGACTCCTCCCTAAACTCATTTTATGAGGCCAGCATCATCCTGATACCAAAACCTGGCAGAGACACAACAAAAAAAGAAAATTTCAGGCCAATATCCCTGATGAACATCAATGTGAAAATTGTCAATAAAAAACTGGCAAAACAAATCCAGCAGCATATCAAAAAGCTTATCCACCACAATCAAGTCGGCTTCATCCCTGGGACACAAGCCTGGTTCAACGTAATCCATTACATCAACAGAACCAATGACAAAAACCACACGATTATCTCAATAGATGCGGAAAAGGCCTTCAATAAAATTCAACACCTCTTCCAAGCTAAAAACTCTCTCTCCATAAACTAGGTATTGATGGAACATATCTCAAAATAGTAAGAGCTATTTATGACAAACCCACAGCCAGTATCATACTGAATGGGCAAAAGCTGGAAGCATTTCTTTGAAAACTGGCACAAGACAAGGATGCCCTCTCTCACCACTCATATTCAACATAGTATTGGAAGTTCTGGCTAGGGCAATCAGGCAAGAGAAAGAAATAAAGGATATTCAAATAGGAAGAGAGGAAGTCAAATTGTCTCTGTTTGCAGATGACATGACTGTCTATTTAGAAAACCCCATCATCTCAGCCCAAAATCTCCTTAAGCTGATAAGCAACTTCAGCAAGGTCTCAGGATACAAAATCAATATGCAAAAATCACAAGCATTCCTATACACCAATAATAGAGAGCCAAATCATGAGTGAACTCCCATTCACAATAGCTACAAAGAGAATAAAATAACTAGGCATACAACTTACAAGGGATGTGAAGGACCTCTTCAAGGAGAACTACAAACCACTGCTCATTAGAGAAACGCAAATCAAAACCACAAGCAGATACCATCTCACGCCAGTTAGAATGGCAATCATTAAAAAGTCAGGAACAACAGATTCTGGAGTGGATGTGGAGAAATAGGAACGCTTTTACATTGTTGGTGGGAGTGTAAATTAGTTCAACCATTGTGGAAGACAGTGTGGTGATTCCTCAAGGATCCAGAACCAGAAACACCATTTGACCCAATAATCCCATTACTGGGTATATACCCAAAGGATAATAAATCATTCTACTATAAAGACACATGCACACGTAGGTTTACTGCAGCACTGTTCACAATAGCAAAGACTTGGAACCAGCTTAAATGCTCACCAATGATAGACTGGATAAAGAAAATGTGGCACATATACACCATGGAATACTATGCAGCCACAAAAAAGGACGAGTTCATGTCCTCTGCAGGGACATGGATGAAGCTGGAAACCATAATTCTCAGCAAACTAACACAGGAACAGAAAACCAAACACTGCATGCTCTTAGTCATAAGAGGGAGTTGAACAATTGAGAACACATGGACACAGGGAGGGGAATATCACACACTGGGACTTGTTGGGGGATGGGGGGCTAGGGGAGGGATAGCATTAGGAGAAATGTCTAATGTAGATGATGGGTTGATGGATGCAGCAAAACCACCATGACATGTGTATACCTATGTAACAAACCTGCACATTCTGCACATATATCCCAGGACTTAAAGTATAACTAAAAAAAAAAAAAAAGAAAGAAAAGAAAAAAGCAATGATGCTTCTCCTTTTAATATCCACTGGTAAAAATACTGTTCCATTATACATCTATAATGTTTAACCTTGTCTAGCATAATTCAAAGGTTTTGTCTGCAGGAAGAAACTGGGCTTTAAATTCACCTGTTAAAAGTAACTCAAATGAATAATTTTTAGACTGTTATACTTTGTCTTTTCTGACTATGAGATTTTAATAAATATCTACCTGTTTATTCAGATATATCCTTCCATCTATAAAAACACTAGCTCTAGGCACACTGCTTAGGAGTTAGCCCGGCTCCACAAGGAGAAAATGAAAACAAACAACAACAACAAAACTCAAGTTCAAGACAAACTTTCAACTCCAAATTTATCATCTGACATGGCCTCCAACACCCTCTGCTACATGGCCATTGCTTAACCCTCCCGCCTCATTTCTTTTTAATCCATACCCTTCCTTCTGGGCCTGCTAAAATGTGTACAGTCACCTATATTCATGTTCTGTTGCCTTAGCACATACAGTCCACTGTCTGGAACATTCTCTTGTCCCCACCCCTCCCCTCCTTCTTCTATCTACCTAACTTTTACTTAAGAAACAAACTAGACATCACCTCCTTTAGAAAGCCTTGCTCAACTCTGTGAGGCTGGGATTGGTACTCCTCACCCCACTAGTATTATCTATCTATACTGTAATTTATCATTTACTGTTTATTTTTCCCAAACGAGGTAAATTTTTGGGTCCGAGACTATGCTTGATTCTGTTTTAACCCAAGGCTCTACCACACAGACAGTGGCAACTCAAAAATCTGTAGAATAAATTAATGAATGAATGTCACAGGACAGGTGTTAGTTAATAATTAAGGCAACTCAGGAGAAAATACCAACACCACTTCTATGAACTTTTGTGTTTGTTCTGAAATACAATGTTGGTACTAAAAATTAAAAACATTTTCCCCCAATATATGTGTAGATGGTAAAATGAACTTCTATAAAAATACCTGTATGCTCTTGGGAGAAACTCTGAAAGACAACAGATTATTTTTCAAAATTACACTACAAGTAATGAATAATAAATACCACTATGTTTGTAAGAGGTTACGTGAAGGTTACAATTCCCCTACTAGATTACCAAGAATAGTTTCCCCACTTTCTTCTCCAAACAGGAACTCAAAAGATGCAAGGATTTGATGGTAGGAATACAAAAATACAAAGATCACACTCATCCCTTCCTAATAATCCCTGATCTGAATTCCAGACATATCTCAATTGTTTCAATACTTCAACGGGGATAGAAAAATCCTAGACCATTTATGTTTTGCAAAATACACTTATCCACATAAAAAGATAAAGGAACTAAAAATACCTGAAACTGGAGCTGCTTTATTTAACAATCCAACATCTTCCTCAAACTCTGAAGCAAACACCGATGAAGGCAACTTAATTCCAGTGCTCTTGAAAAAGAAATTGCACAATGGTTAGGTTTATTTGGAAATACTTCTTAACTAGTGTACTGGGTTGAAGTCCCCCCAAAATCAATGTCCATCCAGAACCTCAGACTGTGACCATATTTGAAACAGGGTCCTCTCAACTATAAGATGAGGTCTTACTGGACCATGGTCCTGTAACGAGACCAATGAGGACAGAGACTCACAGGGGAGAATGCCATGTGCAGATGACAGCAGACTGGAGTGAGGCCTCTATAAGGCAAGGAACTCCAAGGAATGCTCACTGGTAACCTTCAGAAGTTAGGAATGAGCCATGCAACAGCCTCTCCCTCTAAGCCCCCAAGAAAAAAACCAACTCTGCCAATACTTTCATTTCAAACTTCTGACCTCCAGAACCATGAAGGAAGAAATTTCTGTTGTTTTAAGTCACCTAGTTTGTGCTAATTTGTTACTGCAGTCCTAGGAAACTGTTACAACTACATTCTGTGTTCTCTCACCTGTGCTCCAGGTTGTATATATGTTAAACATGTGGCTGGGCGCGGTGGCTCAGGCCTGTAATCCCAGCACTTTGGGAGGCCGAGGCGGGTGGATCACCTGAGGTCAGGAGTTCAAGACCAGCTTGACCAACATGGAGAAACCCCGTCTCTACTAAAAATACAAAATTAGCCAGGCATGGTGGCACATGCCTGTAATCCCAGCTACTCGGGAGGCTGAGGCAGGAGAATCGCTTGAACCTGGGAGGCAGAGGTTGCGGTGAGCTGAGATCGTGCCATTGCACTCCAGCCTGGGCAAAAAGAGCAAAACTTCGTCTCAAAAAAGAAAAAACAAAACATGTATATGCCATCATAAACTCAAAAGCAACTCTTTATAATTCATCACAGCGCTTTCTCTAGTAAATTATTCCATTTATCCCTCAGATCCCATGAGTTTTCACCATGTTTTAGCAAAAGAACGAGAACTAAGAAAGTTTAAATGGTCCACCTCCCTGAGAATGATCAGTAAGTGAGATTCTGGGATTCAAATCCCAGAGTTTCTTAACTCCACTTGCCTGAAGTTTCAAAACAAAATTAAACTTTTTCCTCTTAAACTAGAGATAATGTCCTAATCTCTAGTAATGGCACAGCCCTTGTATGAATTGGCTCTCTTAAATCCTTGGGTGGTTATAAATCATTTTGCTCTGTCCTATGTCCCCTAGAAATCTCTTACTTATAGTGATTTCACTCTATTCTTTGGGGGCATCATCTCATTTATAGTTAACCAAAACATAAATGACTGCAACCGCTCATATAGCTAGTCTATATCCAGTACAACCTCCATACCCATGGCTAGATTAAGCTCCTTTAATAATTTTATCATGTGACCTTCTTGAGTTTCTAACAGGTCTCAATTTTTCACTCTGTATTTAAGGCCCTGGTTCTCAAGGCCCTATAAAATCAAGGCTACTCTGTGTATCCAAATTTCTCAGTTATTCTATATGACCACGCAAATCAAGTTCATTCCTCAGTCATGCAATAATGCAAAACACTTTACTTGGCATGCAGGTGCCTGACACTGAACCACAATGCTAGCTGTCTCAGCACCCTGACTGAAAAAGTTCCTTCTCCTGTCAACAGTACCCACCACTTGGTGGCCAGCTCAGTTCCTACCCTCCCACATGAAGCTCTTTCTGATCACTGTCCTAGAACTTCCCTTGTGTGAACTCCCCGCCTTCTTCACACACTGCAATCTACTTAAACATGTGCTAGCCTACATTCCCTGACTGGTTCTTATGCTTGTTTCCTCTCCTTGACCAAACAGTTGATAATGTGAGGACAACCACCATGTGTTATTTATCTCTGTGCACCTTACCACCTGCCCTATCCTTAGCCCAGGAGGAGGCACAAAGCTGGAATGTGCATCCTCATTGGCTCACTGAGAAAGCTCTCTGAATTGGAAGCCTCTGAGGAGCATGAGTAAAGGCTACATATGGCAGTGTACACACAGCAAGATGTTATGGCTTCCAAAATGAGTTTCTCAGTAGCATAAACATGGGCAAAGATCTGTTATTTTGCTTTAGAGCATATTTTTAAGAAAATAGCTTTACTGAGACATCACTCACACACAATTTGCCTATTTAAAATGTACAATTTAATGTTTTTTAAGTATATTACATTATTAATTACTTAAAATTATAGTAAAATCTACATAGCGTTTTAGCCTTTAGGCTTTCAAAAAGGTATCTTTGTGATATTTATCCTTAGAAGTCTGGGGTTAAACACAAGGTCAGCTTGTGTTAAATGAATTTACCTTTGTGAGATATTTTTCAAATCTTGAAAGAAAAGAATCACATACACGATTAGAGTTTAAAGAGGAATTGCTTTTTTTTTTAGAGGAGTACTGTGTTTTCATTGGTTGCAGTACTTCTCAACTACATGGTGTTTGCCCAGCTACTTTCCACAATGGCACCACCCTCTTTCTTTCATGTCAAAATCAGGGCCTGCTCAAGCATCAATCATTTCTATGCTGCCTTTTCACACTGTCTCACACTGTTTCTAGGGGTTATTCATTATTTCTAATCTATTTGAATTTGGTGGTGTGTTACAAACTAAAGTAAAAAAAGTACATGGGACTAATCCATATTTTTTCATAGTTGTACAGAAAACCAACGACACTTTTGTTTTTAAATACAATTCAGTTGTCCCTGTAAACATCACTGAATTGTCCATTTAAGAGCCTTGTCCTGTTAAAAAATCAATTAGTGATTGCTTTTACTCAAAATGAATTAAGGATTAAAAGTACTGGTCAATACAAGCCAGCCAAGACTTTACTAAGAATTTTCTCCCTTAGATAAACAAGTTGAGCTACTATGGAATCCCTTCTCTCCCTCAATAGGTTATAGAAGGAAGTGAGCCAGTAAGTCCCTACTACCAATAAAGCCTTGAGGAAGAAGAAATAAAGAAGTTGGTTCTCTATGACAGAGATGTGGTGGGATTTGGGGCGTTACAAAAGAGTCACAACCTAGTTAGTGAAGAAGCAGCTGCAGTTACTATCTTTCTTTGGGATGATATCCTGAAATCTAACCTTTCTAAGTCTCCTTAAGCAACCAGCTATTGCCTGTTAAGAACTACAATCACATCTTCCCCAAGGAAAGGCATGCCTAGACCATGACAGAATTGGGGAATAAGGGGCAGGGTAAACTGGTGCCCTTTCTATCTCTTACCTTTTGCTTATAAACCTAATGAATGTCTCCTTTTTTTAAAGTGCTAGGTGATGTAAAAGTTTCCCACAGGGAAATTTACTCTACATCAAATTAAAAATAAGGTCACAAAGGCATACAACATGGGCATTCTTCACATAAACGGGAGAGAAAACAGAACTTAGACTAACAGCACTAATTTCATATAAAGACGTACTATCATTTCTCCTGAAAGTATTAAAGTGGACCGAACATTAGTTTACAAGACAGGAATGTTATTATCATCCACTCATTCTTTTTTTGATTTATGAGTAGCCTGCAGCTTTTATAAAAGTGTTAAAGATCTAAATATTCCATAAAAGTTAAGTCCTATCTTAGAACAGAGTTTATGATCCTGAAACAGTTATGTTGTTAACATGTAGAATGTCAGCTGCTTTTCTCCTATTGAAAAGTGCTAATATAGCCATGTCTATCAATCGAAAGTTCTAAACCTATAAAAAGGCTGTTGCGTTGACACCTGCCACCAGAGAAGAGGTGACCTATTCTCTCCTGATGGTACACACGTGCATACACATACATAATTTTAAGTGGAGGCATGGTCTATCTTTGTGCTCTTCATATGGACACCATTTCTTGCCCCAAACAGTTATCTTGATTTAAAAATGATTTCTTCACCTCACTCCCACACTTAAATTGCTGAAAAGCCTTACTGGAATGACTAGCGATTCTTCTTTCTCCTCTCTCCGGTTGTGTGCACTGAAGGTACTTGAGGGAATAAGCTCTGAGGGCCCAGATGGTTCCTTCAGGTGCTGCAGGTAGTCATAGTCATCATCAAAGAACACTCCATACTTCCTCTGTTCTGCTCGCCTTTCCTCACTGTCTATCTATAAACAAAATGGAATTAGTACTTTCTTCACTGTTTACCTATAAACAAAATGGAATCAGTACACCTTCCAAGGATAAGGCAAGGGAATATTACAATGAGTATAGCTTTCCAAGTAGGAAGCGGATGGCACATGAACGTTTTGGCTGATGGGAAAAAGACAATTCTTGACAAACAGGAAATGTACAGCTTCAAAACCAGAGTGCTACATAACATTAAAAAGGAATGAAAACACTCATGCTTTCAAAAGGGCAATAAAAATAAATAACAATTGCTCCTTCCACTAGACATTTATGTGCAACATTCTGAGTCACAAAATATACATACAACTTATTTTATCGTCTATTTGGAGGGTTATAAGAAAAGACTTGGGGGGCCAGGTGCAGTGGCTCATGCCTATAATCCCAGCACTTTGGGAGGCTGAGGTAGGAGGATCACTTGAGCCTAGGAGTTCAAGACCAGACTGGACAACATAGTGACACCTCGTTTCTACAAAACAGTTTTAAAAATCAGCCAGGCCCGGTGGCATGTGCCTGTAGTACCGGCTACTCTGGAGGCTAAGGTGGGAGGATCGCTTGAGCCCAAGAGGTAGAAGCTGCAGCGAGCTGAGATGGAGCCACTTTGCATGCCAGCCTGGGCAACAGATATTTGGGTGCCTTGAAAGGTAAGTACAATTTCTTGTATTTATATGCAAAAAAAAAAAACCTTCTCAACATACAATAAAACTGGTTTTACTGAAAAGCTAAACATGGCCCATGTCTCCCAATACTCTGCTTCCCAACACTCTGTTTCATAATATCTACACTTAATAAGTAGAGTCTAACATTAAGTCAATCTTTTCGAGGCTCCCTTGCAAAGTTCCCTGAGCTAACCAAGCTAATCATTTCCTAAGATGAGCAACCAGGAGGCAAAATGCAGTTTGTGGTTATAAAACGGCAGGATCTTAGAGAAAGCACAGTTTGAGCATATACGGGTGCCCCAAATAACATCATGTCACATTGTAGCTGGTGCTTTGGTAAATATTTACCATTATTCTACAGGATTTGCTCATTTAAACACCTCTAATAAAGATCTTTGTCTTCCCAATCAAAATAACACGAATGATGTAAAAATCAGCAAACTGTACTGAAAATTAACTTATAGATTATTTCCCAGAATATAAGTTATCTGAGAATAACAGCTGACTTAACAATTTATTAAAACTATTAACATGGCCGGGCGCGGTGGCTCATGCCTGTAATCCCAGCACTTTTGAGGGCCAAGCTGGGAGGACTGCTCGAGCCCAGGAGTTCGAGACCAGCCTGGGCAACATGCCGAGACTATTTACTTAAGAAAAAGAAACAAACACACACAAAAACTATTGTCTACCTACAAACTGACTGGCCAAAGAACAGGACCTACTTTTTGTGTGGGCAATAGAACCCTCTGGGGTGCAGTCTCATCTGCTGCTAAAGGATCTCGTTGGCTCCGGTGGACCAAGTGAAAAGACACAGCTTTCTTCTTCTCTATAAAGGGCTTTTTCTTCCTGTGAGGCTTCAAAGGAACAAAACCACAATTAGTTAAAACAAAACAAAACGACAGAGAACAATTCCATAGTTCACATATCCATCTTTAGTAGTCATGTTAAAGATAAATACTTTTTAAAAATCTACACTTCTAGGGCAGGCAACATCAGCTGTGTTCTGTAGAATCCATACTTAACCTTCCTTCAACATACATTCCTTGAGCACCTACTTTGTGCCAGACCTTGTTATGGGAACTGATAATACAGAAGTGGGAAAGTCAGATAAAGTCCCTGTTCTTAGCAAGAAAATCAAGATAATTTCCGGTGAAAACATATAAGACAGTGACGTGAAAATGACTTAAAAGCTACTTTACACTGGCTGCTCAGGGAAGGCCCCTGGCCGACTGAACCAGAATGACAAGAAGCCTGCCACAACATAATTTGGAGTAGACAGCTCCACATAGGGCATCTACCAACCAGCAAATAAAATCACGATACAAACAGCTAAAGTTTAGTAAGATCCATCATCCAGTTCTACATTCTTACTTCGCTATTCAATTTTGATTCTCTAAACTGTGAAACCAATTAAGTGGCTTTACTTTGGGCCCAATCTTATGCTCTCCCACAAGTTCCCTTTCTCAAAGCAAACTGCCACTCCAATGCTGAGGGAGACCAGCAGCTCCCTCTGCTCGACCCCCCAAGAAGCCCAGGGTAGTGCGTTTGTGTCCGCAGTCACAAGCTTTTAGCTAACAGAAAGCGCACAGGGCTGCAGGCTCCCAGGGATAAAAAGGAGGCCATTCTCCTCTCCGGGCCACATCGCAGGGAGGCTCGGCGGTGCGAGACTGTAATTAGCAAAGAATGCCCGGGGTAGTGAGGATGGCCCATTTCAGAGTACTGTGCCGCAAGCAGCCTCTGGCACGACCCAGACCCAGGCCGCAATAGCCAAGGCATTACAGGAAGCAGCCTGGCCTCTGCAAAACGGCAGCGCCCGGCCGCCGAAACAAGTAAGGCTTGCTCACCATGCTGCAGCCGCGCGGCGCTCACCCCCAACAGGGGCGGCGAAGACACCCTCGAAGTCCGGCGGGGAGACCAAGGCCCAGCCCAAGGCCGCCTCTGTAGGCCTCACCACACGTGCGACCCCAGCACCCGGCGATAACGCCACCCAGTGGGCCATGGAAATGGACCAATCGCCGAGGAGCTGATGGGTCGTGGCCGGAAGTTACGTAACTCGCTGCGTCTACACGATCGCGAGAAGCTACCGGGAGGTGGGGCTGGCTTAGCTCTCAACCCTGAGCGGGCTGTGTTTTTCCTGACTTTAGTCTCCCGCCGGGGAAAGGGAATGGCGGGCCTCTTTAGCGTTGAGGCGCTACAGAGGGGTTTCTGCTTGTGGACGAACCTCCTTTTATAACTCCCTCTACGGAGACCAGAGGGGACGAATCTAGCATCGCCGTTGACTTGTGTCCCTTACCTATTCCCAACCATAAAACAAAGCCACGGACACGGAAGGGAGGCGACCACCCCGCTGGGGTGCTGGGGTCGCCAAGTTTCAGGTTCCCTCTCCGGGTGGTGGCGGAGTCGGTTGCCGCAGCAACGGAGGCCGGGGGCGGGGTGGGGGGGAGGCCTTGCCTTTGTAGACTGCGTCAGACTTGATCAGGTTTTATTTTCCACTGTTCCATGAACTGCTTTCATGTGCCCTGTTAACCAAACCCCCGAGACTCTGTTAACTGTAGAGGCATTTGAACTAATAAAATATATTCAGAATCTCTGGTGTTTGAATGTTAACTCTCTCCCACCGTTTAAACAAATAGGCTATAAGCACGCATTCTTAGGAAGACTTCAGGCCGGTGTTGGCGCATTCACATAGCTTTTCTTGGACAAAGGTGTGTGGTAAATGCAATCACTCTCATCAGCAGGCCTTTTTTTCAAATTTGTTTCCCCCACTTCCCAGTTTCTGGTGACCTCTCAATGCATGAGTTGCCTTGGATTATGTCTTTATGCCGTAGGCATTACCACTGTATTTGTGGAGTATTATCCTTTTATTACAATAAAAATTATAGAAATAGGCCAGGCGCAGTGGTTCATGCCTGTCATCCCAGCACTTTGGGAGGCCGAAGCGGGTGGATCACCTGAGGTCAGGAGTTCAAAACCAGCCTAGCCAACCTGATGAAACCCCGTCTCTACTAAAAATACAAAAATTAGCCAGGTGCGGGGGCAGGCGCCTGTAATCCCAACTACCCTGGAGGGTGAGGCAGGAGAATAGCTTGAACCCAGGAGGCGGGGGTTGCAGTGAGCTGAGACCATGCCATTGCACTCCAGCCTGGGTGACAAGAGCGAAACTCTGTCTCAGAAAAAAAAAATTATAGAAATAATTTAGGTTAGGACCATAAAACTTGTCTTGGGATATTGCTTTGTAACAGAGATAATACATAGCACTCCTATGTGCCAGAGATTTGTTGTTATTATTCATTATATACAATTAAGAGATCCAAGAGGGCAGTTTTTATTTCCTTTCAATCAGTTGTGTTTACTGCTGTATCTTCAGGGGCCTGACACATGGGGCATATATGCTCAGTAAGTGTTTATTTAAATAAATTAATGTTCTGGCGCTTTATCTGCATCATCTCATTTCATCATCACTGCAACACTATGAAAGAGATGCAATTATCTTCAGCATCCTACAAATCCTAAAAATGAGGCAAGAGAAATACAAATTAAGTACTAAGCCCCCCAGCTGACTGAACGGACTCCCTTTTGGCCAAGGGGACCCAGAATAACCTTGAAAACTGAGTTCTTGCTTTGCTTTGTTATATCCCCTCTGTCACTAACCAGGATCAGGCTTTCTTCCCTAAGGGATAAACAGAAACCATTCCTTTCAAAAGACTCCACCACTGATATCAGCCTGTTGCTGCCCTTCCTTTTTTGCCTAACAGACTACCCACCATGGGGTGGTTTTTGTCCAATCTACAGAGCATGCACAGTATGGGTTTTATTGGCCTCTACTTCACCTTTTGACATCAGAGGCTGAAAACTCTTCAGATCATGCTGATGCCCCATTTTTTGTACCTAGGACCCATGAAGGGGTAATGAAGCTCAATTGCACATTTACATGTTTCTCCCTTCATAAATATTCATTATTCCTCCTATAGCTTATTAAGTATGTGTATTCTGCCACCCTGCTCCCTTTCACTTTGCTCCTCCCTCAGAATGTATGTTTTTGGCTTCTGGCTGGAGGGTATTCCCAGCCTGTCAGAAAGGCCACCCTGCAGGCTGAAACCCTTATGCGCCTCATCTTTCTTCAGGTCAAAAGCATAAGAAAGTTACCTTCTGATATGATTTGGCTGTGTCCTCACCCAAATCTCATTTTGAATTGTAATTCTCATAATTCCCATGTGTTGTGAGAGGGACCCAGTGGGAGATAACTGAATCATGGGGGTGGTTTCTTCCATACTGTTCTTGTGGTAGTAAATAAGTCTCATGAGATCTAATGGTTTTATAAGAGGTTTCCCCTTTCACTTGGCTCTCATTCTCTTTTGTTTGCTGCCATGTAAGACATGCCTTTTGCCTTCTGCCATGATTGTGAGGCCTCCCCATCACTTGGAACTCTGAGTCCATTAAACCTCTTTTTCTTTATAAATTACCCAGTCTCCGGTATGTCTTTATCAGCAGTGTGAGAACGGATTGATATGCTTTCTCAAGGTCATACCACTAGTAAATGGCAGAGCAGAGATTTAAACCTAAGGAGCCTGACTAGTGCCTGGCCACCTAATTATGTTGCTTGTTTGTTTTTGTGTTTTTTTTTTCTTCTGAATAATATTCTGCATTTTTTTTTTTTTTTTTTTTCCTGAGACAGGATCTTGATCTGTCAACCAGGCTGGAGTGCAGTGGTGTAAACATGGTTTACTGCAGCTCGACCTGCTGGGCTCAAGCAATCCTCTCACCTCAGCATCCTGAGTAGCCGGGACCACAGGTGTGTGCCTCTATGCCCGGCTAATGTTTTTATTTTTTGTAGAGATAGGGGTCTCACTGTGTTGCCCAGACTAGCCTTGAACTCCTGGACTCAAGTGAGCCTCTCACCTCAGCCTTCCAAAGTGTTGGGATTACAGACCACCGTGGCCAGCCTGCTTACTTTATATATTTATCATTCTAAACACTAAACACACAGTGCTAAGCACTTTTTATTCATGATATCTAATTCCTTCAGCAAGCCAGTGAAGTACAATTAAATGACACTAAACCAATCTTGCAGATGTGAAATCTGAGGTTCAGAGAATTGAAGTTATTTACTTAAGGTCACACAGTAAGTAGAAAAGCCTAGAAGTGTAGTCCATCAAGCTTGTTTAGGAAGGCCATTCCCTTATCCATATACTATACTACCTCCCTGAGGCAGTCAACCAGCAAATTCTGTTCATCCTACTTTCTAAATATCCACATATATCACTTCATTACTCATTTTATCAAATTTATCATTTTAAACTCAGGTCACTTCCCTGTATAAAATCCTTCGATGGGCCGGGCACGGTAGCACATACCTGTAATCCCAGCACTTTGGGAGTCCAAGATGGGTGGATCACCTGAGGCCAGGAGTTCGAGATCAGCCTGGCCAACATAGCAAAACTCTGTCTCTACTAAAAAGTACAAAAATTAGCCGGGCATGGTGGCACACACCTGTAGTTCCAACTACTTGGGAGTTTGAGGCAGGAAAATTGCTTGTACCCAGGAGGCAGAGGATGCACTGAGTCAGGATCGTGCCACTGTACTCCAGCCCGGGCAATAGAGTGAGACTCCATCTCAAAAAAAAAAAAAAAAAATCCCTTGATGTCTACCCTTGCACTTCATGATAAACTATTTTGCAGAGCAACCAAGATTTTATATCTTCTGGTCTCCAGCCATCAATTTAACATGACATCTCCTTATTCTCCCATGCTCCACTCATGATCCAGCCCTATGAAACTGGGTGCAGTTCCCAAACGTACCTGAAAGACATTGGCTCTCTCCTGCCCATCTAAAAGGCTCTTTCTTTCTCTCCTCTCCTTGTTTGCAAGTCATAGTTTAGCCATCTGTTTCTTCTGGCTGAACCCAAGTCTAGCCGAAGCTAAGTTGACCCAAAAGGGGCAGTAGGGGAATTCCTGTGAAGGACTGCCCCAAACCATCCTGAGATGGGGCTGGACAGAATTCCAAAGAAAGAAGCACTAAACGCTGGGGTGATCAGTCCAAAGCATTTATTAGAGATGTTACATTCAGAGTGCTTAAGTGGACAGGGTGAAAAGAGATGTTTCTATGTAGGTATGTCAGCAATGAGAAGTTGGGTTATGGAGTTTATGAGGGTTTAGGGAATTTGGCTTAGGTCTGGGCTAGTTTCTATGTGTTTAGTGACATATTTTGATCTTTCAGTGTTTGAAGCAATAACCTACACAACTTTATCAGTGCCTGGGAATGTTTAAGGTCCAGGTTTAAGTTTAAGCCTACAGGGTGAAAAAAACCCCATGCAGCTGGCCAGGTCACAGAGTGGTCAAGGCACTCTATGTTAGTCAGGACACAGAAAGAAAGTAGGGGGCTCTGAGGGACCCTACACCATCTCTGCCTCTTGGAAACATTTTCATACTCTTCAAAACTGGTGATAATCCCGAATGTTCTCACTGTATCCTGTACACACTACTCTACTCAGTTATGCTGAATTGTAAATTCTTATTTTAATCTATCTCTAGAACCAGACTGCAGTCACCTACTGAAAAGCAAGGATCCTTGTCTTGCTGACTTGACATCTTTAGGGCCTAGCATAGTAAAGGCTCAATAATAATTGCACTGTTCCAAGTATTTTACCTATATTTACTCATTAAATCCTTATAGCAGATTTAAGTGGACATACTATTAACCTTTTCTACTAAGTAGAGATTATAGAACGGAAAGTTAAGTGACTTTTGCCCCAGGGTGCAAAGTCCATAAGTGATGAAGCCAGAATGTGAGCTCAATTGTAGCTTGAGAGTCACACCCTACTATTACAGTACTGTAGACCCCATTTCAGAAAACCACCTAATTATAAAATACTCCAACACGTAAGGTTAGCTCGTATGTGTCAGAGACTGTTTCGAGTGCTGTCTTAATGCAGAAAAATGTTATTTTGCCACCAGGGAAAGCAAAAATAATTGAAATATTATAGTAATGATAATAAATCCAAGCAATACTTCTAATCTGTATGCTCTAGTTACTGGTATCCATGTGACAGTGATTAAACAGACTTTCTGGCTTAGTCTAGGCTTTGAACACATTTTAAAAATTTTTTATATGGAACTAAGCCATTGAAATTATGGTTTTATCCCCATTCATATCATATTCACTGGTTCTCCATCTTCCATCAGCATCACTCAAGGAGTCCCAAGCATCAGGAAGCTGATGTACACATAAGTGCAGAGAAAACTAATTAGAACCTGAAGCAGTAACTTCTAGGAGTTATAAATTACATCTTTGAAAATACTAATAAAACTTATGGAGGTACTAATTTTATTTTTATTTTTTGAGATGGAGTCCCGCTCTGTTGCCCAGGCTGGAGTGCAGTTGTATGATCTCGGATCACTGCAACCTTCACCTCCCTGGCTCAAGTGATGTTTGTGCCTTAGTCCCCCAAGTAGCTGGGACTACAAGTGTCCACCACCACACCTGGCTAATTTTTTTATTTTTAGTAGAGATGGGATGTCACCATGTTGGCCGGGCTGGTCTCGAACTCCTGACCTCTAGTGATCTGCCCACCTCAGCTTCCCAAAGAGCTGTGATTACAGGTGTGAGTCACTGCACCCAGCCGGTACTTAATTTAAAAAAAGGAAAAGTGCGGCAAAATGGATGTACCAGGATGTTCATTGTAACACTGCTGATAACAGAGAAAAATAGAAAAATTAAAATTTCATTAGTGAGCCCGTTGTGGTGCCCAGGAGTTTGAGTCTAGCCTAGGCAACATAACAAGACTCTATCTCTCAAAAAAAGAAAATTTTTGTTAGTAAAGGATTGATTGAAACAAACAAGCAAACAAACAAACCATTCATACAATGAGCTACTGTGATGCTGGTTTAATTTAGATTAAGTTTTGTTTTTTTGAGATGGGGTCTTGCTATGTTGCCCAAGCTGGTCTCAAACTCTTGGCCTCAATTGATCCTCTTGCCTCAGCCTTCCAAGTAGCTGGGACTATAGGCACATGCCACTGTGCCTGGCTTCTTTTTGTTAAAAATCTATAAAAAAAGAAAAATACGTTACAAAGAAATGTCATAGGGTGGCCAGGCACAGTGGCTCATGCCTATAATCCCAGCACTTTTGGAGGCTGAGGCAGGCGGATCATGAGTTCAGGAGGTCGAGACCACCCTGGCTAACACAGTGAACCCCTGTCTCTATTGAAAATACAAAAAAATTAGCCAGCATGGTGGCGGGCACCTGTAGTCCCAGCTACTCGGGAGGCTGAAGCTGGAGAATGGCATGAACCGGAGAGGCGGAGCTTGCAGTGAGCTGAGATCGTGCCACTGCACTCCAGCCTGGGTGACAGAGCGAGACTCTGTCTCAAAAAAAAAAAAAAAAGAAAAGAAATATTATAGTGCAAGTGTAAAAAAAATCTGGGAGACTATGCACCAAACTGCCAACAACGATTATTCACAAAGAGCTGGGATGGGATTGCAGGGAACTTTCAGTGTCTATATTAGACACTTCTTCAATGTTTACATGATTAGAGTGAAGATTTAAAGTATTACATTTGGTTTTATATATATATAAAGTAACAATACTTAAAAATAAAAGGAAAGAGGTACTAATATAATTTGGTTCAATAAATATTGTTGAACGATAATACTCTTTGTAACTGGGGCTCATCCTGAGAGTTCTCACTGTATCCTGTGATCACACTACTCTGCTCAGTTATACTAAATTGTAAATTCTTATTTTCATCTGTCTCTAGAACCAGACTTCAGTCATCTACTCAAAAGCAAGGATCTTTGTCTTGCTGACTTGACTTCTTCAGGGCCTAGCACATTGAAGGCTCAATAATAATCGCACTGTTCCAAGTGCTTTACATACATTTACTCATTAAATCTTTAGAGCAGGATTTAATGTCATGGCTCTCATGTATAAAGTGAGCCCATGTTAAAGATTTTATTTTACACATGATTAATAAAGGAACCAGTAAGATGTTACAATTGGTTCAAAGGACAATCCAAAGAACAGAAACATTCATAGAGCAGGAATATTGTGAAGAATGTGCAAATGGAGACACAACTTACTTCTTCCACAGTAAGGGAAGGAAGTGAGTTGAAATCTCTACTGGACAGAATTTATGTAGATGTTTAGAGACAAGAATTGTTTTGCATGATTGTCAGTTTTCTGAAATTTACAATGTTGTAAAATAGCTCAAAGATAAGGAGAGGCACAGAACCCTCATAAAGTCAGAATCAAAAACGTGTACTTGTCTCTACAATGTATTGTTTCTCACAGAAGCACAAATTTTCCCCTACAATATTAACTGATGACAGTAGTATGCATTGTATACTAGCTGGAATTAGTCTCTGGCATTTCTTTCATTCTTATTATGCAACTTGGGCTAAGTGGACCTCAGTTTACTTACATGAATGTAAAATGGGAATGATATTATTAATACGTACCTTCCAGAGTTGTTGTTGGATTAAATGAGAGGATGGGTATGAAGTACTTGGACCTGTGCTTGGCTTTTAGTAAGCATTTGATGAACGTGAGCTATTGTCCTTTTCTCAGCTGAATGTAGTTATTCACCTCACTGCATTGTACTTCAGGATGATCGTCTCCTGAAACAGGACCTTCAGTATCTAGGATGTGTCAGGGGACACGAACGTTGCTTCAAATCAGGTTCACTTCATGAGAATCTGTTTGCTTGCCCGTTGAACCAACTTTTCTGCTTCCCTGGATCTTATTATTTTGCTTTCTCTAAACTTCTGGTATGTTTTAGGTCCTTTATGGTACATCCTTAAATTTCAAATCTTTTACTTGCTTATAGTGACTAGCAATTGTATGTTCTTTAAAATTCTTTTTAATTGCACAATCCTTTTAGATTGCTTGGCTTTTTGTTTACTGACTCCTGTTCTTAGATTCAGAAATATATACATTTAGGCTAGGCACTGTGGCTCATGCCCGTAATCCCAGCACTTTGGAAGGACAAGATGGGAGAATCACTTGAGCCCAGGAGTTTGAGACCAGCCTGCGTGACAAAGTGAGACCTCGTCTGTACAAAACAATTAGCTGGGTGTGACGGGAAGTGTCTGTAGTCCCAGCTACTTGGGAAGCTGAGACAGGATGATCACTTGAGCCCGGGAGGTTGAGGATACAGTGAGCTGTGCTTGTACCACTGCACTCCAGCCTGTGTGACAGAGTGAGACCCTGTCTCAAAAAAGAAAAAAAAAAAACAAGTACATACATTTATTGAAAATCATGATGGTAGTATAAAGCAAAAACACCTGTAATCCTAGGATTTTGGGAGGCCGAGGCAGGCGGATCACGAGGTCAGGAGATCAAGACCATCCTGGCTAACATGGTGAAACCCCGTCTCTACTAAAATACAAAAAATTAGCCAGGCTCAGTGGCATGTGCCTGTAGACTCAGGTACTTGGGAGGCTGAGGCAGGAGAATCGCTTGAACCTGGGAGGTGGAGGTTGCAGTGAGCTGAGATCGCGCGCCTGCACTCCAGCCTGGGAGACGGAGCGAGACTCCGTCTCAAAAAAACCCAAAACCCAACAAACAAAAAAACACATACATTTTGTTGATGAATACACTTGGAAATATTAATCTGAAACAATTTACTGTGCCTTTGTAACTATAAAATGAATTTTAAGTACGCTTTGATATATTTCAGTTGGACTCACTCTATCTTTAGAGCATAAAATGTATACAAATCATTATTAGTCCCCTTTCCTGTGAGTAACAGATAATATAAAAATTTGAAACTGGAAAAAAAAAAAGAAGAGTAATCACATCACGCATCGCATGCATTTATTTATTTTTATGTTTTAAATATTTTTTTTTTTTTTTTTTTTTAGAGACAGGGTCTTGCTCTGTTCCCCAGGCTGGAGTACAGTGGCACAGTTATAGCTCACTATAGCCCTGATCTCCTGGACTCAGGTGATTCTCACACCTTAGCCTCCCAAATAGCTGGGACTACAGGCACATGCCACCGCGCCCAGATGATTAAAACAAAAATTGTACAAACAGGGTCTCACCATGTTGTCCAGGCTGGTGTCAAACTCCTGGGCTCAAGCAACCCACCCACTCCAGCCTCCTACAGTGCTGGGATTACAGGCTCGAGCCACCACACTCAGCCCATGCATACATTTAACTCATGAATTTATGCTTTTGGCATATGAGAAATGAAGATTTAGATAGGCGATTCTGCCTGCCATTGCATCAATGAGCGTATTCTCAGAATGTGGGTGACACAAGACATTAATCAACTTTCTCCTATACAATCAGATTATACAGTGTCCAATCACTCTGCTCCCTGTACTTCTTATAGAGTGAATATCTCACTGTGCTGAATGTAATTCTTAGGCTTTAAAGGTAAGGTTCTAGACATATATATGCTGTTATATTTAAAATATAGCAATTAAATATAAACTAACTTCAACTGTGCCAAATTAAAGAACCAGCCACCTATTCCAATGTTGAAGTAAAAACAGGCTGTGTTAGACTTATTGAGATAGTATGTTTGTATATAGTATTTGGGGCAATATAAGGCATTTTCAAATATAATTTTTGCTTTACAATTTGTCCCCCTACATAGTGTAGTATTCCATTTTATTTAAAGTTAAGCTATCCCGTAAAACTCATTAAACTTAAGACAAACATCCTAAGCACTTAGATGATGAGTAAATGATTTTATTTTGCAGCCTTGGAGACAAAACCTGGTAATGACAGAATAGTTTATTAGATTTTTATTGTAGTAATTTCTCATGGTCTTAAGCTACATTGTCTGTTGAAAAGGTTTATCCACTTCCACAGCTTCCATTACATGTGCTGCTGATTCTCAGCTTCCTATCTGTAGCCTCGGCTTTTTTCCTGACTTTCAGACTCATATATCCAACTGACTACTGTACATCTATCCACATGTGGATGCCCCAACAGAAGGCAATTCAAACAAATTGAATTGCATTTCCAAAACTGAATGCCTCCCTTTTCCATACCTCCTATGCTCTCTTGCTCTTCCCTGCCCTCCAGTCTAGCCTTACATCGGCCTCAGTGCTGCTGTTTTCTATTTTAGCAAGTGGCATCACCACCATCTGCTCAAGCCAGCCACATGATAGGTATAATCTTAACTTTTCCATCTCCTCCATTTCCCCTATGGAACAATCATTTCTACTTCATAACTGTCCTTTGAGTCTGTTTATGTCTCTTCATTCCAATAGTTAATACCTTGGTTGGGGCCACCATCACCTCCCAGCAAGATTATGGCAGTAGTAATGGCCACCATGCTTCCAATATTGCTTCCTCCAATCCAATCCATTCCTTCAATCCAATCCACTGTGGCCAGGGTGAGTAGGGCAAATCTGATGATGTTACCTCTGAGCTTCAAATCCTTTAGTGAATCTCTATTGTCTGAAGGATAAATTCTAAATTCTTTGACAAGGTTTAAAAGGACCATCAAGATGTAGTCTTCATTTACCTCTTTAGTCTCATTACAGCTTCCATCTTTGGCTCAGCTTTAATACTTACTTGTGTCATTCTGAGCATGACTATAGAGTTCTGGTCTCAGGAAATAATCTAGATTAGACATTGGTATGGGATAAATGTACAATCTAATTAGATGTCATGGCTGGGTGTGGTAGCTCATGCCTGTAATCCCAACATTTTGGAAGGCCGAAGAGGAAGGATCGCTTAAAGCTAGTTGTTTGAGATCAGCCTAGGTAACCTAGTGAGACCTCTGTCTCTATAAGAAAACTTTTTAAAAATTAAATGTCATTTAAATAAATTATGTCTAATTGGAGAGAGAGAATATGGAAAAAACGCAAAGTCTCAAGTAGGCCAGTAAAAGATTGTTGAAGGAAATTAACTACAACTTGAGAGTTCCTTCTACTTTTCTACATCTTGTTTTCTTTTTTCTTTTAGAGACAGGGTCTCACTCTGTCACCCAGGCTAGAGTGCAGTGTTGTGATCATAGCTCACTGCAGTTCTTGACCTCCTAGACTCAAGCAATCTCCCTGCCCCAGCCTCCCGAGTGGCTGGGACTATAGGTATGCCACCAGGCTGGGCTAACTTTTTAAATTATTTGTAGAGTCAGGGTCTTGCTATGTTGCCCAGGCTGGTCTCAAACTTCTGGACTCAGGCAGTCCTCCTGCTTTGGCCTCACAAAGCACTGGGGTTATAGGCAGGAACCACTGTGCCAGCCAAACTTACTTCTTCCTATCAAAGAACCTTTTAGGATGCAGTTTGGATCAGGTATAACAAAACCAATTCTTTCTGAAGGCTGTGGATTTGGAGACCCTCTAACAATGTAAGGATTGAAACATGGTTCTGAGTACATCCCTGTGGTTGAAGCAGATTCTTCCCAGAAGCATATAACACTTAGGGCGCATTTATCCGTCATGGATTTTTTTTTTTTTTGAGGCAGAGTCTCGCTCTGTCGCCCAGACTGGAGTGCAGTGGCCAGATCTCAGCTCACTGCAAGCTCCACCTCCGGGTTTACGCCATTCTCCTGCCTCAGCCTCCCGAGGAGCTGGGACTACAGGCGCCCGCCACCTCGCCCGGCTAGTTTTTTTTTTTTTTTTTTTTTTTAGTAGAGACGGGGTTTCACCGTGTTAGCCAGGATGGTCTCGATCTCCAGACCTCGTGATCCGCCCGTCTCGGCCTCCCAAAGTGTAAGCAAAGAGTGAATTGTCAATCCTAGTAATCAGTTTGCCTGAGGTTTTAAAATCTGCTTTTCTTAGTGTCTGTTTCTACAAGCCTGGGAATTAAATATGGATATTAAATCAAAGTCAAAATAATACTTTTGTGTTACATTTAATTATGTTTTATAATTTTTTTTTTTTTTGAGATGGAGTCTCGCTCTGTCGCCCAGGCTGGAGTGTAGTGGCTGGATCCTGGCTCACTGCAAGCTCCGTCTCCCGGGTTCACGCCATTCTCCTGCCTCAGCCTCCCGAGTAGCTGGGACTACAGGCGCCCGCCACCTCGCCCGGCTAGTTTTTTGTATTTTTTAGTAGAGACGGGGTTTCACCGTGTTAGCCAGGATGGTCTCGATCTCCTGACCTTGTGATCCGCCCGTCTCGGCCTCCCAAAGTGTAAGCAAAGAGTGAATTGTCAATCCTAGTAATCAGTTTGCCTGAGGTTTTAAAATCTGCTTTTCTTAGTGTCTGTTTCTACAAGCCTGGGAATTAAATATGGATATTAAATCAAAGTCAAAATAATACTTTTGTGTTACATTTAATTATGTTTTATAATTTTTTTTTTTTTTTTGAGATGGAGTCTCGCTCTGTCGCCCAGGCTGGAGTGTAGTGGCTGGATCCTGGCTCACTGCAAGCTCCGTCTCCCGGGTTCACGCCATTCTCCTGCCTCAGCCTCCCGAGTAGCTGGGACTACAGGCGCCCGCCACCTCGCCCGGCTAGTTTTTTGTATTTTTTAGTAGAGACGGGGTTTCACCGTGTTAGCCAGGATGGTCTCGATCTCCTGACCTTGTGATCCGCCCGTCTCGGCCTCCCAAAGTGCTGGGATTACAGGCTTGAGCCACCGCGCCCGGCCATGTTTTATAATTATTAAGACGATCTGTATGTACTTGGTATTAAAGCACTTAACAATTTTTTTAAAAATGGAATATTGTAGAAATCTGACCTATTAGCCATGCGATCCCAATTTAAACTATGTAACTAATTTTAGACTTGTAAAATTAAAAAGTATAAGAACACTTCTACATTTGTAAATAATACTGAAATGTCTAAGAAAAGTTGATTTACTGCTTATATAATGCATTAGGTTTAAAAGTGTTGTTAAATGCTTGTTATAGTCACATTTGGGCATTTGAAATGATTACACAGAAAATAAAATCTGCCAAATTTATATATGCTATTTCAAGAAAAACTTTAAAGAAACTATAATGCAATAGCTGGAGAAGATATTTGCATTGTTCCCAGAAGGATGAGTTGGATATTAACATATAAAGAGCTCCAGTTGGAGCGAATGGCTTAATCAAAGTTGTGATGTGCAAAGAGTACATCACATACTTGGGGAACAATGAGTTTCATTTGATTTGGTCCAAGTGTGGAATAAAAGGAGTGTAATCTGGAACTGTGGTTTGTGGTTAGACTACAGATGCCTTTTTTTTTGAGACAGGGCATAGCTCTGCAGTGGCGAGATCTCAGCTAACTGTAACCTCCGCCTCCTGGGTTCAAGCGATTCTCATGTCTCAGCCTCCTAAGTAGCTGGAACTACAGGTGCACACCACCACATCTGGCTAATTTTTGTATTTTTAGTAGAGACAGGGTTTCCCCATGTTGGCCAGGCTGGTCTTGAACTCCTTACCTCAAGTGATCCACCTGCCTTGGCCTCCCAAAGTGCTGGGATTACAGGCTTAAGCCATTGTGTCTGGCCATAACTACAGCTCTTGAGGGCTAGATTAAAGCACCTGGGAGTTGTTCAGCAGGTACTGGACAATTCTAAGCAGGAATGATATATGAGTGTGCTTTAGGAAGACTAATGCCATCTGGGTACAGTGGCTCATGCCAGTGATCCCAGCACTTTGGGAGGTTGAGGTGGGAGGATTGCTTGTGTCCAGGAGTTCAAAACTAGCTTGGACAACATAGCGAGCCCCATCTCTACAAAAAATACAAAAAACAAAATCAAAAGAAGAATTAGCCAGGCATGGTGGAACTTGCCTGTAGTCCCAGCTATTTTGGAGGCTGAGGCAGGAGGATGGCTTGAGCCCCGGAGTCCCAGGATGCCATGAGCCATGACTGTGCCACTGTACTCCAGCCTGGGTGACAGAGCAAGACCTTGTCTCAAAACAAACAAACAAAAAAACCCACACTAAAAAACAAGGACTGACTGTGGGAAAAGATTTTGTAGCTCAGCTTGCTGTATACTGCTACCTGAAGAATTAGAGGCAAATTCTTGCTCATGTTAAATACCCCCTTCTCTGGTTTGTCTGATCTGGGCCAACCAAGGTAAAAAAGTCCATCCAAAAACAAATCACTGAGTAGATAAGCACCGACAATGCTACTTCTCTCTTCCCTATGATATTCATCTAATTTCAAAAAGCTAACATCTGCAGCTTTTTATTTTCCATTCAAATCCTTAGAAATGGTGTCTCTTTATAACAAAAGAGCAAAAAAATCCTCACACTAACTTTAGGTTCTTAGCCTTTCTCTAGATTTTACATGTTCCACTATTAGCGACCACCCTTTAAAGAGGAGAGTTTAAAACTCACAAACTAAGTGAGGACTTGGGTGTCTGCGGGCAGCAGTGCTCTAGCAGCAACTCCATGCAGAAGTTTGAATTGAGGCTCATGACTAGTTCATTTGTTTTTCTATTTTTATTTTTTATAGAGATGGGGTTTCCCTGTGTTGCCCAGGCTTGTCTCAAACTCTTGGGCTCAAGCAGTCTTCCTGCCTTGGCCTCCCAAAGTGCTGGAATTACAGGCATGAGCCACTGCACCTGGCCTTTTAAAATTTATGTTTCAATTTTTTATTTTTTATCGAATAGTTAAATCACAATAAATCAGAGGTCACCATAGCATTGTGTAAAATGAAAAATTGCCCATTTCTTAGTTCCATTGGGTTTTAGACAGTAATGTTTCTATGTAGAACTTGGTTTTGTCTGAGAAAGAAATAGAATTGCAACAACTACTATGCCTGCCTGGAAGATGTACCTCTCATTTTCTTTTTTTTTTTTTTTTTTTTTTTGAGGCGGAGTCTCGCTCTGTTGCCCGGACTGGAGTGCAGTGGCCGGATCTCAGCTCACTGCAAGCTCCGCCTCCCGGGTTCCCGCCATTCTCCTGCCTCAGCCTCCCGAGTAGCTGGGACTACAGGCGCCCGCCATCTCGCCCGGCTAGTTTTTGTATTTTTAGTAGAGACGGGGTTTCACCGTGTTAGCCAGGATGGTCTCAATCTCCTGACCTCGTGATCCGCCCGTCTCGGCCTCCCAAAGTGCTGGGATTACAGGCTTGAGCCACCGCGCCCGGCCACCTCTCATTTTCAATAGTATACTTGGGACAAATTTTTCAAACCTACTTTTTTTTTTTTTTTTTTTTGAGGCGGAGTCTCGTTCTGTCGCCCAGGCTGGAGTGCAGTGGCCGGATCTCGGCTCACTGCAAGCTCCGCCTCCCGGGTTCCCGCCATTCTCCTGCCTCAGCCTCCCGAGTAGCTGGGACTACAGGCGCCCGCCACCTCGCCCGGCTAGTTTTTGTATTTTTAGTAGAGACGGGGTTTCACTGTATTAGCCAGGAGGGTCTCGATCTCCTGACCTCGTGATCCGCCCGTCTCGGCCTCCCAAAGTGCTGGGATTACAGGCTTGAGCCACCGCGCCCGGCCTCAAACCTACTTTTTAATTTTTTGGTTCCAATCCTCCGGTCTTCTGTCTAGGATACTGGCAAGCATGTTGCTTTCAAGTTTCCCGTTACATCTTTGACCTTGTTCTGGAGAGCAGGCAGGTAAAGTTACTATTTGTAACTGATGCAGAAAATCACAAAAAGTATATTCCAATTCTTTTCATGGTCAAAATATGCTCCCAACTGCACTCCTTGCTTGTAATACATTAAAAAGTAAGCATAATGAGGAAGTCTGTTTATTTTCTATGTTATAAACCCTAAATGGACTATCGTTTATGTTTACATATAATAATGGCAATAAAAACATCAATATCAAATACCTCAAATATAAAAAGATAGAAGTTAAAAAAATACTGTAAGTTTCTTTTAAGAGCAGTAATTCTGTAGACAGACATTTTAAATAAAAAGTCCATGTCTCAAGGCCTTACATACAAAGAGGTGTTAAAAACTTAGGTGAAGTTGAAATAACAGGCAATCAGTGAAGCTATCTTACCCTTTTTTCTTTTTTCATTTAAAAAGGCTGAGCACTATCCGAATATAATAGAAATTGGAACAAACTACAACTGGGGATTTCCCAATGATTTTATTGAGGTAACTTTTCCCAATTTTATACATATATGCATTTACATATACTCAGGAAAGCTAAACAATGTTCTAAGGCACTTGGAACTGTGCACAGCAAAGTATCCTCTAATATTATACAACTAAATAGGGCAGAATTTTGCTTTTTAAATAACACAAACACCAGTACGGAATTAAAAAAGGGAATACATAGTCTTTCTTTCAGGTTACAATAGTGGAATACAAGTACATATGTGTATACTTGTAGATATTTATACCCACATACTATAATACAGTACAGATAAGAACAACAACAAAAGAGAAACTGTCATGTTGATCAGTGTACAGTTCCAGTTATTTACACTCACAGATATTACACTTGTGTAATACGTAGAACTAGATCACTCACTGGAAATCAGAAAGCATTCAGTCAGTCTGATAATGATCACAGTTTACCGTTGTTATCATTTTAACTGAAGTGTGAAATAACAAAAGAATGCAGATAGTCCATTATTTAAAAATCACTGTTACACAGAAAAAAAAAAAGAAAAAAGAAAGAAAGAAACTCGTTTGAATGTTTAGTAGGTACTAAATCTGGTGAAATTGGTATAAATGTTTTGAACACACTGGCACATTTCTAAGCCACAGAAGAAATGTTTAAAAAACAAGAAAAAAATATTAGTCTCTATATTTTAAGGGATGAAAGTGGTTTGACCCTTGAATCATTCTGATTCTTTCTGAAGGCGAGTTAGCACTGCAGTGGCAGCTTCTGGTTGTGGAGGCTCTCTAAACAATGTAATGACATAGTCAAACTATAACAAAAGTAACCAGTAAGGGAAAAGCCTCCCCTCCCCCGAGTTGGCAAGTGGCACAAATATTATTGGCATTTTCATATACCATAAAATTGACCTGAGGGTAGAGTGGCATTCTGCCTTATTTGCTCCTTTCAATTTATCTTAAAAAAAATACTGCTATTTAAAAAGATAAGAATTCTTAAGCACCATCTAAAAGCTTACAATATAACCACCTTTATTGACTCTGCGTTACTTGGCCTCAAAAAAAATTTAGAAATTTTAATGTTTTAAAAAATTATAGTGGCTAAGTTAATTCCATTTTGCTAGCCACAATTCATCCAAAAAACATATTACCATTCAGTTTTGGTGATACAAAGTGACAAAGAGAATATGTTTCTGTATTGTTAGTACAGTTTAATAATGTTTCACCTAAGTAAAACTCATCTTGTTTTGTGTGTGACCATCACTGAAATATGAACAATAGGCATGCAATCCACAGTTAATCCACATTTTCATCATAATGCAGCATTCACAAATCTTATTAGAAAAGCTGAACCACATGACTACATTTATACAGGGGAAATTCAAGCATTTGCGTGTGAATTAAATGCTTTGTTAATGGGATAAACAGGCGATTCATTTGGAACTTATGGGATGCAGCATAACCAGGTGAAATCTAATGGTAACTTATTTCCAAAGACCACCAGGTTTGTTCAAGTGCACTGTTAGTCTGTGTTTGTGTTTAACCCATACAACAATCCTCATGACAGTAAGAAGGATTATGACCAAAAATGTGGTTCTAAAGAAAAGTTGTAAGGCAAAAAAAAAAAAAAAAAAAAAAAAGCCTTCTTCATGTGTGATCTCTCCTTTAAGTATATATAGGGACTAGGCCAAGTCCTGATGCCCACTGAATGGCCAAGGCTGCCCAGTAACCTCCTACCTGAAGAACTTGCAAATTAAAGCTGCACTGAGACAAAGGCTTGAAAAATGAAGGGAGAAAAACCATTCAGGGCCCAAAGAAATACAAGGCAGCAGAGACAACGTTTGGGGATAGGCACTTTTTCTCTGTGTGTCCTCAAATTGCAGCAGACAGTGGCATTCAGGGGAGGTGATACCAACTTCCCAGAGAGGGTATTTGAACCTGGGGAAAGGCTTTTTATTCTTGGTGTTTACAATGACTGAGAATGCTACTGACATTTAGTCAGCAGGGGCCTAGGATATTAAACATCTGGCAATGCATGGGACGATTCTGTACAACAAAGACCTGCCCAGCTCCAAATGCCAAGAGCACCCCCACTGAGAAACATGGACCAACAGTGCTTTGCTCATATGTGCAGCTGTGCTACCAATGCGACAAGCTAAATGACATTTTTTGTGTGTGTGCAGTAAATCCTAGCATGGCTAAAAAATGACCCATCCTTATAGGGTTGGCTTTAGGTGGGAATAGCTGCCACAGGATCCTCTATTTCTTTCCAGAAATTTCACAACATATACAATAGGATTTTTAAATTTGGGATGACACCTGTCTTCAAAAAAGCATTGGTGGGTAAGGTTCCAGCTGCTTTCTAGAAATGCTAATGATGCTTTGCATTTCCATACATAGCTTAAGCTTAACGATTACGAAAAGGAAATTGGAAGTGAAAATGGGAGTTATCTGAGAGTACTCTATCTCTCTCCCCACCACCTCTTGGTTGCTGCCTGCCTTTACAGTAGAGCCCAATGCTGCTTCTTTGAAACCTGGGTTTAAACTAACTGGGGATGTACTTTCTCTAGAAAGATGTTCCTATTAATTTGGTGATTACTCTGTCATTGCTTTTCCCTCAAGGACATATTTTATTTTATTCATTATTATTATTATTATTTTGAGACTCAGTCTTGCTCTGTTGCCAAGGCTGGAGTGAAGAGGCATGATCTTGGCTCACTACAACCTCCGCCTCCCGGGTTTAAGCGATTCCCCTGCCTCAGCCTCCCGAGTAGCTGGGACTACAGGCACAAGCCACCATGCCTGGATACTTTTTTTTTTTTTCCAGTATTTTTAGTAGAGACGGGGTTTCACCATGTTGGTCAGGCTGGTCTTGAACTCCTGACCTCAAGCAATCCACCTGCCTTGGCCTCCCAAAGTGCTGGGATTACAGGTGTGAGCCACCACCCCTGGCCAATATAGGACATATTTTAGGTATGTAAGTTCATTCTGCTTTGTCCAGTAAAGCAATGTAATCTATCTTGCCAGTAAGTAGAAACTATCTACTCAGTAGTGAAAGATCTAGCCATTTCAAGAGGCCAACGGACAATTCTGTAAATAAATTGCATCTAAGTAGTTCCTTACTACTCACAACATACTCCAATGGTGTGAAGAAATTAATTCTTATCCCAAAGAATATACTTTTCCTAGTAATGATAGGCTTCATATAATTGGAATTTAAGAATGCTTTAACAGTTCTACCATACTCAGGGGTAGATGACATGAATTCATATATATTGTACTAATTTAATTCTAAACCACCTACTCTGAGGAAGATTTCTTGCTCCATTTGAAATTTGCAGCAAGGAGCACTTAAAAATAATAACAGACTAAAGAAATTTTTGAGCAGGAAAGGAAGAAAGTTTTCATTATTAAGTATGGACGTACTACTCTGTGGTAGACAAGACTATCCTTTTCCATTGTGAATAGAGTATGATTTTTCAGAGTTGTATCTGCCTGGTTCTATGAAGTATAAATAAAATGCCTGTTAGGTGTTAATGTGGTACATATCAGAACATGCAGTGTTAATGCAATCTTTTCCTCTTTTAAGTGTAAGCTACTAAATATATAATATGCATATATATTTATTTAATTTTTTTTAATGCCAATGCAGCCTTGAATTAATTGCAGGCTGTAAAACTGGACCTTTTTTGACTCAGGTTTTAAGCACTCATCTCTTATTTTCAGTATTTGGCGATTTTTGAAAGGTGTATTCAATTCTTTTATTTCCTTAAATATATTTCCCTTCAATTTCAGAACTTCCTACTAACAGAATATATTTACTAACATTAGAGAAAGATAAAGGACTACTCTTATTATGCTACTAAACAACATGAAGATGAAACCAGAAAGTTAGTTTTTCTGTGTAAAGCAGAGAGACAGATGTGTTTGCTTTTTCCTCCATGTAAAATAGCTGTTCAGATGCCAAAATGGTTCTCTATTACAGATTTCAGTTAAGTAATTTAAGGAGTTATAGCTAACATGTAAAAGTGCGAGACGTTTCACATACACAGGAAATTATCAGGCAAGCTTCCTTGAATGAATGCTGACTACCAGAGAACTATTTTGTCAGACTGATTAGTAATGACCGTGAAGATGCTGATCAAGCATGCTGAGCATCTCCTTAATACCTTAATATTAATGTTTTGTTCTTCATTTTAAAAAAACTAAAATGGTCACTTTGGTTTTTACATCTGTCTAGTTCTTTCTGGACTGGGATATTCCTGGAGATGGGTTTGTTTTCTTCCTTAATCATATCTTGGGAACTCAGGAACACCCACTTACTTCCTCAATGTCAGCCTAATGTCAAACTTTAAATAGCCAAAAACCTGGAATTGTGTTACAACAAAAGAAATCCAATTCACACACACTTTTATTTTTCCTATATGGCATATGCTTACTGGTTGGATTGCTGAAACACTGGTGGTGGGCAGAGGTGCCTATGCATGGAGGGTGGGCCAGACCTCTACATCCCTTTAGGGCCCCCAGGTAGGAGACTTCTGGCTGGGCGGCCAGTGGGGATATGGCTTATCTCTGCTCTACTAAAAGAGAACCATATTCTGCAAAATACAACTTAGCTTATCATCCTTTAATTCTTTCCACAGCTTTTTACTCAAGCCATCAGTCTAATAAAATAATTGGTGATTCCAATTACCTAAATAGTAGACTAGCACTGGCTTTACTTTTAAACTTTTATCTAACTTAAAAAATTTTTTCTAAATGTATAGATTAGTATAAAGAAAAAGCATGAGTAGTTAATAAATCTGACCTATTATACAAGAAAAACAATTTTGAAATACCAGATTTTCATTTTTTGTACTGAGTGTATCTCATTGTAGGCAACAAAAAATTGCATCATAGGCATCAAAAGTGGGAAGAAATTGTTCCTTTTATCAACCAATTAGAAACTTTCAGTAACACGTACTTTGAGTGATAAGATGGTGATGTCTCATGTTTACCATTATAGAGAGGTCTTGTGGTTAGAAATTTAAAGTGTTTAAAGATGATTAAGCATAGACAATTAAAAGAAACATTATATCTCTTGGTATTTTTCCCAAGACACTAAAATAATAAAATAAAAATATAATTAAGGAAAAGCATGACTTTGGGGGGAAAAAAATCACAAGTTATTTTATATGGCTGGATTGAAACACTATAAAACAGACAAAACCTCAGTCACAGACAGATACCTGGGCACGCAGAAAAATTTTTTCAAAGCAAAAAATTTGTCTTATCCTATTAGTGAAATGACAACAGACTCTATGTGTATTTTATTAATGCACAGAGTCTAACAAGAGGTGCAGTACTGCTGGTTACTTTTCCTAGTGCTAACACAGTCCTGGCTTTTAATAATAGGCCAACTGGCATTATCATTTTTTATTTTTAAATAAAACGATCCGATTTCCAGTGGTTCTTCAAAATACCAATGAATGGCAGGATCTACATTTATTCACCAGGTTAAATGCTTACTTTTGGGTTGAAATAGAAAATTACAGTCTTGAACCAGAAACATCTCAGAAAATTGTAGTCCAAACTCTGAGAATAAAATAAACTCTATTTGGGTCTTGTTTTGTTATTCATTTCATGTGTTTTTAATTAAAGGGGCACAAAACAACTGTGAAGAACAATTAAATGCAAGGTGGTATTTACATATGGTCATATGTATTCGGGAGCAGAAGTCATACTGTGCCTGTGACTCCATGAAAAATAGGAACACAACAATAGAGCATTTCTTAATGTAAACAATACAGACTGTAGGCTCATAGGGAAAGCTTTCACTACTTTAATCTCACTGATTCTTTTGCATTGACAGTAAATACTGTATTGTATTTATGGATGCAATCTGCAGATTCTTAAAATACAAGATGAGGATTTCCTCACACACAACGTAGTGGAAACTTTCCATGTTCTGTTAAGCCTTTGGGTTTTTTTTTTTTTTATCTGTGTCCTTTTTTTTTCTTTCTTTTTTTTTTAATAGCAGCAATCCAACTTTTAAAAAATGCAGCACTAAAAAATAACTAGTCCTTATTCTCATGCAGGACTAACTGCAGGCAGCACGTTTGTATCTTGCTTAAATTTTAACTTTGGAGTCAAGTTTTTATAACAGGTATCATGATTGTCAATACTGTCTTCTTTAGGTGAAGTATGGTTGCTTTGACTTTGGATCTAATCAAGATAGGGAAAGATCGAAAGACTTATTTCTGAAGCTTGCTACAGTTTTCTAGGGTCACATGACATCTGACTTTATTCTCAGTCCTCTTTTCCTGTGAAGGTTGGTACATTAGGAAAGGAATATTTAAAAATGTCAAGTGTGTATAGCTAATGCTACTTAAAAGCATGCAACAAAATTTGGGTAAGCATGCTTGTTAAAAGTCAGTAGAAGCTCTTGCATTTAAGAAAAAGATGCATGAAAACATTCAGACTTATTTCTGGCAACTGGATTCACTGGCACAACATAAAATTATGGTACTATACTGTACCAACATAATGGTGAAACAAGAATATTCTCAGATCAAGTCTTTCAGGAATCCATATTGGGAGGTTAGATTCCTAAATCCCTTACTAAGTTCTCAGCTACCCAATAACTACTTCAAAAATACATTTATGCTTCAATTTTCTCTTTTCTTCATTAACATAATGAAATATTTCTCTTTCTTTCTGATTTTCAACTTCCACCCCTTTTCAGTGCCCAGCAATTTTATCTATATTTTTCTTTCACCTGCATCATAAAATTTGGCTTTCTGGTTAACAGGGAGCCAGCGATTGTCTTCTGCTCATCTTCTTTGATTAAAGCTTCTGATGAAGAATATCCACGGTGTCTCTTACCATCACTGTGCATTCTGGGCAGCAAGAGTCACTGCATCCTTCCCTTTGCTTGTTGGAGCCATCTGGACCGCACAGGTGAGGAGCACTTCCCAACCAAGCTGAGTCACACACTTCCTTCACCACAAGTTAAACGGAAACACACACATTCAAATCCCAGTGCAATACCAGGTTTTCAGGAAGCAGGGCTTCCCCCAAAGATGATCAGTCTCTGTTTCCAAATAGTCTCGCACTTCGTTATGGACGATGAAACCTGGAGTAAGAAACAGAAACTATGAGTCTGTGGCCTAGGAGCACATTCTGCATGCAGTAAGCTGAGGAAGGTGTGGTCATGTTTACAATGACAAGCCACCCTAGATATCCCCCAACTGAATTACTGTTTATAGATTGCTGTCGTAACAAAATACTGTTATAAATATTATTGAAGAAAGCAGAGACAACCCTTATATAAAAGATGCTGGTTATAGTATTCAGGTTCCACAGCAACTAAGACAGAAAACACCACTGTTCTTGAGCGTCACACTCTAACCTTTATCAAGCATAGGGAGATGTTTCACAAAGGGATTTTGGTACACCTGGTCTGTATTATAAAAGCAGAACAACAAATAGGCACTTTTTCATTAGCTTCAGCCTTTCATCATCTCCTGCTGACGACTCCAAATTTACTTTCTACACTTGAATTTCTGAAAGCCCACAGAATGCTTCCCCCTAGATGTTCCACAGGTACATACTAAGCTTGTCCACAACTACACAAAGCTTTCCTTGTTAACCTACCTTTGAACTTTGTCTTATTTAATGTTCTACCTTTAAAAATATTTTTTGTCTAGAAACCTCAGATTAGCAATTCATTTCTCTCCCTCATCCAGCATTTCCTATTAGTCACCAAGTCCTGCCTCAACTGCCTGTCTTGGAATCATTAAAGTGCCATCTTTTGCTGGCACTACTTTCATGGTATGCTTGTTAGCCAGCCAGCTGGCTTCCTTTCCCTCCTTGTGAGTTCCTAAACATTCCTGGCATTTTTGTAGCCCCGTGCTTTTGAACATGTTGTTCACTAATACTGCAATTCCTTCCCTTCATTTCCTATCTATATTTTCATTTTCAAGATCAAGGTCAAAAGTTATCTTCTCCATAAAGCCTTAAGTGATCAAGCTCTTCAGCCTACTTCTGCGATTCCACGTTTATGCAACTCTGCCTAGCATTTCACCCTGTCTTCCATAATCGAATGCTCATCTGCTCTGGTCAGCCAGTCTCCTAATTGATTTCCCTGTTCCAGGCTCTCTCCATCAAATCTATGCTCCTCACTGTTACTAGCACTATCCTTAAAAATACTGGTCCCATCATTCCAGTTCTTGGGGTTTTAAAAATCTTTTTTTATTTTTAATTAGAGATGGGGGTCTCACTATGTTACCTAGGCTGGTCTTGAACTCCTGGTCTCAAGTGATTTGCTCACCTTTGCCTTCCAAAGTGCTGTGATTACAGGTATGAGCCACTGTGCCCAGCCCTGTTCTTTCTCAAAAGGATGTATTGTTCCCCATTCCCTACAAAATAAAATTTAAGCTGGGCATGGTGGCATACACCTGTGATCCCACCTGCTTGGGAGGCTGAGTTGGGAGGATAGCCTTGAGTCCAGGAGTTCAAGACAAGCCTGGGCATGTAGAAAGACCCTGTCCCTTAAAAAATTAAAATAAGAAAACCAACAAAATAAAATTTAAATTTCCTGGAGAAAATGGCCCAACTCATGGTTCTAGCTATATCTCTATCACTGCTTCCAAATATTCTCCATTCCAATCACTTGCCCCAAAAAGGCTTTTGCGCTAATGCTCTTTCCTCTACCTTTTTTTCTGAGGGGTGGTTGGGAGAGCCCTGGGGTGGGAACAGGGTTCCACTCCTGTTGCCCAGGCTGGAGTACAGTGGTGCGATCTCAGCTCACTGTAGCTTCAACCACCTAGGCTCAGGTGATTCTCCCTCCTCAGCCTCTTAAGTAGCTGAAACTATAGGCATGCACCACCATGCCCAGCTAATATTTGTATTTTTAGTAGAAATGGGGTTTTGCTATGTTGCCCAGGCTGGTCTCGAACTCCTACACTCAAGCAATCTGTCCTCGTCCTCCCAGAGTGCTGGGATTACAGGTTTGAGCCACCACGCCTGGCCTACTCTTTCTTCTACCTTTATCTCTCCTCCCATCTGTGCTTTATGCAGGCTCACTCTGTGAGTTCTCCAACTCCCTTTTCTCCACTGCTCAGGGAAGCACTAATCACTCTCTTTCCTGTGTTCCCATAATCTTTGGCTTACACCAGTTATTGCTCACATTATATAATCTTTGGATACATGTGCCTTTGCCATTGGATCATGAGAAGCCAAGAAATGTTCTTATTCATTTTTAAGTACTCGTTGAACACAATCTCTGGCACATGGTAGTACTTAATAAATGTTGCTGTGTTGAATACAAGCATTACAAAATGAAAAACTAAAAAATAACAGCAGGTGAAACGAGATGGGCCGTGAATTGATAACTGAGGAGCTGCTAGTTGGACACAAGGGACTTATATTACTTCTGTGTGTTTGACTTTCCAAAAGTCAAAAGAAAAATAAGATACACCAAGCTTTACAAAACTGGTAGACAATTTATGACTAAAGCAGGAATGTGTCCACTTTGAGTTCAGTTCTTAATCTATCCCTGACCATAACCTTGGGCAGATGTGAGGACTGCCATGCCTGCATTTGATACACAGAGGAAACATCATTCTTTCAGCCACTCTTTCGAGGGCCGGGTCAAGGGCCCTGTTGCCTCGTGTAGGCTCAGGACACTGTTCCCTGCATCCCAGCCATTTTGGCTCCAGCCTTGGCTCAAAGGGCCCCAGATACAGCTCAGGCTTCTGCTTCAGAGGGTGCAAGCTGAAAGCCTCGACAACTTCCACATGATATTAAGCCTGCAGATGCACAGAATGCAAAAGTGATGGAAGCTTCGGAGACTTCACCTCAATTTCAGGGGATACATGGAAAAGCCTGGGTGTCCAGGCAGAAGCCTGCTGCAAGGGCATAGCCCCCACAGAGAACCTCTACTAGGGCAGTGTGGAAGGGAAATGAGGGGTTGGGGATTCCACACAGGGTCTCCTCTAGGGCACTGCCTAGTGGAACTGTGAAAAGGAAGCCACTGTCCTCCAGATCCCAGAATGGTAGATCCACTGGTGGCTTGCATCATGTGCCTGGAAAGGCCACAGACATTCAATGCCAGCCTGTGAGAGCAGCCTGGGGGCTGCACTTTGCAAATCCACAGGGGTAGAGATGCCCACTTACACCAGAGTGCCCAGGACATGGGACATGCAGTCAGAGGCGATTATTTTGGAGCTTTATGGTTTAATGACTGCCCTCCTGGGTTTTGAACTTGCATGGGGCCTGTAGCCACTTTCTTTCGGCTGATTTCTCCCTTTGGGAATGGGAATGTTTACCCAATGTAGATCCCCACTGTATCTTGGAAATAACTAACTTGCTTTTTATTTTACAGATCATAGCTGGAAGCGATTTGCCTTTTTTCAGATGAGATTTTGAACTTTTGAAGTAATGCTGAAATGAATTAAGACTTTGGGGGACTGTTGGGAAGGCATTTTGAAATGTGAGAAGGACACGAGATTTGGGAGGGGCCAGGGGCAGAATGATATAGTTTGGATATTTGTCCCTGCCAAATCTCATGTTGGACTATAATCCCTAATGCTGGAGGTGGGGCCAGGAGGTGTTTGGGTCACGGGGGTGGATCCCTATGGCTTGGTACTGTCTTGGTGATAGTGAGTGACTTCTCACGACGTCTGGTTTAAAAGTGTGGGGCACTCCTCCTCCACTCTTGCTCCCATTCTTGCCATGTGATGTGCCTGCTCCCCCTTTGCTTTCTGCCATGATTGGAGACTTCCTGAGGCCTCCCCAGGAGCAGATGCTGCTATGCTTCCTGTGCAGCCTGCAGAACTGTGAGCCAATTAAACCTGTTTTCTTATAAATTACTCAGACTCAGGTATTTCTTTATAGCAGTCAAGAATGGCCTAATCCAGTCTGTGAGGGTGTTTTCAGGGACTGGCTTGTGAGTCTGAGTGGACTAGGTAGGGAAGATCTTCCCTCAGTATTGGCGGCCACAGCCAATCTGACAGAGAGCCAGAGAGGACAAAAACAGAGAAAAGGAGACTATGTCAATCCATCTGCTGGAGCTGGGATACACACTCTTCCTCTCTTGTCCTTGAACAACAACTCCAGGCTCCCCACCTTTGTATTCCAGAACTCACACCAGTACTCCCCACTGCCTCGAGCTCTCAGGCCTCTGGCCTTGGACTGAGCCAGGCTACCAGCATCCCAGGGTCTCCAGGTTGTCAACAACCTGTTGTGGGACTTCTCAGTATCCATTATCATGTGAACCAATTGCACTAATAAATCCCCTTTCATACATCTATATACATATATCTTATTGGTTTTGTTTCTCTGGAGAACCCGGACAGATTCAGACCCCTTTCTTGGCCATCAGATCTATACCCACCCCTGTCCTATTACCTTTTCTTCAAAGTCCTTAGCACTATCTGAAATGCTCATGTGTATTTATTGTTGACTTGGTAATAGTTTGCCTCTCTACTAGAACATAACCACCTGAGGACCTTATGAGACAGGTCCTAAACTCTCAGGGTCCAGAACACAATCTGGCTCACTAGGGATGTGCTCAGTAACTATCTGTTGAATGCATAAGTCACTGAACACATATATACAGGGGCATCTAGGAAGTTATTTGTTAGCTCTATAAATAACTCTATATAACTGACGAGTCCAATCAGAAGCCCCTAAACTTAATTACAAGTAAATGTATACTAATATACAATAACCCACCTGATAGGACATTCCAAAATGCTTTCTAGGAAGAGTCAATCAAAACTTGAAGCAAAATATGGAAGATCTATAAAAATATTTCAAAGAGTAACTGAAAACCTCTTAAATCAAGTATTTTATATACAATGTGAAAGGCAAATTGATGTGGTTTGGCTGTGTTCCCACCCAAACCTCATCTTGAATTGTAATCTCATAATCTTCACATTTTGTGGGAGGGACCTGGTGGGAGGTAATTGAATCAGGCGAGTGGTTTCCCCCATGCTGTTCTCGTGACGGTAAGTTCTCACGAGACCCGATGGGGCTTCTCCCTGCACTTGACACTCATTCTCTCTCCTGCTGCCCTGTGAAGAGGTGCCTTCTGCCATGATTGCAAGTTTCCTGAGGCCTCCCCAGCCACATGGAACTGTGAGTCAATTAAATCTCTTTCCTTTATAAATTACCCAGTCTCAGGTATGTCCTTAAAGCAGCGTGAGAATGGACTAATATACAGACAATAATAACAATCCTAATACAGTATATACCAGAGCTTACAAGTCCAAGTGCTATGCATGTATTTCCTCATTTAATCCCGAAAACAATCCTATGAGCCAAGTACTCCTATATCATCTTTGTATAGATGTGGAAACCAAGGCACAGGGATGCTACCTCATTTGCCCAAGGCAGAGAGAGAGAGAGAGAGCTGGTAAGTGGAAGTGCTATGCTCCAGACTCTGTCTTCCTAACCTACATTTGAGTATGAGATCAAAATATGTCCTCATCTGTACTTCCATTCGAAGGGGTAATTTTCTGGTGTTCTCTGGGTAGCATGAAATAGAAAAGGTGATCATTTGAATTTCTACCTCTATCCATTTTAATCAAATTTTATTTAAAATTTTTATTGTTTTATTATTTTTAATTGACATATAATAATTGTTCATATTTATGAGGTAGAGAGTGATATTTTGATGGCATAAAAAGTGTAATGATCAAACTAGCAAATCAATCATCCTATGCATTTATCATTTCTTTGTGTCAGGAACATTCAAAATTCTCTTTTTGAATATACATATGCTTTGTGAACATATGCAATAAATTATTAACTATAGTCCCCCTACAGTGCTATGGAACACTAGAACCTATTTCACCCATCTAACTGTATCTGTTAACCAACTGCAGCCTATCTCCTTTCCCTCACCCTGTTTATCCTCTAATAACCACTTGTCTACTCTCTACTTCAATGAGATCAACTTTTTAGCTTCTACATGTAAGTGAGAACGTGTGGTGTTTATCTTTCTGTGCCTGCCTTATTTTACATAACATAATATCCTCCAGGCTCATCCATGCTGGTGTAAATGACAGAATTTCATTCTTTCTGGTGGCTGAGTAGTGTTCCGTTGTGTATATATACCACAATTTCATTATCCATTCAAGTTTTGATCAGTTTTGAGCAGAGAAAAATCCTGTTCCATCTTCTCAGGTCACACTTTGATTGTTACAGTCTATTCTCAAACTTTTCACAATGACTCGAAGAGCCCATCCAGTGATATCCCAAACTAGCAGCAGTATCTCCCTCTGAGCAGGGCACGCCAGCATTGTCCACACTCCAGAAAGGGAGCAGGAACCAAGGAGCCCTGACAACACAGTGCATTGTCCCTCCAGGACCCTCCACCATGAGCTACCAAAGCTCTATCTTTCTTAGGTTCAGCTTTTCTAAAAATTAGTTAAAAACTCATCTAACTTAGCAATTATTTAGCTCTTGCCAAATCTGCTGGGCTTTGCGTACCAAACATTCCACAGTGTCCTAATCTTCAGATGTTCATCTAATCTTGAATTCAAGGGGCAAGGATAAGGAAACCTGATATTTTCTCTCCCCATTAGTAATGTCTGCGGAATGAAGAAGGTAAATGAAATTTTGGGGTTGGATAACAAAGGGAGTAGTCAATGGGCCAGGAGAGATAATCTTCTTTTTTGGGAGGTTGGGGGGACACCCTCTCACTCTCACACAGTCTGAAGTGTAGTGGCGTGATCTCGGCTCACTGCAATCCCTGCCTCCTGGATTCAAGTGATTCTCCTGCCTCAGTCTCCCAAGTAGCTGGGATTACAGACACCCGCCACCACGCACGGCTAATTTTTGTATTTTTTGTAGAGACAGCATTGTGCCATGTTGGCCAGGCTGGTCTTGAACTCCTGGCCTCAAGTGATCCTCCTGCCTTGGCCTCCCAAAGTGCTGGGATTACAGGCATGAGCCACTGCACCCCGCCAGAAGAGATAATCTTTGAAAGTCCAGTATTATCCTGGAAAGTATTCTGCATTTAATTTTCAAAAATGACTGAGGAGAGTGTAAGATTTTTTTTCCCTGCACACACCATTTGCCCATGGATCCCAGGACACAGTGAGTTCCACAGTCTGGATTGTATTGGAAGGCCACAGGCCACCAACACAGCTTCAAGGGCTGACTAGGAAAAGAAGGTGACCAATTAATACCGTGCATGTAATAATGTGCTGACAAAGCCAGAGGTCACATCTATGACCCCTCTTTAGATAGACTGCCCAGATTCGGTAAAAAGTAACAACCAGAAGGGAAAAAAAAGCCATATATTTTCCTGCTCTATCCAATCTGAAAATGATACTTACATCCTGTTTAAATTAGGCACCTTATCTTCAAATTCAGTTCTAAAACGCTGTGGTTAGAGGTACTGAAATTACAAAATACTCTTCAGTTTGTTATTTCTCAGTAATTTGCATTCATTTTAAAGTAGGAGAAATTCAGCTTTACCTCTTGAGAAGTTTGTCTATGTGACAGCATGACAGTTTTGGCTTTAGGCTTCAAGTTGGTGGAGCAATAAATAGATTTACTGTGCCCTAAGGATACTGAAGCTTTTTGTCCACCCTCTTTTTGGAACTTTCCTGAGACTCCAATCTGAAGTCATACATATTTTCTTCTTTCTTTTAAAACTGCAATACATTTTTTTTTCTCATTTTCATACTGTTGAGAGGGAGGGAATGGGGGAAAAGCTATTTTAAGTTATGGAATTCAGATAATGATTTTGATAAAGGTGGTTCCTTTATAATTTAATTTTAAAAAATTATTCACCTTCCTATAAACTTTTTATTTTTTATTTTTTACTTTTTTTGAGACAGAGTCTTGCTCTTTTGCCTAGGCTGGCGTACATTGGTGCAATCTTGGTTCACTGCAGCCTCTGCCTCCCGGTTTCAAGTGATTCTCCTGCTTCAGTCTCCAGAGTAGCTGGGATTACAGGCATACACCACCATGCCCAGCTAATTTTTTTAGTATTTTTAGTAGAGCCAGGGTTCACCATGTTGGCCAGGCTGGTCTTGAACCCCTGACCTCAGGTGATCAATCTACCTCGGCCTCCCAAAGTGCTGAGATTACAGGCATAAGCCACTGTGCCCAGCCCTTCCTATAAATGTATTGACATAACATAAAATATATAATTACTCACAAAGGTAAAATATTACTTTCCTGTACTTCCCTACTTGATAGATATAAAACTCCTAAATAATTCATTCCGCTTTTCTTTAAAAGAGTTTCATTGTCATGCCACATATACTTATTATTTTTAAATTTTCTTTATTTATTTTTTTAAAGAGACAGGGTCTGGTTTTGTCATCCAGCTGGAGTGCAGTGGCCAGATCATAGCTCACTGCTGCCTGGAACTCTGGGGCTCAGGGGATCCTCCCATACATACACTTATGTTAAACAAAGGAAGAGGCTCTCTTAAATCACAGCTCCTTGTTCTACTTGAGAGGCTACATCACACACTGGCTGGGCTCTTATCATTCCCAATACTGAGCCTTGCTTTCAACTCTGGTAGTAAAGCAGCATTTTGCAACCCTTTTAATTTCTGTCCAGGTAGCAAGTAAATGGAGTATCCATGAAAGGGAGTGCCACTACAAAAGCAGCCTTTCCATTCCTCAGTGCAGGACCCCTTATTAGTTTTTATTGCAGTTTCATGTATAGTCCCTGTGATGTCATATTTTGATAAGCATATCTAGAAGCTGAAAGGGTGGTTTACTTTAACTGTAAATCCACACAGGATAGTAATACCTCAAGAAAGTATAGAATGAGATCATTGCTTTAAAAAATACATATATGGGCTGGGTGCAGTGGCTCACGCCTGTAATCCCAGCACTTTGGGAGGCCGAGGCAGGTGGATCACAAGGTCAGGAGATTGAGACCATCCTGGCTAACACGGTGAAACCCCATCTCTACTAAAAATACAAAAAATTAGCCTGGCGTGGTGGCGGGCGCCTGTAGTCCCAGCTACTTGGGAGGCTGAGGCAGGAGAATGGCATGAACCTGGGAGGCAGAGCTTGCAGTGAGCCAAGATAGTGCCGCTGCACTTCAGCCTGGGCGACAGAGCGAGACTCCGTCTCAAAAAAAAAAAAAAATTATATGTGTATGTGTATGTGTCCATACATAGATACAGTTGACCCTTGAATAACATGGATTTGAACTGCATGAGTCCACTTATACATGGATATTCTTCCACCTCTGCCACCCATGAAACAACAAGACCAACCCCCTCCTTCTCCTCAGCCTATTCAACATGAAGACGATAAGGACGAAGACTTTTATGATGATCCAATTCCACTTAATGAATAGTAATGTTTTCTCTACCTTATGATTTATTATTATTATTTTTTGAGACAGATTCTCACTCTGTCGCCCAGGTGATCTCAGCTCACTTCAACCTCCACCTTCCAGGTTCAAGCAATTCTCATGCCTCAGGCTCCCAAGTAGCTGGGATTACAGATGTGTACCACCACACCCAGCTAATTTTTGTATTTTTAGTAGAGACGGGGATGCGCCATGTTGGCCAAGCTGGTCTCGAACTCCTGACCTCATGTGATCCTCTGGCCATGGCCTCCCAAAGTACTGGGATTACAGGCGTGAGCCACTGTGCCTGGCCTCCTTATGATTTTTAAAGTAACATTTTCTTTCCTGTAGCCTACTTTACTGTAAGAACATGGTACATAACACATGTAACACACAAAATAAGTGTTGATTGACTATGTTATCAGTAAGGATTCCAGTCACCAGTAGGTTTTAGTAGTTAAGTTTTGGGAGAGCCAAAAGTTATATGTGGATTTTTGACTGTGAGCGGGGATCAGAGCCCCTAACACCCACATTGTTCAAGGGTCACTGTATGTGAATATCTCAGTCTCAATATAAGAAAACTTCTCAACATTAAGAAAGCTCTCAACATAAAGAAAAACTTCTTACCATTAAGAAAATTTGAAAAGTAGAGAAAAGAAAAAGATATTACTATAACCCCACTCTAACGAAGCACTAAGAATTTTTGAAGTTATTTCCTAATCTTTATTTCCAGACATCTGAATTTTAAATAAAATATACTGCTGCTACAGTTAGTCAATATCCTGACTTTCCCACTTGACATTATGCCAATGATCTCTTGAAGCTCATTTTAACTCTAAGAGCCTCAATTCAATGATTCTATGAGTCTTCAGTAAGACTCCATAATACAAGAAGTAAATAATTTACAAGCTGATACAAATATGAAACTACTTTGTATACTCCAAAAATGTCATCATTTACAAAATGAGAAGTTTATTTTCAAAAAGTGATATTCTCTCTTGATAACAAATCTGATACATGTTAACACTTTCTCTATTGGGAAAACAGAGAATATCCAGAGGAAAATTAAAATTACTCAAAATCTTATCGCTCAGCTATAACTACTTTACAATTTAGAACTTAAGTAAAATTTCACCTTTCATGCAATTTGTCTTTAGAATTTAGAGAGTTATTTTATATTGTAGAAATTCCATTTACTACGGAAAAGGAAGTGGCTTTTTTTTTGCCATGTTGGTCTCCTTAGAGAACGCAATGATCCTATCTAATGATCTATCACCCTCAAATGAACTTTTGGGTTGTGAACAGTGGGCTGAATGGGCATTGCTGAGGGGTAGAAAATGCAGAATGTGGCCAGACAAGCAGCAAGGCCTAAGCAACTGAGGTTAGGGCTTGGTACCTATTGGGCCACAGGGCAATTTCTTCTGGGGACCATTTGTCTTCACCCTTGTTGTACAGCCCCAGAATCCATTCCAATTCCAGAGCACCATCTGGAAAATACTGGCAGAAACTGGGGGAATTAGATGACAGTGTAGAGCACCACAGTTCTTCATCACTAAAGACCAAACATGTCATGGAATGTATTCCATGGTGGAAGTATCAGAGGTACCTCCTCAGTGCACAAGACGTGGAAGTGTCACCATTAATATTAGTGCCAACACGATGGAATCCTCATTTACAGAAACAAGGACTTAGAGAATGGATCCTTTATTTTTTCTTTTAAATGTTTGTTTTTGACTAGGTAATACATTCATAATGTTTCAAAAATTCAAAACGTTCAAAAGGGTGAGTCGTGAGAAGTCTCCCTCCCATGCCTGCCCTTGGCCACCAGTTTGTGTCTCTCTCCGGAGATACAGAAATAAAAGAAGCTATATACAGAAGTGGGTCCTTCCATTGTACACCGGTACATCACTGTGTCAGAAATGGCCTCTAGATAAAGAGGTGCCCGAGAAGAGGAGTCAGCCCATTTATTAACCACCCCAAATCTGCAAGGAGTTCACAGATTGAGGTTTTGAAGGGAAGCCTTACTTGGTATAAGGAGACACTGTCTCATGCTAATAAGAGGAAAGGAGAGCTACTGTGTGTCTAGGTTGCATTTAAAGGGCAAGGTAATGATTCATATGGTGTTTAGTTTCCCCAAGAGAGGCTGGTGCTGAGTACCACCATCTTTTTTATGAGCAATTTGCTAAATGTAAAACTGGATTGTGTTTTTGTATTATTTTTATCAGAAAGAGTAGTGATTACCAGAACTTCTTCCTCTTAAAAGAATTACTGAAAACAGCTTGAAAATCATAAGCATTATTTTTATGTCTTGGAGCCAAAATATATCCCTACTGGAATATATCTCTAATGATCTCATAAGTTAATGGAAAAATAGCAGTAACATTTGCTTTACTGCCAAGGTTTAAGAATACTTAAGCAAGGCATATTCATTTTAGTGATAGGAAAATTTAATTTTTTCTTGTCTGGAAAGGTATTAAAGAGTGTTAATCAATTTATGTTTTGCAGAACTTTTAAAGTTTGCCCTTGATATCAGTTGTTACTTGCCCCAAAAGCTTATATATTTGCATCTGTTTATGTTTACATAAGCAATGAAGATATCAACAGACTTTTATGAAATACAAGAAGCATATACTAAATTTCTTAAGATGAGTAAATAAAAAAAAATAGCCAATACAATTTTGAGGGTGAAAAAAATGCCCGATCAAAAATAAAAGTATATTACAAATCTGTCCTAATTAAACAGTAGGATATAGACAGGGATAGACAAACAGCTCATTAGAACATAATAAGCAATCCAGAAATTGACTGATGTGTATATTAAAAGAGAATTTGACATCCACAGGGAAATAAGCGGCAGTGAGAGAATTAACTACCGATTTAGAAAAAAGTAAAGTTAGTTTACTTTTCTGAATCATACACACAAAAAAATGCACCCCTCCAAAGCATATATAACAGGTAAAAATAATAGTTTTATACTCTTGGCCTCCTCCGTCCATAAGACACAAAACAATGAAGTAAAACATAACAATACAGATAGATTTGAATATACAAAAATTTAAACAAAGTACCATTAAAAAGTTTAAAAGTTAACAACAAATTGGAGAAAAACATTGCAACATATGCAATAAAGGGCTGATATCCATGATATCTAAGGAGATGCTACCAGTCCATATAAAAGACAAACAACTACCCAAAAAATTGATCCCATAATTTTTTTTTTTTTTTTTTGAGACAGGGTCTCACTTTGTCACCCAGGCTAGAGTGCAGTGGTGTAGCCATGCCTCAATGCAGCCTCAATTTGCTGGGCTCAGGTGATTCTCTCACCTCAGCCACCCAAGTAGCTGAGACTACACGCAAGCACTGCCATGCTCAGCTAATTTTTAAAAGTTTTTCTAGAGATGGGGTCTCACTATGTTGATCAGGCTGGTAGAGAACTCCTGGGTTGAAGCAATCCTCCTGCCTCAGCTGGTCAGAAGTTTTGGATAGTCAAGTCAAATAATAAAAAATAAGTGATCAATAAAGATATGTTAAGATGCCCAATCTAATATAAATCAATGGAATGTGGTATTATTGTTCATCCTTTTAGAATATGAACCTCTCAACCACATCCCTCTCCTCCCAAATGCTGATGAGGGCAAGTCAGTAGACTAGGCATGCTCTTAAACTGTAGATCTGTAAACTAAGTGCTCTTTTTGGAGGATAGTGGAATAGTTTATTCCAAAATGCAAAATGTATATGCCCAGAAACCTAGCAAATCCACTTATGGGACTAACACAGAAATACTGGCATGTGTGCACAAAGATATACGCCTAAAGAAAGTCAAGGCAACATTGTTTTAATAATGAAAAATTGAAAACTCCATAAATATCCATCAATAGTGTAATTGTTCAATAACTTTTTGGCATATTATCTATGAAATGTCAGTCATTCAAATGAAATATATATATACACACACACACACACATACAACACACACACACACACATATATATATATATATATATATTTTTTTTTTTTTTTGAGACAGGATCTCTCTCTGTTGCCTAGGCTGGAGTGCAAGAGTGCAGTGGTGTGATCTGGGCTCACTGCAACCTCTGCCTCCTGGACTCAAGGGATCCTCCCACCTCAGCTTCCCAAGCACCTGGGATTACAGGTGTGAGCCACTACACTCAGCTAATTTTTGCATTTTTAGTAGAGACAGTGTTTGTTATGTTGTCCTGGCTGGTCTTGAACTCCTGAGCTCAAATGATCTGCCCACCTCGGCCTCCCCAAGTGCTAGGATTACAGGCCTGAGCCACTGCATCCAGCTCAATGAGATATATATTATAGAAAGATTTCTTAGATGCTGTGTTTATGTGTGAGAGAGAGTGCATATAAATGCATACATGTACATACACATATTTTATATATATATACACACACATGTTTATAAATGCATAGAAAAACATCTAAAAGGATCTACATCAAGCTTTTACTAGTGGATACCTGTGAGAATAGAAATGAGGTTGGGAAAGGAGTAAAGGGTTTTCATTTATACTTAATAGAATTTTGTATTGCTTGAATGCTTAATTAGAATATATTATTTTTGTACATACAAATACAAATATAAAAAAGAGGCCAGGTGCAGTGGCTCATGCCTGTAATCACAACATTTTGGGAGACTGAGGTGGGAGGATCGCTTGAGCTCAGGAGTTCAAGACCACCCTGGGCAACATAGCAAGACCTCATCTCTACTAAAAAAAAAAAAATACCCCCACAAAAACAAAATGACCCTTACTTCTCCCTGCACCCCAATTTTATTGTACTTCTTCATATAGAGTACAACAGAATAGAAAGAACCTCTTTTAGTATAAATATTTGTTTTTCGTAAAATGAGAACTTCCATAAAGATGTACTTTTAAAATTTGATTCTTTTTGACTGTAATTTATTCTTTATATCATGCTATTAAATGAAGATAAGGCTATCAGATACTCCAACTTCTAGGAAAACTACGCAGAAGCAAAACTATCCCGAATAATAATGTGTGGGTTGAGTGCAGACACTGCAGCTCAGGTGTCAGGACTCAACTGCACCAAGCACTCCATCTTCCCAGTTGCCCGGAGGCCCCAGTCAGCATGAGGTCACCCCAAATATTGAGCCACCTTTCAATAATCAACTTTACTTCAGAAGAGCAGCTACAGGTGTCACATTTTAGCATACATTTTTCCCCACCTCAGAAGTGGAAGGGAGAAAAGAGGGGGAAAAAAAAAGTCTGGCTTCATAGGGACACGTTGTTGGTCTCAGAGTACATTATGATAGAATAAAGCCCTCAAATAGATAAAAATCCATTCAGGATGTTGGAATACTCTACATGTATATACAAACAAATGACAGAGGAGGACATAAACAAATAAAGAAGAAGTACATTCAGCTCTTGGTGTCTGCAGGGGATTCATTCCAGGACCCCTTCAGATACGAAAATCGATGAATTCCTCAAGTCCCTGATATAAAATGGTGTAGAATTTACATACAACCTACGCCCATCCTCTTATATACTTTAAATCATCTTTAGATTACTTATACTACCTAATATAATGTAAGTGCTGTATAAATAGCTATTATACAGTATCATTTTATGATCTGTGTTATTTTTATTGTTGTGGTGTTATTTTGTATTTGTTTTAAAAAATATTTTGGGCTGGGTGTGGTGGCTCATGCCTGTAATCCCAGCATTTTGGGAGACTGAGGCGGGCGGATCACTTGAGGTTAGGAGTTTGAGACCAGCTGGACCAACATGGTGAAACCCTGTCTCCGTTATTAATACAAAAATTAGCCAGGTATGGTGGCACAGGCCTGTAATCCCAGCTACTTGGGAAGCTGAGGCAGGAGCATCGCTTGAACCTGGGAGGTGGATGTTGCAGTAAACTGAGATTGTGCCTCCAGCCTGGGTGACAGAGCGAGACGCTGTCTAAAAAAAAAAAAAAAAAAAAAAATTTGGATTGTGGCCAGTTGATTCTGCAGATGGGGAACCCATAGATATGGAAGGCCGACTGTAACCCTGAAAGAAAGGGGAGTTGCCCTGGCACACAAGACAGTAACATAGGAAGAAAACCTGTGGAGTAAGTCTATGATAACAAACCTCACTGCTCCCCCATCAATTTCAGGGAAGTTTGCTGTTAAAGTTGGAGGTTATACAGCACCTTCCTTTATATTTTGACATGCTCCCAGTACACAGGGCCATCATAACTGGGACTGCAGGAACAGTGGCACCAGGATGTATGGCTGTAGCTTAGGGGACCAATATTTGTTTTCCACAAAGACCTATCATGATCTTCTTCATGTCATTGGTCATCTATCCTGGTATTTTTTATTGATTTGATTTTTAAAGATTTGATTTGCTTGCAAATTTTTAGAAACACCTGTTATACAAAGCAAAGTACATTCGTCCTTAAGACAGAAATAAACAGAACACCTGTGAAGTGAGGGGGTCAGACTATATGATCACTCAGGTCCTTTCTGGGTTTGGTAACCTGTGAAAGAAACCGAAGGGGACTGGGGGAAAAATGGTAAGATGATAGCAATATCCTGTAGCACCAATAAAATCAGGATTCCCATTCTAAAGTTGTATCTTCTGAAAAGTCAGCTTCAATCCTATGTTATGCCTATTGTGAAACCAAAGTGTTATATATGTGCCCACACTGACTCTTGCCAGCATCTATTCTGGGCATACAACTTCAACTAAGTCTGTTCAAGAGCAGAATAAATGATGCCTTCAGGCCCAGAAAAAAACGAAGAAAGGAACCAAAATGTAGTCCTATGGAATGATTCAGACTTCCTTGAAAGAAAAGATTTAATTTTAGAAATTCTTATTCAGCATGATTAGTTTTAGTGTTCTTGAAGGAGATAGCTGAGTTTATTACGAAATTCTAGAAATTTACAGTCTTATCTAGTAATATCTTTAAAACTGTCACACTGACTGTTAGGTTCTTAAAAGCAAGCAAGGACAAATGTGAGGGAAGCAGAAATGTTCATAAGATGGTTTTAAGCTAAACTGTTTAAAAACATTTTTTAATTGTGATAAAATATACCTATCATAAAATTTACCATTGTAGGCAATTTCTTTTTTTTAACCAACTTAAGGTGGGATCACATCTTAAGCATTCTCAATTTCTAAACTATTTTGTCACCTACCTTGTAAACTGTCGACTCTCTTCATGAACTTCCATTTCTGTGCTTTTAAATTCATTTAGTTCTTTCCTTATTGCTGCCTAAACAGGAAAAAAAAAATAGATAAACAGAATTGTTATTTGGGTCATATATTACCCCCATATATACAGCATCAATGAAGCAGATCTTTTTTTTTTTTTTAGGAGATAGGCTCTCACTCTGTCACCCAAGCTGGAGTGGAGTAGTGAGATCATGGCTCATTGTAGCCTCAAACTCCTGGGCTTAAGTGATCCTCCCACCTCAGCATTCCAAATAGCTGGCATTACAGGTCTGTGCCACCATGGTCAGGTAATTTTTAAATTTTTTTTGTAGAGACGGAGTCTCAAGATATTGCCCAGGCTGATCTTGAACTTCTAGGCTCAAGTGATCCTCTTGCCTCAGTTTCTCAAAGTGCTGAGATTACTGGTATAAGCCACCATACCCAGCTTAGACATTCTTTTAAGGTGTAATAAATGTAATGTCATACTATAGCCAAACTAAAACCAGGATAGACTTCCTTCAAGTGCCCTTGGCAAGGGGGAGTGGGAGTGGGCCTTTGCTAAACTCATCCTCTGAGCCTGGTCTATGAAGCACACGGAACATCCCCCACCTACGATAACCACAAGGAAAGTGCAGGTCATGACATTTTCTGAGAAGCAATACCATTTTCCTATGGAAAGTTCTGCATTGAATATTGCCCACAACATGGCTTTGACTAGCTGCCAGAGAGCTACTGAGAAGGCAGTCGCTTATATGTTCTTTAATATTGAAAGTTTATAGAAATAGAACTTATAATTTGAGCATCGTCCTTAAAGCTACCCAAAGAAAATATCAAATAGAATGCATTGCTATTTAAAGAACACATAATCCATGTCACGTAATTTTTGGTATTTGAGGGGATGCTTACGCCATTCAGACTGAAATGTTAACATTAGTTATCTGTTAACAAATAGTGGCAGGATTACAGATGATTTGTGGTTTCAAATTTCTGCTTATTTTCATTTCCTAACTTTTCTACAAAGAATGTTTTACTCATGTTTTTTAAAAGGCGCTAATAAAAACACCCCTGTAACCTCTAGGCAAAATGGACTCTTCAGCCAAAACAAAGAATGATAAGTTATAGGGAACGACTTCACTGGGAGATAAAAAGTCTTCTTTGTGGTTGGAAAATAATAAATTTTAGAAAAGGGAACAGACAGAAAAAAGCCCTGAGGCCTCTCTCTGGCTCTTTCTCATAACTAACCATCATTCTGCAATACACAAGCCTTTCCCTCAACACTCCTTTCAATGCCATCTTTAAGTCCATGTCACAGATTGTCTCTTCTCCCCAAATGTATTCCTCAGCCCCTGTAGTTTCTATGGGGAACCTGTGACTAGGAACTGTGACAATAATGCTTGCTATTGACTTTTGGAAATGAAGAAGCAAGCAGAGAAATATGTGTGAGCCTGAGTCTTCTGTGACATGGCTGTCCAGTTTGTCTCACCAGTCTGAACGACAGTGAGGACGCTTTTGCTTACTGCAAAAACTGATGCGTAGAATCAGAAGGAGAAAGAGTGAGGACGCTCTATACCACTCACCAATTAACATCTATCAAACATTCTTCCTTGAAAGGTTTTTTTGTTTTGTTTTGTTTTTTGAGATGGAGTTTCGCTCTTGTTGCCCAGGCTGGAGTGCAGTGGCGCGATCTTGGCTCACTGCAACCTCCGCCTCCCGGGTTCAAGTGATTCTCCTGCCTCAGCCTCCCGAGTAGCTAGGATTACATGCATGTGCCAGCATGCCCAGCTAATTTTTGTATTTTTAGTAGAGACGGGGTTTCACCATGTTGGGCAGGTTGGTCTCAAACTCCTGACCTCGTGATCCACCCACCTCGGCCCTCCAAAGTGCTGGGATTACAGGCATGAGACACTGTGCCCAGCCGAAAGGAGGTATTTTAATTTGAATAGTGCCAGAGAATCCTGTCTTGATGTTCATTTTAAATTTCTTCTCCAAATGTAAGGGTTTAGCAGAGGAAGTGAAAAGCGGTACACTTGGAGTTAGAAGACAGGTATTCTAGTCTTGGCTATGTCCTCATTAGCAGTGTGACCCTTAGTAAGACACTTCACTCCAAACCTCAGTTTTCTTATCTGGAAAACCAGGAGGAAATTCTTCACAAAATGATGAGCATTAATCAAGAGCATATTTGAAAGTGCTTTGTACACTGCAGAGTCAATGAAATATCATTATTATGAGCCTCTTGAAAAACAGATTATTCTAGTTTGTGATTGGGATTAACAATTCTTTCATTTTTATTTATGAAGAGTCTACTGGAATTAAAGAAGATAATGCCACCGAAGTTGACTTAACCATGAATAAGATAAAGTCCTTATTTGCAATAGTAGGTTAGCTACTGCTGATCTAGTATGGCAAAAATCAATGAAAGCATTCTGTGAGAATCAACTGAGATATGGAATTTACAAAACATTACTATTGTAAATTGTGTGCTATACACCCGTCATATTAACAAAATTTATAATTCACTGGTGACCATATACATACACATAAAGAGAGACAGTTTACTATTTACAGGCACATCCTACATGCTCATCTGCAATGTGACTTTGCAATTTCCCTATCAAGAGGTGAAGTCTATCTCTCCAGCCTCGACACTGGGTGAGTCCTGTAACCGCTTTCAACAAATGCACACCGTAGAGGTAGAGGTGATACATGCCAGTCTGATGAAGCCCTTAACTGGCCTGGCACCTTTTGCTTCTTGCTACTTGAAAGTCAGCTGCCACGTAAAAAAAAGTGACTACTCTCAGAAAACCATGCTGTGAGAAACCCAAGATACAGGAAAAGGCCCTGGAGGATAAGATACTGGGTAGACAGAGAGAGAGAGGACAAGGAGCAAAAGGCACCAACGATTAGTGAAGAAGCTATCTTGGAAGTGAATTCTCTAACCCAGCATTTCACCTGATGCCACAGGGATCCGAAACAAACTGCTGGGCTGAGCCCTTCCCAAATTCCTAACTCACAGAATTGAGAACAAAATAGCTGTTTTAAAAGCCACTAAGTTCTGGGGTGATTTGTTAAAAAGCAGTTGATAACCTAAGAACTATTCTAAGGCTTTTACCTTACAGCTGATATAATGGAGGCCTAGAGACATCATGTGACTTGCTAGAGAGAGATGCACGTTAACCCTTTTCCTGTTTGCCCTGAGAATACTTGCCTGCCAGCACTAACGGCTGCAGTTGTTCACCTCAGGATAAGTTTGCCATGAAATATCTTGCTTTTATTTTCATAACGACTTTGGAAACAGAAGACATCATTCTATTTATAGCATTACGGTTTTAGTAGTGGTATTCCCATTTACAAAATACAGTACTTCTCTATTGCTGAAAATGTCAAATCCTAGAAAACGCAGCATTTCTATGTGTGATGTTAACATCATTCTCAAACAGTTGTTGGCCAAAAAATTGTTCGGTGAATCTGATTTTTCCAAAATAGATGATTTTGATGTTGGTTCTACTTAGAAACAACTCCAAGAACCGTTTTTGCAATTTATTTATTTATTTATTTAAGACAGGGTCTCACTCTGTCATTCAGGTAGGAGTAGAGTGGCGTGATCTCAGCTCACTGCAACCTCTGCCTCCTGGGTTCAAACAATCCTCCCACCTCAGCCTCCTGAGTGGCTGGGACTACAGGTGCACACCATTATGCCTGGTTAATTTTTTTTAATCTTCTGTAGAGGTGGATTTCACAATGTTGGCCAGGCTGGTTTCAAACTCCCAGGGTCAAGCGATCCACCCACTTCGGCCTCCCAAAGTGCTGGGACTACAGGCGTGAGCCACCGCAATCGGCCCCTAGTTTATTTTCACATGGGAAATCTGTCAGATTTGCTTCAGCCTCAAAGAGCGTGTTTATGTAAAATTAAATGAGCACTGGCAGTGAGGTGCATTTTCTTTCTCTAAACAGGAAAAGGGTTAAGTGACAAACATGGGGCTCACACAGAAGCCTTTTAACTTCACATCCTACAGTCTTTCCACTAAAATGAGCTTCTGGGCCCCTGTCATCAGGATAATTGCTTCAGATCTGCATGTTGTGTGTGTGGGCTTACAATTAGAAAAGATGTATCAGTTATGTGAATGATGTGGCAATGGAAGTGATGTGAAATTATAAGGATGAGTTATTTGAAAAAAATATACCAGAAAGATGTGACTACAGGCAATTAAAGAGATAAAATGCTTATTTAAAATTCACTGAAGATTGATCATACTTTTATTACAACAGATACTTCTTCTTGGAATAAAGAGTAAGATTTCCTGAGAGAGTTTAAAGAGGAAAAAAAGTAATTCAGACACTAGACAAATACATGTATAATAAACTTAACTCTCTTTTTTGCAATGGAGACCAGGTTTTAGGCCTAATAATTCTTCACATATATGTAAAGAGGACTGATTTTTTTTTTTTTTTTTTTTTTGAGACAGGGTCTTGTTCTGTCACCCAGGCTGGAGTGCAGGTGGTGTGATCACAGCTCACTGCAGCCTCAAATTCCAAGGCTCAAGACACCCTCCCACCTCAGTCTCCCGAGTAGCTGGGACCACAGCTGTGTGGCCACCACACCTGGCTAATTTAAAAAAAAAAAATATTTGTAGAGACGAGGATTTGCTGTGTTGCCCAGGCTGGTCTCAAGCAATCCTCCTGCCTTAGCCTACCCAAAGTGTTGGGATTACAGCCATGCGTCACCACACCCAGTCTGGGACTGCTTTTGTTGAAAGACATGAGATAGAAAGAGCTGGGCTGAAGTTTTAGGGAATTAGAGCCCCAGTGGTGCTGGGTTGTACCACCAATGGGAAACCATTGAGCCCAAACTAGGTATTTCTAGAGTAGAAACAACAACAACAAAACTCTATGAGATAGAAACTGAGACCAAATATGTAGTAATTTTGGCATCATGAGAATTATAGAGAGGAAAAAGGAAACAAAAATGTCTGAAGCTAAGTTTAAAATTGGCCAGTGGTGAGTGGTAACAGGACTGCTTCATCACTCCCAGTCAGCTCAGGCGTTACGCTGGGAAGAAGCAACAGGTGATTTGTTGAAAATTCAGAACCTGGAGTGGACCTCCAGCAAACTCCAACAGACTTGAAGCTGAGGGGCCAGTCTGTTAGAAGTAAAATGAGCAAACAGAAAGGAATAGTATCAACATCAACAAAAAGGACATCCACACCAAAACCCCATCTGTAGGTCACCAACGTCAAAGACCAAAGGTAGATAAAACCACAAAGATGGGAAGAAACCAGAGCAGAAAGGGCTGAAAATTCCAAAAACCAGAGTGCCTCTTCTCCTCCAAAGGGTCACAACTCCTTGCCAGCAAGGGAACAAAACTAGACAGAGAATGAGTTTGACGAGTTGACAGAGTAGGCTTCAGAAGGTTGGTAACAACAAACTTCTCTGAGCTAAAGGAGCACGTTTTAACCCATCGCAAGGAAGCTAAAGACCTTGAAAAAAGGTTAGATGAATGGCTAACTAGAATAACCAGTGTAGAGAAGAGCTTAAATGACCTGATGGAGCTGAAAACCACAGTACGAGAACTTCATGAAGCATATACAAGCTTCAATAGCTGATTCGATCAAGTGGAAAAAAGGATATCAGTGATTGAAGATCAAATTAATGAAATAGAGTGAGAAGATAAGATTAGAGAATAAAGAGTGAAAAGAAACGAACACAGCCTCCAATAAATATAAGACTATGTGAAAAGACCTAATCCATGTTTGATTGATGTACCTGAAAGTGACGGGGATAATGGAACCAAGTTAGAAAACAGTCTTCAGGATATTATCCAGGAGAACTTCCCCAACCTAGCAACACAGGCCAACATTCAAATTCAGGAAATACAGAGAACACCACAAAGATACTCCTCAAGGAAAGCAACCCCAAGACACATAACTGTCAGATTGACCAAGGTTAAAATGACGGAAACAATGTCAAGGGCAGCCAGAGAGAAAGGTCGGGTTACCCACAAAGAGAAGCCCATCAGACTCACAGTGGATCTCTTGGCAGATACCCTACCAGCCAGAAGAGAGTGGGGGGCCAATATTCAACCATTCTTAAAGAAAAGAATTTCCAACCCAAAATTTCATATCCAGACAAACTAAGCTTCATAATTGAAGGAGAAAAAAAATCCTTTCCAGACAAGCAAATGCTGAAAGATTTTGTCATCACTAGGCCTGCCTTACAAGAGCTCCTGAAGGAAGCACCAAACATGGAAAGGAACAACCAGTACCAGCCACTGCAAAGACATGCCAAACTGTAAAGGCCTTTGATGCTATAAAGAAAGTGCATCAACTATTGGGCAAAATAAGCAGCTAACATCATAATGACAGGATCAAATTCAAACATAACAATATTAAACTTAAATGTAAATGGGCTAAATGCCCCCATTAAAAGGCACAGACCGGCAAACTGGATAAACAGTCTAGACCCATCAGTGTGCTGTATTCAGGAGACCCATCTCACGTGCGAAGACACACATAGGCACAAAATAAAGGGATGGAGGAAGGCCTACCAAGCAAACAGAAAGCAAAAAAAAGCAGGGCTTGCAATCCTGGTCTCTGATAAAACAGACTTTAAACACACAAATATCAAAAGAGACAAAGAAGGCCATTACATAATGGTAAAGGGATCAATTCAACAAAAAGAGTTAACTATTCTAAATATATATGCACTCAATACAGGAGCACCAGATTCATAAAACAAGTTCTTAGACACCTACAAAGAAACTTAGATGCCCACACAATAATAATGGGAGACTTTAACACCCCACTGTCAATACTGGAAAGATCAACAAGACAAAAAATTAACAATGATATCCAAGACTCGAACTCAGCTCTGGAACAAGTGAATGTAACAGACATCTATAGTATTCTCCACCCCAAATCAACAGAATATACATTCTTTTTAGCACCACAATGCACTTATTCTAAAATTGACCACATAATTGGAAGTAAAACACTCCTCAGCAAATGTAAAGGAACAGAAATCAAAACAAACTGTCTCTCAGACCACAGTGCAATCAAATTAGAACTCAGGATTAAGAATCTGCCTCAAAACCGCACAACTACATGGAAACTGAACAACCTGCTCCTGAATGATTACTCGATAAATAACGAAATGAAGGCAGAAATAAAGATGTTCTTTGAAACCGATGAGAACAAAGACACAATGTACCATATCTCTGGGACACAGCTAAAGCATTGTGTAGCGGGAAATTTACAGCATTAAATGCCCACAAGAGAAAGCAAAAGAGATCTAAAATCGACACCCAAACATCACAATTAAAAGAACTAGAGAAGCAAGAGCAAACAAATTCAAAAGCTTGCAGAAGACAAGAAATAACTAAGATCAGAGCAGAACTGAAGGAGATAGAGACGTAAAAAACCCTTCAAAAAAAATCAATGAATCCAGGAACTGGTTATTTGAAAAGATCAACAAAATAGATAGACTGCTAGCAAGACTAATAAAGAAGAAAAGAATCAAATAGATGCAATAAAAAATGATAAAGGGGACATCACCACTGATCCCACAGAAACACAAACTACCATCAGAGGATACTATAAAAACCTCTAAATCAATAAACTAGAAAATCTAGAAGAAATGGATGAATTCCTGAGCACATACACCCTCCCAAGACTAAACCAGGAAGAAAGTGAATCTATGAATAGACCAATAACAAGTTCTGAAATTGAGGCAATAATTAATAGCCTACCAACCAAAAAAAGTCCAGGACCAGACAGATTCACAGCCGAAATCTACCAGAGGTACAAAGAGGAGCTGGTACCATTCCTTCTGAAACAATCCCAATCAGTAGAAAAAGAGGCAGTCCTCCCTAACTCATTTTATGAGGCCAGCATCATCCTGATAGCAAAGCCTGGCAGAGACACAACAAAAAAAGATAATTTTAGGCCAGTATCCCTGATGAACATCAACGCAAAAATCCTCAATCAAATACTGGCAAACCGAATCCAGCAGCTCATCAAAAAGCTGATCTACCATGATCAAGTTGACTTCATCCCTAGGATGCAAGGCTGGTTCAACATACGCAAATTAATAAATGTAATCCATCACATAAACAGAACCAATGACAAAAACCACATGATTATCTCAATAGATGCAGAAAAGGTCTTTGATAAAATTCAACAGCCCTTCATGCTAAACTAGGTATTGATGGAATGTATCTCAAACTAATAAGAGCTGTTTATGACAAACCCACAGCCAATATCATACTGAATGGACAAAAACTGGAAGCATTCCCTGTGAAAACCGGCACAAGACAAGGATACCCTCTCTCACCACTTCTATTAAACATAGTATTGGAAGTTCTGGCCAGGGCAATCAGTCAAGAGAAAGCAATAAAGGTCAAATTATTAAATTTGACCTTTTTATTTGATAAATTTGATAATTTGATAAATTATTAAATATCAAATTATTAAAGCAACAGAGTCAAATTATCTCTGTTTGCAGATGACATGACTGTATATTTGGAAAACCCCATCGTCTCAGCCCCAAATCTCCTTAAGCTGATAAGCAACTTCAGCGGTCTAAGGATACAAAATCAATGTGCAAAAATCACAAGCATTCTTATACACCAATAACAGATAAACAGAGAGCCAAATCATGAGTAAACTCCCATTCACAATTGCTACAAAGAGAATAAAATACGTAGGAATATAACTTACAAGGGATGTGAAAGACCTCTCCAAGGAGAACTACAAACCACTGCTCAAGGAAATCAGAGAGGACACAACCAAATGGAAAAACATTCCATGCTCATGGATAGGAAGAATCAATATACTGAAAATGGCCTTACTGCCCAAAGTAATTTACAGGTTCAAAGACATCCCCATCAAGCAACCACTGACTTTCTTCACAGAATTGGAAAAAACTACTTTAAACTTCATATGGAACCAAAAAAGAGCTCGCATATCCAAGACAATCCTGGGCAAGAACAACAAAGCTGGAGGCACCTTGCTACCTGACTGCAAACTTTACAAGGCTACAGTAACCAAAACAGCATGGTACTGGTACCAAAACATATAGATCAATGGAACAGAACAGAGTCCTCAGAAATAACACCACACATCTACCACCATCTGATCTTTGACAAACCTGACACATACAAGCAATAGGGAAGATTCCCTATTTAATAAATGGTGTTGGGAAAACTGGCTGGCCATATGCAGAAAACTGGAACTGGACCCCTTCCTTATACCTTATACAAAAATCAACTCATGATGGATCAAATACTTGAATGTAAGATCTAGGACCACAAAAATCCTAGAAGAAAACCTGGACAATACCATTCAGGACAGAGGCATGGGCAAAGACTTCATGACTAAAACACCAAAAGCAATGGCAACAAAAGCCAAAATTGACAAATGGGATCTAATTAAACAAAACAGTTCCTGCACAGCAAAAGAGTGAACAGAGTGAACAGGCAACCTACGGAATGGGAGAAAAGTTTTGCAATCTATACATCTGACAAAGGGCTAATATCCAGAATCTACAAAGAACTTAAACAAATTTACAAGAAAAAAGCAGACAACCCCATCAAAAAATGGGCTAAGGATATGAACAGAAACTTCTCAAATGAAGACATTTATGCAGCCAACAGACATACGAAAAAATGCTCATCATCACTGGTCATGAGAGAAATGCAAATCAAAACCACAATGAGATACCATCTCATGCCGGTTAGAATGGCAATCATTAAAAAGTCAGGAAACAACAGATGCTGGAGAGGTTGTGGAAAATATGAATGCTTTTACACTATTGGTGGGAGTGTAAATTAGTTCAACCATTGTGGAAGACAGCGTGGCGATTCCTCAAGGATCTAATATTAGAAATACCATTTGACCCAGCAATCCCATTACTGCACATAGACCTAAAGGATTATAAATCATTCTACGATAAAGACACATGCATACGTATGTTTATTGCAGCACTATTCACAATAGCAAAGACATGGAACCAACCCATATGTCTATCAATGATAGACTGGATTAAGAAAATGTGGCACATATACACCATGGAATACTATGCAGCCATTAAAAAGGATAAGTTGATGTCCTTTGCAGGGACATGGATGAAGCTGGAAATCATCATTCTCAGCAAACTATCACAAGATCAGAAAACCAAACACTGCATGTTCTCACTCATAAGTGGGAGTTGAACAATAAGAACACATGGACACAGGGAGGGGAACATCACACACTGGGGCCTGTGGGGAGTTGGGGACTAGGGGAGGGATAACATTAGGAGAAATACCTAATGCGGGTGATGGGTTGATGGGTGCAGCAAACCACCATGGCACGTGTATACCTACGTAACAAACCTGCACGTTTTGCACATGTAACCCAGAACTTAAAGTATAATGAAACAAGAAAGAAAGAAAGAAAGAAGGAAGGAAGGAAGGAAGGAAGGAAGGAAGGAAGGAAGGAGAAAGAAAGAAAGAAAGGGAGAGAGAGAGAAGGAAAGAAAGAAGAAAGAAAGAAGGAAGGAAGGAAGAAGAAAGAAAGAAAGAAAGAAAATGCAGACCTTGCTGCCTTCCCAAGACAGAAAGAAAGAAAGAAAGAAAGAAAGAAAGAAAGAAAATGCAGACCTTGCTGCCTTCCCAAATAGCATGAGCTGTGGGGCCAGAATTAACTAGAATTGCCATTTTGATATCCTTTATTTCTTGGGTAAAATTATGATGGGATGTGGAGAGGATTTCTGGACTACTCATCAATCAAGTTCAATGCCACAAGGAGGTAAGTGTTGCCCTTCTGCTGCTAGGGCAGCAATGAACAGGGCAAAGAATAGCTTAGGGAGAACAAAAATCTCAGGCTTTCTTAGGACCTGTTTAGGCACTGTGTTCCTGGAAAGACTGTATGTGTTATTCAACTTCAAATCTCCAGTATCTAGGATGATATTTAATATATTATAAGGTTTTTAATAAGTGATTACTGAGTTGGACAAAACCACAGCTCATCTGAAAAAATTCTACACTCTCTTTCACTGGATAGTTTTAGACTAGATCATAAACTGAGGAATCAACAATGAAAATATCACCAATGGGGAACAAAGGTTGGCTTCTCATCCCTGACCATGAGTATAATATTGGTAAGAGCTACCATTTATTGATGAGCAGGAATTCTAGAGATATTCTACCTAATTCTCAAGATAGATATAATTGGCTTTATTTTGCTAGTAAGTAAGCCTAGGTTAAACGACTTGGCCAAGGTCAAACAACTACAAAGTGGCCAAGTCAAGAATCAATCCATCCTAGAAGTGCCCAGCTCTAAAGACTGCCCTTCTCTCCTCCATGGAGCTTCCAAGCTCTACTCTAAGGAGATGGTTACCGGCAGGCAAGCCTACATCTTCAGGCAAATTTGATGGCCTTCTCTGACCTCACCTGTCTGCCACTGAAGGGCCAACTCATTTATCAACCTCAGTGCCGGAAACCAGGCCATCTCTATTTTACTGTACATGTATTTCTAGTGCTCTAAGTACATATATTCTAAAACTGACAATTTTATTTTGTTTATTTTTGTTTTAGAGACAGGGTCTCATTCTATTGCCCAGGCTGCAGTGCAGTGGCACAATTATAGCTCACTGCAGTCTTGAACTCCCGGACTCAAGGGATCCTCCTGCTTCAGCCTCCCAAGTAGCTAGGAATACAGGGATGTGCTACTACACCTGGCTAAGTCTTTTAGTTTTTGTAGAGAGAGGGTCTTGCTATGTTGCTCAGGCTGGTCTTTAACTCCTGGCCTCAAGTGACCCTCCCACCTTGGCCTCCCAAAGTGCTGACATTACAAGTATGAGTCATTGTGCCCTGACCTGAAAATTTTATGTTAAAGGTGAATAAAGCTCAATCAAGTTCACAATTAATAAGGCATTTCTCCCATCACTTCTCTTTTCCAACATGAGCCATTTAACCAGACTACCAGATTTCAGAGATTCCCCACCAAACCCAGCAAGGGCATTCCTCCTTCATAGAAAGGAGAGACATTGATTAATTATTGACTGATTGGTTACTACTCTTTAAAATGCAAGGGGGTAGCTTAATGGGGCTAAGAAAATGGCACTAAGATAAGAGAAAGAAAAATGGTGCTCCTTTAGGCTGACAGGAATTCATTTTTTGTTTGTTTGTTTGTTTGGTTTTGTTTTGTTTTTGAGATGGAGTCTCACTTTGTCACCCAGGCTGAAGTGCAGTGGTACAATCTCAGCTCACGGCAACTTCTGCCTCCTGAGTTCAAGTGATTCTCCTGCTTCAGCCTCCCAAGTAGCTGGGACTACAGGCAGGAGCCACCACGCACAGCGAATTTTTGTATATTTAGGAGAGATGGGGTTTCACCATGTTGGTCAGGCTGGTCTTCAACTCCTGACCTCAAGAGATCCACCCAACTCACCCTCTCAAAGTGCTTGGATTACAGGCATGAGCCACTGCACCTGGCCTCATTGTTTATTTTTTAAAGCAGAGGTGGAAATATTTATCTTGACTAGTTTTTTTAAAATGGGACATAGACCTCAAAAGTTAAAAATAAAACTCATTTTTAAACATAATAGTTAAGTTACAATTTTTACATGAATTAACTTAATACAATATATTATTTTAAATTTGATCTAAATATATATATAATAAATAATATATTACAAAATGCTTTAAGGTGAAAAGCAAGAAAAACCAGAAACGCTGGTTAATAATGGTGATTAGCATGTGTCATTTTCATTCTAAAATAAAATATACACTAAGACCATTGATAGTTTTAGGATCTCTGGGCAGTAAGTACAATTTCATCACATATATCTTTTAACAACTAGAGGCAACAATTTTTGTCAGTGTTAAGTAGGAAATGGTATTTTTAGAAATTCTTTTTTTTATTTTTTTTTAATTTTTTTTTATTTTTTATTATACTTTAAGTTCTAGGGTATATGTGCATAACGTTTATATCATGTATAACTCCCCAGTGCAATCCCTCCCTCCTCCCCCTCCCCATGATAGGCCCCAGTGTGTGATGTTCCCCTTCCCGAGTCCAAGTGATCTCATTGTTCAGTTCCCACCTATGAGTGAGAACATGCGGTGTTTGGTTTTCTCTTCTTGTGATAGTTTGCTAAGAATGATGGTTTCCAGCTGCATCCATGTCCCTACAAAGGACGCAAACTCATCCTTTTTGATGGCTGCATAGTATTCCATGGTGTATATGTGCCACATTTTCTTAATCCAGTCTGTCACAGATGGACATTTGGGTTGATTCCAAGTCTTTGCTATTGTGAATAGTGCCGCAATAAACATACGTGTGCATGTGTCTTTGTAGTAGAGTAATTTACAATCCTTTGGGTATATACCCAGTAGTGGGATGGCTGGGTCATATGGTACATCTAGTTCTAGATCCTTGAGGAATTGCCATACTGTTTTCCATAATGGTTGAACTAGTTTACAATCCCACCAACAGTGTAAAAGTGTTCTATTTCTCCACATCCTCTCCAACACCTGTTGTTTCCTGACTTCTTAATGATTGCCATTCTAACTGGTGTGAGATGGTATCTCATTGTGGTTTTGATTTGCATTTCTCTGATGGCCAGTGATGATGAGCATTTTTTCATGTCTGTTGGCTGTATGAATGTCTTCTTTTGAGAAATGTCTGTTCATATCCTTTGCCCACTTTTTGATGGGGTTGTGTGTTTTTTTCTTGTATATTTGTTTGAGTTCTTTGTAGATTCTGGATATTAGCCCTTTGTCAGATGAGTAGGTTGCAAAAATTTTCTCCCATTCTGTAGGTTGCCTGTTCACTCTGATGGTAGTTTCTTTTGCTGTGCAAAAGCTCTTTAGTTTAATGAGATCCCATTTGTCAATATTGGCTTTTGCTGCCGTTGCTTTTGGTGTTTTAGACAGGAAGTCCTTGCCCATGCCTATGTCCTGAATGGTACTACCTAGATTTTCTTCTAGGGTTTTTAAGGTATTAGGTCTAACATTTAAGTCTCTAATCCATCTTGAATTAATTTTCGTATAAGGGGTAAGGAAAGGATCCAGTTTCAGCTTTCTACTTATGGCTAGCCAATTTTCCCAGCACCATTTATTAAATAGGGAATCCTTTCCCCATTTCTTGTTTCTCTCAGGTTTGTCAAGATCAGATGGCTGTAGATGTGTGGTATTATTTCTGAGGACTCTGTTCTGTTCCACTGGTCTATTTCTCTGTTGTGGTACCAGTACCATGCTGTTTTGGTTACTGTAGCCTTGTAGTATAGTTTGAAGTCAGGTAGCGTGATGCCTCCAGCTTTGTCCTTTTGACCTAGGATTGTCTTGGCAATGCGGGCTCTTTTTTGGTTCCATATGAACTTTAAAGCAGTTTTTTCCAATTCTGTGAAGAAAGTCATTGGTAGCTTGATGGGGATGGCATTGAATCTATAAATAACCTTGGGCAGTATGGCCATTTTCACGATATTGATTCTTCCTATCCATGAGCATGGTATGTTCTTCCATTTGTTTGTGTCCTCTTTGATTTCACTGAGCAGTGGTTTGTAGTTCTCCTTGAAGAGGTCCTTGACATCCCTTGTAAGCTGGATTCCTAGGTATTTTATTCTCTTTGAAGCAATTGTGAATGGAAGTGCATTCCTGATTTTGCTCTCTGCTTGTCTGTTACTGGTGTATAAGAATGCTTGTGATTTTTGCACATTAATTTTGTATCCTGAGACTTTGCTGAAGTTGCTTATCAGCTTAAGGAGATTTTGGGCTGAGACGATGGGGTTTTCTAAATATACAATCATGTCATCTGCAAACAGGGACAATTTGACTTCTTCTTTTCCTAACTGGATACCCTTGATTTCTTTCTCTTGCCTGATTGCCCTAGCCAGAACTTCCAACACTATGTTGAATAGGAGTGGTGAGAGAGGGCATCCCTGTCTTGTGCCAGTTTTCAAAGGGAATTTTTCCAGTTTTTGCCCATTCAGTATGATATTAGCTGTGGGTTTGTCGTAAATAGCTCTTATTATTTTGAGGTACGTTCCATCAATACCGAATTTATTGAGCGTTTTTAGCATAAAGGGCTGTTGAATTTTGTCAAAAGCCTTTTCTGCATCTATTGAGATAATCATGTGGTTCTTGTCTTTGGTTCTGTTTATATGCTGGATTACGTTTATTGATTTGCGAATGTTGAACCAGCCTTGCATCCCAGGGATGAAGCCCACTTGATCATGGTGGATAAGCTTTTTGATGTGCTGCTGAATCCGGTTTGCCAGTATTTTATTGAGAATTTTTGCATCGATGTTCATCAGGGATATTGGTCTAAAATTCTCTTTTTTTGTTGTGTCTCTGCCAGGCTTTGGTATCAGGATGATGTTGGCCTCATAAAATGAGTTAGGGAGGATTCCCTCTTTTTCTATTGATTGGAATAGTTTCAGAAGGAATGGTACCAGCTCCTCCTTGTACCTCTGGTAGAATTCAGCTGTGAATCCATCTGGTCCTGGACTTTTTTTCGTGGGTAGGCTATTAATTGTTGCCTCAATTTCAGAGCCTGTTATTGGTCTATTCAGGGATTCAACTTCTTCCTGGTTCAGTCTTGGGAGAGTGTAAGTGTCCAGGAAATTATCCATTTCTTCTAGATTTTCTAGTTGATTTGCGTAGAGGCATTTATAGTATTCTCTGATGGTTGTTTGTATTTCTGTGGGGTCGGTGGTGATATCCCCTTTATCATTTTTTATTGCGTCTATTTGATTCCTCTCTCTTTTCTTCTTTATTAGTCTTGCTAGCGGTCTGTCAATTTTGTTGATCTTTTCAAAAAACCAACTCCTGGATTCATTGATTTTTTGGAGGGTTTTTTGTGTCTCTATCTCCTTCAGTTCTGCTCTGATCTTAGTTATTTCTTGCCTTCTGCTAGCTTTTGAATGTGTTTGCTCTTGCCTCTCTAGTTCTTTTAATTGTGATGTTAAAGTGTCAATTTTAGATCTTTCCTGCTTTCTCTTGTGGGCATTTAGTGCTATAAATTTCCCTCTACACACTGCTTTAAATGTGTCCCAGAGATTCTGGTATGTTGTATCTTTGTTCTCATTGGTTTCAAAGAACATCTTTATTTCTGCTTTCATTTCGTTATGTACGCAGTAGTCATTCAGGAGCAGGTTATTCAGTTTCCATGTAGTTGAGGGGTTTTGATTGAGTTTCTTAGTCCTGAGTTCTAGTTTGATTGCACTGTGGTCTGAGAGACAGTTTGTTATAATTTCTGTTCTTGTACATTTGCTGAGGAGTGCTTTACTTCCAATTATGTGGTCAATTTTGGAATAAGTGCGATGTGGTGCTGAGAAGAATGTATATTCTGTTGATCTGGGGTGGAGAGTTCTATAGATGTCTATTAGGTCCGCTTGGTGCAGAGATGAGTTCAATTCCTGGATATCCTTGTTAACTTTCTGTCTCGTTGATCTGTCTAATGTTGACAGTGGAGTGTTGAAATCTCCCATTATTATTGTATGGGAGTCTAAGTCTCTTTGTAGGTCTCTAAGGACTTGCTTTATGAATCTGGGTGCTCCTGTATTGGGTGCATATATATTTAGGAGAGTTAGCTCTTCCTGTTGAATTGATCCCTTTACCATTATGTAATGGCCTTCTTTGTCTCTTTTGATCTTTGATGGTTTAAAGTCTGTTTTATCAGAGACTAGGATTGCAACCCCTGCTTTTTTTTGTTCTCCATTTGCTTGGTAGATCTTTCTCCATCCCTTTATTTTGAGCCTATGTATGTCTCTGCATGTGAGATGGGTCTCCTGAATACAGCAGACTGATGGGTCTTGACTCTTTATCCAGTTTGCCAGTCTGTGTCTTTTAATTGGAGCATTTAGTCCATTTACATTTAAGGTTAATATTATTATGTGTGAACTTGATCCTGCCATTATGATATTAACTGGTTATTTTGCTCATTAGTTGATGCAGTTTCTTCCTAGCCTCGATGGTCTTTACATTTTGGCATGTTTTTGCAATGGCTGGTACCGGTTGTTCCTTTCCATGTTTAGGGCTTCCTTCAGGGTCTCTTGTAAGGCAGGCCTGGTGGTGACAAAATCTCTAAGCATTTGCTTATCTGTAAAGGATTTTCTTTCTCCTTCACTGATGAAACTTAGTTTGGCTGGATATGAAATTCTGGGTTGAAAATTCTTTTCTTTAAGAACGTTGAATATTGGCCCCCACTCTCTTCTGGCTTGTAGAGTTTCTGCCGAGAGATCTGCTGTCAGTCTGATGGGCTTCCCTTTGTGGGTAACCCGACCTTTCTCTCTGGCTGCCCTTAAGATTTTTTCCTTCATTTCAACTTTGGTGAATCTGGCAATTATGTGTCTTGGAGTTGCTCTTCTGGAGGAGTATCTTTGTGGCGTTCTCTGTATTTCCTGAATTTGAATGTTGGCCTGCCCTACTAGGTTGGGGAAGTTCTCCTGGATGATATCCTGAAGAGTGTTTTCCAACTTGGTTCCATTTTCCCCCTCACTTTCAGGCACCCCAATCAGACGTAGATTTGGTCTTTTTACATAATCCCATACTTCTTGCAGGCTTTGTTCATTTCTTTTTCTTCTTTTTTCTTTTGGTTTCTCTTCTCGCTTCATTTCATTCATTTGATCCTCAATCGCTGATACTCTTTCTTCCAGTTGATCGAGTCGGTTACTGAAGCTTGTGCATTTGTCACGTATTTCTCGTGTCATGGTTTTCATCTCTGTCATTTCGTTTATGATCTTCTCTGCATTAATTAGTCTAGCTGTCAATTCTTCCACTTTTTTTTCAAGATTTTTAGTTTCTTTGCGCTGGGTACGTAATTCCTCTTTTAGCTCTGAGAAGTTTGATGGACTGAAGCCTTCTTCTCTCATCTCGTCAAAGTCATTCTCTGACCAGCTTTGATCCGTTGCTGGCGATGGGCTGCGCTCCTTTGCAGGGGGAGATGCGCTCTTATTTTTTGAATTTCCAGCTTTTCTGCCCTGCTTTTTCCCCATCTTTGTGGTTTTATCTGTCTCTGGTCTTTGATGATGGTGACGTACTGATGGGGTTTTGGTATAGGTGTCCTTCCTGTTTGATAGTTTTCCGTCTGACAGTCAGAAGGACTGTCTGTTGGTCTGTTGGAGATTGCTTGAGGTCCACTCCAGACCCTGTTTGCCTGGGTATCAGCAGCAGAGGTTGCCAAAGATAGAATATTGCTGAGCAGCGAGTGTACCTGTCTGATTCTTCCTTTGGAAGTTTCCTCTCAGGGATGACTCCACCCTGTGAGGTGTGGGGTGTCAGACTGCCCCTAGTGGGGGATGTCTCCCAGCTAGGCTACTCAGGGGTCAGGGACCCACCTGAGCAGACAGTCTGTCCGTTCTCGGATCTCAACCTCCGCGTTGGGAGATCCACGGCTCTCCCCAAAGCTGTCAGACAGAGTCCTTCGCCTCTGCACCGCCCCCGCTGCTTTCCCTATTGGACCTCAGCTGTGGGCTGTCCCCAGAGGTGGAGTCTACAGAGACAGGCAGGTTTCCTTGAACTGCTGTGAGCTCCACCCAGTTCCAGCTTCCCAGCGGCTTTGTTTACCTACCTAAGCCTCAGCAATGGCGGGCGCCCCTCCCCCAGCCTCGCTGCTCCCTTGCGGATAGATCGCCGCAGACTGCTGTGTTAGCAGTGAGGGAGGCTCCGTGGGCGTGGGACCCTCCCGGCCAGGTGTGGGATATATTCTCCTGGTGTGCCTGTTTCCTTAAAGCGCAGTATTGGGGTGGGAGTTACGCGATTTTCCAGGTGTTATGTGTCTCAGTTCCCCTGGCTAGGAAAACGGATTTCCTTCCCCCTTGCGCTTCCAGGTGAGGCGATGCCTCGCCCTGCTTCAGCTCACGCTGGTCAGGCTGCAGCAGCTGACCAGCACCGATTGTCCGGCACTCCCTAGAGAGATGACCCCAGTACCTCAGTTGAAAATGCAGAAATCACCGGTCTTCTGTGTTACTCGCGCTGGGAGTTGGAGACTGGAGCTGTTCCTATTCGGCCATCTTGCTCCGCCCCTCAGAAATTCTTAAAAGTACTGTGCATTAAAGTGTTTTTCTTATTTTTGCAGTTTTGAATATTCAGATATGGCCCAATGAATATTCATCACCTGTGTATATACAATATACTACACATAAACATCTTAAATTGTTGCATTTTTCTATTTTTTATCTTTAAAAAGTGTACCATATTATTCATTTATTTATTTATTTTGAGACAAGGTCTGGCTCTGCTGCACAGGCTGGAGTGCAGTGTCATGGCTCTCTGCAGCCTCCTGCTTCTGGGCTCAAGCAATTCTCCCACCTCAGCTTCCCGAGTAGCTGGGACTACAGGCACGTGCCACCACATCCGGCAAATTTTTTGTATTTTTTAGTAGAGACAGGGTTCCACCACATCACTCAGGCTGGTCTCAAACTCCTTAGCTCAAGAAATCTGCCCACCTCGGCCTCCCAAAGTGCTAGGATTATAGGCATGAGCCACCATGCCTGGCCAATATTTTTTCTATTTAAAAGAAATTCTACCTCTTAATTTTCTTGTAGAGATACACACACATACACAATAAAAATCCACTTCTAAAAATGCTGCCTTTTAGACTTTAAAAAGTCTCAGGAGAAATGTGAGAGATACTGTCAGAGGGAGAAAATGAGGCCCATGTGTGAGGAGGAAGGGGCTGTGGCTATGCTCTGGGGATCAGATCTGCAAGGGAAATGCCAAGGTCATGTGCCTTCAAAGCACTCATAAACAGAAACAAAGCCTGTGGCAGAAAACCTGGCCATGTACCTTTCCCCTGCAGCCTGGAAGTCCAGAACAAAATCCCATTTTTGTTTCAACATAAAATTAAAAAAAAAAAAAAATCCTCTCTGTTACAGCTAGAGAGGAATGAGCTTTACCTTCTAACAAAAGAACAAGAGTTAAAAAGAACCATTTCTAGGGTTTGGACAATTTAGTTTCCATATGAGGGTGGTTAGTCATTTAGACTCTCCCTGTTTGCATACTTGGCAACTGCAGTGACCTTTACTCATTTATCTGGCCCTACCTGCCTTTCTGAAGTTTTGCGTTTGAATAATAAGATAGCTGGGAATGGGCTGGGCGCGGTGGCTCAAGCCTGTAATCCCAGCACTTTGGGAGGCCGAGACGGGCGGATCACGAGGTCGGGGTATCGAGACCATCCTGGCTAACATGGTGAAACCCCGTCTCTACTAAAAAATGCAAAAAAACTAGCCGGGTGAGGTGACGGGCACCTGTAGTCCCAGCTACTTGGGAGGCTGAGGCAGGAGAATGGTGTAAACCCGGGAGGCGGAGCTTGCAGTGAGCCAAGATCCGGCCACTGCACTCCAGCCTGGGCGACAGAGCGAGACTCCATCTCAAAAAAAAAAAAAAAAAAAAAATAGCTGGGAATGGTGGGTGTGGAAAATTATATTTTCCAAATTTGGCCACAATTGTAATCTCGTCACTCCCTGTCAAGAAGTGGAGCTAATTAATTCCCCTTTCCTTGAAGCTTGAGCTGGTCTTATGACTTGCCTGTAACTAACAGAATGTAGTAGAAGTGAGGCTGGATGCCTTCCAAAGCCAGATCAGGTAAGGCCATATAGCTTTTACCTGGTTCTCTTGGGACATTTGCTCAGCCACCATGTAAGAAGACTGATGACTCAGGCTACCATGCTGAAGAGGCCATGTATAGGTAAGTTTGGTCGACTAGGAGCCAGAGTTGAGCCCTGCCTCTGAGCCATCCCTACCAAGACACCAGACATGTTAGAGAGGCTGTCTTGGAGCCTCCAAAGTAGCCTATTTGTCAGCTGAATAACATTGAGTGACCTTAGTCAACCTCATGAAGAGCAGAAGAATCACCTAGCTGAGCCCTAAATCTCCAACCTACAAAATCTGTAAGATATAAAATAGTTGCTGTTTTCAATCACTAAGTTTTGGGGAAGGTCACTGCACAGAAACAGTGACTAGAGCAGGGTCAACTAGGAGCCACAAAACGAGAGGTGAATGACCAAAAGCCCACAACTGAAAGGAAAGGAGGATGGAAGAAACCTTGCACCAAGTTCAGAATGCAGTATTATTTCTAGCAAAATGGCATCCCAGATGCCTTGACTAACTCTTCTATTGAAAAACAATTAAAATGCTAAACATAGCATCTAAAAACTGCTTTAAATGTACTAAACAGTTGGGAAAAGAGTAAAAAATACTTCAACGAGAATGAGTAAAATAAGATCATGGCCAGAGAAATAAGGTAAGTTAGCAATGAAACTGGCTGTGACCTTGAGGGCACTTGTGTTAAATCTAGTGAATTTAAGGAGGCATCTTTATGATTTGGTGAAATACAGAAGACACACAAAATCCACCCAGGTCTAATAAATAATTCTCTCTCCATAAATTGGTGACCAAATGGCATATCCTCAGTGTAAGGGTAAGCTAGAATATCTGACCCTTCAAGGACAAACAAAAAATTGCAAGCTGGTGCTTAGTGTCAGGCCTTTGAGCCCAAGCTAAGCCATCATATCTCCAGTGACCTGCACATCCAGCTGGCCCGAAGCAACTGAAGATCCACAAAAAAAGTGAAAATAGCCTTAATTGATGACATTTCACCATTGTGATTTATTTCTGCCCCAACCTAACTGAGCAATGTACTTTGTAATCTCCCCCACCCTTAGGAAGATTCTTTATAATCTTCCCCACCCTTAAGAAGGTTCTTTGTCCCCACCCTTGAGAATGTACTTTGTGAGATCCACCCCCTGCCCCCAAAACATTGCTCTTAACTCCACCGCCTATCCCAAAACCTATAGGAACTAATGATAATCCCATTACCCTTTGCTGACTCTCTTTTCAGACTCAGCCCACCCACACCCAGGTGAAATAAACAGCCATGGTGCTTGCACAAAGCCTGTTTGGTGGTCCCTTCACATGGACGCGTGAGACATTCAGTGCTGAAGACCCGGGTCAGCGGGACTCCTTTGGGAGACCAGTCTCCTGTCCTCACCCTCACTCCGTGAAGAGATCCACCAACGACCTCAGGTCCTCAGACCAACCAGCCCAAGGAACATCTCACCAATTTTAAATCGGTTAAGCGGCCTCTTTTTACTCTCTTCTCCAGCCCCTCTCACTATCCCTCAACCTCTTTCTCCTTTCAATCTTGGCGCTACCCTTCAATCTCTCCCTTCTCTTAATTTCAATTCCTTTCATTTTCTGGTAGAGATAAAGGAGACACATTTTATCCATGAACCCAAAACTCTGGCACCGGTCACGGACTCGGGAAGGCAGCCTTCCCTTGGTGTTTAACCATTGTGGGGACGCCTCTCTGATTATTCACCCACATTCCCCTGGTGTCTGATCTCCGCAGGGACGCCTGCCTTGAACATTCACCCACATTCCCTTGTTGGCAAGTCAATTGCGGGGATGCCTGCTTTGGCTGCTTACCCATGTTGTAGCCCTCTACCCTTCTTTTTAAACTTGCCTCCTTCAACTATGGCAAACTTCCACCCTCCATTCCTCCTTCTTCTCCCTTAGCCTGTGTTCTCAAGAACTTAAAACCTCTTCAACTCTAGCCTGACCTAAAATCTAAGCATCTTATTTTCTTCTGCAATACCGCTTGGCCCCAGTACAAACTCGACACCAGTTCCAAGTGATCAGAGAATGGCACTTTCGATTTGTCTATCCTACAAGATCTAGATAATTTTTGTTGAAAAATGGACAAATGGTCTGAAGTGCCTGACGTCCAGGCATTCTTTTACACATTCATCCCTCCCTAGTCTCTGCTCCCAGTGAGACCCATCCCAAATCTTTCTTCTTTCTCTCCTGTCTGCTCTTTCAGTCTCCACTCCAAGCTCTGAGTTCTCTGAATCCTTTTCTATGGACTCATCTGACCTCTCTCTTTCTCCCCAGGTTGTTCCTCGCTAGGCCAAGCCAGGTCGCAATTCTTCCTCAGCTTCTGCTCCCCCACCCTATAATCCTTCTATCACCTCCCCTCCTGACACCCAGTCTGGCTTACAGTTTCGTTCCACGACTAGCCCTCCCTCACCTGCCCAACAATTTCCTCTTAGAGAGGTGGCTGGAGCTGAAGGCATAGTCAGGGTACATGTGCCTTTTTCTCTATCAGACCTTTCCCAAATCAGTCAGCATTTAGGCTCTTTCTCATCAGACCCCACTAAACATATACAGGAATTCCGATATCTAACTCTGTCCTACAATTTAACCTGGAGTGACTTAAATGTCATCCTAACTTCTACCCAGATGAACGGGAAAGAGCTTTTTCTCTAGCCCAATCTCACGCCGATAACCGCTGGCTTCATGAGCCAGACCTCCAGGAAGGCATTAGAGCAGTTCCCCGAGAAGATCCCCAGTGGAACTATATCAGGTATAGCTAGGCGAGATTACATGGTTTCCTGCCTAGTTGAAGGGCTTAAAAGGCAGCTTACAAAGCCATTAATTATGACAAACTTAAAGAAACTACCCAAGTTAAAGAACCCAGCCCAGTTCATGGCCTGCTTAGCAGCAACCCTTAGACGCTTTACCGCCCTAGACCCAGAGGGGCTAGAAGGCCGCCTTATTCTTAATATGCATTTTATCACCCAGTAAACTCCCGACATTAGAAAAAGCTCCAAAAATTAGATTCCAGCCCTCAAACCCCACAACAGGACTTAATTAACCTCACCTTCCAGGTGTACAATAATAGAGAATAGTTGCAATTACTTGCCTCCACTGTGAGAGAAACCCCAGCCATATCTCCAGCATATGAAAACTTCAAAACACCTAAGCCACAGAGGTCAGGCATTCCTTCAGGTCTTCCTCCCCCAGGATCTTGCTTCAATTGCTGGAAATCTGGCTACTGGGCCAAGGAATGCCCGCAGCCTGGGATTCCTCCTAAGCCATGTCCCATCTGTGCGGGACCCCACTGGAAATTGGACTGCCCAACTGGCCCAAGGTTCTGACTGACTCCTCCCCAAATCTTCTCGGCTTAGCGGCTGAAGACTGACACTGCCCGGCCGCCTTGGAAGCCTCCTGGACCATCACAGATGCTTTGGGTAACTCTTACAGTGTAGTTACACTCCGTCCTCTTCTTAGTTAATACGGAGGCTACCAACTCCACATGACCTTCTTTACAAAGGCGTTTTTCCTTTGCCTCCATAACTGTTGTGGGTATTGATGGCCAGGCTTCTAAACCTCTTAAAACTCCCCAACTCTGGTGCCAACTTAGACAATACTCTTTTAAGCACTCCTTTTTAGTTATCCCCATCTGCCCAGCTACCTTATTAGATAGACACATTTTAACTAAGTTATCTGCTTCCCTGACTATTCCTGGGCTACAGCCACACCTCATTGCCACCTTTTCCCCCAGTTCAAAACCTCCTTCGCATCCTCTCCTTGTATCTCCCCACCTGAATCCACAAGTGTCTAGGACACCTCTACTCCCTCCTCGGCGACAAATGATGCACCCCTTACCATCCCATTAGAACCTATCACTCTCACCTCGCTCAACACCAGTATCCCATCCCACAGCATGCTTTAAAAGGATTAAAGACTGTTATCACTCTCCTGATACAGCATGGGCTTCTAAAACATATAAACTCTCCTTACAATTCCCCCATTTTACCTGCCCAAACACCAGACAAGTCTTACAGGTTAGTTCAGGATCTGCGCCTTATCAACCAAATTGTTTTGCCTATCCACCCCGTGGTGCCAAACACATATACTCTCCTATTCTCAATACCTCCCTCAACAACCCCTCCATAACCCATTATTCTGTTCTGGATCTCAAACATGCTTTCTTTACTATTCCTTGCACCCTTCATCCCAGCCTCTCTTTGCTTTCACTTGGACTGGGTACTCCCAATTCTTAGTCCTTTAATACCTGTTTTTCTCCTTCTCTTATTCGGACCTTGTATCTTTCATTTAGTTTCTCAATCCATACAAAATCGCATCCAGGCCATCACCAATAATTCTATATGACAAATGCTCCTTCTAACAACCCCACAATATCACCCTTTACCCCAAAATCTTTCTTCAGTTGAATCTCTCCCACTGTAGGTTCCCACGCCTCCCCTAATCCTGCTCGAAGCAGCTCTGAGAAACATCGCCCATTATCTCTCCATACCACCCCCAAAAATTTTCACCGCCCCAACACTTTACCACTATTTTGTTTCATTTTTCTTATTAATATAAGACAGGAATGTCAGGCCTCTTCACATGGACGTGTGAGACAGTAAGTAAGGGGATAGGCAGGGAGGGATGAAATGTACACTGAAAATTCAAAGCCATGAGCTAAACGTCACAGAGGTTTGTTGCTTCAATTCATAGTACCAAGGTAGTCTAAAATAACTCATTTTGATAATCTAGTTTAAAAGTTATATTTTTAAATATAACAAAGTTTTCATCAGGAAAATGTATACATTCTAAACATATATATCTAATGACACACCTCACAATAAATGAAGCAAAATTGACAGAATTATAAGAAGTACAAAAAAATCCACATAGTGGGAGATTTAACACATCTTATTTGTTACCTGACAGATCAAATAGACAAAAAAAAAAAAAAAAAAAAAACTAAGGCTACAGAAATCTGAATAGAACTAACAAGACTGATTTTACAGGAGAATTTGCACACCCTCAAACTGTAGGACACATATTGTTTTCAAGGACATATGAGACATAATTACTACAAATCCCAATATAAAGGCCACATCCCAGACCAATGAGATCAGCATCTCTGGAGAGGGGACCCAGACATCTGCATTCTTAAAGATCTATAGGTGATTCCAATGTGTAGCCAAGGTTGCAAATCACTGACACACAGAGTCATTTCTAACCCTCAGTGCTTCTATCAGAAAATAAGGAAGGATGAAAATTAATAATCTGGAGAGTCTATCTTAGGTTAGAACAGAACAGCCAATAAAGCCCAAAAAATTAAGGGGAAGAAGAGAAAAGAGCAAATAATGACATAAAAAACAAACATATAATACAGATGACCAAGAAAACTGAAAGCATATCTTATACTTTCCCCAAAAAACAACTCCAGGCAAACCAAGAAGTTAAATGTGAAAAGCAAAACTATAAACACTTTAGAAGACAGTATATGAGAATATATCTATCATTTTGGTATGCAAAGAATGTTTAAAACCAGAAACAAAATCATAAGCCATAAAGAAAAAGGTTGACAAATTTGACTGTATGAAGTTTAAGAATCTTGTTAAATCAATATTTGCAACATATATAACTGAAATATATGAAGAACTCCTATGAATCAGAAAAAATTGACAACCCAAAAGAAAATGGGCAAAAGACACTTCAGTGGAGTGGAATCCAAATGCCCAATAGGCATATGAAAATTTGCTCAACTTCACTCAAAATGAGCAAGAGGCAAAGTAAAAGCACAATGAAATATGACTTCCTAGCTTCCTCAGCCTGTGCTCTCCCTCCTGTCCTCAAGGGTCTGCTCCTTGCCTCTTCCACATAAGTACTGTCCTGTTACTCCAGTGATTTTTTTCCCACTCTATCAGTTACTGACTTTTCCTCCTGTATGTTCAACCTCTCCCTTTCTTTTGACCCCTTCACAGCATAAAAAATTGTTCAAGTATTTCCCATAAATTGAAAAAAAAAATCACTCCCTTGATACCGTATCTCGTTTTCCAAATTTACGCACCCAAGCTTATTAACCTTCACAATCACCAGCCATATGTTGAACGACTGCCTTATGATACTGCTACCCTTCAGGGCCCAAATTCTCAGGATTGTGTTTGATCCTCATTGTCTCCATCACAGGCTTCCACCCATCAGGCCACCAAAATGCTCCCTCTCACCATGTCACTGCACACACATGGCCGTCCTCCCTGACAGTACTTCCTAGCTGCTGTGCTACGAGCTTCTCCTCTTTCCCCACCTCACAGACATTTCTTCTCAATATTTTTCTGCTGCTTCTTCCTAAAATGTCCCTGGAGTGCTTTTCTCAGCCTCCTTCTCCTCTACTCTTGTTCTGAACATTCTTCCTTTGTGATCTTATTCCTCTTACTTTTCATTTGTACTTATGAACTAAGGATTTCTGAATCTGTATCTCCAGTATGTGCTTGATGCACAGTACGTACTTTAAATAATGAAGCTTCCTATTAAAAAGGGTCAGCACAGAGTGTGCTTAAATGCCTAGTTTTAGCATTAAGACGTGGCATGTTTAAGCAAAAGTACTTACGATTAAAAAAAAAACTGGATATAGCATAAGTTTATTCAATACCAGATTTTGCTAAGAGAGAAAAATTAGAACAATTTAAAAACAAATGGTTGGAAAGAATCTTTGCCTATGGAACAATGGTACTCATAAGATAAAAGTCTTTCTACATTGATAGAACCCACTGTATTTTTCATTTTTCAGGAACTGTGTGCAATGATTTAGAGTAGGGGTTGGTAAGCCTGACCTGCAGGCCAAATTTGGCCCACCATCTGTTTTTGTAGATAAAGTTTTATTGGAACATAAACATATCCATTCAATTACGCATTGTCTGTGGCTGTTTTCATGCTACAATGGCAGGACTGGGCAGTTGCAACAAAGATTGTATGGCCCACATAGCCTAAACTATTTGCTGTCTTGTCATTTCTATTAAAAGTGTGCCAGTCTTGACAAAAATCAAATCTTTCTATTGTTAACATATCCCTTTAAAATGATAAGTGGTATAAGTTATATTTTCTAAGAGTAAGGATAAATCCTGGATGTGAGAAAGCCCTCCCCATCCAGGTATGAAAGCAGGTGGGTTTTATGGTAAATAAGAACTACTTTTCTCTGAGACTTAGTTGAAAGAACTACATTGATATCACTAAACATATCACTTTAACTGGCTTAAATAATCAGAGGCAGAAAACCGTTGTAATATTTGGTAAGATCTCATCCCCTAGGATGACTTAAGTAGGGGGAATGTGGATATTGGAGCTTCCAGAAAAGCAACACAATCAACACGAAATCCACTGGGATTCTTGCCTTGTCTGCAGGTGTTAACCTGGCCCAGGGCTTGTCTGCTCGGCGGTCATAGTCAGGAGAATCTGTGACTTCTACATACTCATTAAATCGCAGGATCCTTCGAGCTTGTAGCTCTGCCACTGTGGGTCTCAGACTGAGCTGCAGGAGGACAAGGAAAAAGGCAGAGTTCAGTAAATCGCTTACAGCCTCATGGTGGCAAGTATTCTCTACAGAACACTTCAAAGTTATGCTTAAATAAGGTCACTTTCAGGCATCAAAAAAAAAAAAAGGCAACAGCATCTTGGGAATTTCTAATGAGAACTAGAAAGCCGTGTGCCCTAATTTTTGAGACTATAAAAAATCATCGTTTCAGATAGGTCACAGTCTTTGGCAACCACCTGCATTATGCTATTTTCCCCAACTTGCCTGGCACTGTGATAAAGGTCTATCATCCCTGACTCAAGGAATATGCAATGCACAGACACAATAGTAACCCAGATACAGAACGGCTGGTTTGGTGATTGAATTATCAAGGCAAAAGCCATGGATTGAATTATCAAGGCAAAAAACTTCTAAAAGTTTTTCTAAAAAACTTTTAGAAATGGCAACAAAAGCCTGTTCCTATAATATTAAACACATACACTCAGAAATGTACAAAGTTATGACATACAGGCCGGGCGCCGTGGCTCACGCCTGTAATCCCAGCACTTTGGGTGGCCGAGGCAGGCGGATCATGAGGTCAGGAGATCGAAACCATCCTGGCTAACACAGTGAAACCCCCTCTCTACTAAAAATACAAAAAAAAATTAGCTGGGCGTGGTGGCAGTCACCTGTAGTCCCAGCTACTTGGGAGGCTGAGGCAGGAGAACGGTGTGAACCCAGGAGGCGGAGCTTGCAGTGAGCCAAGATCGCACCACTGCACTCCAGCCTGGGTGACAGAGCAAGACTCTGTCTCAAAAAAAAAAAAGTTATGACATAGAAAGGGTCCAATAAAGGGTATGCCTACAGCACAGCTGTCCTTAAGATATTCATAATAAGGACAAGGCCCCAACAGGAAACATGCCCTTGGCCAGAAAAACCAATGTACAGGAATGGGGAGGGGAGAGCTGGTGGAGAACTGTACTTCCTTGAGACCATCACTGCTTAAAATCAACTCCAACCTTCAAGACACTTCCAACAACTTGGGTCCCTCCTTGTGGTCTTCGCCAGATTCAAATTTGTAATTATATTGCTTTTCTCTCTGGTTCCTTTCTCAAACCAAAGAATAAGATTCTGACAGGTGAAAGAAAGCTGGCCCCCTGGTAAATAGGCATTATCTACTCTCTGTGACAGAAGTTCACTCCCATTTTGGTTTTTCTCAGTTGGGCGGGATCACAGTTATCTCCAGCGAGGTAGACTTAGACCTCTATTGTAGTCATAGGGCCCATTTTCATATATTTTCTCTCTTATATATACTCTGTATACAGCCAGACTACCCATCATCTAAGTGGTCCTCTTTGGAGATATTGCTTATTTATTTTTTTATTTAAACAGAATGGGGGGTCTCTCTACGTTGCCCAGGATGGTCTTGAACTCTTGGGCTCAAGCAATTTTCCCATCCCAGTCTCCCAAAGTGCTGGGTTTACAGGCATAAGCCACAACACCTGTCCAGAGATACTCCTTATTTTGCACTGAGTCTACATTCTGTAGTCATTAACAGCCCTTTCCTGGGCCTCAGTTTCCTTCTGAACTAAGCCAATACTCTAACATTCAAAGCACTCAAGGACATTTAGAAGGCCTAGGCCCATACCTTGAGTCCACTTGAGCAGGGATGTGCCAACTATGGCTCCCTCTATCTTCATAGAGCCCTGATAGGCAGTGGACAAGAGAGAGATTAATCTAAGTGATCTGTTATAGTCTAGGTGCTGTCCAATCTATATTGCTATCTTCTTGCTGCCACTTTGGGGCAGGTGGAAATAAGGAGGTAGAGAAGCCCTTGCTCCCAAAAACTGGCTAGAAGGAAAGTGACCAGTGGCAACATAGGTTAGAAATTCCCCATCCAGTCTTGTCCTCAGGACTGTCCCAGTCATGGGGTAGCCACCAATGCTACGGGCTGATCTGCACCTACACCATGGAGCTATGTATGGTGGAGGCAAGTGGGTGCAGAGGGTAAGGGCAGGCACTGCTGCCTCATGGAGGGGCCCAGCTGGATTGAGAAAGATCATGTGTATCATAAGAGTGCCCAGGGCAATGAGGAGGGGTGATTGCTTGTCTACAGATGGTAACTTGAAGGCCATTGAAGACTACAGTCATCCCTAGAAACTGAGTCAATAGTCTTTCAGTTTGATCATTATTTGACATTAATGAGCTTTGAGGGAAAAAAAATGATACAGTTTGGCTGTGTCCTCACCCAAATCTCAACTTGAATTGTATCTCCAGAATTCCCACATGTTGTGGGAGGGAACCAGGGGAAGGTAATTGAATCATGAGGGCTGGTCTTTTCCATGCTATTCTCGTGATAGTGAATGAGTCTCCTGAGATCTGATGGGTTTATCAGGGGTTTCCGCTTTTGCTTTCTCCTCATTTTATCTTGTTGCCACCATCTAAGAAATGTCTTTTGTCTCCTGTTAGGATTCTGAGGCCTCCCCAGCCATATGGAACTGTAAGTCCAGTTAAACCTCTTTTTCTTCCCATTCTAGGATATGTCTTTATCAGCAGCAAGAAAACAGACTAATACAGTAAAGTGGTACCAGGAGTGGGGTGTTCCTAAAAAGATACCCCAAACTGTGGAATCAACTTTGGAACTGGGTAACAGGCAGATGTTGGAACAGTTTGGAAGGCTCAGAAGAAGATAGGAAAATGTGGGAAAGTTTGGAACCTCCTAGAGACTTGTTGAATGGCTTTGACAAAAATGCTGATAGCAACATGGACAATAAGGTCCAGGCTGAGGTGGTCTCAGATGGAGATGAGGAACTTGCTGGGAACTGGCGCAAAGGTGACTCTTATTCTGTTTCAGCAAAGAGAATGGTGGCATGTTGCCCCTGCCCTAGAGATTTGTGAAACTTTGAACTTGAGAGAGATGATTTAGGGTATCTGGCAGAAGAAATTTCTAAACAGTAAAGCATTCAAAAGGTGACTTGGGTGCTGTTAAAAGCATTCCATTTTAAAAGGGAAACGGAGCATAAAAGTTCAGAAAATTTGCGGCCTGAAGATGCAGTAGAAAAAAACATTTTTTGAGGAGAAATTCAAGCTGGCTGCAGAAATTTGCATAAGTAGCAAGGAGGCTAATGTTAATCCTGAAGACCATGGGGGAAAATGTCTCCAGGCCATGTCAGAGACCTTCATGACAGCTTCTCCCATCACAGGCCTCAAGGCCCAAGCGGAAAAAGTGGTTTTGTGGGCAGGGCCAGTCTAGGAATGTGCTGTGTTCAGTCTAGGGACTTGGTGCCCTGTGCCCCAGCCACTCTACCTGTGACTGAAAGGGACAAATGTAGAGCTCGGGCTGTGGCTTCAGAGAGTGGAAGCCCTAAGCCTTGGCAGCTTCCACATGGTGTTGAGCTTGCGGGTGAACAGAAGTCAGGAATTGAGGTTTGGGAACCTCTGCCTAGATTTCAGAAGAGGTATGGAAATGCCTGGATGTCCAGGCCAAAGTTTGCCATGGGCAGGGTTTGGGGGGTCCTCATGGAGAACCTCTGCTAGGCAGTGCAGAAGGGAAATATGGGTTTGGAACCCCCACACAGAGTCCCTACTGGGGCACTGCCTAGTCAAGCTGTGCAAAGAGGGTCATTGTCCTCCAGACCCCAGAATGGTAGATCCACTGACAGCATATACCATGCATCTAGAAAAGCTGCAGACACTCAACACTAGCCTGTGAAAGCAGCCAAGAGGGAGGCTGTACCGTGCAAAGCCACAGGGGCGGAGCTGCCCAAGACCATGGGAACCCACCTCTTGCATTAGTGTGACTTGGATGTGAAACCTGGATTCAAAGGATAATTTTGGAGCTTTAAAATTTAGCTGCCCCACTGGATTTCAGACTTTCCATGTGCCCTGCAACCCCTTTTGTTTTGGTCAATTTGGAACAGCTCCCATTTGGAACAGCTGTATTTACCCAATACCTGTACCCCCATTTTATCTAGGAAGTAACTAGCTTGCTTTTGATTTTACAGGCTCATGGGTAGAACGGATTTACCTTGTCTCAGATGAGATTTTGGATTGTGGACTTTTGGGTTAACGTTGAAATAAGTTAAGACTTTGGTGGACAGTTGGGAAGGCATGATTGGTTTCGAAATATGAGGACGTGAGATTTGGAGGGGCCAGGGGCAGAATGATATGGTTTGGCTGTGTCCCCACCCAAATCTCAACTTGAATTGTATCTCCCAGAATTCTCCCGTGTTGTGGGAGGGACCCGGGAGAAGGTAATTGGATCATGGGGCTCAGTCTTTCCCATTCTATTCTTGTGATAGTCAAAATGTCTCACAAGACCTGATATGTTTATCAAGAGTTTCCCGTTTTGCTTCCTCCTCATTTTCTCTTGCCGCTGACATGTTAGAAGTGCCTTTCGCCTCCTGCCATGATTCTGAGGCCTCACCAGTCATTTGGAACCATAAGTCCAATTAAATCTCTTTTTCTTCTCAATCTCAGGTATGTTTTTATCAGCAGTGTGAAAATGGACTAATACAATGGATAAATTAAGGATCTTTTTCCTTGGAAAACAGAACCACTTTCGACATAGTCCCATAGCTTTTCTGTGGGAATGAAGCATTGCCACCTTCGTCTGCCTTGGAATGCTTTTGTTGAAGACTCCCCGACGCCAGCCCACAAAAATGTGGGTCAGGTCACACTTCATGGAGATGTCACATTTTAGTCACTTTATCCATTTTTAAGTGCATATGGTATGCCTGAAGAATTATTAGAAGGATTTATAATGAAATATAAACTCTGATGGCACTTGATTTTTCCATAGGCTATTATTTTTTTTAACACAGAAAAAAGTGATGGCTCTAACATCAGATTTATACATTCATAAATAAGTGGCAACAATTGTCTGAGTTTGGCAGGTAAGACATTTGTTAATCTGGGTAGCACTGTAGCAGGCAGGCTGGATGATCAAGTTCACTTAATAAATTACTTACCCAGCTGTGATGTGGAATAGTGGGAAATGTTCAGGAGTAACAAAATATTTATTTGTTTAATATTTCCAACACGAAATGGAAAGTGTGAGCATTTTAAGAAATACTTTTTATTATAATTAAATTTTTTTTCCACTTTTTTCTTTTTCTTTTATCATTGTTCTAATCAAGCGAGATCAAGATTAATTTTTAATTAATTATTTTTTTTTGAAACAAGGCCTCATCCAGGCTGGTCTTGACCTCCTCGGCTCCAGCAATCCTCCTGACTCAGCTTCCAAGTAGCTGGGACTATGGGTACAAGACACTGCACCTGACTCAAATTTTTAAAAATAGAAATATATGCATTGAAATATTAATAATGGCTATCTCTGAATGAAAGACACAAGATTTTATTTTTTCTTTTTTTGTATCTTTAAAAATTTTCACACAGAGTACATATTTTCATAGAGTAAATGCAATTTAAAACCCTTGTTAATTTTTCAAAATTAACACAACATGCAATTATAAACATCATTCATAGCACGTGCATTATATCGATTTATTTTATTTAGTTACTTTTTTTGAGACAGGGTCTCATTCTGTCTCCCAGCCTGGAGTGCAATGGCACGATATCAGGTCATAGCAACCTCCACCTCCCAGGCTGAAGCAATCTCCCCACCTCAGCCTCCTGAGTAGCTGGAACTACAGGCATGTGCCACCATGCCAGCTAATTTTTGTATTTTTTGTAGAGATAGGGTTTCTCCATGTTGCCCAGGCTGGTGATTTTGTTGTCTATGATTATAGACTAATAGGAATAATAGGAAAAATTATTTCTAAACATCTGATTTACATACAGAGAGAGGATTAGTATTTTTAAAAAAAAAAACAAAGTATATCTCAAAACACGTATGCTCATTAATAGTCACAACTTCATTACCTTTCTGCTGAGTCTGCGTTTAAGTTCCATTTTTGCTTCTTGTTCCTCTTCTTCATTCTTTTCTGTTTATTAAAGGAGGAAAGTCATGATGACAGTTACTACAGATGATTTTATAATCAGAAAAGTATATCAGGCCACAATCACGTGATTCTAACAAATAATGATCAAACACTTCACCAACAGTGTTAAAAAGTTATTGAAAGATTTTGTAGAAAGGTTGATCATCTTATACACACACACACATGCTTTTTTTTGTAGGACTGGTTTGCTTTACTAATTTTAAACGTTTTTGCTTCCTGATGTCTTGTTGTATTCTTAAAAAAACCACAATGCCCATATTCTAATGAAAGCCCTCTATTGTTGATCATCTCATGGGCTTATAAGCACAATTTACCAGAATTCAGATGAAAATTTACTTCTAGATCTGCCCTTCATGTGAAAATCTGAGACATATTAAAAGAGCAAATTAGAACCATCCGATGCATGTCTGAGCTGCTGATTTCCACTCAAATCCAACCAAAATATTTGATTTGTCTTCCTTGGTTTCCATAGAAGCAGAATGTAAGCATTTCCTTGGACTTTGCTTTCAAACCAGAATGTTCTAAATGAGGTTATGATGTACTGTGGGTGGAAATTATTTATTTTCTTGTGACTTTGCCTTTCCAAAGTCTTCTCTTTCTCTAGTGATTCACCAAGTAATACAATTTTATGCTGCCCAACAGATGGGATTTAAAGAAAAATGTCCAAAATTTTTAAAGAAATAAACACCCCTTCAGGTTTTGCTGGTTGTTGCTTACTTGAGGAACTTCTGTTGCTTCCTTTAGCTCATCATCTGTTCGATAAGTGAGCATACATTTTGCTTCTTGGATACCGATGCTTATGAAAGATTGTGTTTTAGAAAGTGCTATTATGAACTCTTTTGGAGAAAAATAACACTGCATAAAGGCTTGACCAAAAGGTTGAAAAAGGAAAGCTTCTTCTATTTGTTTATTTATTTATTTTTATTTTTGTTTTTATTTTATTTTATTTTTTGAGACAGAGTCTCGCTCCGTCACCCAGGCTAGAGTGCAGTCGTGCGATCTTGGCTCACTGCAAACTCTGCCTCCCGGGTTCAATGAAAAAAAATTTTTTAATCCATGACAGGTATGAAATATATTTATTTTAAAATTCAAATAGACTTCTTACAACTAAAACTATTTTTATTGTGAATAAAATATCAGTATTCAATATTTGCAACATCTGTATTTGTTAGTTGAACAGGCTAAATTCTCTATCAGTTTTCCTTCTCTGAACAGGGAAAAGTTTCTATGTTCCTCTGAAATAATAACTTTAATGCATAAGAAAGAAAGAAGGTGATTAGACAACGAGTGAACATAAACTGTAATCACCCACAAGATAAGAAACAATGAGTTAATATCCTTTCATTTTGTGCCAAACAAATTTGGTTATAATTTAAATTTCTTCCTATGAAAGTACTGTAGGTTTTTAATTTCTTCACAAAATATATATCCTTTCATATCCTTAAAAATGCATACTTAGGTTCAAAGAATTACCTCATATGAGTTGGATAAAGCTTGTGGATTGTCAAAATACATAATAAACAAAAGCCACACTGTGGTTCCTGTGATTCAAACCAGAGCTTTACAAGGTGACGTGATAGTTAAAATAAAATTGTTGATATTGTTGATAAAAATTGATGATATTGTTAGTGATATTGATGACATTGTTAATAAAAACAAAAATATAATTCTTAAAACATTTTTGTCAACTCTTCCTGTACAGTGTTTATGCTATATTTTTAAAGTATTTTTCAAAGATTAAAAAATTGGATATAATACATACCAAAGCTAAAGAATGCTCCAGTCTTCATTAAATATGCAAAAATGACATTTCCTTGAAGGGAATATTTGATAGTTTTGTCTTATTAAGCATATTGTTCAACTAGTGCTACCAGTTAGGGAATTGAATTCATTTTTGACATCAGAAACTGACTTCTTTACGTTTTCCATGTTCAAAATTGTACTTTTAGTGAAGTGAGAGGACGAGGGTGAGAAGTAGAGGGAAGCCAACACGACTGTTCCTCTGAATCTTTCCTTTTATTTTGCAGAGATGGGCTCTCCCTGTGTTGCCCAAGCTTGTCTTGATCTCCAGGACTCAAGTGATCCTCCCGCCTCAGCCTCCCAAGTAGCTGGGATTACCAGCATGAGCTACCATGACAGTTTCTCTGAATCTTATTAAACAGTCATTGTAAAATCTCTCATAGAGTCAAGGTTAAACCTTAAACTCAGTATTTGAAAATTCACCAAGTTTTTTGCACGCTTCCTTCATTTTTTGATTCACTAGAGGACTAATTATAAAGTAGGATGTAACTCTTTCCAGTTGATTTAAACAGGCTGGAGGAGTACTCATGAAGGGAGTGACATGGTTCATTGACAAATCTTGCTCTCAGTGACTCTCATCAGAATAGAGAGGGGTGAACATTTCGGACAAGCTGCAGGAAGCATTTCCGATAAATAAACAAATAATACATGTGGTTAAACAGCAGCAAGCACCATAGGAAACCTGCCTGGCGAGCAATATTACCCAGAGAATTTTGTGGATGAGCTAAAAGGAGAAGAAAGAAAAATACAAAAATACCAACAACTGGAGTAATATCTTCTTGAGTTGTTAGTTCAGGTAAAATGGGTTCACAAAGCCAAATTTTTTGTGGATTCATTTCTCTTTTTGTTTTTTACATGCTTCCATGTTGATATTTCGTTTTTTCTATTTTTGGTGGAGATGACATCTCACTATATTGCCTAGGCTGGTCTCAAACTCCTGGCCTCAAGCAATTCCCCTGCCTTGGCCTTACAAGGCTTTGGGATTACAGGCATAAGCCACCTTACCTGGCCTCATGTGGGTGTTTTTAACAAATGAAAAACACACATAAACTTAAAGTGCATAAAAAAAGCTGGATCAACAGATGAATAGATATGTCATAAAGCAAGATGTTAATGATAGACTATAGATGGCAGATATATGTGGATTTACTGTAAAATTCCTTCAACTTTTCTTCATGTTTAAAAATTTTCATAATAAAATGTTGGGGAAAAATATATGCAGAACTCAATGGCTTAATTCATTTTTCTCTATATAAGACATAGCTAGAATTACATTCTCAGCTAAATACATCACCTTTCTTAATTAGCAAAAGTTAACCTTTTAAGTACCAAAACTTGCTTTCTATTTTATCAGTTTTTAGGAACTGGTTCTAAAATGCACAACTAAATGTAATATAATATAATATACATACATATATGTAATATGTCTTTTTTAAAAAGCTCTAGTGTCACCAAAATAATTAGGAAAGACATCAAGTAAGGACTAGTATGGTGCATGACACTAAGAAATATAATTTGTCCTGTGGTCACCAGTGAAAACTAATGGCACTTATCGGCATCTGGACTCACGTTCATTAAACTAGTGGTGGGCTCTAAAAATTGTTGAACGTTTTATTCTGTGAGTTAGTTTTCTAGTTTGTCAAGAAAAGATGACCTAGTTAGGGCCGGGCATAGTGGCTTACAACCATAATCCCAGCACTTTGGGAGGCCAAGGTGGATGAATCGCGAGGTCAGGAGTTTGAGACCACCCTGGCCAACATAGCAAAACCCTGTCTCTACTAAAAATACAAAAATTAGTCAGGGGTGGTGATGCACACCTGTAGTCCCAGCTACTCAGGAGGCTGAGGCAGGAAAATCACTTGAACCCGAGAGGTGGAGGCTGCAGTGAGCCGAGATCGTGCCACTGCACTCCAGCCTGGGCAACAGAGCGAGGCTCCGTCTTGGGAAAAAAAAAAAAAGATGACCTAGTTAAAGTAAGTGTCCTTAAAAACAACACCGTATCACACACTTTTCTACTGTTCTTAAACAAATGCTGAGATGAAACATACAAACATCAAACAAGAGCAATCTATGTGGAAGAACCAAGAAGCAAACGGGCTGAGTAGAGTGTTTCTAAGTTAGGCCATTCAGTTTCCTGTGACTGCTCAGGGAAAGATGACCTCTCCCAGTTTTCTTCCGCCTCCCTTGGCTGTATAATACTGGGTCAGATCATAAGCCAGTTATCAGCCTCTCCAGGCTGGAAATATGCCTCTGTTTCCAGAAATAAACACGCTTAGGTGAACTTAGAAGGAAGGAAAAAAAGGGCTGGAGTCAAATCTGAAGTGTCTCACTCTTTCCCAAACCTCTAGGAAAACAGAATATAAAGGCCAATGCAGCCCTTAAGATCAACGCGTGACAAGTTTCTAGATCTATGAAACAGTTCCTCAGACAACCAAACTCTAGTGTGGTTTGGCACTATTTATCTCACAGGATCAAGAAAGAATTACCCAAAATGCGCTCTTCCTTTTTTCTTCTAGGTATTGGATCAGGCATCCAGTAAGACATAATCTTTGTGTTTTTTAGGAGCTTAGGGTCTGCATTTGAGCATGCTTAAAACTTAATTCAACAAGTATTTCCCAGGAACCTATCATGGAAAGCAATGAACCTTTTTGGTTTGTTTTGTTGTCAAAATTAGATGCTGCTTCTACTCTTCCTCAGCAAAGCAAAAACACAAAATTTTCCTACTTTTCTAGTCATAAATTTTTCCTGCTCCAAACTGGCTCTTCTATACATTAGTAGCCACTTAAGTACTTCCTGGGGCTGTATTCTAGTTATGTTCAAAAAAAGCCAGAAAAAAGCATTCCAAAGAAAGTGATCCCATAGACTGGGTGCATGGTAGTTGCTCTCACTGAATGGTAGTTCATATTCATTGTTGAATTGATTTCGTACTAACAACTGTAATATAATATGCTACTAAAATCTTTCTTCCCTAAAGGAAAGAAAGTATCTTGGATTGAAGAGGAGGAGTCTTCCAGCAGGCCAAGATAACTCGAAAAGCCTGGCTGACAAGGATTTCCCCCACACCATGCGTCACTACCATTGTAGTACTATTCAGAGTTTTACCCATCCCTCTTTGATATTTCACACAATAAAAAGATCTTTTGAAACCAAGTTAACAATATATAAAACTACAGCTAGGCTCAATTTAAAAATAACTGTTTCTTAATTCACTGCAATGCCTGACCACATTGACACACGATAGCATGACAAACTGTATTTCTATTAGTTTCATAGCTTTAACATACCAACTCCAATAAATACTACTGCAGGGATGAGTAAAAACTAAGGTCAAAGAGAACAACAGAATGGGAAAATTAAGTAGGAAAATGAATGGAGAACGTTTTAGTGTGAGAAATTATAAACAACTCAAGAAGGAAGCCGAGTTATCACCACATAGGAAAATGCAATGGATTGAAAATTTTGTTTTGAATTGAGTCATTTGTTAAACTAGCAACAAACTATTATTAATAATAATATAGGAATGTTTGATTTGTTTCTTTGTGGATTCCTTTGGCCTTTTCTTTGACATTTATTTGCAAGAAGACCAGAGCATTCTTTTTCTATTTAATATTTGGGTGAAGGAATACATGGAATATATTTCATCTTTCTTAAACACAATTGTCATGACCATGACTCTGGTCTGGTGGGGGGATATAAGGCTCAAAGCCATAAAATAAAATATGAAATTCAAGAAATTAAAAAAATATATAAACAATTACATATAAATGTGACATAAATGGACTATTTCAATCCATCTTGAGTAAACGAATACGTGATGGCTTCTTACTGATAAATGGATCATCTGTAGAGGCAGCTTGTTAACGATTACACAAGGAATCATTCTATAGTATAGAATACTCACGTTTTAGGATGTTTCTTTGCTCTAATTCTTCAGTTGTGGGCCTCTGGCTCAGCCTCCTATGATGACAAAAAGGATATAGTACAGTTTAAAAATGAGGTACCCTAGTAGGAGACTCGAAATAAAACAACAAAGCTCTATTTTTCATGTTTTGAGAAATAAAAATCCATTTTTAAAGCTGCAAAATAAAAGTCTCTTTCCCATTAGTTTGGAGACTACAGATCATGGCTGAGGCTGCTTACCGACCCCCATTACACAGTGTCCCTTCCTTTTAGCAACAGATTGGCCTGGATGTTAGATAGGTACCTGACTACAGACTTCTGCCTCCCTAGAAGCCAGGTATCGTGCTGTGACTGAGTTTCTGCAATGGGATGTGAGCAGAATGATGTTTGTTACTTCCCCTTCTCATCCTTAAAATGCCTGGGTGTATGTTCCCTTCTTTCTCTTTCCTTTTTCCACAGGCTAGAACTTCAGCCTGATGGTGTGAGCCAGCTTTGATCATGCAGATGAGACCATCCAGAGGACGGGAGAGCAGCAAGACAGAAGGAACATGGGGGCTAGGCTGATTTTCAAGGAGCCGAGTTCCCAGCCATGCTGGATGGCCCACCTACCTGGGGACGGTCATGTGAAAAAGAAATACACATACCTGGTTTGGACCACTATAGTTTTTGGTCTCTGTTACAGCTTAGCTTATAGCCTAATTAATATATAGCTCATTAGGGTCTAAAATAGGATGCTGTGCCTGACTGGGTAATCTTAATATAAGATAGTACTACTAATTCTAAATGTTTATGGTTATGACAAAAATGGCAAGAAGAACTGAAATGAATACTTTAAATATCTCATTAATATGTTAAACTATGATCTTCATCAGAGCTACCTTGAAACTAACTTAATTGAGCAGACAAAAGAACTTATTGAACATCTATCTCTATGCCAGCCAGGTTTTCTGCCATCCATGTCCCCATGTATCCTGTGCTACATATCTGTATTATCAATATACTGTACTCTATATTACACCCACAATAAGCCACATTTCTTTTATCTATGGTGTCTCCTCCATCTGAATGTCTTTCTCTCCTTTTCCATCTACTGAAATCTTACAGATGATTAAAATAATATCTTGAAGATATGTATTTGGCCTCTTCTGAAAGTGAGAATTAAAGGCTCCTGGTTCTTTGCTCATTTACAGCAATTTATACACAGACTATACATCTATTAAAGCACTTATCACACAGGTAGTTATAAAAATAATAATTACAGCTATCATTTAGTCATACTTTTAAAAATCCAGGTACTGTGTTAGGTGCTTAGCTTATATGATCTGGAATCCTCAAAACAGTTCAGCAAGGTAGCACCCAGTTTCAGTTTTACAGATGAGGAAATGAGAGATTATCTAACCTGCCTAAGGTAAAACACTAGTAAATGCTAGCGCCAAGATTCATACTCAAATCCTTTGACTTAGATGTTTGTGCTTTTCACAAGACTCCATCATGCAACATATAATTCTGTCTCTCATTAGACATGGAGTTCTCTGTGGCTAGAACTGTGGGTGAACTATCTTTCAATGACAGTGATTAGATGTGCTGTGTTTGTACAAAAATAATTCTGTAAAATTTACATTTTAATAACAGTGAAAACTTTGCTCTATTAACTTTTTTTTCTTTTTTTTTTTTTTGGTGAGACAGGGTCTGGCTTTGTTGCCCAGGCTGGAGTGCTGTGGCGTGATCTCAGCTCACTGCAACCTCCACCTCCTAGACTCAAGCGATCCTCCCACCTCAGCCTCACAAGTAGCTGGGACTACAGGCGCACGCCACCAAGCTCCACTATTTTTTTCTTTTTTTGGTAGAGATGGGGTTTTGCCATGTTGCCCAGGCTGGTCTCAAACTTCTGGGCTCACGTGATCCACATCTCAGCCTCCCAAAGTGCTGGAATTAGAGGCATGAAACCACCAAGCCCAGACCATTGACATTTTTGACAGATATAGTCGATGTATTTATCAAGGCTTTCGAACTTTTGGGGGTTGCAGTGGAATCCTAATCTGTAAGAGAGACAGAAGCTGTCTTAGTTGGATGGTTAGATCTGGGATGGAGAAGCCTCCTCCCATCCCAGCCCAAACACACACCTACACTCCCATCCCAGCCCAAACACACACCTACACTCCCAACCCAGCCCAGACACACATCCATGCTCCCATCCCAGCCCAAACACACACCTACACTCCCATCCCAGCCCAGACACACATCCATGCTCCCATCCCAGCCCAGACACACACCTACACTTCCCTGGCTCTTCCAGTAGATGCCTATGTATCATTTCCAGGGCATCCTTGATGAAGTCTTTAGAAAACTGGTACTTTATGGGATTCCACAGTGTCAGCTTCTCACAGTGTTCTTCATTAGTCCCTTGTTTTTGAACACTGGTTTGTTTTAATTTATCATTACTATAAATATCTTTGTAATAAACATCTTTGTAAGATATAGCATTTTCCCCCTTTGAATTATTTACTTTTTATATAGTTACCAAATGGAATTACTACGCAAAGAAACAGACCGCTTCATAATTCTCTTATCATATTGTTAAACTGTTCTTCAGAAATCCTGAAAAAGGGCAATGTATATGTGTCCTACTTGCTCACAAACTTGCCAACATTGGGTTTAATTTTTAAATGTGCTTTACTAGTTTAACTGATGTATAATAATTTAAATGAATAATAAGAAATTTAATTTTGCTGAGTGCTTGCTATGACCCAGATACTAAAGAACCATTAGTGTATCATCTCCTTTAATCCTCCCAAGCTCTTGGGTTAGTTAGCTCTGTTTTACAGATGGGGGCCAAGCAGGAGGTCTTTCCTGCCTTGTCCTATGACTGTATTTCTGCCAGTTCTGGATAAGACCATACTTGGATGTTGAATAGCCACCTCTCACAATGGCTGTGTTCATGATGATTTTCATTACATTTATCACAGCCCCAAACATCTTTTCAATCTGTGGCCACAGGCCTCTCATCCTATCTTGGCAGATGGTTTTCCTTTGGCCCACACTGAAAATGGTGACATTTATTTCTATTAGGTTTCATTTTATGGAATGAATCCATTATGCCTTGATTCTATAAAGTACACCCATTGTCCTTCAAACTTCATGCTACCCATTTGATTAACCTGTCTGCTGATTTTTCTTCATTGATAAAAATATTTACTCTCTTTCCATTTAGTTATATATTCCTTCATTCCTTCCACTGTGATTTTCTGGAAATAGATTTCTTGGGCCTGGAGTGAAGTGAAGACTTAAGTGTTTACAATGTGGTCGTTGCTATTGTGGTGACTGCAATCTCCCTTTTCATTGTGGAAGATTTCTTCTATGTATCAATGTTATATAAATATAATGTTGATTTTTTAGGTTAATCGTACATCAAGCAAATCTGCTGAAATTATTATATATAGCAATTTGGGGTCAGTTTTCAGAGTTTCCTAGGTATATAACCTTGTATAACAACAGTCTATCTTTCCTATAATTTATACCTTTTCTTCACCACAAATAATTGTGACCAGACTTTTAGCACAGCAAGGTTAAGGCATTTTTCTTTGCTTCTATTTTTAAAGAAAATGACTTTAGGGTTTCTCCCTAGAGTAAGATATTTAGTATATTTTTTAAATTTATTTTTTAATTGTTTTTTGAGATGGAGTCTCACTGTTGCCCAGGCTGGAGTGCAGTGGTACGATCTCGGCTCACTGCAACCTCCGCCTCCCAAATTCCTGCCTCAGCCTCCTGAGTAGCTGGGATTACAGGTTCCTGTCATCACGGCCAGCTGATATTTGTATTTTTAGTAGAGATGGTATTTCACCATGTTGGCCAGGCTGGTCTTGAACTCCTGACTTCGAGTGATCCGCCTGCCTTGGCCTCCCAAAGTGCTGGGATTACAACTTCTCATTTGTTTAGGATTTTAACAAAAACTTACAAAATTTTCTTTACGGTTACTTTGACATTTATCGAGGTGGGTATATGATACTTCACACTTTTTTACTCCTTACTATGATAACACTATTACTATTTTATGCAAATATTATTCAATGATTTACATTCTTCTTCATGGCAAAACATAAACAAGAGTAATAAAACAATCAGAAAACCTAGAAGCATATACTCTCTTACACAGAGTAGAAAGTACAAAACAGGAGACAGTGTACAAAAGAAAATTGGGCAGAGAGCCCGGGAGTGAAACTCTGATTCTGGTTCTGCTACTCAGTAACTGCATGTCCTTGAGAAATGTCCTTAATCTCTCTGGGCCTCAGAGAGGCCCCTTGTTTTTCCTTGGTAAGATGGCAAAATTAGACTTGTAGGTTTTTCCAGCTTGATACCATTAATCACTTTGGTCCCTTTTGCTTCTGCTGGCTCTTTCCGGAAGCCAGAAATGTCACAGGTTAGGGCTGAATTAAGATGACAGTGAGACAGACCACTGGTAAACATTCCCAAATTGCTTCCAGAGTTGCAAGAGGGCTTACGGAACACAGAGACCCTCTAAGCCTCCCCCAAGGTTCCCTGGTAGGCTGTGCTCTTCCTTCAGATAGGTGCCACAGCTGCTGCCTCTGACACCTTTCTGCACAACTCAGCTGTAAGGAGGTGCCTTAGGGGTTACTCTTCCTCTGGAGAAATGGTCAGCAGCCTCCATGTCAATCCTGCCTCCAGTTATACCCCTTCCAAGCAAGGACAGCAATTTTCCCCCTACCTCCAAATCCTGCTCTGGGATTCTAGACAGTTCCGTTCTCCCAGTTATGCACCCTGTTGGGTATGCAGAGTAAGATAAGTCAGCAGAACAACTAATTGTCACATATGCTTAAACTGATCATCAAAAATAAGACCTTTGGCATGAATGAATGCTCACTTCTATTAAAAATGCCAGTTAAAGGGACTTGTAAAGTCACCAGTGGCAAAAACAAAAATCCTATACAATGGTTGGAGGCAGGAAGAGATGTCAGATGACCCATTTACTTGAAGTTGGAAGGAGGATGTTTAGATATGAGGGTTATGGCTACCTGACTTGGATGGAGCCAGACCACTGAAGGGAACTAACACTTCTACAGTCTCACAGCCCACAAGGCAGAACCTCATGGCATTCCCAGGAATGCTAGTGAGTGCATAAATTAGGCCAGGATTGTTGAGCAAACTGTGATCTGCAGGCCAAATCCAGCTTTATGAATAAATAACGTTTTATTGGAACATGGCCGCACTCATTTGTTTATCTGTTATTCATGTCTGCTTTTATGCTACAGCAGTGCAGTTGAGTAGCTGCAACAGAGACTGTCTGGCCAGCAAAGCCTGAAATGTTTGCCAATTGGTCTTCAAAAAAAAGTTTGTTGACCCCTGGAATAGGCTTTGGTGACCTGAAAGCCACTGGCTAGCTGGGCCAAAGGACAAGTTCCTCGAGTGGTTCATCATGCAAGACCAACTTTAAAAGACCCAATAGGCCAGATGTATCTGGACATAAAGAATTCACAATGACCCCAGTTAGGTAGGAAACTTTGGGAAGGAGAAAAATACAAATTAGTCAGTACTGTCCTAAAATGTCAGCAATTACCTGACTAACTTGGTTCCAATTTGTTGTCGGATTTCCTGCCTCTCTTCTTCGGATGTACGCTGCAGGATGTTTTTGTCCTCTAATTCTTTCTTAGATGGTCTGTTGCCAAGTTTGATAGCAAGAGTATCCCTCCGGCGTATTTTACTTGCCAAAGCACCTGAGGATTGAAAAAGAGGAGAAATGCAGAGAGAGAGGCTTTTAGCCAGTGGCACGTAGGTTACACATGGCATGGACTTTAAATGGAGCCCAGACCAAATTCTTTCTCCTCATGCAGGAGAATCTTAATTAACCTAAGGAAAAAAAGACTTCGAGTTGGATGCAGTACATTTTAAGAAGACTGAAGAGCTATTTCTTTTTAATGTTCTGAGAAATATTGGGACACCATAAAAAATTTAGAAGTCTCACTTCATCGTTTGGAAAGTGATAGCTGCAGTTTATTTTGCTGAGAGGGTGGATCATAGAAATGAATGATTGCACAATGCTTTTTTTTTTTTCCAAGTTTAAAAAACTTAGTTCCTTTGCTTTTATTCTGGACAGTTAATCCTTGCCTCCTCCTTTCCTCTACTCAGACACCATCCTGGCAGAGTCTACCAATGTTTAACCCTTAATTACCCAGAACCCTGAAAATTTCAACAAATGATAAGTAATACCACATGGATGATAATGGTTTTATTTATTTATTTTTGCTCCACGCAAATTAAAAGGGATTTGACAAAGTGCAATTTAATCACTAAAAACTTGTCATAATCTACAAATTCAGTCCCACAGTGATTCCCTCCTATGTTATCCTGCTCAAAGTTAAAAAAAAAAAATAAAAGCACTTTCCAGATCTCCAAGTTATATTAGGTTGATGTAAAAGTAATTGCGGTTTTTGCCATTATTTTTAAAACATAAATGATATTATTATTTCCTAGAAGGCCTACTATCTTACTTATTGTGGAAGTATGATTGTTTTTTAATGCTAATGAGGTATTTAGCATTCTTCTTATTAGTTTTTGAGATGGAGTCTCACTGTGTCTCCCAGGCTGGAGTGCAGTGGCATGATCTCAGCTCACACTGCAACTTCTGCCTCCTGGGTTCAAGCGATTCTCCTGCCTCAGCCTCCAGAGCAGCTGGAATGACAGGTGTGCGACATCACGCCTGACTGGTTTTTGTATTTTTAGTAAAGACAGGGCTTCGCCATGTTGGCTAGGCTAGTCTTGAACTCCTTTTCTCAAGTGATTCACCCACCTTAGCCTCCCAAAGTTACAGACATGAACCACCATGCTCGACCTCTTAATGCTAATGAGGTATTTAGCATTCTTGATTCATTCCTCCTTCCCCTTTCTATAAACCCCAGTAAAAAAAAAAAAAAAAAAAGTGAGTGAAAATTTCAAACACCTCCAATGAGTAAGCCCAAGAATCTGCACTGACTCCTTTCTTTCTTCAAGAATGGTCCCAGAGTGGAAGGGCTCTCTTTGGTCATAGCGAGAAAGGTCTCTGTCATTAGAAAGCTTTGATTCTCAGCACAAAAACCAACGTGCACATCTAGCTCATGGACAAAGGCCAGATCCAGCCATGTGACATCATCTTCTGGAAAGGCCTCCCGTCAAAAGCTAAACTTTAGGATATACACATTTCTAATTTGAGAAAGGAGGATGAGGGGAAAGAAAACATCAGATGTCTGGTTCCTAATGAGGCTTTTATTCTTTACAAAGTGCAGCTGCTTCTGCTTATCACCCACGCTTCTCCCTGCCTCTTGAAAACAGTCTTACTTTCTCCACTGCCATCCTCATCTTCATCTTCGTCCTCATCGTCAGTGTACAAGACAGGCCCGTCCGAGTCAGAGTCATTGGCTTGGTATTCCCTGTGGCCTTCATCTTCTGAGGCACTAAAGGATTCTGAAGATTCACCCATCAGACCAGGAGTCAGTAGCTGAGGCACTGTCTTCCCCAGCTCCTCTTTGGTTGTGAAACTGTTAAAGGCAGAAAAGCATGGGAGTGATGTGAAGCTCACAGCAATCCTTGGGGGCACCAACACCATGAAAAAGAGCTCTAGTTTCATGGGCTTCCTTCAGGCTGGGGAAAGCAGACACATGACATAGGCCAGGCTAAAGTCACTGAAATGAAACCTTAATTCTCAAGGTTTTACATTTTTCATTTGTAAAATGCAAAGGCTTGGTATCTGATACATTTAGCAAACAAGTAGGGTAAAACTACATTTTGCAAATTATTTTTTTCCATAGCAATGGGGGTTCAGTGAAAAGAATAATGAGCTAGAGGCTCCTGGATATTTGACATTATCTGCACTTTTTCTTTGACCTGTGTGAACTCCTGCTTATCCTTCAAGTGTCAGCTACAGCCTCACCTCCTTCAGGAATTTTTCCTGGACCTTCAGTTTAATTCCTTGCCCACCATGTCTGTCCCATGGGGACCTGAAGACAACCCTGCTAGAGTGCTTAGCGTACTACACCTTGACCACCCATTGCTTCTCTGCCTTCTCAATCCCACAAGTTCCTGGAAAAGTGAGACTCATTGTTTTGCATCACAGCACCCAGAAGGTAGTGACATAGAAAAGTACATCTTCTTTCATTAATATATGGCTGGGTTCAGTGGTTCACACCTATAACCCCAGCACTTCAGAAGGCTGAAGCGGGAGACTCGCTTGAGCCTAGGAGTTCAAAACCAGCCTGGGCAACATAGGGGACCTCGTCTCCACTAAAAATACAAAATATTAGCCTGGAGTGGTGGCCGGCACCTGTAATCCCAACTACTTGGGAGGCTGAGGCAGGAGAGTTGCTTGAACCCGGGAGGTGGAGGTTGCAGTGAGCCGAGATAGCGCCATTGCACTCCAGCCTGGGCAACAAGAGCAAAACTCCATCTCAAAAATAAATAAATAAAATAAAATAAAATTAAAAATTAGCTGGGTATGGTGGCGCTTGCCTGTAATCCCAGTTACTTGGGAGGCTGAGGTGGTAGGATTGCTTGAGCCTGGGAAGTCGAGGCTGCAGTGAGCCATGCTAGCACCACTGTACTCCAGCCTGGGTAACAGAGTGAGACCCTGTCTCAAAAAAAAAAAAATATATATATATATATATATATATATATAATTTATATATGAATTAATCCTGGTTTTATCCCAATGTGTAAATAGTAAAAACTCATTTATCCTATGTGTGTTTTCATTTTTAAAACTGCCTCTTGTAACATAATAGACAGTGTGCAAGTTAAATAAACTTTTTAGAAAAAAGATAATATGCACTCTAGCCTGGGTGACAGAGTGAGACTCCATCTTAAAAAAAAAAAAAGAAAGAAAAGAAAGAAAAAAAGGTGATATGCAAGGATGCAATAATTTTCTATTATTTAGCCTGGTAAAAGTCTACAGTTTAAAGAGTTACTATTAATGTACAAAGATGGCCAATTTTCAAAGACTAGACTAAAAAATATATAGTAACTTACATAAAAACATCATATCAAAAATAATGTAATCTTCATTTTAAGACACAAAGATTCCCCAAATTGCTTTCTGGTAAAAAGTTCTTCCAGTAATAAACATAGATAAACTTGATCAGAATATGAGGTATTTAAAACCTTACTTCGTAGTTATAAACCTGAGTGAGCACTGTCAAAATTTTGTTTCTCACTTATCAGAAAAACCCAACAGATTACATTCTTGTTCTCAAAGAGGGAAATAGGAAATCTCATTTTTATTGTGTAAAATATACATAACATAAAATTTGCCATTTTAACCATTTTTAAGTGTACAGTTCACTGGCATTAGGCACATTCACGTTACTGTGTAACCATGACCACTGGCCATCTTCAGAACTTTTCCATCTTCCCAAATTCAAACTCTACCAATTAAACAACTCCCCATAACCATTATCTCCCAGCCTTTGGCAACTACCATTCTACTTTTTGTTTCTATAATTTGACTATTCTAAGCACCTTCTCTAAGAGCAATTATACAATGTTTGTCCTTTCATATGTAACATACTTCACTTAGCATAATGTCTTCAAGGTTCCTTCATTCATATCGTAGCATGTGTGAAAATTTGCTTCCTTTTTAAGGCCGAATGATATTCCACTCTACGTATATACCACATTTTGTTTATCCATTCATCAGTCAATAGACATTTGTGTGTTTTCACCTTTTGGCTATTGTGAATAATACTGCTTTGAGGACTGGTGTACAAATTCAAGTGCCTGCTTTCAATTATTTTGGCTATGTACATGGAAGTAGAATTGCTGGATCACATGGTAATTCTAAGTTTAATTTTTTGAGGAACCACCATACTGTTTTCCACAGTGTGAAATCTCATCTTGAATAAGAGAAGATCTATTTTTATGGGAGAATTTTTCTACAGTCTGGGTTTTTAGTTGATTGTCACGGGAAGCCATTCTTGTTTGAATTGGCTGCCATTATGGGTGATCACAGCACATTTAAAATACAAGCCAATTAATAGTATGTTCTGAATAACAGAACAAATTTGAGAGATGAGTCCTTTATTTGTTGGTGTCATTGTTCACTAATTAATTATCATATTGATTATTATTCTAATCTTACTATTTGTATGTCTCATGGTTTTCAAAGCATCCAGCATACATCTACAATTTACAAGCATTCTATTGTATAAGGAGGGCAGATAACTTACAGTTCATGGAACAAAGAAGGCCATGAGTCAGTTGCCTAACCAAGGTAGCAAGTCTAGTCTAGAATCCAGACTGAAGACTCTTGGTCTACCTATTAAATTTTACATTTATTATACTATTATATTTTATACTTAATGAGTTATATTATGTTATAAATTATATCTGATGTTAAATATACTCCAAGTTTGTATTAATCAACTCATGACTTACCCCTTATTTTTCCCCCTCCGGTTCCTAGGCACACTGGACAATATAGTGCATTCTATAAATGTTTGTGGAAATGAACTGCACAAAGTAACCTTTTGGATATGGCCTCCAAAAGGTCTTATTAGTTTTTACCTTATATTGTATCACACATATGTATTACTGATGAAGCTGCCCATGAATGGAAGCCTACCAAATAATTACTACCCTGCCAGATGGGAAGACAGGTAAGTATTTTTATACATAGCCACTTGTCTTCTGGAAAGTTTTGATATTTGTCTTCCAAACAGAAGTCTCTTCATAAAATGACAAGATTTTCACACATTAGTTGACTAAACATAACTCAGAGGGAAAGTTCTAAGTAAAGCAAGTGAATAAGAGCCAGATATTCTAATCCAAATATCCACTTGAAAAAGGCAGAAAGAATTTGGAAGGAAATTTGAGAGACTACTTACTCCAGGTTCATTAATTCAGGAGCAAACACAAACCATCCCTGTAGGATGAACTGAAATTTAAGAAGGAAATCCCTATGGCCTCTTCTAGGAAAGCATTATAACTACCTTGATGGACAGGAATATCTATTATAAGTAGCCTCAATGGCTAATGATGTCCTAAGCTAACTCCCTCTGATTATAGTCCCAGTAGGAAAGAAGAGCAGATGCATACCTCTTTGGTCTGACAGTTCTTCATATACTTGAGATGAAGACTGATATTAAGCCCCTAGTATGTTGTGTGGTGCTTAGCACAATAAAATGTACTCCTTAAATATTTGTGGAAATGAACAGGATAGTCAGGCCACCATTGGATGTGAGCTCTCTAAGTGTTTAAGACTATATCAGGAAGCACTTCACATGTTGCACCTTATTCTTTTAGTATATTGAACAATAATCCCATATACCCAATCTAGTTTCCAGAAATTCAGATATTACCTTAAACATTACACTTCCTGCGCACATCAGACAATATTTTGGCAAAAGCTAGTCTCAACTATATTGCCTTGCTCACTTTTGTATCCTTGGTGCTTAGTACATTGCCCAGCACAGAAAAGGCAATCAAATAATATATGCTGTAAGAATGAATGTTCAGTTCTAATGGCTGGAAATGATTGCAATGTTGGAAAATACTCAGTATAGTTAAATGAAGACATTTGCTATATGCTGGAAGTATTATGAATGCTGCTAGGGTTTGAATGTGTCCCTCAGAATTCATGGGTTAAAATTTAATCCCAGCTGCGTGCGGTGGCTCGTGTGTATAGTCTCAGCACTTTGGAAGGCTGAGGCAGGCAGATTACAAGGTCAGGAGTTCGAGACCAGCCTGGCCTATATGGTGAAACCCCATCTCTACTAAAAATAGAAAAATTAGCCGGGCGTGATGGCAGGTGCCCGTAGTCCCAGCTACTGGGGAGGCTGAGGCAGGAGAATCGCTTGAACCTGGGAAGCGGAGGTTGAGGTGAGCCGAGATCATGCCACTGTACTCCAGCCTGGGTGATAGAGCAAGACTCCATCTCAAAAACAAAACAAAACAAAACAAAATGCAAAAGAAAAAACTTCATCCTCAGTGTGAAAGTGTTGAGAGGTAGGGCCTAGTGGGAGGTGTTTAAGTCATGAAGGCTCTGCCCTCATGAATAGATTAATGCCATTTTAAAAAGGGCTCACAGGGATAGGTTCACTCTGTTGTGCTCTCTGCCCTTCCACCTCCCACCATGTGATGACATGGAAAGAAGATGCTTGCCAAATGCTGCTGCCTTGATCTTGGACTTCCCAGCCCCTAGGACTGTGGGCCAATATTCTAATCATTGTAAATTACCCAGTCACAGGTACTTTATTACAGCAGCACAAAATGTCCTAAGAAAGACATCATAACCATTCATTTCAATAAATCCTGTTTTCCCATATCTTTTATTAAAATGTCAAACAAAGAAAATAAATTAATTTGTAATCTGACATTTATTTTTTCTTGGCTGTCCTTCAAATATTGGTGCTCAAAGTGACTTAAAAAAAACCCAAAGAAACTAACAGAACAGAAATGGCAGTAGAAGTAGAAGCCATTGCTTTGGAAAACATGAAACTATTCATTCAGAGCATGGAATTGGGTATGCTTCCTGGCTTCACCACCACCAACTGGGCAGGCTGGTGCAAACTATTTTAGCTATCTCAGTGCCAGTTTTCTTATCTATAAAACAGGGATACTTTTGAGAAGACTTGTATAAATAAAATGATAATACATGTACAGTGCTTAGTTCCTGACATTAAACGAATATTCAGTAAATAAAGGTTATTATCATTAGCAATTAATTTAAGTTGACATTTTAGTCTCTTGATCAAAACAAACCTAACTAATGTAATAATTTTTTTAACTCTAACATGACAGATTGTTTTGAAAGAGAACCTTTTACATGATTTGAAGAATGAATACAGGTTTTGTTCTTAGACACAGGAGCAAAAAGCCAGGATGCAAGTGCTCTAAGCCATTGCTAGACAGACTCTATCATTGCGTCTACTATACACTGACAGCCATCCATCCCTTCATACCTGTGTGACAGGGCTAATATGCTTTATTTACCTGTAAGTAGAATATTTGTAGGACTTTGTGAGTGATGAAATGCAAAGAACGAAAGAGAATGAGGACCCTTGGATGAACCCCAGGTTTCTAGTTTGGGCAACTGGGTGATGGTAAAGCAATTAACCCACCAACTGGATGAGGGCGAGGTAACATGGAGTTCCTTGGCCCATTTTTTTCAGGTACCTTCTTAAATGAAACGAAGACTACCTGGGCACTATCTTTTAACTTCCCTTATACTCTATAAAATCTAGCAACAGGGTCATCTTATCTTCAATGCTGCTTCCACAATGTCAAAGTAGGCTGACTTTATCTATAATGATCTTAAATCCCTTTTTTACTTTCTTTCAACAATTCAATGAGCATCCTTTGTATGCCTATGGCATATCAGACTCTGGTCTGGTTGCTGGGCACACAGAGGTATATAAGACATGTTGGCTAATTCTGTCCCACAGGGTTGTCTAAGTATAGTAGACACAACAACCAATTCTGTGTAGAAGTATTGAATGGCTTCACAGATGACATAACATTTAAGCTGGGTGGGAATTTAAAGGAACAAGAAAGGTGACAACTCTACTGCTGGAGGAAAGAAGAGTTCACATTTGAGAGTTCTATTCTGATCTTCTTTATGTTCTTGGAGAAGGGGAAGGCTCAGTAACTTGCTGACATGAGTGGGTGAGCACACTGGTAAAGTGGTAAAGATTTAAAATAAGCACTGAAAGGAAAGAGAAGGGAACTGTGGACTGCTGAGCAGTGCTGAAGCAGGTTCTAACTGTACTTGAAAACACTGATCTCAGCTCTACCAATGTAATTTTCTCCAGCAGCCCTATGCATTCTCAGGGCAGGGTTCTGACAAAGCAATGGCTGCATCACATGTATGCCCACCTAACACTCAGTAGATTAAATTAGAAAAGAAAGCAAACCCGGTTGCTTTATTTCCAACAGAATATATTAGTGAACTTTAGTTCTCAGATAAAATAGGGGGTTTGTTCCCCAACTCACCATTTTGCATTTTCTCTGTTAACACTTAAGCCAGTGCCTGAGTAGAGAGTGGTTCTGTTTGTTGGCTCTTCAGCCCAAAGAAGCTGACTTGGGTCTAAGGCAGAGATGGGCAGGTCAGCTCCAATGCTGACCAGGACAACTGGAGTGTCAGAGGCAGTAATGCACTGATCCTCAAGAGGGAGAGTGGGGGCCGGAGGAGAAGGTGCTGGAGCCACAGGGGGTGGAGGGACCACGGACTTGGATTTGCCTGTGTTCTGCTCCTCAGCTCCAGGGACAGTCTGTTCGAATTTGAGACTCTCCACTCTGGTCTCTGAAGGCTCTTCTTTAAGGTCGGCTATGCCAGAAGTGGTTGTGTCTGAGGACAGACGAGAAGTCGTTGGCTGCTTGCCAGTTTTTTTCTTGCCCTTGGTGGTCCCCACTGTCCCTGTTTTGCTAGCAACTGTCTCCTTTGAAGCTTTGGGACGAGATGAGGTGGATGAAGTGGATGGCGAAGTTGATGCTTTAGAGCCAGTTGTTTTTTTTAAATGAGAGGAGCCAGCTACAATAGAGAGACTTTGCATTAAAAAAAATCAAAGAATACAAGGCTTTTAAAAATAAAGTTACCGAGGTATAACTGTCAACAACATTTAAAATGTTCCCATTCAAATTTGTTGAATAAATGATTAAGAAAAATTAGGCTAATCATGATAATGGTCTTGTCTTCTGCCCCTCCCTTCCTCCAATCCAGCAAGAAGCAAGTGATGTTTACGGCAAAACTTGGAGGAACGAGAGCCCTCTGTGTTCTCCCACCTTTAGTCTTTAGCTGAGCCAGCCAAATGAAGAATCCTCTGCTCCTTGTCTATGGGTCACTTGAAAAAAGCCCAGTATGCTCTCAAGAAGGAATGTTATGGTGTGTAGAGGACAGACATCAGCAGCTAGCTGGGTGTAGCACACAATTGGGCTCATTATAAATTATACATGTTCTATGCTGTCTTTCTAGGAATAGAGTGGTGGCCTGTATTCAGAAGAGACTGGGGTATATATCCAGCTCCTTTCTGGGTCAAAAACAAAATCACTCATCTTACTGCTAAAAGAGTAAAACCCAAACCAGCTGTTTCAGTAGCTCCAGAGAAGAAAGCTCACCATGCTGGCCTCTACTTCTATCTGTAGTAGAGATGGGGCAAAGGGAAAACTCATGGCCACACAGGAAAGGTACACTCCCTTCAAAACATCAAAAGGTCAGGAAAAAAAACTTTTTTACAAAATATGTTTACATGGGTTGCTCCTTCTTTTTTGTTTTTTTTTTTTTTTTTTTTTTTTGAGACAAGGTCTTGTTCTGTTGCCCAAGCTGGAGCTCAGTGGTGCAATATCGGCTCACTGCAACTTCTACCTCCTGGTCTCAAGTGATCCTCCTGCCTCAGCCTACTGAGTAGCTGGGACTACAGGTGTGTACCACCATATCTGGCTAATTTTTAATGTATTTTTGTTGAGACAGGGTTTTGTCATGTTGCCCAGGCTGGTCTTGAACTCCTGGGCTCAAGGGATCCACCCATCTCGACCTCCCAAAGTGAGAGGCTTTGGTGGCTCCAAAGAATTACAGGCGTGAGCCACTATGTCTGATCCTAAATAATGTGAAGGGAAAGAATATCATTCTCAGGTCTTCTGACCCCATCTTCGCAAATGTGATCTTCCTTAATGCTTAAGTTCCAAGAAGGTCTTCATTGAAGGATCGCTATGGTATATTTGCCTACTTCTGGATAGGGCACCCTCAATCAAAACAGTTTCAGAGCAAAAAGATTAACTACTCTTTTCTTTATGTCATCTTAGTAAATATATGATGATAAAATAAACTCCTATGAGAATACTCTTTTCTTTCATGACCTATAAATTTATCCTAATGGCTTCTTCTGTTATAATGTTGTATGTTCCTTCTTTTCATAAAGGGTTAAACTATCTTTCATAGAATGATTAGAAAATATCTTGTTAGCATTGTGAAGCCAATCGACACTATATACGGATGTTGTTACAACTTACCTCCGGTTATGACTTTATTGAAGTCAATTGGGAGGGTGAAGAGATGAAGAATAAATGAAAGAATAGACAATGAGATGTAAGACTTCATTAATTCTGATTAGACTGATACTAAAGAAGCCAGTCTCATTTAGTGACAGGTTCCAGGCTTAAAAGGAATCCCTATGGTTTGGGGGTCTTTATTGTTTAAGACATGCATAACTAGAATTCTTCTTCCCCAAATCTAGACCTGTTAATACATCTTTATAGAAAACAACCTTCCCTAGCCTAGAAGTCAAATTCATTAAGTACACTCCCTCAATCTAAGTCCATTCTACATTTACTTTTCACAACAAAGACGTTAAGGATTTGGTGCCTAACCTTGTTCAATTATTTTCTTAGGTAAGTTAAACAGAATCCTTTCCATGTATCAATTCTAATAATTTGTTAAAGAAAATTCTTTTTTTTTTTTTTTTTTTGAGACAGAGTCTCATTCTGTCACCCAGGCTGGAGTGTAGTGGCGCAATCTAGGCTCACTGCAACCTCTGCCTCCTGGGTTCAAGTGATTCTCCTGCCTCAGCCTCCCAAATAGCTGGGATTACAGGTGCACACCACCATGCCTGAGCAATTTTTGTATTTTTAGTAGAGATGGGGTTTTACCATGTTGTATAGGCTGGTCTCAAACTCCTGACCTCAGGTTATCCGCCCACCTTGGCCTCCCAAAGTGCTGGGATTACAGGCGTAAGGCACAATGCCTGGCCAAGAAAATTCTTTCATCATTAACAGAAAAGTTGATTTTAGTTTGGCTTGAGGAAAAAGACTTTTTCTTTTCACTGCCCAGAGTGCAAATTCAAGCCACATTATAGTTTTTCTGAAAGAATCTTCTTAAATAACAGGTCTTTGTTGAGATCAAACATGTTGCTTAAGTTACCTTGAATTAAGATCATGATGGAAAAAAAAAGTCGCCTCTCCTCAGTTAAGTACTTTTGTTGTTAATAATGTGTAACAATGAGAAACAAAAATCAAGGAGATTTAACCCTACATCTCTGGCAAAGAAGTTGATGTTCTAAAACCAGTATTTAGGCAGCTACAGGTCTATACCAACTTAGTAATAGAGAAAGAATCTTAACTTATGGTTGTTTTAAGAACTTAAATCACTGGACTGAACATCAAGAGTAGCATTTAAACAAACTTTTCCAGAAGGTCCATATTATTCAAATAAAACAAAGTTACCATGCAGAAAGTTCTAAATGGTTACAAATGGAGTATCAGTAGGATCATAAAGGGATATTATCAGTATTTGATAAAACGATCCTTACATGATGGGCTTGTTCATGTACTTAAATGCAATCCCTGTTTCTCTGTGATAGCCTCTGGAAAAGTCAGGCCTTTTACAGCACAATGAATAAAATGACTGTTATTCTCTTAGGAACATCATGAGTGCCTAAATAAATCTTCAAGCAAAATATCTGGAAAAACCTCAGAATCATTTATGAAAGCTATCTCCTGTCCTTGTGTTAATCATCGGCTTTCTTCTGAGGGAAGTAAAGAGAGTCTGAGCTGAGTTCAGAGTGGGCCACTACCACGTGGAGAATGGGAAAGTGGAGAAGTTAGTGCAAGACAGGAGCTTAATTCCCAGTGACAAAGTGATCGTTTGGGGCTGTTCTTTAAGAAGAAGATCAGTGCCTGCCTCACTTTAAGCAATGCTCCTAGGGTTTGCTAGGAAGTCTGAAAAACACACACAGATCCCAGCAAACGGACACTGATGGGTGAGGACAGCTGGTCCCTGAGGAGATGGCCACTGGGCACTGTTGGCACATCATTCTGGGACATTTCAGTTTAGAGCTTATTAGAAGAGACCCAGACACTAAAGGTCAAAGGCGGGACATGAGGAGCACAGGGAGCGGGGTGCCTATTGGCATTCAGAGATCTGTTATACCGTCAACGAAACCACTCTCTGAATTTGAGCATTAAGGTTATGCATCATGAGGAGAAAAAGATCAACACCAAGGCGAATCCTGACAGTCAACTACTAGAAAGTTGCTGTTGATTTTAAGGAAAATAAGATTTTTTTTTGAGATGGAGTCTTGTTCTGTCGCCCAGGCTGGAGTGCACTGGTGCAATCTCAGCTCACTGCAACTTCTGCCTCCTGGGTTCAAGCAATTTTCCTGTCTCAGCCTCCTGAATAGCTGGGATTGGAGGTGTGCGCCACCATGCCCAGCTAATTCTTGTATTTTTAGCAGAGACAGGGTTTCACCATGTTGACCAGGCTGGTCTCAAACTCCTGACCTCAAGTGATCAACCCACATCAGCCTCCCAAAGTGCTGGGATTACAGGTGTGAGCCACTGGGCTTGGCCTGATTAATGTTCTTTTAAAAGATAAATGACATGGTAGGCATCTTTATTCCTCTTCACTAAAAAAATAGGAGTTTCCACTTTGCATTAAGCATATCTAATTGTAAAGCAAAGCTGGATACATAGTGCATGAAGTTATTGCAGGTCACTCAAACATCCACTGGTGATGTGTAATAGTAACTTATAACCACATGACACCAGGATGTTTTGCCTTAGAGCACACAAGTCTACAGGGGAGGTGTGGAACATGGAGAGTGTAACTTTCCATTCCACTGAAATAGTTTTCACTGCAGTAGAAAGTGGTGCCGTGGAGCTGAAACAAGTGACATGAACCCTTTGTCATTTATCAGAAAGGAGATGACTATGGATGCTGAGGATTTAACACATTAACATCCAGCAAATATATCAAAGTTAAAACTGTCACTTTTTTATATGCAAACCTAAGATATTTTGAAAGAAAATCCAAGCCAAAAAGCCACCCATAAATTCATACAGGTAGAAGGTCAGTCAATGTCTAAATAATGTTATATCAGATCATTGACATTCATCAGGCATACTACTCCCAGTATCCTTCAACTGGTGCTGATAGTGGATATTCAAGATGAAACCAGCATGTTCACTCAAAAACTAATGAGGTGAACTATTCAACGGGTTGACTTTCCTTTGGTAGGGAGCAACAAAGGAATCTCCCGGGCATTCTTTGTGTCAAAACTGAATCTGCTGGTGTAATGTCCTAAGACACCAAAAGCCCATCACACCTAGAAGAAACAATTAGACCCATCCCAGAGCCAAGCACCCTAGAAGTGACCCCATAGGGCACTAGGGGCATACTCACCAGCCTCTCGGGTCGTGTTTCGGCTTGTTGGCTTGGGTGGAGGGTCGGGGGCCTGCTTACCAGGAGCCTTGGTATTTTTTTTAATGGGAGGCACTTCGTCACCTTTGTGGCTGGCCCCAGCAGTGGCCCCTTTCGGAGGCACAGGTGATTTTTTGGGTTTAGGTTTGGGTCTAGGCTTAGGAGGAGCAGAAGGAGGTAGAGCAGGAGCTGCCGGTATTTCAGAGTGGTTTTCAGTGTTCTCTATAAATGAGAAAGTGAACAGAAGCAGACTGATACAGACACACACTATATAAACACGAGGAGCAAGACGTGATGATAGTGACACAAAGTGTGGCTGCTTGGCACTTGGGAACCAGCATGGAGTTCTGCACCAGACAGAGTACAGTTTAGGGTGAAAACAAAGGCTGAAAGACAAACTGAGAAGTGTTCTCAGGGTACATGAATTACCCTTTAATAAAATCAGGTTGTACAAACTACTTTGAAGATATTAGGTTGAGGATGTGTGTAAATGTTTGCAAGTCAGGGGCCTCAGTTCTAGCCTTGGATCTGGGGCTGCTGGATGATGATGTGGCCGTGCAGTGCTACATTTAAATTGAACAAACAATGATTTGAGAAAGTTGAAGGTTGCTGGAGAGTGGCAGATGAACGCATTACAGTCACTGCTGTGGGGTGAGGACTGACAGTTGCAGCAACTGCTGGACTCATGGTTACCCTCGAGAACTCAAGTCAGATGCATCTGAAAGGGATCTGTGTTCAGTCTTGCTGTGGTCAACACTCAATTATTTTGTAAGCTAAGAGAGACTCTAGAGAATCTTTTACATGAGGCAACAATGCACTTTGGAATGAATCATCTTCTACTAGCAAAATTTTCTAAAGCTTTCCCAGTACATTGGCAGCTTCCTGTTCTACAATAACTTCCTTTGCCCTTTCCTTCCTTTCTTTTCTTTTGTGTGTGTGTGTGTGTGTGTGTGTGTGTGTGTATGAAAGAAAAGCTCAAAAAAAATTTTTTTTTTTTTTTTTGAGATAGGGTCTCTCTCTGTCACCCAGGCTGGAGTGCAGTGGCATGATCATGGCTCACTGTAGCCTTGATCTCCTGGGCTCAAGTGATAATCCAACCTCAGCCTCCTGTGTAGCTGAGACCACAGGTGTTTGCCACCACACCCAGCTAATTTTTGAACTTTTTGTAGAGATGGGGTTTTGCCACGTTGCCGAAGCTGGTCTCGAACTCCTGGGCTCAAGAGATTTGCCCCCCTTGGCCTCACGAAGTGTCAGGATTACAGGCATAAGCCACCATGCCTGGCCTTTTCAAATGCTGTCACGACTATAGGTATAACTAGATGGTGCTGAATCGAAGAAATACTTAGGTCTGTTTTTTAATGTAAACCAAATAATTATTTTTGAAAGACAAAGGCTAAAATTCATCCAAAACTCATCCCTAAGAACAGCAGCTTCTCACAAGGTTTTGTGTAACTGGAGGGGAAAGAGTATTAGTTTCTCGTTACTGAAAGACAGTGGAGATGCTGAAGGTTCATTCATATATTCACATCTGTATTCGTTCTAATAGTGGCTCATGAGAATTAAACTAAAATACCATTCTGGTCCAAAGAGTTAAGCAGCATTTCTTTAAAAATGGGGCATGATAAAAAACATTAAACCGTGTAAAGACAAGAACAAGCCTTAACCAAGTCTGTTCTCCCATAATTGAATAATCAAGAAAGAGTTTTAATATTGGAATATATTGCATTTTATTATTATTTCTATTATTTTGTTCCTTATCCTAATGAGTGTGAAGTATGGAATTCTCTTTTTTTTAACCACATTCCCCATCAATCCACATATATAATTGCATATGATGACTTCAGTTACAATAGGTAATCAATAAAGCTTTACTTTTAAAGTTCACCTTTGATGCTGCTTCAGCCACAAAATCCTCCCCTGTCAGTGTGGCCCAAGTTGACTTCTTCTGCCTCTGAACTTACTTGGGCTTATTGTGTGAACCACTTACTCAACATTTATCAGAAGCTATTTTGTATTTTTGCTTTTCTGTTTATACATCTTGTCTCCTCAACTAAGCTGAGTATCATGTATATTAATAGTAATGGCCCTCTTAACTCAGCTGGTCTTAACCAGGCAAGTATAAATCCCAAAAGTCAGTTAGGTTTGAGAATGATACAAGTTGATACACACCTAAAACATTTAATTTTGACTTAAAATATATAAATATACATTAACTTGCCAGTCTTCTGACATACGGCTGAAGTCTATTCTTTAAATACATTCTTTAAATACATCTTTGTAACTTTAGTCCCCAGCATAATACATAGTATGGAGACTAAGCCCAATAGTATCATCCATAGTGAAAGTCAAACTGATCTGTAACACATGGCATCTTAATTCTCTTATATACCACAAAATCCATGCATGTTTTATCCTCTCCCTTCATAGCATGTCACTGAGGGGTATTTTTCCTTTCTGCCTAAGGCTTAAAATTCTAAAGGTATACAGGAAAGAATCCAGCTTCTGGGTTTGGGAAGGAGGAGATAGTTCACCAGACTGGTTGGCAATGACAAGACCTACTAGGGAGAAAATGAACACACTGCAAACAGACTTTCTCCTGGCTCCTTAGAGAATGCAGTCACCTCCTCTTGACTCTTTGAACTCTACCAACTATATGTGAACATTTGTCATTCTGGTAATTCTTAAGTTATGTGTGTGCATGTGCGTGTGCACATGCACACGTGTACATGCACGCACACGCAGGGACATATGAGCATGTAAATAGCATAATTTTTTGACTGAATTATAAACTTCTGTCTGAAATTTAAAATTCCATCGAACACAATGCTGTACACACTATGTCTATGCAACGAATGGGACTGACCGTCTAATAGTTATTGACACACACCTCAGTAGAAAACAGATCCTTTAGTTGCAGCTGGGAGGTAATGAATTAAGTCAAGTTGTATATTTTACACTTACCATGTGATCTGAAGACCTGATATAAACTGATGGCGTATAGGAATATTATCATTTCAAGAGAAGGTTAAGAAAGGCCTGCCTAGTCATTCTGACTTGATAAGGACGCTAGGCTTCCCAGCAATGAGGTCTGGAAAACAAGCTGTTTCCCATACTTTCAGGCTTGGCTTCTTCGCACACTGGAAGGTTTGAGCTCAAGGATATTCAGAACAAGCCTGGGGCTGCATGTGGTCTTCACCCTGCCTAGAATGCAATTCTGACCCAATTCCTCTGCTTCATTTGACTACCTCCTTCCTGTTTCCTTCATGTCTTAGTTTGTAAATATCCTCCTCCCAGAACCAGTGTTGGTCCTTGCTGTGAGCTCCCTTGGGTTGTTGTGCTCAGGCCTTCTATGGTACTTCGCATCTTGCATTGCAATTGCCTGTTTGCATTCTGGTCTCCTCACAGGTCACGCTCTTAGGGCAAAGGCCATTTTTCATTCACCACTCTTCCTGGCCCCTAGTAGAGTCTCACCCATGGTAGACCTTCACTATTTGTGGAACAAGTAAGTGTCCACCACTTGTTATTTCATTGAAGATTTTTTTATAATAGCTTAATAAAAATAATGTCAAGCAAGATTTCTTGTGAGAGTCTTATAAGATTTTATAAGAATTCTTTTAAGATTATTATTATTTTCTTTTCTTGAGACTGGCTGTCACCCAGGCTGGAGGGCAATAGTGCCTGACCTCAGCTCACTGCAACCTCCGCCTCCTGGGTTCAGGCAATTCTCTCTGCCTCAGCTTCCCAGTAGCTGGGATTACAGGTGCTCACCACCACGCCCAGCTATTTTTGTATTTTTAGTACGGATAGGGCTTCGCCATGTTGGCCAGGCTGGTATTGAACACCTGACCTCAGGTGATCTTCCTGCCTTGGCCTCCCAAAGTGCTGGGATTACAGGCGTGAGCCATAAGATTTCTTATATTTAATACCAAGCTTTGTTTAACAGGGAGCAAGTCAGTTTTTCTGCTCTCATATATATATAAAGGCACTTACTGAGAAAGAATAATGGGAGACCAAGAGCCCCAAAGACCGTAAGGAAGAAGTCTCTATCTAGTATTAGGCAGAGGAGGCCCAAGACCACCGTACCAACTACAGAATCAGGTGCCTTCAGGAGCCCCAGAATCGCCCAGAGGGCCTGGGTGGAATCTACTCTCAGAGCAAGTGTGAAGGACACCATGTGCCATTTGTTTTGCTTTCTTTGATGGTGATGTTTCGAATATTAAAGTATTGAGATACTGTCTTATGAAGAGATATAATACACATCTAGGGCTCTAAAGGCAGATGATATGGTTTGGCAAATATAAGCAAATAGATGACAGAATGCTCTTGAATGAGTTGGCTTCATGCAGGAGGAAAGGGAGCACTGTATCCCAAAATAAAAGGTGAATTAAGATCATGGGATAGTGGGATTTGCATGGTAGTGAGCTCACAGAAGCAGTGAGACCAGAAGAGGAGCAGAGGCAAAAGTGAAGCTTGAGTTGGTCTTCAGAATTAAAAATGTGTTTTCCAGAGAAATAAATTGTTACTTTTGTCATAAGGCATTTTCTAATTAACATAATACACTGTAATAATAGTTATGCGTGACATTCTTTTCAGTCTCAGGAAGTGGCTTCTATACCTAGTGCTTCTCCTGTGGCTCTGGTGTGTTCTCTTTCCACACAGGAGAGAGCCGCACTGCCTCATTAGTGGTATGTCAGCATCCAGCACTCCCAGCTCCTTCCTCATGTACTATTAGCCAAGCAAGAGGCTCTCTTGGACCTTATCAGACAAGGAAGAATTGAATGTACTAAGTCTAAGTAAAGAAAAACATCTCTCAACTATTCATGGACCCATAGATCTGCTATCTTCTTTCAAGAACATCAAGGTCTGTTGGTTAATTCATATAAAACTGTCAGGAACTTTTTATTATGTTGATAAGGGAAACACTTCCTTTGATGTCTGGCCAGTCCGGTGACGAATACCCTGCACGGACCAGGCACCAGAGATGGCACTGTTACGTAATACAGGATGCGATTCTGGGATGTGAGAAGGCTGCCAGGGACAAACCACAGATGGATTTGAAATTCAACAGTCTGGCGAGACAGGACAGAAAGACTTAAACAAAAAACATCACTACTTGCGTTAATACTTTCAGCTGAATCCCACTAAAATTTATTTAAGTCTACTTTCTTTTTATGTTCCAGAAATATTATCATTGAAAGTATTAGTTAATTTCATAATTTGTGTGCATAAGCTTAACCAGAGTCCGTCAATGGAACAAGGCGAGATATAGTCCTTGAAATAAAGCAAAATAATACATTTCCAACAGATTATTTACACAGGCTTCTAAAACTTTTAAAGGCTAATATATATGCAAATAACGAATGGCTATGAACTTCCAGAGAAGATGATTTTAAGTTACAAGGTGTGTTTAATAGGGCCATCAAATACTCTTTTTTCCCTTTCTCTCTCAAGGATCTGGGTCAAAAACAGAGAAAGAGAATTCACTTTCATCAGTTTCTAAGAGTTCAAAATGCCCACAGAACACGTACTAGGTTTGACAAAATTTTACCATTCAACTTAGAGACAGACATTATAAAACAGGAAATAGTATATTTCCTAAAGATTCCTTTCTGTGCTGCATGGAGGCATCTAGAATCTCCCCCCAAAACCTCTCCTTATAGAAGTTTCTTTTCATGTTTGGAGGTTCCTACGCAGTGGTATCATCACAGCAGTGGTATCAAGATGTCATCAATCCATAACTAGGAATTTGTGAATGTTCTGGGAGTCCCTGATAGATATCTATTTTGCAGGTATCTCAATGTACTGTGGTGTATTCACTCTAGGAACCAAGGTCTCTAAAGAAGTCTTCTGGGAATAGCATAATTGCCTCTGGCACATTTTGAAGTTTCCAATTGCACAGAGGCTGTGGGAATCAGGCAGCAGAGCAACCACAGTCCATGGCATCTCTGGGAGCTATTCCTGGGTCTCTCTCAGAAACATCTGGAACCTACGATACTGGACACGTGGATGCCACCAGCAGAGTTCCCACTGCTGAAGACAGTGCTGGGCTGAACAAGCCATGTGGGTTTTGATATTCAGCAGTTCATGCTGAACTGCTCACGGGGCCAGTTGTAACTAGCAGAGAAAGATGCTCAGATTTCTCACTTTCATTATGATCCTGAGACAAAGCTCCTAAGAAAGGATAATCTTCCCAGACATCTTTAATGATTAAAGAGGCCACCCCTTCTGATTATTACTTTTAATTAACATTTATTAATAATTAAGAAAATCAAATACTGTGCTTATAAAATGGATGTATCTACCTGAGAAAATCATCCAATTTCACTTTACTAGTTATCATTTCTTTCTTTTTTCCGTTTGTAAACCTCTCCTCTTCAGACTGCTGGTTTTAGAGTCACTAGTTGGAGCCTAAGTGCTGGTTCTAGACATTGAGCTATACTAAAGTAAATAATACGGGTTTCTCTTCATTTTACCTTTCTTATCTTCTGCCTTTTCCTCCAGAGGTGGTGTTTTTTCAGAAACAGAGCCATTACCTTCTTCAGACTTTACTACATTTTCCTCTCGGGTAGATTCCTCTCCGATGGGTATCATGTGCCCGTTTGAATTTTCAAAGTTAACTGTTACATCTCCATCTAAAATGGGAAAGAAACACCTGGATGTCTAACTTGCTGGCTTTCTTGAAAACAAGTTTTCCAGTTACTAGGATTGTAGAATTTGGATTCATGTTTCAGTCCCTGGGAACCAAATACACCCTGCACTGTTTCACCAGTTTATTCAAAACAAAAGAGCTAGAAAATCCTCAGACTTGGGAAAAAGCTGCTATGAGGGAATATCTATGCACCATTTCAAGACAATAGGAATGATCATCCTAATTATGCAATATCCCAGGGCAGCAGAGTCCCTCTGTTCTGGTGCTTAGGTTTGGCTGAAGTCAATACTCATGTGTTTCTTCGTCATTCAGAAATAGAATGGCGAGAGGAATAATCTGGAAAATGGAATAAACATTTTGCAAGCACCAAAAACACAAGGTGAATGCAAATACACAAATAACATGAAATGTAATTACACATACAAACAATAAGTGGGAGAATATGAAAATTTCCAAGTACTATTGGTTTCAGAATATATTAAGTATATGATGTGCTAACTTCACACAGTAATATAACTTCTACTCTATATGCAGGGAAAAGATGATAAAAGGCTATTTTCATTTTTATTTCTTTATTTATGGAAAGATTAAAGTATACTCAGGTAATTATTATATATAACTAGCCAAAAAGTCCCTAAGTTGTCCTAAAAATAATTTGAATACATTAGAGAAAAAAAAGCACACATAAAAAAGTAGTCACAAAGGAATTTTAAAAAACTGTAATGGATACAATGTTGAATATATATCTAAATCATAAATGACTAATTTTAACTCCTGTATTTCCATAATTCCTGGTGGTTTCTAAAGTGAAAGAGACTTTGCAGAAATGTTTAGTTCAGTGATTCTTGAAAAGATTAACCCTACTTTATATCTGGAAAATTTTAAGAGGCTTTGCTACCATTATAAAAGAAAAATTAACGAATGGAAGGTTTGCGCAAATCTAAAAATCTGCTTAATTAGAGCTCTTCCTATTTTTACTACTCTTATCTTGGCAATCATTATAAAACAGAAACCATTTCCCAAATTGTCATTAAATATGATTGAATTGCTTTGGCTTAACAATAAAATCCATTTGCCTTCTGAACAAACAGGTATGACATTTTAATACATCAACCATGTATCATGAAATTATGTCATTTTTAGAATGAAAAAGCAATCGTTGCTTAGTCATATAACTCCCAATAACCTATAACTGAGTCCTGTGTAAAACTAAAATAAACAATAATTAAGGCAATGCCATTACAAGTAAATCTCAACTATTTTAATAAAATTAAAGTAAGAATGTTTTAAAGACTATATGTCAAGCAAAGAGAACCCAAATGATTCTTAGTTCCTATTATTAAATCCCAAGAAATTAGCTATAAAAAGGAGAACACAATATATCCAGATAAAATAAAAATGAAGAATCGAAAATTCCAAACAAAATAGAAAACCACTTGCTTATACATAAAAATCTTCAGTTTTTAGGTAACTCAAATATAAATTTATCTTTGTTTTCTTTGACTTTAGTTGGTAATAAAAGTATATTGAAGTCATGTCAATGACAATTTAATTCTATTTTAAGCATTATTATATTAAAATTCTTTAATTAAATAACTTATTTATTAAATTTAGAAAAACCTAGAGAGAAATGTTAATAGTCATGACACAAGAAGAAATTGGATTAGCATATGATAGAGAGAAATAGTCAACAATGTGGAAAATGCTTTTTTTTTTTTTTGAGACGGAGTCTTGCTCTGCCCCCAGGCTGGAGTGCAGTGGTGCGATCTCGGCTCACTGCAAGCTCTGCCTCCTGGGTTTATGCCATTCTCCTGCCTCAGCCTCCCAAGTAGCTGGGACTACAGGCGCCCGCCACCACACCCGGCTAATTTTTTTGTATTTTTAGTAGAGACGGGGTTTCACCATGTTAGCCAGGATGGTCTTGATCTCCTGACCTCGTGATCCGCCCGTCTCGGCCTCCCAAAGTGCTGGGATTACAGGCGTGAGCCACCGCACCCGGCGAAGGAAAATACTTACTTTGAGGCATGAAATAAAGCTAGTTAGTATGAAGATAATTGTAGAAAAAGGAGACACATTTGTGATAAATATGGAATTCAAGAACAAAACAGAGGGGAAGTAAAGTTATTAATTAGTTGGTGTGTATATTGAAAAGGTTTTCTAGTATTGAGTGTTAAGGAAGTTGTTTTAGAGTTAAAATAAGTTAAATCCTTGATATAGCGTACGTGTGTAAGTAAAATACAAGCAGAGCAAAGGAAGGCAAGAAGGTGCTGAGCTGAATGGCAGGTGACAATAAGTGGCCCAAGTCAACACGTCTCACGGGAGCTAAGGAAAAAGAAGACTCAAAACGTAGTTATCAGCTTAAAGTAAAATGAGAGATAAAGCACAAACAGGAAAAGGAGCACGAGGGTGTTTGAAGGGGGTCACCTTCTTCTAGTAAACAGGTGTAGTGGGGATATACTATAGTTAAAGGAAGGAAAGATAGAAAGAGAAAATCATATATGACCAAAAGGCAAGTGATAAAAGTCCACAGTGGGAGAAAAGGAAAGGATGGTACACAGGCAAAACCACTTCCACACCCTCATGTCAAAAGCTAAGGGAAAAGATGGAGGGAAAAAAGCAGAGGTAAGCAGCAAACTTGTACTAGATCATCGACTTCCCTGGAGAGAAGACGAATTACTGAACTTTTAGGTTGAAGGTATGTCTGTATGTAAAAAAGAGAACCTAAAAGGAAAAATAATAACTGGGAGAGTATGGGACATGATGGGATGGGGTCAAACTCAGGGTAGCTAGAGGGATTTTTAAAGTCTATCTGGCTGACTGAATAAAGGGCTTGATGGACAGGCACTGTCAAGATCAGAGGCAAGGTCAAGAAGATCAAGGCAAAGAACGAATCTTCACTGGCAGCAGAAAGAAGGTTGTTACCAAGAACAGCAGCTTCTAGTCTCTCAGACTGAAATTCTCCAGATAATTGCTTTTGGGAAAAGTACAGAAAACTATTTTCTCCAGCCCTCAGCTGAAAAGGGGAATGTCTCCATTTACCACTGACATCCTCAGGAACCTTCAACCATTAGATAATTTCTACAGTTCTAGATAGGGACGATGCAAAAGCTGGCAAGTGAAATCTAGTAGTTTATGACTTCTCAAACATTAAGCCTATTATTGTATTATGTTAGGTTAAAAAAAAGTTTTGTTCCTTTATATTTTAAAACTTTTAGTTTCCACTGCAAAAGTTAAATAACAAGATCAGAGAGTCAGATTTCTGAGAAGTATATGTCGGCCCAAGAAATTATAATCTATGAGGCAAATAGTTTCACAGATTAGGCAGAATAAAAATCATTTCTTTAAACTGACTCTTGCTACTTGGTTTTTAGAAAGAGCAAATTCTTTTTCTACCTACAAATTTTAATTAGGAAAAAAAGATAGGCTTTGAATCTTCACCTTTAAACCCATTAACTGTTTCAATCATAAAATTTTCCATTTTGTACTTTCTTTAAAATATTTCTAAATAAATGATGCCTAATAAGTGCATTGGCCCATCCCATAAAGCTGATGGCCCAGTGTTAAGCTTTCAATGGGTGTATTATTTCTCTATTGCCTTCAGAGACATTGGACAGGGGCTTAATTTTGATATTGCAAGTCTACCTTTAAGTTTCAAAAGTTAGAAATATGCATTTTTAACTCTTAAAAGTCTCAAACAGGAAATAAGTAGCTTCAAAATAATAGAAAAACAGGGAAAACATAAAATTCATTCATAAAGTAGAGTAAGAAAAGTTTGACAGGTCAGAAATTGAAGTAAAATACCTAAAATAGCGAGGGCTTAAGAAAATGCTACTATTCACTCCAGAGTTCCCTATTTTCTTTGAATCAGGAGAAAAACAGGAAAGCATTTTCCAGCTCCACTCTGGAATTATTCAGATGCTGGAAAAAGCATGTCATTTTGATTTACAAATAGTGTATGCCAAAAAATGTTAAGTCCTTTGCAAGGAACATATATCAGGAAAACAGCTGTATTATTATTTCAATTTCAATTTCAATTCTAAATTAATAGCATTTTATTTGTTCCCATAAAAGTACAATAATAACACTTTATTATTACAGTAAATGTGAGGTGAAGGGAGGCATGAGATAAATCAACAATGTTGCAACAAAATGTCCTTTAATTTTAAATTTAATAGTGGAAGCGATGAAAATGATTAGATATTATTTATTTGGAGAAATAACCAATGTTATTGTCTTCTTTTGAGCGTCAGTACCGGTTTCTATCTGATCTTTGTCTTTTCTGAACAAAGTTCCTCCTTGGGAGGATAGAGAAAAAAAGAGAAGATCAGAGATAGGGGAAAAAATTAGAAATAATCATTGCTAGGGAAAGATTCAGAGAAATGAAAAGAGAACAAGACTGCAAAATTACTTGAGAGAAGGCAGAAAGCAAGTTAGTTTAGTTTGCCTGTTCATGCTTTATTGATTGTACATTTCAGTGTTATTATAGAGTGCAAAGGACAAGAGGTATGTGTGCCTTCTCTCTTCTGTTTTATTGGTAGTCTTAAGAAACAAAATAGCATGAACCAAGCTAAAACTTTGCATTTACTCAAACACATGAGTTTCATGTGAATAGAAAGACTGAAGCTCAAGAATAGAGAACAGAAGGAGCCATAAGCACTTGTATCTCATCTGTATCGGCCTCGGATGTACCTTTGCAGAGTTTTAGGTTTAGAATGACATATGGTGACGGATTCACCAGGAAAGTCACTAGAATTTTGTAATACTTCAGATTCTCTGCAGCTCACAAAGGCATCACCAATGGGAGCAAGGCTCTTGGAATGCAATAATCACTGCTTTACCTTACAAAGACCGTGATTATTTTAAATTTCAAAAGAAAACAAAAGAAAGACCAAAGAATGAAGGACCAAAATATTTAAAATGTATGATTAATTTCCTCACCTTGATCAGGCAATTCCTTAAGAACTCCCCTTCTTATCAGCTCCTCTCTACTTTGTCGTGTGGATATCTTCCTTTCTAATACTTTCAAAAAGAACAAGCACAAGTAAGAATCAAGTCATCCCTTAAGATAATTATGAAAAACATTCCAAGTAGAATTGAGCACATTTATTCTGCTCACATGAGGGCTCAAACTCGTTTTCTTAGTTGCTTAACAAAACACATGATCAGAGTTGAATCAACACAGCTATGACAAGAGCAAATGGCTGCAGCTCATGATCTGAAGTCCAGCCGCCATCCCTGGTCTTTCAAATGGCCACCTTTGGCCTGGCTTCCAGACATATTATTCCATACCAGCTAGAGAGCATAAAGGCTACTTCTAACGTTGAAGCTAGAAATGTCGCATTCTAAAACATACGATTCTATGGATATACAGTGTATGTAGAAGATATGTATGCTTACATTAAAAAAAAAACCATAAACATTCAGTAAATATTCTGGGTAACCCATTTGTATTCCAGGAAAATGAATTATTTTCTAGTGTTTTCTCTCTCACTCCATCTATTACAATAGCCCAACACATCATATTTCTATAACTCTTTCTCCTGCATTCTCACTAATTCTGGAGAGTTCTGGTATATTACCTGACAATCCCCAGGTCTTAGGAGGATGGAGAAGGCAATTAAGAATAATCAGCTTTCAGCCAGGAACAGTGGCTCATGCCTGTAATCCTAGCACTTTGGGGGGCTGAGGTGGGTGGATCACCTGAGGTCAGGAGTTCGAGACCAGCCTGGCCAACATGGCAAAACCCCATCTCCAAAAAATACAAAAATTAGCTGGGCATAGTGGTGGGCACCTGTAACCCCAGCTATTCAGGAGGCTGAGGCAGGAAAACCATTTGAACCCAGGAGGCAGAGGCTGCAGTGAGCCAAGATTCCGCCATTGCACTCCAGCCTGGGCGACAAGAGCGAAACTCCATCTCAGAAAAAAAAAAAATAACAATAATAATCAGTTTTCACAGACATGTAAAGTCATGGGGATCTTAATATTGATTCTTTCTTCTTCTGGAAGAAATGTAAATTCCTGGTAGAACTTTGAACTGGGGCTTGGGAGCTTAGCAGTGTTCTCCTTGAGTGTGTATAGTATTAAATCCTGTGCTCTACATGTCCATGCAACTGCAAAGTCCATTCCTCACTTTCAGGGGCCAAGAAGGTGCGTAAAACTAACACGTGGTCATGTCATCTACTAATCCTGAGTCAACATTTCTCAAAGTGTGTTCTGCAGAACTCTATTTCCTCCAAACCCTCTGTTCAAAAATGTACTTCGACACAGCAGCGAAGGGCCAGATAAGGAGTCTAGAGCACTTCGAAGAGCAGGAAAGCTACACTGTTAGAGAACAGGCAGCTACAGTAGCATGAGATTTCTGACGCTCCCTGATTCCTGCTCCTGGCCTCATAATCTGCAAATCCTGGAACTACTCTAGACAACATCATTTCAACTAAACTAAAGCCATTACCCCAAACCAGGCTCTGACACATCCAAAGGGAGCAAGTGATAACACTAAGAAGACATTTGTGATAACACTAAGAACATGTTTGCTCAGAGGTTCCAGGGCCTCAAGCAAGGACACTGATAGGAGACAGGGTGGGAGGATGTGCCCTGGGCAGCCAGCTTTGTAGTAAGTACATGAAAGTCTTCCATAAGTGTTTGCTAATTGCATGCACCACAGAATAGCAACACTTAGTTTCTTGAAGAACCTGGATTTTTTTTCCTTTCTGATAACTAGAAATTGTGTATTCCTTTTTAAATCCTGGTTGCTAGAAAGATCAGAGTAAAACTGGATATTTGACACAGACTTCATATGACAATTCATGGATGGAATCTGTTTCCTCCTTCTCTAAAACCTGACTTTATATTTTATGTACCATATATAAGCTCTTTACTGTAAGTTTTGTCAAACATTTTTTTGGATAGAATCAGAACAGAAACAAACAGGAAAATGAGTGAATGAATGAATATATGGTCAAAAGAAGGACAATGAACAGCTTATGGGTTTAAAAGGAGACATACACAGAAGGCTTCCCGCCCTTTCTTTAGATTCCTCACTCACTCCATTCTTCCCGTGCCTTCCAGAAGCAAGTAACAACAGCTCACTTAAAGGTTAGTGATTTTAGTGAAAAAAGTTAACCAGGCAAGGAGTTTTTTTGTTTGTTTGTTTTTTGTTGTTTTTAACTGGGAGTTCTATTATGTAAAAAGAGTGCTGTTATTTAAATACAGTTTCAATTTGTTCAGCCTCTGGTCCAAAAGGAGAGAACTCTTATCAATGCAGGAAGCCAAAGAACACCCACAATGACAGGTGGGACACTGCTGGGATTTTGCAGGTGCTTTAGAAGGACGTTGACCACTGTAGCCTCCCAGGGATTGTAAAAACCCATTCATGCTTGACTCGGCTCTGAGGAGTGGCAGGATTCTGTAGACCTCCTCCAACAGTTGTCCTGGACTCCATTCCTGGGGACAGGCCCAGAGATTCATGGCTGTTCTGCCCTAAACTTAAGGATGAAGGTAGCAACTACAAGAGCAAGTGCCTCTGGCCTAGGGATCAGGCCACATTCTCGCAAATCAAATGCACTGCCAATTCAGAATTCAATCATTGTGGCTGTCTTCCTAATCGGCCCTTTGCTCATAAGAAACGAAACTTTTACTTGTTTGCTGCTTCTTTAAAATTACCCAAAACACCAAATGGCTACCAGGAGTCCTGGATTCTAGTCCTTGAATTCCTACAACTAGTTGAGTGACCCTGGGCAGTCACTTTGAGTTCCTGGGCCTCTAATCCATTATCTGTAAAATAAGGGACAAAATTCAAGGATCGCTAAGGACAATTCATAAAGCTCAAATGCTGTGTGATCCTGTATCATTAATTGAGGTTGTCTGTAATCTCTGCTTCGGGCACCTTTCAAAAACGTTCATTCTTGCACTAAAAAATCATCCGATAGCCTGGAACATACCATGTTTCTTATTCTGCCTTTCCATTATGGATCCCGGAGGTTTCTTTAGTTTTAGTTTTGAGTTTTCTTTTGCTTAAATTCTAATTTAGTCTCAGCTAAAAATTCCCCCTTTCTTCCTTGTAAACTAAAAATTCCCCCTTTTCTTCCTTGTAAACCCTGGAGCTTTGAAGCAGCAGCCTTGGCTTCCTGCCAAGAATCAAAACCAACAGCTTTGTTCTTTTGCTCTAATTCCTATAAACAGGCTCTGATAGGAAAATGCCGTTGGCTATTTGTTTGGTCTTTGGCTGAGAGCATGTTTAACACACAATGCAGATACCTGTGTACAGGGCCAATGAGAACAAACTGCAGGCGACTGAGCACGGAAAGTATGTTGCTGGGGCACAACATTCCAACCACCGCTCTCACAGCAGTACAAGTATCTCATTCTTCACCTTTTAAAATATTTGCCTCTTGTTTATATAGTGCCTGCATGTTTGCAGAGCACATTCACTGGACACTTTTCCATGGGCTCAGAGGGAGTTTGCATTGCAATGAATCTGAGAGGTCATTCTAGTCCAACACACTGCACAAAGTAGGGGCTATCTCAGAATACTCCTGAGATGTGCTCACCTGCTTAAAATCACTCAGAGGGAAGATGCTCACTTTAAGGCATAGCCCACTTCAGTGTCGATCACCCTCATTTTGAGGAAGGTAATCCAGAGAATGAGTCAAATCGCACGCCCTGTAACTTCTGCACATCAGTCTAATCCAAGCTCTCTGTAGCTATGGACTAGAGTCAGTTGTTTGTGAGCAGAAAACAGCATCCATCGGCTCCAGGCCATCACTGAGAGCCTGCTGTTATTGCAACCTGCTCGAATCTGATCCCAAGTATCCCACCAGCTGCTCTTTGACTTTGAAGCTCACACCAGTCTATGCACAGAAATCTATGCACCGATCTATGCACCACAGCTACAGCATAACCAAGATACTACCAGGGAAGACGCTAGTGGGGCACGGGTCGCTGAATGTAGCTGAATACAGTAGCTAAGGTGTCTCCATGAAAAGTATTACCACCAGTCGAGTAAATAAATGGCCCATGGCCTGTCACTTTTCTCCCAATTGGAAAAGCATAAGAGCTTTTTTATACCAAGATCAAACAAAGCCATGATTTCTGCATCACTCTGCATTGGGCTAATTGACGTTTTGACAGTTCAATTCTGATAACAACAGTGCACTCTAATTCTCTCTGGGAAGTGAAGGAAGCACTGCCCTGCATTTTCCTGACTTCATGCTTATACTCTGCTAATCTTCCCAAAACTTCCCAAGGCTGCCCATCTCACTTCCAATAATCTCTGAACTCACCGCAGCACCTTAGGCTGTCCCTTCTATCACGTGCCTGGCTCCTAAACACTCCCTTCTGGCTTTCAGCTTCAATTCCTTGGGGCCCCGCTGCTTCTCCCCTGAGGCGTGGCCCCTGCATGGTGGCCTCTGTCCTTCCCAGGAGGCCATCTCCCCAGACACCTGCTAGACTCACTCCATCTTGTCCCACATGTCTGTGCTCAAAGGTCACCTTAGTAGAAGTCCCTTCCCTGAACTTCTGGTATAGAATGGTTATTCCCCTTCCCAACTTTATCTCTTCTTTTCGGGCAAAACCCATCATCACCTCTTAACATATGGAAGTATCATCTCGTTGAGAACCAAAATTCTGTTTTGCTTACTGCTGTGTCCCCAGCGTTTACTTACAGGCTGTTGGCTTTGTAAAAATATGTGTATTTGTTGAATAAAATAAAAGAAAATAAGCTAATCATGACAACGGTATTGTTTCTGCCCCTTCCCAGTCCTCGATTTGGGAGAAAAGAAGTGAGGCTTGTGGCAAAACCCTGAGGGACAAGAATCTTCTGTCTTCTCCCTCCTTAATTCTTGGCTGGGCCAGTCCTAGGGAAAAAAATCTCAACCTTCTGTCCTATGGATGATCTGAAGAAGTCTCTGTATGCACTGAGGAAGGGAGCTCACAGTGTGTAGATGACAAACACCAGCAACTAGCAGGGTGAAGTACACGACTGGGCTCCTCATAAATTAGAAATGATTTATGATGTCCTTCTGGGCATGGAGAGGTAGCTGTGGAGCTGCACTCAGGAAAAGAGGTTGGAGCGTATGCCGCTGGCTTTTTTCTGCAGATACTTGGCCGGGATTTCATATTACTCTGGAAATATCTGTGAGAGTAAATCTTGTAGTCAACAAGTCACTTGTGTTTTTCTTTGGTGAGGAAAGAGAGTCCTAATTCTCAATTCTAACACCATTTAATGACTGGGCAAAATAGAAGAGCAAATAGAACACTATTAAATAAGCATGCCATGTTATCTTCTCAGTTCTGAGTACTGAATGGCCTCACTGTAAAACTGTGACAGAAACACACAAAACCACTTGTCTCGTGTTGAAAGTGTTCTACAAGATCCTGGCTCGGCTTTGCCCCTCTTCAACAGCAGTTGCAGAAAACAGAATGTCAGAAAACGGTCTGCTTTTAAAAAGATCTTCACTAAGGCAGAGCTAAGTCATTTAAAGAAACAACCATCTCAGTGCCACCCAACAGGACATTTGCAAAAACCTTCCAAAACATCCCAAGAATGTACGCCAGAGATACAAAGCCAATATCCCCACCTAAAAACACTCAGGGGTCTGGCGATTTTTTTGTTTATCTGCTCCAACCACTCCCCTACTAAAGAATTCTACAGTCTGTGGAACAAGTTGGACTTGGAACGGCAGCCAAGCTTTATAACCGGTCCCAGCGAACCATTTTTCCCGTCACTTTCCTTCCATCTCTTTTTTGGAAGCCTAGCATTAAAGTCAAACTTCTTGCCATTTCCTAAACATCTCTTGCAGTTCTTCAGCTCCATTCCTTCACGTATTGCTCCTTCTTCCTAGAATTTAGACTGTTTCCCTATCACTCTCCAGTGAAATCGACCCTAAAATTTTAAGTCCTCTTCACACAGTAGAGCTGCATGGAGATCTCACTATCCTGATGGGCTAGAACTTTGTGTTCCAAAAGCACTTTTAACTAACTTCTCTGTTCCTCAACTTCCTCATTTGCAAAATGGAGAGATAGTAACTACTTTTCTGGTTCTTTTGGAGACTAAATAGGTTAAACCAAGTAAAATACTTAGACCAGTACCTAGGATCTAGAAAGCATTCAATACATATTAGCTATTAACTATTATTTCTGTTATAGCACTTACTAAGTTGTTCATTACTAAATTCATGTGTATGCGACTGCATATTCACATGATTCTGGTCTAAGCCTTCTGAGGGATGTCGTGCTTATCATTTCATCCCCATAATGCCAAAAGTAATATATCGCACAGAGTAGACATTGGGGACCTAAGTGTCTTTTTGAGGGGGAAGGAGGGAAGGCATGTCTAGCATCCTTTTCTACTTTTAGAAATGACCCTCTTGACATTTTTCCTTTGGGAAACCACATTCCCCCTCTCTTAGTCCGTGTCATTTGTATAAGGTTAACCTCATCCCTGGGCACTAGGCTCTTGGGTTCCTGGGCTTATCCAATCAGAGCCCGGTATCTCCCTGGCACTGGTGACTGGGTCAGAGAGGGACACATGCTTAAGTTGCAGAAATAAGATCCAGGCCCAAAAAATGTGCTGGAACAATAGGAAAGCAAGGCTTTCTCTTTCTTCTGGAGCTGTTAAAACCAGATAAATAAGAGCAAGAGTGGCTAGCGGCCACCTTGCCTTCACAAGAGAAGAGTTGAAGTTAACAACAACAACAACAAAAGCCAATAGAGAGGAAATACAGACTCAAAAGAGGAAGTGAGACAGGTTCCTAATGAGATCGCTTGTAAGCACCTGGATCCAACAATGCCTGAAGGTTGTCTGCCCCTGGATTTTTCAGTTACATGAGCCAGTAAGTTCTCTATTTGATTAAGCTTATTATGATTCATCAGCAGTGAAGAGCCCTGACTAATCAAAAAGGTATCAAATAAGTTTTTTTTTTTTTTGAGACGGAGTTTCACTCTTTGCCTAGGCTGGAGTGCAGTGGTGGTGTGATCTCAGCTCACTGCAATCTCCATCTCCCAGGTTTAAGCAATTCTCCTGCTTCAGCCTCCCAAGTAGCTGGGATTACAGGCACACACCACCACGCCCAGCTAATTTTTTTTTGTATTTTTGGTAGAGACGGGGTTTCACCATGTAGGCCAGGCTGGTCTCGAACTCCTGACCTCAGGAGATCCACCTTCCTCAGCCTCCCAAAGTACTTGGATTACAGGCATGAGCCACCACGCCCAGCCTCAAATAAATGTTTTTAAATTGAATTTTCTTCCACTACTCACCACAGATTCTCTAGGTTTTTGAGGACAGAAAAATGAAAGGAGAACTAATATAGCCCCACTTTTACCCACTCAGGAGTTTGAAACTTGGTCAGGACTTAAGAAAGAGGAAGATGAAGAGACCTGTGTTCCTTCCTCCTCTTGGGAAATTACTGTCACAACTTCGCCCAGAAATCTGATAGTAATCATCTGTTTCTTACGTGCTTGGAGAACATTTTCCTTTTTATTTTCTACCCCCATCCCTAAAAGATAAGCTAAGCAATTGTTATTATTATTATTATTCAGTTTTTTTTTTTTTTTCAGATGGAGTCTCGCTTTGTCACCCAAGCTGGAGTGCAGTGGGGCCATCTTGGCTCATTGTAACCTCTGCCTCCCAGGTTCAAGTGATTCTCCTGCCTCAGCCTCCTGAGTAGCTGGGATTACAGGCGTGCGCCATCATGCCTGGCTAATTTTTGTATTTTTAGTAGAGATGGGGTTTCGCCATGTTGGCCAGGCTGGTCTCGAACTCCTGACTCATTCTCCTGCCTCAGCCTCCTGAGTAGCTGGGATTACAGGCGTGCACCACCATGCCTGGCTAAGTTTTGTATTTTTAGTAAAGATGGGGTTTTTGCCATGTTGGCTAGGCTGGTCTCAAACTCCTGACTCATTCTCCTGCCTCAGCCTCCTGAATAGCTGGGAATACAGGCATGTGCCACCATGCCTGGCTAATTTTTGTATTTTTAGTAGAGATGGGTTTTTGCCACGTTGGCCAGGCTGGTCTCGAACTCCTGACCTCAAGTGATCCGCCTGCCTCGGCCTCCCAAAGTGCTGGGATTACAGGCTTGAGCCACTGTGCTGGGCTAAGCAGTTATTTTGATTTTCCTCCTCAGATAAGGGTATTGAGACTTAGAAAGGCTAAATACATTTTCCAGTCACACAGTAAGAACCTGGTTGAACCTAGGTGTGTCTAACCAAAAGACTACTGCTTTGTATTCTCCAATCTGAGTTGATAATTCCAAAGATTCCAACTTTCCCATCAGAGGTACGCTGCTTTCTGATTTTTCTTAAGAAAGCAGACAGCAGAACAACTTTTTAAAGTTAATTTTAAATGGGTATTTTTTACATGGTAGTACATTCTCACAGAGTTCAAATTATAAAAGGATACAGTGCAAATTCTCACTCTTGCCCTGCCTCCCAACTATTAGACTTGAACCTCAGCCTTATTCCACAAGCAATTCGCCACTGTGATTAGTGTCTCATGTATCCTTCCAGACATGCTTGAACAAATATTCGTTTTATTTTTTCCTTTTTTGTTTTTTACATAAAACGTAGGATATTTTGTAATGGTTGTTTTGTTTTTGTAAAAGTATCAGAAGCGTGTGAACCACAGCAACTCCACCTTGAATAGAGGCTGGGTAAAATGAGGCTAGGACCTACTGGGCAGCATTCCCAGATGGTTAGGGCATTCCAAATCACAGGATCAAATAGGAGGTCAGCACAAGATACAGGTCATAAAGACCTTGATGATAAAACAGGTTGCAATAAAGAAGCTGGCTAAAATCCACCAAAACCAAGATAGCCACAAGAGTGACCTCTGTTCGTCCTCACTGCTACACTCTCACCAGCACTATGACAGTTTGCAAATGCCATGGCAATGTTAGGAAGTTACCCTATATGGTCTAAAAAGGAGAGGCATGAACAATCCACCCCTTGTTTCGCATGTAATCATGACATAACCATAAAAACGGCAACCAGCAGCCCTCAGGGCTGCTCTGTCTATGGAGTAGCCATTCTCTTATTCCTTTACTTTCTTAATAAACTTGCTTTCACTTTACTTTATGGACTCCCCCTGAATTCTTTCTTGTGCAAGATCCAAGAACCCTGTCTTGGGGTCTGGATCAGGACCCATTTCCCGAAACAAAAGTATGTAATAGTTTATAAATTTCAGGTAGTTGAGGTCACAGATAAGACCGAGGTGGGAGAGGGAAGAGGTGATTGTGTTTGACCTGTGCAAACAGCAGAAGCCAAAATCACCGTTGTTTCCAGAGGAGGCAAGCTGGGAGTGGCCATGGGAGCTCAGCCCATGGGGACCTATGGTTCTTATTCCTAAGGGATAAAGGTCCAGGATTCAAACAATGAGTAAGTCCTCAATCCCAGAAGGGCCAGGAAGTACAAGCAATCTCAGGAGAGTAATTAGAAACCAGGATTTGAGTGCTACGTGTAACACCGCCTGTCCTTCCTCTTCACTCGGGCTCTCGCAAACTCACGAGAAACACAAATGCCTAAGACAGGTGTTTTTCAATTCATCTAGTTCAAAGAAAAGCTTGCGTGTTTCCATTTCCTGTTTCTTTACAGTAAAAGATGGTAAACCTAAGACACAGTGACATCACAGAGGGGACCAATGTTTGAAACACGAATAATGATAATCATCCCTAGAGAAATTACATTCTAACCCCATACCAAAAAGAACAGGCTAGAGAACTGATTTTACAGTGAGTCTCGCGGTGGCTCACACCTATAATCCCAGCACTTTGGGAGGCTGAGGCGGGTGGATCATGAGGTCAGGAGGTCGAGACCATCCTGGCAAACATGGTGAAACCCTGTCTCTACTAAAGATACAAAAATTAGATGGGCGTGGTGGTGCACGCCTGTAGTCCCAGCTACTCCAGAGGCTGAGGCAGGAGAATTGCTTGAACCCGGGAGGCGGAGCTTGCAGTGAGCTGAGACTATGCCACTGCATTCCAGCCTGGGGACAGAGCGAGACTCCGTCTCAAAAATAAATAAATAAATAAATAAAGCAAATCTCAGCTCTAAGTAGTAATGAAGCTTTTCAAACTAAGAGATCAGAAACAACAGCCATTGGAAGAGAAGCTCCAGAGAGCCTGAACTTCTAACACCCTTCTCCATGATCTGCTGTCAATCTACACATTTCAGGGATTCAACACCTTTGATCAAGATGGGATAACATCTCTTTTCAGCAGTCAACAGCAAGCAAGATTAGATATAAAAGAAATCTTAGTGACACTAAAGTATCCTAAATGAAGACATTCCCATTCATTTAATTTTTTTTTTCTTTTCTTTTTTTTTTTTTTTGAGACAAGGTCCGCTCTATCACCCAGGCTGGAGTGCAATTGCGGGATCTCGGCTCACTGCTGCAGCCTCTGCCTCCCGGGCTCAAGCCTTCCTCTCACCTTAGCCTCTCGAGTAGCTGGGACTACAGGCACGCACTACATGCCCAGCTAATTTTTGTATTTTTTTTTTTAAGAGATAGGGTTTTGTCATCTTGCCCAGGCTGGTTGTGAGCTCAAGTGATCCATCTGCCTTGGCCTCCCAAAGTGCTAGGATTACAGGCATGAGTCACTGCACTGGTCCCAACTCATTTAAAGATCTAATTCTATCGCCCTGGGGAAAAGGTGGCTGAAATTCTTCTTATCATGAAAAAAAATGTGTAATCTTTTTTTTTTTGAGATGGAGTCTCCCTCTGTCACTTAGGCCTGAGTGCCGTGGCATGATCTCAGCTCACTGCAACCTCCGCCTCCCGGGTTCAAGTGATTCTCCTGTCTCAGCCTCCTGAGTAGCTGGGATTACAGGCGCCCGCCACCATGCCCAGCTAATTTTTGTATTTTTAGTAGAGACGGGGTTTCACCACGTTGGTCAGGCTGGTCTCGAACTCCTGACCTTGTGATCCGCCTGCCTTGGCCTCCCAAAGTGCTGGGATTACAGGCATGAGCCACCGCGCCTGGCTGTGTAAAAATGTATAAACTTTAAAAGCCTATTTTTTATTGAGTTGAGCCATGAACAATACATATTAAAACATCACCAACTCAGGTAGGTGGGGATAACCAGTGTAAGTTATAAGAAGATCTGAGTAGGAATTTCCCCAAATTCATGTTCATTACTTTCATTATGCATATCCAATCAGACCAGGTTTCTTAAGATGATTAAAAAGTTTATTTTCTGGAGCATTCTTCACATTCTCTCCACTACCTACCATCTTGCCTACACAACAGAGAGCACAGTATTTGTAAAGAACAGTATTCCTTTGGCAAAACTGGTCCAGGCCTAAACTAAAGCAGGAGAGATAAACTACACCTGATTCCTGCCCAACCCTGCAGTGATAGGAAAATGGGTAATTTCAACTAAAGTTTTCATTTTCTAAGATAAACACAAAAATTGAGTTTAGGGAAATGTAACTTTTCACTGTAGCTGAAACTGTAACACTTAAGGTTTGACAGCAAAGCTAAGTTTGTTCTTAGACATTACCCTCTCTTTCAATAATCCCCCCTTGCCACTCTGTGTTTCAAATATTCTGATTACTAGGGTAATATCAGGTTCTCATCCTTCTTGAAGTTTGAAAGGCTAAAAGTGTAGAAGGAAGAATATATTCCTCTTAATATATACTATATATTTTATACAATAGATTAGAATAGACTGGGATGGGTGTGGCAGCTCACACCTGTAATCCCAAAGTTTTCAGAGGCCAAGACAGGAGGATCACTTGAGCCTGGAGTTTGAGACCACCCTGGGCAAAATAGTGAGACCCCCCCATCACTCTAAAAAAATAATAATAATAAAACTTAATTTAAAAAGAATAGACTGCTATATACTATATAGATGTATATATAATATATGTAATTCTTAAGTGGTCTAGAATATGTTATGTGTAGAAGCATTCTTGCATAATATTTACAGAAAGGTATAACATAAATATTATTCCTATACAATATTTATGTAGAAGTTCACGATGTTATATTACATTATCGACTTCTATATAATAGAATACTTTTATATAGGATATGTTCCAGCCCTCTTAAGAATATACCTTTGTGTTCAAATCCAGACCCTGCAAGTTATTAGTAGGTGATCACAGGCAAACTCCCCAACTTCTCTGAGCCTTTGTTTCCACATGTGAAAATACATGCACTAAAACCTAGCATGAATAGACATTAGGATGATTGAAATATCTTGTAGGCCAGGCGCAGTGGCTCACGCCTGTAATCCCAGCACTTTGGGAGGCCGAGGCGGGCGGTATCATGAGGTCAGGAGATCGAGACCATCCTGGCTAACATGGTGAAACCCATCTCTAATAAAAATAAAAAAATAAAAATAGCCGGGCATGGTGGCAGGCGCCTATAGTCCCAGCTCCTCGGGAGGCTGAGGTAGGAGAATGGCGTGAATTTGGGAGGCGGAGCTTGCAGTGAGCCGAAATCACACCACTGCACTCCAGCCTGGGCGACATAGTGAGACTCCGCGTCCAAAAAAAAAAAAAAAAAAAAACAACTTTTAAAGGGTTTGGCATAAATTACAGACCAAAGAAACAGGAGTTATTTTTTTCTCCTCTACTTTCCATTTCTCCTGTATACATTTGTATATTCCTTGATAATAATCCACCAATATTTTCACTTTGACATGCTTATTGACCTAGAAGGCAGCATGGTAGAGGGGTTAAGAAGGTAGCATGGTAGAGGGGTTAAGAAGGCAGCATGGTAGAGGGGTTAAGAAGGCAGCATGGTAGAGGGGTTAAGAAGGCAGCATGGTAGAGGGGTTAAGAAGGCAGCATGGTAGAGGGGTTAAGAAGGCAGCATGGTAGAGGGGTTAAGAAGGCAGCATGGTAGAGGGGTTAAGAATGAAAAGTCAAGGCAGGGTTCTGAGGATTAAATACTGGCTATGCTTTGCAAAAGGCCCGGAACTTAGGGTGAGTTACCTAACTTTGCTGTGCCTTGCTAGTTTACTCATGAGTAAAAGTGAGATCATAATAGTAACCTGCATCACAGGGTAACTGCAAAGATTACAGGCATTTAAAACAGTATCAAAGGCTGAGCAACACAGTGAGACTCCATTTCGACAAAAAATTAAACAATTATCTGCATGAGGCAGGAGGATTGCTTGTACCCAGGAGTTAGAGGTTACAGTGAGTTACGATTGTGCCAGTGCACTCCCGCCTGGGTGACAGAGAGAGAATCTATCTACAAAAATGTATTAAACAATTAATTAAAACAGTACCTGACACATAGTAAAAACTCAATGAGTTAGTTATCATTATTATTAATACCCACATATCTTTTTCTATATTAAGTTTAATTATAAGTAAAAATTCAAATGAGTAATAGAAATATATGTTTTAAACTTTTATTTAAAAAAAAAAACACTTTACTTCACAATGCTACACATACAGAAATTACCCAAATTACCCAAAGGGAACATTTTCAAGCCTCATGGGGTAGTAACTAACTTGAACTTTTTAGCATTGAATTGAAATGAAACACTCAGCAAAAAGAAAAGACTACCATATGCCAGCAATATGTCACTATCTTATTTAACACAGGTGATTAAACTTTAATTGAAGTCAGTAATGTTTTGCATTTGATTTATCTAAGGTTTTTTTAAAAAAACATTACAGAGGGTAAGTGTGGGGGGTGGAAATGGGAAGTTTGTTGAATGGGCACAGTCTCCATTTTGCAAGATGAAAAAGTTCTGGAGGTCTGTTGTACAACGATGTGAATACACTTAACACTACTGAACTGTAAACCTAAAACGGCTAAGATGGTAAATTTACGTTATGGATTTTTTTAAAAAATCAAATTGTAAAATACTATTGGACTATAGATTTCTATAAATGCTGAAATGAAAAATAGATGAGAAAGAATTTTCATCATGATAATGCATAATGAATTTTCTAATAATTTGCTAATATCTAGTCTTCTTTCCAATCATGTTTATTATTATCTTGTATTTTTGTAGGTAGCCTCATATACCCTGTCTTATAGGTACTAAGTAAACACTTATACTTTGGAATAAAGGAAACTTTATAAGTACCAGTTTCAAAAGTTAGAGTGTAGGCTTGGGAATCAGTTGGAGAAACCTTCGGACAAAAAGTGTTATAAGTCTGGATGAGCAAACATCTAACACAAAAGAAGTAAAAATTAAGATTGCATCTTATATTCTAAGTGAGAAACAAACCAGGAAAATATGTAAGCCAAAAAACAGTCACTTTCCAGGACTTAACCCTCAGTGATAAGGACCAGATTCATATCACAGGATGAAAAAGACAAAACAAAACCGCAAAGGGAAATAATATGCAAAGGAAATAAAATAATGGACTTTCCTGAGATGAATTCTCTGACCCAGGCCAGAAGGGCTTCTGTAGTACCTTTAAAAGTGTTTAAAGTGGCACTACTCCAAAGGAAAATGAAATTAGGAAATTATCCACCCAAGCAAGGGATATAAACAATCGGATCCTCTCTTAAAGCAATACAAACCCACTTTGTCTCAACCCAATGGAGGCCTTATTTAATTAAGATGTGGGTGGGAACAGTGTTCCTTTTCTCCACATCCCCCTTAGGAATCAAATGTGATGAAGAAAAAAGGGAAAGCAAGTTAACAATTCTGCAATTCATTCTAATGCGTGTGATTTTAAAAATGTGTCGTTTGTAATCAGAAATCAGCAAAATCAGTAGCATCCATGTCTCATTTGAGAATGTTTTCACAGAATGCTCAGTGAAAATGCCTTGCTTATCTGAATTCGCTAGAAAAGCCTAACTCCTCATGGAAAAGACAGGAGGCTTGAGATACTAGTCAGATCTGTGGTGCAACCCATTTAAATCCAGAGCTCGGCTTGGATTAAACACAGTATCCCACTTTCCAGAATGTACAGGAAGCAAGGGAGACTCCTCAACTCCATTTATAAAAAAAGATTTCATGGTTTTATTGATCTGTAAGAGGTAGGCCCTGATGGTTAGGCCCTTTATTGTGCAGCTGGGCTATTCTACATCCAAGGTGGAAGGAGCCCATATTTATAAAACCACTAACTTCAATTATGACAAATGCACAAAAAGTTAGCACTCATATTCTATTACGCTTTCCCATAAATGGATTTTGCCACTAGAATAGACCTATAATGAATAATAAATGCTCCATGAATAAAAAGATGGGCCATAATGAGTCTTTCCATCCACCTACGTATAAGAAGATTGAACCAACAAAAAAATCCATTCTACTGGGAGAAAAAAAGGAGAGAAAAAATTAGTCTCCTTTATATTTAGAGCACATAGAGGAAATCTGTTTTAACACAATTATATACCTTTAGGAAAACAATAGAAGATATTTTTTAAAAGCATGCATAATAAAATTATTATTATTATTATTATTTTGAGACGGAGTCTCGCTCTGTCACCCAGGCTGGAGTGCAGTGGCTGGATCTCAGCTCACTGCAAGCTCCGCCTCCCAGATTCACGCCATTCTCCTGCTTCAGCCTCCCGAGTAGCTGGGATTACAGGCGCCCGCCACTTCACCCGGCTAGTTTTTTTTTGTATTTTTTAGTAGAGACGGGGTTTCACCGGGTTAGCCAGGATGGTCTCGATCTCCTGACCTCATGATCCGCCCGTCTCGGCCTCCCAAAGTGCTGGGATTACAGGCTTGAGCCACCGCGCCTGGCCAATAAAATTATTATATAATATCTCTTGCCCACAGAATTTCTAGCATTCATTTGGTCTGATTAGGTTTTGTTGTGAAATAGGCAAGAACACAAATGGTTGAATTAAAATACAATCCCCACCCGACTTCCTTTTTTGACAGTGATATTCCCAAATTGACCTTTGCAATGCTGCCATACAGAACAGTCACAGTTACTTAAGGTCATTATCCATTCATGAGAGAATAGCTCCCCACCCTACCTACTAAATTGGTAAAATATTCATTTAGTCTATTATGGCTTTTCAGGGTTTCTTGAGGCTGTTTAAAGCAACTCTCAGTGATATGAACACTAAAGAAGGACTGAAAACAAGCACAATCATTCCCTACCCCTCGCCCTAAATCTGGCACTTTCCAAATCGAAAAGATTCACTTGCAAATGCTCCATATATAGGATGGGATAAGGTCCATCAAGAGCCATTCACTCATTCATTCATTCAATATACATTTACTGAATATTTAACATAAGTCAGGCACTATACAAGTTCCTTTGAGATCTCACCAAAGAAGAAAACAAAAATCCCTGTTTTCATGGAATTTATAATCTACTAGGAAGTGGCGTCAGATAATAAACAATAGAAATAATTTATAAATGTTAGATGGTAAAATGTGCTACGGAAAATGAAAAAAGTAAGGTCGAAAAAGAGGAGGAATCAGGCTAGGCATGGTGGCTCATATCTATAATCCCAGCACTTTGGGAGGTCAAGGTAGGACAATCACTTGAAGCCAGTTGGACACCCAGCCTGGGCAACTGAGCAAGACTCCATCTCTATGAAAAACAATTTTTTAAAAATTAAGCTGGGTGTTGTGGTGCATGCCTTTAGTCCTAGCAACTTGGGAGGCTGAGGCAGGAGGATTGCTTTGAGTCCAGGAGTTAGAGGCTGCAGTAGAAATGATCACACCACTGCACTCCAGCCTGGGTGAATGAGCAAGACCATGCCTCAGATAAAAAATAAATCAGAAAAGAAAAGACAAGGAGGAATCAAAAGTGCTGGGTAAACCCACCAGGATAGCAATAATAAAAAAGACAGGTAGTAACAAATGTTGGCTGGAGTGTAGAGAAATTAGAATGCTCATACACTGCTAGTAGGAATATAAAGTGGTGTGGCCACATTGAAACACAGTCTGGCAGTTCCTCAAAATGTGAAACATTGAATTACCACATGACTAAGCAATTCCATTTCTAGGTATATAACCAAGAGAAATGAAACCAAGAGAAGTGAAAACATATACATACACAGAAACTTATATACAAATGCACACAGCAACATTATTCATGATAGCCACAAATAGAAACAAACCCAATGTCCAGCAACTGATGAACAAATAAAATGTGGTATATTCATACAATGGAATGTTTAGTATTTGATAATGAAATGATGTACTGATACACGCTACAACATGGATGACCAATGAAAGCTTCCTAAGTGAAAGATACCAGTCATAAAAGACCACATATGTATTTTATGATTCCATTTATATGAGATATCAAGAACAGGCAAACCCACAGAGATAGAAAGTAGAGTTGGGAGATTGGTGAAATGGAGAATGACTGCCAATGAGTATGGGATTTCTTTCTAGAGTGAAGGAAATGTTTAAAATTGATTGTGGTGATTGTTTCACAACTTATGAATATTACTAAAACCTATTGAGTTGCACATGTTAAATGGGTGAACTCTTTGGTATATCAATAATATGTCAATAAGGCCATTTAATTTAAAGAATGCTGGAGGAGAGGAGAGATTTGAAATACAATAATCCAGATCTCACCTAGAAAGTAGCAGTTGCACATAGACTTTATTGAAGGAGATAAGGCAGTTGGTTAACTATAAAGAAATCTAGAGGAAAAGTTTCACTTTCTTTTCCATTTCAAAGCACCAGAGGGCCTGCTTAAACTTACCCAAGTTAAAAGAGATAACCTGAATGGTCCTGTAACTACAAAAGAAATTGAATATGCTATTTAAAATCCTTTCGAAAGAGAAATCTTCAGGTCGATAATGTTTTACTGTTTATTCTACCAAACATTTCAAGAAGAAAATAACAACAATTTTACACAATCTCTTTCAGGAACAGAAGAGGAGGGAACAGTTGCCAACTGATTGTATAAAGTTGGTGTTGCCCTGATATCAAACCTAGACAAAGATGGTGCAAGAACACTACAGACCAATACCACGAATCCTCAACAAAATATTATTCAATAAAATCCAGCAACATATAAAAAGAATACTACACCACAACACAGTGGGGCTGGCCAGGCGCAGTGGCTCACGCCTGTAATCCCAGCACTTTGGGAGGCCGAGGCAGGCGGATCACCTGAGGTCCGGAGTTCGAGACCAGACTGACCAACATGGAGAAACCCCATCTCTACTAAAAATACAGAATTAGCAGGGCATGGTGGCACATGCCTGTAATCTCAGCTACTCCAGAGGCTGAGGCAGGAGAATCGCTTGAACCCAGGAGGCAGAGGCTGCTGTGAGCCAAGATTGTGCCACTGCACTCCAGCCTGGGCAACAAGAGTGAAACTCCATCTCAAAAACAAACAAAAAAACACAGTGGGACTTATCCTAAGGATGCAAAAAACTGGTTCAAAATTCAAAAATCTGCCAATGTAATCAACCATAATAGTGGTCTAAAGAAAAAACCCAAATGACCATATCAATTGATCCAGAAAAAAAGTATTTGAGAAATCCAATATCTATTCCTAATAAATACTCTTAGAAAGTCAGGAACAAAAAGGAATTTCCCCAACCTAGTAAAGGGCATGTATAAAAATCTTCAACTGGGCCGGACGCGGTGGCTCACCCTGTAATCTCAGCACTTTTGATGGCTGAGGCAGGTGGATCACGATGTCAGGAATTCCAGACCAGCCTGGCCAACATAGTGAAACCCTGTCTCTACTAAAGATACAAAAATCAGCCAGGCACAGTGGCACATGCCTGTAATCCCAGCTACTCAGGAGGTTGAAGCAGGAGAATCGCTTGAACCCAAGAGGCGGAGGTTGCAGTGAGCCGAGATCGCGCCACTGCACCCCAACCTGGGCGACAGAGCAAGACTCCGTCTCAAACAAACAAACAAACAAAAAAACACCTTACACTAACATCATACTTAATGAATGCTTTCCCCCTAAGAATAGGAACAAGGCATGGATGTCTCCTTCACCACTCCTGTTTACCATTGTAGTAGAAGTCCTAGCTGGTGAAAAAAGGGAAGAAAATAATAAAAAGCATGCAGGATAGAATGGAAGAAATAAAATGATTCCTATTCACAGATGACATAATTGTCCATGTAGAAAATCCTAAGGTATTTTCACTAGAACTACTAGAACTGATAAGTGAGTTTAGTAAGGTAGCATGATACAAGAAACAACTGGAAATTGACATTTTAAAATATATATCATTTACAGTAGCTAAAAAATAAAGAAAACAAATAGGTATAAACTTAATACTGTTTTCTAAAAACTTCAAAATGCTAATAAAAAATGGAAGAGCTAATCAAATGGAAAGTCATATCAGTTCATAAATTAGAAAGTTCAACATGGTATAGATATCAATTCTACCCAAACTGCAGCATAGATTTAATGCAGTTTAAATAAAAATCCTAGCCAAAAAAAAGTACTCTAGCAGTAACTTTTCAACAATAAAAATAAGTTGGTTCTAAAATTTAAATGAAAGCCAAACAAACTAGATTAGTTAAAACAATTTTAAATGAAGAAAAAGGTTGGAAAATCACACTACCTAATGTTCAGACTTACAAAGCTATAATAATCAAGATAGTGTGATATTGGTGAAAGAATAGACACAGATTAAGAGAATAAAGTAGTGAGTCTGGAAATAGACCACAAATATGTTGCTGATTAATTTTTGAATAAAGGTGCAAAGGTAGTTCAATGGGGAAATGATAGTTGTTTCAACAAATGCTGTTGAAATTTCTTACACATGACACCAAAAGCATGATCTGAAAAGAGAAAAAAAATTGTACTTCATCAAAATTAAGAGCCTTTGCTCTTAAAAGACACTGTTAAAGAACGGAAAGACAAGCTACTAGAGCCTGGCGGAAAATATCACCAAGTTACATATCTGACAAGGGCACTGAACCTAGAAGATATAACACTCTCAAAACTCAACATTAAGAAAACAAACTACTCAGTAAAAATGGGTCAAAAGACTTCAAAAGACTTTTACCAAAGAGAGTATGTGGAAGAACAATATATGCTTATTGATTTTTAAAACAGTGCAAAGGCAACTTAATAGAAAAATGATGATCTTTTCAACAAATGATATTGAAATAACTAGACATTTACATGCAAAAAAACAGCCTTGACCCAAAACCAGCCTCACCCCTTGCATAAAAATGATCCTAAAACTGATCATAGATCTAAATGTAAAACATAAAACTATAAAAACATTTAGAAGAAAACATAGGATAAAAATCTTTATGACCTGGGGGTAGGCATAACAAGAGACCAAAAGCATAATCTATTTTAAAAGAAGCTGATATGGTGGATTTCATCAAAATTAAAAATTTTTCCTCTGCAAAAGGTACTGTTATAAGAATGAAAAGACAGTCTACAGAGTGGAAGAAAATATTTGCAAATCACATATCCAACAAATAACTTGTATCTAGAATATATAAAGAACTCTCAAAATTCAATAGTAAGAAAACAAATAACCTAAGTAAAAAATAGGCAAAAGACCTGAATAGGTCTTTATCAAAGAAGATATATGGATGGCAGATACGTACATGAAAAGAAGTTCATTCTTGGATAAATATTTTGCAAATATTTTCTACCATTCCACAGACTGTCTCTTCACTCTGTTGATTGTTTCCTTTGCTAAGCAGAAACTTTTTATTAGTAGTTTAATATAGTCAAATTTGTCCTTTTTTGTTTTGTTGCTTGTACTTTTGAGGTCTTAGACATAAAATCTTTGCCTAGACTGATGTTCTAGATTGTTTCCCCTATGTTTTCTTCCAGTAGTTTCATAGTTTTAGGTCTTCTGTTTAAGTCTTTAATCCATTTTGCATTGATTTTTATACACTGTGAGACATAGGTGTCTATTTTCATTCTTTTGTGTTTGGATATTCACTTTTTCCAGCACCATTTATTGAAGAGGATGTTCTTTCCCTAATCTATATTCTTGGCACCTTTGTCAAAAATCAGTTGGCTGTAAATATGTAGATTTATTTCTCGGTTCTCCATTCTATTCCATTGGTCCATGTGTCTGTTTTTATACAAATACCATGCTATTTTGGTTACCATAGCCTTGTAATATATTTTGAAGTCAGGTACTATGATGCTTTCAGCTTTCTTCTTTTTGCTCAAGATTGCTTTGGCTGTTTGGGCTCTATTTTAGTTCCATACAAATTTTTCTATGTCTGTGAAAAATGTCATGAGACTGGTGGATCACTTGAGCCCAGGAGTTTGAAACCAGCTTGGGTAACATGGTGAAATCCTGTCACTACAAAAAAAATATATAAAAAACTGCCAGGTGTGGTGATGTGCACCTGTAGTCCCAGCTACTCGGGAGGCTAAGGTGGGAGGATCACCTGAGCCCTGGAGGTAGATGCTGCAGTAAGCATCTATGCAGCACTCCAACCTAAGTGACAGAGTAACACCTTGTCTCAAAAAAAAAACAAAAAAAACCCAAAAAAACAAAAAAGGAAAGAAAGAAAGAAAAAACGAAAGAAAGAAAAGAGGCACCACTGATTTTTATGTTGATTTTGTATCTTGTAACTTTACTGAATTTGTTTATCAGATCTAAGAGTTTCTAGATATAAGATCATGTCATTTGCAAAGTTTGTCTTTCTCTTTTCCAATCTGGATGCCTTTTATTTCTTTCTCTTGCCTAATTGCTCTGGCTAGGACTTCCAGTTCCATAGGAGTGGTAAAAGTGGGCATCCTTGTCTTGTTCCAGTTCTTAGAGGAAAGGCTTTTAACTTTTCCCCATTCAGCATTATATTAGCTGTTGGTTTGTCATATAAGGGCTTTAATATGCTGAGGTATGTACAGGGAACTCAAATAACTCAACAAGAAAACACCAAATAATCCTATTAAAACGTGGGCAAAAGATAGGAATAGACATTTTTCAAAAACACATACAAATGGCAACAGGTATACGAGAAAACCACTAAACATCAGGGAAATGAAAATCAAAACCACAATAACATATTATCTTACTTCAGTCAGCACGGCTATTATCAAAACGACATCATCAGGGAAATGCAAATCAAAACCACAATGACATATTATCTTACTTCAGTTAGCATGGTTATTATCAAAAAGACAAAAAATGACGGATGTTGGTGAGGATTCAGAGAAATGGGAACTCTTACACAGTGTTGGTAGGAATGTACATTAGTACAGTCATTACAGAAAACAGTATGGAGGTTTCTCAAAAAAACTAAAAATAGAGCCACCATATGATCCAGCAATTCTGCTACCAGGTACTCACCCCCCAAAAATGGAACTCAATATATCAAAAGGATACCTGCATGCCCATGTTTATTGTAGCACTGTTAACAATGGCCAAGATATGGAATCAACCTATGTGTCCATCAAAGATGAATGGATAAAGAAAATATGATTATATAAACACAATGGAATGCTGTTTGGCCATAAAAAAAAAAATCCTGTCATTTGCAGCAACATAGATACAACTGGAGGAAATTATGTTAAGTAAAATAATCCAGGCACAGGAAGACAAATACATGTTCTCACTCATAGGTGGGAGTTAAAAAAAGTTGATCTTATGGAAGTAGAGAGTAGAATGATAGTTACGAGAGGATGCAAAGGGTGTGTGGGCGTCAGTGGGGGAGGGGATAAAGAGAGGCAGATTAATGGGTACAAACATACAGTTACAGAGAAGAAATAAGTTCTAATATTTAATAGCATGGTAGGGTGACTGCAATTGCAACAATGTATTGTATATTACAAAATAGCTAGAAGAGAGGATTTGAAATGTCCCCAATGGTAGAAATGATAAATGTTTGAGGTGATAGATATCCTAAATACCCTGACTTGATCATGACACAGTATATGCATGGAATAAAATATCACATGTATCCTATAAATATACACAAATATTATGTATCAATAAAAAAGTTCAACATCATTAGCCCATTAGGGAAACGCAAATTAAAACCAGGACAAAATACCACTACATACTTACTAGAATGGTTAACATAAAACTAATTACAGCACACCTATGCTCAGAGCAGCAATCTCCACAATAGCCAAGAGGGGGATGCAGCCCAAATGTCCACTGACCAATGAATGGATTTAAACAATGTAGTATACTACACAGTCTTTGAAAAAAGGAAATCTTGTCACATGCTACAGCATGGATGAACCTTGAGGACATTATGCTAGGTGAAATAAACTAATCACATAAAGATAAACACTATCTGAGTCCACTTATATGAGGGATCCAAAGGTGTCAAATTCATAGTTATAGAAAGTAGAATGGTGGGTTACTAGGGGGGCAAAAAAGAAGTTGTCTAATAGGTGCAGAGTTTCAGTTCTGCAAAATGAAAAAGTTCTGGAGATCTATTTACAGAACAATGTAAGTATATTGAACACTACTGAGTTGCACATTTAAAAATGGTTAAGATAGTTAATTTTCTGATGAATGTTTTTAACATAACAACAAAAAATAATGACAATACCAAGTGTTGACAAGGATGTGGAGCAACTGAAACTTTTCTCCACTACTTGTAGGAATACATAACTCTGGAAAACTGTTTGGCATTTGCTTATAAAGTTAAACACACATTTAACATATGACCCCTAAATCCCATTCCTACATATTTTCCCTAGAGAAATGAAGGCTTTTGCTCACACAAGAACTTACACAAGAATGTTTATAGCAGTTTTATTTAGAATTACCCCAAACTGGAAACAACCTATGTGTCTTTCATGTATGGATAAACAAACTGTGGTATATCTATTCCATGAAATATTAGTCAACAAAAAATGGAATGATGAATACACGCAACAGCCTGGATGAAGCTCTCAAGAGTCACTCTGCAAAGTGGAAGAAACCAGTCTCCAAATATTTCACACTGAATGATTCCATTTATATGACATTCTTGAAACAACAAAACTATGGTGAAGAACAGACCAGTAGTTGCCAGAGGTTAGGGGTTGGGGGAAGGGGTGCAGAATAGGGTGTGACTATAAAAAGATAGCACATCCATCCAAGCACTTTGGGAGGCCAAGGTGGGCAGATCACAGGATCAGGAGTTCGAGACCAGCCTGACCAACATGGTGAAACCCCCATCTCTACTAAAAATACAAAAATTAGCCAGGTATGGTGGTGTGTGCCTGTAATCCCAGATACTCAGGAAGCTGAGGCAGGAGAACAGCTTGAACCCGGGAGGCAGAGGTTGCAGTGAGCCCAGATTGCGCCACTGCACTCAAGCCTGGGCAACAGAGCAAGACTGCATCTCAAAAAATAATAATAAAAGTAAAAAGGAGATTTGGGGAGTGACAGAACTCTGACATATCCTGACTGTGGTAGCGATTATGCAGAACTATACATATATTAACATTCTTAGCACTATACACACATATACACAGACACATATAAAACAAAGAGGAAACACCCACATGGTGAATGACCAAGAGATAACCTCTTTGGAGAAGGTCATGATCACATATTCAGTCACAGAAAGTGAACTCGTTCATGGTACCTTTTTACATCCGCCTCCTGCATATGCCACACCACAGCCACTTCTAAGAAGAATCTCAGGAGTTCACACTGGAGCTGTCAGAATGAATACATACATCTTCCAGTGAACTATAGGCTCATTGGTCCATGGCCACAATGAAAGAGAGAGGAAAGGCAGGAAAACATTTTGGAAAAGTCAAAAAGCTATTTGTGCTTTCTGAAAGGTCAAGGGATTGACATAGCTGGCACAAAGCAGGGCTCAACAAAAAAGCCCAATTTTTAAAGGCCCAGTTTGTTGAGGGGCTATTTACAGGAAAAGTTTCCAAGAGTGGCTGCCAAAAACAACCAAAGGTAACCCTGACACCCCATAGTCTGGACTGTGCAGAAACTTGTGGCTGGGACATCTATTTTTCTTCCTTGGAGAGAAGCACCAAGAGGCGATCTATAAATATAAACCAGCTTTCCCACTAAAAGGGAAGGTGAAAGAAGTTGGGTTGCATCATCCTTTGCTCTAGTCTGGAAAAGATTAATGTTTTCTAGAAAAAAATGAAAGAATTAGGCTGGGCGCGGTGGCTCATGCCTGTAATCCCAGCACTTTGGGAGGCCGAGGCGGGTGGATTACTTGAGGTCAGGAGTTTGAGACAAGACTGGCCAATATGGTGAAATCCAATCTCTACTAAAAATACAAAAACAAAAAAAGAAAAAAAAAGGGCACAGTGGCTCACGCCTGTACTCCCAGCACTTTGGGAGGCCAAGGTGGGTGGATCACTAGGTCAGGAGATCGAGACCATCCTGGCTAACATGGTGAAATCCCATCTCTACTAAAAATACAAAAAAATTAGCCAGGCATGGTGGCAGGTACCTGTAGTCCCAGCTACTCCGGAGGTTGAGGCAGGAGAATGGTGTGAACCCAGGAGGTGGAGCTTGCAGTGAGCCGAGATCGTGCCACTGCAGTCCAGCCTGGGCGACAGAGTGAGACTGTCTGAAAACAACAACAAACACACAAACAAACAAAAATTAGACAAGTGTGTTCTCACACACCTGTAATCCCAGCTACTTGGGAGGCTGAGGCAGGACAATCGCTTGAAGCTGGGAGGCAGAGGCTGCAGTGAGCCAAAATCATTCCACTGCACTCCAGTCTGGGCAACAGAGCAGGACTCTGTCTCAAAAAGAAAAAAGAAAAAAGTGGAAGAATTATATAGTTAAGAAAGCCACACAAAAAGAAATGTTTTGAGGAAGAAAATAGAACAAAGAGATCAACCACTTGACAAAACCAAAATGTCCTGTCAAGAAGTTAATAGTAGAAAAAAGATAACACACAGGAGAGGGAAAATTGATGTACTGTGTAGATCTGGCATGGAGCAGCAGGTAAGATAGAGAAGGGTGGTGTATCAGAGACTCTGAGCCAGTGTCTCGCTTCTCTCACTGACCCGCTATTCTCGATCTCCATGTACACTCTGATTTTCCCCACAACAGCCTTCCCTGGTATTTCTTCCCTGAAATACCAGCTTCATGAGCTTGTTTCTCTAGAACAGAGTCTGGGCATAGGGTGGAAGCTCAGTGAATATTTGCTGTATGAATGGATGACAAGGAGGATTCATCAGACCCAGCAGGAAAAGTCAAAAGTGGTCACTGAGGAGCTCTTGATGAGGTGCCAGTGCCAGAGATGAGAGCCTTGCACAGACCTGCCTGGCTAATCAGAAAGAATGCTGCCTTCTTATAGTGTGTTTCTTAGGACATGAAAGAGGGCACATCAAAACTCCTCAAACCCTCCTCTACTGGTTTTTAAAAATAAGAATAATTGTCTTCCTCAGAAGCCATCTGTATGGTCTAGCTGGTCAGAAGTCCTGAGTGGAAAACAGGAAGGCATGGAAGGTGACATGTGGTTCTCTTCTCTTCTGGCTAGAGATCATGGCATATGAAAAGACTGGATAAAGAAATGCGAAAAGCCATTTCAACCGATGGTGTTGAAGACAAGATCTGATTTTCTGGACTGTAACATTCAAACAATAGCCTGACAAGACATGTGGTTCATTACATGAAAATGGGAATGAGATACCAGACTATTCACAATAGCCAAGACATGGAATCAAACTAAGTGTCCATCAACAGATGAATGGGTAAAGAAAATGTAGTACATATACACAATGGAATATTATTCCACCATTATGGAATACTATTCAGCCATAAAAACAATAAAATTCTGTCATTTGTAGCAACATGGATGGAACTGAAGGACATTATGTTAAGTAAAATAAGCCAGGTGCAGAAAGACAAATGTTGGATGTTATCACTCATATGTGGGAGCTAAAACGAAAAAAACTGAACTCATGATCATAGAGTCGAACGTCAGTTACCAGAAGCTGGGAAGGGTAGTGGGGAGGAAGGAATAAAGAGGGGATGGTTAAGGGGTACAAATGTGCAGTTAGATAGAAAGAACAGATCTAGTGTTCAGTAGCACGATGGGGTGACTAGAGCTAACGATATCGTATATCTCAAAACAATTAAAAGAGTGGAACTGGAATATTTCTAACAAAAAGAAATGATAAATGTTTGAGGTGATGTATATTTCAGTTACCTTGATTTAAACATTATACACTGAATGCTCGTATAAAAAATACCACATACGCCCCATAAATATGTACAATTATGTATTCATTAAAAATAAAAAATGTAGGAAAAAAATGACATGCCAAGAAGATGCTCACCGAATTGGCCTATTGAAGAGAATCTTAAAGTTGAATTCAAGAAAGAGGAAAACACCCACACAATGGTATCAAACCAGGTATCATGGAGGACAGCAGCCAGAACAGAAAAAGAAAAAAACCAATGCCAGAGACCTCTAGTGCTTTCAGAGAAACTAGCATCCAAGAAATGTGGATATGATGTGTACATATATCCACATGAGGGTACAGGGAAAGAACAGAAAATATATTGCTATAAAAAAGTAAAACAGATCACCCCGTTAGGTGGCTTTGGGTGATATTTTCCACAAAGAGAACATTAAATAAGCAGAAAAGTGATAGTTCTCATGGGAACTTCCAGCTCCCTAGACATTTACAAGATACTTAATTCTTACTGATAAATTCCTCTTTAAATAAGATGAAATTCTATTCTAGACTTAATTCTAAATAGTGAAAATGTGGTTGGTGAAGTAGAAATAGTAAGAATTTTTGGAAAAGTCACCATTTTAGCTTAGGATATAAAAATAGCTAAGAACACGTGAAGTACAACCAGATGCACAGGCACCCTGTGGACTCCATGAGCACAAGGAACTGGTCAGGCTTGTTTATGACCATATTCCTAGTACACACTGCATTGGGCCAGAAACTCCATAAAAACTGAGTTACCTAGGCAATCTAGTACACTTCTATGGTGAGAAACTCTGAAACTGACAACAGATAAAGGGATGAATAAACTTAAAGAAAAGATGGAAAGATGATCATGTAACAATGTGATTAGGAGATACACAAACACACACACACACACACACACACATATCAGAGGCTAGTTAGAAAGACTGGAGATAATTTGTTTCAGGCCAAGACAAAAGGAAACTTCCTCAACAATTAGAGCTGGGAATAAGGAATTCAGGAAGAAGCTCAATGACTGTATGTTATCAGGGCTGCTGGAGACAGGATTGATTCCTGTCCTAGAGACCGAACTAGACGGCTAAGGTCCTTTACAACTCAAAAATTCTTAATTTCAATTGAAAATTACGTAAGTGTTTTACTATAGTAACAATAAATAGTGTTTGGCTGTATTTGAACAAATATTAATAGTCCCAGGCTTCAGACATATTATGGGCTAAACTCAATTTTGTAAATTAGTTTGGGAGCATACCCATAATTCCAAATAATCTAAAAATGCAGTACTGGAGACACCGCTAGTATCTAAGTTAAGGATTGCTTACAGACAGAGGCAATAATGCATTATTATTTCAACTTAGAAAGGCAGTCTCAATAGGACTCGATACTGTATCCACCAGAAAACACTAACATATGGGCCGCCATTCTAAACTGGAACTCCATGAGGCTGGCTTTCTGACTTTTGGTTTGCTGGTGGGTCAGAATCTGCCTTGCAAATGTGAGTTGAAGAAAGAAAGCCATAACAAAAAGCGTATATTATATAGTTAAACCCTGCTTCTCTTCTGGTAGAACTGTACAGAATGAAGTTTCATAATTTGTTAGGAGCCACGGAGCTGGCAGTAGATATCAAGACTGACAACCAAGCCAGGTGCTGCGGCTCACGCCTGTAATCCCAACCCTTTGAGAGGCCAGGATGGGAGAATCGCTTGAGACCAGGAGTTTGAGACCAGCTTGGGCAACATAGCGAGATCTCATCTCCACAAATAACACAACAATTAGCCAGGCATGGTGGCCCACGCCTGTGGTCCCAATGACTTAGGGGATTGAGGTGAGAGGATTGCTTGAGCCCAGGTGGTCAAGGCTTCAGTGAGCCGTGATCACTCCACTGCACTCCACTCCAGTTTGGGTGACACGGTGAGATGCTGCCTCAACAACAACAACAAAAAGATTAACAACCAACCGTGAATGGGATGCATTTTAATGGTTAAATTATCAGATAAAGTTTGTAAAGACCTAGAATCACAATGTGTCCACACCATTACTGAAAGTGCATGCTATGGCGCACACCTATAATCCCAGGGCTCTGGGAGGCTGAGGTGGGCGAATCACCTGAGGTCAGGAGTTTGAGACCAGCCTGGCCAACATGGTGAAATCCCGTCTCTACTAAAATACAAAAATTAGCCAGGTGTGGTAGTGCATGCCTGTAATCCCAGCTACTCGGGAGGCTGAGGCAGGAGAATTGCTTGAACCTGGGAGGCGGAGGTTGCAGTGAGCTGAGATCGCTCTACTGCACTCCAGCCTGGGGACAGAGTGAGACTCCATCTCAAAAAAAAAAAAGAAGTGTCAAACACAAAGCAAGAAGCCCTCTGTGGGTCCAGATGTGCTGTGTGGCCTCTGGCTGGTTACATAACTTCTCCCTGATACAGTAAACTGGGAAAAAGGAAAGATTCCTTCCTTTTCCTCCAATATGACATGAGGATGAATGATAAAGCACTTCCAGGCCGGGCACGGTGGCTCACGCCTGTAATCCCAGGACTTTAGGAGGCCAAGGCAGGTGGATCACCTGAGGTCAGCAGTTCGAGACCAGCCTGACCAACATGGTGAAACCCTGTCTCTACTAAAAATACAAAAATCAGCTGGGTGTAATGGCACACGCCTGTAGTCCCAGCTACTCAGGAGGCTGAGGCAGGAGAATCGCTTGAACTCAGGATGCAGAGGTTGCAGTGAGCCGAGATCATATGCACTCCAGCTTGGATGACAGAGCGAGACTCTGTTTCCAAAAAAAAAAGCACTTTCAACTTTTTAGTGGAATAAGATAGGTAAAATCAAAATGCTGCCATTTATTAATGCAACCAGAGCAATCCTTAACAAATATCACCTTAAGCAAATCCTTTAACTTTGCCCTACTTTCTAGATGTGGAAAATAATCCCAAATAGCAACATTAGGTCTCTATGGTTACAAGAGAATATTATCCTTTAATAGGACCAAACATAATTTTGATCCTTGCCAACCATTTTTCTACATGTGCACTGTGGAAAGCAGGCCAGTCAAGTAGAAATAAAGTAATTCTTCAGACAAAATCCTTCTTACAGCAAAAACTAGTATGTGAGGCAAAACGATGTATTAGAGCCACCTTTCTATGATCAGTCCTTTCTAATGTGAGTAGGAAGACACCTTTTAGAGATGCAACTAGTGAATGGTCGAAGGTATTGGCTATGGGGCTTCATTGCTTAGGTTCAAATATTGCCTTTGCCTACGGCCAGGTGTGTTTTCTTGGGCAAGCCCCAGTCTCTTCATCAGTAGAACTGGGAAAATAGTAGCCGTCAAGGACTGAAGTTCATAAGGTTGTACTGATGATTCAGTGAGTTAATATGAATCCAGTTATTGGAGCAGAACCTGGTACCTAACAGCATTCAATAAAAATTAGCCATTATTATTATTAGGGAGTACAGAGTACCTTCAGGAAATCAAAGATATTACCAGATGATTCTCTACAACTTAGTCTGATTCCTAGAATGCTAACACTGACAACAATATTACCTAAAAATCTAGACAGGCATTCTTTTTCTATTACTACCAACACAAATAAAAGTCTCCTATTTATTGAAGATAAATTGTCTTGATTTTCTTTACATAGGAGTATAACTTACTTTTAAATAAGGACAAAAGACAGGGAAAATATTTTTTCTAATTTTATTGGCTTCTTAATAGTGGTACATGGCTGTAATTGTGAAGTACATGTTTTGGTTAGTATTTTAATTTGTTATAATTTTTTAAATCTTCAATTTCTTTTATAAAGTCCTAAAGCATAGGCAGGGTGTGATGGTTCATGCCTGTAATCCCAGCACTTTGAGAGGCCAAGGAGGATGAATTGTTTGAGCCCAGGAGTTTGAGAACAGCCTGGCAACACAGTGAAACCGTGTCTCTACAAAACACACAAAAATTAGCCGAGTGTGGTGCTATGTGCCTGTAGTCTCAGCTATTTGGGAGGCTCAGGTGGGAGGATCATCTGAGCCCAGGGAGGTTGAGGATGCAGTGAGCTGTGATTGTGCCATTACACTCCAGCCTGGGGGACAGAATGAGACTTTCCTGCCAAAAAAAAAAAAAAAAAAAAAAGTCCTACATCACCCAGTACTGCATTTTTGGCTATAGTGGGTATTTAATAAAGAAGCAATTCAAGGTGTATTTTTTTATTACATCCCATGTATAAGTTATTATATAAAGAATCTATGTGAAGTGCAGCAAAAGTGAGTGTAATAGTCTCTGCCCTTAAATACTTTACATAGTAAATTAGGAGCATAAGACAGACACTTAAACAAGAAAACAAGTTAAAATAAACATGTCCTAACAGGAGTACAGGCAAAGGAGGGGTGGCTACCATCAGCTGGTGCTGAATCAAAGTCAAGAATATCTGCGGGAGGAAGAGACATGTTACTGACCCTTGAATGACTGGTAGAATTTCAATAGGTATAGCTGGAGGAAGGAGGTGCTCAGAGGAACAGGAAAGAGCAAGAAGAAAAGCCAGGGGACCAAGAAGGCTTGGGGCATGCTGAGCCAGTGACCCAGCATGACTGAAGTCCAAGGGCTATGGACGACTTGAAAAGAAAAGGTCAGTTTGGGTTAAACTGAGAAGAGCTGAGGAGCCTGGATTTCACTGAAGAAGCAATGTGGACCCCGTCACACTTTTTGAGCAAGAAGTGACAGGAGCAAAGTCCCATCTGAGGAATGCTTCCTGATGGTGATATCCGAGAGGATCTGGGGGGGCAAAAGGGCAGATGGGTGATCTGCCCACCTATGTCCCCAGATCCACACATGTTGGACTACTGCTGCTGACCAGAGGGAGCCCTCATCTCCCTGCTCACCCAGCTCTTGGGCTATGTCATTTCCAGCAACAGTAACTCCAGCACCACAGGCTTAGGATCTTAGGGACTCCTCCTCTAAATCCATTCCCTGTGTTCCACTTTATATAGCAAGTTTCTGTCCTGAGTCCTTTGGTAAGTTCCTGTCCTAGTTATCAGCTCTATTTCCTTGTTCTTTAAAAAAAGATTGGGCCGTAGGCTGAGCGTGGTGGCTCACGCCTGCACTCTCAGCACTTTGGGAAGCTGAGGTGGGCAGATTGCTTGAGCCCGGGAGTTTGAGACCAGACCGGGCAACATGGCGAAACCCCATCTCTATTAAAAGTACAGTACAAAAGTACAAAAATTAGCTGGGCATCGTGGCGTGTGCCTGTGGTCCCAGCTGCTTGGAAGGCTGAGGCGGGAGGATTGCTTGAAGCCGCGAGATTGAGGCTGCAGTGAGCTGTGATAGCACTACTGCATGCCAGCCTGGGTGACTAGGGCCCTGTTCAAGTCTTTCTGATTCCCACATCAGACACCATCTGCCCCACCTAAATACTCCTACCTGAGAAAAGAACACCCTGGTTACTGAGGCCTGCCTGAATCTTCTAATATCGCTCACCTGGATGCTCTGAGATTTACCCTACCTGTTGGAACCTGTGCCATTTTGTGGTGAAATACTCATCACTCTATTTCCCTGGCTTGATACTTATAAGGTTATTATCTTGATCACTCGGGTTCCCGACAGCCTGTGACATCCCAAACCTCCTCTGTCAGCCTCACCAGCTAGGTCAGGTTCCCCTCGTAGGTAGGCTTGCTGCCAGAACCCTGCCTCTCCCTGTCTTCTCTAGCAGCCTACAGATTTCTATAGCTAGCTGCAAATAAGCATAGCAAAAAAGCTATGTTGCACTAATGGAGACATTAGGTGATAGGACTAGACAACAGGAATTGACAGGATAGGCTGATGTTAAAGGCTTTGCATGAGGAGAAAATAAATCAAACGTTTTAGGAACTGATAGAATGTAGAAGATGGTGAGAGCAGGAAGAGTCAAAGAACTCCATGGTTCAAAGTCTGGATGCCAAAGGAAGCCATGTCTACAGTAATAAGGATTGCTGGGGTTGACAGGGAATCTGTTTTGGTTGGAATGCATTTATACACAGTACTTTTCCACTCCCTCTTCCTTCACTCCCTGTGTCTATCATAGCATTTATTAGTACCTCACCTGTCTAGAATGAAAGCTCCATGAGGGCAGGAACCTCACTTGCTTATTGGCTGCAGAATACCAGGCTTCCAGAACAGTGCCTGGCAACTAGCATGTTTTCCATGGAAATACATATAGACTGTATGAATGGATTTTGAGTTAACATGTTGTTCTCAGGTAGTGCTACCCATCAGATGCTTGGGTAGATTTGCATGGGCATTGGCTGGAGCCTGGGCCAGTTTGAGGGATGTAGGTATGGGAAAGAAGGGCACATTCAAAGCAACAGAAGGGCTAAGGCACATAGCAACCTTCCCTCAGAGGGTTAGGGGAGATAAGAAGATGAAGAGAAAAGGCAAAAGAGAGAAAGAGAAGTGAAAGACAAGCAAGATAATGATAGCTTTTGCAAGTTAAGGAAGAGGTATTTTGGAAATTAAGGCAGGACTGATTATTCAGTGACAGCAAATGTTGTAGAGGTTGAAATGAATGAAAATAAGAGAATGACACTAAATTTAATGGTTAGGAGACTTGGAGTAACCTCGGTGAATACAGAACACAGAGACAGATTGCAGTGGGAAAAGGAATGAGAACGTAGGGAGAAAGTAGAGGCAGCAGAGACAGGTTAGATTTTCAGTAAGTTTGGTCTTGATGGTAATACACTATGAGAAGTTAGAGGAACAACTGTGTTTACTTAGACAGGGCGTTTGTCCTCTTACCTTTGGGGAGATATAAGCATATATAAAAATCCAAAGGAAGGATGTTTATATCCTCACCTCCCACCAAATCAAATAAAATCAAATCAAAATGGGAAAAAATGATTATGTAGGGGGAAAAAAAGGTGTAAGTGCCATTTTGAGTCCTAAATATAGGGAAGGGAGAGAAGAACTAGAGCTTGGCCGGGGCCTCTCATGCAGGAGAAGAAAAGCAATGAAGAGGGGTATCTGGGGGAAGTAGATGGAAAAGAGGCCTGTTCTCCTGTTCTAGAATCTAAGAGCCAGACACTGAACAGCCTAAATCAGAGTCGAAGATATTGGAAAATTTCTGCTTTAAAACAAGGCTAAAGAACTGGAAGCTGGGGCATAAGCCCAGCCTGCCTTATAGGGCATGATGTCCTTTGGACATAGAATGAACATTCCAAAATACAACTGACTCAAGGACCACCAAGACAGGCTACGAATGGGACACTTCTTACCTCCAGTCACAACAGTAAACAGGTTATTACAATGCATTAATAAATTAGTGTTCCATCCTGTCTACTACCAATTAAGAATTCCTACAACAGAAACCCATTCTAGGAAAAACGGTATTTATCACTGTGCGGCAGAACACAATAAGGTTCATATCCATGTGAATACCAACCCAGGAGTTTAAGAGAAGGACAAACATAGAAGACTTACTTTTCTTGGAAGAAATTAACTTTCTTTTTTACCTCAAGATATGGTGGGTCTTGCCTAAGGTGTACTTCATTGATTATCAGACAGCCAACAGCCCTGATCGTATCCAAACAGCTCAATTCCACTGCTTGAGATAATTTTTTAAAGAAGAAAATAACTTTCTCTTGGTTATATCCAAATACTAGTTTTGTGCAGAAGTAATTGCAGTTTTTTGCCACTAAAAGTAATGGCAAAAATCACAATTACTTTTGTACCAACTGAATATATCTGTTTTCCTCTAGATATGACATCTTTCTCCAATGTGAAAAAAAAAACTAACATATGATACACCGTTTTGTAACTTATGTTCGTTTTCGTACCTTACGTCTGGAGCCCTGCTCCCATCTTGGGTAGTCTTGGTAACGTGAAGAGCCAGATTCTCCCAATGCTTAAGCACATGTGAGAGGGAGGCACTTGAAGAAGGCCAGTGAGGTTCCTTCCATGACCAAAAAACAGAGGAGAACAATATGCCCAGCCAGGGACTGGAAGGAGTCAAAGGTGTAAGAGTGTCTCTGGGGACCAACAACAGAATCTGGAACTGAAGCACCTCCGAGTTCAGCACATTCAACTCCCTGATTGTGCAGGCGAGAAAACTGAGGCTGATCTCCCCTGTTCAAAGTCGCCCAGCCGGGTGTCCTCACACAGCACAGCACCCTGTCCCTCACCTCTCACCACCTCCTAACCCAGAAAGCCACTTAGGTACTGAAGAGCACCCAATAACCAAACCAGCATTATTTTCCCCTAAGCCAAGTTTCTCTTCTTTCTCTATCTTTTTATTACAGAAATTTTCCAGTATCTATAAGCAGAGAAATGAGAATAATAACCACCATGGACCCCACTGCCCAGCTCAAACAACCCATTGCCAGTCTTCCTTTATCTTAAGCTTACCTACCTCACCCTCCTCCAGGATTATTTTGAAGAAAATTCCAGGTAGCTTATCATTATTTCTTGTTAAATATAAAATGCTCAAACAAACTATATAGCTGCAAATGCATCCGAAACAATTTTCTTTGGGGAGCTTTGATGCTCCTATTCCATATCCTTACATCGTGTATAGTATTTTTAATTTCATTTCACAGCTCTAGAACAAAACCCTAGCTCTTATCTTAGTACAGACCGATAAGATACGCTCTGTGTCCCTGTACATCCACTAACAATATTAGACTGTGGTACAACGAGGAATTCTGATGAAGGCATTGCCTTGGACAGTAAGCATGTGGAACGTTGAACTTACTAAACACTTTTCTATAATAGACACAGTACACTGACACTGGCACTTGTTTAAATTGGGCTGAATTCTGGCCTGAGATTTAAAGCCACGAGTCGGTATGAAAGGCACTAAGCAATGTAACTCCTTAAGGTTTAACAAATCTACAAACTAAATTAACAACCAAACATTTTCACACCAATAGGGTTATGCCTCTACTCTCTTAAGACAGAGACCATTTATTTGTGCTAAGGATATGATAGAAATCTAAAATCAAATATAACAAAATTTTTCTTTCATATAGCCACTTAAATCTTTCCTAAAGAATAAATACATCAAAAAAGACATTTTTAAAAAAGTTTTAATTAACGAACAAGACTGTACTACTAGTTAAATAATGTTACATGTATAGTAGTATAGTCTACTAGTTAAATATTTATATATTAATATAAATAGTACAGTCTAACTAGTTAAATATATATGTAACATCATGTGTATATAAAAATGGATACCTGCCATCACAATGTTGATGAATAGCATTTCCACTTATCATTTTCTACTATTTCACTCCCTTGCCTCACCCATCCATTTTTTATACAAATTTACAAATATATATTTTTAAATAAGAATATATTAGAAAGTTAAGGTCAGTACAAAAAGAAGGCACATCAGAACTCTTAAGTCATTTCATCCATAAAATAAAGAATTCATTTCAAATATGGATTAAATTTTTTCTGGGAAAAAACACACTGTAATACATAATTTTCTACCTTTTGAAACATTTTACGATTTATCCCATCTTCTAACAAGTTATGATACTCATACCTGCTGAGGTTTCTCTAAATTTGTCACTGGTCTTCTTTTTCCTCCATTTCCAAGGCTTAAAGATTTTACCAATGGTGGATAGTTTCCCCTTTCTCTTGAAGGGAGGTGTTTGGGAACCTGCTGTGGGGCCATCTGAGTTTGCTACAGAAGCTTTGTCCAGTCCATCAACTGTATTAAGAAAGATATAGACAGAGAAAGGTTGTAAAAAAGGTTGTAATAAAACAACATCATCGATTGGTTCCTGGGCTGTTAATGGTAAGCACATCCACTCTAATTGGAATCTCACATAAAGTTTACTTGTCCCATTTCACAGCTGGTAGGACTTCCCTCATATCAATCAGTAAACCAGTCAATCAGAAATTACAGCCAACTTAGAAAATCATTCTGGGGAAACAGACTAGAAACAAGAGACTGACATTATAGATGGGGCCAAATGCGTGTCTGTGCAACACAGCTAAATCCATCTGCAACAACCCCATCAATATTTTGTACAGGAATAGAGTATTCTAAGCATTTCTGAAATAGGATGTTCCTCCAGAGACTAGTTTGACATTCTCAGTAATGAATATTACAGTTATGGTGTAGTTAAAATCATGGTTTCTCTTTCACAAAATAAAATTTGGTGCCAGGAAGCTAAATTCTATTTTTACAATGCTAAAACTATCTTTTGCTTCTATTACAAAAAAGGTTTTGAGCTTCAAAGAAACTGATAACTACACTAACCACAAGAAATATGTGGAAAATTTGGGTACTGTGTGTGATAAAAACATGTTTTTGTATGTCTTCACTATTTTATTTATCAGAAGAAATGCACAAAATCTTAAGTTGCGTTGCTTGCACTGTGTTCTAGGCTGATGGAAGATAGCAATGACTTATGTTACACCAACTATCAAATTTTAATGGCAAAGAACTGGAAGCAGGCCAGAATGGATGAACTATAATATTATTCCATCAATAAAATAGCACTTGAAATTATGGCAAAAAAAAAAAAAGGAAAAATCAAAACAGTAGTTTCTTCTTGGAGGCAGAAATTACCTGAGAAGAAACTTGAGGGAACGTATAGGGGTGATGGAAATTATCTCAGCAATGGTTGGATGACCCAAAACTCATTAAATGGAATTTACAATTTCTTGCATTTCACTTTATGTAAAATTTACCTTTAAAAAACCATAAACAGACAGTGAAGTCTAATTAATGACATGTATGCTGAAGTGTTTACAGGTGAAATGTACTGATGTCCGTCAAAAATAATAAATGGATAGATAGATGGAATAGGCAGATGGATAAAAGTGCAATAAAGTAAAATAGAGCAAAATGTTAAGTGTTGAATCCAGCTGGTAGATATGTATATGGGGCATGATACCAATTCTTTTATCTTCTCTGTATCTTTAAAACTTTCTTAATATAATATTGGCAATAGTAAAGCAAATAAAAACAAAAATTGAACAGCAAGGACTTCTGCTTCCAAGAAGATAAAACAGACTTACTTTTTCTTTTTGAGACAGAGTCTTGCTCTGTCGCCCAAGCTGGAGTGCAGTGGCGCGATCTCAGTTCACTGCAACCACCGCCGCCCGGGTTCAAGCAATTCTCCTGCCTCAGCCTCCCGAGCAGCTGAGACTGACTACAGGTGCATGCCATCACGCCCAGCTAATTTTTGTATTTTTAGTAGAAACGGTGTTTCACCATATTGGTCAGGCTGGTCTCGAACTCCTGACCTCAAGTGATCCACCCATCTCAGCCTCCCAAAGTGCTGGGATTACAGGCGTGAGCCACCACACCCAGCCCAAACTTACTTTTTCTTATTCCTTTAGCTAAATACAACTTTAAAAAAAAAAAAAAAAACCATGGATGTTACATATAAATGTAAGAAAATTCTGTAAGGCCAAGAGAAGGTAGACAAGCTTGGGACCTCAGAACCCAAGAAACAACAAAGTGGTGAGATTCCTGGGTTTTCTTTTTGCCTCAAATATCCCAGACTCGTAGCTGAAGAAGTCAGAAACCTCTAAAGGCCAACAAGCATGGAAGCCAGCAACCCAGAAACACCAATGGGCACAGACCACAAGCGTCTTCACTCTCTAGCCACATAACCCGGAAAGGGGCAGAGTAGCAAAATAAGAAACTTTTAGACAATAACTGCTCTACTACAGCCGGGCACCATAGAAGAACCTGTGACCATGCATGCTAGCAAAGGCTGAATGGAGTTACTAGATTTCCACCCTCATGAGGCTCTGAAAAGGAGCCCTAATATCCCCACTAGTGTGATGTCAGAGAAGACCAAGCAGGAAACTAACACCTTTATGCCTGGCGGCTGATAATGAAGCATCTTCCACAGTGTCAGTGGAGACCATGTAGGAAGCCCTGACATCCATCCCTTCCCAGCAATAACTGGGTATCTCTCCCCTCCTCCAAAACACAGGTGGTCAAATCATTGCACACTGGGAACAAGACCACTCCAACTGTGGTATCAAGGGAGACCACATGGGGATCCGGAAATTCTACCTGTGCTCAACACTAACAAGGACACCCTACACACATACATAATGTGTCAACAGAGGACAAGTGGTGAACTGGGATTTTTACCTCCGGTAGGGGTGACAAGGTGGCACCCACTGCTTCCCCTGCTATAGAGGTGTCAGACAACGCCAATTAAAACAGAAGGTTTCAAACAAGATCTAGAGTCACATAACATAATACAAAAATGTCCTAGTTTCCATCGAAAATCACTTGACACACTAAGAACCAGGAAAATCTCAAACTGAATGAAAAAAGACAATCAATAGATATCAATTCCTAAATCCTTACGAGTTCTCCTTCCAAACAAATAGGAATAACTCCTATTCCTCCCACTAGTGAAGTCTACTGTAATTTCAGGTACTATCTGGGCAGAGATGGGCAGACACTGTGCATTGCTAGGGAAAATTGGAGATTCAAGTCCTATGCTGACTGATTCTTCTGAAAGTGGTTCCTAACCCTACTTTCAGCCATAGTACGACAGATAGAGATACAGGAGACAGACTGATTTTGAAGCTAATTCAGAGTAAAGGAGCAAAATATTTATTACTTCAATTCTACTCCTGTCCACCTTCCCTCCTTGAACCAAAGTGCAAACCCAGAGAGGAACTGAGAGTATGGTTTTACTTCTTCATGAAGACTTTCTGCTGAACTCTCATGTAAGGGCTTAACGTTGAACAACTTAAACATTGTAAAATACAAAAGGGCTGATTATTATGAGCATAGAAAACAAAAGTTTCCATCTCAAATTCATCTCTGTGGTTACATGTCTAGTTTTCATTTTCTTACAATATAGTGGGACCTTTCTCTCCCAACCCACATATCCAGTTCCCTGATGCTCCATAAAAATTCTACTTTCCCTCTGAAGCAATTAAGAACAGCCTATTTTTCCCCTATCATAAACCACACTTGCAATTAGAAACCATATGTTGGCACAGTTGGCCAATGTGCTATTGTACTTCTCTTAAATCATGAATGTGAGGACCACTGTCACCCGCCTTTGAGTAGCAGGGGAAGAATATTAACTCTCTTCTTTAGATACCCAGGACACTGGCATTGCTATTGATATTTCTATAATTTTGCTTGTGGATCAGTTTTCCATTAAAATCTATTTGAAACTTTCCATAAATTCTTTCACAATAAGTCTGGTGAATTTTGCATTTATATGCAGATAAAAACAAATTGCCAGGTAAATCCCAGATGAAAGGTAAAATTTCCTGATTGTTTTCATTGTTAATTTTGGTCCACTTTCATGTTACTAAGAGTAACTTGTCATTCATCAGAACTTACCTTTTCACACTTGAGTTCTACATTTTAAAACACAGCATATTTTGAAATACAGTCATTAGCTAATCAAATGTAGACACTTTAAATGACACAGCTCAGTATATCTTCCCACTGAAACAAGCCCACACCTAACAGAATTTCCCTGCACCACCAATTGCTAAGAAATCAGAAAATACATACAGGTTTTATTTTTTATTTAAACAGAAATGTATCAATTAGGCAGTCCCAGCACAAATGTGACCATATAAGCCAAAAATAAACGAGGCTAGATAATTACCATATTGATAGGGTTTAGATATGACTCCCCACTCAAATCTCATGTCAAATTGTAATCCTCAGTGTTGGAGGTGGAGCCTGGTGGGAGGTAGGGATCATGGTCATGAATTGTTTAGCACCATCCCCTCTTGATACTGTATAGTGAGTGAGATCACATGAATTCCAGTTGTTTAAAAGTGTGTAGCACCTCTCTCTCTCTCTTCCTCCTGCTCCAGCCATATAAAACATGCCTGCTTCCCCTTCACTAGGTGCCATGATTGTAAGTTTCCTGAGACTTTTCCAGAAGCTAAGCAGAAGTTAGCCTGCAGAACTATGAGCCAATTAAACCTCTTTTCTACATAAATTACCCAGTCTCTAGTATTTCTTTACAGCAGTGCGAGAACAGACTAATATACCATATGAAATAAATTGTAGGTTTGAATAGTCTTCCCTTTGAGATTTGATAAATAAATGATAGGGATTCTTAGAAAAACTGAATCTACTTAATAGAGTTCATTGTATGTTTATACTATTTAATGGTTATGATATTTTTGATATCAATTTTTCCCCACACATAATTATTTCAGGCACTGAGAAACTGAGACAGATGTGGCACAGTATTCTGACTCACAAATGTTGTAGCTGAAAGACCACTTAGAAAAGAATCTCCGTAAAAGAACTCCTGGTACTAATTTCGTACAAACTGACAGCAGCCCTGCAGAAAAAAAGTAGGTGGTAAAAAACATGGTCTCAACTTTTCTCCAAATATCCTTAAATATCTGAAGGTCGATGAGAATGCATTTTTGAAGCCCAATCATAGCAAAAATAACTAGGAGAAATCGTGTGTGGTAAATAATGCTTTGATAACACTCTGCTGTGTATGCGTTAAGAAAGTTTAAAAAAAAAAAAAACTAAGCATATCAAACTTTATTTACTTAAAATATGGTTTCCAGGCTTTGTTATTTTTTGTGCTTTGTTATGTTTTTACAATATTAAGATTATCTGTGTATATTTTTATTTCTATTACAGTTTTCATATTTCTATTATAATTCTGTCACTTTCCCCTTTAAAAGCCACAGAACATATGGCAAAGAAAAATCAGAAGAGTGCTTAAGGAAGATTTAACTTTATTGCCTACATTTACATGAGGTCTCTTTCTCTCTCTCAAGTCTCAATAACTTAAGATATATTGCTATCATTAAATAAGGGCAAATGTACAACATGTGGGCACAGAAGCAACCCACTATTGGTTAGGGTGAACTGATGGTATAAGCCATCACAGATGAGCTTGGATCACAGTTTCTAAGGCAGCCAAGTGGCTATCCTTGCCTTCTTTTATCTAAAGGAGTTCCTTACTCTCTTGCTAATCAGAGTTTACAGTGGGTTGGGTCAAATCTCTTCCTTTTAAGGGTAAAATAAATGGCAAGTGGAGAAAAAGAGAAAATGAACAGAAGAATCAAAATGTGTGGCATCACACGGGGTGCAGGTTAAAAATTCTGAAACTGCTGAACATGTATATTGAGATCAAACAAGGAAGTACAAGAATGGCAGATGGTGGAAGCCAGGTTTCTCACTACTGGAGAGAGAGGTTACAGATAAGCAACTGGAGAGGGAGGTTACAGATAAGCGAGAGAGTAAAGCTACAATGATCCATGCAGCCCTGATTAGAGTTGGAGACATCTGCATGAACCCATGCTTGGCCAGGTAGACAGATAGATAAGTAAATGAATTATAGACATGTATATATGCATGGGTTTACTTACACACATGTATTTGCTAGCTCTGTCCTCTCAGAAGGCCTAGAAGTAATAACTCCCCAGTAGCAAAGAGCACGCCCAGCACGTAGATCTTGGTTTCTAATAGCATTCTCCAAGAGACAGACACCAACTCCTTACAGAAAAGGCTGCTTCTAGAGCTGGGGCACGGAAAACACGAGATGAGCCCTGCAACATCTTGTACTCCCAGAAAGTGCTCAAAAAGCAAACCGATGGGAGGGGGTAGGTTAAAGGGACACAGGAGCCCACTCAAACGTTTCCAAAGGCCAAAGCTGGAATAATCTCAGCAACAAAGAAAAAATATAGTATTAGATTATAACCCAAAGTATAAAATAAACATCCACAAATCTATACTCATATAGATAAATATTGAATGAATAAATGAGTTGGAGAAGAGAAAAATCCTTACAGAATTCCAAATAATTTATATACATAACCCTCTCTCAAGAAAGTGGAGCTTAACTCCTGACTGCTTAAATGTGGACTATCCATAGTGACTTCCTTCCAAAGAGTACAGTATGTAAAGAGAGGAGAAAGGAGTGGCTTTATGGTGAAGATGCTGACAAACAGGACCTTAGCCAGGTTCACATCATCAGTGATAAGTTGTGCTGACAGTATGTACTCTTGATATGATATAAGGAGAATGGTACTTCAAAACCCACAATGCTGTAGTAACTACAAGGAAAACATCAGGCAAAACTAAATTGAGAAACATTTCTAAAATACCTGAACAGTATATCTCAAAACTTTCAAGGTCTGGCCAGGCATGGTGGCTCATGCCTGTAATCCCAGCACTTTGGGAGGCTGAGGTGGGCAGATCACAGGAGGTCAGGAGTTCGAGACCAGCCTGGCAACATGGTGAAACTCCACCTCTACTAAAAATACAAAAATTAGCCAGGCTTGGTAGCAGGCGCTTGTGAGGCTGAGGCAGGAGAAAAGCCTGAACCCAACAAGTGGAGGCTGCAGTGAGCCGAGATCGTGCCACTTTACTCCAGCCTCGGCTACAAAGCGAGACTCATCTCAAAAACAAAACAAGTCTGGGTGCGGTGGCTCATGCCTGTAATCCCAGCAATTTGGTAGGCTGAGGCAGGCAGATCACAAGGTCAGGAGATTGAGACCATCCTGGCTAACATGGTGAAACCCCAGCTCTACTAAAAATACAAAAAATTATCCAGGCATGGTGGTGCGTCCATGTAGTCCCAGCTACTGGGGAGGCTGAGGCAGGAGAATCGCTTGAACCCAGGATGCAGAGGTTGCAGTGAGCTGAGATTGCGCCACTGCACTCCAGCCTGGGCAACAGAGCGAGACACCATCTAAAAGACAAAAACCAAAACAAAACTGTCAAGGTCATTCAAAACAAGGAAGGTCTGAGAAACTGTCAGACCAGAGGAGCCTAAGGAGACACCATTGCTACATGTAACATGGCATCCTGAATGCATCCTGGAACAAAAAAAAGACGACATTAGGGGAAAACTACTGAAATCCTAATAAACTGTGGAGTTTAGTTAACAGGAATAATATCGGTGTTTGTTCCTTGGTTGTAACAAATGTATCATGCTGATATAAGATCTCTCTGTATCATTTTTTCAACTTTTCTGCAAATCTAAAACTATTCTAAAATCAAGTTTGTATTTTAAAATGTGGCTTTCGCTATCATGGAGGTAAATGAGGATCAAGATTTTTTCTTAGGAGGAAGTTGGCTTGAAGGGGCCTCGGTGCCTACTGTCCTTTACCGACAGTCAAGATTTCAGCTGAAAGGAGTTTTAGAAAGTAAAATGCTTCAGACTTGACCATCTTTCTCTCCAAAATTCTCCCTTTACTAATACTTCCATTCCCAGTATTCTATAAGTAAGAGAACATTTAAATTGCTGTTTCAACATTTTTTAGCACATAATGGATCCAGATAAGGTAAGTTGTATTCAACATCTTGCAAAATGGTAGACAATGGGGCCATCTCCAGCATGCATCAGGAGGTATTCATCCACAGTCACTGTGTAACCACACAGAGAGAAGAGATTCCAAACATCCCTCCACCACACACACACACACACACACACACACACACACACCCATGATGGACTTTATCATGAAGTGAACAAATCAAGGCTGGCTGACCTTTTAAAGTAATGCCAAGAAAAATTTTCTCATTACCAGTACTATGTTCATCAGAGACATATGACACATATGGGAAAAAATTAAAACAAATTTATAGTCATGTCCCTGAACATGTGAAAGGGTTAAATGTAAAAATTTTTAAAGGAACTATCCAAATATCTAAATAATCTAAACATTTTAGATTATTTTTGAACTTTCTATATATAAACGTATTCCCTCACTTAAAAATCTGAAAATAATAGAATTTTAGAGTTAGAAAAGATCTTGGCTCAGAAGAAAATTGCTTTTCATCAGCTGATGATTCCTTTAAAAATAATCATCATTAAGGTAATAATCATGGCTAAAGTTTAAAAAATTATTTAGCCATCATCTTTTTAAATCCCCAAGAGTAAAAGAACAGAATGTAAGCAAGAAATTAAATTTAAAGAAAAAGAATAGAATGTGAAAACATTACCATATTAGAGTGTATTGAAAGGATTTTAGTAGCCCTGGAGGAAGATTGCTCATAACGCTGCTATTCATACTTGCCTCCCAATTTGTCAATTTCCTTTCCCCCATCACTTGAAAGAAGCTACAAACTTATCTAAAGGGAGTTGGGATAAGATCAGTAGTTCCCACTGTCATTAAAATTAATACTATGGAGATTTTCCGAAAAGATTTTTTTGAGGCATACAGTCAGAACGTAAATGACATTGCACTTACAATCCCATTCAGACCAAAATATCAATCATTTCAAAGCCCCAGAAAGCCTCCTTATGCTTCTTCCAAATCAATAGCAACCCTCTCACCTCTATTCCCCCAGATAACCACTATTTTGACTTCCAGCAGCATTGATTTGTATTACCTGTTCCTTTTTTTTGTTTTGTAATTTTTTGTAGAGACAGGTTGCCCAGGCTGGTCTCTCCTGGATTCAAGCGATCCACCTGCCTGGGCCTCCCAAAGTGCTGGGATTACAGGTGTGAGCCGCTGTGCCTGGCCTGTTTTACCTGTTCTTGAACTTTAACTTAGTGGAATCACACAATATAATCTTTTGTATTTCTTTCACTGAATGTCTGTGAAATTCATCTGTGGAACCTTCTTCCCTTACTTCGTTTCTGGGAAAGCTAATCTACTTCTCTACCATCTTTTGATGTTGCCCCAAAGCCACGATAAACTAGAATTTCACCGCAGCAAGATTAAAGGTAGAGATGTAGTTTATTTTCTGTAAAAAAAAAAAAAAAAAAAAGGTGTATATCTATTCTTACAATGCATATTAGAGCACTCAGTTCTGAGCAATGTAATTTATAAAAGCACTGGGCTACAGTGTTATCCACCATGGGACAACAATCATGTTTAGTACTTTCATATTATGCTATATATTAAAGCCCTATATATAAGGAAACTGGGAGCCAGGAAGGCTATCTGGGTTCCCAAATTGTTAACTAGTGACAGAGATAAGAGTCTAGGTCACCTGATTCCTGATCCAGGCTTATTTCCCACTCTACCAGGCTGTCTCCGTTGGCATATGATAGCTAAATTCATGGTGAACCAGCAACACTCCTAGTAGCTCTAAAATAGCAGTAAGACTATTTGTAAAAAAACAAAAAAGCAGGCTGGCACTGTGGCTCATGCCTGTAATCCCAGCACTTTGGGAGGATGAGGCGGGTGGATCACGAGGTCAAGAGATCGAGACCATCGAGACCATCCTGGCCAACATGGTGAAACCCCATCTCTACTAAAAATACAAAAAATTAGCTAAGTATGGTGGTGTGCACCTGTAGTCCCAGCTACTCGGGAGGCTGAGGCAGGAGGATCACTTGAACCCGTGAGGAGGAGGTTGCAGTGAGCCAAGATCATGCCACTGCATTCCTGTCTCAAAAAAAAAAAAAAAGCAAAGAAGACATTGCACAATCAGGACAAGCAATAAATCTATGTTATTGTTCTGGGTTTTGACCACCCAACTGGGATGGTGAACTGTAAGCCAAGAAGAGAGCTGTAGCCTAGTTCTAACTCTGCCACTTAATCAGCCCTGTGACCTTGAACAAGGACCCCAATTTTTCATGGCTGAAATTAGGAGACTAGGTTAAATGATCTCTAGGCTTCTTTCCAACTTTAAAAATTCTGACTTCATATTGCTTTGTGCTGAGTTTATCGGTCTGGTAGGTCATATTAAGACCTATTCTAGTACTTGATATTTTATTATGCTAAAAAAAGGACCAGTTCTCAGTGCCTTATAAATACTGCCTCTTTCATCATTACGACAACCCTGCGAAGTAGTTGCTATTAGTATTCCCATTTTATAGATGACGAAGTTGAGGCAGAGAGAGACCAAGCAACTAGCAAGATCCCACAGCTGGTAAGCAGGATTTAAACTCAGGTAGTTTACCTCCCAAGTATTCCCTGTACAAAAATGGGGAGGAGGGTAGTGGGTGGGAGTGGATTTCTATTTTAAGAGAAGGAAAGAGATAAATCCTAATGAGTATGTTTGGACCAACGGAGGCAGGATGGCGCACTTCCGGGTTCTTCTTCACCAACTTTTCCCCGCGCGCGAAAATGCAGCCGGCGCCCGGGAAGGTGCAGACCAACCGGGCATGCGCCAGGTGACCTCAATCCGAAGAGACCAAGATTTACCTGGTCGCACCTGCGGAACGCCCGGACACGCCCGTGCCCCGCCTATTGCCCTCCCACTCCTAGAAAAGCCGCTCTGGGCCAGCGTCCGCGCGGACTTCCCAGCCCCACTCCTGTCGGGATGTCAGGACTGTATCAGGAACCCCGCCCGAGAGCCCCACCGGGGACTCTGCAGGTCTTCTTTGCCGGAGGCCGACAGACCTCTCCCTACCCACCTCCTTCCCTGAAGCTAGGTGACCAAAATAAATTTGCAGTTTTGCTCCTACCCTTGCCTACTCTCTGGTTCTTTTGTGCCCTCTCTGGTGGTCTTTAGAAAAAAACAAATCAGAGTAGTAACTCAATTCAACTCCTAACAACTTATTGGGCTAATCCAAGGAACTAGGGCAGGTACTGTTTTGCTGTCTAAAACAATGCCCAGTGTCATCACAGTTAATTTCACGCTGGTGGCATGCAGAGTGTACTCTATATCTTATACTGACTAAAGTAATTTGATTGTACAGAATCCTTATTTATCATAATATTAATTTTAGAAGTTTGATACTATCAATTTTTAAACTTGTTTTTTTAACAGAGGCAGACATTATTTTTAAACTCCCAGAGGGAAAAGCTATTAAAGACTTCCATCTGCCTACAAGCACTGACAGAGAATTCCAGAGTTTAAACTTGTGGCCAACAGGCCTGTTGAACGAGTATGTTTGTGCAGCTGCATGACATCCTGATTCACTGACATGAACAATATCCCCTAGACTTGCTACAGGATATTTAACAGATTAAATAAAGTCGCTCTTATTTGGGGTTTACAGAAATGCTGATTGAGTAGGCAAAGGGCCACTTTGCTAATGGAAAATCAATTTTAATGTAAATAAAAGCATTTGACATTTTGAATGCCACCGTTATGGCTACAAGGGAAGGGTTGTCTCTATGAACAGATAGGATGACTGCTTAGGAATAGCCAGATGTTTGCTACAGAGAGGAAAAACGTGACAGGAATCAACCAACAACCTATCTTGTTCTCCGTAGATGTTAGTCATATACAACAAATCCCAGAGTGTGGAGTGGAGCAGGTCATGGTGTGTAGAGTGTGTGCTGTGTTTGTGAAAAGGAAGAAAAAGCTGATATGCCCCCAACAGACAATCTGCCAAGTGAGAAAATTTCACCTCATCCATGTTAGGATAATGATCACCCTGTTCATGTTGGGAATGTGCATGGGGACAGACCTTTAGGGGAGAAGCTGGCAGACCTTATATATAAATTATAAAATAAAATCTGCTGAAATACCACACTTCTCCTCTTGTCCCCCCTCCCCACTGCCTCCAACCAATGGAGTCTTGTTCTGTCACCCAGGTTGGAGTGCAGTGGCGAGATCTCAGCTCACTGCAACCTCCGGTTTCCAGGTTCAAGTGATTCTCCTGCCTCAGCCTCCCAAGTAGCTGGGATTACAGGTGCATGCCACCACTCCTTGCTAATTTTTGTATTTTTAGTAGAGACAGGGTTTCAGCGTGTTGGTCAGGCCAGTCTCAAACTCCTAAGCTCAAATGATCCGCCCGCCTCAGCCTCCCAAAGTGTTTGTTTTACAGGCGTGAACCACCGCACCTGGCTGAAATATCACAGTTTTTAAGTAAGGGGCTAAATTTTGTTTCAAACAAAATTATGAAAAAATTCCCACAGAGGATGAATGTAACAGAAATGTTATTAAAATAACACATTAAATCTAGACCAATATCTTTAAGTCAAAAGGCTGGTGGATAAATAAAAGCCCAGAGAATATACATATATATATAATGTGACTAATGTACTCTCTATGTCCAAGAGCCTCCTGGCAGTCATACAAAGTCCCCAAGGCTGGTATCTGTGGAGAGACCGTGGCCACATGTAGCATCCTGGACAACCTTCCCAAGGCAGATGTGAAACCTGCAGGCATATACTGTGGAAAACAGAATGCTGGGAGATAGATCCCATGGAGAAGAATTTATGTCAATTAGTCATACGGAGTCCCCAAGGCTCCCAGATTTATGTCCTTATAGCTCAGTTGAGTTGACTGCAGCAACCCAGCCATCTGAACTTGGAGAGAAGGAGCGAAAAGGGACTGGAAATGATGGATGATCTAAGGGACATTGAGGAGAAAGAAGAGAGGAGTCTGAGGAACTGCCTGGAGAAGTCGAAGAACTCCATGGCCTGAACCTCTACAAGGGTATGGCAGGATGTCAAGAAGAGAGAAAATTTGGAGGAGAGACCTTTAGCTTGTGTTCAGGCACCATGAACTTCAGGTGTTGGCAGAACATTCAAGGGAAGATGTCCAACGGACAGTCAGAAATGCATTACTGGCACTCGAGCAAGAAGCTGGAGTTGAAGTTATTTGGTGGAGTCTTCCAAACAAAAGCAGCTGTTGAGGACCAGGGGCAAACTCCTAGAGAATGATGATACTTAGGAGCAAGAGTGCTTTGCACAATAAAGAACCTCGAAATTCTTTAGCATTGAGAATGAACAAGTAAAGAAAAAGGTTTTGTTTGCTGTTTGTTTTAAATTCATAAAGTGTGAAGGACACTCGAGCAGGTTCATGGGCTGAGGAAAAGGAGCCCTGGGTGTTGGGGTGTTGAAGACGCAAGAAAGAAGAAGTGCTGCAGAGTTGCACCAGCCAGGATGTCAGACCAGCCACATGGGGACCGCATGGGGACTGAATTCCTTCAGGTCATAGCAAGATTTGGGATGGAGTGGGAGAGTCTGAACTTCATCCAGTGAATATGAGGAAATGACCAGGAAGTCAGGAGATGACAGCACCAAAGAAATGTGAAGGAAAACTCAGCAGATGGCACCTACTTCAAATGAGGGCATGCACACGACCAGACACAAAAAGAGCAAGAAATAGCACTGGGGAGTTGATGCAATGTCAACGCTCCCTGTGATAGGAGAGGTAAATGACAACAGAGCCTCCGTTAAAGAGAACTACCAGGGCAACAGTGTTGCCAAGGAGACCCAGGGTTCAAACAATCCAAGGGAGAGGAGAAAGGTGACATCTGCAAAAAATAATGAGGCCGTAGCAAAGTGTGCTCACTGTGGAATGGAGACATTCATTCACAATTTACTGAGCAGCTATTATAGAGGAAGGGCTACAACAGTAAGCAAAAACAGATCAGATCTCTGCCCTTAGGAGGCTTGCAGGCTATGAGAGAGGCTGCCATTAGTCAAACATTTACCCAAATGTAGACCTGCACTGTGTAGTGAGTAGGAAATGTGGGGGACCCCAGGGCTCACACAGTGGCACTGTAGCATTAGTTTCCATGGCAGACATAGCACAAAATGGCCTCCAAATTATGAGTTAAAATTCAGGGTAGAATTGTTTGAGTGCTACAGAGGTTTAGTCTAGTTTCATAGCATTGCCTAAAAGGTAGAAATATCCTATTCGAATTAAACAGGAAACCATTTAAAAGCCACTGAAAAGCAAAGGATTAACATTCCTTGGTTTGTATACCTAATTCTCTTGAGAGAGAGAAACAATTCCACTAATTGCTTTTTAAAAAAACAATTTTATAAAAATGATGCCTTTAGTGTTGATTTTATATTGTTTCTAACATAGTTATTGAGGATGCCCCACTTGTGAGATGTTCTATTTTGGTTTCTTTCTTTAAAATGACAGGTGTGTTAAACAAGCATTCCAGAGAATGAGTTGCACCAGCAGGATTTGGATAAAACACATACAGAAAGCCTCTGAATCTAATTAGGGCACCATCAAAAACCAGCTTATTCCAAAATCTTTTTCTAATATAATTTTTATTTAGATTTTCAACACTGGTCTGAAGAAATATTGAATATGTTCTAGAATGATGGGAAAAAGCCCATAACAGAACCTCAGAAGTAGTCAATTGTAATTCACCAATGTTTTCAGAAACTGTAAAAATGATTTTTAATTGTTGTTGTTATTAAGTGAGTAGTTTAAAAAAAAGACTACCTTTCTGAGAAGCAAGGAAAGATAATAATTCTCACCACTAGATTAGCAGTCCCATGAGGACAGGGAGCAAGTTGATTTTATTCCTGGTGGTGTCCCTATACTGTACTTAGGCCACAAAAAGGTCCCTAAAAATATTTACAAAAAGAGTAAGTCATGGGAAAATGTGGGGCAATAATTTACAAGGCCTAGGCTATGATTTATTTTAGCAGGTCTTTAGATTTTTCACAGAGGAAACTGTTTCCAACAGTGCCTTCCTGTAGAATTCCAAATATTTTGAAAGATAATACAATAAACACTAATGTTTGAAACTGGGAAAATATCAGAGCCAGCAGGAAGGATGATTAACACTCATAAGAATGGTACAGACATTGCTGAAACAGTTTTCAGGTAAGCAAACACTTAATTGCTCTTTACAAGGTAATTGAAAGACAATTCATCAAAGACAAATAATTGAAAAACAGCTGGAATAATTTATATGTGAAATTGTTTTTTAAGAAGTTTCTATTTTCACCCAGCGATGAGTGGTGAAAATTAATTTCTTCAAGAGCACGCTCTTTGTTAACATTTCCTTCTTTCTCATCTCAGATTTTTCTTCAAACTTAACTTTTTTCTCCTAATTGGGGAAGCCAGAAAGGCAATTTTGTTCCATGGCAAAGAAAAGAGAAAATAAATTATCTAACTAAATTGGAACTAAATCCAAACTGCTTTTGTTTTTTCCATTCTCTTTGGACATCACACACGAGAACCTGAATCTCTTAGAAAACAGTGGAACAATATAGAAAACTATAATACCATTTTAATCTGAAATTAAATTATTTGATAATATAGCATTATGACAGATGTTTAGTTATGTGGCAATATTTTAGGCTTTCAGTTAACTAAATATATCGGAGCTACAAGGTAGAACTACCTTGCATAATAGCCCATTGTTGTGGTGGCAAACATCTGACTCTACAATGCAACATGTTCAATGACGAGGAATCATTCTTTAAGACTAGCAGCCAGCAACAAGTTTTTATTCCAATTTAAACAGAACACACCACTTCTCCTATCTCACCTTTCCACTGTGAAGCAAATATCTCCGGTTAGACCAGTACCCTAAGGGAAGCAAAAGCAAATGGAAAGACGGCTGACACTTAGGTATTTCCACACTAAAGCTTCCAGAGAAGAAAATAGTTTGTTTTGTTTAATTCTTTAGCTATTTGTCACGCTGATACAACTTCGCGTATGCATAAAAAATAGGAAACAGCCATTTTAAATATAAACATGTACCTGTGAGTACTGCAAAGGAAAAACATGGGCTTTCGGTGCCAGAAAGATTTGAATGTAATAATCTGTTCCTCCCCATTCTAGTTGGTAACCTTAGGTCTGTAATTCAACCTTTCAGAGTCCCTCATCTGTAGAATGGGGTAATACAATTCACGATTTGGGTTGTGGCTAGTGTTAATAGAGATAATACATGTAAGCAAGTGAAAAAAGGCTGATAAGAGGTTTTGTGGGGAGTAAAAATAGAGAGTGGGTTATTTATGATTTGGAGCAATTGGGGCAGCAAAATTTCTTGGAAAAATATTTTCCTGGTCTTCTAGAGGTCTCCAGGAAAACAAAAATGCCCCCTTAAATAAGTTCCTGTATACTCACCCAAAACAGATACCTGCATTCTCCGTTGGTCTCAAGATAATTGCTGGGAGCTGCTAAAACCAACTAAGACTCGAGGGAAATCCCCACTACTCTATAGCAGAAATGCCCTGGATTAAGGAAAGAAACTAAGCAAGAAGGTTGACATCATATACAAGAATGAGAGAAGAGCTAAGACTTGGCTCTATTTCCTACCAGCTGGGAAATTGCTGAATTTTTTTTATTTTTATGCTTGCACCTGCAAAAAATAAATTTTAAAAACCAAACCAACAAACATAAAACTATTTTATTGAAAAGCCCGGTTGCTTACTTGATTAATACAACACTTAGTAAATCAAGGTGAAAGTAATTAGGCATTATTTAGTCAGGTACAAGTTGTTGTTCCTTTTGGTTTTTAAAAACCCTGCACCATATAAGATGTGTTGCTAAGGCTGCTAAACACAGGAAGTTGCATTTTACTGTTGTTTCCAAATATGCCTAATGTCACAATCTAAAGAGAAAAGAAAGATCCGTTTCATGATTCCATTAACTTCAGATATTTTAAGTAAAGACCACCTATAAATTCAACGTAGATGACAAAGTCCCGGAGGATTCTCGATGATGAGACTCATGTTATCCACTGGACTAGCTAAGAAATCATTATCAAAGGGTCCTTTGTTTATTCTGCCCTTCCCTTTTCAAGATCTAGCAGGAACCTTATGCTCATTCTCTTTGCCTCTAGAACTGCAGTACCCAGCAATGAAAATAAACTTGGACTGGCACTGCAAAACCACAAGCAACTATTAATTAAATCCTTATCAGTTATTTCCACTGTCTACAATAAGACGCCATTTTTATGCCTTAGGGTATTGAATGTTGAATCTGAAATAGGGTCTTGGATCCAAGTGAACTGTTCTCAACTTGGAAGACCACCAATATTCTATGACTTTTAACCTCCTCCGATTGAGTATTCAGCATATTCTAATCTGCAAGATGCCTTAAAAGTCTACAATGACAGAGTCACAACTAAAGGGTGTAGAGGTTTGGCTAAGAACTTCTGCACGCCCTGACGCCCATGCCCAATCCATCATAATCTGGATTCGGGTAAGGGCCTAAGAGAAGTGAGTCTTATTTGCAGTCTTTGTAGAATGCTTGTATCTCGCCATCTCAAGGCAATTCCTGGTCCAAGAGATGCCTATAAAATTAAATAATTTCTGAGGTTTAGGGAGAGTTTTTAATCATTTTACAAAAGGACCTAGGGTCACTAGATTCTGATGTACCCAATTCTTATTAGAGTGCTTAACCAGCTTGAGGGACCTTTTTCAATAAAATAAGGAATTTGGAACCTACAGGAGGTGGGTGTGCTTTGGAAGCATTATCTTCATGTCTTGTGACAAGACAAGCAGTCCACCAAAACTGACTGCACCAGTTAAGAGTTTCCTGTGAGATTTACAAATTGATAGGAAGACATCATTGGAAGCCTGCTAGGTGGTTTACAATGCATATGGGCTAGAATACAAATGCAGTTAGTCGTAATGAATCATCTTCAAATTACCAACCTGTCTCAATGGGGCTGCTGCATTTTCTGGCAAGAACATTCTTGTTCTGGGTTTACTTTGACAGGTGTTTAAACACCATCTTTCTTTAACATGCTTACTCATTTTCTTTCTTATTTTAGCAGCTCTTTGCAAAGAGACATGTCACCCTGTGGATTTCAAACACATCTAAGACAATGAAAGCATACAGAGCCAGCAAAACCAAACAGAGAAAAGGAAGACAATATACGTAGTGACATTTGAGAACAAAACATTTTTCCAAATACAGTGCTTCACATTCAGGACCCTCAAAGAAGATTATAAAACCAGTCAGGTGGCCACATTAGTTACTGACCACACTGGGATTAGGATCTTGATAAGTAGTTTTGGGTTTTTTTTCCTGAACATTAATCAATTTGGTGCTCCAATCACAAGTTACTGGTATTGATTCCTTACACAACGGCAGAAACATAATGTCACATATTCCATCTCTTTCTTTATTTATTTCCTTTTCTTCTTTCCTCTCCTTTCCCTCCCTTCCTTCCTTTTTTCCTTCTTCCTCCTTCTTCTTCCTCCTTCCTACCTCTCTTCCTCTTTTCCTCCCTCCTCGCTCCCTGTCCCCTAGCTTCCTTCTTTCCTTCCTTCCTTCCTTCTTTCCTTCCTTCCTTCCTTCCCTCCTTCTCTCCCTTCCTTCTTTCCCTTCTTCCTTCTTTTTCTTTAAGACAGGGTCTTACTCTGTCTGTCGCCCAGGCTAGAGTGCAGTGGCATGATCACGGACCACCACAGTGGCATGATCACGGATCACCAAGATCACTTGATCTCCTGGGTTCAGGTGATCCTCCCATCTTGGTCTCTTGGGTAGCTGGGACTAGAGGTGCACATCACTACACCCACATAATTTTTTCTATTCTTCGTATAGATGGGTTTCACCACATTGCCCAGGCTAGTCACGAACACATATTCCATTTTCTAAGTTTACCCCATATACTCAACAGCCTATGCTTTACTTCCTAAGAGTACTGCCTAGTCACACTGGTTAATTTACATTGCTGAAAATCACCTTCAACGCCTCCTCTTACTCAAGTCGTATCCACTGAACATGGCACTGTTGAGGTGAGTGGGGAAGAGGCCTTCATCAGTTAAGAAATGAAACTGAAAAATCAGACAAAACACAATGGATGCAGTGTGCTTATGGGACATTGCTAATAAATCCTGGTTTGTACACTGGTTTTAGGGACATGGCTTAAAATCCTTAAATGGCCTATTCAAAAAATATAGAAAAAAGGGGCTGGGCACGGTGGCTCATGTCTGTAATCCCAGCACTTTGGGAGGCCGAGGCAGGTGGATCACCTGAGGTCAGGAGTTCGAGACCAGCCTGGTCAACATGGTGAAACCCTGTCTCTACTAAAAATACAAAAATTAGCCAGGTGGAGTGGTGCATGCCTGTAGTCTCCGCTACCTGGGAGGCTGAGGCAGGAGAATTGCTTGAATCTGGGAGGCGGAGGTTGCAGTGAGCCAAGACTGCACCACTGCACTCCAGCCGGGGTGACGGAGCACAACTCCGTCTCAAAAAAAAACAAAAACAAAACAAACAAAAACAAAAAAAGGACATTGCTATGGGCTGAATTGTGTCCCTCAAAACTCATATGTTAAAATCTTAACTCCCAGTACCTCAACATGGGACCATATTTGAATACAGGACCTTTAATAAAGTAAAATTAAGGTAAAATGAGGTCATGTGGGTGGGCTCTACTCCTGTGGGGTTATTATAAGAGGAGAACATTTGAGCACAGACGTGTGTGTGTGCACAGAAGATGGACTGTATGAGGACACAGAGGGAAGGCAACCATCTACAAGTTAAAGACAGAGGCTCTGAGCAGAAACTAACCCTGCTGACACCTTGATCTTAGACCTCAGCCTCCAGAATAGTGAGGAAATACATTTCTGTTGTTGCAGCCACCCAGTCTGTGGTACGGTGTTATGACAGCCTTAGCAGACTAATACTGTACAGACATTTACCATTATCTGCAAAGTTATTTATTAACATGTCAAAGGTAAAGTGCAAATGTCACACAGCTTTCAACCTCACCTCCACCTCAGCCCACTTGAAAGAAGGAAAAAGAAAAGTTCTTTGAAGGATTTTGCTATGATTACTTTATAATGGCTTCCTAAATTAAAACATTCTTGTTTGGAAAATGAGGTATACGTATGTTCTGACATTCTGTGGTTGGATGACTGAAGGGGATTCAGTTTTTTAAAAGTGTACAGTTCTAAATTCTTCTAAAAATCTCATGTTTGATTTTATTCTTTTCATGTTTTCTTTAAAAAATTGGCAGTCAAGTACTTTCCAAGCGACAGAACATTAGTTGTGCACAGATGTATACAATTCCGCTTTAGAGGCCTTTAGGAAAATGAAGCACAGCGCAGTCAGGCCAACAGGAACCCACGGCATGAGCTCAGTTAACTTGTTCTGGTTTATTCCAAGTTTCCATTCTCACCCGGCTCTTTCATAAACAGGTTGGCAGGTCAACACAAGTTAACTTTACAGATGCAGAAGAAATTTTGAAAAACACAAAATACCTTTATAATAGATGACATTGATCAGCGCAATCCTGAATCATCCTGTTAGACTGCCCTTCTCAGTCCTGTGAGCCACCCAGCTGTTGTCAGAAACATTTTTATACAAGAAGGAAGGTCAGAGGGAATGTTCAGCACACCCTGAAACACCTTAGGCAACAAACAGTGGCCTTCCACGGGGAGGCTGAAAAATTCTTTAGAAAAAGCTTTTAAGAGACCCCAATTAAGATTGAATCGAATTTACTTCACACTGGGCAATGGGCTGCAAATAGGCACAAAATTGAAAGGAAAGGATGCCTAAAGTACAAACAGAGGCGAAAATAAACAGTCAAGCATTATCCAGAAAGGAACGCATGAATAGAAGTCTTAAATAAATGATTGCTTCCTTTTGGAATTTTCAGAATTAGCCGCCTACAGTTCTAAAAAGGAAAAGGGCTCAGCCTCCTTTTCAGAAATGTATTTTACTAAAATCTTTCTTATAATTCTTCCTACTCATTGTTAAACAGCTATTTTCATCTAGAGACCTGTTCTTTGACTTTGGTTTTGGGTTAAGTAATTAGCATGCAGCACCCTCAGATGAAGTTTACAGGGGTCTTCTTGAAAAGGCAACAAGTTGAAATTCTGTGGCCTTTTCCTAAACAGTAATTGGCATTCTGCTGATAACTTCCTTACCTTCAAATGTAACTATATATTTACTTCAAACCTAGTTATTGTGGGAAATGCATTATTTTGCTGCTTATAATATTAACAAAATGAACATAAAAGCAAACAGGTTTCTGGCAATAATATTCCATAAGAATCTCAACATTCTACTTGACAATAGGAATATTTGCTCATAAACAGTTAATATGAATAACCCAATTCATCTCAGCATTTGCGTACAGAACATCAGAGTTTTTGAACTGGATATTTTGTAACTTTTGCCTCAAGTAAAGAGAAAGACACACATAAATATTCAAATGAGGACTTTTTAAAATTTAAATACCGAAGGTCCATGACTTACCATGGTTTGACTTACTATTTTTTTTTTTACTTTATGATGGGCTTATCAAGATGTAATCCCATCACAAGTTGAGGAGTATCTGTACAGTACAACTAACCTATAATTTGTTTTCCAGAAGATGTTTCTCACCTTAGGAATCCTCTGGAATGTTTGTTGAAAACACAGACTCTGAGACCCCTCTCCAAAAGACTTTGATTTTGCTGACCTATAATGTGGGACCCAGCAATCAGTATTTTGCACACTAAGTGAGTCTCACAATTGGGCACTTTTGTGAAATATCAATGGTAGTTTGTAATACCCCCAGGATCCAATCAGAACCAGCATCCCATAAAGATGTTGCATCCCTAAAATAAAAACACAGAAAAATACAGGAATACCACAATTATTCAATGTAGATCTTAAATGTGAGTCTTCTTTAAAAATTCCAGCACATTATTATCACAGTAAGCACATTTTTAAATTAGTCTATGTACCATAAAACTTTTAAACTTCCATAAAATATTTTTTAGACCATTGCAACAAGCCAGGTCAAAGTTGAGATCTTGTGCGACCATAACCCAAGAAAGTCTTTTGAAATGAGTTAAAAGCTATTTGCTAAAGAGAAAAAACAAGCCTTCTAGATAAAAGCAAAATGTTCATCCTGATGAATTGGGAGGGATGGTGGTGTTTGTGCATATTGTAGCAAGTTTGCTTTGCTACCTTATGTCCCAGCCAAGCTATCAACCAAGCATGAAGCCAGAATAAAGACACGTTCTAATACAAATACTCAAAACCACACACCCCATGAGCTTTTCTCAAGAAGCACTCTGTGTGCTCTGCCAAAATAAGGAAATAGACACAGAAAGAAAAAAAAAAGGCGTGGGATCCAGCAATCTGGAGATTCAACGCAAGAGGAAAGCGGAAGGAATCCCCCTGGCGTGATGAAGAGCGATCCCAAGACAACAGCCGGACAGTGGGCTCCGAGAAAATCCAGTCCACATGGGAAGAGGGCAAAGGCTATGTATGAAGCTCTTCAAGATGAACCTGAAAGAATAACTCGAGTGTTTGAACATATTGACAAGTGATTTATTAAATACATAACAAGAGAAAGTATGGAGATGAGTATGTAGGACACTTAGCAATCTAACAAAAACACAGTAGGAAAAACAAAAGGTATGCGGGAGAGAAAAAGAAATCGTAGTTTACCACAAGCCTTAGCTATCATTGGCATTTCTGCTGTTACATAGATGACTGATATAATCAAAAACACAATATAAGAATGTTGGGGCTGGGTGCAGTGGCTCACAAGGGTAATCCCAGCACTTTGGAAGCTTGAGGTGGGTGTATCACCTGAGGTCAGAAGTTCAAGACCAGACTACAAGACCAGCCTGGCGAAACCCTGTTGCTACTAAAAATACAAAAATTAGCTGGGTGTGGTGGCGGGTGCCTGTAATCCCAGCTACTCAGGAGGCTGAGGCAGGAGAATCACTTGAACCCAGGAACCAGAGGTTGCAGTGAGCTGAAATCAGGCCACTGCACTCCAGCCTGGGCAACAGAGCGAGACTCCGTCTCAGAAAAAAAAAAAAAAGACTGCTGAGAACATGAGAAAATGGGAGAATAGGAAACAATAGGAAATGTATGATTTTGAAATGGGGAGAGGCAGGGGTTGGGGCAGGGTAAAAAAGAGAATTATGTCTTCGGTTTCCATACTGTGAGCTCAGTAGATAATGTGTCATGCTGAACAATCAATCAATAGGTAGCAAAGAGCATGCTATTTAGAGACTGGAGAATTAAAGATTAAAGAATCAGTTTAAACAACTCCACATTTCTTAGATGCCCCTGAACTTTCTACTCAGTTCCTACTACTCTACTAATATATGACCTGGTCAAACAGAGCTATTCATTTATTTGACAAATAGTGTTGTTGTCAGGCATATATCTAGAAATAAGAAGAAACATTGGTGAACAAGACAGATGTCTTTTAGATCATGGAGCTTTTGTTTTAGCAAAGAGAGACAATGAATAAAACAAACAAGATCATCTGAGTGCTAAGCGCAATGAAGGCACAGAGAGCTGTGGGTGGTGCCCCGGGGGGGAGTTATTCTGGAGAGGGGTAGGCAGGGAAGGTCTCTATGAAGCGCAAGGATGCAGCCGAAACAAGGAGTCAGCTGTGTGAAGAGCCAAGGAAAGAGTGTCTCAAATAGGGAGCAGCAACAGCCAAGGTCCATGGGTAGCACTGAGCCAGGCTTGTTTGAGGACTGAAAAAGGCAGTGAGACTGCAGCAGTAGAGAGGGGACCAGGGCAAAGTGATGGAAGATGAGGTCAGAGAGGTGGGTAGGGATCATATGGGCTCATGTAGAGCCTCGAGGGCCATACTGTGCAATCTGGATTTCATTCCACGTGCAGTGGGAGGACACGAAGGTTTTGAGTGAGTGAGTGACATGATTTATGCTTTAAGAAATTACTCTAGCTATTCTGTGGAAAATGAATTGCAGAAGGGTGGGAATAGAAGCAGAAGAGCAGCTGGAATCTACTGCAGTTGTCCATGTAATGGATGGCCCCAGAGCTTGGGTAGTGGCAGCAGGGACAGACAGAAGAGCATGGACTTGAGATACATTTGTGAAGAAAAAAGGACAAGACCTGCTGATGGATCCATGTGGAGGGGGAACAAAAAAACCTAAGAATAACTCCTAGATCTTGGGCTAGAATAAGTGAGTGGTTGGGGTATCATTTGGTGAAATGTAGAAAGTCAAGGGAAGAACTGGCTTGGAGGACAAAAATCAAACCTTCTGTATAGATCTATGTTACCTCTGGGATGCCCAGCAAGTTAAGCAGACCAGTCAAATAGAGAGTTGCACATTTGAGCCTGCAGTGCAGAGAGAGGTCAGAGTTGCAGACACAAACTGGGTAACTCTGGGAGTTGAGAGTTGGGTGAGACCCTATTCCCATTTCTCTACCCACCTCTCACCCCAGATCAGGCATCCACTTCACCTTGCTGGATTATTCCAGCCTACTTCTTGGTCCCACTTTCAGTGTCTCCCCATGAAACCTATACTGCATGCGGCAGGCCGACTCATCTCCTGGGCAAAGCAATAATCATTTCTCTGGTTTGATGGAAAAAAAAAAAAAAGCTTCAGCGGTTCCCATTGCCTGTGGCTTTCAGTATTGCCTTCCACCCCTTTCCTTCTCAGAGCCTGAATTCTTGTCCCCATTCTGTGTTTTGCCTCTTGATCTAGTCCTACAATTCTCTAGGTATCCCTTCCCTTCCACTCTCATTTCTGCACATTTTCACTAAGCATCTTCTAGACTGGACGCTTTGCAGGCAGGGTCTGTGTAGGATTTATCTTTGAAACTTCCCACCTTACTTAGCATAACACCTTACATATAATAACTTTAATTTAGGAACTGCTTGCTGCATGAAGGTGCCACTCTTCTCCTTCTTAATATCCCCTCATAAAACAGGCTGATTTGTAGGACTATACCTGCCAAGCACATACCAGCACAGCTTTCCAGGATATTCTTAAGCAAAATAGCACTTCAGTCCTTCCTTGGCAGCCAAATTTCCTTAGTGTTAAGGGCTGCAGTGTTTTACTTGCCAGAAGGTTGATGTGAATAAAAACATCCAGCCCCTTGAAATGAAAATAAATGGAGGGATGGTTTATAAACATAAATGATAATGGTTAGAGCAACCTTTTAGCAAGTAATGTGACTTGCCCATTCCTTTCTGTATTTCTGTAGTGTTGGTTTTTGTTCCCCTGCTTTTGTGGGGAGGAAACAAGAAGTGTTTATTTTCTTAAGACTATTTCTATCCTTAATACCACTTTTGCACCAATCGAGTCTTCACTAAATATTAATATTTTCTCCCAAGAATACAGACTAGCAGTTAACCTGCTACAGTAAAGTTCCCAAAGAAAAGAAAAAACGTTGGAATTTTTCCTCTATTCAAATTAAATAGGCTTAATTGTAAGACCAATTCTTACAATTCTTATTTCCTTCCCCACTGCATTAAGAAGGCAAGAGGTGATGTGTGACTTGCTCATTAGCCATTATGTTTTCAGACTGCTAAAAATAAAATAAATTTATTATTATTTTCTACTTCAGACTGCTAAAAATAAAATTAAAATATTTGGAATATTACTCACTGACCAAATCTGATGAGCTATGGACCAAAGAGAAGTAGGTGATGTTGAAATTTTGCTCACATTCTTTCTCTCAAAGTAAGTGACATTCACATTATTATTAAACAGACTAAAAAAACAATTAAACCTAAAAAGAAGGTGGCTATATTGGGACCAATGTTTTTGTTTTCATCACTGACAAAGGAAAAAAAAAGTAGCTGAAAACCAGCCACTGAGCTTAAAGCTCAGAATCCACGCAGCTGGAGAAAAGCTAGTACAGTTGCAGGTCGGCTCACGACTTTAATTACGGTCAACGGCCAGGTGGACAGTGGATATGGAAACTTTGGGTTTGATCATTTCCAAAGCAGGGAAAAGCCATGACTGTCACACCAACTCTTCAAGAACGAAGTTCCTGGGTGGGCACAGTGGCTCACGCCTGTAATCCCAACACTTTGGGAGGCCAAGGCGGGTGGATCACGAGGTCAGGAGTTTGAGACGAGCCTGGCCAACATGATAAAATCTCATCCTATTAAAATACAAAAATTAGCTGGACATGGTGACTCATGCCTGTAACTCCAGCTACCCAGGAGGCTGAGGCAGGAGAATCGCTTGAAACCAGAAGGTGGAGGTTGCAGTGAGCTGAGATCACGCCACTGAACTCCAGCCCCAGGCGAAAGAGCGAGACTCCGTCTCAAAAAAAAAAAAAAAAAAGTTCCTCTCCTCTATGTGTATGTGTATGTACAAATAAATTTCTTTTTTACATTTTTTTTTAAATGGAACCATATGACTTCACAGCCTGCCTTTTCACTTGTTGATGCTATTTATCATTAAAATTGCCTTTAAAAATATTTTTATATCATTTTAAAATGGCTTATTCTATCACATGTCTGTATTTCAATAAATTCAACAAGTCTCTTGATGTTTGACTATTAATTCCAATTTTTGGCTTTTGTAAAAATTGTTTTTATGAGCAATTAATTATTTCTTTTACAATGTACTTCTATAAGAGGAACTACTGGGTCTAAGAGTAGTCTAAGTGCTTTTTTTTTTTTTTTTTTTTTTTTTTGAGACAGAATCTCACTCTGTCATCCAGGCTGTAGTGCAATGGTGCAATCTCGGCTCACTGCAACCTCCTCCTCCCAAGTTCAAGCAATTCTCCTGTCTCGGCCTCTCAAGTAGCTGACATGACAGGTGCCCGTGACCACGCCTCGCTAATTTTTACATTTTTAATAGAGACGAGGTTTCACCATTTTGGTCAGACTAGTCTCAAGCTCCTGACCCCAGGTAACCCACCTGCCTCGGCTTCCCAGAGTGCTGGGATTACAGGCGTGAGCCACTGCGCCTGGCCTAAGTGCACATTCTATTACTTTTAAAATATATTGCCAAACTGCTTTCCTGATAAGTTGTAACAATGTAAATTACCACAAAACAAATGTCTTTTGGGAATTACTCATTTTAATCTTTGCTATACTCATAGGTGATCAGTTGCATCCCCCCCTTTTTTTTTTTCCATTTAATTGCTTAAATCTTATTTCATATATATACCAAGTGATCACTTATGTTCTTCTTTGGTCAAGTGACATGGGCAAGTTACTTAGCTCTTGTACTTTGGTTTTCCTCATTTATAAAATGGGGATATTAATATCAGTTACCTCGGATGAACGTCATAAGTATTAAAAAGTTAATTCAAATAAAGCACTTAGAGTAGTTCCTGGTCCATAGTGAGTTCACAATTGTAACCATTAGATATTTTAGAAAATGCCTGTTCACGCCGGGAGCGGTGGCTCAAGCCTGTAATCCCAGCACTTTGGGAGGCCGAGACGGGCGGATCACGAGGTCAGGAGATTGAGACCATCCTGGCTAACACGGTGAAACCCCGTCTCTACTAAAAAATACAAAAAACCAGCCGGGCGACGTGGTGGGCGCCTGTAGTCCCAGCTACTCGGGAGGCTGAGGCAGGAGAATGGCGTAAACCCAGGAGGCGGGGCTTGCAGTGAGCTGAGATCTGGCCACTGCACTCCAGCCTGGGCGGCAGAGCGAGACTCCGTCTCAAAAAAAAAAAAAAAAAAGAAAATGCCTGTTCATGTTATTTACTTGTTTTCCTATGTGGTTGTTTATCTTTTTGTTATTGACTTTTAAGAGGTCTTACTACATTAATGATATTAACTATTATTTTTTATACATAATTAAATATTTCTTTCAACTTTATTATTTTCCTTTTCAACTTTCTGATGTTAATTTTTTTGGTCATATAAAAGTTTAAAAGTTTTATATTATTAAATCTATTCATCTTAAGCCAGAATAAATTACAGAGATCAAATATTTAAAACACAAGAAAAATAGCAGAGGAAAGCAGAGGAAATAGCCCTAGCTTGTAAGAAAGAAAACGACTAATCAATTTGACTTAAAAATTTAAAGTTTTCTATAAAAAAATACTGTAAACAAATCTAAGGTATAAGAAAAATTTTTTTAATGTTAAAATATATAATAGACATAAGGCTAATCTCCTGAAAATACAAATCTGTAAGAAACCATAAAAGTAAGGAAAGTCTAAAAATAGTCAATTCAAAGAAAAATAAATATAAATGTCCTGCATCACTCATAACTAAAATAAGATGCCATTTTTTAAATATAGATTTACAAAGAGTCTAAAAAATTATTTATGCACAGCATTATGGTCATGTACAGTTGTGTAGAGTGTTGACTGCAGAAGGACACCTAGATAAGAGAATGAGTGGGAACTAAATTCCTGCTAATGTTCCACTTGTTAAGTCTGTGCTATGGAGCTGCCTCACCAGAGGAAGACTTCTAATTCTCACAAGGCTATGGGCTAAGAGTGACCCTGATATGCAGTGGTGGTGACAGAGTACAGAAACACAAAGTCTCATATAATAAGCAGATACACTGAGAGAGCCTCTTTGAGAGTAATGTAGCAAAGTCTATCAAAATAAAACACACAAATCTTTTAACCTAGCAACTTTACTGCTAATATGTCATTAGGACATGTAGCTTGCAGCTGTCCATGTATGGATGGTCCCAGAGCTTGGATAGTGGCATTAAGGACAGATGGAAGAGCATGGACTTGAGATATATTTGGGAAGAAAAAAGGGCAAGACCTGCTGATGGATCCATGTGGAGGACGGAAGGAAAACCTAAGAATAACTCCTAGATCTTGGGCTAGAATAAGTGAGTGGTTGGGGTATCATTTGGTGAAATGTAGAAAGTCAGGGGAAGAACTGGCTTGGAGGACAAAATCAAATCTTCCATTAGATCTATGTTACCTCTGGGATGCCCAGCAAGTTTTCAAACAGAACTGTCAAATAGGGAGTTGCATATTTGAGCCTGGAGTGCAGAGAGAGGTCATAGATACGGATGTTCATTTCAATATTGTTCACAATAGCATACACATATGCAGATAACCCAGGAACAATATTAAAATACAATGGGATTATTTTAAAGGAAGTTTTGATATATCCACATACTATAATAGTGTTCATTTATAGGATTAAAGAGATCAAGATGGAAATATTTTCAAGCTATATTACACGAAAAATTTGAAGTATTGGGCAGTAAGTATAGTATGTCTTGTTTGACTGCTGACAAAGATATCTATGAATGAAAACTATGTGGAATGAAAAAAATTGTTCATGCTGGGTTATAGTTGGAAAGTGGGACTGGAGGATTCTGGGAGGGGGTAAACTCATTTTTATCCCAAACCATCCTGTAATGTTTGCCTTCCTACCATGTGCATATTACACCGTAAAGAAAACAAACTCTATCAGTTTTTGCCTTTAGGACTTCTTCCTGTGCCTGGTTTACAAGGAAATGGATAAATATTCTGGACAAGACAAATACAGGGCCCTGAATAAAACTTGGAAGCCCAGAGACACAGATAAATACAGGTTCTATCACAACCGAGGTATGATCCTGCACACTTTATTTACTTGTTCTCTTGTCTCTTACAAATGGGGACAGTGGCATTATCTGCCCTTTCAACCCAAGGGTTGAGGAGAAGCAGCCAAGTGTTGGTCTGTGGTACTGTGAAAATGGGGTGGGGTTGGAAAAAACTAGAAGAAATAGTTACTAGATTCAGACACCTCCCTTCAGACAATACAGTCAGAGTACTGTAATTCTTGGACTAAAAAACGAATATAAATAATACATACCTCTCATTCATATGGTCATTGGCTTAAAGCAGTCAAACTATTTGTTGATTCATTCATATATTCATCAAAAACTTATTGTATCCAATCTGCCATGCTCTATACTTGACAATGAAATACCAGAAGTCTCAGTCCTCCTAAGCATGATGCCAGAGGGTACTGAAACCATCTTATTTGGGGGCATATCGTTTTAGCCTGTACTTAGAAATAATGGATCCAATTCTCAGTAAAATACTTGTAAACCTAACCCAGCAACATACAAAATGGATTATACACATTACCCAAGTGAGATTTATCCCAGGAATGCAAAGTTGGTTTAACAACCAAAAATCAATTAATGTAATGTGATAAGTGAATAGGATAAAGAACAAAAACCATACGATCACCTCAATAGAGGCAGGAAAAACCTTTGACAAAATTGAACAATCTTTATGATAAAAACACTGACAAACTAGGAATAGAAGAGAACTTTTTGACAAAGGGAACCTATGAAGAAACCATAGCTAATAGCACAGTTAATGGTTAAAAAAAAAAACAAGACTTTTCTTTGTTAGATCAGGAGCAAGACAAAAATGCTCACAACTGCTGCTTCTACTTAACATTAGACTAAAGGTTCTAGCCAGAACTATTAAATAAGAAAAAAAAAAAAGGCATTCAACTCTAAAAGGAGGAATTAAAATGTTGTTTCTTTGCACACGTAAATATATCTTGTATATAGTATGATCTTGTATATAGAAAATTATAAGGAATCCACTGAAAAACTAGTAGGACTAAAAAATGAGTTCAGGCCAGGCACGGTGGCTCATGCCTATAATCCCTGCAATTTTGGAAGACCCAGGTGAGTAGATCTCTTGAGCTCTAGAGTTTGAGATCAGCCTGGGCAACACAGCAAAACCCCATCTCTAACAACAGTACAAAAATTAGCCAGGCATGGTGGTGGGCACCAGTGGTCCCAGCTACTCAAGAGGCTGATGTTGGAGGATCACTTGAGCCCAGAAGGTTGAGGCTGCAGTGAATGAGTCATGATCGCACCACTGCACTACACTGAAAACTACAAGCCGGGCGCGGTGGCTCAAGCCTGTAATCCCAGCACTTTGGGAGGCTGAGACGGGCGGATCACGCGGTCAAGAGATCGAGACCATCCTGGCTAACATGGTGAAACCCCATCTCTACTAAAAAAAAAATATAAAAAACTAGCCGGGTGAGGTGACGGGCGCCTGTAGTCCCAGCTACTCAGGAGGCTGAGGCAGGAGAATGGCATGAACCTGGGAGGTGGAGCTTGCAGTGAACTGAGATCAGGCCACTGCACTCCAGCCCGGGCGACAGAGAGAGACTCCGTCTCCAAAAAAAAAAAAAAAAAGAAAGAAAACTACAGAACATGGTGAAAAGAGAGAAGATATAAGAAATGGAAAGACATCTATGTTCATGGATTAGAAGACTTCTTATTGTTAGACAGCAATACTACCCAAATTGATCTACAGGTTCAATACAATTGCTATCAAAATCCTAATTGGCTTTTTGCAGAAATTGACAGGTTGATTGCAAAACTCATATGAAAATGCAAGGGAACCAGAATAACCAGTAGAAACTTTTAAATGAACAAAGTTGAAAAACTCACAGTTCTAGGTTTCAAAATTTGCTACAAAGCTACAGTAATCTAGACATTGTGGTAATTGGCATTACCACATTGAGAGTCCAGAAGTAAACCCTTACGTATACAATCAATTTTTGACAACAGTGGAATACCATTCAATGGGGAAAGAACTGTCTTTTCAGCAAATGGTGCTGGAACAACTGGATATTCATATGTAAAAGAACGAAGTTGAAACTCTACATCACACCACACATAAAAATTAACTCAAAATGTATTACTGACCTAAATGTAAGAGCCAAAATTACAAAACTCTCGGAAGAAAACATAGGTGTAAATCTTCTTGCCTTGGTTAGGCAGTAGTTCTCAGATGTGATACCAAGAACACAAATTACAAAAGAAAAAGATTGATAAACTGCTCATCGTCAAAACTTTAAAAATCTGAGCAGCAAATCACACTATCAAGATGAAAGGACAACCCAGAGAATGGCAGAAAATATTTGCAAATCATGTATCTGACAAGGGATTTGGATCTAGTACATAAAGGACTAAAACTCCAACAGAAGTCAAATTATCCAACTAAATTAGGCAGAGGACCTGAAGACATTTTTTCCAAAGAAGATATACAAATGGCCAGTAAGCATATGAAAAGATGCTCAAAGTCATTAGTAATTAAAGGAAATCAAAACCATGGGATATAACTTCACACCTACTAAGATGGCTATAATCAAAAAGACAGTAACAAATGTTGGTAAGGATATGGAGAAATTGGAACTTTCATACACTGCTGGCAGGAATGTAAAATGGTCTAGCTTCTTTGGAAACTGCTTGGCAACACCATAAAAGGTTAAACATAGAACTACCTACCATAAAATCTAGCAATTCCACTACTAAATATATACCTGAGAAATGAAAACATATCTTCACAACAGCTTGTACATTAAGTTCAGAGCAGCATTATTCATAAATAGCCCAGAGCAGAAATAACCCAAATGTCCATCAACTTATAAATGGATAAATAAAATGTGGCATATTTATACAGTAGAATATTATTTGGCAATAAAAAGAAATGAACAACTGATACATGCTACAACATGGATGACCCTTGAAAACATTATGCTAACTGAAAGAAGCCAGTCACAAAATGACACATTATGATTCCATTGATATGAAATGTTCTCACTAAGCAAATCTATAGAGACAGAAGAGTTGATTAGTGTTTAATTAAAGTAGAGCCTGCTGGTTGAATAGGGTGGGAATAGAGACTGAGGGTCACATAACATTGTGAACAAACTGAAAAACAATGAACTGTACACTTTCCATGGGTGAATTTTATAGTATGTGAATTATACGTCAATACAGCTTTTTAAAAAAATAATGGATCTAACTGCATAGTTTCAGAAAAAATTATTAATGGTCTTCCTAGATCCCAGAGAATTAGGTGCAACCTAAACTGAAAGGCTCTAGGGAGCCTAAAGTCAAAATGGGGAGAAGCAAGCTAACTTCTAGCCTATAATGAAGATTTTTACAAAAGGCCAAATTGAGCGATAAGTATGAATAATTAAACTCTGTGCTATTGATTCCTTTGACTTCAACAGATTTTCACCCACTAAGCAATTAAGATGAGAATCATCTTTAATACTGTAATCCTAAGCAGCTGCTCCAGACTTAAACAACTAGTCAATGGCTAAGATCAAACAAGGATCTTCACACCATCTGTAAAGCCAGAGTTAAACAGCTAACAAGGAGTGAACAAAATACCTGGAATAGTAGAGAGTTTGACAGTCTCAGACTCAGAAAAATACAGACAAGAATATAAAACTCAGCGAACGTTATTTTATTTTTTATTTTTTATTTTTATTTTTTGGTTTTCACTTAGAATCTGATGACAAACCTTCAGGGAAACGGGGTAGCTCTAATAGACTTAGAGATACTGGATACCACGAGAAAATTGTTCTGCTTTTACAATACCACAATTTAAGTCATAACCACTGTTATCCCTTAACTGAAAAATAAAAAACCCTCTATTTATGATGTATGGATTGGTCATTTCAATTCATACACATTTGTAATCCACAAAACTGAGGACCTGCAATTTAAGTATAACACCATTCTGTGAGATATTTCTCTGAATTATCTTCTATGATAAAGCATAACTTTTTGTTTAAAACACTTTTTACTTAAGTAGATTACAGGTTCTCATTATAATCAGTCATTTGATTTGGAATTATAGCAATCTGGGTGTTTTTTGCTGTACTGGGTAAGAGGCAGGGAGTCTCACTTCAGGATTTTATTTGCTTATTAGACATCATTTATATAGTACTCCTTGATTTTTATTAAGGCAAAATTTGCTTTTCTAATATTCACTTGAATAATATTTTGTGATAAAAATCACCAAATTCAGGACAATACTTTCTGTATACCTCTCGTATTGGAGTACTGATTTAATTCTATCTTTGCCGGTGCATAAATTTCAAAATATAACCCTTCCTTGAAATGAAAAGAAGTCTCACACTACTTTAAGGTAAGACAAAGGTAACCGAGTCTTATTTGCACAAAATAGTTTTACTAAATTTAAAATCCTACTCAACCCCTCCCCGCAAAAATCTCTCGAAAAGCTATCAACATGAAGTCTTTTTGATGTTCAGAGCTGCAGCCATGTCATTAATGGTAAAGAAGGTATATTCTGATTCTGATGTCTCTTCTTTGCAGAGAGGTCTTCTGTGATATTAACAGAAACCTCAGCAAAGCTTGTGGTATCTCAGGGGGTGAAGCTGTGCTACCTAAAGAAACCCACTGGGTATAAAGTGGGGTGGGAAGTTGGAATGACAGAATGCTATCTAGCTAGACATCCTGAGGCAGATTAAAAAACCTTCCTCTGTGCCCTGTCACTTCCTTTCAGCAAGATCCTGTTGATGTTTGCACAATTTCAAAAGTGTATCAAATATCTCAACGAACGACATAAATGGTTCCTTTGAGTTTTATTTTTAATCGTTGATGGAAACATATCAAAATAGTACTTTTTAAATTTATTTCCTTATCCAATCACAAGTAACACCACCAAACAGTTTTTTTTTTTTTCTTTTAATCCCTACACTGCTGGGGAAATGCCAGACGTACCTTCCTTCCCTCTTTTTGTTTAAAAAAATGGAAAAAAAGAGACTTTTAAAACAGAGCATTAGAACTCAGACACGTTACACACGTTTCCATACAACTAACTTGAGTCCTGGAGAACTAAGTTCTGAGATATGTTTCCCTAAATGTTATAGCTGCTGTGTCTATTATAAACAAAACAAGTCTCATTTGAAACAATTACGCATTTCGGGGGTAGTTATTAAGTATTCAGCGTTCTGCCATGATAAGGCCATCAGCGCTTCTACTCCAAATAACAAACCATAAATCAGTTGACAAGCTTGAAAGCATTCATTCCTAGTCTGCTCATAAATACAGAAAAACCTGTTGGCATGTTTCTCCTGCTCTCTAAGTTTCGCGTTTTTAAAAACACAGTAATACGCAAATGGCGCTTCCCGTAAGTTTCTGGCTCCGAAATAATTTGGATACAAAACCACAGCGAAGCACCGCGCACAGAAAAGTGGAGCCTGTGCCTTTAAGGTAAAATCGGCTGGATCCCAAAAGGCATTCCTCTTTCACGACAAAGAGTTTGGCGAGCGCTACCTCTGGGGTTTCTCCGAGGGACTTGGCGGGTCCGAGCGGAACCCGACCAGACGACTAGCCCTGCCTGCCCCCGGGCCCCGCCGCCAGCCCCGCGCCCGCGCGGCGGGAGCGCATCGCGTGCGCCCGGGACTCACCGCTGCCGGGCTGCGGGGACAGCGTGGACACCGAGGTCTGGCCCATGACTGGGGTCGCAGGGCCAGGTCCAGCGATCACGCGGCTCCTTTGGTCCTTCGATCATGGGTCCGCTCCCAGCCAGACTTCCAAGCGTTCATGTCCCGGCCTGTGCCGAGCGGCCCGCCGGGTCCCCTCACCTTCTACCCCGCGCGGGTCTCCCAGCCCGGCCGGCCGCAGCCGGCGCGGCGGATCCTGCCCAGCGGATGCCTGTCATTCCTCTATGCAGATTAGCTGGGGTCAGGGGTCACGGGGGAAGAAGGGGGGTGAGGGCGATAGGGAGGGGAGGAGGGGGAAGCGGGGGGAGGGCGCAGGAACAGGGGATGGGGGAAGCCCCCGACCGGCCTCGTCGCACCCGCACCCCCTCAGGGTGGTAGGGAGCTCAGGCTTTCAGGCTACTCCTCTTTAACTTAAAAGGTTCAAAGTCAAATGATCCTTAAGGACTACAAGAAAAGGAATTAAAGTATTTAGTCACGGTACTTAATTTAACAAAATTTGTTTCTTAAAAGCTATTTCCTTCCTTACATTCTATTTGCAGTATTGCGGCACTCTCATGTCCCGTGTCCATTTTTTTTTTCTCGTTTTAAAAATTACCTTCCTTTTAACAAATATAATTTTTTTTTAAAAAAAGCATTAATGGCCTTAATCAGGCCCGACAACAAATCTAAATGATAGGTCTATGTGTGAGATCAACAAAGTATACTGTTTGCTGTCTCCTACCTGAAACTCTGGAGTGCTCACCTCTCCTTTATTCAAAAGAATTACTGTGAAATAAAGTGATTAAAATACACAAAAGGGGAAAAGAACTATAACAAACTTGAAAGGCGAATTAAACCCTTCTATAATATCCTGTTAAATCTCAATTTTCTTAAAAATATGAGTACAAATAAATGTCCTTCATATTTACAATTGATGATTAGTATGATAAGTAATCTACATACTATATATACAATGTGTGTGTGTGTATATATATATATACAGTATATGGAACATCTATATTTGGTGCATTAAATTGGATGGTGATTACTGGATGTGTTCATTTTATGAAAATTCATTGAGATGTCTAAAATGATGTGTGCACTTTGCTGAAGGTATATATTTCATTAAAAAGTAAAAAATACCAGAAAGTGCAATATATTTAGGTCATTTACCACAGCTTTCTGAACTAACATGAAAATCATTTTTTTCTAAAATTTTTATTATTAAGATTGTGCAGACCTTGTCTGATTTTTTTGAAAGACACTTGTCTGTTTCGTCATGGTTAATTAAGTTGCCCTATCTTTTTCACACCCAAACAGCCCACCCACCACTGAGGAAGATCTTTTCCCTAGAACAGTGTGATCCCTTATCTTCTTCCCTTTGCCTAATTCACTCTTAAGAAACACTGATTTTTTTTTTTTAATGAAATTGAGGATTTAACCAAAATGTGAGTTCTAATTAGGACAATAAAATTAATCCTAACTACATTTCCTTATAAATACAAAAATGTGTCTTGGAAACACATCCCACCTGGGGAGCTAAGCGATGAGAGTAAGTAATTACAATGGCTGGCTCCTCCAGCTCTTTGCTTGGAGTTGCTGTAAGAAAAAAACAAACAAACAAAAGTGGTTAAAGGTAAGTTAAGAGGGAGAATGACTCACTCTTCCTTTTGACGGAGCCTATCTGATAAAGGGAGATCACTGATCAGAGGAAATACACAGTAAATTTTGCATATTCAAAATATGTAACTATAATAATTTTTAAATACTGATAAAAGTTAAACTTTGAGGTTGCTATCATTTCTTCTTTTCCTCAAGAAACGATAGTATATTTCTATTACTTCTATAAATTCTTATTTCAAAGATCAAGGAAGTGCACTTTAGTTCCAGTTTTTCAGGATTTGCTTAATACAGCTATATTTACCTTATTCAAGACCTTTCATGATTTGCTAGTTAATATAATCTTCAGCCTCATCTGGGATTCCTATAATACCCCAACCAGGTTATGCAATTTTCTCTGAAACTCTTCCAGTTCCATTACATTATCCTTGAAGCATGTCAACCAAAACTGCAGGAAGTGTGCATTAAGGTTTCTTTCTAAGAGTGGGACGGTTCTTGTTCTTGGTTTCTAGAGCTGCTGATGGGGCTTGGCATTTAAGTGGCCTTTTTTATCACAGCTAACAAGTTATACTAATAAACATAGAAAACGTCTACAGAAATCTCTAAATTTCATTTCTAGGTTGTAACACAAAGGTTAGAAATTACCATTTAACAAGAGAATGTTAAGATAATTTTCCCCCAAATTGCCTTACTCTTGCCTTATTAGAACTCACACAGTTTTAAGAGTTCTGGGTGTTAATCCCATGGGTTTATAGTTTAACTCTGGAAACATTTAATGTCATCTGAAAGGTATGGACATTTCTCTGTATACTACCTCTCTCTAGGGAATTTATTAAAATGTTAAGCAAGATTAGTTTCAATACCTAACTCTGAGGAAGCTATCTATTTGTAATTCTGCAGCATTTATCCCATTGGTCCCACTCTTTGTTCTCTATTTTTAAACCAATCTCTTATCTAGTGATATCCTGGTAAATGCTTAACTGGTTTGGGCTGGGGGTGAGGAGGCAGGAGGTGGCCTCAGACTATTCTACAGGCCTCCAACCAGCTAGCAAAACTAATATCAAACAGCTTGCAGAATTCCTTGAAATGTAACAATTTGACCCGCCAGCCTGTGTAAACTGCCTTCAGCACACCACTACTTTTCTCTGTTATAATAATGCCGCATTATATCATACCATGGCTGAGTTTGAGGAATAGCTTCTATTTAGCCTTCCTAAAAATATAGACTAATGGCATCTACTGATTTTTTCCACGGAACACTCTAAATATTTTTCAAGCTCTGAAAGAACTACTGTGATTTATTCATTTCTTTCCAGAAAGAAATTAAAGTAAGTGAATTAGTGAGACAGAATTTCCCCTTCTGAAAGCCAGTGTGCCTTTACGACAAAAAGTTGTTCTTATTAGGTCTTCAAGCATTCTGCCCTATAACACAGACTTCACTGGCTTGTCTGATGTGGGAAGTCTTCACCTCACCCACCTGGGGTACCCAAAGTGACACTTGCACTCCTCCTGGATGGAAGCCACTCTATCTATTAGGTACAAGTTAAAGTGGACATAAGCCTAAACATTGGCAATCTGGACCATTTGTGAGAAAATCCTTTGCTAGGTCAAAGTCCAAGTGGCAGACATACAACTTGGTGCCTTTAGAGAAGATGGTTTACAATTACTACAGTCACCACTATCAAATCCTGTAACTTAGGTTACTGCCACTTTTCTAGGCAGCCAAATCTAGCATGGAGCAGGAAGAAGAGGGAACCTTCCTCAGAACACAAATGCCATGACTACTAATCCTGGAGGTCTCTGCCTTGTCCAGATGCTGCCAGCTGTGTGAGGACTCATTTTGAGACACCAGCTGTTAGGGGTGGAGGAATTATGGTGGGAGGGAAGGGGTAGGCAGAGTCCCAAGAGATGAGATGGTTGATCAGAACAGCAGTGACCTGGGAGGCAACAGTGGTTGATAGTGGCCATATACAAGCACATGAAGATTACATTAATTGACACCCTTATTTCTGGATTTGACCATAAACATCCTGCAAATTAGTGACATTTCCTTGGCTAATGGGAATTACAGCCATAGAAAAATTCTTTCTTAATGGGAAGGAAATGAATTAAAACTTAGCAGTTCTGCTAATAGGATACTAAAAACTGATATGCAAAAGTTGTTTTAACTATTCAGGTAGTTTGTACTAGAAGATCTTCTGGTTTTTAAAAACTTTGTATTTCTTCAAAATTTGGCTACATTTTGTAAGAGTCGGCTTACTTAGAAAAATATAAAAAGCGAATGGGAGCTTTACTAGATATTCTAAATTCAGTGAAAACTGTATATGTAACTAATGTTTACTTTGTAAAATGTTACTCTATAGAAGTTGCAACTAAATGGCTACTATATCTTAGATTTTAACAATTCTGAGAGATGCTGGTTTTAACAGGATAATGCTAAAAGACAAAGGAAAGCTTTTGTTAAGGAAAGAATTACAACTTTGCATATTCTAGTTATATTAAGCATCAGTAGAAGACCACATTCCACAAGTATTAGAACAGGAAGCAAACCTGAAAGACAGGCTTTTCTATCCTATTGTTCTCATATTTTCATGTGATTTATTTCCTGAGTTTTCCTTCTTCTGCTTGCTCAAGCTAAAAGGATTAACAAAATACCTAGCCTCTGCCTCACCCCGCATGAGTCTCTGCAGAGGCAGGGTGTGGCTCACGTGTGCTTACTTACTGAGTGAGCCCCACAGTTGGAAGATTTATGCTGGAAAATAAAGACCTCAAGGGGTGGTGCTGGAATTTCCTTTTCCAAAGACATTCTCCCTACCCTGGGAGGAAAAGTGTCTTTAATTTTGCTCTACTTCATTTCATAAGCAAAACAAAGTACTCACCCATAGTATTAAAGCTCCAAAATTTGCTATAAAATGAATAATCTTTAGTTTATTCACCAAAATCTAAAGAGAACAGTCCTTAAAGACATCTTTTATATGACTGCCCAATTTACCCAAAATAATTGCTTCCAAATCTTTGTTTTGTTAACCATCACATCCATCCTTGCAAACTAACAAAATTTGCCTGGCAAATAGAGGGTACTCAATATGTAGATGATAAATTAAAAATAAGTATTTATGTTATCTCCTTAATGATAACTTCCAAGTATGGACAAAAAAATCTGGGAATACATGTAAAATTTTGGTAATAATATAGTATGCTGACTCCATAGCAAGAGAGTATCAAGTCTGTCGGTGACTATAAATTTTCTTTTGTATGCCACTCTGAAATAATCATCTACTCATTCAACTAGAATTGACTGAGGACCTCCTATGGGCGTGGCACCTCTGGCACATAGGCATAAGGAAAGTGAGGTATGGACTCTCCCATGGCGGAGTTCGTAGTATGGGTACGGGGTGGGGGGTGGGGTGGGTGTTGCAGCCTACAAATACATGATCCTAACAGTGGAGGAACAGAAAAGTCCTTCCTCCAGCTGGGAGTGGTGACTCATGCCTGTAATCCCAGCACTTTGGGAGGACCAGGTGGGCAGATCACCTGAGATCAGGAGCTCGAGACCAGTCAGGCCAACATGGTGAAACTAAAAATACAAAAATTTTCCGGCTGTGGTGGTGCACTCCTGTAATCTCAGCTACTAGGGAGGCTGAGACAGGAGAATCGCTTGAAACCGAGAGGTGGAGGTTGCAGTGAGCCGAGATTGCGCCATTGCACTCCAGCCTGGGCAACAGAATGAGACTCCGTCTCCAAAAAAAAAAAAAACGACAACAACAACTAGTTTGTTCCTCCAATTGCTAGGGGTGCCCAGTAGGCTGGTACAGAAGGCTCTGAACTTTAGCAAATTACTAAATACATATTTTTGCCATACAGAGGTGCTCATTCATTCTGAAGTTGCCCCAAGACTGTGAAGTGCTTCCTGAATTAAAGAAAGATTAAATTCTAATAGCATGTGGTCAGAATTAACTGTATTTGTTTGTTTGTTGCTTGCAGCTTTTTTGTCTTTCTTTTTTTAAAAAAAAATTTGAGACAGGGTCTTGCTCTGTGGCCCAGGCTGGAGTGCAGTGGTATAATCATTGCTCACTGTAGCCTTGAACTCCTGGGCTCAAGTAATCCTCCCAGTCCAGCCTCCCGAGTAGCTGGGACTACAGGTGCCTCTCACCATGCCCAGCTAATTATTTGTATTTTTTTTTTTTTAGAGATAGGGTCTCCTTATATTGCCCAGGCTTGCTTGTAGTTTTTTGAAGAATAAGTTATGGACCCTGAACTGTATCCATTTCAAGCAAACCATTCAATGAATTTTAATAAACATGTAGTCCAACCAACAGCACAATCAAGTTTCAGAAAACTTTGAGAACCCTCAGGTACTCCATCATGTCCTTTTGCAGTTAATTCCTGTTTCACATCCTTATACCACCCCTGGTATTAGGGAACTGCCGACCTGTTTTCCATGTCCATAGTTTTGATTTATCTAAAATTTCTTACAAATGGAATAATATCATATACAGTTTTTTTTTAATCTGGCTTGTTTCATCTAATGTTTTTGATATTCATCCATGTTGCTCTGTTTTATCTGTATTTTGTTCCTTTTTGTTCTAGGTTGCCTTCCATTGTATGGCTATACAAAAGTTTGTTTATCTATTTACCAATTAATGGGCATTTGGGATGTAACTATATTTCACTGTATTCCTGCTCTATGAAAAGACTTTGGGTCTATATTGTGTTACATATGTGCTAGTCCTGTATTAATAATAACTCACTGATTGGTTCACCATTCACTCAATAAATATTTATTATGCATCTTCTTTGTACCTGTCTCTGTTCTAGGTACTTAGGAGATAGAATTGTACAAAATACAAAAACCCCTGCACTCATAGAGCTTCCATTCTAATGGAATGACAGAAAATAAGCAGTAAACATAATAAACCAGTAAACTTTATAACAACTTAGAAGATGAAACGTGCTATGAAATACAGAAGAGGAAGAGAGGTTGGACTGGCATGTAGTGGTCACAGTAGTCCTCACTCAGAAGATAATGTTTAAGCAAAAACACGAAGGAGGTAATGGAGTTAACCATATGGCTATCTGGGGAAGAGGTGTTCCAAGAAGAAAGACCCAGTTAATATAAAGACAGGAGCATGGCATGTGTTTGAGGAACCCAGGGTAAATGGGGTGGTTGGAGTATATAGAATAAGAGAGGTAAAGATGAGGAGAAGAAGATTATAACCAGGTAGGACCTTGCAGTTAACTATAAAGACTTTGGGCCAGGGGCGGTGGATCAGACCTGTAATCCCAGCACTTTGAGAGGCCAAGTTGGGTGGATCACGAGGTCAGGAGTTCAAGACAAGCCTGGCCAACATGGTGGAACCCCATCTCTACAAAAATTAGCTAGGCGTGGTGATGCGTTCCTGTAATCCCAGCTACTCAGGAGATGAGGCAGGAGAGTTGCTTGAACTGGGCACCAGGAGGTGGAGGTTGTAGTGAGCTGAGATTGCGCCACTGCACTCCAGCTTGGAATACAGAGCGAACTCCATTTCAAAATAAAAGAACCTTGGCCTTCTTCTTCTCCAAAGAATCACAACTCCTCACCAGGAAGGCAACAACAATGGATAGAGAAATAGTTTGATGAATTGATAGAAGTAGGTTTCAAAAGGTGGGTAATAACAAACTCCTTCAAGCTAAAGGAGCATGTTCTAACCCAATGCAAGGAAGCTAAGAATCTGGAAAAAAGGTTAGAGGAATTGCTAACTAGAATCACCAGTTTAGAGAAGAACATAAATGACCTGATGGAGCTGAAAAACACAGCACAAGAACTTCGTGAAGCATACACAAGTATCAATAGCCAAATTGATCAGGTGGAAGAAAGACTATCAGAGATTGAAGATCAACATAATGAAATAAAGTGTGAAGACAAGCTTAGAGAAAAAAGAATGAAAAGCAATGAACAAAGCCTCCAAGAAATATGGGACTATGTGAAAAGACCAAACCTACATTTGATTGGTGTACCTGAAAGTGACAAGGAGAATGGAACCAAGTTGGAAAACACTCTTCAGGATATTCAACTTAGAAGATGAAAAGTGCCCCAACCTAACAAGACATGCCCACATTCAAACTCAGGAAATACAGAGAACACCACAAAGATACTCCTCAAGAAGAGCAACCCCAAGACACATAATTGTCAGATTCACTAAGGTTGAAATGAAGGGAAAAAAATGTTAAGGGCAGCCAGAGAGAAAGGTCGAGTTACCCACAAAAACAAGCCCATCAGACTAACAGCGGATCACTCAGCAAAAACCCTACAAGCCAGAGGACAGTGGGGGCCAATATTCAACATTCATAAAGAAAAGAATTTTCAACCCAGAATTTCATATCCAACCAAACTAAGCTTCATAAGTAAAGGAGAAATAAAATCCTTTATAGACAAGCAAATGGTGAGAGATATCACCACCAGGCTGCCTTACAAGAGCACCTGAAGGAAGCACCAAATATGGAAAGGAAAAACTGGTACCAGCCACTGCAAAAACATACCAAATTGTAAAGGCCAGCGACACTATGAAGAAACTGCATCAACTAACAGGCAAAATAACCAGCTAGCATCATAATGACGGGATCATATTCACACATAACAATATTAACCTTAAATGTAAACAAGCTAAATTCCACAACTAAAAGACACAGATTGGCAAACTGGATAAAGAGTCAAGACTCATCAGTGTGCAAAGACACACATAGGCTCAAAATAAAGGGATGGAGGAATATTTACCAAGCAAATGGGAAGCAAATGAAAAAAAAAAAAGCAGGGGTTGCAATCCTAGTCTCTGATAAAACAGACTTTAAACCAACAAAGATCAAAAGAGACAAGGCTATTACATAATGGTAAAGGGATCAATGCAACAAGAAGAACTAACTATCCTAAATATATATGCATGAAATATAGGAGCACCCTGATTCATAAAGCAAGTTCTTAGAGACCTACAAAGAGACTTAGACTCCCACACAATAGTAATGGGAGATTTTAGCATGCCACTGTCCCTAACGGACAGATCAATGACACAGAAAATTAACAAGGATATTCAAGACTTGAACTCAGCTCTGAACAAAGCAGACCTAATAGACATCTACAGAATTCTACATCTGAAATAAACAAAATATACATTCTTCTCAGCACATCGCACTTATTCTAAAATTGACCACATAATTGGAAGTAAAACACTCCTCAGCAAATGTAAAACAACAGAAATCACAACAAACTCTCTCTCAGAACACAGTGCAATCAAATTAGAAGTCAGGATTAAGAAACTTACTCAAAACTGCACAACTACATGGAAACTGAACAACCTGCTCCTGAATGATTACTGGGTAAATAACGAAATTAAGGCAGAAATAAATAAGTTATTTGAAACCAGTGAGAAAAAAGACACAGCACACCAGAATCTCTGGGACACAGCTAAAGCAGTGTTTAGAGGGAAATTTATAGCACTAAATGCCCACAGGAGAAAGCAGGAAAGATCTAAAATCAACACCCTAACATCACAATTAAAAGAACTAGAGAAGCAAGAGCAAACACATTCAAAAGCTAGCAGAAAACAAGAAATAACTAAGATCAGGGCAGAACTGAAGGAGACACAGAAACAAAAAACCCTTCAAAAAATAAATGAATGCAGAAGCTGGTTTTTTGAAAAGATTAACAAAATAGACCACTACCAGACTAATAAAGAAGAAAAGAGAGAAGAATCAAGTAGACACAATAAAAAATGATAAAGGGGTATCACCACGGACCCCACAGAAATACAAACTACTATCAGAGAATACTATAAACACCTCTATCCAAATAAACTAGAAAATCTGGAAGAAGTGGATAAATTCCTGTACACATACATCCTCCCAAGACTAAACCAGGAAGAAGTTGAATGCCTTAATAGACCAATAACACAAGTTCTGAAATTGAGGCAGTAATGAATAGCCTACCACCAAAAAAAAAAAAAAAAAAAAAAAAAAGCCCAGGACCAGACAGATTCAGAGCCAAATTATACCAGTGGTACAGAGAGGAGCACTATTCCAGACAACAGAAAAAGAGGGACGCCTCCCTAACTCATTTTGTGAGGCCAGCATCATCCTGATACCAAAACCTGGCAGAGACACAACAAAAAAAGAAAATTTCTGGCCAATATTCCTGATGAATATAGATGTGAAAATCCTCAATAAATTCTGGCAAAGCAAGTCCAGCAGCACATCAAAAAGCTTATCCACCATGATCAAGTCAGCTCCATCCCTGGGATGCAAGGCTGGTTCAACATATGCAAATCAATAAATGTAATCCATCACATAAACAGAACCAATGACAAAAACCACATGATTATCTCAATAGATGCAGAAAAGGCCTTTGACAAAACACCCCTTTAGGCTAAAAACTCTAAATAAACTAGGTATTGATGGGATGTATCTCAAAATAATAAGAGCTATTTATGACAAACCCACAGCCAATAACATACTGAATGGACAAAAGCTGGAAGCATTCCCTTTGAAAACTGGCACAAGACAAGGATGCCCTCTCTCACCACTCCTATTCAACATAGTATTGGAAGTTCTGGCCAGGGCAATCAGGCAAGAGAAAGAAATAAAGCATATTCAAATAGGAAGACAAGAAGTCAAATTGTCTCTGTCTGCAGATGACATCACTGTATATTTAGAAAACCCCATCGTCTCAGCCCCAAATCTCTTTAAGCTGATAAGCAACTTCAGCAAAGTCTCAGGATACAAAATCAAGGTGCAAAAATCACAAGCATTACTATACATCAATAACAGACAAACAGAGAGCAAAACCATGAGTGAACTCCAATTCACAATTGCTACAAAGAGAATAAAATACCTAGGAATACAACTTACAAGGGATGTGAAGGACCTCTTCAAGGAGAACTGCAAATTACTACTCAAGGAAATAAGAGAGGACACAAACAAATGGAAAAACATTCCATGCTCATGGATAGGAAGAATCAATACCATTAAAATGGCCAGACTGTCCAAAGTAATGTATAGATTCAACGCTATACCCATGAAGCTATCATTGACTTTCTTCAAAGAATTTTTAAAAACTACTTTAAATTCCATATGGAACCAAAAAAGAACTTGTATAGCCAAGACAATCCTAAGCAAAAAGAACAAAGCTGGAGGCCTCACACTACCTGACTTCAAACTATACTACAAGGCTGCAGTAACCAAAACAGCATGGTACTGGTACCAAAACAGATACCTACACCACAGGAACAGAGAAGAGGCCTCAGAAATAATGCCACACATCTACAACTATCTGATCTTTGACAAATCTTACAAAAACAAGCAATGGAGAAAGGATTCCCTATTTAATAAATGGTGTTGGGAAAACTGGCTAGCCATATGCAGAAAACTGAAACTGGACCCCTTCCTTACACCTTATACAAAAATTAACTAAAGATGGATTAAAGACTTAAACGTAAGACCTAACACCATAAAAAACCTTGAAGAAAACCTAGGCAATACCATTCAGGACATAGGCATGGGCAAAGACTTCATGACTAAAACACCAAAAGCAATGGCAACAAAAGCCAAAATTGACAAATGGGAGCTAATTAAACTAAAGAGCTTCTGCACAGCAAAAGAAACTCTCAGCAGAGTGAACAGGCAACCTACAGAATGGGAGAAAATTTTTGCAATCTATCCATCTGACAAAGGGCTAATATCCAGAATCTACAAGGAACGTAAACAAATTTACAAGACAAAATCAAACAACTCCATCAAAAAGTGGGCAAAGGATATGAACAGACACTTCTCAAAAGAAGACATTTATGTGGCCAACAAACATATGAAAGAAAACTCATCATCACTGGGCATTAGAGAAATGCAAATCAAAACCACAGTGAGATACTATCTCACACCAGTTAGCATGGCAATCATTAAAAAGTCAAGAAACAACAGATGCTGGAGAGGATGTGGAGAAATAGGAACACTTTTACACTATTGTTGGGCATGTAAATAGTTCAACCATTGTGGAAGACACTGTGGCAATTCCTCAAGGATCTAGAACCAGAAATACCATTTGACCCAGCAATTCCATTACTGGGTATATACCCAAAGGGTAATAAATCTTGCTACTAGAACGATACATGCACATGTATGTTTATTGCAGCACTGTTCACAATAGGAAAGACTTGGAACCAAGCCAAATGCCCATCAGTGATAGACTGGATAAAGAAAATGTGGCACATATACACCATGGAATACTATGCAGCTATGAAGAAGGATTAGTTCATGTCCTTTGCAGAGACATGGATGAAGCTGGAAACCATCATCCTCAGCAAACTCACACAGGAACAGAAAACCAAATACCGCGTGCTCTCACTCATAAGTGGGAGTTGAATAATAAGATCACATGGACATAGGGAGGGGAACATCACACACTGGGGCCTGTTGCGGGGTGGGGTGGGGGCCGAGGGGAGGGATCGCATTAGGAGAAATACCTAATGTAGATGATGGGTTTATGGGTGCAGCAAACCACCATGGCATGTGTATTTATATAACAAACTGGCACATTCTGCACATGTATCCCAGAACTTAAAGTATAATAAAATAAAAAATAAAAATAGTAACAAAGATTTTGGCTTTTACTGCGAATGAGATAAGGTTGCAATGACAGTTTCAAACAAAGTAGTCACATGATCTGGCTTTTGTTTTAAAAATCACTGTGGCTTCTGAGTAGAGAACAGAGGAGACAATATTAGAAGCAAAGAGACCAGGAGAAACTACAGGAAAAATCCAGACCAGAAATGATAGTGGCTTAAACCAGGTTGGTAGCAGTGGGTCTAATGAAATGCACCTGGATTCTGGGCTCATTTTGAAAATGGAACCAATATTCCTTATGGATTGATTGTGGGGTGTGGGAGACAAAAGATGATGGAAGGAAGACTATCAAAATTTTTTTCTGAGCAATTAAAAAGATTAAATTGCCATTACTTAAAACTAGCACAACAGTGAGTGGAGTAGATTTGGAATAGAAAATTAGAAGTTCAGCTTTGAGATGTCCACTAGACTTCCAAGTAGAGAATAAAAACAATCCCATGTGTCGCCAAGGGAAAGAACAAATTAATGTATACCTAAACACATCCTAGTGAAACAGAGCAGCAGAAATGCAGAGAAAATTTAGAAAGCAGTACGCAGAAAAGGCAAATGCCACTTTAAGGAATCATAATAAATCCAAGTCAATGATAGAACTATTTTTTCTTAGTGTTTTGAAGAAGCAATTGTCAACTTAGAATTCTATATCCAGGTAAACACTCATTCACTAAATCAATCATTCACTAAAAGTAATTAATCACTGAAAACATCTACAGGATATTCCTCAGCAAGAAAGAAAATGAACTCAGGCCAGGCGTGGTGGCTCATGCCTGTAATCGCAGCACTTTGGGAGGCCTAGGCAGGCAGTTCACTTGAGGCCAGGAGTTCAAGACCAGCTTGGCCAACATGGTGAAACCCCATCTCTACTAAAAATACAAGAAAATAGCCGGGTGTGTACACAGGTGCCTGTAGCCTCAGCTACTTGGGAGGCTGAGTCAGGGGAATCACTTGAACTAGGGATGCAGAGGCTGCAATGAGCCCAGATTGTACCACTGCACTCCAGTCTGGGTGACAGAGCAAGACAGCGAAAAAAAAAAAGAAAGAAAGAAAGAAGGGAGGGAGGAAGGGAAGGGAAGGGTGGAAGGAAGGAAGGAAGGAAGGAAGGAAGGAAAAAAGAAAGAGAGAGAGAGAGAGAAAGGAAGGAAGGAAGGAAGGAAGGAAGGAAGGAAGGAAGGAAAGAAAATGAATCCAGAGGTAAGGGTGGTATGCAGGAAACAACAGTGAGCACAGAAAGTGAGGACATCATGGTGAATTTAATAAACTATCGGCTCTGCAAATGAGGAAGTAGTGAAGTTTTAACATGTATGTTAAAGTCCTGATTTTGATCAGGGGAAAGATACGTGTACTAAATAACTTTAAACTTTGTTAGAAAAAGTAACTGTTTCAAATAATAAGAAAGATATAACTATAAGCTTCCAAATCAGGCAACAAAAGAAAGGGGATTAAAGAAAGCTTCACTAATTCAAATAATGTGAAAATGAAAGAAAAAAATTGAAGAAGAGCATGCTTAAAAATATGACACAAATTAAGATGGTCAATGTTAAGTCCAAATTAGAAATCTCAATAAATATGAAAGGAATAAGCTTTTTTATCTAATGAGAAAGACTAAAAAATTGTAAGCAGCAGAAACACAGTACATCTCTTTATCTGTCATTTTTAGAAGACACACCCCAAACAGCAAAAGCTGAAAATAAAAGTATGAAAAATATTTACTAAGCAAATTCTTACCAAAAGAATATTTATAATCTCAATATTAATAACAGATAAATTAAAACTGAAGGTAAAATAACAAATAGCATAGAGGGACCTATTATACAGTATAAAGACAAAAATTATAATCTAACAGGATGTTCAAATTATTATCTCATATACCCCTGACATCAGAACCATATATAAAGCAAAAACTAACAGAATTACAAGGATAAATCGACAGATCCACAATAATACAGAGAGATTTTTAACATACCATCAAAAACTAATAGATCATGAAAACAAAATATTTTTAGGGTCATGAATTTAAATAATCCCATTGACAAGCTTGATGTAATAGACAAACACGTGTAGAGACTTGTACTCAAGAAATGGCAATGGCAATTGCACATTGATTCAGTGCTAGATCATAATAGAAATCTCAATAAATTTTATTTATTTATTTATTTATTTATTTTTTGAGACAGAGTCTTGCTCTGTCACCCAGGCTGGAGTGCAGTGGCCGGATCTCAGCTCACTGCAAGCTCCGCCTCCCGGGTTTACGCCATTCTCCTGCCTCAGCCTCCCGAGTAGCTGGGACTACAGGCGCCCGCCACCTCACCCGGCTAGTTTTTTTGTATTTTTAGTAGAGACGGGGTTTCACCATGTTAGCCAGGATGGTCTCGATCTCCTGACCTCGTGATCCGCCCGTCTCGGCCTCCCAAAGTGCTGGGATTACAGGCTTGAGCCACCGCGCCTGGCCGCTGAAAACTCAATAAATTTTAAATAATTCATATTGTCATCCCCAATCTCTGACCATAATGTAATTAAATTAACAATCAACAAGAAAACCTAGCTAAAAACAGAAATGAAATCCCCACACACACATTTTTAGAAACTGAATAAAACATACTCCTAAGTAACACAATAAAATCCAATTGTAACATAAAATGTTTAGAACTAAACAACAATGAAAGCACTATAAAACATGTAGAATTAAGTTAATGTGGTAATTAGCGCTATATTTAAAGCTTTAATTGCATTTATTTAAAAAAACAAAGAAAGATTTATTTAGGGAAAAATAATCACACAAATGAATTAGGTCAATATTAAACTATTAAAACTAAAAAGGGAAAGAAAAGAAAAAATGAACAGAGTAAAAAGCAAAATGATAAAAACAAGGGCACCAATGAAACAGGATCTTAAAATCAAGAGAAGTGATTCAATGCTTTGGGATATTCAGTACTTCATTCATCCATGGGAAAGGCAAGGGTTCGCTCAGTATGTTGAGAGAGTGCTCTGAATCTTTGAATGAAAAATGTAATTGGAAGAACTTAAAACAGAGTTACCATTTGACCCAGAAATACCATTACTGGGTATATACTCAAAGGGAAATAGATCACTATAGCAAAAAGACACATGCACTTGTATGTTCATCACTGCGCTATTCACAATAGCAGAGACATGGAATTAACCTAGGTGCTCATCAGTGGTGGGCTGGCTAGAGAAAGTGTGGTGCAAATACACCAGGGTATACTATACAGCCACAAAAAAGAATGAAATAATGTCCTTTGCAGCAACATGGATGCAGCCGGAGATCATATCCTAAGCAAATTAACACAGGAACAGAAAACCAAATATCACATATTCTCACTTACAAGTGGGAGCTAAACATTGAGCACACATGGACATACACATGAGAACAATAGACACTGTGGACTATAGGGGGAAAGGAGAAGAATGTGGGTTGAAAAACTACCTATTGGGTACTCTGCTCACTGTCTGGGTGCAATACACCCATGTAACAGTCCTCCATACATAGCCCCTGTATCTAAAATAAAAGCCAAAATTAAAGAAAAAAAGAAAAAACTAATTGAAATATAGGTGAAGACAATTCACAATTCAAGATGAAAAACAAAACTGCCTGGTAGTCATAAGAACTGAAACATCCCTAGTAGGAAGGTGAATTTAAATCTTTCTATTTTGCCTTCAGGGAAAAATACAGATGCATTTTTAGTGTTATTTAAAACACTTTCATTATTCAATAGGTCAGCATTTTATAACTAAAAACAGATGAAGAACTCCTACTCACTACTTATTTTTACTTTCTGAAAAGTAAATAGATATCTGTAATATATTTTATTTGTAGTACAATGATATCTTTAAAACTCCAAATGACATCTTAAGGGAATCACAAACAAAATAAGTAATTTCTTATATTTAACAGGCTTAACTTAAACTCTTCTTTACTTTTATGTTCCTTGTATTTTAAAATAGGGTAAAAAAGCTATAAAGTTATTTCCTAAAACATACTTAGTTTTATTAGAACTTAAATCTAATAAATGCCTCCAAGTAAAACAGCTCTCTAGGGGAAGTTGTGCATATTGAAGAGGCTTTTTAATATAAAATGGATTTCAGTAACTGCAAATTACTTCTCAATTAGGGAACGTTGACACATTATCCAAACAGGTGATAAAGATGGGAGCTGAGAAAGGGGAAGGAGCAATGAAGCTTGCAGGTGCTCTGACTTAAACTTTCATCAAAAAAAGATTTATTCAGGGAGAAATCATGTAATCACACAATTAAGAAGTAGATATACACAATGTGCTTGGCATATTGCCATTTTTAAATCCACACAGCAATCTCCAATGCAATGAGGCTCTTTTGCTGAGGGGTTTTCATTCCCCTAACTTTTCCAGGTAGAGAACTTGCAATTTTGAGAATGCACAAGGGAAAATTTTAGGTCAGGTGCAGTGGCTCATGCTTGTAATCCCACCACTTTTGGAGGCTGAGGCAAGCGAATCACATGAGGCCAGGGGTTTGACACCAGCCTGGTCAACCTGGTGAAACCTTGTCTCTACCAAAAATACAAAAATTAGCCAGGTATGGTGGTGCATGCCTGTAGTCCCAGCTACTCAGGTGACTGAGTAGGTTGTCTTTGAATCTGGTAGTAGGAGGCTGCAGTGAGCCAAGATTGTGCCACTGCACTCCAGCTTGGGTGACAGAGAGAGACTATCTCAAAGAAAAAAAAAAAAAAGAAAATTTTACAAGTTAGAAAAGGGCCCAATATATGATGATAAGCAATCTTTACCTAAAAGCTTTTTATTTGCAAAATTATTGTTATACTTTGATATATTTATTTGTTTACTTTATAGGATAAAGTGCTCTAGATTTTGTTTTGCTCTAAATATTCTAAAACCCACATGAAGCCCCAAAGATTCCACTGTATTTTAGATTATTTGATTTCTTCTTTATAGATGTAACACATGCAGTGATTTGTTTCTATAAACCAACACTGAATACTATTTTATTTAACTATATTCATTAATAAAACAGTCAACATTAATATACATTTCTCACCTGGATCTGTGACTTTAGGTGATAATTTTTACTTTGTTCCCACCTTAAATATTACCTTACTTCATCTAGAGTTTTTCATTGTATGCAAATCCACTATGAATATTTTACTTGTATTCCATTATTTATGTCAATATAGAAATAGCTGGTACCTGAAAACTGATATGCCATTTGACTAGTGAGACTTTACTTCACAGTTTGCCAACACTGCAGTTACTTAAAATTTATGGGTTATTTTTCTTCCCATCTTCTATTTAGATTTATCTAAAGCCTCAGTTCTCAAGCCTCTGTTTGTCTCTGTATTCTATTACCATCTAAGGGACACATCTTTCCTTGAGGTTTTATTTTCGATCTACTTGGGTTGATTAACTCTCACTATCTAGCCTGTACTTCTCCTATAATTTGTTTTCTAAGGAGCGTGCCACTTGGATATCGAGTTCCCTGGGCCCTTAATTTATGTATTTCCATAGCAAATTCCTCAGTGGAATTTATTGTGCAGTGTTTCCTCATTTGTCTTTCTGACTGGACTGAATGTCATTTGGAGGCCATGTCTCATTTACTGTTGAAACATCAGCACAGTCAGTGCACGGGTAAGTGTTCAGTAGGTATTTGTTTTATACATGAATGAATGAATGAATGAACCGGATCCACATCAATACACTGTTTATGTCTGATATGGTCTGGCTGTGTCCCCACCCAAATCTCATCTCCAATTCCCACGTGTTGTGGGAGGGACCTTTTGGGAGGCAATTGAATCATGGGGGAGGGTCTTTCCTGTACTGTTCTTCTGATAGTGAATAAGTCTCACGAGATCTGATGGTTTTAAAGGTCAGGAGATCGAGACCATCCTGGCTAACACGGTGAAACCCCGTCTCTACTAAAAAGTACAAAAAAAAACTAGCCGGGCGAGGTGGCGGGCGCCTGTAGTCCCAGCTACTCGGGAGGCTGAGGCAGGAGAATGGTGTGAACCCGGGAGGCGGAGCTTGCAGTGAGCCGAGATCCGGCCACTGCACTCCTGCCTGGGTGACAGAGTGAGACTCCGTCTCAAAAAAAAAAAAAACAAAAAAACAAAAAAAACGGGAGTTTCCCTGCACAAGATCTCTCTTGGCCTGCTGCCATCCATGTAAGATGTGACTTGCTCCTCCTCGCCTTCTGCTATGATTGTGAGGCCTCCCTAGCCATGTAGAACTCTAAGTCCAATAAACTTTTTTTTTTTTTTTTTCTGTAAATTGCTCAGTCTCGGGTATGTCTTTATCAGCAGCATGAAAATGGACTAATACAAAGTCTGTGGGTACCAGGAAAAATAGGAAAAGGAGATTGAGGATTTATTGAAAGTATGGAGAGCAGCTTTACTGCTAGGCCTACCAGTAGTAAGCGGTACTGTCAATAGAACACCATTTACAAATGAGCACTTAAGTTTTTTAGTGCAGTAACTGAGAAAACACCAGATCTGAATATTACCATAATGACATTTAATATGTACCTACTAAATACATATATTTAAGTTTTTAGTGTTCCCAGTTAAAGTTCTGTTCAACTTTTCTTTTAATGTTACTGGCCTTTATCTTTTGTTTAAAAATTGATCTGGTCAAAATACACCAGTGCTAAACCTAATCAGGGACATTCATTACCTGACAATTCACTGTGTATGGATGAACAAACTGGAGGAGAGTTCTAGTTTTCTCTGCTTTTGGAGGAAGGAAATATTTGACTAACTGAGGTACTACAATAAATGCTTCTTACCATTGGGAGCATGGTGGACAGATGCAAAAGTAGACCCAGGTAATACACCTTTGTGTGATCCCCTCTCCTTGAGACGGGACATCTGTCTTGCTAGGGGACACTGGCTCTTCACCTGGTTTTAAAGAAGCAAGCTGCCATGTTGTGAGCTGCCACATGGAAAGGACAAGGAACAGAGGGCAACCTCTCACTCACAGCCAGCAAGAAACTGAGCCCTCCGTCTGGCATTCTGCAAGGAATGGCATGCTGCCCAGTGACCACATGCATGTCAAGGTGTATCCTTCCTCAGTTAAGCCTTGGATGAGACAACATCCCTACTTACACCCTGACTGCAGCTTCATGAGACCCTGACACCCTCAGCAGAGAGTTTTTGTACAGCTGTACAGTGAATTTGTGCCTTAAGCTAAGTGTTAATACAAAAGAGTAAAAAAGTTTAAAGTTTATAAAGTAAAAAAGTTACAATAAGCTAAGGTTAATTTATTATTAGGAAAAGAAATTTTAAATTAAATTTAGTGTAGGCTAAGTGTACAGTGTTTATAAAGTCTATAGTGGTGTAGGATAATGTCCGAGGCTTTCACATTGACCCACCACTCACTCACCAACTTACGTAGAGCAACCTCCAGTCCTGCAAGCTCCATTCATGGTAAGTGTCCTATACAAGTGTGCCATTTTTTATCTTTTTTTTTTTTTTTTTGACAGAGTCTTGCTTTGTCGCTCAGGCTGGAGTGCAGTGGCATGATCTTGGCTCACTTCAGCCTCCACCTCCTGGGTTCAAGCGATTCTCCTACCTCAGCCTCCGAGTCACTGAGATTATAGGTGCGTGCCACCATGCCCAGCTAAGTTCTGTATTTTTAGTAGAGATGAGGTTTGGTCTCTACTAAATGTTGTTCAGGCTGGTCTCGAACTCTTGACCTCAAGTGATCCTGCTGCCTTGGTATCAAAGTGCTGAGATTGCAGGCAGAGCCACTGTGCCCAGCTCCATTTTTTGTTTGTTTGTTTATAACCATTGTGTTGTAATTGTCTGTAGTATTCAGTGCAGTAACATGCCGCACAGATTTGTAACTTGGGAGAAATAAGCTATACCATACAGCCTAGGTTGTATAGTAGGCTATTTCATCTAGGTTTGTGTAAGTACACTCTATGATGTTTACACAATGACAAAATCACTTAACAACACACCTTGCTCAGATTGTATCCCTGTCTTTAAGCAATGCATGGCTGTACTTTATTGAAAAAAATCTGTTAGGAAAAAGAGCCTGAGTGCTGTAATTCATTTTCAAATACGGCACAGTAGAACCTTATTAAGGAGGTCAACTTCAGGTTCAGTTTTAAGTTCATATTTAAGTTTCATCTGAATTTCCTTTGTTATTTTGAAGGTATATTTCTATATTTGTATCCAAATCTATTTTAAAATCACATTAGTTGTTGAAGCTCAGGTTAGTCTGGCAGTTTCTGTAATGTTAAACATACACCTACCCTATGACTCAGAAATTCTACTTGTCATTTATTCAGCAGAAATAAAAACATATATCCATAAAAAGACCAGTTTAGGAATGTTCATAGCAGCTTTGTTCATAATAACCCCAAACTGGAACAGGCCAAATGTCCCTCAACAGAAGAGTGGGTAGATAAATTGTGGTATGTCTATTAATGGAATACTACTCAGCAATAAAACACTGTGATGTGCTGCCTGGAACCCACCCTCAGAAATAAAGGGATTACTTCCCCTGGCTGCTAGGAGTGCTGCTGGAAGACAGCCCTCAGCTGTCAGCTTTTTATAAGGAGACCTTCTCTGCCTGAAAGCAGCAGCCTTGCCCAAGGTACAACCTTCCTGTAGAAGGAGCCCACATCCGATGCCTGATCAAAACAGGGCAAGCATCAAGGTCCCCACACCACACCTTAAGATAGCTGACAGGCAGTCTCACACCAGGACACCCACTGGGATGCACTAAGGCTGGGGCTGGAGCTGCCTCACAGCTCTATTCCCCAGTCTGCTCAATCTGACTTCTTTCCCTGCCCTTCAAAAGCTGTGGCTTCTAAGAGAACTCCTTTATCAATGCCCTGTGTGTTCATCTCTGTCTCTTCCCAGGGAATACAACCTGGGAGAAACTACTCATAAAACCAAGAAAATGGATGACCTCAAAATCATTTTCTGAGTGAAAGAAACCAGACACAAAAGAGTACATATTATATGACTGATGAAGTTCCAGGATTGGAAAAACACGTATCAGGGAAGAAATGAGATCAGTGTTTGCCTTGGTGGGTACTGACTGGGAAGGGCATGAAGAATCTTTTTTCAGGGGTTGGAAATATTCTACATCTTGATAGGGGTGTGGAGTGCATGTCTGTATGAAATTGACAAAACTCTGAATTGTTCACTGTATGTACATTGTACCACAATTTTTTGTCTTCTTTACTTAAATTCTGGGATACATGAGAAGAATGTGCAAGTTTGATACATAGGTATACATGCGCCATGGTGATTTGCTGCACCTATCAACCCGTCATCTAGGTTTTAAGCCCCACATGCATTAGGTATTTGTCTTAATGCTCTCCCTCCCCTTGCCCCTGACTTCCCCCGACAGGCCCCAGTGTGTGATGTTCCCCTCCCTGCATCCATGTGTTCTTATTGTTCAACTCCCACTTATGAGTGAGAAGATGCAGTGTGTACCACAATTTTTGAAAAGTAAAAAATAAAAAGTAGCCACATCAAACTTAGTTGAAATTGGACTTATGGTCGGCCATTTAACATTCAGAATATTTAAATTTTCATGTGCCCAATCAAGCCTGTGTTCATTTGAAATCTGGCAAATAGTTTTTTGAAACTAAGTTTGGGAATTAACATGTCTGTTGTGCTCATCTTTCCGAGGTTTGCAAAACTAACAGGCATGCTTTTTCTGTTTAACTTACTAATTAAAGTGCTTTGCTAATCAGTGATAACTCCAGAGGCCAGGGAAAAGTCTTGAAATTGCTTCTTCTAGGATCACATCTATTCATTAATCAACAAACTGGGCATAATATTCACTCAACTACAATATTCACTCATCTACCTGTATCTTCATGTAGCATTGACGTCTCAGAGAATTCTAGATCTAATCTGATAGACCAAACTTGCCCAACCTGCAGCCTGTGGGATGCACACAGCCCAGGATGGCTTTGAATGCAGCCCAAAACAAATACATAAACTTTCTTAAAACATTATGAGATGTTCTTGCAATTTAAAAAAATATCGCACCCGCTATCATTAGTGTTAGTGTATTTTATGTGTGGCCCAAGACAATTTTTCTTCTTCCAATGTGGCCCAGGTAAGCCAAAAGATTGGATGCCCCTGTAACTGTTACAGCCAGGAAAGACTTGAGATCTCTCAGTCTGCAGACAAGAAAGCTTAGGCTCACAGGAGGTAACTGAGTTGCCAACGTCAGAGGAAGTCCCTGGTCTGGACAGGAATGGACTGACCCCATATGCCAGGGCATGTCCCACCAGACAATCCTGCTAGAAGTCTCTGTGCCTGTTATTTCCTCTGCAGTTTGACTTGGAGAAGAAAGCCAATGAGTGTATTTTATCCCATGATTTCCCCTTCCCTCCACTGATGTTTCTTTTAAATATCTCTCCCTGTAATCAGCTTAGGATAAGAAGCTTAGTTCATGCAATAAAGGACTCTTTTTTGATCTTGATAGAGATCTAATTTTTGCCATCAACTAGGAGAAAACTGTGTATCTGCTGCCCCTCTGTTTTCTTCTATTTCTCATATGGCAATTTGTAGGAAGCAACTTTAGTGAAAACTATATTTGATTCTCAGTAAAAGGTTTGGCTCAGAAACTGAGGACATTTTACTAAAAATTCCAAAGAACTTCCATGTGTATGGAGAGATAACAGCAAATATGTGGCAATAGGTGCAAAGTAAATAACTAAGCCTGAAACGTGAACAGAAAGTAAATCATAAAGGCAAACACTACATTGCAGTCCTCTTTTTCTCCTTAGCCTTTTCTTACAAAACCTGTGGCTTCCATACAGAGTTGTAAATCTTTACTTTGGATGTTTTCTGTCTAAGAAACATCTGAGAAAGCAAGTGAAGTCAAAGAAAGAATTAAAAATACAGAAAAAAATCTATAATTAATGACATATTCCATATTCTCTAATCATCTATATTTTGTGATTTTTAAATATCTTCTTTATTGAAAAATAATCCACATAGCATACAATTCACCAATTTAAAGTACACAGTGGAATGTCTTTTAGTATATTCATAGAGTTGTGTGACCATCACTACAATCAATTTTACAGTATTGTCATCAACCCAGTAAGAAACCCTATGCCCATTAGCATCACCCCCTGTTCCCCACAATTCCCCCAAATATAGACAATCACTAACGTACTTTCTTTCTCTAGAAATTTGCCCATTCTGGACATTTCATATAAATAGAATCATATAACATTCATCCTGATTTCTTTCACTTAGCATGATGTTTTCAAGAGTCATCCACGTTGTGACGTGTATCAATACTTCATTTCTTTTTCATTTATTTGTAGAGACAAAGTCTTGCTCTGCAACCTAGATGGGAGTGTGGTGGCATGATCATTGCTCACTGCAGCCTTGAACTCCTGGGCTTAAGCAGTCCTATCACCTCAGCCTCCCAAGTCACCAGAACTACAGGCGTGCACCACCATGCTTGGCTAATTTTTTACTCTTTGTAGAGATGGAGCCTTGCTATGCTGCTCAGGCTGGTCTTGAACTCCTGGCCTCAAGTGATCCTACCACCTCAGTCTCCCAAAGTGCCAAGATTACAGGTGTGAGCCACAATACCCAGCCTTTATTATTTTTAATTGGCAAATAATATTCCATTGAGTGGATATAGTATATTTTACTTATGTATTCATCAGTTTGATGAACATTTGGGTGTTGTTTCCACTTTTAGGTTGCTAAGAATAAGGCTGCTATGCACTTCACAGACAAGTTTTTGGTGAATATATGTTTTCATTTCTTTTGGGAATATGCCTAGGAGTAGAATTGCTGTTCATATGGTAACTCTATGATTGATTGAGGAACTGCCAGAGTGTTTTCTAAAGTGACAATATCATTTTAAATTTCCACCATCAATTTCTCCAAATCCTTGCCAACACTTGTTATTACCTGTCTTTCTGATTATAGCATTCGCATAGGTATGAAGTGGTCTCTCGTGGTTTTGATTTGTATTTCCCTGATGGTTAATGATGCTGAGCATCTTTTCATGTGTTTATTAGATATTTGAATATCTTCTCTGGAGAAATGTCTTTTCAAATCCTTTGTCCCTTTGAATATTATTACATTGTAATTGTTCTCTATATAGATATTTCCCTTTTCAGATATAAAATTACAAAACTTTCCTCCCATTCTTTTGAGTAGTCTTTTCACTTTATAGATGGTGACCTTTGAACCACAACATTTTTAGTTTGATGATGTCCAAATTATTATTGTTTCTTGTGTTTTTTATGCTTTTAGTGTCATATTTTAAAGAAATAATTGCCTAATTCAAGGTCATGAAGATTTACACCTATGTTTTCTTCTAAGCCTGTTATAGTTTTAGCTCTTACATCTAGGTCTTTGATCAATCTTGAGTTAATTTTTTAATATGATGTAAGGTAGAGTTCTCACTTCATTCTTCTTCACATAGATATCTAGTTGCCCTAGCACTGTTTGCTGATAAGACGTTTCTTTCCCCATTGAATTGTCTTGGCATCCTTGTTGACAACCAATTTTCCATAAATGTGAGGGTTTATTTCTGGACTCTCAATTCTATTCCATTTATTCCATATATAAACTACTGTCCAAAAATAAACTTTGCATGTGGGAAGCTGCATGAATTCTTTCAGGCCATTAGTAAACTGTGTCTTCAAAGCACCATATCAAAAAGTTTGGAGATTTTTTTCCTTTGCCCATCTCCACAGTCTGTATAAGGTAAGGGGTTTAGCAATAGCAGTGGGGAAGTATTAAAGGCAATAAGCTGGAGATTGAGTCAGAGCAGCCTTCATTTTACAAGAGTGGAAAAATCAAGTCATGAACTTTGTGACAGCTTGACTAAAATCCAGAGGGAAGCTCCAAAGCAGTTCGAGTCTCGATGCACAAATTGCTTCCTGACGTGTCTTGCGACTGGCCTTGTTTCCAAAGGGCCAAAGTTCAACCATAAGGGCTACTTCTGAGACACGTGGGGACAGAGGCATCCAGAACAAATACTCCGGCAGTGAGGAAACCATCACACCGTGTGCTGTCAAGTACAATTCTCTTGCTTAAGGAAACTTGCCAGTCGTAGCTTCCAAGGGTGAAGGAGAGCGCTGCTGGGAACACCTGGTGCTTTTGCTATTGCTTGCTGGGGAGCTTCCAGCCTCAATCCTGCTGGAAATAACGTGAATGTTCCTGAGAAGGTGCTGGGTGCAGTGCTTGCACGGGGACCATGAATCGTCCTCAGAGTGGCTGCTACAAAGTGACTGAATTTCATAAAGCTGTGACCCTATTATAGATCACACACATGCATGACCAGAGCAGGCGGTCCACGTGTGACAGCCAAGGCTTATCTCCAGGTGGGCATTCCGCCTTATCTCAGCCCCTGGGTGTGAATGTCACTGTTTCTGGTGAAATCTCAGCTCTTCTTACCTAGTCAAGGATGGTGCAGGCCACTTACCAACAACAGCAGGCATTTGCAGAACAGTCGGATTCCGAAACCCTGAACTTTCTAACAAGAACTGAAAACGGACCTAGCGTAGTGGGAAAAAAATACATGTAAGTGTACTCACAAATATCCACAAGTCATTCACACGTCCTACAGGGAAAAACACAGCATGCGTCACTTCAAAGATGATATTTATTTAAGAAATGCCAGCTCAAACACCCATCAGCGAAAATAATCCAGCAGATACAGGGGAAAAAAAACAAAACAAACCAACCAAACAAACAAAAAACAGCAGCACAGGTACCTTTGTCTAGCTGATGCAGCCAGGCAGTTTCTTTTCTTTGGAAAAACTTCAAAATATTTTAGTGGGGATTGTACATTTAATCACTGAACAAAAACCAAAACAATGCTCATCTGTGCTTAATAAATGTATTTCAAGAAATGAAAGCAAGTAGTGGCTTTCAATCCTTTTTGACGAAATATCCTGTGGTTATATCTAGTAAACTGCTCCCCCGTCACCACCATCATTTTCAGTATAAAGCAGAATCACCAATGTTTACCGGCATTTTTTTTTTTTTTTTTTGCTTAAACAACAGAAATGTATTTTCTCAGGCTGGAGGCTAGAAATCCAATATGAAGGCATCAGCTGATTTGGTTTCTTCTGAGGCCTTTCTTCTGGGTTTGTAGGTGGCTGCCTTTTCTCCATGTCCTCACATGGCCTTTTCTGTGTGAGTGTGTATGTCTGGTGTCTCTGTGTATCCACATTTTCTTATATATATATATATAAAATATTTATTTTTATTTTTATTTTTTATTTTATTTTTTTTATTTTTATTTTTATTTTTTTATTTTTTATTTTAAATTTGGGAGTACATGTGCAGGATGTGCAGGTTTGTTTCATAGGTAAGTGTGTGCCATGGTGGTTTGCTGCACAGATCAACCCCATCTATTAAGCCCAGCATCTATTAGCTACTCTTCCTGACGCTCTCCCTCCCTGCACCCTCCCACCCCCTAACAGTCCCCAGTGTGTGTTGTTTCGCTGCCATGTGTCCATGTTCTCATCTTTCAGCTCCCACTTATAAGTGAGAACATGCAGTGTTTGATTTTTGTTCCTATGTTAGTTTGCTGAGGATAATGGCTTCTAGCTCCATCCATATCTCTGCAAAGGACATTATCTCATTCCTTTTTATGGCTGCATAGTATTCCATGGTGTATATGTACCACATTTTATTTATCCAGTCTATAATTGATGGGCATTTAAGTTGATTCCATGTCTTTGCTTTTGTGGATAATGTTACAATGAACATATGCATGCATGTATCTTTATAACAAAATAGTTTATATTTCTTTGGGTATATACCCAGTAATGAGATTGTTAGGTCAAATGGTATTTCTGCTTCTAGGTCTTTGAGGAATCACCATACTGTCTTCCACAAAGGTTGAACTAATTCACACTCCCACCAACAGTGTAAGAGTGTTCCTTTTTCTCCACAACCTTGCCAGCATCTGTTGCTTTTTGACTTTTTTAATAATAGCTATCCTGACTGGCATGAGATGGCATCTCAATGTGGTTTTGGTTTGCATTTCTCTAATGATCAGCGATATTGAGTTTTTTTTCATATGTTTGTTGGCTGCATGTATGTCTTTTTTTTGAAAAGTGTCTGTTCATGTCCTTTGCCCATTTTTTAATGGGGTTGTTTGTTTTTTTCATGTAAATTTGTTTGTTTAAGTTCCTTGTATTAATAGATGCTGGATATTAGACCTTTGTCAGATGGATAGATTGCAAACATTTTCTCCCATTCTGTAGGTTGTCTGTTCATTCTGATGACAGTTTCTTTTGTTGTTCAGAAGCTCTTTAGTTTGATTAGATTCCATTTGTCAATTTTTGCATATGTTGCAATTGATTTTGGTGTTTTTGTCATGAAATCTTTGCCCATGCCTATGTCCTAAATGGTATTGCCTAGACTTTCTTCTAGGATTTTTACAGTTTTGGGTTTTACATTTAAGTCTTTAATCTATCTTGAGTTTTTTTTTCTATAAGGTGTAAGGAAGGGCTCCAGTTTCAATTTTCTGCATATGGCTAGCCTGTTCTCCCAGCACCATTTATTAAATAGGGAATCCTTTCCCCACTGTGTGTTTTTGTCAGGTTTGTTGAAGATCAGATGATTCTGGGTGTGTGGTCTTAGTTCTGGCTTCTCTATTCTGTTCCATTGGTTTATGTGTCTGTCCTTGTACCAGTACCACGCTGTTTTGGCTACTATAGTTTTGTTTGAAGTTGGGTAGGGTGATGCCTCCAGCTTTGTTCTTTTTGCTTAGGATTGCCTTGGCTATTTGGGCTCTTTTTTGGTTCCATATGAATTTTAGCATAAATTTTTCTAATTCTGTGAAGAATGTCAATGGTAGTTTAATGGGAATAGCATTGAATCTATAAATTCTTTTGGGCAGTATGGTCACTTTCATGATACTGATTCTTCCTATTCATGAGCATGGAATGTTCTTCCATTTTTTTTGTGTCACCTCTGATTTATCTGAGCAGTGGGTTTGTAGTTCTCCTTGAAGAGGTCCTTCACTTCCCTTGTTAGCTGTATTCCTAGGTATTGTATTTTTTTGTGACAATTGTAAATGGTAGTTCATTCATGATTTGGCTCTCGGCTTGCCTGTTGTTGATGTAAAGGAATGCTAATAATTTTTGTACATTGATTTTGTATCCTGAGATTTTGCTGAAGTTGCTTATCAGCTTAAGAAGTTTTTGGGCTGAGTTGATGGGGTTTTCTAGATATAGGATCATGTCATCTGCAAACAAAGATAGTATGACTTCCTCTTCCTATTTGAATACACTTTATTTCTTTCTCTTGCCTGATTGCCCTGGCCAGAACTTCCAATACTGTGTTGAATAAGAGTGGTGAGAGAGGGCATCCTTGTCTTGTGCTGGTTTTCAGGGGAATGCTTTCAGCTTTTGCCCATTCAGTATGATATTGGCTGTGGGTTTGTCATATACAGTGCTTATTATTTTGAGTTATGTTCCTTCAATACCTAGTTTATTGAGAGTTTCTAACATGAAGGGATGTTGAATTTTATTGAAGGTCTTTTCTGCATCTATTGAGATAATCATTTTTTTTTTTGTCTTTAGTTCTGTTTATGTGATGAATCACATTTATTGATTTGTATATGTTGAACCAACCTTGCATCCCGGGGGTGAAGCCTACTGAACCGTGGTGGATAAGCTTTTTGATGGGCTGCTGGATTTGGTTTGCCAGTATTTTGTTGAGGATTTTTGCATTGGTGTTTCATCAAGGATATTGGCGTGAAGTTTTCTTTTTTTTGTTGTATCTCTGCTGGGTTTTGGTATCAGGATGATGCTGGCCTCATAGAATTAGTGTTTACCAGCATTTTAAAGCCAAGGCAAAAATCCTTGTTCTTGTACCTCTTAAATTTTCTCTGATTTGCGCTGTTTCACACACTCCTTATCCACTCCATCCCTATCCCTTGTCACTGTGTATCTGTGTGTCACAGATACACACAAAAATGTGTCATCCCTTTCAGAGGAAAAGTCACGGACTTTGCTTGATGGTTGGTCAAGCACAGGCCACACAGAAGCCAATGGGAAGGCAGAATCTAATTGACTTCATTCAATAGAAGCATCTGAGTGTATGCAGACACACACAGTCATGCACATAGACACACAGACACACACACTGAGACACACACAGACATACATAGACACAGTCATACACACAGACACACACACGGATACACAGACACACACAAACATACACATAGACATACAGACACCCACACACAACATACATGGACACAGACATACACATAGACACACACAGACACACACACATGGATACACACAGACACACACAGACATACACATAGACATACAGACACTCGCACACATGGACACAGACATACACATACCCAGACAGACACACATACACAGAAACATACATAGACACATATGCATAGACACACACACGGACACATACACAAAGACACACACTTGTATACACACAGCCATATACATAGACATGCATAGACACACACACAGAGACACATGCGCACACACACATAGAGACACACACACACACACACATCCTGGGGAGGGGAAGCAGTTGTAGGAATGCAGAGAGAGTAGTCTGCCTGCCTGAATTACACTTTCCCCTGTGCTAGCATGCCGCATTTAGAGTATCAGTGCTTCAGAGCACTTTAAACCCCCTCGGGCTCTTCATTCCTTCCTACCTCAAAGGGCAGCCACAGTAATGAGGGGATTTCCTTCCACTCCGCCTTAGCAAGCTTCTCTGTCTTACCTGACTCAACCCACCCATCGCAGGCTTCCCTTTCTATCACCCGTGCTTTGTTTGGTCTGTTCCTCCTTGTCCTCCCCGTGCAGGGATTCCCAGTGCAGAGACAGTCAGATCCATTTTCTACCCCTTTGTCCTTTGAATTTATTTTGAGGAATCTATCTAGAACTACGACGAACTCTTAGTAATTAATAAGGCAAATTGATGATTAATTGAGCTCCCAGGGAAATGCAGATGGGCTACAAAATTTTTATCTCAAAACTTCCACCATGGTTCCTAGGCTCTGCCTTTCTCAGACAATTTGCAGTAGATACGTGGAAGAAGTTGCAGAAAATAATGCGGCCCTTAACAGGACGCTGTCTGTATTCTTCCACTGTGCTGTTTCTGCCACCAACGAGAGGATAAATCCCCTGAATTCTCAAAACAGACCCTAAATGTCATCACCCACCAGTTCCCAACTGTTGTGGCTCTGTCCCAACCATACATCTCTCTTGGGTCATGGCAGCATCCTACCTGCTTCCCTTATTTCCGCTGCGGCCACACAGCCAGGGGCAACTTCCCCAAGCTCAACCCTTCACTGGTTTCTTGTCACAGAAGTGAAAAGAAAGTCCTAAATCCTTACCAGGGTCTACAACACCTCCCTGAGTTGGCTGTGGCTAGCTCTGTGCCCATTTCCTCTTATGTTCTCCCTTACCTGCCCTTTTCAGCCTCAGACACAAGCCTATTGCCAGCACAGGGGCTAAGCACTTGCTGTTCTTTCTGTACAGGTGCTCTTCTCCCCAGATATCTGCAAGATTTCCTCCTGCCTCACTTCAACCAAGGTTTCCTTTCAGCTAACAAATCCTCACGGAGGCCTTCCCTGACTCCCACGTAAAGTCGAAACCCCATGACTCTCTGTCTCATTATTTTCTCTTCTTTCCCCACCCCCATCTCACTTAACTAAATTAAGCAATAAGAAATGTATTTGTCTCAATGGAATGCAAGCCCATGAGGGCAGCAACCTAGCCTGTCCTCTTCACCATGGATAGTATCCCTAGACTACACTGGGAGCTGGCACACTGTAGGTGTGAAGGAATAAACGTGTGAAATGGTTTCCATTTATTCCAGAATTTTGAGAGGAGAAAAGGTCATTGGTTAACAGGAGGGTTTTAGAGTCAAGTTGTTTTGATTTTGAATCTTGCTATTACTCATTAGCCACGTGACTTTAGCAAGTTTTTTAGCTTTTGGAGTCTTGGTTTTCTCATCTGCAAAATAGGACTACTATTATATAAATCACAGAAAAGGATGCAAAACACATATTATAATAGACAATACTTAGTACCTTTGCAGTAAGTTGTAATATTTCCAATTATCAATGTAGGTCAACAGCAACCAGGCACCATAGACTGTTCTATATCTTAATGGAGATCTAGCATAATTCTGGTTTGTGCTTTTTACCCCTTAGAAAAAAATGTAACTGCTGGCAGCAAGGTGAAGACTTAATCTTTAGAGCCTTGCTAAAAATACATTTTAAAATTCTTTAGAAGCAAGCCTTACCTCACTGGGCACTTAAGAAATGTTGATTATAGAGGATCATCGTGATCAGAAGACTGTTATGTTAGAACAACAAACTTAACTAAGGATGAGAAAACGTTCTCTGCTGTTCAGAAACTAACCTCTAGCATAATAAGCAGGCTGAGCATAATTTCATGACAAGAGAGAACAAGGCTTTTCTTACATACTTTTTCAGGCTCTTCAGAGAGTAATGCTTGGGGGAAATTCCATGAGAAACATGTTGAGCAGTCTCAAATCCTCCTATATATTTCGTTAAATTTAAAGCTGAGGTCAGAGTACACCTGCCCTTCTTGACTTTTCAAGAAAGGTGAAATTCTAATTATCTTCTCTATTTGCTCTGTGTTTCCAGGAAAGGGAACTCTAGTTCAATGATAAATCATGCAAACTGGAGCACCTTCTTTTCAGTTGTATTTGAAGGATCAGGTTATGTCTAAGTAGTCATCATATTATGTTAAAATACATGTATGTGTTTGCCTGTGTCTGCCAAATAAAGCCAATTAGATTTTACAGGTCTGTCACTCATTATACTATGGATATTTGAGAGCTACTGAATTTAGTTATTTTAAAGTCAATAAACTGTAAGGAGTTATGTTATGATATTAAGGTTAGATAAATGCTTGTTCTATTTAGGAGTTTTAAAGGGTGGGATAGAGTTTTTCAATTTAAAAATAACCCCAATTATCGACATAGACATTCTAACAACGAAAATAAAACCCTAGATTTGGGGCTCTTTGAGGGCCCCATTCGAGCGTAATTTATACTTCTCTTGTACCCAGCCTATGACCTCAAACATAATAGATGCCCATTGAATGCCTGTTGAAGGACTGGAGAATATATATTTTGATGTAAAATTTTTTAAAAAATGTATTCTATTGTTTCTGACATGTTTATCTCTGCATAATTATTCTTCTCCAGTTTTTTTTAAATCTATGCTTCATCTTTTCTGACAAACTATTGTTATATATTTTGAGGTAATCAACTCTTTCAATCATTTCTTTATAATGTTGATATCAGTGTCATATTATGGAATGACTTCCACACTCTAATGGTATGAATACACACTTTTAAAAATATTGTCTTCCAGTACTTTTAAGTTCTTTCAGATGTAAATCTTTAATTCAGCTGTAATTTATTTTTGTGTATTGTATGAGGTAGGGACATACAATCTTTTTCAATTTTTTAAGGAATAATGTCAGCATGACTTATTAAACAATTTATTTATTCTCTATTGATTTAAAGAATAACACAAAGAACATTATATTCTCAAGAATGGAAAAGACAGAGAATTATAAATACCAGTGCATTCTTAATATAGTCACTTAAGTTTTTCCCTTCCTATGAGAAATTCACCTATCAATAATACAACCTTGCCAAACACTTTACCACCCGCCACACAACTTTCTTTTAGCTTGGGAATGTTGGGCCTACCGAATATGAAACAGCATTTTCCAACACTGAGTCTGGCTTGAAATAAACAACCTATATCTCCTATTATAAAAACAAAACGACATATGATGTTTCGTTTCCATTCATGAGTTACTTCACTTAGAATAATAGTCTCCAAACTTCAACCAGGTCACTGCCAATGCCATTAATTCACTCCTTTTCGTAGCTGAGTAGTATAATGATTTCTTTGTCAACTCATTGATTGATGGGCATTTGGGCTTGTTCCATATTTTTGAAATTGCAAATTTCAAAATATAAACATCCATGTGCAAGTATCTTTTTTGTATAATGACTTCTTTTCCTCTGGGTAGATACCCAGTAGTGGGATTGCTGGATCAAATGGTAGTTCTACTTTTAGTTCTTTAAGAAATCTCTACACTGTTTTCCATAGTTGTATATTCTCATTCATAAGTGGAAACTAACCTATGAAGATGCAAAGGCATAAGAATGACACAATTGACTTTGGGGACTCAGGGCGAGTGGGAAGGGGGTGAGGGATAAAAGACTACAAATAGGGTGCAGTGTATACTGCTCAGGTGATGCGTGCACCAAAATTTCACAGATCACCACTAAAGAACTTACTCGTGTAACCAAACACCACCTGTTCCCCAATAACCTATAGAAATAAAATTTTAGAAAAAACCAAACGCAGAAAAAAACAAGCAAACAAACAAAAAAATAAACATAACTTAAAAGGCAAAAAAAAAAAAAAAAAAACCCTAAGATGCCATGATTGATTTTAAGATACACCATTATTTTACATACCACTAAGAAAAAAACATTGTTGTCAATTATAATTGTAAGACACCATTGATTATAATACATATCCTGACTTTAAAGCTGTTAAAATGTGAAAATTATTGCATATTAGAGCCAATGAATTACGGTTTAAAAAAATTAAAGTGTACATGAGTCCAAATAAATGCCATTAAGAGTAATTTGAGTCTAACTATGGTATAATAAAACCGTTTGATAACCGTATTTTTTTTTTTTTTTTTTTGAGACAGAGTCTCGCTCTGTCTCCCAGGCTGGAGTGCAGTGACGCGATCTTGGCTCACTGCAAGCTCTGCCTCCTGGGTCCATACCATTCTCCTGCCTCAGCTTCCCCAGTAGCTGGGACTACAGGCGACCGCCACCACGCCCGGCTAATCTTTTGTATTTTTAGTAGAGACGGGGTTTCACCGTGTTAGCCAGGATGGTCTCGATCTCCTGACCTCATGATCCACCCACCTCAGCCTGTACTATTATGTAAAATTTCAGTGTATTTGAAGCATTCTTCAACAAGTAAGTTGAATTTAACTTTCAGTACAATGGAAAAAGTGTGATTATATAATAGCTTGCCTTTCACCTAGTTTCTGGTGGTTTGCTGGCAATAGCTTAAAATGACTATACATTAGTTCCTTAAAATTGTATTTTAGAGTTCTGTTGAGTTACTTTTCTAATGAGAAAAATATTTAAATATTTAAAATCCCTAGGGGTAGGCAGATGCTTCTTCGTTGATCTGAAATCATCCTGCTTCTAATCTCTTTTGATATCCAGTAAGCAACATCACATGAGGTGTGAAGAGGGGCTTATACAAAGGAGAAAAAAGTTAGATTCCTTCTTTCCAGTGTTTTATTTAATATCAATGCCTCATGGAAACAGGACACTAAATTGCTGCTTGTAAACTAAATGTGAATTTCACATAAAACATTTAACAATCTAATGAGCTAGATTAAAGATACCTAGAGGTTTGATCTTAAATGGTAAGCAAAAGCAGAAATTAAACATAATTATCTAGATCTGAACATTTATGAACTGCATACTTAGTTATTATTTTGTTTTACTTCTGTTCATTTCTGGTAATAGCCCTCCTTTGGGGAACTAAATTTCAAAGTTCACTGAAGGTATATTTTCCTTCCTCAATGCCTATGACTTATATATAGATGAAACAATGCATTATAAACAATTGATGGTTAAAACATTGTTACAACCAGTGACTTGAGTTCACAAAGGAATGTTACTAAAATTTACTGAATTCCAAATTGAATTAAATGTAAATATTAATTACTTTTGGACTATAAATGAACCAATTTTCGGAAGTAACTTGTGCATAGTATGACCCCATCTGTGAATTTTTAAGAAAATATTTCTAAATTGAAACACTAAAAATTCCCCAACTAGAAGTGATGTTAAATTCGGTTTGAGATGATGTCTATATCAAAACACTTCAGAAGCTAATCAAGGAGTCAGGGGATAGATTATTTAAGAAATTTTTTTTTAAAAAGACCCATTTAAACAACAATTTGTATAAATATCCTCACCCAATGAGGTCTCTGTAAAATAATGAGGTACTCAATTCATTGTTATATATGTACTATAAAATCTTTTTAGTATAGTTAATTCCAAAATAATTTACAATGAAATTTCCTGAAATATAATTTGGAGTCTTTTGCTTTGTATTTTCATGAGCTATCTTGATACTCATGAACAACTTCCAAGCAAATTAATAGGGAATAGCCAAACTATTAGTCTGCTAGGGTTGCTGTAACAAAGTACCATAAACTGGGTGGCTTAAAGAACATATGTTTATTGTCTCACAGTGCCATAGACTAGAAGTCCCAAGACAAGAGCACTGGCAGGATGGGCTGTGAGGGAGAATGTGTTCCATGCCCCTCTCCCAGCTTCTGATGGTTTGCTGGCAACCTTTGACATTCCTAGGTTTGTGGAAGCATCACCCAATCTCTGTCTTCATCTTCACATAGTGTTCTCCCTGTGTGAGTGTCTCTGTGTCCAAATTTCCTCTTTTTATAAGAACACCAGTCATACTGGATTAGAGCCTACCCTAATGACCTCATCTAAACGAAACCAATTACGTCTGCAACAACCCTATTCCAAATAAGGTCATGTTCTGAGATACTAGGGGTTGGGACTTTAACATGCAAGGTTGTAGGGACACGGCTCAACTCATAACACAATCAAACAAGCCATGCCCAAATCACTACATCTAACTGCAGTTCTACTAAGAGTTCTGAAGATAAGAAGGTGCAAATCTTTGACACAATGAAGTGTTAGTTTTATTTGTGAATTTTGCTTACTTATGTTAACATAGTTGTTCATTGCTCTGGTCAACAGATCACATTTTTTTAGGTTCGTGAAGTGCTTCCAAAGCAAGCTTGCTTGCGATGCAGACAATAGATAATTTCTCCCTAATAACAATGTGGTACAGAAGCTGGATCTTCAAAAACTGTAGGACATTCCAAGACCAAGAGAAAATTACAAATAATAATAATAATATGACATTGATTAAATTCCTATTTATTGTACAGCAGTATCAGTATAAGGCCAGTGTATCCTGACCTCATCTAGGGTTTGGGACTATAGTATGTGGAATGGAAAGGACATTCTGAATCAAAGATCTGGTATGATTAAAGAGGTGCTACAGTGTACTTAACTGCAGAGGAGCTATATATAATTTACCTCTATGTAGCTGTTGGCCATGGATGAGTAGGACAAACACGATTACCTAGCTAAATGCATAAATATCTAGGCATTCTTTAGTGTCACAAGAGAAAAAAATGTATATAGAACTCCATTTCATCTCAGCTGCTTGTATGTGCTTCTTGTGGCTGTCATGACAAATTACCACAAGCTTGGCGACTTAAAACAACAGAAATTTGGCTGGGTGCGGTGGCTCATACCTGTAATCCCAGCACTTTGGGAGGCCGAGGCCGGCAGATCACCTGATGTCAGGAGTTCAAGACCAGCCTGACTAATGTGGAGAAACCCCGTCTCTACTCAAAAAACAAAATTAGCTGGGCGTGGTGGCGTATGCCTGCAATCTGAGGCAGGAGAATTGCTTGAACCTGGGAGGCAGAGGTTGCTGTGAGCCGAGATCATGCCATTGCACTCCAGCCTAGGCAACGAGAGCGAAACTCTGTCTCAAAAAAACAAAACAAACAAAAAACAAATCAACAATAGAAATGTATTCGCTCACAGTTTTGAAGGTAAGAAGCCAGGAATTGGCAGGGCAGTGCTCCTTCTGAAGGCACTGGAGGAGAATCCTTCCTGGCCTCCTCCAGCTTCTGGAGGCTCCAGGCATTCCTTGACTTGTGGCTATACCATTCCAATCTCTGCCTCCATCTTCACGTGCTGCTATGGTTTGAATGTTTGTCCTCTAAAAAATTCACGTTGAAACTTCATTGCCATTATCACAGTATTAACAGGTGGGGCCTTTAAATCGTGATTAAGCCATGAGGTCTCCACTCCAAAGGGTGGGATTAATGTTGTGATAAAATGGCAAGTTTGAACCCCCTCTTGCTCTCTCTTTGCCCTTCTGCCATGTGATGCCTGCCTCCGTGAGTCATGAAAAATGCCTTCCAGATGCTAGCACCTTGATTGTGGACCACCAACCTCCAGAGCTATGAGAAATAAATTCCCATTCATTATAAATTACCCTGTCTCAGGTATTCTGTTATAGCAGCACAAAACAGACTAAGACACGTGCCTTCTCTTCTGTGTGTCTCTATTTTCTCCTCTTCTGTCTCTCATAAGGAAATTTACTGGATTTAGGGCCCACTTGGGTCATACAGGAGGATCTCATCTCAAGATCCTTAACTTAATTACACCTGTAAAGATCTTTTTTTCAAATATAGTCACATTCACAGGTTCTGGAGTGTTAGGACATAGGCATATCTTTTGAGGAGCCACTATGCAGTCCACTACACAATTGCCTGAGAATGTCCCTTGTATTTGAAAAATACCTTTAGCATTTTTCAAATTAAGTAGTAGTTTATTATTGTATTAATAGCACTAAATTAGTTGACTGAAAACAGAAATGGAAAATGTTTGTTTTGAGGCTCAGTCAAGAGGAATACAAAACCCATTGACCTTCTGTAGGCATTGACTGGTTCTGTGAGGTCTGCTTCACCTTCCAGCCTCGTCTCCTGGCTTACTTCTCTTCCATCTCCACACTTTCATAACTGCATCTAGCTAGATAGCAAGTTGTCTCCTTATGTCTCTCTTTAAGTCTTTTGTTTGAGAATGTTATTCTATTCGATTTGACCAAGTGTCCTGGTTAACTTTGCTCATCTGTCCATCCTTTGTGTCTTCTTCTGGAATACCTTCTGGAGGAACTGACTGAGGCTGTTTTACAGTGACCTTTTAAAAAGCAGTAAGTAGAAGCACTACACTCTAAAATGGTCATTAAAAGTATAATAAATCCATAAACCGGTAACATAGACATTTGTTGTCATTATCAAGTATTATGTACTGTATATAATTATATGTGCTATACTTATATACAACTGGCAGTGCAGTAGGTTTGTTTACACCAGCATCAGCACAAACATGTGAGTAAAGCATTTGCACTATGACAGCACAACTGTGACATCACTAGGCTATAGGAATTCTTCAACTCTATTACAATTACATAGGATTACCATCAATATGTTGCCCACTGTTGGCCGAAACATCATTATGTAGCATATAACTCTATTAATAACAAGTTGTCATCCAGTCTATGAACCAGAACACATTATCTTTAGAATAGTTATGTTGACTTCTAATTTAATTGCATTACAGTGAGAAAACGTAATGCAAATCAAATCACTCTTCAGTGGTTTTTAAAACTTCTTTTGTGACTGTGTAAATAGTCAATATTTGTATATGTTCCATATTTGCCTAAGAGGAATGAATATCTACTTGTGTGCAGAGTTCTTGATCAATTACATCAAGCTTGTCAACTGTCTTACTCAAACCATCTCTATCCTTACTCATGTTGGTTTATGTTAATCCATCATCAAAGGGAGAGCTAGTAATCCCTCCTGCTATAATCAGGCTTTCTCACCCTCAAACCTAAAGACTTTTCCCCAGCACAATTAATTCTTTTTGAATGGGCCAAATGTCATCTAGATGCCAAAAGTAAAAATAGGTGATCTACATAAGCATAAAACAAAAGTTTGAATTAAAAATAAGAATTATTTTGCTTGTGTCACTTATGAAGTGGCTCTGAATATGCTTTCACTTAGTAGTTTTTGAAATGTTTTGAGCAATGATAGCCTTGATGGCATAAACACTAATTTCCACCTTGATTTAAAGATTAAATCACTATATGAAGTTCTGTTATGTTTGTTTTACAACATTACACTGCTATAGGTATATCTCATCATTAATTTGTTTTGGAAAGACAGACAGTACTTTAGGTACTTTGCAGCAATTGTCATTCTATGAAGCATATCATTGGTGGCTCATGAAAGCAGAAAGATATAATGATTCAAAAATAATTCAGAAGAATATTGGACACTGTTAAAAAAGCTATGCATAATTGTGTAGATTCATCTGACTTTATCAGCTCTTGGCTGAGGCTTTTGATGATACACTGAATAATTTTATTGCTTGACAACTGGGCAAAAAGAAAATGATCATTAAGGAGATAATGTCTTTCATAGTTTTGGGGAAGCTACGAACACTCTAAATTACAATTTTTAGACAGAATAAATTTTGTAAACTACTGATTATTATGGAAAAATATGCAATTGGGCAGGAAAATTGACAGAGTAGAACAAAATAATTTATCTACATTGCTAGAAAGAGCAATGTACAAGACACATGTACTTCCCTATATGCAAGAAGCATTGTCTGTGGATTGACTATTCCTAAAATATTTGAAGGAAAAGTATAACGAATCTGCCTGCTAACATTCATCGTCTAACACTGCCCTTTTTTAAAAGTATGTATTTAGCACTTTTTCTTAAGCAAATATATGTTTGGGGTGTTTAATGCTTAATATAAAATGAAAATTTAACTCAAAACTGGGATAGCTGTGTGTATGTGTATATGTGTGTAATACTTTTTTTTTTTTTTTCTGAGACAAAGTCTTGCTCTGTGGCCCAGGCTGGAGTGCTCATGATCATAGTCACTGCAGCCTTGAACTCCTGGGCTCAAGCAATCCTCCCACCTCAGCCTCCTGAGTAGCTGGGACTATAGGCATGCACCACCATACCCAGCTAATCTTTTTATTATTTTTGTATAGATGGGGTCTTGCTATATTGCCCAGGCTGGTCTCAAACTCCTGGTCTCAAGTGATCTTCCCACCTTGGCTTCCCAAAGTGCTGGGATTGTAGGAACGAGTCACTGCATCTGGCATTCCTCTGCTTCTTTTTAAGCCATAGTGATCACTGAATTTGTAACTGCCAATCAAGCTCTCAGCAATACTATAACTTATGTCTCTATTTACTACAAGGAAGACCTTAGTATTTGTGGTTTCTGTCTATATTTACTGAAATAATTCATCAACTCCACACTAAAAATATTATTGTAACCTTGTTCTGGAACCATTAGATTGTTTTTTACCAGAAATGCTATTGCTTTTGTTTGAAATTGATATGAAAGTTTTGTGGTGGACTGACACTTAGGCGATCCCCCCATGATCACTGCCTCCTGGTGTTCAAGCCTTTGTGTAATCCTCTCCCTTTAAGTATTGGTGGGACCTGTGTCTTGTTTCTAACAACTAGAACATAACAAAGGTGATGGCATGTCACTCCCATGACTGTTATCACGTTTGCCAAAGGCAATGGGACGTTTCTCCTGTGATTGTATTATGTTATAAAAGACTCCCATTGCTACAGCAGATTTGCATTAGAGCCTTGCTCTCCTTGATGGCTTTGAAGAAGGAAGCTGCCATGAGTGCTACAGCTGCAAAGAACTGACTCTGCTAACATGGGACCAGTCCCTTTTCTCCAGTCAAGTCTCCAGATGAGAACCGTGTCCTGCCCAACACCTAGAATGCAGCCTTGCAGAAGACCCAACTAAGTTGTGCCTGAACTCCTGATCCATACAAGCTGTGAGACAGTTAATATGTGTTGTGTTAAGCTGCTAAATTCGTGATAATTTGTTATGCAGCATAGAAAATGAACATGCTTCAATTTGGCAATGTCTTACCAGAACATATTGAGGACTAGGAGTAGATAAGCTACCAGTCCAAGAAAAACTAAATATCATTGTTATGTTTCCTATGCTCTTTCCTTCGTCCTTTTTTCCTTCCTTCCTTTTCTTTTTTCTTTTTGTAAACAACAAAAGAATGATTAACTTAGAAAAAAAATTACTTGGAAGGATATTGAGTGGCTCATGGAATTGAGGTTAGAGCAAGAGCAAGGGAATGAGGCACAGCAAGGATCCCTCAGAAGAACCACCTACTTAGCACACCACCATTTGCACTGCTCCAGTTAGTCATGCTGCCAAACTATGCAACCCCTGGACACTCCATCCCTACCACTGAAGGCCACCATGACAAATCTCTTCAGACTTGTACCTTTATGGCAACCCTCAGTGTTGAGAATCTGGATTGAGAGCATCTATTGGTGACACCTAGGACCATGTGGCCATGTGCCCAAGCGCTGATGGCCAGGGGATGGCAGAGGGAAGATCTATTCCACTTTCAGCTTCCTCTAAATGAGAAAGGTACTAAGATATGAGACAACCAAAAGGACTCGACATTTTTGCTTTAATGAATTACTCTGAAGTCATTCATCTTGTTTGGTGAGTTGGATATGTATTTCTGCCCAACAGAAATAAGAAGCAAATTTCATAATGAAAATAATAATATACAAATGACCTGAACATTCATTGTTCATGGCAAAATCTACCCTGTTAAATATATGCTACCCAAGATGAGCTAATACATGGGCAATGTTTAAAGGCATGAAAATAATTAAGAAAGCATGGAATTTCTGTGAAAGTAGTAATTTATCTTCTATTTTAAATTTGTGAATCAAATAGTTTAATAACATTTTTCTTGAAATCCAACTGCCTGATAGACTGCAGACAACCTTAAGTGATTTATTGGCTACTCTTTAAAAAACACTGATATAAAGCATTCAGAAATAGGTCTCAACATGTATGGAAAATAATATGTAACAAAGGTGATACTTCAAATGAATCAGAAAATTAATGAATGATGTGTAGAAGTGCATTGGCAAAGAGAATAAATTGGGATCCCAACCTCACTCCTTATGTAAAAATACATTTCATATGTAACAAAATATATATAACATTTCATGCATATAACAAAAAGAAACCATAAAGGCAGCAGAGGAAAGCATGGTTTAATTTCTTTTTTTTTTTTTTTCTGAGATAGAGTCTGACTCTGTTACCCAGGCTGGAGTTCAGTGGCACAATCTCAGCTCACAGCAACCTCTGCCTCTCAGGTTCAGAGGATTCTCCTGCCTCAGCCTCCTGAGTAGCTGGGACTACAGGTGTGCACCACCACTCCTGGCTAATTTTTTTTTTTTTTTTTTGTATTTTGTATTTTTAGTAGAGACAAGGTTTGGCCATGTTGGCCACGCTAGTCTCGAACTCCTGGCCTCAAGTGATCCGCCCACCTTGGCCTCTCAAAGTGCTGGGATTACAGGCATGACCTACCACACCTTGGGCTAGTTTTGAAAAAGTAAATTAGGAAGGGGAGAGCTTTTCTAAATGGGATACAAAATCCAGAAGCCTTAAATAAAAAGCTTATAAAGATGAAAAGCTTTTTTATTTACATACAAATAAAAAGCCTGCATTTGTGTTATTCATGACAAAGGCATAACATCCCTAATATAAAGAGCCATTATAAATCAACAAGACGACCTTAAAGTAAAATGGGGAAAAGCTAAGAATGAAGTTTGGTTACAGAAAAGAAGTACATATGACTGGCACTAAACAAAACAAATTAAAGCAATAATTAGAAATGATTTTTCACCTATTGGGTTGCCAAAGATTTATAGGCTTGCTAATATTAATTGTTGCTGAGGTTGGTGGGAAACCGAGGTACTCTCATACACTGTCTGTGGGAGTATAAATAGTTAGAAACATTTAAAAGGACAACTTGGCAGTATCTATCAAGATTTTAAAGCTATGTACTTTTGATCCAACAATTCCACTTTGAAGAGTTTGTCTCACATTTATTTAAGTAACTGAAGATTTCTGAAATGTGTGCTGTATGTGGCATTTTTGTAACAGAAAACACACACACACACACACACACACACACCCCTAAACGCTCCATCAATAAGAACTAGCTAAATGCATTTGAGTACATACAAATAATGGAATAGTATTTAAAATATCTATGTATATCAATATGGATAGATATCCAATGGATACTGTTAAGTGAAAAATTGTTGTTATGTAACAATATGTATAATCTAATTTGGGTTTTAAAAAGAAAAGTTATACTAATGGAGATAAAGTAACACATGCCATCTGCAGAGAACAAGAATGTGGAGAGGATAAATGTCACGCTTTTGAATATATTTGTGCAGCATCTTAATGATAATAGTGACCCCAAGAAAGGTTCATTTTTCTTAGAGTAGATACATGTTCTGTGCGTAGAAATTACTTCAATTCCTCAGGCTATCTAAATTAGTCTTTCTTTCTAAAAAAAAAAAATGAGAAAAAGATTTAAAATATTGCTGCTGAGTTTTAAATTTGTGATGATGCACTAATTAGTGGCTATGAGATCCCATGAAGGCAAGGCCAGGTTTTATACTTGCTGTGGTATTTGTTTCATTTGCTAGCCATATACAGTGAGCAAATATTTGTGGTGTGCAAATTACCCAAGATCTGCCTGAAGCTATCTGCACATGCCCAGCTACACAGTCATCAGCCTGACACCTTATAACACAGATACTATTGTCTTTCATCATCTTGGCGTGAATCCAAGGCTCATTCTCCAATGGCATAGACCAGAGATAAATCATCTAATTGACTCAGCCTCACTATCAGACTCCTCTGTTGGAAACACTTATCATATAATGAACACAAACTGATCAGTAGCATAAGGCACAGCTGACACCAAGACCTCTGTTTAAAATCTTCTTCAATAACCTCTGAGGATATAAATACCATCTTCAAATATATACAATGTCAAATATCAAAATTTTTAAAATTGAGTTTCATTTTTAGCAAAGCTGCTCTCTTATTAAATGAAAAGGACTAAGTGTTCCTATTCTGGCAAGATCAGGCAGCAGGAAAACATATTGTTTAATTATAGCCTTTGAAGGGAACGGTACATTCTTAAGATGTAACTTTCCAGAAGAGAACTTAGAACATATATTAGGACCTTCTCCCAAAGAGGTTGCAATTCTATAATTATATTTTTATTGGATTATCTGCAAAAGGAAAAAGAAATTTTATTCTGAAAGTTATCACATTGCAAAAGGCCAACATGGGACTCAGAGCTTAACATTTTCTAGACCATTTTCTACATGAGATTATTTTACTTTCCTGTTGGAAGACCTGCCATAGTACAGTAAAAATGATGTCAGTAGGCATATCTGCACCGACTAGTATTTTGTAAAAGTAGAACGAAATATAATTATCATAGTCATTTTATGATACTGCCTTGTTAAGTAAACTATTGGCTTCTAAACGAGGACCTTTTTTACTTTCATCTTAAATCTACAGTTCATCTTACAAAGTTCATCTTCAAAAGGTAACTGGACATCAACATGCAAAAAAATGAACCTAGACAGAGACCTTTATAAAATATCAAAATAGATCATGGATCTAAATATAAAGTACAAAACTACAAAATTCCCAGAAGATAATGTAGGAGAAAAATCTAGGTGACCTTCAATATGGCAATGACTTTTTCAATACAACACCAAAGGCATGATCCATGAAATAAATAATTAATATGCTAGACTTCATTAAAATTAACAACTTCTACTCTCTGAAAGATAATGTCAAGATAATGAGAAGACAAGCCACAGACTGGGAAAAAATACTTGCAGAAGACATATCTGATAAAGGATGGTTACCCAAAATATACAGAGAATTCTTCAAGCTCAACAATAAGGAAATAAAGAATCCAATTTAAAAATGGACAAAAGGCCTGAACAGAATGTCTCTCTAAAGAGGTCCTCACTAAAGAGGAAGACCTCACCAAAGAAGATATACAGATGGAAAAGGCAAGTGAGCATATGAAAAGATGTTCAGCATCATATGCCAACAGGGAATTGCAAATTCAAGCAACAAGATGTCACTACTCATCTTTGAGAACGGTCAAAATCCAGAACATTGATGACACCAAATGCTGGTAGAGACGTGGAGCAACAGGAACTCTCATTCATTGCTGATGGGAATGCAAAATGGTACAGCCACTTTGGAAGACAGTTCAGCAGTTTCTTATAAAACTAAATATACTCTCACCATATGATTCAGCAGTTGCACTCTTTGGTATTTAACCAAATTGGTTGAAACATTATGTCAGCAAAAAGCCCTGCACACAGATGTTTATAGCAGCTTTACTCATAATTGACAAAACTTGAAAGTAACCAAGATGTCCCTCAGTGGGGGAACGGATAAATAAAATGTGGCATGTCCAGACAGTGGAATATTATTCTGTGCTAAGAAGAAATGAGCTATCGAGCCATAAAAAGACATGGAGGAAACTTCAGTGCATACTACTAAGTGAAAGAAGCCAACCTGAAAAGGTTATACATCATATGATTCCAATGATATGACATTCTGAAAAAGTCAAAGCTATGGAGACAGTAAAAAGACCAGTGGTTGCCAGGATTTAGGGGGTAAAGGGATGAAAAGGTGGGGCACAGAGGATTTTTTAGATCAGTGCAACTACTGTATATAACTACTACTGTATATAGCACTGTATCAGTGAATGTATGTCATTGTACATTGTCAAAATCCACAAAATGAACACCACCAAGAGTGAACCCTAATGTTGGGCTTTAGATGATAATGATGCTTCAGTGTAGGTTCATTGATTCTAACAAATATACCATTTTAGTGGTGGATGTCCATAGTGTGGCCGGGGAACGCCCCCTGACACCTATGAGAATTTGTTGTACTTTGTTCTCTATGTTGCTGTAAACCTCAAACTCCTCTAAAAAATAAAGTTCATTAACTTTAAAAAAATCAAACATATTTATTTACCTTTATTTGCAAATTCTAGTCTATGTTAATAAATTGGTGGCAGGGGGTATCTAAACAGTTTCTTTAAAATAACATACATACTTAGGTAAAATATAGATTCTCAAAATAGAATATTAAAAATATTCTTATTCTTCCCCAAATAGGAGTAGTCTAAAGAACAATATCATGTGGACGTCAAAGCAGCAGCCTTCCCTAGGTGAGTTGGAGCCAGTGCTCAAGATAAGGAAAAAAATAAAAGGCAGCTTGAGTCTCTCCTTGGAGCTGATGTACTCCTGCTTCTCTACTTCTGGAACAATGCAAATTGACCATCCGCCTAGAGTCAGGGCCAGGAAGGGGCAGGGGGCCAGCTTGGGAGGTGAACCATCTTTGTTCCTTTCCCTGTTTCAAAGCCTGATTCATAACAATGCATTTCTGGCTTAGCCCCATCACGACTTATGTTCATGTATTAGTTTCAATTTTACAGCATAATGGCATTGTACTATAACAGATATAGTCATAGTCCTAGAAATGGAACAAATTTGATCAAAGAGGCCGGGCGCGGTGGCTCAAGCCTGTAATCCCAGCACTTTGGGAGGCCGAGACGGGCGGATCACGAGGTCAGGAGATCGAGACCATCCTGGCTAACACGGTGAAACCCCGTCTCTACTAAAAAAATACAAAAAACTAGCCGGGCGAGGTGGCGGGCGCCTGTAGTCCCAGCTACTCGGGAGGTTGAGGCAGGAGAATGGCTTAAACCCGGGAGGCGGAGCTTGCAGTGAGCTGAGATCTGGCCACTGCACTCCAGCCTGGGCGACAGAGCGAGACTACGTCTCAAAAAAAAAAAAAAAAAAAAAAAAAAAAAAAAAATTTGATCAAAGAAGGGACTGCAGAATAAAGGCAGAATCTTAGGGTTTCCATCATTTTGTCCTTTTCTACTCTGCCTGTCTCTTAATGATGTTTTCTAGAGTGTGTGCACTTTACGAGAAGCTCACCATTTCTAAGATCAGTCTCACTCCTAGACTGTGCACAGGGTTCCCAGGACCAGACTACAGACTGAACTGTCAATGAGACCCCATTTGTGGGGTTTGAAAATGAAGCTGGACATTATTGGTTAAGAATTCAGCTGAATTCCTGGCCTTGTCTTTTCTCTATTAGTGTGAGAAAGTCTTCCATTCAATTTAATACAAATTAATTGGATGTGCCATAGGCACGGCAGTGCACAAGCTCTGCGGATGGAGCCAGGAAGCAGGCTGAAAAAAAAGTTTGCCTGGCCAGACTCGGTGGCTCAGGACTCTAATCCCAATGCTTTAGGAGGCCGAGGCAGGAGGATTGGCTGAGGCCATGAGTTTAAGACCAGACTGGGCAGCACAGTGAGACCCCATCTCTAAAACAGAATTTTAAAAATTAGCCAGGAGTGGTGGTGTGCACCTATGGTCCTTGCTACTAGGGAGGCTGAGGCAGGAGGATCACTTGAGCCCAGGAGGTTGAGGCTGCAGCAAGTTATGATTATACCACTGCACTCCAGCCTGGGCAACAACGTGAGCCCTGTCTCTAAAAAACAAATGAATACATAAAAATTAAAAAGAATGCTTTCTAGTAGAAGGTTAAATCCTCTTGAAATGATGTAACATATGGACTGTTAGATACTACATAAAACACCTCTTATAAAATGGTGCTGTGGGCATTCAGTTTTTGTGTTAAGCATTTAATTCCTTGCTTTGTACCTTCCAACAAGGAAAGCTGGTATTGAAGGAGGGAGAGAAAAAAGGATTTGTGGCATAACTTGTTGCTACAGTTTGTGTTGCTTTGAGCAGCCATTAAATACATGACTTGCATGAAGCATTTGCTATTAGGAGGACTTAGAAATGACTTTTTGTGAGAAAGACTTGGAATTCAAGAGTTCTCTCCAATGTGAACCATCTCAGTTCTTTCTCTGCTCCAAAGGCTGATCCATAATAGTGTATTTCTGGCTTAGTTCCATCACTAGTTATTTTCACTTATTAGTTTCAATTTTCCAGTATAAATGGCATTGTACCATAACATGTGAATTATGTATGACATAGACCTGCTTTGTTCAGTTCCAATTAAACAAAGGAATTTACTTTGCCTTGCCAAGCGTGTTGGATGAGTGAATTCATTACCATGATTTTTATTCATTTTATAAATAATGTGTCAGGAATGGGGCTTTGAAAGGTTAACTCATTTAATCCTGCAACGACCCTATGAAGAATTAATGATAGTTATTTAGTGAGTCAATAATAGTTATCACAACATTTTTAATTTGTTTTTGAGCTATAATTAAGGCATAGAGGCTTCAGATTAGTAATACAATTTGGATAAAACTGGTAGGTATTTATAGATTCTACAATTGTATTTAATTTAAACATGTCATCAAGTCAAACATTTGGTATATTAACATTATTTCTTAAATTTCCTCTAAAAGTAGCCAGAATGAATATGCCTTACTATAGCTTTCTAGACATACTTTGTTTCCTCAATGTTTGCATTCATACAAAACAAGAGAATATTTTAAATGATAGTAAATAAAACCTTTTAATTTTTTGATCTTCATTCAAATAATATTTATAAACATTTATCTTAATGTTATGAATTATAATTATGAAATACAATGACATAATATTAAGAATGACTCAAATCCCATTATTAAAGTTATTTTGGTCATGTGTCCAAGATTTTCATCTTCCTCTTATCACAGAGATTACCTTAACAGAACTATGAACCACAAGAAGGTGAAAACAGAAACACTATTGATTGCTTTTCAGAGGTCAGCTTGGATCACACCGTCTGCTCACTCACGAAGGCTATGATGCCACATATTGCAGATGGCACATTTTACAGGTTGTTCCCAGCAATGAATAACACATGACACAGAACACTCCAAAACGAAGTTGAGCAGCAGCCTGAACATTCCTTTCATTTGAATTTCATTATCTCAGGGGCTTGACATTCTCATCATGGAAGAGCACAGTGCTCTGTTTTGGGGTCCCTTTCAATACACATCTCCTTGGAATTTTTTCCTCCTCTTGGCAGCACACTCAACATGTAAACAACTCCACATTACTTATGTACCGTGACACAACATTTCAAGCTAAAGGCCACCTACACAGTGGAGCATACTCATGCCCCATAAAGTGGCTAGTAAAATCTTCAACCTACTCACCCCTACAGATCTCACTAATTTGTATCGCTTCCATCACAATACTCGAGGACATTTTGTAGAGGTACATTAGGATACCAAACTGTATTTCTCTATCAGCATGAGGTACTGGTTAGTTTGTAATAAAGCCCAAATTACCTAATTTAATATTTAGCTAATTCCTTGCCCAATGTGGAGCTTGATAATAATTCAAATGCTGAGACTTCACTTGGTTTTAAAAATACCAGTGAAAGGAAAAATTTAGACTGTGTGCCAAAAATATGTTCTGCTCTTTCTCAGATGGTAAAATTCTGTTCCTCTCAGCAGACCTGGGTAGACGTCTATCTTTTTCCCCCTCCAGAAGATGTTTAGGGAGAGGGCGTATAACCAATATGATTTCCATATAATAGATCTGTATTTGTACTTGGAGTTACAGAATCGTATTATTTCTATGGACATCTTTAAGAAAACTATAAAATGATACCCTCCCTCATTTCATGATATAACCCACCACCATCATCTTCTATATTTATTGAACATGTGACTTGAACTCTATTAGGTACTGGAGATCAAGAGTTGAATAAGGCCATCTCCGCCCTCAAGGATTTGCAGTCTATATATATATATATATATATATTATATATATATATATATATATATCCAGCATTTAAACATTCATCTTCTTTCCCATTGGCCAGAAAGTAAAGGGAAAGCTCTTGGAAAAATGAATAATGAAAATATTAGCCTAGTGAGGATTGTGACCAGGACTGCTAAAGAAATCAGACTTTGCTTAAGTGAGAAAGACCACGGGTAGGGTGAGAAATGATCTCCCTCTTTGCCCACCTTCAGCCCCTTCCTGCCCCGAGATATCTACCTCCTAATCCCTAGAGCCTATAAATGGTACCTTATATGGCAAAGGGGACTTTGCAGATGTGATTAAATTAAGGATTCTGAGATGAGGTGATTACCCTGGATTATCTGGATGGGCCTAATGTAATCACAAGGGTCCTTATAAGAGGGAGGCAAAGGGTCAGAGTCAGAGGGAGAAGGTGCAAAGACAAGAGCAGAGGTCTGAGATGAGAAGATGCTACTTTGCTGGCTTAGAACCTAGGAGAAGGGACCATAAGCCAGGGAATGCCAGCAGCCTCTAAAAAGTGGTAAAGGCAAGGAAACAGATTCTCACCCAGAGCCTCCAGAAGGAATGCAGCCCTGCTGACATTAGACTGCTTGACTTCTGACTTCCAGAACTGTCAGATAATAAATCTGTGCTGCCTTCAGTCACAAAGTTTGTGGCGATTTTTTACAGCAACAATAGGAAACTAACGCAGATAAATGCATGCACGCAAACATTCATAACAGCGCTATTCATAATAGCTAAATGGTGGGGAAAACCCAATGTACATTGGCAAACGAATGGAGAAACAAAATGTGGTATATCCATAGAATGGAATATTATTCAGCCAGACAAAGGAACGAAGTATTGATAATCTGCTACAACCTGGATGAACCTTGAAGACATTATGTTCAATTTATAAAGCCAGACACAAAAGGTAACATATTTTATGATTCTGTTTATAAGAAATATTCCAAATAGGTAAATCAATAGAGATAGAAAGCAGATTGGTGTTTGCAAGAGTCTGGGGGAGGCAACAATAGTCACAACTGCACAACGGTTATATGGTTTTCTTGAGATAGATGAAAAGGCTTTGGAACCAGATAGAAGTGTTGGTTGTACTTTGGGAGGCTGAAGCGGGCAGATCACAAGGTCAGGAAATCGAGACCAACCTGGCTAACATGGTGAAACCCTGTCTCTACTAATAATACAAAAAATTAGCTGGGCGTGGTGGTACGCACCTGTACTCCCAGCTGCTCGGGAGGCTGAGGCAGGAGAATCGCTTGAACCTGGGAGGTGGAGGTCGCAGTGAGTCGAGATCGTGCCACTGCACTCCATCCTGGGCAACAGGGCGAGCCTCCTTCTCAAAAAAAAAAAAAAAAAAAAAAAGAAGTGGTGGTTGTACAACATTGTGAATCTACTGAATGCCAATGAATTGTACACTTCAAAATGGTTAATTTTATGTCATGGGAATCTCACCTTAATACAAAAATTAAAAGATGGGGAAAGACTCTTGAATTCTGCAAGGCTCCCTAACATAGTGGCTGAGTATATTACCCATAATTAGGAACTCAATAAATATTTATGAAATTAAATGGTATAAAATATTTGTGTCCTACAAATTTTTTAAATTAGTCATGACCATTCTAGTCTAAGTCTGTTGAATAAGGCAAGTTATCAAACTGAGTAAAGCTGTCTTAGTTTTGAAACTAATAATGCATAGCTACAAAGTTAGAGACTCACATTTCCCTCTGCCTAGCAAACTTGAACCTGTTCTTCAACATCCCAGCCCAAACATCACCACCCTTGGAGCCTCCCCTACATCACCAAGTGCCACTTCCCTCCTGGACCTTCTAACTTGTTTGGTTCATAGATATCTAAGCACTTCCAGTTCTATGTCTCATCTGTCTCCTCACAGCAGTGTTGATGTCTCAAGGGTAAGAAATGGCTCTAATCTATTGACATACACTGAGCAAGAAGTGCCAAGTTGGCAAAGGAAAGTACTGATAATCAACCTAATGTTTTAGTTTGTCTTGTAAAGTAGCTCCAAAGACAATTCTAAAAGAGGAATTCCAAACTTGTTTTGAGTAATATCAATATATTAAAATGAATATATACCTGCTCAACGTGATAGCTGAAAGAAACTCTCCTTGGCTATTAAAATTTTAACGTCTTTGCTAAAACCCATCCCTGTCTTTCTTTAATTGACCTGCTTCGTATCATGCCTCTGGCATGCACAGCACAGGCAGGCAGAAGCTCTTAAGAAGAAAGTTTTCCAGAAATAAACACGTGTTAATTTGGTCTCTATAAGGATAAACAACAGATCTTCGTCATTAAGGAAGACATGATTTATTATTTGTGCAATCAAGCTGCCACCTTAATACTGCCAGGTTTTTCTTAAGACATGGGAACATCCTCTGATAACAATGCAGTTTTGTGCTAAAGTTTAAAGCAATTTGGGCCACTAAAGGTTTGGCAGGGGTGAGGGACAGTCAGTATAATTATGTACCTTCATTCTGTTGTCACACAAAACAAGGTAAAATTCTTAGCATTTTTCTTTGAACTGGGCCACTTCTTGAAACTTGAAACAGCACAAAACTTAAAAGCATTCAAGCAAATTGAAATAAAAAAAAATAGCATTCATCTGAAACTGCACCAAACTGATAAAAGAAGGTTTTACAAAGCTATGGTTGCAAATCTCTCAAAATTTGTAATCCAGTCTCATTTAGATGGCCAATCACTGGAAAGAAACTCACCTTACCTAAAAGAGCTCTGCAATTATCCCTGCCCCACCACTCTGCTTTACTTTTCTTCATGGTTCTTATCACTTCCTGGCATTCAATCATACATTCACTTGCTGATCTGGTCACTGTCTGTTGGCCTCAATAGAATGTAAGCTCCATGAGAGCAGGGACTCCATGTGTCTCATCACTGCCCCATTCACTGCACCCGGAAGAGCGCCTGACCCAGTAGGCACTCAATTCACATTTGCTAAAAATGTCTTTCGGCCGGGCACGGTGGCTCATGCCTGTAATCCCAGCACTTTGGGAGACCGAGTTGGGTGCATCATTTGAGGTCAGGAGTTCGAGACCAGCCTGGTCAACATGGTGAAAACCCGTATCTACTGAAAATACAAAAATTAGCTGAGCGTGGTGGTGCATGCCTGTAATTCCAACTACTGGGGAGGCCGAGGCAGGAGAATTGCTTGAACCAGGGAGATGGAGGTTGCAGTGAGCCAAGATTGCATGATTACACTCCAGCATGGAGTGTAGAGACAGAATGAGACTTAATCTCAAAAAAAAAAAAAGTATAGCCAAGGAATATGGTGTTATGAATGTTTGCTGAGGGCATCATGTGACTATTGTTTAAAATACAGTCATGTGCCGGCCGGGCGCGGTGGCTCAAGCCTGTAATCCCAGCACTTTGGGAGGCCGAGACGGGCGGATCACGAGGTCAGGAGATCGAGACCATCCTGGCTAACATGGTGAAACCCCGTCTCTACTAAAAAATACAAAAAACTAGCCGGGCGACATGGCGGGCGCCTGTAGTCCCAGCTGCTTGGGAGGCTGAGGCAGGAGAATGGCGTAAACCCAGGAGGCGGAGCTTGCAGTGAGCTGAGACCCGGCCACTGCACTCCAGCCTGGGCGGCAGAGCGAGACTCCGTCTCAAAAAAAAAAAAAAAAAAAAAAAAAAAAAAAAAAATACAGTCATGTATACATACAATAGAATTAGATAGTTTCTGTGCCAGAATTCTTATTTATTGTGAGATATATCAAATTTTTACTTGGTAACTCAGAATTTAAACTATATCACTACCTGTACAGTTTATTCAAAAAATAAATATTATTTAAGTTATAAACTTATTAGTTATTTATAACTTAAATAATCTTCATAAACAAATATTATTTATAACTTAAGCCACATACTATGAAAATAAACTACTTCTCACAACATCAAAAAAGATAATAAATACTATTAATAACTTACCGAATTAGTCAGTGCTGCATATTGATTTCCATTTCCCCTTGTGCAGCGTGTCTCCAATAGATATATCACTAGTGACTGTGTGAACTTTGCAATTGCTAAAAATGACTGGGTGAAGCTTATTATTTCTTATTTTCTTTATCATAATTTTAGAATATAACTTAATTGAAAGACTCTTTTTATTTTTTGAGATGGAGTCTCCGTCTGTCACCCAGGCTGGAGTGCAGTGGCACAATCTTGGCCCACTGCAAGCTCCACCTCCTGGGTTCACGCCATTCTCCTGCCTCGGCCTCCCGAGTAGCTGGGACTTTTCAGTTTACCTTCCCTAACACTGATGTCAAATATGCCAGTGAAGAGTTTGAATAAAATGTTTTCATAAAATGTGAGAATGGAAAAAAGCAATTTTAAAAAATAGCATATTTTTAGACATGATTTAGTATATGTATTTTAAACTAAATTAATAAATTAAATATTATAAGAAAAAAGCCAAATTACCTTCCCTAGAAAAAGAAATTGTTTTCAAACTCCCTAAAATGTATTAGTACATCTAAATTGCCCCTTGCTATTAATATATGGAGGGAGAAAAAAATGTCATAATACCCAAATGAAGGCCCAGGTGGGCAGATCACTTGAAGTCAGGAGTTCAAGACCAGCCTGGCCAACATGGTGAAACCCCGTCTCTACTAAAAATACAAAAATTAGCCGAGCATGGTGGCGCACACCTGTAGTCCCAGATACCCGGGAGGCTGAGGCAGGAGAATCACTTGAGCCCGGAAGGAGAAGGTTGCAGTGAGCTGAGATCATGCCACTGTTGCCTGGGCAACAGAGTGAGACTCTTGACTCGAAATAACAATGATAATAATACCTAAATGACAGAGAAATTATTCTAAACTGTTGTTGAAAATCAGTTCATGGGAGTACAGCATACAAAGTTGGTTTTATTTTTATAAAAACATTTTGTGTGTGCATAGACCAATGCTCAATCCCTGAAGAATAAAAGGGGAATTTTTATATTTTACTCTAGACTTTTCTATTTTTGGTTTTGTTTGTACAGTCATTGTGTCCTGCTTTAAAAGTCAATAAATTATGTTTCAATCAGTTAACTGGAGAGCAGCCCATATTATATTGTCTGACCACGTATGATGCACAATATTCTAGGTACACTCAGAGCACCCCCATAATAAGTTGCTAATGACATGGGTCCCTACCCCAGAGTAACTTGGGGTGAATGATATGAAACCCCTGCCTCCCCACCCACTCCCCACCCTGCCCCAATGTAAGCTATTATTGAACTTTTTTGTCTGTTAATTAGAACTAGCTATGAAATCTTGTGAATTCTTTTTTTTTTTTTTCTGAGACAGAGTGTTGCTCTTTTGCCTAGGCTGGAGTGCAGTGGCGCAATCTTGGCCCACTACAACCTCTGCCCCCTGCGTTGAAGCAATTCTCCTGCCTCAGCCTCCCGAGTAGCTGGGATTACAGGCGCCTGCCACCACACCTGACTAATTTTTGTATTTTTAGTAGAGATGGGGTTTCCCCATATTGGCCAGGCTGGTCTCAAACTCCTGACCTCAGGTGATCCACCCACTTCGGTCTCCTAAAGTGCTAGGATTACAGGCATGAGCCACCATGCCTGACCAAAATCTTGTTAATTCTTATGAGCAAGACGCAGTCATAGTTACTAATTCATATTCACATGCGATATCACCACAACATGGACATTTCAACTAGATTTTCTTCCATCTTCCTAAGTTGAGGACAGACTTGAGGCCAAAATCAGCAATTTAGGATTATATCATCACTCTTTTTTAATGTTGTGGGAAGCAGTTTATTTTCATGGTATGCAGCTTTTTTCGCATGGCTAAATTCCACCCTGTGTCTGTTTGAGTGGGAACATGTGTTCAAACTGCCCTTGAGGCACTCCAGGCCTAAAGCTGGGACCGCAGCCGTGCCCTAGATCAGGTGAGGTGGTTACTAGACAGGCTGAGTGTGTAAAGGTTGGGCCAGGATGGTAAAGCTGCATTTGTCATTGTGCCTACAAGCGGAGACAGTGCCAGAAATCAGAGATAGAGACCACGGCAAACAGCTGATAAAAAATATATATTTTTAAATTCTAAATTTGGTTTAATGTCAGTCAAACAGAAAAAAAAAATCAAGGTTCACAAGGACTTTTCTGAGTTGATAAGGATTTTTTACCAACCTCATTAAGCTGCATTTTGCATCATTTGCATTTGGTTGCATTTCTCTAAACTGTCCTTTTCTCCTGAAATATTTTTAAAATCTATGTAATGAGATGGTCTATGTACATCATTGTGCTCCATAGAACATTTTGTAGCTTGGTAACAATGGCAGAAGCAGTGAGTCAGCCAGCCTGCATTAAGTACTTACTGTGTGCCACACCTGTGTTAGGACTAAGGAAGCCAATGGTAAGGTAACATTGCCCTTGAGCAGTTTCCTGGCCAGTGGGGAGACCAGATGTAAACAAGGAGAACAGCACATCGCCAAGCAAAGCAGCAGGAACACACAGTACTTGGGATGAGAGGAAGAGTCTGGGGAGCCGGGACCCAGGACTACATGACCAGAGGTGGTGACACTGCTGGTGACGCAGGCAACTTGTGTGACGTTTTGGGCTTGAATTTTATCCTGAGGGTGTGGGCAGGATCTCTGGAGATTTCTAAATTGGATGATGAGGAAACATTAAAAGATGTAACCTAGCTGTCCACCTCCACTATGTCAAGAACCAGGAAAATCAACCGAACTGCAACTCAGCCCAAATAAATGCAAAAAATTCACAAACTCCAGCCCATACAAGTGAATCATATACTACTCAGGGCCTCAGTGGGGTCTGCGTACTATTATTTTGAACAAAAGGAAAACACTCTTATTTGGTTTCCCAGACCACAAAAAAAAAAAAAAAGAAGAAGAAAATAAAGAAAACAACAGATTAGGAGGAGGGAGACAGGAGCTGCCAGAAGCAAAATGTGAGAGGTGAGCAAGGCAGGAACAATAGGGAGCCAGAACAGGGGGACCCGGGGCCAAGTGACCACCTTGGGAGGTAACTGAGAAGAAGAAATGAGCTAATGTTTGCAAAGATTTAAAGTCCACGTAGGTGCGAAATGAATCTATGTTACATAACACTTACTACTCAAGCCAAGTACAATCAACCCTTAACCACAGATGAGGAAAGTGAGGCTCATGGATATGCCCAAGGCCCCATACTAGCAGGTAGAACAGGCTCAGCCAGGAACTGCGTTCTTCTTTTCCAACTCTAATTCCATTTCTTTGCACAATCCCACACTATTCAAGGGTTGGGATATGTTCAGTTTGAGAAAGCCAGTAAATGTGATTAAATATAAGAAAGAGTTGCAATTTAATGATTCTCATGCAAAATAGAAATTAAAATAAAGTGTTAGTGGTTGACAGGTGAACTTCCTTGTAGCTGCTGGTTTTCCAAGTCCTGTGCTACTCTAGAGAGAGAGAGGCAGGAACTGTGGGAATGATTTGCCCTTCTGCACTGAGGAGGCCTGAGAGGGCTCTGGATCCACAGGAACTCATTTGCATCCTCCTGAGTTTTCTTTGTTGTCAATTTACACCAAATTGAAGAAGCCAGAATGAAACCTGTGGGGGCCTCCTGGTATTTTCTGTAGACCTGTTTCATAAGCCAGGTGTCTACCTTGGTCTCTCCCTATAAGCTGTTCACATTCCCTACCCAATCCTCCAATCTCTTCTCTGGAACTGGATCTTCAAGCTCAGTCCCTGTGTGAAAATGCTAAGGCTTCTTTAATGAACCTGCTCTTGTTTTTTTCCTGGAGGTTTTCACTGTCCCCCATCTGCTACCCACCTGCCATATAAGTATATGCCTTCCATATGCATGCTCCACTAATTAATGAGCCTCTATTGGAATTTCCAGCTGATTTCCAGTCCCTGATCACCTAGTTGCATATCCTAGTACAGAGAGCTTCAACATAACTGATGGGGACGGTTGTGTTTTGTGACCAAAACTGTGAAAAAAGCCTGTCCTCCAGTGAGTCAGCCTTTGAGGCCAGGACAAACACAACCACATTTCCCTAAAAACAATATTGCATGCATCCCAAAGGGTAAACTGTGCCTGGCTTTCCCTTTGCAGAAAAGTCAATGAAATCACATTTGGCATGGCCTATGCCTTGTGGGTTGGCCGATGGCCAAGCACATACTCAAGCAGACATGGATTTGATATGTCAGGGCAACATTTTTCACGTGCAGTTAAGCTGTGCATGAGGCTGCTCTCTGAAAAAATAAATAAATAAACTTCTCTGCCTTAGTTTCATATCTATAAAAGCAGAACTGATGATTTGAAGTGTTTACATAATTCACCGGAGAACTGTGAGAAACGAGCTATATTTGTAAGCATTTTTTAAGATGAGAGGAATTTGTTAAAGTATGTACAGCATTTTTTAAAAAAATTTCATTTCTTACTAGTCCTGCGTTTAAAACATAATTTTGTGAGACATGAGTTTGTTTGACAACAACCCAGGTGCTCAAGGGTACACTGGGAGTTTTCTAGTTTCGAGGTTCCATGAAAACTTTCCCTGAGACGGCTAAAGACAAAGTCCACATCTGTTAGTATAAGAGACACCTTTGTTTATGGAGCATTAGGGCTGTGACAAAAAGACTGACATAAGCCAGGAAATTTAGGAGTTAAAGCTGGAGATTTATTCTAAATGTATGCTACAGAGCTCCTGGTTTTCCACGAAGTCTGGATTTTAAAAACAAAGTTGGCTTTAATTTTCAACTATCTGGCTTTTTTCAACTATTGTCACAGTCATACAGTTATTCAAACAAATGTCTTTGAACTTCCTTAACTTAAAAAAGTGGCCCTAAGGTTAATGAATGTTGTGGAATGCTTATTGTTTGAGCAAACGAACTGGCCCCTCCACCGATTAACATGTTGTGTAAGTACCACAAGCAAGCATGATTGGTGCTGTGAAGACTATAGAGTCTCACACAGGGAACCTAAGATATTTTCACTCTTTATACCACACTGACCATTCTCAAAAATTGGGACTGGCTATCTTTCCTTTTATCCCCTTATTCAAAATGCCCCAAGTCAAGTTGCTTTAAAAATGGAGGGTTGCCAAATTTCCGTTACCAAGAAAGTTAAGACCCAGGATATGAAGCGCAGAGGCATGCAGCAGGTGGTAAATTAAAGACAAGTTGGGTGTACAGTTTTAAGCAAGTCTCAGCCAACGATACAAAAGCTACCGAGTGCCTTTCCACAGGAGGTGGAGGAAGAGAAAACAGAATGCACCACCATTCCCATGCAACAGTCTCAAAGAAAGGTGCTTCTTTGTGTACAGGTCAATGCTGTGTACCCTTCAATAGGGTATTTCAGAGCATTTTTGTGCATGGCACAAGATCTTTAGCATTCTAATAATAATGTGCTTTCACACTGGCAATAAGCAAGTATCTTAATAGCACATGAAACAGTAGAAACCCATTTTGTCTGAGTGGCTTCATTATATGTTTCTTAGACCGATAATGGGTCTCACCAGGGCAGTACAGAGGAATTATCTGTGAAACATTTCTTAAAAGTACCCCTTTCTTCCCTAGGGAGATTCTGAATTAGTGGGTCTGGAGTGGGGCTGGTATGGCTCTTGGTCGATGATAGGTAGACAGACGAATAGATGATAGGTAGGTAAGTAGGTAGGTAGATGGATGGATGGACAGATGGACACACAAACAGGTAGGAAGATTTTAATTGCACAAGTGATTCTAATGGGCTCTTCAGTTGAAGAACTGCTGCTTATATTAAATTGCATATGACCACAGCATTTAATTCCAATAAGAATTAATTCAGAGTTTCTATATAAGTAGTAGCACACAATGAAAGACACAGCTCAGGCTTGAGTTCAGCTAATGTATTCATTTGCCTGCTTATGGAACACACCTCCTCTGCCAGGTACGGTACTCAGTATAAGGCTCAAGAAGGAGACGTGGCCCTGTTCTTGAGGAGCATGTGAAGCAGAAGCAGCATGACGGGATATTTGCTATGTGTTCCAATAGGGGTAGAAGAGTGTTCTTGGGGAGGAGAGGAGTGGAGAGGAGTGAGAACACTCATTCTATCCAGAGCAGTTGAGGATGGTTTGGAGCAAGTGGGGACACTTGAGCTGAGGCTAAGACAAAGAGGAGGCTTTTCTTTTTTTTTTTTTTTTCAGCCTATAAATTCTTTTTTTTTTTTTTTTAATTATACTTTAAGTTCTAGGGTACATGTGCATGACGTTTATATCATGTATAACTCCCCAATGCAATCCCTCCCTCCTCCCCCCTCCCCATGATAGGCCCCAGTGTGTGATGTTCCCCTTCCCGAGTCCAAGTGATCTCATTGTTCAGTTCCCACCTATGAGTGAGAACATGCTTTTCAATATGGCAATAGGTGACATGCAAGTGAGAGGTTCTGGGGAGAAGTGGTGGGGGCTGGAGCAGGAGGGGCAGTTACGGAAACATTCAACCCCCATCCCACCCCAGCCTCCCCTGCCAGTCCCTGGTAGTGCCTCCCAATACTAGAAGCTTCACTTGCATAAACATTTGGAGTTTAAAACCCTCTGTCACTGACAGCTTCTCAAGTGATGCTCATGACCATGTGAGGTAGTTAAGTCAAACATTATAAAAAATGGTTTTACTAAATTGCGCTGTTTCTATTAGAAGGCATGTATTAGCCTTGTTGTAAAAAACATCATTTATTAACCAAAACACCAGAAAAGCAAGTTATCAAAGCATCCCTGGGCTTTAATATTTAAGGTCACTGTCAGTTTAAAATGATCTGAAACTCATTCTGGAGTGTGTGTGTGTGTGTGCGTGTGTGTGTTTGGAGCAGGAAGTACAAGGTGGAACAGGACCTATTTCTCTATCATTAAAAAGCAGGGCGCCTGTGGTAAGTCACATGGATACAGCAAATATAGCATCGATGTCTAATCGTGGCTCTGACCCAGCCTCTTGGTACAGATACACTTAGTGATGATTAAATCATAGCAGTGCTACTTGGGTTCTAACAACATACCTCTTCTATTATACAGAATTTGACAAGGGATGTCTAACATCTCTTATTAGTTAAATTTCACATGTAGTCTCTTCAGAAATAGTTTTTGCCACTGTGGTGAATCTTCATTTTTAGTATTTAATTTGCCTGTAAGATGTTGGAAGAGAAACCGACCTTCCTAGGAATTAGGTGACTAAGTCTCTCCTTAACCACCTTCTTTGATCCAGTCTACAGACTCCAGAAGGATGGATTATATAAAGTCTGGTTTCAGTTTCCTTTGTTCCTATCCTGATACATTGCCTGGAAGCAGTACTTCACCTCTGCTCTTTTCTTTCAGCCATTTCCTTGGAGGTCTCATTAATCTCACAGCCTCACATCTCACCTGGAAGCAGATAATTCCCAAGCACAAAATCTCAGCTGGACTGGCCTGCTAGACTAGAGTGAGGAAGGAGGGAGAGAAAGGGGGAAAAAAAGAGAGAAAGAGAGAACACTCTCACAGTGGTTGTCACCCTCATGGCTCATTAGAATATAGTGGGGAGTTTTTAAACAAATACCAAGGTCCTGACCCCACTCCAAAGTCCCTGATTGAATTTGTCTAGGGTGGGGCACAGAGATGGTTATTTAAAAGATTTCCAGGTGATTCTAATGAGTGACTAGAGTTTAGAATGACTACTCTAACTCTTTGGAAGACATAAAAGATGTCTATGATGTGGCATCTGCCCTCAAGACTTTTAAACCTGGTTGGGAAGGAAAGACTCAAAAGGAGGGTAATCTCAGATGAACTTCCAGTAAGTACAAAACTGGGTGTTGAATCCCATCAATGCCCTGAGAAAATTCAGGGCTTGGAGACCAGTTGGGAAGACGTTATAAGACTGGATATGTGCTGGGCCTTGACATAGGGCTGGGATTGCAGTAAGTTTCCTCTCCCCTTCCCCACTGCCACCACCTCCATCAAGAGCCTTCTAAGTGGATTTCATTCTTAGGAGCTTCCACTCTTGCTTCTCTCCAGTCCATTCTTCCCAATCTTGTAAAACCCTTCAAAGGCTCCTGAAAGCTGGTAGGACAGAGGCCAAGGCTCAAGGCCCTCCCAAATTGGTCTAAGGCCCCTACTTCTCATCAGGCCCCAGACACACTGGCCTTGTTGCTCAGGCTTCCCAGTCAACGTCCTGTCTGGGGGCGTCCGAGTCTGGAGTAGCCTCCACCCCAACCTCATTCTCTATCCAAATACCACTTGATTAACTTGGCAGCACTAATTACAACCCCAAGCATTTTGTCTGTTCATTACTAATTTTGCTTTCTCTACTAGAAGGAAGGAGCATGCTGACAGAAGCTCTATCTCATTCTCTCGTATCCACACTAACTAGGACATTGCGTGGCACAGAGTGGGTGACCAGGAAACATCACCAGGATATATGGATGAATTAATGACTGAATAGCAAGGAGGAGAAGGTGTTCTAGGTGGGAAGAAGAGCAAGAATGAAGGTACAAATGCTTTTGTGGATACAGAACAGACAGTGGAACAGACTGGTGGATGTAGAGGATACATGGAAGATATAGGTCAACAGGTCAAATATAATCGTTACTAATAACAATAAATATAAGGATTTGAACTTGACACCTGTAAAGGTATAAATGCTGTGCAGGGACCAAATGATTCAGGTCTAAGAAGGGAAATCATGATTCTAAAGTCCAGTCCTAAGGCACGATTTCAATCACTATTCTTAATTAGAACATTAAATATTTGGAAAAAAATTGGTTTATGTGAAAAAAATTCAAAATGTAATTTTAGGGAGATAGCTGGATGTTCGGAATTATCTATAAAAATAATAAAAGAGCTACCTATCAAAACTATTAGGCAGATACTTTATACCAAATGGTAGGAAAACCTGAAACTTTGAAACCATAGCTCTGAAACCTGAAACTGAAACTTTGAAAATATGGCTTCTCTTGACATAAATATCAAAATTTAAATGAGATTATTGTTTCACTGTGTGTTTGTCAAATCTTGTAGTGGTTCACAGAGTAATATAGAGTTTGGAAAGAGTCACGTGGAATGTAATGTCTTAGCATTACTAGTGAAAGAAAAAGGACTATTCAGGCACAGGTCTGGTCAGATGAGACCAAGGCACAGTTACTCTGTGGTCTTTCCTCTAATTATGATCTCTCTGGAATAAGAAGAGAGAAAAAGTAAAATTCTTTCAGATTCCAGAAAGGTGTGTCTGCATTTCATTTAAATATCATTAAAATATATGGGAAAGCCTCTTTCCATAATTTCTGTTAATGATTGTAATATTATCACATCCTTCAAATGAAAATTTTGAATAATTTTTTTTACAATGGTAACAGATTTCACAGGTGGGCTCTATCAAAAAGCATTCTATTTTATAAATTGTCATAAATTTTTGAATGTTCATGAAAGGAACACTTCACAACTATATTTTGTCTTACCCATGTACTAACTTCTATCCAATCGGGTATTCAGATGTATAATAAGATCATATGACACCGATGTTTCCAAATTAATTTGCTTTTTAAAAAATTGCTCCAACTTAATTAAACGTCATTTAATGTTTGTTGATTTAATTCAACAAACATTTACTATACACTTACTATAGCCCAAGCACTGTGCTCAATGCTATGGAAAACACAAAGACCAAGAATCCCCACTCTCAAAGCAATAAGACAACATGAAAAGTGATGAGTTGAATTTTGCTATTGTTACAAAAGGCTGGATTCAAGTTTATAAACCACTAGCTTATTTATTGGGCGAGATCTTAGCCTCAGGTACTTATGTGTAACTTGGGGGAGATATTTACTTACAGAGTGACTGCAAGTATTAATGATGTGACATGTGTAAAATACCTAACTTGATGCCTACGACATAAAAGACACTCAAATAAGTAGGATTCCTTCCTTCTAAGACATTTGACATTTAGCTAAATATGATTTGCCTTTGTTATATAGGTTCTTCGTACCTGATTTACAAAAATAGAACTTTGAAGTTGACTTTTTACATATAATATCTCACATCATCTATTTTTAATATTTCATGTGACTTGTTATATTTGGATACATAAAATCTGTGCATGACCCCCAATCTCATAGCTGTCATTGAATTCCACTCCTTTCCAAAGCAGGTTTAAGGCCTAGCTCCCTTTCCTTCTTCACTTCATGGGATGGTGATGTTTATAAGCAGTGAAATGTTAGAGGCAAGGAAAGAGAAGAGAAATCCTGGACACAGATGACACAGATATTTAATTTCTAAACAACCAAGCACTGATACTTATGGAAGTAAGATCATGAAATGTACATATTCATATACATGTGCAGTGGAATTTCATGTACATGAAAGGTACATACTTATGGAAGTATCAATGCTTGATTGTTTAGAAATTAAATATCTATGTTAAAAGTTACTTTACCAAAAGTAACTTTTTGATAACTTTGCTAGTTACCAAAAATGACTTCCTATATTTGGAAACAGGAAGTTGAGAAGAACTCAGGAGAGGAAGAACAAGGTAAAAACGGAAAGAGAAACTGAGAATGAAGGGATCTTAACAGTGCATTCCAAATTGGAGTTATCTACCTTGTAACTAGGTATCCCCTGGAGAACCTGAGGTTAATATGATTGGGAAATGCTGCATTCTATATTCCATCTTAGGAATTCACAACAAATATTAGTACCCACAGGAAATTATATGCCAATTCTATCAGCATCTTTCTTTTTTTTGAGACAGAGTCTCACTCTGTTACCCAGGCTGGAGTGCAATGGTATGGTCTCGACTCACGGCAACCACTGCCTTCCGGGTTCAAGCGGTTCTCCCGCCTCAGGCATCAAAGTAGCTGGGACTACAGGCATGTGCCACCACACCCAGCTAATTTTTGTATTTTTAGTAGAGACGAGGGTTTCACTATGTTGGCCAGGCTGGTCTCGAACTCCTGACCTTGTGATCCACCTGCCTTTGCCTCCCCAAGTGCTGGGATTACAGATGTGAGCCACCACGCCCAGCCTCAGCATGTGTCTTAACGTGCTAAGAAACCTGTTGAATGCTGTTAAACTCAACAATTCTTAAAATTGCCTGAATGCTAAATTCTTTGCGTGTGGAGGTTGGGTGGGGAGTTTATTTAATAACCTATGGAATTAATATGGAATGGCATATAATTTAGAAAATGTTGATTACTGATTCTTCTTTCTATCACCAAAATGCATTTTGGCTTGTGCTTTCTTTCTTTTCTAACAGTTGTTCTCGACAGAAGCCATTTGACAAGCATTTCTATTTCATCTTGGTGATACAGAAAAATCACAATTCATTCTGCCTTTGGAAAGATGAGTGGTTGCAAAGAAAGAAGCACTCAGAACCAATTCCAGTGATCCTGAAACAATAGTAAAAACTTAATTTCAGAAACAAAGACTTTGTCCTGCTTGTGCACACTCTTGGGCCATGACTGTCAGTTTACTCTCAGGAGGTCACAGTCACTCACTATTAGAGTAAAACTAAGAAGATAATTTAGTCCCACTTTCACAGTACTTTTATGTTTATATATGAACTTATTTTTCCTTTTGGCATTTTTATTTTAAAACAGTTATTTTGATAATAATACTAGCATTTTGAAAACAGATGTTCCAAAAAAGAGATTATTTATCAATTTTTAACTTTTGCTTAGAAAAATATCTTTACATGAATCCTGGATGCTTCTAAGAATATTTATTTTGTGAAATATAAAATGCCAAAATAGCACAATGGGCTTCACAATAAATTCAAAGGAAAATACTGTAATTTGCTTGGTAGTTAATAAAATGTTAAATAATAATCTTTACAACATAAGGGGCATTTCAGAGGATAAGAATGAATTTCTTTTTTAATTAAAAAGAAAATCTGTTCTAATTTTTTATTAAGTTTTTTAGAAGAGATAGCAACATTACATTCCCCTACATCAAGACTGACAGTCCCCTAGTTAAAGAATCCACACATAGGTACATATATTAACAATACACATGCAAATGTATGTGTACATATTATGTATGTATGTGTGTGTATATAACATTAATACATTTCTAAAAAGTATCATGGTTGGCAGAATTATAGATAGCAAGACCAAGATACCATGAAAGCAGAGGATTAGAGGAAAAAAAATTTTTATTGCATAAAATAGAGTTTGCAAACATAGTCAAATATTCTAGAAAGCATCCTCTTTCAAAACATATGCATTGTTATTGGATGTCTGCCCCATTCAGTAACCCTTCTCCTGAATCACTATCTTCAGCTGTTCAGGAACTTTGGCATGACAACTTCGGCTGCTAAAGTTTTGAACCAGCTTGAAATAAAATGTCTTTGTGCTTACATTTTCTTATGCAACAGCCTGGCCTTTACCCTAATTATTTCAATGCTTAGGAGTATGTGTCTGTTTGCCTGGTCTTATTTCCATCTATAAAAAAAAAGATGAAGCATTTGAAAGTTTCCTTTCTCTATAACATTCCATAGGATCTCCCACAGACTGGAGGGAGAAGGGGCAGGAATCCTTTTTAATCCTTTAAGTCATCAGTGAACCAACTACTATGGCTAGTGGGCAACACACAAGGTATTTCAGACCCAACAATGTCAAAATGGAGCTCATTGTCTTTCTCTTAAAACTCATTTTGTGTTCAGTAGTGAAGGACTATTGTCTTAAATTCTCTAACTGGAAACCTCCAGGGTTTTGACTTTGCAGTTCTCCCTACCTAAAACTCCACTCATCGTGCTCTGTTGATGCATATCCAATGCATCCCGCAACCCCATGGCCATTGCACCACCCACATTAATGTCCAATTCTACTTCTGAGACAGCCACTTGACTAGTCTCTTTGCTCAGAATTGCTCACTTTCCCACACTGTCATCCGCACCTCTTTCAGAGCCATGCTGCTGGAGCATATATTTATTTGTTCATAAAGCAATATGCTTCAATCTTTTGATGGCTCTCTAAAATGCCAACATGCATTGTATGTTGCCATATGCCAGCCATTGTACCAAAAGCTTTACAGGAGTTATCTTATTTTCTCTTCACAGCAATCCTATGAGATGGGTACAATTATTGTCACCACTTACCGATGAGAAAATTGAAAGCATAGAGTTTCTATTACTTGTTCACAGTCACTGGGATGACAGGTGGCAGAGCCAACATTCACCTAAAATTACCTGACGCTCTCGACTACTCCACTCCAAACCCTTCCTCAGTCTGACTCCAAAGAGCTCTCGAGTCTCTTTTGCAGGGAGCTGGCAGACTGTGACCTTCTCAAACTCAATGATTGTACATCAGTGGTCAAAAGCCTTTGAACCACTGAGCTAGAATGCACAGTGAAGGCTCGGGGGCTCTCAGCAGCTGCCACCTCCCCTCCAGATGAGTATGGCTCTTTCAACCCACACATGGTAACTGAAATATCTTGATATCAAGTAGCGAAAACCCAAAACAATAAATTCTGCAGAACTTTTTTTTTTTTTTTTTTACAGTACTCTGTACTGTAGAACTGGAATTACATTTCAAAAATTGTGTTTCAGATAAAAAAATCACACAGCAATCAACTTTGCCTCCGAATGTCTTATCACAATTCATTCACAAGAACCACTTAATGGAGGTGAGGATAGTGGCACTGGCAGAACGCTGATGGTACTTGTAGTCACGGGTTTGTCATTCTAAAGCACCATCTATTCGACTTGTTATATAACTTCTAAGAATAAATAGCCGTTTGAAAAAAGGAAGAAAATGTTAGATATTGCTAAAATTGACCTGACATATTCCACACACACAGTTTGATAAATATTTTATTGTTATTCCAGGAAAAGCTTTTAAAGGAATACGTAAGCCAGCAATTATGGGGAAGGGATGTCTCCTTCTCCGAGATAGTAGGAATGTCAGCTCTTTGCTGCTAAGGAGAGAAAGGACGGATTCACAATGGCATGATAGCTGAAATGTACACACATGCACCAAAAGGGCCGGAGTCCCAAGCAGCGCATCTTTCTTTACTTATTAACAGCAGAAACCATGCACAAATATCCTGATGCAGTGTTCTATCTGACTTGAATAAATGAGGGACATTCAACCCGTGTGGGGCCATTGCTGTGCTTCTGCCTGTCAATTATCCAAACTCCCACGCAGAAAGCCTTGCTGGAAGAAGGCCTGGCTCCTTGAAACTAATGATCCAGTTGTTAGTACTAGTGCCCAGCTCTAAACTACTAGCTCTGAAATCCATGGACTCAACCCATTTTTGATTAGAAAAATTTAGGCAAATACTCAACATCATTATTTTCTTTAAATTAATTTGGATAAACTGTAGTGCTCCAAGTTATTTCAGATTTTTTTTTGTCACCTACCAGTACTATCTTAAATGCTTTCCTTAACAGTCAATATAATGTATTGAAATGTGTGTATGTAATGGATGTTTACATTTTCCTCTTGTAAGAGAGGCTGCTTACCTCATCAAAAAATTACCATGAAAAGTGATCACTGACAGCCAATTATAAGCCATTATAAGAAGCATGCTATTTCTGAAATACTCAAATTATGTGATTTAAAACCTGTTATTCTATTCAAAGGTATCTATGACTATATTTGAGATTACATCTAAAATTTGAAATGATATAGAAATTGCTAGTTTATAAGCCACTCTGCACAGTGTTTAAATAATCTTAAACTCATCAAGAGTGGAGGTATTTTATTAATTGCATTTAATAACATAACCAAAAATTGTGAAAACATCCCCCAAAGCTCTAGTTACCCAAAAAAGAAAAATAACCCTTAGCATTTTTAAGCCTACATAAAGTCTGCCACAAGAGTTTCTTTCCTTTTTTAAAATGGCCTTTAAATAAATATATGAGTCAGTTTAAAAAGGCATTTACTTGGATTAAAGTGATTATTCTGCCAGAATGTCAGTATAATAAATTGTGGGTGGCAGAAGTTTTAAATGAGGTTAAATTAGAGATTCTAAGTTTATTTATTTATTTTTTACTCACTCTATTGCTGTAATTAGAGAAGCTTTTGGTTGATCTTCAAATTGTGCCTTGTCATGGAATACCATGCCTACCTGCTTTTATGATAAGTCCTATGGTGTATTTTCTAAATGATCAGAATGGGGGTATAATCCATATGCATGCATCCAGCTTTCCTCCTGCTACTACTACACACACATCCTTATACTTGTTTCATTTCTTCTACCACCTTTCATCCCTGATACTATACTCTTCCACTTTATTTCAATATCTTCAGTGGCAAAGACCAAATTATGTTAGTCACAGAGTTTTGTTCCTGGTAAGCTATTTCATAAAAGAACCTAATACACACTGACTTTAAAATCTCTGCTAGTCTATGCTACCTGCACTGAGGACTGAACTAGCTCAATTTCATAAACAAATATGTTTCACCACCAATGGGTGGTCTTGTAGAATGTGTTTTAAATGATGTAACCTCTTAGAAGAGCTGACCGTGTCTCAAGGCATGGGAAGCATCACCTTCAAGCTGATACCAGCTGAGAAACTGAACTAATGAGCTTCAGGAGACAGATAATCCATAACACAGCTGGGAGAATTCTGCTTGAGTGCCGATAACACTGAAATGGGGCATGATCTCACAGTATATCTCCTCTAAAAAGTTCAATACAGCAAAGTAAACAGAAAAAAGTTCCACCTGATAATTTTATGCTAATTATTTAATTGACATTAAAATACTTCAACCATCATGTTTATCTAGTTATCAAGTAAAGATATTAAAAATAAATACATTTTTAAAGGTTCACGATTGACCACTAATGTCTCTACTCTGAAATTAAAATATCAGAGGCTATCAAAACATTTTCGACATTGCATCCTAACGATGAAGATGAAAGCATCAGACCAAAGAGCTCTTATGCTGTTACACTGTGCATATTGTAATATTTATACAGAATTTTTGCTCAGCTCATTAACTTAATTCCGTCTACCTCGTGCCATCCCTTAGTAATAGTTTTTTCACTAATTGTATGCATTTTCCACCCACTGCTCTGAGCACAAAAGAATCAAACACCACACTTGCTGCAGCCTAAATAAAATAGCAGTAGTCTTCACAAAAGGTGAATTTGGAATGACAATCTGCATTCCCAGTTCCTAAACTTCAAAGTAAACACTAATTGTCTTGTGGACAATGCATCGGGGTACACATATTACACGCGTCCCAGTCTTGAACATTTAAGTGCGAAACGAGAGCAACAAATAGGCAAACCTTCCGCAGCAAAGGATGCGGGCTGCAAAGCAAGCCAGCAGCTATGAAGAATTCATGCTTGTTTTACCTACCGACGTTGTCCATGTCTCAAGAGTGGTAAGGCGAGTTCTGTAGCCTGGCAGCCGGAAAGTCCTGGCTCTTCTGCCTAACGAAGCACCCTGTCCTTCTGCTGATTATCAGCCCTTGCTGGCACACTGAGCATACTTCATGCACTGTCTGCAGGAGACACCGCCAGGAAATTTATATCTCCAAGGATGACAAACAGCCATTAGCTCCATTACAGGCTGATTAAGAGGGACTGAGCCTATCAAGTGGGTACTTGAATCCCCTGGGGGTTCCACCTCTGCTCTGAGCTAAGGAGGGGAAAAAAAATCACTGCAATGTTGAATGTGTTGCACATTTCAGGAAAAAAAAAAAGTGCACATGCTATGCAAAACACAGAGCTTTCCAAAAGATGCCAGGGCAAACAGGAGCAGGAAGAGGCACTGGTCACGAAAAGGTAAAAAGGAACATTTTAAAATACAATACATTATCCTTTCCTTGGGGTTAGTCTAAATATGGTTCAGCCTTTATCATTGACATCACTGAATGACTGGGCAACTTTTCAATTTAAAATTTTAAAGTGTTTTGGTTGTTGTTGGGGGAGGAGGCAGGGAGTAGCAGATAAAACATTGAAAAATAAAGACTATCTTTAATATCTCTGCTCAAAATAAATATTGGGAAGTTGAGTATTGCCATTCCATTTTAGTTATGTTCATCATGACTAATTCTTCTATTTCTGATCAGAATTTCTGCTCACCTATCCTAATAGATAAATTCAAAGTATTTTCACCAAAGGTCACTAAAAATACAAGAAAGAATTGTCAAAAGAGGTTAGGGGATTCTACAGTCTGTTATAATCTGTGGCTAAAGAAATGTGAAGATCAGGAAAGACTGACTAACACAGAAAGACCCTACTTCACTTCCTTTCTTTAATTTGGCTGTGTAAAGACGACTCTCAAAGACATCAAAAACTGCTTACGCTCTCAGGACACAAGGGTGAGCACAGTGCTGGAGAAATCAGGTGCCAGGCCTTGTGGCTGTCATGACATTAGATGCTGGGGACAGCACAACTGTTTTCTGCGTTTTCTCAAATATAGTACAAAGATTTATAATGACCTCATAGGACCTACGATAAAATGAATCTGCAGTACAGTTAGGCTCTTCAGGTCTTTTATACCAACAGATTTCTAAAAAACAGTTCATAGTGTTATATCCCCAAAGTTGCTAAATTTGAAAGGCAATTTGTTTATTAAGCATTTATTTATGCCATTGGAATTCCTAGTGACACACCAGTCGCAAATTATTTATAGTCTAGTTTCCCATTGTAACAGCTTCTAGGTTTAAGTATTTTTGTTTTTAATGTAACTTCAAGATTTCCTATAGATATGAGGTTCTTTTATTGTTTAAACAAAACATTTTGTTTATGTCAGTGATAGCTCAGAAATGTTTTCCTCAAAGAAAAACTGAATTTCTCAGTGACTTTTAGCCTGAGATTTTTAACTCTGTCATTTCAATTCTGTCACACAATTTTAAAGATATATCAATCTACAAATTAAAAAAAAAGATTCTTTGTAGATTTTTTAAAAAATTTGCTTGGATCCCATAAGACTGAAATCACTGTGGTTTCTACACCTCATCAACTTGCCCTGATTAAGACCTGCCGACTATCCAGAGTAAGTGTTATAAGCTCAAAATCTAGGACAAACTAACTATTTTTAAGAAAAAAAAAAAAAAAGAAGAGCTAACAGGGAAATAAAGATAACAGAGAGAGAGATACATCATCAAGACTGAGATTTGGGTAAGGAGTAGCTAAGAAGTCTCATCTATTGGCAGTGCCTATTGCCTAATATGAATATATTTCTATTAGCTTTGTCCACAGTTCAAAATGTGACTCTGAGTTATTTTTATTACCACCGTTAGTCCTTAAATGACAAATGGATCATGTTCCAAAAGCTCATTTTATTGGTCATTCGAAACACACTTTTTTTCCCCTAAATACTGACTGGCTTCCAAGGACAGCCCATTTAGCACTCCCTAACTCACAGATAAAATCTAATCTTTACCCACAATTCTAAAATCCAGAACGTTTTGAAAATATTGTTGTTCTTTGTAAGTTTGGCTCCAAAATGCATTCAGCATCATAACTTGAAGTGATGTGATGCTATTAAAAATCTTTACTTATCCCACTTAGAGCAAATACTCATGTTTGCTACAGAAATGTTTAATATTGCAGGTTCTCAGAATCTTCCCAGACCCTGCTAGGGGCGATTCATAATAAGTAGCATACGTTTTCTATTACCTTTCTAAAATAAAATTCTGAATTCTGAAACACAACGGACTCCAAGGGCTTCAGTTGAAGGACTGTGGTCCTTCAGTCCATTTATGCAATTTAAAATGGTAGATGGCAAGCATTTGTGATGATGGATGCGTTAATTAGCCAGATTAAATCATCCCACATTGTACACATATATCATAATATCACATCATACCCCATAAATATACACAGTTACAATTTGTCAATTTACAATAAAATAAAATGGCAGAAAATAATTCTTAATATTATTTTGTCACAGGATTCCCTTATGTATTTAGGAACTTACCATCTCCCTCCCTTGCCTGCAAATACTCAAACATCTCCACTCAGAGATAAACAAGAAATGGGCAACATAGAAAAATGTCCAGAAATCAGAAAACTAATGTTGACCGTCCATTATAAATTAAGCCCTGTCCAAAAACTGCATTCATTGCCAAGGACATAGCTGCTTCCCATTTCTCTGTATTGGTAACTGGCCCCACCACTGCCCTTCCTCTGTCCCTCCCCAGCATCAGAGGAAGGGCAATGCAACCGTGAAAAACACAGTAAGTGGACCATTTTCCTCAAGCTCCAGTGAGAATCCACTCCCTTCCTTGATTTAATTCACACCCACAATTAATATGCTGTAGCTGGGGAATGCCTGGTTATAAAATGTTCACCAGGCCCTTTCCAATGGCCCCAGAGATGCTGTGGGCATGATACAGGCATCAATAAGGCTAATGTTCTCCATTATGTTTCTAAATATGGGGTTAGTTCCCATTTTTATTAATCTTCTCATGAGTATATACTCAGCTTGCCTAGAATTCGACAAACTTGTTTGAGGTTGGGGTAATTTGGAGCACCTGCATCCAAGTACCCTCAGTGCGATGCCACCTTCAAAAGAAGGACACAACCCCTGTCTGGGTTTTTTAAGAAAATGTTTGCCTGGGGTTGGTTGCATGTTGTTTGGGATGCCGGGTCTGTCTGGCTGCGGTAGCAACAGCAAGGCTGCTGTGTGTCTTCAAACACATCACCAAGCACATCCTTCTACAAAAAAACCCTACTAGCAACTGTCTCTCTCTGTCTCTCTCAGTTTTAACAAAGAAGAGGATGTCTTAGCTTCCTTTCTGCTCACTTTTCTTTTTTTTTCTTTTTTTTTTTTTTTTGAGAGGAGTCTTGCTCTGTTGCCTAGGCTGGAGTGCAATGGCACAATCTTGGTTCACTGCAACCTCCACCTCCTGGGTTCAAGCAATTCTCATGCCTCAGTCTCGCGAGTAGCTGGGATTACAGGTGCCCACCACCATGCCTGGCTAATTTTTGTATTTTCAGTACAGACGGGGTTTTACCATGTTGATCAGGCTGGGCTTGAAACTCCTGACTGCAGGTGATCCACCTGCCTCTGTCTCCCAAAGTGCTGGGATTACAGGCATGAGCCAGGACACTGGGTCACATTACTTCTTAACTTTCCTAGGAGAAGCTCTCACTTGTTGGAAGCACAGAGAAGAACTGATGACAATAGGTGGCAATAATACTCTGCCCTTCCTAACTGAAATTCGAGCCCAGGGTGACTAAGGCCAGTTCAGATGGATTCTGTGGAGAACAAGAGCAGAAACACCACTCCAAGTGGCAGAGCGACTCCAAAATCACAGGCTAAAAAGAACATAGTTTTACTTTCAGAGGACGGACTGGGATCCTTTCTTACAAAATCAGGCTCTGTTTCTCAAGATGGAGGAGTAAAAGAGTGAACTGCCCACGTAATTAGATTGCTTGGTCCAGTAGGTCTCTTGGATACTCAAATGGGCCTATCTGACTATCTCAACTTTTTGAGTTTCTGATTCATCCAAAGGAATAAAGAAGTGCCAGAATATTAACTACCAATGAGAAAGCTTGCTCCCTGTTCATTTTGGAACAGATTCTTCTGAGAGTCTCTTCTTTTTTTTTGAATCAGAGTCTCCCTCTGTCACCAGGCTGAAGTGCAGTGGCGTGATCTCGGCTCACTGCAACCGCCGCCTCCCGGGTTCAAGTGATTCTTGAGCCTCAGTCCCCGGGTAGCTGGGGTTACAGGCATCTGTCATCATATCCAGCTAATTTTTTTTGTATTTTTAGTAGAGACAGTGTTTCACCATGTTGGTCAGGCTGTCTTGAACTCCTGACCTCAAGTGATCCACCCACCTCGGTCTCCCAAAGTGCTGGGATTACAGGCATGAGCCACCCCGCCCAGCTGAAAATCTCTTCTAAAAACATTTGAGCCACTGCTTTTACAAATACAGCCATCAAATAGTTCTGACAAGCAAAATGCTTGGATATATAACTCTCCAAGGTACGAAACCAAATCCCTGAACTATTAACCAAAAACAGTTCATAGGAGAAAGTTTTGCAACAGATAGTATTTCCAGGAAGATCTGGGCAAGAAACATTATACATTTATCCAATGTTCTACTATGTGGATTTTAGGCCAACGCTTACTTGACACGACTATGTATTATGCCAACCATTCTCCTTTTAAGGTTTTTCTTCTGATGTAAGGTGTGGGGAGGGGTCTCCTGAATTTCTTGTTAACATTTGCTTCTCTTCCCTTATTCATGGTCTTTGGAGTGTGCCTGCTGTTCACACTTACCCTATTTTTTTTTTTTTTTTTGAGGCAGAACAGCATACACTGCTCCTTGGCTATAAATTTTTTCCCCTGTTATATTCAAAGTTGAGCCCAATCCCTCTCCCCGACTGCAAAATCCCATGGCAGTTGTCCCTATACCTATTGCAATGGTCCCAAATAAAACCTGCCTTACTGTGCTTTAACAAGTGTCATTGAGTATTTTTTTTAACAGTAAATTGTTGGAGGTAAAGACATTTTAAAATAGCTTCAATTAGTTTAGTTACTTCCACATTTTTTTTTTTTTTTTTTGAGACAGAATCTTGCTCTTGTCACCCAGGCTGGAGTGCAGTGGTGCAATCTTGGCTCATTGCAGCCTCCGTCTCACCGATTCTAGCAATTCTTCTGTCTCAGCCTCCTGAGTAGCTGAGATTATAGGCGTGTGCCACCACACCTGGCTAGTTTTTGTATTTTTAGTAGAGACAGGGTTTTGCCATGTTGGCCAGGCTGGTCTGAAACTCCTAACCACGGGTGATCCGCCCACCTCAGCCTCCCAAAGTGCTGGGATTACAGGCGTGAGCCACTGCACCCAGCCCACACTTAGCCTCTTTAACAACATCTGAATGCAGAGGCTGTGAAACTTTTCTGCACACCCAGATTGCCTGGTGTCTGGACCTTACATGAGGCGACATCCATCAGACACAGTCTTCTGATAAGTTTGGACATTTGGCCAACGTGGTTTGGTGAATCCATACTTGGACAACACCCCACTGCTCCAAACACATAGTAATGATAGATAAAATATTAAATAAGTAAATCACAGCTAGGCCAAAAAGCTAGTTGATCATTTCCATGAATGAGAAAGGAAACAAAAGCTAAAGGCAGTGGGTGAGGCTTCTGCAGTGTCCTGCTCTACCCAAGGGACAAAAGCAGAAGTCAAGGCCAGATGTGCAGCTCCTATGTAGTAATGGCTCTAAAAGAACTCCACATGAGAAAGGAGCAGTCAGAGTCAGGCTCTGCTGGAATGGAGAGCCCTGGTTCAAGAAATGAGGTTGGAAAAACAAATGGTTGATATCTTAGTTCCAGGAGCCATGGCTTTATAAAGCCTTGAGGGGCAGGGAGAGGATAAGTCTTCATAATCAATAATTAACTAAACTTCATATGGGTCCCTAAATAGTGGATGGGCAATATGCCCTCAAAATTGAGCAGAAACTTCCTCAAGATGTCATTAGAAAACCTGACAAGATGGGAGAGTTAGAGAGACAAGGTGGAGGTAACTTCAAAACCATAAAACTATTAGGGAAGGGGAGAGCAAGAGTGAAAACAAAACCAAAGGAACTAGCATTAGGTAGCACAATGAGGTGACTATAGTTAACAATCATATTTTATATTTCAAAATAACTAAAAGAGTGGAATTGGAATGTTCCTAACATAAAAAATGATAAATGCTTGAGGCAATGAATATCTCTATTACTTTGATTTGATCATTACAAGTTGTATGATTGCATCAAAATGTCAGATGTAATCCATACGTGTAATTATTATGTATCAATAATAATTAAAAATAAAAAAATTAAAACAACAAACAAGCAAACAAACAAAAAAGACCTTCCACTGAAAATGATGGCACGAGTTGAACTCCAAAATATTTTAAGACTGCTAATACATAAAAAGCCCGGGAATATATTTCTCTTACAGTAACAATGCAGAAGAATGAGAGAAAACAAAGGCCCATCTGGGACCCAGGAGTCCACATGGATGGCACTTACTCAGCAATGAATCTCAGAGTGAATGCCCTGGTGGCTGGACAACTGAAAAGCCTATCTCCATGAAAAGCATAAAAAGAACTCTGCCAAAGTCAGAGAGAGAGGGTTCCCCAATATATGAAATACGTTTAGCTTTTCTAATAAAACCAGTTAACCCAAGAGTGCCTAGGAAGCACATTCTGACATCTAAATGAGATTTCTTAGCTGTCAGTCTAGTGTGCCTTAGCCCCAGCATTGTACTCCTACAAAACCCTGCAAGTAGCCCTCTGAGAAGGAGGCTCAGCATTGGCCTGGCCTTGCAAAAATATGTTGGGGAAGCTCTGGCCGTTGCAGTGAAAATCAATTCATCAGACTCTTTGACCAGCAACCTGTACAGATCTAAAGGCCATCCCATGACGGCCTTTTTTTCCCAGAAGATTCTGATTTTCTCAACAAAGATTCTGGGCTTTCTTCCTTCTCTTCCAGAATTGGAATCCAGAACTGACACCTGTATCTGAGTCTCAGGCCAGAGACCACAGTAGCAGCTTTCATTTTTTGAACATTGACTATTTACCAGGCATGGTGCCTAATACTTTCTTTATGCATTTATTTCATTTAAACCTAACAGCAAGAATGAGTTTGGTACTGTTATTATTCCCATTTTATAGATGAAGAAACTAAGGCTTGGAGAGCTTAAGAAATATGCCTCAAGATGCACAAATGATAGATCTGGATTCAAACTCAGGTCTTTTGTATTGTAGCATGTTCATGTGTCGTCTCTTCATTGTATAATATTTACCAGGAATGGCCAGGCTCAAGGTATAGGCCCAACTTCTTTTTATAGAATCTAATTTTATTGAACTAATTTCAATGCAAAAGCATAATTTCTTTTAAAGCTTCAGGCTTCTGTCTCAATTTGACTAATGAAATGTTTAAAGCTATTCTTTTGCCTTGGCAAAACTAAACAAAACAATCACTTCGCCCTCAATAGCACTCAATAGTCTTGGTATGAAAATAAACATGGTAGAATTTCTGCCTGTAAAAGGCATTGAGATACGGGCCTCTTTCTAAATTCCAGGAGATGGCTGCATTTAAAAAATTATTTCTGAAGGAAGACTAAATTATAAATCTGTAAATCAAAGCAGAGTGACATATGCTTACCACTGTTTAGCTCAATCTATTTATCACTTCAAGGATTTTTAAAAATAGTTTTCAAGAACGTTACATATACTTTATTATGGCCAATGCTCAAAAAATTATTGAGTTGGCAGCAATGCCACCAGGTCACTGGAATGCAGAGGAAGGCATCCGTTTGGCATGGTGCTGACTATTGGCAACAAAGGACTTCTTACCATATCGATCAGCCAAAAGGGTAGCCTGTTGCTTAAAGGGCAGTTACAGCTGCTTATGGATGAATCTATTGTTACAAAACCAGCAAACAAAGGAAAAAACTGGTTCAGAGAAGCTGCTCCAGGAATATGCAACTTGCACAAGTTCTCTACAAAAGCCACCAGTTAGTTGGAAGTATGATGGGTACCCATCCTAACAAGATGGCAAGTTCCCCTCCAATGACGTGGTTGGCAGGTTCGTGCCGGCTGGACTGGGGGCAGCCTGCTATCCATACTCAAAAAGGTGATTCTCTCTAGTAGACTTTAAGAAAGGGTCAGACTACTGTTTTCTCAGATGAGCAATCATGAGCGGCCAACTGGTAGTCTAATCAAATCCAGCCCACTGACATGATCATTTGGCTAGGCCAAACCTTGAAAGCTGTAGACAAGGCATCTGTTCTGAGTTTGCCAAAGTTTCCACCACTCCCAATTGTCTCACATTGAGCTACACACACTTACATGGCCTGCCTGGCTCCTGAAAGCATTTGTGCCCAAGTCTGCAGAATGGACTGCTGACCTCTCAAATCCCTTGCAGACTCATGATTCTATAAAGAAAGGGTGGTATATCTTAATACAGCATAGAAAGCGGGAAAGGTATAGGCTGGATCTTAATGAGCTGTTCTTACAGGCTGGCAAGGGAAGCACCCTTTGCAACTCAAAAAATTTCCTTCATAGGCTGTTTGGGATTCATCAAACAAGTATTCTAGGTTCTGCTTGACTTAAATTTAAATTAATAAGCATTTCTTTAGTAATAAGACATTTGTTAAGTTGGGTTACTTCTTGTCAAATATATATTGATTGCTTCCATGAAAGATGTAGAAATCTTGTCAAGGTCTTCCTCATAGCTCCTAGAACACTACTGAGTGCTCAACAATTGTTTTTAGAATGAATACATGACCAGATAAGTGATGGATGAATCAATAAACAGTGTAGTCCAGGCAGAGCCAAAATTCCTAAAAATGCCTAAAAAGAATGTGTTACTTTTTTCTCTCATGAATCAATTTCTGCCTGATCTCCTTAAACAGCCTAATGAAAGTTTAGTTTTCTCCTACCAAAGTATACTTGCCATCTAGTAGTTTTATTTTTTTTTAAGGTATTAACACATAGGCTTCAGATTAATTGGGAGAATGATTCTTTTTCACCACTCTGCTTTTATCTCCTTATCCAGGCATTCATTGAAAAAAGAATTGGAAGTGACCCCAATCTTTCAGATCAGCTTAGGACACCTAGAGAAAAGTGCTGAGTACCTACAGGGTCATCAATAAATGCCTGACTGATTTAACTGGGGACTCAGCTCTCTGACTCCTCCCACTACCATCATTGTTCTAAAAGAGTCAGGGGTGAGATGTTATTTAAGTTTAATTACACAGGACTAATCTGCTATGTTTACTATTCACGCCACTAAACCTGGAACAGATAACAGAAAGCATCAATGCCAGCCATTTAAATGGCTCTAGATGGATTTGTCAGGACCACAGCAAACATTTAACTAGTCTTTGAGACATGAGGTCTAGTGATTCCTCCAAGGAGGTTATAGAAAATTCCTGGGAGCCATAAAAAAAGGAGATAAAACATCTGTATCTGATATGAAGGACAAAGCCAGGAAAGGCACTGGATAACAGTCAAGGTTAACCAGGTTCTAACATAACTACAGGGACACGGGCCAGGAAGGGGAAGCCATGTGGTTGTTCTTAGAGAAGTGCTTTGCCATCAGATGACTTGTGATCTCTCCCTGGCTCAGACTTTTGCTTTTACTTTCCTTTCCTATTGTCTTTTCATCATTGTTAGTTTCCTGTTGCTACTGTAACAAATTACCACCAATTTAGTGGATTAAAACAGCCCAAATTTACTCTGATGGTTCTGGGTCAGAAATCTAAAATTAGTCTTATCTTATAGGGCTCAAATCAAGGTGTTCTGAAGGGCTGCATTCCTCCTGGAGGCTCTGGCTTGGTCTCTTCCACCTCCTAGGCTCAGTTGCATTCCTTGGTTACAGCCTCATTGCTCCAAAATTTGCCTTCATCATCACATTGCCTTCACCTCTTTGACCTTCTTGTCCCTCTGATAAGGACTCCTGTGATTACACTGAGCCCAGCCAAATAATCTAGGATCATTTCTCCCAGGATCATTAAGTCAACATCCTTAATGTCTTCACATCTGCAAAGTCCTTTTTGCCATGTAAAGTAACATATTCACAGGTTTAAGGGGTTAAGATGTGGTTCTTTTCCTTTTTTGGGGGGAGCACCTTCTTTGACCTACTATATCATCACTGTCTTAGCAAACTACATGTCATCAAGTCATCTTAATTAAAGTTCCCTCTCCCCAGGAACAGGCTCAGAAACAGGCAAAGCCCCCACTGCTGCTTCCATAGGTGCACCTGAGGTCTTGCGTGCTGAGTAACAGGTAGAAAATATGGCAGGTAGTAGGAGGAGCAACAGGAAGGGCACCAGTGGTGGGCTTTGAGCAGGTAATGGAAGGGACTTTTGCAGGATAAAATAGTAGAGAAATTATAAAAAAAAAAAAAAAGTCAATATAATGGACCTGGGGTATTTCCAATAATCTAGCTCTGTATGGCATTTCAAAGTCTGGGTCCAGCATGTTCAGTGGCTTAAATGAAAAAATGTTTAGGTCAATGCTGCATAAAGACTTTGAAAACGTCTATGCTAGAACACAAATGGAACCATGTGTTGTTTGAAGGGGGATGGGGGAATCAAATCTCCTTAATCCCTTTATCACTGGCTCCCGTCAGGAAAAACAGATAGCAGAAGAGGAATCCAACACCCCGGAAAAATTACAATTGAACTCTGCAAAGATGACATATGTAATACACCTTATTCCAAACATGTTTGCTCACATTTGGCATGTGGGTTGTGGAGAGCAGGGATTTCACTTTATTTTTACGATGGTCTGTGGGTAGAGGATGATATTTTGAATAAAAGAAATCACATTTAATCATTTAACGAACATGCATGAGGTCTTTACTACTTACCTGGAAGCCAGTATTATGTTTCTATATAAATGCTCAAGGCGAAAAAGCAAAACCACTGAGATACCCTAGACCACATCAATATTCCTTCAAGGGAGGGGCAGCAAGCAGCTCACGAATGGTATATCTTTCATTTCTTGGAGACTAGGTTGAGCAACTATCTTCCTGGAAGTCATTCCTGTCCCTCCCTACAATGGGTTTTCCCGAGAGAATGTGTTCTTCCACAGTATGGAGCGTGAGAACACAGAGGGGAAAATACATGCCAAGGGTAGAAAGACCCAGAGTGTAGAGCAGAAGAATGTGACCTTGATATGCATACTGGGAGCAGAAACGCAGGAGGGAAGGAGGCAGGAGGGCTCTGCTGGCAGCAATAGGGCTGAAACAAGACACAGGCAGAAGGCAGAGGGGGCCGCCAGCCGGCAAGTAAGTTCACAGGACTTTCAGCAAGGGCTGCAGAGTCCTAGCAACAGCCTCAGAGTTGGATGCCATGATTCTTTTTACTTTTATCTTTTGTTTTTTTGAGATGAGGTCTCACTCTGTCACTCAAGCTGGAATGCTGTGGCATGATCACAGTTCACTGCAACCTCAAACGCCTGGGCTTAAGGGATCCTCCTGCCTTAGCCTCCCAAGTAGCTGGGACTACCGTCACATAACCTCCATGGCCAGCTAACTTTTTTATTTTTAGTAAAGATGGGGTCTCACTATGTTGCCCAGGCTGATCTCAAAGTACTAGGCTCACGTGATCCTCCCACCTTGGCATCCCATAATGCTGGGATTACAGGCATAGGCCCCAGTGCCCGGCCTGATGCTGTGATTCTTACACAGAGTTTTGGTGTTTTCAGAAACATTCACTTGCCGTAAACCTACTATATTACCCACTCAAAAATATTGGCTGTTAAGCATTTATTACTTAATACCCTGCTAACAATCTGGGGATACAAATATAAGTAAGAGTATCTCTCTCCAAATGCAGTTCAGGTAAATGTGAGCCTCAATAACAAGATCACCACCAAGGAATAAACCTTCTGAGAAAGGATGACCCGCTTTAGCTGCTCCCAACTTGGAAAACAGAACATGTGCTAGAAAGACACCAAATGAAGACCTAGAGGAATAAAGGGACTCACAGATCTGGCTTGCTGGGGACAACAAAAGTATTTTCCATGGCCAGTTTTGCAGGCCTGAAATTAGATTCAATTAACACGTGAATAGTGCTATAAAATATCTGTAATTCATTTGAGATAGTTAAGTTACTTAATAAGCATAATAATTAGTAAATTATCTAAATTTATAGAATCTCCAAGAACTGAATCATTCTCATGTATTCTCTTATTCTTTAAAGTACTATTTTAAGAGCCTCCAGTAGATAGTGCTTATACAAGAAATAGTTTGAACCATAGAAAAACTAAAAAGGAACAAACTTTTCCCTAAGTGACTCTACCTGTAACCTACCCACTCAGTAGACAGGAAGGGTGAAGGAAAAGGTGACAGGATTAATGTTAAAATAGCACCATCAGCATGTAATGATTCACCAGTGTGTTTATTTTTGGAAAGCTAAATTAAGTAGAACCTTCTGGTAACATTCTTTATTTTTATTCTAACAGCATTTTTTTCTGTCTTTAAAAACAACAACAAAACCACCTCTAGTCCTCTTCACGAAAGCTTTCACTGGGTACTAGAACTAATGTAGGACTCTGTTCTCTTGAAATTTGGATACAATTTTAAATTTGTCATTTAAAATGTGGCTATTGAAATAACATACATGGCATGGAACTTCAAGTGAGCATCGATTTATCAAGACACACCTTATAGCTTGCTCTTGAAAGTCTGAATTAAAAATATCTTAGCTCATCGGTCATTTGAGTCTGGAAACATTTAAATAATTAAGCTCCAGATACATTCAGCACCACAGAATTCTCATGACCCAGGCCTTACCTGCCGTGCTTCAACAGAGTTGGAAAACTTCCCTGGAGCCAAGTAAATGTGGCCCAAAGCTCTGCATTTTGGTTGAATGCTGGAAATAAAGTTACCTTTACTATTAAAAAGCTAGAAAATCAGAAACCTGTCATGTACACTTCTCCCTTTACCTAATTAGCCTTTAGTGTGTCATTTGACATACTTACCTTAGTTCATATATATTTTAGTGCCCATCCTCTAATTGGACTTATTAATAAGCAAAATCTTTCCTTGTCCATCTATATTTTGCATCAAATGCGTCACACCTTATGAAGGTGTCTAAATTTGTTCCTACTATAAGAATCTAAAATTGTCTTGCTTCTAAAACCTGGTTTGAAGATGTAACAGAAAAAGACTGATTTTAGGAAGTTGTATGTTATTCATAAAATCATTATGTAACAGTCTTCATTTCAGAGCTTCCCTCAGCTGATGTGTTTATACAAAGGAGCTCTGCTAAAACAAGCTGATTAGAACAAGAGGGCCCTATGATGTCAAACATCACCACAGATCTGACTCACCCCACCTGACAGCAACGGCAGCCAGCAATTCTGACCTGGTTAATGAGAGCAAAACAGGGCTAAGCACTTGGTAGCGGCTCCAACCCAGTCTCTGTAGCTCAGGCTGTTGGTTGCAGATCCATGGACGGCAAACTCTGGAGGACGCCCATGTACGTCTGGCTAGGTGTAGGCCAAGGCCAGCACCAAGGCAGAAGCCTGGGCTTGCTCCCTGGACCATAATCAGATCAGGGGAATTCCCTACCTCACTTCCCCTCCAGTAGCAGCAATACCGTTTTCATTCAGTAGAGGAGGAGTGGAGCTCAATCTCCACCAACCACTGTAGATTGTTTCCATATTCCACCAGAATACTTTCATTGGTTCTCAACACAAGTAATTTAGCCTTTAATGGTTTTTCAGGTGAACAGCTGTCAAACACACTATTTTACTGAACAAATTCATTCCACTGGCACTCACTGAGCACCGGCATAAGCCAGGCATTGGGCAGAGTGGTAGGGACTCAACAGTGAACAAGACCCTGCTCTGAGACATCATAGTGTGGCAGGGGGATAATACAAATGCAGTGTCAATGGTTTACCTTCATAGTACAGGTCGACTGTCCCTTATTCAAAATGTTTGGGACCAGACATAATGAGATCTCTTGGGGATGGGACCCAAGTCTAAACAGGAAATTCATTTATGTTTCATATACACCTTATACCTGTAGCCTGATGATAATTTTATTCAACATTTTTAATAGTTTTGTGCATGAAACAAAGTTTGAGTATATTGAACTGTCTGAAAACAATGGTATCACTATTTCATATCGGTTCTCAAAAAGTTTCAGATTTTGGAGCATTTCACATTTCAGATTTTCAGATGAGGGATGCTCAATCTGTAACACGGATAAAAACAGACAAGTGGAATATTCTTTTAAAAAACTAGGGCTACTTTAGAGCCTTACATCCACAGTAGGGACAGCAGAGAAAAAGTATGCATTAGAATATTGTCAAATACAAGAGCATGGAGAAATGGTTGCTATTATCATAGAACTTGTATGTCACGTTTGTGTTTTTGAAGTGAGATAATATAGAGGAAGTTGTCCAGTACAGGGCCTAACACATCCACTAGCTCCCTATAACCTCCTCGTGGGCATTCAATGTTTAAATGAATCAATAATTTAATCAGATAATGTGGGAATCATCTTATAAACATTTCAGTGATCTATATTTATAGATCTTCTAGCTCTGAAGATAAACAAAATTCTGAAGAACTTCTATAGGACTTATACAGATAAAATTAGGTTTTACTTAAATTGCTTAATCAAGATTTCTATCATTTGGCTTTTGAATGAATGTTCATTCAAGATATGAAAAGAATATGTACATTTAACCCCAAAATAACTTGCTGTGCTGTTAATGCTGAACTAAGAGTCTCTCCTGTAACTATTTGAAGCAGAAATGAAGATATGCCAAAAATCTCCAAGAAACATCCTTCCAGTTTCAACTGAGATACCTTTTGTCTGGAAAGTCTTCTCTGGCCTACCAAGACCAGTTAGACATCCTCTGTGTTTCCTCCTTGAGATCCTGACCTTCCATCACCCTAACACTTGCCCACTTACCATAAGGCATAGCAACTGTACGGCCACTGCTCTGCAGCCCCCACAGGACTTCCAATGAGGACAGGGCCATAATTTGCTTTGAATTCCCAGCATTTAATACACAACCACACAACCTGATGCCTAGCAGATGTTCAATAAATACCTGTTCAATGAGTTTAGATGTGAAATGGAATTTTTTCTCTCAAATAGATAATCTCATGGGGGTTCTTTTTTTTTTTTTTTTTTTTTTTTTCTTGAGGCAGGGTCTTGCTCTGTCACCCAGGCCGGTGTACAGGTGCAGTGGCATGATCTCAGCTTACTGTAGTATAGACTTTCCAGGCTCAAGCGATCCTCCCACCTCACTCTCACGAGTAGCTGGGACTATAGATGTGTGTTACCATGCCTGGCTTTATTTATTTATTTATATATTTATTTATTTATTTAGAGACGGAGTCTTGCTCTGTCGCCCAGGCTGGAGTGCAGTGGCTCAATCTCGGCTCACTGCAAACTCCGCCTCCTGAGTTCATGCCATTCTCCTGCCTTCCGTAGCTGGACTACAGGTGCCCACCACCACGCCTGGCTAATTTTTTGTATTTTTAGTAGAGATGGGATTTCATTGTGTTAGCCAGGATGGTCTCGATATCCTGACCTCATGATCTGCCCACCTCGGCCTCCCAAAGTGCTGGGATTACAGGCGTGAGCCACTGCGCCCGGCCTTTTTATTTTTTGTAGAGACAGGGATTTGCCATTTTGCAGCCTGGGTCTCAAACTCCTAGGCTCAAGTAATCTGCTCGCCTTGGTCTCCCAAAGTGCTGGGATTACAGGCATAAACCACTGTGCCCAGCTCAAGGTCGGGATTCTTAACAATAGTTAATTTGTGTAATGTAGACAATGAAATTGGAATGAATTGGGGATGGAACCCAAGTCTAAGTAGGAAATTCATTTATGCTTCATATATGCATAGCCTAAACATAAGCTCTAAAAATGGCTTTATAGATGAGATGGACAGACAGAGGGAAGGACATTACTAGGTTAATGGAAAGAGCATTAAAAAAAAATGACCAGAAAGAGGATGAGTGACCAAATCAAGGGAATGGCCCCTATGGAGTATTAGTCGATGTGAATAGCGCCCCCTGGAGCGCAAGTCCTAGTGTGACTGGGACATCTTGGAATTGGGATTTTACCAAGGCTTTGGATGGAAAAATCTCAGTTAATTGGGGTTACCTACCTCTTCTTATGTTTACCTTTTCCTGGCATTGGGTGAAGCTCTAGAAAACTTACTAAACAATAGCAAACATGTAGGGGATCTGAATGGAGAGGATGGTTCATCTTATCATTGGTGTTATCCAAGCCTGCCCATTACATTTGTAGGGACTGGGGCAAGTGCACAAATGGAAGCCCCCATCCCATATGCCTAAATATTTAAAAGCTGTAAATCAAGCTAACAAACTATTAGTTACTATATGTTCTATCCTCCAACCTTAACCAATACACTTTCATAAGGATCTGAACATGATGGCACTGAGAGAGTTGCCTCCTGGCCTGAAGCGCACACTCCTCTGAGCACCCCCAGGTCTGTCCCATTGTGTCAGAGTCTGCACGCACCTCTCATATCCACAAATGCACTTCTGTCAACACACCCCACGAACAGTCATGCCCAGGCTAACTCTCATGTCTAGGAAAACCAGAAGTACAATCTGCCTTCAATCTCCTAAAAAATAGATCTAGGGAAGTGGCCCAGGAAAACCTGGAAGTGGACAAATTCCCTGTTTGGGCCAGGAATTCTAGGGCCTAAAGTAACCAAAATATGGCACAGGAAAGGATATCTGGGCTCCAGGTGGCTCCACATTCCCTGCCCTGGCAGAGATGGATAATTGGAGGAGGCCAAGGTGGTGCCCAGAGCAGGGAGGCCCCTTATGTCCACGTCAGTGCAGCATTGGGATCGTCATCTATCGCCACTGGAATTCTCTGAGATGTCCTCAGTCCCCTTTGGTCTTCACAGCCCTAGGCAACAGGTTCACAGAGGTCACTGTTGTGTCATGCCTCCTTCCTGAATTCACAGCCGTCACAGGTCTGCAGCCTTTCTGGGCTGTGTTCATGCTGCTCTTGGAAACATTCTGCTGCTCTCACGTAACCCCAGGCTGGGAAAAGACCACTTTAGTGCCCTCCTGGTTTCACATGCGCTTTCTCTGCTCCTGTGCCAAGCTGTGAAATAGGGAACTTGGTGACACTCTCCTTGGCCACCTACCTGGAACACCTAGAGAAAAACAGGAAGTTTCTCTTTCTTTCTCAACATGCTTGATGCAGGGTCATTCCAGAGTGTCCTAAATGTACCCTGGAATGGCCCACCTCCATACTTATCTCTAAAGAATTATTCCCAATCTTTTATCTTATGCCTGGCCTACACTTTTGAAATTCAAAAGTCAGGAGCTGACTTCACTGTTCTCTGCCTTCAGCTCTGTCACACCTTCCTAAGCAAATGAACGTGGAATGTCTCAGCTGATGGGGCAAAAGGAAGCATCATAAGGCACAAAGAATTACAGAAAAAAAAAACCTCTTAATATTTCAAAATGTTGTCTCAAATACTTATATAAAATTATCATAAGGAATGCTGTCCTTTTTATACTTAATTGCTAAGTACAATTCCACTTAGCCCACTGTCAGTAGGATATACACATTGAGTTTTCATGGTAGTGGGTATGGATTTGTTCTGCTTCATTTGTGGTCTCAGTCAGTCCATCTTGTGACATGTAGCATGTGCTGGCAAGATTGTCATTGGGGTGGGGAATGGGCTGAGGCCACACAACAGGGCAAAATTAATCCATCCACAGGAAGGCATCATAATAGACCCTTCAATGGAAGGGTATAGAGGCCTGAACTTCCTTACCACAGAAATTCAGCTGTTAAGACATAAGGCCTTTTCTTTCTTAGATCTTCAGATACAACATCTAAGACAGCGTGTTCCTGTACATAGAGAGATAGAAAGAAAGAAAGCCATTGAACTCCTGGAGTGATATTTAAACCTAAAAATTTCACTGAATGGTGTTCCTTTGGTGTTTTCTTCCTTTCTCTTTTTCAGTAGCACCCACTTGTGATCGCAAATGCCTAATTACTGTTCAATCTAGGATGCTGTAATTAGCTTTCTAACACTGATCTTACATTAAGTCATGTAAACAGCATGGAGGAGGTGAAATGCTATGTTCCTCCTGATGAGTGTCTTAAAATAACAGATTTAAGCAACCACAGGCTGACAGACATTTTCTGTAAAAGCACATTTGAAGTCACAGACTGACATTCTCCTCTGAACAATTCCAGAAGCTCATTAGGCCTTGCATGAAACTCTGCGATGTTTTTATGAATGTGGGTCCTCCAGTTTCGTGGCGGTGAATTCCTAAAATTTATCTGCAGCACATGAAAAGTTTTACTGACTAGAAGACCAAATATGGGGCAAATACCAAACAAAAAGCCATTTTATAAAAATACGTAGATTTTAATGAATGTAAGACCACCTAAAATTCCAATCTTACATAAATCAAATTTATTTTTGAGTAAAATTTTCTTTTATCACTAAGAACCAGTAAACTAACAAATTTTAAACTCTACTACCATGAGTTTTAATTGCTGAGCACAGAGTTTTCGTGACTATAATATTCTGTAATAAATTCAACCTGGGCATGATCATTATATTTTTAGATACATTGCTGGATTAGGTTACATTTTGTTTAGGAATTTGCCATCTACCTTGATAATTGAGATTAGTTTGCCATTTTCCCTTCTCCTATTATCCTTGCCTGGTTCTAGAATGAGCTGGGATGTGTTTCGTCATTTTCTGTAATATGAAATAGTTTGCATAAGATCAGTGCCATGGACTGAATTGTGTCCCCTCCCCTAAATTTATATGAAGAAGCCCTGACTTCCAGGAGTTTGAAATGTGACTATATTTGGAGACAGGGCCTTTAAAAGAGATGATGGCATTAAAATGAGGCTGTTAGAGTGGTCCCCACTCCAATATGACTGGTGTTCGTATAGGAAGAGAAAATTTGTTTTTTTATTTTTATTTTATTTTATTTTTTATTTATTTTTTAAGTTCTTTTGTTAAATTTTATTATTATTATACTTTAAGTTCTAGGGTACATGTGCATAACTTGCAGGTTTGTTACATATGTATACTTGTGCCATGTTGGTGTGCTGCACCCATCAACTCGTCAGCACCCATCAACTCGTCATTTACATCAGGTATAACTCCCAGTGCAATCCCTCCACCCTCCACCCTCCCCATGATGGGCCCTGGTGTGTGATGTTCCCCTTCCCGAGTCCAGGTGATCTCATTGTTCAGTTAGAAGAGGAAATTTGGACACAGAGACACCAGAAGTGAATACACAGAGAAAAGACCACCTGAGGATACAAGACGGCAGCTGTATTAGTCTGTTCTCGCATTGCTAGAAAGAACTACCTGAGACAGGGTAATTTATAAAGAAAAAAGGTTTCCTTGGCTCATGGTTCCACAGGGTATACAAGAAGCATGACTAGGGAGGCCTCAGGAAACTTGCAATCATGGCAAAAGACAAATAGGAAGCAGGTACATCTTACATAGCTGGAGCAGGAGGAAGAGAGGAAAGGGGGAGGTGCTACACACTTTTAAACAACCAGATCTTGTGAGAAGTCACTCACTATCATGAGAACAGCAAGGGGGAAATCCACCCCCATGATCCAATCACCTCCCACCAGCCCCCTCCTCCAACACTGGAGATTACAACTGGACATGAGATTCGAGTGGGACACAAATCCAAACCATGTCAGCAGTCATCTGCAAGCCAAGGAGAGGTACCTAGGAAGAGACCATACCTGCTAACACCTTGATCTTGGACTTCCACCCTCCAGAGCTGTGAGAAAATAAATTTCTGTTATTTAAGCCACCCAATCTGTGGCATTTTGTTATGGCAGCTCTAGCAAACTCATAGGATAAGAGTGATTTATTCCTTGAAGGTTGAATTGAACTCATAAAATCTTCAGAGTCTTATGAAGCATTTTGATCATTGATTCAAATTAGCTAATAGTTACAGGTCCTTTTAATTTTTTATTTTGTCATAAGCCAGTTTCAGGAAGCTATATTTTTTAGGAACATGTACATTTCATCTGTTTTCAAATTTATAGATATCAAATTGCTTATAATATCTTCTTGCTGCCTTTTAATCTCTACAACTTCTACAGGTATGTTCCTTTTTATTTCTAATTTTTTTTGTGCTTTCTTTTCTCTCATAGATATTCCCAGGTGTATCATTTTCATCAGTCTTTTCATAGAACTGACTTTTAGTTTCGTTGATCCTCATATATTTGTTTTCTATTTCATGAACTGTTACATTTATCTTTATTACATTCTTCCTGCTTTCTTTGGGTAGATTCTGAGAAAACCTTACTCTGAGGACTGATATTTGGGACAATATCAACTCTTTTTCAAGAGTTTTTCAAAGTTTGGTTTTCAAACTCTGCTCTGCAAGACCCTAGTGACACTCTGGTGGTGTCTCAGAGGTTATTGTGGAGAGTCACTCACACACTTCGAGAATGTTCAGATCTTTTAATCAAAGCAGCTCTACTTTGATCAGTTTTGCATGTTGGGCTTCTGTAAAATTTGGGGGAAAAAATGGTTCCATTTTCTAAAAAGAAAATGTTTTCAAAAATTTGAAGATGATTGAGTGACCAGGCCAATGAGGTTTGTTTCTCCGATATCATAACGTTTAGTACTAATAGACACTCATATTTCTATTGACAACATAGTGGAGTTACTAAGTACCACCTTATAGCTAGGGAAAATCTTTCCATATTTGTCAATGCCAGAACCCTCTTAAATTAGGATTCTGTAATTCTGTCTACTTGTATAAGATCAATGATCTTAAGTATAAAAAGACTTTAGAAGATCTTTCACTGCCAGCAATATTTAGAATTTGTGCTGAGCATTAGACAAGTATTTTTTAATTTTATTTTATTTTATTTCTGAGACAGAGTTTCGCTCTTGTTGTCAGGTTGGAGTGCAATGGCGCAATCTCGACTCACTGCAAACTCCCCCTCCTGGGTTCAAGCGATTCTTTTGCTTCAGCCTCCCAAGTAGCTGGGATTACAGGCATGTGCCACCACGCCCGGCTGATTTTGTATTTTTAGTAGAGACGGGGTTTCTCCATGGTGGTCAGGCTGGTCTCTAACTCCCGACCACAGGTGATCCACCCATCTTGGCCTCCCAAAGTACTGGGATTACAGGTATGAGCCACCGCGCCCGGCCAATATTTTACTTTTAATGACCCTTCAGGTAGAGTTCCCATGGGATGGATGAAAGAATAGTGAGTCTCAATTTCAAAATAGAAAACTCTTATCTTTAAATATCTCACTCATTTTTTGAATATGACCACAAAAAATGTGTCTCATCTTTTTTCTCAACAAACTCTGGACCTAATCGTTCCATTTGCCCCAAGAATACTCACTGGCAGTGCTTGCGGCTGCAGTGTTTGCTCCAAGATAACTCTGCCACTAAATATCTTGCTTGTATTATTATTATTGCACTGCTCTAGTATATTGACTTTGGAAATAAAAGACATTATTCTATTTATAACAGTCTGTTTTTAGTAGTGGTATTTCCATTTACAAAATGTAGTAATTCTCGATTGCTGAAAATGTCAAATCCTAGAAAACGTAGCATTCTCATGTCTATGCCTGATGTTAACATCATTCTCGAACAGTTGTTGGCGGAATATTCATTTGATGAATCTAATTTTTCCAAAATAGATTATTCTGATGATTCAGATGATTCTGATGTTAGTTCTGTCTAGAAATAACTCCAAGAACAGTTTTTATATTCTATGCTCACATTGAAAATCAGGAGATTTGCTTCAGCCTCAAAGAGTGTGTTTATGTAAAATTAAATGAACACTGGCAGTGAGTTGCACCTTTTTTTCCCAAACAGGAAAAGGGTTAATCTAATCCTACTTGAGGAGTTAACAGGCTTTCGACACAGTTATTCCATTATAGTTCACTGCCACAAACCATTTCATGTTACTGAGAGGTAAGTTACAAATAACATCATATTGTCTTTATTAATATAAAACTTTGGACAACATAATGAGGTAGGGGGTGGGACTTGACTCCAAAGTCTGGGGCTTGAACACTGGACCAGATTGAGGACTAGCTAAAATATGGCAGGGTAGAGGCAGTTTTCAATTAGGCATTCCCACCAGTGTACCATGTCAGTTTACCATTACCATGGCAACACCTGGGAGTTACCACCCCTTTTCATGGCAGTGACCCAATGACCCAGGAGTTATTACCTCTTCCCTAGGAATTTCTGCATAAGCCGCCCTTTAATCTGCATGCAATTAAAACTGGGTATAAATATGACTGCAAAACTGTTCTAGGCTGCTACTTTGCCTACTGGGTAGCCTACTCTGCAACAGCAGTCACAGAGCTGAAATACTGCCTCTTCAATAACACTGTTCTCTTCTGCTTGGGGTTACCTTTAAATTCTTTCCTGGGCAAAGTCAAGAACCCTTGTGGGCTAAGCTCCACTTTGGAACTTGCCTGCCTTGTATCCATAATTTATCTGATATCAACCTTTGATTCCACGGACAAAAATAATTTGTGGATTTATCTACGTGATTTCACATAGATAGTCTGTAAATGTTACTTGAATGTTGGTACCATCTTTCATTGCCAAAAATTAAAGTGTGATGGTTTCTTAGAAAAATAAAATAAGCACTCAAATGCTGTACAGCAGGACTATTAGTTATAACCCTCTCTCTCCTTCTCTCTCTCTCTTTTTCTACACTTGCAGCCGAGTAATTTGGTTTAACATTTAGAATAATTATCATGTCTTTCCACGATGGCAAATAGATGATCATCTGTCTTCATGCAGTTGATGTGGACCAGGAGTGGTAATTAGCTGAATTTGCTAGCTAATTACCACTAGAAAAAAAATAACAATAACAAAAATCTCAGTCGCTGAGATAAAAACTTCTCTTCCATTTAATATGATGCATAAGGCCAGGGTCTCATCCAAGCACATGATAATGTGTTTCCAAAGTTTATGGTTTGTTTCAAAGAAGAAAAATAATGTGTCCCTGCCATGAAGCGCTAGCGGCCCCAGCTTAAAATCCCCTGCTGCTGGGCTCGTCCACTTCCCGTTTAAACATTCAGTGCTACATTAATTCCCCGGCCAAATCTAATTTGAAACAGAAATTACCTAAGAAGTCTTATTCTTCCACATCATTTTGAGGGGTTGGGGGACAAAATTGCTCACAGAGTTCATTCGCACACAAGTATTTTTTGAGGACCTATCAAGTGCCACGCCTGATGATAACCAGGGAGGATCCCTGTCTTCATGGAACTTGCTTTCTGGTCCCAATTAGTCTTTTTCAGAACACAGTGTTCCCAAGATGACACCATCAGACTCCTGTATGTTCCCTGAGCTACGGGGCCACAGTGTGGCCTCCTGCTTGGTATGAGGCACTGGCAGCTCTGTTTCTGAATCCAACTCCTTACTCCTGAAGCCCTAGGTTAACTGCAAACCTGGTTTCCTAGTTCCGATGTGTTGTCCTTGTGCTGCCTGGAATCTCAGTTTCTACTTTAACTGAGATTTGGCCCTGGCCAAGTCAGTCTTTCTCTGGAGACTGGATTTCTGCTTCCAGCCTCTTCCTAGTAGCTGGAATCTTGCTCCAATGGACAGACCTGCTTCCTGACAGTGACTTCTTAGCTGGGTTTCCAGCACCTTCTCTTCCTCCAATTCCCTTCCTCCATGATCTTGCTGCATCACAGTGCAGATGCGGTCCCCACCCCACTGAGCCTCCACTCTCTGACCCTGCAGTCTGCTAGACTCTTCCACTGCTCCTCCTTGGTGTACAGGTCTACTGCCAGGCCTTGGTCCTGCCCGTCAGCAACTCCGTAATTGCTGCTTACATAGTCATGTGTCCCTCAACAACTTGAGTTGTGACAGCCAAGCCTATGGAGGTAGCCTTTTTTTTTTTTTTAATCTTGGTAGGTCTAGCCAGAGTCTTGGTGTTTAGAGGAGAATGCCAGCATCAGGGAAACTCTTCTCTCCCTCCCCTGGTTCCTAGCCTTATGTTCTTCTCCTCCCTGGTGCCCGAGTCCTAGTCTTTATTACCTGTCCATTACTTGGGTCCCAAAGAAGGAAACTTCTGGCCCCAATTCAGTCACTCCTTCTAACCCTATACTTGTCCCTCCTCTTGACAGCAGTGGCTAAAATGATTACCCAGAGCCTGACACTCATTGGGCCAAGTTTTGTGTGTGAAGAGGTGACTGCACTGATAGACAATACACATTTGCTCATTTCTTACAAACAAGTAGTAGAACTTGACCAACATTTGTTGAATAGTTACATCAAATCCTATACGTCAGGCTTGAGTTTGGACCTTCTGAGGTCTTCTAGGCTGAATGACAGTGTACCTTAGGTTTTCCAGGTAATGCCATCTGATGCCATGACTATAGGGAATATGATGCCTTATTTGAATTAGGTGCTGTTTGTTCCACTCTTTATCTTTTTTTTTCCTCCAGAACTGAGGCTACTTGATCCTCCCTTGAAAGTTCAGTCCCCCTGAGTAGCTGGGCCCAATCCTGTCTGTATAGTAGAGGGACTCAGGATGCCTCATCCAGCACTCAGAGATGCAAAATGAAGTCTCTAGACCATTGATCTCTGTTCATATCCAAGTCTCCAGTTTTCTGGTCCCAGTCCATGACGGGCCTCCAAAAGCACAACCACAGCCCCAAGAAGTAGTTCCAGTCAAGAGTTAACATCTTTAGCATGATGCAGGGTAAAAAGAATGTATTTCACGGGAGGTGCTGATGGGTCACAGCTGTTTGGCACAGCACAGTAGTGGGACATCCTGGCATAGGAGGTATTCACAGCTAATAGGCAGACAGGGATATAGGAAACTTCAGGAAGATAGCCGGCCAGTGGGTAAAAGAGCCTCAACCACCATTTGTAAATCCATTGTTTTATCAAACTTTTATTATGAACATCCTGAGTGCCAGACACAGTGCTAGGAAGAGATAGTGTAGAGATAAATAAGACACCATCCCAGCCATCTAGGCCTCTCAGAATCCTGGAAGTCCTCCTTTGAATGAATTCTGTTTACACTAGGTCCCTTTCTGGGTATGATGCCTGGCACCTATTGTAGTAGTCCAGGTATTTTCCAAACAATGAATGAACCAATCAACAAATGATAGTCTGGCATCTAGCATGTAGTGAGCAAATATATTTCCACACCAATGTCCAAAGTCTTTGGGTGTATAATTGCAAAATCAAGCTACCAGTTCTGGGAAAATTACAGTATTAGGCAGATAATATATACAGTCTCTACTTTAGCCCTCACTTTTGCCATACTGACACACTGCCTTCCAAGCAAAACAAAGGTGTTGTACAGCTCTGTTGCTGCACTGTTCAACAGTATTCGTATTCTATACACTCCTTTTCAAATTCTTGTCAGACTCTCTGCTTTTGTGATTAAGTACAAAAATAGCATTGTGTCACTCAGCAACTTTAGGATAAACTTTGAGAGAGGATAAACAATTTTTTACTAATCATAAAAGTGAGAAAGGGATCATATTGTCATTGTAGACGGTTCTGGGCAACAACCTGAGGATTGCTGCTAGCACGCATCTCTGTAACCCATTCTCACATGGTATAAGTGCTTTCATTCACTAAATCACGGTTTAGTAAAAGGGACTCAATCTCCTGGATTCACAGAAATGGACGGATTTTGGAGGAATGCTCTTTATCACTACTGTGCTCATGGTGAATTCACAGATAACAAATCCTGGCTATTATGGCAAGAACGGTCGCCCCATCATTGCATTCAAAGACAAGAATAGAAATTTAACTAACTTCTAAATTCTCTGAGAAGTCTTCATATCCAAAATAGAAAGACTCAGTATGATGTTTCTAATTAAAGTATGTGAATGGTGACTGCATGTTTTAAGTGCTTTGGAGTTTGAAATTAAATTCTATTTGTGAAAGCTATTATTTATATATTTTTATACTTAAAATCTCTGTAGCCTTTTTTCTTTCAATACAACTGAATCCCTCAATAAAATATTGGCAAAGCCATCAATTTTCTTATGCCCTTTTTTCCACTGCCAAATAGATCACATACCTTTTTAAACAGAATGCTACAGGAATGATATAGTTTTGTTTAGCTAAATAATTTGGAGAGCTAAATACTGCCACATTTAGAAAGCATTTTCTTATCTTGCTCTTATTCTTTAATATTATATTGTAAACAAATTCCCATGTCATTAAAACTGTTTACAAATATGAATAATATCCTATAATTTCTATCATTTTCTTATTCATTTCCCTATTCTTAGATATGAAGGTTGTTCCCAAGTTTTTTTTTTTTTTAAATGTTATAAATGACACTATGATGAATATCATTATAAATCCATACCTCATCATTCTTCAGGAAAAAAGTTGCAGAAATAAAACTGCTAAATAAAAATGAATGAGAGTTTTTGAGATTTATAACTACTCAAACTGTTTCCAGGTACCTGTCATTGGGTCAAATCACCTGCTTCCTGTCTTCCTGGTATCCTGCTTGTCTCTGATAATTTAGAACCTAATTTTTCTCTTATCTGATTTTCCTTCTGACTCCCTCTCCTTGTGGCTTGTTTCTTAGGGTATTTTGTAATTTTGACTTCTGGACTCATGTTTAGTTGAACAATGTATGGGAACTGCAGGAAACCTGGGCTGAGATTCTATTTCCAAAACGATTTGCTCTGAATTGTGCTGGGTGCCCCACGGTGCTCCATCTAGAACCACTTTCAATTATTAGTTTGGCTTGGCATTTACAGACCTAAACAGGTGGTATAAATTCTAGTGCCAAACCTATATGAGGGTGTGGACTACGGTTATGAATTTTTATGCGAGTGATAGATTTTTGTTTCTAGCTTTTCCTCTTATTGACGGTACAGCCTTTTGTCCAGGGTTTATGTGACTCACTTAGGCATTAAGACCCAAGGCCTTCATGCCAATGCCCAGGATTCTGCCTTTTGCCATCCCCATGTATAACTGCAAAAATCAGACTGGGTTCATCTAAGTCATAGGCAAGGGCAGGATAACTTTCTTTCTTTTTGGGGGGCTGGGGAGGGGGACAGGGTTCTCATTCTGTCACCCGGGCTGGAATGCAGTGGCGTGATCACGGCTCACTGCAGCCTTGACTTTCCCAGGCTCAGGTGATCCTCCTGCCTCACCCTCCTGACTAGCTGGGATTATAGGCACACACCACCATGTCCAGCTAATGTTTGTATTTTTTTGTAGAGACAGGGTTTCATCATGTTGCCCAGGCTGGTCTCAAACTCCTAGACTCAAGTGATCCATATTTGTCATATAGCAATAGATAATTAATACACATATCCATTCATCCTTCCCACCATTTCTCTTGTTTCAATAGAAAAAGAGCTTCTCCTCCAGGCCACCATCTGAAGAAAAGGTCCCTTCTCACCTTCCCAGGTCTTATTGAATAACCCCAAACAAGCGCCTTCTCTAAGATCATGCCTGACTGATGGGTTCCTTGTGCTCTTCCATCACACCTGTCCGTTCACCTCCTTCCTTGTCTTGACCTCTCAAAGTGCTGGGATTACAGGCATGAGCCACCACGCCTGGCCAGGAGGATAACTTGATACAGTCATCTTCATACCTCCCGGTCAATTACAGACATCCACAGAGTCTATGCCATAGTTAGAGGAGCAGAAACCAGGTAACCCTCATTCCCTGTCCACACAGAGACTCGAAAACAAGGGTAAAGTTCTAGCAGATGGAGCCAAGCCCTGAGGTTGGCCTTGCCTTCAGTGTCTGCTTATCACCCTGGTGTCCAACTCCCTCTGATTTTGGCCCTGAGGAATTTCCCACAGTTTTCCAAAATGTTGGCTAGACATTTAAAGAATATATCTGTTTTTGAGTTCCTGATTTGTAGGTGTTCTGTAATGGAAGACTTTTTAGGATACCTGGTCTGCTGTGTTGCCAGAAATGGTCCCTTCTGTAATCTCAACACCTCGTGTCACTCTGTCTCCCACCTTGGAAGTTTTAGCACCCAGCTCCCAGTTTACCTTCATCCAGGTTCCCTCAGCATTCTGGGTCACTTCATTTGTGTAGGTGGCCCATCCAAAACCTAAGCCTCTCAATTATTTCACCTTCTTGTCTTCACAGACATTTATCTTCATGTTCCTTCAGCCACCCACACTATGGATGGTCTGGACCAAGTGACTCCCTTCTTTTATTTTATTTTATTTTATTTTATTTTATTTTTTTGAGATGGAGTCTTGCTCTGTCCCCAAGCTGGAGTGCAGTGGTATGATAACTCACTGCAACCTCTGCCTCCCGGGTTCAAGCAATTCTCCTGCCCCTCCCGGGTTCAAGCAATTCTCCTGCCTCAGCCTCCCAAGTAGCTGGGATTACTGCTGAGTACCATCGTGCCCAGCTAATTTTTTGTATTTTTAGTAGAGACAGCGTTTCAGCATGTTAGCCAGGATGGTCTCGATCTCCTGACCTTGTGATCTGCCTGTCTCGGCCTCCCAAAGTGCTGGGATTACAGGCATGAGCCACTGCGCCCCGCCCCAAGTGACTTCCTTCTAAAGGGATGGGATATCACTTTTGAGATGAGGCTACAGAAAGATCATGACACCCATCTTGCTATCCCTCTCTTGATTTGCTTTCTGGCTCATGCTGAGAGAAGACAGTGGCCATGTTGTGAGCTGCCCTATGGAGAGGCCCACGTGGCAAGAAACTGAGGATGGGCTTCAAAACAACAGCCCATGGGGAACTGAGGTTCCCCAGTCCCACAGCTCACAGAAAACGGAACCCTGCCAACAACTATGTGAGTCAGCTTGGATGCAGCTCCTCCCGGCAGAGCCAGAAGATGACTGCAGCCCTGGCGCATACCTTGATTGCAATCTGGGAGAGATATTGAGCCAGAGGGCCCAGCTAAATGTGCCTGGATTCCTGACCCACAGAAACAATAAATGTATTTCCTAAGCAGCTGCACTGCAGGGTAGTTTTTCATACAGCGATAGATACTGAATACACATACCCACTCATTCTTCCCATCATTCCTCTTATTGCAGTGGAAAAGGGGCTTTTCCTCCAGGCCACCATCTGCAGAAGAGGCCCCTTCCCCTCACCTTCCCAGGTCTTACTGAGTGACCCCCAAAGAAGTGCCTTCTCTGAGATAGTGCCTTATCGGGGGAGTTCCTTGGGCTCTTCATCACAGCTGTCCACTCGCTTCTTTCCTTGTCTCCCTTATATATGAAAATCTACTTAAAAACTACACACGTAGTAGGGCAATTTGCTAAAATTGGCATTTTTTGCTGGTTTGGGGGATGCTTTGTTGTTGTTCTTGTTGTTTTGTTTTCTACTGAAGACTCATCCTCCCTGCAAAACAAAATGTTTTCCTTCCTTCAGCCAGGACCTTCCTTGGCCCATAAGTCTCCTTTATGCAAATTTTTTGACAATAAAAATAGTATTTTATTCCCCCACACTTTCCCTCCTCCAACAACCCCCAGTACAGCTTTCCCCTCTTGTTCCCATAGCAATGTTACAATAAGAAAAAAGTAAGTTTTGGAGCAGGTCACGGTGGATCATGCCTGTAATCGCAGCACTTTGGGAGGCCAAGTTGCGGGGGTCACTTGAGCCCAGGAGTTCAAGACCATCCTGGGCAACATGACAAAACCCCATCTCTACAAAAAACGCAAAAATTAGCCAGGGGTGGTGGCGTGCACCTGTAGTCCCAGCTACTCAAGAGGCTGAGGCAGGAGGATGGCTTGAACCTTGGAGGCGGAGGTTGCAGTGAGCCATGATCACCCCACTGCACTCCAGCCTGGGTGACAGAGCAAGACCCTGTTTCAAAAATAAAATAAAATAAAATAAAATGAAATAAAATAAAAAGGTTTGGGGGCAGGATTATGAGGGTAGAGGGGGTATGGGTAAAAACACAAATCACAACAGGCATTTTTGAAAATACATTATTCCACTTGGTCATCATCTTCTCCCTCATCTTTGAGTTGTTTTCACTTCTGACTCCTTTCTTCTTCACCAAGGTCTTCTTCATCTTCTTCATCATCTACCTCTTCATCATTATAACTGTCTTCATCCTCCTCTTCTCCTCCTCCTCCTCCTCATCATCATCATCTCCTCATTGTCCAGGCCCTCCATGTAGCCCTCAGCATCCAAGTCAAGAGCAAATTTTTTTAAAAGGTCCTTTTGCTGTTGGCAGGAGTGATTTTGTACCCAGCTTGGCAAGCAGGGTACAGCCTGCATTTTGGTCCCATTCTTCCCCACAGTCAATGCTCTTGAGCAGTGAACAACCTACACATCCTTCCACAGCTACCATGCTCAACCCTTCTCATGGGGAGAGCCTAATGCCAGGTATCTGTTCTCTTGACTTCTGGGCTCCCCTGCCTCCCTGAGGAAAGTTAAGGGCCAAGAAGAGTTGAATCAAACTAGATCATCCTGGAAGGGAAAACATGGAGGATGAGGCATTGCACTGACGAAGGGGAACTGCTAAATCTGGCTGTGACTTCCCCATCCTGGACCGTGAGGATGGAGGTCTGGGGACCCCTCTCCAGCTGCCATGGAGCCCTACACTTGATTGCAATGGTTCCTTTGTGAAGGAACAACAGTAAATGAGGCTGCTTCCCTCTTTGCATTTGGACTACAGCTGATTTAATCCATGAGAGGGAAAAGGAGGGGCTTAGTAAGCAAGCTGGTTGTGGAATTCTCACAGGCGTTGGCAAATGAATGAGGGAAGGAGTGTCTTAGACCAAATTTAGACTAATCTAGAAAAATAAATAATGAGAACTTACCCACACAGTACATGCTACTATAATGTTATATTGATAGTCATATTTCTCTCACCATACCTCTCACTATCCCTTGTTTCTGTCTGCACTTCTTGAACCTTCGGCGAAGCTCTTATTTCATATGTAAGTTACTTAAACAGGTGCTTCATGGCTCTCCTTGTATCTCTCCTTTCTCACTTGTTTTTTCCCATAGATGATATGGTTACTAGGTTAATCTCTTTAAATGGTTTTCAGGATCTCACACTGGTACCCAAACATTTTCAACTGCTATCTACTGTTTAGAGACTGTAGTTCAAATGTCTGAGTTTTGTGATTCAAAGCCTTGCAAAATAGGATTCCGCTATATCAATTTGGTTTCATCTCCTCTTCTCCTAGCTTGTAATTCCAGCCAAACTGAAAACTCGCACAGGACTTTCTCATCTCAATGCCTCTGCTCATCACACTTTTCCTGGTTGGAGTTTTTTCCACACCTTTTTTTGCTAAGTCAAAATCTTATATAATCTTTAATACTATTCAATGTTTCCATTCCCACAAGGCCTCTCCTAACCCTTTTTACCCCTAGGGTCCTTCTCTCATCTTCTCTATGGCTATTTGGGATCATAATTTTATTTCCCTATGTTAGGTGACATTTTATTTTAAAATACTGATGACCTTGACTGCGAGCACCCAAGGGCAGGGACCAAGGTGGCTACTTTTATGTGTCTTTTTTGTTGCCTGGCACAGGGTTTTGGACACAGAGCATGCTAAAATAAAATTTAAAAAGACTGAATCTTCCCTCTACCAGAAGATCCACCACAGCAAAATTCTTGGTGTTCTTAAAAAAAATTGAAAAATGTTTTTTACATTTCATTCAACTTCTCAAAAGAAGTTCACCTAATTATAAAGGTAAAAGGTAAATCACAACCCCCAAAATATATTTCATACAAATTAAAGCACATACATATGTAATCTGACATAGTAGTTTGTTGCTTTTTGTGTGTGTTAGCATAGAGTTTTAAGTAGTATATACCTACAACACAAGCAGTGTCAGAAAATTTAATCTTCAAATTTTTTTTTTTTTTTGAGACAGAGTCTCACTCTGTCACCCAGGCTGGAGTGCAGTGGTATGATCTCGGCTCACTGCAACCTTGGCCTCCTGGGTTCAAGTGATTCTCGTGCCTCAACCTACCAAGTAGCTGGGACTACAGGTGTGCGCCAGCACGCCCAGCTAATTTTTGTTTTTTTAGTAGAGATGGGACTTTGCCATGTTGGCCAGGCTGGTCTCGAACTCCTGACCTCAAGTGATCCACTCACCTCTGCCTCCCAAAGTGCCAGGATTATAGGCATGAGCCACCGCACCCAGCCTCTCTTCAAATAATTTTTAGGTTAACTTTAAAAACCACAAATATTCCCTCTTTCAACTTCTGTTCTAAAACTGAAAAGCTAAATGTTAGAAATAAACTTCCCTTGAAGCCATTTAGGTAGCCATGAACGCTATGTTTAAAGTAAATAAATGTAAAATCTGTTAAACTTTTTCTTTTCTTGTATTTTTAAGCACAGCTTCTTTTTGAATTAATGCAATTCAGCAAACTTGCTTTTTCAGGAACAGAAAATCACCCCATGACTTGTAAAATACGTAATCTAGAAAATGCGTGAGAAGAGAGACTTTCCAAAACTATGTCATGAGAGCGGAGTGTTATACAGCAGCATCTCTTCCAGTTTGTCCCCTGGGTGTTATATAACTCAAAGGTAATTAAAGGATTCAGGCTTGGATCACAAATTCTAGCACACAAAGAGTAATCTAATGTGAAGACACAAAGTTCGCAGATGCTCCAAGTTTCCAGCCAAGATAAAGAAAAACCCTTTGGTTATGCAGATTATAACATCTACGTTAGTTCTGTTGGACATCAATTTAGAAAAGATTCAGTTTAGTCAAGGACATTGGCTTTGTCTGATATATCTCATTCCAGAAATGTGATTATGCTCTATTGGCTGAAAACAGCAACTCTAAAAAAGTTTCTAAAAAACTTCAAAAATATTTGTTCGAAGAACTGGAACATAGACTTTTTTTTTTTTCTAAATTGAAAACACATGTCCACTTAGAAAGACTTAATGTACTTAAGAATCAGTTGTATTCTAAACAATTTACCCCAAGAGGGACTGGATTTTTACTTAACAAAATGGTTCAATAAAAGTTTTAATAGATTGGAAGATAAGCATTAAAAACATTAAATAGTTTTAAAAAACGTAATTTATCTCATACTGCTTCTCAAGGACTTTAGTACTTTACGAGAGAGAACTATTTAAACAATATGTTTATAGGTACATCTGTCTTTTCAATGGAAGCTATTAAGCAAAAACATTAAGTCTCCGGTGTCGCACCAATAGTACATTGGCTGATCAGTATGACCACTGCACCATCTAGTGTCCACGCTGTAAAACAGCAGCTAGGGAACGCTTTTTCTCCAACTCCGTCTTTCTGAATGCCATCCTCTAAACTGGCGTTTTGATAGTTCATCATCAAGAATATAAAGGACAGATCATTCATATAAAGACTAAGTCACATTATAACATTTCCTGGTGTGCTAGAAAATTAAGACATCGTGCTTATAAAAAAGTACACAAATTATGTAAAATGATGTTTAAAACCTCTTTACGATAAGTTATTTTTAAAAGACTTTTGTAAAAGAGAAAGCTAAGGTATCTCTTAGAACTATGAACCATGGGTAGAAATCATGATGTTCAAAGTCTATGTATAAACAAAATGGAGAAATTAATTAGCAGATGTAAAGTAAAACATTAAAAATATGAAAATATATGCAAGAAAATAATTTACTGGCTGAAAATGCTTTCAGAGTGTTGATGATTATTTAATTTGCCTATTTTTTGTTTATTATCTCTTAATTATGCTCCAAACGGATTATTTGTTATAATTAACTAGCCAAGTAAATATTGAGAAGTCTAATCTGCCAGCCAACATCTAGGCATTCTGCATAAGGCCGAGACGGGCGGATCACGAGGTCAGGAGTTCGAGACCATCCTGGTGAACACGGTGAAACCCCGTCTCTACTAAAACATACAAAAACTAGCCGGGCGAGGTGGCGGCGCCTGTAGTCCCAGCTACTCGGGAGGCTGAGGCAGGAGAATGGCGTAAACCCGGGAGGCGGAGCTTGCAGTGAGCTGAGATCCAGCCACTGCACTCCAGCCTGGGTGACAGAGCAAGACTCCGTCTCAAAAAAAAAAAAAAGGAAAATCTGGCCAAATTTCACAAGTCTACTAATGTGTTAATTTTTACTTTGGCTTAAGGAGTGTAGGAGGTTGTTGTTGTTGTTTTACACCATGCCTTTAGCTTCTAAAATATGGGGGGAAAGGAGGAGAAGGCCAGCTGTTAGATTTAGAACAAAAATGAAATATTCGTAGGAGACAGTGCTTAGTCCTTTGGGCTCTTGGAAAATATTCACATCAAATTTCCCACACGACTAACTCAGAGCCACTGCTTTTATTTAATGCCATCAAAAGAACATAAAACTATTTAGAAAAGTTAAACACATCCCGGGGAATCATTTTACCAGTATTTGCAAAACAATTCAACCTAAAGAAAATACAGGTGATCATAAGAAGAAATTTCAAGCAAACTTAATGCCTTTCCTGAGTAGAAAAAAAAGTAATTATAACTTTACAAATCTAGTTGCCTGTTATGAGAGGTATCAATGTTGACAGACATCAAACCACTTTTATGTTTAAAGAAAACTCTTTGAACAGGAACTTTTAAGGTAGCATGGAGGACAGACCACCAATGCCCATGCCTTTGTATAATCCCTTAGCCTTGAGCGTAGATGAAACTTGTGACTTGTTTTTATCGATAGAATGTGTCAAAGGGAACAGGACACCACTCTGTGATTATGTTACATTATGTAAGACTCTGCCTTAGTGAACTAGAGACAGGGATTCTCCTACCTGCCTTAAGGAACTGAGCAGCCACACTGAGGAAGCCCACAGTGAGAGCCTCTAGCAGCTTCCAGTGAACAGCCAGCAAACCAGGGGCACTCAGCCACATAGCTGCACGAATTGAATTCTGCCTGTGGGCGTAATGAGCTTAGAAACAGATTCATCCCCAGTCAGGCTCCAGATGAGAACACAGCCCAGCTGACACCTTGAGTGTGACCTGGCAAGACCCTAAGCAGAGAACCCAGCTGAGCTGCCTACAGACTCCTGACCCATGGAACCTGTAACTTGTTTCAGTCACTAGGATTGTGGTAATTTGCTATGCAATGATAGAAAACGAATACAGGTAGTATATTAAATAAAATTCACGATTCCATAAACAGTTATGAAGAACCAGACCCAGTTCTGGGCATGGTGAAAATTAGGCCCTCAGAGTACAACTAAATGGAAGGACTAAGCTCCATAGAAATATAAGAAAGGCAGGTAAGTGATTTAGTCCACAGTTTCAAGGACACCATAATTTAGTTGAAGAAAAACAGCCACGTAATTAAGATAAGTGCCAACACAGGCACAAATAACATGATAGAATGCACAGAAAAAGATCTGTGACCAACAAACTTTTCCAAGCTACAGAAACCGAAATCAAAAATACTTAGGAAAAAAAAAAAAGGAAGGAAAATTCATGGGTTCACAAAACTGGTTTGGCCTCAGGCTTAATTGCATTCATTCTCAAAGCTCAGAAATTCTCTAGGATCTTCCCTCTTAACCTTCACAGTTGGGCTGGCTCCCATTGATGACAATCATAACAATGTAGCATCCAGGGACCTCCATGGACGAGAGAAGAAACTTCCATAAGCCCTAGTGAAAGTCTCCATGCATTGGATCACGGACACACCCTTAAGCCAAGCACACAGCCATTGCTGATTGGCCAGAGCCAAGTAGAGCCAAGGAACAAAGAATGGGTCAATCTCTCCAAATCATGTGGCTGATAATGTGGGGTAAAGGTGGTTTCCCCACAGGAATATAACACTAAGACATTTTCAACAGATGTTTACCACAGGACCCTACTAGTTCTGAGTGGGAAGATCATGAATATAATATACAATGAAATGCAATATGTAAGAAAATCACACATATACCTAGAGAAGGGTCTATGAGAACAAAATTATTCCAAATTAGAAATTAAAAACCATTTCATTTTTTATTTTGGATTCATATCTGATGACAACCAAACTTCCACAGATAAAAGACATTATGCTTTTAGAATTTGATGATAATAGATTCGTAGCAGTAAGATTTGTGAATTTCAAAAGAAAATAAACCATTGTTGGCTGGGTGCAGTGGCTCATGGCTGTAATCCCAGCACTTTGGGAGGCTGAGGCAGGTGGATCGCTTGAGGTCGGGAGTTTGAGACCAGCCTGGCCAACATGGCGAAATCCTGTCTCTACTAAAAATACAGAAATTAGCTGGGCGTGGTGGCACATGTCTGTAATCCCAGCTACTCAGGAGGCTGAGGCGTGAGAATCGCTTGAGCCTGGGAGGTGGAGGTTGCAATCAGCCTAGATGGTGCCACTGCACTCCAACCTGGGGCAATGGAGCGATTCTGTCTCAAAAACAACAACCACAATGACAAAAAACAAACAAACAAACAAAAACAAATACACAACAAAAAACCACTGTTAGTGTTTGAGTATGAATCAATCTCTACAATAAACACATAGTCACACACACTCACACATGTGCTATTTAGAAAAAAATATGTATTTGGGATACATTTGATGGAGTCATTAGACTCTAGGTTTGGTCAAGAAACTTTCAAGTCCACCTCAGTGTTGAGGCTATATATATTGATCAGATTGACTGGAAAATTGGCATGAGATCCAGAGAAGCAGAGATGCTATTATCAAGAAATCAGCAAAGAGGGAAAGTGTCAGGACAAAATAAAATGAGGGGAGAATCCAAGCCAGTGAGGGGCTAAACTGCAGAAGATATTTATATGGAGCAAAAAGAATTTCTTAGCAAAAAACAAAGTCTACAAACAACATAAAGTCTAAAAGATATTGGACCTGTAGTTACCTACTATAAAGAAATATAGAAGCAAGAAAGAGTAAAACAGATTTTTTGGTAAAAATCCTTATTGTGTGGCTTCCCATTTTTTACCATATGTATCAAAACAGGCTATGCTCCTCATAATCTGACATGTTGGGACCAGTGTTTCATAAGAAATCAGATGTAGATAGTAGAAGAATATCTAATATCTCCTATATAGAGATCTCCCATATGGTAAATATTAATTTTCCAAGAACATGAACAGAATGTTATAAACCTAACGTTAAAATAATACTGAAACCAGGGCTCATAGGAGAAAAGACTGATTCTAAAGCAGGGACACAGAAAGCACAAGATGAGTCTGGAACGTCTTGTAGTCCTAGAAAGTGAGGGAATGATTTTTTTTTTTTTTTTTTTTTAATGATGGGAGCATGGCAAATGGACACAGGAGTAAACTTGTACCAAACTCTCGATAGACAATTGTACAACAATTTGGGCAACAAAATGAGTAATGATTGAGTGGCTTGGGCAACATAGTGAGACCGCATCTCTCTCTCTCTCTCTCTATACATATATATTTAACTAACCAGGCGTGGCAGTGCACACCTGTAGTCCCAGCTGTTCAGGAGGCTGAGGTGGGAGGATTGTTTGAGCTCAGTCAAGACTTTGAGGCTGCAGTGAGCTATGACTGCCACCACTGCACCAGCGTGGATGACAGAGCTGGAGGGTCTCTTAAAAAAAAAATAAAGTAATGATAGTAATGGATTGTAGGATAAAATAAATATCCATGAGTCCACACTATACAAAGAAATAACTGAATGAATAAATAGCTCAGAAGAGGTAGCTCTTCATTGTAGTAGAATTGCAATTAATAAATGTAGAAGGAGTGATAACTAGAAAGTCATCATCTGGTAAACACTCCAATGATAATTGCTACTAACAATGATAATTGTTAGTGGGATAATTGGCTAAATTTGAATGAGAGCTGCAGATTAGTTAGAAGTACTGTACTGTACTGCTCTTTACCTACATTCGCTTCCTGATTTCCATCATAGTACTACAGTTTTGTAAGATATTATCATTTGGGGAGGCCAGGTGAAGAGTACATGAGAACTCCATGTACTAGTTTCACAGCAGCTAAAATTTAAATGATCTTAAATTAGAAAGTTTTTAAAATTTCATGAAAAATAGGAACATAACTTGCCTTTTCGAGTCTCAGGGGCATTTGATAAACATCAATCACCACTTTCAGAGCCATCTCTTAGGTTAGGGAATCAGGGCAATGATCCTCAGCCTGAATTTTGGAAGAATGGGAGGAGTGAGGGAGGGATTTGCAATAAAGCAGCCTCTCCACTGTCAAAAGTGCACTCAATAAGATAGAGGCCCCCTGCCAGAATGAGTCGATGGACCTGCTGCTTCTCCACTTGCACATGCACCTCACGCTGGCCATGGCTGCTGTGTAAAGGACTGGTCTTCATAAAAACGTGTGGGGATTAGGGAAGGAGAGCAAGGGGGGAGAGGGAGAGCCCCAGCAGAGTGGGGAGAGGGCTGCCACACCTGGGGTGAGTCGCCGTTCACCTCATCAGGACCAGCTCTGGGAGCTGAACTGAAAAGGCACAAAACTGCCAATTGATAGAAAGCTGTTGATAGAACATTTTCATGGCTGTATTTGAAATGCAGTCGATATCACGCCCCAAAAACAGTAATATTTACCTTCATGTCACTGGCAAGTTTGTTACTCCTCATCTCACATTTTAATCTCCAGCACAGTGAGAGAAGCGGAAGTACAAACCCTGCGTAAGATGACCGTGAATACAAAGACACTTGTGATTAGGGCCAGCGGGTGGCTGAATGGAAAAACAAATGGGGCTCCACCTGTGACTGAGACCAACAGCAACCTTGTTTCTGAATATCAGCAAAGCAAATCATTATTTTTAAAAATGTCATGCACGCAACATTTTAAATTCTTAAATGTTATGATGCCATGAATGCCAATCTTTGGTTAAATCTGATTTGAGCCTAACACACTTATGGGAAACAGCATCTCTTAAAAGCAGATAATATGGAGAAAAACAATGAAATTCACCTCAAAGGATTGGACTGGGACTTTTATTATTTAGGTTCCCAGATTTAAACATTTTTTAGTAACGTTTACTCACTGAAAAACATCTACTGAATCGAATGCTGTGAACTGGTTGTCAAAAACAAAAATCTCCTGGTCTGGTGGAGATTTCTTTAAGACATTCCACCATATAATTTAGCATACACAGCACTTCCCAAATCTTCAGTCATTTGAACAGCATTTCTCAGACTTTTGCCATACCTGCACATAATTATACTTTTATCTACTGGATATTTCTCCTTAAGTCACTTCATTTTCTCCAATGTTATTGTAAAAAAAGCACTTATGCAACCACTAAGAATGGGAAAGACACATCACTTGCCATAAGTGGAAGCGAATTATACATGTAAATAAATATTTAAAAAACAGATATGTCTATCTATATTCCACATAAAAATATCTCACATAAATAATATAAACACATCAAAATTTTCAGGATGTGCTCTTCTCATACAAGAAAGGTTTAAAATCAGAGAACAAACTGAGGCCATTTTAGGGATGGAATGTGTAGTCAGAATAAACACAATTGTACCACTGTCACAAATAAGCCCCAGATCTCATTGGCTTGACATCACAAAAATGGATTTCTCAATTACATAAAGTCCATTGCAGGCCGCATAATTCTCCAAGGAGATTGTTGCCATGGTGACTCAGAGTTGAGGCCAATGGCGGCTCCACCATCCTGTGGCTATGATATCCTGAACTTGTGGCCTCCGCAGTTCACGAGGTGACAAAAGAAAGCCTGGAGAATTATGCATGAGCTTCTCAGTGTCTCAGCCCACAAGTGACACACCTCTTTCCCTCACAGCCCACACTGGCTGGAACCAATCACATAGCCCTGCCTAACTGCAAGGGAGGCCAGAAAGTGCAACACTTTCTCATGGTCATGGGTGAGCACTAAACATCTCTCCAAATATGGGTTGGGAAGATTAACAGACTCGTCCAGAAGAAAACAGTCTCCAGGGAGAAATATATGTGGGAATAGGAATCGAGAAAGCAACCAAGAGAGCAGAACTGAGTGGATGAGAGGAATTGTCAGACCACATCTGCAGCTTTGATTAATCGAATCCAAAATGTGCCCATTGATCTATTATTCCGTAGAAATACTGGCATCACCAGCTCAATAATAAGAGAAATGTAAATAATACCATACTTGCATGAATAATTCTTCTCTGCTCATACCTTCACTCAGGTCAACATAGATCTATCATACTCCTACAGTGTGTAAGAGACATGCTAAACTTGAAGTACATTCATTCTAAAAAATCAAAATACAAAAGCATGGGAAGACTAAGAAAATTTCATAAACCTTCAATAAATTATCAGAAATATCTGGGATTATCAGCTCCATTTATGAAGAAACCAGAGCTACAATTCTTCCATTACTGATTGCTTTCTGGATTGAATATTTGAACTCTGTTTTAGTGATTCTTCTTGCTTACATGTGGGAGGAAGAGCCTCTACCCTGAGCCAGCAGCTGGAGCACAGCCTGAACACACAGGTTCTCCCTCCTTAAGGGTTGGGCTCTAGATTCAAGGTTTGAGTACCCTAGCCTTGATCAGCAGGGAGAACTAACTACTTAGTTTCTACAGCTTTGCTTACTGCCTCTAAAGATAGACATTAACATCTTATTTTTGAATATTCATTTAGAGTTTAAGAGGGCCTTATAACCTTAATTCATCTAATCTCTGTAACAATCCTGTGAAGTAAGAATTATGGTACCCATTTAATGGAGGAGAATACTCGGGGAACTCAGGGGACCGTGCTTTGGTGGTATCTCTAGTTGGTGGCAAAACCAGGCCTGGGATGCAGTTCCCTTAACTCTGAAACTCTGAGTGTCACTACTCAGTGGTTTTGTCTTTCCAAGGAAGAAGGCCTGGATACTATGGATCTTTTAAAAATCAAGGTAAAGGAAAATATGTAACAACAGAAAATAAGTGTTTATAATATCATGGTGAATTTAGAAAGGGTAAAATTGTGTATGTGATTACAATTTTGTGAAAAGATGCATAGCAATTATACCGAAATTCTCTCCAGGGCATGACAGAGTAGTGGGAATCGCTGGAACCTTTCTAGTAGTAAAGTTTGACGCTTAATGCTTCAATTGTTTCTGTTTTTAAAACCCCTTCTCTTCTCTCCCCAGTCTCAGAGCATACCTTAAATCTTGATACATCTAAGGAATACACAGACAGGTCAAAAGTTTCACAGAGCAAACCACAAAGAGGGAAGTTCATTCCTCAACTCAGTACCCCAGAGTAGTGAAGGTTCTAGCTGATGCAAACTGGCATTTCAAAATCGAAGACAGGGGGTGGTGATTCACACCTGTAATCCCAGCTCTTTGAGAGGCCGAGGTGGGTGGATCACCTGAGGTCAGGAGGGCAAGACTAGCCTAACCAATATGGTGAAATCTTGTCTTTATTAAAAATACAAAAATTTACCAGGCGTGGTGGCCCTGTGCCTGTAGTCCCAGCTACTCAGGAAGCTGAGACAGGAGAATCACTTGAACCTGGGAGGAGGAGGTTGCAGTGAGCTGAGATCATGCCACTGCATTCCAGCCTGGACGACAGAGCAAGACTCTGTCTCAAAAAAAAAAAAAAAAAAAACCAATAAATAATAAAAAACCAAAGACCAAAGCCTGTATGGAGAAAGCTAGAGGAGAAAGTGTCTCTGTTCTCTAAATGAGAGAACAAGGGAGGGAGGGAACCATGAATTTTGCTGCATATCTAGATTTTTGGGGGTTTTCAAAAGCCAAACACACTTAAACCACATCTGCAGCTTTCACAATGACTCCAGAATACTTGGGGTGCTAAAGTCACTTTGGTGCTTCGAGGTAGTGAATTAAAGAAGTGAAAGTGTTACAGCGACAAGAGAGGTCACTGCCCTGGGAAAGACACAGGAAGGAGCACAACATGTAGATGCTGGGGAGCACAGAACTGAGTGTGTGGCTGCTAATGGCTTTAGACGAATCATCTACAGAGACACCTCAAAAGGAAATTCTGAACCAAATGGAAGGGGTCAAACTTATTTGGATCCTGATCCCAACACTCATTGATGAGACAATGGGGGAAATTTGAATGCCGACTAACTAGCCAACGTTATTAATGTTAATCTTTTTTTTAGTACAATAGTGGCATTGCGGTTTTTTTTTTTTTTTTTTGAAAAGTCCTTATTCTTTAGTATTATATGCTGAAATATTTACAGGAAAAATGATATGATGTCTGGAATTTATTTTAAAATATTCTAGTTGGGGAAGGCAAGCAGATAGGCATGAGGAAGAAACAATTTTGACTATGAGTTAGTAACAGGCACAGGGACTGTGTGCATGAGGGATCATTAGACTATTCTATCTACTTTTGGTTTATATTTAAATTTTACTAAAAAAATGGCTGGACACAGTGGGCTCACATCTGTAATCCCAACCCTTTGGAAAGTCAAGGTAGGAGGATTGCTTGAGGTCGGGAGTTCAACATCAGCCTGGGCAACATAGTAAGACCCCTGTGTCTACCAAAAAAAAAAAAAAATAGCTGGGCATAGTGGCATATGCCTATAGTCCCAGCTACTTGTGAGGCTGAGGTGGGAGGATGGCTTGAGCCCAGGAGTTGGAGGCTGCAGTGAGCTATGATTGCACCACTGAACTCCAGCCTGGGCAACAGAGTGAGACCCTGTCTCTAAAAAAAAATTACAAAATAAGTAAATAAATATAGTAATAAAATAAACTGGCCAGATGCAGTGGTTCATGCTTGAAATCCCAGCTGTTTGGGAGCTGAGGCAGGAGGATTGCTTGAGGCCTGAAGTTCAAGGCCAGCTTGGGCAACATAGTGAGATGACATCTCTACAAAAAATAGGAAAACTAGCAGGGCATGATGTTATGCACCAGAAGGCCTAGATACTCAGAAAGCTAAGGCAGGACGGTTGCTTGAGCCCAGAAGTTGGAGGCTGGTGATCAGCCCTTCATTATGTCTCACTGGAACCTAAGGATAACCCCTCACAAGCCTCTTGACTTCCACCCTGCCCATGCCCCTACCCTCTATTTCCAACACAGCAGCAAAGTGAATGTTTTTTAAAAATTATCTGTAGGTCAGTTCACTCCTCTGCTCTGGACCCTGCACAGACTCCCCTTCCCGCCCAAAGTGAAAGTCCGCAAGACCCTGCCCTCACTCCACCCTGCAGCAACCACAGGCCCAGATCCAGCTTGGCAGGTTCCATTCTGGGGCCTTCCTACCTCCTTTACCCGGAACCCTCTTCCTCCATCATCCACTGGCTTTGTGCTCCAGGACTCTGTTCACTTATCACCATCTCAGCAGAGCTGTCCCTGCCCACCTAATGTTCTTGCCCCATGCCCACCATTTTTTGGTGCTCTTGAATTTCCTCTGCTGCTGTACTTTTTTCTGCTTATTTTTTCCACTTTCTAACATATTTCTAATATATTTATGTATGATGTGTATCCCTTATTTTCTGTATCTGAGCAGAGAGAATTTAATCTTGGCTAGGCTCACCAATATCTTCCACATACCTAGAACAATGCCTGGCATGTAGTAGGTGCTCATTAAAATGAGAAGAATGAGAGAATGGATACATGAAAGCTGATTTTCATTCCATACCAGCCACTTACAACCACAAAATTCATCAAACATATCTATTGACTTGAACTGCCATTCTTGCTAGAAGATTCTGCTGATGGTGACCAATGTTTTACACCACCATTTTATTGGTTTTACTACATTGTAAAACAACTGTTTTACACTTTTTCCTTTGTAGAAAAGGGGAGCATCTCTACTTGTGATCACTATTCGTATATCTGGAGAAAAATACCAATCAATACATTCCCATTATACTTCCCACATAGAAGGTTTTCATTTTGCTGAGGTTGCAGTTGTTACTTTTAGGGCCTGTTACTGTTTGTGACTCTGCCATTTAGATTCTGCCAAAGGCTCTGTTTCTGATCAGCAGGCCTTCCGAGAACTGCCGTCCGATCAGCCAGCAGCATTTACCAGGCACCTTTTTGGGGTGCTGAGCCCTTACATGATGCAAAGCACAGCGGAGGCCTCGTCAGCAGCTCAGCCATGACATGCTTCACGTCCCACACAATTCACCTCTTGCTCTTTAACTGTTTCATGGAGGGAAACTTTAAATCCAGGCTTCCCCCTCTAATGAGTTCCCATAAATGTGCCTGGGTGTTAAAAATACAAAATCCTAGCAAATGTTTTATATGATATAACAGCAGGCTCCAATCCAGCAAATAAAATAAATAAAATGATGAATCATGTTATAACTGTTTACTTAATTTTTACTCTTGGGTATTATTAATTATTTGTCTCAGCCATGCAAAGTGCTGTGATTACAGGCATGAGCCACTGCACCTGGCCAACTTATTTTATTATTGATTTATTTTTTATTATTTTTTAGAGACAGGGTCTCACTCTGTTGCCAAGGTTAGAGTGCAGTGGTATATATATACACAGACACACACACATATACACATACACATACATGCACACACACACACATTACTAACACAGATTAAAAACTAAAAGAAATAAACAGTTTAACAATTTTCTAAAGCATTTCAATAACCCAAGTTTGAGTTCTCTCAGCTCATGTGAAGTAAAACTCCATAGACAGAAGTATAATTTACTTTTAATTATTTATTTATTTCAGACAGGATCTCACTCTGTCACCCAGACTAGAGTGCAGTGATGCGATCTCGGCTCACTGCAGCCTCAACCTCGAGGGTTCCAGCAATCCTCCCACCTCAACCTCCCAAGTAGCTGGTACCACAAGGTGTGCCACCACACCCAGCTAATTTTTTTTTTGCAGAGACAGGGTTTCACCATGTTGCCCAGGCTGGTCTTGAACTCTTGAACTCAAGTGATCCACCTGCCTTGTCCTCCCAAAGTGCTAGGATTACAGGCATGAGCCACCGTACGCAGTCAGAATAGGTATATTTTAATGTTAAGAAAAAGCACTTGCCGCTGATGATTTTGCAGAAAAATAAGAGAATATGATGCTTATGCTGATGGAATCTTACTGATTCCCTAAATATGTGTCAAGAGAAAGAACATAGGGTTTCTTCTCATTTTTTAAAAAATTTTTATTTTATTTTTTTGAGATGGAGTTTCGCTCTGTCACCCAGGCTGGAGTGCAGTGGTGCGATCTTGGCTCACTGCAATCTTCACCTCCCAGGCTCAAGTAATTCTCCTGCCTCAGCCTCCCGAGTAGCTGGAACTACAGGCATGTGCCACCACGCCCAGCTTAATTTTTTGTATTTTTAGTAGAGACGCAGTTTCACTGTGTTCGCCAGGATGGTCTCGATCTCCTGACCTCGTGATCCACCCACCTCGGCCTCCCAAAGCGCTGGGATTACAAGTGTGAGCCCCTGGTTTTCTTCTCTTGATAAAGAGCCTGTAGTGCCGTCTCCCATGTAACTGGTCCACATACTTTTGTACTACTCTCTGCCTTTGGGTCATTGGAACACTTTACTGCTAAATTTTTTCATTTGTTTCTTCCTTCTTGTTGCTTTTTTTTTTTTTTTAAGAATTGTGGTAAAAGATACATAAAATAAAATGTGCTACACCAAACATTTTTATGTGTATAATTTAGTGGCATTAAGTACATTCACCACTAATTCCAGAACTTTTCATCATTCCAAACAGAAACTCCAAACCCGTTAAACAATAACTCCTTTTCTTCCTTTTCCTTCAGCCCCTGGAAGCCTATACTCTATTTTCTGTCTCTAGGAATTTGCCTATTCTAGGTAAATCCTCTATGTGGAATCATACAATATTTGTCCATCTGTGTCTGGCTTATTTCACTGAGCAGAACGTTTTCAAGTCTCATCCTTGTTGCAGCATATGTTCCTCTTTATGGCTGGATAACACTCATGTACATAAATACCATATTTTGTTAATTCAACTACTCATTACCTTTTAGGAATAACTGTGGATGATCTATTTCCAGTGCCTTAGATATGTCCTTTAATGTGCTTTTTTTCTTTCACAATGAGACTCTGTGACATAAATTGTATATACATAAATTTTAAGACAGGATTATTACCCTTGAAACTCAGAGTCACACTGGAGAGGCAGTCAAGTGATATAGTTTGGATATTTGTTCTCACCCAAATCTCGTGTTAAATTGTAATCCCCAGTGCTGGAGGTGGGGCCTGGTGGGAGGTGTTTGCGTCATGGGAGCAGATTCCTCATGGCTTGGTTTCTTTTATTACTGTCTTTGCAATCGTGAGTGAGTTCTTGTGAGATCTGGTCACTTAAAAGTAAGTGGCACCTCCAACCCAATCTCTGGCTCTCTCGCTCCTGCTCTGGCCATGTGACGGGCCTGCTTCCCCTTTGCCTTCCAGCCTCATTGTAAGCTTCCTGAGGCCTGGAAGGCCAAGCAGATGCCAGCAGTTTGCTTCCTGTACAGCCTGCAGAACTGTGAGCCAATTAAACCTCTTTTCTTTCTAAATTACGCAGTCTCAGGTATTTATTTATAGCAGTGCAAGAATGGCCTAAAACATCAAGTAAACAGATTATTCCAACACAACAGAGAGCACTGTGACAAGGTTACGAGGTCACAAAGGGGAGAACAAGGAACACTGGGTGGTGGCAGAGTTTTCAGTGAAGCAACCATATCTTACCAGGGTTTTGAAGAATGAGCAGAAGCTCTGTGTTAGACGAAGAAGAAACAGGAGTCCCTCCAAGAACAGGAACCACTCATGTCAAGATGTGGGGCAAAAAGAGAGGACGTATTTGGAGACTAGAGAGTAACTGAAGGCTATCATTCAATCGGTGATAGTCTTCATGCAGGTTAATATCAAAGGCAACCTGAATTTCCTCAGACTTCATGAACTGGCGGTGAAGGGTGAGATCACACAAGCAGTAATAACTCAGCTCTCCCTGGCTCACTGCCTTACTTACTGGACTTCTGGTCCCCAGCACAGCTGTCCCCATGAATTTGGGAGTCTCCATTCCTGTCCTTCCACTCCCCTCAAACGTCCTTGCATTCAAGGTCACATGGTAACTTGACTCTTCTCACCACTACTTCTGTGGGAGTGCGGGGACCAGGCCAGAGCCGTGGGTGCTGCCCTCCCCAGAGACTCCACTATGCCCAAGGAGGACTGACTGGAGGAGGGCACCAGGCATCTCCCCTGCACTCTGGGCCCACAGCAACCCTGTATATCAGCCCGTATTTTTTTTTTTTTTTTTTTGAGGCGGAGTCTCGCTCTGTCGCCTGGACTGGAGTGCAGTGGCCAGATCTCAGCTCACTGCAAGCTCCGTCTCCCAGGTTTACGCCATTCTCCTGCCTCAGCCTCCCGAGTAGCTGGGACTACAGGCGCCCGCCACCTCGCCCGGCTAGTTTTTTGTATTGTTTAGTAGAGACGGGGTTTCACCGTGTTAGCCAGGATGGTCTCGATCTCCTGACCTCGTGATCCGCCCGTCTCGGCCTCCCAAAGTGCTGGGATTACAGGCTGAGCCACCGCGCCCGGCTCCAGCCCGTATTAACCTTACCTCTCCTTCCTCCAAAGGGCTGAGACTTCAACCATGGGACCTGGGTGGTGATCACCACAAAACTTCCTGAAAGTTCTTCTCCAACAACTTCTCACATTCAGTTATTCATTCAACAAACATTGAGCAACAACCTAATATTCTGGGCTCTGGAGACCGAGTTCAAAAGAAGACAGCAGACCCCTGCCCCCGCTTCCTCACAGGTCACTGCATCTTGAGTGCTAAGACTGTCATCACAGAGTGAGGAGGGGAACTGAGCTCAGAAGGGTAGAACCTCCTGAAAGGGCAGAACAGCTCATGCATCCTGCCAAGGTCAGAAGGTCAGTGCCTACTGCATCTTCCTCTCTTCCCATCCCCGATTGCGTTTGAGGTGTGTGGGGCGTGGCCCAGGCTGGCAGTCAGTAAAGCCTAACTGGTCCTAAGACTAATCAGCCCAGCCCAGCAGCCAGCTTCAGGAGTCTGGCCAGTTCATTAAAGTTCCCCAGAGTCCTTGCTTGTTCTAAGCCTAGAACTCCTGTCAACTCTTGACATTACCCTCCCCCAACTCTTCATATCTAACACACACACACACACACACACACACCCCTCCGCTTTGCATTTCATACCCCAACCCCCTAGGGTTCCTCAAATTTCCCAAAATAAAGTCCCTATATGCCCTTTCTTCTGTGCACCCAAGCTGCTACCCTTGGCTGGAACAAGCTCCTCTCCCTCCCCAGCGAGCACCTACTTGATCCTTCATGACAGGTTAGGTATCCAATACCTCCTCTGGGTGGCCTCTCTTGGCAATACCAGTCTAGGTCACATCTCCCTCCTACTATAGCCCATATTACATTATGTTGAAATGTAACCTAAATGAACTAGTCAAAGGTCTGCTCACACCGAAATAAGCACCTAGACACAGGAACTAATGATATCTTACTCATTGCTGTCCACATAGTACAGTCTCATTCAGAGGTGATTAAATGAATGAGTGGGTGAATGGTAGAATCAAAGTGGAAGAGCTCAAGACAGTTGCCACAAACTAGGCTGGATTTCTTGTCATTTTTAACTTGCTACCAGTTAGTCACATGGCTTATGGATGAATTAGACTAATTTAAAGATACAGAATCAAATACTTGGTTCAGTTTCTAATCAATGAATCGGCTGATTAGATCAATCCATTGCAACCGCAGGGCTCTTTCTGTAAACACAGAAATTCTACAATATACTTTTCTTCAAAATCTCTGTCTGTGAGTACTGAGTTATTTAATTAAGGACAAATTTTAATTTTTAAAACCTAGTGAATTATATTTTCATAAATACTACCATACAATCATTACTAAAAATGTTGAAAAAAGACCAAGTATCTGTTTTCCTGAAACAACTCCCAAATGTGCAAGAAATTTACAACTTATGTTTTCATAACAATCCTCATAATCCCTAGTCTCAATTTTTGTTTTAGTATTGAAAAATAACAGCTGGGCACGGTGGCTCACACATGTAATCCCAGCCCTTTGGGAGGCCGAGGCAGGTGGATCACCTGAGGTCGGGAGTTCAAGACCAACCTGACCAACATGGAGAAACCCTGTCTCTACTAAAAATACAAAAATTAGCCGGGTGTGATGGTGCATGCCTGTAATCCCAGCTATTCAGGAGGCTGATGCAGGAGAATTGCTTGAACCCAGGAGGCAGAGGTTGCAGCGAGCCAAGATCGCACCATTGCACTCCAGCCTGGGCAACAAGAGCTAAACTCTGTCTCAAAAAAAAAAAAAAAAAAGAAAAGAAAAGAAAAGAAAAAAAGAAAAGAAAAAATCACTGGTGTTTTTATTGGTATTTCTAGTATTGGAAAACAACTGGTATACTTAACAATATTTATTACATGGCAGAGTAAGAGAGGGAAGAGGAGAAGGGGTTATCTTACATGCTCATGAGTGAATTATATTCAGTTCCTTCCTTCATTGTCTCTTTCCACTTCAGATCCAGAAAGAATTAGGAGTGGAGGTAGAAGGGAGAGATGTCAGGATAGGGTTACCATTGATATATGTAGCATCACAAACTCATAAATAACTCGTAAATCCTCTGCTTCTTCCTCTCCTTCCTTTCTCCTTATATTTCCTCAGTAGGATCAGTGACGATTTTGAAATAGCCTGGTCTCACATCACATTCAGGAGATTCTGCCTCTGAATTCTTAACAGCCTGAGAGATGCAGTTGGGGCTGACCTGCTTGATCACATGCAAATTAAAAGCAGTTGCCAGTAATGAGAACATTCCAGCCAAAATCCAAAGCTACCCCAGAGGAGGGGAGCATGAAGACACTTGCTCTATTGGAACAGTCATCTATATATTACAGTAGGGGAAAGCCTTGATCCCATTCCCAGAAATCCTCACGACCATTGAAGATGAGGTGGTTTCTTTTTTTTTTTTTTCTTTTTTTTTTTTTTTGAGATGGAGTCTCGCTCTGTCGCCCAGGCTGGAGTGCAGTGGCCGGATCTCAGCTCACTGAAAGCTCTGGATGAGGTGCTTTCTTATTGGGTACAGCCCAATCACATGGGTGGCAGAGGCCAAAGATGGGCTGAGGGGCTAAAAGCTACCATATCTGCTTCTGACTGCCAAGTGTCTAGAGAGACCCTTTCAATGGACTTGTAACAGATCTCCCCTCCTCCCAGAGAGTGGGGATGGGAGAGGCCTAAGCCATACCCATGCATTCCAGCTGGTCAATCAACAGGGAGGTGTTTAGGGGCCCTCGAGCTACCTAATCACCAGTACTGCTCCACTGTTTGCAGCAAGGTCCTGAAATCCTCCTCAGAGGTCTACAAATCTTAACGTACTTGTGCTCAAAGGCCAGTTGGGAAACAAAGAGCATGAGCTCAACTTTGTAAAAGGATCTCTATCTCCTAGCATTGGAAAAACACATGAATGTACCCTACCACTACAGAAGTCATTTGTACACGCTCCTTACCTTTCTCTAACCAAAATATTACTAAAGAAATTGACAAAGGAGACAGGAATAGGTGAAATAGTGAGCTTTCTGGTCTCCCCACCATTTAGCCTAAAAAATGAAAATGGACATGGAAACATTTAATTTCATCCTTATAACAGATCTGATACTCAATTTTTTAAAAACCTAGTAGTTTTACTACATATGAATTCAGAAATTTAATATTTATAATGCAAATAGGACATGTTTACATGGTAAAGGGAAGAGGTAGGTGAAAGGGAGATTTGAAGATTTTGAAGCAAAAAAGTAGACATCTTTTTTCTCCTATCATATTTTTATATGTAGATAGAGGGAGATTCTTTCTTAAAACATGACCACAATATTATTTCACACCTAAGAAGGAACATTAATTCTGTAATATCATCAAATATATCCAGGATAACTTTTTTTCTTACACTTTGAATAAGAATTCAAAGTCCATATATTTTGATTGTGCAGTGTTTCTTATAAATCTCTTTCCATCTATAGGTGCCGGATCCAGGGCAAAAATGAAGACATATGGGACCTTAGGTGACAAGGAAGAAGCTTACAGGCAGCATGTGGGATGGACCCAAGGAGAACGTCAAAGAGAAAGAGTTCAGTCTGGTGTCTCCTGAAGCAGGTGAGGTACACGTGGACATGAAGGATCCCATCCATCCTTCAAGGGTATCGCTGAGGCAGGAATGAGAAAACAAAACAAAGCAAAATGGGAAAAAAGCACAATTCTCATGGAAGATGGTTCCAGCTATTCCATAGAACCCTGGCCTAACTTTACTTTCAAGAACATGACCTGACTTTGCTTCCCACTGACAAGATGTCACCTTTTACAGTTCTATTGGGGTTCAGGCAAAAGAAACAGCACGCCTGTGTTTCAAAGGTGGCAGCATGCTGACGAAGGAGCGTAGAACTGGGGCCTCCAGCACTCATGACAAGACCTTACGGAGAAAGAAGTCACCCAAGGGCAAATGACTGGAATGTGGAAGAGTATGGAAGAGCTGGATCAAATCCACATGGTCCGGTCAGTTCTCCAAACATCAAGACCCTGTGCGGTGAGGGTGAGCCATCTCAGCAGAAAGGTATACCTCCCTGCCCATGCCACCTCCAACACTTCCAGACCTTCTCTTCCCTCCTTCCCCAATCCCACCCAAAGCTTCAGTTCCAGTAAATGTGGAGTACAACGAATGCAATTAGCTGGGGTGATGACAGCAGCCCTGAACTTGGACTCAGAAGACCTGGCGTTAAATTTCACCTCTGCACTTACTGGTTGTATGACCCAAGGCGATTTACCTCCCCCTCCACTTTCCCCATCTGTGAAATGGGGTAAATAAGGGTCCCACCTGATACAAAAGGTTATGAGGATGAAATATGGTTGAGAGATGAGACTCCTTTTAAACTTCTCTGCAATACTAATGATGATAATGATTAAAGTAACTTATTTGCAAAATAATGTGAATGACATTACCTGGCCTTTAACCCTTCAGGAAGTGTTTATTCTTTAAAGGGAAAAGTTTGTCAAACCAAATGAATCCTCTTGGTGAACTACATGGATAACATATTTTGGAGAGAGATGGTAGGCCAGCTCCTGTGACCTTCTCTAACTGAGTCTGGGGCTAGGGAGGGAGGCCCTTTCATTCTAGCCTCATTTTTGTTTCAAAGGGAAATGTGATCTCTCTGAGGGAGGAGGACAGACAGGCAGTATAACTTCTCACGTCTTTGTGCACCATTTTTATTAGTTCCTGGCCCACATTTTTAGAAAAGAATATTTACTCTTAAATGACACAATTTAAAAGCATGCTTTTCTAAATGGCAGCAATTGGACCCCATGGTGTGGCCAGTGTATTCAGTCTGAAAACTCTATGGTGACACATCACTGTGGTCCTGTGGTGATGGGTCCTGTGGCGATGTATGTCTTCCTTCTCTTCTAGTTAGCGCCCTGTGAGCTGGGAGATTCAAATCTGATAGCAGCTTGAAAGCTTCAAACCTAGAGTCCTCCAAGCTGGGAAGCTGAATTGCTGCTCTAGGGCTGCGTTTAGATTGATTTTCTGAATGCTGTCACTGCAGAGTAGCTAGTCAACTTTTCTCAAAATATTTTTCTCATCTTTTTTACTTTCCTCTCTCCAGTTTGACATACGGAGTTATAAATGTACTTTCTGGTTTTGTTTTATGCCTCGATTTTTATTTTTGATGATTCTATCAAGATGACTGCCTTCAATGTTTTCTCCATTTCGGAAAATGCACTACTTCCTGTATTCCTCACCTCCCTCCACCAGAGATTCACTCTCCTGGCCCACGCCTTGTGCCTGGCACACAGGAGCATTGGAGGCCCCACACCTAAAGTCCATACCTTAATGTCTTGAAATAAATAAATGAATTTAAGGAAGAAACTCTGAACTGGGGCTGAATTTTACAGTAGCTGGCATCACGAAATTCTAATCAAAGCTAGGGAATTTAGTAACGATCCCTGCCTAAAGTTCTAAAAGCATGTTCTTTTGTTAATTTGTTAACCATCATGAGTTTTCCCTGTCCCTTCTGCTACTGCCTTCAATGTAACACTACAAATAGATTAATTACTAAGAGTAAAAGATTTGGTCTCTTTTCTTTCTTTTTGTTCTTTTCTGTTTCTTTTTTAAAAAAACTAATTGTGAAATAGCAAATTTAAAAGGATCATTTTTTTTAAACAATAGTCTTCAAAAAAAAAAAAAAGCTAAATGTCATAGTGCCCTAAATTCTTTTGTGTTGGTGATTATATTGTATGTCAAGAAACCATCCTGAGGTGATAATTAGATTTTATCTGCAAATGGAGGTGGGAGGATGAGAGTAGGTGGTAGCGTCAACACTTCACCAAAACAATAAGACAATTCACACGATGAGGTAGGAAACACATTACTCAAACAGGGGGTTGGGGCTACTGTGTGATTAAGGGAATTTTGACACTATAATCATCTAGGGTGGGTGTATATTTTATTTGCCTCTCTATGGCTAGACATTTAGGAAGGCAAACTGGAGCAAGAAAAAAATAGACTGATAACCAAAATGTAAAATATCTCTGTGTTGATCATCATGGAAGTGAATAAAACAGGCCACAAAGACCCCTTTTTTCCCACAGAACTTTTCAACAGATGGTTATACTAGTTGTTTCAGAATTAATACCAAGGATTGAGGGTTGGAGGCATGTTATTTAGAAGCAGTGCTGGTGTGAAAGTGATAAGGTTTTTGGCTCCAAGTAACACCTCCCAATTTGTACAGCAACCACAAATGTGCTTCAGGCAAGGTGGCGTCCTACATTTTAACTTACCCCCAAGAAAATATCCTGAATTTCACAGGTGTTCTCAGTAATATGACCTGACTGAAAATAGCTTCTCTTCTGTATTTTTCCCCAGGTTAAAATTAAGCTCGGCAGGCTCGATGTAAATGTGCAGACAAAGCAAAGCAGGAAGCCTCCCACACTAAAAAGGGAAGATAAGAATCACAGAAGCAGGGATGGTTTTTATTGAAGGGCATTTCAAAGCAAATACAGACATCTACAGCTTATTTGTAAATCCTCCATATGTGTATGGAAACACACACCTTCACACATCAAAACTGGATTTGTTCCTGAGTAACAAAACGTCCTAAGAACAAAACGAAAGCAAACCAAATAGCAAAAAAATACTTCCATCGTATACCACAAAGGATTATTTATTAACCTCAACACACCAAGAGTTAAGAAAATAATGCAACAGGAACAAAGGGCAATGGATATGTACTGGGAAGACCACAGAGAAAGAAAATGCAAATGGCTAATAATATAAAATATTTCCTAGGTTCCATAGTAACCAGGGAAAGACAAAATTACACTTTTGACCTCTTAGACTGGCAGTGACAAAGGTTATTTGAGTGACCAAACTTTAGTCAGGCTCCTGGATCTTCTAGGCCCATCTGGGCACTTCCTCGTAAAATACAGTTTTAGCAAACGCCCTGCTAAATTGGTTTACCAAGAACTCTTACCCTCAATGGAGTTCCTTATCTGTTCACCTTTCCTCAGGTGAGGCCTGATCATCCTGGCCTATCTTCAGCAAGAGTGCCCTAACCCTGACGTTTCTTCTTAGTAAATTTCCATCCACTGTCACTCACTTATAATTTCTAACCAGGAGCAAGATACACAGCTCCTTGGCTTTAAATTATTTTCCCTGTTATATTCAGAGTTGAGCTCAATCCCTCTCCCCGACTACAAAATCTGATAGCAGTGGTCCCTATACCTATTGCGATGGTCCCAAATAAAACCTGCCTTACTGTGCTTTAACAAGTGTCATTGAATAATTTTTTAACTGCAAATTGTTGGAGGTAAAGACATTTTTAAATGTCTTCAATTAGTTTAGCTACTTCCATGTAATGTTAGAATCTCCATCAATTTGCTAGTTACTGTCCCTTCCTGAGAAGAAGCAGACACCAGAGCCCCACATACTTTGGATTCACTCCTAAGTTGATATTGATATGAATGAAATAGTTATCTCCCAAACTTTGCTTTCTACATTTGTATCAAAAAAACATGATGCCCCTGTGCCCAGCGCCCCCACCACTGGATCCCCAGCCTCACTCAGAGAAAGGGTCAATGTCATTGCGATGATCTAAAGGTACCAACCCAGGATTCTTTTCTGTTCCTTGGGGCCTTGTTCTCTCTGCCTGGAAGGATCACCCCTTAACTTCTCTCAGGCCTTTCTTCAAATGTCACCTTCTCAGTGGGGCCTGCCTTGGTTGCCATACTTAAGGTTGCAGTCTGCACACCTTCACCCCAGCACACCCTCTTCCCTTCCTCTGCTTTGTAATCACCATCTAATATTGTTTATTTAGTTTGTGTATTGTCTCTCTCTCCCAGCAAAGACTCTCTTCTTGAACAAACTCTAGTCAGCTCCCCTGAGCCCTCTTCTCAACTAGGCCTCAACCTCCGCCTATACAGGCTTAAATAAAACACGGATACAGTTTCTAACAGCTCAAGGCCGCATCTCTAGAATGACCTTAACTCCCCTTAAAGTGCCTTCCTGAGAAAACTCAAAACGTCAGAATAATTTACTGTTTGTTCATCTAACATCTGAAGATGGGGCTCCTGTCTCCAGCCTCTGTGGGAGGGTGGGGGAGCCTGACTTCCACAAGCACCAGTTAACAAACCCAGATGGGTTTACATGCACCAACTCCCCTCTTCCTGCTTAGTATGATATTTTTACTTCCGTGAATTTACTGAACCTCTGCTCACCTCCCTCTATACTCCTTCATTCTCTCTTTAAAATGCACAGTCACTTCTGTACAAATTGAAGTTGTTCAGTTTACACTGAACAGTTCTCTATGGCAATAGTCTATCACTGATTAAAATCTCTCCTTGCCACTTTAGTGTCCAGCTTTGTTTATCTTTGACATCCTCACTATAATGCAGTCTCCATGAGTTGGATTTTTGTTTTCTCACTGGCACATAATAGAGACTCAGTAAATACTTGCTGAACCTTGTTGATGGGTCAGCAGTGGTGCATGGGTTTTAGCCCCTCAGCCACACTCCTGGGCTGGGATAAGCATGTTTAAGCATCTGGATGAAACATCACTGCTCATTTCACTCCTTAAATACCTGGCAAGTGACAGGCGGTTGGACAATAGAGATCATGCCGGTTTTCCTAAAGGTTTCTTCAATTTGTTTTTTGGTTTGTTTGGTTGGTTGGTTAGTTTCTTGCTTTTTTTTTTTTTTTTTTTTGAGATGGAGTCTCGCTCAGTTGCCGAGGCTGGAGTGCAGTGGCACGATCTTGGCTCACCACAACCTCTGCAATTCTCTGGCCTCAGCCTCTTGAACACCTGGGACTACAGGTACCCACCACCGTGCCCAGCTCATTTTTGTATTTTTAGTAGAGATGGGATTTCACCATGTTGGCCAGGTTGGTCTCAAACTCCTGACCTCAAGTGATCCACCTGCCTCGGCCTCTCAAAGTGCTGGGATTATAGGTATGAGCTACCATATCCGGCCTTCAATTTGTTTTTAATTCTGGTAGAGCACCATCTACTACATGCTTAATATTATCCATAAACAGACATGTCTGAGCACAGAAGATCATGTTAATGAAAGATTATCTAAAGCTACTGGGTGAAGAGTACTTGCTTCACACGAACTTTTCTTATTGGTTGTTGTTATTTCCCCCACTTCCCTTTCCTTTATTTCCATTTGCAATTTTGCTCCTTAAACTTCAACTCCAGCTCCCTCAGTGATTCTCTGGGTTTTCATTCTTAGAACTTCGTCCAAAATGCTTTTGGCTGTGAATTCCAGTGACTTCCTTCAGATGCAATCTGAAGATGTCCTTTCAGTTTTTATTCTTTAGGTTCTCTTAGGTGATCTGGGGGCCATTAACCTCCCTCACCACACTCTTTCTTCCCTAGTCTTCTAATTTTTTTTCCAGCTGTGGCTTCTCACCATTTTCAGTTGACTACAAATACTCGCAAATATAATCAGTTGCTTTCCAACAAATGCTTTATAAGCAGCTACTATGGATGAGGCACCATTGAGATTACGAAAGTCTACTACTCAAAGTGAACTTGAAGAGAGGGAGACAGTCTATACTCACATGAAAAGTTGAAGTTTTCTGCATAGTGCTTGCCGAACAAATTGTTAAGCAAGCACTATGCAGTAAACTAACTTTTCATGTGAACAAAGCTATGTAGGAAAATTCCGGTGATACCCAAGGCAATAATAAATGGTCATATTATTAACCCAACCAGCAAGTCAAAGTTCTCCATTTAGAGTTTAGCCTCCCCCATTATTACATTTCTCTCTTCTACAGGGTATTTTCAATGGGTATTGTAATATCAACCACAGATAACAAAATTAACATATCTTCTTATTGCAGCCTCAACCCTATTTTCCAACATCTTCATCATTATCATTGCCACCACCGACACTCTGATACTAAGGTGTATCTCAGCATCTTTAGTCTCCCTAGAAGGAGGTCCCTATGTTTAACCCATGGAGGCAATAGTTCCCAAGGCCTCCCTTCCTTCCTGTTCCTATCATTATAGCCCTGGACTCGGTGTTGAGAAACCCAGCTCATCTGGTTCAGCCTTACCTTTTTCTAGTCTACAAAAGGCATAACAGACACTAAGAAATGAAGAATTAAAAATGCTTCACAACTGTAAAACTTTTGAAAAGTCCACAGTAATCCACACTTATCTAAGGTTTTACTTTCCACAGTGAAGTAGGGTATTTTGAGAGGGAGAGAACACATTCACTTACTTTTTACATTATAATTATTAGTTATTGTTGTCCTTACTGTGCCTAATTTTAAAATTAAACTCTATCATAGGTATGTATGAATAGGAAAAAAAAAACAGTGCATAGATAGGGTTCAGCAGGTGCTACCTGCAGGTTTCGGGCATCCATTAGGGGTCTTGGAATGAATCCCCCACAGATAACGGGGGACTGCTGTATATCCATCTTCTACGCTTGTCTTTTCATGTTTTGGGTAATGTCACCTTAAAGAATGGATTTGAGTTTTCAGTGAATAAAATGTTTTAGTCTTTGGGGTTATTTTGTTGTTGTCTTTTTGTTTGTTTGTTGGAGACAGGGTTTCACTTTGTCGCCCAGGCTGGAGTGCAGTGGTGTGATCATGGTTCATGTAGTCTCAACCTCTCAGGCTCAAGTGATCCTCCTGCCTCAGCTCCCCAAGAGTAGCTGGGACTACAGACACATGCCACCACACCCAGCTAATTTTTGTATTTTTTTTAGAGATGGGATTTCACTATGTTGCTCAGGCTAGTCTCGAACTCCTGGGCTCAAACGATCTGCCAGCATTGGCCTCCTAAAGTTGCTAAGATTACAGGCGTGAGCCACTGCACCTGCCCATAATCTCTGTTTTTTGTTGTTGTTGTTTGTTTGTTTGTTTTTGCTGCTGTTGTTTTGTTGTTGTTGTTGTTATTTTTTAAATCTATTCCCGCCTCTTAATTGTACAGTCCTCTAGACACTGGACACTAGAGGTTTTTCAGAGAAAGTCCCAGAAGCCAATTCACATAGACATTCTTGAAGCAAAATATTTTGTGTAGGTGAAAGTTCTAAAGCCATGCTCTCTCTAAATCCTTCAAAGCATGGATTAGTTTAGATACTTTATCAAAAAACTTCATGAAAAAGGATGACACCCTCCACCCATTATTTACTATACAGGTAATATATAGTAAGGTTTGCCAAACATGAAAGCAAGAGTAGAATTTTAAGTAGCATGGAAGTTTCCATGGATGGGATGTTGAGGTACATTAGTGCTATAAGGAATCAGTCCTTAAAATAGTTGACAAGCCTGTTAAAAGCTCTCCATACAGACTTGGTTCCCTTAAAGTGTGGTCTGAGGACCAGCAGCATCAGCAAAACTTAGAAGCCTGTTAGAAAGTGCACAAGTTCAATTCCCACTCTAAATCTACTGCATTTCAACAAGATCCCCAGGTGATTCATATGTTAGAATGTGTATGAGAAAGTCTACATTAGATATGAGAAATGCTACAGTACATCATACGACTCTGTCATCTAACTCCTGTGTGAACTCAGAGCGGGAGCTCTGGTCAGCAGGCCATTACATTTGATTTGACTAGTCCACTGATGCATTGAGACATCACTCCAACTCCTACCTAGCAAAAAATGGTAGCCTTGGCGCTTTCTGGTGTGGCTGACCGGGACTCTCGGTTTTCATCCTTTGTGGTGTGCCTTTGTGGCCTATTGTCTATTAACAGTGCAGCAAGGTGATCATGGCTGAAAACCACAGCCTAGGATTAAGAGCTTGCTTGTTGAGGATGGAGACTGGCTGAATCATACCGAGACACCCCACCCCCACTCCTAGGCACCACTTTAACACAGGTGAGGGCCTGCAAACATGAACATCAAGGGAAGCCTTAGAAGAAGAAGGCTCAATGAGCAATTGCAGAAGAAGGGAGGAGTGGCAGCCAGGCAGCTCAGGAAGGGGAGGTAGAACAGGGACATTTGCTTACAGATTTTAATGTACAAGACAGGTTTTTCGGCACCAGAAATTTCAAAACACCTTTCTCCTTCCAGAGCTGCTTAGCAGCTGCTGAGTACCGCCTCCCCCTCCCCAGCATGTTCCTGGGCTTAGGCAAACATTCTCATCTTGCCATTGCCTGTGGCCGATTTCTGAGAATGTGTCAGCTGCCTAAGGAGCAGTCACCCTCATAAAAAAAGAAAAAAAAAAAAAAAAAAAACAACAATAAATCCAGATCTGGATAATCACATGTGAACTCATGCAAACTCTAAACCCTTGTTGAGAAATGTTTGATCAGATTAGGCCAAAGGAATGCTATCCTGCACCCCCAGCAGGCCTCTGAATCCGGGGTCACCCTTGGGGATGTAATCCCCAGAAAGCAAGGGTTTGAACTGGTCTCACTACCATATTGTTCCATTTGGGAAGAGACCTAGGCTGATCTGCCATGTGAGGCTCACTATTAATCTTCCTGAAGGAATGAGGAGATCTGGTTAAATGACCACTGAGGGCTTCCTTGAATGGAAACCAAAGGGGCCCAGACAGCTCTGTGGAAATGTGCACCCTACAGACTGGCATGGTTGCTGGGGAGGAGATCAGGCACCATGTCAATCTGGGTCAGGGGGAGAGAATGCCTGTCTTCATGGCCAAGTCTTCTTGCCTGTACTCTTTATACTACTCAAGCCACAGGTGCCCCCACCTCACCCCAGCCAATGATTTCCATCACCCTTCCTATTCTTACCTTGTTGTTCCCTAGGAATGTGCTCCATTCTTGCTTGTTTCCCCACAACTCCAAAACACCTACGGTGCAATGAAACATCCACTTTGTTATTTTTAAAAAACGCTTTCTCATTTCACATAGTTTTCTTACTCTACTCTTTCCCTTCTTTCTTACCTAAAAGACATTAGGCTTTTCTCTATGACACATACGCTTCCCAGAAGCCCTGGAATTCTTTACCTCCCCAGGCCCCGGGTACAAGGAGGTAATGAATGCTTTTGTTGTGTTTTCCCAGTCCCCCACCTCTTATCAAGGAACTGTGCTCTCCACACCTGCAAGAATACATCCCAGTGGTCTCTGTCCCACAAAATGGATGTAGCTGGTGTCAGGAATGGCTACCTGGCCCAGGCTGGTGTGTGGAATTGGGATCCAAGGGCACCCCTCTCTGCTAGGTTTCACAGAAGACATGTAAATTGGGGAACTCTGAGGAGAATATGTGTTCACAGCATCAGAGAAATCTGGGAGGGAGGGAAAGACAGAAGGACGGATGGTTGGATGGATGGAAAGACAGATTAGTTAGGTAGTGTTACGGACTGAATGCCTGTGTCCCTTCAAAATCCAAACCTTAGAACCTTATCCCCTAACATGATGGTATTATGAGGTGGAGTCTTTGGGAGGTAATAAGGATTAGATGAGGTATTGAGGGTGGAACCTTCATGAATGAGATCAGTGCCGTTATAGGAGCTCCCAGAGAGTTTTCTTCCTCCCTCTGCCATGTGAGGACACAGCAAGAAGATGGCCATCTATGAACCAGGAAGCAGGCCCTAGCCAAGCACTGAATCTGCCGGTGTCTTGATCTTGAACTTCCAGCCTCCAGAACTGTGAGAAATAAATTTCTCTTATTTATAAGCCAAGCAGTCTATGACAGTTTGTTAGAGTAGGCCAAAATAAGCTAGACAGATGATATACACGATGATGATGATGATGATGATGATGATGAAGATAGATTAATAGATGATGGATGATGAATGGATAGATGGATAGATAGATAGATAGATAGATAGATAGATAGATAGATAAAACAGGCAAGAGAGAGTTAGATCAATCCCTGGGAACAAAAAGAGAGTGCCCTCCTTGACCACAACCAATGTTTCAATGTATCAGTTCCTGGCCAGAAGGTATCACGAAGCCACACTCTCCTTCCTGGTTAATGGCTGCTCTTGTTAACAGCCGAACAAACCTCTTTTCCTTCACTCAACGAAGGGAGTCTCTATTGTTAACTATGGAAATTTATTCATTTTGTTCAAACCCTTGCTATTACTTAGCAATCCACTCATTCATATCTGATTGAGTCCCTTCTACAAATGTCACAGTGGCTGTTTCAAAGCTTCTTTACTTTCTGGATCTCACAGTCACTATGTTAACAGTTCCAACTGACCTGCTTGGTTAGTACATATTATCTTGTGTGGTTATATATTTTGGAGGTATGCAGTGTTACTATAAAGTAACGTGAATGGCCGGGCGCGGTGGCTCAAGCCTCAAAAAAAAAAAAAAAAAAAAAAAGTGACGAGAATGACTTGGCTGTCCAAATGGTTGTTATTCCCACCAAAATAATCATGCTGGCAGATAATAAACGTATTCCTACAATTTGGCCACTGTTACTGCCACTTATGGAATGCTTTTTCAAATCTTCCTCAGTGACAGTACATCTATGTCACTCAAAGGTAGACATGATTTTTAGAAAGAGTTACAATTGAGCTGTAGTCAGGGCAAGAGGATAAAAACAGGGGTCACATATTTTAGTCACAAAACTTTTGTTGAACACTGTTTTGCCTAATAAGATTACAATGGGAATAAGTATATATACACTCTTCCAATATGACAACTCTAAAAGATAACACTAATTTGAAGACATAAATTCTATTACATTTACTAACCATAAGCCATATACTTTTTTTTTTTTTTTTAAGATGGGATCACACTTTGTTACCCAGGCTAGAGTGCAGTGCTGCAATCACAGCTCACTGCAGCATCGAACTCCCGGACTCAAGCAATCTTTCCACTTCAACCTCCTGAGTAGCAAGAACCACAGGTGAACACCAGTTCACCTGGCTAATTTATTTATTTATTTATTTTTTTGTAGAGATGGGGTCTCACTATGTTGCCCAGGCTGGTCTCAAGCTCCTGGACTCAAGCAATCCTTCTGCCTCCACCTCCCAAAGTGTTGGGATTACATGCGTGAGCCATTGCGCCCAGGCTAAATCACATTCTTTGTCACTATCACATCTTTCTATCTTGTGGTCCAAACCTCTGGAGCAGAAATCAAAGATTTATAATGCCCAGTAGTTTGGAGAAAAGGGGTTTAATACGTTTGTTCTTGATATTTAGGCTACTTGAAGATTATTTAATAGAAATTATACCTCCAAAGAAGATATGCCAAACATTCAGGTAGGTTAAAATATACATAAAACAAAAAAGATCATAAATCAACATTGATGACCTGACTAATGACCACCAATTATTATGTCACACACTTACAGTATGTAAGTTATTGACCCAAAATCAAAGCATTGTACCTCTGACATTCTTGCCCTAGCCACAGTCCAAAGTTCTAGAGAGAGATAACATGCTTTTTTATTTTAAGTCACAAGTTTCTTCCTGTTATGAGGGATAAGCCATAGCTACTCTTTCTCAAGACTTCACAGAGGTATCAAGAAACTGCAAAGTAAGGCATATAAATGTCAAATTTTAGCCAATAGGTCACAAAATAAGTTAGAGCTCAGAAGTCTTTCTAAGGCAAGCTGCTGCAACCTACTTCTCTGTGCAAATTTCAGCAAGTGTGATCAAAGATAATGAGTCACTCAGCACGGTATTTTAAAAACACTAAAGCTGCTTCAGTGTTTTTTCCTGAGTTTCACTGTAACTGAAACTACACTTGTACCTTGAGACAAGATATGGCTCTTGGGCATGAATTAAACACATGACTCCAAAACTGAGTTGTTTTAGATTAAAAGAATCTACCTAAGTGAGGATCACCGAAGTGTGCTAGCCTGAAAACACAGGCAGAACTCCATCACAAGTAAGTCAAATTTATTCTTTATGCTAGAAATGTGGTGTTGAATGCACCTTAAAGTAGACAGACAATTGACTGGGGCCTTAGAAGGACTTTTTGATAGAAAGTGATATTTAGTCTGATGATCTCTTTCATAATGCAGAGTAAAACATAATGCAGTTCTCCCTCTGTTGGTGAAGATAATCGTGAGTTGTTTCTATAGGGGGTGATAGATATGTACTAGGGTAGTGTAGGGTAAGAAAAGAGTAGGCGTTTTGAAGCCATGAAGATTTGAGTCTTGGTTCTATTCCTTCCCTGCTGCCTGAGGGACTTGGGTGGGTTACTTCACCCTTCTGAAACCAGGTTCTTACTTTAAAAATGGAGCTGATACACTGTTCTCTCACAGGGGTGCTATAAACATAGAGTGTGATGGTGTGGGGGAAATAATGCAGGATTGGGTTAGCACTGAGTGCACTTCCTTTTGCCTTCATTTGCCTACACTCTTGCATCCAATACCCAGCACCAGAATTCCCAGGAGGCTGCAGAGTCCCTGTGGCTGGGGTTCCATCACCACTAGCCTCAGGCTGAACTGACAGTTATGACTTCCTTTTCACTCTTCACTTCCATAGGTGTTGCCAAGTGAGGTTTACACACTACTCCCAAGGAAGTTCTAACGAGCTCATGGGTGACTGTATAAAAAACAAAAATAGGCCAGGAGCAGTGGCTCATGCCTGTAATCCCAGCACTTTGGGAGGCCTAGGTGGGCGGCTCACTTGAGGTCAGGAGTTGAGACCATCCTGGCCAGCATGTTGAAACCCCATCTCTACCAAAAAATACAACAATTAGCCAGGCATGATGGCACATGCCTGTAGACCCAGCTACTCAGGAGGCTGAGGTGGGAGAATTGCTTGAACCTGGAAGGCAGAGGTTGTAGTGAGCTGAGATGGCATCACTGCATTCCAGCCTGGATGACAGAGTGAGACCTGTCTCAAAGAATAAAAAACCAAAAATCTCTCATTATTTTTAGATTTTAAAACATTTGGAAATCCCCATTTTTACCCAATCTTCTATTTACACATTTTTAAAAAATCACTTTAGGCTAATTTTTTATTTACAGATACTTAACGTCAAAAGAACTATTTTTAAAGTAATTCATGCATTAATTCCACCAGTATCTACTGAGCACCTAGTATGTACCAGGCCCTGTAGTAGGTATTGAGAATGCAAACATAAATAAAATAGGCTTTCCATCTTCAATTATTTTATGGTGTGGGGAAGGAGACAAATCCATGCACCATTTGAATACAGCACAGTAAGTCTTATAATGGAAGCATGCAAAGGTGCCACCACTTACACAGTACTTCAAAGTTCAAAAGCACTTTTCACACATTTCAGCCTCACAATAATCCTATGAGCTATGTGTTACTGTTACTAATTATTTCCAGGTCAGATATAAGGAAACCTAGCATAGGGAGGTGACTTAAACCTAGCATAGGGAGGTGACAGGTGTCAATCTGTTCTGACTAAGATTACACAATAATAACCAGATTCTGTGTATGGGGGAGAAAGGTGTGATACCTTTTCTCACCCATCATAAGGGTCATGGCAACACTCCTACAACACAAGACAGGTTAACAAGAGGAAAGCCTAACAAACTTCTTGAATCAAAGTTTTATTTGATATGGTAGCCAGTCTTCCTTCCTTTCTTCCTTCCTTCCTTCCTTCCTTCCTTCCTTCCTTCCTTCCTTCCTTTCTTCCTTCCTCCCTCCCTCCCTCCCTCCCTTCTCCCTCTCTCCCTCCCTCCCTCCCTCCCTCCTGGAATGAAGGTCTTATGACCTACTCTCACACAAGGCAGGTCAAAGAATGTCTTTATGGCTAGCTCCTACACAAAAAGGCAGGGCAAGGTTAGAGTAACGTTCCTAGTTTCTACAACCCACCTCAGGGAAGAGGAATTATAGTCTCTGTGACCTGCCTTTTGGGAGAAAGGGGAACAGAAGATAGGAGGGCAAGAGAAGGGCAAGAGAAGGTCAGAGAGAGGTTTTACTTCTGAGGCCCTTCCAATGTCCTTCAGTTAGAAATACTCAGCCCATCAAAGCACCACACTTTGGGGTATTGTTTTCTGAGCCCTGACAGTCCCAACCTCGGTTGTCTGTGCTTTTTCTACCATTGTCTCTGTCTTTCAGTGTTCATGTCAGGATATACTCAGAATATATCCATATCAAACTTGCAAATGCCTTATAAACATCAACTAAATTGTGTGTCCCAGGAAAAAGGCAAACACAGCAACCTCCCATACTCAGTCTCCACCCAGCTGTCTACTCTCCCTTCTCTCCCAAAAGAACCATGCTCAGAGCCAAAAGCAACTGCTGAGTGTTTTCTGATTATGACAGGTTGTTTCAGGCCTTTGTATGTACTTTTTCCCATCCCCAAACACTCTTCCTCCCCAACCCAACTCCATCTTTCAATTCCTCCTTTTGCATAGAGATAGCCCAGGTTTCACCTCTTCCCAGAGGACTTTTCTCCCCAAAACCATTCCCTACAGCCAATCCTCCTAGGTTCTCCCCCAGGCCCAGGACAGGGTACTAATCATAGCTTATACTTTATTGCACTGCGGTCTTTGGCCTATTGGCCTGTCTTTCCCCCACTAAACTGTCAATTCCTGAGGGATATCTTTGCAACCTCTGTGTTAGCTCATTAGCCATTTGTTGTTTGAACGAAGAAATGAAAAATCAAGATATGCCCTTGCCTACAGCATCTTCAGCAGTAGGTAGGGGCCAGAATAAATCCATAGCTTTAATATCTGTCTCAGAGCTGCCATTGATGTACTTACGCAAACTACAGCTTAACTGGTTTAAGTAAATTAGCTGTTCATGCATCCTCTGAAAACAAGAACAGTCATCATCATCATCATGTTATTTACTGAGCATGATGCATGGCCTATACCTTAGATCACCAGAGACACTGCTGTATATGGCCTGCCACACCCTTTCTGAGTGTCCTCTCTGTTTTCAGTCTAACTCCAGAATCACAGAATCACATCTGCTCACCTTTGTATGCCCAGTGCCTGGAACAGTACCTGGCACATAGCAGTCATCAATAAAGACTAATTGAATGAATGGACGAATGGAAACTGGCCAGGCTCAGTCCCTTCTACATGGCCATGTTGGCACTGTGACTTCATGCTCCACAACTGGTTTGGGCTCCAATGGGTATCTATCTGATCAAAGGCAACCAATCCAGAGGCACCTCTGGGGCATATGATCTCTGTCTTGCTGTATAAAGGTGACTTCACACAATAGATCTAGAGAATTTGAACTATGAAATATAAAGAAATTTCCCCCAGGTGAACACAAGACAAGAGCTAAAAGGAAACAAAGGAAGATTGCTGTCAGGTAGGTAGGACCCCTGAAGTGCCATTTTAAGTAGATGGATGAGGAAGCACCTATGAAGGAGAGATAATCTGTTCTGATTAGAGAGTAAGAGAGCTGGTCAACAGAGAGACAAACAAAAGCTCAAGTCCACTGAGACCATGCCAGCCTAGGAAAGAGCTAGAGAAAGAGGAATTGGTTGCCTCAATTCCTGACAACTCTCCGGTGTGAGCCCCAGGTCAGGTGCAATCTGACCTAATAAGGGCCTCCTGACTTAACAGGTGAAGCCGATTTTTCAAATGTGCCAAGCTCTGGTACAGAACTGTAGTCAGCTGCCATGGTAACTTGGTGAGAATCAGATAGGAGGTGCCCCCTCTGGAATGAAGGCTGATTGGTGGTCAGTCTCCTGGGTAGGTGAGAAGCCCATGGCCTTTGTGCAAAGAAAAAGGTGCTCTCCCTGGGGGAGAAGGAAGGCACACATGTCCACACCAGGTGCACAGCTTGACCTGGGCAAAGCACAGGCTGGACCTGAGCCCACCAGCAAATCTGCTCCATCTAGTACCCTCTTGTACTGCCCAAGCTGGCCTGGGCAGGGTGGCCTTGCTGTTCACTGACCAGGGAGAGCCAGATAGTAAACTTAGAGCCAGATGGTCTTTGTTTGGAAAAAAAACCCACTCTGAGTTACATAAATGTAAAGTGAGCAGTTGTTCATTGTTCCTGGCCTAGGACACCTCCAGCTCAGCTCGTGGCTGGGGCTCAGAAGCTTCTTGGGACCCAGCCACCCTTTCTGGGCACAAAGCATCAAATTAAAGAGTTACAACCTTGGAAGTCAGTAGGAAATACAGTAGAAGCACCAGCAAGGGATGAGCAAGCACAAGCTTCCCCCAGCAGCACTGGTCTTGGACAGCAGCAACTCATGGCAGTGGCCAGGCAGCAGTGGGTATGAACTGATAGAACATCAAGGTATGCGAGATTTCTCACTTCCACTCAGCACTGAACACACCTGGAATTAAAGACTCGAGAAAAATATCCTGGGTTTGCTGTTACCCCTATGCCTATGTATACCAGGGAATAGGGATACTGAAGAGATGAATCAGAGTAATAAAAAGATGAGATTGTACTTGCACACTAAGCTAATGAAGTGGTCCATACACCTATACTGCTTTTTTTTGGAGGTGGCTTGAATGGATCTCTGATCTATGCAGCCCAATATGCAATGTGCAAGACTAAGCATCATCACATGAAAATGAAAACACCTTTCAGTCCTCCCTATAACCCACACAGGTCCAGAACAGCTCCTGGTACCCAGTAGGCCAACAGTCGGTACTTGCAGAATTCGTACGTGGCCTATGCCTTGGGCTGTGTGTCTTCAGGTTCTTTACTTACTAAACACTGTGCTTATCAGAACAGCACATCAGAAACCACTAAAGTTATCAAAGCTCCTTAAGACTGACCAGGGTTGGTCTAAAACTTAAGAGAATACCATTATAGCACTTTGGGAGGCCAAGACGGGCGGATCACGAGGTCAGGAGATCAAGACCATCCTGGCTAACACGGTGAAACCCCGTCTCTACTAAAAATACAAAAAATTAGCTGGACATGGTGGTGGGTGCCTGTAGTCCCAGCTACTTGGGAGGCCGAGGCAGGAGAATGTCGTGAACCTGGGAGGCGGAGCTTACAGTGAGCTGAGATCTCTCCACTGCACTCCAGCCTGGGAGACAGCGAGACTCTGTCTCAAAAAACAAAGATAAAAACTTAAGAGTATACCTGACCATATACACTATGAGAACCTTGTTTCAAGATTTTACTTTAAAAATTGGGTTAAACATCACTTTATTTACAAAGAAATACTGGATTTCAAAAATCCGAGGCTGGGAGCAGCAGCTTGTGCCTATAACACCAGCTACTCAGGAGGCTGAGGCAGCAGGATCCCTAGAGCCTCAGGGTTTGAGGCTGCAGTGCACAATGGTTGTGCTGGTGAACAGCCATTGTACTCCAGCTTGGACAACACAGCACGACTCCATCTCAAAAAAAGAAAAATAAATTCAGGACTTTTGTTGAATTCCAGAAGTGTGAGTTCAAAAACCATATGGCAAAATGAATCCACATTTTTATAAACTCAATAAAAGAGTTTATTCATTAATTCCACTGTTATTTCAATTCTATCTTTAAAAATTACTTATTTGAAGATATTTTATTTTCTTAACTTTTTTGTATAGACTTTGAAATATAAAACTGGCTTGGGTTTTTTTTTTTTTTTTTTCTGATAAAGCACATGCATTCTTATGTGAAAAATTCCTTAAGCCACAAGTTAAATAAAATCCCTTGAAGTCTGAGATGCTTTTCTTGACAAAAATCTAGTAATAATCTAGCATAGTCAGGGGAAGCTGATTCTCTTGGGGTACTCTTACAGTGTCTATCAACACAGTGCTAGCACAGAACAGGTCTTTACAAATGTATATTTAGTATTAGACTGACTATTTGCAGCAGTGGGCAAGATTTTAGAGTCTGAGTTCCAAGTTTTTATTATTCTTTCCTGGAAAGAAGGATGGAGGCGGAGCTGTGGGGGAGGCCGGGGTAATGGTTGCAGGTAGCAAGGATGGTCTGGCATTCTGAAGGGAGGCTGTTCTCTGATCACTCTTGGCAAGCACTCTTTCTTCCCCTTCTTTTCCGTTTCAGGCCACTGTCACTGCAAAAGGTGATTTCCTTTTCCCCTCAATATTCTTCTAAGGACTCACAGCAGGGAGTTAACCCATGATTAGAAATTATCCCTTATGAAGAACATTTGAGAACTAGCTGGAATCAAAAATAGGAGTGAGGAAGGCTGCTTGGGAGGCTGCAGTAGTAGAGGAGAGGATGTAGCAATAGGGATGTGAGAAGGTACTAAAACAAATTCTTTAAACTTACACTTGTATCACGGTATCACAAGACATACGGCAGCAAGCCAGGGTGACATATATGGCACAGGACAGCAGTTCTCAAACTTTGCTACTCATTAGCATCACCTAATGGCCAGGATGCACCTGATGCCAATTAAATCAGAATCCCTAGGTGTGCGACCCAGCCACAAGTTGTTTTGTTGTTAACTCCCCAAGCAATTCCTATGTGTAGCCAAGTTTGAAAAGCAGTGTGGGAGAGTAGCACTTCTCAAACTGTAAGGTGTCTAAGAACAACCTGGGGATCTTATTAACATGCAGATTCAGATTAAGCAGGTCCGGGATGGGGCCTGAGATTCTGAGATGAGGCCACAGATGCTGGTCCAGGAGCTGTTTTGGCAAAGCCACGTATGACCTTGCTCTAGGTGCTGCCACTGTGTGTGCCCAGAGCTTCTGGGGAAGGACTGTAAATTGGCTACTATAGTGTTAGGCCAAGGAACGTTTTTACAAGGTGTGTAACCTTCTTATTGTGCCTCTGAGATAATTCAGAGATGCCAGCACGGTCATCTTGCTGATTCTCAGATCCATCCTGCATGGCTTACAGAACCCGCAGAGGCTGTGGGGTATTCTGGAGAAATACTCTGTGTGTCAGTGAAGGACCTGCTCATTCTTTTTCTCTGTGACTCTAAGAGCAGGGAGCTCCTGATCACATTTAGTCTGCTCTTAAAGGGAGCCGAGGCTCAATTCTGAAAATGAAATCAGTCACATGAAAGATGTTCACTCTTCTACATGTGTGCCAGCATCCTGCGGCACAGGGGACAACTGAGCTGAAAGATTTCACTTCCTAGCATCCGTTAAGAGGACACAGAAAAGACAAAGAGTCCTTGGAAGTAAAATAATTTTATAAATTGGAGCCCATGGTTCACATGATGTACACTTTGCACACTTACATTTCAAATGTCTTCGTTGTCCTTTTTCAGCATACAGGCCATAATTTCCATCAATGAAAATGAAAAATGGTGATGCAAGCTATACTTTATCTACAATCACCAACTAGATGAATTCTCAGTGGTCTCTTTAGAGTCTCTGAACAGTTAATCTTTGTAAAAATCAATCAAAATAATCCATGACTCGAGTTCAGTTTGGCCAACACACCAAGAGCAGGTGGTTAAAAACATTCGGACTCGATGTTTTTCGCAATACAAATTCAGAGGAAGAATCTTTGCACAAATCCCATGATCAGCATCCCACTACCTCCAATCTAACAGTTCTGACTTCTTTCATCCAATGCCATCTACAAAGTCCCAACAGCAATGCTTTCGAGGTTTTTCAAGTACACATGTTGGGTGGCAAAAACAATATGACAAGAATAAGAAGACAGAAGGCTATGGTGAGAGAGTTAGCCGGCTGAAGAGGAGTTACAGGCATGGAAATGTGCTTTTTTGAACAGGAAGCTCAGCTTTAGGTGAGGTTGAGTTAGAGCCCAAAGAAGGCCTGATCCCAAAGCACAGAGCCTGAAAACCAGGGCAGTGGCAGAGGGTACTGTGCACATTCACGCCCTGGCGGGGGCTTTTGCTGCTGTGGGTAGTTTTGATGCTAGCTAGCTTCATTTCTAATTTCCCAGCTCCCATGCATCCTACATAGATTGCACATCAGACAACTGATGGAAACTTGACACATCTGGTGGACTTTTAAAAAACAGTCCTACACTTCTAAGGCTAATGCTTTGTTCAAAAGCAGTTTAAAATGATTATTTAGTCCACATAACCTCCCGATGTAGTAGTATCATACTATGATTCCCACTCTCAATACTGAGATAGGAGAGACGAGGTTACGTGATTTGCCTAACGTCACACAACACGGCCGGCAACATCGGTCTCAGCTGAGTTCCTGATTTTGTCGGTCCGGGTGCACGGGGCACAGGTCAGCCTCTGAGGACACACGGGCCGGTGCTACTGCAGAGGGGCTAGCTTGAGGCTTTTTTTTTTTTTTTTTTTTTTTGAAAGCGGAGTCTCACTTTTTCATTCAGGCTGGAGTGCAGTGGTGCAACCTCCGCCTCCCATCAAGCGATGGGATTCAAGCGATTCTCCTGCCTCAGCCTCCCGAGCAGCTAGGGCTACAGGCATGCGCCGCCACGACAGCTAATTTTTTGTATTTTTAGTAGGGACGAAGTTTCACCATGTTGGCCAGGCTGGTCTCGAACTTCTGACCTCAAGTGATCCGCATGCCTTCGGCCTCCCAAAGCGCTGGAATTACAAGCGTGAGCCACCGCGCCTGGCCGAGGCTTTTTCAAAACATGTTAAAGGATGAGAGGCACAAATAGCCCGCCAAACTCTCCCCTGCTCTCCCCATCAACTGCATGGGTTTTGCAAGGAGGAAAAACTCATATACCGGGTCCTCTTACCAGCAACCCCTAAAAGGCGTCTTTATTTCAGAACTATGAGCAGTTAGTTGGGAAGTCTCCCAAGACCTGCCCTGGCCCCAGCCCACAAAGTGAGGGAACCGCACCCTTCCGAGGGACCAAAGTCGCGCCGAAGACCGAGAAGGTTCTTCTTTCTGATGGAAAAGCCTCGGAAGCCAAGCTGCGGTGCTGCCTGGCGACGTGCAGCCGAGAGGGAGCGCTCCCTACCCCAACCCAGGCTGCACACTCGCCCGCAAGGCATGCGCCCACCCGGGCGCACCAAGCCGTCGGCTACTTTTAGCATCTTCCGCCTAGGGTCGCCGAGCCCTGTCGGCCGAGGAGGCGGCGGTGTAGGGAGTTCAGCCTCCGCCCTCCCCTTTCCCCCACCCCCACCCCGCCGCCAGCCTGACGGGCCAGTGCCTGCGGGCGCCCTGAGTTGGCCGTGTCACCCTCGTGGCCACCTGCCCGCGGCCGGCCCTCGGCGGCCAGTGCCCCGAGCCGCCCTTACCTGAGCCGGAGATGTGGACCCGGAGTGGGCGGCCCCTGCTTGAGGACGACGAGAGGTCGCTCTGCGATCGGCCGCGGGGGCTTGGGTCCCCGGGCAGCCACTGCAGGGCAGGCGCCGGCGGCGGGGCGGGCGCCTCGGACTCGGGGACTGGCACCGCCACCGCCTGTCCGGCCGGATTGACCGGGAGCCCCGCGGGGCGCCAACCCGCCTCGGCCATCGGCTCCCCGCGGCGGGGCGGAAGCACCGGGTGCGGCCGGCGCCGAGGGCTGCGCTGCCCGCTGCTGCCCTGCTCTGCCCCGCGCACCGCGACCCGGAGGCAGAGAAGGGCGGGGAGGTGGACGCCGGGCGCCGAGGAGCCGAGGAGCCGGTGCGGAGGGCGGGAGGAGGAAGAGGACAGAAAAGTTTGCACAGGAAGGAGCCGCCTACAGCCGGCTCTCGCTCCAGCGGGCGAAAGCTGCAGGGCTCAGAGCTGGGCCGCCCTCGGTGCCCGCGAACCTGCCCTGCTGCTCCTCCCCCAAGCCCCGGGCACTGGCCCCTGGCAGGATGGCAGCAGGGGGTCCCCTCCGCGGAGCGCTGTTCATCCAGCAATCCGGCCGCAGAAAAGTCGAGTTTGGGCTTCAGGAGCTGGGATGCAAGGTCAGAGCTAAAGATATCATTTCCATTATGGTGGGTGGGGGTGCCATGTACACATGCGTGAGCCGCCCTGTGATGGAGCAAGAGTGATCATACCCAGTTAACAGATAGGAAACTCCGACGAGAAAATGCATTGCACTTGCCAGGTGGGTTAGGGGCAGATTCTGGAGTCCCTTGGAAGTGAAGCCTAATGCCTTTCCCCACTCGCACCCATACCCTTTGCCCTCAAAGCCCATCTCTACCTCTCACGGTTGCCCACATCCCTGGGTATCTGTCTGCTGGGTGTAGGGAGCAAAAAATAGCTTCCCTTCTAGGTTCTTTGGCTGGTCTATGAATTAAATTGCCATAAGGCAGATTAACAGGACAAAGAAAACCCATTTTAATTACCAACGTTCACATGGGAGTTTCACAAAATATGAGGCTCAAAGGGTCAGATGATTGAAGCTTGTATAGCATCCTGAGTTACAGAAAAGAACAGGATCTTGGAATTTGGGGGGCAGGCAGGTGACACAAATTATGGGAGAGTGGGGGGAGGAAGTGGATAAAGAATAAAGGTTGTCTCTTGTGCAAATTTTAGAAAGCTAATCAGGTAATAAGGAGTTGTTTTCTAGCAGAAACATAGGCAATAATCTGTCTGGGCCTGCTGTGATCCCAGATTTTCCCATTCCTGAGAGATGAACTCCTATTGGAGGATCTGTCTTTTTTTGCGGGGGTGGGGGTGGGGAGGACGGAGTTTCACTCTTTTGGCCCAGACTGGAGTGCAATGGCTGGATCTTAGCTCGCTGCAACCTCTGCCTCGTGAGTTCAAGTGATTCTCCTGCCTCAGCCTCTCGAGTAGCTGGGATTACAGATGCCCACCACCACACCCAGATAATTTTTGTGTTTTTTCTTGTTGCTGTTGTTGTTTTTGTTTTTAGTGGAGACAGGGTTTCACAGCGTTGGCCAGGCTGGTCTTGAACCCCTGACCTCAGGGTGATCCACCTGCCTTGGCCTCCCAAAGTGCTGGGATTACAGGCTGAAAGATCTGTCTTTAGGCAGATGAAAGGAAGTTCAGAGAAAGCTCCTTCTTGCAATTGCTCTTCCCCAAGCACCCTCAGTTTGAAGTAACAAGTCTGCCAAAGCAGCATATTTGGGGGCAGCATTTTCTGAACTCCTTCATAAGTAAATACTCAAAGGTCATGTATAAAAAGCTGGTCTTCTGAGAACTAAATAAATATCACAGATTTGATGTCTGAGTCAATGCTTTCTAACGGAAGGGCAGCTGCATTGATTAGAAATATCTTAGCTAATGCCACACCTTGTAGGATTTTGCAAAATGAGCAGTGGAGATTATGCTGATTCAGCTGGTGATTTCAAAACCTAAGCTTTATCAGTTTCACAATTAGGCCCCTAAGTTGTGTCTTGCCCAGAATTAAAAGATTGTAAGTCAGGCTCGGGAGTCATCAGTCCTCTGAAAGTTCATGACAAAGGAGGAATGTCCCTTGGTTCACCCACAGACCGTAGATAGCCAGTGGGAAGAGATGGAGACATGGGGGGAAAGAAGGGACAGCGCTAGCAGTTATACCTGTTAACACACAAACCCCGATTCTAGGTGCTATGTCAGGCATTTTGCACATACTATATCATTTAATAAGAGAACAAACCTAATCAAGAAGGTAAGAGAAAAGAGGAACAAAAACCACGAGTATATGCTGCAGAAGCACACTGATACGCACAAAGGCCTTAGTAGCAACTAGGTCATGATACACACACACACACACACACACACACACACACACAGAGCTCACCCTTGATCACTTAAAAGGGCTTTCACCTAGAATTCTCACAGGAACTCTGTAGGGAAGATATGATTATTCCATCTTTGCTGCAACAACTGTCCAAATACAGGCCAGACTCGGTGGCTCACACCTGTAATCTCAGTATTTTGAGAGGCTGAGGTGGGAGGATCCTTTGAGGCAAAGAGTTCATGTCCAGCCTGGGCAGTATAGCAAGTCCCCATCACTGCAGAAATTAAAAATAAAAAAAATGTAGTTCAACTGCTGAGGCAAGCCTCTAGTCCTAGCTACTCGGGAGGCTGAGGAAGGAGGATCGCCTGAACCCAGGAGTTCAAGGTTACAGGGAGCTATGGTCATGCCACGGCACACCAGCCTGGGCAACAGTGCAAGAGCCCGTCTCAAAATAAAATAAAATAACGAAATTAATAAATCAAATCTGTCCAAATACAGGTCCCTTTTTACAAAGTCAGCCAATGTTGCCTGGTCTTGCTCTAAATATTTTCTACTAACAGTCTGTTTAAATTTATACTACTCCAAATGTTGCCTTACTTTCTTGATAGCTTGTGTAGTTTATGATAGGAAAACGATATCTCTGGCTTCAGAGAATTAACTATGCATTAGTTTAGACAATAGGTCATCGAAGAGATTGAGAGTGCACTGAGATAGATTTTAATGTTACCCTGAATAAGCAGCATTAGATTACAATGGCACTTCTCAGCACCATTTGCTATCTAGTGTATTGTATTACCTGATGATGCTGTCTGTATTCCCTCAGTGAACTTCCTCAGCAGGAAGCTCCCCCTTCACAAGCTGCCTTCTCTGTGGGGCACACATTCCAGTTGCCTATGCATGAGTCTCACTCCAATTGTCTCTCCCCATTGCTTACAACATAAATGTTCACATATTCTTCCAGACCGCATGCTTTTTCCTTCTCTGGTTAATCTTCTGTGTCCTTTCTTGTGAAGATACATAAATGAGGAATTAAATGCTTTCAAATACAAGAAGTCTTCTCTGACTCATTTTTCAGTTATTTAGCAATTCATCATTTCAACTTTTATTAGATAATTACATATTTGAGTGCCTTTTTGGACCACGCACTGTCCTAGGCTCACCATATCGTCAAGGAACCTCTCAGCCCTGTATTCCTCCATTCATTTTCCCATGACAGTCAATCTTCTAGAGAGAGTAGCATACACTCTAGAGGCTATTCCCAAATTCTTACAGTCCCCCTTCCCTATTCATTCTTCTACCATCTGCATTATGACTACTGCTCACCCTACTGCATGGAACTGCTTTGGCAAAGATCACGTCTGAGCAGCTCATTGTCAAATGTACTGGGAACCTCTCAGGTCTTACTTAATCTGATGTCCTCTGTCACTTTTAACACTCTTGAACACTCACTCCTTTTGTGAGCTCTGCTTCCCTGATTTCTAGGGCACTCATCTCCCCAGGTGTTCCTTCAGCCCCTCTGCTTCCTTGTTACCCTCTTGTCAGGGTCTCTTTTTTCCATCTGCCCTTAGGTACTGTTCCCCAGATGTCCAGCATCAGCCCTGTTCTCTTCCCGCTTGACATATTTCTCCTGGGAGGTCCCAGCTTCAGCTTTGACTTACACACAAATGACTCTCTCCATCCCAGACCTCTCTCCTGAGCTTCAGATCTCAGCATCTAGTTGCTTCCTGGGCTTCCCTTCTTGATGTTTTATTGGCATTTGGCAGTCGACACTCCCTGAGCTGAACTCCTCCTCCTCCATAAACATGCTCTGTTTATTCTCTTAAATAAGTAAATATCTTAATACCTTAAATAAATATCCTCAGAATCGGTTTCCTCCCTGCTATTCCATTGCCACCTCTTCAGTTTGAGCTTCCATCTTCTGTTTTCTCCTAAAGGGACTCTCTGTTTCTGTACTCACTTTCTTCTACTCTTTCCCCATCCCATTTCAGGAATGATCTTTCCAAAGCACTCACAAGACTTCGCTGCCCCTCCATTTTAATTCCCTCAAAACAAGTGTCTATGAATATACACAGAATAAAGTGTATATTCCTCAGCATGGCATTTCAGGGTTCTATACCTTACCCTAAACTCTTTCCTTGCTGCTATTACACATACTGTGGCAGCTCAGGACACACCACCTCAAAATATGACTGTAGGAGGCCGAAATATGCCACTCTGGGATATACTTCTTTGGCATTTTGAGCAGGTTATTCTGAGAAACTTCAGACACAGGAGTAGCTCTGAAAAGCTGTCCTTTGGTAAAAGAAATTTACTTCCGTAAAGGAAAACAATTTTTATAGGACTCTCATCAACCAGGGAAGATCTTATCATAGAAGATGAGAATGAAGGTTGATACTTTGCCCAGACGGACTTCATTACAGGCTGTTACAGATTCTTCTGATAGGCTACTCTGAAACAACTTTTATTACCTGAGAGAATTTTTATCCACATAATGAGACAACCTTTGTCTGCCACACGTTTCCTCCCCTCACCCTCCCATGATGTGTGTCACCACCACTCCCAGAAGCACCAAGCCCCTCTTGCTTTCTGTAGCTCGGGGATACTAAATGAGCTTCAATCATCTGGCTCTTCTTCCAGTCTCAGATTCTGTGGGACTCCTGTGCATATATATACAATTAAATATGTTTTTTTCCTGTTAATCTGCCTACTGTCCATTTTTCATAGACTCAGTTATCACACCCTCAGAGGGCAGAAAATCTTCCCTCTCTGCACAATACTCCACTCTCTAGCCATACAGACCAATTCATCATTCTCTGAATGGCACCTCCTCCTCCTCTCGGGGTGCCTTTGGACTCCCATTTCCTTTGTCTGCAGCATCATCCCCCACCTCCTCTAGCATGACCTAATTGACCAAGTGTCATTCATCCTTCAAGCCTCAGGTCAAGCGTCTCCCCATCTGTCTTAGTTTGTTTCCTGTTGCTTCTAATAGAATACCTGAAAGTTTATAATGAAAATGAATTTTTCTTATAGTTATGGAGGCAAAGTCCAAGGTCAAAGGGTCACATCTTGGTGAGGGCCTTCTTGCTGGTGGGGACTCTCTGCAGGGTCCAGAGGTGGAGAAGGGCATCACATGGCAAGAGGGCTGAGTGTATTAGCTCACGTCTCTCTTCCCCCCCTTATGAAGCCACCAATCCCATTCCCATGATAAACCCATTAATACATGAATGGATTATTCCATTCATTAGGGCAGAGCCCTCTTGATCCAATCACTTCCTGAAGGTCCCACCTCTCAATACTGCCACGTGGGGGATTAAATTTCAACAAGAGTTTGGAGGGGACAAATGTTCTTTTTTCTTTTTTAATATGTATTTTGTATTTCAACAGCTTTTGGAGTACAAGTGGTTTTTGGTTAAATGGATGAATTATATGGTGATGCATTCCGAGATTTTAATGCACCTGTCACTTGAGTAGTATATGTGGGAATGAAAACCCAATATGTAGTTTTTATCCCATGCTCTCCTCTTTCCCTCCCCTTTCTGAGTCTCCAAAGTCCATTATATCACTCTCTCTGACTCTACAGACTCATAGCTTAGTTCCTACTTATAAGTAAGAACATACAGTATTTGGTTTTCCATTCTTGAGTGACTTCACTTAGAATAATGGCCTCCAGCTCCATCAAAGTTGCTGCAAAAGACACTATTTTGTTACTTTTTATGGCTGATTAGTATTCCATGTTGTATATATACCACATTTTATTTATCTACTCATTGGTCAATGGACACTTAGGTTGGTTCCATATCTTTGGAATTGTGAATTGGGCTGCAATAAACATATATGTGAATGGGTTGTTTTCATGTAGCGACTCCCAGTAGTAAGATTGCTGGATCGAATGGTATATCTACTTTTAGTTCTTTAAGGAATCCTCCACACTATTTTCCAAAGAGGTTGTACTAATTTACATTCCCACCAGCAATGTATAGGCATTCTGAAGGGGACAAATATTAAAACCACAGCACCATCCAGGAAGCTTTCCTGACACTTCCCCAACCTCCAAGCCAGGTGAAGTGCCCCTCTTAAACAGCACCATCAGGGTCTTATGTCACTTTTTACACAGGATTGTAATTGCTGGGGTGCTAATCTGTCTCCCCTATTCCGTTTGAGCTATGTTAAGATAGTAAGTACTGATTCTTGCCTTTATTTTCCCAGCACCACTGTGTATCGAATGAACAAATCAACAAATGAAGTCTATTTGGGGAGTAGACATTAACAAATAATTACCTGGCAGTCCATGGCAATTGACAAAACTGAGATTTACGTAGAAGGGCTGAGGAAACTCAGAGGAATAGTCACCTAACCTGCTTGGGGTGGAGAATCAGGGAAGGCTTCCCAGAGGATGTGGCATCTGAAATGCAAAGGCACCCCAGGATGAGAAAGGTCATCTGCAAGGACACAGAGACTTGAGGGACTGGGGCTCCTCTGGACACTGTAGTGGAGCACTGCAGAATAGCAACCCTGTGGGGAGCAGCTCAGTTTTGAACCTGACAAGGTGGACAAAAGTGGGCTAGGATTCACTTTTCAAATACCGCTAAGTCTATGCCATCCTAAAATGATTAGGCATCCTGTTTATTTGAGGTTTTGTTTATTTCCAGTTTTGTTTATCCTATCCCACCTATGCTATAAGATTTCTTTTTCCTTAGACGTGTCCCTTGGTACCACGGACAACATTTTGGCCAGCACATAGTAAATGTGCCTATTTGACACTGATTTTTTAAAAAGAGGCATACAATACAGCTTTTCAAAGCAAAATGTTTCTAAACACTATTAGTTTATTTAGCTATTTTCACTGAATACCATTTCCAAAAGGTTAGGGATAAAAACTGAAGGTGAAATAAGCATAGTTTTAATCACATAAGAGTATTGTAATGCCAAAAAAAAAACAAAAAACAAAAAACAAAAAACTGCACCTCACTGTTTTACCACTCTCTTTAAAGTGATGACTTATATAAGATTATAAAAGAAATAAATAAAAATTTATCAACTAGCTTGTTCCGCCCATTAGTGCTAGGAACACTGTCTTCAACAGGAGCCCAAATGTGGGCTGGGATCTGTCTCATCTCTGGCCAGTGTCTTCCTCCTCCTTGCTGTGCCGGGAGCCCCTCTTAAAGCCACAGTGCCACTTGAAGGGCTCTTTATACATTGCAGATTCACTCATGGAAGGAGGAATTTTTATTCAAAGGCTTTGATACATAATGAAAGGTACCCACATTTCTTAAATTAGACAATGACCCTTGTAACTGAATTTGCCCCTATTTCATCATTAGTCATCTTTAGATGCATGAGTGTGGACTTTTCATGGTAATGGAAACAGTTGTGACACTCTGGTTAAAATCAAACTTCCTGAAGGCATTCCTTGAGACAATACCCATCCCCTTCTAACTAATTATTTTTGTAATTGCAATTTTCTTTTGCTATCTTCCCCATTCCCCTAATATATTAAAAAGTTTTATTTCTCAGAGTTTATATGCAAAACATGCACATAAAAATATGGTATGTTTTCTTATGAAATATTTTCCCAAAATACTTGGCTTTAGAACTAAGTGTCTTTCACTGACAATAACATTTCCTTAATATAGGCAGATAAAAATCACTGCTAGTTAGATAAAGATCAAAACATTATCTGAAAAGAAAGGTCAGAGATCAAAATTGACCATACAAAATGAAAATGAAATAAAGAAATGCAAGGAATCCAGGTAATAAACAGAGTGAGGATAAATCACCATCTGATAGTGAAAGTAGGCCTGCTTTTAAAGTCACTTAAAAAAAAGAGAGAGAAATAAAAAACAGGAAGTTAGTTTTGATAGTCTCTAAGGCCTCTTCTGGTCTGGAATGGGATGGCTCTATGAAATTTTTTCTTTGTTTTCATTTTAAAATGGAAGATGAAATTATTTTATGAGAGAGGCCAAAGCTGGCTCATAGTTTTTGAGCCCACCCTACCATTTCCCTCTAGAGTACCTGGCTGCATTTCCCTCTAGAGGTACTCTAGAGTACCTCCTTTACCATGATCTCTTCCTCCCACTCTTCCTTTCTTCTTCTTACTCTAAGACAAACTCATAGAAGTAGAGTGTAGGATGGTGGTTATCAGAGACTGGGGTGCTCAACAGGTCCAGGGTTTCACTTCAACAGGAGGAGGCATAAGGTCTGGTGCTGTATCGCAACAGCACGGTGACTATCCTTAATAATGTATATTTTGGAATAATGAAAACAGAGCATTTTAGGTGTTCTCACCACAAAGAATTGATAAATATTTGGGCCAGGTGCTTATGCCTGTAATCCTAGCATTTTGGGAGGTTGAGACAGACAGATTGCTTGAGCCCACGAGTTCAACACCAGCCTGGGCAACATGGCAAAACCCCATCACTACAGAAAAGTACACAAAATAACCAGGTGTGGTGATGTGCACCTGTAATTGCAGAGACTCTGGAGCCTGAGGTGGGAGGATCACCTTAGCCCAGGGAGGTTGAGGCTGCAGTAAGCTATGATCGAGTCACTACACTCCAGCCTGGGCAACACAGTGAGACCCCAGCTCAAAAAAAGATAAATATTTGCAGTAATAGATAGGCTAATTATCTTGATTTGATCATTCCACAATCTATACATGCCTTGAAACATCATGCATGCTATAAATATATGCAATTATTACTTGTCAATTAAAAATACAATAACACATAAATAAATTAAAACGGCTACTATGTCCTAATAGGCTCAGGCTCTGTGCTGGGCACACAGAAGTGAATAGGAATCTCTCTAATGTTGGACTAACAACATAGGAGACAGGGGTGTACAAACTACAGTGGAGAGATAAAGGAGCGAATAGTTGGCCCTTTTGCGGTGAGTCAGGAAAAGTTTCAGGACACAAGAAGTGGCTCATACAAGTGAGTAGGGATAAAAAAGGGGAAGAGGTAGGGACGGCATCCCAGGTAGGGAAAATACCATGCATGCGGGCCCAAGGCAGGAAAATGGAAACAAAGGGGAGGGAGATGAGTATGGCTGGAGCCTTGGAGAAAAGCTGGAACGTGCTGGAATATGAAAGAGGGCTGTAAAAAGATTTAGGCACAGAAGAAACATGATCTTTTGCTTCAGTTTTGATACCTCAATTTGATCCCTAAGTAATGCATATGTTTAATTTGTGGTGTTGTTTTCAGGATTGAAATTTGTGTATATAAAGCACTGGGTGTAATGAATGGCAGGTAGTAGGAGCACAATACAGTGCTAAGACATTCAGGATACACGTTCCATTTTTTTGTTTCTATAAATCACAGCTAGCTCAGCTCCTTCTACAAACATTGCCTAAAAGATATTTTCCAGGATGCCTTCCTTGTCTTGAATCAAACAGGAACTTTTGGGCTTATGGGTCTAGGAAGACAGGAGGCGACTGTGTTGATTGTTAGCCTCAGCGACTGCTGCTTCTGCGACTCTAGCTCTCTCATTGAAGGCAAGTGATTCACTAAGGACTCCTTCCATCCCTGCTAGACTCAGCCACGGGTTTTTTTTTCTTTTATATTTGTATTTTTTAACTGACACACAATAATTGTGCATATTCGTGGGGTACATAGCGATGTTTCAATACATATAATGTATATGATCACATCAGGGTAATTAGCATATCCCTTATCCCAAACATTTATCATTTCTTTGTGTTGGGAACATTCAATATCCTCCTTCTAGCCATTTGAAACTATATAATATGTTATTGTTAGCTATAGTCATCCTATAATGGTATAGGACACTATAACTTATTTCTTCTGTCTAGCTATAATTTTGTACTCTTTAACAAATCTGTTCCTATTCCTCCCTTCCCTCTACTCTTCCCAGCCTCTAGTATCTTCTGCTCTACTTTTTACTTCTGTGAGATAAACTTTTTTTAGCTTCCACATATGAGTGAGAACATGCGGTGTTTAACTTTCTGTGCCTGGCTTTATTTCACTTAACATAAGGTCCTCCAGTTCCATCCATGTTGCCTCGAATGACAGGATTTCATTCTTTTTATGGCTGAATAGTATTCCATGGTATATATACACCACATTTTCTTTATCTATCTATTTGTTGTTGAACACCTAGGTTTCACAACGTCCTTTGAGTAGATCTCCAAGACAACTCAGAAATCACTCCTTCCATGTCCTCACTCCTCAGAGATTGCTGGGGAGTACTAAGGTGTCCGTCACTAAAATGCCAGAGGTCATGACCCCATTCACAGTCGGGAGGTAGGGATGTCAACACATCTGGGGATTGGGTCCTCCTTAGTCCCACCCTCAAAACACTATAGTCAATTGTTGGTGGGAATGCAAAAGGGCCACTTTGGAAACTAGTCTGGCAATTTCTTAGAAAGTGAAAAGTAGACATATCAAATGATCCAATAAACCCACTCATGGGTATTTACCCAAGGGAAATGAAAACTTATATTCATGTAAAACTCTGAAAGCAAATGTTTATAGTGGCTTTATTAATAGCCTCCCCAAACTGAAAACAACCCAAATAAGTACATCCAACAATGGAATACTACCCAGCAATACAAAGTAGGAACTACTGCTACACACAACATGGAAGACTCTCAGGTACTTACACTAAGTGAAAGGAGCCAGGCTCAAGAGACTTCATACTATATTGTTACATGTAAATGACATTCTGGAAAAGGCAAAACTATAGGGACAGAAAAACAGATCAGTAGTTGCCCGTTATTGGGAGTGGAGGAGGGGATGACTCTTTAGGATAATGGAACTGTTGTAAATCTTGATTGTGGTGGTGATTGCATAACTGTATTCTTCAAAAGTCAAAATTTTGTGCCCAAAAGATAGAAATTATGAAGAGAAGCTGTGTAACTTCCTTTTGCACATCACAGGTCCCTATAACTCATGTGGAAAGGGTGGCCCCAGAGGGAGATATCAGGCTTTCTGCTGAGAAGGTGGGTGGGTGCTTCAGATAGAATTAATGAAAACATAATATAAAATAAACATAATGAACAAAATATCAAACTTTAAATAGACAGGATCTGACACTGAACTGGCCTCATTTGCTCAAACCTCATCCCAGCCTTGGCAAAACGTCATGTTTAAAAATAGCTAGGCAGACAGCTATAGTTTGAGTACTTGATTTTTTAAAACACTATATTGAATTAAAGTTATTATTTATCTTGATTACTGAGTTTTTTTTGTGTTTCCTTCTATTTTGTTCCTGGGATGAGAGTCTCACTTGCCTGACTCCAGTCCCTATCTTATTTGAGTGATTATGTGGAAAGGAGGAAATAGAGACCTATTCATTTGAACCCCAAGCGTGCAGAGCAAGCCATGCTTGTTTCAATGATCACAGGTTTCAGATTAAGCCTGGTCCTCCTGCCTTCAGAGCAGCTGCCTTCATTTATACTAGAAGATGATGGACAGATCTGGGCCAGCAGAGACCTCTGAGTGAACTGAATCTGAACTCTCCCACTCGGAAGACCCTGAGCGTTGGGCATGTTCCTGCATTTCTGAAAAGGAAACGATGCTATCCAACCTACAAGGCTGTTATAAAGACTAAGACATCATCTGCAGTGCCTAGCATATGGATTTCACAGTGGGAGGCACTTAATAAATAGGAAGTATTTGAATGTCTGAGGTGCATTTTGCCAAAGTCACTCATATGATGAAAGGTTCATATTTTACAAAATAAAGACAAGCAACATCAACAATAACAATGACAAAAACAAAACAGTATATTATCCACTTGGAGTTACAGGAGCTCCAGAGAAGTAGAGAGGGAGGCAGGGCAGGAACCATGACCAGAAGCTTTGTGGTTTCTCGCTCAGACAGTGTTCCCAGAAAAACACCTCTCTCTGTCTTGCCTAATTCTCTGAACAGGTGGACATTTGCATCTATAACAATATCCACATTCACAATGGGGTTCTAGAGCTCCTGGTTTAGAGAGATCGGAGAGAGCTCAAGTAAGGGGCATCACTGAGGCCCCTCAGAACCCCTGACCTCTTTGCTATGCTTCTCACCTTCTCAGGAATGAGGATTGAATCCCAACCTTCAAAGCCTCCATACGACCCAGGGGTGACAGTTCTGGATCTGGCAGAAGTTCTTCTGTTTTGTGACATGAGGATGGTCACTTGCTTGGTTCAGAACTGAGGCAGATGTTTCTCTATTTGCAAGATCTGCTGTTATTTCCACTGGAATTTGCTAGGAAAGAACAAGGTGGCTGGGACCAAGCTGCCATCTCACCTAGAAGTGCTCGATTCATGTTCTCTGAACAAGAGTGTATTAGTCCATTCTTGTGATTCTAATAAAGACATACCCAAGCTGGGTAATTTATAAAGGAAAGAGATTTATTTGACTCACAGTTCCACAGTGCTGGGGAGGCCTCAGGAATCATGGCAGAAGAGAAGCAAACATGTACTTCTTCACACGGCAGCAGGAAAGAGAAATGCAGAGCAAAAGGTGGGAAGCCCCTTATAAAACCATCAGATCTTGTAAGAACTCACTAACTATGAGAACAACAGCATGGGGGTAACCACCCTCATGATTCATTACCTCCCACCGGCTCTCTCCCACGACACCTAGGGATTATGGGAACTACAATTCAAGATGAGATTTGGATGGGAACACAGCCAAACGATATCAAAGAATATATTATGATCCATGCTGATATTAAGGAAAATTATTCTGCCTTGGTATGAGGTGGATTGTGAAAGAGAAGGACAAGATTTGCTGATTTATTCAAAACATATTTACTGCATGCTTACAATATACTGGCCCTCTTCTAATCAATGACTGTATTGTAGAGGGCAAAGTAGACAAAGTTTTGCTCTCAAGAGACTTAAATTCTAGAAGAGGCAGATTGTGCTGGGCAGAAAATGGTCCCTCAAAGACATCCACATCCTGGGCCAAATGTGGTAGTTCATGCCTGTAATCTCAGCACTTTGGGAGGCCAAGGCGGGTGGATCACAAGGTCAGGAGTTCAAGATCAGCCTGGCCAACATGGTGAAACCTCATCTCTACTAAAAATACAAAAATTAGCTGGGCGTGATGGCGCGCCTGAAATCCAAGTTACTCGGGAAACTGAGGCAGAAAAATTGCTTGAACTCGGGAGGCGGAGGTTTCAGTGAGCCGAGATTGTGCCACTGCACTCTAGCCTAAGTGACAGAGCAAGACACCATCTCAAAAAAAAAAAAAAAAAAAAGACATCCACATCCTAATCCTTGTAATCTATAAGTATGTTGTTACATGGTGAGGGGGAATTAAAATTGCAGCTAGAATTAAAGTTGCTAATCAGCTGACCTTAAAATAAGATTATCCTGGTTTATCTAGGTGAGCCCAATGTAATCACAAGAGTCCTTGAATGGGGAAGTGGAAGGCAGAAGAGTGAGACCAGAGAGATGGCATCATGAGAAATACTCAAGCTGTCTTTGCTGGCTTTAAAGATCAAAGAGTCCACAAGATAAGAAATGAGGGCAGCCTCTAGAAGCTGAAAGAGGTAAGGAAACAGATTGTCCCCTGGAGCTTCCAGAAATAATGCAGCCCTGGCCACAGTGACTTTATCTCAGTGAGGCCCATTTCAGATTTCTTTCCTTAAGAACTGCAAGATGATAAATCTGTGTTTTCAGCCACTAAGTTTATGGCAATTTGCTACTACAGCAATAGGAAACTAACAGAGAACCAAATAAAATGAATGAATGATTGAATGAATGAATGACATAATGTCAGGAAACAGTAAGTGCTCAGATGAAAACTAAAGCATGGCAAAGAGATGAGTAGTGAAGGGAGTGTGTGATGGGTGATAAAACAGAAGTGATGTTTTTGAAAGATGAATGTGAGCTCCAGAGAGGTTAGAGGTGAGGAACTTGGAAAGGGAGCCAAGTGATGTAGTCCCATGACACGACCGAGACCCCCAGAAGCAGGCAGGGCTGGGCAGGCTCTTTCATGGGTCCCCCAATAGCCAAATCGTGGAGCTGAGTTGGTTGCTTTAAGCTCCACACACAATACTCATAAGAAAGGTCTGGAAACAAAATTTAGTGCATAAGAAAAGAGAAATTGACCTAATCTTTTAGGCAAGTCATTTGAGAATCCATTAACTTCTTCCCTTATGCACTTGGTCTAATCCAATACTGAGTCATTTCTTTGATTCATTCTTTTTTTCTTTACTTATTTGTTGGTTTATTCACTTATTCATTAACTCATCCAATCAATAAGTATTTCCTGAGCACATGACCAAGCTTTGGGAGCACAATGGCGAGAAAAACAAATCTGGGCTCTGCCTTCGTGAAGCACACTGTTGATTCTGCTGAAGGTTTAATATAAAAACATTAAACGACCACTAAGTTTGGCATCCACTAATCAAAACTGACACTGGCCATCTTCCTTAAAATAGCTCTGGTCCATTCTTCTCTCTACAACTCCACTGCTACAGCCTTCTCTTACCTGGAAGAAATGGTCTCTAAAGGGGGTTTTCCCACCTGTGTCCAGACCGTCTGCATCACATCCTCCCTCTGCAACACATCCTCCTGCAACACATCCTCCTGCAACACATCCTCCCTTCCCCACCTGCATCCAGAAGCTCTGCAGCACATCCTCCCTAACACAGTCAAAATAATCTTTTTAAGAAACAGATCTGCCCCATCACTCTTCTGACTACAATCCTTCAATGGCCTCTCATTGTCTACCCAAACTGATCCAAGCCTCCCCACGTTGTGGCATATTCCTCAGCCTTCTGGTATCCTATCTGCTAGACTGCAGAAGGTGCTTGTGTCTTTCTTGCACTAGTGCCCTTGCCCAAGCTGCCCTCTCTGCTTAAAGTGCTTTGCATTTCTTCCTAGACAGTCTGCTGGACAGTCTGGACAGCAAATGTGTAGTGGTTGAGAGCAGAGAGTTCATAAGCCCAGTGGCCTATGTTCATTTAAATCCTGGTTCTGCCACTCAGTATAGCTGAGTGACTTTGGGCAAGAGAGGCAACCACTCTTTGTCTCAGTCCCTCATCTGTAAAATGAGTGTAACAATATGATAATGGAAACGATCACAGGTTAGTGATGAGCTAATATATGTAAGTAAAGCACTTAGAACACTATCTGGCATACACACAGAAGCAGCTAATAGGCATTAGTTATTCTGTATCTCCCAATGCTCAGCACCTCTACCCTGCACATATTTTGATAATTGTGCTTTTGGTCCTTATTGCATTTATTTATTTTTGTGTCGGCTTGGCTCTACTAGACTGTCAGCTTTTTAAAGTCAAGGATGGCCTCTGATTCAGCCTTGAATCTTCTGGACTTGGCACATTTGTTAGTATATGTTAGGTGTTCAAAATTAATTTGTTGAATGAATAAATTTAATAAAACGTGGTTTTTAAAAGAATATATGAAATAATTTTAAAAATCTTGTAATTTTGAGCATGTCACAAGCTATTATGAAGTACATAAATCAAATGGAGAAATCTTAGTGTTTTCTATGTATCCATAAATTTAAGATCACTTTTTAACATTTTCAACAAAAGAAGGGAAATCTGGGAAATCCTCATGTTTTATGTTGCTCAGTCACTGATTTTTAAAAATTCGATATGGATCTTACCTTCTAAAACAAACAAGGCTGCGTGTGGTGGTGCACTCCGTAATCCCAACTCTTCAGGAGACTGAGGCAGGAGGATCACTTGAGGCCAGGAGTTTGAGATGCAGCATGCCATGATCACACCTGTGAACAGCCACTGCACTCCACCCTGGGCAACACAGCGACCTAGTCTCAAAAACAAAACAAAACAAATGGCAGTTTCCAAAAAATTGTAATGAATGTTTCATTTTTATGATTCCATTTTGCTTCACACGCTGATGAATAATCTACATGGCTTACTTATTTTTTTAACTAATAACAAATAGAAACTTACTTCTGGCAGTTCTGGAGGCTGGGAAGTCCAAGGTCAAGACACTAGCTGATTTAGTGTCTGGTGAGGACCCACTTTCTGGTTCATAGATTGCACCTTCTTGCTGTGTAGTATTTGAGCTGTCTCCTGGGTCCTGCAGGAGCAATCTGCTTCCTTCAGGGGGTTTGTGGATTCTCTTGGCTTTCCTGGTATAATCCTGCAGTAGTTCTGGAGCAAAAATCCACAGTGTGAGTCTCCACATACTGCTCTGTCCCTCTGAGTGTAAGCTGCAATTTAGTCCTGCCTCCTATCTGCCATTTTCCTTCCCTGATTCCATGGTTTACATTTTAATATTTTATTAATAAAAGTAACACATCTTCTTTGGAGAAAATTAGGAAAATAAAACACAGAGAATGAATCTTATGCAGATATTTAAGGGAGTCTTACTTTTTTGGGATGAACACTGAGCAGTTCTGTAGTCAGATAATAATATGAGCTTTCCTGATCTTCACAGAATGAATCCAGTTCTTTCTGTTAAGTTCTCAAGTATCAACATCCATGGATACAGAAGGTGTTTTTTAAGGCAATGGGATGTGGCCTCCATCTAGAGACTTCAAGAGATTGGAGTCATGTGTATTAAACAGCCTGCCAAAGGGATTCTTTGTACAATTGGAAAAAGGGGTCTCTAGCTTGGGACCAGTCTGCAGGGCATGGCTTTTCTTTTCTTTCTTTCTTTTTTTTTATTTCTGTAAGTTTTATTTCTGAACCTTTAGTAACCCCAAAAGGCATGTGTTTGTGTTAGTTTACATAAGTTTCACACATATTTCCTTTGCTCACTTCTCCTTCTGTGAAAACCAATGCATATTTGCCAAAAATCGATCACCATTTATTTAAAAATTATCTTTCTAGATACTATTATTTTTACTCAAGCTACAATTAAATGTAAATATGCCATTTATGTTTCTGGTGTTTCTTTCTGCCGAAGAAAAATGCCATCAAATTAGAGATTTTGATTTGAATATAGGACTTCAATGAGTAATTGGAGACATTCTAGTAGAAAAGTTAGATGTGAAGACATAATTGAATTAACCAGTGTATTTCATTTCTATGAGCTTAACCATGGTAATGTTTTTGGTATAATTTGCTTGCCTTCTTAATACTGAATTCTTTTAGTACTAAATATTTATGAAGGGCACTATTGTTTTTCAGAATGTAATATATTTGTATAAAGCAAAAGTTAAGTTTGTCTTTTTTTTTTTTTCTCACCACTGCTCACACTTGTTTCTTTATTTTGACTACTGTGTCAGGATATGATCTTGGATGGCTCCATAGGTCTCATCTATGAAGCCTCACATGGAGCTCAGAGCAGTTTCTTCCTTTTCAGTCTGTGTCCACAGTGCTATCTTCAGCTACTCCAGTAAATAGCCCCCAGGGCTCTAAAATGGATAAGATCCTCTGCCTGCCTCTTGGCTTTTCTAGTTTTCCTTACAGATCTCATCGTACATTGCTTTCATTGACTTGAACACCATCTCTCTCCTACCAGCACTTTCTCTCCCATTGTTCAAATGCTCCACACATCTGTCTCATGACAGCACTTCATTGCTTGTCTCTATGGGTTTATTCTCTTTTCACACTGGAAGCTTCTTGATAGCTCAGTTTATGTCCTGTGCATCTGACCCATGTTGTTGGCCTCTGCCTGGAACATGCTTGCTCCCACTATTTGCCTAATACATTAACTAATTATTGAGACCTCATCCAAATTTTAATTTCTCAGAGAAGCTTTCTCTGATGCCCAGATTAGATTGGGATCCCAGTGCTTTGATATCATTCCATGGTTCATGCCATGAACTCCAGTTCGCAGTGTTATATTTAGGTGGTCATTTGTTTAGTGTCCATATTTCCCACTAGAGAGTCAGCCATATAAGGAATAGGGCCGGGTCTGTGTTCCTGCCATTGCAACTGCTGAGCTCAGATCAGTACTTGACACAGAGCAAAGGCTGAATAAATATACTTCAACCTACTGAAATAAAGATGTAATTAACAGGTGGGGTGTTGTGACTCACGCCTGTAATCACCTTGGGAGGCCGCAGTGGGAGAATTGGTTAAGTTCAGGAGTTGGAGACCAGTCTGGCAAACATGGCATAATCTCGTCTCTACAAAAATTAGCTTGCCATGGTGGCGCACATCTGTAGTCCCAGCTACTTCGGAGGCTGAGATGGCAGGATCTCTTGAGCCCAGGAGGCAGAGGTTGCAGTGAGCTGAAATTGCGCCACTGCACTCCAGCCTGGGTGACAGAGCGAGACCTGTTTCTCACATACACAAAGTGAATTGGTAATTAATAACTGAAATAAGGAACTGAAATAATGATCAATGAATGAATGAATATAGTGTTTTCATTCATATAATAACCAGTCTAGGCGGCTTCCATCAGTTTAGCAGGATGGTTAAAAACCTGGGCCCTACACTATTTAGCAAGTTATTTAACTCTCTGTGCTTCTTGTCCTTATCTGTAGATTGAGGATAATAAAAGTACATTTGGAGGTACTTTATATACTTGAATGTACCTTATGAGGACTTAATAAAAGCATATATATATATATATTATTCAGAACAGCCTAGCCTATAGTAAGCACTAAACTCAGTAAGTATATGCCAGCACCCTAAAGAAACTACCTTTGTCTTGAATCATGAAATTTCCGTGATCACTGCATCCAATCATTGCTATTTTATGTACCTACCTTGGCTCACATTGATACAAATATTTAATCAAATCTCTTTGTATATTTTTAGTGGTTATTACTCTGTATCTCTAAGTTCTCCAGAACTGACTTATCTATCAGGTGTGGCAGGTGCAGTGCTGGCAATACTTGTAGAGATCCACACAAATATTTTAATTCCATCTAAAATCTGAAGGAGAAAAAAACTTGCAAGTCAAAGAAAATGTTTTAATATGTAATATTCATACATTCACCTGTTTACCAACATTATTGTGGAATATACCTCTATGACTTTTTTTTAAATGAAGGAATAAGAGATCCATGAAGGCAAAGGTGCCCAGGGCCCAGGAAAGTCACAGCACAGTCTGGCAGTTCTCAACCTGCTCCTCTGCATCAGAGGCTTCACTCGACAGTGAAATGAAAGAATCAAAACACCAGTGTGACTTTACAACATATATACACCATCAGAATACATCATACATCATCAGAATACATACATATACATACAGAATACATCATACACCATCAGAATAGTGTATGGCAAGGGCAGACTGATGATTGAGAAAGGACATCTCAGCACTAGATAACCTTTCTATGTGGGTTCTACCCCCTAAAAGTGTGTGCACCCATGAATAATTTGCTAAGTAGTGTAGGCCCCAGATTTTTAATCACCCTACTAAACTGAGGAAAGCTGCCTAGACTCTGGTTATTATGTGAATGAAAACACTGCATTCATTCATTCATTCATCATTATTTCGGTTCCTTATTTCAGGAGGACTCCTCTTCACTCTCTTTTTCATCCATATCTTCTTCCCCACTTGTTCTTCAGCCCTTGCCCATCACCTCCCCAACAGATTTCCTGCACCTGCTCGTGCTTACCTTTGCCAGTCCCTCCTTGGTTCCTCCTTCGCTGTCCCCTCCCCTGTGCCCCTGCTGGCATGCCTGCTGTGATGAGCTCAGCCTAACGCTTCTTATATTGCTTTGGTTTTGGGGTTTATTTTAGCATCTTCTTTTGATACTTTCTCCTCTTCCCTCTTCTCTTGTCTTTATTCATTGTTCTTGCTTATGGTTTGTCTTTGTGTTTTAGTTTCTTTTTTATTCTAGTTTTGGGACACTCTTGGTTTTGAATTTCTTCGTGTTTGAATCTTTTTTTTTCCCCAGCTCCATTCTCTGATGTCCTCTCTCTCTCTCTCCCCCCCACTTCCTCTTTCTTTCTTTTTTCTTTCTTTCTTTTTCTTTCTTTCTTTCTCTCTCTTTCTTTCTTTCTTTCTCTCTTTTCTTTCTTTCTCTCTCTTTCCCTCCCTCCCTCCGTCCCTCCCTTCCTTCCTTCCTTCTCTCTCTCTCCTCTCTCCCTCCCTTCCTTCTTTCCTTCCTTCCTTCCTTCCTTCCTTCCTTCCTTCCTTCCTTCCCTCTTCCTTTTTTCTTCTTTCTTTCTTTTTTCTTTCATCTCCTTTCTCCCTCTTGCCCAGCCCTATCTCAGTTCTTTCAGTTCCTTCTTTCTTTTTTTGCTTCCTCTTCCTCTTGAGGACTTGACTTCTTCCCTCCCACTTCTAACCAGGGTTGTGAAAACTCCACCTTTTCTTCCAACTGGTGCAGCCCAGGGGACACTGTCTCCCTCAGCCATAAGGGCCACTGGAAAGGAGACTCGATGTGTGACTGAGACCTCATCTCCCTGAACTGGGCCTCCATGCACAGCCACTCATTAGATCATTCATTTTTCCCTGAAGACATTGGGAAGGAGAGAAGTAGAAGGTAAATGTATCACATGTTCTGATGCTTAGCTGCATACTAGGGTCATTAAATTACCTGCCACTGATGACCCTGGTGCAGAGAAAAAGTGGCCATTTGTTTTTGTTTCTAGTCACTCTGCTTGCCTCAGCAGACAGCATGCTCCTGTCCCCCATGCACACACTGGGTGGTTGGTGATCAAATTTAAATATTCTACCTGCATTAAACATAGTCAAATCTTGTCAATTAAACAGCATCTTCAGCAAATATGTAGGCTGTTCTTTGGGTAACAACGCTCAATATTGCACATGCCTCCCCCTCCACTGCTGCTCTCTAAAGTGGCATGGAGTAGGGGCGGGGGTCCTGAGGGGTTCTCCAGGTTCTGGGAAGGAACACGCCATCTCTGCCTCCTCTAGTCCTGGAGTGCTGACACCGGTTCTTTCATTGTTCCCAGATGAAGCCTGAAGCTGCTCTAATTCAAGATCTGGTCTGTATTGGGCTCCTGCCTCCCCACTCAGTTCCCACAGACAGGCAAGAGTCCTCTGAGGAATGGCTGTGAACCCCAGGTCCTTGGCACAGGAGGCCCTGGCCACAGAGAACCACTCAGGGCAGATTTCCTGTTAGGTTCTTGGCTAATTCTGGGTCCTGTTTGTGTCACTCGAATATCAAGGTCACCCCAGGAAAGCTAAAAAGCAGCCTCACCATCTGTCTAACATGACTGTACCTTGCTACATTTGCCAGTTAGCCTGAGTCCTAATCAGGACATTTCTGTCCTGATTCTCATTTAGGACTTCAGACTAAATGGGAATCAGGACAGAAATGCCCCTTCCCATAGGCTCCCCTGAATTGATCTAACACACACACGGTAATACTGGTTCACATGTAGACGAGGCTTGACGTGTACTTCGCATGATTTAATTCTCACGGTACACCTAGGAGGAAGATGTACAATTATCATTCACATTTAATAGGTGAAGAAACTGAGGCACACAGAGGTTCAATGCCTTCCCCAGGATTACACAGCTCTATGGCAGAGGCTGGAGTGGGGCCACAGCCTGGCGGCTCTTCCCTCTCTGCTGAATCCCAGGGCCTCCTCTCTTTATTCCTCTCTGCTTCTCTTCCCTGTCCCCTGGTCTGAAAAAGTCGAGTTTTCTTTTATTTCTGCCACGCCTGCTCTTCTACCATGAAGCTGGGATATTTACCATATAAAGACTGGATTGGGTTCAGTTCCTTTTGAACCTTTTCTTCTGCATATCCAGAGACTGCATTGATGCCAGCTGCCAGGCAATGTTTCACTTCTTCCACTGTCCACTTCAGAAGAATTCTGGGAACTGCCAAGACTGGCTGGTGGCAGTCATCCAACTCCCATATGGAGATCTATCCAGAATGTGTCCTCGAGAGCCTCGCTCAGATATCAACTCCACCTCAGCAGCTAATCATATCCATGTGGACACACATGGCAAGACTGTTTCCTCTGGCAGCAGCAAGGAATTTGACCAGGGCTGGCCTCTCACCCTCTCCCTCCTGGGCACCCTGAGTATCAGCAGCTGCCCAACATGCGGCTGCTGGCCATGGTGGTTCCAGAAGGAACCATGCCTTCATCTTGTACCCTAAGTAACCTCAGACAAACAGAATCAGAGTTGACAATGTTCCCCATCAAGAGCATAAGTCCTTCAAACGCCTTATACGTGAGCCATGTGCACCTGCAGAACCCAGGGTTTTACTCAGATTTCTGGATCCCCTATCAAAATATTTAAATACACAGTTTAAGCCTTATGAGGTATGATTCTATTGCTCAGTTAGCAGTAGCTTCAAGTGCAAAGACTAGCTTTGTAAGGCATTACAAATGTATAAAATGTGAATGGAATCTACAGCAGGCAGGTCTTTCCATAAAGGACCATGTTCTAAACAACTTCATAGATTTATTTCTTTCAGTCATTTAACAATTATTTTTAAGTAGAATCTCTTTTTCCTCTTCAATTCCAGATAATACTGTTTGCTATTCCTTTCAAATCCTATAGCAGTAGTTCCCAACCTGGTATACTAGGATTCTTATGTGTCCTGAAGGGCACTAAGGGAGGTCTTCAATATATTTTCAGTATTTCTTACAGAAAATAGACTTTTTTTTTTTTGAGACGGAGTCTTGCTCTGCCGCCCAGGCTGGAGTGCAGTGGCCGGCTCTCAGCTCACTGCAAGCTCCGCCTCCCGGGTTCACGCCATTCTCCTGTCTCAGCCTCCCGAGTAGCTGGGACTACAGGCGCCCGCCTCGTCGCCCGGCTAGTTTTTTGTATTTTTTAGTAGAGACGGGGTTTCACCGTATTAGCCAGGATGGTCTCGATCTCCTGACCTCGTGATCCGCCCGTCTCGGCCTCCCAAAGTGCTGGGATTACAGGCTTGAGCCACCGCGCCCGGCCAGAAAATAGACTTTTATGATAAGGTTGTACTTACCAGTTAAAAACATTTCTTTGCCTTCAAGTGAAATGACAGATGACCCAAGTGGCATCCATGCAGATCTGATTACCACTCTTTAACTGAAATATATGGAAGTGTAAATAATTCATAACATGATAAAAGGACTTGGGAGATGGGCGTTTCTGCTATGTGGGGTTCACATGGGGAGAGGATGCCCATTTTTGAGAGGACAGGGTCCTGCTGCTGCTGCATTGTCACCACAGTCATGTCTACTCTCCCTTTGACAGTTCACAGTATCATTGTCACTGTGAAAATTGTCTTTTGCACTTATTACACAAACTTCTGATTAGAGAGGATGTCAAGGCATAGTGGTTGAGAAGCCCATATTTTTGTTCAAGTGTGCCCCAGGGTTCAGTGGCTGCTGAGGCCCTAGAACATTCTGGGTTTCACAAACTTGATAATAAAAATTGTCATGCCAGGCACAGTGGCTCATGCCTGTAATCCCAGCACTTTGAGAGGCTGAGGCAGGAGGATGACTTGAGATCAGGGGTTCAAAACCAGCCTTGCCAACATGGTGAAAGCCCATCTCTACTGAAAATACAAAAGTTAGCTGGAGATTGATGTCTGTAATCCCAGCTACTTGGGAGGCTGAGACACGAGAATTGCTTGAATCCCTGGGGGTGGAGGTTGCAGTGAGTCAACACTGTGACACTGCACTCCAGCCTGGGCAACAGAGCAAGACTCTGTCTCAAAGAAAAAAAAAAAGAAAGAAAATTGTCATCTTTATCACAAACTGGAGCTATTGCAATTGGTAATCCATGCTCAGCAGATTCATTGAGCCCTTTCTTCTAGAACACCCTCACTGTAAAAGAAAAAAAAACAAACAAAACTGGGAACCCTTATGGTGGAGCTGTGGCCCCAAGGAGCCAGCTGGCATGTCATCAAGAGGAAAAATGCCCCTACACCTGCAGTGACAGCGCCCTCTGCTGCTCCCATCTGTTTGCAGAGATGGGATGGGATAATGCAGGCAACAACCACTTAGTGTCGAGTTCTTCACTCAATAATTAGAACCCCAGTTCACTGGAGAGCTTCAACAAACATTTTGAGTGCCGCTTTTCTGCTGTAAATGTAGGCACTACAGAAAAGAAGGTCATTATGAATGCCTTCAAAAAGCTCACAGTCTGATGGGAAATCAGACCTGTACCACCTAGCTACTGGAGGATGCGTGAAATCCTATCTGTGCTTGGAAGGAGGTGTTATGAAGCAGATCAGGGAAAGTACAACATTCTGGGAGGGGAGGGTGGTGGCAGAAACCTTCACAGAAGAGACAGCATTTGAATTGGCTCATTGAAGGGTAACAATTTCATGGGGGCAGAAGCAGTGGAGGATTCTGGCTTTACTTTGAAAGCACTTAAGAGGTGGAGGAGAGGCTGGGCTTGGTGGCTCATGCCTGTAATTCTAGCACTTTGGGAGGCCGAGGTGGGCAGATCACCTGAGGTCAAGAGTTTGAGACCAGTTTGTCCAACATGGTGAAACCCTGTCTCTACTGAAAAAGAAAAAAAAATCAAACATTAGTCTAGCATAGTGGCACATGCCTGTAGTCCCAGCTACTTGGGAGGCTGAGGCAGAATAATTCTTGGACCTGGAAGGCAGAGCCTGAAGTGAGCCTAGATCACGCTACTGCACTCCCGCCTGGGTGACAGAGCGAGACTCTCCAAAAAAAAAAAAAAAAAAAGAGGTGGAGGAGATAAACTTCCCAAATGTCCTTTTGATCAATCATTCCAAATTGCTGGCTTTTTCCCCCAAGCTTGCAGGTTTCTTAAACATTCATTCCACTGGTTTCACCTGTCTCAGATCATCTCCTTGTTTAATGCAGTGCTTCTCAGGAAAGTTTGGCCCACCAGCCAGCAACATCAGAATTTTTTTTTTAATTTTTAATTTTATTTTTAATTTTATTTTTGAGAGGGAATCTCACTCTGTAGCTCAGTGGCACCATCTCGGCTCACTGCAACCTCCGCCTCCCAGTTTCAAGCGATTCTCCTGCCTCAGCCTCCTGAGTAGCTGGGATCACTGGCGCCCGCCACCATGCCCGGGTAATTTTTTTCTATTTTTAGTAGAGACGGGGTTTCACTATGTTAGCCAGGATGGTCGCGATCTCCTGACCTCGTGATCCGCCCGCCTCGGCCTCCCAAAGTGCTGGAATTACAGGCGTGAGCCACCGCGCCCAGCCCAACATCAGAATCTTCTAGGAACTGGGTAGAAACGCAAATTCTTGGGCCGCAACCTAACCGCTGAATCTGAAGCTCTTGGAATTTCATCTGATACAAATTCAAGGTTGACAGCCATAGTTCTAACATGCAGGATCTTGGGAGCTGCTACAGAGGCTGAGAACGATCTAGGTTGCTTTCCATGTTTCATTATGGCGAGACCCGGCTGAGGTTCCTGCCTTGACCTTCTCATCCACGCTTCAGACGTGTGGAGCAGCCACCAGGGCGGGCTGGTGGCGTTGTCCTCTTGGGCAGTTTCTTGGCAAGGTCGTGCCTCCTTGAGGGCAGAGGCGCTGGTCACAGGGCCCTGACTCAGACTCATATTTTCCCCTCAAAGCGAACAGAGCCTTAGCAAAGCCGTCGCAGCTGGCTTTGGGGTAATGCTGGCCTCTTAGTTATGCTGAGCGATGCAGCCCTCCTGGGGTCATTCGGAACGCCCAGGAGAGTGGCCACTCCCACCCCAGAGGGGGAAGGGTGGCCGGTTTCCAAGACAGGCTTGGTCAGGTGACAGTGGCGCGGCATACCCAGCAGCAGAAACGGAAGAACAGCGCTCGCGAGGCCGCGGGAGCCAGCAGAAAGGACAGTCGGCCTGCGCGGGGACATGCGGCCCCGGGAGCTCCGCTGGCTCGCGCTCCCGCTGCTGCTGTTGCTGCTGCTGCAGCCGCAGCCGAGCCCTGCCCACAGCGCCACGCGCTTCGACCCCACCTGGGAGTCCCTGGACGCCCGCCAGCTGCCCGCGTGGTTTGACCAGGCCAAGTTCGGCATCTTCATCCACTGGGGCGTGTTTTCCGTACCCAGCTTCGGTAGCGAGTGGTTCTGGTGAGTGCGTTCCTTTCTGACTCCTCTGCCACGCTTTTGTCCCCACCCGCAGCCTCCAGCCACCACCCAGCGGGCCCGGTTCGCCGCCTGGTGCTGCCTGCACCCTCGTCGGTTTCACCTCCCACTGCTTTACCTGCGTTTCGCACTTCCGGGTGTCGAATATGTGGTTTCTTGCCTAAGTTCTTCTGCTGATGAACAGAGAATTTTTCTTCCGTGTGACTGTAAGTTTTCAGCCACACTTGACTCCTCAACTTCTTCATAGTTGCGCATATGAAGCTGTAGTTATGACACTACAACATCGAGCTACTACAGACATTCATCAGTTGTGCAGGGGCATCCCACGAGCGGTGACTCAGGCACAATGGCCCGTGGTTGCTCTGCTGCTCCCTGCCAATTTACAGTCGTTCTGCCATGAAGTTATGGTTAAAACATAGTCATGAGTATGTGAAACGAGTTCATTGAACACCATTGGCTACTTAATGTTAACATGTTACCCATGTGTGGCTCTAGGAACTTTTTAAAGAGGTTCTAGAATGGTACTCTTAACACAATCCAGTTATCATTTGCCGTATGAAAGGTGCTACACAAAAATCTGTGCTTTAGATTTTACTTTGAGATCTATGTGAAAATGTGCATGTAATTTCTTAAACTGTTGCACATGTTTTTTCTAACTAAATGCTACAAGTATTAAGTTCTTCAAAATATAAATATTTTGTGTGCATATATAGATACATACACATAATATACTCTTTTTTGTTGTTGTTGTTTTCTGAGACGTCTCACTCTGTCACCCAGGCTGGACTGCAGTGGTACCATCTCGGCTCACTGCAACCTTTGCTGCCCGGATTCAAACGATTCTGGTGCCTCAGCCTCCCGAGTAGCTGGGACTACAGGCGCACACCACCATGCCTGGCTAATTTTTTGTGTTTTTTAGTAGAGACGAGGTTTCACCATATTGGTCAGGCTGGTTTCAAACTCCTGACCTCAGGTGACCCGCGGTGGCTCATGCCTGTAATTCCAGGACTTTGGGACACATAATATATTCTTAAGTAAAATAAGGGAATCATTAAACAGTAAGTATTTATTTGAATCAACTATATACTACATAAATAGTATACATCCAAATTAACATATTATATTTAGTAGACACAATACAGAGTATGAACTATATATTATATTAACATTACATAGTATACACTGTACTATGCTCTACTGTAAGGGTAGAAAAATTACACCTCCATTCTGTTAGGATCTCTGCTGGGTCCAAGAATTAAATTGACATTGTATGATTAAATTGTGTGGGGAGGCTTAAAAAATAAATTTTAGCAAGGTCTTTACAGTATTCAACTTCTTGTCTTTGAAGCTTAGGATGTTGTCTTTCCTTCCAGTATAGAGTGCCTTTCATACTGGAATTTCATCTTCTGTCCTAAGAAACAGCACAGAGGTCAAAGTGCTCTTCATGCACCTGCTATTTTTTGAGTTTCTTTACCTTTAATAATATGCCAGAATAGCATATTTTAACCCTTTCATTACAAAGAGATACACTACCTGAAACCAGTAACCTTTCTTATTGTTAGGTCGGTTTATGTAAAAAATAAAAATGGGTAAGCTATGGAGAATTATTCATATACTTTAAATAATTCAACTTATAAAACAGAGACTCTTCTTATGGCAAAACATAGCTACTTCAAAAAGATGTTACAAATCTTTATTTGCATGTTTTGGGCTATAATGAATCTTGAGTTTATTTTGGAAATGTTTTAGATTAGTGTGGTACATAATTAACACACTTTCTTCCCCCTAAATTGTATCTTATATTATCATTTGTTCAACCATGAAGATTAGGTGAAGATATATTGGTGCCAGTAGAGGATTTGACATTTGTTAACTGAGACTAGTACTATGCCAAAATAAAACAGCTAGTTTTGAGTCATTTTATTCTTTGCTATGAGTAACTTCATTTTCTACAAATAAACCCATGATTGTTTTGACCTAGAACAATAAAGATACTTTCATACTAAACAAACTAGAGAACACATTCCTGATGATCTGGAAATGCATTAACCCTGTGGAAGATTCTTTTTTTTTTTTTTTTTTTTTTGAGGCGGAGTCTCGCTCTGTCGCCCAGACTGGAGTGCAGTGGCGCAATCTCGGCTCACTGCAAGCTCCGCCTCCCGGGTTCACGCCATTCTCCTGCCTCAGCCTCCCGAGTAGCTGGGACTACAGGCGCCCGCCACCTCGCCCGGCTAGTTTTTTGTATTTTTAGTAGAGACGGGGTTTCACCATGTTAGCCAGGATGGTCTCGATCTCCTGACCTCGTGATCCGCCCGTCTCGGCCTCCCAAAGTGCTGGGATTACAGGCTTGAGCCACCGCGCCCGGCCTAGAAGATTCTTTGATCATCTGTGGTTTCCCTTTGTATCCTCTGCTCCTCACTCTCAATTTGACTTCTGGGGAATCAACAGTACAGATGAGTATGTGTGACTGTTATAAATGTCTATTAAAAACCAAATATAAATGATGAACTCTTTACCGTAAGTGCCTCTTTTCATCTCTGAGCATGAAATTCGAGTCTAGACTGTAGGGGAGAGTGCAGGTTCAAATTAGATGATGCTAGGAGAAATTCCTTATTCTTGTTCAACTTTCTGAATGTCACAGTTTCTCTTTTGCAGTTCATTTTAAAAGGTAATGTCCATAGTCCCAGCTACTCAGGAGGGTGAGGTGGGAGGATTGCTTGAGCCCAGGAGTTCAAGGCTGTGGTGAGGTATGATCACGCCACTGCACTCCAACCTGGGTGATAGAGCAAGACCCTGTCTCAACCAATCAATTAATCATAGTAAATAAATAAATAATAAAAACGCTTCAAGGATTTTAAACCCAAGTAAAAAGTGTAATGATAGGGGCTTATTATCTCACATAACAGGATATTTAGAGGTAGTTGGTTCATTGATGAAGTCAAAGACATAGGCTCTTTCTGTCATCCTCAGCCTGGGGACTTGTTCCTTCATGGTCACAGGATGGCAGCCAGGCATCATAACTTCACACAACCTTGGCCAAAGGCAGGAAGGCCAGTATCTCTTTTCATTAGGAGGGAAACCATTTCCACAGTCCCCGAAGTGTGGCTTTCCCTCAAGTTCCCTTGGTCAGCATGGATCTCACATCCCTGTCGTAGCTGTAGTGGAAGCTGGGAATTAGGTAAATGTGACTTTTGGGCAGGCAAACAGTGTGCCTGCCACATAGTATGCCCTTCAATTATGTCTTCCTAGCAGAAAGAGTCTCCTGATCATCTTGGGAAATACAGTGCTGATTATGGATTTGCTTATCCTGTAGAAGTATTCATATGAAAGAAATGGTGATAGAAAAAGCAGGAGGTGGGTCGGAAACGGGGGTTGCATCTATTTCATGGGATAGTTATTTCTGTGTTTATCTAAAATGTGTAGATGTGTTTTTCCTCATGAAGTCTTGCTTACACAGCTTAGGATCAATATACCATTGCTTAGAATGAATGCATATAGCAAGTAATTGTTGAAGGTTGAGTCCATTTATTAAAATAACAGCATCTTCTTAATTTTACTTTTGCCTCCCTTTCTGTCCTGTGCCGCCAAAGTGTCCTCTACTACTGAACATAATAGATGCATGTTATGTTTTAGGCATGTAGTCTTCCTTTTAGAAGCCCCAGTCGCTTATGTTACAAAGGACAGTGTGTAAAGACATACTACATGTGATTTAAAAGTGAAGTATTAAAAGAGAATGGGGCTGGGCATGGTGACTCATGCCTGTAATCCTAACACTTCAGGAGGCTGAAGCAGGAAGATCGCTTGAGCCCAGGAGTTTAAGACCAACCTGGGCAACATATGGAAACCACGTCTCTACAAAGAAAAAAAAAAATAGCCAGGTGTGGTGGCACGTGCCTACGGTCCCATCTACTCAGGAGGCTAAGGTGAGAGGATCGCTTGAGCCCAGGAGATCGAGGTTGCAGTGAGCCATGATTCCACCACTGCATTCCAGCCTGAGTGACAGAGTGAGACCCTGTCTTAAAAAAAAAGAATGGGTAGCTGAGTTGCCTAGAGTGCTCTAGTTTATGGGCTGAGTGGATATCACAGGGAGATAGGTGGGAAATGAGAGGGGGTTTTAGTTTGCATAAGTTTTCTTTAAAGCCAAGATAAACTAATGGGGAAGTGAGAAAGAGAATCTGGGTCCTACTGTATCTGTGTGATGGGCAAATGGTAAGGGGAGCTGGAGGAGTTTTTTTTTTTTTTTTTTTTGAGACGGAGTCTTGCTCTGCCACCCAGGCTGGAGTGCCGCCATTCTCCTGCCTCAGCCACCCGAGTAGCTGGGACTACAGGCGCCCGCCTCGTCGCCCGGCTAGTTTCTTGTATTTTTAAGTAGAGACAGGGTTTCACCGTATTAGCCAGGATGGTCTCGATCTCCTGACCTCGTGATCCGCCCGTCTCGGCCTCCCAAAGTGCTGGGATTACAGGCTTGAGCCACCGCGCCCGGCCAGGAGTTTTTTTAAATGTGTGTGTATGTGCTGTTTATGCACTCTTTCCTTTCCTCCCCTTAGGTGGTATTGGCAAAAGGAAAAGATACCGAAGTATGTGGAATTTATGAAAGATAATTACCCTCCTAGTTTCAAATATGAAGATTTTGGACCACTATTTACAGCAAAATTTTTTAATGCCAACCAGTGGGCAGATATTTTTCAGGCCTCTGGTGCCAAATACATTGTCTTAACTTCCAAACATCATGAAGGTAAGTCAATCCAGCATATGGAAATTGCTGACAATGGTTAAGAAATGAAAAATTGTTTTTTTTTTTTGGAAGAAAAAACTAAAGCAAGGTCTAATTTTCTCTTAGGAGCAACTATAGTGGTGACTGGCACTTGTTTATAACTAAGGGACTGCACTTTCAACCCAAATTGAGAGATGTTAGGAATACACAAAGGATCATACCCTCCACGTAACAGGAAAGATGGTCACATTTTGGCACATGTATTTTGAACAGTATTTCCAAGATTTACGTACAGCTGTTTGTTGAAGGAAGTGTGGGTTGCAAGTCAAAGTTCATCATTGGAATTGCACTCTTTCCTTCCCTTTCTCTGTAATGCATCCTGTGAATGCATCATGGGGGTTATACTGCTATAGTCTTGCATCATTACGGCACACCCGGCTGCACTTTTAGCCAACTCTTAGATGGCCAAATTGTGCAAATAGTGGATGAACTGATAGTGATGAAAGTGACCCAGATCACCTGGAGGGAAAAGGATTGTGGAACTGTAATGGTTCCCAGAATAATTAGAGGTGGTAGAAGAATATCTAAACCCCCACACAGCAGTCCTATTTTAATAGAATGGATTCTACCCATTACCACTGGTAAGGCCAGGGAAGCATTAACAAATTGTTTTTGTTCCAATTGCTTGTTAATTCATTAGTTTCTTTTGCATGATCATCTTTGCCTTGGTATAAAAAAGTTTGTACTGGAGTGGTTGCTCATGCCTGTAATCCCAAAACTTTGGGAGGCCGAGGAAGGAGTATCATTTGAGGCTAGGGGTTTGAGACCAGCCTGGGCAACATAGTGAGACCCTGTCTCTACGAAAACAAACAAATAAACCAACAAAACTAAAAAATTAGCATGGTGGTGTGTCTCTGTAGTCCCAGCTACTCGAGAGGCTTAGGTTGGAGGACTGCTTGAGGCTGTAGTGAGCGGAGATAGGGCCACTACACTCTAGTCTAGGTGGCAGAGGGAGATCCTGTCTCAAAAAAAAAAAAAAAAAGAAACTTTGCCTTATTGTTTTCTCCAGGGATGGGATGGGAATAGGAGAGGAGAACCAACACAAAAAATCTGGAATGATCATAGGATATTTTTCCCTTTGGCCACATTCTGGTAGCTTCATGATTTTCTCCTGTAGATATTTCTCCTGCTGAGATGAATGTCTATCAAGTGTATTTGCTTGAGAACATGCTGATTTCCTGATGTCTAGGAACTTTCCCAAGCTGTATGGCACAAAACAATACATAGTGAGTTTATTTAATAAAAATTATTAATCACACTGTGAGGAGAGATGATGTAGCCCACATTTATACATTATCTGGGACTCATGTTGTCAGATGTTTTCATTGCTTATGGAAAATGCATACTAAGCTCAGGAAGGAATATCGCTGTGTGAGCTTATGGTGGTGATACTCAAATGAAGACTCATGTGGTGTTAGTACTGTCTGACATTAGGGCCTGTCAAGTTGAATAATTTTGAATGTGACTTTAGATATCAACACTGCTCTGAAGCTTACCATAGACATGACAGGAACAAGAGTAAGCTGTTTTAAAAAGCTTATTAAAATGAATCTAAGGCTAGGTGCAGTGGCTCACATCTATAATCCCAACACTTTGGGAGGCCAAGGAAGGAGGATTGCTTGAGGTCAGGAGTTTGAGACTAGCCTAGGCAGCAAAGTGAGATCCTGTCTCTGAAAAATTAGACAAAATTAGCTGGGCGTGGTGGAGTACACCTGTAATCCTAGCTACTGGAGACGTTGAGGTGGGAGGATCACTTGAACCCAGGAGGCTGAGGATGCAGTGAACCAAGGTCACACCACTGAACTCCAGCCTGGGTGACAGAGCCAGAACCTGTCTCAAAAAAAAAAAAAAAAAAAAAAAAATCCGAAGTATGAGTCAATCTTAGACTTGTTCTAATTTATCAAGACTAAAATGTTTCACCAAATGTACCTTATAAATGTCTAGTCTCAAAAATTCTTTTAGATTTTAGTGGAATAGTAACAATGTACTTAAGTTTCTAGGCACTGATAAAATTTTTGAGGCTTTCATATTTATTATGTTTTAAGTATTTCAGTTTATATATCTCTTCTAACATTTTTATATAGAACAACCAGTAATCTAAATGCAAATTCCTGTTAAAAATGAACCACTTCTAAATGTTTGTATAAAAGTTTTCAATGTATAAAAATGTATACATTGTTTTTCTTATCTATAAGATAAGAAAATAGTTGGTAGACTATTTGCTTTTGGGTAATTTTATTAAAGAGGAAAATCCAAGCTTATGATTTTATAGTAGGATGACATTACATGTGGTGAGTATATTTTAAAGTATAGATCTATTGGGAAATAGTAGGGGTTTTTTGCCCCTCTGGTTAAATAAATAATCAGGCTAAAAGAGATTTGCTATACATGGATCACCAGTGTTCTAAGAATCACACTATAATAGAATAAACAATCCTAAAACTAAGCAGTAGACTTCAAACTTTGGTTTAGAAGACACTAAGAATCTTGCAGGAGTGCATCTCAGGATCTTCACAATAAATAGTAGTAGTCATCATTTAGCATGGTACATGGATATGTTCCCATTTTAGTTGTGGGCTGCTATTGTTGATTGTTTATTTTGTGCTATACCTTGTGCTAGCAGTTGGCTGAAGACATAGCAGGGAGCACTGCAGACATGATGCGATCCCTCAAGGACCTTACAATCTAAGAGGGAAAATACTGGAAATAGATCAGACCATACAGTGATAAACCCCAAAAGTTGCTTTTAAAAACCTCAGTCTCACCTTGTTTAAATTCTCAGTTCTCATATAAAAGCACGATATATGCCATGAAAAAATGGCCATAAAACAGTCATTTGTAGGAGCAGGTATTTATACATCGTATGCACTATGTGATTTGTTTGGGCATTTGTGTGGGTTGAAATTTACTACAATAGACATGCTTACAAGGGTTTTCACTATAATTTTCTAGGTTTTACCTTGTGGGGTTCAGAGTATTCATGGAACTGGAATGCCATAGATGAGGGTCCCAAGAGGGACATTGTCAAGGAACTTAAGGTAGCCATTAGGAACAGAACTGACCTGCATTTTGGACTGTACTATTCCCTTTTTGAATGGTTTCATCCGCTCTTCCTTGAGGATGAATCCAGTTCATTCCATAAGCGGCAATTTCCAGTTTCTAAGACATTGCCAGAGCTCTATGAGTTAGTGAACAACTATCAGCCTGAGGTTCTGTGGTCGGATGGTGATGGAGGAGCGCCGGATCAATACTGGAACAGCACAGGCTTCTTGGCCTGGCTATATAATGAAAGGTGTGTATGCTATGAGATTGCTGCAGTTACCCTCCATATTCCTAACATATTTCTAACATTTTCATTCCTTCACCTCTTGAAATATTTCATTTTAAGTCATTGGTGGTATGGGGGGAGAGAATAATTTTAAATAATACTTATTAGATATATTAGTATTTACTCAACATAATCAAGGGTAAATAAATCAGGAGTAAAATACAACTCAATGGTCTGATTTTGAGATCAGACTAAAAATCACAGGATCAGGAACTTTGAAGGTGTTAATTTTCTGGGTCCCCCCTTTTTCTTTCCGACCCTGGTCCTTTATGGCCTCTATTCTGGGACAACTCTGTTTGTTCATCACTATTTCCAATTATGTGCTTCCGAATCCCTCTGACTGCTTCTTTTTATCCTCTTACCTTTTGGTCATCGTTGCTGCCCAGCCAATGTCACCCTTGTTTGTCTCCTCTTTTCCTTCATCAACAGCATTTTCCCTTTCTCCAGTTTTTTCCTATTGCTTCCTGCTATGTTCAAGCCTGCCCTATTAGAACAGGGAGTTCTGATTAAACTCCTCCATTAGGCTTAAACTATACGGACAAAATTTGTATGTACACTAGAAAGCACTGGGTATTGTGCTGTTAAGTCAGGCAACCTTCTGCTTGCACTTCCTGGGCCCACAAAGGGCACAAATACAAATATTCTGAAGAACTCTTGATACTGAAAACAGCAGTGTGTCCAGGTACTCCTTCCAAGGGAAAAGATGGGGAGCTATCACTTCAATTTGTGACTTAAAACTGTCCCCTCTATGTGGCGTGGATTTCCTGCTAAAATGTGCCACGTGCTATGATAAGTAACGTTGTGGGGATATTTCACATGACATCAACAGTTGAATTTTCTGAGAGTTTTCAATATTAGGCACAATGGTAAGAGAAAGAGAAAGGCTAGACTACATGTATGAGATCACTGAATCATTAAAAAGTGTCTTGGGTATAAATTCAGTTTCGGCTATCATTTACAATATAGAAGGGAGCTTAAAATAATCATAATACTCTTATGAGTGCTATTTGTGCTGGGTACCAGGCTAAATGTTTTACATAACTTATTTTTGTTCTAATCATAGATGAGGAAATTCATTATTCAGAGGAGTCAGGTAACTTACTCTAGGTCTGGGAGCTAGAAAGTGACAAAGTCAGAACTCCAATCAACCCAGATCTGTTTGACTTCAAAACCATGGGCTTTCCACTGTACTATGCCATGGTCCCTTTTCAGAATTATATTTCAATTACAAGTCTTTTCAGTGACATTTCTTTTTGTATAAAAAGCTTATACCTTTTGTTTTAAAAAACTGTATGTTTCATTTCAGCCCAGTTCGAGACACAGTAGTCACCAATGATCGTTGGGGAGCTGGTAGTATCTGTAAGCACGGTGGCTTCTATACCTGCAGTGATCGTTATAACCCAGGACATCTTTTGCCACATAAATGGGAAAACTGCATGACAATAGACAAACTGTCCTGGGGCTATAGGAGGGAAGCTGGAATCTCTGACTATCTTACGATTGGAGAATTGGTGAAGGTACAGTAAAATGTCTGGTGACTATTAACATAATATTCTTAATAGTGTGATCATATAGGATTTATTTCTTATATAGCTCAATGACCTATAAATATAGGACATTGTTCTATCCTGTGTTTGTTCTTCTAGGTAGTGACTATATATACATGTATAAATATATAAATGCAACATATTAGCACATTAAAGATGGAATTATTTTATTTATCTAAAAGCATTTATTCTTCATTTTTTAGCAACTTGTAGAAACAGTTTCATGTGGAGGAAATCTTTTGATGAATATTGGGCCTACACTAGATGGCACCATTTCTGTAGTTTTTGAGGAGAGACTGAGGCAAATGGGGTCCTGGCTAAAAGTCAATGGAGAAGCTATTTATGAAACCCGTACCTGGCGATCCCAGAATGACACTGTCACCCCAGATGTGTGGTAAGTCATTCTTGTTACCAAGTACGCTTTTATAAACGAAGAGATTTAAAATTTATCAGACATATAAAGAAGAGTAGGATAAAAAGAGAAATTGGATAAATTCCTACATATACAAAGCACTTTCCAAACTTAGCTTACTCTAATATAAAGAGAAGAGGAAGAATTTGCATGTTTTTGAACATTTATTGTTTATCGGATTAAGCTTACATCATTTCTAGGTATCTCCCAGTGGTGGACAAATTTTGGCTGAAAGTACTCAGCTTTTAGAAAAATTGTAAGCCATTCAGACCAATGAAAAAATGCAAATGATTAGTCTAAAACAGAGACTACTGTTTAATCAGTTCCGTAAATTCTAACTTTTGCAGGTGTTGCATCCCATGAAATTAGCAAACAGAGGTACCCAAAGGCAGAGAAAATGTTAGATTAAAAATGAGTCAAAATAGGGAGGGTTCTGGGAAGATGCTTCTCTCTGAGTTTGGGGAGGTTCTGTGTGTCAGTGAGTTCCTGAATCAGATTCCACAAATATGACAGTTTCTCATATGGTTTCTTAACATATATAAAATAAGAGGAGTATTGGTGAAGTTCTAAAAATTCACTTTCAGTTGCCTGATCAAATAGGAACCGAAAAATTAGACTAATTGTTCTTCAATCTACTTGACTTATGACTTAAAACATTAACCCATTGAATAAAATGAAGTAAGGCAATCTGGACAGAGCGAATAATTGTGGAGTTTTAAAATGTTGATCTGGGAGAAGCCATAATGAGAACTCAATACCAAGCTCTCATGTGACAGAGAATAGTGCAAATCTGGTTTTGGAATTTGCTTCTGTACTGACATTTGAATACGAGGGCATCTGATCTAGGACAATCATTAACCATTATTCCATTGTGTTTATTTCAATAAATAAACATAAAAGCTAAATATTTAATGTGGCTTATAAAGCTGTGAGTCTGGCTCCTACCAACTTCCCCGACGCTGAGTGTTCCTGCTCTCCCTCCTCTTCCCGGGGTTCATTGTGCCCATCTTCTTGCAGTCATCTACAGACTTCCAGGTCAACTCTTTAAATCTTTTAAGAGAGTAGCCCTGGCTTGCTGTCCCTGTCCCCAGAACTACTCTTCACATAATTCTTAGTAATTTTAATTTCTATTCACAGTTCTAATTACCTGCACTTCCTGTCTTTTAAGGATCTTGTCTGCTTGACCTTTGTTACCTGTTCCTTTGCATTATCAACATACAAGGTCATATTGGTAATGCAAAGTCGAACTTCTTACTCAACACTTCCACTTGGATGCATAGCATCTTAGACCTGTATTCCACAGCTGAAGTCCTGAGTTTTAAAATTTTGCTGTAGACTAGCTCCACCCACGGTCTTCCCCATCTCAGTTAATGGCAGCTTTATCCTTTAGGTGGTTGTCAGGCCAAAGGCCTTGGTGTCTTTAATTTCCCTTTTTTTATAATCATACTTTAGACTTTGCATTACCAATAACTGCACCCCTTCCATGGCTCCAGTTTGAAGCATTCTGCCGTCTACCTACGACTTCTTATATTTCGGCTCACTCCACACAGCACTTTGGCTTCCAAAGGGATCTATAATCCAGGGATTATACTATCTTTTAGTCCTATCATCTTTTCTCTGTCTGTCTTTTTCCTTATCCAGAACAGATTCTGTGGCCCGTCACTGTAACTAATCTATTGCATACACCCAACTCCTGAACTCTTGCTCCCTCTGCCATACTCACTTGACAGAACATCAACTTTAAATTAAGATCTACTTATTCTATGCCTGCTCCTGGACAGCTAACTGTAACTATGGAAACTCACACACACATGCACCCAGACACATACAACGTAGAATTATCTCACCTTTGGTTTTAAGGTCAACCCTTGTGTCCTGATCCCATTGCAAATCATCCACCAAAGGATTGTTACAGCAATTCTCCCCTTTCACTCAATTTCACTTGTATTTCTAGCTACCTTCCCATTTCTCTCCTTTCCTTTGTAGTAAAACATGTTGAAAGAATTTTCACTTGCTATCTCCAATTCCTTGCTACAGTTTTTCTCTTGAACCCACTCTGGTCGAGCTTCCACTCCCACACTCCAGGATTGCTCTTCTCAAAGTCCACAATAACCTCTGCCTTTCCAATTCCAGTGATGAGTCCCCAGTGCTCATTTTCTTAACTTACTGGCAGCGTCTGCCTCAGTTGATCACTGTTTCTCCTGGTGTTCATTGTACCTGTTGGCTCTTCCTTCTTAGTTAGTTCCTCTGCTGATTTCATCTCATTTTTCCAACCTCTAAATCTTGAAGTGCCCTGAGGTTTAGTCTTCAGATTTCTATTCTTCTCTTTTTTTTTTTTTTTTTTTTTGAGGGCACTGGCGTGATCTTGGCTCACTGCAACCTCTGCCTCCCAGGTTCAAGCTATTCTCCTGCCTCAGCCTCCCGAGTAGCTGGGATTACAAGTGCCTGCCACCATGCCTGGCTAATTTTTTTTGTAATTTTAGTAGAGACAGGATTTCACCATGTTTGGCCAGGCTGGTCTCGAACTCCTGGACCTCAGGTGATCTACTTTCCTCGGCTTCCCAAAGTGCTGGGATTACAGGCATGAGCCACCGCGTTTATCTTAATGTCCCAGGCAATCTTATCCATTTTCATGGCTTTGAATGCCATATTGATGACCTCCACATTTCTATTTCCAGTGCAGACCTCTTTCTGAACTCCAGCCTCATTAAGTCCCTACTCAATATTTCCACTTGGATGCATAGCATCTTAGACCTGTACATCCAAAACTGAAGTCCTGAGTTTTCAAATTTTGCTATCAACTAGCTCTACCCATGGTCTTTCCCATCTCAGTTAACATTAGCTTCATCCTTTAGGTGGCTGTCAGGCCTAAAACCTTGAAACCCTTAGTTTCCCTTTCTTTTTTTTTTTGAGACAGAGTCTGGCTCTGTCTCCCAGGCTGGAGTACAGTGGCTGGATCTCAGCTCACTGCAAGCTCCGCCTCCCAGGTTTACACCATTCTCCTGCCTCAGCCTCTGGAGCAGCTGGGACTACAGGCGCCCGCCACCTCGCCCGGCTACTTTTTTGTATTTTTAGTAGAGACGGGGTTTCACCGTGTTAACCAGGATGGTCTCGAACTCCTGACCTCGTGATCCGCCCGTCTCGGCCTCCCAAAGTGCTGGGATTACAGGTTTGAGCCACCGCGCCCGGCCAGTTTCCCTTTCTTTTATAGTCACAGCCAATTCATTAGCAGATATCATCCTCTATCTTTGAAATATATTAAGAATCTGACCACTTCTCATCCTCTCTGTGGCAACCCTCATCCTTTTAGTTTCCATTGTCTTGTCCCTGTCTGGATTATTTCAGTAGCTTCTTAACAGGTCTCTATTTCTACCCTTTAACCTATTCACCACAAAGCAATTAGAGTATACTTTTAAATAATAATGCCAGTCCCATGCTCACATTTCTCCAATGGCTTCCAGTCTCAGAGAGAAGGCCAGGTCCCATAGATGCTTACAAGGGCCTACAAAATCTGGCTCCTTATCACCTCTTTGATCTTATCTGCCATCACCCTCCCCCACTTCCTCTCCTTCAGCCACTCTGCCTTCCTTGCTATTGTATCAACAGGCAGAGCACACTTGCACTGGGGCTCCTGCACTTGACATTCTGTCTGAAGGATTTCTCCAGACTCTCCTGTGGTACTCCTATGGCGCTCGCGTGGTTCTCTTCCATGCCACCTCTAAGAGGTCTTCCCTGCCTATTCTACTTAAAATAACACTCCCAGGCCCCTCCTTTCCTACCTAACATGCCCTGTTCTTCTTACCTGGTTTGTTTTCTCCATAGTATTTAATCAACACCTGATATATTTGTTCATTCTAATTTCTCCCACTGGAATGTAAGCCCCATGACGACAAGAACTTTGTTCAATGCTGTATATAGCTCTAAAACAGTGTCTAGCATTTTAAAATTTCAATAAGTATTTGTTGAGTAGTTGAATAAATGAATGAATTCCGTTTTTTTTTTGTTTTTTTTTGTCTACAGCATACTTCCCTTACCTTCCTCTTTGTTCCCATTCATCCTTTAAGTCTCAGATTAAATGTCATGTTCTTGGTGAGGCTTCTTTCTGATGTTCTAATCTAAAGAGATCCTTTTGTTACAATCTCTCAATTTCCTTTTCTTTCATAGTGCTTATCAGAACTCACACTTTCATATTATTTGTGTGATTATTTAGTGTTTGCCTTCCCCACTCTAGTCTAAGCTCCGTAAGAACTATGTGTGTTTTGTTTTTTATTGTAACCCTAACACTGAGCACAGTATTAGGCACAGAATTGACACATGCATATCTTGTCTTGTTGAATGAATGAATGGATATAAAAATTTGAATAACACATGAAAAACCGTGAAGCTCTTGCATCCTGCCCCCTGAGCTCATCTGCTTCCCCTTTTCAGATCCATGAGAGCAGTCTGATGAAGAGGAATGCTATCTCAGGAAAATCTTTGTCTTCCAAGAACTTCCTTTGGGGGAGGAAGGTGCTTTTTTATACCAACATGGGGCTATTTTTCCCTCCCTTCTATTAATGGCGACACTGTGGAAGTATCTCTGTAAAAAAATTCCAGATTGTTCCTGATCCATAAATAATGAGAAACATGGGAGGTAACTTGTTACTATGCTTTTTATCTTTTTCTTTTAACCAGGTACACATTCAAGCCTGAAGAAAAATTGGTATATGCCATTTTTCTTAAATGGCCCACATCAGGACAGCTATTCCTTGGCCAGCCCAAAGCTATTCTGGGGGCAACAGAGGTAAGAGGGAATTTTACCTTGTTCCTTTAAATTGCTGATTAGAACATCTTGATGCAAACATAACTTTTAACTTTAAGGGGAGCCTTATATCTGTTTCTCTTATACCTCATAAAAGTAATTATAAATGAGCTCCAGCCAAGCATTAAGGCTCACACTGTAATTCCAGCACTTTGGGAAGCTGAGGCAGGTGGATGTCTTGAGGCCAGAAGTTTGAGACTAACCTGGGCAACATAGCAAGACCCCTCTTTACAAAAATTTTTTTAAAAAGCTAGCTGGGCATGGTGGCACGCACCTGTAGTCCTAGTTACTCAGGAGGCTCAGGCAGGAGGATTGCTTGAACCCAGTAGGTCAAGACTACAGTGAGCTATGAGTGCACCACTTCAGCCTGTCTCTGAAAAAATAAATAAAATAAATAAAATAAAATAAAATAAAATGAATTTCACCAATGACAGTGTTTGGTCAAAATCTTTGAAACTTTTTGTTTCGCAGAAAACTAAGCTGATAAAGCAGCTACAGTATCTCTATGCATATCACTGTAAAATAGACATTATTCTTTACGGTCATTCTATGTTGTTCAGGTTCATTGCATGCATCCAAAACGATTCTTCTCATAAAACTAGAATTCGGATGCTTTCCCTGACACCCCACCCCAGAACATATCTGAATACAAGATGTCATGACTCTACTATTTTATGTTTATAAAACATTTTGGAGAAAGTTAGAGATTAATCTAACTGTTGTAACCACCACATCTGGCATTGAGTTCATTCTGATACATTTTATAACTTATTTTTTTAAATAAATTATCCCTTTGGAGGTGAATTGTCCATATGGCTCTCCTTGCATCACCTTTCTGCGTTTCATTTCTAATACGTGTAGTTGATGAGGTAGAAAGAAGATGAGTTCAAATCTAATGTTTAATTACAGCTTAGTAGACCAAAAATGACACTGATTATATTTTTATTTTATCTATGTTCTTTTTGGTGCCAATTAACATCATTATTTAAAAGCTCCTGGGTTTTGTTTTCGTATTGATCCACCTAAGAAGCAAAGTTTTTGGTTCAAAATAACCCTAGAATATGTAGAGAACTTATTTGAATTTGCTTAGTATAGTAAGACTAAGGATATAAAATACAGTAATAATTGATCAAATATATGTATTATTGATTAGTGGAGGTTATTAGAAAATCTGGGGAACACTGAGTAGATACTTGGGCAGACTCTGGTTTCGGAGCCATTTTCTGCTCCTGAGCCTGTCTTTAGCATTTTCTCCACTCTGACACTCCATTCAGCCTTGAAAATTCTCCTTCCCCAACCCCTGCACACTTTTATTTCCCTCTTGAGAGTAAAATAGAAGCAAGAATATAGAGACAAGATACATATACTTAATTGGATGAAGAGTGATTGTGAATCACTAAATAAAGGTAAAAATGAATCTCTTGTCTATATATTTTTTTGAACTACTACTGAGTCCTTCCCAATAGAAAGTGGGTGAGATAAAGAGATAAATTTGGAAACATTTGCATGTATGTTTTTAATTTCAGGTGAAACTACTAGGCCATGGACAGCCACTTAACTGGATTTCTTTGGAGCAAAATGGCATTATGGTAGAACTGCCACAGCTAACCATTCATCAGATGCCATGTAAATGGGGCTGGGCTCTAGAACTAACTAATGTGATCTAAAGTGCAGCAGAGTGGCTGATGCTGCAAGTTATGTCTAAGACTAGGAACTATCGGGTGTCTATAATTGTAGCACACGGAGAAGGCAAATGTAAAATTGGATAAGAAAATTATTTTGGCAATTCAGCTCTTTCCCTTTTTCCCACTAAATTTTTTCTTAAATTACCCATGTAACCATTTTAACTCTCCAGTGCACTTTGCCATTAAAGTCTCTTCACATTGATTTGTTTCCATGTGTGACTCAGAGGTGTGAATTTTTTCACATTAGAGTAGCAAGGAATTGGTGGTATTATGGACTGAACTGAAAATTTTATGTTGAAACCATATCCCCCAACATGACTATATAGTTATGTATCACTTAACGATGGGGATATTTTCTGGGAAATGCATTGCTAGTCAATTTTTTTTTTATGTCAACATCATAGAGTATATTTACAAAATCCTAGATGGCATAGCCTACTACACACCTAATGTGTATAGTATAGACTATTGCTCCTAGGCTACAGACATATACAGCATGTTACTGAATACTGTAGGCAATAGTAACACAGTGGTATTTGTGTATCTAAACATACAGAAACATAGAAAAGGTACAGTAAATATACTGTAAAATAAATGGTGCACCTATACAGGGCACTTACTGTGAATGGAGTTTACAGGACTGGAAGTTGCTCTGGGTGAGTTAGTGAGTGAATGGCGAGTGAATGTGAAGGCCTAGGACATTATTGAACACTACCAGACTTTATAAATACTGTATGCTTAGGCTACGCTACATTTATAAAAAATGTTTTTCTTTCTTCAGTTACAAATTAACATAAGCTTACTGTAATTTTACAAATTTTTAATTTTTAAAACCTTTTTGGCTCTTTTGTAATAACTTAGCTTAAAACATAAACTCATTGTGCAAATGTACAAAAATATTTTCTTTCTTTATATTCTTATTCTATAAGCTTTTTTCTATTTTTAGTTTTTAACTTTTTACTTTTACAGAAACACACACATTAGCCTAGGCCTACATGGGATCAGGATCATCAGTGTCACTGTCTTCCATCTCCACATCTTGTCCTGCTTAGAAGGTTTTCAGGGGCAATAGTAGCCATGGAGCTGCCATCTCCTATAACAATGCCTTCTTCTGAAAAACTTCCTGAAGGACCTGCCTTATGCTGTTTCACATTTTTTTTTTTTTAAAGTAGAAGTACACTCTAAAATAATGACAAAACATATAGCATAGCAATACATAAACCAGTAACCTAGCTGTTTATTATCAAGTATTATATACCTTACATCATTTTATATGCTAGATTTTTATACGACTGGCAGCACAGGTTTGTTTACACCAGCATCACCATAAACAACGTGATTAACGTGTTGTGCTACCTTATGATGGCTATGATGTCACTAGGTGATAGGAATTTTTAGCTCCATTATAATCTTATGGCACCACCAATATATATGCGGTCCATTATTGACTGAAAAGTTATGTGGTACATGGCTATATTTTGAAGTAGGGCCTTTAAAGAGTAACTAAGGTTAAGTGAGGTCATAAAGGTAGGGCCCTCAAGCCAATAGGACTGATGTCCTTATAAGAAGGGGAAGACACACCAGGGATACAAGTGCACAGAGGAAAGGCCGTATAAAGACAGTGGGAAGGTGCCATCTGCAAGTCAAGGAGAGAAGTCTTTGAAGAAACCAAATCTGCTGATACCTTGGACTTTCAGCCTCCAGAACTGTGAGAAAATAAATTTCTGTTGTTTAACCTCAGTAGAGGTTGTGTTTTCTATTCCCATTTGCTGCAATGTATGTTTACCAAAGACTGTTTGAGTTTGTGACTGTAGTGGGTCAAATAGTGTTCCCCAATAATTTATGTCCACCTGGAACCTCAGAATGTATTCTCACTTGGAAATCATGTCTTTGCAGATGTAATAGGTAAGTATTGAGATAAGCTCATATTGGATATGGGTAGGTTCTAAATCCAATGACAGTATCCTTATAAAGGACAGAAAAGGACACAGAGACAGAAAAAGGCCATGTGACAACGAGGCAGAGATTGGAGAGGGAGCATGGCCCTGCTGACACCTTGATTTTTGATTTCTAGCCACCAGAAGTGTGAGAGAATAAATTTCTCGTTTTAAGCCACTTACAGAGTGGTAATTTGTTACAGCAGCTCTAGGAAACTAATAGTTACCAAATAAATTGATTATGCCAGGTGAACTTTTTATGATGATTTTAAGAGCCAACGATGCAAGTGTGAAGAGTTGTAGTTTCCGTGAAAGCCAAGTTAAATACTTTGGAAAGACTAGATAAAAGTTTGTTGACTTTAAAAATTAAAAAAAAAAAAAAAGAAAAAAGCTATTGGTTAAGTGTGCGCAAAACTGTTCTAAAAGATTGGAGGAAAATATAGTAAAAATCTTCAAGAATTCTGCATCTCTGGTTCACACCTATGACACCTATGACATTACATGTAGTTTGTACAAGAAAGATAATTAGATTGCAAGCTCCAGTTTGTAATCCCAGCTACTTGAGAGGCTGAGGTAGGAGGATCCTTGAGGCCAGGAATTTAAGAAAGACAAATTAGAGAACATCTATCAGCAGACCTATATGGGAAAGCAGCTATGCTGTACTACGCTATGTCACCAACAGCCCAACTGAGTAGACCTACACTAAAAAGTTAGAAAAAACCTGGATCCTATAGTAAATAAGTGATAAATATAGAACATTTAAAGTTAAAATGTCTATATATGTATTTTTTATGACATCCTGATTTACATAACTTTTTACATTAACTAAACAACTAAAGGTTTCTGATGAGAGGGCTCCTGCTATACTGTTAGAAAACAGATATGTACTATCTAAGACCAATTAACTTTATTTTTATACTTACTCATTTTTTTGAGACAGAGTCTCACTCTGTCGCCCAGGCTGGCGTGCAGTGGCATGATCTCAGCTCACTGCAACCTCCGCCTCCCAGGTTCAAATGATTCTCCTGCCTCGGCCTCCCAAGTAGCTTTACATACATGTGGTTTTTACCTTGTCGTCTCTTCCACTGCCACAATTATACAGATGTGTATGATTCCAGGAGATAATTTTCAGCTGATCAAATTTGTATCTTACAAGGCCACACCTGTTTAGTCTCAAATTTTCCCTGGATGAAATCCTGGGTTAATTTTATTGGAAGAGATGCGTGCCCATTATACACACATTCCCTAATTTCCCAAAATGCTATTTTTCATTTACTCTATTAAAAATGAGAATACCATATTTTGTCAAATTTTGAAGAGAAGCATTTTCCCTCCTCTCCACCTCTACTTTTTTTTTTTTTTTTTCCAGACATGGTCTCACTCTCACCCAGGCTAGAGTGCAGTGGTGCAATCATAGCTCACTGCAGCCTTGACTTACTGGGCTCAAGTGATTCTCTCACCTCATCCCTGCAAGTAGCTGGGACTCTGGGCACATGCCACCGTGCCTGACTAATTTTTTTGTAGAGAGAGGATTCTACCGTGTTGCCTAGGCTGGACCATTATCTTTTTTTTTTTTTTAAGTGTTCAATATTTTGCTCAAGTTTTTTTTTTTTTTTTTTTTTTTTAAAGTTAATTACAGCATTTGAAGAAGAGGATCTAATTCCACACAAAATGGAAGACTCTAAAATGTATCCATTAAACTGCTAAAAAATAAATAGAGTGGTGAGAATACCACATAAGCCCAATTTAGATTCTGAGTGCTGTCACCTGTGATTACAATTATACAGACTCTTCCAAGCTTATAGCTGGAGCTCCTGGAAGCTGTTTTATGCTCTGATGCAAGGACAAAAAAAAAAAAAAAAAAACACAACTCAGGAAGGAATTAAGTCCTGAATTATTGGTTTCATCACATCCACCCTCTCTACCCCAAAACAGCACAAAAGAAACAGCGACCACACCTGTAGATCTTTTTGTGTAAAAGAGGTAATGAAGAACTGGGATGGGAACAAGTCATGAAGACGTCTTAAAAAGGTCCTTTTCAGGTAAGTTTGTACACACCATCACGCAACGAGCCTCTCATCAATTATGGTTAGGAAACCAGGTTCAATTCTCAGGAAATCCCAATTTCATTCATTTACTCAATATGAATGTACAAGGTGCCTATATATTATCAGCTTCCACTTGCAGCCATTTCTAGATAAAAAAGAAACCTGGCATCTCTACAGGGGCCACCAAGTTCCCCAAATCTACCACTGAAAGGACCTTTTTGGAACTGGGTTTCTTCTGTACCTCTGAAAGGGTAACATCTTAAAGCTGAATCATCTTTAACCTGGAGGTCCAACATGACATTTAGCAATACTTGCAACCCATACATTAAAATATACACTAAATTCTGAAGGCAGCTATGCTGCAAAATGATTTAAACAATTCTACAGCATTCATTTATGCCTGAAATTCCAGTCCTAGACCAAGTTGTGGCCACCAGCATAGATGTTCTTGCCACCCAGGGGAGCTGACAGTGTCAGTTTGATACCTGGCTTTAGGCTTTGAGTGTATCCTAAACCTATCAGGCTGGAGTTGTTCACTTTAGTGGAGAAGTGGGCTTTAGGGTCGATCTGATACTTGGCTGCTATTCCGAAGTGAGTGTTACTGTTTCCTGCTGTCCCAGAGAAACTGACAGCAGTCTCCAACTTCTTGCTCACCTTCTGGTAATTGGACCTGCCAAACTGTCCTGTCATTCACATTAGTGTGAAGCTAGAATTCAGTATTGTGGCCAACCGCAAAGTTGCTCTGGGTCACTCAGGACTTTGTGGTCTCAAAATTCACCTGGTAGCCGTCCAGCCAACCCTCATAACCCAGCACTTAGAGCGCCTCGGACTGAAGGCCCAGCAACGTCCAAATCCACGTCGCAGCCCAGGTTAATGTCCTCCCGCTTGCATCCTGTCTTGATTTTAGCATTTTCCCCCCAGTGTTAGGGGAGAAGGATGAATGGAGGGTCAGCTTCAGTCCACATGTTAACTGATCTCCCATAGTAATCTCGGTGCCTAGAGTGTTGTCAGTGTTCCATTTCCTTGTAAATGTCAGGCCATATTCGCTCTATCTGTACGTGGTTTCCAGACTGCCTGTCACTTTGGTGGTCTAAGTGTTGGCTGAGCCTGAGCTTGTAAATTCCAATCCATTCTCAGATTTTGTTTTCAAATCAGATTTTATTAAGCCAAATCCATATCCCTTGGTGAAGACATGCTTGGCAGATTTGCCAAGATTAGCATATGTGAGTGGCACAGCCATCTTCTGCTCAGAGACAATGCCAGTGGGCTCAGAGGTCTATGTTGAGGGCTATGGCTCTGCTACCTGTTTTTAAAAACATTCTAGACACAAACTCCCTAGCAGTCAGCTCCAGGCCTAGCTGGCCTTAGAAGAGACGTCATTCATTTATTTTCTACCTTCTACTGTTCAGCTACATGTTATGTTGGAGGAACATAAAACAATGTTACTGAAAATATATGTCAACATACTAATGATACATAATGATTTACTTTTGCCCTAATTACCCTTCTAAATGAAGAATTACAGATGTATTACTAGAGACAATGAATTATTTCTTTTCCAGAAAGTAAAGCTATTTGCTTTTTACTAAATGAACAAGTTAACAACAACAAAAAAGCACCAAGTACACGACCAATTAAAATGAAACTTAAACTAGCATGCTCTCTCTTCCGAAATAGTAACAAAAATGCTATGGGATAAGTAAATTAATAGCTGAAAAATATTAACTCAACAAAACAATATTTTACTAAAATAGTTTATTGCAGTAAGATTTTCACTGTATTCAAAATCAATACAAAGTAAGTTTTTAAAATTATATAAGTACATACAAAGGATTAAAACTATGTAATTAGGTGAGTAAACAGCATCAACACAATTTTAGCCTCTAAATCAATATGTAACTTTCTTAGGCTTGCTAATAAAACCTTAAAAAATATAGTGAAGAAATAGCAAAGGAAAAATAGTTCATCATAGTTGTTGAAATTTACTACTTCCATAAGAATAAAAAAGTCCTCCATCAAGGTATATTTGAGACAAATAATTTATTATTTGGAAGGGTAGCTGGAGAAAAGTCAGATTCACTTCTGTTTACAGCAGTCTAGGTAACATTATAATTAAATAGCATATTTTCCCAAACTTCACACATTCCTAGACCTACATCTCCAACAGATTTTTTCCTTAGTATTAATATGGCAAAGTACACTGAATTTCATATTCATATATGTATATAAAATATCTACATTGATTTTTAGTCAGTTTGGAACGAATGTCCATATGTAACAAATCATTAACAATTCTGATATTTGCACATGTGTACATATATGTGCCCACAAAAACTGGTCTGTTGATGAATCTAAAAAAATATATTAAGATGCCAAATAAATTGATTTCATTATGAAATGAAGACTTTTATTAAGAATATATTTTATCAGACATTTTGATAACAAACTGTTACTCTAAGTATAGGTGATTTACCCAGTGTATTTCAAAAAGTAAATGAATCCCCACTGTAGATTTTCTTGAAGGAAAAATTATTTCTCCAGTTGCTGAGGGGTACTAAAAGCTTCATACACATTAGCAGCAAAGTCTTTCACTTGCTCCATTGTCAACAGATCCTAGCAAAGATGATAATGTAACATTATAGTTTGCAAAAAGTATACAAAATTTGAATTAATTTCTGCAATTAAGCGATGAATTCAGTTCTAAGTTTTGTGGTAAAGGCCAAGAGGCAAACCATTTAAGAAAATGAGTAGTTTTTCTTGTAATAAATTCTAGAAGATAGTTATTATTTAGGTTCTTATATGAGGGATGATGGTATCATAAGCGTTCAAGTGTGACTTTGAGGGACAAAAACCCCAAATAGTCTTCAAATGAATTTTTGTGTATGTCAAGTGCTAGATAACTATCTGTTGAATAAATAACTATAGGAGTAAAGTTACTTTTGCTGGAAGCTGACATAACATGGTTAAGGGCATATTACTTTCTAGAACATCTAACATACAGTATGAATATAGGTAGCAAGTGCATATTTTACATATACACACATACATGAACCACATACACACTATAGTGTAAGGGTTCTTAACACCCCAAGGGATTTGCGAATGTAAAGATAAGAAAAAACTACATCTTCATTTTTATTAACTTCTAACCAAAATCTGGTATCTCTTTCAATTATGAATGTAGGCAACAAACTGTGATGATATTAGCAGGTTGTATGACTTTGTCTTCAATAGAAATCACAGGCATTTTCATGTCATATGACAGTTGTGGAAATTATCAGAACTCTCATTATATCTTGGTATTTAATGCATGAATAAAGAAGCAATACTGCTATATCATAAACTTAATTTTAAAAGAAATTTTGAAAACTATATATAATTGGTTTCTTTAATTATGTATTTTACTGTATGCACTTACACATATTGTTCTGAGAAGGGGTCCATAGGCTTCACCAGCCTGTGAAAGGGTCCATGACAGAAAAGGTTGAGAGCCTCTGAAATGTGAAGGAAACCTGGCCCTAGTGATCTCTGTTTCTTAAGTATCGGAAAATCCAAGTGAGGTTCAGACATGTCCTAATCTCAATCAATTCATGGTTAAATTATCTCATCAGAGAATTTGATGTTATTTAGTTTCAAGTATTCAGTCTAGGTGTTCAATGAAACAGGTTTAGATCAATGTTTCTTAAACCAGAATTTACAGACATGCTTTCAGGGGCCCAAGAATTTGAGGGGAAATTTTGTGTTTCGATTTCTATGAAAATGTAAAGAAAACTCAAGCACGCTCTTGATTATTAAGAAGATAAGGCCGGGTGCGGTGGCTCAAGCCTGTAATCCCAGCACTTTGGGAGGCCGAGACGGGCGGATCACGAGGTCAGGAGATCGAGACCATCCTGGCTAACACGGTGAAACCTCATCTCTACTAAAAAATGCAAAAAAATAGCCGGGCGACGTGGCGGGTGCCTGTAGTCCCAGCTACTCGGGAGGCTGAGGCAGGAGAATGGGGTAAACCCAGGAGGCGGAGCTTGCAGTGAGCTGAGATCCGGCCACCGCACTCCAGCCTGGGCGGCAAAGTGAGACTCCGTCTCAAAAAAAAAAAAAAAAAAAGATAAAACACATAACCTACTATTGTTCCTGATTCCTGATTTTAGGGCATGTTTATATTTATGCTCTTATTGGCTTTAAGTAACATTACTTTAACTGTCTTGTGCTAATGAGAAAAGAACAGAGGCAGAAAATCTTTCAAATGAAGGCCAAATCATGTAAAACACATGATACAAATGAAGCTTTCAGAATAGTTACAGTAGATAAAAAAAAAAAATAATAATAGTAAGTCAGCTTTAGAAAATGCAGGCTGAATGCTCAACAGCATGAACAGTAGCAGACAGGTCCACATTCACTTTGGCACAACAAATTATTAACAGTAGCCATCAGCCATATTATAGAACAATCTGCTTGTTTTTCATAATTTAGATTATACTTGATAATAAAAGTGCTTTGGTTTAGAGTTATGAAAAAACTCTAATCTTAAGGATCTTATCGAGTTTTTAATTTATACACTAAAAATGATTTAAACACTGGAGGACTGTGGTATATCTGGGTACACTGTATGTGAGGTATATGGACAAGTCTGAGAAACACTACCATTGTAGTGCAAAAGCAGCCATAAACAACACATAAACCAATGGGCATGCTGTCACCCAACAAAACTTACAAAAGCTGGTGCTTGGCTGGATTTGGCTCATAGGTCATAGTTAGCTTATATCAGCTTTATAATAAAGACTTCAATCTGTTCAAATACTGTATCCTGATGCACCTTCCAGGATGTTTTCAGTAGTCTGAGATAAAAATTATGTATCACAGGGTTGGTTCACATTATAAAAGCTCTTTCCTCACATTAATCTGAAAGCAATCTGAAATAATTTATCTCCTGCTTATGTTATCTGAAAGCTATTTGAAAATAATTTGAAAAAATACCTCTCTCGATTGTTTTCTGATTCTCCCTACCTTTACCAACTACCATCCTAGTATCTTCTACCATAGGGGTCAGCAAAGTACAGCCTGTGGGCCAAATCCACTGCTGCCTGTTTTTGTATATAAAGTTTTGTTGAAACAGCCACACTCTTTTGTTCATGTATGTTTCTGACTGCTTTCACACTGCTAGAGCAGATATGAATAGTTTCTGTAGAGAATGTATGTTGCATAAAGTATGTACTATCTGGCCCTGTACAGTTTGCCAATCCCTGTTCTACAGCATTCCCGCAATAGGCTCTCCTACACACCATTGTAGTTGAAGTAATAGCAGTAATTTGAAAGGATTAATTTTATGTAAATTAACATTCTAATCAAGGCAAAGAAAGGCTTTACAAAAAGATAAGTGGAAATAGTAGAGCATACGTTAAGAAGACCACTTGGTATTTTAATTCATAAATTATAGTCTAAAAAACTAAATTATAATTGTTATAGCCTTGTCAATCAATGGTCTAGTATATACATTTAATATACATCCAGTTACACTAAAAAACTTTACTAAACATTAGTATCAATGGTGTTTTTACTATACTGAAACATTTGTTTTTATTATCAATTATATCAATTTTAATTAAAGTGCACTGCATAAAATTTAAGCATTAAGGCTGATGATGCTTTATGCTTGGTTGTCATTTCCACTCATCTGTCAAAATGAACAGCCTACTGGCCAAGTCAGGGACTTCTACAGAAGAGGACAAAAGGTAAGGTTTAAATGCCCCAATTTATGACCTTTTTTTTCTCATATTGATATAGATGTGAAGCTTAAAATTCAGTAAAATGAGATCAGTCTTATTCACTATTTCTTCTGCAATATGAGTGTCCAGCTCTTATGGGTGAGAAAGAGAACAGAAGACTGAAGAGTCCACTGCAGGAAAATGTGCATGTGAAGGACAGGCTGATGACACCACAGTGAAAGGAGGAAACAAACTCTTAGTCTCAGTGCTCTCCACATTCTCAAGAGTAAAAAGTCTACAGAGAGGATACTACATTATCTGAGACAAGTTACACTAAGACAACATCAGCTTTATTCTTAGGCCACAGGGTCTCTTCTCATTGTACATTACTGAAGCAGTTTGCAATTGGTATTGCAAACAATTTTTTAACTTATAACACAGTTTTCAAGTTTGCACATGACTTAGAAATTCAGTTATTTTGTTTATAATATCTGTCTGACTCAATGAATTACTGAATTACTCAATGCATTCCAAATGGAAATGAAGAAAGAAGATGGAGTTACAGGTTGTCTGATGAAACATTTAAATGACCCACTGTTTATGGAACTTTTAGTGAGCATATTATTGATGCACTATTAACAGTTACATTTTATTAATCACTAAAATGACTGACTTCTCCAAAAATTTTTTTAGTTTTCCTCAAAATGTGTAGAATGGGATCCTTGATCTGCCTCAAGGCTCAATCTTCTTATTAGCACAACTTAATGCAAAACATTCATGCTATATAAATTCAACTGACCACTATAATACACCTGATCTAAAATGTAGTCCCACAGTGTTGGACGACAACACGGAGAAAGATACTCCAAACTTACACATTTGCTATGATCCATTATTACTCTCATGGGACACTCTACCACACTCTACATGTAGTTCCAAGTTCTGTGTTTTTTTGAAAAAAACATCTCAGCAGAGAATTTAAGTTTATCTTAGACACACATGACCACTACCATGAATACAATTTGCTTTTAATAACACTCCCAAGCTTTCTCCTTACCTGAACAAAATGACTAGGCGTTTCACTGCAAACTGAATGGATCTGTCCGTTTACTATTGGAATTATCTTAGCTAAAGGCAGGCTGACACTGGAAAGACTGAAAAATCATCACAGTTATGATTATTTTCTGAAATGACCTCATAGGACTTTAACATCTTAATTATAAAAGTAATACATAGCCATTGAAGAATATTTTTGGAAATCTATTAAAAAGGAAAAAAACCCCACAATTCTATCGCTTAGAAATAACAACTCTAATTGACATCACGACCAATTTCTTCTGGCTTTTTTTTACACGTCTTTGTTTTGTTGTGTCTACCAAAAACGTCTAACCTCCTAAGCATACTGTTTTTGCATTTTTATTGTTATGAGTATTTTCCATCTTATTAAAAGTTCTAAAGTGTTTGATTGTTTTTTAATGACTATACAGTAATCTGTCCTCTAGCTGTGACAATTTATATCATGAGCTCCCTAGAGTTGGGCATTTCAGTTTTTGCCTACATTTTCTTAATCTAAATAACTTTTTGTATAAACATGAAATCACTGGGTCAAAGGGTATGACTGTATCTGCTCCATTATGCCTTCTTTCAACATCCAACATTATCCTTTTCTTTAATCTTTCTACATCTGATAGGTGAAAATGATATCTTATAGGTTAAATATGCATTTCTGTTAATTACTAACAATGTTGCGTATTTCCCCCTTACTCCAGTGAACCACACCATTATCTATCAGGCTCTAGAAGCAGAAAATATGGGCATTATCCCTGGCACTTCTTTCTCTTGTCTATATCCAATCAGATATTCTAAAGATTTCTCAAAAGAAATCTTTTAATGATCTTAAAATCTTTTGAAAATCCTTTTCACTTCTTTCTCTTGCCTATATCCAAATAAAGAAGTGCCAAGAATTCTTCCCATTGCCAAACAGATTCCAAGCTGAGCATTATCTCTTGCCCGGACTACAGCAACAACTTTTTAACTTGTTAGAGCACAACATTTGTTGGATGCATAAATGAATACATGTATGTATCACTGTAGGTATGTGATATAATGACTTAAACAACAAGACTCATTTTTGTGTTGGGCTTGTATATTTAGTCTTATTAAATATGATATCTCATACATTTCAACCTAGGGCTGCACTAGAAATTTCCTGTTAAATATCATGCAAGTGCCGAAGCTAGGGTGTACAACCAGTGTGCTATGCTGAGATTTGAGGCAATGCTTAAAAAAGAATAAAGGATGTGGGAAGATTTATGTATTCCTGAGGGAAGCAGGCATTATTTTTTTCATGGTACCTTTGTAGCATTTCTCAAAATCTATCATGATTTTGATTACTTGATTGCTCTGTCTCCCCCTCACTATCATGGAAGCTCCATGAGGTTACATACCAGGTCTATCTTATGCACTGTATTGTCCCAACACATAGTAAAGGGTCTTGTGTACAGCAGACATCCAATACATACTTGTTGAATTGACTAGTAAGTCTTCACTCATCCACTGCTGTGTCTTGCCCCAATCCCTGTTTCCCCAATTCCTTCTCCACAAACAGTCAAAGAAATCATATAACGTAAATTCCATTACATCACTTTCCTGCTCAAAACTCTCCAGCGGCCTTCCAGTGTTCTCAGATGACAGCCATATCTGTATGTGCTATGTTTTCCAGCTTTGTCTGACACCACTCTTTTTCTAGTTCTATGTGTTCAGCTACCACGCCAGCCTCTTTACAGGTCTTAAAGCATACTTAGGTGGCTTCAAAATCGTTGCCGTGTGGCTTCTGCCCACAATGTCAACTGCCCCACTGCTGTCTAGGGTCATATTTAATCGCTTCCAATCTTAGTTCTCAGTTCAAATTATTTCCTCAGGAAAACTGCTTGACTGTCCACTTTTGTTTAAAATTTTCTATTATATATTCAGTGTTCTTCTCCTTTATAACACTTCTCATAGTTTATACGATTATATTTACTATTTCCCCAACTAGACTGTAAGATCCATGGGAACAGAAACTTAATACTGTGCCTGATTCATAGCATGTGTTCAATACATCTTAGATTAACAAATTGGCCATTTCCATCTGCTCTTTTGTGAATTATCTGTGCCTTTGATGCACATTTTCTAAGAAAGAAAATTTGTCTTTCCTTAGGTGTTTGCTCCCTTAATTGATGTGCAAAGGTTCTGTATATAACGTCATTACACTCATGTATTTTATATATATATATGTGTATATATATACACACAGAGAGAGCAAACATTTCCTCCTATATATTATTTGCATTTAATATTGATTAAAAGCTTATAAAAGCTTGTTTGATCTATAAGTTTTAAAAATTACACAGTCAAACCTATCCTTATTTTATATAAAGTTCTTTAGTTTCATTCTGAGAAATACCTTCTCCGTCTTGAGGTCACATAAAGATTCACCTGTTTTCGATCAGTTCATTTGATTTTACTTAGTATAAAGGTTTAAACCTCCTGAATTTTATTAGTCATTATAAAATGACTAATTGTTATTTGTGTTACCAACGTATATTTTGCCCACAATCATTACTAACATCCTACATATTTTAGGGCTACTTCTGGATTTTATATTCTATTTCACTGACTTACCTATTATTTTATGAGTAACATTAATAATTATACCTTATATTATATATTATACAGGAAAAGCATATTAATTGCTCTTCTTTTCCAGTAATTGCTTAAACATTCTCACTCCATTATTCCTCCAGATTACCTTTATTATCACTTGGCAGGTTTAAGATGAAAAAAATCAACCATCCTCTAATCTCCAATAGAATTTTGATAATATTTTGATTATATTTATAGATTAATTTTGGAAGGCTAATTTTATACTTTTTAGTTGATTCTCTTGGGTTTCTAAGTATAAAGTCTGTCACCTTCATGTAACAATAGCATTTTCTTCTCCCTTTTCAAAGTTGATATCATTTTTAAAGATAGCATGAGTTTAACTTAGAAAACCAACAGTCAACTAACAGTTTATTAAAATGGTAAGAACACTCAGTAAATTGTCTACTTTCCTTCTTTTTTCACTATCCAACAGTGAAAGTTACCTATTTTCAAGATACAAGTATAGAAAAAAATCAGTTGTTTTCCTTAATTGGATCTCAACATTGGTCTTCTCCTAGCCTTACTCCATTAGATAGAATAATAGAATGATGCTGAATAATCTGTCAATAGTGACCATCTTTATACTGTTTTTGAACTTAATGGAAATCATTCTAGTTTTACTATTAAGTATATTAGCTTTTGATTTCAAATACTCTTTTTTATTTTTTACTTTTAAGAGACAGGGTCTTGTTCTGTCACTCAGACTGGAGTACAGTGGCAAGATCATAGCTCACTGTGGCCTTGAACTCCGGGGCTCAAGCAATCCTCTTGATGGTTTTTAAAATTTTTGTAGAGACAGGGGTCTCGCTATGTTCCACAGGCTGGTCTTGAACTCCTAGCCTCAAGCAATCTTCCTGCCTTGGCCTCCAAAAGCATCGGGATTACAGATGTGAGCTATCACACCTGACTCAAATATTATTTTATTACATAAAAATGTATTTTTTATTTCTAGTAAGAGGTTTTATTCATAATAAATGTTGTTTTATTGAATGTCTTTTCAGCAACACTGAAGATAATGTTTTTTATCTTATTAGCTTATTAATGTTATGGATTACCAAAATAGCTTTTCTAGTTTTAACCCTCCTTACATTCTTAAACCCTAATTAATCAGAGTGTTGGAGAATAATTAAAAATTTGGAGAAAAATTAAAAATCTATCTCAGATAGACATTATTGAACACCTGACTTTACCACTTGACCTGAAGTTATTTAATTTTTCTGTGTCTTAGTCTCCTCACCTGGAAAATGAAGAATACTAGCATGTATTTCCTAGGATTATTGTAAGAATTCAATGAGATACATTCTGAAAAATACCTATCATCAAACTAGCGCATGGAAAAAGTATTAGCTGCCATTATTATTGTAATATACCTCTGGATTTCATTTGCACTTTTGGCTTTTAAATATCCATTATATTATATGCATATGTAATACATATAATACATATATGTTGCATATTTTTATATACATACATATAAAAACATCAAAGCTTTTATTAGTTTACTTCATTTTTCAGTTAATTCTCTTCAGAGGTCTGGCTTATTATCATAATACACATAAATAATGTACTTTGTGTCTTTGCCAATAATTAAACACCTTACTTCTGTCTTTTTTTTTGGCGGGGGGTTCTTCCAGGCTGAAGTGCAGCAGCACCATCACGACTCATTGCAGCCTTGACTTCCCGGGCTCAGGTGATTCTCCCACTTCAGCCTTCCAATTAGCTGGGACCACAGGCATGTGCCACACGCCCAGCTAATTTTTATATTTTTTGTAGAGATAGGGTCTCTCCCTATGTTTCCCAGGATGGTCTTGAACTCCTGGGCTAGTGAAACCCGCCCATCTCAGCCTCCCAAGGTGCTGGGATTACAGGCCTTAGCCATTTGTTGTTTCTTTACTTACTATGATGGCTAGACTTTCACAACATATTAAACAATGATGGCAATAGGCTTGATGGAAATGTTTCTAGCGTTCAATCATGGAGCATGAAGTTGATTATTGAAATGAAATAGAAAAACTTATATAGAAAATATCTACTGAGTGCCTTGTATGAGTAAAGAAATAAGAAATGGCACAAGATAGTCTTTGACTTTTGAGAGGAGGCTTAAAATGTAATTGAGGAATAAAACTCCAATTCAAGGTAGCACATGTAGGTTGTATATGAAAGTGTAGATAATGAATTCTATAGTTCAGAAAACAAACACTATCATGGCTGATGTGGTTGTAGTATAATTTTTACAATTCTTCAGTGTACAAAATCACGTATGTGCTTATGTTAAAATAACTATTATAATTATGTATCACCACTTGCAAAATAACGAATATCTTGCTATATACAGGTTATAGTGAAATTTTATTAATTGGAGCACCTTGATTTATACAGTATATAGGACTGCTCTTGAGCCGACATTTATTTTTGTATAACTTAAACATTTTTTTAAGACTTTAGATTGATATTTAAATTACTTCAGAAAACAAACTTTATGTCGGTAAGCATTCCAAATGCTTACTGTCAACGTCAAATTAATCTTTTCTGTACAATAAAGAAGGGTCTCAGAGAATCGGGTAAATAACTTCTGGCCCATGCATTTAAGAATTAAATTGGAGGCCGGGCGCGGTGGCTCAAGCCTGTAATCCCAGCACTTTGGGAGGCCGAGACGGGCGGATCACGAGGTCAGGAGATCGAGACCATCCTGGCTAACACGGTGAAACCCCGTCTCTACTAAAAAAATACAAAAATCTAGCCGGGCGAGGTGGCGGGCGCCTGTAGTCCCAGCTACTCCGGAGGCTGAGGCAGGAGAATGGCGTAAATCCGGGAGGCGGAGCTTGCAGTGAGCTGAGATCCGGCCACTGCACTCCAGCCTGGGTGACAGAGCGAGACTCCGTCTCAAAAAAAAAAAAAAAAAAAAAAAAAAAAGAATTAAATTGGATATTGCACATACATATTGCCTATCAATTACTGTGTCCCCAATTAAAAAAAAAAAAATTTAAAGCTACTTCAAAGGATGTGTCTCAAATTTTAATGAATGAGTTTACAGTCAGTCAACACTAATTTAGTACCCGTTATATTCTGAGTTTGATATAAAAAATGGCAAAATAGAAATCCTTAAAGAGTGTAAATTCTAATATGAGACCAAAGATACTTGTGTTGGGATAATAAAGATAAAAAAACCGTAAGATACCTTCTGGCATACAGAAGTCCATGATTTAGTAATAGTTATGATTAAAATCACTAACAATTGCACTAACTAAATGTTCCTAATTCTATAATAAGGACTGGAATGAATATATTTAAGTATTTGTAGAACTATAGGAGCTAATTCATCAAATGAGAATCTACACCAACAATGCCCGGTTATTATAAGGACCAAAGTATTGAATTATGCAGACCAAAATGGCCTGCAGTAATGGAATAACATTAGAGAATGCATTAAAATTAAAATACATTGTGAGTTTTGTATTCTAAAGAGTTAAAAAAAAACAATAATTGGAATTCAACTTATAGAAAGGTAATTTCACAACTTAAGTACTTCAATATAGTGGCAAAGTTTTTGGAAGACTGTAAGTTTTAATACTGAAACCAAGAAGGAGCTTCTGCTTTTAATTTGTTAAAAAATGAGGCACTCGAATTTACTAGGTTTGTTGTTATCTGGAACAAAAAGACAGGCAAAGCACCATTTTTTTTAGAGCATTCATTAGTATAACATTTTTATACATCATCTTACCTATTCATAGAGTTACCATGTTGCAGGTCCTGTTCAGTAGGTCGAAAGAACTCAGCCATATTGTCTAGAAGTCTACTAAAACCTCGGTTTAAACAGGTATTCAAAACTGTACTAAAATCTGGGCTATACAAAATAGAAGTACAAGTTACTTTTTAGATTCTGAATGGAAGAAGAAAACAAATTCAATAATAATGTGGTTACCTTTGAAAGCCACCAACGTTTTTAGTCATAATCTAATACTGTAAAAATATATCAAGAAGTCAACCTTTAAAAAGTATTTAAAAATGAGCTTATTTAGCACAACATAATGAGAATATTCATCCACTTCCTTTTTTTATACTAGTCAGCACTTTGTACAATGAATTTTTTAAAAAATATCAATACTAGTACTACTAATTTTGAGGGAACTCTTAAATTTCCTTATAGTCATAGATTGGTTGGCTTCACATCCTCTAGCATGGTATTTCAGTGAGAGAGAAAATATTATTATCATGTACAGATGAGGAACTGATACTTGAGGGAAGATGAAACTTGACTAAAGGCATGTGATAAGTAAATTGGGGAGCTTGAATATGAGACCAGGGCTTTTTGATTTTAATTATATGCTCTTAGTTCCTCATAAAACTCTTTAATATAAAGAATAATATATAAAGATGCTATGAAAGCTAGAAAATATCTAGTTACGTTCAAGTTTCTTGACTAGAGTGTGCATGTGTATGTGTGTATCTTTCTATCTTTTTTCCTTAGTCATCTCTCTTTTTAAAAGCATTTTAACGGCTTTATTGAAGTAGGACTTACAGGGCATAAAATTTACCCATTTTAAATGCACAAGTCAATGATTTTTAGTAAATTTGCATAATTGTGCAACTATCGTTACAATTCAATTTTCGAACATTTTTGTCACCCATTAGGGCCATTTCCAGCCAATCCTCATCTCACTCTTAACTCCAGGTAACCATTAATCTACTTTTGGTCTATACAGTTTTCTGGACATTTCATAGAAACAGTCATACACATGTGGTCTTTCGCGCCTGGCTTCTTTCACTTAGCATAATGTTTTGAAGGTTCTTCTATACTGTAGCATGTATCAATGGCTTGTTCCCCTTTTTGCTACATAGGGTTCCACTGTATGAATACATCACATTTTATACTTTCGTCAGTTAACAGAAATACGAATTGTTTCTAATTTTTGGCTATTGTGAGTAATGGTGTTATGAAATTTCTTAACACGTTTTTGTCTAGAGATGTTTTCATTCTTTTGGGTGGATACCTAGGAGTGGAATTGCTGGGATGCATGGTAATTTGGGCTGAACTTTGTTCTTTTAAAGGTAATATGGTAAGGTTCCAAGAAGAAAAATGATTAAGGGGATGGAAGCTGAAGAAATGGAAACTGAAGAAAAGATCATCATAGTACCTACCTCCTAGGGTTACTGTAAGGTTTAAGTGAGTTAAGATAGGTAAAGCAGTATAGAACAGAGCTTGCTGCTGAGGAGTAGAAAAATACTGAATATCAGAGGTCAGAAAAGTCAGGAAACACCCCTTAATGCTAGAACAACAAGGTTATCTGGATAGTCCCTAGCAGGGCAAACGGCCGTTTGTGGTTTGGTCAAAGGGCGGGAACCAATGAACAACTGACTAATGTTTAACTTTAAATGTCAGCCAATTGTAAACCTACAACTGTAAAAATCCCCAGTGACTCTGTAACTTGCTGTAACTTGTTTGTGTCTGACTATAAAAGATGGCTGAGCACTGAGCTCAGGGTCTCTCCCTAGGATCTGATGCCTGGCCGGAGAGATCCGAGTTCGAACTCGAAATAAAGCGATCCCTGCTGCTTGGCTTTGTCCCTGGACTCTGGTGGTTGCTTTTGGGTCATCGCGGGTCTCGGCATTACATCTTGGGGGCTCGTCCGGGATTACCCCTAAGCCCACCAGACCCCAGGCCAACGGGTCATCGCAAAAGTGAGTAAGCCGGCTCTGTTTATATGTTGTCTGTCTGCCTCTGAATAATCCCGCGGGGTCTGTATATGAGACTGATCTAGTCCTGGCGGATGCGCTATAGGACAGTCAGTGGAGGCTGGTGGGAGACGTCCTCCGGTACTCATCTGGGGCTCTGTATTCTGTGGCCCATCTGCTTCTGGTCGGGTCCTAAGCCCGAGAAGACGCGCTAGCGATCAATATATCTTGGTTGTTGGAAGTTATCTGTTGCACGCCCCTTACTAATTTACCTTGATTTACAGGAGCTTCGGAGCCAGTCCTGTACCAGGCACTAATATCCCTCACCACCCATCGTCTATCAACAGGACTTCCTCGGAATGGGCAACTCCCAGACCACACCACTTTCTCTCCTTGTCAATAATTTTAAAGATGTGAGAGCAAGGGGACATGATCTCAGTATAGAACTTAAAAAGGGAAAATTAATAACCCTCTGCCGCTCTGAGTGGCCCACCTTCGGCGTAGGCTGGCCAGCCGAGGGAACTTTTTGCCTCCCCATTATTCTCCAGGTAAAATCAAGGGTTTTCCTGCCAGGTCGGTCGGGACACCCAGATCAGATCCCCTACATTTTGGTCTGGCAAGATCTGGTGGAAAATCTGCCCCCGTGGCTAGCTCCCTTTCTGCTGACTTCTGAACCCTGTAAAACCCTAGTCGCGCAACCAACTGGGACCACCAAAAGACCAAAAACTCCAACTGCCCCCTTGCCCCTTGTATTGCCTGACAGCCAGGACCCCGTATCCTTGGAACCCCCACCTTATCATCCCCCTCCTGGACCCCAGGCCCAAGCCCAACCAGCCGCACTCCCAGGAAGCCATGAGGGCCGAGAAGCGGCAGCGGCGCCAGGGGAAACTGAAAGTGACCATGGCTCAGGAGGGCCGGCGGGACGAACGCGCGGGCGTGTCCAGCGTGAGGCAACTCCGCGACTTCCTGATTCCACTGTAGCACTCCCCTTAAGGGAAATAGGACCCCCCGATGACACAGGCAACCCTAGACTCCAGTATTGGCCATTCTCTACCAGTGACCTGTACAACTGGAAAACTCAGAATGCCCGGTTCTCTGATAACCCCAAGGATTTAACAGCCCTTCTAGACAGTGTCATGTTCACTCATCAGCCCACCTGGGATGACTGCCAACAGCTCCTCCGCATTCTGTTCACAACGGAGGAACGGGAGAGAATCCAGGTAGAGGCTAGAAAGTTGGTTCCTGGAGATGACGGTCAACCGACTGCAAACCCCGACCTCATTAATGCAGCATTTCCCTTGACCAGGCCAACGTGGGACTACAATACAGCAGAAGGTAGGGGAAAGCTACTCGTTTATCACCAGACTCTAATGGCGGGTCTCCGGGCTGCAGCTCGCAAGCCCACTAATTTGGCTAAGGTATATTCTGTTTTACAGGGAAAGACAGAAAGCCCCGCTGTTTATCTAGAAAGACTAATGGAAGCCTTTAGACAGTATACGCCTATAGATCCAGAGGCACCTGAAAATCAGGCAGCAGTCGTTATGTCCTTTGTCAACCAGGCGGCCCCAGATATTAAAGAAAAGCTACAAAAATTAGAAGATTTGGAGGGAAAACAGGTCCAGGACCTCCTTTGCATAGCACAGAGAGTTTACAACAACAGAGATGCTCCAGAGGAAAGACAAATTAGGGCCACTGAGAAAATGACCAAAGTCCTGGTGGCGGTCATCCAAAAAGAACAACCACCGCCAGGAAGCACCCAATCCACGCGTGCCCCTAGGTGCAATCTGAGTAAAGACCAATGTGCATACTGTAAAGAAACTGGTCACTGGATAAAAGACTGCCCCAAAAAGAAACAGTGCCAGCCAGGCCAAGGACAATGGCAGCCCAAATCTATGCCAATACTAGTTACCCAAGATACAGACTAGGGGAGACGGGGTTCGGATCCCCTCCCCGAACCTAGGGTAACTTTACAAGTGGAGGGGTCCCCGGTCAAGTTCCTGGTCGATAACGGGGCACAACATTCGGTCTTAGTCAAGCCCTATGGAAAGTTATCTTCCAACTCCTCCTGGGTTCAAGGGACCACAGGAACCAAGAAATATCCATGGACAACCCAGAGAGCAGTAAACTTGGGAACCGGGAAGGTGTCCCATAGCGTCCTGGTCATCCCTGACAGCCCTTGTCCCCTGTTGGGGAGAGATCTGTTGACAAAAATGGGGGCACAAATCCATTTTCAACCAGAAGGGCCCAAAGTGACTGACTCTCAAAACAGGCCACTATCTGTTCTTACCGCAACTCTAGAGGATGAGTACCGGCTTCACCAGGAGTTAACGCCTCCTAACCAAAATATAGACTCCTGGCTCCAGAACTTCCCGGAGGCTTGGGCAGAAACAGGAGGGCTAGGGCTAGCAAAGCACCGTCCCGCCATTTTTGTTGAGCTTAAGCCTGGGATGGACCCTGTTCACGTGCGCCAATACCCAATGGCCCTGGAAGCCAAAGAGGGAATTATACCACACATCCGCCGACTCCTAGATCATGGAGTCCTACGCCCCTGCCACTCACCATGGAACACTCCGCTGCTACCAATACAAAAACCCAACAGTAAAGAAAATAGGCCGGTACAAGACTTAAGAGAAGTCAATAAAAGGGTAATGGACATACACCGGACGGTGCCAAATCCATACACCCTCCTGAATACCTTGAGTCCTGAAAATCAATGGTATACTGTTCTAGACCTAAAAGATGCTTTTTTTAGCCTGCCTTTAGCCTCTAAAAGCCAGGAAATTTTTGCCTTTGAGTGGACAGACTCTGAGAGAGGCATAAGTGGCCAACTGACGTGGACCAGACTGCCACAAGGATTCAAAAACTCCCCAACTCTGTTTGATGAAGCCCTCCACGAAGACTTGGGTGAGTACTGACGTCAACACCCCAGTATAACTCTCTTGCAGTATGTTGATCTCTTAATAGTGGCAACGTCCCCAGAGGCCTGCATCCAAGGAACCAAAGACCTCCTGAAAACCTTGGGAAACCTGGGTTATCGAGCCTCAGCTAAAAAGGCCCAGATCTGCAGGCCAGAGGTAACCTACTTGGGGTATCTACTTAGAGGGGGACAGCGCTGGCTAACAAATGCTCGAAAAGAAACTGTCCTACAGATCCCCAGACTGCAGTCAACACGACAGGTAAGAGAGTTCCTGGGATCTGCAGGGTTCTGCAGACTCTGGATACCTGGCTTTGCTGAACTGGCAAAACCCCTCTATCAGGCTACCAAAGAGCAGCAGCCCTTCAATTGGACTGAAGAGGCTGAGCAAGCTTTCCAGCAAATCAAAACTGCTCTGCTCTCGGCCCCCACGCTGGTTCTTCCGGATGTCTCTAAGCCTTTCCACTTATACGTGGACGAAAGCCGGGGCATAGCGAAAGCAGTATTAACTCAAAATTTAGGTCCCTAGTGCAGACCGGTTGCATACCTCTCAAAGAGACTGGACCCGGTAGCTGCAGGATGGCCTCCTTGCCTCCGGATGATTGCTGCAATGGCCCTGATGGTCAAAGACGCTAACAAACTGGCCATGGGCCAAGAATTACAAGTCACCACCCCTCATGCTGTCGAAGGCATCCTCCGACAACCCCCTGACCGATGGCTCAGCAATGCTCGGCTTACCCATTATCAAGGGCTGTTGCTAAACCCCCTCAGAATAACATTTAAGCCCCGACAACCCTAAACCCAGCATCATTGCTGCCAGACCCAGACTTAAGTAAGCTGCTCCACAACTGCGCTGAAATACTAGCCCAGGTACATGGAGTCAGAGAAGACCTCCAGGACCGACCGCTACCAGATGCAGACCTCACCTGGTTCACTGACGGAAGCAGCTTCGTTCACCAAGGACAGAGGTATGCGGAGGCGGCGGTAACCTCAGAGACTGAGATAGTTTGGGCTGAGCCTTTACCTCCAGGAACATCGGCTCAAAAAGCTGAGTTAATAGCCTTGGCACAAGCCCTGAAACTAGGCAAAGACCGTAAACTGACAGTATATACTGACAGCCGGTATGCATTTGCCACTGCCCACATACATGGGGCTATATACAGAGAGAGGGGGCTTCTCACAGCTGAAGGAAAAGACATTAAAAATAAAGAAGAAATCTTAAATCTTCTGGCTGCCCTTTGGGAACCCAAAAAGCTGGCTATCGTCCACTGTCCGGGACATCAAAAAGCCACTAACCCAGTCACTCGAGGAAACAACCTGGCTGATCAGACTGCAAAAGACGTGGCTAAAACCACTCCTCAGCTGCTGGCCCTCCAGCTGCCTGATCCCCAGCCCAGAGAATTGCCCTTTCACCCAGAATACTCAGAAGAAGACCTCCAGTGGATAAGTAAACTCCCCGGAACACAGGTCAGTAATCAGTGGTGGAAAGATTCTAACAACAATACCATTCTTCCGGACAGGTTGGGGCAGCGAGTAATAGCACAAGTCCACCGAAGCACTCATCTGGGCCCGCGGCGGATGTTAGATTTGATTCAACATGCTGGACTAAAAATTAAAAACGCCCCTGAGAAAGTAGACACCACGGTTAAAAACTGTGTAGTATGTCAACTCAATAACGCCAGTCACGGGACCCAGACCACGGGAAAAAGACAGAGGGGAGATAGACCTGGTATATATTGGGAAATTGACTTTACTGAAATAAAGCCAGGAAAATATGGATACAAATATTTACTAGTTTTTATAGATACATTCTCAGGATGGGCAGAAGCTTTTCCGACAAAGAAAGAAACTGCACAGACTGTGGCCAAAAAGATCCTAGAAGAAATCCTGCCCAGGTACGGCTTTCCAGTCATGATAGGGTTGGATAATGGGCCGGCCTTCACCGCAAAGGTAAGTCAGGGACTGGCTTCCATCCTTGGGGCTAATTGGAAACTACATTGTGCTTATCGACCCCAAAGCTCAGGTCAGGTAGAAAGAATGAATAGAACATTAAAAGAGACCCTAACTAAATTGACCATGGAGACTGGCGCTAACTGGGTAGTCCTCCTCCCCTACGCTCTGTTCCAGGCACATAAGTCTCCTTATAAACTAGGACTTACCCCTTATGAAATAATGTATGGCAAACCAACCCCTATCCTCCCTAACCTTAAAGACAATCTCCTCAAAGCTGACACAGATAATGGTCTTGAACTTTTGTTTTCCTTACAAGCCCTACAGAAAGTTCATGAAGAAGTCTGGCCCAAGCTAAAAGAACTATATGAAGCTGGGCCTCCACCCATTCCACATCAATACTAACCGGGAGACTGGGTCCTCATCAAGCGCCACTGACAAGAAACCCTAGAACCCCGGTGGAAAGGACCATTCCAGGTGATCCTGACTACGCCTACGGCCCTCAAAGTGGAAGGCATCACTGCCTGGATTCATCACACCCACGCCAAGCCTATAGACCCGCTCTTGGACCTTGTTACATCCTCGACGGGAGAGGCAGCAACCTGGACAGTTGACCGGACCAAAGAAAACCCTCTAAAACTTGTTCTACGCCGTCAGCAACCTAAACTGTAACTATGACACCTACCTCCTTTATAACTCTTCTACTCTTATGGATCCCTTGTGGGGAGACCCAGGCGAACCCGGCAACATCCCCTTTCGCTTGGCGTTTCTTCCTGACTGAGAACTGGACCAATTATGCTCAGACAGAACAAAAGGGGCTGTGTACTTGACTTCAGGAACTACCTGGCCTAGTAGCCGTCTCTTTCTCTGGCGTTCCCTTGTTCAGATCCAGACCACCCTACACGTGGCTATACAGAACCAGGAAAGGGAATTAAATGTCCAGCTTTCAACTTTAACTCCTACCCGCCCCTTTTCCTGGTTATCCCAATTAAGAGAAGGGTTAGAAATCGCAAACGCCACTGGCCTAGGCAATCTCTCTGCATGCTTCTTCTGCGCGGCTCTAGGGCGACCGCCGTTAACCGCAGTTCCACTTCCAGGCCCATCTAACGCTTCTCTCAGCCTAAACCCTAACAATAGCCACCTACCACCCCCGATCCCTGACGTCCCCTTGTTCCTAAACCCTGGACAGACACAAGTTTCCTTTTGTTATTCAAATGCCGGCACTACCCTCTGTAATACAACTTCCACTCCCAACTCAACCCTCTTTGCCCCTCCCAGTTCTTTCTTCTGGTGCAATGGGACCCTATATAAGAACCTTTCCACTCAGGCCACTATAACCCTACTGTGTCTCCCTGTCACGCTAGTCCGCCAATTAGCCTTGCGCACCCCTGCAGAATTTTCCAGGTGGGACTCCGCCCCTTTCCCTAGACCAAAACGAGCTATATTCCTCCCGCTAGTAGCCGGAGTCTCACTCACCACGTCCTTAGTTGCTGCAGGACTAGCTGGGGGAGCTTTAGGCCACTCCCTTATCAGCACTGCAAAACTCTCTCATCAATTCTCCATAGCTATGGAAGCTTCCGCCGAATCCCTTGCCTCATTACAGAGACAATTGACCTCCCTTGCCCAAGTTACTTTAAAAAACCGCCATGCACTAGACCTGTTAATGGCCGAAAAAGGAGGGACCTGTCTCTTCCTCAGAGAAGATTGTTGTTTCTACATAAATGAATCTGGACTCGTAGAAACGCGAGTTCAACAGCTACATAAACTCAGCCTAGAATTGCAGAAACAACAATTCACCTCTGCTGCCAACAGCTGGTGGAATTCCTTCATGTACTCCCTTCTAGTGCCCCTCATAGGACCATTCATAAGTATGCTTCTCTTACTCACTATAGGACCATGTATAATAAACAGATTAACAAACTTTGTAAAAGAAGGACTCAACACTGTCCAGCTTATGGTCCTGAGAGCCCAGTACCAACCTATACTCACCGAGACTTCCGAGTCAGACATATAAGACCCAAGATTGGCTCTCAAGGTACTAGAGAGAGGGGGAAATGAGGAGTAGAAAAATACTGAATATCAGAGGTCAGAAAAGTCAGGAAACTCCCCTAGAACAACAAGGTTATCTGGAAAGTCCCTAGCAGGGCAAATGGCCGTTTGTAGTTTGGTCAAAGGGCGGGAACCAATGAACAACTAACTAATGTTTAACTTTAAATGTCAGCCAATTGTAAACCTACAATTGTAAAAATCCCCAGTGACTCTGTAACTTGCTATAACTTGTTTGTGTCTGACTATAAAAGACAGCTGAGCACTGAGCTCAGGGTCTCTCCCTAGGATCTGACACCTGGCCGGAGAGATCCGAGTTCGAACTTGAAATAAAGCGATTCCTGCTGCTTGGCTTTGTCCCTGGACTCTGGTGGTTGCTTTTGGGTCATTGCGGGTCTGGGCATTACACTGCATAAGCACTCAAAAATGTTAATTTTTATTCTTCTTATTGAATTGAATTCATTTAGGCCAATGAAAGAAATGAGAAATAGGTAAGCTTGCTTCCCATTTCACACACATAAAAATAGAAGTAAAGAGAACTTCTACACACTTGTCCCACCCATCTACCCACTTACATGCATCTGACCTATCCTCAGCCGTCCCTACCTGACTCCTAAACTATTTTACTGTGTATTGAATCTCATTCCTTTCTCCTATTCGAAGTTCTTTGTTCTTAAAATTATCCTGCTTTCCTACATCAATTTCTCCCTCTCCTATCAATTCAGTAAATACTTATTGAGCATCTACTACATGCAAGGCACTGTTCTAAGAGCTGAACATACATTGGTGAACTAAACAGACAAAAATTAGTCATCTCATGGAGTTTAGTAGAAAGGTGTATATAAAAAAATGTTAAAGTCAAAATCTCCTGGCTCCCATATTCCCCTTAAATGCTGTCCTATTTCTCGGAATCTCTCAAAGTAAAATGTTGAAACAGTTGTCTGTGCTTGGTCTCTGCTAAACTCTAATTCTTTTGAATTAGCTTATCTCCACCACTGCTCCTCTGAAACTTCTCAACAAGATCACTCAACAACTCCATCTAATGTTATTTCTCTGTCTTTATCTCCTTTGGCCTTTCAGGAGCATTAGACCCAATTAATCACGGTCTCCTTGAAACATTTCTTCAATTGTCTTCCAAAATACCTCATTATTTTGGTGTTTCTTTTCTTTCGCTGGCAGCTCCTGCTCAGTCTCCTTTGCTGGCTCTTCCCCCATCCCAAACTCTAAATGTTGGAGTGCTCTATGACTCAGTTGTCTTCTAGTCTCTATCTGTTCCTAGCCCCATTACTTTGAATACCATATGCAAAGTGATTACTCCCTGCTGGGAGCAAGCCCTCCCCCCGAAATCTGGCCATAAACTGGCCCCAAGACTGGCCATAAACAAAATCTCTGCAGCACTGTAACATGTTCATAACGGCCCTAACACCTGCGCTGGAAGGTTGTGGGTTTATGGGAATGACAGCAAGGAACACCTGGCACAACCCGGGCGGAAAACCGCTTAAAGGGATTCTTAAGCCACAAAACAACAGCATGACCGATCTGTGCCTTAAGGGCGTGTTCCTGCTGCAGTTAACTAGCCCAACCTATTCCTTTAATTTGGTCCATCCCTTCATTTCCCATAAGGGATACTTTTAGTTAATTTAATATCCATAGAACCAATGCTAATGACTGGTTTGCTCTTAATAAATATGTGGGTAAATCTCTGTTCAGGGCTCTCAGCTCTGAAGGCTGTGAGATCCCTGATTTCCCACTTCAGGCACCTCTATATTTCTGTGTGTGTGTCTTTAATTCCTCTAGCGCCGCTGGGTTAGGGTCTCCCCGACCAAGCTGGTCTCAGCAACTCCCAATGTTGTATTTGTAAACTATCTCTTGAATTCCAGACTTGCATATTCAATTGCCAACAGGCATATAACCACTTGGATATGGTTAACACTGCCAAAATGTAAATGGCAACTCCTATTTTCCTCAAATGCTCAGCCCCAATACCTAGGAGTCATCCTTGCCTCCTCTTTCATAACCCACACCAAATAATTCCGCAAGTACTAGTGGTTCAATCTTAAAAATAAATCTATTATTTAGCCTCTTGTTATTGCCACCACTGCTACCATCCAGTCCAAACTACAACAGTTTCTTGATTAGAATCCTTCAACTCTTGAAACTGGTTCCCTCCTTCTATTCTTATCTCTTTATAGTCAACTTACCACAGAGAAATGAGGTCTTTTATAAACACAGATGATGTCATTGCGCTGCTTAAAATTCTCCAATGGCTTCCCATACATTAAGAACAAAAAACAAATTTCTTATCATGGATTACAAGGTTCAACATACTCTGGAGTTTCCATTTATGTCTCCAATCTCACTTCCCTATTGCTTTTCTCATTCACTGTGCTCCAGCCAACAATGGCCTCCTTGCTATTCCTTGAACAGGCCAAGCATTAGGATCACTGCAACTGTTCTTCTGCCTTGAACTGTATTCTTCTGGGTTATAAGGTTAACTTCCACAGTATATTCAGGTCTCTGCTCAAATGGCATCTCCTCAAAGAGGCCTTTTCTGACAAACCTAATACAAACAGCATCCCTGGTCACTCTCTAACCCCTTAACCTGCTTTGTGTTTCAGCAACAAAGTTATACATACTTGACATTATATCAAATTTATTAGTTTATTATTTTTCTCTCCCACTAACATACAAATTCCAATAGGGATGAAGACCTAGCATTTAGAATAGTACCTAATATACCACAGACAGCCAATACATAGTTAATGAATAATTCAATGACATAAATGAATTAACTGAATAAACAAATTATTTCTATCTATGAAATGTAGAAATTTCAATCCAAACAAGCTCCTGAGGGTGGAGGACTAGGGCAATACATTTGCCTTTAACTGCTAGCATAGTAAAGTAATGGGAGTATAAATCATTGCCTGGGAGGCAGTTGCCAATGAAGTAAGAACAAATACCTGGGAAACACTGATGGCTTTTTTTGTTTTGTTTGAGACAGGATCTTACTCTGTTGCCCAGGCTTGGAACTCTCTGGCACAATCATGGCTCACCATAGCCTCAACCTGCCAGAGCTCAGGTGATCCTTCTACCTCAGCTTCCCGAGTTAACTGGGACCACAGGTGTGCACCACCATGCCTGGCTAATTATTTTTCTTTGATCTACGATGGGGTTTCTGCCATGTTACCCAGGCTGGTCTTGAACTCCCAGGCCCAAGCAATCTACCCACCTCGGCCACCAAAGTGCTGGGATTACAGGCATGAGTCACTGCACCAGGTTGGAAACACGGATATTTAAAGGAAAGACAGAGATAGAAAAATCTAAGAAATGATCTGAGACGTAGGAGAAAAATACAGATTATACTGTCATGAAAGTCATGTGAGCAAAGAATTTCAAGAAAGGCAGCGTCAAGTATCAGAGAAAGGTCAAGTAAGATGAACATTACAGATGCATTATAATTCATTCATTTATACAATGATATGGCAAAAGATCATCGATGACCTTCTCCAGAGCTTCATGAAATGATGTGGTGGAAATCTGAATAAGAAAAAAGTAGACATTCCCACTGTAGAAAAACAAAAGACTGGAACTCGATAAATTCAGATAGTAGAGTTAGTAGCTGAGTTACCCTAAGAAATCCCTGCTTCCCTCCAGTTTGAGTAGGAAATCCTATCTAAAGGCTGGGGAACAGAGTCAAAAATTTAATTTTAATATCATATTATACTGACTATATTGTTCAAGAAAAACTAAAAAATGGTCTCAAGTACATTCAACTTACACGCATATTTTTCCTGTTACATGAAGTATACATACCTTTCCAACATGTCTCTGGTTTCATTGAGAAGTTTAATAGTGGTAATGTCTCGAGGAGAAAGTCCACAGGCCTATAGAATTAAAATGTCACACTTTAGGTTTTCAAACATTAGCACGGGGTTATGATGAAACTAATCACATTTATAAAATAAAGAGTTCAGGAAATCTAAAAGTCTATGTTCTATCAACAATAAAAAAAGTTAGATCTCCCTTCCCCCCGAAAACAACCTGTAATGGTTTATGTGTGCAAATAAGTAGAATTTAAGACATGAGTAAAAGTAAAATTACACTTAGTAAGATCTTTGTTTATCTGGCCCTTCTTGGATAGATTTCTAGTATAGTTAGACAAAGAAGAAATAGGTTTTGAGTTTGTAGAGGTCTGGGTTTGTTCTTTTTAATATTGAATTTCATTATTATTATTTTTTTGAGACAGGGTCTCACTCTGTCATCCAGGTTGGAGTCCAGTAGCATGATCATAGCTTAGGTAACCTTGAACTCCTGGGCTCCAGTGATCCTCCTGCCTCAGCTTCCTAAGTAGCAGTTAGGCTACAGGCACGGGCCACCATGCTAATTTTTCATTTATTTTTTGTAGCGGTAGGGTCTTGTTATGTTTCCCAGGCTGGTCTCGAACTCCTGGCCTCAAGCCATCCTCTTTCCTTGGCCTCCCAAAGCATTTTTTTTTTTTAAGAGACAGACTGGTGTTGCCCAGTCTGGAGTACAATGGTGCAACCAAAGCACACCACAGACTCGAACTCCTGAGCTTAGAAATTCCTCTCTCCTCAGCCTCCTGAGTAGCTGGGACTATAGCTGTGTACCACTCTGCCCATCTGGCTGAATTTTAAATTTTTAATTTTTAGAGACAGGATCTCGCAGTGTTGCCCGGGCTGGTCCTGAACTCCTGGACTCAAGTGATCCTCCCCATCGACCTCCTATGTCTTTTTCTTTCATCAGTAAGAGATTTTATCAGGATATGTGTGTGTGTCTTTTTACATCAATCTAGTCTGAGACTCTATGTGTCCTTTCAATCTTAAATTTCAGGTTTTAATTCAGTTCAGTAAGATCTGGTCCATCATTTCTCTCTTCATCTGTTCTTTTGAATTGTTTTCTTTTTGGTCTTGTTTTGAATTTTGAAAACTGTAAATTACTTTAGAGTCCTAAAAAGATTTTTTAATACTCTTATTGCATCTCCTTGAGATTCTATTTTGTAAGCTGTCTCTTGTTTCATTAATTCTGTTCCATCTGCTCTGTTTGATCAGTTTAGTCTCTATCTTTCAAGTTACAGGGTTTCCTTAAATGGGATGCAACATTTTTTTTTTTTTTTTTTTTTGGCCTACTCATGAATATAGGATCTCTCAGCACCTAAACAGGTTCATCTTTGGGGTCTCTGGGAATGGGAAATCCTGCAGGCAATGGGAAATCCTGCAGGCAATGTAAACAAGGCATTCTGTTCTAACAGGTCCTCTACGCTGAGGTATGGCATAGGGGGCCTCTCTGTTCTAAGGCTTTTCCAGTTGTCAAGTAAGAGCTGTTCTCCCAATTAGAAAGAATGGGTGCAAACCAGTAGACAAATGAAAAACTACTAATTTAGGAAATGAGCCATATAACCTGCAATCTGGCATTTTTAGTATTCTTAATCAATGAATAACTTATATAACAACTATCCAGGACACACCAGTGTTTAGCAACACTATGGTTCATAATTTTTGGATTAGACCTTGTTGTTTCTCAAGTGGATGACTATAACCTCCTCAGTCCATTTTTGTACTTTCATCATTAACTTTTTTCAAAAGCAAAGGTGATTGTGTTACTGGACTGGTTAAAATCTACCTTTCTTTGTCTACAAATTGGAGTTCAGACTCCTTATCTTGGCATAGAAAGCTCTTTATAATCTTGCCCTGACCTTCAGCTCTATGTTCTGCTAGTTGATCTGATACAAAAACACGCTGTAGCCCACTAATTGAATTTGTATCTTCAGTTCCCCAAGTGTAATAAACATGCCTTACTCATTTTACATCCCCAACATACATCACAGTATGTACTGTCACATACCTGATAATAAAAATGTACTGAATAGCTAAAATTGTTAAGTGCTTCTAACTAGAAATCGCTCATAATGGCTATTTGTTTTCTACGGGGTTTTACTTCAATTATTGAAATATATACCTTTCAATCACTTACCTTTCAAGAGACTCAGAAATCAAAATTTCAAGAGAGAGTAAAATTTTAAAAGTATAGAGTAACTGGTTTGGTTAAATGGTTATGAATTAAGCACCTGCACTGCTAATGGAGTTTCTTCATCTGGCATCATATAATGGCATAATAAAGATTTGGATCCATCTTTATTAATCCAAGAAGAAGACTTATGCTGCTCAACGAGATTTCTGATTTCTTTTAGTTTTTGCTCCAAGTCCAAAAGGGACAAAGAATGTTTAAGAGAAACACTAGAAACAGAGAAAAGGGAATTGGGATAAATCGAAACTATACAACACATCCTACATACACTCTTTTCTTAACAGGCTACCATCTAAAATCTTGTTTCTTCTGCTCACATCTGTACCTGCTGACTGGAATAGAATGGATTAAGAAATCAGCCACCAGTTAAGGGCCATTACTACAGAGCCAAGAAAAGTATTTCTCTGGATTTCATAAGAGAATTCCTACTGTAATTATAGATATTACTAGTATAAGTGGGAGGAAAAAGCCTCAGAGGCAGATTTTAAAGTAGGTCTTTTATCTCATGACCCAGATATTTCTGATTTGTATGAAATCAGTCAATTAACAATGAAATATTAAAACTTTCCCCTATGTATAAAAAGGTTGATTCTGACAAAGAAAATGGATCCCATAATGCAATATCCCAGGATGGTATCTGATTAGATTACAAAGAGTTTCACAAATTACCATTTGTCAAGTCACTGGCTTCACTAGAACAATTCTAATTTTCTTTCATTCATCAGAATCAGGAAGTCAGAAAAGTCAAAGAAAAATGCCTTACCTTCCTAAAATCTTCTGCACAGCTTGTTTAATGACAGTGATCAATTCTGTCAGGCCTATTAAAGAAAAAACAAACCTAAAAGCCTTGCTTAGTTTAAAAATTCCTCAATAATACAAATAAATGAATTAAAATTAGTATAAAAGTCACAAATAAGAATCTTACCATCTCCAAGGAGGTGTTGAATACTTGATAAATATTGCTGTTGGACATCTGGGGGAGCAAGAATTGTCTGTACAAAACAAAAATACAGTTAAATTATCCAAGTTTTAAACTGGTAAGTAATGTTTTCAATATAACTTTAGGTGAGATTTTTCAAGATCTGAAGTGATAGAAAAAATAACTTTTTTTAACATACCAAAAATTCTAGTTTCAAAGTATAAAAATTATTCATAATATTAAAAGTTCATAATCACATGAAATATAAAAATATTTATTTCACAGAAATTGTTATCAGGATAAATAAGCTAAACTTTGAACCGCTTGAGGGAAAGGACAACGTCTGTTTAAGTCTATTAAACTTACGGTGCCATTTTTGCCAACTGCTGCATTATCCAGGTAAATATATCCACCAATTATGTTTAACTGGACCCGCAAAAGAACAACCAGCATACAAGTACTGTATACAGCCACGATACTTCTTGTGAAACCTTCATAGAGAAAAGAAAACCATTTGGTACTGTGATTAATACAAATGTGTAAAATCATGAACCATCCCTATGGTTATTTTTTCATAAGATGACTTTTAAAAATATATTTACAGTTGTTTCTAGTATAAAAATATATCAATTCAAAATATTTCAGTCTCTCCTTACAAGTTGTTTAATAAAAATTAGGTATGATCCCTTAATTGAAACAATGACCAATAAAATATATTAGGTGAAAGAGGTATATATATTAGCTTAGAAAGGAAAACAAGGAAAAGTCTGGGAAGCACAAAGAATTGCAGCTTCAGAACTCTTAGTTGTCAGTGGAGCTATTTTTAAGTAACAGAAGAGGGCTGAGTGTGGAAGAACTCTAGCCTTCAATGGCAGCTCGAGGAGGATGAGCCTGTTTAAGGGTTTAAGGACTACAGGAAGGTACAGAAAGGCTGGGGAAGCTTGGTAAGACAGGCTTCCCAGTAGCCTAGGACAAGGTGTTCAAAAAAGAGGAGAGAGTGAAGGTGTTGACTGCTGCCGAGAGTCCTAGCAGGAGGAAAATATCCAGTAGATTTGGCAACACAGAAGTTGTTACTGATGCTTGAGAGACCTGCTTGGGTGGAGACACAGGTTGTGGAAGCCAGGCTGTAGTACATCAAAGCATGAGTGGGAGTGAAGAAGAGAAGAAAGGGAATGTAGATATCTTGGTCATAAGGATTGTAAGAAAGAATAGGCCGGGAACAGTGGCTCATGCCTGTAATCCCAGCACTTTGGGAGGCTGAGGCAGGCGGATCACAAGGTCAAGAGATCGAGACCATCCTGGCCAACATGGTAAAACCCCGTCTCTACCAAAAATGCAAAAATTAACGGGGCATGGTGGTGCACACCTGTAGTCCCAGCTACTCGGGGGGCTGAGGCAGGAGAATTGCCTGAACTCGGGAGGCAGAGGTTGCAATGAGCCAAGATTGTACCACTGCACTTCAGTCTGGCTATAGAGCAAGACTCCATCTCAGAAAAAAAAAAAAAAAAGAAAGTATAAAAGTTGAAAGGAAATATAGGGAACTAGAGAGGTTTAATCTGTTTTCAAATAGGCAAGGCTTAAGCATCATTCTGTTGACAAGGATTAGCTGAATGGAAGGGAAAACAGGAACAACAGTTCTGAGACAAGCAGATATATAGGCCCTGGTTTAGCTTTTTGTTTCAATTTTTTATCACTAACAAAAGTTTAAAATAAATATCAAAGTAAATCTATGATCTGGATTGGAATAAAAACTTCCTTTAAAGTACATTAGAGATATCAGTACCTAATAAAGGCATATGTAGTCTAGGACAATTTTACCTACCATCATCATCATCATCATCATCATAACAACAGCACTACTACTAACAGTTACTGAATGCTTTCTATGTCCAGACATTGATCTACTTGCTTTACCTGTACTATATTATTTAACACTAACAACAATTCTAAAAGGCAGGTAAAGGAGAGTCATCCTAAAGGAATGCAAACATTTCCCTTTATATTTTAAGGATGTGCTGTAACACAGAATATGCAGGCTTACTTATTATCTTCAGATCCTCCCATATTTCTAGCTTGTTTGAAGGCCTAAAGGACAAAATAAAAAAAACGAAAATAATAATCTAGATAGTCTAATAGAAAACTCTGAATTTTATAGATCTATATTTATTTCAAAAAATTAAAAGCAACACAGCATTAACTGCAGAAAAGCAAACCCACGAAATACAGTAAAAAAAAAAAAATGTAATTCCAGTAATCAATAACAACCACTTTCACTGGTATATGTTCTTAACAATCTTTTTCTCCTTGATTGTTACGTATAGATATATTACAAAATCACATAGGAAAAGCAGAGGAAAGGTTTCTTTCTCTAATTTGCTGTTTTAGAAATAATGAAGTAGGTCCTATAATCCTTCAAAAGTAAATATGAAGTGTTTTTTTGTTTTATGATCATAAACACGTGAATTTACACATATCTTTCATGTGTATCAATCCACTGCAGTTATTATCTCTATTGATGTTCAAATTGCCCATCTTTCACTTCTGGAAGACTATTCACATTGGCTCCTGAATCCTTTTGATTTATATGATTTTTTATTAGTCTTTTACAGAATCCACAGTTTCTGACATGAAAACTTGTTCTGGGTTCATCTCGTTCAATTCTTGCTGCAGACTTGAAATCAACAATTTCACTGGGTCCTGTTTTCTCATAGCAGGAAATGGTAGAGACCAAAACTTTTGGTTAAGAATGTTCATTGCTACTGGGTAGGTCATTATTTCTAAGATTTTCCCAGTGAACTAAGCTAATAAATAAGTGTTTATTTATTTATTTATATGTGCATATAATCAAAAAGGTAATATACATCATGAATTCATACTGATATTTCTAAATTAGTCAAAATTTAGAAAATTAGTCAAAAGGTTTTTAGCTTAATCTCATTGATTTTGCATTTGTATTTCTTTTGTCCACATTAAAAACAGGTGAAACCAACATAATCACTAATTTGCTTCATCCCTCACTCTATTCACAACCGTCTCAGTGTAAAAGAGTTTAAGGTTTCTGTTTTTCCAATTCTTTGTGTGTGAAGACTATATGGCCTACTAAGGATATACAGTCAAATTTCTGTTTCAAAGTAATTTAGCACAGTTTCTGTCTTTGTAATTATACCACCAACTAGAATCACATATAGGTTAATTTGATTTATGGTACTACATAGTTTTGGACATTATTTTTTAAACACTGTAATTTTATAATATTAATATGATTCCCAAATCAAATTTATATAATATGGTATATTCAAAAAAGTCTGTTCCTATCCCCCTTAATTTTCTCCCTTCTTCATAGGTGACTTCATAGGTGACGTTTAAAAAATGCGTAAACTTTCCATTGTTTTGTTTTATATAAGCAAATATGTATATATACATTTATATCTGCCCCCTTAGATAAGTGAAACACATTATACACATTCTTCTTTACCTTTTAAAAAATATAGCAATATATCCTGTGGAGATCATTCCACAGTACTACAGTAGTCCCTTCTTATCAACTTGGGGGATACGTTCCAAGACCCTCAGTAGATGCCTGAAACTGAAGATAGTACCAACCCCCTACATATACTATGTTTTATCCTATACATATGTACCTATGATAAAGTTTAATTTATAAACTAGGCACAGTAAAAAATTAACAACAATAACTCACAATAAAATAGCACAACCATAATATGCCAGCATAATTACTCTGGCACTTTGGGGCCATTATTAAGTAAAACAAGGATTCCTTAAACACAAGCACTGTGATACCTCAACATCCAATCTGCTGGCCAAGATAGATACTAAGTGACTAATAGGTAGATAGCATCTACAGCATGGATCTGCTGGACAAAGGGAGATTTCATCATGTTATTCACAATGACACACAACCGAAAGCTTAGAAATTATTTATTTCTGGAATTTTCTATTTAATATTTTTAGACCATGGTTGACCATGGCTAACTGAAACCTTGGAAAGTCAAACCTTGGATAAAGTGGATGGGACTATTGTATAAAAATGGTAGCCATTTTCCACTTCTAACCAAAGGATAGTACACCGTATGTGGAGGTAGTTTAGAGCTTTTCAAACCCCTAGTGGAATGATCAGTGTTTGTTTTCCTTTTCCTTTACAATCTGTCACAGACCAGTGCTTTTGCTAAATACAATAAAAATAAATTACTAGAAAACATGAAATAAAAAAACCTTAGATATAAAAAATACAAGTCCATATTCGTTATTATTATTTTCAGACCTAAATTTGCATTCCAAGAAGAAATTGAGTTACTGTTACAATTGTAAGGATACTACTAGCTTCTTGTCTTTCTTTGCCAATGAGCAGACTGTTTCAGTTACCTCTTTCCTAGATGGCACAGGTTAAGAAAATCTGTTGAGTAACTCATGCAAGACACTGCTTCAACCTTAATCTAATCTAGTGTTCAAGGCTCATGGCAGAATGTCATATGTATTCTGATTAAACTGGGAATCAACCACAATTCAAAGGTGAGGTATTTAATGTATCATAAGTAACTCATATCTCTTTTTGAATGTTCCCTCAGAAAAATTTCTAAGTACTTCTTATAAAAATTCTAAATGAAAAAAGATAAGAAAACAGTGATTCCGAAAATTTCAATATAGAAAGTGCTTAGTAGTGAGCCATGATTGTGCCACCGTACTTCAGCTTGGGCAACAGAGTAAGACTCTGTCTAAAAAAACCCAAAACCAAACGAACAAAAAACTGTATTTTATTTGGGATGATTTTGGTGGGAGAAGACAGTTATAGTTACCCAGGACATTTCTTCATGTTTACACTCAACATTATTAGACCTTAAAAGTAGATTTTTAAATACTGACACTAACTTTTTAAAAAAAACTCCAAAATCTACATAAAAGATTCCAAATCTATGCAGAAGAACAGAGAAAAGTGCTTTCAACGCAAATATTCCTTTCAAATGATTTGTCTGATGGAAATCAACTGCAAGTTAAATACAACCAGACTCTTTAATGTCACTAAAATATTCATAATAATTCTTAAACTTTAGGCCTTCATGTAGAAATAAAAAAAAAAAGAGAGAGAGAATTACACGAATCCTTTCAAAGTGTTCTACTTCTCTTATGATAGAGGATGTTTAAGATTTTTTTTTTTTTTGCATTGAAACGTCATTGCCAATTATCAGTCTTTAACAAGAGCGCTAAATATCAAAAACAGTGATAACTGTTCATTTGCTATTGTGAAGTTGGCAGAATAAGACTATCAAATCATCTACTTATTTCTGATTAGTTATTATGAAAAATAGTTTAAAGAAAAAAAAAAACTTGCTCAACAGGTTTATATGAGACCAGAGTCTCATATAAAACTAATATAAAAGCAGTCATAAGATTGGAGGCCTTATTTAATCACACTTTGTAAGGGATCAAGCCCTTATTTATGCAAGTATTTTTCAAATGGATATTACCCTTCTCCCCCCACCAAATTACAAATAGTAATTTCAAATCAAAAGAAAGCCAAGAAAAAGTAACATTGAGATATTTAAAGAGGAAACTGTGAATGAGGACAACTGTGGCCCATCTTAAATTCTCCAGAATTTAAGAAATTCTCCTCCTGCGTACTGATAAAGAAAAAGAGAATTACATCTTTTCTTTAAAGCTGTCCAGGATTATCCATCAAAATTAATCCCTTGGTTTTTTTGATACTCCTATATTTTCCTTTTACTTTTTGTCATTGCACTAAGTATGTCTGGAATTATGATAATTTATTTAGTCTACTTCCTCCTTTGGATGAAAAGGTCTTAAAGAGACTTTATCTTAATATTAAATCCCCTTTTAAAGCACATGGAACATAGGGCGTTGCAGGAAACAGATTCACCATGAAGGAAGAATGCCATCATGATCATTTTATCTGTATTATGTTGCTTTTATAAAAATGCTATTCACTTATTTAATTTGCCTTGCCTTCTCATCATGACAAAATGTAAGGAAATTAAAATCTACTTCTTTTCAATTCCTACCTATGTACATACAAACACAATCATTTATTTGATCAAAAGCAATCTGCTTATATGTTTCTTCATAAAACTGTATGAACTAATTTATAAGCTAAACCTTGTATCTGTAAGAAGGAAGGAAGGTCTGTCTACCTCTAAGAATGAAGAAATTTAAAATGGAAAACCCCTCATCACTAGCATTCTGTTTTAATAAGATACAAGAAATTTCAAGTACACAAATCCATTGCTATTTTGGAAAGTATTATCTGAATATATTAAGTGTTTTAAAGAAAATTCCCCACTTGTTATGTAGCCTGTCTGAGCACTCAATTCCTATTGCAAAATGAATAATAGTAACTGCCTCACAGGGCTATTGTGTAAATTAAGTGGGAGCATATACAAAAGGTACCTAGCACCAGGGCTAGCACAGTGAGACAGTTTAGAAATAGAACTACTATTCCTCTGGTTATTTAGAGGGTGATTAAAGGCAAGTGATTACTTTAGGAAGGCTATAATGATTAACATTTATTTAGTGAATCCATTTCCCTGCCCACCCTTCCATCATTGTCATTAAAATAAGAACGCATTTCCTGCTGGAAGTCTTCTCAAACTAATACAGTATCACACTGAATTACAATAACCCAACACATGCAACATGCAGTATACAAGGTTACATATGCGAAAGTGCTTTTGGAAACAGCAAACTGCCATGGCAATGTCAATTATTAGTATTTATGTTCACGTTATGTTTGTATTTCATTTTGTTAGTAATTTAAAATATAAGTCCTGTATACCTTATTTAAAATGTATGTTCCATGCTTTATTACACTGTAAGCTCTTTCAGAAGCACGGTATTTAACATAACTTTGTTAACTTCACAGCATCTGGTTCAGGAACACATTTCACAAGCACTCCAATAATCAAATTCATGAACAATTTCGAAGTGCTATAAGGTCTATTTATATGAAAAACAATACATACAAATATCATTGCCTTGAATGCTTTGTGCAAAAAAGTAGAGCACAGACAAAATTAAATACGGATTAAATGATATAGTTAATATTTTTCTTACTGAGCCTATATAAGCTTTAATTAGACAGAAAAATAACAAATGTATTTGAAAAGGGTATCAGTTCATTCTATAAACTTTAAGTGCAGTGCATAAACAGAAAATGCTATAACTTGCATTTACCTGTTTTTTAGAAGAGCTGTGAGACTCTCGGAATTCAGTTGCTGCATTAAGGCCTCTCTCAGTGTTGGAAGCATGGACAGTACTGTAATACAAAAAATAAAATAAAAAAGGTCACAAGTGATATGACTGCCCTCACTAAGAAATACACATTGTTTTAGGCTATATGATAGGGCTAGCAACTAGAAAGAGTCAGAAGGGAAAGTCAGGGCTAGACAATTCAAATTATTATTATTATTATAAAAATATTATATCCTAACAAATCATTTATCTGCTAATGTAATTTAACAAAATTATATAAACATTACGATCACAGCAACACAAACACGTACACACAGAAGAAAGAACAGAAAGAATTATTCTCAGATTTTAACAGTGGTGGTCTTTGAGCTATGGGTTATGAACAATTCCTTTTTTTCTTTTCTATACTCTTCAAATTTTTTACAATGTGTTTACTTCTGATATAATGACAATGATCAAAAACATTTTTATATTCAGCTATACTTTTTGCTTCATTTTTTATTTCTAATTTTAGAAAAAGTTTATTTATTAAATAATACAAAGCAATAAACATTTATTATAACCTAGACAAAAGCATACGGGGTTAGGAACTAACAGTTGCTGAGTTTTAGTTTGTCAGTGGGTATTATTTGTTACTGTTTATTGTAAATGTTTACTGTTTGTAACACTACAAAGCAATAAACATTTATTATAACATAGATAAAAGTACACTAGGTTAGAAACTAAGAGTTGCTGAGTTTTAGTTTTAGTTTTGTCAGTGGCTGCTGTTTATTGTTTGTTACTCCCAGGAATAATGTGAAGATGAAATGAGACTAGCAATCTATGGGAAAAAAACTTCATGTGATTTTTAGGAGTTTATTTGTGGCTCTACATGTGAAATAAGAAATGTAGGAGAATAAGAATCTGTCATGGGATCAGAGAAAAAAAAGAAATGGAGAAATACACACATAAAAATGTAAAATGAGTTTCTAAATCCTAAATAAGTAATGATAACAAAATGAAAAAATATGAAGACCACCACATTCCTTCTTTTTTTTTTGAGACAGAATCTCACACTGTCACCCAGGCTGTAGTGCAGTGGTGCAATCATGGCTCACTGCAGCCCTGACCTCCTGGGCTCAAGCAATCCTCCTGCCTCAGACTCCCGAGTAGCTAGGACTAGAGGCGTGGGCCTCCATGTCCAGTTAATTTAAAAAATTTTTTGTACAGATGAGGTCTCACTATGTTGCCCAAGCTTGTCTTGAACTCCTGGGCTCAAGCATTCCTCCCATCTTGGCCTCCCAAAGTGCTGGGATTACAGGTGTGAGCCACCACACCTGGCTATGAACAACGCATTCTAAAAGCGAAAACTTCTTAGGTAAGAAAACTAGTTATATTTACCCCAAAGCACTCATTTTTTTTCTAGTATATCAATTACGTCTTATCCAAAAGAACAGAAATTTGATCATATTTGTAACCCCATTATCAATGTTCATGTTATGCATTGTACAAAAAAATGCAGAACGTGCAGAAAGCTAATTTGGAAAGTTTTCATTGAACCTATATTTTGGCTCGTAGAGATCAAATATTTTACTTTTAATTGCCTATGGTCAGCTATTTGTTCATCTTAGGGTTGCGTCATGGAAATGTGTGACCCCTACCTTTTGTTGGAGGAGCATAGTTAATTGATAACCCCAGCTGCCACTCCTCTGGATCCATTACCATGTTTGCACTGCTCCCAGCCAATGACACTACTTGGATGGGGACACTAAAGCAGGCCCATTTCTGCAGGTCTCCTCTACCAGAAACTATGGCTTGCAGACTCCTCATTGGTCTCCCAACACTTTCTTAGAACTGTGCTGTAGTCTGAGACTCTTCTTGCCTAATCTTTCTTCCTTCCATGTCTTTTTCCCTGCACAAGTGTCAGACCTGCACTATGGCCTAAACGCTTCGCTTGCCTTCTTCTGCCTCCCTTACTCTTTATTCTTTACAGGCATTTCTACTAGTAGATCTCTGGGACATCTAATCCCATCCTAGCATCTGCTTCCCAGGGGACCCAAATGGACACAAGGGTCCATGTCAAACTGAGATGTATTTTAAGACCCCCAGCAGCTACATTTTACTTTTCTTTTTGAGATGGAGTTTCTCATTCTTGTTGCCCAGGCTGGAGTGCAATGGCATGATCTTGGCTCACCACAACTTCCACCTAGTGGGTTCAAGCGATTCTCCTGCCTCGGCCTCCCAAGTAGCTGGGATTACAGGCATGCGCCACCACGCCCGGCTAATTTTGTATTTTTAGTGGAGACGGGGTTTCTCCATGTTGGTCAGGCTGGTCTCAAATTCCTAACCTCAGGTGATCCACCAGCCTCGGCCTCCCAAAGTGCTGGGATTACAGGAGCCACTGCGCCTGGCCCATTTTACTATTTTTTGAAAATTCAAATAATAACCAGAAATGGACTATTCTCTAAAAATTCATTAAAATGTCCTAGGCAGTGCCAATATATTGAAGGGTGAATGTCAATTTAAATAATTTCATAATTTTTAAGAAGTTATTATTTACCGAGTATTTATTATACATCAAGCACTTTATAGGCATTACCTCATCAAGGCCTCACAAAACATTTTTGAAGTGGCTTTTATAATATTCATTTTACTCTCAGAATTGTTATGTATAGTATTTATGATTACTATTTGCTTTGCAGAATGAAGGTATTTTTCTGAGTATTACTACCTCAAATACTAAAAATCATACTCTAGTTGTAATTTTGAATGTGCCTCTTACTCTTCTTAGTCTCAGCCTCAAGTAAAATGAGGTAAGTAAACTAATAATAGAGGCCTTTAATGCTAAAAAATTTCTACTTTTAAAATTAGATAAGGAGAATGTACCTTTATAAATTCTTTCTAAATTAATTGTTCTTGAAATAATGTTAGAGAAATGAATAAGCTTTAAACAATAAAAAAGAAAAACAGGCTTTGCATGGATTTGAGAACTAGTTCTTCAACAGTTATGCCAGTTAGAACACACTATATGGGCAGGTTGATTTTGTGATGCATTCACCCAGGACTATGTTTCTAGCTGTGGAGGTTAAATTATTGCCATTAATTAACATTGCCTGAGTGCATACTACCGTAGCCGACTCACAGGTCTATTGTTGCCTACTGTAAATTTAATAAATGTAATGACTTTCCTATGGCCCATATGCCCAGTGGGATCAAGCCTACTTCTGCAGCCTTGTTTCCTATCACTGCCATTTTCATTCTGCTCTAGCTACATGGCCTTTTTGCTGTGTCCTGAAAATACCAAGCTTGTTCCCGCCTCAAGCATTTTGCATGGCTCCCTCCATTGTAACATTTGGTTTCTGCTCAAATGTTACCTCAAAGAAACATGACTGTACTGATCCCCTGTCTTACAGAACTTCTCAGTCCTCACATGGCTTTATGGTCCACCTGGCAGCCATCACTGCCTAAAGTTACTTATTTGTTGTTTATCATCTTTTCCTCTCCCTAGAATATAAACTCCAAACGTCAGGCGCTTTTTGTTGTTGTTGCTCACTTCCTGCTTCCCCAGGCCTGGATACAAGCATTTGCTAAATGAATTTAGTATTTGCTAAATAAAATGAATGAACTGATTTTTAAAATTCATATTAAAATGATGTAATTCAGTTAAATCATTCAAATAATTGCTAGATTTATCATCCTTTCTTTGCCTTTTCCTCCAAATTTGATCCTGGTGATATGCAAATGAATATAAACCATCAAACAACTTTACACATGTATAAATATTTCTCTGTCTTACCTGTCATATTGCAAGTCCTCTGGTTACTTTCAAAATGATACTGTCGTCGCGCTTGGGCAATGTATTCTGCAGCCTCCCTTTCCTGTATTTCTCTGATTTTCTTCTGCCCGTATTTCCCCAGAATATATACTCCTACAATCATTAAAAGAGTACTATATTAATTAGAGTACCAAAAATTCTACACAGTATTTTTAGCCTACTTTATCCAGTTATAAGTTTTACATTAGTGGATACCTAAAATTACAACATTTTAAAACCTAAATAAAGAATTGTGTAAGACTGGCCCAAAGAAAAGGAAATCAGCATTTTTACAGTCAATGACAGAGGAAATGATGGGCACATAAGGACTAGGTTTGAAGAAGGGAAAGGAATTAAATCTAAAAAGTCTGGCAGTACCTTTACTAGTAGACTAGAGATATTCTAAATGTCCAGCAATGGAGAATTGTTTAAATAAATGATAGTCTAGTCATACAATGAAATCTTATGCAGGTATTAAAAACCACATTGCTAAATAAGTAATGACTCAAGGAAATATCCACGTTACATTGTTAGGTGATAAAATAAGATCCCAGAAGTTTTTACTTTTTTTGACAGAAACACATACAAAAAAATAGGTGAGTTTTAATTTCTAAAATATAATAAACAATGATCATTGCTGAATGGTGGGATGATAGGTCATTTTGTCCTCTATATTTTCTTCAATTAACACAAAATACATTTTAAAAATATAAGAAAATTTTTAAAAGGAACAATGAAAGAAAGGTATTCAGTCAGGTAGAAGTCTATTTATCCATCCACGTGTTAGAAAAATCTCTTTGAGATAAGGACAGGAAATGTAACTCATCTAAAAATCAGTAACTTGGTTGGAAAAAAAAGAGGAAAGAGGGTACAGAAACTCCTAAATTGTAACACCACAGGATAAGAATATAGGTGGTGTCATGCGGCCTGTAATTTAACAGATTTCAGCATAGGCAGTATGATATAAGTGTGTACATTTTGGTCTATATCTGAGGGGCAGTCAGTTTTCCTAGCTGGGAATGTGAACATTCCAGAGTGGTTAGTTAGCCACACTTGATCAAAAGCCACATTCCAAGGCTTAAGCTCTTCAACTAGCTTTTATCACCGATCAACACCAAATATCTTTTAATTAGCATAATGAGTATCAGGAATGGATTTTCATAGATTAAATTAATGGTTTCCAAGATACTGGACTAGCTAAAACAGTTTAGTCATATTCATATGAACTAGAATATACGAATCCAGCAAGTCCTTCACCTTTGCCTGAGATCCTTAGTTGCTAGTTCAAAGGATTCTTAGTCAAGTGAGTTAACCAGGTAGCCAACCAAATCCTACAACTAGAATACTGTTGCATTTTCTTCAGGTAGATCTTGTATAAGCAGTTCTGTGGTAGCATGAAACAAGGACAGAACACTGGGACTTCAACAAGCTTACAGAACAGGTTGTGTTAACTTTTCATCTCTGTTTGCCAGTAGATGTTTTTAAGTGTGCCAGAACTTGGCTTCATTATAACCTGAGAGCAAGGTTGTAAGTAAGTAATGCTCACCTACCTCCCACTGCCTGTGACCTCCGGTATCTACTAAAAATAACCTAAGAATTGTGCATGACCTAAGTAATTAGATTTGGTTTGTCACAGGTAGAAAGTGAACTGCAAAGCAGATACATATCCTGAATTATTTTTACTAATACAGGTGTTATAGGTGAACTGATAAGATATTACATATTCTTAAAAATAGTAGTTCAGTAAAAGGGTATGTGCTAAAAACAATTAGAACTACAGTATGATTGTTGTTGCTATATTTATATGCAAATTAATGTATTATAACCAAGCTTAAAGAAGAAATGAGAGTTCATATTAAGTGCCTTCATGGCTACCTTTCCTGTACTCCATTCTAAAGAAACTGATGATAGTGCGACAATACCAACAAAGGAAACTGACTTATATTTCACAAAGTTACTCTATGACAGGCAACTCTGACATAAGAGATCTGAAGGAATTGTTTGTATCTTATTTGCACAACAGCTTACTGAAAGTTACATGTAAAATGATTATTTCTCAAAGTATACTGTAAAATCAAACACTAAGATGACACTTTTTCCACAGGTAAGAATTTTTTTCTTCTGTAATAGCAAATTTGATTGGTGTGTTTTTCTGGGGAGAAGGTCCACTGCTTTAATCAGAGTCTCAACAAATGTGATAATTTTTTTTAGGAACTGTTATTTAACACATTTCAGCATAGGCAGTATGATATAAGTGTGTACATTTTGGTCTACATATGAGGGGAAGTCAGTTTTCCTGTGTGAAATTTTCCTGAATGTGAAATGAGAATGTGAACATTATAGAGGAGTTAGTTAGCCACACTTTGATATTCTAACTAAACTAAAAAAGAAAATGAATTGTTATGGGTTGAATTGTGTTAACCACCAAATTCATATGTTGAAGTCCCAACACGTCAGAATGTGACCTTATTTGGAAATAGAATCTTTACAGTGGTAATCAAGTTAAAATGAAGTCATTAGGATGGGTCCTAATTCAACAAGACTGTTGTCCTTATAAAAGGAAACTTGGACATCGACAAATACAGAGGGAAGACGAAGCAAAAACAGAGAGATGACCATCCATGAGCCATGGTGAGAGGGTCAGAATAGATCTTTCCCTTATACTCTGCAGAAGGAACCAATCCTGATCTTAGACTTCTAAACTTCAGGATTGTAAGATAATAAATTTCGGTTGCTTAAGCCACCCATTTTGTGGTACTTTGAAATCAGGCTACAATCACACAATCCATTATTTTTCTTGAGTTTAGCACTGAATTAAGTTCTTATACAAGGTCTAATTCACCTAGGCTCATAAATTCTGATTTTGTCAGATTTGTCCCCCTAGAAAAATAAGAATGAGAACAGGTAATTCATTAGCTAAAACATGGAGCTCATGACTATCTACATCAACAGTCTAGCCTGGAAAAGAGGAGATATTGAGGGCTCTGGTATCAAATAGTTAGTGACTTTTGAGAAAGTCCCTTCTTCCCTCTGTGTCTAAATTTCTTCATTCATAAAATGAAAGACTGGAATTATATGAGCTTTAATGTTTATTTTGTAGCTATGATTCTACATATTAACAATGAAAATATTTACTAAATACCTTAAAAAATAAATGTCAAATGCTTTGAGTTTTCCTTTAATAACATTACTAGTAAAATAAGACTTCTAGTCTTTCCACAATTCAGTTGTTTTAAAACCATCTCGTAGTATTCTCTTTCTGGATGAAAATCCCTACGATGCAACTATTTCACAAGGGTAATAATTTCAAAAAGAGTTTGAAAATAACCTATTAACATTGTTCCCAATCCAACAGATCACCAAATCCTACTATAGTATTCTGATTCTATTTCAGACATATTTTCTAAATCTTGCCAATTATCTACAACTTCTTTATCAGTGTCTTCACTTAGACCCTAAAAATTAATGCTCTTGAACTGCTTCAATAGTTCCCTAACTCTTCAGTTTCTGGTCACACACCTGTTTAGCCCATCTTATACATGCAAAGTGATTCTTCTAAGACATAAATCTGATTATATCACTCATGCTTTTAGAATCCTTCAACATCTTGCCATCATTTCTTAATGTGGTTTCCCTGTCCACTTACATCAGAATTACTTGGGACAATTTAAAATGCAGCCTTAAAGGACCCTCCTTGAAAATACCCCCAAATGTCTTATTTTGCATGATGCTACATCCCCAGTACATAAACTCTGACTGGGACTCAGTCAGAATTCAATAAATATTTGTTGAATTAAGGAATTCTTGAACTGCATTCTAAACCTAAAGAACCAGAATCTGGAATAAAGGATCCTACGTTTTATTAAACTCCTTAAGTGATTTTTTTAATCCATACTAAACTCCAGGAAGCACCAATACAAAGGATAATATCCAAATTATGTAGAATGGCTTCATAAGGCCCTTCACAATCTGTACTCTAGTTGCTTTTCCAAGTTAATCTTTTGCCACTTCTCATTTGCACAGCCATAGTGAAATACAGTTTCATTCATAAAAGCAATGTTGTTGAACCTCTTGAATAGCTCTTTTGCCTGCTGTGTCCTTTCTCCTTTGCTAGCTTTAAAACTTAAGTAGAAATTCTTCCTTACGAAGCTTTGCCTGACATCTTCACACTTTCTTCTCATCTATGCTCCCACAACACGCTGCTCTATTTTCATACTATACTATCATACTACTTTTATTTCCATTTCTGTACCATGAGTTCAAAGTCAGGATCTGTCTTATTCCTTTGTATTTCCAGAGTAAAGTACAGTGAGAACAGGCACTTACTCTCATTCAAATGTTTGTGCAATGACAGAATGAATGAATGAAAAAAAATGTGAAGAGGCCAGAGATTACAGGATTTAAGGTATAAATCAAAGTCAATATTCTGAGTTTTTTAGAAACCAGCAAGTCAATAAATATGAATCTGGTTGCTCTCTGTTCTCCAATACTTTTTCCAGTGCAATGGTTCTCAAAGTGTGGCATGGGCACCCCTGGGGTCTTTAAGACCATTTCAGGGGGTCTATAAAATCAAAACTGTTTTTGTAATAATACTAAAATGTTATTTGCCTTTTTCATTCTCATTCTCTCCCATACTCATACTCTCTCATGAGTATACAGTGGAGTAATTCAGAGGTTACATGCTGTATGATATCACAACTGACAGAATATAGAAAGAGATGAGAATCTAGCTTTCTTCAATTAAGTCAAACATTAAAAAGATTTGCAAAATGTAAAACAATGACACTCATTAATTTTTTGAAAATGTTATTTATGTTAATATGTAATAGGTTTATTTTTAAATGAATTAATATTTAAATTTTCATTTTCATTTTGAATATCATAACTATTAATAGATATAAAATTTAGAAAGCTTTTGAGGGTCCTTAATTTTTCAGAGTATAAAGGATACCTTAGACCAAAAAGTTTGGGAGTCAATTCTCTAGTCTTTTCACAAACTGGTCAAATTATGCCAGGCTCAGCGGCTCAGGCCTGTAATTCCAGCGCTTTAGGAGGCTGAGGCAGGACGACTGCTTGAAGCCTGGAGGCAAGACCAGTCTGAGCAATGTAGTGAGACCCCCATCTCTAAAAAATAATTAAAAATTAGCCAAGCCTGATGGTGCACACCTGTAGTTCTAGCTACTTGGGAGGCTGAGGTGAGAGGATCACATGAGTGAGGAAAAGTGTGAAGATGTCAGGCAAATCTTCATAAGGAAGCCTTTCTACTTGCCTTACATTGTAAAGCTAGCAAAGGAGAAATCAAGGCTGTAGTGAGCTATGATCACACCTTTGTATTTTAGCTTGGGTAAAGAGCAAGACCCTGTCTGAAAACAAAAACAAAAACAAAAACTGAACACACTCAAACACCCAAAACTGCTCAAATTATACAAACTGGTATAAACCAATTAGTTACCCATCTAAAATTTGAGGAAACAGAAATTGTTACTTAAGAAGGCCTGCTACTCAAGGTTTTACTTACTTATTTCCCCCACTATTGAATGGCCAAACTTCTCTAAGCATGCCTGTTGATAGACTGTCCAGCTTTCCAGCCTGTCAAAATGTGTCTCTCTTTCCATGAAATTCTTCCTGATTTTTCACAACTGTATATGCTACTTGCCAGTGTGATCTGTACAGCATTTTTTCACCTCTCTTGTTTTTCTGTATCTCAATTACATGTATACTTGCTTTTCCTTCCTATCAGACCATAAAGACCATGAAAGCACAGTGATATAATGTGGAAAGAGAATGTGCTTTGGGGTCCAACACACCTGGGTTTGAATTCCAGTTTCCCTTCACTATACCTGAGGCAAGTTTCTTAAATTCTTAGGGCTCTTGTTGCCACATTTTTGAATGGGGATAATAATAACTGCCTTCTTGTCATTCTGCCTAAATAGGAAGAGCTTAGCACAATGCCGAGTGTAAAGTGGGTTCCCAATAAATAGTAGCTGTTACTATTAAAAATCTATAAATCTTGTATTTCCATACATATTACTTTCAGCACTATGGGTACTTGATAAATATTTCTTAAGTCAGATTAATTAAAGTCTAACATACTGTAGAACTTTCTCCCTGAAGCAGAAAGAATACGAGGCTCAAACAAATGCCAACCACGGTCATCTACTCTTCCTCTTTTCAGACTGACTCCTTTATTGATATAAAACATTAGGATTGTTTTCTCTTTCTGTCCGTCTGAACTTTTCTTTTTTTGCATTCCTCTTATTCGGTAACTATAAGGCTCTTGTTAGACTTTTTTTTTTAATTATAAATTTCTTTTAAGTATACTCTTTTGCTTCCCCTGTGATTATTTCTAATTTACCACAAGGTTGTTCCATAAGCTGAAGGCGTATTCCTTCTGAGATTGTTAAAGAGATAATTTTCCTTCCTTCAGTAAAGGCAAAAATACTTTATTTGTATTTCTTCAATCACACATATATTTTTAGCTTTTATAAATAAAATGGACTCGGTAATCTTAGGATAATTTAAATATACATTAGATACTAGAGAATGAAGATATCAGAAAATACCTTTTATATATAAAGGATTTCTCAAAGATGTTCAAAATTTACATATGCTTATTATTGATCTGTGATAGATGTCAGAGGCTGCAAAACACCATCCTTGGCTCAGCAACAAGAACTCTGTTTCAAACTTTCAAGCATCACCAAAATCTGAACTATTGATGCTAAAGGTATTGTTAATTGCAAATTGTTTGGGGAGAACAGAATACAATCTAATAAGTATTGTTAATTTCAAATTGTTTGGGGAGAACAGAATACAATCTAATACTAAGAGAAAAGCCAACCAAATTCTTTGGGAACCTCTGTTCTTTATTTTAAGTACCTTTGTAAACACAGCACGTAATAAGTGATAAGAATATTTCTCAAAAACTCAAGTTACAACAAATTTCCTCTTTTAAAGTTCCTAGACGTTCTTTTCATATAATTCACAAAGCTTTTTATTCCCTCCTTCAAATACCTGAATATTATCACATGAGCATTGTATGAGGGAAAAGGGTTTCAAGATTTTTATCTTATCTGTTTCTAAATCTCCTCTGGGCCAGTGCAACTCAGTTATGTCGGTTAGATTACAATGATCCCAACCTTGAAGATCCTGAGGAAGATTGCGCAGTATCCCTCAAGCATTTTTCTTACTGCCACAGTTTGTATTCTAAAATGGCAGAAACAGAGCTAAAATATTGATTTGTTTTTCTTTAATCCGTATCTTTCAGTCCTTCAGGACAACTGCGCTGTTTTCAAAAATTCAAATCGACTTTAACCACCACCTAGATTATCATTAAACTCCCTCCCCTAGATTATTATTAAACTCCTGAGAGTTTATTATTATTACTTATTTATTTATCATTTATTATTAAACCACCTCCCCTAGATTATTATTAAACTCCTGAGAAGGGTGAGAGCCATAGTGCCAAGAGTGCCAAGCAGCAATGAAGAATCTCACAGGAAAGCAGAATTTTTTAAAAAAAGTTCCTGTAACAGAAACTTAAATTGTAATGAATTCTCCAAAGGTCCGTGAGAAAAAAGGATAGGTGAGAAACAGAGTTAAGAGGCGGTGACAGGGCAAAGGGCACAGAGGCATTTCTTAACTGCACAGATGGGAGAACCCTTGAGGTTGGCCACCTCCCTTTCCATCCCATGGTTGATAGAATCCCCTCTACAGATCCCAGACTAGGATCGCCCCGGCCTGTTCTTATTTTAAAAAAAGCCACCTCTCCCACTCACTTCTCCCAATGCCCCCTTTCAAGAACGTTGTCACCCACCTCCAAGGACCGTGCCCAGGAAGATGCATTTCTTTTTGTGGCGTTTCAGAAAATTCCATACGGACCTCAGCATCTTTAGGCCCTAGGGGTGTGGGCTGACTATGGGTGAGGGGCTGCTTCACCGGGAAACTGTTTCTTCGTCACCTGGCCCAGATGACCAAGCAAGAGCGCCGTCGTCTCGCTCTGCGCTCTCCCGAAATCACAAACGTAGCTTTCCGCAGACTGTCACCGAAGCGGCGAGGGGGCGTGGACTAGAGCAAAGCAGCTGCGCTTTCTGCCGCTACCGCGGCGCAGCCGCCGCCACTCACTGGTCCGACACGCCCAGGTCCGTTCAGAAATCGCTCCCGAGTGCTTTTCCATTCGACTCCCCCGGAAACGGGGGCCCGGGCCCGCCGCGTTCCGCTGCCCGCGCTCCTCCTCCGCGGCGGCCTTTGGCGCTGAGTGGTGGCCGGGTATGGAGGCGAAGGCGGCGCCCAAGTCAGCTGCAGGCGGCGCGTGCTCGGTGTCGGCAGAGGAGACCGAAAAGTGGATGGAAGAGGCAATGCACATGGTGAGGAGCCCGGGAGGTGAATGCTGCGGGGTGGGACCTTTCTCCAGCCCTCACCCCAACCCCGGCATTTGAGCAAACGTTCTTTCTCGTCACCATAATTTTTGTGGCAGTCAGATGTTCTGGGTGAACAACTGGCTTTACTGCCTCGAAACTTTCTGTAGCTCATTCTCACAGTGGCTCTGGGCAAAGGAAAGGGAGGAAATACAGAAATTATTTGTTTCATTGGGCTGGAGTATGCTGCAGACTTAACATTCTGTCGCTGGCTGGCACGTGCTGCCTCCCTTTCCTTTCTGTGGTCACACTCTCCCATCTACAAAGTCACATTATTTGAGGTTTTGGCCCCTGGACCATGTCCAGCAGAAAGAAGGAAACTGAGAACGTTTCTGGTAGAGAGCAGTATGGAAACAAGTCCCTGTAGAATCGGTGTCTCGCATTCATTCATTCTTTACTCTGCCGTTTTACTTCCTTCCCTGACTCCCTTCAGGTCTGCGGAGTAAAGGGGGCTTTCAACGGAATGGTGTGTGCTAGCGAGCTTTTTAACTGGGAAAATAGTTTGTTTGTAAATATGTGTATTTACATTTTAATAACTGTACGTGCCACATGCCACATAATGACCTGTCGGTAAAGGTCGTTATCCTGGAGCATTAAATCTACTCACCTTAGCCCTATTGTCCCATCCAGGTACTAACCAGACCTGACCCTGCTCAGCTTCCGAGATCGGGGGACGTTCAGGGTGGTATGGAGGTAGACAACACTAGTCTCTATGTAGACTTCTGGGCTAAACATTTTTGCTACCTTTTAGGTTGACCTTGGGCTAGCACATGTAAATACATTTGTATACGTTTACAAACAAACTTATCCCAGTTAAGAAGCTCGCTAGCACTTTTCAGCTCCATTATAATCTATAGGACCACATATACAGCGGTGGTCCTATAGGATTATAACGGAGCTGAAAAGTTTCTATTGCCTAGTGACATGTAGCCCTCCTAACAAGTACCTTTTTTCCTTTAAGACCTTGAAGAAACATGTATATGCCAAAAGCCAAGAAGCAGCTGCCTCTTTAATCTTGTGTAGGAGGAGGTAAACTATGGAATCACATCCCTAGGTGTTTATAATACAATTAAGAGACAAAAATTTCAAAGCCAGAGAGGTCTAGAAATTCTTTGAAAACATCTATATGTTTAAAAAGATAAGATACAAAGTAGCATGGCCAGATGCAGTGGCTCATGCCTATAATCCCAACACTTTGGAAGGCAGAAGCAAGAGGATCTCTTGATCTCAAAAGTTGAAGAACAGCCTGGGTAACATAGCGAGACCCTGTCACTACTAAACAAAAATTTAAAAATTAGTAGGGCATGGTGGCATGTGCCTGCAGTCCCAGCTACTCAGGAGGCTGAGGCAGGAGGATTGCTTCAGCCTTGGAGGTTGAGGCTCCAGTGAGCCATGACTGTGCCACTGTACTCCAACCTGGGAGACAGAGCCAGACCCTGTCTCAAAAAAGAAAAAAAAATACAAAGTAAAGGAAATGGCAAAGAAGGAAAATATTTGCGACATATATAAAAGGACAGGTTTAATAACTATATTATATAATATATATTATATATTACAATTATATTATATTGTATATTATATATATTATATATATATATATATATATAAAATCTAAGTACTTTCCGAAGTAAGAGGAAATATGTATACCCTAATACTGAAAAGGTCAAAGGATATGAATATATTTCTTTTTAAAATGTCCTTTTATTTTTAAAAGTGTTTTTTTGTTTAGACAGGGTCTCTCTGTGTTGCCTAAACTGGTCTTGAACTCCTGGGCCCAGGCAGTCGTCCCACGTCAGCCTCCCAAAGTGCTGGGATTACAGGTGTGAGTCACCACACCTCACCTGAACATGATATTTCTAAAAGAAGTGACGAATAGCCAGCAAATGAATGAATACACAATTTCACTATTAATGAAATTCAAATTAAAATGATTCACAATTTTTCACCTGTTAAATTGGCAAACGTGAAAGCAATTTTAATGCTTGGTGATAATAAGGGTGTGCATGTCTGAGGTGTTTGTTGGTTGGGAGGAACTGAATTTAAAACACCCTTTTTTTAGGACAATTTGGCTAGGTAGATATAAAAGGCCTTAAAAGTGAGCTTATCGAGACCATCCTGACTAACACGGTGAAACCCCGTCTCTACTAAAAAGTAAAAAAAACTAGCCGGGCGAGGTGGCGGGCGCCTGTAGTCCCAGCTACTCGGGAGGCTGAGGCAGGAGAATGGCGTGAACCCGGGAGGCGGAGCTTGCAGTGAGCTGAGATCCGGCCACTGCACTCCAGCTTGGGCGACAGAGCGAGACTCCGTCTCAAAAAAAAAAAAAAAAAAAAAAAAAAAAAAGTGAGCTTATCCTTTGATCCAGTAATGCCCCCCGTTTTTTTTTCCCAAAGTGAAAATATTTTAATGTTTTCTTTTTCTGATTATGTAAATAATTCATGGTCATAAAAAATTCAAACTATAAAAAAGAGTTAACAAATTATGTAAAAATTACCTGACAGTCCTACCATTAGAGATAATACTGTTAGTGTTTTGGGAGCATCCTTCCATATCTCTCTGTCCATATGTAAACATCCATATGTACTTTTGCATAAATGGATTTACATGTTATCTTTTTGATTATCAGCACTTTTTTTTTGGTAGTCTTAATATATTAGTCCCTCCTCCCTACCTCATGGTATTTCTGTTGCTATGGAATGACTATCTAAAATGGGACAAAGGATGTATGTGCTTTGAAATTATATAGATACTCCTGTATTGCCTTCTAGAACCGTGATGCCCAATATCATAGCCACTAACCATGTGTGGCTGTTTAACTTTAAATTAATTAAGGTGAAATAAAATAAAATCCAGCTCCTCAGTTGTGTTAGGCACATTTCAAGTAGTCAGAAGCCACATATGACCACTGGCTACCATAATGGACAGTGTAGATCAAAGGATATTTCCATAACTACAAAAGGATTTGTTGGATAGCATATGAAGTTATCAACTTTACTACTTGTTAGGTTTCTTTCTGAGAGCTAAGCATAGCATCATCATAGGTTATTGTTTTAATCATCATAGCATGTTCAGCATAGCATTCTAAAGATAGGCTTGGAAAAAAAAATATGACTAAGTAATAGTGTTGCACTCTTGGTGTGTTCCAGATACTATGCTATGCACAGTGTTTTCATGTGGGCCATGTCATAAGCCCCACAGCAGCCCTGTCAGGTGAGTATTATTATGGTCCTCATTTTCAGATGGGGATATTGAAGCTGAGAAAGTTCAGTAACTTTCCCAAAGTTAGAGAGCTGGTGAGGATGGGGCTGTGACTTGAGCCCTGTCGTCTGCTGTCAAATACTGGCCTGGCCTGCCTCTTAGTGTTAGGCAGCTCACTGCTTGCCACCATATCCTCTGTTCTCTTTCTTCCTTTTCAGTTTCCTTACCCTGAATACTGTGTATCTACTGTGTAATTTAATTGGACATTTAGATTTTTTTCTTTTGTGAATTGCTGAGGCATATACTTTGCCCAATTTTACTAATAGTTTGATTTAAAAAATCGCACTGTAGGAGCTCTTTGTATTTTACAGCTGTTTCTAGGAATAATTCACAAGGAAGCAATAGAAATATTTATATAGAGATGTTCTTATTTATAATAGTGAAGAATTTGAATCACTTAAATGTCAAATAATAGGAAACTAGTTAGTTGAATCAAATATGTTCATAAGGAGAAATACTGTACAACTTTTACAAAATCATGTGATGAAAAAATATTACCCAATGTAGGGAAAGGTTAACAGTACATTTCTAAATGAAAAAGGCAGACTGCTGAACTGTTTATATAGTGTAAATCTATTTGACTTTTTAAAAACTATAAATATGTGTATTCAGGGCCTAGGGAAAAAAAAACAGAAAAAACCTCTGTTGCCTCAGAATAACAGGGATTATATTTTGGGGTATTGGGATTCCTAGTGTATTTTTTTTTGATATATGAGGTTTTTTTTTTTCAGTCCCTAAGTTCACCTTGAACATATCTTACTTTATAATTAGGAAAAAAGAAAGATTGACTATATATATATGTATAGAAAAAAATGTTGCAAGTTTTCTAGAAAAAAGTCAGTTGAATTTTTTTGTAGTATGCATTTTTGGGGCAGTTGGTATTAATATAACATTATGCTAGGCTCTGAGGGAAATTCAAAAAGAAAACAAACACCGCAGATACCATTTCAACAAATGTGGTATGATCACCATTTCAACAAATGTGGTATGATTAAGTTTTTGCTATGTGTTAGACCTCATGCTGGGTGCATAGGCTGCAGAGGTGAGCAAGAGAACCTTCACAGTGCCTGGATCTAGTGCTTGCCTTCCAGGAACATACTGTTTAATTGATGAAATTAAGCCATACACAGATGAAAAGGTTGGTAAGGAACATATCCAATGACCACAAGAGACAGTTATAAAGTGCTGTCACATAACAGCTGGCAAGGTCCTACAGCATGTCAGTTGAGATATATGGTAGAATTCCTTGTAAATTTTAAGGGGCCAAAAGGATGTGGGCTGGTTGAAAGGTTGATCCAAGCAAAGATACTGTCATGTACAAAGAAATCAAGAACTTTGTTTTGGGTTAGAAGGAGATCTAGCTATCTGTCTAGAACAGGGCTCCCTAACCTCGGGCTTAGGTTTAGGGGGATCTATGAGCCCTGAAACTATATATGAAATGTTATGTGCATGTGCCTTTTTCAAGTGGGACAGTCCATAACTTTCATCAGAGTCTAAAAGGGGATTTCGGCTCTGAAAAGGTTAATAACCTAAATGAATAATGAAAAGTTAGGTTGGTTTGGCTGGCCAGTGAGAGGATGGGTGGTAGTTGGGAGCCCTTCAGTGCCATATTGAAGAATTTAAAGTTGATGGAGTGAAAACAACATCACTTTTTAAACCCCTGAAGTTAAACTATATAACTGTTTCTGCTATTTACTCAAGAGTGTAATCACTCAGAAGAGAGTAGCAGAAACAGTTACGTAGTTTAACCTTTTGGACATGATGATGTTCTACCTGAGAGTTGTTCTGGCCAGCTTTGTTTGTTTCCCCTAATTTTTTGTCTTTATAGGAAATATTTCTTTGAGAACTCATCAGAGGCTGTGCAAACAAAGTCTGTCTCCATTTCTCCCCCTTTTATCATGACATCACTAGAAAGCAGTTTATAGTAGTAATGTCTTTGGAGAAAATAATAAACTATGAAGTCTCTTCTATCTAGGTGCTTTCATTATGTGTAACTGAGCAGGCCCTGACTAAAGAAAAAAAAGAAATTACATTCAAAGACAAAATAGAGACCAGTGTTTGGGCTGGAAAGAACAGAGATTTTATTCTTTAATTTTGAAGGTTGATCATTTGTTACTTTACGCAAGACGTAGTTGCAATTTTTAAATAGTATCTTACCTTGTTCTTTCCCTCTGAAAAAGGCAAGAAAGGTTAAACTCAAAGCTACCTGCACAAATTTCAGACCCATTTTGTCTGAGCTTTTTTGCATTTGTGAACAAGTGATCAGACTCGACAGTAGAATTGGTGGGAGTATTTGAAAGTATGATATGGGTACAGTGTGAAATTGATTTCCAGCTTAATTAAATCTATTGCGAACTTGTTAGTGAAGCAAATCTATGTGTTAATTGTTGACAAGGAGTTCCCCTCAACTCACTTTCATGGGGCTTTGTGTTATTCTCACTGCCCCCTCCCTTGCCTACCATTCTAGTTGCTTACCCACTCATCCTTAGCATGGCAGGCTCGGCCATTCCTCATCAATGACGTTATTTATCCTTTTAAAATATTCTAATCGCTCATATTTGCTCTCTATTTTGGACAGCAATGGAAGGAATTTCAGGAAAAAAAGTGTTACTCAAAATAAACGTGAAGACAGTATTGAGAGGAGTAAAATGAAATAAATTTGCTAGAAGGAAAAAGAGAAAAATGCAAAGGAAGGAATGGAAGGCACAAGCCCAGTAACATGGTGGCACGGGTGCTATCTCCAGGTGAACAAGAAAGAACTTGTAGGCAACAGGGAATCTCATCTCCCATCCCACCCATATCCTTTCCACTCAGCCCTGCATTCTCTTCTGCAGGTTTGAAATGGCCCACATAGCCAATGTAGAGCTCTTCAGGAGATATTTTTACAGAAAATCCTGATCACATGGTCTCTGTTTGTTTATTCTCTTGCAGTTTTTGTTTTTGTTTTTTGTTTTTTGTTTTGTTTTTTTAAAGACAGAGTTTCACTTTGTTGCCCAGGCTGTAATGCAATGGCACACTCTCGGCTTACTGCAACCTCTGCCTCCTGGGTTCAAGTGCTTCTCATGCCTAAGCCTCCTGAGTAGTTGGGATTATAGGCACTCACCCCCATGCCCAGCTAATTTTTGTATTTTTAGTAGAGATGGGGTTTCACAGTGTTGGCCAGGCTGGTCTCAAACTCCTGACCTCAGATGATCCACTTGCCTCTGCCTCCTAAAGTGCTGGCATTAGTGGCATGAGCTACTGTGCTCAGCCTATGTTTTACTTTTTTTAGAGATGGAGTCTCGCTGTGGAGTGTAGTGGCATGATCATAGCTCACTACAGCCTTGAACTCCTCTTACCATTTTTTTATCCTTAAAATTTCCATGTCTCACTCTCTTGCCAACTATTCTCTTTCATTTGGTCCCTTGATTCACTCTAAACTCAAGCTCTGATAAAGCAGCTGATCAGTGAAGTGTCTGTGGTTACTAAAGTAGAAGTTAGAGGCAGAACAGTGGCAGAGAGCCCTGGAATCTGGCCCTTGGTAGGTGTTCCACAAATGTTCATTGAACAAATGAATAAGTGGAGCCAGGTTGTCTATGCCCTAGTCCCAGCTCTCTCGCATGCACTAGTGTTATATATATATGTGTGTGTGTGTGTGTATATATATACACTGAGGCATAGGGAGATTTACATACTATGCCTCAGTTTACTCATCTGTAAAATGGGGAAGATCATTATAGGCTTGTAAATGAAATGAATTAATACTTACAAAATGCTTAAATTAGTCCTGGATCAAAGTAAGCTTTCAGTAAATTGTAAACTCTTATTTTCAAGCTCTCAGAACCAGAATACTTGAGATGTGGACAAAACATTACCTCTTAAGAGGTTTGTTAGGGAAAGTATAGCTGGAGTTAAAAATTTAACCTCTTAGAAAAGTCACTGTTCAAGCTACTGGTTTTCATCTCCACCATTCCCCCTAAATTGCCACTGCCTCACTGAATTAGACACACTTGACCACCTTCCTTCTTGGCCTAGTTTTTTTCTGGGATCGTCTGTAACACCAAATATTTCTCTAAACTCATTAAACATCTCTTCTTAATCTCCATTGCAAAATCCTTTTTGTTTACCTGTACTTATTTTTTTACTTTCATTTTGAAATAATTAGAAGTTCACGAGAAATTACAATAATAATATACTGGGAGGGCCCAAGTATCTAGTATCCTTCAGTGGTAACATCTTGCGTAGCTATAGTTCAGTATCAAAACCAGGAAAAATGCATTGAGAAAACTGCAGAGCTTATTAAGATGTCATCAGTTTTATTTGTACGTGTGTGTGTGTGTGTGTGCGCCTATGCAATTTTGTCATGTTTAGCTCTGTATAACCATCACTGGAACTGTTTCACTACCACATGGCTCCCTGTGCCACCTTTTTATAGCTGCAGCTTCTAATCTGTTCTCTATCTCTATAATTTTATAATTCAAAAATGTTGTCCACATGAATCTGTAACCATTTGGCTTGGCTTTCTCCATTCGGCATGATTCCCATGGGATCCATCCAAGTTGTTGAGATTATCGATAGTCCATTCCTTGTTATTGCTGCATTGCGTCCCATGGTACAGGTGTAGCATAGTTTGTTTAGCAGTTCACTCACTGAAGGGCATTTGAGTTGTTTCCAGTTTTTGGCTATTATGAATAAGGCTGTTATGAACATTTGTGCACACAGACATATATTGTGTGAATATAAGTTTTCATTTCTCTGGGGTAAATACTCAAGAGTGGAATTGTTGGATCATATGTTAAATGCATGTTTAGCTTTTTAAGAAACTGCCAAATTATCTTCCAGTGTAGCTGTACCATTTTATATTCCGACCAGCAGTATATGAGTAATATCATTTCTCCACAGCCTTGCCAGCATTTGGTGTTGATTTTACGTTTCACTTTAGTCATGCTGATGGGTGTGTAGTGATGTCTCATTGTGGTTTTAGTTCGCATTTCTCTACTGGCTAATGATGCAAAAACATCTTTTCGTGTACTTGTTTGCTATCTGTATTATCTTCTTTGGTGAAATGTCTGTCTTTTGCCTTCTCATATAGTTTGGATATTTGTTGCCTCCAAATTTCACATTGAAATTGAATCCCTGGTATTAGTAGCAGGGCCTGGTGGGAAGTTTGGATCATGGGGAGGATGGCTCATAAATCATTTTTATAGTAGCAAGTTCTCACTATATTATTATTATGAGAATATACCATCCCCTCTTTGCTTTCTTCTTCTCTTACCGTGTGATGCCTGCTCCCATTGCCTTCTGCCATGAGTGGAAGCTTCCTGAGGCCCTCACTGGAAGCAGATGCTGATACCATGCTTCTTGTACAGTCTGGAGAACTGTGAGCCAAATCAGCTTCTTTTCTTTTTTTTTTTTTTTTTTTTTTTTCTTTTGAGACGGAGTCTCGCTCTGTCACCCAGGCTGGAGTGCAGTGGCGCGATCTCGGCTCACTGCAAGCTCCGCCTCCCGGGTTTACGCCATTCTCCTGCCTCAGCCTCCCGAGTAGCTGGGACCACAGGCGCCCGCCATCTCGCCCGGCTAATTTTTTGTATTTTTTTTAGTAGAGACGGGGTTTCACCGTGTTAGCCAGGATGGTCTCGATCTCCTGACCTCGTGATCCACCCGTCTCGGCCTCCCAAAGTGCTGGGATTACAGGCTTGAGCCACCGCGCCCGGCCGCTTCTTTTCTTTATAAATTACCCAGCTTCAGGTATTCCTTTATGGCAATGCAAATGGATGAAAACAGTCTTTTTCTAATGGGATTATTATTTTACTGTTGAGTTTTAAGAGTCCTTTATATAGTCTAGATACTAGAGTTTTGCCAGAGATGTGGTTTGTAAGTATTTTTTGTTCCCATTTTAGCATGTTATTCTTCCTTTTTGCTGTGTGTATTAGTTTCCTATGGCTGCTGTAACAAATTATCACAAACATGGTGGCTAGAAACAACACAAGTTTATTCTCTTATAGTTCTAGAGGCCGGAAGTCTGAAATTTTAGTGAGCCCCAATCAAGGTTTTGGCAGGACTGAATAACTTCTGGAATCTTGCCTTTTCCAGGTACTGAAGTGACATTTATGACCCATTCCTCCATCTTCAAAGCCAGCAGTGCAGCATTTTCAAATCTCTCTCTCTTTCCTTCCATTATCACTTCGCCTCTTGCCTTCTGTGTCAGACATCTCTCTTAGGAGGACATTTGTGATTACATTTAGGGCCCACCTGGATAATTTGGGATAATCTCTCCATCTGAAGATCCTCAACAAATATTTTTTGCATTAATAAATGATTTGTCTCTTCTGTGTACCTGGATCTCTGTGTAATTCTACAATTACCTTAAATAAAATTATCAGTATAATAATTGCAATAGCTACACTGGTAGTTAGCATCTCCATCCTCCTTAACTGTCCATCTTCTTTCTGACTTTCTTCTCTATAGTAGCCTATGGTGCATTTGTCTATATTAACCAAACCTTGGGACTTTTCAAGCCTTTTGAACTTGCATAAACTGGATGTGCTTTAACCACTATCATAGAACTGGGACACAGCCGGCCTGTGGATAGTTCATAAAACAGTTCTGAATGCAGTCTTATTGCATCAGATACTGTCTCCTCACATCTCTCCATGCCCCATCTCTGACCCACCAACCAGGTGGAGAAAAGAGAGGTCCAGTTTGCTCCTGCTGTGGGCTTCTCCTTTCTCCTGTAATGGCCAAATGAAGAATAAGCGTCCTTTCAGCATGGTTGGAGTAACTGAGGAAATCCTGTATGCCTTATGATAGGAAGTTGTCACTAATTAAATAAAGTAGAACTGGAAGTAAGAGACTAGTGCAGGAGACAGAAGCCACTGTTTTAACAATGCCTTCAACTTTGCGCTTTGTATGGCCTATAATGTGTATAAGTACCTGCACTTAAGTGAGATTCAAATCTTCCAAAGTGTCTTCAGGGCTGCCACAGTAGGGAATACCTTGCCTTTCCAGAAACAGCTGTACAGCAGTTATATTCTTTTGACTGCATTGAGTTGGAAACGAATGTACACTAGTTCAAGGGTTGTACTCTTCCCTTATTCTGATTCTCAGAGGCAGTATCAGGTTATACCAAGGCGTAACCTGCCTGCTTAAACTCTCTGCCTGAAGGTAGAGTTAATTTTCCTAGGGTCCAGAGCTGCTATCATGAGGCAAGAAGAAAAATGAATGGCCTGTGATAAAGGGAACTTTGAAAATATAATAATTGGTTTGCCATTCCTGGGATGGTAGTCATGGAAGTGTTCCTAAACTTATTTTTCTCATTGATTTTTTTCAGTTGAAGTATACTTTATATACAGTGAAATGCACAGGTTGTAAATGTATCCTTCAATCCATTTTGAATAATGCAAACATCTGTGTAATCCATGTCTTTATCAAGATCCAGAAAGTTTTCACCACCTCAGAAAATTTTTTTGTGTACCTCCCCAATCAATCTGCACATCCTCCTCCATGAAGCAACCACTGTTCCAGTTTCTGTCCTTGTAGTTTAATCTGTTGTAGTACTTTGTGCAAAAGGAATCATATAGTATGTGTGCTTTTGTGTGTGACTTCCTTTACTTAGCATGTCTATGAGGCTCATCCATGTTGTCACAGTGTCAGTAGTTCCTTTTTATTGCCGACTAGTATTCCCTTATATGAATAGGACACAGTTTGTTTATCCATTTTCTTGTTGATGGCCACCTGTGCAATTTCAGGTTTTGGCTATTAACATTCTTTTTCAAGGTTTTGGTTCTTTTTTAAGCTTTTTATTTTTTTTAATTTTAATTTTAATTTTTTGTAGACACATATTCCCTTCTTTAAATACCCAGGAGTGGAATTTTGTTATAGACTGTGTGTGTGTTTACTTTTTAAATAAGTTTTCAAAACGTTTCTTATAATGATTGTGCCATTTTACATAGAGTACTTCTAAACTCTTATTGTCTCACATAGAGTAGAAATTGTGGGACAGGGCAACATCCAGTCTGGTTACCTTTAGCTATTGGGACTCTAGAGGATAATTTCTATACTTTTTAGAGAAGCAAAGGAATTTCAATGAGGAAAGAGTTGTAATAAAGGATTTATAAATGTTATTTATTTGCTACCTTTTTGCAAATACGTATTCTATCTCTGAAAAGACACATAGACCCTGGCACTTTAAGAACAGTGGTCAGTCACAGTCTCCTTTAATCGCATCTATTTCCAGTGAGAAAAAATCAGGGGCTCTGGACCTATGAAGGGGATTTTTTTTTGAGTCTCCCTTAACATGGACACAACACAGAACACAGGTACTAAATACCGTAATGGAACTATATTCCAGAAAAGGGAAAGCTGCACTTCTTTGTTTCAGTCTTTGTACATATGTATCCTGTTCATGCTGCATCTCTTTCTTTCCTATACTCTTTTCAAGTATGGAGTGTTACATCTTACATTTTCCACTTTGTGTTCCAGGCCAAAGAAGCCCTCGAAAATACTGAAGTTCCTGTTGGTTGCCTTATGGTCTACAACAATGAAGTTGTAGGGAAGGGGAGAAATGAAGTTAACCAAACCAAAAATGTATGTGAGTTGGCAGTATAATTGCAAACATAGAATAGTGATGGGTGGACTGGAGAGAACTGACCACAGTTGGTATGAAGATGAGACTGAATATAGTCCCGTAACTGCCAGTGGTGGGTAGCTTTTCTTAATGTCTCTCTTTTTCAGTATCATTTTCTTCCTGATTTTGAAAGTGATACATGTTGATTTTTTTTATTGTGGAAAATTTCAGAACAATTTAATGAAGCCATAAAATCTTAGTGAATAATTTTCTGTTTCGTAGAGTTTTACTCTAACGCTTGAGTGAAACCCAAGAGGGGATTTTATTTCATCAGAATATCATCATGGAAGAAACAAGTCTGTCTCTACTTTAAGCCAATCTAATATATGAAATTTTCATTTTACAAAATAGGTCAATTTAACTCATATTGCACTCCTTTTTTAGTACCTTTAAATAATATTTTCATCTTAGTACATTAAAAAAGTATACTCAAATTATAGCTTTGGAGGGAGGTATGAAGATTATATAAAGGAAGCTATTTTTGTATCAGATAATTCAACAAACTAGGGTCTTCCACACCAGCTGCCTCTGTAGCTACATGTAGTATGTACATTTTAATAGCTTATATGACTTTTATTACGGTTAGGTTGGGAAGTTCATGGTTCAAGGCAGTGCTTCTTAAACGTGGTATCACAACAATGTGTCATGGTAAGTATACTTGGGAAGTATAAGTAAACTACCAAATTTTGTGATTACAAAAATTCCTAGGTGGATTCAAAGATCACTTATACCTGTAATGCCATTCACACAGACTTTTGTCTTGTCGTGTGATTTTGGGAGCCAGACAATAAGCCGGTGTTGATACCAGTGCTATGAGAACTTTAAAGTTCATCTGTCAGTCACATCTGTTGAAAAGAAAACTGATATTTAGCAAAACACATGTAAAATAGGAATCCAGATTCCCAAATCTTTTATTATTTATTTTTGACCATAAAACAACAGGATTATATTTTAATACATAACTTCTGTACAACCAAAAAAATAAAACACCACAGTAAAATAAACAGGAATAAACATGGTATTTCATTTGTAGTGCTTGACAAAATTCTCACATCCTTAATCAGAAATGAGCTCTTAGAAATCAGTAACAAAGAGACTAATATTACAAGGGAAGTGAAAATAAAAGGAACAGATGAAAATGAAATAAGTAACCAATAAGGCTGTACAAAGATGATCTAGCTTAACTTTAACAGAAGAAAAAAGCAATTTCTTTGCAACATTACATTATCCGTGATTTAAAATACTGATACCTAATGTTTGAACAGTTTTAGGAAATGGGAAACATTCAAACACTGGGAAAGCTTACATTGATTATAGGAAATTTACTCAAAATGTAGATTTTGCATATGCTTCGCTTCAGCAGTTCCAATCAATAGGAACTGTTCCGACAAAGTAGTTGGACAATTCGGATTTATGTATAACCATGTTCACTGCATAGAAAATCTGTAGTTAATATGTCAACCCCCCAAAAAACTTTTTTATCAGTTTGCTTATGAAAAATAGTAGATTGAAGTGTAGAAGTAGAAAGAAAAAAGGCACTTAAATAAAAATATAGTATTTCACAAAATTCTTTTTCCTTTGAATTCTTGAAAAAGACAGCTTTTTAATGAATCAGTTTTAAATTTACCCTGTGATAAGTGAGAAGCATGAATATATGCAAGTCATACTTTTTATTTTTATTTATTTATTTACTATGGAAATGCTTTGATAGAGGTGAACATGGAGTGAGAACAGCAAGTGGCCACATGTACATGGCTATCACAGAACACATTGTGCGTAAATGAAGAATTCATACCGCCCCCACCCTTAACCCAGTAACAGAAGGCTCTAGGCCCCCTTTTCCTCGGTCCACTCCTCAAACTCTCCCTCCTCCTCAGCAGTGGCATCCTGGGACTGTTGGTACTCAGATACCAGGTCATTCATGTTGCTCTCGGCCTCAGAGAATTCCATCTCATTCCTGCCCTCACCCGTGTACCAGTGCAGGAAGGCCTTGCAGTTGAACATGGCTGTGAACTGCTCTGAGACGTGCCTGAGCAGCTCCTGGATGGCCATGTTGTTACTGACAAAGGTGGTGGACGTTTTTAGCCCTGGGGATGGGATGTCCCAGAAAGCTGTTTTCCCATTGTAGGGGATTCAGTCAGCAAAGTAGCTGCTGTTCTTGGTTTGGACATTAAGCATTTGCTCCTCTACCTCCCTCATGGACATGCGGCCCCTGAAAATGGCAGCCTCTGTTAGGTAGAGGCCATATTAGGGGCCATAGGCAGCCATCATGCTCTTGGCATCAAACATCTGCTGGGGGAGTTCAGCCACTGTCAGGGCCTTCTTTGTTGTTTAAATGCTCATTTTGAAATACCTTTTTAAAATTTCAAATATAGAAAGTAGAAGCAGTTCTATTCTCATTTCTCTATGCAGGACTATTAAAATTTTGCCATATTCTTCCAGACAATTTTCTTTCATATAAATCATATAACAATATACAAATATATACAGTCTTTTAATTTTAACTCACATGTATAATAATTTCAAACAATGTTAAAATAATTACCATTATCATAACACTGAGCAGTATTATTTAACTGTCAGGATAGTCATTCCCATGTAGAATTAACATTTTTAAATTAGCCATTACCATTTCAGTTAGAAAAAACAGAAGCATGTACACATACCTCTGCAATTAGTTGATGTTTGTTGAAAAATGACATAATTTTAAATATCAATTTAAAATACTGTAAAACATACAAAAATTTTTTTTGAAAAAATGTTTTGAAGAATTTAAAAAAAGTTTTAATTAAATTCATGTTGACTCACAAAGCAGTTATTAAGAAGATATTAAAACATAAGTAATAAACATAATACAGCAATTAATTAATGTATAGATACTTATTTAGGAGTAGAATTCTGTATTTTAAATCATGGTCATATTTTCCAGTTTGCATTTTGTGTATGATATCTTTAAGATGAGAACTTTGAATGTCCTAACAATATCCATCTAACCCCATCCAGTGACCGGGGTTTCTTCTATATGCTGAAATTAACCTGGGTTTATTTTGTTATTCTGTGTCATAAAGAAGATTACTCTATAACTATAGCATAGAAAGACTCTTGACCCCAAGTGAGAAGACCTAAGTTCTGCATTTGGATCTGATACCACCACCACCACCCCGTCACCACCACCACCCCGTCGCCACCACCACCTCCTCTCTCAGCTGTGTGTGATTAACACATGCCAGCGTGGCTTAGTTTCTTTTTCTTTAGTAGCAAAAGAGAGAGTTGACTGAGATGATTGAGTTCAGCAATTGTTTATTGAGAGCTGTAGGGAGATTTGATTCCATAATTTAAATCTGATTTTTTGAAAGCACCTAAGTTGGAGAAACCTTTTTTTTAAACTCTCCATTTAGTTTTGGTGTGTAGCCAGGTTTGGGAACCTCTTCTCTAAAGTACCTTCCATCTCTGGTAATCAGTTCTGTGATTCACCCATGTAGCCCCTTGGCCAGCTCCGCTCCCATCTGCCTGTAGCTTCCGTGGCATCTTGGGCCACTGTGCTAGCACTTTTCATACCCTGCCCTATCACACAGGTAAATGAGCCCCACCAGATTTTATGCTTGTTGAGGACAGAGACTTTTTATCCTACACAGAATTTATTTAGCCCAGTGACTTGTACATAGTTAACACTCAGTGTAAATTATTGATAAATGCTATTCTCATGAATATTACAAATAATTACTCCATATAGAATCTATGATTCATTTTAAGCTATTTTAGTAAGGGAGAAAGAAAAGGAGACAAGAGCTAGCAGAGTACATCTATAGTATTATGTGGCACCATGCTTCATGTAATTCAGATTTATAAGGTGTATAAGTGTAGATACCAGTGTATACCATTTTACCTATGGGAAATCTAGACTTACAGAAGTTAAGTAACTTGCCTAAGTCCACATAATTAGTAATGTCACTGTCAAGCTTCAAATTTAAATGTAGTCAGTTCCTCATGCTTTGTGATCTCTCCTATCCTGTACTGCTTCCCATGAAGTGTCTGAAACCAATACCAAATCTCTTCTCTAGAGTCTTCCAGTATATAAAACTTCATTCCCCAAAGGTGTAAGAGGTGACATTCCAGTAAACTTAATGTAGATTTGCTTGGAGTGAGATCAGTGACAGCCTTGAACATGTATTTGAAACTAGAGCACAAGCTTATGAAAATTTTGCTTCCCCTGAAATATTCAGAAACCATACACTTTTTTTCTTTGCTTTTTAGACTTACCTTCTCCGTGGCAATTTAATTGAAAGAGTTTCCCCTAAGATACTTAGGTACTTAACTAAAAATGCAGCATGATTCCTTTGGCATCTCTGATTAGATATCTTTCGCAAGTGAGGTTATGGTACTTGAACTGGGGAATACATTGTCCCCTGCTAAGGGTGTCTTGAAACTGTATTCGTTAAAATATTGGCAGAAAGGATAGGTGCATATTTTGTACTTATTTTTTGTATATTTGTAAAATAGTAGTCACTTGAAGCAAACAGCATCAGTGCAAGCCCCTTTCTCTTTTCAGGCTACTCGACATGCAGAAATGGTGGCCATTGATCAGGTCCTCGATTGGTGTCGTCGAAGTGGCAAGAGTCCCTCTGAAGTATTTGAACACACTGTGTTATATGTCACTGTGGAGCCGTGCATTATGTGTGCAGCTGCTCTCCGCCTGATGAGTATCCTTTGACTTCATGAGTTAATGTCTTGTACCATTCATGTGAACAAGAGAGTGGCCTAAATATGAAAACACAGACTTAGGAAACACCTTGTAAAACGTAGTGTCTCTGGCCGGGTGCGGTGGCTCAAGCCTGTAATCCTAGCACTTTGGGAGGCCGAGACGGGTGGATCACGAGGTCAGGAGATTGAGACCATCCTGGCTAACACGGTGAAACCCCCGTCTCTACTAAAAATACAAACAATTAGCCAGGCAAGGTGGCGGGGCCTGTAGTCCCAGCTACTCGGGAGGCTGAGGCAGGAGAATGGCGGGAACCCGGGAGGCGGAGCTTGCAGTGAGCTGAGATCCGGCCACTGCACTCCAGCCTGGGCGACAGAGCAAGACTCCGTCTCAAAAAAAAAAAAAAAACCTAGTGTCTCTTACAAAAAAAGGACAGCTTTTTAAATAGTAAAATGACCTATTTCTTTTCATATCAATAAACGTAGAATGATTACACAAATAATTTAGAGAAATAAAATATTAGAACTATCTTAAACAGTTATATAAAGATAAATCATAAATTAAGTTGAAGTGGATTATAAAACAGTTTGCAAAGGAAAAGTGCTAAAGAATATGCAGCTAAGTTTTGCCTTTGGATAATGGATTGTGAGTGATTTAAATTTTTTTTCTCTGTTTATCTGTTGGTTTGTTTGCCATGAATACCTATTACAGTGTACCAAACATTATCAGTAAAAAGTAAATAAGAAGTAAAAAATCCTTTATGATATTCTAATTGTAAATGGAAAATGAGTAGTTACAGCTCTTTGGATTGTCTTGTATGGATTAAGCAACTTAAATAGTTCAGAGACACTGTAGGGACTTCTAAAGATCTTTTTAAAAAATTATTTGAAAATTGAAGGCCGGGCGCGGTGGCTCAAGCCTGTAATCCCAGCACTTTGGGAGGCCGAGACGGGCGGATCACGAGGTCAGGAGATCGAGACCATCCTGGCTAACATGGTGAAACCCCGTCTCTACTAAAAAAATACAAAAAACTAGCCGGGCGAGGTGGCGGGCGCCTGTAGTCCCAGCTACGCGGGAGGCTGAGGCGAGAGAATGGCGTGAACCGGGAGGCGGAGCTTGCAGTGAGCTGAGATCCGGCCACTGCACTCCAGCCTGGGCGACAGACCGAGACTCCGTCTCAAAAAAAAAAAAAAAAAAAAAAAAAAGAAAATTGAAAAACTCAGTTTTTTAGTTGCTTATTTTTTATATACTTATTTTACTATGTATGGATGGATAATTTTAACACTTTAAAAATAATACAGAAGTTTTTGGGTATGATAAAATGTACAGTCTCTATAAAAGGGTTATTACGGGCAACTTAGAATTCTCTCCTCATCTTGCCTTACAAAATGGCTAAGTTTTAGTCTATTTTGTATTAGGGCACAGATTATATTTTATTTGGGGGAAGAACAGGGAAGAAGCTGTTATTTTTAAAAGGTGAAAATCCCTGGATTACATTTCTGCATCCCTTCTGGCTCTGACTCCCTGGTGATTCTGAAAAAGTGATTTAGGAAAGAGCAGAGAGAGCCCTGAACTGTGAACATTAAGCAACCACATACTCAGTTTTCATTCTGTTTGCAGTTGTTAAATATCAGTTTCTCAAACTTTAAACCCTTTTCTTCTGTAACTGGATTGTATGGTTTATAAGACTAATCCTAAGCTTCATTGTTTTGAAGAGTAGCATGAACTTTCCTCTCCAGGATGGCTAGTATAAACCTACTCTGATTTTGTCACAATGCATACTTGAACTGTACATTCTATGCAGGACCTTAATTCTGTCTTATAAATCCCACTGGTTGTATATGGCTGTCAGAATGAACGATTTGGTGGTTGTGGCTCTGTTCTAAATATTGCCTCTGCTGACCTACCAAACACTGGGAGACCGTTTCAGGTAATACAAACTGCTTATGCTTTTTCTTTCTTGCTAATTGTTTTCATCTCTTTATGGGCTTGTGAATAACTAGTGTGTGGCCAGTATATGAAGAAACCATGATAGAATCAGACATCTTGGATCTCAGGACCTCTAGTGGAGGTCATTTATGCCTCAGTATAAGATGACAGGGAAGAGTTTCTAAATGAGTGCCTACCTGTCTTCATTCACAGACTCCTTCCTGAAGGAGAGTCCCCACCCTTCCCAGCTGACTCTGAACACTCTTCACCAACACCGTTAGGTATGCCTGAAGACACTCTCGCTGTTGGAGTTTTTATTCAATGAATGTTACCAGCTCTATGCCCTACCAAGTTTGATGATGCTTGGCCTGTGTCAGTGATGCTAGAGACTATTTACAGCACACACAATATTTTTGCACAAATTGAATCATTTTGCTTGATTGCCACATCCTACTTTTAGTATCTAGCAATCACTGTATTTTCATGTTTTTTTTCCTCTGTCTTTGTAATGTTGAAATTTCCCCCAGACCTAGGAATCCATGTCTTTAGTCTCTTAGAAATTCCCTTTTCCCTTTAATCTCGCCACTTCTCCCAAAGTTTTTATGGGTCAGACTACAAGCAATAGCAATTTGTATTTCAGAGTTTGGCCTGTGACTATACCCCTGCTTTCATTAACTGGTTTGATTGTTTTTCTCTCCAAGATGTAAGGTTAATGTAAAAGTATTATGCTTTAAAAAGAAAAAACTTTAACAAATGCTGGATATGGGTGGGCAGTTCACTTCAAAAACTTCAGGTATTCCTAGAATACTTTAAGGACCTATGAAGGACTAAATTTGGCTGAGTCTCACTGAGAACGAGTTTTTAAAACGTTCTTGAGTTTTCTAGCTGAACATTAGCTTTCCTGTCAACTTCTGTACATTTGAGAATAGATGCTGTTTAACATTACATCAGAAAAGAAATTGTAATGCAATGATGGAGAGTGAAGGATACAATTGGCTTGATCATTAACGATATCTAGAAAGTGATTTGATTTTTTCCAATCACTTCTATTAGTAGCTCAAATTTTGCTTACATAAGTCTTTGCAAATGAATTGCTGACTCTGTATTTCCTTTATGAGAATGATCTGAATAATTTTTCAGTTTCTGGGCAGAACAAAGATGAGCCTTTTGATGTCAGACATGGGAGGAATATTTCTCTCCAATGTGTCAGTGACATAGGGCACAAACACAAGTCCTTTCTCACACATCTTTGTCGTCGATGCGGCAGAACCGAAACAAGTTCATTTGCAGTGGGTATACCTAGCCACATTGGCTCAGCTGCAAATCAATGACTGTGGCTTGCAGCCATATCTCCAGGCTTAATGCCAAATTATGGTTTTTTAAAAGGTGCTTTTAGATTCTAAGGAAAACAGTGGTGCCCCAGGCTGTGAATGCTGGGTATTCTTTTTTTTTAAATTTGTCTGGGCTTGGGAGGCAGCAGCTGATTGGGAGGTGGGATACTGTTTCTTACTGCAGAATTACAGATTATTTCATATGATATTATAAGCAGCATTAAAGTTTGTAGAGGCCGATAGAACTATTCTTTTCAAAGAAGATGGTGATTAATTATAATACCTATTTGTTTTTTAAAATTTTTATTTTATGACTGGGTGCAGTGTCTCATGCCTGTAATCCCAGCACTTTGGGTGGCTGAAGGTAGGTGAGAGGTCAGGAGATCAAGACCATCCTGGCTAACATGGTGAAACCCTGTCTCTACTAAAAATAGAAAAAATTAGCCAGGTGTGGTGGCGGGCGCCTGTAGTCCCAGCTACTTGGGAGGCTGAGGCAGGAGAATGGCGTGAAACCAGTAGGTGGAGCTTGCAGTGAGCCGAGATTGTGTTCCAGCCTGGGTGACAGAGTGAGATTCCGTCTCAAAAAAAAAAAAAATTATTTTATTATTAATGTGTGCTTTTTATTAATGCCACAAATTTGTCGCTGTAATGGATACTTGAAAATATAAATAATAAATTATCTTGGTGTGTTAGAGTGGTGCAGTTTCCTTCAAGGCCTGTAACTCAGCAGTTCTCATTCCTGACTGCCCATTAGAATCTCCTGGAGGCTTCTGCGCCTGACTCTGCTCAGCCCTGACCCAGACCCTGCTCAGCCCTGCCGCAGACCATCTGAATCAGAAGGCAGGGGGCCAACAGTGCTGTGTTTCCAGAGAGCTCCACGCGGTTCTCCTGAGCAGTCATGGTTGAGAACCACTGCTCTCATCCCACGTGAGAGGAGAGGGCTCTGAGTGTGTGAGTGGAGTGGAGGGCGACCCCTGGGAAGCTCCAGCACTTAACGCAGCAGGAAGCAGAGGGCATCTGTGACGGGACTGGCCAGCAGTGGTTTGGATGGTGAAACGCTGAGAAGCCAAGGGAGGCAAAGAGCGGTCAGATGGAGCATGGTGGCCAGTTGCCTCCAGGACTGCAGAGTTGAGGAAGCTGAAAGGGGACCAGTGTTTTGGTCAGTAGGGACCTGGGGATTTCTGAGAGGGCAGATATCAGGGGAAACCCTACCCCTGATATTCAACGTGGGTTCTTTTCTTTTCTTTTCTTTTTTTTTTTTTTTTTTTACTATGCCTTTTTTTTTTTTTTTTTTTAATTATACTTTAAGTTCTAGGGTACATGTGAATAACGTGCAGGTTTGTTACATATGTATACTTGTGCCATGTTGGTGTGCTGCACCCATCAACTCGTCAGCACCCATCAATTCATCATTTATATCATGTGTAACTCCCCAGTGCAATCCCTCCCTCCTCCCCCCTCCCCATGCTAGGCCCCAGTGTGTGATGTTCCCCTTCCCGAGTCCAAGTGATCTCATTGTACAGTTCCCACCTATGAGTGAGAACATGCGGCGTTTGGTTTTCTCTTCTTGTGATAGTTTGCTAAGAATGATGGTTTCCAGCTGCATCCATGTCCCTACAAAGGATGCAAACTCTTCCTTTTTGATGGCTGCATAGTATTCCATGGTGTATATATGCCACATTTTCTTAATCCAGTCTGTCACAGATGGACATTTGGGTTGATTCCAAGTCTTTGCTATTGTGAATAGTGCCGCAATAAACATACGTGTGCATGTGTCTTTGTAGTAGAGTAATTTATAATCCTTTGGGTATATACCCAATAGTGGGATGGCTGGGTCATATGGTACATCTAGTTCTAGATCCTTGAGGAATCGCCATACTGTTTTCCATAATGGTTGAACTAGTTTACAATCCCACCAACAGTGTAAAAGTGTTCCTATTTCTCCATATCCTCTCCAACACCTGTTGTTTCCTGACTTCTTAATGATTGCCATTCTAACTGGTGTGAGATGATATCTCATTGTGGTTTTGATTTGCATTTCTCTGATGGCCTGTGATGACGAGCATTTTTTCATGTGTCTGTTGGCTGTATGGATGTCTTCTTTTGAGAAATGTCTGTTCATATCCTTTCCCCACTTTTTGATGGGGTTGTTTGTTTTTTTCTTGTATATTTGTTTGAGTTCTTTGTAGATTCTGGATATTAGCCCTTTGTCAGATGAGTAGGTTGCAAAAATTTTCTCCCATTCTGTAGGTTGCCTGTTCACTCTGATGGTAGTTTCTTTAGCTGTGCAAAAGCTCTTTAGTTTAATTAGATCCCATTTGTCAATTTTTGCTTTTGCTGCCGTTGCTTTTGGTGTTTTAGACATGAAGTCCTTGCCCATGCCTATGTCCTGAATGGTACTACCTAGATTTTCTTCTAGGGTTTTTATGGTATTAGGTCTAACATTTAAGTCTCTAATCCATCTTGAATTAATCTTCGTATAAGGGGTAAGGAAAGGATCCAGTTTCAGCTTTCTACTTATGGCTAGCCAATTTTCCCAGCACCATTTATTAAATAGGGAATCCTTTCCCCATTTCTTGTTTCTCTCAGGTTAGTCAAAGATCAGATGGCTGTAGATGTGTGGTATTATTTCTGAGGACTCTGTTCTGTTCCATTGGTCTATATCTCTGTTGTGGTACCAGTACCATGCTGTTTTGGTTACTGTAGCCTTGTAGTATAGTTTGAAGTCAGGTAGCGTGACGCCTCCAGCATTGTCCTTTTGACTTAGGATTGTCTTGGCAATGCGGGCTCTTTTTTGGTTCCATATGAACTTTAAAGCCGTTTTTTCCAATTCTGTGAAGAAAGTCATTGGTAGCTTGATGGGGATGGCATTGAATCGATAAATCACCTTGGGCAGTATGGCCATTTTCACGATATTGATTCTTCCTATCCATGAGCATGGTATGTTCTTCCATTTGTTTGTGTCCTCTTTGATTTCACTGAGCAGTGGTTTGTAGTTCTCCTTGAAGAGGTCCTTTACATCCCTTGTAAGCTGGATTCCTAGGTATTTTATTCTCTTTGAAGCAATTGTGAATGGAAGTTCATTCCTGATTTGGCTCTCTGCTTGTCTGTTACTGGTGTATAAGAATGCTTGTGATTTTTGCACATTAATTTTGTATCCTGAGACTTTGCTGAAGTTGCTTATCAGCTTAAGGAGATTTTGGGCTGAGACGATGGGGTTTTCTAAATATACAATCATGTCATCTGCAAACAGGGATAATTTGACTTCTTCTTTTCCTAACTGAATACCCTTGATTTCTTTCTCTTGCCTGATTGCCCTAGCCAGAACTTCCAAGACTATGTTGAATAGGAGTGGTGAGAGAGGGCATCCCTGTCTTGTGCCAGTTTTCAAAGGGAATTTTTCCAGTTTTTGCCCATTCAGTATGATATTAGCTGTGGGTTTGTCATAAATAGCTCTTATTATTTTGAGGTACGTTCCATCAATACCGAATTTATAGAGCGTTTTTAGCATAAAGGGCTGTTGAATTTTGTCAAAAGCCTTTTCTGCATCTATTGAGATAATCATGTGGTTCTTGTCTTTGGTTCTGTTTATATGCTGGATTACGTTTATTGATTTGCGAATGTTGAACCAGCCTTGCATCCCAGGGATGAAGCCCACTTGATCATGGTGGATAAGCTTTTTGATGTGCTGCTGAATCTGGTTTGCCAGTATTTTATTGAGGATTTTTGCATCGATGTTCATCAGGGATATTGGTCTAAAATTCTCTTTTTTTGTTGTGTCTCTGCCAGGCTTTGGTATCAGGATGATGTTGGCCTCATAAAAAGAGTTAGGGAGGATTCCCTCTTTTTCTATTGATTGGAATAGTTTCAGAAGGAATGGTACCAGCTCCTCCTTGTACCTCTGGTAGAATTCAGCTGTGAATCCATCTGGTCCTGGACTTTTTTTGGTTGGTAGGCTATTAATTATTGCCTCAATTTCAGAGCCTGCTATTGGTCTATTCAGGGATTCAACTTCTTCCTGGTTTAGTCTTGGGAGAGTGTAAGTGTCCAGGAAATTATCCATTTCTTCTAGATTTTCTAGTTGATTTGCATAGAGGCATTTATAGTATTCTCTGATGGTTGTTTGTATTTCTGTGGGGTCAGTGGTGATATCCCCTTTATCATTTTTTATTGCATCTATTTGATTCCTCTCTCTTTTCTTCTTTATTAGTCTTGCTAGCGGTCTGTCAATTTTGTTGATCTTTTCAAAAAACCAACTCCTGGATTCATTGATTTTTGGAGGGTTTTTTGTGTCTCTATCTCCTTCAGTTCTGCTCTGATCTTAGTTATTTCTTGCCTTCTGCTAGCTTTTGAATGTGTTTGCTCTTGCCTCTCTAGTTCTTTTAATTGTGATGTTAAAGTGTCAATTTTAGATCTTTCCTGCTTTCTCTTGTGGGCATTTAGTGCTATAAATTTCCCTCTACACACTGCCTTAAATGTGTCCCAGAGATTCTGGTATGTTGTATCTTTGTTCTCATTGGTTTCAAAGAACATCTTTATTTCTGCTTTCATTTCGTTATGTACCCAGTAGTCATTCAGGAGCAGGTGTTCAGTTTCCATGTAGTTGAGCGGTTTTGATTGAGTTTCTTAGTCCTGAGTTCTAGTTTGATTGCACTGTGGTCTGAGAGACAGTTTGTTATAATTTCTGTTGTTTTACATTTGCTGAGGAGTGCTTTACTTCCAATTATGTGGTCAATTTTGGAATAAGTGCGATGTGGTGCTGAGAAGAATGTATATTCTGTTGATTTGGGGTGGAGAGTTCTATAGATGTCTATTAGGTCCGCTTGGTGCAGAGATGAGTTCAATTCCTGGATATCCTTGTTAACTTTCTGTCTCGTTGGTCTGTCTAATGTTGACAGTGGAGTGTTGAAGTCTCCCATTATTATTGTATGGGAGTCTAAGTCTCTTTGTAGGTCTCTATGGACTTGCTTTATGAATCTGGGTGCTCCTGTGTTGGGTGCATATATATTTAGGAGAGTTAGCTCTTCCTGTTGAATTGATCCCTTTACCATTATGTAATGGCCTTCTTTGTCTCTTTTGATCTTTGATGGTTTAAAGTCTGTTTTATCAGAGACTAGGATTGCAACCCCTGCTTTTTTTTGTTCTCCATTTGCTTGGTAGATCTTCCTCCATCCCTTTATTTTGAGCCTATGTATGTCTCTGCATGTGAGATGGGTCTCCTGAATACAGCAGACTGATGGGTCTTGACTCTTGATCCAGTTTGCCAGTCTGTGTCTTTTAATTGGAGCATTTAGTCCATTTACATTTAAGGTTAATATTGTTATGTGTGAACTTGATCCTGTCATTATGATATTAACTGGTGATTTTGCTTGTTAGTTGATGCAGTTTCTTCCTAGCCTCAATGGTCTTTACATTTTGGCATGTTTTTGCAATGGCTGGTACCAGTTGTTCCTTTCCATGTTTAGGGCTTCCTTCAGGGTCTCTTGTAAGGCAGGCCTGGTGGTGACAAAATCTCTAAGCATTTGCTTATCTGTAAAGGATTTTATTTCTCCTTCACTGATGAAACTTAGTTTGGCTGGATATGAAATTCTGGGTTTAAAATTCTTTTCTTTAAGAACGTTGAATATTGGCCCCCACTCTCTTCTGGCTTGTAGAGTTTCTGCCGAGAGATCTGCTGTTAGTCTGATGGGCTTCCCTTTGTGGGTAACCGGACCTTTCTCTGTGGCTGCCCTTAAGATTTTTTCCTTCATTTCAACTTTGGTGAACCTGGCAATTATGTGTCTTGGAGTTGCTCTTCTGGAGGAGTATCTTTGTGGCATTCTCTGTATTTCCTGAATTTGAATGTTGGCCTGCCCTACTAGGTTGGGGAAGTTCTCCTGGATGATATCCTGAAGAGTGTTTTCCAACTTGGTTCCATTTTCCCCCTCACTTTCAGGCACCCCAATCAGACGTAGATTTGGTCTTTTTACATAATCCCATACTTCTTGCAGGCTTTGTTCATTTCTTTTTCTTCTTTTTTCTTTTGGTTTCTCTTCTCGCTTCATTTCATTCATTTGATCCTCAATCGCTGATACTCTTTCTTCCAGTTGATCGAGTCGGTTACTGAAGCTTGTGCATTTGTCACGTATTTCTCGTGTCATGGTTTTCATCTCTGTCATTTCGTTTATGATCTTCTCTGCATTAATTAGTCTAGCTGTCAATTCTTCCACTTTTTTTCAAGATTTTTAGTTTCTTTGCGCTGGGTACGTAATTCCTCTTTTAGCTCTGATAAGTTTGATGGACTGAAGCCTTCTTCTCTCATCTCGTCAAAGTCATTCTCTGACCAGCTTTGATCTGTTGCTGGCGATGGGCTGCGCTCCTTTGCAGGGGGAGATGCGCTCTTATTTTTTGAATTTCCAGCTTTTCTGCCCTGCTTCTTCCCCATCTTTGTGGTTTTATCTGTCTCTGGTCTTTGATGATGGTGACGTACTGATGGGGTTTTGGTATAGGTGTCCTTCCTGTTTGATAGTTTTCCGTCTGACAGTCAGAAGGACTGTCTGTTGGTCTGTTGGAGATTGCTTGAGGTCCACTCCAGACCCTGTTTGCCTGGGTATCAGCGGCAGAGGTTGCCGAAGATAGAATATTGCTGAACAGCGAGTGTACCTGTCTGATTCTTCCTTTGGAAGTTTCCTCTCAGGGGTGACTCCACCCTGTGAGGTGTGGGGTGTCAGACTGCCCCTAGTGGGGGATGTCTCCCAGCTAGACTACTCAGGGGTCAGGGACCCACCTGAGCAGGCAGTCTGTCCGTTCTCGGATCTCAACCTCCGCGTTGGGAGATCCACGGCTCTCCCCAAAGCTGTCAGACAGAGTTGTTCGTGTCTGCACCGGCCCCTGCTGCTTCCCCTATTGGGCTTCAGCTGTGGGCTGTGCCCAGAGGTGGAGTCTACAGAGACAGGCAGGCTTCCTTGAGCTGCTGTGAGCTCCACCCAGTTCGAGCTTCCCAGCGGCTTTGTTTACCTACTTAAGCCTCAGCAATGGCGGGCGCCCCTCCCCCAGCCTCGGTGCTGCCTTGCGGATAGATCCCCGCAGACTGCTGAGTTAGCAGTGAGGGAGGCTCCGTGGACGTGGGACCCTCCTGGCCAGGTGTGGGATATATTCTCCTGGTGTGCCTGTTTCCTTAAAGCGCAGTATTGGGGTGGGAGTTACCCGATTTTCCAGGTGTTGTGTGTCTCAGTTCCCCTGGCTAGGAAAACGGATTTCCTTCCCCCTTGCGCTTCCAGATGAGGCGATGCCTCGCCCTGCTTCAGCTCTCGCTGGTCAGGCTGCAGCAGCTGACCAGCACCGATTGTCCGGCACTCCCTAGTGAGATGACCCCAGTACCTCAGTTGAAAATGCAGAAATCACTGGTCTTCTGTGTCGCTCGCGCTGGGAGTTGGAGACTGGAGCTGTTCCTATTCAGCCATCTTGCTCCGCCCCCCCAACGTGGGTTCTTTTCTATTTCCCTAAGCGTCGGCTGGTCTGAGAAATAAAGGAAAATAGTGCAAAAGAGAGAAATTTTAAAGCTGGGTGTCCGGAGAAGAAATCACATCGGCAGGTTCCATGATGCTCCCTGAGCTGTAAAACCAGCAAGTTTTTATTAACGATTTTCAAAAGGGGAGGGAGTGTACGAATAGGATGTAGGTCACAGAGATCACATGTTTCACTAGGTAATAAAATATCACAGAGCAAATGGAGGCAGGGTGAGATCACAGGACCACAGGACAGGGAGAAATTAAAATTGCTAATGAAGTTTTGGACATGCATTGTCATTGATAACATCTTATCAGGAGACAGGGTTTGAGAGCAGACAACTGGTCTGAACAAAATTTATTAGTCGGGAATTTCCTCGTCCTAATAAGCCTGGGAGTGTTATTTTATCCCTTTGTCTTCAACCATAAAAGACAGCCGCCCCCAAAGCGGCCATTTTAGAGGCCTACCGTAGGGGTGCATTCTCTTTCTTAGGGATGTTCCTTGCTGAGAAAAAGAATTCAGTGATATTTCTCCTGTTTGCTTTCGAAAGAAGAGAAATATGACTCTGTTCCGTCCGGCTTACCGGCAGTCAGAGTTTAAGGTTATCTCTCTTGTTCCCTGAACATTGCTGCCATCCTGTTCTTTTTTCAGCGTGCCCAGATTTCATATTGTTCAAACACATATGCTCTACAAACAATTTGTGCAGTTAATGCAATCATCACAGGGTCCTGAGGTGACATACATCCTCCTCAGCTTACAAAGATGACGGGATTAAGAGATTAATGACAGGCATAGGAAATCACAAGGGTATTGATTGGGGAAGTGCTAAGTGTCCATGAAATCTTCACAGTTTATGTTCTTCTGCCATGGCTTCAGCCAGTCTCTCCGTTTGGGGTCCCTGACTTCCTGCAGCAGGCAGATTCACTGAAGCGCTGGGAGCTCAAGCCAGTAAAGATGAGGCCACTGAGGAGTGGAGGCAGGAGCAGGGTGTCAGCCTTTGACAGGGCAGGGTGCACGGAAGGTTATTTGTTATGGCAAAGGTTTATGCAGGTGTGGGAGGCCCAGGCAAAGGCAGACTGAAGACACAGGAGAATGGGAGGTTCGTTCTGAACAGCATCTTGCAGTAGGTGGTCGTCCTGTCCCCTGTGCCTGTGCTTTCTGGCACCTTCCTTCCAGATGCTCATCGTGTCATTTCATGCACTTCAGAAGGGTGCATGGTTTTAAGTCCAAACTCTTCGGACAAGCTTTCCAAACCATACATATTTTTTATCCCATTTTTTGTCTTTCTTTCCTTATGCTTCCTTAATAATCGCCTCCTCCTCTATCAGCTGATTTCCTCACACACTACCCAGGCTTCTTCTTGCCCTTTCCCTGAAATGTTCTGCTTAACCTCTTTAAATATTCTCTATCTCTAAGGTAAGTTCAAGTTTCGTGCCTTCAGGTAATATTTCATATGGTAACACTCCTTACTGATAACACAATTTCGTATTTGTTCTTCACATGTTATGATTTCTTTTTCCCAGTTAGATGCTAAAGATAGAACAAGCTGAATTTTATTTTTTAAAAGCCTCTATAGCAAGGGTTGATAAACTTTTTCTGCAAAGGATTAGCTAGTAAATATTTCACCCTTTGTGAGCCACTTCTGTCTCTGTCACTTAGTCTTTTTTTTTCTTTAACAAAACTTTTAAGATATATGAACCATTCTTAGCTCACAATTCTCAGCTATGTAACAGATTTGGTCCACCAAGTATAATTTGCCAACCCTAGCTCTGTAGCATCAAATGCTTAATGGGCCACTAGTAAATAGGAGCAGATAAAAATAATACTTATGATGTGCCAGGTATTTAACAGGTATTATCTCACTTAATCCTCACAAAATCCCACTGAAGTAAGTGCTATTATTGCCAACATTTGATAAATAAGGCATGGAAAGTTTAAGTGCCTAACCCGAGATCACAAAGCTGGTAACTTCTACAATAGTTGATGGATGAGTAAGAGTTGATTGGGAGTGATGCCTCACTGAGGCCATATATCAAACATCTTTTGGAAGTGTACCTCCTTACCTATGTTACTAATATCCCCAAAGTTTATTATATGAAATGTGTTTACATAATTACGTATATATTGTTGTTTTTATGGGATACAACACACATTTTCATAAGCCTATGTTCATTCTCAGCTTTCTCATTCCATCAGTGTATCCCTGGATATCGGGCTGAGGAAGCAGTGGAAATGTTAAAGACCTTCTACAAACAAGAAAATCCAAATGGTCAGTTTTCTATTGTAAATAATGTACTTCCCTGAAATCTATACAAAGAGAGTCTGCTATGAGCTTACCTCTTCACTTTCTTTTTCTTTTCTATTCTTTTCACAGCCCCAAAATCAAAAGTTCGGAAAAAGGAATGTCAGAAATCTTGAGCATGTTCTGATGAAAGAACCAAGTGACCCAAAGTGACCTGGACAAGATTCCTAGACTGAAAGCTGTTGACATCGTTGAATCATATGTTTATATATTGTTTTTAATCTGTGGATGTGTCTCTCATCATTTGCTCTATTAAGGGAACAAATTAGCACTTTTTAGAAGTCTGACAATTGTAAACAATTGTTAGCTTTTCCACAGGCTGATTCCCATTTTAAGATGGGGGAAATTAAGGTTTGCGGTTTTAGAAATTAGCAAGTAGTGTGTACCCTTCCAGCCACAAGTGCCCAGTCCAGGCAAGTGCTGACTTTTTAGAGAATGTGTGGCCAGACCCAGGGGCCTGGAGTGTGTCTGAACTGCATGCAGTGTGCCACCCTGAGAACACCTTCTTCAGGACTGCCATTTCAGAGTCAGATTCTTCATTTTTTGCAGCTACGATGTTCTGCCAGGTCAATGGGGGGCTGTGACTTCTCTCTAAATTGTATGTAAGTTGTGTATGTAGAGACCATAATTATATGGTTCTTAAAAAGACTTTGCTTTTATAAAGCATTTAGAGAACATGCATAGTTTTAAAACAAGTGCTTGGGTTGTCACTTAAATTATAGCGTATTGCTATAATAAAACCTAATTTATGTCTTATTTGAAGATGAATAGTCTTCAAAGATAAAGACATAAATGGGACAATTGTTATTGAGCAAAAAACCAAATTATCATGCCCTCGTGGAGCTTACATTCTAGCGAGGGGAGATAAATATGATAGATAACACAGTTTATTGGAGGACAATAAGAGTTACGGCAAAAAGCAAAAGGAACACAGGGTAAAGGGGATGGGTGCCAGTTGGTGGTGAGAATGCTGACTGAAAAATAGAATGGTTAATTTAATCTGAAACAAATGGTTATTTCTTTAAAAATCCATATAATAAATTTAAAATCTAAAATGTAAAACTCTGAACACAACACTAGAAAGGGTATCCACAGCACGAAGTCCCCAGTTCACCTCCCTGACTACAGGGCAGCTTTGCACAGCCCCACTGGGCGCACTGTGTGCTTCTGCCCAGAAGGGGGCCTCGCCGTTCCACCAGAAGCTCAGCTCCAGGCCCTGGAGGGGCTGCTGCTCCTCAGTTGCATTTTTGCAGTAGATTCATTTCCTTGATGCAAAGCATCTGTATTTGTTGGTTCTGTCATTTGAGCGATGTCTCTGACTTGTTTGTTTTGAATTATATTACAGGCTGGAATGTAATTGTGGTGAAAGTATTTTTATATTGCTGAGAGTAGCAGCTAATCACAGTTACATGCTTCAGAGGATTTATAATTGCTTGGTTTTGTGTGTGTGTGTGTGTGTGTGTGTTTAACTGCATTTGAAAAGTTTTTTGGAGAATATGCATGATTTTAAATCTGTGATAATGTTACATACACCTTCAATTTCATCCACTTTAAAAATTACCTTCTCATTAAATTTTAGTGCTTTGACTAGTTTGTTCCATTTTGCAGTTGGTCATAATTCATTTCTGGCTTCTTATGCTTTTCTGCAAGCAGATTTCATTGCACTTATTGTGTTCATATCATTTTCTTGGGGATTATTTGTAGGACAACCAACCTGGAGTTTTGCCTCTGTGGAGTACCACCCGGTAAGTCTGGCTTAGCATCTTATGTCCAGTAGGTACTTGGTAAACATTTGCTAAATGAAATTACTCCTTGAAATTTGGGGAAAAGTGAATAAGACTATCTAGGACAAAAAATCAAAGCCAAAAATAGTATATGAGTATTCTAGCCCAGGGACAGTCGCTACTGAAAGAATCAAGGAAATAATAAAATGATAGACAGGGAAGGATAGAAAAGACTTAACAATATACATATGTTCTGTCTTTGCTGTTTGGTGGATAAGTAGTGTTTCCTGATTCTGAAGCATTGCTGAACAATTTAATTGTGGTTTACCATCTTTTGGTTCCCTCTTCAGTGATTGACCTACCGAAAAGTCTGTCCTAAATTTTTGGACTGGGGCACAGTTCCCTCCATTGCTTTGGGGGAAAATCATTAATATGGCATACTGCAGATCGGAAGGCAGGACCATTGAGGGTGTCATAGACATTAGCTCTGTGGAATTCTGCTAGCAATTTCCAAGTGATGATGAGGACTTGTGGGTATATGTTGAGATCATTCAGCTTCCTGAGTACTACATTCCCCAGCTACTTAGACATGGGTTAAAATATTAAGATGTCCTAGTTCAAAAGCTTGAATTCAATTGATTGACACTGATAGTGCCTGTCCAAGTGACCAGCTGAAAGACTTGTTTTGTATATGAAATAGTTCTGAAAGTGGTGAGATACAAAAAGGTTTTAGAATCACTGCCCTATTGAGAGAAATTAGGGGGAAATGATTACATTTAGAAGCTGCTAGAGTTATCCAGTGTTTGCTGGTCTTTGCAACAAACTGTGGAGAATGGGTGGTATGTAATGCTTTGGCAGGCTTCAATCACTGATAAAAGATCATGTTAAAATATCTTTATGCTTTCTTGTTACTTGGCACAGTCATCTCTTCCTGTATTGTATTTGGAATATCATGGAGAGAAAATAGATGGCCAAGAGCTTCAGTGTATCAGTGTAGGCCAGAACTCTTAATTTTTCTTTAAACTTTTTACTGGGAAAGTATACACACACACACACACACACACACACCATGGCCCTTTACCCTGAAATGCTTCAGTATAGTTGACTTAAGTAAATTTAACATTGATAGACTTGAATCCATCATTTGTATTCCAGTTTTGTCAGCTGACCCAGTAATGTCCTTTAAAGAAGTTCTCCCACTGCCCTGTAATCCCAGGTCCAGTCTAGGGTCCAGCATTACATTTACTTGTCTTGAATCCAGCTTTTTTTTTTTTTTTTTTGGTGGAAGGGGTTGGTGGATAGGTCTCACTCTGTCGTCCAGTGGCATGATCACAGCGCACTGCAGCCTCAACCTGGCTCAAGCAATCCTTCCCCCTCAGCCTCCTGAGTAGCTGGAACCACAGTCTCATGTCACCATACCTAATTTTTTTTTTTTTTTTTTTGTAGGGACAAGGTCTCACTATGTTGCCCAGGCTAAGTCTCGAACTCCTAGGCTGAAGCAATCCCTGCTTCCTTGGCCTCCCAAAGCACTGGGATTATAGGTGTGAGCCACTGCACCTGCCTGCCTTTAGCTTCTTTTAGTCTAGAACATTTTCACTGGCTTTCTTTGTCTTTTATGACATTGACATTTTAAAATAATACCGTCATTTTGCCTCCTCTCCCTTTTCTTCTTCTTTTTTAAATAATAGAAGGGTCCTTGTTTTAAATTTACTTGATGTTTTCTCATGATTAGATTCAGGTTCTGGGTGATGTTAAGTTCCTCACAGGATATCACATCTGGAGGCACACACAGGCCATCACACCAAGGTGATGTCAGTTTTGGTCATCTGGTCAAGGTGTTGTCCTATTTCTTCACTACGTAATTTTTTTCTCTGTTGCAATGAATAAGCAGTCTTTAGGAAGAGGAGCTGTTACATTTTAAACAGAAAATGTATTTGACACTGATGGAAAGGAGAGGAGGAAAATTAATGACATAAATTTCAAAGCAGCTATTAAATTATTTGATTGCATTCCTCCTCTTTTACTATGTCTGCCAAAATTGATAAAAAAATTTTTCTAATAAGAATGTTTTAAATAGTGATATCTTAATAAGCATCAGAATTAAGCCTGATAAATAAATTCCTTCCTTCCTAATTTCCTCCTCGGCAAAAGTAATAGTTGTATAAATTTTATTATGCCTGATAAGATAGGGTTTTGGAAAAACAGACCTAAGGTGTTTCTGATACTGCAGATGACCTATGGTGATCCAATGGGATAAAGACTCTAGGTAGGTTGTCATTTGGTCATAAAATATGAGTTATCTTGGGTTTCCATAGAGACATCTAGACTTAAAATGTTGTAAGCACTGCTTCTTTCAAAACGTCAGTAAAAACAGCAGAAGCCAAAGGTCTTGAAAAAATTACTTAAATCTTTTTTTAAAAGTAGTATAGCGCCTTGTTAAAAATCTGTGGTGAAGCCAAAGCTTGTCTTTCTCAGTGGTCCTATATGAACTGGCCTTGAATAGCCCCAGGGAAAAGAGACACCAGGAACTGGTTTCTCTGCCTTTTGGCAAAGGAATAAGACTACATCGACTTCATCTATGAAGACAACAGCCAACTATTTCCTTTGTAAATTGCTAATTTTGTGTAGTGAGGAAAGGAGTGATGGGCGATGTGATTTTTATGGGTAAGACTGGTATAAGTTCTGCTGAAAGTTTGACATCTTCAGAATCTTACATTTTCTTCAAGTTGAACTAATAAAAACAGGCTTGTGACGATTATTTCTAACCTGATTTCTAAGTGGATATTGGGTTGAACACCACGTGTCCATGACTATTAAGGAAGCTTCATGGTGTAATTTGACAAAGGCTCCCTCCTTGACCTAACTTCAGTCAGGCCCTGAGCCTTCTTTTCAACCAGGACTCGACCTTGGTCCCCATTCGTGATGGGCCTATATAGCCCAGCTTTAGCAAGAATCCTGCTAAGTCAGTTTAGAGAGAATCCCCCATCCTCAATATCTATGAAATTTTTCATCCCCTACTTTTGATGTGTAAGTTCTCAGCCCCCCCGTCAACAAGAAGCTTGTTAAGTTCATTTTGCAAGAACTCGTCTACTCTTGATATCTCCTCTTAGTAATTTTTTAATCACTGACCCCCTCACTCTGCCCATTAGTTTTAAACTCCCACATGTTCAGGTTGTATTCAGAGTTGAGCCTGATCTCTTCCTCTGTTGCGATAGTTTTAAAACCTATCACTGTAGTCCTGAATAAAGTCTTCCTAACCTTAACAAGTGCCAAAATAAATTTTTCTTTAACATGTTGAAGCATGAACTTGAGAATCTAGAGCAGGAGGCCACAAAGTATGGCCCGTGGGCCACATCCAGCCCACTGCCTGTTTTGGTACCACTCATGACTTAAAAATGGGTCTTACAATTCTGAGTGATTGAAAAGAAATCAAAAGAAGGATAATATTTAGTGACCCATGAACCTTATATGGCAATCAAATTTCAGTGTCCACAAATAAAGTTACATTGGATGACAGCCATGCCCATTTGTTTCTGTGTTGTCTGTGGCTGCTCTTGTGCTGCAGTGGCAGAGTCGAGCAGTGGTGACAAACCATGTGACTCACAAAGCCTAGAGTATTTAGCATCTGGCCCTTCGAGAAAATGTTAGCTGCTCCTGGTCTAGAGTAGGTAAAAGGCTGAGATTGGAAGCTGCTTGTTCAAAATCTGTGACTTTGGAACCGAATAATATGGCTCATTGTGAATTGTTTCAGTACCACGGTTTTGTTTTTTCCTTTTGAAAAGCTGGTTCAGAAATGTAAAGGAAAAATCCAAGACAACAAAACATGTTTTCTGGCTTAGAATGTTTTATTTCCTTATATACATTTTAAGAGAGTGGCAAGGATAAAAGAAAATGTATCGTTTTATTTGGGTTTAGAATAAATAATATATTTTATTTATGATCATCATGTTTAAAATATTATTTTCTGTTACTGTCTCTGTTTTACATCAAGTAAGCTGAGGCACAGGGAGATTATGTAACTTGCCCAAGGTCACAGAGTGCTAAGTGACCACATCACTCAGAAGGAGCTAGTTAAACCAATGTAACAGCCTTCAAGTTTTAGTGGCTTAGAACAAAAGCTTATTTTTCTCATGCCTTGCTTCTTGTCCATCTCAGGTCAGGCCAGGAGCCTAGTCTAAAGGAAACTCTACCATCGGGGACATCAGCTGCTGTGGCCAGAGAAGAGAACATGGTGAATAATGCTTCATACCTTAGGGCAGAGCTTCTCAAATTTAAACGTGCGTAGGCATCTCCTGGGGAGCTTATTAAATCCACATTCTGATTCAGGAGGTCCTGGTGGGCCTGAGATGCTACGTTTCTATCAACCTTCTAGGTGATGCCTAGACCATGCTGGACCATGGGCCACACTTAGAGTAAGATGGACTTCCTGGCTTTTGCCCAGAAGTGACACATCACTTTTGCTCTCAAAATAATTAATCAAAGCAAGTCACATGGCCATGCCCAACTTCAAGGCAGCACATAATGTAATCCATCATCTACATCAGGAAGAAGAGAATTGGAATTTTTGTGAACAGCTCCAGTGAAGAGCAAACAATGTGAAGCTAGGATCTGAATTCAGGCAGGCTGGCCCCAGAGTCTGTGCTCTTAACTATAACTATATACAGTCATGGGTGTTGGTCCAGTCTCTATAAAGAGAATGCTTGCCAGGCAGACAGCCAGTCGGGGAGTTAGAGTTGACTTGTGTGACTTGACACTGGGTGACTTAGACAGCTTTAGAGTTCAGTGCAGCAATTCTCAGCATGGTGCTACAACTCTGAAGTGTTTCAATTCATTTTTGTATCTTAATAAAGTGCCAACATTTATGAATTATTTTTAAATTAAAAACATAGCTGGGAGCAGTGGCTCCCCCCTGTAGTCCCAGCACTTTGGTAGACCAAGGCAGGTGGATTGCTTGAGCTTCTGAGTTCGAAACCAGCTGAAGCAACGTGGTGAGACCTTGTCTTTATAAAAAATAGAAAAAATTAGCCAGGCCTGGTAGCCTGCTCCTGTAGTCCCAGCTACTTGGGAGGCTGAGGTGGGAGGATTGCTTGACCCCAGGAGACAGAGATTGCAATGAGTACCTCTGCACTCCTGCCTGGGTAACATAGCAAGGCCATGTCTCAAAAAAAAAAAAAATTAATTAATTATTTTTAAAAACATACCTTCTAGTAGAATCAAGCCTCTATACTCATCTAACATTCTGCTATGCTTTCTTGTTTTGGAGAAGGGGAAGGGTTAAAGGCTGGAGCTGCTGGTCTGGAAGAGTCCTAGGCTTGTAGTCAGCACAACAAACTCAATTCCCAGATGGTGTTGGCTGAGAATATGCAGATATGAGCCTGCTGCCTGTACCCATAACTGGGAACTTCTAATATGGTCATAAACTACTGAGTATTGTGTGTGGGAGTGTTGGGTCTCAGGCCCACCTTAAAGTCTTAAATAGAGAAAAATGGACTGGGTTACCGTCAGCAGGGTGCTGAGTGACTATTACATCTCCCTTGATTGACCTTTTGATGCCTACAGAAAGCCCACATCCAGTGCCTACAGCCACCCACTTTGCTGTCATTTCCCAGGCTGAAATGAGGAGGAACTGTTCAGAAACATCGGACTGAGCAAGGTCTCTGTCTACCTCATGGAAAACCTGATCTGGAAATGACACTTGGAATAAAATAAGATTACTCTTCCATTAAAAGGAAATCCACCCAAAAGAGAGAAATAGTGGTATATTTCAGTTTTACATAATTTCTTGAGATAAGACAACCCATTGCATTGCTTGATTCAGTTAGCAATTTAGCTAAGTGTGAGGGAGAACCTGGGCCTTGACTTTTTTTCTTTCAGAAAATCAAGTTTGCCATATTGAAAAATGATGTCAGCTCTGCCCACCAGTTCTGTCATTAGTCATGGGAAGAGCTGATCAGGTTTTTATTGTTTCTCCAGGGGCATTTTTGTCATATAATGCATATATTTCAATTAAAATATGCAGAAGAATGCAAAGTTAATAATTAAGGGAAATAAAGAAGTTGCCATTGCTGTTAATTACTTAACTAAAACTTACAGTGTGATTTTTAAAAATTAATGGAACAGATAGAATTCTACTGTTTGCTAGTTTTAATCCTAATCCCAGAAGGTATTGCCAGTTATCTCTCTTGACTGTTCGTGCCCTTTGGAAATGACTGATTACTAACTCCACCAGTAATCCTGACTTCATATGTAAATGCTGTCAGCTCTTAATCTAGCTTGGGCTGGCATTGGTAGAAAGTCATTTCTTTCAATGGTATTTCTATATTGAAGGCCTGAATAAATTAAGGATGTCTGCTTTTTATGTCAGCAACATCACCATCATGATTCAAATGCTAAAGAATTTCAGAAAAGATTAAATTTCCTCTTGACCTTAGAGGAATCCCATCCTCTTAGTGATGAGTTCCACAGGTAAGCCTGATATACTGCCTGGGGTCCTCTGATCCTAAGCACATTTATCAGCTTCATAGACCTCAAGGATCATGTTACTTTCCCCCTCACCGTTCCACCATCTCTATGAAATCTTTCCCAATTACTCCAGCCCACAATGATCGTTTTCTTCAAACTCCTACTTAGTGTCACATAGTTTAATACTCAATTGGTCTCTAATTACAGTACTTAGATTGTAAGCTCCTCAAAAGCAAGGATTTAGCCCAATGATAGGCCCAGAGGCAGTTTCTGTAAATGCTGAGTGATAGATTTGCAGTTCTGGACAGTTTCCAGTAAGCAGGACAAATGGGTGAATTGGCACCACCAAGAGGACGCCGTCGCGGATTACTGAGTGGGCCCTCTGTTTATTGGGGGCTTTGCAAAGGTCATAGCTGCCAGACAGTTGGCCAGCCACAGTGGCTCAGCTTAGGCCCCCAGATGTTTTCCTCCAGCCCATTTCTGCCCGTTGGAAACCAACATTTTGGACTAGGGCTTGCAATTATTCAAAATCGGTATTGAGAACTCAAAGAGAACAAGCAGTAGAGAGGCAAGAAGGTAAGGTAATTTTTTTTTTTTTTTTTTTTTTTTTTTGAGACAGAGTCTAGCTCTATCGCCCAGGCTGGAGTGCAGTGGCCGGATCTCAGCTCACTGCAAGCTCCGCCTCCGGGGTTCATGCCATTCTCCTGCCTCAGCCTCCCAGGTAGCTGGGACTACAGGCGCCGCCACCTCGCCCGGCTAGTTTTTTGTAGTTTTTAGTAGAGATGGGGTTTCACCGTGTTAGCCAGGATGGTCTCGATCTCCTGACCTCGCGATCCGCCCGTCTCGGCCTCCCAAAGTGCTAGTATTACAGGCTTGGGCCACCGCGCCCGGCCTTTTTTTTTTTTTTGACAGTGTCTCACTCTGTTCGTTGCCCAGGCTGGAGTGCGGTGGCGCGATCACGGCTCACTGCAAGCTCCGCCTCCCGGGTTCACGCCATTCTCCTGCCTCAGCCTCCCGAGTAGCTGAGACTACAGGTGCCCGCCACCACACCCAGCTAATTTTTTGTATTTTTAGTGGAGATGGGGTTTCACTGTGTTAGCCAGGATGGTCTCGATCTCCTGACCTCGTGATCCACCCGCCTCAGCCTCCTAAAGTCCTGGGATTACAGGCATGAGCCACCGTGCCTGGCCAGGAAGGTAAAATTTTTGTATCTGCTTTGCTAGGAGCTAACTTAACTGTGGAGTCATAAAAAATGAAAGGGAGGACATGTTACATATTTAACAGCAAGTGCTGTGCTGTGTAGAAATTTATATAACTCTCTTGCTAGGTTAGTCCAGAAGCTGGATTAATATTTTAATCATATTCTCTTGAGAGGAAAAGGCAGCTGGTGAAATTGTTGGAGGTGACATGCCAATCTACATAGAAACCAAGTGCGGTTTGGAGACCACCATGGAAATAATAACTTCAGTCATTAAGTGGAGAATGAAAGGAAGAAAGAAACCAGATAAGTTTTCCAGGATCAAGAAGTTATTTTTATTATAAACTAACCTTAGGGAGACCATAAGCTTTATTATTATTTCAACATTTAAATTCAAATACTGATGGCTCTGTCTCTTCACTGGTGATTGCTCTTGGCGATAGCAGAGTTAGCAATGAGTGCAATAGAACATCCTTCATCTTTATTTTTAAGTTGCCATTTTAATTGTGGATATAAACTTGTTATGTAGGCAAAGTATAGCAAGGAGTACACAACACGATTCCTACAGGCTTTCTCCTGTGAACTTGACTACCCATGGCCTGAATTTTAACAGTTGGCATAAGTTCACTGGCATCCTGAAATCTAAAGGAAAAGGCCCTTCTCTTTTTTTGTTTCCTTGCAGACATAGATAACACAAAATCTTTACAATGGTCTGTAACTGGCACTAGCAACAAGCGTCTGGAGTATAACATGGGTTAGGCTCTGGGAAAGTTATCTTTTGCTTGGGAACACCCATCCAATGGAAATTGATGTTTATATTATTAACTGGAAATTTGTGCTTCTGAATTTTGTGGGATTGAGACTAGTGCTATGATATTCTCATGTGTTCTGTTGTCCCTTAGGTATTTTAGAAAAGAGGAAACTGAGAGTCTTAGGGTTGAAATAATCAAACTTTGGAGGTGCTAAGGTGCTATTCCAATTATATTGGCAGATGGTCCAGGGTGTAGCTGCTGAAGAAGGATCCCAGACTCTACCCAGATCCCCAAATACCATCTCTTCTGCCTGTAACTGAGCCAGTAAAAGGAAAAAGGTAGAGCAGAACTTTGGACTGAGATTTCTCTGTGGGAGCAACAGATTGAATTGATAATGGGAAAATGTTTGTATTGTTAACTTTTATAAGGTGGCAGTAAACTTCAAGAATTTTATAGCGCTGGCATATTATTTGGGTCATATTTTCATCTGGTGCTCTTTGTTCACCCTGCTTGGTCATGTAGCGTAGCTGAGCAGGATTCAATATGAGCAAGATAATTGGGGCTCATCTTGGCATTGTGGCTGATGTAATCAATGTCCTGATCTGTTTCAGCAGCTTCTGGGGGCCACAACGAAGGCACATTGATAAAGGCCCTCTTTAACATCAGGAGGATATGGAGGAAGAGGTAAGGACTGAGGAAGTGGTTCCATGAAGGAAGGACAGGATATTTTTGAATTCTCTCCTGATCTTCTTACCCGAGGAGGACAGCAGCACTGAGGGTAGACTACGGCTCCAGTGGTTAATTTCACCGGATCAAGAAGAGACATAGGAAAAGGAAAAACATTGGTGTGTAAGGGAGGGACAGTCACTTCTTTGTTCATGCTATTAGTTGATTAGGTAAACATCATTTGATTTGTCTTTGTGCTAGTGGGCAGAACTACAGTGTAAAGTTGAAAGTCATTTTGGACTCCCTTTTCTCATAAGAGGCAGGGTGAGATGGCTTGGAAGTAGCTGAGAAACGTTATTCTTGATGGTTGTCCAAACTCTCTGCCTCGTAGGAGGCATGGATATGGTTTTCCCTCACATTTGGGTATGAAATCTGAGATTCCATTTCTGATCTCTACTTAGGATGGCCATAGGTAGGTAGTTCAGTACTAGTGACCTGTTTTGAATCAAGGCCTATTAGGCTCACCTAGCTTAGATAGGAGCATGGTCCACAAAATCTAGGCTAGCTAGAAATGGAGCTGACAGAAGGCAGACTCGCCTGTTAGAATAACTAGTAATAGCTAAGGCTTATTGACTATTGTGTGCCAGGCATGACTCTAAGGACTTTGAAGCTATAGTTTTATATAATCCTTGCAGTAACCTTGTGAGGTTACTGTTCTTATCTCCATTTAAGGAGTGAGGAAAGAGTTTTATGGAGTTTAACTTGCTGATATCACAAAACTACCGAGTAGCAGAACCAGAATTTTAACTCCAGAGCTCACATTTCCTAACCATCATACTAAACTATTTCAACAAGTTTATCCAAATAGGAAAAGAACAGAAAGGACGGTGATGAGTGTCATTTTCTGTCTAGTCCTCCAGGGGAACAAAACCTCATAAGCAGGATTTTTGTTTTTAAGGCAGAGTCTCACTCTGTCGCCCCGGCTGGAATGCAGTGGTGCAATCTCAGCTCACTTCAACCTCTGCCTCCTGGGTTGAAGCAATTCTCCTGCCTCAGCCTCCTGAGTAGCTGGGATTACAGACATTCACCACCATGCCCAACTAATTTTTTTGTATTTTTAGTAGAGACAGGGTTTTGCCATGTTGGCCAAGATGGTCTCAAACTCCTGGCCTCAAGTGATCCGCCCGCCTTGGCCTCCCAAAGTGATGGGATTACAGGCGTGAGGCACCGTGCCTGGCCATAACTTGAGTTTATTCAGGAGGCTAGCCTTTGGCTTCTCTCAGCAGGCTGTAATTTTGAATGTCTTTCTCTACTCTGTGTTGGGGGTGTGGGGGTGGATTTTTTTTTTGTTTTTTTTAATTTTAGCAAAGTAAATCTTCTAGAGGGAAAAGAACTCTTTTACTTATGAGAACAGGTCCCAGGATACTTAAACTTATAGCTTAAAAAAACACAATTGGGTCAACATCTTGGTCCTTTACAAAAACTGGAAGTAAAATTTCATGATTTTGTAAAAATTTTCAATGAGACAGATCTTGTTCAGAATCCACAGATTAATTTCTAATACTTTTGCATATTCTATAATTGTTTCTCCAAAAGAACAGAACATATCATTGTTTTTGCTGTTATGGTTAGCATTAGGTACTGTTCTAAGTGATTTACATGTATTTTCCCACTTAAATTGAAATGCATATGAGAGATACTACCATCACGTATTACTTATCTGTAATGCTAATACATTTAATAGCATTGCTGTGTAAAAAAAAATACATAAAACCTCAGTGGCATACAAGATAACTGCTTATTGCTTACACAGCTGTCATGATTGGCTAAAGAGATCTTGGCCTGTCTTGATGGTGCTGGCTCATGACAAGTAGAGTTCGGCTCACTGAAGACTGATCTAGCCTGGTCTTAGTTGGGATGAATGGGGCAATTCAGCTCCCCCATATGTCTCTCATCCTCCAGTAGGCTGGGCTGATTATGTTCTGTTGGTGATTGCAGAGCTACAAGCTCTGATCACAAGCTCCAGAGGAACCTAATTGCATAAATCCATTTCAACCTCTGCTGGCAACCTGTCTGTCTGGCTAAGACTAAAGATGTGGCTTTCCTCCCTTAATGGACTCTATCCGTCCCTTGGGAGAGCACTGGAAAATGGCGTGGCAGAAAGTCTGGATATAGAGAATGGTGAACAGTTGGGCCCACTGCTGCAATCTATGACATATCCTCATTTTACGTATAGAGAAACTAAGGCCTAGATAGTAAGTGGCTTCTCTAGGGTCACATAGATATTAAGTGACAGAGCTAGAATTTCAACCTGGGTTTGTCTTTCCTCGAAGCTGAAGCTCTTAAAGATGTACTATAAAGGCAAGATTTAGAAACTAGCTCTGTCTCAAACTCCTTTCCAGATAGGAACAAACTTTTTTTTTTTTTTGAGACAGAGTCTCGGTCTGTCGCCCAGGCTGGACTGCAGTGGCGCCATCTCGGCTCACTGCAAGCTTCACTTCCTGGGTTCACGCCATTCTCCTGCCTCAGCCTCCTGAGTAGCTGGGACTACAGGCGCCCACCACCATGCCTGGCTAATTTTTTATATTTTTAGTAGAGACGGGATTTCACTGTGTTAGCCAGTATGGTCTCGATCTCCTGACCTCGTGATCCGCCCGCCTCAGCCTCCCAAAGTGCTGGGATTACAGGCATGAGCCAATGAACAAACTTTTTACTCCCTTTTAATGCATTTTCACCAGTGAAGACAAAATGCAGCTCTTGATATTAGCTAATGTGAATGCTGTGAAGAGTAATTAATGTTAGCAAATTCTCTGAAAAAGTGTTGATATTATGATCAAAGAAATATATACTTTTAAATCACTGACTTCCTTTTACACTTTGTATTCTTTTAGAACTCTCTCATTTGCCATAGTTTAGAAATGTAATGACTGTAAAATCTCTTTGTAAAAAAATTTTTAAAAACTTTTTTAGAGATGGGGGTCTCATTGTGTTGCCCAACTACACCTTTAACAGATGTGTCCCAGCCTAATTTTGCTTTGTAGCTTACTTGCTACTGCTGTTATTCCTTTTTCCTATTAAGTCAGTTTCATGGCACATGTTTTGAAGAAAGTTGACTTTATATACTTCTGTTGACCCTGGAAGAAAAATAGCATAAGGGCACATTCAGACACAATGCTTGCCAAAACTGCATTCCTAAAGGATAATTTCTTTGGTGTGCCCTTTTGGCTCGTGACTGTCTGGTCCTGTCCTGGACCACTGACAATATAACAGAGACAGCTTTCTGCTTCTCAAGAAAGGATTTATTTTTTACATCATCAGAAAGCATCAAGTGAATCAAGAAAGAACTTTTTTTATAGAGGTCTGAGGACCACTGAGGATCCATGAGGATCTTTGTGAGTGCTCTGCAGATGAAAAAGGTATTGGGGATCACTTTGAAATATGGAGTTAGGGAGGGAGACTATGAAGAAAAAAGAAAAAACTCGGAGAGAAGGAATACCTTGAAGATGAAGACATTGCATCTAGAATGAAGGGTAAGAAAAAAGCTGATATGTTTCAATCAGTGTACAAGTGATTGGAGCAGACTGAGAAATTCAATTCAGATTCTTTGTGAACATAAAATTTGGGGAACCTGAGTATATGCTGTATCTTCTCATCCTAGTTTCCCACATTAGGTGGCTCTGACCTGCTCTCCCACAAGACTCTAAATTCAGCAAGGGTAGGGGCTATACATGTCTTGACTGGGGTTATTGTTAAGGGTAGCCCAATGTGTTATGTTTGGCATGCACTAAATAAATATTTGTTAGCCAAATGTACCAGTAACCAACTAATACTTCTGGTGTTTTCCTCTGGTAGGAAGTCAGAAACTGCCTTTACCTTGTACAACAAGAGAAAAACCCATGAGTTGGGTGTAAAGCAGAAATTAAATAAAATATAATTCCAGTATTTAATTGTGTCCCAAAGGAAATGTATCTTATTATAGTGGAGAGGGAAGGAAGGAACATCACTGTGAATCAAAGGACCTGTCTTCTTTTAGCTCTGGTTTTGATCTTAGTCATGTGACCTAACAGCAGTTTTCCCCTGTATGCAATAGGAATAATAAATGATGTGTCATATATGAAAATGCTTCAGGAAAAAAAAAGTGCCAAATTAATCCTGGGTACTACCATTATAAAAGGCATAAGTTAAACTGGTAAGAGGAATACCAGATAAATCAATTGTGCTGAAGCCAGAGCCAGTATCAGGTCTTCTTCATCTTATCCACAACTTCAGTGCCTAATACAGTGCATGGTCAATAGCTGACACTCAGAATGTCTTTACAGAATTAATGACTGATCCTTAACTACAATACAGAATCAAAGATAGTCTCAGATAATTGTTCTAGTTCCTTTGTGTTACAGATGAAGATTTTCATATGTATCTATTATCATGCAGTTACAGAAGCTACATAAAATAAATATTCAAATTTTAAAGAATTTTTTTTTTTTGCTGAAACAATAAAGGAAGTAGTGGTATTTGTTGATTCAGTGAAAATTTTGAGCCTGATTACAGTGTACATAAGTGGTGTAAGATATATAGGGTCATAAGACTTAAACTTCCTATCCCTTTGTTTCACAAGACATCATCAGCCCGCTGCCTCAAATTAAACAGTAATAAACAGCAACAGGAGAGCCCTAGTTGAGTTTTTTTTTTTGGATGTAAGGGACAGATATTTACTCTGGCTTACTTTAGGGGGGAAAATGTGTGGCTCACAGAAATGAAGGAAATCTGGGGAGCCAAGTGCAGGAAAGACAAGGTTCTGTACCTATCAGAGCGGTAGGGCCTTCAAGACAGGTTTACCAGGACACTGCACCCAGAATGGTTTAGCTCTATCCATTTCCTTCTTTTTTCACCTCATTCAAGATTCACATTCCTGGGAGAGAAAGTCCAGTTGGCATGGCTAGGGATACGTGGCTCACTCCTGGGCCAGGGAAGAAGAGCTAGGCAAGATTGATGAAATGGGGATTGTGTAGTTCCCCAAAGCACAATTGGAGTACAACTAGGAGATGCAGTGGATCCTCCCAACAGTTAGTCTTCTTAAAGTACAGAGAAGGGAGATGCTGGTGAGACTTTACAGGTGAGAAGGGGCTTCAGCTAGACCTTTGAGGATGAGTAAGAATGAAATAAATGACGAGGGAAGATTTCAGGTGGTGCTAAATGAGGCACAAAGGCTTATAGTTAAGATTGAGTCAGATGTCCCCACTAGAGTCAGAAGTGGCAAAGATGAAGAAGAAGATGATTATTCTTTGGAATTGCGTCAATAGGAAAGTAAGGATAATGCTAAGTTTAAAGGGACAGATAATTCTGGCAGAGAAACCGCAAGTATAGACATAACTAAATAGCAAATATTTGGGGAAAGCTTAAAGGAGACCTATGTACTTTTGAAAGAAAATCCAGAATAAAGGATATGCTGGAAGAACTTTCTAGATATGAGATTGAGAACCCAAGTTGGGAGGTGAATTGTGAGGAAGGATAGAGTCCCTTCTTGTTCAGAGGCTGGAGGATAGGCTAGGGGGCTGGATGACTGTTGAGATATCAGCACAATGATTTGGATGACACTTATTCTGGAAATACCAGATCTTACCAATATAAGGTAGAAGTCACTGCCAAGGGAAGGAGTATAGTGTTGGATGAAGACTCAGAAGTGAAGGTATTTTGGGATATCTACTGTAGTCAGAGTGCATAGGGATCAACAAGAAGTCAGTAAAAGATGACAAAACAGGCCAGGCATGGTGGCTCACACCTGTATCTCAGCACTTAGGGAGGCCGAGGCGGCCAGATGACTTGAGGTCAGGGGTTCAAGACAAGCCTGGCCAACATGCCTGGCCAATTTTTAGGAGAGATGAAATCCCATCTCTACTAAAATGCAAAAATTAGCTGGGCATGGTCGCATGCACTTGGGAGGCTGAGGCATAAAAATCGCTTGAACCCAGGAGGCAGAGGTTGCAGTGAGCGGAGATCTGTCACTGTACTCCAGCCTGGGCAACAGATTGAAACTTCATCAAAAAAAAAAAAAAAAAAAGATGGCAAAACAATATCTCTAAGTTAAAATTAGCATGAATTTCAGTTGCTTTTCCAAATGACTGGATGGAAACACTTTTTGGTTAATATTCAAAAGCTAGGGTTTCCAAAACTTTGGAGCAGATTATAAAGATAAGATAATTTATTCAGGAATTTAGCCTTTGTTCCTAGACTTAAAGGATTATTGGAAATATTTGGAAAACAGCAGAGTGGCATATTTTATTTGTGATATTTTGTATCCTTTATATAAATGGAGAAGTTGCCACAGAAGTGTCTTGATTTTATATCCTTTTCATAAAATAAATGCATTACTAGAAACACTAGACATTGCAGTGTTTTACTGAAATAGGATCCTGTTTAGCTATACTCACCCTTTTTCTCTGCTTGCCCATTATTTTTCCTGGAGTTAGCTCAAAAAAATGGATTAAAGGAAAAAGCATGAACCTACAAGCAATCTTTAACCTCAAATATTTGATCTATGTCATCACATTTAAGTAGCTCAGAATCTGTTTGGAAAAGACAAACGCGAGACTTTGGCTTCTCTTTGCCCCTTTGAAAGAGTCAACATTGTTAAGGCTTATTATTAAGCCAGATTTTTGCCATGCCTAAGTCACCCAGCAGTGGCCCTTTCTCAGTCTGCCTAAGGCAATATACAAACAATTGTTTTGTTTTATGTCATAGTTCTGTTTCCACAAAATTAAAAGGAAACCAAATGCTACTTGCTGCAAAAGAGGCCATGAATTATGTTTTAATAAAAATAATCACCCACTATTTATCTGTTTTGTAAGTTTAAAATTTCATGGCCTGGATTTACTTACAATGAGCTATATCAAACCTTTAGAAACATAACCTGTGGGGTATCTGCCTGGCCTTCAATAGGGCCTTCAATGCATAGTATATAGTTTGTTCAAGGAGAAGTGAACTAGTCATTGATGTGGCTCATTACAACAACCACAATAACAACTATTTATTAGTCTGTTTTCACACTGCTGTAATGATATACCAGAGACTGGATAATCTATTTAAAAAGGAGGTTTGATTGACTCAGGGTTCTGCATGGCTGGTGAGGCCTCAGGAAACTTATAATCATGATGGAAGTGGAAGCAGGCACCTTCTTCACAAGGTAGCAGGAGAGAGTGATTGCTTGTGAAGGAGGAATTATCAAACAGTTATAAAACCATCAGATCTCATGAGAACTCATGCACTATCATGAGAACAGCATGGGGAAACCACCCCCATGATCCAATCATCCCCCACCAGGTCCCTCCCTCGACACGTAGGGATTTTGGGGATTTCAATTCAAGATGAGATTTGGGTGGGGACACAGCTAAACAATATCAAACTACCATGAATTCTGCTGGTTGGGTTTGTAGTAAGTTCTTTACAAATATCATCTATTGAATATAGATAATCATAATATAAATAGAGATAATTGCAATAAATCATATAAAGCAGGTATTATGATGACCCATTTTTCAGGTGAGGAAATCGAGGCTTAGGGAAATTAGGTAACTAGCCTGGCATCACACAATTAGTAAGTTACAAGGTCAGAGTTGAATCCACATCTGGATGGTTCCAAAGGCCACATGTTCACCATGCATTGCTATTTTTTTTTTTTTTTTTTACTTAATAAATGCCCCCACCTGTGACATTATGCTAGATTCTCAGCTAGGAGACTGTACTCTTACTTTTTAAAATCGTTTTTACATTAAAAACTTACATTTTTTATTTGAAATGTATTTTAAGCTTAAAAACTTTTACAAATAGTACAAAGAATCTTTGTATGCCCAGATTCCTCATATACTAACATCTTACATAGTACAATTATCAAAATCAGGAAATTAACACGGATACAATTCACACTTTGCCAGTTTTCCCCCTAATGTCTGGGATGACTAGGATGATACAATTCAAACTTCACCAGTTTTCCCATAAAACTAGGATGACATGTTGCATTTAGCTGTCATGTCACCTTGGTCTCCGTTAGGGACAATCCTATACTTGCATGACCCTAAGAGTGGGAGTCTTTTTAACTCTGTACCCTCACTGCTTTGCTTGCTCCCTCCCAGTCTCTTGAATCTAAAACAGTGTCTCAGCCTCTCTTCATCTTTTGTAATGTTAACACTTCAAAAAAGTACTGGCCAGTTATTTCTGCATAATGTTCCTCAATTTGGGTTTGTTTGTTGTTTATAAATAAATTTGAGTTGTGCATTTTTAGTAGAAAATATTACGAAGTTACATTGTGCCCTTCTCAGTCCTTCATACCAAGAAGCACCTGATGTTAATTTGTCTAATCACTGCTGACATTAACTTTGATCTTTTCATTAAGGTGATATCTGCCAGATTTCTCCACTGTAAAGTATTTTCCCTTTGTAATGAATAAGTATGTTGTAGGGGAGATACTTTGAGACTATGTCAGTATCTCATTTCTCATCACGCTTTTGCCCATTAAGTTCATCATTCATTGATAATTCTTTTTTTTTTTTTTTTTTTTGAGACGGAGTCTCGCTCTGTCGCCCAGGCTGGAGTGCAGTGGCGCGATCTCCGCTCACTGCAAGCTCCGCCTCCTGGGTTTACGCCATTCTCCTGCCTCAGCCTCCCGAGTAGCTGGGACTACAGGCGCCCGCCACCTCGCCCGGCTAGTTTTTTGTATTTTTTAGAGACGAGGTTTCACCGTGTAGACCAGGATGGTCTCGATCTCCTGACCTCGTGATCCACCCGTCTCGGCCTCCCAAAGTGCTGGGATTACAGGCCATTCATTGATAATTCTTATTTAAACAATTATTATAGTATTTGAAAATGGTGACATTTTCACCATCATTATTTCTACAGTTATTAGTTGGAATTTTATTGCAAGGAAAAGCTTTTTTTCTTTCCTATTTATTAATTTATTCAATAATTTATTTATAACAGTGTAAATAAATTTTATCCTCATGGATTCTCATATTCCATGGCTATTGTCTATTACTATTCTTATTTATTTTATTCATTCAAATTGTCCCATATTTGGCCAAGAAAGCCCCTTCAAGTTGGCTCCTGTATCCTTTTGACATGTCTGTGTCCTTTTTTAAAAGCACATCTTTACTTTCTAGCAACACAAGAAGTTCCAGGATCATCTTGTACTTTCCCTGCCTGTCTCTGTTATCAGTCATTTCTCCATGGAGCCCTGGTTTTTTGTTGTTGTTGTTGTTGTTACAGAATGGTATTTAGAAGCCAAGATCTGGGAGCTGGGTATACTCATTGCTACTGCAGTAGCATTGCTTCTCGTCTGTCTTAGTGGAGAGAGCTAAAAATGTATGTGTGTACACACAAATGCTTATTCTATATGTATTTGCATATCTGTCTCCTGAATATATATTATATATATTAAAATCACCTCATAGTGATAACCTCCAATTCCAATCCATCTCGCAAAGCTTATTTTAGACTCTATTTGTAATTCCTTTCTCTGACAGTGAAAAAACCAGAATCTCATTTGCTCCAATATATTCACTTGTTGGCTCAGTACTGGAATTCACAGAAAGTAATTTACTCCTATAAGTACATTTGTACATGGTTCATTTTATCTTTCATCTTAGTGTACATTGTCAAAACATTGTTTTTCAAAGTAACCTAGGTTAGTTCCTTTTTCTCCTTCCCTTTCTGCCTGGTTATATTATTCATTCGTTACTTTATAGTTAGGTTTATTTGTTTGTATTCTCTGCCAGTTATGCATTTATTACCCCTTATCTCCACATTCACCCTTTGTTACCTACTCTGCAATAATGGAGCTGGATCCTTTAAGTATTTCTCCTTTGCAGTGAGCACGATGTTACAATTGGTCAGCAAAGGGCACTGAGGGCTGTTGTAGGAGAAAGGGGGTTCTTTCCCTTATTCTGACGTGCTGCTTTTTTTTTTTTTTTTTTTTTTTGAGACAGCCTCGCTCTGTTGCCCAGGCTGGAGGGCAGTGGTGCAATCTCGGCTCACTGCAAGCTCCATCTCCCGGGTTCACGCCATTCTCCTGCCTCAGCCTCCAGAGTAGCTGGGACTACAGGCGCCCACCACCACGCCCGGCTAATTTTTTATTTTATTTTAATTCTTTTATTTTGTGTGTGTGTATTTTTAGTAGAGACAGGGTTTCACCATGTTAGCCATGATGGTCTCAATTTCCTGATCTCCTGATCCTCCCGCCTCGTCCTCTCAAAGTGCTGGGATAACAGGCGTGAGCCACCACGCCCAGCCCTGATGTGCTGCCGTTTTGTCTCTTTACTCCTGCCACAGTATGTAGAAAAAATTTAGTGCTGCTTTGTCCCAGCTGCTTGTTCAGACCACATGTTCCTTTGGTGAGCTCACAGCTCTGGCCTTGGCCTGGTGACTACCTTGATGTGACCCTCCTAAAGTAGACATTGCACACCTCAGGTCTCATGCTGCCCTACTGATGAGTGGGCTCTTAATGTGCAGAGTCATTCTCTATGCCCTTCTGCCAGTCTTGACTACTTGCACTCCAGAGGGGTGCTTTTGGCTTGCTGGCCCTGGCTGTAATTTCTTCCTGCCAGCTTTGGCATGCCTACCAGAGCGTGTATTTCTTTTATTTATTTATTTATTTAATTTTTTTTTTCTTTTTTCTTTTTTTTTTTATTATACTTTAAGTTCTAGGGTACATGTGCATAATGTGCAGGTTTGTTACATATGTATACTTGTGCCATGTTGGTGTGCTGCACCCATCAACTCGTCAGCACTCATCAATTCATCATTTATATCATGTATAACTCCCAATGCAATCCCTCCCCCCTCCCCCCTCCCCCCTCCCCATGATAGGCCCCAGTGTTTGATGTTCCCCTTCCCGAGTCCAAGTGATCTCATTGTTCAGTTCCCACCTATGAGTGAGAACATGCGGTGTTTGGTTTTCTCTTCTTGTGATAGTTTGCTAAAATGATGGTTTCCAGCTGCATCCATGTCCCTACAAAGGACACAAACTCATCCTTTTTGATGGCTGCATAGTATTCCATGGTGTATATGTGCCACATTTTCTTAATCCAGTCTGTCACAGATGGACATTTGGGTTGATTCCAAGTCCTTGCTATTGTGAATAGTGCCGCAATAAACATACGTGTGCATGTGTCTTTGTAGTAGAATAATTTATAATCCTTTGGGTATATACCCAGTAGTGGGATGGCTGGGTCATATGGTACATCTAGTTCTAGATCCTTGAGGAATTGCCATACTGTTTTCCATAATGGTTGAATTAGTTTACAATCCCACCAACAGTGTAAAAGTGTTCCTATTTCTCCACATCCTCTCCAATACCTGTTGTTTCCTGACTTTTTAATGATTGCCATTCTAACTGGTGTGAGATGATATCTCATTGTGGTTTTGATTTGCATTTCTCTGATGGCGAGTGATGATGAGCATTTTTTCATGTGTCTGTTGGCTGTATGAATGTCTTCTTTTGAGAAATGTCTGTTCATATCCTTTGCCCACTTTTTGATGGGGTTGTTTGTTTTTTTCTTGTATATTTGTTTGAGTTCTTTGTAGATTCTGGATATTAGCCCTCTGTCAGATGAGTAGATTACAAAAATTTTCTCCCATTCTGTAGGTTGCCTGTTCACTCTGATGGTAGTTTCTTTTGCTGTGCAGAAGCTCTTTAGTTTAATTAGATCCCATTTGTCAATTTTGGCTTTTGCTGCCGTTGCTTTTGGTGTTTTAGACATGAAGTCCTTGCCCATGCCTATGTCCTGAATGGTACTACCTAGATTTTCTTCTAGGGTTTTTAGGGTATTAGGTCTAACATTTAAGTCTCTAATCCACCTTGAATTAATCTTTGTATAAGGAGTAAGGAAAGGATCCAGTTTCAGCTTTCTACTTATGGCTAGCCAATTTTCCTAGCACCATTTATTAAATAGGGAATCCTTTCCCCATTTCTTGTTTTTGTCAGGTTTGTCAAAGATCAGATGGCTGTAGATGTGTGGTATTATTTCTGAGGACTCTGTTCTGTTCCATTGGTCTATATCTCTGTTTTGGTAGCAGTACCATGCTGTTTTGGTTACTGTAGCCTTGTAGTATAGTTTGAAGTCAGGTAGTGTGACACCTCCACCTTTGTCCTTTTGACTTAGGATTGTCTTGGCAATGCGGGCTCTTTTTTGGTTCCATATGAACTTTAAAGCCGTTTTTTCCAATTCTGTGAAGAAAGTCATTGGTAGCTTGATGGGGATGGCATTGAATCTATAAATAACCTTGGGCAGTATGGCCATTTTCACGATATTGATTCTTCCTATCCATGAGCGTGGTATGTTCTTCCATTTGTCTGTGTCCTCTTTGATTTCACTGAGCAGTGGTTTGTAGTTCTCCTTGAAGAGGTCCTTTACATCCCTTGTAAGTTGGATTCCTAGGTATTTTATTCTCTTTGAAGCAATTGTGAATGGAAGTTCATTCCTGATTTGGCTCTCTGTTTGTCTGTTACTGGTGTATAAGAATGCTTGTGATTTTTGCACATTAATTTTGTATCCTGAGACTTTGCTGAAGTTGCTTATCAGATTAAGGAGATTTTGGGCTGAGACAATGAGGTTTTCTAAATATACAATCATGTCATCTGCAAACAGGGACAATTTGACTTCTTCTTTTCCTAACTGAATACCCTTGATTTCTTTCTCTTGCCTGATTGCCCTAGCCAGAACTTCCAAGACTATGTTGAATAGGAGCGGTGAGAGAGGGCATCCCTGTCTTGTGCCAGTTTTCAAAGGGAATTTTTCCAGTTTTTGCCCATTCAGTATGATATTGGCTGTGGGTTTGTCATAAATAGCTCTTATTATTTTGAGGTACGTTCCATCAATACTGAATTTATTGAGCGTTTTTAGCATGAAGGGCTGTTGAATTTTGTCAAAAGCCTTTTCTGCATCTATTGAGATAATCATGTGGTTCCTGTCTTTGGTTCTGTTTATATGCTGGATAATGTTTATTGATTTGCGAATGTTGAACCAGCCTTGCATCCCAGGGATGAAGTCCACTTGATCATGGTGGATAAGCTTTTTGATGTGCTGCTGAATCCGTTTTGCCAGTATTTTATTGAGGATTTTTGCATCGATGTTCATCAGGGATATTGGTCTAAAATTCTCTTTTTTTGTTGTGTCTCTGCCAGGCTTTGGTATCAGGATGATGTTGGCCTCATAAAATGAGTTAGGGAGGGTTCCCTCTTTTTCTATTGATTGGAATAGTTTCAGAAGGAATGGTACCAGTTCCTCCTTGTACCTCTGGTAGAATTCAGCTGTGAATCCATCTGGTCCTGGACTTTTTTTGGTTGGTAGGCTATTAATTATTGCCTCAATTTCAGAGCCTGCTATTGGTCTATTTAGGGATTCAACTTCTTCCTGGTTTAGTCTTGGGAGAGTGTAAGTGTCCAGGAAATTATCCATTTCTTCTAGATTTTCTAGTTGATTTGCATAGAGGTGTTTATAGTATTCTCTGATGGTAGTTTGTATTTCTGTGGGGTCCGTGGTGATATCCCCTTTATCATTTTTTATTGCGTCTATTTGATTCCTCTCTCTTTTCTTCTTTATTAGTCTTGCTAGCGGTCTGTCAATTTTGTTGATCTTTTCAAAAAACCAACTCCTGGATTCATTGATTTTTTGGAGGGATTTTTGTGTCTCTATCTCCTTCAGTTCTGCTCTGATCTTAGTTATTTCTTGCCTTCTGCTAGCTTTTGAATTTGTTTACTATTACTTCTCTAGTTCTTTTTATTGTGATATTAGGGTATCAATTTTAGATCTTTCCTGCTTTCTCTTGTGGGCATTTAGTGCTATAAATTTCCCTCTACACACTGCTTTAAATGTGTCCCAGAGATTCTGGTATGTTGTGTCTTTGTTCTCATTGGTTTCAAAGAATATCTTTATTTCTGCTTTCATTTCGTCATGTACCCAGTAGTCATTCAGGAGCAGGTTGTTCAGTTTCCATGTAGTTGAGCGGTTTTGATTGAGTTTCTTAGTCCTGAGTTCTAGTTTGATTGCACTGTGGTCTGAGAGACAGTTTGTTATAATTTCTGTTGTTTTACATTTGCTGAGGAGTGCTTTACTTCCAATTATGTGGTCAATTTTGGAATAAGTGCGATGTGGTGCTGAGAAGAATGTATATTCTGTTGATTTGGGGTGGAGAGTTCTATAGATGTCTATTAGGTCCGCTTGGTGCAGAGATGAGTTCAATTCCTGGATATCCTTGTTAACTTTCTGTCTCGTTGGTCTGTCTAATGTTGACAGTGGAGTGTTGAAGTCTCCCATTATTATTGTATGGGAGTCTAAGTCTCTTTGTAAGTCTCTAAGGACTTGCTTTATGAATCTGGGTGCTCCTGTATTGGGTGCATATATATTTAGCAGAGTTAGCTCTTCCTGTTGAATTGATCCCTTTACCATTATGTAATGGCCTTCTTTGTCTCTTTTGATCTTTGATGGTTTAAAGTCTGTTTTATCAGAGACTAGGATTGCAACCCCTGCTTTTTTTTGTTCTCCATTTGCTTGGTAGATCTTTCTCCATCCCTTTATTTTGAGCCTATGTATGTCTCTGCATGTGAGATGGGTCTCCTGAATACAGCAGACTGATGGGTCTTGACTCTTGATCCAGTTTGCCAGTCTGTGTCTTTTAATTGGAGCATTTAGTCCATTTACATTTAAGGTTAATATTGTTATGTGTGAACTTGATCCTGCGATTATGATATTAACTGGTGATTTTGCTCGTTACTTGATGCAGTTTCTTCCTAGCCTCGATGGTCTTTACATTTTGGCATGTTTTTGCAATGGCTGGTACCAGTTGTTCCTTTCCATGTTTAGGGCTTCCTTCAGGGTCTCTTGTAAGGCAGGCCTGGTGGTGACAAAATCTCTAAGCATTTGCTTATCTGTAAAGGATTTTATTTCTCCTTCACTGATGAAACTTAGTTTGGCTGGATATGAAATTCTGGGTTTAAAATTCTTTTCTTTAAGAACGTTGAATATTGGCCCCCACTCTCTTCTGGCTTGTAGAGTTTCTGCCAAGAGATCTGCTGTTAGTCTGATGAGCTTCCCTTTGTGGGTAACCCGACCTTTCTCTGTGGCTGCCCTTAAGATTTTTTCCTTCATTTCAACTTTGGTGAATCTGGAAATTATGTGTCTTGGAGTTGCTCTTCTGGAGGAGTATCTTTGTGGCATTCTCTGTATTTCCTGAATTTGAATGTTGGCTGCCCTACTAGGTTGGGGAAGTTCTCCTGGATGATATCCTGAAGAGTGTTTTCCAACTTGGTTCCATTTTCCCAAGAGGGTGTATTTCTTCTTGCCTGACGACTGTGGTACAGCTCTGGGCCCAGAGAACCCATTACTTTTTAGTATTTTTGAATATCTCCATCATCTCACATGAGATCTCAATCGCATCCTTGGAGAGGGGCCCCTTCCAAGTTTGTTCATTATTTTTGTACTGTCTCTCAGCTCCAGAATATTCTTTAGGGCTGTCTTTACACCTTCATAGTTATTTCCCTGTTCATATTGAACCTCTCTATTCAAATTACTGCATGACTTGTGCCTCCCTGCTTGGACTCTTGACTGATGCAAATTCCTTTTTGCATTTTCTTCATCATCCCTGTTGATTTTGTCTATCTATATATCTTGAGCACATGAATCGCTACTATGGTTGCCAAAAGTCAGAATTTTATAAGAAGGGTTACTCAGAAAAGAGTCACTCCTCTGCCCGCCACTATCCATTCTATCCTGCTCTCATTTTTCCATCTTTTCCAACCCAATTCTACCTATTTATTGTATGTAACTAGGAGTCATTCCCTTCTCCTTATATGTAGCTAGTCATTAGTTTCTGGTTTATCTTTTCTCTATTTATTTTTACACTATTGAGCAGATACATGTATAATTTCTCATTTCCTTTTTTCTTACACAAAAGATAGCAGGCTTTTTTTTTTTTTCCACATTTTACTTCTTCCACTTCACAGTATACCCTAGGAAGCACAGCATATCAGTTCATAGAGATCCCTTATCACTCATTTTTTACAGCTGCATAGTACTCCACTGAGTGTACTATAGTTTATTCACCTACTCTCTTAAGTAGTCAAGCTCTTTCTGACCAATATCATAAAAAATAACCTGTATATATGTATTTTTGTACTTTTGGAGATGTATATTTAGGGTGGATTCCTAGAAGTAGGACTGTTCAATTGAAAAGTAAGTGGATGAATCATTTTGTTAGTCATCACCAAATCCCCCTCTAAAAGGATTGTGCCAATCTGTGTTCCCATCGGCAATGCATGAGAGTACCTGTTTCCCTCTATTCTTGCCAACAGAATGTGTTGTCATACTTTTAAATTTTTCCTTATCTGATAGGTGAGAAATGCAATTGTTTTAACTTGCATATCTTTAATTATTGGCTGTTTGAATATCTTCTCATAAGTTCACATGCCATATATTGCTTTTAAATGAGTTGTCCATGTCTTTTCTCTATTTTTCAGGTTATTTTAATCGTTTCCCTCACTAAGAATTCTTTGACTATTGAGGATATTAACCCCTTATCTGTGTTATAAATTATACATATTTTTCCCTTTTGACTTTGTGTATGGTTCTCCTGCAATAAAAATATTTTAATTGTTTTATGTAGACACATTTATCAATATTTAATTTTTCTGGATTTTAAGTCCGTATATCAAGGTTAAAGAAAAAGTCACCCATATTTGCTTCTTGTATTTGCACAGTTTAAATGTTTACATTTAGATCCCTGATCCATTTGGAGTTTATTCTTGTATATGGTATGCGATACAGATTTTATCATTTTCCAAAGGCTACCCGATTTTCCCCATCTTTGCCCTAGAAATACCTATGTAAGATACACTACATTTCCATATGTCTTGGGTCTCTTTGGGGACTTTTAATTCTATCCCACTGGCCTATTTTTCTATTCCTGTGGTCAGGCCTAAACTGTTTTAATAGAGGCTTTCTAGTACGTTTCAGTGCGTACCAGAACATTTCTCTTCACAGTTATTATTTTAATTGCTTTCCTGGATATTCTTGCATGTTTACCTTTCCATATTCACATTAATAACAACTCGTCCTTGATAGTTAATTTTATGTGATACCAAATTGAGGAAGCAATTCTGGGACCCAGTGATACATGCCCGTTAACAATGAATAATTCAGCCAATGGGAGATCATGCAGAGACCTGGGCCCCAGAAGAAGATTGAGGACCAAGCACCAGTAGCCCAGATGGGGTGAAGAAAATTATAGAGGTAGGAGGCAAACCCCAGGTAAGTACATATCTGGAGTCAAGGTTGGGTGGAACATCAAGATAAGAAGGTGAGAAGTAGTGGCCATGCCCAGAAGAGATAGCGGAACCATAGCCTTACACCATGGTGGGAAAGAGCCAGCAAAGTTGATGCAGGAGCCCATTTGTCCTAAGTCCTCAGGTGAAGTGAATTTATATTATTCATTAAGAAGAAAATATTCCCAGCCCTCTGTTCACATAGTTAATATGGCTTTCAAGAGTGTTAAGTGTATTTATGTTACACATCTCTGATGTATGGTTTACTTTATTTTATCCCTAGAAAAATCTAAGTTTTTTTCTTGGAGGGTTTAATAATTTGAAACTAAAAATTTTAAAAGCATTTCAAACAGCCCCTTTACCTCCTCTGCCCATGCATTTACCAAAATAAATAAGGCCACCCTGCAAGCCACTCGCTGATTTGCATGGCAGTGAGATCTGATGCAAATTCTCACATTTTAGGCTATTTCGGGGTTTGTGAAAATGGCAAAGGGTTCCTTTCTTTAAATAGTCCTGGGCATGATACCCTTGTCCAGGGGATTTTGACAGTACTGTTACTGCAAATTAAAAACATTTCAGGAAATAAAATGTTAATGATAAAAGAAAAATTTGGGGTGGTATCAGCTTTGGTTTTTGCCGTAAGAAAACATCCTAGTCTTGAGTGGAGAGTCAGAACTTGTGGCCTGGCTGTCGGCTGTGGCTCACACCTCACTCCCATCCTGCTGCCTGCCATAGAGGGCTACACTGTTCCTAACTGCTCCCCCCCTCAACAACCCCACACACATTTCACTTCTTCCTCCTCCCAACTCCCACTGCCCCACAAAGAAATCAGGATTGGATGCCCCTTTGCACCCCTCCAAATTCTTTAAAAGCATATAAAAGGTACGTGTCATGCTCAAGGGCTTTGTATGTTTAGTGTTTATACAGAATCCAGCACTGCCTCTGTTCATAAATAGGTAGTATATGATAACCCCTGGTTCACCCCACCTGGTGAGAAGATTGTGCAGGAAGCACCATTTGTCACGTCCTCACCCTTTGCTCATCCCCATGCACCATCTCATCCTGCCCCACTGCCCAGAGGAGCCAAGGTGCCCATTCTGTGTTCCAGGTGGTGGACACTGTTTAGTTAATGAGGATTAATAACGACACATAGTTAACTATTAGAGGGAATTGGAAGAAATGGAGAGGGAATTCATAGTTACAGAGCACCAACTTTGTCCAAGGCAAAAGTGCTTGAAATACTGTGTTTCATGTAATTATCATAGCTCTCTATGAACTGGGCATTTTTATCCTCATTTTTCATGGAGTCATTTGTGAGTCAGGAATTTTCTCAGCTCTCCCTGGCCCATAGACTGTGCTGAGTTATGGTACGTTTGATTTCCTGGCCAGTGTGTAGTAAGTGCTCAAGAATCTTTGGTTATTTGTAGCTTAATCACGGACTTTCAAAAATTCAAAGCCTGACCCCCATATAATTATTTTCAAAGTTTCAGGCACCAGCAGGGATATTTTGGTGAATTATCTCTGTCACGCAGTATAGAAAGAAGACTGCCTTGTCCGACCCTGAGGAAGGTTTCTCTGACTTCTCTGATTTTGTTTCTTCTCTTTTCCATGCCTTTGGCTGACCCCAAATTTAGAAAACCTCATAACATAATTTGGCTCTCTAGATTTTCTGAAAAGTAAGTCTGTCCCTCATGACCAAGCTTACTCTACATTGCCAAAATGCCAGCAAGGTCTGACCTCAAAAGTACGGAGTGTGCTTCTCCCCAGTTGAGAATGTCATTCACATTCCCTTTAAGGATTATTCCCAGTACAAGGGGCTGCTTCTGAATGCAGCGAAATGCAAATGATCAGTCAATATATGTAAATCTGCTTGACCTCACTAATCATCAGAGAAATGCTAACTAAACATAAGAGAAGCCATTTTTCAAAGTCCAACAGATTACTCCAAATTCAAAAGATGGATACTATCCCCAAGTCAGCATGGATGTAAGAAAACTCTCATATATTTTGGCGGAAATGAATGTTGACGCACATCTTTAGATACCCAATCATCAGCGTTGATCAAAATTTGAAATGTGCATATTTGTTAGTTCACTTTTAGTTGTTTTCTGTCGTTCTATAATCGCTTTTCCGAATTTTTGTCTCCTTTTTTCTTCTTTCTTTTTTTTTTTTTTTTTTGCTAGAACTCTTACTGGCTGAAGTGTCTTTGCTTGTGATGCACGTCCTTCACCTGCTTTCACTTATGCTCAGTTTATTCCTGCTTGCTTAATTTGAGAGAGGGAAGCACATATAACCAGGTTGTTTTTTATTTAAGGGAATTTCCTGAGTGCCGCCCTCATTCTTCAGGCCCAAAAATAAATGGGAGATGTGTCTTCAAGAAAAGGAATGAGCAGCTGTTGTGAGAGGCCTCCAGCAGAGGCTGACTCTATGCCATTCTGGGGGAGTGGAACTGGGTCGCCACATGGATAGTTCACTTTTTCATCCATGGCCTGCCCAGCTCCTGGATCTCCTCTCCCTAACTGAAGAGCCAGGGCTGCCATTAGCCCACTTGGGGTCTAGTGTGAATTACAAGGCCTCCTCTTTGGATGAAAGCATCCCTCTGGCCAGTACTTAGTGAGCAGAAGGGTGTCTCTGTGTGATTTGTCTTAGCTTTGTTTAGAAAGGCAGGGGCTCGATCCCAGCCTCTTTTATTCACCCTCTGGGCCAGGTATGCTTTAGCAGGGCAACACCTGTGCAACCTTACCTGGGGGTCCTGAAAGGATGCTGGGTTGTCTTGCAGAGCCAATAGGAAATTGGCACTTTCCCTCAGCCTCCTTGCCCACCTGAGACCAGGCTTTAGCATTTTTGGTAGATATGTTCAGTAGTTTTGTTCAGAGTATGGCCATTTCTTTGTTTCATTAAAGACAGTTTTCTTCCATGAGTTTTAAGAGAGAGGAGTAAAGTAAAATCTCTGTTTAACCAGAAGCTTAATTTCAGAAACAGAACATTGTAACTTATCTGAAATTGTCTTTCATTTTACACTTTTCTTTGGATGCCTGCGCACTCATAACTGGCTTCTGTCAGTCACACGCACTTATTGCAGAGAAAACATACTTAGATTTCTAGTTACATGGTGTTGTTCAAAAATAAGTTTTTGCTTGACTTTCGTGCCAGTCAAATGCTGCCTCATCATCTTTGGTTCCTAGACTATCTTCAGTGGTCTTTTGCAGTTTTCCCAAGAATGCTGCTGTCTGGAGAGGTAAACAAAAGGGTTCAACATTTTAATTATGGCATATTTTACTTATTTTCAGTACACAAACCCCACGTTACTTAGTTTCAGAATTCCAGTGGACTATGGTGACAATTTTAGCTAAACTATCAGCCTATTGCAGGCTTGGTGGAGTGGTTTGAATTAGGCTATGGTATTTGTGTGTCTACCTTACAGGAGAAGAAAAAGAAACAGCTATTTGATAAGGAAAGGCCAATTCTGTTGAGCATCTTTTTTTTTTTTTTTTCTGGTTGTTTTTACTTTCTGTTTTATTGGGTTGTTCCCTCCAGCAAGAAAAAGACCGGCTTATATTTGGTCACATAGGTAAAAAGTAGAATATGGAATCCACATTAATTGGTGGCATTTTTTTTCCTGATTCATTCTGTTCTCTTATGGATTGCCACCCTGGGCAGCTGGACTTGTTTGTGGGCAGCCACTAGTGAAGAGAACTGTTCAGCCCTTTCTTTCTAAGTTCTATGTTTTTGACATTAGAAAAGACTCAATTTCTGACTATATTCATGACTTTCCTGTAAGACCACTCCAACAGGAGTTGTTGGAGCCAGGATGGAGGCTCCTTCTCTTGTGGGAGCCAGCTTCTCCTGCATACTTAGATTTTGTGACCTGGTTTCTGGATTTGAACAACAGCCCTATTTGTAAATAGCTTCAAAAGAACACCTGAGTGTCCCCAGGATCATACTGAGCCATTATTTCCTATTTTTTCCTCAGGAGCAACTTTTTCCTCAGGAGAGAATCTTTTATTTTCTTTTTTCTTTATTTAATAATATTCTCCAGGTTCCAAGTAAATTTTTATGAGGAGGAGCCACAAAAATATACTGGGAGGAGAGGGGTAAAGACAGCATAAAAGTAATGCATGCTTTAATATAGCTGAGTGGACTGAAAATCAGAAACAAAATTTTCAGCCCCTCAACCATCTGAATAGATGCCTCTCTCAGCCAAGGACATTCCAAAGTTAACCTGAAAAATTAGTTCAGACCATAATGGGAAGTGGGATTTGGACATGCCTCATTATACACTTCTCCCTTTTTGGAATTTGGGCACAGCTGACCAGCATTAACATCAACACAGACACCTAAGACCAGCAGAACATACTCTAAGTCTGATAAGAAATATTTACAAGCTGGCCAGGCATGGTGGCTCACGCCTGTATTCCCAGCACTTTGGGAGGCTGAGGCGGGTGGACCATCTGAGGTCAGACGTTTGAGACCAGCCTGGTCAACATGGTGAAACCCAGTCTCTATTAAAAATACAAAAATTAGCCAGGAATAGTGGCGGGCACCTGTATTGCCAGCTACTCAGAAGGCTGAGGTAGCAGAATCATTTGAACCCGGGAGGTGGAGGTTGCAATGACCCACGACCACGCCACTGCACTCCAGCCTGAGTGAGCAACAAGAGTGAAACACTGTCGCCAAAAAAAAAAAAAAAAAAGGAACAAAAGAAGAAAGAAAAAGAAAGAAAGAAAGAAGAAAGAAAAGAAGAGATTGATTTACAATCTATTCTCTCTGAAGCCTGCTACTTGGAAGTTTCATCTGCTTTATAAAACCTTATTCTCCACAATCCCTTATCATAACCCAGACATTCCTTTCTGTTGATTCCACGTTTTTGATAATAACTCTTTCAACCAGTTGTCAATCAGAAAATCTTTGAATCTGCCTATGAGTTGGAAGTCCCCTCTTTCCCCCACTTTCCAGTTGTCCTACCTTTTCGGACCATTCCAGTGAACATCTTACATGTATTAATTGATGTCTTATGTCTCCCTAAAGTGGTATAAAACCAAACTATAGCCTGGCCACCTTGAACACATGTTCTCAGGACCTCTTGGGGCTGTGTCATAGGCCATTAGTCACTTAAATTGGAGCAGAATAAATCTCTTTAAATATTTTAGAGTTTGACTTCTTTGTCAACATGACAATGGCTTAGTCTAACCAGCATGTTCTAGGACACTATAAAATTAAAAAAAAAAAAAAATCCAAGTACCAAACAAATCACTCTTCAAAGGGAACAAGCTGAGAGTAATGGGTACAAAAGGTGGCTGGTTTAGGTGGAAAAGTAAAAGAATCAGCCACCCCCTTTAGGGTTTTGCTGAGTGTTGTATATAGGGCTAGGATTGCAGTGAGCAATACCTTAAAAATGCTTAAGGCCCAGGTCGTTGGGAATTTGCATTCAGGTGTAATTGAAGCTAAAATGTTTTCCAAAACTATTAACATTTCTTGGCTTAAAAATTGGGGAACTAGCACACTGGGCTGCCTAGGGCTGTTTGTACAGGGAAGGCCTCAGAAACACCAGAATCCTCTGAAGCCCCTGGGGGTTTTACATAGCTGAGGAGTTATACTTGTTCATTTGTGTGTTTACACCCTTGAGACAATACAACCTAAACAGTAATCGCCCTGTTAAGTGGTAGTCATGCCAATCTTGCTAACGTATGTCACAGTTCTCTGTTTCTTCAAATATGATGACCAAAAGAAAACCTTTTCTGGATATTTAAGTCAGGGATAGCTTTAAAAACCTCCATGGCTGCCATGCACTATTGATGGAGTTTGCTCCTGGGCCTGTGGAGGTTTGTAAGCCAGTCTGGAAATGCTCCTTTTAAAACTCGGCCTGCTTTTCGTGCTTTGTTTTTGTTGTTTCTTTTCTGACTGTGTGCGGGGCCTTGTCGGTGCTCTGAGGGTCTGGCCTATGGTTCCTGGCCCATAGAAACTTCTGTTCTTTTTATGTCTTGGCAGCTCTCAGGCTCCTGGAAGATTGTAAACCCAGCAAACAAGCTTGTTAAGGTTTTAAACATGAATCAGAGACATCAGCAAAGGCCAAATGGGACATCCTGTAATCTTTACTGTGGACCACAAGAAGCTATTTTTTCACCATAGGTACCTTTCTTGCTTACTTCCTGATTTCTGGCTTTGCTTTATGTGGACAAGGTTTTGGGATATTAATTTAAGATAAACTAGGAATCACCATAATTTCAAAGAAGAAGAAAAAAGTATGGTAAAAGCAATACTGTATTTTTTATTCAGAGCTTGTGTTATATTCTGTTCACAGTAATGGAGAGTTCCCTTTACTGCTATGATGCCAAGGGGTTGGGCATTAGGAGAATTGTGGCCAAGTCTTGTGGGTGGGTAAATCTAAAACAGCCACTTCAGATAACTTTGGATTGGGAGAACTTGGTAGATGGAAATGTGACTTCCTGTCCTGGTTTTGTTGCTGCCTCAAAAAAATTACCCATTTACTCTAGATCTGTTTCCTAAATTGTAAGTTGAAAGATTTAGAAGAGAAAATAAGATTCTTCTAGCTTAACATTTTGATTTGTATATGTTTCTATCTAAAGATCTTTAAAATACAGGACTCCTGGCACATGGCCAAATGGTAAATACCAGATCGAATGCCATCCTGAGATCAGATATCAGGACAAGAGCAAGATAACAAGTTACCTGGGTCTCTCTCATCAACTCTGACTTGACAGAACAAGGCAGGCAAGATTAGAGACAAGCACCACCTTCCTGGCACTGTAACCTTTTCATCAGCATCCATTAGACAATGCAGGATAAAGTGACTACTCTGTTGCGGCCCAGAATCCATCAGAATTGATGACTAGGAATAATTATGACACACTCCTGGCCAGTTAGGTTTCGGCTGGTATTTGTTTTGCTGCCTGAATTTTATAATCCTCTTTCTGGTCTTAAAAATGTTAAATCTCATTCTGTGTGTTCCACGTTTAATAATTTTCTGTCCCTTGAGACTTTGCCGTGTGCATGCTGAGTATAAAGGGCTATCTTATTCTGGAAATTTCTAGCAGCTTTTGTGTTTAGCAAAACTGCAAAATTCATAAATTGTAAAAGGAAGTTAGGAGGGGTGAGGAAGCACATTTCACTTTCAACATATTGTCAGAAATGAGTGAGCTACAGTCTGGGGAAAAAATCTTGGCCATGAAATGATGACTTGATATCCATCATTCTGATCTGTCACAGTGATGAGAACAGGCAGATTGATTCTTCCTGAGGGTGTGGGGGCCTCCTGAGGATGGTGGCTGGTTTGGAAGAAGAGTGGAGATTTTCCTGTCTCCCTTTCAGACTGTATTCGCACATGCTCACCAGAAACGGTGTCTTAGAAGAGCCACTGAGAAAACCGTATGCAATATGCAGAATGCATTGTATTTTAAATTTGGATGTCATTCACAATCACACACATGCTTAGGAAATGTTATTTAGATATTCATGACACAGTATGTATACTTGGGAAAATATATGTGTGGAAGGTTTTAAAGTCTGGTAAGATTCGAAATTCCTATATGGATCTGTCTGCCTTATAAATCTCAGGCACATATCTGATTTCTAGTCAGTTGTCATCTATTTACTAATATCGCAGGTATTCTGAGAGATTCTAGGATTATTCACTAGGGTCTAATTCATAACTGTGTCTCCAAGTTGAATTATAATAAGCCTACTCAACCTACATTCTTGCTTTCCTATTACAGATAAAGTCCAATTCCTTGATATCAGTTACAAGGGCCCTTATGATCTGGCCCCTGCCTATCCCTCCAGCATCCACTTCTATACCTTTCCCTTCCTATCATTCCTTCTGTCACATTGGCCTTCCTTCTGTTCTTAGAACACACTGATCTCATTCTCATTTCCTTAGGACCTCTGCTGTCGCTCTTCCCTCTGCCTGGAATGCATATCTCACTTGGCAAGGTTGGCTGCTTCTGTGATTTAGGTCTCTGCTCACATGTCACAACTTCGGAAAGGTCTTTTTGAACTCCCCTGTTGAATGTTACTCCCTCCCCACCACTTCATCACACACATGTTTTATTTTTCTCTAAGTACTCATCACTCTGAGAACTGATCTTTGTTTCACTGATTTCCTATTTGTCTGTTTCCCAGGCAGGAATGCAAGCTCCATAGCAGTAGGGACATTGCCAGTGTTTTCCAGGTACCTGGCACAGGGCAGTGGCCGAGTCCACATTTGTGAACTCAGTGGCTGCATATGTGCTTTCTGCAAAGCCAGCGTTAGGTCGTGAGAGTCAGAATAACAACAAACTAAACCACAAAAAAAGTTATATCGAACAGTGGTCCCTACCAAGTTATACATCTGTGCTTCCTAGGGGATTCACAGCACTGGCTCTTGGAGAGATGAAAACATAAAACTCTATTACCCCATGGAATTTTCCACATCCACTTGCTTGCTCCCCCATCCTTGTCCCGTTGTGACCCACTCTCTCTCTCCGGATGGTGAATGCTACTGGTATCTCCTAAAGCCTGACTCAGGAGCCACCTGCCTGAGGAAGCCCTTCCCAGAAGCCTCCTCTCCTGCCTCCCTTCACACCTCTCCCCTGCGTGTCTTCTACGCTCTGATAGCATCCTGACTTATATTTGGCTGACATTCTTTTCTAGGGAAGCTACTTTTTCTTTTGGTGTATTGGTAGGGAGGAGGGGGATAGGCAAGAATACTTTTTTTTTTTTTTTTGAAACAGTGTCTTGCTGTGTCGCCGAGGCTGGAGTGTAGTGGCACAGTCTTGGCTGACTGCAACCTCCGCCTCCCTGATTCAGATGATTCTCCTGACTCAGCCTCTCAAGTAGCTGGCATTACAGCTGTGTGTCACCACGCTTGGCTAATTTTTGTATTTTGAGTAAAGATGGGGTTTCACCATGTTGGCTAGGCTGGTCTTGAACTCCTGACTTCAGGTGATCCGCCCACCTCGGCCCCCCAAAGTGTTGGGATTACAGGTGTGAGCCACTGTGCCTGGCTTGTTTTTTCTTTCTTAACTGAAGCCACCTGTGTGTCTTCTATTAAATGTGCCTGCTGTCATCTTCAGAAAGTAACTTGTTTCGCGAGAAAAGCAACAAAGGAATGTTTGTCTACTGCCTACATTTAAAAATGCACAATAAGAGTGTATCCATTCAGAATGGCCTGCCCTCTCCAGTGATGACAGCCTGCAATTCCATGGTTTTCAATGAAGTCACTGACTATTGTGAATCTCAGAGTTGGAAGGGCTGCAGAGGTCTTGTCTGCCAAACTCCCACCACAGGCAAGATGCTGCGAACCCTTTCACCACAGTAGCAGAATTATAGAGTAGAATAATAGGGTTAGTCATTTCATCTCTTTCCCTGCCTTGGGCAGGAACAAAGCTAAAGCACCCTAAGCAAATAGAGAGATTTCACACCATCCCCGCAGATTTGTTCTTTGCAGGACCCTCTCTTTGGTGTTTCCAAAGGCAAAACCATGGTGTCGAGGTGTAAACTGACAAGACAGGAAATCAGTGGTGGGGCCAAGCCAATCTAGATGCTTAGTCCCCAGTTCCAGGCTCCTAGACCAGACCACATTCCTGCCGTTTCCATGGGACCCAAATGTTTGTGTGGGTGTAGTAATTTCCAGGAGGAGCTGATTACAAGGCAGCTGCCTCACCTCTACTGGTGCCAGGAAAATGAACCCAGTGACCTCAGGCAGCAGGCATTTCCCCACATCCTCTACCTGATGTTCTGGACCTTGAGGTTTCACAACTCAACTTGACTCAGTGTAGGGTGTTATTTAATTACACAATAAAACAGGGCTACATAGTTTGCTGTGTTCACACCTGTGGGATGTTGAGCTACAAAAAGCAGAAGAGGCGAAAGAGTGGAGGCCAACGAAACTCTATAAATCATTTTCATTTCCCACCACCCCTGTGTCTGATGCTCAAGTGGTTTCTTTCTTCTGTCAATTCCTCTTGAGTCCCTGCCACTCAATTAGAAAACAAGCAAAGAAAGAAACCAAAGAGCATGATCCAGGAGAAACATTTTCTGGGAAGTTGGGAGACCTCAGACCCAACTCAGGCCTCCTGTGTTGGTCCCACTGGGGTCCCTCTGCCTCTGTCCTGTGGGAAAATACACTGCACACAGGCCAGCAGCTTGCATCTACGCTGAGCAAGTCCGCCTCTGGGGTTGGTGGTTCTATGTATGTGTGTGCATGAGTGTGTGTGCAGAGAGGAGGCTGTGGGATAGAGAAGCTGTGAAAAGCCTTAAAATTTAACCTCCAAAGAGGATGCTTTAGTTCCAGAGAGTCCCCACTAAAGAATCCTAGCACAAAACTAGGGATATATGCATCCTTCTGTCAAAAGGTGTTGCCAAGAAACACGTCAAATACTTGTACTTTTTGTTCAAACTCAGAGTTAAGTCACAGTTAATGCACTCATCAAGACTGTTAAATAAAGATTCCAGTCAGAACAGAAATATCTAGAGCTCCACAAGAAATCTGCTGGTGCAGACTGTCACCGGCTTTGAGATGCCTGGCTCTGCTGATGTCACTGTGTCCTGAGTTTCTCTCTGTGCTTGTTATTACCCATGTTTACATTGCCTCTCCACTCCCCACCCCAGACAGCCATTTTATTTGAAAAACCTCTCCTATATCTCTTTCTTCCAAACAACATAAAAAGGGGAGGTGTTGCCAGTGGTCTCTGATGGAGAGTCAGGGATTCATGGCTGTGACATCTAAATAGCTGCTCAACAGAGCCAAGGTTCTTCCTGCTTTGCTAAGTGACAAGAAGGGCACACAAATGACTTTCTCTGAACTTCCAGCTGTTCTGCGCTTGTGTTTTGGGCCAGATTACTCAGAATTATGAAGATTTATAGCACATTGGAAAAGTGATTGCCAGGTCATTTTCTAAAGCCTGAGTTTTCCTGCATTTTATCCCCGGCTCAGCTTTTACCTGGTAGCATAGAATTTTTTTGGTTTTCCCACTTAAGAGGAGGAATAAAAGAAATGGGCCTCCAGAGCCATTTTTAACAATTTAGAAATGAACACAACTGCTTTTTCTGTCTCTTGGCTGGTTTGACAGAGAACAGGGTTTCTCATTCTAAGATGGGGAGTTCTAGAGGAATCAGGACCCCTACAGCTCTGATGTCCTCAGCCAGGGTTTACAGGCAACCCAGGTCTCAGTGGGATGGATGGCTAAGCCTCAGCTTAAATTACATGTGGTGGTGGCAGGTAGCATGGGAACTCAAGGTGTGCTTAGAACAACCTCTGGAACAGAACACGTGGGGTTCCAGTTCTAGCTCCTCCATTTACTTACTGGTGGTGTGACCTTGGTCAAGTAACCTAATGTCATTATGTATCATAATGATAAATGACATCATTCCATGATCCAGAGTGGCTACCTCACAGGATTATTGGAAGGGTTAAAGGAGCTTATATTTACTTGGGTTATTATTCTGGTGTATAGTAGTAATTGTAGGGCAAAAAGAAGAGATTTGTTAATCACTGAGAGATAGGAAGGTGAAAAGGTTAAAGAAATCTGAAAACTATTAGAAGAGGGCAATAAATTTGCAGAATTGACATTTCATTTTTATTTTATGAAAGTTCTTTGGGGTTCTTGTAAATGTAGATGTGTCTCACCTTCTCTGCCACCCTGACACTTAGGCTACATCAATACAGCTTCCCCAAGGACCGTATTTTTGTTGTCTCAAAGTTGGTTAGATTGGGGTCACATTTATTATGTTTAAAAAGAATGTGACCCATTTTTTAGCTCTTGGATTATACTTAACTATTTTAAAAGATTAGAGGAAGTTCTTACAGAAACTACCTTGGTGAATTCTGGAATTACAGACATTTTTTCCCAAAATACATCCAAAGAACCAATTACTAATTTTACTACAAATCATTGGAACAAATGGTTACACATTATCTCGAATGGAGAAAGGTCTCTTCTTTGACGAAGAGGAAGGAATTTCTTTTTCTCACTTCTTTCTTTGACTCTCAATGGCACTCCAAATCAAGATTGTTTAAATTCTCAAATATCCTTAACAGAGTAATCCCCTAATGCTGTAATCAGCTATGTTGCCATGTTCAAACACAGTGCAATGCCTTTTTGTTCATCTGTTATCAAGCTTCTTTCTCTTTAATTCCTTTCAAGTTAAAATGGAAATTCAGTGAGGAGAAATGTACCTGCGTATTAGTTCTCCCTGTGTCCAAGGTCTACAAGGATGCAAACTTGAAAGATGCTTCCACTCCTTGGGGCAAAGGTGTCTCATCTTTGACAGCTTCTAGGAGGGACTCTCAGACCAGCGGAGCAGGTGCCCAGGGTGGGCAAGTCTTGCCTGGCCCTAGGACCAGGGGAGTAGCCTTGGGGGCCAGCAGTTCGTGGCTACATCACCATACACCATGTGGCAGGCCTGGGTCTGGGGACCATAGCCCCTGCCGCAACATTCTTTTCCAGAATCCTCCTCCTCTTCTTTTCCCTCACCTGTCCTGCCTTCCACCTCCCTGGTCTGGCTCTTTCTGCCCAGTGGGGACCTTTCTCTCCACACTTAATGGAGCAGCACCAAGCATAGTGTTGGGGGTAAACTCAGGACAGACTTATTACCATAATTCTGAATTTCCTAGCTTTTGTCAGTGTAAGCCAGATGCTTAATGCTATTTTAATGCAGTTGTTTTGCGTGTGAATAATATGCTCATTTTGCCAAACCTCAAGCCCTGGAACTAAGATCTCATAAAAATGCCTAGAGTCCAAAGCTAATAGCTGTTATTCAGCTGTTACAGGGTAAGGCCTAAAATGTTTCAGATTGATGTTCTCACCAGGGCAGAGAGTGACATGCACCTTCTGAGGGGTGGCTGAGGCTCTAGATGCTTGAGGAGTAGGAAGAGCTGTGTCCCATCAGGCCGTTCCAGTTTGCCCCTCCACGTGGAGGTCTCTGGTATGGAGGTTTAAAGTTTATTCTCTCCTCATTCCCTAGAGACAGTTTTCTCTTTTGTGGTCCTCTACTCAGCGAATACCCTCACCTCCAACCCAAGCTGAAAGTTTTGGAAGTCATCTTTGATGCTTGTCCCCATCCCCCAGTGTGCATCCCCCCACCATTTTCATCATATATGTCCAATCATCACTGACATTCATTCAACAAGTATATATCAAGGCCCTATTGTGTGCCAGGTACTCTTGTGGGTGTGACAATAAAATGATGAGCTACTCTTAAGAAGCAGTGTAGGGTCATGGTTAAGAGTATGAACTGTGGCCCAGAGCAGTGGCTCATGCCTGTAATCCCAACACTTCGGGAGACAGAGGTGGGGGAACGACTTGAGCCCAGGAACTCAAGATCACCCTGGGTAACGTAGGGAGACTCTGTCTCTACAAAAATTTTCTTAAAAATTTGCTGGGCATGATGGCATGGGCCTATGTCCCAGTTACTAGAGAAGCTGAGGTGGAAGGACCACTTGGGCCCCGGAGGTCAAGGCTGCAGTGAGCCAAGATCATGCCACTGCACTCCAGCATAGGCAACAGAGTGAGACCCTGCCTCAAAAAAAAAAAAAAAAAAAAAAGAAGTATTAACTGTGAAGCCAGGCAGCCAGGTTCACATCCTGGCACTGTCACCTGTTAACTCTGTGACCTTGGGCAAGGTCTTCCTCCCATTGTACAGTGGATTAATAACAGTGCCTCCCAGTACCTCCTTCATAGTTACTTTCTGGTACATAATGAATTAGCATTTCTAATGCACTCAGTGCCTGGCATGTATTAAATACCATGCAAGTATTTGAAAAATAAAACATAGGAGGGAGGACATGAGTGTCAAGCTGGCACACAGACATGGGAGGCCCTGGGAGCTCTCAGATGCCTGGGTTGGAATCTGCAGGACCAGTGGGCAGCAAAGTCCCATGAGCTCCATCTCCTGCTATTCTCCTAGTTCAGGCCTCTGCTGTCTCTCATCTGGAGTGCAGAGACCTCCCTCTAAGTGGTCTTCCTTCCTTCTTCTCCTCCTCTCCAGGCTCAGCCAGTGGGGCTTTTCTAAAATGTAATCTTATCATGTCATTTCATAAATGACATTCTTCAGTGGCTCCCAAGGGCCCTTGGGTTTCTGCCGTACTCCTCAGTGGGCTTACTGGGTCTGCGTCATTCTTCTTCCAGTGTCTCTCTGGTGTTCTTTTCCTCCTCTCTTCCACGTCTGAGACACACTTGCATGTGCTATTACTTCAACCCCACAGCACTGCTGTCTGTTCACCCTGCATGCCACCGTCTCTCTCCCCACTGGCCTTGGCACTTTGAGTTGCCTCTACCTGGAAGATCTGTCTGCTCCACCCCACCTTTTCCCTGGTAAACTCCTATCTTCCTTGAGACTTCAGGCTTTCAACCTCACTTGCTCAGGGCAACCTCCTCTGGTCTCCACTGTGGGGTTCTTTGCTTCTCCTCTGTTCTCCCACGGTCCCTCTCAGGGCCCTATCACAGCATATTGGTTAGTTTTTTGATTGTGTCATTTTTCTCTTTACTCTCAAATAACATGATGGAGAGTAGCAACTGTCTTGCTTGTTCAAGAGTGCACCCCCAGAGCTAGGCACAGTGCCTGGCATGCAGTGGGCTTATAGGACATATGTTATGGGTTGAATTGTGTCCCCCCAACAAATGGATATGTTGAAGTCTCAATCCCCAGCACCACAGAATATGGTCTGATTTGGAAATGGGGTGTTGCAGATAGAGTTAGTTAAGATGAGGTCATACTGGAATAGGGTAGGCCCCTGACTGAATATGACTGGTGTTTATAAGAACACCATGGCCAGGCACAGTGGCTCCCACCTGTAATCCCAGCACTTTGGGAGGCCGAGGCAAGTGGATCATGAGGTCAAGAGATTGAGACCATCCTGGCCAACATGGTGAAACCCCACCTCTAATAAAAATACAAAAATTAGCTGGATATGGTGGTGCGTGCCTGTAGCCCCAGCTACTCGGGAGGCTGAGGCAGGAGAATCGCTTGAACCCAGGAGGCGGAGGTTGCAGTGAGCCGAGATTGCACCACCGCACTCCAGCCTGGCGACAGAGCAAGACTCTGTCAAAAAAAAAAAAAAGAATGTCATGTGAAAATAAAAACACACGCATACAGGGAAGGTGATATGAAGATCTGAAGATATGCTGGGAGAAGATAGCTGTGTTAGGCTGTTCTTGCATTGCAATGAAGGAATACCTGAGGCTGGGTAATTTATAAAGAAAAGAGGTTTAATTGGCTCATGGTTTGCAGGCTGTAGAGAAAGCGTAGCACTAGCATCTGCTTAGCTTCTGAGGAGGCTTCAGGAAGCTTCCAATCATGGCACAAGGGGACGTGGGAGCAGAAATCTCACTTGGCAAAAGCAGGAGCAAGGGGGTGAGAGGTGCCACACGCTTTTATTTATTTATTTATTTATTTTTTTATTATACTTTAAGTTCTAGGGTACATGTGCATGACGTTTATATCATGTATAACTCCCCAGTGCAATCCCTCCCTCCTCCCCCCTCCCCATGATAGGCCCCAGTGTGTGATGTTCCCCTTCCCGAGTCCAAGTGATCTCATTGTTCAGTTCCCACCTATGAGTGAGAACATGCAGTGTTTGGTTTTCTCTTCTTGTGATAGTTTGCTAAGAATGATGGTTTCCAGCTGCATCCATGTCCCTACAAAGGATGCAAACTCATCCTTTTTGATGGCTGCATAGTATTCCATGGTGTATATGTGCCACATTTTCTTAATCCAGTCTGTCACAGATGGACATTTGGGTTGATTCCAAGTCTTTGCTATTGTGAATAGTGTCGCAATAAATATACGTGTGCATGTGTCTTTGTAGTAGAGTAATTTATAATCCTTTGGGTATATACCCAGTAGTGGGATGGCTGGGTCATATGGTACATCTAGTTCTAGATCCTTGAGGAATCGCCATACTGTTTTCCATAATGGTTGAACTAGTTTACAATCCCACCAACAGTGTAAAAGTGTTCCTATTTCTCCACATCCTCTCCAACACCTGTTGTTTCCTGACTTCTTAATGATTGCCATTCTAACTGGTGTGAGATGGTATCTCATTGTGGTTTTGATTTGCATTTCTCTGATGGCCAGTGATGATGAGCATTTTTTCATGTGTCTGTGGCTGTATGAATGTCTTCTTTTGAGAAATGTCTGTTCATATCCTTTCCCCACTTTTTGATGGGGTTGTTTGTTTTTTTTCTTGTATATTTGTTGAGTTCTTTGTAGATTCTGGATATTAGCCCTTTGTCAGATGAGTAGGTTGCAAAAATTTTCTCCCATTCTGTAGGTTGCCTGTTCACTCTGATGGTAGTTTCTTTAGCTGTGCAAAAGCTCTTTAGTTTAATTAGATCCCATGTGTCAATTTTTGCTTTTGCTGCCGTTGCTTTTGGTGTTTTAGACATGAAGTCCTTGCCCATGCCTATGTCCTGAATGGTACTACCTAGATTTTCTTCTAGGGTTTTTATGGTATTAGGTCTAACATTTAAGTCTCTAATCCATCTTGAATTAATTTTCGTATAAGGGGTAAGGAAAGGATCCAGTTTCAGCTTTCTACTTATGGCTAGCCAATTTTCCCAGCACCATTTATTAAATAGGGAATCCTTTCCCCATTTCTTGTTTGTCTCAGGTTTGTCAAAGATCAGATGGCTGTAGATGTGTGGTATTATTTCTGAGGACTCTGTTCTGTTCCATTGGTCTATATCTCTGTTGTGGTACCAGTACCATGCTGTTTTGATAGAGACACAAAAAACCCTCCAAAAAATCAATGAATCCAGGAGTTGGTTTTTTGAAAAGATCAACAAAATTGACAGACCGCTAGCTAGACTAATAAAGAAGAAAAGAGAGAGGAATCAAATAGACGCCACACGCTTTTAAACAACCAGATCTCATGAGACCTTACTCACTGTGGTGAGAACAGACTAAGCCATGAGAGATCCACCCCTGTGACCCAAACAGCTCCCACTAGGCTGACTTCCAATACTGGGGATTACATTTCAGTGTGAGATTTGTGTAGGGACAAATATCCAAAGTGTATCAATAGCCATCTACAAGCCAACAAGACAGTCCTGGAATAGACCCTTCCCTCACAGCCCTCAGAAGAAACTATCCCTGCTGACACCTTGATCTTGGACTGCTAACCTCTAAAACTGTGAAACAAATTTCTATTGTTTAAGCCATCCAATATTATGGAAATTTGTTATGGCAGCCCTCACAAACTAATATTACATGCTTCTTCAAAGACTGGATTTCCGACACTTTAAAATGTGCTCCCATAAGTAAAGACTTAGCACATGCACAAATATACCCCAAACAGCTCCGTATTCCACAAATAGATGGACCCACAAGAATGGCAAGCGCAGGTGGCTCTTAGTCATCACAGCAAGCAGCCAGTTTTAGCTTCCAACGACCCCCTCTCCCTGGGTATTCCAGGAACTTCACCTGAGTGGGCAGGGGAGGTGACCCTCTCTGTGAGCCCCCACAGGGGGAATGTGAGCTGGTGGGCCAGCAGGTGCTTGTTTTTCCCTCCCAGTCAGAAGGAGCAACTGAGACAAAGAAGAGATGGGGGTGGGACAGAGCAAAGACCAAGGAAGAAAAGAAATAACAGCAGGAATGCAGAGCCAGTGTGTGTTCATTCGGCCTCCAGAACCACACCACAGGATGTCAGGTTAGGTTGTACAGGAGCCAATATGTCAGGTGGGAATTTCCACCCTTCTTAAAAAAAAAGTTCTCCTCCTCCATTTGATTGCAGCCTCTAATAAGCAATTCTTCCAAATTTCTTCTGACTTCAGAAGCTCAGAGTATGTTGAGCTGAAGAAACACCAGGATCATAATTATGGTTATTATAGGGAGCTGTGTGCCCATCACCACAGCATCTGGCTGTAATCACATACTTAATGGAAGGTGAGATGATCTGTTGCTCATAATGGGCAGTTTCTGAGCCAGGCAGCCACCAAGCGCCCACCCTACCACTTGGAGGCCCAACAGAACAGATGTTTGTAGAAAGAAGAGATGCTTATGTCTGTCTGGAGGGCCAGTGACTTCAGAAACAGTGTCAGGGAAAGCAAGTTCCATAACTGGGTCATGGCGCACGTATGGCTCAGACCAGCCAGTAAGGATGAGAAACGGGCTTTCCCTCCACTCTGGGTGACAGGGAAAGTATGGAGTGGGGGCACATCTCATTGTCCTCTCACAGATGGTGAAGTGGAAAGCTGTGACTGTGGGGCATGAACCAACATTTATTCCCATTAATATCAAGTACCTTGCCTCATTCTTCAGCAACTGAGATGCCCAACGCACTGAAAAGGCAGAGGGAAAATCCCTCTAGCCAAACAAATCCTTTGAAGCGTGATTATCTTGGTCTGCTCAAGCTGCTGTAACAAAATACCATAGACTCGGTGGTTTAAGGAGCAGAAAGTGATTTATCACAGTTCTAGAGGCTGAGGAGTCCAAGGTCAAGGTGCCAGCAGATGCGGTGAGGACCGCTTTCCTGTCTTGCAGATAACCACCTTCAGCATCTTCTGCTGTGTTCTCACATGGCAGACAGAGGAGGCTCTGGTTTCCCTTCCTCTTACAGGAGCACTAATATCATCATGGGGGCTCCACCCTCTTGACACATCCTAACCTAATCACTCCCACAGACCCCACCTCCTAGTACCATGATACTGGGGATTAGGGCTTTGACATATGAATTTTATGGGGACACAAACGTGCGGTGCACAATAATTAAACTTATTCTGTAAATTGTGTGTGTGTATGTGTGCATGCCCACGCCATTCACTTCTTTTTCAGACTTCAAGTTGGAGAGCTGAGAAACCTAGTGCCTGAGCAGGCCTCATTCCCTACAGAAAGGGCCTGTGACCCCCTTGGGCCTCACCCTGTCTCAATCTACAGACCACAGTACTTACCTTGTGCCCTGCACTTGCTGCACGAGGTCTTGTCTATAGTAGAGTCAGCTCATTCATCAGTGAAGCCCTTTAGATTGGCACTATTAGAAACCCTGAAGCCATGTGATTCCACTGTTTGCCACAGATTCCGGGTACTTTAGTCAACATCCTTAAACATAAAATCCTACAGTTGTCTAACCTCTCTTGGATGACCATGCCCACGGTTTCTATACTTCTCCCTTATTCCAGTCTTCTGCTGCTGCTTGCCTTCTGTGGTTCCAGTGAAAATAAACTTCCTTATTTCCTTAAGCAGTTTTATATCCAAAAATCTTCTGTGTGCCCCATAAGGCATCTCAAACTCAACATGGCCAATAGGGAATTTTTTTAAATAAAATTTCCTTTTAACTTTTAATAAGAATTTATTTTTGCACGTTTAAAAAATTGTAATGTTCAGGACATGTAAGAAAAATATTTTTTGAAATAAGCATACCTTTGATACAGAAATCACACTATGTGTGTGATCGTTAACTAAAAAAATTAATCAAGAACTATGACCTTATATGCTACACAAGACTATTTGCCCATCCATCTGTCCTTTTTCATAGCTCCATTGTGGGGCTTTAGGATATAGTTCTGTACACATCTCCATATCTACAAAGAATTAAGATGCTATATCAAAGATATCCAGAAGTTATATTTGGTAGAGAATTAATTGGCTTAATTGTTGATGCATAACACAGACCACTAAAAAGCAACATAAGATATAGGACAAGTAAAATAGAACACTGTCACTAAGGTCAGATAATGGAAAAACAATCACATCCTTTAAATTTGATGCATTGAAATAAAAGTCACTTCTTCAGAATTATTACATAAACAACTTACAAAACTCCAAAAGTGATAGCACAGAGCCATGATTTTGATAAGGCACTTTAAAGACAGCAATCAAACATATAAAAATATCAAATATAAAAAATATTAAAAGCAGTAAGTATAGAACTAAACAGGAAAAAATATTGTATTAACCTGTTGTCACATTGCTATAAAGAAATATTTGAGACTGGGTAATTTATAAAGAAAAAAGGTTTAATTGGCTCATGGTTCTGCAGGCTGTACAGGAAGCGTGAGGCTGCTCAGCTTTGGTGGGGGGCCTCAGGAAACTTTCAATCGCGCTGGAAAGCAAAGGGGAAGCAAGCATCTTCACATGACCAGAGCAGAAGGAAGAGAGAGATAGGAGAAGTGCCACACACTTTTAAACCACCAGATCTCATGAGAACTCACTCATTATAGAGTACCATGGGGTGATGGTGCTAAACCATTCATGAAAACTCCACCCCCATGATCCAATCACCTCCTACCAGGCCCCACTTCCAACATTGGGGGTTATAATTGACCATGAGATTTGGGTGGGACACAGATCCAAACCATATCAAATATGCATTCCTGGCCAGGTGCAGTGGCTCGTGCCTGTAATCCCAGCACTTTGGGAAGCTGAGGCAGGCGAATCACCAGGTCAAGAGATCAGGATCATCCCAGCCAGCATGGTGAAATGTCATCTCTACTAAAAATACAAAAATTAGCTGGGCATGGTGGCATGCATCTGTAGTCCCAGCTACTCGAGAGGCTGAGGCAGGAGAATCACTTGAACCCGAGAGGCGGAGGTTGCAGTGAGCCAAGATTACGCCATTGCACTGCAGCCTGGTGACAGAGTGAGGCTCCGTCTAAAAAAAAAAAAAAAAAAAAGCAGCATTCCTTCTAGACAGTCTTTTATTTTATGAAGTAAAGACTTTAAAAAAAATTATATAAGGGTAAAAATTATTTATCGTATATTTTTTAAAGCTACCATCAAAGTTCAAGTCTCCATAAAAAAGAGAGTGTTTTCCTTCAAGTCAATGAAGTTCTGATTCATACATTTTTCTAGAGAAACAATTATAGTCTTCATGCTAAGTATAGGAAGAAAAAATAGCTTTTAATTATGTTTGTCAGTTCTTTTATTCAACATTTAGTGTGTGTTATGTGACACTGTTTTAGATGCTGAAGACAGAGAAGTAAATAAGACACAGTCATGGGTTCTAGAGAACTTAGCCTAATGGAGTTGGATCTGCCATTGGCAATCTTAAAGTTACCTCCTTTGGTCCATAAGATTAAGCTCTCCTTCAAACTCTGGCATGCATGGAATCTTGTTGCAAAACAAATAACAGTGTACCTAGTTTGTTACTCGTAGCACCATGACGCTATTAATATTAACTATCTACTGATTAACTCTCATAAAGGATTCTATAAAAGCTTAGAGGGCAGAATGTATTTAAGGGTAAACAAATACTGGTCAGCTTCAAAAATAGCATCAGAATTCTGCTTTCTCCAAAGTCAAGAAAACCAAGAAAAAATTCATTCTGAGTATATACAAAACTGTTGGAAAGAGATCATCCTATACATTTCACACATGTGCAAATATCATATATGAGGAAGTATGAATTATTGCACCATCATTATTAAACAATGAAGCATGCCAAATCAGCTGTCAAGTTTTGAAGAAGAACCATAGCCCTCTTTCAAGAGATCCCACCACATTTTCAGGAAATGAGCATTTTCTGTAGACAAGCTGAAGGCAACCTCTTCTACTTGAGCTGATGCTACAAATGGGGCTTCAAGAAGTTTCGTTCACAGTGCTCTTCTCAATAGCAAAGACATGGAATCAACCTAGATGCCTATCAGTGGTGGACTGGATAAAGAAAATGTGGTACATATATACCATGGAATACTACACAGTCATAAAAAGGAATGAGATCATGGTCTTTGCAGCAACAACGATGCAGCTGGCTGCCATTATCCTAAGTCTATAATCCTAAGTGAATTAAAGCAGAAACAGAAAACCACATACCACATGTTCTCACTTAGAAGTGGGAACAAAGGCCGGGCGCGGTGGCTCAAGCCTGTAATCCCAGCACTTTGGGAGGCCGAGACGGGCGGATCACGAGGTCAGGAGATCGAGACCATCCTGGCTAACACAGTGAAACCCCGTCTCTACTAAAAATACAAAAACTAGCCGGGCGAGGTGGCAGGCGCCTGTAGTCCCAGCCACTCGGGAGGCTGAGGCAGGAGAATGGCGTAAACCCGGGAGGCGGAGCTTGCAGTGAGCTGAGATCGCGCCACTGCACTCCAGTCCGGGCGACAGAGCGAGACTCCGCCTCAAAAAAACAAAAAAAAAAAAAGAAGTGGGAACAAAGCATTGAGTACACATGGACATAAAGAAAGGAGCAATAGGTACTGGGGCCTATTTAAGGGTGAAGGTGGGTGGGAGGAGAGTGAGGACTGAAAAACCAACTCTCAGGTATTAGGCTGATTACCTAGGTGACAAAATTGTTTGGATGACCCAAACACCCACAGCATGCAATTCATCAAACAAACCTGAACATTGACCCCTTGAACCTAAAATAAAAGTTGAAAACAAAAATGTGTACTTAATGAAAATGCATCTCCAGCTCCTGTTCCTCCGATGGATCTACCATTTGGCTACGGTGTCTGCTTGGAACCGGCCAGCCCAAATTCACGGGAGTGCTCAGGGAAGATGCCGAAGAGAAGTCTGAAGATGAGGGAGAAAAGGGAGGCAGCAGGGGTGGTAAAGAAACCTGCAACTCCTCAGGGTCAGCCATGGGGAAGGGCTGGGATGGCAGAGCCAACCAGAGCAGCCAAACCAATACTGTCTTTCAACTACTTGCCAGCAGTGAGTTTTTAATATCCCTTTGCCCACACCCCCACCTGTGAAACTATGTCTCTGCCATTGGCTAGTTCAGTTGGTAATACCACCACCTACTTACCTGACTTATCCTCCTCCCTTACTCAACATCCTACCCACCTATCAAGTCCTGCAGGGTTTACTCTCAAAATACTGCATATGTCAAAATATAAGGGAACCTGGCATTCAGAGTAGAGCCCCGTGGTGTTTTTTTTTTTTTTTTTTTCCAATTAGAAGATCCTCTCCATAAATCTCAACATTTTTTGAGGGGAGCTAATTTAATTGATAGTCAAATGTCTACCTAGCTATATTTAAATGATTAATTTAGCTATACATGCATACTTAACATAAAATATATGATACTAATTTAGAATTTAATATCATCACTCACATTTCATCAAACAGTTCCATTTAAATTCCTCATGTGCAATTTTGACAGCAGGGGCTTTGTCATCTCTGCAACCTCCTGTAGAATTAATACTGTTTTCTAGAGCAAATCATGGTCAGTTCTGTGGTGTTTAAGGCACCGTACTTTTGGAATCCAGATGTGATTGTGTCTCTGGAAATATTTTCAAAAGTCACAAGAACCCATAGAACAGCTGTTTTTTCAGCTGTGAACTGTAAGCCTCACTATGTAATTACTTATATCTTCATTTTAAAGTCATCTTTCAAACATTTGTTTATAACACCATCCAACACTTGCATTGGTGAGGTCATAATCTTAGGGAAAATATTTTTTGAAGTCCTACTTTTTTTCTTGTCAGTTTCCAAATGATTTCAGTAAGAACCTCCTATGTTCAGCATTCTTTTACATATCAAGCTAGGAAAGATAGTAATTTGCTGCTAATTGAAGAGATCCTAAGAAGCAATATTGAAGAGTTCAGGTCTCCCTTCATTCCCCTTAGAGCAGGCTTTCTAGAACCCTGACCCAGGGATGTTTAAGTATCAGAGGGAGCGCTCCCCTCAGATCAGCTGATTCACTGGGGTCCAGGGCCCAGGCTCTAAGCCAGACTTCAGTTGAAATCACTGTGTGCCAGAAATGTCTCACCCCAGCTCTAGCCTGGCTGGACTGTGCTTCTCTTCAAACAGGGCTTTCTGTCTCCAGACTTTGGCGTGCTCCTCTTTCTCCTGCTAGATGCTGTTCTCTCTCACTCCCCATGTTTCCATATTTCAACCTACTCATCCTTTGCAGTTCAGCTTCTAAAATGATCCCAAATCCTGGTTAGCCATTTCACACTTTGGATGAGAAGATATGAATAATTCAGCCCAGTCCATCACTATTGTAAAAGCAGCTGAAGATCAAGTTCCATCAAGGTGGAGCCAACAACATCTTTCCTTACATTTTCAGAGGAAAGCAAGCATATCTTTAGAATAGTGATGAAATCTGCAATGTAGGCCTCTGAACATTCTCTTGTGTATTTTCTGTGGCCCATTATGGTAATTTCTTCTCCTCTTTACCTTTTTTTGTAACTGGGTGATTATACTGCCAATCCCTGGGTACTATAATTTGCATTGCAATATGAGGCTTCCATTTAATGTTTGCAAATTATGGGACCAAGGCTGAAACTCCAATGTGGGAGTTGTTTCCACAGAAGTTAGAAGAAGTTACATATACATGAATGTGGCTCTGTGGCTCTGAGAATAAAGAACGTCTTTTCATAATGACAATTTAATATTTAAAAATACAATCTCAGTTAACAGAAAAATAATAGGAGCAGGATTACCACAAAAGGCAGAGGAGAACTGAAATGAAGTGCTCTCATGAAAGTTTCATAAAATACAACCACACACATATTACACACTTGGGAGAAATCCCATAAAAGTTCTACACAGGAAGAGGCAATGTTCTTTCTGCCGCCCTTCCATTTTAGCAAGGATTTGTTCTGAATTCTGAAGTCCCTACAGGTGAGTGCTCACAGGCATTGCAGCATTTCAAAGGAAAGAAGTTACTATCACTGGGCTGGGAAGATGAGGAAGAAGAATGAGCTCTATCCCGGGAAATCACAGGTAATTGCTATCAGAGGACAAGGCTCTTCATATAGATGTGTTCTAATTCAGGTTTTTCTAGAAGACATAGTTTTGTTTTTTGTTTTTTGTTTGTTTGTTTGTTTTCTGTGATCTCAAATTCAGGGGAAAGCATGGTGTTTTGAAGGAGGACAATTTTCCTAGAAGTAAGAAGACCTGGATTCTAGTCCCATTTCACCTCCTAACTATCAAGTAATTCCTTAGTAAGACCTTGACTTTGTTATCTATTTATCATGGAGATTGAATGAGAACATCTTGAACATTTAATGCTCTAATCCGGCTACCTAATGCTCATTGGTGTGTGAAGACTAGTGTAGCAGGTTCATAGTCTATAGCCACCAGGGCAAAATCTTTACCTGGAGTGTGTTACTCCAGCACTGAGCTACATAAAGGAGTTAGTGGGACACCAGATCTGGAGCCTGATAGTTGGCTTGTCTCTGATTTGCTGGTCTGGCAAAATGCATTCTATTCTGCACAACAATCTTCCATGGAGTTAATTTTTCTGTGGAAGGTGTGCACACAGGTGTGTGTGTGTGTGTGTGTGAGAGAGAGAGAGAGACAGAGAGAGCCAAAGACACACACACACACACACACACACACACACACACACAGAGAGCCAGCTATGCTTCAAGAAGTGCAAAGTTAAAATACATGGAATTAACAAAACCAAGGACAGAGAGGTGAAAATGAAAACGAGACAGTCCTGAGCCAGATTCTGTTAGAAAAATAGCAACAGAAAAGTACCAGTACTTATAAATAACGCTCAAATAATACTTTGTTCTCTGCAGTTTAGCTGTATGTCTGTATTTAAATAAGATTTGTTTTAACTTCCCATGGTACACTGATGTATAAATAAGATTTATTATATGTAGTAAAGCAGTTTCAGGTTCTAGGAAATTCCTTAAGTAAAATTATTTATTTAAAAATACTCATATTAGATATGATAAATATTTTCCAGTTTTCAATTAAGGTCTGCTTATTTCAAGAAATATCTAACATAATAAACTCGAGTGAGTTCCATAATCTATCTAAGCTTCAGGTTCCTCTCCTATAAAAAAAGAGGTAGTATTTTAGGAGATGGTTTTGAAAATTAGAGATGATGTATTTAAGTACACAGCAAATGGCGCTTGATAGGAACTCTATGATAGCAGCTATTTGCAATGGACTGAACGTTTGTGTCTCCTCAAAATTTTATGTTGAAAGCCTAATCCCAATGTGACAGTATTTGAAGATGGAGCCATTAGAAGGTGATTAGGTCATGAAGGTGGAGCACTGTTGGTGGGACTGTAAACTAGTTTGACCATTGTGGAAGACAGTGTGGCGATTCCTCAAGGATCTGAAACTAGAAATACCATTTGACCCAGCCATCCCATGATCGAGTATATACCCAAAGGATTATAAATCATGCTGCTATAAAGACACATGCACACGTATGTTTATTGCGGCACTATTCACAATAGCAAAGACTTGGAACCAACCCAAATGTCCATCAATGATAGACTGGATTAAGAAAATGTGGCACATATATATCATGGAATACTATGCAGCCATAATAAAGGATGAGTTCATGTCCTTTGTAGGGACGTGGATGAAGCTGGAAACCATCATTCTCAGCAAACTATCGCAAGGACAAAAAACCACCACACCACATGTTCTCACTCATAGGTGGGAACTGAACAATGAGAACACTTGGACACAGGAAGGGGAACATCACACACTGGGGCCTGTCATGGGGTGGGAGGAGTGGGGAGGGATAGCATTAAGAGATATACCTAATGTAAATGATGAGTTAATGGGTGCAGCACACCAACATGGCACATGTATACATGTGTAACAAACCTGCACATTGTGCACATGTACCCTAGAACTTAAAGTATAATTAAAAAAAAAAAAAGTGCCCTTATAAGAAAAGGCCAGAGAGCTAGTTAACTTTCTTTCTACCATGTGAAGACACAGCAAGAAGTCCATAGTCCGCCACTCAGAAGAGGACCCTCACCAGAACCTGACCATGCTAGCAGCTTGATCTTGGACTTCCAGCCTCCAGAACTGTAAGAAATGTTTCTATTGTTCATTAACCACCCAGCCTATGGCACTTTATTACAGCAGCCTGAGTTGACTAAGACACTGTTGTTATTCTATTCTATTGATCTCGCCTGTTGCAACACTCCCAGTTACATGTCTACGTGTCAGATGAGAAAGAACTGGTATATCCACAATGTGGACATGAAAATAAGTTCTATCTTCATTGAGATGGAGGGTCATGGAGGAAGCCCTGCTAATATGAATATACATGAAAACTACTCTCTGGCGGTCACCCCTGATTTTCCATGCTCACAATGATGGGAATACAGTGTTTCTCCTCTGTGCTTGCTGTTTGGCTGTAGCCACCACAACAGCTTCTGAAGATGAAGCATAGTTATGTCACAACTCATGGACAAAGTTTTCTCAGTTCGACTCTGAGTGGGTGACAGTGTCATCCTCAGAGTAATCAGAGGTCTTTTGTACTAGAAGATGAAGGAAAGGCATGTGACTCTTTCTGACCCCACATGAATATCCCCAATAGCTTACATCTTTTGATTTTCTTATCAAAAGAGAATCAAATTCTTTTGATTCTCTTATCAAAAGGTGTTAAGGTAAAAACACCTTAGGATGTTTTCAACATCTTCCCCACCTGGGACATCCTTATCTTACCCATGGATGCTGGGCAGCCCTTTTCTCCCCTTCTGGTCTGAAAAGGTCTTCTTTAGCATCCACTCTTAATGCCCCAGGAGCACTCCTGCAAATGAGACCCTAGAGATCTGGAGTTACCAGCAGGGGCAAATTAAGTCCCTACTTGAATTTTTGTTGCATACTTAATTTAGTTGACCAATATCCAAAAACAGAAAAAGATAAAAGAAAAGTAGAGAGCTTTATTATAATTTTAACAACCATTTTCCAAACCTTTCTAACTTGATATTTACTTTATTTAAAAAATATTTTCAGGCTCCCCTCTCCTTAAAGGAGTAAATTTTGCTGTGTTGCCATTAGCTTTACACATCATCAAAACCCTGAAATTCCATAAAGCATCCTTAATTTTAACTTTATTTCATGTTTTTATTTTTTAGAATAAGAGTTCAGGCCGGGCGCGGTGGCTCAAGCCTGTAATCCCAGCACTTTGGGAGGCCGAGACGGGCGGATCACGAGGTCAGGAGATCGAGACCATCCTGGCGAACACTGTGAAACCCCATCTCTACTAAAAAAATACAAAAAACTAGCCGGGCGAGGTGGCGGGCGTCTGTAGTCCCAGCTACTCGGGAGGCTGAGGCAGGAGAATGGCGTGAACCCGGGAGGCGGAGCTTGCAGTGAGCTGAGATCCGGCCACTGCACTCCAGCCCCGGCGACAGAGCAAGACTCCGTCTCAAAAAAAAAAAAAAAAAAAAAAGTTCAATGTGACTGACCCCCACTGCCCCTCTGAGGGTACAGATTACCACTCCCAAATTCACAAAGTCTATCTCAGTGAAGGACGTCTCTGTCCATCAGCAGAAGACCCAAATTCCTTATAGAATATGGCCTCTTTTAACTTGTTTTTTTTTTATGATCCAGGACCAAATATACAATTTTATTAACATGTAGGTTAAATTTTTCCTGTTCAGTATAAGCAGTGGACCTCAGGGAAAAAAATAGAGCATATAAGCCCTAAAATGTTTTAATGAGAAATTTCTTTTATTGATGCCTATTATGTATCTGAGAAAGTGTTAAATATTGTTGATACAAAGAAGAATGAGCCATGTTCTACGCCCTTAAGGTGCACACTCTCCATTCCTTCAGAGATCTGAAATATATCAATTACATATTTCAGGAGATGACAATTGGTGATAGATGTCAACAAATCTTTATGATCAAGAAAGGAGATTAACTAATTGGTGACTGATGGCAGAATATGAACAACTGAAATCTAACAATCTGCAGAAAGAGAATATGAAAGAAACAGTTGATGCATGCTACAGAGCTTTGGGAAGACTCAGAAGTAAGGACTTCCCACAGTGGTGTGCTGGTTAAGAAACTCTAGCAAAACAAGAAAATCTTTGATTTGTAGTGTTTGTTGATTTCTGGTTGCACATCCTCCCACTATAAGCAATTTCAAGCAACCAACCGCTCCAGTGCAACAATGAGCCAGATATCTCAGAAGGTGGAGCAGGAATGAAACTGACAACAGCAGGATTGATCAGAAGTTTTTAAATTCTAAAACATTTTTAGATTCAGAGGGTACATGTGCAGGTTTTTTACGTGGATATATTGCATAATGGTGAGGTTTGGGCTTCTAGTGTACCCACCACCCAAATAGTGAACCTTTTACCCAATAGGTAATTTTTCAACCCTTCTATCCTCCCCTCTTTTGGAGTCTCTAGTGTCTATTTTTTCCAGCTTTATGTCTATGTGTACCATTGTTTAGCTTCTATTTATAAGCAAGAACATGTGGTATTTGATTTTGTGTGACTATTTCACTTACGATAATGGCCTCCAGCTCCATCTGAGTTGCTGCAAAGGACATTATTTATTCTGTTTCTACAGCTGCATAGTATTCCATGGTGTATAAATGCTACATTTCCTTTACCCAATCAACTGCTGATGGACACCTATGTTGATTTTGTGAACTTGCTCTTGTAAATAGTGTTGCAATAAACATAGAAGTACAGGTGTCTTTTTGATATAATGATTGCTTTTCCTTTGCGTGGATACCCACTGGTGGGACTGCTGGATTGAATGGTGGTTCTATTTTTAGTTCTTTGAGAAATCTCTATACTGTCTTCCAGAGGGGTTGAACGAATTTACATTCCCACCAACAGTGTATGAGAGCTCCCTTTTCTCCACATCCTTGCCAACATCTATTTTTTTTTTTTTTTTGACATTATAATACTAGGCATTCTGACTGGTGTGAGGTGGTATCTCACTGTGGTTTTAATTTGCATTTCTCTGATGCTTAGTGATGTTCAGCATTTGTTCATGTTTATTGGCAAGTTGCATGTCTGGTTAGAAGTCCTTTTAAGTAGGAGTTAAATTCACTCTACAGAGAACTTCCATGACCTCAGTCAGAGACAAGAATTTATTCTTGGAGATAATGAACCAGGGCCATTTAGCCTTCAGGCACAGCAGAAGAAGAGTGAGTGTAGTACTGAAACTGTAAAAGATGAGTGTATTAGTCTGTTCTCACACTGCTAATAAAGACATACCTGAGACTGGGTAATTTACAAAGGAAAGTGGCTTAATGGACTCACAGTTCCACATGTCTCGGGAGGCATCACAATTATGGCAGAAGGTGAATGAGGGGCAAAGTCACATCTTACATGACAGCAGACGAGAGTATGTGAAGGGAAACTGCCCTTTTATAAAACCATAAATTCTCGTGAGACTTATTCACTATCCCAAGAACAGCATGGGAAAAGCCTGCCCCCATAATTCGATTACCTCCCACCGGGTCCCTTCCACAACATGTAAGGATTATGGAAAGCTGCAGTTCAAGATGATATTTGGGTGGGGACAGAGCCAAATCATGTCAATTAGCATAGGAGTTTTAATGTCTAATGGCTTTTCAGAGAGCACGGGGAGAGGATGCAGAGAGAGAGAGAATGAGAGAAAGAGTAGGAGAAAGAGAGCAGAGGAAGTGGGGAAAATATTATAGAAATAATGTAAGAAAACTTCTGAGAACTGGCTGACATATATTTTCAGATTGTAAAGGCCTAACAATGCTCAGTCCATTGAATTTAAAAGACTCACACCGGGGCACATTGTGAAATTTAATAACACTGGGGATAAAGAGACAAGTCAAAAAGTTTTGCGAGAGAGAGAGAGAGACAGAGACAGACAGAAACATAAAGAGAACAGCAGATAAAGAAATGGGGATTATAGTAAGTATTAGGTTTCTCAGAATCAACTCAAGAAGCTCAAAAACAGTGAAGCACAGTTTTAAATATGAGTGGAAATTATTTCTAACCTGGAGTTGTGTCCTTATTCATGGACCATGAAGATAGAATAAAGACACATCCAGACATGTAACAAGTAAAGAAACCAAAAAAAAAAAAAAAAAACAAAAACCAACTTCCCATGTATTCTCTCTTAGAAAATCTTTGGAGCCACCTCCCTCCCTCCCTCCCTCCCTTCCTTCCTTCCTTCCTTCCTTCTCTTACTCTCTTCCTTTCTTTTATTGAGACAGGGATTTGTGCTGTTGTGTAGGTCAGTGTGCAGTGGTGTCATCATAGCTCACTGAAACCAGCAGCTCCTGGGCTCGAGCAATTCTCCCAGCTCAGTCTCCCAGGTAGCTGGGACTACAGGTGCGTGCCACCACCCTGGCTAATTTTTAAAATTTTTGTAGAGGTAGGATCTCATTTTGTTGCCTAGGTGGGTCTCAAACTCCTGGCATCAAGCGTTCCTCCTGCCTCTGGCCTTCTAAGCTGTTGGGATTATAGCTGTGAACCACCACGCCCAGCTCTGAGGTTTTTCTTATGTAAATAAAGAATAAACCAAGAAAGAGGAAGACATGGAGTTCCCAAAACAATGGCTCAAACTTGGGAGAGAAGAAAAAGGAGTTTCCAGGTGGATGGAGACAGCAAGTCTCAGGATGTCACCCATGGAGTAGGCCAAGCAGCCTGGGCACATGGAGCAAAAGGAAGGAAGGCTCCCAGAGAGAACCATTCAAGTAAAATGATGAGATGGATAGATGGCCTGATGTGTTTGAAAGGGACTATTGAAAGGGACTTCATGCTTCCGATGAAAAGTTTGGGTAAGGATTAGTAACAGTGACATTAAAAAATTAAGTAAGCAAGCAAACACGTGAGGCTATTATTATAATAGCCTCAGAAAGTAAAAGTTGTGTGAGAAAGTATTTGTGATCATAGACATCACCTGGCTCTATGGTACAGCTGTTAGAGCATCAAACTCCACAGGGTGATGTAATTTGTTATATGAATTGAGATTTGATGTGATCAAGGAAAACCAGAGATATGGCAGTTGCCTGGGAAGGTTTTGATTTGTAACTATCACAGTTTTTCAGTAGTTTCCCCTTGTCATTCTCTTGGGGTGTTATTTTTCCCCCCAACAGAATTCTGCCTTCTTCTCTAGGATCCTATGATCAATGAAAATAAGTAACACTCCGGAGCAATGCCTGTCTTTATTTAAGGAGGTGCTAAATAATTATAGACATCGTTAACATTTAAAGAGTGTATTTCCTTTTAAGTCCTTAAAGTACATGTTCACCTTCATGTTTCCTATGAAAAGTAAATTTCAACGAGGAGAAGAAACAAAATGGCAAAGCAGTTTGAAAAGCCCAAATCTTGACTGGTTCTGGTAAACAGAAACGTGACAGGTGATTTCGCTTTCCTGAAATCACTGTTTTATTCTGAAAAGAATGGAAGTAACTCTGGCTTAGAATCCCTTTAGAAATGATGGGGACTTTGAACTCTTCTTTCGTAAGGTGCAGTTGTGAGTTACATAAACTTTCTAGGGAGTCATATGCAGTTGACTGATGTATTGACATCCAGAGATCAATTGTGCCATGTATCTATTTTCCAGGCTTATTCATTTAAAATAGCTCCACAATGAAAATAAGTGTTGACACTGAGGGTTACTAGACACTGAGGGGTTGTTTTTTTTTTTTTTTTCCTTTCTGGAGTTATTGTTCTTATGTCCTGGAATGTACTTTCTTGAAAGTCTTTTAAAACTATGATAGTATCTCATATTTCCCCAGTGGTTCTGCCTGAAGGCAGAGAAATAGATTTCAATGACCTCTCAAGACCCCCTTTGAGTCTTAATATGTCTGAGTTTGCCACCTGTCCTGCAGGCCACCAGAAGGCGTCAACCATTAACCACAGGAAGTTCTATGGCCCCATGAAAATAGTGATTAATAAGAGAGGAATATCCGAAGTTGACCTGCCATCCATGCACCTGATTTTCTCCTTGGATATCGTAAAGGTGTTAGAGTTAAGATGAGAGATCTCCATAACACCCAGAGAATGGATCTACAAAAGAATTTTAAAAGATATTGTTTTCTCTCATCATTTTAGTGATACAGTTTGTAATGAAGGTAAACCTGTGAAGATCCATTGCTGTGATTTTAAAAGCTGTAATTGCAGAAACTTAAACCTCCTTAATCTGGAATTTGGACTGAAAACCACCACTAAATGAGGAGACTGCCAATACTCCTTCTTTTAACCATACAGATGAAATACAATCTCACTAGAGCTTTTCTTAGAACCCATCAGGAAGCCTGGGAAAAGTAATATGAAGAATTCAAAATTTTCCTAGGCATATAAAATAATGAGCATGTTTTAATATGTTTCAACTCAGTGAAAAATTTTTACTCCATGAGTGTGAAAGTAAGATTTTATCTGGAAAAGGTTTCTGTATTATATTAGGACTATCTTTTTTTTTTTTTCAGATATAGCTGTATCATTTTACAAAGTGCAACTGTATGAAGATATAGAGAACTGAAACTTACTTTACAGTAAAATCTGAGCAATTTTATGATTAAACAGTATCCTTCTTCCCTAGAGACGTGTGAATAATAAAAACTGCCCCAGAATGATGTAATTTAATCTTTGTTCATTCAGATATTCACTCAACACTTCTTCCTTGTGGTTGTGTTTATTATGTTAATGGATTATTTATATTTTCCTAATTTTTCTTTTCTCTTCTGTCTCCCTCTTTCATTTATAAGAGTGCTGGTGGTTACATTGGGTCCAGCAGGATAATACAGGATAATCTCCCTATCTCCCCAAATCTGATTAGCAACCTTAATTCCATCTGCAATCTTAACTCTCCTTTGCCATGAGATATAACACATTCAGAATTTCCAGGGATGAAGACATAGACATTATTCTGCTTACAACATCATGTCAATTCTCACCACAGTAGTCTCAGGCTGATCCATTAAAAAACATGCTAGCTGGGTGCAGTGGCTCACACCTGTAATCCCAACACTTTGAGAAACCAAGGCGAGAGGATGACTTAAGCTGAGGACTTGGAGGCTGCAGTGAGCTATGATCACATCACTGCACCCCAGCCTGGGTGACAGAGAGAAACCAAGTCTGTAAAAAAAACAACAAATAACATGCTGGATAACATCACAACTCTATTTGAAACCTTCCAATAACTTTTGATGTCTGTTAGGGTAAAAACCAAAGTCCTTGTAATAATACTTCCCATGCCTCTTATGGTCTGACTGCTGCTCCATCCCTGACTTCTAGCTTGCTCAGCCCCAGCCGGTCCGAAATACACCCCACCCCTGCAAAAAAACCTTGCCTCAGGGTCTTTTCCTTAAGTATTCACATTACGGATTCCATTAACTGCAAAAATATAATCAAATGTCACCTTATCAGTGACTTTCTTGATAAAGTAACTTCTCTCATTCCTCTGGCAATTGTTATCACACTTACTCAATTTTATTTTCGCTGTAGTACTTATCTTTATATGATCTGCTATATATTTACTGTTGTTGTGTTAATGTTCTGTCTTACACATGTCTACTAGTGAGGCTGTGTGTAGGAATGAGAGTAGGACTTTTGTTCGTATTGTTCACTGTTGTAGCTCCAGTTCTGAGAAAAGTGCCTGGCACACAGAATACTTTAGTGAATGAAATAAATGGATGGATGGATGGCTGGATGGATGGATGAATGGATGAATGGATTGGACGGATGGATGGATGGACAGACAAATTGATGGATAGGCAGAGTTTATGATGTGAGGGAAAATGACCCGTGTTAAGTAGAGTGCTTGGATTTATCACAAATGGGTTTTTGAATAAAAGGAATTTTCTTAGCTTTATCACTAAGAGAAGAGGTACAGAGAGTTCCTAAGTGAACATGACTAATTTTTCCTAGAATTATAAGAATTTGCTCTAAAAACCCTTCGGGAGAGGGCAGAATGCCCAGGAGCACACCCAGTTTGTGGCAGGTGCTATGTGGAGCCTGCGCCCAGGAAACTGCACCCAGGGCCAGGGAGCCTCACAGCCTCAGACAAAAAGAGAAGCTCAGCTTAAAGTCTACATGTGTTCAAATTTGTTTTTAAATTCTTCATTTAGAAGGGTGAAAATGGGGCTGGGCACAGTGGCTCAGGCCTGTAATCCCAGCACTTTGGAAGGCCGAGGCGGATGAATCACTTGAGGTCAGGAGTTGAGACCAGTCTGGTCCACATGGTGAAACCCTGCCTTGACTAAGAATACAAAGTTAGCTGGGTGTGCTGACACATGCCTGTAATCCCAGCTGCTTGGGAGGCTGAGACAGGAGAATCGCTTGAACTCTGGAGGTGGAGGTTGCAGTGATCTGAGATCACGCCACTGCACTCCAATCTGGGCGACAAGAGTAAGACTCCATCAAGAAAGACAAGAAAAGAAAAAAGGAAAAGAAAAGGTGAAAATAGACCAGGCATAGTGGTGCCCACCTGTAATTGCAGTGCTCTGGAAGGCTAAGGTGGGAGGAACACTTGAGCCCAGAATTTCATGACCAGCCTAGGCAACGTAGGAAGACCCCGTTTCTGCAAAAAATGAAACAAATTAGCCAGATGTGGTGGTGTGCACCTGTAGTCCCAGCTACTGCAGAGGCTGAGGTGGGAGGATCGCTGGGTCCTAGGACTTCAAGGCTGCAGTGAGTTGTGATGGTGCCACTGAACTCCAGCTTGGGCCACAAGGGAGACCCTGTTTCTTAAAAAAAAGGTTGTGTGTGTGTTGCGGGCGGGGGGGGGGGGGGGGGGGGGTGGGCGGGGGCAGGGGTGAGAGAGAAAATTCTTCTCCATTAAATTTCTGCCAAATTGTTGTCTATTTCTCAGAAATATTGAAAATAGTTAACTTACCCGTGTTAGCACATGTCTGTGTTTCAGACAGAAATCCACTGATTCACCAATTTTAAGTGGTAAAATGTGTAAACTGAAAACAAAACACAAAAAAGCAGTACATATAGAAGATTTTTAATCTCGGTGAAATTTTCAAGGACAATGGAACTTAATGGTAATTTATTGGATGTAAACCAAATTTCATGTGAAAAATGCTTCAGGAAGAGTTGACAGCACTTCCCTTGAGGCAAAAGAAGAACCATGGTACAGAAACTGCTTCATTCTTTTCTGTGCCCTGAATCCTTTTCTGAATTTCTTAATTTCCATTCCCATTCTAAAACTTTAGCTTTAGCTGTGTAGTTCTTTATATGATGTTGAAATTGCAAAAAATAAACAAAAATGGCATAAGGTTTTGTGGACTTTTATTGTTACATTTTCATCCTTAAAGCAGACAAAGAAATAGCTGATAAAATTCAGAGTCCTTCCATATTTATCCAATATCTGCTTTTCAGGTGCATTAATTTTATAATTAAATTTATAATTTTAATTTTGGGAGTGATGGATATACTCACTATCTCGACTGTGGTCATGATTTCATGGTATACACCTATATCAAAACTTCAAAATGTGTGTTTTAAGTGTGGGTAATTTATGCCAACTCTACCTCAGTGAAGATATTTTTTAAATTTTAGAAATGCACACACACACCTTCTAAAGCTACACTATTCACTGAACTCCCATGGTTATTTAACTTAATTAAAATAAAATAAAGTTAGAAATTAAGTTCCTTCGTTGTACTAGACACACCTCAAATGCTCAATAGCTTCATATGGCTAGTGGCTATCCTATTAGACAGTGCAGACACAGGACATTCCCAGGATTGCAGGAAGTTCTATCGGACAGCATTGCTGTAAATAATTCTCCGACTCAGCCCTCATTTTCATGTCTATGCCTTTACTTTATGATTTTATCAAAGCTGAGGTCTCCCACTTTTAGCCTCCACATAGAAACTGGGGCAATCTTTCTAAAATGCAAATCTGCCCTAGTTACTTACTGCTCAAAATCCCACAAATTTCCCCATAAGATGAAATCCAAACTCTCGCAATTGGAAGCTAAGGGAAGGACCTTTCCATCCTCCTTTTATGCTCTGTCTCTTTACTTCTTTATTTAGGCTCTGTTCTCTAGAAACATTAGCGAATTTGCTCCTCATCTTTGCCAAGGAAACTCACTGTTTGCATCTCTACTGGGTGCATTTATGCTTACACTTTTAAATTTTGAAAATGATTTTACCTGTGAAGTCTTCCAGCTCTCCTTGGATTTTTTTTTTTTTTAAGAGATGGGGTCTCACTCACCTAGGCTGGAGTGTAATGGCACAATCATAGCTTGCTGCAGTCTCAAACTCCTGTACTCAAGTGATCCTCCCGCCTAAGCCTCCTGTGTAGATAGGAATACATGGGTGTACCACTATACCTGGTAAATTTTAAATATTTTGTAGAGATGGGGTCTCACTAAGTTGCCCAGGTTGGTCTCAAAACCTGGACCTCAAAAGTGATCCTCTCTCCTGGGCCTCCCAAAGTGCTGGGGTTCCAGGTGCAAGCTACTATGCCTGGCTTTTTAGACATTTATGTGGTAAAGTTTGCCCCATGACATCTGCACATGAGTCTATTTATTTTAGGAATCTATTGAGACTTTCTTTGTGGGTTAATGTATGTCTATTTTTATGCGTGTTCTATGTGGACTTATAAAAGAAGGTACAATTTCTGTTTATAGAGCAGGAGGTTTGATGTGTATATTTTACATCATCCCATGGATGGCATTTTGATACATGAACTGTATTTTCTATGCTTATACATACTCTAGAATATTATATATTTTTTATTAAACATATAATCGTAATTTAAATATTTTTTAAAGGATTTAAGCCTAATTTTCTTGGTCATAATAAATTGTGTACATTCATGCACCACTCAATGATGGGGGTACATTCAGAGAAATGTACCATTAGGTGATTTTGTCATTGTTTGAACATCATAAAGTGCATTTCCACAAACATAGATGGTACAGCCTACTACACACCTAGGTTATATGCTATGGCTTATTGCTTCTATGCTAGAAAATTACAACATGTTATTGTACTGAATAATTTAGGCAATTGTAACATAATGGGAAGTATTTGTGTATCTAAACATACTAAATGTAGAAAAGGTACAGTAAAAATATAGTATAATCTTATCAGACCACTGTCATATATGTGATTCATTATTTACAGAAACGTTATGCAGTGCATGACTGTACTTGAATTATCTTAGTTGAAGACAAATAATTTCATACAATTTTAGTCTCCCTCCACTCTCCTCCAAACACTTCACCATTTTTAAACTCTGAGGTTTCAGGCTAGGCAATAATAATTGTGGAGAGGGTTATGAGGTTGCTCATCCCTGTCTCATGATCTTAGATATCTTGTAGGGATGGTCAACCACTGTTCATATCAGTTCCTATTACCCATCCTTTTACATGTCATCGTTTGAAAATCAGAAAGTGCATTAGGTAATTATGTGACTTATTCTCTCTCTGTCATCTCTACGACTATGCAGAGTATATACACACATCACACATGAAACTAAATCCACTGTGCTGACACATTGCCTCCTCTGAGGTCTCTTCCCTATTTGACTGATGGAACACTGATAACCGGGCCTCGGACCATCCAATCCTCCAGGCAGGAGTTTGAAAGAGCCTTCTCAGAGCATCTCATAAACCCAACAAGAAGGACATACAGATAATAAAACTGGATGGCATCAAACTGTGCAGATAAATCCTTTAATGTGAAGTGTTCAGTGGACAATTCCTCCCACCTACTTAGAGTTACATATTGATTTTTTAGTGTTCTTCTCTTAAATATGAAGAGGCAGCCAAGAACTCTCTCACTTCTGAGGAAAATCCCTAAAATGAAAAAGAGACAAGAAAGGAAACAAGCAGCAAAAGTAACCTGCAGAAAAAAAAGCTATGCCGAAAGAAAGAATGTATTTAAAACTTTACTGATATCCTCAAGAAACAAAAGAAGTCATTGTAGACAGAAAGCAAGAACAGGATGCTATACGATGGGAACATCTAGGAAACCAAAAAAGAGCTTTTGGAAATTAAAAAGTTGTTAGCAGTTGAAGAACTCAATTGAAGAATTAGAAGATAAAATCAAGAAATTTCCAAGAAAGTAGAGCAAAAAGGCAAAGAGATTTTAAAAAGATTAGAGGAACAACGACTACTGTTTATTAACCAAATTTTATGTGTATTAATATGTGAAATAATTAATAATAATAAATTTATTTGAGGAAAAAATATTTTTTTATCACCTGACCTGGATTGGTCCTTGCAGGCAACGTAAGAGTTGAGGACATGGTAGTATGGAATGTCCAAAAGGTGACTTTGACGTGTGGTTGATTAGTTTGAAGAACACCTAAAAGAGATGGGTAATAGGAGCTGGTATTATCAGTGGTTGGCCATCCCTACAAGTTGTCTAAGATCATGGGATGGGGCAAGCAACCTTATAACCCCCTTCAAAATAATCTTTTTAACAGTTTATTCCAGTTTTCTCTTTTGATATGACTCCTATAGCTATTAGGGCAAAAGACTAAGACTCAGGCCAATTTTAATATGTGTAGTCATAGATTTAATCCTTCAAAATCTTATGTAATTTTCCACTACCTCCAAACTTTAAGGATGATGAACACTGCGTAGGAATTGTTTACATTAAAAATTACTATTTTTTTAAAGTTAAAAAATTATTTGCCCTTTATAGCATCTTGACTTCCTCCCTCAGTGTTCACAAATTTCTCTTGTCTCAGAACCCTGACCATGACTATCATTTATAACAGTAATGTTTTCTTTTTGTTGTTGTAATTAACAAGATTTACATTCAGGTTTTATTTTTCATTAATTAGAGACAAGTGGACAATTTCTCTTTGGGGTAATTTATAGATGTGGTATGTTGGAAAAACACTGATCTTTTCTTGAATTACATTGTTGTTTATCTTTCCTTTGTTTTCCGTTTCTTCAGTTGGATTGTGAACTCATGAAGTTCAGCAAATTACCTTACACTTTGAATTTGCCCTTTAGTTCCAACCACTTTGCATTGAAAAAGTAGCACTGGCTTCTATCTCTTGAATTCTTATTAGAAGTGAGGCCATCTTCACAGCCAGCTCACTGAATGTTTACAATAGCTCTGTGAAGAAGGAGACATTATTATCTCCACTTTCTGGATGAGAAAACTGAGGTTTATAGAGGTTAGTAACAGGGTTCCCCAGCCAGTGAATGGCAGAAGTGGGAATCAAAGCCATACCTGTCTGGATCTACAGCTGGAGTTCCTAAGAACTACGCTGTTTGAACTGACTATTCATTTCCTTTTGTTTCAGAAAGATTAGTTTTCTTTCAGCTTCAGGAAGGCAAGCTTGGGAATATGTCACAAAAGGCAATGAACGGTGTTATTCTGTTCATTTCTCCCTTTTCTTGTCTCTCTGCTGTTTCTTACGATTGCCCCTTTCCACTAACTGAAGGGGCCATGGCTGGGACAGTGACAGAAATAAGGGAATGTTGGAGGATGTTGGGGACAGAGTTTTGGGGTCTCTGGCAATCATCAATATGCTAATCACTTAACAATCCTTAAACAATTTAACAGTAGAATGTCCAATGTCCAGGAACAAATTATTTCCATTGCCATCCCGTATGGTGGGGAGCACAAAAGAATACTGTTCAGGTTAGCAGGGGGCTGGCAGAATCCCAGGTCCACTCTGAACCCACACCCACACCCTTGTCTCAGGCCCCCTCGCCTGTCATTCCTCCAGAGAAAAGCAGTCAAGCCTCTCAGCGGTGGGGAATGACCAACACTTCCAGTGCAGGCTGTGAAACCCACAGTCTCAAAGGAGAAAGAATGTGAGTAGTGAGGAAGGGAGTGTTGTGGACAAGAACAAAGAGAGGGGACTGAAGCCTAGTAAATGGGCAAAAATAATGAGTTGAGAAACAGCTTGCTAGAAAATGGCTAGAAATCTGTGAGAAGAAGGAGGAGAGTCCCTGAGGAGAAGGGGAGGGGACAGGAGAAAGAGAAGGGGTCCCACTGAGAAGAGGAAATTGTGTATAGCCACCATTAGCTTGGGATCCATTCCAGAGCCATCCTCAAATTATTTTTCTTGTACTATCTTTCAAAATGTAGAATTTTATACATGTAAAGGAATATATATATAAAGTATGCTATAGACACACACACACACACACATGGTAATTTTTACATTGTTACAATTTTATGCCTAAATAAAGTGTGAGAAAGCACATAGTAGGTAAAACAGGTTCTACTCTTTGGTGACCATGCAAGAAAGGAGATATATTTTTACCTGGAGTATGGGATGA